>NC_066583.1:502165137-504616075 GCF_024323335.1 Lathyrus oleraceus | reverse complement strand
GTAAGGGACTTATTGACTTTGGGTCAGCATTAATCTTATACCTTGTCAATTATCAAGAGGCTTGGCAACATTGAGATTAATTCCATCCGAATGACGTTGCAATTGCGGATAATCGACAACCCATCCTCATGGCGTAGCCCAAGATGTTTTGGTGAAGGTCGACAAATTCTTTTTCTCCCGGTCGATTTTATTGTTATTGATATGGAGGAAGATGATGATGCTCCGCTCATCTTGGGCCAACCATTCATGAAGACCGCGCGAATTTGATATGTTGATGACGTTTAATGAAGGTGAGAGTTCAAAATGAGAAGTCACATTCGATCTATTCGAGGCATGAAGCATTCAAAAGATAGAAATGATAGCTTTCGCATCGATGTGATCGAAGACGCTATATGGAGGTTTCAAAGCATATTCATGAGATATCACCTAGGGAGTTAGCTCTTGACGACTCATTGGAGGTTTTCACGGTTGAAGAAGAGCTAGCTCTTGAGGAATGCTTAAGGAACTTGATAGTTTAGACGACCTACAACCATGGGAGTAGAGAAGGAAACTTGAAGAAGGAGGTCATTGACGAAAAAGCGCCAATTGAATTAAAAGTGTTACCTTCGACTTTGAAGTATGTGTTTCTAGATGAGACCGAGGAAAAGCCGGTCATCATAAGCAACCTTTTGACAAAGAAGAAGAAGCCCGTCTAATCATTGTGCTAAAACCAATCAAGAAGCTATGGGTTGGACTCTTTCCGATCTAAAAGGAATTAGTCCATCCTATGTATGCACAAGATTTTGATGGAGGAGGATTTCAAGCCGGTAGCTCAACCACAACGCCGCTTAAACCTACCATGAAAGAGGTTGTTCGAAAGGAAGTTGTGAAGCTGTTGGATGCGGGGATGATTTACCCGATCTCGGATAGTCCGTGGGTTAGTCCCTGTGCACGTTGTTCCTAAGAAAGTGGAATCACCGTAATCCGAAATGACAAAGACGATTGATCCCGACTAAAGTTGCCACGGGATGGAGAATGTGTATTGATTATCGGCGTTGAATACCGCGACTCGAAGGACCATTTTCCACTCCCATTTATGGATCAAATGCTCGAAAGACTATCGGCCAACAATACTATTGTTTTTGGACGGCTACTCCGGGTATAACAAATTGCGGTTGACCCGGTTGATCATGAGAAAACGGCTTTCACGTATCCGTTTGGAGTGTTCGCATACCGAAAATGCCCTTTGGGCTGTGCAATGCACCAGCGACCTTCCAACGATGTGTCCAAGCCATTTTTGCCGACCTGATAGAGAAAACAATGGAAGTCTTCATGGATGACTTCTCGGTATTTGGTGGGACGTTTAGTCTATGCTTGGCAAATTTGAAGACGGTGTTGGAAAGATGTGTGGAGACCAATTTGGTGCTTAATTGGGAGAAGTGTCACTTCATGGTGACCGAGGGGATCGTGCTAGGCCACAAAGTCTCTAGAAGGGGGCTTGAAGTGGATAGAGCTAAGGTTGAAGTAATTGAAAATTACCCCCTCCGGTGAATGTGAAGGGCATCCGTAGCTTTTTGGGGCACCGGGGTTCTACCGGCGCTTATCAAGGACTTCTCAAAGGTGGCTAAGCCTTTGAGCAATTTGCTCGCCAAGGACCAGGTATTTCTCTTCACCGAAGATTGTTTGCAAGCTTTTGAGGTTTTAAAAGAAAAATTGGTTACCGCTCCAATAATAGTCGCTCCGATTGGAATGAATTTTGAACTAATGTGTGATGCGAGTGACTATGCTGTTGGAGCGGTACTGGCCAAAAAAAGACAAAACTTTCATGCGATACATTATGCGAGTAAGGTTCTTAACGAGGCTCAAATAAATTATGCCACAACGGAAAAGAACTACTTGCAATAGTATATGCGCTAGAAAAGTTTAGGTCTTATCTTATAGGGTCTAAAGTCGTTGTGTATACCGACCACGCGGCGATTAAATCTGCTAACCAAACCGGATTCGAAGCAAAGGCTCATCCGTTGGATCCTCTTGTTACAAGAGTTTGATGTCGAAATCAAAGACAAGTAGGGGTCGGAAAACTTGGTAGCGGATCATTTATCCCGCTTAGTGAATAAGGAGGTTACCGCGTCTGAAAAGGAAATCCGGGAAGATTTCCTGACGAAAACTTTTCAAAGTTCAGGTTAGGCCGTGGTTTGCAGACTTTGTGAACCACAAGGCTAGTGGTTTGTGCCTACCGACCTAACTTCGAACCAAAAAAGGAAGTTCCTTTCGGATGCGAAGTATTATGTTTGGGATGACCCATACTTGTTTAAGTTGGATAGTGATAACCTATTAAGGAGATGCGTAACTGAGATGAAGCCCAGAGCATCCTTTGGCATTGTCACAACTCGCCTTATGGCGGACATTATAATGGGGTTAGAACGGCCACTAAAATTCTTCAATCGGGATTTTATTGGCCCCTATTTTCAAAGACGCACATACCCATGCGCAAAGTTGTGACAGTTGCCAAAGAAGCGGTGGGATAGGTAAGAGAGATGAAATACCTCTCCAAAATATCCAAGAGGTGAAGTATTTGATTTTTTGTTGGGGCATAGATTTCGTAGGACCTTCCCACCCTCTTATGGGAATGAGTACATGCTTGTCGCTGTCGATTATGTCTCTAAGTGGGTTGAGGCGATTGCCTCACTCGGCGGATGCCCAAAACGGTGATAAATTTTTTTGAAGAAAAACATATTTTCCCGTTTCGGAACCCCCCGAGTGTTGATAAGTGACGGAGGGTCACACTTTTGTAATGCACCTTTGGAAACTATTTTAAAACATTACGGTGTATCGCATAGGGTGACAACTCCGTATCACCCTCAGGCTAACGGGCAAGTTGAGGTCTCTAATCGAGAGATTAAGAGAATCCTCGAAAAAACCGTGTCTAATTCAAAAAAGGAGTGGTCCCAAAAATTGGACGAAGCATTATGGGCCTACCGTACGGCCTTTAAAGCTCCAATTGGCCTAACTCCCTTTCAATTGGTATTTGGTAAAACTTGCCATTTGCCGGTTGAATTGGAGCACAAGGCCTTGTGGGCCCTAAAGTTTTTAAATTTTGAAAATGAATTGGCCGGTAACAAAAGGAAAGTGCAACTACTGGAGTTGGAGGAGATGCGCAATGCCGCATACCACTCAAGTTGGTTGTACAAGGAAAAGGCAAAGAAGTATCACGACAAGAAGCTCCGTAACAAAGAATTTGTGCCGGACAATTGGTCCTATTGTTCAACTCCCGTTGAAATTGTTTTCCGGGAAGTTGAAATCAAATGGTCCGGGCCATTTCGGGTGAAAGAAGTAAAGAATATGGGGCTATTGTCATTGAAGACATAGACCAGAAAGATAGTTGGACAGTGAATGGCCAACAATTGAAATTTATCTCGGCGGTCATGTGGATCGCGAGAGCTGTGCTCACCGCTCGATGCTCCTCTGTGAGCATCGCACCGTCGAGCTTAGCCGACGTTAAACAAGCGCTTGTTGGGAGGCACTCCAACATTGTAAGTATTAACTGTTTTTGTGTTGTGTTGTGTTGGGTTACCTTGTGATAAAACTATTCTGGATGAACTTGCAAGTGCTGCATTTGAAAAAAGCACTTGCTGTCATGCTCGCTATCTGCTCGCTAGGCGAGGCAGTAGCGAGCAGACTCGCTAGCCGCTCGCTAGGCGAGGCAGCAGCGAGCGCTGCATGACAGTTCTTATTTAAAACTCAGCAGGGCAACCATTTTGCCCCAAACTCTAAAATTTTCTGGAAGGCGGCTCTGCTGAGGAATTTTTGCTAAGCTCTTCACACTCTCTCATTTGCATCTCTATCACCAACACTTGCTCTATTCGGTCATTTGCAAACTCTACTCTCTTCACATTTCCGAATCCGTGTAACTAAGGTTTGCCCTACTACATTTTTCTGTTGTTTGAACTCTAAATTTCCAATTTGAATAGCAATTAGGATGAGTGGAGTATGGGAAACTTTAGCTTTGCATGTGGTATTTAGGGTTTTGCAAATTGGGATTTTAGGTTTAGGAATTGGGGATTTTTAGGCTTTGCATGCAAACATGTAATCCCCAATAGCATAGAACGGTTATTTACTTGATATATCATTAGGTTCTGATGTTGGAACCATTGAGTATGGGTTTTGGGGGAGAATCTCTGAACATGCTGAAAAACCCAAAACCCGTAAGGTTCGCTAGCACGCTAGGCGAGCCTGGGGCGAGCGTTCGCTGCCACTTCGCTAGGCGAAGCAGCAGCGAGCATGGCAGTTTTTTTAAATTATGCTTTGATGTCTAATCTGTTTGTTTGTGTGTGTTTGTTTCCTTGTATACTTTGCAGATGGAATCTAGGTCTGGAGCACTAAGAAGAGAAAGGGAGCGGCTACTTCCCGGACCGTGCCTATTCAATTCGATAACGACAAGTTTGTCGGTCCAAAACAGGCTGCACGGTACATTTCTCTGGAAAAGCGGAAAATACTTCCAGAGAAGCGATTTCTAATCAACCCACAGGGCACTTACATAAATTTTGCCGGGTTGATTGACGCGAAGAAATGGGATCGGTTGATTAATCCGTTGGAGCATTACGACATAGCTACAGTGCGTGAATTTTATGCTAACGCACTGCCCGACGACGACGAGCCTTTTACTTGGGTATCTAAAGTGGCCGGGCGTCCAATTCCATTTGATCGGGATGCCATCAGCCGAATCCTTGGGGAACCGCTCCCTGGGAGCTGAAGAGAGAGACCAATACCACATCGACCTAAGGCTTCACCGAGATGTTCCTGCCATTACCGCCGCCCTGCTTTTACCAGGGAAATCTGTTGAGCTGAACCCATCTGGGGTTCCAATGAGGTATCACCGGGAGGACATGACTCCCATGGCTCAACTGATACTGCTCTTGGTTTTGACCACATCCCAGCCTAAGTCCCACACCTCTACTGTGCCGATCCCAGTGGCACATTTGGTCCATTCTATCCTCACCAATGTCGAGATCGATGTGGCGAGGATCATCGCAAATGAGCTGAAGTCCGTGGTCGAGAGCGGGCTTAAGTCGGGGGCTCGTGTTAATTGTCCCCTAGCTTTCCCGTGTTTGATCATGAGTTTGTGCGTTCAGGCAAGGGTGAGACTTCCGTCTCGGGGTCAGGTAAGGATCCCGTCACCTATCGATGACCGGTATGTGGCTAAATATTGTAGATCGAAGACTACCAGTGGCAGTGCAGCTGCAGGAAGTACCCGGACTTCTGATGGTCCTGGTACTTCTACTCCTAGACTTGATCCGTACGTCCAAGCTGTGTGCAACTACAGTTTGGAATGGATGGCGGCATCCCAGAGAGCCATGTTGGATATGCACGACTCTATGCAGCGTTTGCAGCTGCAAGGAAGTGGTGCTCATGCTTTGATGACGCGGGAGCAGTTTCTGCTCAACGCCAACTGGCCCGTGGACACGCCAGTGTATAGTGAGGGGGTGGGCGCTGATGCTGATGATGATGATGATGTTGATGATGAGGCTACCGGTTCTGAAGCCGGTAGCGAGGAGGAGTCCTGAGCCCTTAGAGGGTTAAGTTTTTGTATTTTTCAGTTTTTATGTTATTTCTATTTGTATTTTCGGATTTTGTATCTTGATTTTGGTGTTGTACTATTGGGGTTTTTGTCCCCCATGAACAAATTTATATTTTCAGTTAATGTTATTTATTTATGTTTTTAATTTTGTTTGTTTAATAAATTTTTGGGTGATTAAGTGGCAAACCTTCTAGATTGGTTGCTCCTCAAGAAGTACCCAATGAAGGTGCATCCGAACTTGGATGGCAATGATAAGAATAAACAAGGGAATGAAGCTAAGGTACATGGTTACCTCCGGCTAGAATTTTAGAATGCATTAGGAACTTTACTCTTTTTAGTAAATTGAATATTGTCTTTTTGCAACATAATTGAATGAATGTTTCATCTAGAACTTAAAACCACAAATTGTGAGGAAACCTCCATTGTACACTTAAATGCTGGATTCTAATAAGTTTTGTTGATTCATGTGATTCATGCTTTGTCTTTTATTATTGTGAAATTGTGGAAGCAGTTAGAAATGATCAAGGCACTTGTTTTCTTTTGAGCACAACTACATCCTAAAACAACTTACCTGTGAGCAGAGAGAGTATTTGTTAACCCCTTTGAGCTTAAACAGTTGAATCTCGGCTTGAAATAAAGCGAGATCTCAAAAATCTTTTTTTACAACCCGGAAAATCTTGATTATTGTTCTTTTGCTGTAAAAAGTTAAGAGCATTCACTTAGGGCGAGTAAGGAATAAGTTGGGGAGAACGAAAAAGAATCGGTAAGTACCACAACTCTTGAAAAAGAAAAGAAAAACCGAGCAAGCATAAAAAATATATGTATAGAAAATATAGAAAAGAAACATCTGTTTTGTATATTTGATGTGAAAGAAAAGAACAAAATAGAAAGAATGAAAATGAATGCTTGCTTGGAAGAAAAATAGTGAAAAATAAAAATTGAGTTGTGGAATTTGTGTTGTGAAGGTTTCAAATAAGAAACAAATGAAACAAAGTCGAGTAGTGTGAATAATATTGTGAATGTCTCTTTTGCATCGGCACTTTCGTTTCAATGGCCTTAGAAATGACCCTTGTTTGTTAACCTAACCAAGCTTCAACCGAAAAGCCCTTAGTGATCTTTATGCTTCCACAGTACCATTTATAGTTGTTAGACATTGTATGAATCTATTTGATTTCTTCATTGTTTGTTAGAGAGTGAGATTATTCCCGCGGTTGCAAACGCGTAAAATCTTCATTCCTTATTCGAAGACGAGAGATAGGATGATTCATTCAGAATAGTATTGTTGTAGATAGATAAATATTTTGCATTGCTATTTAAGTTTTAGTTCTTGTGTATTATTTTATTCGAACCGTTGGAAACTTGTATATGCTGATTTCGCTTGTGTTTGAGCCGTTTATCCAACTTCGGAGAAACCATCTTCTTAAAGCAAATCCTCTTGTCCTTCAAGAGGCATACTTTGCTTGAGGACAAGCAAGAATCTAGTTGGGGAGAGTTGTTAGATGCCCAAAAGTGCTTATTTGAGCTATCATATGTGGGCATCTTTCACTCTTTTTCCTTGCTAAATTGTCAAAACCACCTTTGTTTTAGATGAAATGCATTACATTGATAAACTATCTTGGTACCTTTGATTTGTGTGCTATTGTGCAGGAAGAAGGCATGAAACAATAGAAAGTGATGACACAAGAAAGTTGGCAAAGGAACCAAAGAAACCAAGCATTCATCAGCCTGCTCGCTAGGCGAGGGCTGTGGCGAAGCACTGCTTCGCTAGGCGAGCTGCTAGCGAAAAGCTCCAGTAAATTGTCAATAAATTCGCCAGGCGAGCTGCTGGCGAAGGTGGTAGCGAGTTCGTTCTGTTTTGGTGAAAAGCGTAGCCAGCACTCACTCGCTAGGCGAGGCTCTAGCGAGTCCCCAACGAGCATTCCAGTAGCAAAACCTCTCAACCTCGCTGGGGCGAAGGTTGGAGCGTGTCCTTCGCTAGGCGAAGGTTTGTTCGCTAGGCGAACATGACAGTTCAGCAGTCCCTGTTTTCTCTGGGCGCAGGTGCCTTTGGTGCCACAATTGGACCCTCGCTAGGCGAGCCATTCTGCTCGCCTAGCGAGCATGACATCCCAGCACTGGTCTATAAGTAGCAGGTGCCACTTTTGTGCACCATACCTAGTTTTTACCTCATTTTTCCACTTTTGTACTTTTGTTAGATATTTTTCCAGCTTTTGCTCTAGAGATATTTTTGACCTAGTTTTCATATTCTCTTCATCTTGTAACCATCTTCCACAAAAAGAAGGTGGATTCCCATCCAATCTCAATTATCTGACTTGGATGTTGATCAACCTTCTTCCGAAACTTGCCGACCAAGCTACCATGAAAATGAGTAGCTAAGTCATCCATTTGTCAAGGTTAGATGTAGGTGATTACTAGCTTTGTGTGTAAATGTAAGGAGCTTCATATGTAAACTCTTTAATGATGAATATATGATGAAAACTTTGTTTCTATTTAAAACTCTTTGTGTTGGTTTATGATCGAGAGATGTTTACCGACTCTTGACCTAGGTTTTCATCCAAACTTGTTTGTTAGCTAGAGATAGTAATGAATGATTTTGTTCACCATAAGGTTGAACCAAAAAGTTGTCATTTTGATAGATTGTGTTCGAGAGAAACAATGGATCAAAATGGGAAAACTCACAATGTGTGTTCGAGAGAAACATATTGGGAGGACTTTGTGAAATGATTTATCATCTAAAGGAGTTTATAGGATTGTTGACCGAACAAATACATGCAAAGTAATCATTGAACCCTAACTTTGACAATATTTCTCATTTATTCAAACCATAACTTTTACCGCAATTTAATACCTTTTTATGCAAGATAACGTGACAACAAACCAAAACCCTATTGTTACATTGAGCTAGAATTAATACAACCATCGAACGGCGGTGATATCTTACAATCCCTGTGGATACGATAACAAAAACCCGACACGTAAAATACTACTCAACAACACATCAAGTGTCTTTTGTGCCCTTGCACACTTACTTCATGAACTTTTCATAAAAAGGATAGATTAATTTGTTTCGACACGAAATACAAATGAGTATTTAAGCTTCCATCGTACGAGCATAAAAGCCAATGTTTAAACGCAAGATCCACTTAAACCTCTTCCTATAAAATCAACTAACACACAAATATTTTCTACGAAGCTCTGAATTTCTTATTGCACTATGAAAATACGTAGGCACGAGATTTTGGAACCTTGGCGATCACAATAATTAAAAAAACTTTTTCTCTTTTCTTTTGTAAATAATTTATCTTAATGAATATCTTAATAAATAAATATTAAACAAACACACCCTTAAGAAACTATCAACCTTAGAGCTATAGGATGTTCCCGTTGAATACAATGGATGTGAGGTGTACTAACATTTTCCCTCGCATAACCGACTCCCGAACATATTATTGGTTGCGATGACCATCTTATCCCATTCCATTGGGGTTTTATCTCTATTTTCTCTATCCTTATGAATAAATAAAATTCAGTGGCGATTCTGTTAGTCATCCTAAAATAGAAATAAAAGAAATTCCCAAATATTATTTGATACCCTAAATATTCTCTTCTACTCAAATCCAACATGAAAAACATCTTTAGTCTGTATACGATTTTTGTTTTGTTTAGAACTTTCATAGGACTTGGTTTATGTTCAACAAATTGATGGAACAAATTAACCCATTTTAATGGTGGAAAAGAAATTAAAGTTTCCCCTTTGTAACCAATATTTGATCGTAATAATTTATTTGAATTAGTATACTTTCATATAGAATGAAGGAATTAAACTTTTTGTGGTTTAAGATGATGTTATGGAAGTAGTTAATATTTGTAATGATTAAGATTAATGGGTTTCATGTGCATGCAAAATATACAGCATCATACATACCAATTGAATAAGGAAATGTCATATTCATATCAGATTTTTTATTGTGTTTTTTTTATCATAATTTGTTTTCCTATTTTTAACAGAATCAAGATGACTCATGTTGGTACAACTTATGCAACATCCGAGAATACAGTTTCAACCCCTCCACCTACAATCTCTAATGAAATGCCACCTCCTCACACTAAGAAGCGAAGGAATCGTTCAGAGGTTTGGAAGCATTTCATTGTATCGTCGGAAGAAGAACAAAAAGCTTCGTGCAAATATTATGACATGAAAATTAAGTATAATAATGGAACTGGTTCCATGCATGCTCATGTATCGAGATGCCTTGTTTACAAAAGGCAAAGGACATTATCTTCTACGACAAGTGTTGAAGAACATGTTGGCTCTCCTTTAATTGTCAAGTTTGACCAAGAAGCCATTAGAAGAGCAATGGTTAAGATGTTCATAAACATGGATATTCCTTTTCGGAAGGTTGAACATGAGTCTTTTCATGAATTTATGAGTCTCGCATCACCAAGATTTCAGATTTGTTCACGCACAACACTAGCGCGTGATGTCTTGAAACTATAGGATAGTGAAAGAATGATCTTGACAATTTCTCTCTCTCTGAATTATCGAAGAGTTTGTCTCACTACTGATATGTGGACTTCTTTTTGTCAAAAGTTGAGTTATATGTGTGTGACAGCCCATTTCATTGACAATAATTGGCACTTACAGAAGAAGATTTTAACTTTTTGTCAAGTCACAAGTCATACAGGGGATACTATTTATGCAACAATGGAGATGTGCTTGAACAGTTGGGGGTTAAACCGTGTGCTTAGTTTGACAGTTGATAATGCTTCATCTAATGATGTTGGGGTTGAGCGTCTCAAGAGAAGGCTTTTGTCTAGGAATAGTTTAGTTATGAGTGGAAACCATTTTCATATGCGGTGTTGTGCACATATATTGAATTAGTTGTGAAAGAAGGTTTGAAAGACATTGATGGCTCTATTGGTAGAATCCGTCATGCTGTGTGGTATGTTAGATCTTCTCCTGCGAGGCTTGCTAAATTCAAGGCATGTATTGATGAGGAAAGCATGGATTATAAAGGTTTAGTTTGGCTAGATGTTGAGACTCGTTGGAACTCAACATACTTGATGTTAGTATCCGCATCAAAACATGAGAGGACCTTTGAAGAATTAAGTTTTCGAGATAAAAAGTATGTGAATGAGTTGACAAAGAAGGGGAAAGGTGTTCCGACAGAAGAAGATTGGAAGCATATTAACTTAATCATCTCATTCTTGAAGTTATTTTATGATGCTACCTTACACATATCGGGGTCATCTTATTTGACAAGCAATATTTATATGTTTGAGATCCTGGGTATTGGAAAGAGCACTGTGGATATGTGTGCGTCTGAAGATGAGCATCTACGTTCAGTAGCTCAAAAAATGAAGAAGAAATATGATAAATATTGGGGAAATTATGAGAAGCTTAACATGTTATTGTTGATTGCTCTAGTATTCGACCCTAGGCGCAAGATTAGATTGGTCGATTGGATGGTAAGGCGATATTATAATAAGGATGATGTTGACGCCTTGAAAGCAAATTTAGAGTCTAGCTTGAAATCTATTTATGAGGAATATCGTGTTGGATTTATGTCTCCTCAAGGTAATTTAGATGAGTTGCAAGTTTTGGTGGTGTTAGTGATCCTTATGGAACTGCTGAGTTCTATATTTCAGAAGGGTGTGACAATGCGGATAATGAGTTAACTACTTATCTTGGAGAGAAGTTAGAGCATAACATGTAGATAAATGTTCTAGAGTGGTGGAAAGTGAACTCTGGCCGATATCCCATCCTTTCAAACATTGCAAGAGACATGCTGGCTATACCTATAAGCACAGTGGCTTCTGAATTTGCATTCAGTATAGGAGAAAGGGTGCTTGATCCATATCGCAGCTCATTAACACCTACAACAGTGGAAGCATTGATATGCACCCAAGATTGGCTCAAAGGAACATCTTCCTCCTTGATTACAAATGAAGATTTTGATATTCTTGAGAGATTTGAGCAAGGTATGATAACTAAGTATATTCGCTAATGTATTATTATTTATTATACTTGAGGTATAATGAAATCTCTTTATATGTTTTGTAGAATTACTTTATACGGAAGATGGTGCTAGTTGTTCAACCTCTTCAACTTCTGTTACACTCGAAGATGATTTAACGGTAAAGAATTCTAAAGTTTGTTTTTGCATATTCTACTCAATTTATTATATGTGCATTTTCTGCACTTGTGGGTTTATGTTGTTGCGTGATTTGTTTTGACTTAATGTTTACTGAATCTTCCCTTACACGGGTCTCATATTTTTGTACTTTAAACTAGGCTCCTTAACTTGAATATATTCTTTTTTGAGATAATGAGTTTGAGTTAGATTTTGTTCGAGACATGGTCTTAGAAATCGGGTCGTCCATGTCTTAAAATGTAAAATAGACTTGCAATTTCACTGTTTTCACTTTTGAATATGCTAACATTCTTGTAATTTCATTTTATGCAGCATTAAGCTTATTGCAGAAGAAGCTGATTAATTACTTATGGAACTTGAAGTGAAAAAACATAAAGATTCTTCATGTTTCATATTTTGTTATATTCATAGTGTAGGTTGAAGAATTTTATTGTTGTTAATTAGTCCAGTAACAAATTCAATGAAATTATTTCTGTTTTTAATCAACATATTATTTGTGGAGATTATGATATTGTTTGTGGAGATTATAAGAGTTAAATTTAAAGCAGTTTTTTTAAATAGCTATTTTTAACATAAACTAAATTTAAAACTAGTTGAAATAAAAAGGAAGGTTAAAGAAATTAAATTATTTTTGCTATAAAATTATTTTTTTTAAACCTGATTTATTTTTATAGTTTTTTTAAATTGTTTTTTTTATAAAATTGTTTTTTTTATAAAACTGTTTTTTTAAAGAAAATAAAAAACTGGTTTGAAAAATACCGATTTAAAACTCTTTTTTTAAAATTGATTTTTTTTCTATCTTATAGGTAATTACTTAATTTTGATTTTTCAGATTGAAATTTAAAAATAGTGATTGATTTCAAGAGCGATTGGATAGAGTTAAGAAGTTGTTGGAATGAAAATTAAATTTGAGGGAAATTTGATTTTAAAATTGATCCAAACAAAAAATAATTTTTTTTAGTACAAAGAGGTTATTAACCAAGCCGATCAAAACATAAACCAATTTTAAAAATATAAATCGGTTTTATCAAAGTGATTTTAAAAACCAAACTGATTCATATATTTGGTTCAATTTGATTATGATTTTGAACCATGCACACCCCTACTAGAGGCAAGCCAGATCTTGTCAGCATGCCATGATGCTTTATTTGGAGGACACTTTGGAGGAACTAAAAGTGCTACAAATGTACTCCAATTAGGTTATTTCTAGCCTCTTTATTTACATTTATTTATAAAAAAGTTTAATGATTTAAAATATTTCTTAGTGACATAGGGACAAGAAAGATAGAGTTGATACCAAACGATGGACACAAATAATAAGCTAGTCAATTAACTTCCGTAGCAATTATACAATTTCAAAACCATGTCATCATTTATGGTTACGAGGTTTGCAGAGTATGACATATATACTTTTGACATTAGTGATCCCAACAAGACCTCCACCAAGTGAATGGACTTGCAAGTTAACTTGTTAAGGAATAACTTCACACAAGTCAACAAGACTATGCAATTCTCCTATCATAAGTGCACTCGAGTTCGGGTATAGAACTCATCTCACAAGAAACCATCAAGCATATAAGCAATTAATATGTCAAGCAATTCATACATTACAAACAATACATTCATCCCAAATTTGCACAAAAAACATGTCACAAATAAGTATAAACATACAATACATACAAGCAAAAAGTAGGCTAAACCCACAGGGCATGTTTCCCCAACAGAGTCGCCACTTTTCTGTAGCGGGGTTTTTGTTACCTTTAGGTTTATTGACTAAACCAAAAGTCAACATACAATTCGAGTCGCCACCGCAGTTTTATATGTCCAGAGGAAAGGCTAAAAAGCGAATAAAAGCCAAGTAAGAAGTTTTTCAAATCAAAAACTAATAAAAATGTCAGAGATATAGGTAAGGGGGTTGGTTATGAAATGGGAAGGTTTTGCGCACCCAAAACATCCTTAGTACTCTAAGGGAACCTCTTTTTGCAAATAGGTGTTGTAGGTTGGTATTTGTGAAAAGATTTGTGCAAAAGATTGGAGGGATGAGAAGAGAATAGATTATATTTACAAATTTTGTTGTTTGAATGGATGAACCCATTGTCTACGTACCATCACAAAGGAGGATCAAAACCTCGTAGTTCGTGGTAAAAGTCTCAAAGATTGGTGAATTGATTTTAATCAAAAGCCTTAAGGTCCTTTGTTATCAAAGGGAGAAAACTCAACCTAAACCAACAATCCACCATGTGAGGAAGGCTTCAACATGCTAGTGAGGGGTTAACTCTATAATAAGCATGGAAGGCTTATAATCCAACACTAAGGATGAGGTGAGATTTACATCAACCACTATGATAACTCAAACCTATGACTAATGTTTTTGAAAAGGTTTAACAAGTGGCCATTGGAACCACAAAACAACTTGAGATGAGTTATATTTACAAGTTAAATTTATTTACAAAATGAGGTCAAAGTTGGATTAAAGTTCATTTACAACGAGTATTTGTGAAAATGGTTTTCAAAAGTCAAAGACCTAAAGCCTAGGTTTCTAATTTGAAATAAAGTCAAAGTCTTGAAAATGATTTTTGGCTTGGTTAGAGTGGGGAGAAGAGAGAAGGGCTAGTCCTAAAGCATACAAAGATAAGAGGGGAAAGATAACCCTTGGAGTTCCTTTTCTTGGAGTCATATAGAGATGACTCAAGATGCTCCTTTCCTTTGGATTTAGCATACAAAACAAGCAATCAACAATTTGAATTCAAGCTCCTAGGATCTCCATTTTGCTTGACTCTTAACTTGGCTACTCATGACAATGGTCCTCCTTTCACAATCTTAAGACGAGGTTCCTATCACACAAAAGCACACATCAAAAGACTCACATCATAATAAAGGGAATGATCAAAGAATAAGTTTGAGGAGAAGTCCTTTGAGGTCAACTTTGAATTTTAGCATTCTAAAGGCATGAGACCTAGTTGCTCTTCAACACATCTTGCATTCTAAAGGCATGGGGCCTAGTTGCTCTTGAACTCCTTTAAGTATGGGTAAATCCTAATTCTAAGTCCTTTCTCCTTTTTGCATTTTGGTTCACATCGAAACAAACACAAAGCAACACAAATAGCAATATATTTATATACAATAATGGGCTCAAATGAGCAAAAGAAAAATGACATAAACATAAAATATGTGCTCAAGTGAGCAAAGATAAAAATTAAGATGAATAATGAGCAAGAAATAAATGACATTAAAACTAAATGACAAGAATTTAAAAGCTCAAATTAAACTTAGTAGTTAGTAGAGTTATGTTAGCTTGTCATAAGACAACGTAGCGCTATGTTAAGCAATCGTAAGTGGACTAATGTAGTAGCCACACCTATCTGAAGTCGGTCAATAAGAATATAGGCAAAGGACACAAGTTAGAGGTCATGACTAGTAAGCCAAGCTCCATAAACTTGCCATGCCAAACAAAAGGGGAAAGGCCTTGTATGGACTTTTGGTTAGTTGCTTGACCAAAAAGTAACCTATATTTGGCACAAAATAACTCACTTGATCATGGATCAAGTTAAGTTTTGTTTGGATCAAAGAAGATTAAACTCCTATTTGTCAAGACCAACCTTAAGACTTTAACTCATTGGCCATTGAGGGAAAGAAAGGGATGAAGATGAAAGGGAGGGGGTAAGAAGTCAACAACTGTTAGATGCCCAAAAGTGTTTATTTGAGCTATCATATGTGGGCATCTTTCACTCTATTTCCTTGCTAAATTGTCAAAACCACCTTTGTTTTAGATGAAATGCATTACATTGATAAACGATCTTAGTGCCTTTGATTTGTGTGTTATTGTGCAGAAAGAAGGCATGAAGTAATTGAAAATGAAGACACAAGAAAGTTGGCAAAGGAACCAAAGAAAACAAGCATTCATCAGCCTGCTCGCTAGGCGAAGGTTGTGGCGAAGCACTGCTTCGCTAGGCGAGCTCCAAGCGAAAAGCTCCAGTAAATTGTCAATAAATTCGCCAGGCGAGATGCTAGCGAAGGTGGTAGCGAGTTCGTTCAGTTTTGGTGAAAAGCGCAGCCAGCACTCACTCGCTAGGCGAGGCTCTAGCGAGTCCCCAGCGAGCATTCCAGTAGCAAAACCTCTCAACCTCGCTGGGGCGAAGGTTGGAGCGTGTCCTTCGCTAGGCGAAGGTTTGTTCGCTAGGCGAACATGACAGTTCAACAGACCCTGTTTTCTCTGGGCACAGGTGCCTTTGGTGCCACAATTAGACCCTCGCTAGGCGAGCCCTTCTGCTCGCCTAGCGAGCATGACAACCCACACATGTCTATAAGTAGCAAGTGCCACTTTTGAGCACCATACCTTAGTACCTTAGTTTTACTTTATTTTTCCAGCTTTTGCTCTAGAGATATTTTTGACCTAGAATTCATTTCTCTTCATCTTGTAACCATCTTCTACAAAAAGAAGGTGGATTCCCATCCAATCTCGATTATCCGACTTGGATGTTGATCAACCTTCTTCCGAAACTTGCCGACCAAGCTACCATGAAAATGAGTAGCTAAGTCATCCATTTGTCAAGGTTAGATGTAGGTGATTACTAGCTTTGTGTGTAAATGTAAGGATCATCTTGTGTAAACTCTTTAATGGTAAATATATGATGAAAACTTTGTTTCTATTTAAAACTCTTTGTGTTGGTTTATGATCGAGAGATGTTTACCAACTCTTGACCTAGGTTTTCATCCAATCTTGTTTGTTAGCTAGAGATAGTAATGAATGATTTTGTTCACCATAAGGTTGAACCAAAAAGTTGTCATTTTGATAGATTGTGTTCGAGAGAAACAATGGATCAAAATGGCAAAACTCACAATGGGTGTTCGAGAGAAACGCATTGAGAGGACCTTGTGAAATAATTTATCATCTAAAGGAGTTTATAAGATTGTTGACCGAACTAATACATGCAAAGTAATCATTGAACCCTAACTTTGGCAATATTTCTCATTTATTCAAACCATAACTTTTACCGCAATTTAATACCTTTTTATGCAAGATAACGTGACAACCAATCAAAACCCTATTGTTTCATTGAGCTAGAATTAATACAACCATCGAACGGCGCTGATATCTTACAATCCCTGTGGATACGATAACAAAAACCCGACACGTAAATATACGTTCAACAAAATGGCGCCGTTGCCGGGGATTGTAAATTGATATTGCGAGCATCGCAATGGTTGTTTAAGTTTTAGCTTGTGAATTTTTGACTTGTGCTTGTAATTTGTTTGGTTTAGTGTGCAGCTTACGTTTTATGCGAGGGCAAATCCCTGTGGACGAACTTCTTTTTGATCCTGAGATCGAGAGAACCGCAAGGAGGCTTAATAGCAAAACAAGACGTAGGAGGCAACAGGCTAGACAACGCCAAGAGCAAGGAGAAAGTTCTTCGACCACAAATCCACCACCATTCATACCAAACATGGAGCCACCACCACAACCACCTATTTCTACTCCATGCATCAATAGTCCAAGGAACACCGCTCAGTTTGCCAACCACACCGGAATGCAAGCTGAGATGAAAACGGGAACTCTAAATCTATTATATGGAAGTCCATTCACCGGAATGGACCATGAAGACCCATTTGCTTTTCTCACAAAATTTTATGAGATAGCATTGGCTGCCGGAGTGGATCAGGCTCAGGAGCTTCCGTTGTTCAGACGATTATTTCCCGACGCTTTGCTCGGTAAAGCAAAGGATTGGTACTTAGATCAAACACCAGCCGTAATGACAGACTGGAACGTGTTAGAAGAGAAATTCATCGAAAGATTTTTCTCCCATAACCGATTCATGGAATCCAAGACGGCCATCTCGGTGTTTTCACAAGGAACCAGTGAATCATTAAATGAAGCGTGGGAAAGATTCAAGTCCATGCTTCGAAAATGTAAAGGGCATGGATTTGATGAATTGACTCAAATCCATATCTTTAAAATGGACTTCAACCAAACTGCAAAACATTGTTGGATGCTACCTCGGGTGGCTCTTTATTGTCAAAAAGTGCCAAAGAAGCCACAAACATCATAAATCGAATGGCTTTAAATGATCTTCAGAGTCAAAGTCGAGGAAATTCTTTGAAGAAGGCGGGAGTGCTTGAGCTAGGGACGAATGATGCCATCCTTGCCCAAAACAAGCTCATCTCACAACAAGTGGAACTCTTAACGCAACAAATCAAAGAGTTAAGAGAACCGTCAAAAGCTAAACAAATAGCTTGTTGTGAACTTTGTAAAGGTGAACATGACACCGGATTTTGTCCACCTCCCGGTTTTGACGAAGTAAACTACATGGCCAATCAACGGGACTATCAACCGAGACAACAACAACAACAACCTTATCAACCGCACCCTCAAAATCAACAACAACAATTCCAAGGGAACCAAGGGTTCCAACCTAGAAGCAACTATTATCATAACCAAGGTTATGGAGGTGGTTCTTCTAGCCGTCAAAACCCTCCCCAAAATCCGTATCAATCTCAACAACCGCCGGTCGTCAATTCTAAATTGGAAGAGACATTGACGCAATTCATGCAAATGTCAATGGCCAATCAAAAGAGAAATGACGCGGCCATAAAAAATCTCGAGACTCAAGTTGGGCAACTTGCCAAGCAAATCGCGGAACAACAACCCGGTCCTTCCTTTTCGGCAAACACGCAAACAAATCCTAAGGAGTATTGTAAGGCGATCACAACGAGAAGTGGGAAGGAGTTGATGAGTGAGAATAAAAAAAGAGATGAGAAAGAAAATGAAGAGGAAATAGTAGAGGAAAATGTTGATTGTGAAGTGGGGGAGTGGAGTAAGGAAGAAGAAGTTGAAAATAACGAAAAGAATGGTGAAGTTGAAAAGAAAAAAAGTGTGGAGATTGAGAAAAATACAAGTGAAGAAGTAGTGCTGGAGCCAGTGAAAAAACCTAGATGGAGGAGTTCTAGAATTGCTAAAGGAAAGGAGGTAGTGAGCGCTACTCCAATCCAAAACCTTCCTTATCCTCATGCTCCGTCCAAAAGGGAGAATGAACGGCATTACGCCCGGTTCATGGATATTTTTAAACAATTGAAAGTGAACATTCCGTTTGCCAAAGCCTTGGAGAAAATGCCAAAGTATGCCAAATTCATGAAGGACATACTTACAAAAAAACGGAGGTACACGGAACCAAAGACAATCTTGCTTGATGCACGATGTAGTGCCATCATTCAGAAAACTCTCCCAAGAAAGGAATCCGATCCGGGACGAGTTGTTTTACCAATAACCATCGGAGACACCTACATGGGTAATGGGTTGATTGACTTGGGATCTAGCATCAATTTAATTCCCCTGTCCATTATCAAAAGATTGGGAAATGTTGATATCAAACCTGCGAAGATGACTTTGCAACTTGCTGATAAATCTACCACTGCACCATATGGAGTGGCTCAAGACATGTTAGTCAAAGTTGATAAATTCTTCTTCCCGGTTGATTTTATTATTATTGATATGGAAGAGGATGATGATGCTCCGCTCATCTTGGGCCGACCGTTCATGAAAACCGCGCGCATGATGATAGACGTAGATAACGGTTTGATGAAGGTAAGGGTCCAAAATGAAGAGGTAGCCTTCCATCTTTTTGAAGCCAAAAAGCATCTCAATGATAAACATGATTCTTTCCGAATTGATGCAACAGAGGAGAAGCTAGTGGAGGTCGCAAACCAGGTTCATATTTCTAATCCTTCCAAAAGACCTCTTATCGGAGTCTACCAAGTTTCGACCAAAACTAAAGAAAAAAAGATGGAAGCATGGTTGCATGAATTAGAGGCTTACGGAGAATTTTTCTATCATGATGAGACAAGGGAAGGTGTGGATATGACCAACATAGTGGAGGAACCAAAACTGGAGCCACATTTGAAATATGTGTACCTTGATGATAACTGTACTAAACCCGTGATCATTAGTAATAAATTGTCCACAAACGAAGAGAATCAATTGATGCGGGTGCTGAAGAAGAAAGAGGTTGTCAAACTGGTAGAGGTCGGGATAAATTGTTCTATCGCCGACGGTGAATGGGTGAGCATTGTGCAAATAGTTCCGAAAAAGGGTGGTATTAGATTTTATCGAAGGTTCATCAAGAACCTCTTGAAGACAACCAAGCCCTTGAAAAATTTGCTCAACAAAATGAATCCCGGTAGCTCAAACAACAAAGTGGATCGCGGATGCTGCACAACTTCCGCTTGATGCTCCTCTGTGAGCATCACACCGTCGAGCTTAGCCGACGTTAAACAAGCGCTAGTTGGGAGGCACCCCAACATTGTAAGTATTTACTGTTTTTTTTTTGTGTTGTGTTGTGTTGGGTTTCCTAGTACTAACCATGCTGGATGAACATGAATTGTTGCCTTTGAAAAGGCAATTGTTGTCATGCTCGCTTGCTGTTCGCTAGGCGAGGCAGTAGCGAGCTGATTCGCTAGCTGCTCGCTAGGCGAAGCAGCAGCGAGCGCTGCTTGACAACACTTATTTAATATCTCAGCAGGCCACTCATTTTGGCCCAAACACAACTTTTCTGTTTTTGCAACTCTGCTGAGGCATTTTAACCGAGCACTCTCCACACTCTCTCATTTTCATCTCTCTCACAAACAGCCGTGAGCAGTTTCTGCTTAACGCTAACTGGCCTGTGGACACGCCAGTGTATAGTGAGGGGGTGGGTGCTGATGATGATGATGATGATGATGATGATGAGGCTACCGGTTCTGAAGCCGGTAGCGAGGAGGAGTCCTGAGCCCTTAGAGGGTTAAGTTTTTGTATTTTTCAGTTTTTATGTTTATTTCTATTTGTATTTTCGGATTTTGGTGTTGTACTATTGGGGTGTTTTGTCCCCCATGAACAAATTTATATTTTCAGTTAATGTTATTTATTTATGTTTTTAATTTTGTTTGTTTAATAAATTTTTGGGTGATTAAGTGGCAAACCTTCTAGATTGGTTGCTCCTCAAGAAGTACCCAATGAAGGTGCATCCGAGCTTGGATGGCAATGATAAGAATAAACAAGTGAATGAAGCTAAGGTACATGGTTACCTCCGGCTAGAATTTTAGAATGCATCAGGAACTTTATTCTTTTTAGTAAATTGAATATTGTCTTTTTGCAACATAATTGAATGAATGTTTCATCTAGAACTTAAAACCACAAATTGTGAGGAAACCTCCATTGTACACTTAAATGCTGGATTCTAATAAGTTTTGTTGATTCATGTGATTCATGCTTTGTCTTTTATTATTGTGAAATTATGGAAGCAATTAGAAATGATCAAGGCACTTGTTTTCTTTTGAGCACAACTACATCCAAAAACAACTTACCTGTGAGCAGAGAGAGTATTTGTTAACCCCTTTGAGCTTAAACAGTTGAATCTCGGCTTGAAATAAAGCGAGATCTCAAAAATCTTTTTTTACAACCCGGAAAATCTTGATTATTGTTCTTTTTCCGTAAAAAGTAAGAGCACTCACTTAGGGTGAGGAAGAAATAAGTTGGGGAGAACGAAAAAGAATTGGTAAGTACCACAACTCTTGAAAAAGAAAAGAAAAGCCGAGCAAGCACAAAAAAAATATATGTATAGAAAATATAGAAAAGAAACATCTGTTTTGTATATTTGAGGTGAAAGAAAAGAACAAAAATAGAAAGAATGAAAATGAATGCTTCCTTGGAAGAAAAATAGTGAAAAATAAAAATTGAGTTGTGGAATATGTGTTGTGAAGGTTTCAAATAAGAAACAAATGAAACAAAGTCGAGTAGTGTGAATAATACTGTGAATGTCTCTTTTGCATCGGCACTTTCGTTTCAATGGCCTAAGAAATGACCCTTGTTTGTTAACCTAACCAAGCTTCAACCGAAAAGCCCTTAGTGATCTTTATGCTTCCACAGTACCATTTATAATTGTTAGACATTGTATGAATCTATTTGATTTCTTCATTGTTTGTTAGAGAGTGAGATTATTCCCGCGGTTGCAAACGCGTAAAATCTTCATTCCTTATTCGAAGAGGAGAGATAGGATGATTCATTCAGAATAGTATTGTTGTAGATAGATAAATATTTTGCATTGCTATTTAAGTTTTAGTTCTTGTGTATTATTTAATTCGAACCGTTGGAAACTTGTATATGCTGATTTCGCTTGTGTTTGAGCCGTTTATCCAACTTCGGAAAAACCATTTTGTTAAAGCAAATCCTCTTGTCCTTCAAGAGGCATACATTGCTTGAGGACAAGCAAGAATCTAGTTGGGGAGAGTTGTTAGATGCCCAAAAGTGCTTATTTGAGCTATCATATGTGGGCATCTTTCACTCTATTTCCTTGCTAAATTGTTAAAACCACCTTTGTTTTAGATGAAATGCATTACATTGATAAACGATCTTGGTGCCTTTGATTTGTGTGTTATTGTGCAGAAAGAAGGCATGAAATAATTGAAAATGAAGACACAAGAAAGTTGGCAAAGGAACCAAAGAAAACAAGCATTCATCAGCCTGCTCGCTAGGCGAAGGCTGTGGCGAAGCACTGCTTCGCTAGGCGAGCTCCAAGCGAAAAGCTCCAGTAAATTGTCAATAAATTCGCCAGGCGAGATGCTAGCGAAGGTGGTAGCGAGTTCGTTCAGTTTTGGTGAAAAGCGCAGCCAGCACTCACTCGCTAGGCGAGGCTCTAGCGAGTCCCCAGCGAGCATTCCAGTAGCAAAACCTCTCAACCTCGCTGGGGCGAAGGTTGGAGCGTGTCCTTCGCTAGGCGAAGGTTTGTTCGCTAGGCGAACATGACAGTTCAACAGACCCTGTTTTCTCTGGGCACAGGTGCCTTTGGTGCCACAATTAGACCCTCGCTAGGCGAGCCCTTCTGCTCGCCTAGCGAGCATGACAGCCCAACACATGTCTATAAGTAGCAAGTGCCACTTTTGAGCACCATACCTTAGTACCTTAGTTTTACTTTATTTTTCCAGCTTTTGCTCTAGAGATATTTTTGACCTAGAATTCATTTCTCTTCATCTTGTAACCATCTTCTACAAAAAGAAGGTGGATTCCCATCCAATCTCGATTATCCGACTTGGATGTTGATCAACCTTCTTCCGAAACTTGCCGACCAAGCTACCATGAAAATGAGTAGCTAAGTCATCCATTTGTCAAGGTTAGATGTAGGTGATTACTAGCTTTGTGTGTAAATGTAAGGATCATCTTGTGTAAACTCTTTAATGGTAAATATATGATGAAAACTTTGTTTCTATTTAAAACTCTTTGTGTTGGTTTATGATCGAGAGATGTTTACCAACTCTTGACCTAGGTTTTCATCCAATCTTGTTTGTTAGCTAGAGATAGTAATGAATGATTTTGTTCACCATAAGGTTGAACCAAAAAGTTGTCATTTTGATAGATTGTGTTCGAGAGAAACAATGGATCAAAATGGCAAAACTCACAATGGGTGTTCGAGAGAAACGCATTGAGAGGACCTTGTGAAATAATTTATCATCTAAAGGAGTTTATAAGATTGTTGACCGAACTAATACATGCAAAGTAATCATTGAACCCTAACTTTGGCAATATTTCTCATTTATTCAAACCATAACTTTTACCGCAATTTAATACCTTTTTATGCAAGATAACGTGACAACCAATCAAAACCCTATTGTTTCATTGAGCTAGAATTAATACAACCATCGAACGGCGGTGATATCTTACAATCCCTGTGGATACGATAACAAAAACCCGACACGTAAATATACGTTCAACAACAACCAATCCCAATTGATCAAGGGATAACTCATCCTTGATCAAATTCATTCATCTTTCTAAGTGATGATCTTTAAGGATTCTCAAACCACAAGATCCAATGAATTTGATCAAAGTTGAATCAATTCAACCTCAATCAACACCAAACAAAAGAGAAATGAATATAACAAGTCAAGGAGTCCACAATATTTTTTTGGTATTTTTTGAATTAGAAGAAAATACAAATAAAAAATAAACAAACAAAATGGAACCTCAAATTCAATTCAAAGTAACTTCAAAAATTCCAATTAAATTCTCATAGGTTTAACATAGTCAAACAAACTTTGACTAATTTTCTCACAAATTTTTAAAATCAGAAAGTAATTAAAATCAACTAAAAACAACCAAGAAATTGTTGAGACCATTTTTCATTGACTTATCATGATCCATAGATGCTATGAAAATATTTTTGTATTTTTTAAAAGTCAGAAAGTATTTTAAAAATGAATTAAACTCATTAAAAACCAAGTAATTCATAAAAAATATCAAATGAAGTCACAAAAATAATTAAAAATCATAATATGAAACTAGAATTTTCAAGAAAATTTTTAGAGTTGGTCTCATATTTTTCTGACCTAAAATGAATTTTTAATGAATTTTTGAAAACGAAATGAATTAAAAGAATATAAAAGAAAAAATGAAATAAGCGAAGAAGCAGAGCCACAAGATCCAGTTCATTAATTGACGTGGCACTGATGTATGGTCTGGATCTGAGGACACACGATATGCTCAAGTCAAACGCGCAACACAACGAATTAAAACAAGTAATTAAAACAAGTAATCATTTGGCATCAAATTGATCAAAACTGGCTTGGAAAATTCAAGTATAAAACATATTCAAATCATTTTGAAAAAGTCACCCAAAAGTAAGCTTAATCAAGCCCCTCTGCCTTCATGGTACAAGCTTCAATTGAAAAAATCTCCAACATCAAAGTTGTAAATAGTTTCAAGAGGGTCAATCTAGACTCAAAGTTTGCATCATTTGGATTTTCTATGACAAAGTTATGGGCATTTGAAGTTGGGTACTTTTGCAAATTCAATGAATTAGGTCCAAGAGGACCTATAATGTTTTGCATTATCACATGTATTTATTTTAGGATTATGAAGTTTTGTACAACATAAAAATTAAGGAAGTTATGCCCTTGTCAAGTTGACCCAAAATTAGGGTTTCGGTCAAAATGACCTCTAATATTTTGAAATTAATGATAACCTTCCAAGTTTCAAATGGATTTGGATGAACATGAAAGTTGTTAATATGGTTATTAGGAGAATTATTTATTTTTGGGTCATCTTCATTTGACAAACACATTAAAAATTATAGCTCATTGAACCTCAGCTTAGTCAGATGACTTAAGTGGTCAACTTTTCAAAGTCAAACTTCCAATCTTGATGAATAAATGATTGAGGGGCCTCAAATAGGCTTATATATGCATAAAATGATAAATGAAAGAACTTCCCTTGATTAAATTTGATCAGAGATTGAGATTGCTTCATGGGCAAGGCACAGTCAAAGCACAGTGAAATTAGGGTTTCCTTGGGAGACATATATGATTATTAGGAGCTTTGTGGACCATTTTCATGCTTTTTCTCATCTTCATCTAGCCATTGCATTGGGCTTAGGAGCCTCCTAAGAGCATTGTGGAGCACATGATCACTTGAGCTTCAAAACAAAAAGAGTTAGTGACATATTTTTGTGCTTTTGGTTAGTAATCAAATAAGAGAAGCAATAATATACAATACAAGCATGCTTGGTGGTCTCAAAACACTCAAACAAGTCCCAACCCTAGGGTTAAGGAGCCAAACATGCTATGATCCTTGAGGCAATGCACTTGTGCAATAACATGATCCCATGAGGGATCTTAGGGTTAAAATTAGGGTCTTACATCAGCATCAAGCGAAGTAAGCCTAAGAAATCTTGCAGAGGTTCATGATGAGTAACTATAATGCAACTGTTACACCATTGGAGACTGGAGAAAAGTTGAGAAATATTAAAGATCACGAGTATTATTTTAAAGAGTATATTATTTTATTAGATTTTTTCTAAGGATCACACTTAGAATCACTCATTGACAGTAAATATTCTTCTGAGTCTAGCTACCGTATTGAAGATAATAGATCATTAAGAACAACTAATTAGAATTTGCTACAAATTAATTGTATTATGAACGTTCCTATGTTTTTTGGCATTATGATGCTTATTATTATAACATTAGGATTTGATATGTTTTCGTTTTATTGTACTACATGACATGATTAAAGCCACAATTTTTTGGTATTATGATACTTATCCGATATTAGATGTTTGTGATTGAAATTTTATTATGTTATAAAGTGATAGAAAATAAATAAAAAACTTAAAGAAATATTACTAAAACAAAAATAATAATTTAAAGAAAAAAAACATGACTATAAATAAAAAAATTGAAATGTTAATAAATTAAAGAAATATAAAAATACTAGCATCGTTTTAAACAGTTACCAAATAAATTATATATCATAACTTATAAATCAACTTACGATGGTTTAAACTGTCAGGATTTCACACTCACGACGACTTGAAACCATTGCTAAAAGTTTAAAAATTAGTATCGCTTTAAACAGTTATCAAATAAATTATTTCAGAATTTATAAATCAAATTGTGATGGTTTGAACAGTTAGGATATCACACTCACGATATTTTGAATTCGTCGCAACTAGAGTTGAAAACATAACTCAAACTAAATTTATGACGGTTTGTAACTGTCGCAATTGTCCATTTACTGCAGTTGACTACCTGTCGCAATTTAGAACATTTGTTGGAATGACGATTTTAGCAACCGAAGCAGTACAACCTAACGACACACGCTTTTGTTTCAGAACCACAACCTTTGTGACGCAACTATTGATATGGTTCAAAATGGCGTAACCTTTCAAAAATAACTTATCATTTTTCTTGTAGTGTACCTAGAGGCAAGCCAGATCTTGTCAGCATGGCATGATGCTTTATTTGGAGGAACTAAAACTGCTACAAAGGTACTCCAATTAGGTTATTTCTAGCCTCTTTATTTACATTCATTTATAAAAAAGTTTAATGGCTTAAAATATTTTTACATTTAACATAAAAATTGATAATTTAGAGTTTGGTTACATCTAACCATTTAATAATATTTTTTTTTATATTTAATATTTTAAAATTACATTTAATTGTTAAATTGATTTTGTCTTGTGAATATTTGGAACTGGATTCAACAAAATTTCACATACTATAAGACCCTCCATTTTTTAATGATATCATTTCAAAATGTGAACAATAAATTATTTCTTAGTGACATAGGGACAAGAAAGATAATATACCAAACGATGGAAATAGTACAAATATTTTGCTTGCAATTATTTTTGATGGAGAATACGGAATAGAAAGTAATGGACAGAAATAATAAGCTAGTCAATTAACTTCCGTAGCAATTATACAATTTTAAAACCATGTCGTCATTAATGGTTAGAGTGATAACTTGTAACAACCCGATGGGCCATAATAGTTGTACATTTTTGAATAATCAACACAGAAAAATCCAATGGAAACCTAAGAGTGTTATGCACTTGATTAGTATAAAACTTGGTTATCCCATATATGTTATGCACACACAAATCACAACTTCAAATATGGCCTCCTTTTTCCAATCCTTACAAGTGTTGTTCCTTGCTTCCCTTATCCTTGTTCCTCATGGACTTTCTGCTTCTGTTAATAAAATTGTTCCTCATCTTCCTCCTGATCTTGTTCATCATCTTCATCGTATTTTTCATCATTTTGCTCCTCATAATCCATCACCACCTGATAATAAAATTGATCCACTTTATGCATCTTCACCCCGTCCTTACAAACCACCAACTGATTCTAAGCCACCATATCATAGAAAAATTCCAGCAGATAAAATTCATATCTAAATCATGCGTCCAACAAAGCATATTAATATATATTTTATTAAATAAGTGGTGCTATTTAGCACTTAGTTACCAATGCTTGACTTTGCCTACGTACTTATGGGTTTAATCCCTTCGTTTTATATCTATTTTTATTTTGTATCAGTTTACCATGATAGGAGAGCATTATACATGTCGAATGAATATAAATCATGAGAGAAAGTTGTGTTTTGTTCTCCTATTTACAAATAAATAAAGTTTATGCATTTGAGATTTTGTTGGTAATCTTTCATCTGTTCATAATATTATCCATCTCATATTATAATATTGTTTTAAGATATTGGCATAAACATCGTGGAAAATACAATTAATACCATATATTACTTATATTTACTAAAATTTTAGCAAATAAGATTAGCAACAATTTACAAAACAGTGGTCAAATTGTAATCTTGCTACGGAGATTTAGAGTGTGGTAAAAAACATTCATTTTGATTTTGGTGTGGTAAAAAAAATATATCACATTGGCCGTGAAAAAAGTTTTATCATAGTTGGCGGTTCGTAGTAAAGAAGTCACTGCTACAAAAAAATATATACAACAAATTCAATGTTACCATGGTTTTTTGAAGGACCGTGGTGATATCTCTAAATTTAGACGTCAATATTTTATTTTGATTTTTAATTAAAAATTGTACACTAATTATATTAATAAAACTCATTTTCTTGGTATGTAACTCACTATTTTACATGACAGCTCCATAATCTCTTAGATAAGTTTGAAGTTAAAATAGACAAATATGGTACGTTAAACCTTAAATCACAATTTTAAATTATTTATTCCTAAATAAATTACCAAGTTGAACAGTTAATACAGTTCAAGTTCATTGATTTAGGGTCATTGATCCCTACAAACATAGGTTCAATCTATGAGTTAGTTAACACATACAAATCTTTAAACACAAGATTAATTAAATAACAATATTGAAATATCAATTTGTTGTTTTGAAAAATGGACAAATATGAAAGAAAGTTGAAAGAAAACTATAAGTATTGTAAAGATTTTAACTATAAAATAATAGGAGATGAATGATGAGTTGTAGAATGCTAGAAAGTCATTAATCAGTATAAGATAAGTTTCAGATACAATATAATTTTGTATATGATTATTTACAAAATCAATTTATTAGGTTATATGTTCAAAAAGGGGTTAGTGAAATAAACAATCGACATTAGATATAATAAGCTCAACTCGATAGAACAAGATGAGAGTTGTACAAAGAATCATAAAAAACATAATATCAATATCAACATCAACAACAACAAAAACAAGAAAAAAAACAACAACAACAACAACAAGAATATCAAGAGTAATAACGCCAATAAACAACAACGTCAATAAACAACCTCTAGGGTTTACAATATCAACAATAAGAACATCAACATCAACAACAAAAAATCAATAACAAAAACAAAAATAACAAGAAAAATTCTAAAGTTTCAGATCTCAACAACATCAAAACAACAACAACAACAACAACATAAACAACAACAACGACAACAACAACAACAACAACCAAAACAACAACAATAACAACAACAACAACAATATTAGTAGTGATATTTGACGTACCAGATCTCTAAAGAAGAAATAAAAGGAAATGATTTGGATCTCTGAAGAAGAAACGAGAGTACTAAACACATAACATCTTCATATTCAAGATGGTATGTGTTTATGGCTCTCATTGTTTAGGGATCTTCGTTAAGGTTTTGTTTATGTTGTTTAGACAAATGAAATTGGATGTTACAAGGTAAAGATATATATATATATATATATATATATATATATATATATATATATATATAT
Source organism: Lathyrus oleraceus (assembly GCF_024323335.1). Classification (NCBI taxonomy): domain Eukaryota; kingdom Viridiplantae; phylum Streptophyta; class Magnoliopsida; order Fabales; family Fabaceae; genus Lathyrus; species Lathyrus oleraceus. Next base: position 504,586,825 of record NC_066583.1, on the reverse strand, counting down.
ATATATATATATATATATCAAAGAAACATATTCACTTCAGTCGGAAAGAAAACCGAGGTGAAAAGTAGCGTACTTTTAGATTAACAATAAAATATTCAATAAGTCGCCACTTTTAATGAGACAAAACTATAAACAGAGGATGATGGGATTTGAATCATGTAACTGAATATGTTAACCTATTTCAATGCACATGCGCACACTCTTGTGCAGATGTACCCTCAATCACTATCCTCTAATATGTTGACCCCTTGATGGTCAACTGATCCATCATATATATATATATATATATATATATATATATATATATATATATATATATATATATATATATATATATATATATATATATATATATATATATATATATATATATAAAGTATATAATAAAGTATATATTTATTATCAAAAAATCATAATATAGGTATTCATGCTCTAATATCATTTGTTAGAGAAATTTTATTCAAAATCTTGATATTATAATTTTTACAATGTTCTAATTTTATGAAAAATAATACCTACCTGGATTTTGAATGATGATTCTTGTATTTAGAATCTGTCTATGACACAATAGTTTATTTTTTAATACTTGAAACTGAAGTCTCGTTACAATTATTTTACCGACTATAAGATTATTAGAAAAATCAATTGTAAAACAAATGGACTGATACTAGAATCATGAACAAATCACTTTTTTATAGTATTTTAAGCACTCTCAAATTATTTTAGAATTTGTATACATAAATACTCAAGATAATTCTACTTATACTCGAGATTGTAAAGACCGATAAATACTCAAATGTAGGAAATATGAAATCCTGAAATTTTGTATGAAGAAGGTATATTCCATGCTAAAACCCTCACATACTAGAGGTGGACTAACTTTGATTTAGTATTCAGTAGTATGGTCAATATGAAAAAAAGACTATAATGTACGTAACAATGTCCATCAAAATAATTAGGACATAGCAATAACAAAATGTCAAAACGAATATCTAACACCAAATAACAACAATACATTTCATATGTATATAATTCTGTTAAAAGACAAAATTTAATTACTATATCATTTTTAAAAAAAATTTAGGATCAATTTGATATAATAAAGTATATATTTATTAAAAAAATCATAATATGGGTATTTATACTCTGATATCATTTGTTAGAGAAATTTTATTTTGGATCTTGATATTATAAAAATTTTTTGGTGTTTTAATTTTATGAAAAAATAACACGTATCTGGATTTATAATGACGTTTCTTGTGTTTAGAATGTGTCTATGACACAATAGTTTATTCTTTTATATTTGAAACGAAAGTCTCGTTACCACTATTTGACCTCTTATAAGATTGTTAGAAAAATTAATTGTAAAATAAATGGACTAAGACTAGAATCGTGAACGAATCTCTTTTTTTATATTATTTTAAGCACTATCAAATAATTTTAGAATTTGTACGCAGGAATACTTAAGATAATTCAATTATACTCGAATTTTCACAAAATCGATAAAAATCTCAAATATAAAAAAGATGAAATCCAACTTTTATAGAGGTGAGCTAACTTTGATTTGATATTTAGTAGTATGGCAAACATGAACAAAAGACTATAACTTCGTAAGAAAAAAGACTATAAATTTTATAGTAGTATTGTGCTCAATGAAAGTCTAAGGTCTCAAACAAAGTCAATTACTAAATGTCAAATTTTGGTGTTACAAATTCCATGAAGTTTCCATCTTAGGTCCCATGTATTTGGAAAACTAGATCGGTAGTACCATTCTTTTAATTTTTAATAGAAGACCTGTTAGAACCAGCCACTAGTATCATTGTATCTCTTTAATGCATTTGTTCCTTATCCTATCCTATCTTAATTTGTGCTTTAATTACAACCATTCATCTTAATATCCTATCTAAACCCTTTGCCTCCCAATACACAACCTCTCACATGATCAGAATGTTGTTGTTAACACGAAACTTCTCAAAATAAGAATTGATCGTTTTTAAAATTAGTTGTAGTTGTTATATTTTGTAATAGATAGTTCTTGGTTAATTAATTCTTTTACAAATTAGTTATAAGATTTGTAAGTTGGTCATGATCAATATATTAAGTGATGGTGATTGAAGTAAGCAACATAAATACTAAACAATTTAATTATTTATTTTTATTTCTCTCTTATTTGGGCTTAACCATACTTCTGAATATGGTATCAGAGTCACGATATGATTCTACTTATCGTTGAAGAAAAACTTTAGTCACCACCTTCTTTGTTTTTAATGTTTTTCTCATTCCATTATATTCTTTCCTTTTCTTTTTTCGAATATTTCAGAGCAACTTATTAATTGTGTTTCTACCAATTTCTAAGCTTAAATCTATGATTATAATGTTGTAACAGTTATAGAAAGAAGGTATTGTTGAATTGTAATTCTTTGTGTTGAAGCAGATTGCTCGACAAAGTAAGAAAGTGTCAAACCACCTATACATATTTAGTAGTGTTAGCTATTTTGGGCTTTTATAGTTTTGAGCATTGGCTTGAGGTCCAAGTTAACCTAAATATATAAATAGAGGGAGTAACCCTTATTTTGTAACAGAGGTGAATAGAGTATTCACAACACTTGTAATTCACAGTATTTTGCAGTTGCAAAGTGAATAAAAAGTTTTCCACAGTTTGTAGGCAGAGAGAAACTCTGCAGAATTTTATTACTCTTCTCCTTAATTGTTCTTTACTTTCTTTTTTTCTCCATTGTTCTTCTCTTTTCGTTGTTATTGTGTGGGTAGTTACAATCTTGTTCATCAAGATTGATTGAAATTCTCCATAGGTTTTTGGGGATTTCCAACATCTGGTATCAAGAGCTCCGATTTAATCGATTCGTGGGAAGAAAATCACCATGGCAACGAATCATCCAAATGGGTATTTTCCAGCAAATCTTCTAATTCTCAAGAACACCAATTATGAGAATTGGTGCAAGCAGATAAAGGTTGTGTTCTGTTATCAAGATCTTTGGGATCTTGTGAAGGAATGAGTAGTAACGCTTGCAGAAGCTGCGACGGATCAAGAAAAGGCTACACATAAAGAATTGAAGAAGAAAGATTATAAAGCTCTCTTTATAATCCATCAATGTGTTGATACATATAACTTTGAAAAGGTTAGTGATGCAGAGTCAGCAAAAGAAGCATGGGAAATTCTGGAGAAATCGTTTGGAGGCGCAAAGAAGGTGAAAGATATGAGGTTACAAACTCACAAAATAACGTATGAATTGCTTCAGATGGAAGACAATGAAAGCATAACTGATTTTTTCACCAAGGTTATGAAATTGGTGAATCAAATGAAGGTATGTGGAGAAGTGTTTACATCAAGATCTGTTGTTGGAAAGATCTTGAGGTCATTGGCTCCAAAGTTCGACCACGTGGTAATAGCCATAGAAGAGTCGAAAGATTTGTCAAAACTGACAAAGGAAGAGCTTCAAGGGACGCTTGAATCTCATGAACAAAGAATGGATGAAAGAGCTGCAGGAAAGTCGAAGAGTGATATGGCTTTGCAGGCTCAATCAACAAAAGAAAGAAAAGACAAAGGTAGCTGGAATGGAAATAAAGGCAGATAAGGTTACAACAATTCAACTGGTCGAAATCAGCAAGAAAGAAACTGGTCAAATCAGAGAAAACCCTGGAACCAAGACAACCAAAGAGGTGGTGCTGTAGGTAAAGGAAGAGGTGGTGGTCAAAATCCAGACAAGAGTCACATTCAGTGTTACAATTGTCAAAGGTATGGTCACTATTCTAGTGATTGTCTAGAAAATCAGAAGAATTAAGAAACTTATGCAAAGCTGGCGAAACATGAAGAAGAAGAGACATTGCTGATGGTTACAACAAGAGAAGAAGAGAGATTCAAGGACCAGTGGTACTTGGACTCAGGATACTCATCACACATGTCTGGAAGAAAAGATTGGTTTGTCAACATAAAGCCCTCAATGAAGAACATGGTGAAATTTGCAAATGACAACACTCTAGCAGCTGAAGGTGTTGGTGATGTTCTGATTATGAGAAAAGATGGCAAGAGGTCAGTAATTTCAAATTTTTTGTACATACCAGGCATGAAGAGTAATTTGCTCAGCATAGGGCAGTTGGTAGAAAAGAACTACAAGGTGTCGATCGAAGACAAGATAATGAGAGTTCTTGACTCAAATGGAAGGTTGATCTTGAAGGCTTCAATGTCTCAGAATAGAACCTTCAAGATTGAGATTAATGTGATGGAGCATAAGTGCCTTGCAATAGCTGCCAACATAGATGAATGGATATGGCATTATAGACTTGGCCATCTCAATTTCAAAGACATCAGAGATTTGAAGAGAAGAAATATGGTTTCAGGATTACCAGAAATCGACATTCCAAACTAAGTGTGTGAAGAATGTGTGCAGGCAAAGCAGCATAAGAACAAATTCAGTAAGGATGCAGGAAGCAGGTCGAAGGCAATTCTTGAAGTCATATACTCTGATGTATGTGGTCCTCTCCAGGTGGATTAGATTGGAGGTAACAAATACTTTGTTACATTCATAGATGATTTCAGTCGAAAATATATGGTCTTACCTGATCCAGAAGAAAGTGAAGTGAACGAGTTATTTGCCAAGTTTAAATCTATGGTCAAAAGACAGTGCGGTCGAAAGATCAAGATTTTAAGAACTGATGGTGGTGGAGAATATTTGTCAAAAGACTTCGATGCATTATGTGTGAAAGAAGGGATTGTGCATGAGGTGGTTCCACCCTACACTCCACAGCAGAATGGAGTCGCAGAAATGAAGAATATAACCATTATGAATATGGTTAGAAGTATGCTGAAAGGCAAGAATCTACCCAAAGAATTATGGGGAGAAGCTGTGCCGATTGTGACATATATCCTGAACAGATGTCCGACGAAGAAGCTAGAAGGAATCACGCCAGAAGAGTGTTGGTCTGGTGTCAAGCCTAGCTTGAGTCATCTAAGGGTGTTCGGATCTATAGCACATAGACATGTTCCAGATCAGTTGAGAAGAAAACTTGATGACAAGTCGAGTTAGATGATCCTGATAGGATATCATTCGACTGGAGGATACAAGTTGTTCAGCCCAGTGAATAAGTAAGTAGTGATCAGTAGGGACGTGATCATAGATGAGCTTAAGGAGTGGGATTGGACTGATAATGTCAAGAAAGATTCAGTGAGAATCTTTTATGATGAACCAGCTAGTGAAGTCGAAAGAGAAGTTCGATAGGAAGAAGTCAGAGGTGAAGCAAGCATAAGCAGACCTCAAAGAACAAGACACATGCCTGCAAGGTTGCAAGAATGTGTGATTACATCAGATGATGTGGTCAATGATGAAGGTGAGATGGTACATTATGCTTTCTACGTAGATGTCGAACCTATCAATGCAACTGAGGCATTGAAAGATCCGAAGTGGATGAAAGCAATGGACGAAGAGTTCAAGTCAATCGAAGTCAATAACACTTGGTCACTTGTAGAATATCCCTAAGACAAGAAGGAAATCGATGTGAAGTGGGTATACAAGGTGAAGTTGAATCCCAGAGGAAAAGTGACTCGACACAAGGCGAGACTTGTGGTGAAAGGATTTCTTCAGAAAGAAGAAATCGACTTCGATGAAGGTTTTGCACCTGTTACTAGGATCGAAACAATTAGGTTGGTTGTTGGTCTAGAAAACATGAACAACTAGAAGATGTGTCAGATGGATATGAAATGTGAATTCCTTAATGGCCCCTTAGAAGAAGAAGTTTATGTTGCACAACCATCTGGGTTTGTGAAACATGGCGAAGAAAGAAAAGTGTACAGGCTGCATAAATCCCTATACGGACTTAAACAAGCTCCAAGAGCTTGGAACAAGAAGATATATGGCTTTCTAAGGGAGAAGGAATTTATGAAGTGCAAATCTGAACATGGAGTATATGTAAGAAGAAGAAATAATGAATTGCTTATACTATGCCTCTATATTGATGACCTGTTGATAACAAGTAGTTGCAAGAAGGAGATTGAAGACTTCAAAGCTGATCTCAACAAGGAATTTGAAATGTCAGATCTGGGTGACATTTCATATTTCCTTGGCATCGAATTCTACAAGAGTGGTAGAGGTTTGATGATGCATCAAAGAAGGTATGCAGGAGAAATTCTCAAGAGATTTGAGATGCAAGATTGCAACCCAACTTCGACTCCAGCTGAGCCCAGATTACAACTGTCGAAAGATTCAGATGAAGATGATGTCGATCCAACCCAACACAAAAGACTTATTGGGTCACCTTGATACCTTTGTCACACAAGGCTTGACTTAGCATACAGTGTAAGTATGGTGAGTAGGTTCATGAAGAAGTCAAAGGTATCACATCTAGCAGCAGCGAAGAGGATACTAAGGTATCTGAAAGGAACTCTCGACTATGGAATTTTGTTTCCTGTAGATGATGAAGGAAAAAAATGCAAATTAGTGGGATACACTGACTCAAGTTGGTGTAGTGATGTTGAGGATCGAAAATCAATAGCTGGCTATGTGTTTACGCTAGATGGTGCACCAGTTGCTTGGAGTTCGAGAAAAGAGCCAGTAGTGGCATTATCGTCGTGCAAAGCAGAATACATAGCTGCTTCTCTTTGTGCATGTCAAGCAACATGGATGGTGAATCTAGTCGAAGAGATAACAACGAAGAGTCATGAAGAAATTACCATGAAGATCGACAGTATGTCAGCTATCAATCTGGAGAAGAATCCGATAGCACATGGTCGAAGCAAGCACATCGAAATGAGGTTCCATTATCTTCGAGAGCAGGTAGCAGATGGGAAGATCAATGTGGAACCCTGCAGAACTGAGAATCAGATTGCAGACGTCATGACAAAGGGAATGCATATCAAAGTGTTCCGAAGACTAAGAGATATGATGAATGTAGATAGCTTAGACACAATGAATTAGGTGGTGTGTTGAATTGTAATTCCTTGTGTCGAAGCAGGTTGTTCGACAGAGTAAGGAAGTGTCAAACCACCTATACCTATTTAGTAGTGTTAGTTATTTTGGGCTTTTATAGTTTTGTGCTTTTATATTTTTGGGCCTTGGCTAGAGGTCCAAGTTAACCTAAATCTATAAATAGAGGGAGTAACCCTTATTTTGTAATAGAGGTGAATAAAGTATTCATAACACTTGTAATTCACAGTATTTTGCAGTTGCAAAGTGAATAAGAAGTTTTCGACAGTTTGTGGGCAAAGAGAAACTCTGCATAATTTTATTACTCTTCTCCTTCATCGTTCTTTACTTTCTTTACTTCTCCATTGTTCTTCTCTTTTCGTTGTTATTGTGTGGGTAGTTACAATCTTGTTCATCAAGATTGATTGAAATTCTCCATAGATTTTAGGGGATTTCCAACAGGCATATATTATTTCTCAACATGAAAATAACAACAATCAATTTGTTCTATCATGTTATCCCTATTTGATTTCTAAAGTTAAGAAAATAATAAAGATATGAATCATTGTTCTTTTTTGTATGTAGAGAAAAGCAATGTAGAGATTTGTAATTGATTAACTTACGTGAGTTACTCTAAAACTAAAGGAGGAAGAGTTGATTTAGTGATGTTTTCTTGAAATTAAGTAGTGTGAGAGAACTTCTCATTCCTTTCTAGGATTTATTTCACAAATGGATAGAGTGAAAAATGTATGGGAGTGTTTTATTAAGAGTGAATTGTATTCTGATATCTGTTCCCAATGTTTTATAACGAGACTCTGGCTAAGCAGTTTCTAACTCGCTTAGCGAGTATCCTAGATCACTACTATGGAAAACACCTCTCATAATAGTTGGAAAAGGGATATCATCACGTTTGACCAACTATTGTGAGGTAAGATGTGATTGTATGTATGATTATTTTCACGACAGTCGTGCGACTGTGATTATAAGTCAAGTGGTGTGCAACCTATCACAATTGTTGTTGCTTTAAACAACCGTTGTTGTATGTCTTAACCTACCATAATAGTTACTTTAAACAACTATTGATGTATGTCTTTTAATAAAATAAAATATAGTAGTAGTAGAACAACAACAACAACAACAACAACAACAACAACAACGACAAGAGCAACAAGAGAAAAAACTAGAATAACAAGAACTACAACAAGATTATTAAGAACAAGAACCACAATGATAACAACAACAAGAAGAACAACAATAACAACGACAAGAACAACAACAATAACTAACATTGCTAAGTTGAATCCATGTTTTCCTTGTCTCATTCAAGTTGGAGAATATGTGATGGAGTTATGAAATTTGTTTATGAAAAAAATGATGTTCTCGAGTTTTGTTTATGGAAGAAATGATGTTTTCAAACTTTTTAAAAAAACCAATCTCAGACCACTTCACAAATCAGGTTCCACTAACGCGACAAACAGTCGATCAACATCAAGTTTCTTTTCCACTTACTAGAAGCGGTTAAATCTTTTTCTTAATTAAACTTCAGATGAAAAAGGGTATGGGAGGCGTTCGCCATATTGCTCAAATTTTTGTCTTCCGATTAAAACACTCTAAATAAACTTGGATAAAGGAATATGTGACACACGTCTCATTATTCTTCGAATAATCACTACGCTAAAAATTGGAATAGACAGCGCACCTTAGAGGGCGCTTTATTACAAAAGCGCTCTCTAAAGTGAAGCGAAAAAATAAAGAGCAATAGACAGCGCACTTTAGAGGGCGCTTTTGTAAAAAAGCGCCCTCTAAGGTGAAGCGAAAAAATAAGGAGGAGATAGAGGGACAACAATACATGGCGCTTTTTAGAAAGCGCCCTCTAAGGTTACCCTTAGAGGGCGCTTTTTAAAAAGCGCTGTTATAAGTCCATGTGCATTTCCAGTTTATAAAGCGCTTCTGGAAAGCCTTATAGAGCGCTTTCATAAGCGCCCTCTTAGGCCCCCTTTTGAGGGCGCTTTTTTTCCACAAGCTCCCTCTAAGGTCCCCTTTAGTAAACATTAAAATTATAACATACTGCGCGTTTTGTTATTTCACTCTCTGTTATTTCACGTTAGGGTTCTCACTGTTACGATTTTCGCTACTTCTAAGGCGTTCTCCTTCCACCTCTGTTAGATCTACGACGTTTCCTCCTTCTACCAATCAAAGGTACACGATATGCAGCTTATGAGTGTATTTATTCTAGCATACATTATTACTTGCACTATTGCTTTGTTTTAGCTTTGCCCCATTTCAGTTTTATGTTATTGTTGTCTATGCTTCGTTTGTTTCGACCTGTAAAGTTTCAATATTCATAGTCATTTAAATAGTTTGGGTTTATTAGGCAATTGACGGTTGGTTTCTAAATTGCTGAATTTGATATCGCTATGAATCACATTCAAAGACTGTTGTTAGGGTTCGGTTATGGTTGCATTATAGAGACATTAGAAACCTTTGACTTTGCGGCTTAGATTGTAGTTTAACAACATTTTGTAAAACCCTAACTCAATAAAGCGAAATTGTTTTGTCTTATCCCATTTTTGGTTTCTCTTGTGAAATTGTTTTTTGTTTATTCTAATTAGTAATGGATAATACATGGATGTCTTCCAATCGATTGTCGAGAGAGTACGAGAATGGGGTATCAGAATTCGTTAAGTTTGCCGTTGCGCACGCCGAAGACCCCAGTAGAATGATATGTCCTTGCTTGGGTTGTTGTTATGGGAAACGGGTTGACGCAGTTCAGTTGACATCGCATCTAATGAGGCATGGAATTGATCAAAGTTATACATGTTGGAATTTGCATGGTGAGAAAAGAAACGAGAATGTTGAACCGGGGGATAGTACGACCTATGCCTCAAACTATAGTGGCGCAGATACATACGATTGTGGTCGAGTTGAAGAGATTGCAGAAGCACTTGAAGGAGATCTTAAGGATTGTCCCGAAATGTTTGAGAGGTTGGTAAGTGATGCAGAGAAACCTTTGTATGATGGTTGCACTAAATTCACAAGATTGTCTGCGGTATTAAAGTTGTACAACTTAAAGGCGGGCAATGGATGGTCGGATAAAAGTTTCACAGAGTTATTAGCCCTTTTGAAAGATATGCTTCCTGAGGATAATGTTCTTCCCAATCGAACATATGAGACCAAAAAGATGTTGTGCTCTATTGGCATGAGCTATGATAAGATACATGCATGTCCAAACGATTGCGTTTTGTTTCGAAATGAGTATGCATCGTTAAATGAGTGTCCTAAATGCGGTGTCTCGCGATATAAGAACAAGTTGTCTCCAGCAAAAGTCTTGTGGTATTTTCCTGTTATTCCGAGATTTAGACGCATGTTTCGTAGTGAAACCGATTCAAGAAACTTGACCTGGCATGCAGATGAAAGAATTATAGATGGAAAGTATCGACATCCGGCAGATTCACCACAGTGGTTGAAAATTGATAATGATTATCCTGAATTTGGAGAAGAATCAAGAAACCTTCGCTTGGCATTATCTACTGATGGAATGAACCCACACGGTATCCAGAGCATCTCACACAGTACATGGCCTGTGATTATTATGATTTATAACCTACCTCCATGGCTATGTATGAAGCGTAAGTACATGATGTTGTCTATGTTGATTTCTGGACCTAAACAACCAGGGAATGACATAGACGTGTACTTGAAGCCCTTAATCGAAGATTTAAAGATTTTGTGGGAGACCGGTGTGGAGGTTTATGATGGATATAGGAAAGAAAGTTTCAACTTGAGGGCGATGTTGTTTGGCACAATTAATGATTTTCCAGCATACGGAAATCTATCAGGGTATAGCATAAAAGGTCAATGTGCGTATCCTATTTGTGAAGATAAAACAGATTGGAAGCGCTTGGAGTTTGGTCAGAAGAATGTCTTTCTCGGTCATCGGAGATTCTTAAATTCAAATCATCACTACCGTGGATGGAGAAAGGCGTTCAATGGAGAGACAGAACAAGGCAGAGCTCCACCTATATTGACGGGTGATCAAATTTTTGAAAAGGTGAAAGATTTGGATACTCAGTTTGGCAAGCCTTTTGCCCACACACTTGTCAAAAGTGGGTGGAAGAAGAGGTCAGTTTTTTTTGAATTGCCGTATTGGAAGTCCTTGTATGTGAGACATTTTCTTGATGTTATGCATATTGAAAAAAATGTATTTGAAAGTGTTATTGGCACGTTACTCAATATACAAGGAAAGTCTAAGGATGGCCTTAAGGCAAGAAAGGACTTGATAGCGATGGGAATAAGAACTGAATTAGGACCCTTGAAGAAAGGAAAACGAACATATCTACCGCCTGCTGCTTATACTCTATCTAGAAAGGAGAAAAAAACATTGTGTAAGTTTCTAAGTGAAGTTAAAGTTCCAGAAGGGTACTCTTCAGATATTAGAAGACTTGTGTCTATGAAAGACCTCAAGTTAAAGAGTTTAAAGACCCATGATTGCCATGTTATAATGGAACATTTTCTCCCAATAGGTATACGTTCTATTCTTCCAGAAAAAGTAAGAAGCTCTATAACTAAGTTGTGTTCTTTCTTCAAGTCAATTTGCAGTAAGGTGATCGATCCTGCGATCTTACCAATGTTGCAAAAAGAAATCGTTATTACTTTGTGTGAGCTTGAAATGTTTTTTCCTCCATCATTTTTTGACATAATGGTACATCTAGTTGTTCATCTTGTGAAAGAGACACAATTGTGTGGACCAGCTTATATGAGATGGATGTACCCTGTTGAACGTTATATGAAAATATTAAAAGGGTACGTGAAGAACCGAAGTCGACCAGAAGGTTGTATGGTTGAAAGATACATTGTTGAAGAAGCGATTGAGTTTTGTACTGAATATTTGTCTAATGTTCAGTCAATCGGACTCCCCAAGTCTCAACTTGTCGAAAAGAAAGAAGGAAAAAATCTAATTGGAAATAAAATCGTGGCAGTATCAAGGGTCGAACGGGATCAAGTGCATTTGTATGTTCTGCACAATGAGAATGAGGTTGAGCCGTATGTGGAAATTCACAAGGATGTTCTCCGAGGTTTAAATCCCAATAGAAATGAAAATTGGATAGTACGAGAGCACAATCGATGTTTTATACCTTGGTTTAAGGATCATATTTATTCAAAGTATTATTCAGATCCCGCTTCAATAACAGAAAGGTTGAGATGCTTAGCATATGGTCCAAGTTTCCATGTTTTTTCTTATAGCGCATACGCGATTAATGGATACACATTTTATACCAAAGGACAAGATGATAAAAGTACTATGCAGAATAGTGGTGTCACCGTGGTAGCTGAAGCAATGCACGTATCAAGTGTGAAGGACTTAAACCCCAAATTTGCAAATCTGTCGTATTTTGGTGTTATCGAGCGCATTTGGGTGTTTGATTATGAGAAGTTTCAGATTCCTATATTTGGTTGCAAGTGGGTTGAAAATAATAACGGCATTCGAATGGATAAGTCAGGATTTTTGCAAGTGGATCTTAATAGGGTGGGATACAAAGATGAGTCTTTTATTCTAGCCTCTCAAGCTAGACAAGTGTTCTATGTCAATGATCCGAAAAGTACGAAATGGTCTATAGTTCTTTTTTCCAACAAAGTAATTGATGAAAACACTGGAGATCAAGGTGATATTGATGTTGAGATTGAATCGTTTACCAGAAATGATCAAGATGAGAATATCATATCAAATGATTCATATATTAGAAATGATCATAATGAGGGTATTTGGATCAATCCAACCGTCCGTGTTGTTAAGAGACATGTAGAACATATTCCAACCAAGAAAAGAAAGAGAACTTAGTGAAAAAGGTACAGGTCAAATGATTTTAATTGTTTTCTTTATTACAGGTAAAATGGCTTTTATGATTTTAATTGTTTTTATATTTGTCATCTGATTTTATAATTGTTTTCTTTATTACAGGTAAAATGGCTATTATGAAGTCAATCATTCGTGCAAGGGGCAAGGGATACTTGAAAGTATCGATTGATATTTGTTTAGATGGAGATGTTCCATTGTCGTCAAGCCTCATTCGCGTAGATGATGATGCTGGATATTTGAAAGTATCCCTCTACGACAATGGAACATGTTCATCTAAACAAATATCAATTCTATCTTCAAAAGATAAGGGACCAAAAATATAAGGGGATTACGCAGCAAATCGAGTCAGTTGCATAAAAAAAAAGGTATAAACACAATTATATGATATTTATGCATAGAAAATGTTAATTCTTGATCTTATACTTCACCTAACTAATTTTATGATATTTTAGGTTCATGCTATTGATATTGAACAAAAAGAGGTTGTTGCTAAGAAGACTGCGGCTAGCAAAAAAAACATACATCTCAGAGATGCTTTTGCTACTTAGTTTTATTTCTTTTTAAGTTATGAATTGGTTGTATATTTAGAATCTTTAGAAGTTAAACGATTATATCAGTGGATTGTTGTATATGTATGGATTGTTGTATATAAGGCTTGTTGAATGCAATGTGTGAAAAACGGCTTCAAATTATACAGTTTTGGGTGTACTGCTTCAATATACAGGTTGTCTAAAATAAATCAAAAAATATAGCGCTTTTTTAAAAAAAAATAATTAAATAACCACCCACTTTAGAGGGCGCTTTCCAAAATAAGCGCCCTCTAAACCCTTTAATTTCCACTTTAGAGGGCGCTTTCCAGTAAAAGCGCCCTCTAAACCCTTAAAATTTCCATTTTAGAGGGCGCTTTTCAGTAAAAGCGCCCTCTAAACCCTTAAAAGTTTCCACTTTAGAGGGCGCTTTCTTTAAAAAGCGCCCTCTAAAGTGGCCCTTAAAGGGCTTAAAGAGACACTTTAGAGAGCGCTTTCACCAGGAAAAAAAGCGCTGTCTTTACCTATGCCAGCGCCAGATTAGAGGGCGCTTTAAAGCGCTGTTATAGGCCAAAAAAAACGCCCTCTTTTCCCTTATTTGGCGTAGTGAATCAAGTGGGAGGCGTTCGCCTCACTACGGAGAATATTCGACTTCTGTAAAAAAAATATATATATCAAATTGAACAAAAAAGGAATGGAGGGAACCTGCCTCACTATCCCTCAAATAATCAAACGATTGGCGCGCGCCATATTGCTCGAACTTTCGTCGTCCCTTCTTAAAAAATATTCAATACATCAGACCTATCTTTTCTCACCTCCATGCGATCGAAACCTATCAAACATATGTTTTTGGCCCTCGTGCGATCGAAATCCTTTTCAGAAAGGATATTGTTTAGTCTCTCCTAATGTGAATATAAACTAGCGCTTAAGTATCCCCGACGAGCAAACAAGCCAATGTTTAACCGTTAGAATGCAACCTAACAACTTGTACATTAAAATCAATCAGACAAAACTCATTTGCTACCAAGAACTACGTAGCTTTGAGTTCTCCATCGCACCTAGAGATACGTATGAGCGAGATTAATCGTCTCGTTAAGAACTATAACTAAAAAACACCAAAAATAACTTTTGTCTTGTCTAGAACTATGTAGCCTTGAGTTTTCCATCGCATCTGGAGATACGTAGGAGCAAGACCCGCAATCTTGTCAGGTCCATTAATAAAAAAAATTGTGGTTTCCTTTCTGTTTCTTTTTAAACTTTTTACCACTCGAAGAAAACAATTAACATTAGCTAACATTCAATCGCAAGTTTAACTAAAAGGTTCTCGTTAAGTATAATAGACATGAGGGGTGCTAATATCTTCCCCTTGTGTAATCGACTCCCGAACTTGAATTTGGTTACGACGACCATTTTCTGTTTTTAAGGATTTTATCGATATTTTACATTTTCTTCAATGGAATAAATAAAGTTCGATGACGACTCTGTTCGAATCATTTTTTTCCTCGACCATCACGAATGATCACATTTTTTGAGATGCGACAATATCATTTCGTATGACTGAAGCAAATCCATAACCGCAAGAATCTATTCTTCATTAAGTTGACAAAAAAATCACATTTCCCCCCTCAAATTTAAAAACTATTTTGAAAATTATGATATTCTATTGTCATGACTTATCTGAATTTGTGTTCTTATCGAAAAAGTATACAACTTACTTGTTATAAATGTGAAAAAGAAATTATTTTTGAGTGGCATAGGGACAAGAAAGATAGAGTTGATACCAAACGATGGAATAGAAAGTAATGGACACAAATAATAAGCTAGTCAATTAACTTCCGTAGCAATTATACAATTTCAAAACCATGTCATCATTTATGGTTAGAGTGATAACTTGTAACAATCCGATGGTACATTTTTGAATAATCAACACATACAAATCCAATGGAGACCTAAGAGTGGTACATTCCAATGCAAGTTAGGAGAGCATTATATATGTGGTATGAATACAAATCATGAAAGAAACTTGTGTTTTGTTCTCCTATTTACAAATAAATAAAGTTTATGCATTTGAGATTTTGTTGGTAATCTTTCATCTGTTCATAATATTATCCATCTCATATTATGTTGTTTTAAGATATTGGCATAAACATAGTAGAAAATACAATTAATACCATATATTAGTTATATTTACTAAAATACCATTTGCTCTCTCATTGTACTTACTACACTGCTACAATTTTTTTGACATATAATAATGTCATTATAATAGTTATTTTTAATAAGGTTTTTTATTTAAAGAAATTATATATAGACTTATAATATCTCTTGTTTCAGAAAACCACTATTAAGAAAAGAAGTATAGTCTGAGTCAAAACTTTAGATAAATAACAAAAATTGTAGCAAATTAGATTAGCAATAATTTACAAAATAGTGGTCAAATTGTAATCTTGCTTCGGATATTTAGAGTGTGGTAAAAATTATTAATTTTGATTTTACTGTGGTAAAAAAATATATTACATTGGCTGAGAATTTTTTTTTATCATAGTTGGTGATTCGTAGTAAATTTGAATTGATTTTATCCTTTTATCCCTTGCAAAAATATTGTTTTAATTTATTTAAGAAAATAAATTAGAGTCATAGTTATGTATTAGACATGTCCCTTTATTCAAATTTTAATTCCGATTTAATCTATGATAACCCCTTAGTTTTATCCTAAATTATATCACATGTCTTTATCCCGTTTTAACTTGAAAACATCATTTAATTAAATTAATAATAATATGTCAAATACGATATAACAATATAAATTAAATTAAAGGTAATACAAATGAATTAAATTTGGATGTCATTAGATATATTCCTTATCCCTATTTTATCCCATTTCTACGTCTCTTAAAACCCTAATAATTATTCTTGTTTCTATTCCCCAATTCCCGATTTAATTAACCCTAGTATAAATAATATAAATCCCTAATCGATTAAAATATTACTATCATAATTAATTAATTAGATAAACATGTCATAAATAAATAAAATAACAAAAAAATTATTTTTATTTTATTTGAATTAATCCTAAATATTAAATGGATAAATCTTAATTAATAGTTAATTAAGTAATTAATTAACTAAAACTTAATAAAAAACGAATGGGGTGTGTTTTACAAGGGATCAGCAATAAGCCTCTTAGAAGGGGGTGTTAATAGCAAACAGAGAGAGGCTCATTGACCTCTCTAGGCCCATCGAGTCCAGAATCCTCCTGGAAGAGTCAACAGTGGACTCTCAACCAGGAGCACCTGATCTGTTGACTAGAGAGTCAACCAAATCGATCCTTGTGTGTTGGATGGGATGATCGGAGAAAGTCATCCAGATAGAGGGATCAGATCAAAGCCAAACAACGGTACACCGTGGACTTATCTGCTCGGGATAAGTCAAAGTATGTTCTTCGTGTGGCCATCAGGGGGCACGCGTCTTATATCCAGCAAAGGAGGGGGAGGGAATATGAGCGCCACCCCCTCACGAACTCTCATTTTTCTCTCTTCTTTCTCTCTATTCGCTCTGCTCTTCTCTCAACTCTCTCAACTCTCTCAACCCCCCCCCCCCCCTGAGCCACCCTTCTCCCACTGTGGACCACCAACCGGACCACCACCTTCAATCAGTATCTTCGTGTTCAACATGAACATGAAGAACACCCAACCCAGAAGTTGATTCCTCGTTGCCCCCCTCCCTGAAACCACTATGGGCCCTAGATCTCCGGTTGAAGCTCAACCAGGATCTTCAA
Source organism: Lathyrus oleraceus (assembly GCF_024323335.1). Lineage (NCBI taxonomy): Eukaryota > Viridiplantae > Streptophyta > Magnoliopsida > Fabales > Fabaceae > Lathyrus > Lathyrus oleraceus. The sequence continues at coordinate 504,569,749 of NC_066583.1, read as the reverse complement.
ACGATGTTCATATGGGTGATGAACATCAACCCATAAACCCTTAGAATTTATGAACCCTATCCATAATCCTATGAACCCTAACCTGGGTTCGTGATGAACCATAACCCTACCTGGGAAGCAAAGAAACCTAGGGTTCATATGATGAACCCTAACCCTAACCACGATGAACCCTAACCCTAAAAGTTACCCAGAAATCCACATTGAACCCCAAATCACATTAAATCCAAACCAGCAACATAAATCCATAAATTTTAAAATGGAAAGAAGGAAAAGGCAAGTTAAATCCAACCAACCTACGGAGATGAGAGATTCTCCGGTAAACAGGTAATTTCTTCGATTCTCTTCTTTTTTTTTGCTTCGATTTGTCCTTTTTCCTATTTTAATTTCTTTTCTCTAATTCTTTGTGCGAGGTGAAAATGATGAGGCTCTGCTCTGATGGCTTAGGGTTTCAATGTCAAACCTTAAGTATCAAATCCTATTGAGTGTCTAGTGAAGTTTGGGGAACAAGGTTTCTTTTGCGGATTCCATGATTTTAGGATTTTTTTCCGTCCTTCATCATGTTTTAGATTAGAGTTTATATAGATTATTTTTTAGGTTTAAACTTAATTAGATTATCTGATTTAGGAAGTTTAGATTTGATTGAGATCTGATTGAATTAGGTTTGATGGTAATTTTGATTTTGTTTAGAAATAGAAATTAGGTTTGAATTGTAACTAAAATTCGTGATGTATTTGGTCCACATTTGATTCGTGATTTCAATGTAAATGAAAAGTTTGGATGGAATTGAAAATTGCAGGTTTTGATCTGTTTCCGTTTTCAATTCTGCGTGCCTTAGGGTTTAGAGGCTGAAGATGATGGACTCAGATTTGGGTCATTATCCTGACCCAGTTGGGTGATGGATTTGGGCCACGCTTGACCCAATAATATTAGGTCATACTTGACTCACATGGAAAGGACCCAGTTTGGGCTAGTCCAGATAACAAACGTAAATATAGCCCAATAATAATAACCCAAGGTACCAAAAGATAAAAAATAAAAAAAACCTAATTAAATCTTAATTCTAATATTGATTAATTAATAATGTTAATATTATAATAATGAGAAATAATAATAATAACTAGTAAATAATAATGTTGATAATAATAATAATAATATTTTTTAAAAATATAACTACTAAATTTGAATAACTTAGAAATTGATCAAAACTAATTAATTTTAAAATATCCAATTAAAATACCAACATCAACCTAAGCCCACCTAATTTAATAAACGACTTAATATTCTAAACAAATTCGTTAATATCAAAATAAATTTAATAAATATTTAAACACTTATCATTAATCGAAGCCAATCTTAGACCTAATGTTATCCTTAAAACATGATTCAATCCTACGCGAACAAATATAAAACTAAATATTATCCTAAAAATTCAGAAAGGTCCCCCTTTGACTTTTTGTTATTGGGGCTGACCCGATGAAAATAGAAAGATTCGGTGGTCAAAATTTCGCGACAAAGAGCTCGAGTATCAAAGACTAAATGAAACAAAATTACACATATCGGAGCGCGTAGTGAGTACCATATTCTAAAAATGGTATGGATATATAATTTACTCCCTCCGTTCCTTTATAAGTGTCACTTTCTTGCAAAAAAATTGTTTCTTTTTAATTGTCACTTGCAAAGTTCAAGGTAATATTAATTGCAATTTTGTTAAAATTACCCCTAGATAATGATTGCAGAGAGAGAAAAAGTAAAGTGAATGTAATAAATAATTAAGGGTATTATAGGTAAAAGAAGAATTATTGTTTGAAAAGTAACAATAATGATTAGCTTCCTTGATATGTGTAAAAAGTCAAAAAATGACACTTAAAAAGGAACGGAGGGAGTAGTTATTATTTTCATACTTAACGATTTTTTATCTAATTAGATTTAACTCAATCATATTATGTTATATATTATGCAGTACTTTGATGACTTCAAGTGTTTTACTTACTCGAAAGATAAATTGAATGAAATTAAGGAGGATTGAAGTGAATACAAATATGTCAAATAATAGTTACTTAGAGAAGTTTGTAATTTATCAATTGTTATCATAGAAGTTAGAGATTAATTTATAGTTTTTTCATAAAAAAATATGATACTAATATAATATCGGAATTTCATTTTGGCTTACTCTCATATGGGTTATCCCACCACTTCAAGTGCAACCATTGAAAATATGTATTTTCGTGAACCAAAAATTTCAATATATATATATATATATATATATATATATATATATATATATATATAGATATATATATATAGATATATATATATATATATATATATGATACTCACTAGTTTCAAAATTTCTCTATCACATATGATGATTGGTCACTAATATGTTGATTAAAATATAATAAATATGATATAAGTTGATTGGTCACATAAATGTCTTATGTGTAGGGTATATAAAAATGAAAGATTTAAAAGAAGACACTATTGAAGTAATTATGTACTGTATTATCAAAAATAAGGAATTATACTAAAATATATCATGGAGATTATATAATTTTGAATAGATATAAATTATCATTTTTCTCCATATATGTAATTTTGAATTTGTATTAGAGAGATTATGAAATTTATACAAATTCAAGTTAGTTCACTTGGGATTATTATTGATCATAATACAATATTGATCTATGATTATGAGAATTGTAGAATTTATGATATTTTAATTGAAGTAAAAAATTTGATATTGAAACTAAAAATGACTTACGTCAGTGCTTTTATCCAAAAGTGTTGCCTAAAGAGGACTTACGCCACCGTTTTAAACAAAAGCGTAGTTTATAGTATACTTAAGCCAGTGCTTTTAATAGAAAATATTGTCTAAAGTGCACCTAAGCCAGCGCTTCTAACATAAAGTGCTGTCTAAACTGCACTTAAGCCAACACTTTTAAAAAAAGTGATGCCAGAAGTGCACTTAAGCCAGCGCTTTTAACAGGAAGCGCTGCTTAAAGTGCACTTAAGCCAGCATTTTTAATAGGAAGCGCTGCTTAAAGTGCACTTAAGTTAACGCTTTTAACACGAAGCGCTGCTTAAAGTGCACTTAAGTTAACACTTTTAACACGAAGCGCTGCTTAAAGTTCAATTAAGCTAGCGCTTTTAACAAAAAATGATGCTAAGGTGCATTTAAGACAACACTTTCACATTAAAAAAAGCATTGTCTATACCTTTAGCAGCCTTAGAATAGACAACGCTTAAAAGCGTTGCCTAGGGTAAAAAAAAGCATTGCCTAAGGTCTTATTTGGTATAGTGAAGTGGCCTGAGGAATATAAGTTCCTCAAACATCGTAATGCATAGTCTGACATGAGAGATACTGAGCTCTCAGGCAAAGATTTTTATTCTTTTAGATGGGACTTCTATCAAGCCCTCAGGCAAGAATGAGAACCAGGTCTTCGAGGCTTAACATAGGTCACGCGTTTTAGGCGTAATTTATTTTGAAATAATCTCGCCCGAGGGGATAGGAAGTCCCTAAGGCGAGTGTCTAAGTAGCTTGAGAAGGCTAAGTTCCTCTGACATCCTAATGCATAACTTGGATGGCGAGACACTAAGTCCCTCAGGTGACATGTTTAAACTTTTAGACGGGACTTCTATTGAGCCCTCAAGCAAGACTATAAATCATATCTTCGGGGCTTGATATAGGTCGTACCTCTTAGGCGTGAATCATTTGAAATAATACCGCCCGCGAAGACACTTAGTCCCTTGGGTGAGATTCTAAGTAGCATGAGGAATCTAAGTACCTCAGACATCATAGCATATAGTGTCACATCTCGAAAAATACAATTCTTCGTGAAGCGTTCGCATGCTCGTGCAAAATGATTCGCACATAGTCTCCACAAAACTTTATTTATTCCAAATAAGGAAAAGGAAAATATCGATAAAACCCTCAACAGAAAAAGAAGATTATCGTTGCAACCAAATTCGGGTTCGAACGTCGATTATACAAGGGGAATGTATTAGAACCCCCCACGTCTGTTGTACTCAACCAAAACCTTTTAGTTAAACTTACGATTAAAATGTTAGCTTATGTTATTTTTTTTCTTCGAGTTATTAAAAATATAAAAGGAAAAGTAACGGGGTCGTAAAAAGGGTTTTATTAGGGTACTTGACGAGATTGCGGGTATTGCTCCTATGTATCCTTTGGTATGATGAGGAACTCAAAGCTTCGTAGTTCGATATAGAAAACTATGATTTATGGGTTAGTTTTTTTTATTGAATAAGTACTTAGATCGCTCTCTAATGGAAAAACATTGGCTTGTATGCTCGTGGGGGAGGCTTAAACGCTTGTTTGTTTTCAAATGAGAACATTTTAGACAATGTCCTATTTTAAAAGGTTTTCGATCACACGGGGCGAGAAAAAGATAGGTTTTATTTGTTGAATATTTTTAGGAGAATGACGAATGTTTGGTAAGAACGAGACGTGAGCCTTAGAACCAATTATTCAGGGTTTTCATGGAAAACAAGACTCCAATGTTCCTTTTTCATTCAAGGTATTTATGAAATTTGTTTGATGGACAATGAACACTCAATAAGAATGAGACGTGTGTCTTGGAACTGATGGTTCAAATGTTTCACTGGAATGCTAGACTCCAATGATCCTTTTTTGTCCAAGATGTTTTTAAGTGTTTTAAAAATGAAAGAAAGAATAAACAGTTAGCCCAAGACGAATGTCTCGGGACCGATCATTCGAGGATTTCATTGGAATGATAGACTCTAATATTCCTCTTTTTTGCGTTTGTTAAGAAAAATGTTTTCAACGTTATCCTAACCGGGAAAAGATTTGAATCGCGTTGAAACGAAATTAATCGGTTTGAAAAAGTCATTTTGAATTGGACCAAAATTTTGAAAAACCCACTTGATGTTGGACCAAAGGTTTTAATCGTAGAAAAAATTCATTATCATTATCAAACATTTACTAGAATGCGCAGTTCTTAAGAAAATGATTTGATGTGGTGGTTTTAGTGGAAAAGCTAATATCATTTTCTAGAATACCCTTAATAACCTATACTCCCTTTCTCTCATAAAAAGTGTCTTATTTGAACAATGCGCGGTTCTTAAGAAAATGATTTGATGTGGTGGTTTTAGTGAAAAATCTAATATGATTTACTAGAATACACTTATTAAATATAGTTAATAAGGTAGTTGAATAAAGTGAAAGCTAATGAATAGGGGTATAGTAGTGGAAAAATAATAATAAATGTTGTATTGGTAATGTAAGTGGACAATTATTTTGAGACAATTAAAAAGTGAAAATGAGACACTTTTTATAAGAAGGAGGGAGTACCATTTAACAAATTTTCTATTAAGGCGAAATTTAGTAAATTTAGTACTTCCTCCATCCCACAATGAGTGACTCATTTTGAATAAAAGAGTGTCCCAAAATGAATGATTCATTTCAATTTTCAATGCATTTTTTTCCAATTTTACCCTCTAGTTAATATTACTTTCATGATTCCTAATACATGATATGGATAGTTTAGTAAAAATATCATTCACTCTCTTTCATTTATTCATTTTCTTAATCTGAGTGAAATGGTCAACTGAGTCATTCATTGTGGGATGGAGGGAGTAAATATTTTCTATTTATCTAAATATACCCATGTACTTCCTGAAAAGGATGCTTAACTTACCCATATTTTACGTCTTGGAGCTAGAGCATGTGCTGGAATAATTGTTATGTCTGTAAAGTCTCCCATTCTCCTTTAATCTGATTAACCACCAAGGCCGAATCTCCATATACATCAAGAATCTTGATTCTCAAATAAATGACTTCTTCAAGACTCACGATATAAGATTCATATTCTGCCATGTTATTCGTACAATCAAACCTCAATCTTGCAGTGAAATGGATATGAGAACCCTAATGAGTAATGATGATTGCCCCAATTCCGTTACCATAAGCATTAACATCTCTATCAAACACTAAACCCCACATGGATCCAGGTTCTGGTCCTTCTTCAGGCAATGGTTCTTCACAATCTTTAGCTTTTAAGTACCTAACATCTTCATCAAGGAAGTCAAACCTGATGGATTGATAATCATCAATTGGCTGGTGAGCCAAATGATCTGCAAGAATACTCCCTTTAATCGCCTTCTGAGTACGGTACTCAATATCATATTCTGAATACTCCCTTTAGTCAAAGCTGGTTTTTCAAAAATATACTTGATCGGATCCATTTTAGATATCAACTAAGTGGTATGATTAATCATACATTGATGTAGAAGTTTGGCAGCCCAGGATAACACACAATAAGTCTTCTCAGGCATGGAATATCAAGACTCGCAGTCTATAAACTTCTTACTCAGATAGTAGATGACATGCTCATTTCTACTAGTTTCATCTTGTTGTCCAAGTACACAACCCATGGACTCTTCTAACAGAGTTAAGTACATGATCAACGATCTTCCTTCCACTGGAGGAGACAAGATAGGAGGTTCAAGAAGATACTCTTTGATGTTGTCAAAAGTATTTTGGAAATCTTCTGTCCAAACACAACCTTGATCTTTATGGGGAAGCTTGAAGATCGGACTACATGTGGAAGTCATGTGAGATATAAACCTGGAGATGTAATTTAGACGCCCGAGGAACCCTCTGACTTGCTTTTTTGTCTTTGTTGTATGCATCTCTTGTATAGCTCTAACTTTATCAAGAACTACCTCAATACCTTTTTGGCAGACAATGAAACCTAACACCTTCCCTGAAAGAACACCAAAAGTACACTTATTATGATTCAAGGGGAGTTTAAACTTTCTCAAACGCTGAAACATCTTCAACAAATACTCAACATGATCTTCTTCAGTCTTCGACTTATAAATCATATCATCAATATATGCTTCTATTTCTTTGTGCATCATGTCATGGAAAAGAGTATTCATGGCTCTCTGGTACGCCGCAACAGCATTCTTTAAACCGAAAGGCATCACTCTATAGCAAAATGGTCCCCAAGGTGTAATAATGTTGTCTTTTCCATGTCCTCGGGTGCCATCTTGATCTGATTATAACCGGAGAAACCATCCATAAAGGAGAAGACATTGAACTTAGTTGTATTATCTACCAACATATCAATGCGTGGCAGTGGAAAATCATCCTTTGGGCTAGCTTTGCTTAAATCTCTATAATCAATACACATCTGAACTTTACCATCCTTCTATGGATTAGGAACAATGTGCTTCTGAACCGGGAAACCAACATCAATCTGCTTCTGAACATCCTCTTTGATTTTAACAACCATATCAGGATGAGTTCTTTTCAACTTCTGGTTAACTGGCGGGCACCCTGGCTTCAATGGTAATATATGCTCCACAATATCAATATCAAGACCTGGCATATCTTAATAAGACCAAGAAAACACATCCACATACTCTCTAAGAATCTCTATCATCCTCTTCTTAACATATGGACAAATAAACTCCCTAATCTTGACTTCTTTCTTGTTCTCTTCAGAGCCCAAATTAATCACTTCCAATGGTTCTTTATGAGGCTGAATGGTCTTCTCCTCGTGCTCAAGTAAACGGGAAATCTCATTGGGAATATCTTCGACATCCTCTTCTTCCATTTCAAACACGGGGAATTCAAATTTGGGAGAGGGCATAAAGTCATTATTTTCAACGGGTTTAACAATCAATCTGCACAATGATTCTATACTGAATTTTAGAATATGAACAACTAAACGCATATTGTGATGCAAATATAATAAAGTGATTATTATTATTTGGTTTTTTATGTTACCATTTTTTTCAAAAAAAGAAAAAGGAGAAAACATAATATGGATAAACAAAATAACATTTTATTAATGATGATAGAATTTGAAACAAAGCCAACATAGATTCACTTTCACCTTGGGCATAGTAAAAGGTTTTTTGAAAATAACAAAAACATATTACTTTGACAAATCAATAACAAAGGGAACATCAATAGTAGTCTAATTTTGGTACATCAATTCGTGCATCATAAAGTTTGGCGCTTCTTGCTCTTGATCATCTTCCAGTATTGCAGCAACAGACTGATCTTTGGCTTGGATGAAACTAGCATTGTGAAAAACTTCTTCGATATGCTTCAAATCTCTACGAGTTGGACCAGGAGAGAAGCCTAAATTGGACATGTTATTGTTTTCAGCAAAGTTGATGTCTTGCCAAAGCTGGATTGTAGTTGATTCCTCCTTGTGTACCAAGAAGAGACACATTATAGAACTTCCCACAACAATCAATAATGTTGGCGTTGTCATAAACCAAAGAATACCAAGTGATGTCATCATTGGTAAGAGACGTAAGTCTTTGAGACCACCTTAAAAAACCCTTATTTTATTTGAAGATAGGAGATTGCGGGAAGTCCGAAATAAACCACTTGTACAACAAAGGTGCACAACAGACAATAGTTCCGTTTCCCTTAGAAGTCATATGATGAATGGAGAAATAGGTGTCACCAAGCAAATTTGGAACAGGATTCCCAACCAAAAATATCCTAATAGCCTTAACATCAACAAAATTGTCAATGTTGGGAAACAAGACCAAACCATGGATGAGTAAGGAAAGTATAAATTCAAAGACCACCATGCTATTAGCATTAACAAAAGAAAAGGTTATCTTAATTAGGAATTTTGAAGTCAACCCCCTAATACCACCTTTGACAGTGAGATTAACATCTACGTCAGATTTCTTCATATAAGTAGCTCCAACAATAATTTGAGATTCCAAAATCCCTTCCAAACCACAAAAGTGAACCCTATCAGAAACTGGTATACCGAAAAGATAAGTATACTCCTCCATGGTAGGTGTAGCGGTAAATTCATGACCACTGAGCTATTTATTAACTTAAAGTCAATAAAACCAGAGTCGCCACCGCACTTCTATTATTTCCAAAGGAAAAGGGAGAAAGTACGAACAAAATCAAAAGATAAGAAGTTTCCAAATCAAAACTAATAAAATGTCAGAGATTATAGGTAAGGGGGTTGGTTACACAGAGGGAAGATATTAGCACCCAAAGTGTCCTAGGTACTCCTAGGGAACCCTTTTTGTGTGTACTTGTTTTGGTGGAAAATATGTTTATTTTAAAATTAGAATGATGGGATGAGAAAGGAATTCATTATTTACATTTTTTGTGTTTGATAAGACTTTTGGTCTTATGCCTACGCACCAACATAAATGAGGGATCAAAACCTCGTAGTTCATGGTAAAAATTTCAAAGATTGGTGGATTGATTTTAACAAAAGCTTAAAGATCTTTTGTTATCAATGGGAGAATATTCAACCAAACATCCACCGATAATGAGGGCTTTACAAATTTTAAGAGGGAGGATTCCAACTTGGATTAAATCAATAAGTATGCCACTAACCCCTAATAAATGGAAAGTCTTACACTCAACATATCATGGAATGGGAGATTTACATCTCAACCAAAGATAACTCAAATCTAAATGCTCTCTTTTTGAAAAGTTTAAAAAAGAAAAAGGCACCAAGTGGCCAAAATGATTAGATGATGTTGTTAGTTGTTTTTGGTCTTTTTGAAAATAAAGTCAATATGATTAAATCTTTTTACAAGCTTGATTAAGAAAATAGTTTGAAAATCAATGAAATAAGGCCAAGGTTTCTACTCATTAAAACAAGTTTAAGTTGAAAACAACAAGCAAAGAAGTTTTGAAAATGAGAGGGAGATTTTGAAATTAAAGAAGAAGGAGGTGGGGATGAAGAGGCTATCCTAGACAAGATTAAAAGTTTTGAGTTGAAAAAATCTAACTCATGGGAAGCATCCACAAGACAATAGTGTCAGATAGAAACCCATTTCCTTTGGATTGTCAAGCAAACAACAAAACCATAATCATCCAAGCAATTAATAAGAAATCCAATGGTATCAAATAAAGATAATCAATCATCCAAGCTAGCACTCCAAAGCAAGCAATCTTCAATGTCCTTTATGCATATCAGATGAAATATCCCTTGAAACACACTCAAAGAAAAAACATCAAATAAGAATAATAAGATCAAAATAACAAATCAGACAAAGAGAAAGAGTGTATCATGTAAACCAAAGGGAGTCTCTCAAGCTTGTGTCAGATGAATGGCATTGGTCATGCTTTGGACTCAAATTAATGGTATTGGCCAAGTTTCTTCCATAGCTCATGAATGTTGCCTACTCTAAGTCCATAGGTCCAAATCAAGTCACAAACAAAGATACAACAACCCACCAATGTGTTTTTTAGTGTTTTTGTTTTATTAAGTGTTTTAAGGTCCTAAGACCACAAACAAAATAATATCACAAACACAAATATATCACAAGCACAAAATATAATGGCTCAAGTGAGCAAAATGAAAATGACTGAAGCATAAACATAGGTCCAAGTGGACAAAGAGCAAATGACTGAAACATAAACAATTTGTATAAATGTAAATGACAAGGAATAATAAAGTGCAAGAATTTAAATTGCATTAAAGAAAATGACAAGGAAATTAAATGTTAGTTGTCAAGTTAGTAAGTTAATTTGTGCCTTGAGGCAAATTTAGCGCTATGTTAAGCAATCATAATTAGACTTATGTAGAAGTCACAACTATCTAAGACCGATCAATAATAATGTTGGTGTTAATGGATGCTAGAGACAAGGTATCCAAGACCAATCTCCTAAAGCATACCACACACAAAAACAAGAGGGGATGAGTCTATCTCAATCAAGCTCATGTTGATTCATCTGACACAAGGTCATTAATGAATCAACTAGATATTAATCCATGAGAAGTCATTGGTCAAGAAATGATTGGGGAAGAAATAATATGAAGATAGAGAGATGAAATGGAAAGGATCCCCAAATTGGTCAAGGGATGAACCTTACTTAATCAATACCATTCATTCATCTTGAGGGATGTAGTTTAAACTTCATCAACCCCATAAATCCAATGGTATTGACCAAGTCAAGGTTCAATCAGGGGTGTGCATGATTCAAAATCCAAACCAAATTGAACCAAATATATGGATCAGTTTGGTTTTTAAAACCACTTTGACAAAACCGGTTTACTTTTTTAAAACCGATTTATATTTGGATCGGTTTGGTTAATAACCAGTTTGCCTTAAAAAAACTAGTTTTGTTTGGACCAATTTTAAAATAAAATTTTCCTCAAACTTATTTCGACTAAAACATAGTTTCCAATCCAACAACTTCTTAACTCTATCCAACCATTTTTGAAATCAATCAATATTCGTCTGCGAAGAAGAAATGCTAAGAAACTGTAAAAAAAAGGTTTTAAATTTAAATCTAAAAAATCAAAATTGATTAGGTCATTTAACATTTCATATTGCATTTCATGCATTCATTTTTAGGTCATTTAACATTTCATATTGCATTTCATCATGTCAATCAGAATCAGATCCAAGAAGCTTGAACATCACCCAAGACACTTTGTGGGTTCCATCCGGGTGACCAGTCAACACAAGGGAAATACTTGAGTTACTTCCAACAGGTTCAAATGGGGCCTATGCATCATTCAAAACGCCAATCTTGAAGAAGCAAAAATCTGTTCCTGAGCTGTCATGCTCGCTTGGCGAGCAGCATGGTTCGCTTAGCGAATCTAACTGTCATGCTCGCTAAGCGAGCAGATCCTTCGCTAGGCGAAGCCCACGCGTTTTGAGAAAAATAACAGAAAATCTTGGGCTTGAGTTACCCTCATTTGAGCCCACCAAGCCATGAAAATCAGGTTATAAATACTAGAGTTTCAGTGGAACAAAACCCCGAAAAAAAGAAAGAGAGAGAGAGAGAGAGAGAGAAAGAGAAAGAGAAGGAGAGAGACGAACTAATCTGCAGCAACCTCCAGACAGCTCTGAAAAGTTCACCCTGACTCACACACTTTTTCACCTCCGTCTCCCACAAACCCTAACATTGCTTTGCAAACCCAGCCGTGCCATTCGATTTTAATCGATCTCTCTAATCAGGTTTGCCCTTATTCCCATTACTCTATGCTTTCAATCTGAATTCTCTGAATGTATGAGGTATCGTTAGGTTTTGCCCACGGGTTTTGATATGCATGAATGTATAAAACAATACCTTGAATGTTTAATCGTTTCGTTTCTGAGATGGATGCCATAGGGTTTGGGTTACCAAGATCGGACTGTTATCAATGAAGAACCCAAAACCCACAGGCCTTCGCTAGCACCTTCGCTAGGCGAGCCTGCAGCGAAGCCTCGCTAAGCCTTCGCTAGGCGAAGCAGTAGTGAGCGTGACAGTAATTGATTTTTTTTCTGTTTGCTCTAACCTGTTTCGTGTTCGTCATGGCATTGTTTTCTCCTGATTCCATCCTGTTACTCTAACCTGTTTGTTGAGTTTTTGTGAGGGCTCACATGACTTTAGAAGAGATGGCTTGCTCGGTATTCCACTTTATTTGTGGGATACCACCTGGAGGTTTATTCCGATTACCTATACTGACTCGCTTTCTTTGATGGTGCTAGCTTGAGGGATCTCCGGGTTTCTTGTGTTGTTAGTTGCTATTACTTCGGATTTTTATCCGTGCGGTAGATCTCTTGATCCCTTTATTTTTCCAGCATTTTACCGCTTTCTTAGCTGGAAGACCTCGATAGGAGGCAATGTTTTGTGTGTTTATTTTTGTGCCTAAAGACCTCCAAGAAGAGGCACCAGTGCTAAAGACCTCCATGGAGAGGAAATTGACGGATAAAAGGGATTTAGTCAATCCCCCATTATTCAGTGCGTCGTTCTTTAAGATCACACTACGTGTCGATGCTTCAGAACAAAAGCCCAAGATCTTTTGTCCGGTCGGTCAGTGGAGAGGGTTCCATCTTTCTGAACCCCCACGCCTTGTCACGAGCTCACCCTGTCCAGGGTTAAGAGCTATGAGGTCTTATCCTCATTACCCTTTTAATCTGCTCACCCTGACGTTCAGTGTCAGTGGTTAAGAACCCGTTTGATTACCCTCCCATGGCTTGTTTGTCGAGGTTTGATATGACCCCTCTTGACTAAAGCCCTACCCATGTATGTTTGAGCCCCTTGGTTGGCGTGTTTACTTTATGCATGTTTGTTTTGTATGGTGTGATCGTCTCCCCATAGGATTGCTAGGCTTCGTATAGTCTCCCATCTGCATGTCAATTAAGGTAGCGCGATTCCTTTGTCTAGGACTGCCTTTTTGCATAAGCCTTCCTAAAACCCAAACAAACTCATTGATTTTTCTTCCCCTAAGAACACATTTACTCCTTCTACTACAGGCGAGTAAGTCTCCAAAGGTCGAGCATCCGGTAGATTGCGCAGTAATGTCGTTCACCCAAAACCAACCCCGTTGTTAGCCGAACTACGTTTTGCTCTGATTCTCATTCCAGATGAGATACGTAGGCATAAGACACGACGTCTTACCGAGCACACACCCCCCCTTACCCATAGGTAGCCGAGCTATGAAGACTCTGATTCTCATATTTCGATGAGATACGTATGCAAGGGACGCGACATCCGCGCGAGTCATTTTCTTTTGACCCCCTCTTTTAGTAAATAGTACATTAGATAAACCCACACCCTTTAGACGAGAACAACAAAAGTGGATCCCGTAGAGTACTACGGATGCGTAGGGGTGCTAATACCTTCCCTTCGTATAATCGACTCCCGAACCCAAGATTTGGTTGCGAGACCTTGTCTTTTCCTTTCCTTTTTTCCAGGTTTACTTCGAGCGTTTCCTTTCCCTCCGTCGGGATAAATAACGAACGGTGGCGACTCTTCTGTCATTTTCCTTTGCGCCGGTTGTTTTTTTCGCAGGTTGCGACAGCTGGCGACTCTGCTGGCGACCCGGTTTCCCTAAGCGAGTCCCTCCTAGCTTTTGTAGGTTTCTTATTTGTTGGGTGTTTATTTCTTTTGTACGGTTATTTATTTACCTGCTTTACCTTATTGCATTCATCTGCTGTATCTATTGGATCTGTTGGTTTGTTTGTTGGGATGGGATGTTCTATGAGAGATAAGCCCATTACCCAGGCTTGAGTGTACACACAGGTTTTAGAGTGGATAGTCATGAGGCTTGCGTGGCATGTTGCTACGTTAAGTCGTTCATGAAGACCCACATCCAGACGAGGTTTCTTTTGGATATATTTTGTCCTATGGGTGTTCCGTAACGACATGATGTTCCTTTAGAAATCGTCGACTCTGGTGACCATTTCCCGAGAACTCAGTCGAGGCCTCTCCTCCGAGACGTGATTATGTTAGCTTTGGTGGGCGCATTCTCGTTGCTCAATCCGAGGACCCCGAGACTGGGAACTTGCTTTAGGATGTCTTGTTGAGGGGAGTCAGTGGAGGTCTTTTATCCCGTAATAATGCCAAACCTTCAGTGGTAAACATATTATTCTCGACCGAAGGGCTGAAGCTGACAAACTTCTGTTCTTAGAACCTACCAGTGAGGGGTGGGCTAAATTCAGGAAACCTTAACCTCCAACCAACCCGGTTTTCTAGAGCAGAGTTTTGATTTCGTATTATATTCCTCAGTGGGTTTCTCTTCAGACAGTGCAACCCGACAGATGTTCAAGCAGATACAGCAATCCTGATTGACATGCCTTTGCATTGCATAACATCATCTGCATATTTGCATCCAACATCTCATGCTTATTCATTTGCGAGTCTTCCCTTTCTCAGTTTGGTTTGGCTGATCTGTGCTTATTATGGAGGCTCCCAGGAAGAGTAATGTGACCTATCATTTTTTTCGATGCTAAGATCGGCCCATCGCGTCAGATAAAATCTTTGATTACTCCTGACTATGTGGGTTTATGGCAACATCTTACCTATGGTTGAAGACTTGGATGCTTCTCGGAGGAGTCTGATACTATTTGCACGTTCGATTGCAGTTGTACACGTTGTTCTGGAAGGTCAAATCGGAATTGAGAAGGGAATGCCTTAAAATTGAATAAGCAGTGCATCGCATACCATGCATATTAAACCTTGTTTGTCTTGCAGGTGTCACCGCAGTGTCTAAAGTCTGTTCCCTGTTTCAGGCATTATTGGTCCCAAGCGAGTCCACAGGTACCCGACCAAGGAAAATCGTCCGCAACTAGCGATGGACCAGGTACAGAAAGAGCTGGCTGATATGCGTGAAAGGATGGATCAGTTCATGACATTGATGACTGGTATGGCAGAAGTCCAGGAAAAGCTGAGGGAATTGGTTGAGCAACCGAGGCCCGATCCAGAGGTGGAGATACCAAATGCTAGGGGAAACCCTGGTAACCCTGGGAACGCTGATAACCCGGTGAACACTAGTAACGCGGGTAACGCAAATGCTGATGGAAACCCGGATAATGTTGGCAACACGGGGAATGTTGGAAATGGTATTGGCGGAAGGTACAATGTGAATCAAGGAATTCGAATTAACGGGCGCCCCGTTACTGAAGATTATCAGTATGATCAATTCTCTTTGCACGACGAAGCCCATGAGACCACTCGCTGTATGGATGAGGTTGCTGAGAAGCTCAAATCTTTGGAGTCTCAAAATTCCTTAGGTTTAGATGTCACAAATCTTGGTCTGGTTCAGGGAGTAAGGATCCCTCACAAGTTCAACCCCCCTACTTTTGAGAAATACAACGGGGCTTCTTGCCCCCGCACTCATCTCCAATCTTATTTGGGAAGGTTGGGAGCTCACACGGAAGACGAAAAGCTGTGGATGTACTATTTTGAAGACAGTCTAACTGGAGCTTCTCGTGAATTGTATTCTCATTTGTCTCGTACTACCATCAAGAGCTGGAAAGACTTGGCAGAGGCCTTTGTCAAGCAATATCAATACAACTTGGACAAGGCTCCAAATCAGACTTTGTTGCAAGGGATGTCTCAGACTGCCAAGGAGACCTTTAGAGAATATGCTCAGCGTTGGAGACAGATTGCTGCGTCCGTCCAACCCCCTATGTCCGAAAGGGAGATGACGGACATGTTCATGAACACTCTTCAAGGAAATTATATTGAGAGATTGGCTACTTGCCCGTCAATCAGCTTTGCAGAGATAGTAATTGTAGGAGAGAGAATCGAGAGTCTGTTGAAGATAGGACGAATTCAAGACAATAGTGCTTCCGGCTCATCAGGTCCCAAGAAACCGTTTGCTCGTAACGATCAGCGAAGAAGAGAAGGCGAGACAAGCGTTGTGTATGCCGGCAGAGGCAGGGGCAGAGGACGCCCTAATTATTATCAAGATCAAGTGGCCGTAGTCACTATTCCGACACCTGCTCCTCAACAGCAACAACAACCGCAGTATCATCCGCAACAGCAACCCAGGTACAACAATCAACAACAAGGAGGTAATCCGGGTCAGCATAGACACTATCAACAACGTCCAAGGCAGACGGACCGGGTCATTGAGCCAATCCCAATGCCTTATTCTGTATTACTTCCCAGGCTGATTGACATGAATCTGGTTACGTTGAGAACTCTGGCTCCGCCAATCGATCCCGATAATTTGCCTAGAGGTTACGATGTCAACGCCAGATGTGCTTTTCACTCCAACGCACCTGGCCATACTACAGATAATTGCAAGGCTCTCCAGCTAAAGGTACAAGATTTGAGAGACGCCAAGGCTATCAATTTTTCTCCAGTGCCTAATGTTATCTAAAACCCGATGCCAGCCCACGGCGGGCAGAGGATTAATGTTGTTGATAGTGGGGAAACTTTGAATTTGGTTTCTGATGTGACTAAAGTGAAGACTTCGCTATCGATGGTCAAAGACCGACTCTTGAAAGGACAAATTTTCTCGGGCTGTGGGGAAGAGTGCAGAAATTGTCAAGCTGCCGAGAACGGATGTGACAATTTGAGAAGGGGTATTCAGCAACTGATAGATGAAGGTTGTCTTCAGTTCGATCAGACCCGTCCTGTGAAGAATGATGTGTCAACAGTGACGATTTATTTCACTCCTGAAGAAATATATGTTCCCGAGAGACCCGCTCCAACAACAATATATTTCCCAGAAAGTACACAACTAGCAACGGTGAACATCAGAAGCCCAGCACCAGTCACAATTCACTCTGACAGCCCTCAACCGGCTTTGGTTAGTCCGGTCACCATCACGATACCAGGACCTGTTCAGTATGAGAAAGACAGTGCTATCCCGTGGCACTATGGGGCTGATATCTACTTCCAGGGGCGGAAAGTTGATGATGAAGACATTGACATTGGTTGCTCCGCTGTAGACAATGTTGGAGGGGTTGATGGCTTCACTCGCAGTGGACGCCTATTTGCACCATGAACGTTGTGCACGAATACTGAAGTTGAGGCAGCTGCTGAAGCTAAAGGAAAACAGGTAGCCACCGAAGAGGTTACTACTGAGGAGGCTCCTCCTAAGACCGCAGTCGAGAAGGAAGTGGATGAGTTTATGAGGATTATCAAGAAAAGTGACTACAAGGTAGTCGACCAGCTAAATCAGACACCCTCAAAGATCTCCATTCTCTCACTATTGATGTGCTCTGAGGCGCACAGAGCAGCCTTGTTGAAAGTACTGAATATGGCCTATGTTCCACAAGAGATAACTGTTAACCAGCTGGAGTCGGTAGTTTCAAATGTAAACGCTAGCCATGGGCTAGGTTTCACCGATTATGACCTGACATCTGAGGGCAGGAATCACAACAAGGCGTTACATATCACAATGGAATGAAAAGGGGTGGTGCTTTCCCATGTTTTGGTTGATACAGGCTCTTCTCTGAATGTTCTTCCGAAGAAAGCCTTAATGAAGTTGGATTGCGATGGCATCATCCTGAGGCCAAGTAATTTAATTGTGAGGGCCTTTGATGGCTCTAAGAGATCTGTCTTTGGCGAAGTTGAGTTGCCAGTTAAGATTGGACCGCAGGTGTTCAAGGGCACCTTTTATGTGATGGATATCCAGCCTGCCTATAGCTGTCTGCTAGGACGGCCCTGGATTCATGTTGCCGGTGCTGTTACTTCTACTCTCCACCAGAAGCTCAAATATGAACTAGAAGTTCAGGTCGTCACTGTCTGTGGTGAAGAGGATATTTTTGTTAGCCACCTGTCTACATTTAAGTATGTGGAGATGGATGGCGAGATGCATGAGATGCTGTGTCAGGGCTTCGAAGCCATAAACATCAGTGAGGTCGCGCCCAAAGCTGTCTTTTCACCTAAGTCTGAGAAGGTCGGGACTTCTATCTCTTCATATAAGTAAGCTGTTGAAGTGGTCAAAGCTGGTAATGCCCAAGGCTGGGGCAAATTGGTGGAGCCAGTCATCAAGGAAGACAAGTTTGGATTGGAGTTTACTCTGGGATCTCAGAAGAATGAAGTCGGTACTTTCTCCAGCGGGGGTTTGGTTTCTCCCCACGCCATCAATGCTGCAGATGAAGACAAGGCTGACAGCGACTGTGAGTTGGATAGCTGGATTCGCCCGTGTGTCCCGGGAGAAAAGCTCAACAATTGGTCGTTTGAAAAAGTCGTACGGGTTACTCTTCTGAAAGAGTAATTTTTATTGTTTTCCTTTTATTACATGCATAATAAAGTCTTACACTTTGCCCAAGGTGTAATGACTCATCTGTAGGGTCATCCATTTAGTCGCATTTTGCAATTATTTTCATCATCAATAAAGGACAGCTTTTGCAAACAATTTTGTGTTCTATTTCTTTCAATTATTTTACTTTTACAAAAAACAATAAAAATGGCAATGTTTCTTTTCCGTTTTTCTTTCCAAAAAAAATCTCGTTCTAAGGTAAAGCATGATCCTCCATCATGCAGAGATGATCACCCGGATCTCACTGCTAACGACACTGCTATGGCCAAGTATGACTTCGACAATCCTATCTATCAAGCAGAAGAAGGGGTTGAGGAAGTTTGTGAATTGCCTGAAGAGTTAGCCAGGTTGTTGAAACAGGAGGGCCGAGCTATTACACCTTATCAGGTCGAAAAGAGCATGCAATATACTACCTTAGCAAAAAGTTTATCGACTGCGAACAAAGATACTCACTGCTCGAGAAAACTTGTTGCGCTTTGGCATGGGCTGCTCGCCGACTAAGACAGTATATGTTGACTCACACGACTCTATTGATATCGAAGATGGATCTAGTCAAGTATATTTTTGAAAAGCCAACGCTTACCGGAAGGGTTGCTAGGTGGCAAATGATACTGACAGAGTATGACATCCAACACACTTCACAAAAAGCCATCAAAGGAAGTGTCTTGTCAGACTATCTTGCAGAGCAACCGATTGATGATTACCAACCTATGAGGTTCGACTTTCCTGATGAAGACATCATGTTTCTTAAATCGAAAGATTGCGAGGAACCACTCCCGGAGGAGGGGCCTGACCCTGAATCCAAATGGATTATGATGTTTGATGGGGCGGTCAACGTCAATGGTCGCGGAGTTGGTGCAGTGTTGATCACGCCGGAGGGGGTTCATATGCCATTTTGTGCCAGAATAACTTTTCCCTGCACCAACAATGAAGCCGAATACGAAGCTTGTATTCTAGGACTTGAGGAAGCCATCAACCTACGGATTAAAACCCTGGATGGCATGGCCAACTATATCAGAGACGAATGAAGAGAGCATTTGATCAGAAAGTGCGCCCTAGGGAATATCAAGTCGGTGAATTGGTACTCAAAAGAATTCTTCCTCCCAACACAGATCACAAGGGCAAATGGACACCGAACTTTGAGGGTCCATACGTGGTTAAAAGAGTTTTCTCTGGCGGAGCTTTGATGCTAACAACCATGGATGGCGAAGACTTCCCATCCCCTGTCAACTCAGACGCAGTTAAAAAAATACTTCGCATAATTGACCCGCTGGACGATAAAAAGAATAGTCCAGGCAAAAAAGGGCTTCCCGACGAAAAAAAAACAGAAAAAAGAGGTTCGGGCAGAAATTAGGGATATAAAAAATAAAAAAAATGTACACCCGGTGAGTCGAAAACCCGAAAGGGCGGCTCAGGAAAAAAAGGGTATCCCGGTGGATTGAAAACCCAAAAGGGCGGTCCACGCAAAAGAGGGAATAAGCGAATGGCTGCAATCTGAGTTCATCCGTGTTATATCACCGTTTCATTCAATCCGACAATCTTCGAAGGTTAAAGATTGACTAATCATCCACTTCAGAAAGCAAGATGAGCAGAGCGTCTTGAGGTCATACGAGCCATAGCAGAGTCGAAACTCAGTGGGACCCCGTATCCACATTGCCATTAGGATAGTTTTCTTTTGTTCAATTTATAGCGATCGCCTCTTTTCAGGGACCAGCTTCCTGATGTACTCGCCTATTCCTGGCACAATTTTTTTCAACCAATAAAAGTCGAATAATTCAGTTAAAGAGCCTCTTTATTTTTCATTTATCAATTTGTTTGCAAAAGATGTCTGAATTTTTGAAAAAACATATTGCATCTGAATATAATGGTGGCTTTTGCAGATGATTTGCACAGGAAAACATTTAAAATTGCTTTGAATGTGCTTAATCCCGGACGGTGAATTCAAACCGAGTAATTCCCCCGGGACATACGTGTGTGATTGCAGGTCACAGGAACCGGATGCCAAGTCATGAATCCTCATCCCCAAATGGTTGACAAAGTCTCTCCTCAGCAGAGCATGTCCCCCAGTAGAGTTGCACCTTGTATCCCCAGCAACAGCGGAGTAGTTGCATACCCAACAAACAAGAGGTTGGTGTCCCCAGTGTTCATCTCATTCCCCAGCAGACTATTTTTAACAGATTTGTTTTGATCCTCAGCCTGAGGACGATTGGCAGGTTCATATCCCCCGCAAAGGTCGATTCCTACGACATTTCCCCAGGAAGTGTTTTCCCCACAGACTCTTCTCACAGAGCCTCGCCAAACAAAGTTCCCATAGTTGATACTCCCCCAGCAAGGTCAACTTTTAAAAAAGGGAGAGCCGATTTATTTTCGGTGGCTCCCTGGTCCCGGCAGACGGATCATTCCCCATAGAGCATTCAAGGATTGATACAGCGATCTGTTCCCTACCGGAGTTTGCTTCCCCAAGCAGATTTCTTTTTGCACCATGCATAACATTTGCATTTGCATGCATATCAAGCATACACATAAGCTAATAAGCAGGTTCTTCAAAGCAGACTGAAGAATTACTTTACAACCAAGGTCATGAGATTCAGCCAGAGGATCAAGTGTGTGTGATCCAGCAGGAGGGTCATTTTGAAGTTTCAGCCTGAGAATCATTTTCCAATGAGCCAGCCTAAGGTTCAATTTGAAGATTCAGACAGAGAGTCGCCTACAAGCGTTATTTCCCCAGCAAGCCAGCTAGAGGAATAGATTGACAGCTCAACAGAAAATCAACCTACAAGAGGATCCAGCCTGCGGATCGCAATTTAAAAACAAAATCTAATTGAAGAGTCGTCACAACATGTTCTAGCCTGAAGAATATGTATGAAGCCCAAAAAGTGGAATATTCTCGAAGCTGCATATCTAACTGTAGCACCTCAAATTTGCCCCCCCTCATTCATGCATTCATTTTAGGTCATTTAACATTTCATGTTGCATTTCAGCAGAGTTCATCTGAATTACCTCTGGGCAACTTTGGTCTACTAAAGGTCGAATGGCCGGGGAATAATTTATTCAAATGGGGTCTATTCATCATTCAACATATTACTCGTGAAGGAATAAAGGTCCAGCGCACAAATTACAAATTTGACAAGATGACCTGAGTTGTCATGCTCGCTAGGCGAGCAGAATGGTTCGCCTAGCGAATCTGAACTGTCATGCTCGCTAGGCGAGCAAATCCTTCGCTAGGCGAAGCTCACGCGTTTTAAAAATATAACAGAAAATCTTGGACTTGGACCTCTCTCATTTGAGCCCACAAAGCCACGAAAATTAGGTTATATATTCTAGACTTCCACCTCCCAAAAAAAAACCTGACCTAAAACCCTAGACAGAGAGAAGAGCTAACTGATTCAGAGCAACCTCCGGACACTGAAGGAAACTCATCTGCAAAGAACTAATTCCAGACTCTAGGATTGCTCTGTGATCCCAACCAGGGCAATTCAATTTCAATCAATCTCTCCAATCAGGTTTGCCTTATTCCCATTATTTTACGCCTTCAATTTGAAATCTCTAAATGTATGAGGTATTATGGCGAATTCGGAAGAGTGGGTATCGTTAAGTTTTGCCCACGAGTTTAAATGTATATGAATATGTAAATCAATGCCTTGAATGTTTAATCGTTTAATTTCTGAAATGTGTACCCATAGGGTTTGGGGTTTCTGAGATCGTACTGTTATCCATGAAGAACCCAGAACCTGCAGGCGTTCGCTAGCACCATCACTAGGCGAGCCTGTAGCGAAGCTTCGCTAAGCCCTCGCTAAATGAAGCAGCGGCGATCGCGACAACAGTTGTTTTTTCTGTTTGCTCTAATCTGTTTTGTGTTCGTCATGGCATTGTTTTCTCCTGTTACTCTAACCTGTTTGTTGAGTTTTTGTGAGGGTTCACATGATTCCTGAAGAGATAACCTGCTTGGTATTCCACTTTATTTGTGGGATACCACTTGGAGGTTTATTCTGATTACCTGTGCTGACTTGCTTTCTTTGATGGTGCTAGCTGGAGAGATCTCCGGGTTTCTCGCTCCTTTAGTTGCTGTTACTTCGGATTTTTATCCGTGTGGTACTTTTACCTCTTTCCCGCAGTTTACCGCTTTCTTAGCTGGAAGACCTCAATAGGAGGCAATGTTTTCTTTTGTTTGTTTACTTTTGTTCCTAAAGACCTCCATGAAGAGGCAATTGACGGATAAAAGGGATTAGCAGTCAATCCCCTGTTATTCAGTGTGTCGTTCTTTATGCTCGCACTACATGTCGATGCTTCAAAACAAAAAAAAACCTAAGATCTGTTGTCCGGTCAGTCAGTGGAAATGGTTCCATCTTTCTGAATCCACACTTTTTGTCATGAGCTCACCCTACCTAGGGTTAAGAGCTATGAGGTCTTATCCTCACTACCCTTTTGATGTGCTCACCGTGACGTTCAATGTCAGTGGTTAAGAGCCCATTTGATTACCTTTCCATGGCTTGTTTGTCGAGGTTGATATGACCCCTCTTGACTAAAGCCCTACCCATGTATGTTTGAGCCCCCTTGGTGGAATTTTACTTTATGCATGTTTGTTTTGTATGGTGTGATCGTCTCCCCATAAGATTGCTAGGCTTCGTATAGTCTCTCGTTTGCATGTCAATTAAGGTAGCACTGTTCCTTCGTCTAGGACTTCCTTTTTTGCATGAGCATTCCTAAAACACAAACAAACTCATTGATTTTTCTTCTCCTAAGAACACGTTAACTCCTTCTACTACAGGCGAGTAAGTCTCCAAAGGTCGAGCATCCGGTAGATTGCGCAGTAACGTCGTTCACCCAAAACCAACCCCGTAGTTAGCCGAACTACGGCTTGCTCTAATTCTCATTCCAGATGAGATACGTAGGCATAAGACGCGATGTCTTAGCGAGCACACTTCCCCTTAACCCATAGGTAGCCTAGCTACGAAGACTCTGATTCTCATATTCATATGAGATACGTATGCAGTGGATGCGACATCCGTGCAAGTCATTTTCTTTTGACCCCTCTTTTAGTAAATAGTACATTAGATAAATCCACACCCTTTAGACAAGAACAACAAGAGTAGATCCCGTAGAGTACTACGAATGCGTTGGGGTGCTAATACCTTCCCTTCGCATAATCGACTCCCGAACCCAAGATTTGGTTGCGAGACCTTGTCTTTTCCTTTCTTTTTTCCAGGTTTACTTCGAGTGTTTCCTTTCCCTCCTTTGGGATAAATAACGCACGGTGGCGACTCTTCTGTCATTTCTTTTCTCGTCGGTTGTTTTTTCGCATCTCCTTTTTCAGGTTGCGACAGCTGGCGACTCTGCTGGGGACACTGGTTTCCCTGAGCGAGTCCCTCCTAGCTTTTGTAGGTTGTTTGTTTATTGGATGTTCATTCTTTTTTACAGTTATTTATTTTTCAGCATTTACCTGCTTCATTGCATTGTGTACATATCATTGCTGTATATGTTGGCTCTGCTGTTGGTTTGTTTGTTTGTTGGGATGGGGTGTTCTATGAGAGATAAGCCCATTACCCAGGCTTGAGCGTACACACAGGTTTTAGAGTGGATAGTCATGAGGCTTACGTGGCATGTTGCTATGTTAAGTCGTTCATGAAGACCCACACCCAGACGAGGTTTATTTTGGATATATTCTGTCCTATGGGTGTTCCATAACGACATGATGTTCCTTTAGAAATCGTCGACTCTGGTGACCATTTCCCGAGAACTCAGTCGAGGCCTCTCCTCCGAGACGCGTTTATGTTAGCTCTGGTGGGCGCATTCTCGCTGCTCAATCCGAGGACCCCGAGACTGGGAACTTGCTTTAGGATGTCCTGTTGAGGGGAGTCAGTGGAGGTCTTTTATCCCGTAATAATGCCAAACCTTCAGTGGTAAATGTATTATTCTCGACTGAAGGGCTGAAGCTGACAAACTTTTGTTCTTAGAACCTACCAGTGAGGGGTGGGCTAAATTCAGGAAACCTTAACCTTCAACCAACCCGGTTTTCTGGAGCGGAGTTTTGATCTTGTATTATATTCCTCAGTGGGTTTCTCTTCAGACAGTGCAACCCGACAGATGTTCAAGCGGATATAGCAACCCTGATTTCCATGTCACTGCATTGCATCACATCATTTTGCATCATAGCATGTTTATTTTCAAAAAAATATAGTACATATAAAAGAAAAAAAGTTAACCCGCATATGCATATCTGAGAAAAAATAGAATACGCATCATGCACATATCATTCATGCATCATTACAGGTGTTCTTGAGGAGGATTTGTCATTCCGGTTCCCGTTTCAGGCAGGATTGCTGAGTATCGTCCGCACCGGTACGCAACAAGGCAGAATCGACAGAGAATCATGGATCAAGTTCAAGCAGAACTAGCAGAGATGAGGACCAACATGGCCCAGTTCATGAGTATGATGCAAGGGGTAGTGCAAGGGCAAGAGGAACTCTGAGCCTTGGTCCAGAGACAAGAAACTGTGATTCCCCCTTGTTGCACCCCAAAATTTGCCCTCTATTTTTAACTCTAACCAATTTTTTGTTTCACATTCATTTGCATCATCTTCATAGCATAACATTTTTTTCTGTCTTAATATTAGCCGGAATAATTTCTCGGAATTTACAAACAGACTGGTCAAATTAACTTTTTAACTGTGCCTAAAATTAGTCAACGAAAAAATGTCAAGTTTAAGTTTGCAAATGTCGGTAACATTAATCTGCGGTTCACGTGGTTTAATTTGACATGCTAAAAATATTTTTACGACTATTTTTGGTCATATGTTGATCAGTCTGAGCAGTTTAAACAGTCATAATTTTTATTTCAAAACCCGACCAAACGCTGTATTTTTCCGAGTCATTTATTTCGCGCTGATTATTTTGACGTGTTCATTTTATTTTTTCGAGCATTTTGGTGCCCGACTTTTTTTTTTTGAGTCTATTTATTTTTATATTGGGTCTAGAATAAATAAATAGGTTAATTAGTTTTTATTTTAATTTTAACTATTTTAATTATTTAACTTTATTCAGTTTTTAACTTAATATTGGGTTTCAAAATAAACTTATGCCCATTATCATTAACCTAATTTGTTCCTATATATATTTACTAGCATGACTGATGGAGGGAGGCAAAAAGACAGAACAAAAAAGAGAAACTGAGAGTGGCTGATCTATACTATCGTACACACAGCTTGGTAATAGTTTATATATGATATATACTTTGTCTATTTTGTTGATATATTTGTTACTGTGTTTCAAATACATGTTCATATGTGTGACCGTGTTATGTATTCCAGATACATGCGGTTTGGTTAAATATATCAGGATATCGCCGTTTTGCTTTTTTATGCACATAAGTATAACATGTATAATAATTTGGTTCATTGTATTATGTACTTGATGTGTTTGTTTTATATAACTTTTACATGTCTCATAATATATAATATAATATAATAATAATTTTGTTGTTAATAAAAATGCATATGGATCATATAATATATAATTTATAATATGTAACTAGTGTGTTAAATATATATATATTTCTATTTTATGTTATAATTTGATTATGTTTTCGGATCGGATCGTGTCAATACGCTGTTTTCACATATACGTGTATGAGGCGTGACATTTGTGTTATCCGATCTAGTTGCGATGATCGCAATTTTGCGCTAGCAACGCCGTTGTTTTTTTTTAATTCATATTTTTTTTATATACATATATTTAGATCTGCACATTTTTTTTCATAACTAACTACCCTGATTTTTTCTAAACCCTGACAATTTCGCCACAAACTCTAAATTTCAAACCTAAAACTTTAACCGTGTTATTTCCTCTAAACCATAAACCTTTTCTTAAACCTTAACAAACCTTATTATTATTTCCTATTTTCGCTCTTATTTATTTTATTCATACACTGTAACTGCTTCGCCCTTGTAATATTTTAAGTTCTAACTTGTAATATTTTCAGTTTTACTTTTCGCCATCTTTATTATGTAACTGCACCAAAGCGTTGTAATAATTAGGGTTTTATTTTCTGCCATTTATTTTCTGCCATTTTATTTTTCTGCCATTTATTTTTCTGCCATTTAAATTCCTGCCATTGATCCTATATTAACTGCGTGGTTTAGTAATGCAGGGCGTGAAAACCCACTAAATTAATTATTTAATATTTTTCTATAACCTTTATATTTTTTGTAAATAAATAATAAATACTAACTATTTTAATAACTTTTTTTTATTACTTACTTATAATAATAAATCCTTATATATTTTGTAAATAAAATCTAATTGACCATTTTTTTAATTGAATAATAATAATAAACCTATTAATCTAATAATTTGATATTTTCTATAATCTTTATTTATTTTGTAAATAACTAACTTAATATTTTTCATATAACTCTTTTATTTTATAATTTGTACATTAATGTGTTTTAAATTCTTTTATTATTACTAATTTATTTTAAACTCATATTTTTCTAATAACTTCTAAAAAAATCTAACTTGTTTAACCTAAAATAATTTCTTTTAAAATTCTAACCTTTTTATTATCACTTTATTATTATTGTTATTTTATTATTGCTTTATTACCATTGTTTATTTATTATTTTATTATTATTTGCTTTTATCTATTCTATTTTTGCTTCATTATTTTCCTTATTTTAATTTTGTTTTATTTATAATATTAGGAACAAATGTATAGGTTGTAAATTTATTCTTTCTCGCCTGATTATTATGTATCTGTCCCATAGCCATGTAATAGTTTAGGAATTTATTTTTCTTGCTTTTATTTTTGTAAATATTTATTGTGTGGTTAGTAATTTAGGGAGTGCAAAAAACTAACTGTAAATAATTGAACTTAGAAAATTAAATTCAAGGCAAATATCTGAAAAATAACACTCACACACGTAAGTCGATCTTTGATCGCCATCTGTACTTCCTAGGGTATTCCTCTTGGTTGCCTTCTTTAAATGGTCAAGTCCCTCGAAAATAGGGGTGTCTTAAGCAAAGTCCCTTCAAACAAAAAAATCATCAAGTCCCTATAAACTTAAAAGATCAAGTCCTTACGAGTTTGCCTACGATATAATGATCTTGTTCCTTCGGTAAATATGATGATAGTCCCTACGAGTTGCTAAAGACACCCCTTATGTTGCCTTCATTGACCATACGATGACCCTACGCCCGTCCCTTAAACACATCCAAGGTAATGACTACCTATTCCTTAATAATAGGGGCAGTCTTACCATTGAAAGAATATACGAGAACACGAAAGACTTAATCTAGGGTAGGTATCTCATAGTTACTTGCTCACACTTTTCAAAATTACTTTTACACCTCACAATTTCTAAACTAGGCTTTGTATACACCCATACGAGGGTCATTACAAAGTACTTAAAGAAATTTTTCTAATCACACACTACACTCTTGCAAACAAACAAAGTGAGCTAAGTAACTAAGAGCCCATGGATAACCATGGATATAAAGGGTGCTAATACCTTCCCTTTGTATAACCTACCCCCCGAACTCAAAATCTTTTTAAGGTCTTTCCTGTTCTTTTATGTCCTTTCCTTTTGGATAAAATAAAAGTCGGTGGCGACTCTTGCTATCCGCAACATTTAACTAAATTCAGTTCTCCCACCGTGTTACAGAACTGGCGACTCTGTTGGGGATTTAATAAAAGAGGGGTACCCTTAGGAATTAGATCACTTTAAAATTGTTTGCCTTGTTTGCTTTATACTTATCTGTTGGGTGCTCTTATGTGTGAAAGACCCTAACCCGGATCTAGTGTACCTTAGGTAAATGGCAATAGACCAAGGAAACTGTACGGCGTATATCGATATGGTTGATCTGGTGGCCATAGTTAGTGTGACTTCTTGGTTGGTGCTTATGTTCCTTAAGCAAGTTGAGGATAATATGAGGCTGCCATATGTTGTCAATACACTAACTGACTTTTAGAACCCTAGTCATCCCATCTTGGCCTTTAGAAAGTAGTGAGATAACCGACTTTGGTGAAGACTGAAGTTGGTTGATACTCGATACTACACTCATTGAGATCCTAAACTTGGAGGGTTTTGGTTGGCAAGTAAGTTGCCTACTGAACAACCACCCTTGTGAAGGATCAATGATTTTGAGATCCCTTAGAACCTGGTTACTTTTGTAGGACAGGATGAATCAACTAAACTTCAGGGGAGGGTACTTACCTTTAAACCTCATGCAAGCCTTCAAACCTAGGGCTATTGTGTGACTTGTTTGTGTGTGCCACATGTTTGTGATTGAGCATAACATCATAGCATCATCATGCATCATAAGCATAGCATTTTCACTAACCATTTCAAGGACCAAAGGATTTATCTTTATTGCAGGTCATGGCTTCTGCTCGTAGGAATACTATCTGGATCAACTTTGTAGGAATACCTCCTAAGCTTAAGGAATTGGTCTCTCAAGTTTCTGAAAACTCCCAGTTCATCAAGAGGCATGGTCACCTACTGGATCTAGTCACTTCAGGGTTCAATGAAGACATGATGAGTGTCCTGTTTCAGTTCTTTGACCCTAAACATCATTGCTTCACATTTCCCGACTATCAGCTGGTTCCTACAATGGAAGAGTTCTCCAAGCTTCTGGGTATACCTATTCTTGATCAGAAACCCTTCACAGGCTTGGAAAAAGAGCCTAAACCTGAAGTCATTGCTGCAGCCTTACATTTAAAGAAATCAGACATTGTCCTAGAAACAAGGAGTGGAGTTAAGGGTATTCTTGCTAAGGTATTGGTGGAGAAAGCTCAAGTATTCCTGAAGGCTATGAGTTATGATGCTTTTGAGGAGATATTAGCCCTATTGATTTATGGCTTAGTACTGTTCCCCAATCCATACCAGTTCATAGACGTACACGCCATCAACATATTTCTGACTCGCAATCCAGTGCCTACATTACTTGGAAACATCTTACACTCTCTTCATACCCGTACTACGAAGGCACGAGGAACTCTGATGTGTTGCATACCTCTATTATCTAGGTGGTTTATTTCTCACCTTCCTCGATCAGTGATGAAGAATGAACAAGGGTTCAGGTGGTCCAAGAGGATTATGTCACTTTCTCATTCAGATATTCATTGGTGCTCTAGATCTATGGAGAATGTTACCATCATTGACCGTTGTGGGGAGTTCCCTAATGTGCCACTCCTTGGCATAAGAGGGGGCATTACCTACAACCCTTCTTTAGCTCTACGTCAGTTTGGTTACGCTCGGACTGATGGTCCTCATGACATGCTTATTTAGGGTATTGTGTTCGACTACGACAACGATCTTCAAGGTTACCATCAAAGGTTCATACGAGCATGGGGTAAAGTGAATAAGGTTGACAGCAAGACTCTGAGTACACTATTCCTATGGAACCATATCTCAGATGGGTACGATCTCGTGCTCAGAATCTTATGATGCCATATCCTGCTATCCTGCCAGTTACCATGGAGCCTGTTGCTGAAGGAGATACTTCTTACATCATTCTTCATCCAGACATGCCCACTGACATGGAAGAGTTACAGAGGTCCTGGATCCAGTTGAAGGAGCAAAGAGATACTTTTGAGACTCATTACAAGGCAAGTCAGGAAAGAATCCTGGAGCTAACAAAACAACTTCACGAGGAGCGGAATCTCAACTCATACCTCAACACAAAAAGGAAACGTCCATGGGAGACTTAAAACCCCATTTTTTGTATTCATTTCATTTTTATTGTAAGCCCAAGGGGCAAACAAGTTTATTACTAATAAAAGTTTACTTTTTGGTGGTTTAAACAAATTTAAATCCTACGGTCCTTGAAAACATTGCATAAGCATCTACATACCATATTATTGCATCACGGGTTTCTTATGAACAGGTATCTTATCTTCTCGTTGTTTACCTCAGCAGAAATGGCTCTTGAACAAACTGTCAAAGATCTCCAGGCTCAGAATGCACAATTCCAAGAGTCGATTCTGAACTTGTCCAAGGGGCAAGATGAGTAGAAGACATTGCTGGCTAAGAAGAAGAAGAAGACTAGAAGATCAGGAGGCCTTATCAATCTGGGAAGAAGATTCAGAGGCCCTATCAAGACAAAGGAACAGGTTGATGATTATGAGTCTGAAAATTCTGAGAAAGAGGGAGGTAGTCTCCATGATACTGTGGGAGATTCTGATTCTGAAGAAAATCATTATCATGATCCTAATGAAGATAAGTACAAGATGCTGGTGGATAGAATGAATGCTATGGAGTTACAAAAATCTCCTGGGCTGGATTTTGAAGATCTGAGTTTAATATCTGGAGTGGTTATACCTATTGGTTTCAAGGTTCCTGCTTTTGTGGTGTATGATGGTGTCTCATGTCCCAAGCTGCATTTAAGATCCTATGTCCGGAGGATTCAACCACATACTACTGATAAGAAGTTATGGATTCATTTCTTCCAAGAGAGCTTGTTTGGAGCTCAATTGGAATGGTACTATCAATTGGAGAGTGTCAATATCCGTGATTGGAATGATCTTGCTGAGGCCTTCTACAGGAAATACCAATACAATGCTGATTTAGCACCTACTCGCATGCAGCTACAAAGCATGTCAATGGGTGCTAAGGAGAATTTCAAGGAGTATGCCCAAAAATGGAGAGACCTGGCTGGCAGAGTTCAACCTCCTCTGACTGACAGGGAGCTAGTGGATATGTTTATGAGTACGCTGAATAGTCCTTTCTATAGTCACCTCATTGGAAGCTCATCATCTGGTTTCACTGAGCTGATAATGACTGGAGAGCGTGTGGAAAGTGGCATAATAAGTGGTAAGATACAGGTGGGTGCCTCTTCATCAAGCACTGCAAAGAAGCCCCCTAGTGGAAAGAAGGAGTCTAATGCTGTGTATGGTCAACCTGGCCGTAACAGAAGTCACCAATCCGTAGGAGCAGTTCACATTTCTAATCCTACTCCTGCAACACCAGAGCTACCACAGAGTAATCAACAGAAGCCTAGAAGACAATTCACCAAGATCAACATGTCATTGGCCCAAGCCTTGCAACACATGTTGAAAGGGGAACTCATTACTTTGAAGGACCCTCCTCAGAATCCTAATACTTCCTCTCCTCGGTACAATCCTAATGCACGATGTGCCTATCATTCTAATTGTCCGGGACATGACACCAACAATTGCTGGGTGCTGAAAAATAAGATTCAAGATATGATTGAAGCTGGGGAGATCGAATTTGACCCTCCTGGGACTCCAAATGTGATTACTGCTCCCATGCCCAATCATGAGAAGACTGTTAATGCTGTTGATGAAGTTTCATATGTTTCCTCAGTAGCAGATGTGACTACTCCCTTATCTATTATCAAGAAGAAGCTGGTGCAGGCTGGATTCTTTCCAGGTTGCAATGAAGACTGTTTTTATTGTGCCTACAAACCTGATAGCTGCTGGAAGTTGAAATACGGTATTCAACGCCTCATGGACAATTACACTATATTGTTTGAGAGAACTCCTTCTGTGGAAAGTATGTGTGAACACCTAACTCGAGGTAAGAAGTTTGAAGATGTGGATATGGTTGATAAAGTGCCAGTGAAGACTACCTCCAAAGGCCCTGTCAAGATCACTTCCAAGGGTCCTATCAAAATTACTGCTGAAGGCCTGGTGAAGACTGTTGCTGAAGTTAGAGTGCCTCCCATGATTATTACCACTCCTGGCCCTATTCCTTATACTTCTGATAAAGTTATACCCTGGAATTACGGTTCTGATGTTTATATCCATGGTGTTAAGCAGGAACCTTTGACTGATACACCGGTTACTGATGATAACCTTGATGTTGATAATATTGCTGGATCTAGTAAGATCACCAGAAGTGGAAGAATTTTCTCTCCTCCAGCTACCTCAAAAAATACAGTTCTTCCAACTACTACCTCCACTTCTGAGCCAAGTACTGATGCTCGAGGCAAAGGTCCTGTGGTTGAACCTGTGCAAGCTGAAGCACCGACTGCTGAAAATCTCTCTAAACAGATGGAAGAAGTGCTGAAGATCATTCGTAAGAGTGATTATGATATTGTTGACCAGTAGGGGCATACTCCCTCCAAAATTTCCATGTTGTCTTTGTTGCTGTGTTCTGAGGCTCATGCTAAAGCCTTGATCAAATTCTTAAGGACTGCGCATGTACCAAATGAAATTTCTGTGGATCAATTTGAAAATTGTGTTGCACATCTAACTTATGATAATGGGTTAGGTTTTTCTGATGCTGACTTGACTCCTGCCAAAAGAAACCATAACAGAGCTTTACATATCTCCATTGAATGTAGGGGCACTACCTTGTCTCATGTGTTGATAGACAATGGCTCTTCATTGAATGTACTTCCCAAAGAGGTTCTGAACAGGCTCAGTCCTGAAGATGCTGTGTTAAGATCAAGTAATATAGTGGTGAGAGCCTTTGATGGTTCAAGAAGAGTGGTGCATGGAGAAATAGATCTCCCGATCAAAGTAGGCTCTCAAGTCTTCGATTCTACCTTCTATGTAATGGATATTCGTCCTGCGTACTCTTGTTTGCTTGGGTGCCCCTGGATCCACGGGGCAGGTGCTGTGACCTCCACTCTACATCAGAAGTTGAGATATCCAGTGAAGGGAAATATCGTAACTGTTTATGGAGAGGAAGAATATATGGTCAGTCATGTGAATACATTTAAGTATGTTGAAGTGGAAGGTGAATATGTTGAGACTCCTTGCCAGACATTTGAAGTAGTTCCTTGGGTCGTTCCCGCTACTGAAGCTCCTCCTGTGGTTAAAAGAGTTCCTGTGGTTACCAGAGTACCTCCTGTAACACCCCGATAAAATATGATAATTATTTAATTTAAGTTTAATAGTATATGATGATGATAATATGAATGAGAGGGTATTATTTTTCAAAATAAAAGATAAACCATTCATATATATTATTATTAGTATATTTATTAATTTAATTAAATAATTGGAATATTATTGGAATAATAAAGTTGGAATTGGAACGGTTTTTGGAATCAGTAAAGAGTCCCATTTAGTAAAAAGGTTTTCACACGTGAAAACAGAGAAGCGACTCAAAAGTGGAAAAAGGGCAAAAGGAAGAGCAAGGGAAAAAGGGTTGAAGAAGGGAAAAGCTTGAAGTTAAAGGATTTGCCGGATTAACTCAGGTAAGGGGGGTTTATCGTCGTTTAATGGGTATTATGGGTTAACATGTAATGGGTAGTAATAAGCCATTGAATCGACTCTAATTAGGATGATGAATGTTGCAAATTGTGAACTTATGGATGAATGAGATATGGGTTTATAATTGAAGAAAATTCGTAGGAATTAGATGTAATAAGGTTAGAAATTGTGAAATTGAATGGGTATGATCTGTGTTAGATAATGTGAATGAGTGCTGTGTAAAAATTGGACTGTGGAAGGTTGGATCTGAGAAATCTCGTAGCAGAGAAAACCCATAGCAGATCTGGAAATTTGGTTTCTGGTCATACGCGTATGACACTAGGCCATACGCGTATGAGATGGCCTGGTACGCGTATGGGGTGAGGCCATACGCGTATGAATGAAGAAGATGATGTTCTAACGTAGTTTTGTCTCTGTTGGTACGCGTATGGGAGAAGTGGTACGCGTATTGTACGCGTATGAGACAGGCCATACGCGTATGGGTTTGGCTAGGAAATGTGCCATACGCGTATGGGCAGAAGTTTGATTTTTTTTGAGCCGTTGTTGTGCAGTTTTGGTCGTTTCAGCTGAATGATGTAATTTAGCTGATGTATGATATAGTAGGGATTATTTCCCGTTGTTTTGAGCAGTACAGGTATTAGTAGAGTGTGCTAATACTGTGATTTATTATTTGGCATGACATGATATGATTCTGTGATAAATATGCTGATGATGTATGATGGTATGCATAATGCTGTGAATATATCTATTATGTATGCAATTGTGGATGGACTGTTTATGGCTTAGAGTGTGAGCATATGTCCATTGTGGATTGTTGTTGATGTTTGCATGCTAGGTGATTTAGCGTGCATAGCATGGCCTTTATGGTGGTAGCTAATTCCCATGGTGAGGAATTAGTGAGTGAGTCACTAGGTCTCAAATGAGTGGGACTAGTGAGCTTGGTAGCCGTATCTGGGTTTGATCGGTGAGGTTGAACTATGTGTTCATAAATAGTCGGTACCACATGCATGGAGTCTCATTTCATAATGTATGTATGGCGTATAATATGAATGGATGTATTCCAATATTATACGTGTGTTTTGTGTTTGTGTGGAGTATGATTATGAGTTGATGTGCCGTTGCTGAATGTGTGATATGATTAGGGTGATGAACGTGTTAATTTACTTAACATTACATGATAATTTATAATGCTTATTATATCGATTGAGGAACTCACCCTTACAACTATGTTTCAGGTAACGAGCAGTGATTGAGTAGAAGCTAGTGCTTGGAGTCTAGTGTAGTTCCTTAGGGGGTCATGCTCTGGTATATGTAACATCGGGACGGGATGTTTTACTTTGTTTTCATTTTTGGTTGTTGAACAATTTCACATGTAATGTGTTACATGGTTTGCATGTTGTTAGATTTCTATCCGCTGCGAATTGTGCAATATTTTGTTTTGATTAATAAATGAGCATGACAAGTTATTTTGGTGAATGGTGTGAAGTGTCAAGTGTGACACCCTGAAATTGCATATCTACTCTGATTCATATTTTGTTAATTTAATTAATTATTGGGTTTTTTTAGAAGGGTGTTACATTAGTGGTATCAGAGCATAGTCGGTCGAGTCGAGTCGTAATTATTCTGTTTCCCTGTATGTGATAGGTGTTGTGTAACCCTATCAGTACTTATTATTTTAGCTTGTTGGATTAACTCAGAATAGAGATGGTTGGAAGAGGTAGAGACGATGTTGCGATTGCTGAGGCTCTGGGTATGCTAGCTGGAGTACTTGGAGGGAATCCGAATGTTGTGGGACTGGGAGCTGCTCGTCAACTGAGTGAGTTCCAGAGGAACAATCCTCCAATGTTCAAGGGAGCATACGATCCAGATGGTGCTCAGAAGTGGTTGAAGGAGATCGAGAGGATCTTCCGAGTGACTGAGTGTGCCGATAACTAGAAGGTCAGGTTCGGTACGCATATGCTGTCAGAGGAAGCAGATGATTGGTGGGTTGCTGCCCGCACTGAGTTGGAAGCTGCTGGAAGTGCTGAGATCACTTGGGCGGTGTTCAGAGAGAGATTCCTGAGGAAGTACTTTCCAGAGGATGTCAGAGGAAAGAAGGAGATAGAGTTCTTAGAATTGAAGCAGGGCAACCGGTCTGTTACTGAGTATGCTGCTAAGTTCACAGAGCTGTCGAAGTATTACACTCCCTATGATGAGGCTACTGGGGAATTTTCAAAATGTGTGAAGTTTGAGAACGGGTTACGTCCCGAGATCAAGCAGGCTATTGGGTATCAACGGATTAGAGTGTTTTCTGACTTGGTTGACTGTTGCAGGATTTTTGAACAGGATACCAAGGCCAGAGCGGAGAGCTATCAGCCGAGGGTTGATAGGAAAGGCAAGAATCAGAATGATCGTGGGAAACCGTATGCAGCTGGCAAAGGTTTCCAGAGACAGAGTGGGATGAAGAGACCTAGTGGGGGAGACTCCAGTGCCCCTGCTAAGTGTTACAGATGTGGTCAGGATGGACATCGTATCCATGAGTGTACCAGTACTGAGAAGAAGTGTTTCAAGTGTGGTAAAGGTGGTCACTTGGCTGCAGAGTGCCGGTTGAAGACTATGACTTGTTTCAACTGTGGAGAGGTGGGTCATATCAGTCCATAGTGTCCTAAGCCGAAGAAAGAGAACCAGTCGGGAGGCAAGGTCTTTGCTTTATCGGGTTCTGAGACTTCTGCAGATGATCGTTTGATCCGAGGTACGTGTTATATTAATGGCTTTCCTCTTGTAGCTATTATTGACACAGGTGCAACTCATTCCTTTATATCTTTGGATTGTGCTGTGAAACTTAAATTAGAGATATCTGAGATGCATGGGAGTATGGTGATTGATACTCCTGCGAAGGGTTCAGTGACTACTACTTCAGTTTGTTTGAATTGTCCTTTGAGTATTTTTGGTAGAGACTTTGGGATGGACCTCGTGTGTCTTCCACTAGTGCAGATTGATGTTATCCTGGGTATGAACTGGTTGGTGTTTAACCGAGTTTATATCAACTGTTTGATAAGACTGTGATCTTTCCTGAGATTGAGAAAGGAAAGAGTTTGTTTCTATCAGCAAGGCAGGTGAATGAGGCAGTAGCAGATGGGGCAGAGTTGTTTATGCTGTTAGCGACTTTGGAGGCTAAAGATAAACTGGTGATTTGCGATCTAGCCGTGGTGTGTGATTTTCCTGATGTGTTTCCGGAAGAAGTGAATGAATTACCGCCGGAGCGTGAAGTTGAGTTCTCGATTGATTTGGTACCTGGTACTAGGCCGATATCGATGGCTCCGTACCGTATGTCAGCTGTTGAGTTAACTGAATTGAAGAGTCAGCTGGAAGATCTGTTGGATAAGAAATTTATTCGTCCGAGTGTGTCACCGTGGGGCGCACCAGTGTTATTGGTTAAGAAGAAAGAAGGTACTATGAGGTTGTGTGTGGACTACAGGCAACTGAATAAAGTGACGATCAAGAATCGGTATCCCTTGCCGAGGATTGATGATTTGATGGATCAGTTGGTTGGTGCGAGTGTGTTCAGCAAAATAGATTTGAGATCGGGGTATCATCAGATACGTGTGAAAACTGAGGATATTCAGAAGACTGCTTTCAGAACAAGGTATGGACATTATGAGTATTCTGTAATGCCTTTTGGTGTGACTAATGCGCCGGGGGTATTTATGGAGTATATGAATAGGATTTTCCATCCGTACCTA
This sequence comes from Lathyrus oleraceus, assembly GCF_024323335.1. Taxonomy (NCBI): domain Eukaryota; kingdom Viridiplantae; phylum Streptophyta; class Magnoliopsida; order Fabales; family Fabaceae; genus Lathyrus; species Lathyrus oleraceus. Next base: position 504,532,359 of record NC_066583.1, on the reverse strand, counting down.
GACAAGTTTGTTGTGGTGTTTATTGACGATATTTTGGTGTATTCGAAATCTGAAGAAGAGCATGCTGAACATTTAAGAGTGGTTTTAGGAGTTCTACGAGAAAAGAAGTTATTTGCTAAACTGTCCAAGTATGAATTTTGGTTAGAAGAGGTTAGTTTTCTTGGTCATGTGGTTTCAAGAGGTGGTGTTGCTGTTGACCCTTCTAAGATAGAAGCGGTATCTAAGTGGGAAGCTCCGAAGTCAGTTTCTGAGATAAGGAGTTTTCTTGGACTTGCAGGTTATTATAGGAAATTCATTGAGGGATTTTCTAAGTTGGCGTTACCGTTGACGATGTTGACTAGAAAGGGGCAAGCGTTTGTTTGGGACTCAAAATGTGAAGAAGGTTTCCAAGAGTTAAAGAGAAGGTTAACTACTGCTCCTATTCTGATATTACCAAGTCCGTCGGAACCATTTGAGGTTTACTGTGATGCTTCATTGTTGGGTTTGGGTGGTGTTTTGATGCAGAATAAGCAGGTTGTAGCTTATGCTTCGAGACAACTGAAGGTTCATGAGAGGAACTATCCGACACACGATTTAGAGTTGGCAGCTGTGGTATTTGTTCTGAAGTTATGGAGGCATTACTTGTACGGGTCAAGATTTGAGGTTTTCAGTGACCATAAAAGTTTAAAGTATTTGTTTGATCAGAAAGAGCTGAATATGAGACAGAGGAGATGGTTAGAGTTTTGAAGGATTATGACTTTGGTTTGAATTACCATCCGGGTAAAGCAAACGTAGTGGCTGATGCATTGAGTCGGAAATCATTGCATATGTCTATGTTAATGGTTAAGGAATTGGATTTAATTGAGCAGTTTAGAGACTTGAGTTTGATGTGTGAGAGTACTCACAATAGTGTTAAATTGGGAATGTTGAAGTTAACGAGTGGTATTCTGGATGAGATTAGAGAGGGTCAGAAATCCGATGTGCTTTTGGTTGATAAGTTGACTCTAGTGAATCAAGGTCAAGGTGGTGAATTCAGAGTTGATGAGAATGGTGTTTTGAGATTTGGTAATCGGGTGTGTATTCCGGATGTTACCGAACTTAAGAAGAGTATTCTTGAGGAAGGACATCGTAGTGGCTTGAGTATTCATCCTGGGGCTACAAAGATGTATCATGATTTGAAAAAGTTATTTTGGTGGCCGGGAATGAAAAGAGAAATTGCGAGTTTTGTTTATTCTTGTTTGACTTGTCAGAAGTCAAAGATTGAGCATCAGAAGGCGTCTGGGCTAATGCAACTGTTGGCTATTCCAGAGTGGAAGTGGGATATTATCAGTATGGATTTTGTTTCTGGTTTACCGAGGACAATTAAGAATTTTGAAGCTATTTGGGTGATTGTTGACAGATTGACAAAATCGGCTCATTTCACTCCGATCAGAATGGATTATTCGTTAGAGAGATTAACTGAGTTGTATATTGAGAAAATTGTAAGTTTGCATGGTATTCCGTCGAGTATTGTTTCGGACAGAGATCCTAGATTTACATCGAAGTTCTGGGAAGGTTTGCAGAGGGCTTTGGGAACTAAGCTGAGATTGAGTTCTGCATATCATCCGCAGACTGATGGTCAGACTGAGAGGACGATTCAATCACTGGAGGATCTTTTGAGGGCTTGTGTTTTGGAAAAGGGAGGTGCTTGGGATTGTTATTTACCTTTGATTGAGTTTACCTACAACAATAGTTTTCATTCGAGCATTGGTATGGCACCGTTTGAAGCTTTGTATGGTAGGAGATGTCGGACACCTTTATGTTGGTATGAGTCCGGTGAGGGTGCTGTGGTTGGACCGGAGATTGTTCAACAAACTACGGAAAAGATTAAGATGATTCAGGAGAAGATGAGGATTTCTCAGAGTCGTCAGAAGAGTTATCACGACAAGAGAAGGAAGTCACTTGAGTTTCAAGAGGGAGATCATGTGTTTCTTCGTGTTACTCCGATAACTGGGGTTGGTCGAGATTTGAAGTCGAAGAAGTTGACACCTCGATTTATTGGTCCTTATCAGATTTTGGAGAGGATAGGGGAGGTAGCCTATCGTATCGCTTTACCGCCGTCACTTGCGAATTTGCATGAGGTTTTTCATGTGTCTCAGTTGAGGAGGTACATTCCTGATCCGTCGCATGTGGTCCAAGTAGATGATGTACAGGTGAGAGATAACCTGACTGTTGAAACATCACCTATGAGGATCGAGGATCAAGAGTTGAAGCAGTTGCGGGGTAAAGAGATTGCTTTGGTAAAGGTAGCTTGGGAAGGACCAGCAGGTGGCAATGTGACTTGGGAACTTGAGAGTCAGATGAAGGAGTCTTATCCAGAGTTATTCGCTTGAGGTATGTTTTCGAGGACAAAAACTCTTTTAGTGGGGGAGAGTTGTAACACCCCGATAAAATATGATAATTATTTAATTTAAGTTTAATAGTATATGATGATGATAATATGAATGAAAGGGTATTATTTTTCAAAATAAAAGATAAACCATTCATATATATTGTTATTAGTATATTTATTAATTTAATTAAATAATTGGAATATTATTGGAATAATAAAGTTGGAATTGGAACGGTTTTTGGAATCAGTAAAGAGTCCCATTTAGTAAAAAGGTTTTCACACGTGAAAACAGAGAAGCGACTCAAAAGTGGAAAAAGGGCAAAAGGAAGAGCAAGGGAAAAAGGGTTGAAGAAGGGAAAAGCTTGAAGTTAAAGGATTTGCCGGATTAACTCAGGTAAGGGGGGTTTATCGTCGTTTAATGGGTATTATGGGTTAACATGTAATGGGTAGTAATAAGCCATTGAATCGACTCTAATTAGGATGATGAATGTTGCAAATTGTGAACTTATGGATGAATGAGATATGGGTTTATAATTGAAGAAAATTCGTAGGAATTAGATGTAATAAGGTTAGAAATTGTGAAATTGAATGGGTATGATCTGTGTTAGATAATGTGAATGAGTGCTGTGTAAAAATTGGACTGTGGAAGGTTGGATCTGAGAAATCTCGTAGCAGAGAAAACCCATAGCAGATCTGGAAATTTGGTTTCTGGTCATACGCGTATGACACTAGGCCATACGCGTATGAGATGGCCTGGTACGCGTATGAATGAAGAAGATGATGTTCTAACGTAGTTTTGTCTCTGTTGGTACGCGTATGGGAGAAGTGGTACGCGTATTGTACGCGTATGAGACAGGCCATACGCGTATGGGCTTGGCTAGGAAATGTGCCATACGCGTATGGGCAGAAGTTTGATTTTTTTTGAGCTGTTGTTGTGCAGTTTTGGTCGTTTCAGCTGAATGATGTAATTTAGCTGATGTATGATATAGTAGGGATTATTTCCCGTTGTTTTGAGCAGTACAGGTATTAGTAGAGTGTGCTAATACTGTGATTTATTATTTGGCATGACATGATATGATTCTGTGATAAATATGCTGATGATGTATGATGGTATGCATAATGCTGTAAATATATCTATTATGTATGCAATTGTGGATGGACTGTTTATGGCTTAGAGTGTGAGCATATGTCCATTGTGGATTGTTGTTGATGTTTGCATGCTAGGTGATTTAGCGTGCATAGCATGGCCTTTATGGTGGTAGCTAATTCCCATGGTGAGGAATTAGTGAGTGAGTCACTAGGTCTCAAATGAGTGGGACTAGTGAGCTTGGTAGCCGTATCTGGGTTTGATCGGTGAGGTTGAACTATGTGTTCACAAATAGTCGGTACCGCATGCATGGAGTCTCATTTCATAATGTATGTATGGCGTATAATATGAATGGATGTATTCCAATATTATACGTGTGTTTTGTGTTTGTGTGGAGTATGATTATGATTTGATGTGCCGTTGCTGAATGTGTGATATGATTAGGGTGATGAATGTGTTAATTTACTTAACATTACATGATAATTTATAATGCTTATTATATCAATTGAGGAACTCACCCTTACAACTATGTTTCAGGTAACGAGCAGTGATTGAGTAGAAGCTAGTGCTTGGAGTCTAGTGTAGTTCCTTAGGGGGTCATGCTCTGGTATATGTAACATCGGGACGGGATGTTTTACTTTGTTTTCATTTTTGGTTGTTGAACAATTTCACATGTAATGTGTTACATGGTTTGCATGTTGTTAGATTTCTATCCGCTGCGAATTGTGCAATATTTTGTTTTGATTAATAAATGAGCATGACAAGTTATTTTGGTGAATGGTGTGAAGTGTCAAGTGTGACACCCTGAAATTGCATATCTACTCTGATTCATATTTTGTTAATTTAATTAATTATTGGGGTTTTTTAGAAGGGTGTTACACCTCCTACAATGGCTTCCCTCAAAGATGCTAGAGCTGTGGTTGAAGAAGGTGGTTGCACTATTTGGGGTCAGCTTCCCGACATTCCTTACAAGTCTGACAAGTTTGGTTTGGGTTTCACTGCAGAGTCCCAGAAGGCTGTTCGTCGTGCTCGTGTTGTTCGTATCACCAATCCAGGGAACATGAAAGATCAAATCAATGTTGTGGGTGACTATAATGAAGACTACAATCTGGATAACTGGATTTTTCCTACTGTGGGTGATGGGCTCAACAATTGGAAGACTGAAGACGTTATTCCTATCTCCTTTAGTCAGGAGTAAATACTATTACTGTGTTGTTATTTTTAAGTTTGAACAATTAAACTTTTAAGCCTTGTGCCTTACCCGGGGCACAATGGTATGCTTGTTTCGGGATGTCATTTCATTTGCATACTTCATTCAATAAAAATCAATGGACGTTTCGTTTTCGTAAATATTGGGCTCTTTGTTTTTCTTTTATTTTATTTTCATCAGCTATGTGTTCTTACACACACCCACATCACTAAAATGCAGATCCTCATCCACTCTGGATCCTGCTGATAACAGTTCTACTATTGCCAATTATAATTTCGAGAATCCGATCTATCAAGCTGAAGATGGAAAGGATGAAGATTGTGAAGTACCTGTAGAGCTTGCTAGGTTATTACAACAAGAAGAGAAAGCTATACAGCCACATGAAGAGCCAATCGAAGTTGTGAATCTGGGAACTGAAGAAAACAGGAAAGAGGTCAAGATAGGAGCTGAATTAGAAGATGGTGTCAAGAGAAGATTAATTCAAATGTTACGTGATTATGTGGAAATCTTTGCTTGGTCCTATGAAGATATGCCAGGGTTGGATACGGACATTGTGGTTCACCGTTTACCGGTAAAAGAAGATTGTCGTCCAAAGAAGCAGAAGGTTCGTCGCATGCGTCCTGAAATGTCAGAAAAGATTAAAGCAGAGGTAATGAAACAATTTGATGCAGGGTTTTTAGCTGTGACTTCTTATCCTCAATGGGTTGCAAATGTGGTACCGGTACCTAAGAAAGATGGTAAAGTACGTATGTGTGTAGACTACAGGGATTTGAATAAGGCCAGCCCCAAAGATGACTTTCCACTGCCTCATATTGATGTTCTGGTAGACAACACTGCTCAGCATAAAGTATTCTCTTTCATGGATGGTTTCTCTGGTTACAATCAAATCAAGATGGCACCTGAAGATATGGAGAAGACTACATTTGTTACACAGTGGGGTACCTTTTGCTATAAAGTGATGCCATTTGGTTTGAAGAATGTCGGGGCAACATATCAGCGTGCTATGGTGGCTTTGTTTCACGATATGATTCATCATGAGATAGAGGTATATGTGGATGATATGATAGCCAGGTCCCAGAATGAAGAGCAACACCTTGATCATCTGCATAAGTTGTTTGAAAGGTTGAAGAAATACAAATTGAGATTGAACCCAAACAAGTGTACTTTTGGAGTTAGGTCTGGTAAACTCCTGGGTTTCATTGTCAGTGGAAAAGGTATTGAAGTAGACCCTGCAAAAGTGAAAGCTATACAAGAGATGCCAGCTCCCCGTACTGAGAAGGAAGTTTGAGGTTTCTTGGGACGATTGAATTACATTGCAAGATTTATTTCCCAATTAACTGCTACCTGTGAACCAATCTTCAAGTTGTTAAAGAAAGATCAGGTAATGGAGTGGAATGATGAGTGCCAGACAGCCTTTGATGAAATCAAGAGATATCTCCTAGAACCTCCAATTTTGATGCCACTAGTTGATGGAAGACCCTTGATTATGTACTTAACAGTATTAGACAACTCAATGGGGTGTGTGTTGGGGCAACATGACGAGTCTGGTCGAAAAGAACATGCAATATACTACCTTAGCAAAAAGTTTACCGACTGTGAAACAAGATACTCACTGCTCGAGAAAACTTGCTGCGCTTTGGCGTGGGCTGCTCGCCGCCTAAGACAGTATATGTTGACTCATACTACCTTATTGATTTCGAAGATGGATCCAATCAAGTACATATTCGAGAAACCTGCTCTCTCCGGACGAATAGCGAGATGGCAAATGATCTTAACAGGATATGATATACAGTACACTACTCAGAAGGCCATTAAAGGAAGTGTTGTAGCTTATCATTTGGCTCATCAGGCAGTGGATGATTATCAGTCAATGAGTTTTGAATTCCCCGATGAAGACATTATGATTATTACCAAAGAACCTGGACAATATGACGGACCTGAACAAGGATCCCGATGGACTATGGTTTTTGATGGAGCTTCTAATGCACTTGGTAATGGTGTTGGTGTTGTGATCATTTCCCCTGAAGGTTGTCATACCCCGATTACTGCAAGACTTTGTTTCTATTGTACCAATAACATGGCTGAGTATGAGGCATGTATCCTGGGCATCAAAGCTGCCATTGATATGAAAATTCAGTTCCTGGACGTATATGGAGATTCAGCCCTGGTAGTGAGTCAGATTAAAGGCGATTGGGATACCAAGCATGAAAATCTTACTCCCTACAGAGAGCATGTGCTGTCTTTGATCCCACATTTTGAAGAGATTACCTTTGGACACATTCCACGAGGAGAGAATCAGTTGGCAGATGCATTAGCCACCATGGCATCTATGTTTGAGATTAGCTGGGATGATGAAGATCCCAATATTACTATTGATAGATTTGAGAAGCCTGCATACTGCAATGAGATTGATACTGAAGGAGGAGAGGAAAAGCCTTGGTTCTATGAAGTAAAAAGATATCTTGAAACTCAGGAGTTCCCTGAAGGGGCATCTGTCAAAGATAAGAAGTTTCTGAGGAGGTTTTCTGCTAAGTTCTTCTTGAGTAATGGAATTTTGTACAAACGCAATCATGATTCAACTTTGCTTCGTTGTGTGGATAAGAAGGAAGCAACAGAGATTATGGAAGACATGCATGATGGGATTTTTGGCACTCATTCTAGTGGTCATACTATGACAAAGAAGATATTGAGAGCAGGATACTATTGGTCTACCATGGAAGCTGACTGCTATCAACATTCCAGGACATGTCACAAGTGTCAAATCTATGCTGATAAAGTGCATATACCTCCGGCTCCATTAAAAGTGTTGACTGTTCCTTGGCCTTTTGCCATGTGGGGCATTGATATGATTGGTGAGATTAAGCCTACTGCTTCTAATGGGCATCGTTTCATCCTAGTTGCTATTGATTACTTTACAAAGTGGGTAGAGGCAGCCTCATTTGCATCTGTTACCAAGAATGTTGTGGCTCGATTCATTAAGAATAATCTCATATGTAGGTATGGCATCCCTGAAAGGATTATCACAGACAATGGCTCTAATCTGAACAATACCATGATTACTGATCTCTGCATGCAGTTCAAGATTAAGCATCACAACTCTTCTCCGTATCGTCCGAAGATGAATGGGGCAGTAGAAGCTGCTAATAAGAACATTAAGAAGATTCTACAAAAGATGACTGTTACTTATAAGGATTGGCACGAGATGTTACCATTTGCTCTTCATGGTTATCTTACTACAATACGTACTTCAACAGGGGCAACCCCATTCTCCTTAGTCTATGGTATGGAAGCAGTTCTGCCCATTGAAGTTCAGATCCCTTCCTTAAGAATCATGAAGGATGCAGGCTTGGATGAAGATGAGTGGATTCAGACTCGACTCGACCAGATAAATTTGATTGATGAGAAGAGGTTGGCAGCAGTTTGTCATGGTCAGATGTACCAGAAACGGATGATCAAAGCTTTCAATAAGAAGGTTAAGCCAAAGGTATATCAGGCTGGTGACTTGGTAATCAAGCGTATCATACTACCACAGGGTGATCCTAGGGGCAAGTGGACTCCTACATATGAAGGACCATTTGTGGTCAAAAGAGTATTCTTAGGAGGTGCCATGATGCTTACTACTATGGATGGTGAAGACTTTCCACAGCCTGTAAACGTAGACATAGTTAAAAAATACTACGCATAAAAAGAGACCCGCTAGGTTGACTGGCCTAGGCAAAAATAAGGGCATCCCGGCAAACCAAAAGGGTTCGGGTAAAAATTAGGGATATATATAAAAAAAATGTACACCCGGCAAGTCAAAAACCTGAAAAGGCGGCTTGGGCAAAAAAGGGTATCCCGGTGGATTGAAAACCTGAAAGGGCAATCCAGGCAAAAGTTAGGGATTAAAGCGTATGACTATGTCTCGTTTGGATCACTCATGTAACTTCAACTGATGGTGCTACCTAAATCAAGTTCAAACAGATAAAGATCAATCCAATCGTTTCTGTCTTAACAGCAGAAGATGAGATATTTGAAGATAATGGCAATAGTAGAATTGAAACTCAATAGGATCATTTCTCACATAGCTGTTTTCTTTGTTTTATAAAAAATTTACGACGAATTCCTCTTACTAGGATTTCTGTCTCCTCGTACAAACTTGCCTATGTATAGGTCACTTTGTGATATAAATAAAATTTCATCTTTGAATCCAGATTTACTTTTACTCTATTTACATAAGCGAAAACGTCCATTGGTTGTGTTTGAATGTATGTATGCTTTTGAATACGATTGATGTTTACCAGAAATGCATAAAATGCAGTAATAGTATTTACTAAGGACGAACGAGGGTAGTAGTTCAACGAAGCTTCGCCGGTTCATCCCCACTACAAGTCCCCAGTAGAGCAAATCTATCTTTATAGATGCTTCGAATTACGTCTCCCCTTGAATTTATGTCCATCTCTTTTATCCTCAGTCGGGATACTCAGGAACTTATTCCTTCAATAGAAGTACGACGAACGAATACGGGAAGTGACAAATACTATACTATCAAACAAGACGGGAACGAGTTCCTCATATTCTTTAGCAACGAATCGGGATTTATTTTCCCTAGCCAGCAGTTGTTATACAAAGATATCCGGACGCTTCAGGCCGCATGATTCATACATACATCATTTACATCATACCATGGCATATCCATAAGTGCATAATACATTTACTTAGATGCACCATGCCATGCATGCATACATATTGCATAAACTAACCTTTTCCTTGCAGGATGGTTATATACAGATAAAATACTATCAACAATTCACAACAGGTCAGAAACGATCTATACGAAGATCTAGTGCTGATACTTAATCATTACTCAAGGTGTCCTTGGATAGTAGGCAAACGATCTATACGAAGATCTATTCCCTAGTCCAGGATGTTTTCAGGAGAGTTAATCCTGATACTCTTTTGTTCTTGGATAGTAGGCAAACGGTCTATACGAAGATCTATTCCCTAGTCCAGGATATTTTCAGGAGATTTCATCCTGACACTCTTTTGTTCTTGGATATTAGGCAAACGGTCTATACGAAGATCTATTCCCTAATCCAGGATATTTCCAGAAGAGATAATCATCACGAAGATTTATTTCTACTGGTCTATTCAACAATTCAAAACAGTTCAGAGACGATCTATACGAAGGTCTAGTGCTGATACTTAATTCAGAAAGAAATCGCCACGAAGATTTAGTTCTGACACTTAAATTAAAAGCATGTTCTTAGATATGATTCAGAGACGGCCTATACGAAGACCTAGTACTGATATCCAGTATCAACATCAAGATATTATCACCTCCTGATATTATGAATGGCATCTATAAGCCCATCTCCAGTTCTTCCAAGTGGCATCTTCAAGCCCACTTAAGCATATACAACCAGTCATCAGTGTTACTTTACGCACCGGCGAGTGCAAATTTTTGGGCTTTTGTGTTCAATCCCCTTCAACCTTCCAAGTCACGAATGGCACACAGGCCAATCTAACTCCTCAGGTTTCAGAAAATTGAACAGGGGCAGCTGTTGCACCCCAAAATTTGCCCTCTATTTTTAACTCTAACCAATTTTTTGTTTCACATTCATTTGCATCATCTTCATAGCATAACATTTTTTTCTATCTTAATATTAGCCGGAATAATTTCTCGGAATTTACAAACAGACTGGTCAAATTAACTTTTTAACTGTGCCTAAAATTAGTCAACGAAAAAATGTCAAGTTTAAGTTTGCAAATGTCGGTAACATTAGTCTGCGGTTCACGTGGTTTAATTTGACATGCTAAAAATATTTTTACGACTATTTTTGGTCATATGTTGATCAGTCTGAGTGTCATACGGTGAACTGGACTTTTTGTGTTTTTTATCGCAATGTCGCGGTTAGCAAGAGTCGCCACCGACTTTTCTTTTATCCAATAAGGAAAGGTGGAAAAGAACAGGAAAGACCTTAATTTAGATTTTGGGTTCGGGAGGTACATTATACAAAGGGAAGGTGTTAGCACCCTTTGTATCCATGGTTATCCATGGGCTCTTAATTGCTCGATCACTTATATTATTTTTTGTCTGAAAAAAAAGTGTTTGTGAATTGTTTGGAAAATTGTTTTTGGAAAGAGAATTTAACTTTGTAATGATTCTTGTATGAATGTATACAAAATGATTATCTCGTTTAGTTTTGAAAATTGTTTAGAAAAATATAACTCGGTAATGATTCTAGTATGAATGTATACCAAGTGGTGATTTTCTGAAGGTATTTTGAAAGGTGTGAGGTGTGAAAAAAATGTTTTAGGTTGTGAGCCAGCAATTAAGAGTTATACCGACCCAAGGTCTTTATGAGCATTTCCTATCCTTATGAGGGTAAAACTGTCCTTATTATTGAGAAATAAGTAGTTTTATCCTTTGGATGTTTAAGGGTCATCGTAGGGTCATCGATAGGTCATTGAAGGCAACAGTTACGAGGATATCTTAGCATTCGAAGGGACTATCATCTTTTAACCGTAGGCAACATCGGAGGGTCATCGAGGGACAAAGTTGTATATTCGAAGGCAACATCCGAGGGACTATAATTTATTTTATGATGATTTAACCGAAGGGTCTTTGCTAAGGGTATCCCCACGTTCGCGGGACATGACCGTAATATCGTAATCGTAAGGCAACAAAGAGAGGTCCAAGATCACTTATTCAAAGGCAAAGTTTTACAATTAATTATATAATTAGGATGAAACTCCACATTAAAATTATTAAAAATAATATATTAAAAAATTAATACATTAGAAATTAATACATTAAAAATTAATTTAGGGTGAAACTCCACAAGGGTATCCCACAAATAAAGTGGAATACCTAGCCAATGACCTTTTCCTGGGATATGTGAACCTTTACGAAACTCAAAAAAAGAAACATGTCAGAACACCAAATCAGGGTGCAATCGAAGATTACACCGGAGAAATATCACAACAATAAATAGGATAGGATGAATAATGCATGGCTATGATAAAACATAAAAAAAACAGAATAGGCCACGGATTTTGAATTTGAAAACAGCCCCACGTTAGGAACTTTGAATTTTATGGCATTTTATCACAGGAATAACATGGTCAAATATTCAGGGTATTCAGGCATATTTAAATTCCCATACGAAAGCAAATTATATATCAACATTTAATCATGATGCATTATATAGGTAGATATGGCCAATTGAAAGTATAAACAATAGAGATACGCAAACCTGTTTGCCAATTCAAGGTTGAAGGGATTGACCCCTTGTAGTATCGGAATAAGTTAGGCAGCGGGAATTGGACGGCGATGGCTTCGGTTCTGATGGGCTGCCTTCAGGGTTTCTTTACTCTGAATTCTCCGGGTAGGCAGGGTTCCTATGCCAAAGTTTCTATCCGTCCTTCTCTGTTCTCTCTCTTTCTTTTTCCTCAAGGTTTTGTTCCAAGGAAACCTCAGAGTGTTTTGCTTCTCTTCCTTCTTTCTCCAGTGAATCTCCCAGTGTAAACTTCAAGTGTCACTCCCCTACTGAAACTTCAGTATTTATAGACTAGTTTCGTGGGTAATGGGCTTGAAATGAGGGAGACCCAAGTCCAAAATAATTTGTTATATTTTATTTATATATTTATTTTAATTATTTAATTAATTAATTAATTAATTAATTAATTAATTAATTAATTAATTAATTAATTAATTAATTAATTAATTAATTAATTAATTAATTAATTAATTAATTAATTAATTAATTAATTAATTAATTAATTAATTAATTAATTAATTAATTAATTAATTAATTAATTAATTATTATTAATTAATTAAAAAAAAATTCTTTTTTTTTTCGTTTTTTTTTCGTTTTTTTTTTTTTTTTTTTTTTTAGGAAAAATGATGGGTAATTTTTGGGGTATGACAGCTGCCCCTGTTCAATATTCTTGAACCGAGAGAGTTAGGATGGCGTGTATGCCATTCGTGGTCTGGAGGTGGAAGATTATTGAACACTAGAATGCCCCAAAAATTTGCACTTGAGAATCGACAGTTGGTCTTGATGGAGATGGGCTTAAAGATGTCATCCGGGAGGTTTGATGACGAAAGCTTCAGATCGAGCCGTACATTAGGCCAATTTGAAGACATGGGTGCCACACTGGGTCGTACATTAGACCGAATAATGAGTCATCCATTAGGCTGCCGACTTCGCTGGGGAGTCGGAGTGTGTCATACGCTGTTGGGGATAAAGGATCAGAATGGACCATACGCTAGATCGTATCTGAGTTGCAGAATGAGCCGTACGTTAGGCTGAATCTGATGACGAAAGGGGTAGTCGTACGTTAGACTACACTTCAGAAATGTACCGTATGTTAGGTAGCATTTGAGGGGATGGACATCCGAACGGGTCGTACGTTAGACCGTCGCAGAATGAGTCGTCTGTTAGGCCGCATCTGATGATGAAAGCGGTAGTCGTACGCCAGACTACACTTCAGAAATGTACCGTACGTTAGGTAGCATCTGAGGGTTGTAAGATCCAAACGGGTCGTACGTTAGACCGCGTTGGGGTTGTTGAAGTTCAGAATGGATCGTACGTTAGATCGTATCCGAGTTGTAGAATGAGCCGTCCGTTAGGCTGCATCTGAAAAAGAAAGTAGTCGTACGCTAGACTACACCCCTGAATGTACCGTACGCTAGGCAGCATCTGAGGATTTGAAGGTCCAAATGGGTCGTACGTTAGACCGCGTTGGAGTTGCTGAAGAAGTCATATGTTGGGCTGAATCAGAATGAACCGTACGTTAGGCTGTATCTGATAACCTGTATATGTTGTACTTGCAATAAATGTCTGGGATGGGCTTAGAGATGCCATCGTTAGGAGGATATCGAAGTGTTGTCAGAATGAATGTTCCCATGAACTGTATTTGAAATATGTATCTGAATCTTGAATGTGATTGATAAAGGTGTCTGTCTGAATGAACCTTCTACTTTGACTATATCAGGAGGATAATTAACCTGCAAAGAAAAAGTTAGCTTCATGCTATGTCATGATGCATGAGATGTTTCGTGTTATGCTAAAATAAATGTGAATGTTGTATGCATGCGTATGCTGTGAAAGGATGTAATGAATGGGTTATGCGTATGAGAAGTTCTGCTTGGGGACTCTACTGGGGAAAATAAATCCCCATCTACTGATTTGAGACATTTGTGTCGATGACCCTTTCTCGGCTGGGGATGCTTGATTTCTGTCTGATGGTGGAAATATTCAACAGAGCCTGGCTGGGGATGGATGAGATGATCAATCTGTCTGATGATGCCGACCTCTGTTGGGGAGTAACTGGCTGTGCCGGGGAATACTGCTAATTTCTTCTGAGGAATAACAGACTTGCTGGGGGAGTAGAATTGGTAGCGGATTCATTGGAAGCATGGTCAGACCTTCTCCTCGATCCTGAAGTCGGGTAGTAATTGCTATTGCTATTCTACGCATATATTTTTGGTAAACATCAGTCATATTCAAATGCACATATTAATTCAAATTAAATCAATGGACATTTACGCAACCAAAACAGAAAAGTAAAAACAAAAGCATCTTTTTTTTGAAAGAGGGGTGTATTGATTTTGAAAGGAGGCCTATAAACAGGCAATTTGTGTACAAGGAGACAGAAATCCTAGTAAGAGGAAATTGTCGAAAACAAAGAGAAAGCTATGTGGAAGAAGTCCTATTGATTTTAAGCCTACTACTATCATTATGTCTTCGAGCATCTCATCCCTTGCTGTCGGATAGAAGTGATTGGCTTGGTCAGTCCCTCGAACTTGGATGAAAGTTGACTGAGAACGGGACATAGTCATACGCTTTAATCCCTAATTTTTGCCTGGACCGCCTTTTCAGGTTTTCAGTCCACCAGGATACCCTTTTTTGCCCAAGCCGCCTTTTCAGGTTTTCGACTTGCCGGGTGTACATTTTTTTTTATATATCCCTAATTTTTGCCCGAACCCTTTTGGTTCGCCGGGATGCCCTTACTTTTGCCTAGATACGTCGATCTAGCGGGTCTCTTTTATGCGTAGTATTTTTTAACTATGTCCGCGTTCACGGGATGTGGGAAGTCTTCACCATCCATTGTAGCGAGTATCATGGCTCCACTTGAGAATACCTTCTTAACTACAAATGGCCCTTCGTATGTGGGAGTCCATTTGCCTCTGGGGTCAGTTTGTGGTAGGATGATGCGTTTGATTACCAAGTCGCCAATTTGATACACTTGTCTCTTGACCTTTTTGTTGAATGCCCTGGTCATGCGCTTCTGATATATCTGCCCGTGACATACAGCCGCAAGTCTCTTCTCATCCATCAAATTTATCTGATCGAGTCGAGTCTGAATCCATTCGTCCTCGTCTAAGCCCGCCTCTTTCATGATCCTTAGGGAGGGAATCTGAACTTCCACTGGTAAAACGGCTTCCATTCCGTAGACTAAAGAGAAAGGAGTTGCCCCTGTCGAAGTTCGCACGGAAGTACGATAACCATGAAGAGCAAATGGTAACATCTCATGCCAGTCTTTGTATGTTACCGTCATCTTTTGTATAATCTTCTTAATATTCTTATTAGCCGCTTCTACAGCGCCGTTCATCTTTGGCCGGTACGGAGAAGAGTTATGGTGTTTTATTTTGAACTGCGTGCAGAGTTCAGTAATCATCTTGTTGTTCAAATTAGTGCCATTGTCAGTGATAATTCTCTCAGGGACACCGTATCGGCAGATGAGGCTGTTCTTGATGAATCGTGCCACCACATTCTTAGTAACAGAAGCAAATGAGGCTGCCTCCACCCACTTTGTGAAGTAATCAATAGCAACAAGGATGAAACGATGTCCATTAGAGGCGGTAGGTTTAATCTCGCCAATCATATCAATGCCCCACATTGCAAAGGGCCAAGGCGCTGTCAACACGTTTAATGGAGCAGGAGGCACATGTACTTTATCCGCATAGATCTGGCACTTATGACAAGTTCTGGAGTGATGGTGGCAATCAGTTTCCATGGTAGACCAATAATACCCTGACCTCAGAATCTTCTTGGCCATTGTATGTCCACTAGAATGAGTCCCAAAGATACCGTCGTGCATGTCTTCCATAATCTTCTCTGATTCCTTTCTATCCACACAGCGAAGCAAAGTCGAATCATGGTTACGTTTGTACAATATTCCATTACTCAAAAAGAATTTAGCGGAGAACTTCCTCAGAAATTTCCTGTCATTGATGGATGTCCCTTCAGGGTATTCCTGAGCTTCTAAATATCTTTTTATCTCGTGGAACCAAGGCTTCTCTTCTACTTCATCAGCGTTAAGTTCATAACAATATGCTGGTTCGTCTAGTCGTTCAATGGTAATCCGGGGAGCTTCATTGTCCCATCTGACTCTGAACATAGATGACATGGTAGCTAATGCGTCTGCCAACTGGTTCTCCTCTTGTGGAATATGTTCGAATGTGATCTCTTCAAAGTATGGGATTAATGTCAACACCCGTTCTCGATAAGGGATGAGATTCGGATGTTTAGTGTCCCATTCTCCTTTGACCTGACTGATTACCAAGGCTGAGTCTCCGTACACCTTCAAGAACTTGATTCTTAGGTCTATAGCAGCTCTGAGTCCCAAAATACACGCTTCATACTCAGCCATATTGTTGGTGCACTCAAAACATAGTCTAGCGGTGAAAGGCGTATGGCCACCCTTGGGGGAAATGATCACGACGCCAATACCGTTGCCCAATGCGTTAGACGATCCATCAAAAACCATAGTCCATCGGGATCCCACTTCAGGTCCTTCCTCTGGTCCAGGTTCTTCATAATCAGTAACAAGCATGACATCCTCATCTGGGAACTCAAAATTCATAGACTGATAATCATTCACTGCCTGATGAGCCAAATGATCAGCTAGCACGCTTCCTTTGATTGCTTTTTGGGTGGTATACTGGATATCATACTCTGTTAAAATCATCTGCCATCTTGCTATTCTTCCGGAGAGGGCGGGTTTCTCAAATATGTATTTGATAGGATCCATCTTAGAAATCAACAAAGTGGTGTGATTCAACATATACTGTCTTAGTCGGCGAGCAGCCCAGGCCAAAGCACAGCAAGTTTTCTCGAGCAGTGAGTATCTTGTTTCACAGTCGGTAAACTTTTTGCTAAGGTAGTATATGGCATGCTCTTTTCGACCAGACTCGTCATGTTGCCCCAACACGCACCCCATTGAGTTTTCTAAAACGGTCAAATACATGATTAGAGGTCTTCCCTCAACTGGTGGTACCAGAATCGGAGGTTCTTGGAGGTACTTCTTGATTTTGTCAAAAGCTTCTTGACATTCATCATTCCATATCATCTCTTGATTTTTTCTCAGTAACTTGAAGATGGGTTTGCAAGTAGCGGTCAAATGGGAAATAAATCGGGCAATGTAATTCAAACGTCCCAAGAAACCTCTGACTTCTTTATCCGTACGGGGAACTGGCATCTCTTGAATAGCTCTCACCTTGGCTGGGTCGACCTCAATACCTTTACCACTGACAATAAAGCCCAAGAGTTTACCAGATCTTACTCCAAAGGTGCATATGTTCGGGTTCAATCTCAACTTGTATTTCTTCAGCCTCTCAAACAGTTTGTATAAATGATCGAGATGTTCTTCTTCAGTATGAGACCTGGCTATCATATCGTCCACATATACTTCTATTTCGTGATGGATCATGTCATGGAACAAAACCACCATAGCACGCTGGTATGTTGCTCCTGCGTTCTTTAAACCGAATGGCATTACTTTATAACAGAAGGTGCCCCATTGCGTCACAAACGTAGTCTTCTCCATGTCCTCAGGTGCCATTTTGATCTGGTTATAACCCGAGAATCCATCCATGAAGGAGAATACCTTGTGTTGAGCGGTGTTGTCTACCAGAACATCAATGTGTGGCAGTGGGAAATCATCCTTGGGACTCGCTCTATTCAAATCTCTGTAATCCACACACATTCGCACCTTACCATCCTTCTTTGGCACTGGTACCACATTAGCAACCCATTGAGGATAAGAAGTAACCGCCAGAAAACCAGCATCGAATTGTTTCATGACTTCGGCCTTGATTTTCTCGGACATTTCAGGACGCATGCGACGAACCTTTTGCTTAACAGGACGACAATCTTCCTTCGTCGGCAAACGATGCACTACTATATCGGTATCCAGCCCTGGCATGTCTTCGTAAGACCAAGCAAAAATCTCCACATAGTCATGTAGCATTTGAATCAATCTTCTTTTGACACTGATTTCCAAGCCTGCTCCTATTTTGACTTCTCTCTTGTCCACCTCGGTACCCAGATTTACAGTCTCAACTGACTCCTCATGCGGCTGTATAGTCCTTTCTTCTTGTAGTAACATTCTGGCAAGTTCTTCAGGTACTTCACAATCTTCCTCACTTCCATCTTCGGCTCGGTAGATCGGATTTTCAAAGTCATAATGAACAGTAGTAGAACTATTATCAACAGGATCCAGAGTGGATAGGGATCTGCAATTCGTTACGTGCGTGTGTGTAAGAAAACATAGCTCGTTTGAAAGATAATAGGAAAGACAAAGAGCGCAATATTTGAATGCAAAACGTCCATTGATTTATTGAATATAAATATGCTTATGAAAATGACAAAACCCTTAACAAATTAGCTATTGTGCCTCGGGCATAGACACAATGCTTTAAGAAGTTTGATTGTAAAAGAAAATTAAAATTTGCAATTCTAGAATAAACAATAACAATTACTCCTGACTAAAGGAAATCGGGATAATGTCTTCAGTCTTCCAATTGTTGAGTCCGTCACCAATTGTTGGGAAAATCCAGCTATCCAAGTCGCAATCACTATCAGCATCTTCCATAGCATTAATCTGATTTTTGACTATCTTTCCAGAGTTAAACCCCAGGCCAGCTTTATCAGACTTGTACGGTACATTAATCAGTCGACCCCAACCAATACGATCACCACTTTCAACCGCGGCTTGAGCATCTTTCAGAGAGATCATGACAGGGGGAGCACGAACAACCTTGGGCACAAGGGGAGTTGGCTTAAGGACAGGACTGGGTGGAGGAACCACTTCAAATGACTGAGAAGGAGTCTCAAAGAATTCACCATCCATCTCGACGTATTTGAAGGCTTGCACACTACTGACAATATACTCTTCTTCTCCACATACAGTGACAACCATGCCTGCTATTGGATACTTCAGCTTTTGATGAAGCGACGAAGCTACCGCACCTGCCCCATGGATCCAAGGGCGCCCCAACAAGCAGGAGTAGGCGGGACGAATGTCCATCACGTGAAAGGTAGTGCTGAAGACTTGAGGTCCTATCTTGATAGGGAGAACCACTTCACCATAGACAACACTCTTCGCACCATCGTAAGCACGCACCACAACATCACTAGGTTTCAGTTCAATGCCTTTGTAGTCAAATTTATCGAGTACAGCTTTCGGGAGCACATTCAAGGAAGAGCCGTTGTCGATCAACACGTGAGCCAGGGTGATCCCCTCACACTCGATGGAGATATGCAGAGCTTTATTGTGATTCTTTCCTGCTGGCGTCAGGTCAGCATCGGAAAAGCCTAGGCCATTGTCAACAGTCAAATTAGCAACATAATGTTCGAATTGATCGACGGATGTTTCTTGAGGCACATGAGCGGTCTTCAAGAATTTCATCAATGCATTGGCATGGGATTCAGAGGATAACAACAAGGACAACATTGAGATTTTGGACGGAGTATGCCCCAATTGTTCCACTACATCAAAATCGCTCTTACGGATGATTTTCAGCATCTCTTCCATTTCCTGTTTGGCAACATCTTCAGAAGTAACTTCGACCGATGTCTCTGACTGAGGAGGATTGACTGGTCTTTTTCCTCGAATTTCGGGAGCGGGAGGTGAGATTTCTGGGGAGTAGATCCTTCCACTTCGAGTAACTTTACTAGTCCCCACAATATCATTAGGATTAGCAGAACTACCAACTTGCTTTATGCCATGGATGTAAACGTCGCCTCCATAGTTCCACGGAATAGCTTTGCTGGAGGAATATGGCACGGGGCCAGGTGCGGTAATAATCAGGGGAGCCACTTTGGGCTCAGCGGTAATCTTCACAGGCACTCTAGTAGCGGTAATCTTCATTGGAGCTTTGGACCTAGCAATCACAAATACCTCTTCAATAGAGTTGTCCACCTTAGGAACCCTTTCAAATAGAATTGTACGATCATCCATCAGCCGTTGAATGCCGTTCTTCAACTTCAAACAATCATTGGGTCGGAGTACACAGAGATCGCAATCTTCAGCACAACCTGGAAATAAACCAGCTTGCAATAAATTCTTCTTAACGATCAGGAGAGGAGATGCTAAATCAGCAACGTCAGTAACGTGAGAATTGTCGTCCACAACATTAACATTCTGGTCATGATTAGGCATAGGTGCTGTGATGACATTGGGGGTCGCCGGAGGATCAAATTCAATTTCTCCAGCGTCGATCATATCCTGAATCTTGTTCTTCAACAACCAGCAATCATTCGTATCATGCCCGGGGCTATCGGAGTGATAGGCACACCTGGCGTTGGGATTATAACGAGGAGAAGTAGTGTTGGGATTTGCAGGAGGGCCTCTGAGGGTAATCAAATTGGCCTTTAACATACTCTGCAGTGCTTGGGTTAAAGTCATATTGATCTTGGTAAACTGTCTTCTCGACCTGTCTTGTCTGTGTTGGAAGTTCTGAGATGGCGGTGCGGCAATTGTAACTGCCCCAACAGTATGGTCACGATTCTTCTTGTTATGCTTCCTCTCACTGTACACAGCATTTGATTCATTCTTTCCCTGATAGGACTTTTTGGTGCTTGCAGAAGTAGCTGCCTGTATCTTTCCACTTCGAATGCCGCTTTCAACCCGTTCACCTGTCAAGATAAGTTCAGTGAAACCTGACGAGGAACTTCCCAGTAGATGGCTGTAGAATGGGCCAGTCAGTGTACCCATGAACATGTCCACTAACTCTCGATCAGTCATAGGGGGTTTGACTCTGCCAGCCAATTCTCTCCACTTTTGAGCATATTCTTTGAAACTTTCTTTAGAGCCCATAGTCATATTTTGTAGCTGTAGCCGAGTAGGCGCTAACTCAAAATTATACTGGTAGTGCTTGTAGAAAGTTGTTGCTAAATCAGTCCATGTGCGGATGTTAGAGCTCTCAAGCTGATAATACCACTCTAACTGTGTGCCAGACAGACTCTCTTGGAAGAAATGGATCCACAGTTTCTTATCAGTAGTGTGCGGCTGAATCCTTCTCACATAAGCCCTTAGATGCATCTGAGGACAAGAGGCACCATCATACTTAGTGAAAATGGGAACCTTGAATTTGCGGGGAATGACCACATCAGAGACCAGACCCAAGTTTTCGAAATCCAGACCGGGCACTTTCTGCCCCTCCATAGCTAGCATACGTTCTTCCAGCAACTTGTACTTATCATCCTTCGGAGAGTACTGTTCATGTTCATAATCTTCATCGTCGTCCTCAGAATTGACGAGGTTAGGATTCTCATCTTCCGAATCATTCTCGGTCTCTTCTTCTGAATCCTTCGGAATTCTAATCTTGACTCCTGTAACCTGTCCCTTAAGCCTTCTCCCCGGGTTGATGTAACCCACAGGTTTCTGGTCCTTCTTCTTCTCCATCAAAAGAGCTTTCAGTTCTTCCTGCCCCTTAGATAAGCTCAGCATCATTTCCTGGAATTGAGCATTCTGGGCCTGGAGATCTTTGACAGTTTGTTCGAGAGCCATTGTTCAATCTGTTTGAATCTGCTGGAATCTGTTTGATAGGAAAATCGTGAGAACACTGATCCTTTAGAATACCTGTTATGCGATGCAATGCAATGTATGAAATGTTTTCAAGGACTTTCGGGATTTAACTTTGCATAAACTAACAAAAAGAGCTTTTTTTTTCTCTTTTGTTTTTGCTTTTGTTTTTGTTTTTTCTGTTTTTTTTTTTAGCAGAGTTAAATCCCTAAATCCTTGAAATGGTTAGTACAATGCCATGATGTTATGATGTTATGTTGTTATGATGTCATGTTGTTAGATAAATAACAAGCACAAGCAAGTCACACAACAATCATTCCTAGGTTTTAAGGCTTGCGTGAGTTCCATAGGTAAATACCCTCCCCCCTGAAGTTTGGTTGGTTCAACCTGTCTTAGAATAGTGACCAGGTTCTAGAAGGATCTCAAATCATTGACCTTTCCTTAAGTCCACTTCAGTGCAACACCAAGTGGTTGACCGAAGCTTCCCTAAAGTCCAATCTCAAAGAGTGTAGTATCGAGTCTCAACCAACTCCAGTCGGAACTGAAGCCAGTTATCTCACTACTTTCTAATGGCCAGGATGAGTCAATTAGGGTTCTAAAGGTCTGGTTAATGCTTTTATGACACCACGCGAATGCCAAATATTTCCTCAACTAACATGAGGAACATCAGGACATCCAAAGTGCCACATTAACCGTAGCCATCATTTTGACCA
Organism: Lathyrus oleraceus; assembly: GCF_024323335.1. NCBI lineage: Eukaryota > Viridiplantae > Streptophyta > Magnoliopsida > Fabales > Fabaceae > Lathyrus > Lathyrus oleraceus. The sequence continues at coordinate 504,510,198 of NC_066583.1, read as the reverse complement.
TTCCAGTATACGCCGGACAGTCGCGATGATCTCTTGCTACTTACCTAAGGTACACTAGATCCGGGTGTAGGATCTTTCACTCAAGCATAACATACCCAAGCATTCCCTTAAAAATAAATCAGACAAATTGAATAAGTGATCTTGTTTTTAAGGTAACCTCTCTTTTTAAATACTCCGACTTCCCAGCAAAGTCGCCAGTTCTGTCATACGGTGAACTGGACTTTTTGTGTTTTTTATCGCAATGTCGCGGTTAGCAAGAGTCGCCACCGACTTTTCTTTTATCCAATAAGGAAAGGTGGAAAAGAACAGGAAAGACCTTAATTTAGATTTTGGGTTCGGGAGGTACATTATACAAAGGGAAGGTGTTAGCACCCTTTGTATCCATGGTTATCCATGGGCTCTTAATTGCTCGATCACTTATATTATTTTTTGTCTGAAAAAAAAGTGTTTGTGAATTGTTTGGAAAATTGTTTTTGGAAAGAGAATTTAACTTTGTAATGATTCTTGTATGAATGTATACAAAATGATTATCTCGTTTAGTTTTGAAAATTGTTTAGAAAAATATAACTCGGTAATGATTCTAGTATGAATGTATACCAAGTGGTGATTTTCTGAAGGTATTTTGAAAGGTGTGAGGTGTGAAAAAAATGTTTTAGGTTGTGAGCCAGCAATTAAGAGTTATACCGATCCAAGGTCTTTATGAGCATTTCCTATCCTTATGAGGGTAAAATTGTCCTTATTATTGAGAAATAAGTAGTTTTATCCTTTGGATGTTTAAGGGTCATCGTAGGGTCATCGATAGGTCATTGAAGGCAACAGTTACGAGGATATCTTAGCATTCGAAGGGACTATCATCTTTTAACCGTAGGCAACATCGGAGGGTCATCGAGGGACAAAGTTGTATATTCGAAGGCAACATCCGAGGGACTATAATTTATTTTATGATGATTTAACCGAAGGGTCTTTGCTAAGGGTATCCCCATGTTCACGGGACATGACCGTAATATCGTAATCGTAAGGCAACAAAGAGAGGTCCAAGATCACTTATTCAAAGGCAAAGTTTTACAATTAATTATATAATTAGGATGAAACTCCACATTAAAATTATTAAAAATAATTGTCATACGGTGAACTGGACTTTTTGTGTTTTTTATCGCAATGTCGCGGTTAGCAAGAGTCGCCACCGACTTTTCTTTTATCCAATAAGGAAAGGTGGAAAAGAACAGGAAAGACCTTAATTTAGATTTTGGGTTCGGGAGGTACATTATACAAAGGGAAGGTGTTAGCACCCTTTGTATCCATGGTTATCCATGGGCTCTTAATTGCTCGATCACTTATATTATTTTTGTCTGAAAAAAAAGTGTTTGTGAATTGTTTGGAAAATTGTTTTTGGAAAGAGAATTTAACTTTGTAATGATTCTTGTATGAATGTATACAAAATGATTATCTCGTTTAGTTTTGAAAATTGTTTAGAAAAATATAACTCGGTAATGATTCTAGTATGAATGTATACCAAGTGGTGATTTTCTGAAGGTATTTTGAAAGGTGTGAGGTGCAAAAAAAATGTTTTAAGTTGTGAGCCAGCAATTAAGAGTTATACCGACCCAAGGTCTTTACGGGCATTTCCTATCCTTATGAGGGTAAAACTGTCCTTATTATTGAGAAATAAGTAGTTTTATCCTTTGGATGTAAAAGGGTCATCGTAGGGTCATCGATTGGTCATTGAAGGCAACAGTTATGAGGATACCTTAGCATTCGAAGGGACTATCATCATTTAACCGTAGGCAACATCGGAGGGTCATCGAGGGACAAAGTTGTATATTCGAAGGCAACATCCGAGGGACTATAATTTATTTTATGATGATTTAACCGAAGGGCCTTTGCTAAGGGTATCCCCACGTTCGCGGGACATGACCGTAATATCGTAATCGTAAGGCAACAAAGAGAGGTCCAAGATCACTTATTCAAAGGCAAAGTTTTACAATTAATTATATAATTAGGATGAAACTCCACATTAAAATTATTAAAAATAATATATTAAAAAATTAATACATTAGAAATTAATTTAGGGTGAAACTCCACAAGGGTATCCCACAAATAAAGTGGAATACCTAGCCAATAACCTTTTCCTGGGATATGAATACAAAACACAAAACATGTATCTCAGAGTAAAATGCCACCAAGGGGCTCAAACATTGCCTCCTATCGAGGTCTTCCAGCTAAGAAAGCGATAAAGTATGAGAAAGGGAAAAAATTACCACACGGATAAAGATCCGAAGCTATAGCAGTTAAAGGGGCAAGAAACCCTGAAATGTCTCCAGCTGGACCGTCAAAGGAAATCAGTCAACACGAATAATCAGAATAAAACTCCAGGGGGTATCCCACAAATAAAGTGGGAAACCACGCGAGTGTCTCTGCGAAAGCCATGTGAGCCCTCACAAAACTCGACAAAGGGTTAGAGCAGTAGGATGAAATCAAGAGAAAACAATGCCATGGAAACACAAGACAGGTTAGAATAAACAAAATAGGGTAACCCAGAGTTGCCCCTAAATCAAAATGTAACCACATGAATAATTCCATCAAAATTCACAAAAGGCTCCCAAAAAAAGTATCAAATTCACCCATAATACCTCATACATTTAGAGCATTCAAATAAAAGGCATAAAGATGATGGATATAGGGCAAACCTGATTGGAAAGCTTGATTGAAATTGAGTTGCACCCGTGAGGTTTACAAGTTGAGTTCCCTTCAGGGCTTGGAGGTTGCTCTGAATTCTGTTGGCTTTTCTCTCACTATCTTTTTCCTCAGGGTTTGGTTCCAAGGAAACCTCAGAGTGTTTTGCTTCTCTTCCTTCTTTCTCCAGTGAATCTCCCAGTCTATCTCCCCTACTGAAACTTCAGTATTTATAGACTAATTTCGTGGGTAATGGGCTTGGAATGAGGGAGACCCAAGTCCAAAATAATTTGTTATATTTTATTTATATATTTATTTTAATTATTTAATTAATTAATTAATTAAAAAAATTTTTTTTTTTTTTTTTTCGTTTTTTTTTTTTTTTTTTTTTTTTTTTTTTTTTTTTTAGGAAAAATGATGGGTAATTTTTGGGGTATGACAGCTGCCCCTGTTCAATATTCTTGAACCGAGAGAGTTAGGATGGCGTGTATGCCATTCGTGGTCTGGAGGTGGAAGATTATTGAACACTAGAATGCCCCAAAAATTTGCACTTGAGAATCGACAGTTGGTCTTGATGGAGATGGGCTTAAAGATGCCATCCGGGAAGTTTGATGACGAAAGCTTCAGATCGAGCCGTACATTAGGCCAATTTGAAGACATGGGTGCCACACTGGGTCGTACATTAGACCGAATAATGAGTCATCCATTAGGCTGCCGACTTCGCTGGGGAGTCGGAGTGTGTCATATGCTGTTGGAGATAAAGGATCAGAATGGACCATGCGCTAGATCGTATCTGAGTTGCAGAATGAGCCGTACGTTAGGCTGAATCTGATGACGAAAGGGGTAGTCGTACGTTAGACTACACTTCAGAAATGTACCGTATGTTAGGTAGTATTTGAGGGGATGGACATCCGAACGGGTCGTACGTTAGACCGTCGCAGAATGAGTCGTCTGTTAGGCCGCATCTGATGATGAAAGCGGTAGTCGTACGCCAGACTACACTTCAGAAATGTATCGTACGTTAGGTAGCATCTGAGGGTTGTAAGATCCAAACGGGTCGTACGTTAGACCGCGTTGGAGTTGCTGGAGTTCAGAATGGATCGTACGCTAGATCGTATCTGAGTTGCAGAATGAGCCGTACGTTAGGCTGTATCCGAAGAAGAAAGTAGTCGTACGCTAGACTACACCCCTGAATGTACCGTACGCTAGGCAGCATCTGAGGATTTGAAGGTCCAAATGGGTCGTATGTTAGACCGCATTGGAGTTGCTGAAGAAGTCATATGTTGGGCTGAATCAGAATGAACCGCACGTTAGGCTGTATCTGATAACCTGTATATGTTGTACTTGCAATAAATGTCTGGGATGGGCTTAAAGATGCCATCGTTAGGAGGATATCGAAGTGTTGTCAGAATGAATGTTCCCATGAACTGTATTTGAAATATGTATCTGAATCTTGAATGTGATTGATAAAGGTGTCTGTCTGAATGAACCTTTTATTTTGACTATATCAGGAGGATAAATAACCTGCAAAGAAAAGTTAGCTTCATGCTATGTCATGATGTATGAGATGTTTCGTGTTATGCTAAAATAAATGCGAATGTTGTATGCATGCGTATGCTGTGAAATGATGTAATGAATGAGTTATGCGTATGAGAAGTTCTGCTTGGGGACTCTACTGGGGAAAATAAATCCCCATCTACTGATTGGAGATATTTGTAACGATGACCCTTTCTCGGCAGGGGGTTCTTGATTCTGTCTGATGGTAGAAATATTCCACAGATCTTGGCTGAGGATGGATGAGATGATCAATCTGTCTGGTGACGCCGACCTCTGTTGGGGAGTAACTGGCTGTGCCGGGGAATACTGCTAATTTCTTCTGAGGAATAACAGACTTGCTGGGGGAATAGAATTGGTAGCGGATTCATTGGAAGCATGGTTAGACCTTCTCCTTGATCCTGAAGTCGGGTAGTAATTGTTATTGCTATTCTACGCATATATTTTGGTAAACATTTATCATATTCAAATGCACATATTAATTCAAATTAAATCAATGGACATTTACGCAACCAAAACAGAAAAGTAAAAACAAAAGCATCTTTTTTTTGAAAGAGGGTTGTATTGATTTTGAAAGGAGGCCTATAAACAGGCAATTTGTGTACAAGGAGACAGAAATCCTAGTAAGAGGAAATTGTCGAAAACAAAGGGAAAGCTATGTGGAAGAAGTCCTATTGATTTTAAGCCTACTACTGTCATTATGTCTTCGAGCATCTCATCCCTTGCTGTCGGATAGAAGTGATTGGCTTGGTCAGTCCCTCGAACTTGGATGAAAGTTGACTGGGAACGGGACATAGTCATACGCTTTAATCCCTAATTTTTGCCTGGACCGCCTTTTCAGGTTTTCAGTCCACCAGGATACCCTTTTTTGCCCAAGCCGCCTTTTCAGGTTTTCGACTTGCCGGGTGTACATTTTTTTTATATATCCCTAATTTTTGCCCGAACCCTTTTGGTTCGCCGGGATGCCCTTACTTTTGCCTAGATACGTCGATCTAGCGGGTCTCTTTTATGCGTAGTATTTTTTAACTATGTCCGCGTTCACGGGATGTGGGAAGTCTTCACCATCCATTGTAGCGAGTATCATGGCTCCACCTGAGAATACCTTCTTAACTACAAATGGCCCTTCGTATGTGGGAGTCCATTTGCCTCTGGGGTCAGTTTGTGGTAGGATGATGCGTTTGATTACCAAGTCGCCAATTTGATACACTTGTCTCTTGACCTTTTTGTTGAATGCCCTGGTCATGTGCTTCTGATATATCTTCCCGTGACATACAGCCGCAAGTCTTTTCTCATCAATCAAATGTATCTGATCGAGTCGAGTCTGAATCCATTCGTCCTCGTCTAAGCCCGCCTCTTTCATGATTCTTAGAGAGGGAATCTGAATTTCCACTGGTAAGATGGCTTCCGTTCCATAGACTAAAGAGAACGGAGTTGCCCCTGTCGAAGTGCGGTAACCATGAAGAGCAAAAGGTAACATCTCATGCCAGTCTTTGTCTGTTACTGTCATATTCTTGATATTGTTAGCAGCCTCCACGGCGCCGTTCGTCTTTGGCCGGTACGGAGAAGAGTTATGGTGTTTTATTTTGAACTGCATGCAGAGTTCAATTTAGTACCATTATCAGTGATAACTCTTTTAGGAGACAGCAGGTTTCTCGAATGTATATTTGATAAGATCCATCTTAGAAATCAATAAAGTGGTATGATTCAACATATACTGTCTTAGTCGGCGAGCAGCCCAGGCCAAAGCGCAGCAAGCTTTCTCGAGCTGTGAGTATCTTGTTTCACAGTCGGTACCTTTTGCTAAGGCAGTGTATGACATGCTCTTTTCGACCAGACTCGTCATGTTGCCCCAACACGCACCCCATTGAGTTTTCTAAAACGGTCAAATACATGATTAGAGGTCTTCCCTCAACTGGTGGTACCAGAATCGGAGGTTCTTGGAGGTACTTCTTGATTTTGTCAAAAGCTTCTTGACATTCATCATTCCATATCATCTCTTGATTTTTTCTCAGTAACTTGAAGATGGGTTTGCAAGTAGCGGTCAAATGGGAAATAAACCGGACAATGTAATTCAAACGTCCCAAGAAACCTCTGACTTCTCTCTTGTTTATTTCAGTACCCAGATTTATAATTTCAATTGATTCCTCATGCGGCTGTATAGTCTTTTGTAGTACCAGTCTGGCAAGTTCTCTAGGGACTTCACAATCTTCCTCACTTCCATCCTCGGCTTGGTAGATCGGATTTTCAAAGTCATAATGAACAGTAGCAGAGTCATTACCAACAGGATCCAGCGTGGATATGGATCGGCAAATTGTTACGTGAGTGTGTGCAAGAAAACATAGCTTGTTTGAAAAATGACAGGAAAGATAAAGAGCGCAATATTTGAATGCAAAAAGTCCATTGATTTATTGAATATGAATATGCTTATGAAAATGACAAAACCCTTGAAAAATTAGCTATTGTGCCCCGGGTATAGACACAATGCTTTAAAACACCAAATAGCAATAACAATTACTCCTGACTAAAGGAAATCGGGATAGTGTCCTCAGCCTTCCAATTATTGAGTCCGTCACCAATTGTTGGAAAAATCCAGCTATCCAAGTCATAATCGTTATCGGCATCTTCCACAACATTAACAGTCTCGTCATGATTAGACAGAGGAGCAGTGATGACATTAGGAGTCTCCGGAGGATCAGAGGTAGTCGCCTGTATCTTTCCGCTTCGAATGCCGCTTTCAACATGTTCACCTGTTAATATAAGTTCAGTGAAACCCAATGAGGAACTCCTTAATAGATGGCCGTAGAATGGGCCAGTCAGTGTACTCATGAACATGTCCACTAATTCTCGATCAGTCATAGGGGGTTTGACTCTGCCAGCCAAATCTCTCCATTTTTGAGCGTATTCTTTGAAGCTTTCTTTAGATCCCATAGTCATATTCTGCAACTGTAGCCGGGTAGGCGCTAGTTCAGAGTTATACTGGTAGTGCTTGTAGAAAGCTGTCGCTAAATCAGTCCATGTGCGGATGTCAGAGCTCTCGAGCTGATAATACCATTCCAACTGTGTGCCAGACAGGCTCTCTTGGAAGAAATGGATCCATAGCTTCCTGTCAGTGGTATGCGGCTGAATCTTTCTCACATAAGCCCCCAGATGCATCTGAGGACAAGATGCCCCATCATACTTAGTGAAAGCGGGGACTTTGAATTTGCGGGGAATGGTCACATCGGAGACCAGACCCAAGTTTTCGAAATCCAGACCGGGCACTTTCTGCCCCTCCATAGCTAGCATACGTTCTTCCAGCAACTTGTACTTATCATCTCTTGGAGAGTACTGTTCATTCTCATAATCTTCATTGTCGTCCTTAGGGTTGAAGGGATCGACATTCTCATCTTCTGAATCTGTCTCTGTTTCCTCTTCTTGATCCTTCGGAATTCTGATTTTGACACCCGCAGCCTGTCCTTTAAGCCTTCTTCCCGTGTTAATGTAACTCACAGGTTTCTGGTCTTTCTTTTTCTCGAGCAAGAGAGCCTTCAGTTCCTCCTGCCCCTTGGATAAGTTCAAGATCATCTCCTGGAGTTGAGCATTTTGAGCCTGGAGATCTCTGACAGCTTGTTCGAGGTCCATTTTTCTGTTTGGAGGAAAACCGTGAGAACACTAATCCCTTTAGAGTACCTGTTATGCAATGTTATGCTATGCAATGTATGAAATGTTTTCAAGGACTTTTGGAATTTAACTTTGCGTAAATCACCAACAAGAGAGAAATGTTTATTGCTAATTTTTTCCATGTTCATTACAAAAGGAACAATAGTAAAATGCAATGAAAGCTCAAGTCTCCCAGGGGCGACTTCTTTTTGGGCGAAGATATGCATTGAGCCTTCGTTCCTCATTAAGCTGGCTGGCGAGTTCTAGTGCTTTCTTCCTTTCTGCATTGCACTGGGCTTCGAAAGTATCTCTCTCCTCTCTCAACTGGGTCCAGGATCTTTTCAATTCCTCAACATCGGTAGGCATATCTGGGTAAGAAATGATCTGGGAAGTACCTCCTTCGACCTCTGATTCAACAATCAATGGTCCGACTGCAAGATATGGCATGACAAGTTCACGAGCTCTGGCGCGTACCCATCTGAGATAAGGCTCCATAGGAATTGAATTTTTCTTTCCTAAAGTGCTTCGTTTCACCATGCCCCAAGCTCGTACAAACCTTTGGCGGAGACCTTGAGAGTCATGGTCATAGTCAAACACTATACCTTGAATAATCATTTCATGTGGCCCATCCCTTCGAGCATACCCAAACTGACGTAGGGCCAAGGCAGGATTATAAGTAATACCTCCTCTTATCCCCATGAGTGGTACATTAGGGAATTCTCCACAACGGTCGATGATGATAACATTTTCCTTGAGGTTAGAACCCCACCGGATGTCTGAATGAGAGAGTGCCATTATCCTTTGAGACCATTTCAGATTTTGATCGTGCTTCAAGACTGATTGAGGAAGGTGCGAAATAAACCACCTAGACAACAAAGGTATGCAGCACATGAGGGTCCCTTGCCTCTTCATAGTACGAGTGTGAAGGGAATGCAAAATATCTCCGAGCAAGGTGGGCACGGGGTTATGAGTGAGAAATATCTTAATAGCACTCATGTCTATGAATTGGTCCGGATTAGGGAATAGCACCAAACCATAGATTAGCAATGCTAGAACATCTTCAAAAGCATGGACCTTCATAACGTTTAGGAATTCCCGGGCCTTACCTACCAAAAATTTGGCGAGTAAACCCTTAACTCCACTCCTTGTTACCCAATTATTTTCAATGTCGGACTTTGTCATGTGTAAAGCTGCGGCAACTTCTTCAGTCTTCGGAATCTTTTCCAGACCACTGAAAGGTACTTGATCAAGGATAGGTATCCCAAGCAGCTTGGAAAACTCTTCTAATGTGGGTACCAACTGATAATCTGGGAAAGTGAAGCAATGATGTTTAGGATCGAAGAACTGGAATAGAACTCTCATCATATCTTCTTTGAAACCCGTGGTAACCAAATCGAGGAGAGATCCATGTCACTTGTTGAACTGAGCGTGATCGGGAAGTTCTGACACTAAATCCTTGAGTTGAGGAGAGATTGCTACAAGATTGATCCGGATAGTCTTCCTGGAAACCATAACCTGTTTACCAGAGCAAAGCTAAATTCCTAAGTCCTTGAAATGGTTAGTATAATGCCATGATGTTATGATGTTATGATGTTATGATGTTAAGTAAACAACAAGCACAAGCAAGTCACACAACCATAAGTCCTAGGTTTTAAGGCTTGCATGAGTTTCATAGGTAAGTACCCTCCCCACTGAAGTTTGGTTGGTTCAACCTGTCCTAGAATAGTAACCGGGTTCTAAAAGGATCTCCAATCATTGACTTTCCTTTAAGTCCACTTCAGTGCAACACCAAGTGGTTGACCGAAGCTTCCCTAAAGTCCAATCTCAAGGAGTGTAGTATCGAGTCTCAACCAAGCCCCAGTCGGAACCGAAGTCAGTTAGCTCACTACTTTCTAATGGCCAGAATGAGTCAATTAGGGTTCTAAAAGGTCTGGTTAATGCTTTGAAGACACCACGCGGAAGCCAAATTTTTCCTCAAGTAACATGAGGAACATCAGGACAACCAAAGTGTCACATCAACCGTAGCCATCATTTTAACCATTCCAGTATACGCCGGATAGTCGCGATGATCTATTGCTACTTACCTAAGGTACACTAGATCCGGGTGTAGGATCTTTCACTCAAGCATAGGATACCCAAGCAATCCCTTAAAAGTAAATCAAACAATTCAAATAAGTGATCTTGTTTTAAGGTAACCTCTCTTTAATAGTCCCCAGCAGAGTCGCCAGTTCTGTCATACGGTGAACTGGACTTTTTGTGTTTTTTATCGCAATGTCGCGGTTAGCAAGAGTCGCCACCGACTTTTCTTTTATCCAATAAGGAAAGGTGGAAAAGAACAGGAAAGACCTTAATTTAGATTTTGGGTTCGGGAGGTACATTATACAAAGGGAAGGTGTTAGCACCCTTTGTATCCATGGTTATCCATGGGCTCTTAATTGCTCGATCACTTATATTATTTTTGTCTGAAAAAAAAGTGTTTGTGAGTTGTTTGGAAAATTGTTTTTGGAAAGAGAATTTAACTTTGTAATGATTCTTGTATGAATGTATACAAAATGATTATCTCGTTTAGTTTTGAAAATTGTTTAGAAAAATATAACTCGGTAATGATTCTAGTATGAATGTATACCAAGTGGTGATTTTCTGAAGGTATTTTGAAAGGTGTGAGGTGCAAAAAAAATGTTTTAAGTTGTGAGCCAGCAATTAAGAGTTATACCGACCCAAGGTCTTTACGGGCATTTCCTATCCTTATGAGGGTAAAACTGTCCTTATTATTGAGAAATAAGTAGTTTTATCCTCTGGATGTAAAAGGGTCATCGTAGGGTCATCGATTGGTCATTGAAGGCAACAGTTATGAGGATACCTTAGCATTCGAAGGGACTATCATCATTTAACCGTAGGCAACATCGGAGGGTCATCGAGGGACAAAGTTGTATATTCGAAGGCAACATCCGAGGGACTATAATTTATTTTATGATGATTTAACCGAAGGGCCTTTGCTAAGGGTATCCCCACGTTCGCGGGACATGACCGTAATATCGTAATCGTAAGGCAACAAAGAGAGGTCCAAGATCACTTATTCAAAGGCAAAGTTTTACAATTAATTATATAATTAGGATGAAACTCCACATTAAAATTATTAAAAATAATATATTAAAAAATTAATACATTAGAAATTAATTTAGGGTGAAACTCCACAAGGGTATCCCACAAATAAAGTGGAATACCTAGCCAATAATCTTTTCCTGGGATATGAATACAAAACACAAAACATGTATCTCAGAGTAAAATGCCACCAAGGGGCTCAAACATTGCCTCCTATCGAGGTCTTCCAGCTAAGAAAGCGATAAAGTATGAGAAAGGGAAAAAATTACCACACGGATAAAGATCCGAAGCTATAGCAGTTAAAGGGGCAAGAAACCCTGAAATGTCTCCAGCTGGACCGTCAAAGGAAATCAGTCAACACGAATAATCAGAATAAAACTCCCGGGGGTATCCCACAAATAAAGTGGGAAACCACGCGAGTGTCTCTGCGAAAGCCATGTGAGCCCTCACAAAACTCGACAAAGGGTTAGAGCAGTAGGATGAAATCAAGAGAAAACAATGCCATGGAAACACAAGACAGGTTAGAATAAACAAAATAGGGTAACCCAGAGTTGCCCCTAAATCAAAATGTAACCACATGAATAATTCCATCAAAATTCACAAAAGGCTCCCAAAAAAAGTATCAAATTCACCCATAATACCTCATACATTTAGAGCATTCAAATAAAAGGCATAAAGATGATGGATATAGGGCAAACCTGATTGGAAAGCTTGATTGAAATTGAGTTGCACCCGTGAGGTTTACAAGTTGAGTTCCCTTCAGGGCTTGGAGGTTGCTCTGAATTCTGTTGGCTTTTCTCTCACTATCTTTTTCCTCAGGGTTTGGTTCCAAGGAAACCTCAGAGTGTTTTGCTTCTCTTCCTTCTTTCTCCAGTGAATCTCCCAGTCTATCTCCCCTACTGAAACTTCAGTATTTATAGACTAATTTCGTGGGTAATGGGCTTGGAATGAGGGAGACCCAAGTCCAAAATAATTTGTTATATTTTATTTATATATTTATTTTAATTATTTAATTAATTAATTAATTAATTAATTTTTTTTTTTTTCGTTTTTTTTTCGTTTTTTTTTTTTTTTTTTTTTTTTTTTTTAGGAAAAATGATGGGTAATTTTTGGGGTATGACAATAATATATTAAAAAATTAATACATTAGAAATTAATACATTAAAAATTAATTTAGGGTGAAACTCCACAAGGGTATCCCACAAATAAAGTGGAATACCTAGCCAATGATCTTTTCCTGGGATATGTGAACCTTTACGAAACTCAAAAAAAGAAACATGTCAGAACACCAAATCAGGGTGCAATCGAAGATTACACCGGAGAAATATCACAACAATAAATAGGATAGGATGAATAATGCATGGCTATGATAAAACATAAAAAAAACAGAATAGGCCACGGATTTTGAATTTGAAAACAGCCCCACGTTAGGAACTTTGAATTTTATGGCATTTTATCACAGGAATAACATGGTCAAATATTCAGGGTATTCAGGCATATTTAAATTCCCATACGAAAGCAAATTATATATCAACATTTAATCATGATGCATTATATAGGTAGATATGGCCAATTGAAAGTATAAACAATAGAGATACGCAAACATGTTTGCCAATTCAAGGTTGAAGGGATTGACCCCTTGTAGTATCGGAATAAGTTAGGCAGCGGGAATTGGACGGCGATGGCTTCGGTGCAGATGGGCTGCCTTCAGGGTTTCTTTACTCTGAATTCTCCGGGTAGGCAGGGTTCCTATGCCAAAGTTTCTATCCGTCCTTCTCTGTTCTCTCTCTTTCTTTTTCCTCAAGGTTTTGTTCCAAGGAAACCTCAGAGTGTTTTGCTTCTCTTCCTTCTTTCTCCAGTGAATCTCCCAGTGTAAACTTCAAGTGTCACTCCCCTACTGAAACTTCAGTATTTATAGACTAGTTTCGTGGGTAATGGGCTTGAAATGAGGGAGACCCAAGTCCAAAATAATTTGTTATATTTTATTTATATATTTATTTTAATTATTTAATTAATTAATTAATTAATTAATTAATTAATTAAAATTTTTTTTTTTTTTTCGTTTTTTTTTTTTTTTTTTTTTTTTTTTTTTTTTTTTTTTTAGGAAAAATGATGGGTAATTTTTGGGGTATGACACTGAGCAGTTTAAACGGTCATAATTTTTATTTCAAAACCCGACCAAACGCTGTATTTTTCCGAGTCATTTATTTCGCGCTGATTATTTTGACGTGTTCATTTTATTTTTTCGAGCATTTTGGTGCCTGACTTTTTTTTTTGAGTCTATTTATTTTTATATTGGGTCTAGAATAAATAAATAGGTTAATTAGTTTTTATTTTAATTTTAACTATTTTAATTATTTAACTTTATTCAGTTTTTAACTTAATATTGGGTTTCAAAATAAACTTAGGCCCATTATCATTAACCTAATTTGTTCCTATATATATTTACTAGCATGACTGATGGAGGGAGGCAAAAAGACAGAACAAAAAAGAGAAACTGAGAGTGGCTGATCTATACTATCGTACACACAGTTTGGTAATAGTTCATATATGATATATACTTTATCTATTTTGTTGATATATTTGTTACTGTGTTTCAAATACATGTTCATATGTGTGACCGTGTTATGTATTCCAGATACATGCGGTTTGGTTAAATATATCAGGATATCGCCGTTTTGCTTTTTTATGCACATAAGTATAACATGTATAATAATTTGGTTCATTGTATTATGTACTTGATGTGTTTGTTTTATATAAGTTTTACACGTCTCATAATATATAATATAATATAATAATAATTTTGTTGTTAATAAAAATGCATATGGATCATATAATATATAATTTATAATATGTAGCTAGTGTGTTAAATATATATATATTTCTATTTTATGTTATAATTTGATTATGTTTTCGGATCGGATCGTGTCAATACGCTGTTTTCACATATACGTGTATGAGGCGTGACATTTGTGTTATCTGATCCAGTTGCGATGATCGCAATTTTGCGCTAGCAACGCCGTTGTTTTTTTTTAATTCATATTTTTTTTTATATACATATATTTAGATCTGCACATTTTTTTTCATAACTAACTACCCTGATTTTTTCTAAACCCTGACAATTTCGCCACAAACTCTAAATTTCAAACCTAAAACTTTAACCGTGTTATTTCCTCTAAATCATAAACCTTTTCTTAAACCTTAACAAACCTTATTATTATTTCCTATTTTCGCTCATATTTATGTTATTCATACACTATAACTGCTTCACCCTTGTAATATTTTAAGTTCTAACTTGTAATATTTTCAGTTTTACTTTTCGCCATCTTTATTATGTAACTGCACCAAAGCGTTGTAATAATTAGGGTTTTATTTTCTGCCATTTATTTTCTGCCATTTTATTTTTCTGCCATTTATTTTTCTGCCATTTAAATTCCTGCCATTGATCCTATATTAACTGCGTGGTTTAGTAATGCAGGGCGTGAAAACCCACTAAATTAATTATTTAATATTTTTCTATAACCTTTATGTTTTTTGTAAATAAATAATAAATACTAACTATTTTAATAACTTTTTTTTATTACTTACTTATAATAATAAATCCTTATATATTTTGTAAATAAAATCTAATTGACCATTTTTCTAATTGAATAATAATAATAAACCTATTAATCTAATAATTTGATATTTTCTATAATCTTTATTTATTTTGTAAATAACTAACTTAATATTTTTCATATAACTCTTTTATTTTATAATTTGTACATTAATGTGTTTTAAATTCTTTTATTATTACTAATTTATTTTAAACTCATATTTTTCTAATAACTTCTAAAAAAATCTAACTTGTTTAACCTAAAATAATTTCTTTTAAAATTCTAACCTTTTTATTATCACTTTATTATTATTGTTATTTTATTATTGCTTTATTACCATTGTTTATTTATTATTTTATTATTATTTGCTTTTATCTATTCTATTTTTGCTTCATTATTTTCCTTATTTTAATTTTGTTTTATTTATAATATTAGGAACAAATGTATAGGTTGTAAATTTATTCTTTCTCGCCTGATTATTATGTATCTGTCCCATAGCCATGTAATAGTTTAGGAATTTATTTTTCTTGCTTTTATTTTTGTAAATATTTATTGCGTGGTTAGTAATTTAGGGAGTGCAAAAAACTAACTGTAAATAATTGAACTTAGAAAATTAAATTCAAGGCAAATATCTGAAAAATAACACTCACACACGTAAGTCGATCTTTGATCGCCATCTGTACTTCCTAGGGTATTCCTCTTGGTTGCCTTCTTTAAATGGTCAAGTCCCTCGAAAATAGGGGTGTCTTAAGCAAAGTCCATTCAAACAGAAAAATCATCAAGTCCCTATAAACTTAAAAGATCAAGTCCCTACGAGGTTGCCTACGATATAATGATCTTGTCCCTTCGGTAAATATGATGATAGTCCCTACGAGTTGCTAAGGACACCTCTTATGTTGCCTTCATTGACCATACGATGACCCTACGCCCGTCCCTTAAACACATCCAAGGTAATGACTACCTATTCCTTAATAATAGGGACAGTCTTACCATTGAAAGAATATACGAGAACACGAAAGACTTAATCTAGGGTAGGTATCTCATAGTTACTTGCTCACACTTTTCAAAATTACTTTTACACCTCACAATTTCTAAACTAGGCTTTGTATACACCCATACGAGGGTCATTACAAAGTACTTAAAGAAATTTTTCTAATCACACACTACACTCTTGCAAACAAACAAAGTGAGCTAAGTAACTAAGAGCCCATGGATAACCATGGATATAAAGGGTGCTAATACCTTCCCTTTGTATAACCTACCCCCCGAACTCAAAATCTTTTTAAGGTCTTTCCTGTTCTTTTATGTCCTTTCCTTTTGGATAAAATAAAAGTCGGTGGCGACTCTTGCTATCCGCAACATTTAACTAAAGTCAGTTCTCCCACCGTGTTACACCCCTGTCCTTCAGAATCCACCAGAAGGGACCCCTGTCGACGACGCTGCTGTTACCAACCCTGTCAACAACCATGCTAATGGTGACGAATTGCGTGGTATTAGAATCAATGGATAACCCATCATTACAGAGGCTGCTAATGCTCGAGTGGCACGTGCTCCAGTTCACCATCCTTCTCATTTGGTTGACAAGCAAGAAGATATGTTCACTATTCCCAGTGATGATGATGAATTTGGAAAAGTGGAAGAGAGAGATAGAAAGGTCGACGCCCTTGCTGAAAAGATTCTTGCCATGGAGTGCCAGAATTCGTTGGGTTTTGATGTTTCTAATATAGGTTTAGTTGATGGGTTGAGGATCCCATACAAGTTCAAAGCGCCATCTTTCGACAAATACAATGGCACTTCTTGTCCCCGAACTCATGTGCAAGCTTATTACCGGAAGATATCCGCTTATACTGATGATGAAAAAATATGGATGTACTTTTTCCAAGACAGCTTGTCTGGAGCATCTTTGGATTGGTACATGGACTTGAGAAAAGAATCTGTTAGAAGCTGGAGAGAGTTAGGTGAAGCTTTTCTGAGGCAGTACAAGCATAACATAGACATGGCTCCGAGCAGAACCCAGTTGCAGAGTTTGTTTCAAAAGACCGGTGAGAGTTTCAAGGAATACGCCCAGAGGTGGCGTGAACTAGCTGCGAGAGTACAACCTCCGATGTTGGAGAGAGAATTGACTGATATGTTCATTGGAACCCTGCAAGGTGTATTCATGGATCGTATGGGAAGTTGTCCATTTGGTAGTTTTTCAGATGTTGTGATTTGCGGAGAAATAACTGAAAGTCTTATCAAAGCGGGAAAAATCCAAGACCTTGGTTCTTCAAGTTCTTCAGGTGCTAAGAAACCATTTTCAGGGGCACCCAGAAGGAGAGAGGGTGAGACAAATGCTATATATAATCAAAGAAATGGAAACAGAGGACAACAATACCGTCAAGTTGCTGTTGTGACTATTCCAGCAACCCAACCTCAACAACCACAAAGAGGACAACCACAACAACAACAACAACGCCAATTCCAGCCAAGACAAAGAATGCCAGATCGACATTTTGATCTGCCGCCTATGACTTATGCTGAATTACTCCCTGAACTGCTCAGGTTAAAGTTTGTTGAACTTCGCACTATGGCTCCATTAACAAGGATTCCCGCTGGTTATGATGCTAATGTCCGTTGTGATTTTCATTCTGGTGCGCCAGGGCACCACATCGAGAATTGTCGGGCTTTTCACCATAAAGTTCAAGATTTGATTGATGCCAAGACGATTAACTTTGCTCCTACTCCGAATGTGGTGAATAATCCTATGCCTCAGCATGGAGGGCCCAAGGTAAACAGTGTGGAAGGTGGGGAAAATTTGAACTTGGTAGTCAATGTTAATGATGTTCAGACTTCGTTGTGTGTAGTGAAGGAACGTCTGCTTAGAGGGGGAGTATTCCCGGGATGTGATAAGAATTGTTCAGATTGTGGTAATCATGAAAACGGTTGTGTGAGATTGAAAGAAGGTATCCAGGAACTGATGAAGGAAGGTTGTTTACAGTTTGATCGGGTAGTGAAAGACCGTGAAGAGGTATCGACCGTTACCATTTACTTTACGCCGTCAAAAGGTTCTGTACGTGCTACTAGTGCGCCTGTGACTATTGGTACTCCTGTGACCGTAGCTACGCCCGTGACCATATCTGCTCCGGTAACTGTTGGTGTTCCCGTGATTAATGCTCCAGTAACTATCAGTACTCCTACCACCATTACTGCTCCTAGTGGAAGACCCTATGAGAATAGTAGAGCAATTCCGTGGCAATATGACAATGCTTCTTCTCCAGTGACGATTGGTTCGTCAAATAAGACTCCAATAACAGTTGGTTCGGCTGTGGGTAATGTGGGAGGACCCGGAGGATTTACGAGAAGTGGTCGTTTGTTTGCACCACAGGTTCCGAAGGATAACAATAGTGAGGCTCTTGCTAGAACAAAAGGAAAACAAGCTGTAGTTGAAGAAGAACCAGTGCGAAAAGAAGTGCCCGAGAATTCTTTTGAGAAGGACGTAGAGGAATTTATGAGAATTATCAAGAAGAGTGATTACAAGATCGTGGACCAGTTGAACCAGACACCGTCAAAAATCTCTATTCTCTCTCTATTGATGTGTTCCGAGGCACACCGTAACGCCCTGCTAAAAATGTTGAATATGGCTTATGTGCCTCAAGAGATTTCTGTTAACCAGCTTAAAGGTGTTATTGCAAATGTTAACACAAGATATGGTTTGGGATTCACGGATCTAGACTTGACACCTGAGGGTCGCAATCATAATAGAGCTCTGCATATCACGATGGAATGCAAATGCGCTGTTTTGTCGCATGTTTTGGTTGATACCGGTTCTTCTTTGAATGTGCTGCCCAAAAAGGATCTGAGTAAGCTTGATGCTGAAGGGGTTGTTCTCACACCAAGTGATCTTGTTGTCCGTGCTTTTGATGGATCCAAGCGATCGGTTTTTGGTGAAGTCACGTTGCCTGTGAAGATCGTCCCGGAAGTGTTTGATATTGTCTTCTATGTGATGGATATCCAACCAGCATATAGTTGTCTGTTGGGGCATCCCTGGATACATGGAGCCGGAGCAGTTTCTTCGACTCTCCACCAAAAGCTAAAATATGTGTGGGATGGTCAAGTTGTGACCGTGTGTGGCGAAGAAGACATCTTTGTGATCCATTTATCCTCCTTCAAATATGTGGAGATGGATGGAGAAATTCATGAAACTCTATGTCAAGCTTTTGAGACTGTCAGTAATGAGAAGGTGGCTTTTATTGACCAGAAGAAACCAGGTACCTCGATTGCGTCCTATAAACAAGCTCTGGAGGTCATTCATTCAGGTGACGCGGAAGGCTGGGGCAAGATGATTGATGTGCCCGTAAAAGAAGACATGTTTGGCATTGGTTATCAGCCTTTTCAATCATCAGAGCAGGGTGTCCAGGATCAGAAAGGGCCGTGTACTTTCACTAGTGCTGGATTGATGAATCACGGGGATGTCTTTGCAACAGACAATGAAGATGGTGACAGTGATTGTGATATGGTGCGCCCGTGTGCTCCAGGGGAGAAGATCAACAACTGGATTGCTGAAGAAATAGTCCAAGTTACTCTTCAGACAGAGTAATTTTCTTTTGTTTTGCATTTTGCATGAAAGCCCTACGCTCTGCCCAAGGCGTAGTGGTTCATTGTAGGGCCACATCATGTTTTAAATTTTCAATGATTATCATCAATAAAGGATGTTTTGCAATCAAATTTGTGTTCCCTGTCTTTCTGTTTTTATTACTCTCATTTTCAAAACAATAAAAATGGCAATGTTTTTTGTTTTTTGTGACTTTCTTGAACTCTTTTCTAAAAAAGGGCATGAAACATCGTTCGTGCAGAATTGATCTTATGGATTCCATTAAAAACAGTTCTGTTATGGCTCAGTATGATTTCGATAATCCCATTTACCAAGCCGAAGAGGAGAGTGAAGAAGATTGTGAACTCCCCAAAGAATTGGCCAGACTATGGAAACAGGAGGAAAGGGTCATTCAACCTCATCAGGAAGAGTTGGAAGTCATTAACCTTGGTACTGAGGACGTAAAGAAAAAAATCAAAATAGGGGCTGCTTTAGATGAATTCTCCTTGGCCATTCGCGATGTGGGGCACCGATATGATTGGAAAGATTGAACCTACTGCTTTTAATGGACATCGCCTCATCCTAGTCGCGATTGATTACTTTACCAAGTGGGTGGAAGCAGCTTCCTATGCCAATGTTACCAGACAAGGGGTTGCTCGGTTCATTAAGAAAGAAATTATTTGTCGTTATGGGGGTTCCTGAGAGAATCATCACTGATAATGGTTTGAATCTCAATAACAAGATGATGAAAGAGCTTTGCAAAGATTTTAAGATCGAACACCACAATTCTTCTCCTTACAGACCAAAGATGAATGGTGCTGTAGAGGCGGCAAACAAGAACATTAAGAAGATTGTGCAAAAGATGGTTGTGACGTACAAGGATTGGCATGTGATGTTGCCTTTCGCTTTGCATGGGTATCGTACCTCAGTGCGTACGTCAACCGGGGCAACTCCGTTTTCACTTGTGTATGATATGGAGGCAGTCTTGCCAGTAGAAGTTGAAATCCCTTCTTTGAGGGTGATGATGGATGTAAAACTTGACGAGGCTGAGTGGGTTCAAGCCAGGTTTGATGAGTTAAATTTAATTAAGGAAAAGCGATTAGCAGCTGTGTGTCAGGGACAACTATATCAGAGAAGGGTGAAGAAGGCTTTTGATCAGAAAGTGCGTCCTCGAAGCTATCAGATAGGTGACTTAGTTTTGAAGAGGATCCTTCCTCCCGGTACAGATAACAGGGGCAAGTGGACTCCGAATTATGAAGGTCCATATGTTGTTAAAAAGGTCTTTTCTGGTGGAGCCTTGTTGCTTACAACTATGGATGGTGAAGATTTTCCGTCTCCCGTGAATTCAGATGTAGTCATAAAAAAAATATTGCGCATAAATTGACCCGCTGGACAAAAAAAGAAAGTCCAGGCAAAAAAGGGCATCCCGGCGAACCAAGAGAAAAAGAAAAGAAAAAGGTTCGGGCAAAAGTTAGGGATAAAGAATAAAAATAATCTGTACACCTGGTAAGTCGAAAACCTGCAAAGGCGACTTAGGCAAAAATGGGTATCCCGGTGGATTGAAAACTTGAAAAGGCGGTCCAGGCAAAAGAGGGATTAAAGCAAAGACTATAGTCTGAGTTATCTGTACTCCATCGCGTTTCAGTGTCTACCATCTTGAAGGATATGATCAGTCCAATCATTCTTCTCAGAAAGCAAAGAATTTGGGGGAAATTTGAAGATCTATGAGTCCTAACAGAATTGGAAAATAGTGGAATGCCGTATTCACATTGCCAATAGGATAGTTATTTTCTCTTTTGGCGCAATTACCTCTTCCTAGGAATTGCTTCCTGATGTATTTGCCTTTATAGGCCATTGTCAATCAATAAAAGTCGTCATTCAGTCAAATTGCTCTCTTGTTTTTTATTTTTACTGTTTTGTTTGCAAAAACGTCCGAATTTTTGATAAGCATTGCATCTAAAAACATGAAGGCTAGACAATGGCGTGCGGAAAGATAAAACATCTGAAAATCATTTTGAATGCTGAGTACACTTGAGTATATTTCGTCCATACGATCCCCTTGGGCATGTATGTCTTGCCGTTTTGCAGGTTACTATCTTTGATTGATGGCTAAAGCAGATGAGCCAAAGTTTGTTCGAAGGAAGACCCTGTTGTTTCAACACTGTCCAGTTGTGTAAGAAGTTAGGTCGTCTAAGTCAAGTTCAGAATTTCTTTCCCCAGCATGGTCGAGAGGTTGGTGTTTTCCCAACAAGTGACTCCCCAGTTGAGTTGGTTTCTCTACCGTTCCAAGAATGTCAGATCAGTAAGTATCCTCAGCAGAATTATTGTATATCCCCAGAGGAGTTGACAGTGCCAGACTGTATCTTCCCAGCAGAAGCGGCTGCTCCTCAGAGTTCGATGCCAGATCGATGATCTCGACGCCAGATCCATGGTCTCTTTCCTTGAAGCAGAATCTCGGTACCGTATCGGTGTTTGCTTCCCCTGCTGAGTCGTCTCTCTCGCAGATTATGGTTGCTAGAACCACTGTCGCTTTCCTCAACAGCAAGCTTCCAGTGCCATTCTCTCCCCAGTCAGAGTCTCGGTATTGTGTTATTGCCTGAACACCGCGTGGCCGGTCATTTCCCCACAGAGTTCATTGTGCTGTGTATCTCCAACGACATTGTCTGGGTCAAGAAAAGTGTGATCATTCTCCCCAGCAGAGTTCCTTGCCCTGGCTTAGCGTTATTTCTAACCTAGCACCCCGCATCCCTGCATGTAGAATCATATTGCATTGCATCCTCTCAAATCGCGTAGCATTTCCATTCAGTATGGAGCATTACGCCATAGAAAACTCAAACATATGCATGCAAGCATTAAACCAGATTGGATCATTTTCCAACATCAGTATAGCACATTTGCAGCAGTTGCCCTTGGCAACATTCGAAATCAATAATCCCAGTGAGATTTATTTTCTCACTAGTCCGTGAAAAGAAAGCTTGATTCTCTTCCGAGTTAGTCCCCGACAAGTGTCTGCCTTATTTCGGCATACGTGAATATCCTCCTGGCGATACCGGTAAGTGTCGCGTTGATCCCCGTAAATGTCTATGCTTTTCTTTGATGTCGGTAAACATCATCTTTCGATGTCGGTAAACGTCGAATCCCAATCGTTGACCATCAGTAAATGGCATGTCTCTCATGATGTCTACAAAAAATCGTTCTATCAACACCCGTGGGTGTCCTTTCTTTCCTTGGTGTCGGTAAACATCATTGTTCAATGTCGGTAAACATCAGCCGCTTGTTAACCATCGGTAAATGGTTTTGTCGTCTAAGATTCCCCAGCAGATTCGATATCCGTAAATATCGAATACTTCATTTTCGCCATCGGTAAATGGTTTCGTTTCATAAATATATTCTTTCCTTGGTGTCAGTAAACATCATTGTTCGATGTCGGTAAACACCGAGTTCCTTCCCAGTCATCGGTAAATGTCTGGTCTTGTCGGTGAACATCGAGTTCCTTCCCAGTCATCGGTAAATGTCTGGTCTTGTTTCGCTATAAACATCATTATTCGATGTCAGTAAACATCGAGTTCCTTCCCAGTCATTGGTAAATGTCTGGTCTTGTTTCACCTGTAAACATCTTTTTTCTCCCCAGCGAAGCCGCCATCGGTAAATGGCCTTGCTTTCTTTGACATTGGTAAATGTCTAATTTGTTTTGAAGCCACTATCGGTAAACGGCCTCGCTTTCTTTATATCGGTAAATATCAAATTTGCTTTGAAGCCGCCATCGGTAAATGGCCTCGCTTTCTTTGATATCGGTAAATATCAAATTTGCTTTGAAGCCGCCATCGGTAAATGGCCTCGCTTTCTTTGATATCGGTAAATATCAAATTTGCTTTGAAGTCGCCATCGGTAAATGGCCTTGCTTTCTTTGACATTGGTAAATGTCTAATTTGTTTTGAGGCCGCCATCGGTAAATGGCCTCGCTTTCCTTGATTCGTCACCTACAAAGTGCAAATTCTCCGGTTCTTTTGGTATTCAATCCCTGTTTACCTCGAAAGTCTGATAGCCGCCGCTTTCATCCGTTCAGGTTCATAGTTGATTGAATAGGGGCAGCTGTAACACCTCAAATTTGCCCCCCTCATTCATGCATTCATTTTAGGTCATTTAACATTTCATGTTGCATTTCAGCAGAGTTCATCTTAATTACCTCTGGTCAACTTTGGTCTACTAAAGGTCGAATGGCCGGGGAATAATTTATTCAAATGGGGTCTATTCATCATTCAACATATTACTCGTGAAGGAACAAAGGTCCAGCGCACAAATTACAAATTTGACAAGATGACCTGAGCTGTCATGCTCGCTAGGCGAGCATAATGGTTCGCCTAGTGAATCTGAACTGTCATGCTCGCTAGGCGAGCAAATCCTTCGCTAGGCGAAGCTCACGCGTTTTCAAAATATAACAGAAAATCTTGGACTTGGACCTCTCTCATTTGAGCCCACAAAGCCACGCAAATTAGGCTATATATTCTAGACTTCCACCTCCCAAAAAAAACCCTAACCTAAAACCCTAGACAGAGAGAAGAGCTAATTGATTCAGAGCAACCTCCGGACACTGAAGGAAACTCATCTGCAAAGAACTAATTCCAGACTCTAGGATTGCTCTGCGAACCCAACCAGGGCAATTCAATTTCAATCAATCTCTCCAATCAGGTTTGCCTTATTCCCATTATTTTTCGCCTTCAATTTGAAATCTCTAAATGTATGAGGTATTATGGAGAATTCGGAAGAGTTGGTATCGTTAAGTTTTTCCCACGGGTTTACATGTATATGAATATGTAAATCAATGCCTTGAATGTTTAATCGTTTAATTTCTGAAATGTGTACCATAGGGTTTGGGGTTTCTGAGATCGTACTGTTATCCATGAAGAACCCAGAACCCACAGGCGTTCGCTAGCACCATCACTAGGTGAGCCTGTAGCGAAGCTTTGCTAAGCCCTCGCTAAGCGAAGCAGCGACGATCGCGACAACAGTTGTTTTTTCTGTTTTTCTCTAAGTTGTTCTGTGTTCGTCATGGCATTGTTTTCTCCTGTTACTCTAACCTGTTTGTTGAGTTTTTATGAGGGTTCACATGATTCCTGAAGAGATAGCGTGCTTGGTATTCCATTTTATTTGTGGGATACCACTTGGAGGTTTATTCCGATTACCTGTGCTGACTTGCTTTCTTTGATGGTTCTAGCTGGAGAGATCTTCGGGTTTCTCGCTCCTTTAGTTGCTGTTACTTCGGATCTTTATCCGTGTGGTACTTTTACCTCTTTCCTGCAGTTTACCGCTTTCTTAGCTGGAAGACCTCAATAGGAGGCAATGTTTTCTTTTGTTTGTTTACTTTTGTTCCTAAAGACCTCCATGAAGAGGCAATTGATGGATAAAAGGGATTAGCAGTCAATCCCCCATTATTCAGTGTGTCGTTCTTTATGCTCGCACTACGCGTCGATGCTTCAGAACAAAAAAAAAACCTAAGATCTTTTGTCCGGTCAGTCAGTGGAAAGGGTTCCATCTTTCTGAATCCCCACTTTTTGTCATGAGCTCACCCTGCCCAGGGTTAAGAGCTATGAGGTCTTATCCTCATTACCCTTTTGATCTGCTCACCTTGACGTTCAATGTTAGTGGTTAAGAGCCCATTTGATTACCTTTCCATGGCTTGTTTGTCGAGGTTGATATGACCCCTCTTGACTAAAGCCCTACCCATGTATGTTTGAGCCCCCTTGGTGGCATTTTACTTTATGCATGTTTGTTTTGTATGGTGTGATCGTCTCCCCATAAGATTTCTAGGCTTCGTATAGTCTCTCGTTTGCATGTCAATTAAGGTAGCACTGTTCCTTCGTCTAGGACTTCCTTTTTTGCATGAGCGTTCCTAAAACACAAACAAACTCATTGATTTTTCTTCTCCTAAGAACACTTTAACTCCTTCTACTAGAGGCGAGTAAGTCTCCAAAGGTCGAGCATCCGGTAGATTGTGCAGTAACGTCGTTCACCCAAAACCAACCCCGTAGTTAGCCGAACTACGGCTTGCTCTGATTCTCATTCCAGATGAGATACGTAGGCATAAGACACGATGTCTTAGCGAGCACACTTACCCTTAACCCATAGGTAGCCGAGCTATAAAGACTCTGATTCTCATATTCAGATGAGATACGTATGCAGTGGATGCGACATCCGTGCGAGTCATTTTCTTTTGACCCCTCTTTTAGTAAATAGTACATTAGATAAACCCACACCCTTTAGACAAGAACAACAAGAGTGGATCCCATAGAGTACTACGGATGCGTATGGGTGCTAATACATTCCCTTCGCATAATCGACTCCCGAACCCAAGATTTGGTTGCGAGACCTTGTCTTTTCCTTTCTTTTTTCCAAGTTTACTTCGAGCGTTTCCTTTCCCTTCTTTGGGATAAATAACGCACGGTGGCGACTCTTCTGTCATTTCTTTTCTCGCCGGTTGTTTTTTCGCATCTCCTTTTTCAGGTTGCGACACTAACATGAAGATTGGGTGTAGATTTTGAAAGAGGGTCAACCAGCGCATGCCTCAGATGTTAGATCCTGATGATGGGAATTTATCATCAAATCAATCCAGATCTAGCCAGAAGATCGAAGTCAGGTCTAGCCCAAAGACCGAAAATAGATTCACCTAGAGAATCAAAGAAAGAAGATCTAGACAGAAGATCGAAGTCAGGTCTAGCTAGAAGATCGAAGTCAGGTCTAGCCCGAAGACCGAGAATAGATTCAGCCAGAGAATCAGAAAGAATAGATTCAGCCAGAGAATCAATCTAAATAGATTCAGCCAGAGAATCAAAGAGAATAGATTCAGCCAGAGAATCGAAACAAAGAAGATCTAGCTAGAAGATCAAAGTCAGGTCTAGCCCGAAGACCAAAAATAGATTCAGCCATAGAATCAAAGAAAGAAGATCTAACCAGAAGATCGAAGTCAGGTCTAGCCAGAAGATCGAAGTCAGGTCTAGCCCGAAGACCAAAAATAGATTCAGCCAGAGAATCCAAGGAAGTAGATCTAGCCAGAAGATCGAAGTAGATCTAGCCAGAAGATCGAAGTCAGGTCTAGCCCGAAGACCGAGAATAGATTCAGCCAGAGGATCGGGAGAAAAAATAAACAGCGCGGTGTATTTCAGCATTTTTGTGGTGTCCTCAGAGCGCAAATTTTCGGTCTGTCTTTGATATTCAATCACAGCTCACCCTGTTTGTCTGATAAGTTGTTCGCTTTCATCCTGCTCGGGTTAGCTGATGATTGAATAGGGGCAGCTGTAACACCCCAAAATTTGCCCTCCTCATTCATGCATTCATTTTAGGTCATTTAACATTTCATATTGCATTTCATCATGTCAATCAGAATCAGATCCAAGAAGCTTGAACATCACCCAAGACACTTTGTGGGTTCCATCCGGGTGATCAGTCAACACAAGGGAAAGACTTGAGTTACTTCCAACAGGTTCAAATGGGGCATATGTATCATTCAAAACGCCAATCTTGAAGAAGCAAATTTTTTTTCCTGAGCTGTCATGCTCGCTAGGCGAGCAGCATGGTTCGCTTAGCGAATCTAACTGTCATGCTCGCTAAGCGAGCAGATCCTTCGCTAGGCGAAGCCCACGCGTTTTGAGAAAAATAACAGAAAATCTTGGGCTTGAGTTACCCTCATTCGAGCCCACCAAGCCACGAAAATCAGGTTATAAATACTAGAGTTTCAGTGGAACAAAACCCCGAAAAAAAGAAAGAGAGAGAGAAAAAGAGAAAGAGAAGGAGAGAGATGAACTAATCTGCAGCAACCTCCAGACAGCTCTGAAAAGTTCACCCTGACTCACACACTTTTTCACCTCCGTCTCCCACAAACCCTAACATTGCTTTGCAAACCCGACCGTGCCATTCGATTTTAATCGACCTCTCTAATCAGGTTTGCCCTTATTCCCATTACTCTATGCTTTAAATCTGAATTCTCTGAATGTATGAGGTATCGTTAGGTTTTGCCCACGGGTTTTGATATGCATGAATGTATAAAACAATACCTTGAATGTTTAATCGTTTCATTTCTGAGATGGATGCCATAGGGTTTGGGTTACCGAGATCGGACTGTTATCAATGAAGAACCCAAAACCCGCAGGCCTTCGCTAGCACCTTCGCTAGGCGAGCCTGCAGCGAAGCCTCGCTAAGCCTTCGCTAGGCGAAGCAGTAGCGAGCGTGACAGTAATTGATTTTTTTCTGTTTGCTCTAACCTGTTTCGTGTTCGTCATGGCATTGTTTTCTCCTGATTCCATCCTGTTACTCTAACCTGTTTGTTGAGTTTTTGTGAGGGCTCACATGACTTTAGAAGAGATGGCTTGCTCGGTATTCCACTTTATTTGTGGGATACCACCTGGAGGTTTATTCCGATTACCTGTACTGACTCGCTTTCTTTGATGGTGCTAGCTTGAGGGATCTCCGGGTTTCTTGTGTCGTTAGTTGCTATTACTTCGGATTTTTATCCGTGCGGTAGATCTCTTGATCCCTTTATTTTTCCCGTATTTTACCGTTTTCTTAGCTGGAAGACCTCGATAGGAGGCAATGTTTTGTGTGTTTATTTTTGTGCCTAAAGACCTCCAAGAAGAGGCACCAGTGCTAAAGACCTCCATGGAGAGGCAATTGATGGATAAAAGGGATTTAGTCAATCCCCCGTTATTCAGTGCGTCGTTCTTTAAGATCACACTACGTGTCGATGCTTGAGAACAAAAGCCCAAGATCTTTTGTCCGGTCGGTCAGTGGAGAGGGTTCCATCTTTCTGAACCCCCACGCCTTGTCACGAGCTCACCCTGTCCAGGGTTAAGAGCTATGAGGTCTTATCCTCATTACCCTTTTAATCTGCTCACCCTGACGTTCAGTGTCAGTGGTTAAGAGCCCGTTTGATTACCCTCCCATGGCTTGTTTGTCGAGGTTTGATATGACCCCTCTTGACTAAAGCCCTACCCATGTATGTTTGAGCCCCTTGGTTGGCGTGTTTACTTTATGCATGTTTGTTTTGTATGGTGTGATCGTCTCCCCATAGGATTGCTAGGCTTCGTATAGTCTCCCGTCTGCATGTCAATTAAGGTAGCGCGGTTCCTTCGTCTAGGACTGCCTTTTTTGCATAAGCCTTCCTAAAACCCAAACAAACTCATTGATTTTTCTTCCTCTAAGAACACGTTTACTCCTTCTACTACAGGCGAGTAAGTCTCCAAAGGTCGAGCATCCGGTAGATTGCGCAGTAACGCCGTTCACCCAAAACCAACCCCGTAGTTAGCCGAACTACGTTTTGTTCTGATTCTCATTCAAGATGAGATACGTAGGCATAAGACGCGACGTCTTACCGAGCACACCCCCCCCCCTAACCGATAGGTAGCCGAGCTACGAAGACTCTGATTCTCATATTCCGATGAGATGCGTATGCAGTGGACGCGACATCCGCGCGAGTCATTTTATTTTGACCCTCTCTTTTAGTAAATAGTACATTAGATAAACCCACACCCTTTAGACGAGAACAACAAGAGTGGATCCCGTAGAGTACTACGGATGCGTAGGGGTGCTAATACCTTCCCTTCGCATAATCGACTCCCGAACCCAAGATTTGGTTGCGAGACCTTGTCTTTTCCTTTCCTTTTTTCCAGGTTTACTTCGAGCGTTTCCTTTCCCTCCGTCGGGATAAATAACGCACGGTGGCGACTCTTCTGTCATTTTTCTTTGCGCCGGTTGTTTTTTTCGTAGGTTGCGACAATATATATGGGTAATGCTAACTTGTGCCCCAAGGGCACATGTTAAGAAACCCATAAATAAAAAATTTATTTTGAAAAAATAAATAAAATTATTAATTATCAATTTATAATAAATTCAATACACAATTTTCAAGAATTTGTTTCTTTATTTATCTTCTAACTTGCGCCCTTGGGGCACAAGTTAGCATTACCCTATATATATATATATATATATATATATATATATATATATATATATATATATATATATATAATTATTCTCATATATATACATAATTCTCTTTTGTTTCATCTTCTCAAAAAATTGCTCTCTCTCTCTCTATATATAGTATTTTATAATTACCGTTTTCATGACTCAGTCCATCTTCACTTTCATTTTACAGAAGTGAAAGAGATTTCTTAGAAGAAACGCATGAGTCTAATGAATGAATTAATATAAGGAAAAATTCCAAAACCAACAACTCAATGATCATGCAATTTTAGCCTACTAAAAAGTATTTACTATATTATGTTGAACGTGGAAGGAGAGACTAAACATATCATTTTGAGACCATAAGTTTAAACAGAAAGCTTTGTTCAAGAAAAGATAATTAATGTATATTTTTTTATCTTATCATAGAAAATAATATCTATGACTTTTTTATTTACCTTAATTGTCACCTATGAACAAAAAAACAGAGAGAAAGTAAAGCAAAACATTTTATGTTTGAAAAGTGGACAAACCATTTATATATTGGTTTTAAAATGGTTTTTTGTGGTTTTAATAAAATGGATCTGAGTTAGTTTCTAAACCAAATAATGTGGGCTTTTAAAATAGGTGCACCATATTTTTAAAAGTGGTTCTTGTGAACCAGTTTTTTTGCACACCCCTAGGTTCAATTCAACCAAGACCAAAGTCAAACAGAAGCAAGGTCAACACAAAGTCAATATAAAAGCTCATCAAAGCATTAAACAAATATAGTGCCAATAGAGTGTTAGCATTTTCGTCTACATGACATTATTGTTTGCATATATAAACAAATGTAGGTGTCAGTAGAGTGTGTGTGCATAATCATTTGCTATAATCATTTTAGAAAAATAGTGAAAATTTATTATTTCAATTCTCTCTCTTCTTCCATCTTCATCTTCTTCGTCACGTGCACCAACATTCCTTTATCTATTTGATTTTATTTTGTACTCTATTTGAATTTCTTTTTGGAATACCTTAGTATCTTTGACACCTCTTACTTGATCTTCTATAACTAATTTTATATGAACGTTTGTTATCCTTTATATTCTATTTGACTATTATAAGAAGTCACAATCATTACCAACACAGTCTTAGAATCATAAACTATTTATTTGTAAATTGAGCATATATAACAAGATTCAATCTTGTTTATTTGCATTGATACAACATGTAAGATGTTCATAACTCGGCCATAGACATGGTACAAAGTATACAAACACAAAGCATTAGCAACAATGACATCTTATTTAGTAGATACTGACATGCCTCTATGAATTCATGCTTTAGAAATGGAGTTAATCGTCCGCTGGTGGGCGGTGACTGCCATAAGGTGGACCACGACCATAAAAGGGCGTACACGGGCGAGTCGGGTCGGTTGTGCAGGAAATTGGTGTTTTCTCGTCAATTAGTTTCTTGATGGACGGAGGAAGTTTGTAACTTTCAGCGAAAGCTTGAGGAGCAAGCATAAGAGCAGCAAGGAAGAACACTAGTAAGGATAACAAAAAGGAGTTAGCCATTTTAAATGGTTGTTTTTTATTGTTTGATGCATAACAACTAGGGGATATGATAGTTTTATAGTAGTATTATGCTCAATGAAAGTGTAAGGACTCAAACAAAGTCATTTTTTTTTTTATAATCACTTGTATTAATACGCACAAGGGGTGCAACCCAATACAAGGGGAAAAAAGTTACAATCCAATGAAATTAGAAGGATTAGCAAACCATAAATCTTTATTAATATCTATACTCCCCTTAGACAAAATAGAAATCCAATCCCACCCAATTGATTTAATAATCAATAAAATCTCTACCACATTCCAAATAGAATGTTCAAAAACCAAATTATTTCTAGCATTCCAAATGCTCCAACAAACCAAAGACCAAATAAAGGCGAAAAAAGACGACTTCACTCTTCCATCCAAAGAATTAGATAGAAATAAAAGCACATCTTCTCCGGTAACAATAGTATCAATATCCGAACTTTCCAATAGATCATCAAAATCCATTCCAAACCACGAGAACACTTCCTTCCAGATAGATTGAACTTTACCACACTTAAGAAAAAGGTGACCAACAAATTCCTCTTCTAACTCACATAAGGGACAAAAAGAACCCTCCACCCCTAAAATCACACCTCTATGCCAAAGTTCTTTTCTCGTCGGTAAGGCTCCCAAAATCCATCTCCACCCAAACAACTTGACTTTCCACGGAATAGTAGCTTTCCATAATCTTTTAAGTTCACAAAATCTAAAATCACTACCAGTAGGATTAGCCATATTCAAAGTATACAATCGTTTAAATGCATTCCTAACCGAAAAACCCCCCACATCTCTCCACCAAATTAATTTATCAACCCCATTCATACACGGTTTAACATCCTTTAAGATCTCTAATAACTCCTTCCAATCCTCCAATAATTCACCTACTAATAAGGTAGAATCAACACCCACCTTCCAACTCCAACCCACATTCTCCCATAAACCACAATTAATCACAAGAGCATTAGGAAAAGAACAAACCTCAAATAAACAAGGAAAAAGAAGCTTAAGAGAAATATTTCCCAACCAACAATGCTTCCAAAAAAGAATAGAATTTCCTCTTCCCAATTTACAAGAAATTGAATCACAAAACCAATCATGACCGCCAAAAGGAGTTCCACAAACCAACCGGATATCTCTCCACCAAAGGGAATAATTAGAGAGAGCCGGCTTCGACACCACATCACAAAGAGATTGCAATCCACTACCATATCTAAATTGAAGTAATTTAAACCAAATCGCATGCTTATCATTAAGAAAACGCCAACCCCATTTACTCATCAAAGACAAATTAAACCACTCCACATTCTTAACACCTAAACTTCCTTCCTCCGTTCTAAGACAAATTTTATCCCAACTAACCCAACACATTTTTCTACTTCCACCACCATCCCCCCATAAGAAATTCCTTTGGATTTTGATAATATCCTCCAAAACACACTTAGGAGCCTTAAAGAAAGAAAGTAAAAAGATAGGCAAATTGTTTATCACCGAATTGAGTAAAGTAACCTTACCTCCAAGAGAAAGATGTTTCCCTCGCCAACCATTCAAGCTCTTCTTCAACTTTGCAATCATCATAGACCAAAAAAGTCTACGTCTATGATTACCTCCAATTGGAATACCGAGAAAAGTAAAAGGTATCTTTTCCAAATTACAAGCCAGAAAAGAAGACGCCGATTCCAAAATAAAGTCCTCCACATGCACACCATACAACTTACTTTTCTTCAAATTAATACACAACCCCGACACCAATTCAAAACCCCTCAATAAAGTTTTAATACACCATAAGTTTTCCTTAGACCCGTCACACACTAAAACCGTATCATCTGCAAATTGGAGAATCTCAAAATGAATATCCTCCGAAACCGCAAAACCTTTGACGGGAGGAGGGTCTGAAAGGTTACAAATTAAAGCTATTAATATGAGGGAGTTAGCTGATAAATGTGTGGTTAATACGGTGGATGCAAAATCAAATCATTTAAATCAATTGGGTGGGATTGGATTTCTATTTTGTCTAAGGGGAGTATAGATATTTTGTTCCACACACAACCTCTCCCGTTATCTGAATATTTTGTTCTTAATATCACTATAAGAAAATTATGGGTATTCATTGGTGCGGGGCGCTCACGAATCCGGTAACCCAAACCGAATCAATTCATCAATCATCTAAATCCATTTATTTTCGGAAATACAAAATTCAATCCATAAAAATCCGTATAGTTTTGGTTCGAGTATCGAGTTTGAGTTTTGCAATCCGCAAATCCGTTGATCTAATTAATTGTTGTGGTTTTATTAATTTCTTGTTATTTTTATTACTATTTTAAATAAAAATATAAAATTAATATCTTATTAATAGAATTTTTTACCCTAATAACCCACCTTTTCAAATTAATTCTCAAAATAATTCTTGATTCAAAAAATTTCCCAAAATACCCTTGCCTCTCTACAACCTCTTACGTGATCAGAATATTGTTCTTAACATTACTAAAAAAAATTATGGGTGTTTATGGATGTGGGGCGATTCACGAACCCAATAATCCAAACATAATCAATTCATAAATCATCTAAACTCATTTATTTACGAGTATTACTCAATTCAACTCATAAAAATCGGTATAGTTTTGATTCGAGTATCGGGGTTGTGTTTTGTAACCCGCGAATCCGTTGACCTAATTAATTATTGCGGTTTTAATAATTTCTTATTATTTTTATTATTCTTTTAAATAATAATATAAAATTAATGTCTCATTAATATAATTTTTTCTCAAATAACCCATATTTTCAAATTAATTCTCAAAATAATTCTTGTTTAAAAAATTTCTCAAAATACTCCACTTTCAGACCTGGACCAAGTGTTGTTGCAAGATGGATGGATGACAGCTCTACATTCTTAAGAGGAGACACCAATTGGATTGACGACTCCATATGGTGTTGTCAATTCAATTAGAGTCAGTGTACAACTTTATAAAGAAGACGCGAATTTGTCTAACATCTGTGTACAACCAGATTTTTTTTAGTATAAATAGAGGTGTCTCCTACCATTTTCTACAATTCACACCTCATTTCAAATTCTTCTTTCATTTTCATCAATAGCTCTATCATGATTGATAATAGATATGAGCATGTTTGTTATTCTGCAATGAAACCTTCGATGAAAATGCTTTTCTGGAACATCCAAAATTTTGAGCATCTTGAGAGGAGTTTGAATAGTTGGTTAGACAGAGATATTAAGGATGAGGAACGAATTAGAAGTATCGAGAGACTTATTTCATACATCTCAATTGGAGATTACAATAATGTTACTCATCGAATATGGGTGTGAGTTAGAGATGACGATGATATTAGGGATATGATGTCTACAGCAGATGACATTATTTTGATTATTGTAATCTCTTAGACATAGGATGCGATATCCTAGCGAGCATGTCTCCTTTCCCCCGAACTACGTTGACTCTGATGTTTGTTTCTGACAAACTACGTAGGCCCAGGATGCGACATCCTGCCGAGTCCACTTCCTCCATCCCCTTTCACCTGTTTATTCCAGTGTGTGCAATTTCTTTGAGCAGTTTGTTAGCAACCCTTTTCCTATTCTTTGAGCTATGTTTTGAGCGTGGATCCCGTCGAGTACGGCGGACGTGAGGGGTGCTAATACCTTCCCCTTGCGTAATCGACTCCCGTACCTTGTAATATTTGGTCGTAAGACCGTTCCTTTCCCTTTCTTAGGTTAGTCCTGCGCTTCCTTTCCGTCATAGGATGAATAGCGTTAATTTTGATTATTACAATAGTGTTAATTTTTTATTTGTTGTTTGTATTATTGTGTTAAATTTTTTTATCTATTGTTGTAATCTCTTACTATGTGTTGTGTTGTTCGTGTGTGAAAACTTTATGTTGCAACCAAAAGTTGATATATTATAAATGCCAAGGTTACAAAATCTTATCGTATTATAAATAACTTAAAGAAAACACATAAGTGTTCATGTAGAACTTGCTCCAACATTGAAACATTTTGTTCGATTGTGTCCGGGTTGACGGCATAAACTACATAAGTTTACCATTTTATCACCCGTATCTATTTTGGTTTCGATTCTCGTGATGTAAGGGCGACCCTTTTTCTTCCGTCGCATGTTTTCGTTGTGTCAAATTATGTCCCCTTGATATGCAAGGACAATAATCTTCTAATGCTACGATCGAAAAGTTATTTTTGTACATATTGAAAATATTTACGACTTTGTAAACATCAGTGATATACATGGAAGCGTCTTGGTGAGCATATGAACATGCCATAATATCCATTACAACTTCTCTTTACATGACAAGAGAAACTTATGCTAGGAGGATCATCAAAAGTTTGAAGACATTATAGGTCATTTGTGGACATAGTGAAATTTGACCTATTTTCAAGTGACTTTTTCTCAACTTTCAAGGATTACAACTTCTTCAATTTTCAATATTTGAGGCTTATTATTGTTGCACAATATCATTTATGATACCCTCTACAAGTTTTCTTCAAGAATCAAAGTCAAATTATGCTTGGAAGGCCATGGAATTCTCTGAGACATTACGAGTCATTTTTAGCCATTTAGGACTTATAATTTTTCAAGGTGCATTACCAGATTTTCGTGTCAACTTCAATATGCCACAAATTTGTGCAAAAGCATCCAAATGCAAAATTTCTTGGCACATTTTGATCTTTGATATGATGCCAACAAATTGTAAGAAGAATGAGATCAAAAAGCCTCATAAGCAAGATGCCCCATTGAGTTGAACATGGTGATTTGGAACTGAAGAAATCACCATGATCCAAATTATGACCTTCACTAATCCTTAATTACAAGTCAATTCACCATACATTTTGGACCTAAACATGTTTAATCAAGTCTCCAAAAGTTAATTGACTCATAAAACACATGTTTTGTCTATGTTTTTATGGTTTTGAAGTCATACGTTTCTCACATCATAAGTCAATTTGTTTTGCACGAATTGAGCATCATTCCACACATATTTGGATCCCAATTTATTCCCTATAAATAGAGTAACATATTTTCTTCATTCCAAAGAACCTCTACTTCACTTTGAATTTTTTTCCATAAAATTGAACTATCGTATTTTGATTTCCAACTTGTTTCAATCCAATTTCTTAATTCCATTAGAACCTTTGGTCTTCTCTGAAGATTTTGAAAAAATTCCCAATATATAACACCTTCTGAAGTGGCCTGACCAGATCAAGCTTCATCAACTTCTGATCATCATTTGGGCAAGGTAGTTCTGAGCATCATTTGAACTCAAACAAGTTACCACAATATAGTCCTTCACTCTTGATGCTTTCCCCTAACCTATCTAGTGTTGATTGATCATGGTCATCATTTAATTTTATTTTCCGTGGCTTGCTTGTTTATGAAACTTCTTTGAAATTCTCCATGCTAAGTTTAGATGAATGAATTTGAAGCATGTGGTCGAATTTGTGATGAGGAGGCGATCACATTGGTGGTAGTCTCATGTTCTCAATTTGTAAAACGATGAAACTCCGGTGAGGGATCACTGGAGAAGATGACCAGATTTTATTTTAGGTCATCTGAGTTTTATCCATGTTCCCCATTTCAAATGTTTTGATTGGTCCATTTTGAGTGTGATCCCGTGTTTTATTGTGGCTATTATCCACCATGCTCTCTAGCCTGATTGTTGTTGGATCTGCCATGTCAGTTAATGAGGCCAGATCCCACGCCCCTTATTTTTTTTAAATTTTATTTATTTTCTTGTTTTATTTTAAATTTAATTTCCTTTAAAAATTCATCTTTTATCCAAAAAATACCAAAATAATTTTTAAAATTCTCATTTATTTTTCTTCATCTGATTTTTATTTTTTCATATTTCATTTTTTTTATTTTCTATTTTTCTTGGATTTTATCTTTTTGCCTTTGTTTTAATTAAAATTACTTTTAGGCATTTAAAAATTATGAAAAAATTATTTTATGTTTCTTATTTTATTTCCAACCTTCCATAATTTTCGTGGTCATTTATTTGGTGTTTTGAAGCGTTTTATGGATTTTCTCTTTTATTTCCCTTTAAGAATTCATTTTAAAATATATTTAATGCATTTTATTTTACTTTCTTGCATTTTATGCTCGTTTGACCTTTATTGATTTCTGTTGGCCTTGGATCTTATTTGATTTGATCATAGGTCTCATCAAACTCAAAGGATCTTGAGTGTAGATCGGGTGAAAATCTTAATCCACCAAAATGGATGATTGATTTTCATGATGATGACCTGGTCAATCCTTTAATCCAATTTTTGTTTGGTTTCTCTTGTCTTATTCTTCTTCATCCCTTTATCTTCCTTTTTTCTTTGATCAATTGAATAGTTTGTGTCCATCTTGTTCATGATGTGTGGATTGGTACTTAATGAACTTTCATCATTTTAAATCTATCTCCTAAATGACCATGGATCATTTAAGGTACTTTGGATTGATGCATAAATTTATCCTAAGTATAATGGAGTATGGATTGATGTAATGGACCATCTACCTAGCCTATGTGCTTAATCCATCCTTTTTTTATGGCATGGCTTTAGGAGAATGATTCATATATCATTTTTCTAGCATAACACAAATATTATTATTGATCAGCCTCAGATAGTTGCGACTTCTACATAAGTCCAATTATGATTGCTTAACATAGCGCTAAATTTGTCCAGAATCAGAAAGCAATTCATTTTCATAAGTGAGATTGTAAGTGTCCTACTCTCAATGGTATTGTGTGAAAATTATTGTCTCCATTTTACCTAAAAGAGCTAGTGGCGTACTTGTTTATTTTATCCAAGTAAGAGTCCTTCTCATGGTGATGTAGAGGTCCATATTTTCATATTTGTGGTTGAATAGTCGAGTCTTCTCCCAAAGATGACAATTTTTCTTTCTATTTTTGGTTACTTACACAACTTACTAACATATTATTGTCTTGACTTTACTTTAATGTCATTTATCTTGTGCTCTTTATTTTTTTACATTTATTTTATATTTTTATTTTAGCATCTTATATCATATTGTTTGTGCTTGTTTTATTTTCTCTTTGTCCAGTTGGACCTTTGTTTATGTTTATGCTCTTTTTCCTTTGTCCATTTGGACTTCTTTTTCTTTTAAAACATTAAGAAAGGAAAACCCCATACAAAAATGATTCTCTTGATCCATTGACTTGAGGTTACTCTCTTTCGCATTATTGTGGAGTTGTGGACCTAAATTTAGGATCTTGACCCTTGATTTCGGAGTTTGTGATTTGAGACCTTGAGATTCATCTAGTACCTTTGACCTTAGGCTTCGTTTGGAGACTTGACTTGGTTACTTTGGCTTCACCTGACACATGGACTATTCCTTGCTTATTTGGTTTTCTTGAGGCTTAATTCAAAGGAGGGAATCTTGCTTGACTCATGTCATAAAGCTTTCTATCTCTTGGTTAGATCTTTCCTCCATAGCTTTACTTTTTGTTCTAGGATAGTCTCTTTATCTCCTCCCATTCTTTAATTTTCAAAATCTTCTATCTTTTTTTAAACCTTCTTGGTTTCAAA
Source organism: Lathyrus oleraceus (assembly GCF_024323335.1). Classification (NCBI taxonomy): domain Eukaryota; kingdom Viridiplantae; phylum Streptophyta; class Magnoliopsida; order Fabales; family Fabaceae; genus Lathyrus; species Lathyrus oleraceus. The sequence continues at coordinate 504,471,978 of NC_066583.1, read as the reverse complement.
CTTGAACCACTTTCTCAATAAACCTTGACTTTTGTCAAGTGATTTTCAAAATATTTTCTTAATAACTACTAATACATCTTAAGCATATTCAAACAAATTTCAAAAGACTAAAAAAAATACATAACTCATTCAAACTATTTTGTGCCCTTTGCGCACTTGTTAATTTTAAAGGTTTTCTCAAAGTTTAGACATCAGTCATTTTCATAGTTGATATATAATTCTCTTATCCCCATAATATTGATGATAATTATTTCTCACCTAAGAGATCTAGTGGCATACTTGTTGATCTTTATACGAGTTGGAGTCCTTCTCATGGTGATGCGAAATTCTCATACTTGTGGGTGGCTAGTTGAGTGTTTTCCTTAAAATGAAAAAATGTCTTTTCATTAAAAATGAATCAATTAAACATCTTTGTTATTTTTACCATGAACTACGAGGTTTTGATCATCCATTACACTTTGTTGGTACGTATGCATGAGACTCGGGAAGTCTCGGAAAATGCACAAATTTTCAAAGAGATTCCTATAGAGTATTATAGTTGTTTAGGATGCTAATACATTTCCTTTGCATAACCAACCCCTAGACACTTATCTCAGTTTTTATTAGTTTTGTTTTTAAAACTTCTTTGGGTTTTGTTCGTTCTTTTTCCCTTTCCTTTGGAAAGAATAAAAGCGCGGTGACGACTCTTGCTTTGTGAGTTAAGTTAACCAATAATTTAGTCTCAATTTTTTTACCGTTACAACATGGCTCATTAAACATGTACAACCATGCAACCTATCATTAAATCAATAATTTTTCATTATCAGACACAAATACTACTTTTACATTCTCATAGATTTTCTCACTTGTAAGTATCTACAATAACTCTATTGACAATGGGTGAAATGCACAGAGACATTGTCGCAAACATTGAGACTTACTTAAGTGTTTAATTCACTACAATAATTTATTTTTCTTCGAACACATTATAATTTTTTTTGTAAGTGTTTATATTTCTTCTCATTTGTAAGTGTTTAATTTTTTTGTAGGATGTCTCTAGGTTTCATACTCGTGTCCACAAATATGTTACCCCCCGACGTTTTAGTTGAACCATATATTGAGCTCGCTGGTTTTGAACATGTTAGAAAAATCATGTCTTACTTGGTTGATGATAAGTTTATAGTAGCTTTACAAGAGAGATGGCATCCCGAGACATACACCTTATTTTTTTTAACCGGTGAATGTACCGTAACATTAGAGGACATGTATATGTTACTTGGGTTTCCTATTGATGGTAAGGCGGTAAATGGAAAAAACAACTTCACAAATTCAATTTACGAGGATCTTTTGGGTGCCGACTTATTGTATCATAACCCAAGAGGCAAAGGTATCTTACTTTCGCGTCTTAAGACATATTAAAACAATTTAATATTACATAAAAAAATTATCGAAGAAATGAAAATAATAAAAACTAAGTGTTATCTTATGCTTTTAATTGATTCATTTTTATTTCCCGAAGGTAGTGATTCTAGTATGCACGTTATGTATTTATCCTTACTAAGACAGCTAGATAAAATAGGAACATATATTTGGGGTTTCACTTGTTTGTCTTATTTGTAATGCTCTTTGTATAAAAATGCAAAGAAAGACGCATCTACAATTTCTATATGCAATGTTTTGCTCAAAGCATGGGGTTGGTAAAGATTTCCATCGCTAGCGCCCATCAACAACAACAACTTCTCATTCGTGTATGCATAAAAAATAAGTTAATAACTTAATTTTCATTTATTCACTATAATTATTATTGTCGCTAACTAATTTATTTGAACTCTTTTGGTTTAAATGTTCGGCTCGTGGTATGAGTTACAATAGATGTCCTAGACATTATATCATTCAATATCGTAATCTATTGGATCACCTTACACCTGGAGATGTATGTCCACTAAACGAAATATTTTTTTAATATTACTCATTTTATGATCTAATATATTTTTTCTTCTACATTTCATTTGGAGTCTATATCTAAACTTGGAACATCAACATGAAGCCCGAGAAAAAGATGCCGCCATTTGAATTGTATGCACGCCGATCATCAGATTCCCCACTGTGGAGATGCACCATAGTGGCCGTGTCAAATTACAGTTCAAAATGCTTCAAAACATCCTAGATCCGCCGACTAAACTCGATCAATAACACCAACTAAAAGTTAATGAACAATGGAACTTTTCCAATTGGAAGGACTTTGCTAAATCTAAGTGTCATAAATGGATGCACCATTGTGGCCATGTCTTATGTGACGCTATGATGTCAACCCTGTCTATATTAACTAATACTTACATGGCTTGGTACAGATCGATTACAACTAGGTTTGTCTCTGAAGAGAGGCATCTATACGACCCACGACAAACCACTTACACACAAGAAGCTTCAACGACTATCCCCATAGAAAATTATCAGACATGTTACTCACAACCCTTACCCAACAAAATTACCGATCCACAAACATACAAACCCACAATCAAAAGATGCCAGACACACAAGCCTAATACCAAGAGCGTTCCCCATACCATCACCAACAAAATGACTATTATCGAGACACCCAAAATGCATATTCCCCCAACACAACATCAAGATATATCCAAAACACCTAAGGAACATATAACACCAACCTATCCTCATACCATAGCCAAAATTTCCAAACATCATACCATAGCCAAAATGCCAAAACGTCATACCATAGCCAAAACACACAAACATCACAACAACCACATGGATTTCAAACACCACAACAACCATTTCGACCTTTCTCAAACAAATCGTTCACACCAATGCCACCTTCGATCGTTTAGGCCACACACCAATGACCCCTTCAACACATCCTGACTACTCTTCCATGGGTCGCGAATTCAGTTACCGCAGAGTGTCGCTCCATACACAAGACTTCTTAGAAATGGAAGAGCTTCTAAGGGATTCCACTAATGTTCCCGAGACCTCAAATCCTCAAACATCTAGAGTGAAACAACAACGTGGATAACAAGTAAGGGTAGCTAGGGGGTGTCGAACTAGTGGCGATATGACCAACCCGGTCGTCACTGTTAGGGTTTATGTAGAAGTTTTTTGATTAAATATTAATGTTTACTATTTTTACTAAAGAAATTCTGTTTGTACACTGGTTCCAGACCAATTGGCGTCGCATTTATAAAGTTGTACACTATTGCCAATTAAATTGGCAACACCACTAGTGCCAATCAAACTTCAAAACATCTAAAATATCAAACACTTTTGTAAATAAGATAGAAACGAAATATGGTGGTACCACGAGCTCCTGAGGGTATGATTCGAGATGGATATCTCGCTCATCCAAGTTCTCGTCATTACTCAAAACACATTCAAATCAATCAAACTCTTTTCTCACCATCGTGTGATTGATCTTTAAACCATTTTCTCAAATGAAACGTTCTTTGTATTGAGACGACGCAAAAATAATGTTTCGACCACTTAAACGTGTGAGTAAGCTTGCGACATTGCCCACGAAAATTGCTTTGTAAATCTATTCGGTTGTGATGCAAACGTTCCATTCTCCACTTGTTTTGGGTAACCAACAATGTTTTTGTCGATCGACATAAAGTAGCTTTCTCTAAAATCGACCAAGGAAGAAGCATTTTCTACCAAAAACTACACAAGCCTTGAGTTCTCTATTGCACCCGGAGATACATAGGAGCGGGATTTGTAAATCTTTTCAGACACATTAATAAAAAAAATCCAAAAAACATTTTCTCTTTTCTTTTGTTCATATTCTTCTTTCCCTCTTCATAAATCGAAATCCTAACATTTCAATCTAACACTAATGCACACAACTAACTTAGTGGTTCACGTTGAGTACAACGAATATGAGAGGTGTTAATACATTGACCTTGCGTAATCGGCTCTCGAACCCTGATTTGGTTGCGACGATCATAAATCATTGTCGTTCTTTCTTGGATTTTATCGATATTTCCCCTTTTCTTTTTAGGAATAAATAAAACCGGTGGATTTGGAGTCACTGAATTTCATCTTTCATGTATGGACAAAATGCTATAATGGTGAATGAATTCCTTGGAAAAAGTTGGAACCATGTCATTTTTTATACTTGCAACTTTAGAAGTGTTTTACTTTTAGTAATCTTGCTGGCCTTATTCAGTTTTACTTGGATTGTAGTTTGCACCAAATTCGAGTAAAAAAACACAGAATTCAAGTTTTTGAATCTCATGGATTCTTCATAGGTGTTTATCGGTGTTGGATAGGGTTTAGTGCATTAATAGAATTTATTTTTCTTTAGAGCATTATAAGTAATTTGTTATAAATACTTTGTTGTTAGTGGTTTTGTTAAAACTGATGTAGTGTAAGACTTGCTTTAATGTGAGTACTTGACTTGCTTTAATGTGAGTCAATCATTTGTGAAGATATATAAATATGAATTGTATTTTAGTTGTGTTATCATTCTAGTAATGAAATAATTTTAAATGTGAAAAATTCTATAATATCTTAAAATTTTAATTTTGTTCATTTAAAAAATGCTTAGTTATTGACAATTATGATATCCTAGAAAAAGAATTTATGAATATTTCAGCCTAATTTATTATTAGAAAAATGCTTTAATATTTAGCTTGAGATTTACTATGATATTTTCGCGGCAATATTGTTGCTGAATAGCTAGAGAAATAAACTCTACCTTTTAGTTTTGGTTTAGCTAGGGAATTTTAAATATTTGTCTGAATTTTGCTAGGACAATTTTGTCAAGATAATTAGCCTCGCACAACATATGTTGTAGTTAATCTACAACAAAACTCCAACTAATTTTGTTTAACAGAGATTAGCTATGAGCTCTCGGGATAAGAACTAGTCTGAATTAGTTGTGTTAGATGTTATATTTTGTTTTCACGAGTAGTTAATTTTTTCAAGTTAGTTATTGGAGTTGTAAGTTGATCATGATCAATATATATATTAATGATGATGTATTTATAGTCATTGAAGTAATTAACATAAATATAAATTCATGGTTGTGATAGAAGTAATACTAAACAATTTTATTATTTACTATTTTATTTCTCTTTTATCTGGACTCAACCATACTTCTCAACATGGTATCAGAGTCATGATTGTCACCATAAAAAAAATATGATTCTATTTATCCCTGAACACTGAAGTCCTTCTTTCTAATTTTTTCCCATTCTATTAACATTCATTCCTTTTTTTTTTATGATTTCAAAGCAACTTATTAATTGTGTTTCTACAAATTTCTAAGCTTAAAACTTATGATTATCATGTTGTAATTGTTTAAGTAATAAGGCATATATTGTTTCTCAACAGGAACATATGAATTAGTGTTTTTTGTTGTATGTAGAGAAAAGCAATGCAGAGACTTTAGAATTGATTAACATAGATAAATTACTCTGAAATTGAAGGAGGAATAGTTGATTTAGGGATGTTTTCTTGAAATTAAGTAGTGTGAGAGAACTTCTCTTGCGTTTCTAGGGTTTTTTTTCCGTAAATAATGTGTGGGAAATGTTTTATTAAGAGTGAATTGAATTCTGATCTCTGTTGTCAATGTCCTATAATGATACTCTTTGCCATTTGCAACTGCACTGTGTCCACTAAGCGAGACTTACCTATGCAAAAGTGATCTTAGAAAAGTAATATGTATTTTTTCACACATTGAGTTTCCAGAATTGTGATTTCTGACAAAATTCTATTAAAAATCTAACGTAGAATTAAAAAAAATTAAAAACATAAACGAGTTGCGTTGCTTCTCAATAAATGTTTGTTTAACATCAGTAGCTTCATGATTTTAATGTCATGTTATACTAAGCATATTAAAACATACCCCATGATCTTTGATCTTCACCTTCACTTATCCTTTTTAAATCTTCTCTAGCATCCTTGCAGTTTTCATGAAGTCTCTTCCCAAAAGGAGAGGTATTCTTTTATCTTCCTCGATATCCAACACCATTAATTCTACACAAAATTATAATTTGTCAAGATTGATCATAATGCATTTGATTATTCCCAATGGATTCCTGGATGTCTTGTAATCTATTTGCAATCATGTCATGATTAGTTCTATTCTGAGGTCATCGATCTTTGAGTTACAAAGAATGGAATCAAATTAACACTAACACCTAAGTTTATGAGTGCATTTCCAATTTTTTCATTACGCATGGAAACATGCAACATAACTCCATCCACATCTCCTTCATTTTATGGGGGGGCTTTGTTGTATGTTGCAACTTTCTTCCTATTTCCTTTCTTCTTCTAGTTCATTGTCTTCTTGATCTTTTATAACACCAACTTTTTCATTTTCACCAACAGAAATTAAAGTAAAATTCTCATTTGGATTCATCTACGTATTAGAATTGAAAGTACTTTTTTGTTGATTATCCTATTACTTTGGTAGTTAATATATCGCACCGTGAAAAATACCTGAGCGCATCGTACGCTCAAAGATACAACAAAGTCGTCATCGAACTTTATTTATTCCCGAAGGAAAGGGAAAACATCCAATAAACCCAGGGGAAGAAAATGGGTAAGGAAGTCGGTTATGCAAGGGGAAAGTATTAGAATCCCTCACATCTGTTGTATTCAACGAGAAACGTTTTGATTTTCTTTTGCTCGAATGGGTGTTACTATCTAAAGGTTACTTGCAATGATCTCAACAAAGAGAAAAAGTTTAATAATTAGTGTACTTATTGAGGACTCGAACCCTTGTTCCTACAGATTCTCATAGTGCAATGAGAAGATCAGAGGTATTTATTTCCTTATTTGGATTGTATTGTGCCTACGTACCAATGAAGGATCAAAATCCCGTAGTTCGGGGTACAAATGACAAAAGGGTTTGTTTAGTTGATTTTAGAAGAAGAGACAAATTGTCATCTTAAGGAGAATACTCATCTAAACATCCACAAATATGAGAAGATGGATCTTTGCATCATTATGAATGAAGGACTCCAACTTGGATATAGAATCTACAAGTATCCCACTAACTCCTTCATATGGAAAAGAATCAACATAAATTTCAATCATTACTATGGGGTATGAGATTTATATCTCAACTATAAAGGTGATTCATGTCTAGTCTCTTTTGAGAAAGGGTTTAAAATGAAAAAGCCAAGTGGCAAAAGTTTTGAATGAGATTTGTGTTTTTTAGTCTTATAGAAAGAGTTTGATATGATTAAAGTATATTTGAAGCATTTATGAAGAAAGAAAGTTTGAAAATTCAATGACCTAAAGTCAGGGTTTTTTTATGAAAGAAGTTCAAGTTTGAAAAATCCTAAGATTGGACTAGGGTTTAGAAGGGACTAAAGGGCACAAGGTGGGTAAAGGAAGCTACGAACACACACAATGAATATGCACATGATAATAAGTAAAATATAATCTGTAAGACCCCAATTTTGGCCCTAAGATCCCTCATGGCATCATATCATTTCATTGCATTGCCTCAAGGATCATTGGACACCTTGCTTCCCTCCCTGTGGGTGGGATATCTTGAGAGTGATTCTTGATCACCAAGCATTGCTTGCATTTTGTATATCATTGCTTTTCCTTTAATCACTAACCAAAAAGTACAAAAAATATGTCATTAACCTTTGTTACTTGCAGCTTAAGCAATTGCAGGTCAAGCACATCAAAGGCATTCACTGAGCAATGGATGGTGGTATTTTCTTGAGATATGAATCATGTGATCATTATTTTGAGCTTATATGAGCTAGAGGTCCATTTTGGAGCAAATTCCCCAGGTGTTTGAAGCTCAGGATCATCAGAACATTTTCAGGTCATCTAAAGACCTAGAAAGTCAACTGTGAAGTCAACTGTGGACTTTAAGGTTGGGGATTTGATGGATACACTTCTTTCATGTTCAAACAAGTCTCATTTGACATTTCAAACATTCACATTGAAGAATTTGAGGTTCAGACAAAAGTTTCTAAAAAAGGAAAGTGACCTATAATTTCAAGTTTCCAAAAATGGAAGGGTTTTGGACCAACTTCAACTCAATTTTACATTATCAAAAAAGCTTCAAATGAAATTTTGTTGAACATGAAAGTTTTAGATCTTTCTCTCCCATTTTCAAAATGTCCAAGATCATGAGCATCTGATGTGTGGATGAGGAGATATGATCCAATCATTGCCAAGTATGCATGGGATTTCAAATGACCATAACTTTTGATTCATAACTCCAAAATGAGTGGCTCTTCTTGCATTTTTCTTCTCATGACATGAAGTTTCCAAACTATTCATCACATTGCATGAATTTCTATCACATGATCATTTACTATTTCAAGTCAATTTTGGAGGGAAAATCATAAATTCAAAAATGGTGCATCATGAGAACTTTCTACCATTGCCAATGTGTTTAAAAAAATTATTTTAAGTGAAATTTATCATGATCATGTTACTGTTCACGTATGCATTACTACATGCACCACCAATTTTCAAATTTTCCCAAAATACCTCATTTTCACTAATCACAAGTTAATCATGTTTAATTTTAATAAGGATTGGATTAGGACAGAGTATAAATACAAAACCCTAACAGAATTTCAGGAGCTTAATCATTTTCACCATTTTTAGATCTAAGAAATGTTTCCCTCCATTTTTTCTCTCAACCAAAACTTGAAAAATCTTCAAAGAACCTTGCAATATTCTTCTATATTCCTGTTCTCTGATGTGAATTGAGTGCAGATCAAGTGTTAGATTGTTGAATTCGAGCAAGAATTGTGCATAGCAAGCTCAAGAACATTGCCATGGCAGCTGAGACTTGAGCTAGATCTACACGGTTTTAAGCTTCCTTTTCTTCATCAATCATCATAACAAGTGTCCTGGAGTTGATTTGGACCATTACAAGCTTTGAATCGTGCGAATCCAGAACCTGTTCTTCAAGAGGTAGGTTTTTCGAAGCTTTCAATTCTCAAAATTATTGCCATGATAGTGTAGGTCTCATGTTGCTGGTGATTCTGGTGAAAATTTCATGAAAAATAGTGCATTATTGGTTGAGATATGTGTGATTGAAAGTTTGATGCATCATTTTTATTTTGTTCGATTCTCTTTGATCTTGATGAGTTAGGACTAGATTTTTGTTGATCTATAATCTCCATTGCAAAAGCTTCATGATGATGTTTGATTTTATGAATTCTGGAAAAATTCTGGAAAACTGGTATGAACGTGCACTGTTCATCATCGTCTTCGTGGAGAAGACGATGTAGCGTCCGTTTTGTGACGGTTTAGCGTCCACTCTGTATTAACTAGGGTTTGCGTGTGAAACGGCGTCGTTTTGTGTTGGCGCGCGCTTCATTTTGAATCTGGACAAGGTTCGATCCTGGCGTGCAGCAGTATTTTCAAATTCCACATCAATTATTCCATTTCCCTCCTTATTTGCCATGACATGTTCATTTTGATTTCAAATTTTTCATCCAACTTCAAAAATCCATATAAAATTGAAAAATACTCCAAATAATCCCTGGTTTTTTGCTACTTGTTCCTTAGAATGTCCTCTATTTGATGATGTTAAATTTTGAAGTTGTGCATGGTTGGATTTTGGATTGTGTTAGACTATGTGACCATGTGTACATTTGTGACCTTGCTCCATTCATCTTATCATGAAATGCTTGATTTTAATCCAAATGCCATGAAATTTTGCAAGATTGTTCCCAACATATTGATGGCTGTTTGAGGCTTGATTGTGTATTTTTCTCATTTACCATTTCTGTATTATGTACATGTTTGCATGGTGTGACAATTTGTGTCACACATTTGGTTGATCAACTTGTGCAATTTAATTTCCATATCAAATGAGCTTCTCTGTTTCTGATTTTTTGTATGATAATTGTATTGGATGTGTTGAATGCTCATGAATTTTTCCAAAATTATTTGAGTCATTTCTGTTTTGATTTGGAATTTTCATTCTCAATGTCCATTTGAATGCTTTGAAATTGTCTTTGACTTCTCTTGCACATGAAATGCCTTTGCTTGATGATTTTGTTTTGGTCCTTTTTAGGACATGTTAATATGTGTTTGAAGTTGCTTTGTGTTGAAAATTAGCTCCTGTTTTGAATTTTTTCTTCACCTTTGACCCTAGGCTTTGACCTAGTGGTTTGTTCTTACATGTGAGCTTTGAATTTCAAGACCAAGCACCTAATCTCCATGGTTGATGTTGCTTCATCATTTGAATGTTGATATTTGCTATTGATTGCTAACATTTGTTTGTTTTGTAGGTTGAGGATAGTTCACTTGAGTTTGCCTTATGGCCTATATGTTGTACATTGGGATTGTCTGTTTGTTGTTGACTGTTGTCTGTTTGTCTGAATACTGTACTGATTTGTTTAGTTGTTTACACAGGTACCTAAGTTGCTTTAAGTTCATTTGAACTTTGCTTTGCTTGTGGTTGGCATACCACTTAGGTATAATCCCTATTCTTCATGTAGTCTGGAAGACCTACTGTTATTGGCAGGCACCTGTCTGAAGCCCTCCTTAAGAGGCCATGTTCTTGTTTGTTTATCTTTGTGCCAAGCAGGTTAAGTCCTCTTAAGAGGCAATTGGCAGATAAAAGGGATGTGTAATCCATCCCCTGCTCTTCAGTTGTGTCATTCATTTTGCTCACACCATGTGTTGATGCACTTTGAATAAAAACCCCAAAATCTTGTCCATAGAGTCAGTCATTTGTGGAGAAGAGTTCCTTCATTCTGAACTCCCACACCTTCTATTTGATTCAAGCTCTCCCAGGCCAGGGATAAGAGCTATGAGGCATAAACCTCATCTCCATTTCATCTGCTTCACCCTAACTCTCAATGTTAGGGTTAAGATCTCAAAACACCCATTTCCAGTTGGCTTGTTTGTCGAGGTTGATGTGACCCCTTGACTAAAGCCTAACCTTGTTTGAGCCTATTGATTGTGTATAGTGTGTGATAAGTGACTGTTTGTTTGCTTGTTTGTCCATCTGTGCATAATTGTTTGTGTGTGCCTCTGTGCATTGTTTTCATCTTTGAGCATTAATTGTATATCATTTCATGATCATTTGTTCATACTTTGTGACATCTTGTTTTGTCCATTGAGGAGTCAATTGTAAGTCCATTTATTGGCAGTTGTTTCGTGTGATCTGGTAGGAGTTGGAACTAAGACCATTGAGTGGCATTCCATTTCCTTGGAGTCGAGTGTAAGACCATTTATTGGCAACTTGTTTCCTCTTGCTTATTGCATTTGTTTTCTTTGCTTCGTGAGACGAGTGTAAGTCCATTGATTGGCATCTGGTATCTGTAACACCCCGAATAAAATAAGAGAATTATTTAAATTAAGTTAATAATGTATTTATTAATTTAATTAAATAAATTGAATTATTGGATTATTATTATTATTATTATTTGGAATAATAATTAGTGGAAAATATATAAGTTGGAATAAGAGAAAAGGGTTTTCATTTTTTTGGTAAAGAGTTTCACGTGAAACAGAGAAGCGGCTGAAAAGTGGAAAGTGGAGAAAGGGCAAAGAGGAAGAGCTAGAGAGCAAAGGTTGAAGAACGGAAAAGCTTGAAGCTTAGAGATTGCCGGATTATCTCAGGTAAGGGGGGTTTATCGTCGTTTAATGGGTATTATAGATTAACATGTCATGGGTAGTGATAAACCGTTGAAGTGACCCTAATTGGGATGTTGAATGCTGAAAAATTGTGATGAATAAGTTGTATTAAAGCTGTAATTGAGTCCGTAATTGTGTGAGTCGTGTTCCCCCGAACGTATAGCTTTTTACGGAAATTGAATCGGAGGGCCGGAAGTCTTCCAACGGCGGAAAATGCGGAGAATTCTGCATTCTGCCTTGTGTTAGCGCAGGAACTGCTGTTTTGTCTGCGTTAACCGGTTAACCCAGGGCGTTAACCGGTTAACACTGTTATATTTTGTGAAAATGTGCTGTTTTGCCTGCGTTAACCGGTTAACCCAGGGCGTTAACCGGTTAACACTGTTGCGTTTTGCCAGAAAGTGTGTTTTGTCCTGCGTTAACCGGTTAACCCAGGGCGTTAACCGGTTAACACTGTTGGAAATTTGAAAAAAATTTGATATTTTTAATGTTGTGAACCTAATTGGTGATTGGCCTATTATAGTTAATTGTGATGAGTAATTTTGTTGGATTTATGTTATGAAGTGTTGATACAAGTATGTTGCTGAGTTGTTCCGTGTACGGAAAGTTGTTGAAAATACTGAGTTGTAGGCTTGGTGAGCCAAAGTTGATTATAAGTTGATGTTGTTGAAAACATTGTTGTATTGCTATTATTATTATGTTGTCGACAGTTTAAAGTCGTGTATGCCATGTACATTCATATGCATTAAGTCGGAGCTTTGCTCACACCACGTTGGCCTGGATTGGCAAATTTTAAGTTGAAAGTTGAAGGCTTATGCCTTGATGCCCAATAAAATGGCAATGGTTTTAAGTTGGGAGTTTTACTCCGAATGGTACCACATGCATGACGAGTCGAGTCTCATTAGAGTTGCATTGTGTTGGCTTGTTGTGTGGATATTTAATTTAATTGAGGAGTGGAATTGTGTTGATATTAAGTATGATGTTTAAGTTGATGTGCCGTTACTGGATGTATGTTACGATTAGGGTGATGAAATGTGTGAATTTACTTAGCATTACATGATGATTTATAATGCTTATTATATCGATTGAGGAACTCACCCTTACAACTATTTTTCAGGTAACGAACAAATGAGTTGAGTGGAAGCTAATGCTTGGAGTCTAGTGTAGTCTCCTAAGTGGGTCATGCTCTGATAGATGTAACATCGGGAGGGAACATTTTTAATATTGTTGTTGATGATTGTTGAACCAGTTTACATGTAGTATGTTGCATGTTTTGAATGATCGATTTGATCTCTATCCGCTGCGTATTGTGCAAATGTTTTATGTTTTGAGTTAATGAAAGAGCATGACAGTTATTATGGTGTGAAATGTGGTGTGACACCCTTGATTGCATATTTACTCTGATTGATATGTGTTATTTTAATTATATATTTGGGGTATTTTAGAAGGGTGTTACATTAGTGGTATCAGAGCAGGTCGGTCTGTCCGGCCAGTTGTCGTGTCGTTACTGTCTAACAATTGTGTATTGTTACTAATCTAACTTTTAAGTTGTGTTGTATTGATAAGTTGAAATGGCTGGAAGGAATGACGCTGCAATGGCTGCCGCAATGCAAGCGATGGCACAAGCTGTGCAGAACTTGCCAAATGCTGGTGGTGATGCTGGATCACGTAGCTTGGCGACTTTTCAGAGAGAGAATCCGCCGGTGTTTAAAGGGAAGCATGATCCAGATGCAGCCTTGGGATGGTTGAAAGAGATTGAGAGAATCTTCCGTGTTATGGATTGCACTCCAGCTCAGAAGGTTCGGTATGGTACTCACATGCTAGCAGTCGAAGCTGATGACTGGTGGCTAGAGACTCACGAGAGGTTGACCGTGGCAGGTGAAGTCATTACTTGGGATGTATTCCGCAGGGAATTCATGAGAAAGTATTATCCGGAAGATGTCCGTGGTAAGAAGGAAATTGAGTTCCTTGAGCTGAAGCAAGGAAACATGTCTGTCACTGATTATGCTGCGAAATTTGTGGAGCTGTCCAAATTTTATCCTCATTACACTGGTGCTGGTGCTGAATTTTCAAAGTGCATCAAGTTTGAAAATGGATTGCGCTCTGAAATTAAGAAGGCTGTTGGGTATCAGAAGATACGCATTTTTACTGAATTGGTTGATAGCTGCAGGATATTTGAAGAAGACAATAATGCTCATTACAAGATTGTCAGTGACCGCAGGGGCAAGCAACATCAAAATCGTGGCAAGCCGTATGATGCCCCAGTGGGAAAAGGGAAACAAGGAGCTGCTCCGGCTCAGAGGACTAGTAGGGGAGGTGCTCCTGCTGGTATAGTTTGCTTCAAATGTGGTCAGGCTGGTCATAAGAGTAATGTATGCACTGCTGAAGTAAAGAGATGTTTTCGTTGTGGTAAGACTGGTCATGCAATAGCTGATTGCAAGCACAAGGAAATGATTTGTTTTAATTGTGGCGAAGAAGGGCATATTGGAAGTCAGTGTCAGAAGCCAAAGAAATCTCAAACTGGGAAGGTGTTCGCATTGACCGGAACTCAAACCTCCAGTGAGGACAGACTTATCCGAGGTACGTGTTATATTAATGGCTTTCCTCTTGTAGCTATTATTGACACAGGTGCGACTCATTCCTTTATATCTTTGGATTGTGCTGTGAAACTTAAGTTAGAGATATCTGAGATGTTTGGTAGTATGGTAATTGATACTCCTGCGAAGGGTTCAGTGACTACTACTTTGGTTTGTTTAAATTGTCCTTTGAGTATTTTTGGTAGAGACTTTGGGATGGGCCTAGTGTGTCTTCCACTAGTGCAGATTGATGTTATTTTGGGTATGAACTGGTTGGTGTTTAACCGAGTTTCTATCAATTGTTTTGATAAGACGGTGGTCTTTCCTGAGATTGAGGAGGGAAAGAGTTTGTTTCTATCAGCAAGGCAAGTGAATGAGGAAGTAGCTGATGGGGCAGAGTTGTTTATGCTGTTAGCGACTTTGGAGGCTAAAGATAAACTGGTGATTGGCGATCTAGCCGTGGTGTGTGATTTTCCTGATGTGTTTCCGGAAGAGGTGAATGAATTACCGCCAGAGCGGGAAGTGGAGTTCTCGATTGATTTGGTACCTGGTACTAGGCCGATATCGATGGCTCTGTACCGTATGTCTGCTGTTGAGTTAACTGAATTGAAGAGTCAGTTGGAAGATCTGTTGGATAAGAAATTTATTCGTCCGAGTGTGTCACCGTGGGGTGCACCAGTGCTATTGGTTAAGAAGAAAGAAGGTACTATGAGGTTGTGTGTGGACTACAGGCAACTGAATAAAGTGACGATCAAGAATCGGTATCCTTTGCCGAGGATTGATGATTTGATGGATCAGTTGGTTGGTGCAAGTGTGTTCAGCAAAATAGATTTGAGATCTGGGTATCATCAGGTCCGTGTGAAAACCGAGGATATTCAGAAGACTGCTTTCAGAACAAGGTATGGACATTATGAGTATTCTGTAATGCCTTTTGGTGTGACTAATGCGCCTGGAGTATTTATGGAGTATATGAATAGGATTTTCCATCCGTACCTAGACAAGTTTGTTGTGGTGTTTATTGATGATATTTTGGTGTATTCGAAATCTGAAGAAGAGCATGCTGAACATTTGAGAGTGGTTTTGGGAGTTCTACGAGAAAAGAAGTTATTTGCTAAATTGTCCAAGTGTGAATTTTGGTCAGGAGAGGTGAGTTTTCTTGGTCATGTGATTTCAAGAGGTGGCGTTGCTGTTGATCCTTCTAAGATAGAAGCGGTATCTAAGTGGGAAGCTCCGAAGTCTGTTGCTGAGATTCGAAGTTTCCTTGGTTTGGCTGGTTATTATAGGAAGTTCATTGAGGGATTTTCTAAGTTGGCGTTACCATTGACGATGTTGACTAGGAAGGGGCAAGCGTTTGTTTGGGACTCAAAATGTGAAGAAGGTTTCCAAGAGTTAAAGAGAAGGTTAACTACTGCTCCTATTCTGATATTACCGAGTTCGTCGGAATCATTCGAAGTTTACTGTGATGCTTCATTGTTGGGTTTAGGTGGCGTGTTGATGCAGAATAAGCAGGTTATAGCTTATGCTTCAAGACAGCTGAGAGTTCATGAGAGGAACTATCCGACGCACGATTTAGAGTTGGCGGCTGTGGTATTTGTTTTGAAGTTATGGAGGCATTACTTGTACGGGTCAAGATTTGAGGTTTTCAGTGACCATAAAAGTTTAAAGTATTTGTTTGATCAGAAAGAGCTGAATATGAGACAGAGAAGATGGTTAGAGTTTCTGAAGGATTATGACTTTGGTTTGAATTACCATCCGGGTAAAGCAAACGTAGTGGCTGATGCATTGAGTCGGAAATCATTACATATGTCTATGCTAATGGTTAAGGAATTGGATTTAATTGAGTAGTTTAGAGACTTGAGTTTGGTGTGTGAGAGTACTCACAATAGTGTTAAATTGGGAATGTTGAAGTTAACAAGTGGTATTCTGGATGAGATCAGAGAGGGTCAGAAATCCGATGTGCTTTTGGTTGATAAGTTGACTCTAGTGAATCAAGGTCAAGGTGGCGAATTCAGAGTTGATGAGAATGGTGTTGTGAGATTTGGTAGTCGGGTGTGCATTCCGGATGTTATCGAACTTAAGAAGAGTATTCTTGAAGAAGGACATCGTAGTGGCCTGAGTATTCATCCTGGAGCTACGAAGATGTATCATGATTTGAAAAAGTTATTTTGGTGGCCGGGAATGAAAAGAGAAATTGCGAGTTTTGTTTATTCCTGTTTGACTTGTCAGAAGTCAAAGATTGAGCATCAGAAGCCGTCTGGGCTAATGCAACCGTTGGCTATTCCAGAGTGGAAGTGGGATAGTATCAGTATGGATTTTGTTTCTGGTTTACCGAGGACAATTAAGAATTTTGAAGCTATTTGGGTGATTGTTGACAGATTGACAAAGTCGGCTCATTTCATTCCGATCAGAATGGACTATCCGTTAGAGAAATTAGCTGAGTTGTATATTGAGAAAATTGTAAGTTTGCATGGTATTCCGTCGAGTATTGTTTCGGACAGAGATCCTAGATTTACATCGAAATTCTGGGAAGGTTTGCAGAAGGCTTTGGGAACTAAACTGAGATTGAGCTCTGCATATCACCCGCAGACTGATGGTCAGACTGAGAGGACGATTCAGTCATTAGAGGATCTTTTGAGAGCTTGCGTTTTGGAAAAGGGAGGTGCTTGGGATTGTTATTTACCTTTGATTGAGTTTACCTACAACAATAGTTTTCATTCGAGCATTGGTATGGCGCCGTTTGAAGCTTTGTATGGTAGGAGATGTCGGACACCGTTATGTTGGTATGAGTCCGGTGAGAGTGTTGTGGTTGGACCGGAGATTGTTCAACAGACTACAGAAAAGATTAAGATGATTCAGGAGAAGATGAGAATTGCTCAGAGTCGTCAGAAGAGTTATCATGATAGGAGGAGGAAATCACTTGAGTTCCGAGAGGGAGATCACGTGTTTCTTCGTGTTACTCCGATAACTGGGATTGGTCGAGCTTTGAAGTCAAAGAAGTTGACACCTCGATTTATTGGTCCTTATCAGATTTTGGAGAGGATAGGAGAGGTAGCCTATCGTATCGCTTTACCGCCGTCACTTGCGAATTTGCATGAGGTTTTTCATGTGTCTCAGTTGAGGAGGTACATTCATGATCCGTCGCATGTGATCCAAGTAGATGATGTACAGGTGAGAGATAACCTGACTGTTGAAATATCGCCTATGAGGATTGAGGATCGAGAGTTGAAGCAGTTGCGGGGTAAAGAGATTGCCTTAGTGAAAGTAGCTTGGGGAGGACCAGCAGGTGGCAATGTGACTTGGGAACTGGAGAGTCAGATGAAAGAGTCTTATCCAGAGTTATTTGCTTGAGGTATGTTTTCGAGGACGAAAACTCTTTTAGTGGGGGAGAGTTGTAACACCCCGAATAAAATAAGAGAATTATTTAAATTAAGTTAATAATGTATTTATTAATTTAATTAAATAAATTGAATTATTGGATTATTATTATTATTATTATTTGGAATAATAATTAGTGGAAAATATATAAGTTGGAATAAGAGAAAAGGGTTTTCATTTTTTTGGTAAAGAGTTTCACGTGAAACAGAGAAGCGGCTGAAAAGTGGAAAGTGGAGAAAGGGCAAAGAGGAAGAGCTAGAGAGCAAAGGTTGAAGAACGGAAAAGCTTGAAGCTTAGAGATTGCCGGATTATCTCAGGTAAGGGGGGTTTATCGTCGTTTAATGGGTATTATAGATTAACATGTCATGGGTAGTGATAAACCGTTGAAGTGACCCTAATTGGGATGTTGAATGCTGAAAAATTGTGATGAATAAGTTGTATTAAAGCTGTAATTGAGTCCGTAATTGTGTGAGTCGTGTTCCCCCGAACGTATAGCTTTTTACGGAAATTGAATCGGAGGGCCGGAAGTCCTCCAACGGCGGAAAATGCGGAGAACTCTGCATTCTGCCTTGTGTTAGCGCAGGAACTGCTGTTTTGTCTGCGTTAACCGGTTAACCCAGGGCGTTAACCGGTTAACACTGTTATATTTTGTGAAAATGTGCTGTTTTGCCTGCGTTAACCGGTTAACCCAGGGCGTTAACCGGTTAACACTGTTGCGTTTTGCCAGAAAGTGTGTTTTGTCCTGCGTTAACCGGTTAACCCAGGGCGTTAACCGGTTAACACTGTTGGAAATTTGAAAAAAATTTGATATTTTTAATGTTGTGAACCTAATTGGTGATTGGCCTATTATAGTTAATTGTGATGAGTAATTTTGTTGGATTTATGTTATGAAGTGTTGATACAAGTATGTTGCTGAGTTGTTCCGTGTACGGAAAGTTGTTGAAAATACTGAGTTGTAGGCTTGGTGAGCCAAAGTTGATTATAAGTTGATGTTGTTGAAAACATTGTTGTATTGCTATTATTATTATGTTGTCGACAGTTTAAAGTCGTGTATGCCATGTACATTCATATGCATTAAGTCGGAGCTTTGCTCACACCACGTTGGCCTGGATTGGCAAATTTTAAGTTGAAAGTTGAAGGCTTATGCCTTGATGCCCAATAAAATGGCAATGGTTTTAAGTTGGGAGTTTTACTCCGAATGGTACCACATGCATGACGAGTCGAGTCTCATTAGAGTTGCATTGTGTTGGCTTGTTGTGTGGATATTTAATTTAATTGAGGAGTGGAATTGTGTTGATATTAAGTATGATGTTTGAGTTGATGTGCCGTTACTGGATGTATGTTACGATTAGGGTGATGAAATGTGTGAATTTACTTAGCATTACATGATGATTTATAATGCTTATTATATCGATTGAGGAACTCACCCTTACAACTATTTTTCAGGTAACGAACAAATGAGTTGAGTGGAAGCTAATGCTTGGAGTCTAGTGTAGTCTCCTAAGTGGGTCATGCTCTGATAGATGTAACATCGGGAGGGAACATTTTTAATATTGTTGTTGATGATTGTTGAACCAGTTTACATGTAGTATGTTGCATGTTTTGAATGATCGATTTGATCTCTATCCGCTGCGTATTGTGCAAATGTTTTATGTTTTGAGTTAATGAAAGAGCATGACAGTTATTATGGTGTGAAATGTGGTGTGACACCCTTGATTGCATATTTACTCTGATTGATATGTGTTATTTTAATTATATATTTGGGGTATTTTAGAAGGGTGTTACAGTATCCATCTTTGTTTTGTGAGACGAGTGTAAGCCCATTGATTGGCATCTGGTTTCCATGTTTCTTTGTTTTGTGAGACTAGTATAAGTCCATTGATTGGCATCTGGTATCCATTTTGGTTTTTGTGAGTCCAGTGTAAGTCCATTGATTGGCATCTGGTTTCCATTTATGTTGGCTATTTCTGATATATTGTTTATCTGCTTTGCTTGTTGCCTTTTCCAAAGGAATCACTTGGATCATCTACATATGATCTCAAGAGGTGAACTACTAAGAAGTTTTGCATCCCTTAACCTCTCATCCTTTTTGTTCTTTAAACCTCCATTTGCACGTTAACTCAAACCAGAAAACTTTGTGCAAACATTTTCACTTCTTTTCAAACTAGAAACCTAGGCCTTAAGCCTCTGATTTTCAAACTTCATTTTCACAATACTTCTTCTGAATTGAATCTAATATCATACTTTGACTTCTTTTTGTGAATAATTCTACTTGACTAATTCCACTCATTCAATTGTTTTGTGGCTTTGTCCATTCTTTAATCAAGTTTTCATACATTAGCCATAGATCTGAGTTATCTTAGTGGTTGATGTGAATCTCACCTTTTGTCCTTAGTGATTGAATTGTAAGACTTCCTTGCTTATTATAGGGCATGGTCCCTCACTAGCAAGTTGAAGTTGTTCTCACATGGTGGACTTGTGGTTGTATAGGTTGAGTTTTCTCCCGTGGATAATGAAAGACCTTAAGGCTCTTGTTTAAAATCAATCCACTTACTTTTTGGAAATCTTTTAGCCGAACTACGAGGTTTTGATCCTGTAAAGGTACGTAGGTAATGGTTATCCATCCAAACACAAAAATAATAAAAAATGTATATTCTTTTCTCATCTCTACAATCAATGTTTGCACAAAAATAACTTCATAAACAAATAATTTTACAACAAGTTGTGAAAAGAGGTTCCCTAGGAGTACCTAGGATGTTTTGGGTGCCTAACACCTTCCCACAACATAATTACCCCCTTACCCAGATCTCTGACCTTTCATTAGTTTTCTATGTGTAAAACTTCTTAGGCTTTTGTTCGCTTTTTAGCCATTCCTTTGGATAAATAAAAGTGCGGTGGCGACTCTATCTTTGTATGCTTTGCTTTTGATTTAGTCAATAAATCATAAAGTGATGAATACACCGCTACAGAAAACTGGAGACTCTGTTGGGGATCAATTTCCTGGTGGGTTTGCCTACTTTTCATAATTGTTGTGATATATTTGTTTATATGACATATTTTTGTACAATTTGGGATTACTGTATTGATTATAATGATTGAATTGTTTGATATACAATTGCATTGCTTTGGTGATCTCTGTGAGATGAGTTCTATACCCGAACTCGAGTGCACCCTATGATAGGAGAATGGCATAGTCTCGTCGACTTGTGTGGAGTTATTCCTTAGCAAGTTGACTTGCGAGTCCATTCACTTGGTGGAGGTCATGTTGGATTAATGATGTCACACAAGTTATTTGTGGTTAGGCGTTATTCTTTCAATGTGTGCCGTAGAAGCTAAGGACCTTAGTTTACCAAGCCCATCTTGGCCTATTTTTAGGACGTAGTGCGGAGGTCGTTCAGATGTAATATCTGATGCGATTGTTACGCGATACTACACTCATAAGAGTCTCTCTTGAGAATATTTTTGGACTACGAGTATTCGTTCCTCCGATAATATTCGAAAGATGGGATGATGACTATGGGAACCTCTGATAGAACATGTTCGGCAGGTTTAAACCATAATACATTCCCTTTGGGTGGTTCTTAACCGAGACTCCATGCTCGTGACTCACAATAAACCCATGATTCATGGTTGAGTCGTTCAGACATCCTTAATATCAATGGAACTTGGGTGTCGATAAGGTGTAAACCACAATCCACCAAAATGGATGATTGATATTAAGGATGATTGAGTCGGTTCATGTATCGTTAATATCAATGGAACTTGGGTGTCGATAAGGTGAAAACCATAATCCACCAAAATGGATGATTGATATTAAGGATGCTATGAGCTTTCCCATGACCTTTGTTTGGTGTTCTTTGCTTGATCCTTGAGTGTGATTGTTGCATTCATGCATTCATCTGCATCCATATCATCAAAAAAAAATCAAGGAACTTCAGGGGTTTATTTGCAAAATTTTCAGATATGGAAAGACAAAAAAGGCATACAAAGAAGTACAGTTTCCGACAACCTGATCTGAAAGAGTTAAGGAATCTGACATCCTATGTATTAGATCCCTTGGGTTTCAAAGCTCGTTATGGGAAGCTTCTGCCTCTGCTGACTACTCAGGTCGACGAAGGGTTGATGAGTACTTTGGCGTAGTTCTATGATCCTCTGTATCACTGCTTCACTTTTCCAGACTTTCAGCTATTGCCTACGCTTGAGGAGTATGCTCATCTTGTGGGTATTCCGATTCTGGATCAGGTGCCGTTCAGTGGCTTGGAGAGTATTCCGACTTCTCGAGAGATTGCAGACTTGTTGCACATAGATGAATCCTTGGTTAAAGCTCATATGACTACCAAAGGTGGAATTCAAGGTCTTCCTTCTGAGTTCCTCATCGCTCAAGCTACCGTTTATGGGAAGGCCATGAGTGAGGATGCCTTTGAGGCCATATTCGTTCTTCTCATCTATGGATTGGTATTATTCCCCAACATCGACAAATTTGTGGATGTGAACGCCATTAGGATCTTCTCTGTTCTTAATCCCGTTCCGACTCTGTTGGGTGATGCCTATGTCTCTTTGCACTTGAGGAATGCAAAGGGTGGTGGTGTTATTGTGTGTTGTTTGCCTCTGTTGTATAAGTGGTTTATTTCTCACTTACCTCAGACGGTCGCTTTCAAGGAGAACAAGGGATGTCTACGGTGGTCTACGAGACTCATGTCTCTCACTAATGATGATATCTCTTGGTATGATCGCGTGTATGATGGTGTCCAGATCATTGATTCTTGTGGTGAATTCTCCAATGTGCCTCTTCTTGGTACATATGGTGGGATTAGCTACAACCCTATCTTAGCACGACGTCAGCTTGGGTTCCCCCTAAAGGATAAACCTAATAATATTCTGTTAGAAGGTGTGTTCTTTCAGGAGGGTAAAGATCCCCAAGGCCTGAAAGCAAGGATGGTCCGCGCTTGGCGCAAGATTCACAAGAAGGGTAGAAGTGAGTTGGGTCCGAAGAACTGCATAGCTTTGGAGCCATATACTACTTGGGTGAGGAAAAGAGCATATGAGTATCTCATGCCTTATGATTATCCGAGACCTACACCTTTGGTTGGGGCTGGGCCTTCAACCCTCCCTAACCAAGGCGTAGAGGAGTTGAGAGACGAAGACCTTTCACGTTCCTGGATCCGTGAAAGAGAAGAGTTGCTTCAATAGCTGAAGGAGAAGGTGTAACACCTCAAAATTTGCCCTCCTCTCTTGGGACTAGTTTAACATATTACATATCATTTTTAGGTCATTAGGCATTGCATATTACATATCATGTGGTCACATTGTGCAAGCTATTCTCCCAAGTCTTGATCAGAAGATAGGAGGTCATGTGCAAGCTAGGGTTTCATTGGACTGGTCATTAATCATCTGAGGATGTGGAGGTCCAAATTAGGGTTTTGTGATTCTCAAGAAGATTGGTTTTCATCTTGTTTGGATTGATACATCATCATCATGGTTTATCATCAGAAGATTCAAGTGTTGAAGCATATTCCGTGTACGGAAAGTTGTTGAAAATACTGAGTTGTAGGCTTGGTGAGCCAAAGTTGATTATAAGTTGATGTTGTTGAAAACATTGTTGTATTGCTATTATTATTATGTTGTCGACAGTTTAAAGTCGTGTATGCCATGTACATTCATATGCATTAAGTCGGAGCTTTGCTCACACCACGTTGGCCTGGATTGGCAAATTTTAAGTTGAAAGTTGAAGGCTTATGCCTTGATGCCCAATAAAATGGCAATGGTTTTAAGTTGGGAGTTTTACTCCGAATGGTACCACATGCATGACGAGTCGAGTCTCATTAGAGTTGCATTGTGTTGGCTTGTTGTGTGGATATTTAATTTAATTGAGGAGTGGAATTGTGTTGATATTAAGTATGATGTTTGAGTTGATGTGCCGTTACTGGATGTATGTTACGATTAGGGTGATGAAATGTGTGAATTTACTTAGCATTACATGATGATTTATAATGCTTATTATATCGATTGAGGAACTCACCCTTACAACTATTTTTCAGGTAACGAACAAATGAGTTGAGTGGAAGCTAATGCTTGGAGTCTAGTGTAGTCTCCTAAGTGGGTCATGCTCTGATAGATGTAACATCGGGAGGGAACATTTTTAATATTGTTGTTGATGATTGTTGAACCAGTTTACATGTAGTATGTTGCATGTTTTGAATGATCGATTTGATCTCTATCCGCTGCGTATTGTGCAAATGTTTTATGTTTTGAGTTAATGAAAGAGCATGACAGTTATTATGGTGTGAAATGTGGTGTGACACCCTTGATTGCATATTTACTCTGATTGATATGTGTTATTTTAATTATATATTTGGGGTATTTTAGAAGGGTGTTACAGTATCCATCTTTGTTTTGTGAGACGAGTGTAAGCCCATTGATTGGCATCTGGTTTCCATGTTTCTTTGTTTTGTGAGACTAGTATAAGTCCATTGATTGGCATCTGGTATCCATTTTGGTTTTTGTGAGTCCAGTGTAAGTCCATTGATTGGCATCTGGTTTCCATTTATGTTGGCTATTTCTGATATATTGTTTATCTGCTTTGCTTGTTGCCTTTTCCAAAGGAATCACGTGGATCATCTACATATGATCTCAAGAGGTGAACTACTAAGAAGTTTTGCATCCCTTAACCTCTCATCCTTTTTGTTCTTTAAACCTCCATTTGCACGTTAACTCAAACCAGAAAACTTTGTGCAAACATTTTCACTTCTTTTCAAACTAGAAACCTAGGCCTTAAGCCTCTGATTTTCAAACTTCATTTTCACAATACTTCTTCTGAATTGAATCTAATATCATACTTTGACTTCTTTTTGTGAATAATTCTACTTGACTAATTCCACTCATTCAATTGTTTTGTGGCTTTGTCCATTCTTTAATCAAGTTTTCATACATTAGCCATAGATCTGAGTTATCTTAGTGGTTGATGTGAATCTCACCTTTTGTCCTTAGTGATTGAATTGTAAGACTTCCTTGCTTATTATAGGGCATGGTCCCTCACTAGCAAGTTGAAGTTGTTCTCACATGGTGGACTTGTGGTTGTATAGGTTGAGTTTTCTCCCGTGGATAATGAAAGACCTTAAGGCTCTTGTTTAAAATCAATCCACTTACTTTTTGGAAATCTTTTAGCCGAACTACGAGGTTTTGATCCTGTAAAGGTACGTAGGTAATGGTTATCCATCCAAACACAAAAATAATAAAAAATGTATATTCTTTTCTCATCTCTACAATCAATGTTTGCACAAAAATAACTTCATAAACAAATAATTTTACAACAAGTTGTGAAAAGAGGTTCCCTAGGAGTACCTAGGATGTTTTGGGTGCCTAACACCTTCCCACAACATAATTACCCCCTTACCCAGATCTCTGACCTTTCATTAGTTTTCTATGTGTAAAACTTCTTAGGCTTTTGTTCGCTTTTTAGCCATTCCTTTGGATAAATAAAAGTGCGGTGGCGACTCTATCTTTGTATGCTTTGCTTTTGATTTAGTCAATAAATCATAAAGTGATGAATACACCGCTACAGAAAACTGGAGACTCTGTTGGGGATCAATTTCCTGGTGGGTTTGCCTACTTTTCATAATTGTTGTGATATATTTGTTTATATGACATATTTTTGTACAATTTGGGATTACTGTATTGATTATAATGATTGAATTGTTTGATATACAATTGCATTGCTTTGGTGATCTCTGTGAGATGAGTTCTATACCCGAACTCGAGTGCACCCTATGATAGGAGAATGGCATAGTCTCGTCGACTTGTGTGGAGTTATTCCTTAGCAAGTTGACTTGCGAGTCCATTCACTTGGTGGAGGTCATGTTGGATTAATGATGTCACACAAGTTATTTGTGGTTAGGCGTTATTCTTTCAATGTGTGCCGTAGAAGCTAAGGACCTTAGTTTACCAAGCCCATCTTGGCCTATTTTTAGGACGTAGTGCGGAGGTCGTTCAGATGTAATATCTGATGCGATTGTTACGCGATACTACACTCATAAGAGTCTCTCTTGAGAATATTTTTGGACTACGAGTATTCGTTCCTCCGATAATATTCGAAAGATGGGATGATGACTATGGGAACCTCTGATAGAACATGTTCGGCAGGTTTAAACCATAATACATTCCCTTTGGGTGGTTCTTAACCGAGACTCCATGCTCGTGACTCACAATAAACCCATGATTCATGGTTGAGTCGTTCAGACATCCTTAATATCAATGGAACTTGGGTGTCGATAAGGTGTAAACCACAATCCACCAAAATGGATGATTGATATTAAGGATGATTGAGTCGGTTCATGTATCGTTAATATCAATGGAACTTGGGTGTCGATAAGGTGAAAACCATAATCCACCAAAATGGATGATTGATATTAAGGATGCTATGAGCTTTCCCATGACCTTTGTTTGGTGTGCTTTGCTTGATCCTTGAGTGTGATTGTTGCATTCATGCATTCATCTGCATCCATATCATCAAAAAAAAATCAAGGAACTTCAGGGGTTTATTTGCAAAATTTTCAGATATGGAAAGACAAAAAAGGCATACAAAGAAGTACAGTTTCCGACAACCTGATCTGAAAGAGTTAAGGAATCTGACATCCTATGTATTAGATCCCTTGGGTTTCAAAGCTCGTTATGGGAAGCTTCTGCCTCTGCTGACTACTCAGGTCGACGAAGGGTTGATGAGTACTTTGGCGTAGTTCTATGATCCTCTGTATCACTGCTTCACTTTTCCAGACTTTCAACTATTGCCTACGCTTGAGGAGTATGCTCATCTTGTGGGTATTCCGATTCTGGATCAGGTGCCGTTCAGTGGCTTGGAGAGTATTCCGACTTCTCGAGAGATTGCAGACTTGTTGCACATAGATGAATCCTTGGTTAAAGCTCATATGACTACCAAAGGTGGAATTCAAGGTCTTCCTTCTGAGTTCCTCATCGCTCAAGCTACCGTTTATGGGAAGGCCATGAGTGAGGATGCCTTTGAGGCCATATTCGTTCTTCTCATCTATGGATTGGTATTATTCCCCAACATCGACAAATTTGTGGATGTGAACGCCATTAGGATCTTCTCTGTTCTTAATCCCGTTCCGACTCTGTTGGGTGATGCCTATGTCTCTTTGCACTTGAGGAATGCAAAGGGTGGTGGTGTTATTGTGTGTTGTTTGCCTCTGTTGTATAAGTGGTTTATTTCTCACTTACCTCAGACGGTCGCTTTCAAGGAGAACAAGGGATGTCTACGGTGGTCTACGAGACTCATGTCTCTCACTAATGATGATATCTCTTGGTATGATCGCGTGTATGATGGTGTCCAGATCATTGATTCTTGTGGTGAATTCTCCAATGTGCCTCTTCTTGGTACATATGGTGGGATTAGCTACAACCCTATCTTAGCACGACGTCAGCTTGGGTTCCCCCTAAAGGATAAACCTAATAATATTCTGTTAGAAGGTGTGTTCTTTCAGGAGGGTAAAGATCCCCAAGGCCTGAAAGCAAGGATGGTCCGCGCTTGGCGCAAGATTCACAAGAAGGGTAGAAGTGAGTTGGGTCCGAAGAACTGCATAGCTTTGGAGCCATATACTACTTGGGTGAGGAAAAGAGCATATGAGTATCTCATGCCTTATGATTATCCGAGACCTACACCTTTGGTTGGGGCTGGGCCTTCAACCCTCCCTAACCAAGGCGTAGAGGAGTTGAGAGACGAAGACCTTTCACGTTCCTGGATCCGTGAAAGAGAAGAGTTGCTTCAATAGCTGAAGGAGAAGGTGTAACACCTCAAAATTTGCCCTCCTCTCTTGGGACTAGTTTAACATATTACATATCATTTTTAGGTCATTAGGCATTGCATATTACATATCATGTGGTCACATTGTGCAAGCTATTCTCCCAAGTCTTGATCAGAAGATAGGAGGTCATGTGCAAGCTAGGGTTTCATTGGACTGGTCATTAATCATCTGAGGATGTGGAGGTCCAAATTAGGGTTTTGTGATTCTCAAGAAGATTGGTTTTCATCTTGTTTGGATTGATACATCATCATCATGTTTATCATCAGAAGATTCAAGTGTTGAAGCATATTCCACTAGTCAACCCTAATCAGTTGCATTGGGCCAATCAGGGCATATGAAGGAGATGGGGTCTATGATGGATATGGGGATCATAATATGATTTTATGGAGCTTATTGAGGCTAGGGTTTCATCCTTGAACCATTTCATCAGAGGATTGGGGCTTAACTGGATCAATGCATTGCCAAATTCATCTATCAGTTGAAAAAGTCAACTGTGGTCAACTGTGCATGATTTAATGGATTTGGAGGTGGAAGTGAGTTGGATACACTTCATTCATGTTGGAACAAGTGTTATTTGACATTGCAAAGCTTAAGAATGAAGAAAATCAAGTCAGGACAAAAATTGCCAAAAATAGAAAGTGACTTATAATGGAAGTTTCCAAAAATGGAAAGTTTTTGACCTCAAATTTACATGTCCAAGGAAGCTTCAAATGAAAATTTGTTCAACATGAAAGTTGTAGATCTTGGTCTCACCTTTCCAAAAAGTCAGAGAACTTGAAATTCCCATGTATGGTTGGCAAGTTATGGTCCATTCAATTTCAAAAATGACCCATAATCAAAGTGGCATAACTTTCACATGGAGTGTCCAAATTGAGTGATCTTTTTATGTGTAAACTCCATTTGACATGTACTTTCATGGTGCATAATTGGAATTCATCAAAAATGGTCAATGCAAAAGGTCATTTTTCAAGTGCACAATTAAAAATCCAAGGGCAAAATGGTCCAAGTTGAGAAATAATTGGAATTTTGGCATGGGAGTTTTTGCAACACCTCACATATGCCAAATAGAAGTGGTTTCAACTGTCATAAACTTTCAAAGTCCAATGTTTGACTAAGTCATTTTTTAATTGCACTTGAAAATGCATATTTTGGCATAGCATGTTGAAAATGAAAAATACAATGCCAATTGATGTGGGACCAATGCCAACACATCACAAATGATATTTGGAAGATGTCTGAGCTGTCATACAGCTGTCACAAAGCCTGATGTGAAGTGACATTTTTGCCCTTGCCTTAAGAAATTGCATTATGCTAATTACATGTCATTTTGGCTAATGTGAGATTAAGAGGTGATTAAGCCAGAGTATAAAGCTCTAATTATAACTGAAATGCTAAACACAATCACAATTTTCAAGAGCTGTAACAAACTTTCACCAAAACCTCTCAAGAACTCAAGAATCTTCATCAAGCATTTTGGATCCAAACTCTTCCAATTCTTCATCATTTTGCGAAATTCTTGTTGCTTCGTGTTCCTTGATCCTTCTTCTCCAACTGTTTCATCAATCCATTGCCAAAAAGCATTCAAATCGTGACTGTCCAAAGTATGTGCAACAATGGAGTGTTGTGAATTCTTCCTCCTGGATCGTGTTCGAGCTAACCTAAGCGTTCCACTCACCTTCCTCAACATTCTTCTTCATCTGTTTTGAAGAATCACATCAAGAAGCTTCAAGATTCATCACTGCTCCATCATAAGGTGCAAAATTCGAATCTCTCCTTTGCTTAAATTGTTAGGTGTTTTTGAAAGATCTTTGAATGTAGATCAACATGCAACTCGTAGTTTTTGATTTGGTTCATTATTAAGAGAGATATCATGCTTTGAATGTTTGGATGTGAAACTTTAACCGTTCGATTCGTCTAGCATAGTGAGAATTAGGCGAAATAGTTAGCATATTCTTGATGTACATTGAGAGACGAAGAGAATGATGTATCGCTTGATCATTTTGGTGCGAAAAAGTTCCTAACCGAATCTGGAAGCGGATGAATGTATGAGCGCGCGATGAAGGTTCAAAAACCTGGAAATATTATCGCGTTTGATCCACTGAAACGCAAGGCCAGTTTCAAATTCTGTTTGGCGCCGGTTAGGACCAATCAGACGCGGCCAACGCATTAATGAGTTTGGACCGGCTAGTGATATTTACCATACTGCCACTGATAAGTAATTATATCATAATTCATCTTGAATAATTATTCATTAAAATTAACAAACTTACAAAAATCATAAAAGATTCAATTTAAGGCCAAAATTAGTGAGACTTTTTTTGATAGATCCCAAATTTTGTCTAGAATTTTATAGGCATGATACCATAAGTTGTGCTTGGAGAAATTTTGACTTGGCCTATTGATCTTTGACTTGTGTGCATATTTTGTATGTTTCACCATATCTATCATGAAATGCTCATACTTCCAAAGAAATGAATGAAAATGTTTGTGCTTATTCTGGACATGTTGATGGTGATTTCCATGTAAAGTTTATGATTTTTGGATACTTGGTGATGGAGATGTGATTTTTTGAAGTAAGGTGTGACAATTTGTGTCACACCAAGCTAGGTCATCTTTCTGGTTTTATTTGCATGACCTAGGATTGTTGAATTGCTCCAATTTTTTGCATGAATGATCATTGATATGTCAAGATAACATATGAATTTTGCTGGGATTTTTGGTTGCATTTTCAAATTGATTGATAATTTTCTTCTCTGTATGCTCATTTGATGACCATGTGTGACACATGTTGGCATTTCTTTTGTGAAATTCTCATATGGTATTGGATGAAGATGAAATTTGACATGAGCATAGTAGACACATTGTAGGACATCATGCTTTTGATCCCATTCATTTCTTAATTGTTGTCACTGTTTTATGAATTATTGAAGTGGATGCTTGCTTGAATGTCTTGAATTGGCTTACATAATTGTGTCTGGACTTTTTGATTTTCATTGACCTACTTTCTTTTGTCCAATTGAGCTGAAAATTGACATGCTACTTGTTGATTGTGTCCTGTTTAGGTGTGAATTATTTGAGGATTTTTGGAATTGTTTTGGTATGCCTTTGATTGAAGTCATTCTGTTTGGACTTTTGGTTTTGTATTTGACCTAGTTTGTGGTATATTGTGCATGAATTGATATTGGTGAATGGTATAAGCATGGGACCAATTGCATTTGCTTTTGAATGGTTTTAATTTGATTTTGGATTGGTTTGGCTTGCTGTTTAGATTTTTTTCTCCCTTTTGGATCCTAGGCTTGGCCTAGTGGTCTAGTTTCTCACATTTGGTTTGGATTTTCAGGATGAAATGCACAATGCTTAAGGAGTTTGCTTCAAGGCAATTTTAATTGAGTTTGGTTGATGTTTGTAAACTAACATGACTTTGTTTTGTAGGGATTGATGCTTGAGCTTGAGCTTATAGCTTGCACTTGTGTGCATTAACTTGTGTTTGCCTGTACAGATTAACTGATTAACATTTGCTGTTTACTGTTGGTTTGTCTGAGTACTGATGATACTTGATTGATTTCAGGTACATTTAGTCGCTTACAGTTCTTTAAGAACTTGCTTGCTGCTGCTTGGTTTTTAAACCACTTGAGGTAGGACTTCTATTCTTCATGTAGTCTGGAAGACCTGGCCTGTTACTTGGCCAGGCAACTGTCTGAAGTCCTCCTTAAGAGGCGATGTTTGTGGTTGTTTACATTTGTGCCCAAGCAGGTAAAGACCTCTATGAGGCAATTGGTGGATCAAAGGGATATGCAATCTATCCCCCACTATTCTGTGAGTCGTCCCTCTGCTCACACGGCTGTGTGTTGATGCATTGGGACACAAACCCAAGATCTTGTGCTGTTGCACAATCGAGTCAGAGTCTTTGAGCGTAGAAGGGTCCCTCCATTCTGGACCCACGCTCCTTTGTCTGAAGCTCTCCCTGGTCAGGGATAAGAGCTGTGAAGTCTAATCTTCACTCACCTCTCATCTGCTTCACCTTAGCCCCGCAATGGCAAGGTTAAGAGCGAATACTACCCATGTACAGATGACTTGCTTCGGCAGTCAAACCCATTGTTTGAGCCTCACTTGATTGGCTATAGTGTGTGCTTTGTGAATATTTGTTTGCTCTGTTTGCTTGTATGCTTGTATGCTTGCTTTCTTCCTGGATAGGATTAGCTTGCTGTTGTGCAAGTAGGTAGAAACCTGAACGTAGGGCAATGATACATGACAACACTAGGCTCGAGTCCAGCTCCCTGGTAGTGTGTCTTCCCTTGGTTTCTGGCTAGATTTTCTTTCCCTTGAGGGGGAACTACATCGCCCTGATCCTCGTTCCAGACGAGGTATGTAGGCAGGAGACCGTGCGAGGTCTCTCCGGGCACTTTTTTTTCTTTTTATGTGTGTTTGCTTGTTATCTTCTTGTGCATGTTTGGTTCGGATGCCGATGTAAGTCCAGTGATTGGCTTTCGGGCTCCACGTTTGCCCTTTGGTGTTTGTTTGGTTCGGAAGCTGACGTAATTCCATCGAGTGGTTGTCGGGTTCCAGGTTTGCCGGTGTGTTTGTTTGCTTGTTTGGCGTGCGTGAGCCGAACTACGGCAGCTCTGATGCTCGTTCCAGACGAGATACGTAGGCATAGGATGCGACGTCCTATCGAGCTCTCTTCTTCTTAACCCCACCTGTGTTGTCTTAGCGTGTGTGTATGATGTTTGTCTGTTTATTTTAGCAACCTATTCTTTCTTTTAGAACGTGGATCCCGTCGAGTACGACGGACGTGAGGGGTGCTAATACCTTCCCCTTGCGTAACCGACTCCCTTACCCTTTCTCTTTGGTCGCGAGACCATTTCCTTTCCAGGTTTCTCTGAGCGTTTCCTTTCCCTATCTTGGGATAAATAACGCGCAGTGGCGGCTCTGTGTTGTTTTTGTTTCAGCCCGCCGGTTGTTTTTCGCGGATGCAACAGCTGGCGACTCTGCTGGGGAGTTCAAAGATGTTGACCTGTGCTGGTCCATCTTCCCTAAGCGAGTCCTTCCTAGCGTTCTAGGATAGTTTAGGTTGCTTGTTTTGCTTTATTTACTGCATTTATTATTCTGACTGTGTATATTTGCATAAATATTTGCATGCATCATACTATCATGTTGCCGTCCTCTGTGCAGGTGGTTCCTCTGTTTGGGGTGGGTGTTCTGAGTGGGGCTAAAACCCAGGCCCGAGTATACACCTAGGATTAGTGTGGTCTCATGTTGCCTCCTTTGTGTTAGGTCAATATGTGCCTGGCAGCATGATGTACCACAAGCCGGACGAGGTTCATTTGATAGTGCTCTCCTCTGTGGGGTACTCCACTTTGGTTGAGTTACTTCATTTGAGCTGTTGACTCTGGTGACCGATCATTTCCCGGATCTTTGGTTTAAACGATCTTAAGGGAGCTACAATGGGACACCCGAAAGGGCAAACCCATTGAGTATCTCTGCCCGATTGTCGAGACTATTATCCGCCTTAGGGTGACCTGATTAGAATTTACCTGTGAGGGGAGGGTGATTCTTTCAGATGCATGATCAGATGGTGACTCAGATGGTGACTTTTGGTTCCGTTGATCAGAGTCGTATTTATAAGTCGGATTTATGGCCATTTATTTCAGAGACGCCGAAGTGCTGTCCATGTTATTTATCAGTGGGGATCCGTTTATTTCAGGATTCCCCGGGCCGATTCAGATGATTGTTGGTATCTGTTCAGAGATGGTTTGATGATGATGAGGGTGTATCTGTCAGTTCCGTTTATTTCGGAACCCTTGAGTCGGATTTATGGATACATGTTCCTTCAGATGGTTGTGATCGGTTCAGAGACCGGGCTTCGGTGCAACAGACGATCAGATGACTTGGAGGATGGCACAGTGCATTGCATTCATACATCATTCCCACTTTGCATTCATCTGCATCAAACCTACGTCTAGCCATAGGGGGAGTATTATGGATTGAGAATCTGGTTGAGAGGCATTCGGATGTCAGAATGTTATAGTCAAAATATTATCTGTCTCGATGAAACCAGAATCAAAGGACAGAATCTTCCTCATATGGATAGACGCTGCATTCATGCATATTAACCTGTTTGCTGTTTTGCAGGAATCATTGCTCGCGCTCGTAGAACTGTACCTTTGCACTCAACACGTCCTCACAGATACTTCACCAGACGCAATACTCCCAGACTAATGGACCTCCCAAACACAGATGTTCTCGAGCTGAAAGAGAAAATGAATGAGCTGATCAACATCATGCAGGGTTTTGCAGTTGGTCAGAAAGCTCTGGCTGATAAGGTCGAGAAGCTCGAGCGGGCTTCTGCTGCTAACAGTGTTGTTAACCTGGATGGTGTCTCCAACCAGGGGCTGGGATCCAGGGAGGTAACGCTTCGGCATCAGGATCGAAGAAGCCATTCGGGAACGGTCAGCGCAAGAATGAGGGTGAATCAAGTGCTGTGTATGCCCAGGGAGGACACGGTAGGGATCGTTACTACCAGCACACTGCTGTTGTAACTATCCCTGCTGGTAATCAGTCAGTCCGACAGCAACGTCAATCACCTCAACAGAGAGCCGGGTATCAAGTGAGAGGTAAAGGGATTGATCGCCATTTTGATAAGCCGCCCGTGACATACGCGGTTCTGTTCAAAAAGTTGATGGATCTTGGGTTGGTTCAGCCAAGGGCGATGGTTCCGATGAGAACAGATCAGAAGCCTCCTAACTATGATGAGAACGCCCAGTGTGAATTTCATTCTGGAACACCGGGGCATAACATTGAGGGCTGTAGAGCATTCAAGAATGTTGTCCAGGATCTGGTAGACTCCAAGGCTATCAATTTTGCGCCATCACCGAATGTTAATGCTAATCCCATGCCGGCACATGGTCAGGCAATGGTGAGTGCAATTGCTGAAGATTCGGATCACGCCTGTGCGGTAGGTGAAGAGACTGACAGTAACTGCGGGTTTGATGGTTGGATAAAGCCATGCGCACCGGGGATGGGAATCCAGAACTGGAAGGCTTAAAAGATCAGCACTGACACTCGTCCGGAAGAGTAATATTTCTTGTTGTTAGTTTTTATTTGCATGAAAGCCATATGTGTTGCCCGACACGTAATGGTTCATTGTAAGGGCCACCTCATGTTTAAATTTGCATTTTCTGCATCATTAATAAATGGATGTTTTTCAGTCAAAAAGCGGTGTTCCCTGTTTTTCATTTATTTTGGCAGTTTAAAAACAAATAAAAATGGCAATGTTTTCATTTTTCCTTTTTGATTTGTCTCGTTCCGAATTCAAAAATAATTCTCCGGATCTCGTTGATAACAATTTGGTTACACCTCATATGACTTCGACAATCCGATCTATCATGCCGAAGAAGAAGGCGAAGAAGATTGTGATCTGCTGGAATTAGCCAGGTTGTCGAAACAAGAGAAGAAGGTGATTCAGCCGCATGCGGAGCGGATTGAGATTGTTATTCCAAGTAACCGCCGAGGTCAGAAAGGAAATGAAATTGTGGCCGCTTCAGAGGCAAGTCGAGAGCAGAATGGTAGCCCTGTTAAAAGAGCAGGTGGATACCTTCGCCTGGTCATGTCAGGATATGCCAGGGTCAGATACCGGTGTCGTTGTGCACAAGCTACCGGGGAGAGAAGACTGTCCTCTAGAGAGGCAGAATGCCAGTGCCGCGTATCACAGTGACTTTGTTTCATGATATGATTCATCGTGGAATCAAATGCTATGTTGATGGCATGATAGCAAAGTCCCGAACAGAAGAGGGGCATTTGGCAGATCTGGCCAAGCTGAGTAGACCGGTTGAGACAATTCAAACGGAGGTTGAATTCAGATAAGTGCACTATCAGAGTGCGGTCCGGTTGGATGTTGGGGTTCATTGGAAAAGAGGAATCGAGGTTGATCCTGCTTAAAAAAAAAAAAAAAAAAAAAAAAAAAAAAAGCAATAAGAGAAATGCCTGAACCGAGAACAGAGAAAGAGGTTCGTGGTCTATTAGGTAGATTGAACTACATGTCATGGTTCACATCTTATCTAACAGCCACGTGTGAACCCATATTCAAAAAAAAAAAATCAATCAAACGGTCAGGTGAAATATTGATTGCCAAGGGGCATTGAAAAAATAAAAGAATAAGTTGCAAGAACCTCTGATTCTGTTGCCTCCCTATGGAGAGAGACTGTTAATCTGGTACTTGACAGCCTTCAAGGGGTCTACGAGGTGTATTGGGTCAGCATGACGAGTCTTGTCGAAAAGAGCATGCAATTTACCTAAGCAAAAAGTTTATCGACTGTGAAACAATACATTCACTGCTCGAGAAAACTTGATGTACTTTGGCATAGGCTGCTCGCCGACCGAGACAGTATATGCTGGTTCATACCACTTTGTGGGTTTCC
Organism: Lathyrus oleraceus; assembly: GCF_024323335.1. Classification (NCBI taxonomy): domain Eukaryota; kingdom Viridiplantae; phylum Streptophyta; class Magnoliopsida; order Fabales; family Fabaceae; genus Lathyrus; species Lathyrus oleraceus. Next base: position 504,436,221 of record NC_066583.1, on the reverse strand, counting down.
AAGATGGATCCGATCAAGTATGGGTTTGAGAATCCAGCATCGGCCGGACAGGTTGCGAAAGAGCAAAAGAATGTTGACTGATTTGTGATACTCTCAGAAAGCAATAAAGGGGTGTATTGTCTGATTACATCGCCCCGCAACCCCTTGAGTATTATCAACCGATGAAGTTTGAGTTCCCTGATGAGGACATCTCGAGGTGCTCTAATCGAAAGATTGAGAGTAACCGATCCCGGAGGAGGGGCCTGACCCTGAATCCGAACGGATTCTGATGTCTGATGGGGAGGTTAAGGTGGATAAGCTTTCGTTGCCCGGATAACGTTTGAATGCACCGACGGTGCGATTGTGCAGAAAATGGTGGTAACCTACAAAGACTGGCATGAAATGTTGCTGTTTGCGTTGCATGGGTATCGAACGTCGGTGCGCACATCTATTGGGGCAACTCCTTTCTCATTGGTATATGGGATGGAAGCGGTGCTACCGGTTGAGGTTCAAATTCCCTCTTTGAGAGTCCTGATGGACGTGAAGAAATTGCAAGAGGCTGAATGGGTAAGAACCCGGTATGAAGAGTTGAGCCTGATAGAGGAAAAGAGGCTAGCAGCCATCTGTCATGGGCAGTTATACCAACAGCGAATGAAGCGTGCTTTCGACAAGAAGGTACGACCCCGGGTATATCACGTAGGTGATATGGTGCTGAAAAGGATCCTTCCTCCTCAAAACGATCGAAGGGGCAAATGGACACCGAATTATGAATCCCAGCATGGTCAAGAAGGTTTTCTCTGGCGGAGCCTTGTTGCTAACGACCATGGATGGCGAAGACTTTCCATCCCCTGTGAATGCGGACGCAGTTAAAAAATACTTCGTATAAAGAGACCCGCTGGACGAAAAGAATAAAATAGTCCAGGCAAAAATGGGCATCCCGGCGAACCAAAAAAAACAGAAAAGAAAAGGTTCGGGCAAAAATTAGGGATAATAAAAGAAAAGAACTGTACACCCGGCAAGTCGAAAACCCCACAAGGGCGGCTTGGGCAAAAAAGGGTATCCCGGTGGACTAAAAAACCCGAAAGGGCGGTCCAGGCAAAAGAGGGATTGAAACGAACAACTGCGTCCAGCATGATCGTTTGCGCTTTGGTTAAAGCATCATGGATAATACCCGGTAGGGATCAGTTGGAATTGTCTTGTTCAGAAGGCAGAAAGCACGGAGAGTCTGAGGACATATGGGGTGTAACCGAGTTGGAACTCGATGAGATCACGGGTTTCACATTGCCATTAGGATAGATTTTTCCTTTTGCGCAATTACCTCTTTTCAGGAATTGCTTCCTTTGTATTGCTCAATTTGAGCCACACTTTTCAAATCAATAAAATGCATATTCAGTCAAATAATTTTGTTTTTGTTTTTCATTACCGCTTTGATTGCAAAAACATCCAATTATTTTTGATAAAGAATCTTGCATTTTAACACATACAGGTTCCTTCCAATGCATGTTTATAAGATCGAAAGCTTGAAATCTTATTCGGAAGGATTGAGTGACTCAAGTGTTGAAATCTTGACACGCCTGGGGCACGGTTTTATCTAACGATCTGTTTTGCAGGTGCTGTTAGTTATTTTCACTCACTTGCAGGTTGTGATGTGGAAGCTTGTCGACAAAAACAAATCCCCATGGAGTCCAGACAGGGACGAATGAATGTATGAAGGGATGACGAAGACGTTGAGACGTACGACGATCCTTGATTTTAACCAAGAAGACTCTTCAAAATCGGAAGATTGGAAAGTCTGTAGAAATTCCCCGTAGAGTCCGATCAGGGACGAAAGAATATGAAGGGATGACGGAGAAGACGTTGGGACGTCCGACAACCTTTGGAATTAATCAAGAAGACTCTTCAAAGTCGGAAAATTGAAATTATGTATAAATCCCAGGAGTACGTTTCCGTCGAGCGCGGAGCGATTGGGAATACAAGATGATGGAGCAGAAAAGGTCCAGACGAGACTGGGAATTCTCAAAAGTGGAAAGATGATACGAGATTGGGAGGTGGATACCATGGTTCGACGAGTCGACGGGTGTTCTGTACCAACTTTTCTCATTTCCCCAGCGTGGTCCCCAAGCAGAGTTAGAGGACCAAATCTCCAGCAGATCCAAGGTCTATGGATCCCTTAGCCGAGTCAAGATGATTATCCCCGGCAGGTAAATGGTGTTTCCTCGGCAGCCAAGCCTGAAGGTTGCTATTCCCCGAGTGGAGCGGGTTTCAGTGAAATATATCTCCAGCAGTGTTTATCCTACCCGCGGATTGGACAAGTTTCCGTAGCAGGCCGATATCTGCATCCCCAGCTGAGTTCATCCTACCAGTGGATTGCATGGGTTGTCCCCAGCGGAGTAGCATTCGTTTCCCTAGCAGGGTTAGGATGGTTGTATCCCCGGCAGGTGTCAGATCGATGCTTCCCCAGTTGCCAGGCCTGGAGGTTGCTGTTTCCCGGCGGAGCTCTCTGTGAGCGTTTCCCCAGTGAAGTCGTCAGGTATCTGTGAGGTTTTCTCGAAGCAGAGTCGAGATTTATATCCTCAGCAAGTCAAAGATTGTTGTATCCCCACAGAGTGCATTGGTGGTTCTTATCCCCGGCAATTCCCGAGCGGATTGGGTGCAAAGGAGGTTCTTCCCCCCAGCAAGGGTTGCCTTATTCCCAGCAGCAGTGCTATTCCCCAGCAGGGTGGAGATCGGAGTATTGACGAGTTCCTCAGCAGAGTGTCTCGTGCTTCCCAGAAGAATCCCTTGAAGGGGATACTTTTTATACATTCATCATGAAAAAAATAGCGTAGCATGTTGCATAGAAAAATAATAAAGCGCGTAGCATTTCCATAATTATGGAGCATTACGCAGAAAAAATCAATCATGCATCATATTGCAAGCACAAGCTAGTCTCAAGCCGTGGTTACCGTTTGAGAGGTGGTTTTACCAGAAGTAGAGGTGTTACTCCGAGGAGTTTGGCCTCATGATTTGATCAAAGGTATTTCCCCAGTAGTGCGATACTGGAGGAGTTTTTCCGTCGGGCAGAGATGGAAAGGTTACGCGATCAGCGCGATTCAAGCCGTGGTTACCGCTTGAAGGTTTGGTTTCATCAGATGGTTGGAGATGTTACTCTGAGGAGTTTAGCATCATGACGTCAGATCAGCAATGTTCCCCAGTAGTGCGATATTGGAGGAAATGTTTCCGTCGGACAGAGATGGAAATAATATCAGAAGACGTTACGCGATCAGCGTGATTCCGGGGTTCAAGTGAAGAAAGGGAAGTGTTGCGACATTTTCTGGAGATCGGGGTTCAATCAGAGAAGAGTATATGCTGAGGCATTTTCTGGGGTTCAAATGAAGATTGGAGTTGAAGAATGTATCCGGGATGAGGTCCTTAGGATTATCTTCTGTTCATGTGTCACCTTAGACTTTGGCGGATGCCAGTGGAGGTCGTTACGGGTGTCTTCGGAAGAAGAGATGCACATGTTACCTTCCTTTTGTGAAGGTATACCCTCTGATATGTTGCCCTCAGAGTGGTGTTTGGTGTTATTTCCGACGTTGCCAGCGGAATTATCACAAGAAATTGGAGATCGGGGTTCAAATGGAGAAAGGGAAATGTGGAGACATTTTCTGGAGACGGGGTTCAAATGGAGAAAGGGAGATGTTGCGGCATTTTCTGGAGAACGGGGTTCACAATGGCGATCGCAAGTTATCGTCAGGCGACTGGGGTTCAAACTGGAGAATGGGGTTCATTATTGTGGCAAACAGGAGAATGGGGTTCAAATGCGGTGATCGGGGATCATTTGTGAAAAGAAAAATTCTGGGGTTCAAGAAAATGAAAAAGATCAGAAAATTTCGGGGTTCAAGAAAAAGCAAAAAAAAAGAATAATATTAATCCCCAGCGGATGTGGTGTTCAGGCCATGGTTATCCCTGTGTTACTATTTATTTTGGTATCCAGGTCGACAGTTCCATTTCGGTATTCAGGCCGACTTTTCTTTCGTACCAAACGGATTTTTGTTCAAGATTGTTTCTTCGCCGATGCTGACAGGCGTTGTTAATTATATCCCATCAGAGTGCAAATTGTTCGTCTGTTCTTGGTATTCAATCACTCTTCATCCTGATCATCTGAAAGCCGAGGCTATTCATATCGACAGGTTCACAGTGGATTGAATAGGGGCAGCTGTAACACCTCAAAATTTGCCCTCCTCTCTTGGGACTAGTTTAACATATTACATATCATTTTTAGGTCATTAGGCATTGCATATTACATATCATGTGGTCACATTGTGCAAGCTATTCCCCAAGTCTTGATTAGAAGATAGGAGGTCATGTGCAAGCTAGGGTTTCATTGGACTGGTCATTAATCATCTGAGGATGTGGAGGTCCAAATTAGGGTTTTGTGATTCTCAAGAAGATTGGTTTTCATCTTGTTTGGATTGATACATCATCATCATGGTTTATCATCAGAAGATTCAAGTGTTGAAGCATATTCCTTGAGATTAGGGTTTTGACCACTAGTCAACCCTAATCAGTTGCATTGGGCCAATCAGGGCATATGAAGGAGATGGGGTCTATGATGGATATGGGGATCATAATATGATTTTATGGAGCTTATTGAGGCTAGGGTTTCATCCTTGAACCATTTCATCAGAGGATTGGGGCAACTGGATCAATGCTTTGCCAAATTCATCTATCAGTTGAAAAAGTCAACTGTGGTCAACTGTGCATGATTTAATGGATTTGGAGGTGGAAGTGAGTTGGATACACTTCATTCATGTTGGAACAAGTGTTATTTGACATTGCAAAGCTTAAGAATGAAGAAAATCAAGTCAGGACAAAAATTGCCAAAAATAGAAAGTGACTTATAATGGAAGTTTCCAAAAATGGAAAGTTTTTGACCTCAAATTTACATGTCCAAGGAAGCTTCAAATCAAAATTTGTTCAACATGAAAGTTGTAGATCTTGGTCTCACCTTTCCAAAAAGTCAGAGAACTTGAAATTCCCATGTATGGTTGGCAAGTTATGGTCCATTCAATTTCAAAAATGACCCATAATCAAAGTGGCATAACTTTCACATGGAGTGTCCAAATTGAGTGATCTTTTTATGTGTAAACTCCATTTGACATGTACTTTCATGGTGCATAATTGGAATTCATCAAAAATGGTCAATGCAAAAGGTCATTTTTCAAGTGCACAATTAAAAATCCAAGGGCAAAATGGTCCAAGTTGAGAAATAATTGGATTTTTGGCATGGGAGTTTTTGCAACACCTCACATATGCCAAATAGAAGTGGTTTCAACTGTCATAAACTTTCAAAGTCCAATGTTTGACTAAGTCATTTTTGAATTGCACTTGAAAATGCATATTTTGGCATAGCATGTTGAAAATGAAAAATACAATGCCAATTGATGTGGGACCAATGCCAACACATCACAAATGATATTTGGAAGATGTCTGAGCTGTCATACAGCTGTCACAAAGCCTGATGTGAAGTGACATTTTTGCCCTTGCCTTAAGAAATTGCATTATGCTAATTACATGTCATTTTGGCTAATGTGAGATTAAGAGGTGATTAAGCCAGAGTATAAAGCTCTAATTATAACTGAAATGCTAAACACAATCACAATTTTCAAGAGCTGTAATAAACTTTCACCAAAACCTCTCAAGAACTCAAGAATCTTCATCAAGCATTTTGGATCCAAACTCTTCCAATTCTTCATCATTTTGCGAAATTCTTGTTGCTTCGTGTTCCTTGATCCTTCTTCTCCAACTGTTTCATCAATCCATTGCCAAAAAGCATTCAAATCGTGACTGTCCAAAGTATGTGCAACAATGGAGTTTTGTGAATTCTTCCTCCTGGATCGTGTTCGAGCTAACCTAAGCGTTCCACTCACCTTCCTCAACATTCTTCTTCATCTGTTTTGAAGAATCACATCAAGAAGCTTCAAGATTCATCACTGCTCCATCATAAGGTGCAAAATTCGAATCTCTCCTTTGCTTAAATTGTTAGGTGTTTTTGAAAGATCTTTGAATGTAGATCAACATGCAACTCGTAGTTTTTGATTTGGTTCATTATTAAGAGAGATATCATGCTTTGAATGTTTGGATGTGAAACTTTAACCGTTCGATTCGTCTAGCATAGTGAGAATTAGGCGAAATAGTTAGCATATTCTTGATGTACATTGAGAGACGAAGAGAATGATGTATCGCTTGATCATTTTGGTGCGAAAAAGTTCCTAACCGAATCTGGAAGCGGATGAATGTATGAGCGCGCGATGAAGGTTCAAAAACCTGGAAATATTATCGCGTTTGATCCACTGAAACGCAAGGCCAGTTTCAAATTCTGTTTGGCGCCGGTTTGGACCAATCAGACGCGGCCAACGCATTAATGAGTTTGGACCGGCTAGTGATATTTACCATACTGCCACTGATAAGTAATTATATCATAATTCATCTTGAATAATTATTCATTAAAATTAACAAACTTACAAAAATCATAAAAGATTCAATTTAAGGCCAAAATTAGTGAGACTTTTTTTGATAGATCCCAAATTTTGTCTAGAATTTTATAGGCATGATACCATAAGTTGTGCTTGGAGAAATTTTGACTTGGCCTATTGATCTTTGACTTGTGTGCATATTTTGTATGTTTCACCATATCTATCATGAAATGCTCATACTTCCAAAGAAATGAATGAAAATGTTTGTGCTTATTCTGGACATGTTGATGGTGATTTCCATGTAAAGTTTATGATTTTTGGATACTTGGTGATGGAGATGTGATTTTTTGAAGTAAGGTGTGACAATTTGTGTCACACCAAGCTAGGTCATCTTTCTGATTTTATTTGCATGACCTAGGATTGTTGAATTGCTCCAATTTTTTGCATGAATGATCATTGATATGTCAAGATAACATATGAATTTTGCTGGGATTTTTGGTTGCATTTTCAAATTGATTGATAATTTTCTTCTCTGTATGCTCATTTGATGACCATGTGTGACACATGTTGGCATTTCTTTTGTGAAATTCTCATATGGTATTGGATGAAGATGAAATTTGACATGAGCATAGTAGACACATTGTAGGACATCATGCTTTTGATCCCATTCATTTCTTAATTGTTGTCACTGTTTTATGAATTATTGAAGTGGATGCTTGCTTGAATGTCTTGAATTGGCTTACATAATTGTGTCTGGACTTTTTGATTTTCATTGACCTACTTTCTTTTGTCCAATTGAGCTGAAAATTGACATGCTACTTGTTGATTGTGTCCTGTTTAGGTGTGAATTATTTGAGGATTTTTGGAATTGTTTTGGTATGCCTTTGATTGAAGTCATTCTGTTTGGACTTTTGGTTTTGTATTTGACCTAGTTTGTGGTATATTGTGCATGAATTGATATTGGTGAATGGTATAAGCATGGGACCAATTGCATTTGCTTTTGAATGGTTTTAATTTGATTTTGGATTGGTTTGGCTTGCTGTTTAGATTTTTTTCTCCCTTTTGGACCCTAGGCTTGGCCTAGTGGTCTAGTTTCTCACATTTGGTTTGGATTTTCAGGATGAAATGCACAATGCTTAAGGAGTTTGCTTCAAGGCAATTTTAATTGAGTTTGGTTGATGTTTGTAAACTAACATGACTTTGTTTTGTAGGGATTGATGCTTGAGCTTGAGCTTATAGCTTGCACTTGTGTGCATTAACTTGTGTTTGCCTGTACAGATTAACTGATTAACATTTGCTGTTTACTGTTGGTTTGTCTGAGTACTGATGATACTTGATTGATTTCAGGTACATTTAGTCGCTTACAGTTCTTTAAGAACTTGCTTGCTGCTGCTTGGTTTTTAAACCACTTGAGGTAGGACTTCTATTCTTCATGTAGTCTGGAAGACCTGGCCTGTTACTTGGCCAGGCAACTGTCTGAAGTCCTCCTTAAGAGGCGATGTTTGTGGTTGTTTACATTTGTGCCCAAGCAGGTAAAGACCTCTATGAGGCAATTGGTGGATCAAAGGGATATGCAATCTATCCCCCACTATTCTGTGAGTCGTCCCTCTGCTCACACGGCTGTGTGTTGATGCATTGGGACACAAACCCAAGATCTTGTGCTGTTGCACAATCGAGTCAGAGTCTTTGAGCGTAGAAGGGTCCCTCCATTCTGGACCCACGCTCCTTTGTCTGAAGCTCTCCCTGGTCAGGGATAAGAGTTGTGAAGTCTAATCTTCACTCACCTCTCATCTGCTTCACCTTAGCCCCGCAATGGCAAGGTTAAGAGCGAATACTACCCATGTACAGATGACTTGCTTCGGCAGTCAAACCCATTGTTTGAGCCTCACTTGATTGGCTATAGTGTGTGCTTTGTGAATATTTGTTTGCTCTGTTTGCTTGTATGCTTGTATGCTTGCTTTCTTCCTGGATAGGATTAGCTTGCTGTTGTGCAAGTAGGTAGAAACCTGAACGTAGGGCAATGATACATGACAACACTAGGCTCGAGTCCAGCTCCCTGGTAGTGTGTCTTCCCTTGGTTTCTGGCTAGATTTTCTTTTCCTTGAGGGGGAACTACATCGCCCTGATCCTCGTTCCAGACGAGGTATGTAGGCAGGAGACCGTGCGAGGTCTCTCCGGGCACTTTTTTTTTCTTTTTGTGTGTGTTTGCTTGTTATCTTCTTGTGCATGTTTGGTTCGGATGCCGATGTAAGTCCAGTGATTGGCTTTCGGGCTCCACGTTTGCCCTTTGGTGTTTGTTTGGTTCGGAAGCTGACGTAATTCCATCGAGTGGTTGTCGGGTTCCAGGTTTGCCGGTGTGTTTGTTTGCTTGTTTGGCGTGCGTGAGCCGAACTACGGCAGCTCTGATTCTCGTTCCAGACGAGATACGTAGGCATAGGATGCGACGTCCTATCGAGCTCTCTTCTTCTTAACCCCACCTGTGTTGTCTTAGCGTGTGTGTATGATGTTTGTCTGTTTATTTTAGCAACCTATTCTTTCTTTTAGAACGTGGATCCCGTCGAGTACGACGGACGTGAGGGGTGCTAATACCTTCCCCTTGCGTAACCGACTCCCTTACCCTTTCTCTTTGGTCGCGAGACCATTTCCTTTCCAGGTTTCTCTGAGCGTTTCCTTTCCCTATCTTGGGATAAATAACGCGCAGTGGCGGCTCTGTGTTGTTTTTGTTTCAGCCCGCCGGTTGTTTTTCGCGGATGCGACAGATGGATGCTCTAATCGAGTTTCTCGAGCATCAGGTCATTGACGATCCGAATGATACTTGGACTTCTTTACTTCCTCAGTCTTCCAAGTTCTGGAAAAGGAGGTATGACAGACTCGCCAAAGACAAAGCGGATATGGAAGCAACATATGAGAGAGAGGTTAAGAGGCTTCGTGCAACTTATCTTCCGGCATCCCGAGCTTCTAGGGATCCATAGGATGTTTATTTTCCTTTTCTCTTGTAATAATTGACAATGCTGTACTTCTTTCCCAAATATATTTGATGAGATATTTTCCATATGCAATTAAATGCTTAATATTCAAAAATTTGCAAATAATACCCTAAAGTTCCTTCGAAAAAAAACAAATCATGTGCACCAGCATTGCATGCATCATTTGCATAAGCAGGTGTTGTTCCGGTCTTCTTGTCTGTGGCCTAACTCTGTGCTCTTCATTTATTTTGAAGACAAGCTGACTCATCGATACTACACCAGAGCCAACTCTTCTAGATTGATGGATCATCTTGAGCAAGAAAACCGAGAGCTGAAAGAGGAAGTCGCCAGACTGAGTGCTTTAATGGAATCTTTCCTAGTTGCTCAGAATCAGTCGTCTCCACCACCTGCAACTCCTCCCCGGAGGACTGTTATCTCTGAGGTTGTGTCTGCAACAGTGCCAGCTGCCAGTGCCCATTTTGTGCCAACAGCCATGCCGCCCGGGTTTCCGTGGGGGATGCCTCCTGGTTTTATGCCTGATATTCCTGCGCCAACATTCGCTTCGATGCCGACATCTAGCCCGGTCATTGCTGTTCCTCCTTCTGTCGTGCATACCGTTCCTAGGGTAGACGACACCATCTATCATTCTGAGCCGTCTGAGGGCCCAGATTTTCATGAGAAGATGGATGCTATGAATGACCAATTTCTTGAACTCCACAAGGAATTGAAGACCCTTCGAGGAAAGGATTTGTTCGGCAAGTCTGCAGCCGAGTTGTGTTTAGTTCCCGGTGTGAAAATTCCTGTCAAATTCAAAGTCCCAGACTTTGAGAAGTACAAGGGGAACACCTGCCCTCTCAGCCACCTGGTTATGTATGCCAGGAAAATGTCTACTCAAACGGATAATGATCAGCTGCTCATTCATTATTTTCAGGACAGCCTGTCTGGTGCTGCACTAAGATGGTATATGAGTCTGGATAGTGCAAAAGTCCGTTCCTTCAATGATCTTGGCGAAGCCTTCGTCAAGCAGTACAAATATAACATGGATATGGCTCCCGATCGGGATCAGCTTAGAGCCATGTCCCAGAAGGACAAAGAGACATTTAAAGAGTACGCCCAAAGGTGGCGAGAGCTGGCAGCTCAGATTACTCCTCCGCTGGAAGAGAAGGAAATGACCAAAATCTTTTTGAAGACTTTGAGTTCATTTTACTACGAGCGGATGATTTCTAGTGCTCCCTCTGATTTCACCGAGATGGTGAACATGGGGATGCGATTGGAGGAAGGAGTCCGTGAAGGACGACTATCCAAAGATGAAGGCTCTTCTAGGAAACGATATGGGGCGTTTACGAAGAAGAAAGATGGAGAGGCACATGCTGTGCAATCCCATGTCAAACCCAGAAGACCCTCTGCTAGGAGGAAGCCTGTGTGTTCAGCCAGCAATCAGCATCAGGTGGCTCACATAGCACCTGTTTTCAGAGACAATCAACACAATAATCAACAACCACAGCAGCAGTATCAGCAACAGTCTCACCCTCAGCAGCAGGCTTACCAGCCTCGCAACAGTAATCCAGCTAGTACGAGTTATGAAAGGAAGAAGATCACTTTCGATCCTATTCTTGTGTCATATGCAGAGATGTATCCCTCTTTAATAGAGCGGAAATTGATTACTCCAAGGGATCCTCCGGCTATACCTGCTAACCCGCAGTGGTGGTATAAGCCTGATCGACATTGTGTTTACCACTCTGGTGCTCCGGGTCATAATGTGGAAAACTGTTTTCCATTGAAGACTAAGGTTCAAGACCTTATGAGATGCGGCATTCTGAGCTTTGAGGACTCAGGCCCTAATGTTATGAAGAACCCATTACCCGAGCATGGGAAGTCAGTTAACATGGTCCAGGGTTGCCCTGGCAAATATAAGGTCAAATATGTAAGTCATATCCGACAGTCATTGGTTGAGTTGCATCGTCTACTGTGTGATTACAGTCATCTGGAGCACGACCATGACAAATGCCGTATCTGCTCTATCAATCGTTTGGGTTGTCGCCAAGTGCGTAAAGATCTGCAAGAATTACTGGATGATGGGACTATTGAGATTCTTCAGAACAGAAATGTTGATGAAGACGAGCCAGAGGTGAATGTGATTTCTTCGGTATTCAGAATCCCTGAGCCTGTTGTCATTCGTTATGATGGTAGCAAGCAGAAGGTTTCTCCTTCCTTGGTTATCAAGCCTGCATGCCCTATGCCTTATTCTTCTGATAAAGCAATTCCATTCCGCTATAATCCAGTTGTTGTTGAAGATGGGAAAGAAGTGTCGTTGCCTTCATCCTCTGTTGTAAACATAGCTGATGTCAGTGGGTTGACCCGTAGCGGTCGTGTGTTTTCTGCACCCCCGAAGCCTCAGGCTGTTGCTGACTCTGTTGAGCTTCCGATTGGGAATGCTGTTAATTCTCTGAATCCGGCATCTGTTGCTAAACCCTCCTCTGTACAAAAGACTCCTACTTCTTCTGTTGGCCCTAGTGGCACTGTGAATGAAGACTGTGATGAGATGCTGAAGCTCATAAAGAAGAGTGAGTACAACGTTGTAGACCAGCTTCTACAAACGCCATCCAAAATCTCCGTGTTATCGTTGCTTCTGAATTCAGAACCCCATAGGGAGGCTCTGCATAAAGTTTTGGACGTGGCTTATGTTGATCATGATGTCACTATTGAACAGTTTGACAGCATTGTTGCAAACATTACTGCTTGTAACACTTTGAGTTTCTGTGACTCTGATCTCCTTGAGGAGGGAAGAGACCACAACATGGCTTTACATATATCTATGAATTGCAAGAACGACGCCATGTCCAACGTGCTGGTGGACACTGGGTCATCTCTGAATGTATTGCCGAAATCCACTCTCTCTAGATTGTCATATCAAGGGCCTCCCATGAGGCAAAGTGGTGTTGTTGTGAAAGCTCTTGATGGGTCGCGTAAGACTGTGATTGGGGAAGTTGATCTCCCAATCAAGATTGGACCAAGTGATTTCCAGATCACCTTTCAGGTTATGGATATCCACCCATCTTATAGTTGTCTCCTTGGTAGACCATGGATTCACGAGGCTGGCGCCGTGACATCCACCCTACACCAGAAGCTGAAATTTGTTAAGAATAAGAAACTGGTTGTGATAGGGGGAGAAAAGGCTCTCCTGGTTAGCCACCTGTCTTCCTTCTCATACATTGATGCTGAGGATGAAGTTGGAACTCCTTTCCAAGCTTTGTCTATAGCCGAGCCTGTTGAGAAGAGGTCTCTTTCATTTGCTTCCTATCGAGATGCGAAACTGGCCATTGAGTGTGGTGCAGTTGCTGGTCTAGGAAAAATGATCGAGCTTGAAGACAATAAGTCCCGGGTTGGCATTGGCTATTCTTCTGGGGTCTTCAACGACAAAGAATTGTTCAAGAGTGGAGGTTTCATCCACGCCGATCAAGCTGAGGAAGCTGCTGCTATCTTGGAAGAAAATGCAGAGGATACTGACAATTTTGTCATCCCTGGCGGGATCTGCCACAATTGGGTCGCTGTAGATGTTCCTACGGTCATTCATAAGTCAGCGTAATATGTTCACTTTGTTCAGAAAACCCTTCTCCCATGCCAAAAGGAGAAGTGATGACATTGTTGGCATCATATATACAATGATATTTCATTCAATTGATGCATGTTAAACATTTGTTTTTCCAATTGTTTTCACTTTTTGCTTTTTTGCATGAAATCGGTGATCACAAAAAACCCTAAACAAGAATAAAAGCAATCTTTTCATATGCATAATGATTTGCTTGTTTAAATTCTAAAGTTTTTTATTATCCAAAATCATTATGCAGGTTAATTCTAAAACCCATTGAACATAATGATCCAACGCCATCTCCCAATTTTGAATTCCCTGTATTTGAAGCAGAGGAAGATGATGTTGAAAGGATTCCTGATGAGATTACCCGTCTTCTTGAGCACGAAGAGAAGATCATTCAGCCGCATCTTGAGAATCTGGAAATAGTCAACTTGGGGTCTGAAGATTGTGTTCGAATAGTGAAGATTGGGGCACTCCTTGAAGAGTCTGTCAAGAAGGGGTTGATTAGTTTTCTACGAGAATATTCTGATATCTTCGCTTGGTCATATGAATACATGCCGGGTCTAGATACAGATATTGTGCAACATTTCCTGCCTCTGAAGCCTGAGTGCGTGCCTGTGAAGCAGAAGCTCAGAAGAACTCATCCAGATATGGCAGTGAAGATCAAAGAGGAAGTTCAGAAGCAAATTGATGCGGGATTTCTGGTGACTTCCACATATCCTCAATGGGTGGCCAATATTGTGTCTGTGCCTAAGAAAGACGGAAAAGTCCGCATGTGTGTTGATTACAGAGATTTGAATAAGGCTAGTCCGAAAGATGATTTCCCTCTACCACACATTGATATGTTGGTAGACAATACAACTAAATTCAAAGTCTTTTCGTTTATGGACGGATTTTCCGAATATAATCAAATCAAGATGGCACCCGAGGATATGGAGAAGACAACATTCATCACACCTTGGGGAACATTCTGTTATCGAGTGATGCCCTTTGGTTTGAAGAACGCCGGAGCCACGTATCAACGAGCTATGACTACCTTGTTTCATGATATGATGCACAAGGAGATAGAGGTCTATGTCGATGATATGATTGCTAAGTCACGAACGAAAGTGGAACATATTGAGCATTTGTTGAAGCTTTTTCAGCGTTTGAGGAAGTTCAAGCTTCGTCTGAATCCGAACAAATGTACATTTGGAGTCCGTTCTGGCAAGTTATTGGGCTTTGTAGTCAACGAGAGAGGTATTGAGGTTGATCCTGCAAAGGTCAAAGCAATACAAGAGATGCCTGCGCCCAAAACTGAAAAGCAAGTCCGAGGTTTTCTTGGCCGCTTGAACTATATTTCCAGATTTATATCCCACATGATTGCCACATGTGCGCCGATATTCAAGCTCCTCCGGAAAGATCAATCTCATGATTGGACCGAGGATTGCCAGAAAGCTTTCGACAGTATCAAAGAATATCTGTCTGAACCTCCGATCTTGTCTCCGCCTGTGGAAGGAAGACCTCTGATCATGTATCTGACTGTTCTTGAAGACTCTATGGGTTGTGTCCTTGGTCAGCAAGACGAATCGGGAAAGAAAGAATCGGCTATCTACTACTTGAGTAAGAAGTTCACTGATTATGAGTCTCGATACTCAATGCTTGAGAAAACATGTTGTGCATTAGCTTGGGCCGCTAAGCGTTTACGCCAGTATATGATAAATCATACAACTTGGTTGATATCCAAAATGGATCCAATCAAGTATATCTTCGAGAAGCCTGCTTTAATTGGGAGGATTGCCCGTTGGCAGATGTTGTTGTCTGAGTATGATATCGAGTATCGAGCTCAGAAAGCTATCAAAGGTAGTATCTTGGCTGACCATTTGGCACATCAGCCGATTGAAGATCATCAGTCAGTTCAGTACGACTTCCCAGACGAGGAGATTCTGTATTTGAAAATGAAAGATTGCGATGAGCCTACACTTGATGAAGGTCCGGAACCGGGTTCCAGATGGACGATGGTGTTCGATGGCGCTGTAAATCAGTACGGAAATGGAATTGGGGCAGTAAGCATTACTCCTTAGGGCACACATATTCCGTTTACAGCAAGGCTAACTTTAAAATGCACGAGTAATATGGCTGAGTACGAAGCCTGCATCATGGGATTAGAAGAGTGCATTGATCTAAGGATCAAACATCTTGATGTGTATGGTGATTCGGCCTTGGTTGTCAATCAGATCAAGGGTGAATGGGAGATGAATCAGCCCAGTCTTATTCCATACAGAGATTATGCGAGGAGAATTTCAACGTTCTTTACAGAAGTTGACTTTCATCATATTCCTCGAGAAGATAATCGGATGGCAGATGCTCTTGCTACGCTTGCTTCAATGATTGTGGTCAAGTATTGGAATGAAGTTCCCAATATCACCGTGATGCGCATGGATAGACCAGCTCACGTGTTTGCAGTTGAAGAAGTACAAGATGACAAGCCTTGGTATTATGATATCAAGAATTTCCTCCAGAACCAGGTCTACCCGCCTGGGGCATCTGTGAAAGATAGGAAACTTTGAGAAGGTTGTCAGGCAGTTTCTACCTCAGTGGTGAAGTGTTGTATAAGAGAAATTTTGACATGGTTTTGCTCAGATGCGTGGATAGACACGAAGCAAACCTGTTGATGACTGAGGTCCATGAGGGTTCATTTGGTACTCATTCCAATGGACATGCCATGGCTAGAAAGATGCTGAGGGCAAGCTACTATTGGCTGACAATGGAGTCTGACTGCTGCAATATATGTGAAGAAATGCCACAAGTGTCAGATTTACGCGGACAAGATTCATATTCCTCCGACACTTCTGAATATGATTTCATCACCATGGCCTTTCTCTATGTGGGGAATTGACATGATTGGCATGATTGAACCAAAAGCGTCCAACGGACACAGGTTTATTCTCGTAGCAATTGACTACTTCACCAAATGGGTTGAAGCGGCGTCGTATGCGAATGTGACCAGGCAGGTGGTCGTGAAGTTTATCAAGAATCAGCTGATATGCCGTTATGGTGTGCCAGATAAGATCATTACTGATAATGGATCTAATCTGAATAACAAGATGATGGAAGAGTTGTGCGCTGAGTTCAAGATTGCACACCATAACTCCTCTCCTTACAGACCCAAGATGAATGGGGCTGTTGAAGCTGCTAATAAGATCATCAAGAAGATTATCCAGAAGATGACAGTCACATACAAAGATTGGCATGAGATGCTGCCATTTGCTTTGCATGGATATCGTACATTTGTCCGCACTTCAACAGGGGCAACCCCTTTTTCTCTTGTTTACGGCATGGAGGTTGTTCTCCCAGTAGAGGTGGAGATCCCATCAATGAGAGTCTTGATGGAAGCCAAGTTGACTGATGCTGAATGGGTTCAGAGTCGACACGACCAGCTGAATCTCATCGAAGAGAAGCGATTGACTGCCATGTGCCATGGTCAGTTATATCAGCAAAGAATGAAGAAAGCATTCGATAAGAAGGTCAAGCCTCGTGTGTTTCGAGAAGGTAACCTTGTGCTCAAGAAAGTTTTGTCTTTCGCGCCCGATTCCAGGGGCAAGTGGACTCCAAACTACGAAGGTCCATATGTTGTCAAGAGAGCCTTTTCAGGCGGAGCTTTGATGCTTACGACAATGGATGGGGAGGATTTCACTCGTCCTGTGAATTCAGATGCAGTCAAGAAATACTTTGCCTAAAAAGAAAAACAGAATAGCTCGCTAAGTTGAAAACCCGAAAGGGCGGCTTAGGCAAAAATGAGCGTCTCGGTGGAAAACCCGAAAGGGTGATCCAGGCAAAAATTAAAGACATGGAAAAAAGAGTATTTGCATCCCGCTAGATTGAGTACCTCACCCTGGGGAAATCTAGGCAAAAATTAGGGATTTGGCAAGTAACTGCATCCTGACAAGACTTTCTGTTTCACAGCCGTCTTTTCGTTAGAGATTCTCGCTCAGTCATCGTCAACTGAAGCTTCAAATACATCGGATTCAAATTGGTAGAGAAATGATCATTATGTTCAATGTATCCCTCTTCCAATATATATCACCGATTTCAAATTTGTACAGATCTATGGAGTCTTGCCATTTGCAGACTACCATTCCATCAAATCAATTTGAGCTTTTATCCATTTATTTGCACTCTTATTTGTTTCAATTCAACAAATGTTTTGCATGTTTTAATTGATAAAATGTCATTGTTTTAAACAAATAATTTTTCAAGAAAATTTGTTTTAAACAAAGTGAACATTCACAATGATGAAAGGATACTTAAGAATTTCTCAGTGCTCTCCCAAGGGTGACATGATTCTCAACAGGGTAAGACATTTATTCATATTCCTGGCATGGTTGTATCCTCTTTCTCCAGATTGTTGTTGGGGTTCTTCCCCGAGTAGAGCTTCTGTTGAGATTTTGTTACCCAAGCAGGGTGTTTGTTGGGATTTCTCCCAAACAGATTTTGTTGAACAGAGCCTTTATTATGACTCCTCCTCATTCAGAGTAATTGTTGAAGACTTCAATTTTCCTCTTCAGCAATATTCTCTCCCCAGCATGGGTGCTTTCCTCTTGGAATATTCGGTAGTTGGTGGGTGGACATCCCGGTACTTCGTCCTTTTCCTCGGATAGATCCCCAACGGAGTTGTTAGTTTGATGTACTTCATCTATGCTATCTCTCTCCATCATAGTGTTTTGTTGAGGTTTTCACCTCTCCTCCCTTCAGCAGAGTAGTGATTCTTTCCTCCTCAGCAGTTGTGATTTCTTTAGGAAGGTTCAGTATTTGGGGGTTGATCCTTAGTTCTCTTTCTCTGTCTCAGATGATCCCCAGTAGAGTGGCGTATGTGGCAGAATCTACTTGTGTGATCTTTTCTCCCTCAGTGGGTTTCCCCCAGTGGAGTTGTTTGGAGCTGATTTCGTGGCAGTTTTCGCCGGTGCAGTGAGCTCCTTTTCCCAATTGAGACTGATAATTCCCCTGCAGAAATCTCGTGATTTCTCCACTTCCCCAACAGAGTTGCTTTCGTGGCAGTTTCTGCCTGCTGTGAACTTCTGATCCCCAGTTGGGTTGATTGATGATCCATCACTCAGAGATTTTGTGTGATTCCTGTGATATCTCATATCTCCAGCAGATTAGATACTCCCCATTAGAGTTCCTGGCTTTCTCTCCTGTGGTGTAGTACCGGGCGTTTGATTCCTGGACCTGTTTGTGTTAGAAATGTCTGTTTTGTCAGCATTCATCAAACATAAATCACGCATATTCATGCATATTTTCAACATTTAGATATTCATGTTGCATTTTTTTGCCATATATCTTTTGTTTGTTGTCTCCTGCTAATTGGTGATATAGATCTCTCCAATAGATCTCCCCAAGCAGATGTCGGGTGTTTAATCTCAATATAAAGTCAGCCCCATAAGCAGAAAGTGTCTGTCATTCCTTCTGCAGTTCCCCACTGAGATATATCCTCGTGGATGACGGTTGTTTCCGTTTCCTCCCAACACATATATTGGGATGGGTTTTCCCTATTGAGTTATATCCTCATTAGGACGAGTCTTGATTCAGTTTGCCTTTTTGGTTTGATCCTGAATTGGCCTTTTTTCAACTGTCTCTTGTGCTTCCCTATGGAATAAATGAATAAATTGCCTAGTAACCGGCAATAGTTCATTTTATCCCCAGCGGAGTTTGGCCTCTACCCAGTAACCGGTAGTTGTAAGTCCTATCTTTGTGGTTTTCTACCCAGTAACCGGTAGTTGTAAATCCTCTATACCTTTTTTCCCTTTGGTGGAATTTGTGGTTATGAACATTTTGTTCCTCAGTAGAGTTGGTGGTTTTCTACCCAGTATTCGGTAGTTGTAAATCCTATTTCCTTGCTCTCCACGCAGAGTTTATGGTTTTCTACCCAGTATCAGGTAGTTATAAATCCTACTTTCACCCCCTAGCAGAGGTAACCTTTGTGGTTCATCCTGGTTGATGGTGGATTTTGCGGTCTTCTACCCAGTATTCGGTAGTTGTAAATCCTATGTTGTTGTTGTCTCCCTAGTGGAGTTTGTGCGTCTTTGTGGAATAGTTGGGATAATTGCTCAATATATTCAGCAATCATTCACCCTATCCTCATCTGAGTCTTTGGTTTTCTACCCAGTAGTCGGTAGTGGTAAACCTCTTGTTTCCTCAGCCAGAGTCTTTGGTCTTCTACCCAGTATTCGGTAGTTGTAAATCCTTTGTTCTCCCCTTCGCAGAGTTAACCTTGTTATTCATCCTAACTGATGATGGTTACTCTTGTTGGTTATCCTCATCCAGTATTCGATGTTGATATTCCCTTGTCTGGGTAATTGCTCTGAGTAAGCAATTGTATCCCCAACATGTTTTTGTGGATAATTGCCATATCCTAGCAATTTTATCCTCAGCGGGTCCTTTCACCGTTTGCCAGTGATTTGTTCCCCGGATCATTGATTTTTATCAATGTATCCCCGGTGAGTCCTCTTTCATTTACCCTTTTGATTGGTAATGATTGTTGCTCCCTTTGATCGGTCATCATTATATACCTAGTTTTGGTATCCCGATGCCTTTCTTTTCGGTTGATTTATCCTTTATTAACCCAGTAACCGGTTGTGGATAATCTTCCATGCGAGTATACTATCCACGTTCTGACGGTAATGGATAATATATCTCATGCACTCTTCAGTCGAAGCCTGTTGTGTTTCCCCAGTCGAGTAAGATTCGTTTTCCCTTTGCGAAATCGAATATTTTTCCCCTCTTTTTGAGCGTATCTCCCAGTAACCGGTGATATGTCTCATGGATAATTGCCGTATGCTTGCAATTTATCCCCATGTGAGTTATCTTTCGTCTACCCTGTTGTTGTTGGTAACGATTGTTTCTCTTTTCGATCGGTCACCTATTATATACTCAGTAACCGGTATCCCTGGTGTTCCTTCCATGCGTGTATATTATCTACGTTCTGATGGTAATAGATAATATATCTCATGCGAGTATACTATCCATGTTCTGACGGTAATGGATAATATATCTCATGCGCTCTTTGGTTGAAGCCTTTTGTCCTTTCCCATTTGAGTAAGATTCGTTTTCCCGTTGCGGAGTCGAATGTCCATCCTGTAAGTCGATTTGCTTTTTCAAGCCCTCCTTTCGGATGATGAGTGTTTTGGCAGTAAAAACAATTCACGTTTTTGGTTGGTCACCTATTATACACCCAGTAACTGGTATCCCTGGTGTTCCTTCATTTCTTCTCCCTATTATGACCTTGGTCCCCTGTGGAGTCAGATTTTCCTGAGTTGATATGCCTTTTTCAGGTTTTCCTCAGATGTTTGGTTGATTGATATCTCTCACCCTTATAACCGGTCTTAGATATTCATTCTTCCTGAGCTTGTTGTTCTTTCACCCAGTAACCGGTGTTTAGATCACATGTCTCTTTGAGCTTGTTACCCAGTAACCGGTAACACCTCATCCTTTTGCTTCCTCTGGAGAGTCTTTGATAGACGTTCCCCAGCGGAGTTTCTGTTGTGATTTACCCTTTTGTTGTATTGGCATAAGTCCCCAATATATGCAATTTTCCCCGGCAGGGAGGTTCTGTGTAAATCTTTCCCCAATCCGAGTCCGGATTTTCATCCGAAGTATCCTTTGTGGATAGTTGTGTTGTGTTGGCGTTTTCCCCAATGCACGCATTTTTGAGTTAGCTTGAGTCTTTCCAAGGGATTTGTCTTCCTTTGGAACTCTTTTCCCCAGTTTGAGTCCTTTACTTCCTAGTAAAGTCTCTAGTGTCGAGTCGTGTCCTGCTCACGCAGTGTCAGTTCTCTTTTCCCCTAATTCGGAGTCGTGTCCTGCTCACGCATTGTTTTTCTTATCCCCATAAGAGTCCTGTTAGAGTCTCTGTTCCTGGTGAGTGTATTACTCCGATGGATCGTCTTTTCTTCTTTGTGGACCCATGTTCCCCACAGAGTTTGTTTCTTTTGCATTCATACATTTGCATCATGAGGTCTCTCAGGGACCAAAATTTGTCTCATTATTGTTATTAAGCCCATTCTACCGCGTCGAGATGAAGATTTTAACCTTCACTTCTCCGGCTAGAATGACCTTAAATAGGGGCATCTGTAAGACCCCAATTTGGGCCCTAAGATCCCTCATGGCATCATATCATTTCATTGCATTGCCTCAAGGATCATTGGACACCTTGCTTCCCTCCCTGTGGGTGGGATATCTTGAGAGTGATTCTTCATCACCAAGCATTGCTTGCATTTTGTATATCATTGCTTTTCCTTTAATCACTAACCAAAAAGTACAAAAAATATGTCATTAACCTTTGTTACTTGCAGCTTAAGCAATTGCAGGTCAAGCACATCAAAGGCATTCACTAGGCAATGGATGGTGGTATTTTCTTGAGATATGAATCATGTGATCATTATTTTGAGCTAAATGAGCTAGAGGTCCATTTTGGAGCAAATTCCCCAGGTGTTTGAAGCTCAGGATCATCAGAACATTTCCAGCTCATCTAAAGACCTAGAAAGTCAACTGTGAAGTCAACTGTGGACTTTGAGGTTGGGGAGTTGATGGATACACTTCTTTCATGTTCAAACAAATCTCATTTGACATTTCAAACATTCACATTGAAGAATTTGAGGTCCAGACAAAAGTTTCTAAAAAAGGAAAGTGACCTATAATTTCGGGTTTCCAAAAATGGAAGGGTTTTGGACCAACTTCAACTTAATTTTACATCATCAAAAAAGCTTCAAATGAAATTTTGTTGAACATGAAAGTTGTATATCTTTCTCTCCCATTTCCAAAATGTCCAAGATCATGAGCATCTGATGTGTGGTTGAGGAGATATGATCTAATCATTGCCAAGTGTGCATGGGATTTCAAATGACCATAACTTTTGATTCATAACTCCAAAATGAGTGGCTCTTCTTGCATTTTTCTTCTCATGACATGAAGTTTCCAAACCATTCATCACATTGCATGAATTTCTATCACATGATCATTTGCTGTTTCAAGTCAATTTTGGAGGGAAAATCATAAATTCAAAAATGGCGCATCATGAGAACTTTCTACCATTGCCAATGTGTTTAAAAAATGATTTTAAGTGAAAGTTATCATGATCATGTTACTGTTCACGTATGCATTACTACATGCACCACCAATTTTCAAATTTTGCCAAAACACCTCATTTTCACTAATCACAAGTTAGTCATGTTTAATTTTAATTAGGATTGGATTAGGACAGAGTATAAATACAAAACCCTAAAAGAATTTCAGGAGCTTAATCATTTTCACCATTTTTAGATCTAAGAAATTTTTCCCTCCATTTTTTCTCTCAACCAAAACTTGAAAAATCTTCAAAGAACCTTGCAATATTCTTCTATATTCCTGTTCTTTGATGTGAATTGAGTGCAGATCAAGTGTTAGATTGTTGAATTCGAGCAAGAATTGTGCATAGCAAGCTCAAGAACATTGCCATGGCAGCTAAGACTTGAGCTAGATCTACACGGTTTTAAGCTTCCTTTTCTTCATCAATCATCATAACAAGTGTCCTGGAGTTGATTTGGACCATTACCAGCTTTGAATCGTGCGAATCCAGAACCCGCTCTTCAAGAGGTAGGTTTTTCGAAGCTTTCAATTCTCAAAATTATTGCCATGATAGTGTAGGTCTCATGTTGCTGGTGATTCTGGTGAAAATTTCATGAAAAATAGTGCATTATTGGTTGAGATATGTGTGATTGAAAGTTTGATGCATCATTTTTATTTTGTTCGATTCTCTTTGATCTTGATGAGTTAGGACTAGATTTTTGTTGATCTATAATCTCCATTGCAAAAGCTTCATGATGATGTTTGATTTTATGAATACTGGAAAACTGGTATGAACGTGCACTGTTCATAATCGTCTTCGTGGAGAAGACGATGTAGCGTCCGTTTTGTGACGGTTTAGCGTCCACTCTGTATTGGCTAGGGTTTGCGTGTGAAACGACATCGTTTTGTGTTGGCGCGCACTTCATTTTGAATCTGGACAAGGTTCGATCCTGGCGCGCAGCAGTATTTTCAAATTCCACATCAATTATTCCATTTCCCTCCTTATTTGCCATGACATGTTCATTTTGATTTCAAATTTTTCATCCAACTTCAAAAATCCATATAAAATTGAAAAATGCTCCAAATAATCCCTGGTTTTTTGCTACTTGTTCCTTAGAATGTCCTCTATTTGATGATGTTAAATTTTGAAGTTGTGCATGGCTGGATTTTGGATTGTGTTAGACTATGTGACCATGTGTACATTTGTGACCTTGCTCCATTCATCTTATCAAGAAATGCTTGATTTTAATCCAAATGCCATGAAATTTTGCATGATTGTTCCCAACATATTGATGGCTGTTTGAGGCTTGATTGTGTATTTTTCTCATTTACCATTTCTGTTTGATGTACATGTTTGCATGGTGTGACAATTTGTGTCACACATTTGGTTGATCAACTTGTGCAATTTAATTTCCATATCAAATAAGCTTCTCTGTTTCTGATATTTTGTATGATAATTGTATTGGATGTGTTGAATGCTCATGAATTTTTCCAGAATTATTTGAGTCATTTCTGTTTTGATTTGGAATTTTCATTCTCAATGTCCATTTGAATGCTTTGAAATTGTCATTGACTTCTCTTGCACATGAAATGCCTTTGCTTGATGATTTTGTTTTGGTCCTTTTTAGGACATGTTAATATGTGTTTGAAGTTGCTTTGTGTTGAAAATTAGCTCTTGTTTTGAATTTTTTCTTCACCTTTGACCCTAGGCTTTGACCTAGTGGTTTGTTCTTACATGTGAGCTTTGAATTTCAGGACCAAGCACCTAATCTCCATGGTTGATGTTGCTTCATCTTTTGAATGTTGATATTTGCTATTGATTGCTAAATTTGTTTGTTTTGTAGGTTGAGGATAATTCACTTGAGTTTGCCTTATGACCTATATGTTATACATTGGGATTGTCTGTTTGTTGTTGACTGTTGTCTGTTTGTCTGAATACTGTACTAATTTGTTTAGTTGTTTACACAGGTACCTAAGTTGCTTTAAGTTCATTTGGACTTTGATTTTCTTGTGGTTGGCATACCACTTAGGTATAATCCCTATTCTTCATGTAGTCTGGAAGACCTGCTGTTATTGGAAGACACCTGTCTGAAGCCCTCCTTAAGAGGCCATGTTCTTGTTTGTTTATCTTTGTGCCAAGCAGGTTAAGTCCTCTTAAGAGGCAATTGGAAGATAAAAGGGATGTGTAATCCATCCCCTGCTCTTCAGTTGTGTCATTCATTTTTCTCACACCATGTGTTGATGCACTTTGAATAAAAAACCCCAAAATCTTGTCCATAGAGTCAGTCATTTGTGGAGAAGAGTTCCTTTATTCTGAACTCCCACACCTTCTATTTGATTCAAGCTCTCCCAGGCCAGGGATAAGAGCTATGAGGCATAACCCTCATCTCCATTTCATCTGCTTCACCCTAACTCTCAATGTTAGGGTTAAGAGCTCAAAACACCCATTTCCAGTTGCCTTGTTTGTCGAGGTTGATGTGACCCCTTGACTAAAGCCTAACCTTGCTTGAGCCTATTGATTGTGTATAGTGTGTGATAAGTGACTGTTTGTTTGCTTGTTTGTCCATCTGTGCATAATTGTTTATGTGTGCCTCTGTGCATTGTTTTCATCTTTGAGCATTAATTGTATATCATTTCATGATCATTTGTTCATACTTTGTGACATCTTGTTTTGTCCATTGAGGAGTCAATTGCAAGTCCATTTATTGGCAGTTGTTTCGTGTGATCTGGTAGGAGTTGGAACTAAGACCATTGAGTGGCATTCCATTTCCTTGGAGTCGAGTGTAAGACCATTTATTGGCAACTTGTTTCCTCTTGCTTATTGCATTTGTTTTCTTTGCTTCGTGAGACGAGTGTAAGTCCATTGATTGGCATCTGGTATCCATCTTTGTTTTGTGAGACGAGTGTAAGTCCATTGATTGGCATCTGGTTTCCATGTTTCTTTGTTTTGTGAGACTAGTATAAGTCCATTGATTGGCATCTGGTATCCATTTTGGTTTTTGTGAGTCTAGTGTAAGTCCATTGATTGGCATCTGGTTTCCATTTATGCTGGCTATTTCTGATATATTGTTTATCTGCTTTGCTTGTTGCCTTTTCCAAAGGAATCACTTGGATCATCTACATATGATCTCAAGAGGTGAACTACTAAGAAGTTTTGCATCCCTTAACCTCTCATCCTTTTTGTTCTTTAAACCTCCATTTGCACGTTAACTCAAACCAGAAAACTTTGTGCAAACATTTTCACTTCTTTTCAAACTAGAAACCTAGGCCTTAAGCCTCTGATTTTCAAACTTCACTTTCACAATACTTCTTCTGAATTGAATCTAATATCATACTTTGACTTCTTTTTGTGAATAATTCTACTTGACTAATTCCACTCATTCAATTGTTTTGTGGCTTTGTCCATTCTTTAATCAAGTTTTCATACATTAGCCATAGATCTGAGTTATCTTAGTGGTTGATGTGAATCTCACCTTTTGTCCTTAGTGATTGAATTGTAAGACTTCCTTGCTTATTATAGGGCATGGTCCCTCACTAGCAAGTTGAAGCTGTTCTCACATGGTGGACTTGTGGTTGTATAGGTTGAGTTTTCTCCCGTGGATAATGAAAGACCTTAAGGCTCTTGTTTAAAATCAATCCACTTACTTTTTGGAAATCTTTTAGCCGAACTACGAGGTTTTGATCCTGTAAAGGTACGTAGGCAATGGTTATCCATCCAAACACAAAAATAATAAAAATTGTATATTCTTTTCTCATCTCTACAATCAATGTTTGCACAAAAATAACTTCATAAACAAATAATTTTACAACAAGTTATGAAAAGAGGTTCCCTAGGAGTACCTAGGATGTTGTGGGTGCCTAACACCTTCCCACAACATAATTACCCCCTTACCCAGATCTCTGACCTTTCATTAGTTTTCTATGTGTAAAACTTCTTAGGCTTTTGTTCGCTTTTTAGGCATTCCTTTGGATAAATAAAAGTGCGGTGGCGACTCTATCTTTGTATGCTTTGCTTTTGATTTAGTCAATAAATCATAAAGTGATGAATACACCGCTACATAATCCCTTTTAACTTGGATTCAAACATAAGCACAAGTATCATGCAATAAATATCATGGATTAACAATATGCACTAAGCAAGCATATGAACAAAATCAATACCACGTATCAAGCTTACACATCTTAAGACACCAATCAAGGCCATCAATAAAGAATAGAGTAAAAGGCATGGCATAAAGAATAGTTCATAACACATGGATCATACAAGCATACAAGCAAAAATGCTTCAAGAATAATTTTGTAGTTCACCAAGTCAAAACATCAAACAAGATATATAATGATATCAATCACAAGACATGTAAAGCAATGGTAGAGGCATTTTAAAAGTGGACCTATAAGGAGCATACAAGCATGTTAAACCTTAAACAACTAAGTCATGAATAAAGACTAACGCAATGTTTAGGAGCAAGTTCAAAGCATATCAAAGTATCATTTTATGACAAAATTTCACCTCATACAAGGGTTCAAGTCACTAGAGTTCATGCCTCTAAGGTTCATACATTAGGGTTTCAAAGCAAATCATCAACCATAAACATCCATGCACTTCAAGTAAAAATTAAATAAATAATTTATCATCAAGTCTAAGTCCAAGTATAATCTAGGTGTTCAACACATATGGATAAAAATGGGAGTAAATTAATCATGGGAAAAAATTGAATCAAAGTATACTTAAATGAAAAAATAAAAAGGAATAAATAATAAAGTTTTTTTTTGGATTTTTTAATATAAAATTAAAATCTAAATAAAAAATAAATGAGATTTTTATGAGGGAGTTCTTGTTCAAAACAAACATGATGGTAACAAGAATGAGTGAAAATGATGCTTTTATGAGGGAGATCAAAATGAGTTTTTTTTACCTAATGGAGTGTGTCTGTTGCACCTTCAAAAGCACTTCTAGATAAGAAATAATGATCCCTATAGATTCCTTGAGTTTAAATGTGGAAAGAATGCAAGAATGATTCAATGTTCTTTATTGCTTGATGATGGATGTTTTTTGTGTGTTGGAGCATTGCAATGAGGCCTCCGTTTATAGTGAATGAATTTAGATTTGGTGTAGTGGTTATTGGTATTGTTTTGTGGACTTTGGATCAAATCTAAAAAGATGGTGAAAAGTAAAAAAGTGCTTTTTCTTTTGGTGTTTAGATAGAGTAAGATCAAAACAAGATCTATTTACAAAACTCCAAGCAAAAGTGGTTGAGAAAAGTGATCTTTATGGAAATGGCAATGAAGCTTTATGACAAAATGATCCATGAATGGTATGTTGTTTGGATAATGGTTTAAGCCCTTGTGTAATGCATCAATTGTTTGTGTAAAACAGTCATGATGCTTAGATTTAGAAGCATCATAGGCCGCAAAGCAAGATCTTGAGGGTTGGCTTTGGTTTAAACATGAAACTTGTCATGAAGATGGACTTTCAATTTAGCCTAACATGGTGACTTTCATTCTTCGAAACTCCTAGATCAAGGGTGATAAATTAAAGACAATGGGCTCTTTGGTAAGATTTTCCCATCCTATACAACTTTCATGTTGTAAATTTGAAGAGATTCGTCTTGGATCATGGAGATAATTGGCCATCAACTTTGACAATCTTAACTGCTAAACACTTGAAAATTTTCCAAGTGTTGAACAATTTTACAACTTTGAGATCTCATCTTCATCACTTCATATCTTCCAATCCTTATGATACCTTTGGTTCATTATTTCTAAAAAGTTAAATTATGGAACATCATCTACAAGTAAATCCGTTGAGCATGAAAAGTGATGGCTTAAGGAAGAAGTTACAAACTTATAAAGTGGGCTTCATGAAAACCCTAGATTTGGCATTCTTGAACTGTTTTTTTTTTATTTTCTTGATTTTCTTGATTAGATTCATTCATCAACCATGTTTTCATGATTCTTGACTTGAGAAACCCATGGTTGACAAAAAAATCTCAAAAGTCAAAAATTGACCTTGAGCAGTTGACTTTTCATCAAACGAATTCCAAATCTTCAATGATCAATGAATCAAACTTCTTTAGCCAATTGAAGCACATGAATGGATCATAAGGAATAACTTGAGGATCATGAATCATATTTCAAACCATTAGATCATGTCTAGGTCAAAAAGTCAACATCAGAGCAATCTTGATCAAAACCCTAATTTAAGCATCAGATGAATTTGGAACTTGTTGATCTTGAATGGATGCAATCTTGAAATTGATTATGATGAATGGGAATCACTTGAGTATTAAGAATGAATTATAAGCTTGAATTACTGAGGAATTCCCATAATCTTGACCAGTCAATCACTTGAGCTCCTTAAACCAACACACCTACCTTATGAAAGAATCAAACAAGACAAAACATATTTTTGTATTTTCATAAGGTTGGTAATTCATAAAAGACACACACATGATATGTTTGATGTTATTCAAATGATGAGAATGAGATGGGATATTAGGGGTAAAAATTAGGGTATGACACATTCATAAAAAGGATAAGATTAGACCATAATGCATCTTTCTCCGACAAAAGTATCCAACCCCACTTGCTAATCAAAGAAACACTGAAAGTCTCGATATTCTTGACACCTAATCCCCCCTAATTCTTAGATATACAAATCCTCTCCCAACTAACCCAACCCACCTCCCCTCTATCATCTCATTTACCCCACATAAATTCCTTTTGAATCTTAATAATCTTCTCTAAAATGCCTTTTGGAGATTTGAAAAAATATAGTATATATATCAAAATATTATTAAACACTGAATTCAAAAGTGTAACCTTCCCTCCCAAAGAGAGATACTTGACACTCCAAAAACCTAGTCTTTTATGCAACTTTGAAAGAACAAAATACCAAGTTTCCTTTCGTATATGATTAGCTTCCAACAGAATACTAAGAAACAATAAATGTAACTTTCCTATTTCACAAGCCAAAAAAATTGATGATTCTTGTAGCAAAGAATCATACAAATTAACTTTATATAACTTACTTTTATTCAAATTGATACATAAACCTAAAGCTAGCTCAAAACATCTTAACATCGATTTGATGAACCACAAATTAGACCATGACCCATCATAGAAAAGAAAAGAATTGTATCTTCCGCAAATTGCAACACCTCAAAATGAATATCCTCATTAAAATAAAACCCCTTGAAATCACCATCATTCGAAGCATTTCTAATTAAACCAGCCAAACGTTCCACCACCAATAGAAAAAGGAATGGTGAGAGTGGATCCCTTGCCTAATCCCTCTAGAAACCATAAAATCATCCGTAGGACTATCATTCACCAAAATCGACAAAGGACTAGAAAAAACTATAGCTTCCATCCAAGACAACCATTTCTGACGAAAACTCATCCTATTGAGAACATATCTAAGAAAACCCCACGACACACAGTCATAAGCCTTCTCAAAATAAATCTTCATCACTAAGCATTTTTTCTTCTTTCTTTTTGCATATTCAAGAACCTCATTGAGAGCCAAAACACTATCTAACATTTTTCTACCTTCAATAAATGTTGTTTGAGAGGAAGAAACTAACTTCCCAATCACACGCTTCAACCGGGCAGCAAGTAGTTTAGAAATAAGACGGTAAAGACAACCCCCCAGACAAATCGGCCTGAATTCCACAATACATTACGGATTATCAGCTTTAGGGATGAGAGAAATAAAAGAAGTTGTGACTGCCTTAGAAAGTCTACCATGCTCATAAAACTCCTGCACAAACTTAACAACATCATCTTTCATAAAATTCCAACACTTCTTAAAAAAGCCAAAAGGAAAACCATCAGGACCCAGACTCTTATCACAATCACTCAACCAAACAACATCTTTAATCTCTTCTAACAAAAATGGATATTCAAGAAGAGCTCTATCATCAATAAAGTATTAAAGGACACCTCATCCATCACTAGTCTAATCGGAACGGGTTCAAAAAAGTGATGCTTCAAATGATTTAACACTTCAAATTTAATATTTGCAACCTCCTCGAGTATGCCTTTATTCGAATTCAGCCCAAGGATGGTATTCCTTCTAAACATTCCTTTCATAGCGTTATGGAAGAACTTAGAATTCACATCCCCATCCAAAATCCATTGCTCCTAGATTTTTGCATTAATATACTTTCTCTATAAAGAATAGAGTCCCACATATACTTAGACACTAGACCTCTAGACCTCTAGTCATAACAACATCATCAACCACCCCACCGGAAGCATTAGTAATAAAAAGCTCAAGACAATTAAGGCCGCTAACAACTTTATCCACATCCAAATCAATAATTCCAAAGACTTATTTGTTCAAAATTTTCAACTTAGATTTTTAATTTCTTCAAGTTCTCTTTAAGAACATAGCATGCCTTCCCATGAATTGCCAATGATTTGAAAACATCATCCATAAATGGAAAGAATCCCTTATGATCAGACCAACATTTAAACAATTTGAAAGGTTTCGGGCCCCAATTATGTTGATTACCTTGCACCCAAATAGGCAATGATCGGAGATAGTCCTATCACCCATCACCAGACCCTTAACCTTCAACAAAAAAAGCAAGCCTTTTGAAATCAAAAACCTATCCAAAGGACTACACGCACTCTTCTCCAGATTAAACCATGTGAACTTGTTACCTAATAAAGACACACTTACTAACTCCATGCTCTGAATAAAATCATTAAACTCCCCCATCTCCACCCTATTATTTTGACTACTCACTTCTCTCCTCTCACTCAGATTTCTAACTGCATTGAAATCACCACCAACGCACCAATCACCAATAGGAAATTGAATCCTTCAACAATTTCAACCTATTCCAAAACTATATCTTTTTAGCAGACAGGCAAGAAGAGTAAACTTTGACAAGATAAACAGAACAACCTCTCCAATTAACATAAATTCCAAGAAATACTTCCCCATTATGCAGATCATACAGAGGCTCCTTGACACCTGGGTCACCAACAATTTTCTCATACGTTTCTATCACTCTCTCTCACTACCTGAGCCAGCTACTTCCTCTAAGGTTGACTTATGGATAATCCCCCATTGGTACTTAATATGTATCCATCATCATGTTCTCCCTTTCTGTCATCCTCGAACAACGACAAACTCTCATCACCGAACCATTCTGTTGAAGACACAACATCTTCCTCCAACGATGAATCATCGTTTCCCACCACCTATTTCCTTGCTACATACCGCCCTGGGTCAGATAATTCCTCCACCTCTATGATTATAAAACACTTACCATTGATACAAACACAAAAAATTTTGGACCGAACAAAAGAGTTTCTTGTCCTCACCATAATCCTAGCCATGTCCATACATATTTTTCCTTCTTGTAGCATCATCGATACACATGAACTCACCAAACAAAGTTGCGAATACCTCGAAAAAAATTGAGTTCCATGCATGGAAAGGCACTCTGTAACAACGGAACCACACAATACATTCAGCATCCACATCAATTGGTTCCCATTTTTTGATATGCTTGAACCATTGTTTCTACCAGTCAACACCTTCCTCAACCAAAGGTTCTAAGTCCCTATCTTCCTGACCTTCCAAGAGGCAAAAATTGGGGCCAAAAGGTGTTACTTTTATGGAAAAGTATTGTTCGACGTGAAAAATGTTCTTAATAGTATACATGGATCTGTGATTAATTAGAGCACCAATATAAGACTACTACAATGACTCCCGTTATTCAACATTATTCTACCTAAACTCCAACGAAACTGACTTAACATACTTAGCTTCCTCTATAACCACTTCAAACCTTCTCTCCTTCCTACACTCCTTATGGACCAAAGCTTCCATGTCGTCTTGGCCCCTTCCATATCTAACAACATTTGCATAGAACTCCTTAACACCTGACCCATGAACTCCTTTAGACTCCCTGTAATATACCCCACCATTAGGATGAACAACCACTGACTGCTTAAATATAATGTGTATGAAAATGGTAGAAGAACCTAGAATTATAATGTGTATGGTAATACTAGAAGAAACTAGAACTCTCGTGATACTAATCTATCATGAAACATCTAGAAAAAACTAAAATAACGTAGAAACATTCACCACCATTGAGAGGTTAGTGACTTGAGCGTATAAGTAAGCAATTGATATTTCGTAATTGATTATCCAATAAATCAATTTCATAGCCTTCTTAATAAATAATTTTCTAAAATTATCTTATAACAACTATCAACTAATCAAATATCAACAATGGTATTAGAGCTACGTTTTGTCATACATCGGGTGTAGTTATATTACCTACATACTATTCCAAAATCCTCTCAACTACTTCAAAAAGTTTTCCTTGTACTTTTAACCCACTTTAGTAATTTTTCTAAGCTATGGATAACATCACTCAATCATCATTTATTTCTATCCCTATTTTCAATGGTGAGAATTATGATTTTTGGCATGTTAAAATGGAGACATTTTTTTCATCACAAAACTTATGGGACATAGTAGAAGAAGGCTTCACCGTTTCAGCGGATACTTCAGCTCTTAATGCAGCTCAAGAAAAAGAGTTGAATAAAAATAAACAGAAAAATTCAAAGGCTTTGTTCACCTTGCAACAAGCGGTGACCGATTCAATTTTTCCAAGAATTACGAGAATTAAGACTGCCAATGAAGCATGAAACATGTTACAGGAGGAGTTTCAAGGAAGCGATAAGGTACATATCGTTAAACTTCAATCTCTAAGAAGAGATTTTGAACTATTGAATATAAAAGAGATTAAGGAAGTTAAAGATTACTATTCTAAAGTTAAAGAAATGATTAATCAAATGAGTGCTTTGGGGGAGAATATTCTTGATAATAAAATTATTGACAAAATTCTAATTACTATTCCCCCAAAATTGGGCTCAATCGTGACAACGATTGAGAAAACCAAAGATATGCCCACTCTATCAATGATAAAACTGGTGGACTCTCTTGAAACATATGAGCAAAGACTGCATAGACATAAAGAAGATACACTTAAAAAATGTATTCCAGTCAAAATTCAAATCTCACACCCAAAATAAAGACTATTCCTCAATTTAATTTTTAGCACAATTAGTACTAACTACTAATAATATTGCCTCTCATTAATTCATTTGTTCCTAATCCTATCTTATCATATCCTTTTATATCTAGTGTTTTAATTTCAATTATTCATCCTAATATTATATTTTCATAATTACATTTTTTGTCCTTTTATTTTGATTTTTGATTTTATTTTTTAACCTTCTTTAAAAAATCATTTTTTTATTTTCTTATATATATATATATATATATATATATATATATATATATATATATATATATATATATATATATATATATATATATATATATATATATATATATATATATATATATATATATATATATATATATATATATATATATATATTTTATTTATCCTCTATATAGGTGGCACTGCCATGCCAATTGTAGCGCGACATCATACAATTTTGTCACTCATATTTTTAAAATAAACAATAAAACTTATAATATTATTTAATAAAATTAATAAATAATAAATAGAATAATATTTTTGAAATAATTAAATGGGCCACGTGTCTATATATATATATATATATATATATATATATATATATATATATATATATATATATATATATATATATATATATATATATATATATATATATATATATATATATATATATATATATATATATTATTTATTTATCCTCTATATAGGTGGCACTGCCATGCCAATTGTAGCGCGACATCATACAATTTTGTCATTCATATTTTTAAAATAAACAATAAAACTTATAATATTATTTAATAAAATTAATAAATAATAGATAGAGTAATATTTTTGAAATAATTAAATGGGCCACGTGTCTGAATAATTATAGTTTGCAAAATAAATTTTTTTGTTAGTTGGTGGGGTTTGCAAGAAAAAATGGAGTAAGCTTTTGTCATTAATGCCACAATACAATTATGTTAAATGCATCATCATTGTTATTCCTACATTCAGTTACACCTATACGGTATGCAATTTTCACAAATATGATGAACAGTACCATGAATATCGAAACTGTACATAAACAATGTCGTGTGAACAGTAATATGTGCATGAACAATACCGTAAATAGTGTCCGTGTGAACAATGCATGAAGAATGATTTTTTATAGTAAAATAAAGTTGGTTAATAAAATTTAAAAAATTGGCTAATGAAGTGATGAAATTGGTTAATAAACGTTCAAATATTAAAAATAGTTTTTAGTAGTAAAACAAAGTTGGTTAAAGAAATATAAAAAGTTGGTTAATAAACACCGAGAGATAAAAGTAATTTTTAGTAGTAAAATAAAATTGGTTAATGAAATTTGAAATGTTGGTTAATAAAGTTATGAAATTGGTTAACCACACGATACTTCGTAATCTAAAAAATATTTAAAAAATTAATTTTTATATATTTTTTAAAATTATTTTATTATTATAATATTTCATTGTTCATCGTATTGATGAATAGTGAAATACGGTGTTGTGTATGTTTTTGTGTAAATATAGAGGAAGAGGAGACAAAGGAAATGTGCCACTAAGAGGTGAAAGGTGTTTTCAGAAGGCTCATGCCAAAGGAAATGTTAAGACATATGTACAAGTAGTTCGTGACAAAAGGCTTCATTCAACAAAAGTTAAGGGACATAAGAAAGGTGATATAAGTCCTCAAGGGAAGATGATGGACAAACCATTATTTGCACATCTCCAATTTAAATCTCCACCTCAAATGCGGATGTATCTGTGATTGGTCATTAAGATTCTCTAAGATTACTCATCAAGATTCTTAGGAGAGTTTATCCTATGTTGCGAGTTAATCAGCTATGCAGATGTTTAACAGTGTAACAATATCTTTTAGAACGACATCGACAAGGATGTGACATGTAAGGTGTGGAAGCACATTATATCGTTGGTATATTAGGGAAATAAGCAGAAGATGTTGGGTTTTGGGCTCCCTTCCTACGTGGAGAAAGGCCCAATATGTGCAAGCCCATGTGTCTCACTTAACCAAGTGGAGAGAGGTCAAATTAGGGTAAGTGAGAGAGCTGAATTCAAAATAGTGAGGCAAGAGAAAAGTGAGAGAGGGAGAGCAAAACCCACTTTCGCACAAAACAGAGCAGCTGCACTAGATTCGCGATTTCTCCTTCGTTCACCGTCGGATCGGGATGAAATTTGGACAGCAGGTTCGTGACTCATGGTATTTTAATCTGACCGGTTGGATCGTCGATCAGACGTCTGAGGTGGGAGAAATCAAGCTCAGACAGTAGTAGTATTTTCTAGTTTTTCTGTTGAACTTTGTTCTCAATTTCATGCTTGTTTTCTCATTATTTTGGCTGATTGTTATGCTGGTTACCTTGCTGTTTTTGGCTGGTTACTGAGCACGAATTTGTGCCAGATTTAAAACTCTCTTGTACCCATATTTTGATCATAGTGGAACTCTATTACTGGCTTGGTCCCGTGGTTGTTTACTTCTCACATTGAGAAGGTTTTTCCACGTTAAAAATTATTGTGTCCCTTGTGGTGGTGATTTTAGTTGCCGTGATTATTTGTTGTTGCTCCTCACAGATTCTTGCAAGTTTGGGAAATTGATTATCCGCTGCATATTGCTCTGTTAGAGTTGTTATTGTTATTTGTTGTTGAATTTTCCCATCAGAGCTCTTTGGTTAAGGGGTTGTTTGACTTGTTTGAATGATGGAGGCAAATATAAATAGAATGATTTGTTTGAATGGCTCTAATTATCACTTGTGGAAGGGAAAAATGAAGGATCTGTTATTTGTGAAGAATTTGCATCTTCCTGTGTTTGCTAGTGAGAAGCCAGAATCCAAGACTGATGAGGATTGAAGTTTTGAACATCAGCAGGTTTGTGGTTTTTTTCGGCAATATGTAAAAGACAATGTTTATAATCACATTGCTAATGAGGAACATGCAAGATCCTTGTGGAAGAAGATTGAATCTTTGTATGCTTCTAAATCAGGGAATAATAAGTTGTATTTGTTGAATTCCTTGATGAATTTGAGGTACAAGGAGGGGACTTCTATTTCAGATCACTTAAATGATTTTCAAAGGCTCCTAGATCAAATGTCAGGTATGGGTATCAAATTTGATGATGAAGTGTTGGGACTATGGCTACTGAATACTCTACCAGATTCTTGGGAAACTTTTTGGGTTTCAATTACAAACTCAGCTTCTAATGGTGTTGTGTGAAATTCTGGTGTAGTCAGAGTTCAGATGTTCTACTTCAAGTAATAACATCTAATCCAACATTGTTACTAATACAGCAAGCCATTTATACAAATTAAAACTCAGTACTGATATGCACACATTCACAGATGTCACGACATCTGCTACTATATCACCATAGAATGGAAGAACACCCAGTTTTGTCCATCTGGTACAACGACACAGCAGAGATCAAACATAACACTTACTTCTATTGACCCTGCACAGTTAACAGCATGATGTATCACCATTGATTTGAACATCACCTGTTACAACATTACAGGTTGACCTTATTTTATAACAGATAGTATTATAACGTGCAGAAGGTAAAAACACAAGTAATTGTTAACCCAGTTCGGTGCAACATCACCTAGTCTGGGGGCATACCAAGCCAGGAAGAAGATCCACTATCAGCAGTATTAATTCAGAGTTAAACTCCCCCGTTTACAACTCTTCACTTAATCCCTACCCAATGCAATTTATACCTAGGAACTCCTAGATAGAAACCTCCAGTTTCCATTCCTATCACTACAATTACAATGTAATGCTAAACAACTTGAACTTGCTTCACAGCTTCGTTCACGACCATAACAACTCTTGCCTACAAGCTTTGAGTTACAAATACTCTCAGCTTTGAACACTGAGAAACACATGGTAACCTTCCCACAGGTTGGGAGGTTTACCTCACACACACCCCTAATTTTTCATTCTAAGAGGCTTACAAATCCTAGGTTACAATCTGCTATTTATAACCTAATCATCCAACTGGATTTGGGCCTTCAGAAATCGCAGCAAACTTCTCCTTTGCTGTTACAAACTCAGCAGCAAACTTCTGCTACAATCAAGGTCTTCAATCTTTTAGTTCCTAAAATATCTCCACGTTTAGTTCCTAAAATATCTCCATATTTAGTTCCTAAAATATCTCCATATTTAGCTCCTAAAATATCTCCATATTTAGAAACTGTTTATTCTGATTGAGTCTTCAAGACCTCCACAAATAACGCCACATAGGATTCTAACTAATTTCCACATATTAGGGTGCTAACAAATAGGCTATTTGTTAGGTTCATTAATTGTGGCTCAGTTGTTAGTTTCCTGGATTTTAGATCAGCTGTTGGATTCCTGAAGAATAGCCTGAGAAAAATCCTGAAACAGAAAAACTAACCATCCTACAATTTAGCATATGCTGTCAGGAATGAATGTCACAACATTCAGTTTGACGTCCAGAACATAGACCATATGCTAAGTCTGTTATTTTCCTGAAAACAGACTGTGCTAAATGTTGTACTGTAAAAGACCAACCAATCTATACTTCAGTATCAGCTTATAGTAATAAATGTCAAGACATCCAGTTTGACATTTTCACAATGGGCCTTATGCCAGGTCTGTTATCCTCCTGAAGAACAGACTGAGCTGTATACTGAAATGTAGCAGAAAACCAATATGCCTATTGTTCAGTATATGCTGTCAATGATGAATGTCATAACATCCAGTTTGACATTCAGACAGTAGGCCTTATGCCAGGTCTGTTATTTCCTTGATAAACAGACTGAAAATAAATACTGAGTTATAGCAGAACACCAACTGTTCTATTCCTCAGTATCTGCTGACAGGGATGAATGTCATAACATCCAGTTTGACATTCAATAAATCCTGTATTAGCTAAACCTGCAGTATACTTTTCAGAATGTCATGACATCAGCCAAGACATCAGAGTACAGCTAGATATTCTATCATACAATGCAGTCAAACAAACATCTCCACAACATGTCATGACATCAGTCAAGACATTAGAATCCAGCTAGTGTTTTACCATACAATGCAGCCAATTAAACATCTACAAACTCCCCCTTTGGCAAATTTTTGGTTAAAACACTTTGGTCTCACAACAGAGTCCATAGCAGCGGAAATCTCACATCTAGCAGGAAATTAACCTAGCTAATACACTCAGAGTAGCAGCACACTCACACACATGGAAGTTAAATAAAAACTTCACATTGCAGCACACATAAACACACTCGCACTTATTAGAAGTGGACCATCAGCTGCAGCACAACCTCATCTGGATTAGAGGATCTTGAATATCTGTCCTGAATATCTGTTTAGCAATAAGCAAAATAATCTGTTGTCTGTTTAGTAATAAGCAAAACAATCTGTTGTCCTGGGGCATCACAGGTGTTACTCCCCCATTTTGTCAAAAATGTTGCCAAAGCAACACTTTAAATTACAGACCAACATAACATAAACAGAATTACACACAAATGACAGAATTACAGACTTGATTTTACTTCACAGTTTCAATCAAGTCAAAACCCACTTGATCTTGCTTCACAGCTTTGATCAAGTAGTCACATACTCTTGCTTCACAGTAGGTACACCCATATCAGATTCCATGACTTTGAGTCTGATATCTTGAACCATTCCTGCATGAACACTTTCTTGAACTCCAGCAGGCACATAGGTTATATCATGTTAGGATATCCCCTTAACATCTTGTTACCACACTTGCAGCAAGTAACATACATGCATATTTCCTTATCATGTTAGGCTCATCATAATGAGATACACCACATCCATATTTCCTTATGACTGTAAGTTTCAGAAGGAATTAACAATATTGTTCTAGGCAATGTCATGACATCCGGTCAGACATTCTTCTGCTCACACCACATCATCCCAATAACTAACAAGGTGTCATACCTTGTTATCTGAGAACACATAGACCACAAGCTTGATGATTACTTGCAGCACAAAGACAGAACTCCCCCTGTCATGAACAACCAACTCTCCTCTTGAAACTTGGAGATCACACATGAACATATCCAACACCCCAAAGTTGGACCTTCACATACTTCCTGATTCAAAGAGAACCCAGACCACTTGATGAATGGAAAACATAAGACGCATCTTCATGTCTTCAAGAGCACACCCTCTGTTTAACCCTCTTGTCTGAACACATCCACATTCTGTGCCAATCTCTCTTCTAACCAGAACAGAAAGCCACTTCACAAAATGTTCTAACATTAGTTAGGACATCCTTCATAACATAACAAAGAACACCATCTGATAATCTTCAGATATCACTGAGTCACCAGCTTGATCCAAAAGAACCCAGACATAAATTGGGACATATACATTCTCATCCCATTACGAGAGATAATCTTCCATAAATAGCTCAGAACTCCTACCACAAGCTCCAAGAGATGAATAGAAAACACCTCCTTTTGTCTTCAACTTACTACTTTTCTGCTCAAAAGTAATTTGTCTCAGACTTTCCTCAAGAGTAATCAGCTGCCATATGTTGATTATCTTGATTCTTCGAACTCACTTCTGAGATGGACCAATTGCCACTGGTTGATTACCTCCTTCATGAATCCTCATATGAAAAAGTCAAATGCCACTTATTGACCTCTCCACGTTTATCAGACTTCTCCCAAAGATATTCTGACCTTCCAAGTGAGACTTGAACTTCAAGCTACATGTTAAACAAGACTTAGATTCCCTAAGACATGAACATGTAACATCTTCTCCATCCAACAACTCCAGAGAACTGTAATGAGAACGATCTTTTTGAAGTACCCAATCTACAACTTTGTAGACCCTTCTATCTTAAGTTGATGTGCCACTTCACCAACTAAGATTCTGATGTTGAACCAAATGTCACAACATTGTGTTTTGACATCTAGCTGTTGAATTCAGCTCCTTCTTCTGCCACTTGAAAGAACTTCCTCCCTTCACAGAACAAGAGTTCAATGTTCTCATAGACTTGATTGTGGCACCAAGTTTGAGTAAACATCCTCCATCCTGCAGGTTTGCAGTTAAGTCATCCAAGCTCACACCTTGATGAATCCATGCTTCTTCTCCAAAGACATCAGACACTCTGATGTATGAGTCTTCAGAAGGACTAGTTAGAGACTATCCCTTCAGCTATACCAAGGATTCCACTTCCTAAAGCAAAGTTGTTTCCATGATGTCAAGACTGCTGCCACTTGTTCTTAACTCCATAGTGTGCATTAGCTAATGCACTTTCTTACCTAGATCAGAAGTAAACTGATCCAAGTAACCACCATCAGGACTATGATGTTTTCTTCTTCTTGTACACACCAAGGCTGAACATGTTTCTTGCTAGGAAACCTTTTCAGAGATCATATGCTTTTGCTGCCACCAAAGTGATAGATCATAAACCAATGTACTATCCTTCCTGTGATTCTGCACAGGATCTTGAAGATGAGATGTTCCAACATCTTTTAAAACATCATTTATCTTGAGCTCCAAGGATAATCAATTAAATACTTGTACTTGGCACAAGTAGACATTGATCTTAAATCCTTTCCCAATATTCCTTTCAGATACTTCCACCATAAGACTACTTTATAAATACTCTTCTAGTGTCAACATCTTCTGCTTGCAAGCACCTAAACAGTTTTGAAAATCTTCCCAGATTAAATTCACCCTTAGGAATGAGAGAGATGAATTCTTCCTTGCAAATGTGTCACACAACCACCAGAACCCATGTGACACAGGTCAACAGCCAACCACACCCTAGGCTGACCGAACGTGAGGAGGTTAACGAAAACTCCCCCTCAAATTAACAATCATGGAAACTCCATACCAACATCCATGCATTGTACAGACATGTCTCGACATGACATACACCATCCTTACCAGTGGCAACTAACTCTATGAGTTATACCTATACATGTTCCAATCACACCAATCAGACTCCAGTTGATCATCAGTACTAGTGAAAGAAAACAACACCAGTCAATAGTAGATATGCATTTCCAGAGCATACTACCTCAACCAACCTCTGAATCTTCATATTCTCACTCCTTGAAAGAACTGCCACTTCTGATCGTGGTGTTTGAATAACAAGATTCATGGTCCCAATCCTCTTAAATGGAATAGCAGTCAGGTTACCCCATTATTGCCTTCTATCATCCAGGGGACTTGTCTTCCAGCACAACATAGTACTTCAGGGAACAACTATCCAACCCTGATCAAGTTACAGGAATAAGGCAAATAGTATGCAATTGCACAATGTCACATCTCAACCAGCTCCACTTCTAGAGAACAGATTTCTAAAAGTGACCTTCTTGAGCATACACACAGTTGACCCTACCCTTGTCAACGTAGCACACACAAATGTCTCCTCTTCCAGGTCAGGAGTAGGTTCCAAACAAAAATATCCCTTTGTTTGACACCTAAAAACATCTGCTCTTCAACTAGTAGTTGCATACTTGTTGAACAACATGTTCTAACATCACATAGAACATTAGTTCCACCTCCTTGGAACAAACCCTCCTTGAAAATCTTCAAGGTCTTCATATACACTACCCAAGAGAGTAAAAGAATCAGTGATCAGGTGATTCGTACCATCCTGAAGTGAGAACGTCATGATGAGTGGACTTGAGGAGACTCAAGTATCTTTGACATCTTCAGTAGGTTATGATGAAATCTTGAATACAGCAGCCTTTCATCCACATGAGGGGAAACTACATCAGAGTTTGAGTTTTGCCAGGTATTATGCAGCGGAAATCATAATACAACTCAAACTATGAACACACACTTCACCAGATCAGCCTCCAAGAACATACCAAGTTTGAATATGATTCAATACTAGCACAACTGTCCCACACAAAGGCCAATTGCCAATCTCCTGAGGCAGGTGCACATAGTTCCTGTCATGAATAGTCTATCCACCTACTTCAAGGGACCATTCAGGGAAATCACAGAACCATCCACAGGTTCCAACCTCAGTACTAACATAACTCCTTGCAACATACCAGAAAGTATCACCCATGGATCTCATCCAGAAACAAAACAGGATGCCTGCTCTGATACCATTTGAAATTCTGGTGTAGTCAGAGTTCAGATGTTCTACTCCAAGTAATGACATCTAATCCAACATTGTTACTAATACATCAAGCCAGTTATACAAATTAAAACCCAGTACTGATATGCACACATTCACAGATGTCACGACATCTGCTACTATATCACCATAGAATGGAATAACACCCAGTTCTGTCCATCTGGTACAACGACACAGCAGAGATCAAACATAGCACTTACTTCTGTTGACCCTGCACAGTTAACAGCATGATGTCTCACCATTGATTTGAACATCACCTGTTACAGCATTACAGGTTGACCTTATATTATAACAGATAGTATTATAACGTGCAGAAGGTAAAAACACAAGTAATTGTTAACCCAGTTCGGTGCAACATCACCTACTCTGGGGGCATACCAAGCCAGGAAGAAGATCCACTATCAGCAGTATTAATTCAGAGTTAAACTCCCCCGTTTACAACTCTTCACTTAATCCCTACCCAATGCAATCTATACCTAGGAACTCCTAGATAGAAACCTCCAGTTTCCATTCCTATCACTACAATTACAATGTAATGCTAAACAACTTGAACTTGCTTCACAGCTTCGTTCAAGACCATAACAACTCTTGCCTACAGGCTTTGAGTTACAAATACTCTCAGCTTTGAACACTGAGAAACACATGGTAACCTTCCCACAGGTTGGGAGGTTTACCTCACACACCCCCCTAACTTTTCATTCTAAGAGGCTTACAAATCCTAGGTTACAATATGCTATTTATAACCTAATCACCCAACTGGATTTGGGCCTTCAGAAATCGCAGCAAACTTCTCCTTTGCTGTTACAAACTCAGCAGCAAACTTCTACTACAATCAAGGTCTTCAATCTTTTAGTTCCTAAAATATCTCCATGTTTAGTTCCTAAAATATCTCCATATTTAGTTCCTAAAATATCTCCATATTTAGTTCCTAAAATATCTCCATATTTAGAAACTGTTTATTCTGATTGAGTCTTCAAGACCTCCACAAATAACGCCACATAGGATTCTAACTAATTTTCACATATTAGGGTGCTAACAAATAGGCTATTTGTTAGGTTCATTAATTGTGGCTCAGTTGTTAGTTTCCTGGATTTTAGATCAGCTGTTGGATTCCTGAAGAATAGCCTGAGAAAAACCCTGAAACAGAAAAACTAACCATCCTACAATTTAGCATATGCTGTCAGGAATGAATGTCACAACATTCAGTTTGACGTCCAGAACATAGACCATATGCTAAGTCTGTTATTTTCCTGAAAACAGTCTGTGCTAAATGATGTACTGTAAAAGACCAACCAATCTATACTTCAGTATCAGCTTATAGTAATAAATGTCAAGACATCCAGTTTGACATTTTCACAATGGGCCTTATGCCAGGTCTGTTATCCTCCTGAAGAACAGACTGAGCTGTATACTGAAATGTAGCAGAAAACCAATCTGCCTATTGTTCAGTATATGCTGTCAATGATGAATGTCATAACATCCAGTTTGACATTCAGACAGTAGGCCTTATGCCAGGTCTGTTATTTCCTTGATAAACAGACTGAAAATAAATACTGAGTTATAGCAGAACACCAACTGTTCTATTCCTCAGTATCTGCTGACAGGGATGAATGTCATAACATCCAGTTTGACATTCAATAAATCCTGTATTAGCTAAACATGCAGTATACTTCTCAGAATGTCATGACATCAGCCAAGACATCAGAGTATAGCTAGATATTCTATCATATAATGCAGTCAAACAAACATCTCCACAGCATGTCATGACATCAGTCAAGACATTAGAATCCAGCTAGTGTTTTACCATACAATGCAGCCAATTAAACATCTACATTGTGTCTTTGCAAAGTGTAAAGGGAAGTGTTCTTAATGAGGAGATGAGAAGGAAGGCATAAGGTACTTCATCTTATTCCGAGGTACTTGTCACTGAGAACAGGGGCCGAAGTCAAAGAAAGGAACCGAAAGGGAACAGACAGAATAGCAGAAGTGCGAGTAGAGAGAACAACAGAAGCAAGTCCAAGTCCAGATACAAGAAGGTGGAGT
The DNA here is from genome assembly GCF_024323335.1 of Lathyrus oleraceus. Classification (NCBI taxonomy): domain Eukaryota; kingdom Viridiplantae; phylum Streptophyta; class Magnoliopsida; order Fabales; family Fabaceae; genus Lathyrus; species Lathyrus oleraceus. The sequence goes on along the minus strand of NC_066583.1, from coordinate 504,391,949 downwards.
GCAATTATTGTCACAAAATGGGGCACATACAGAGGAACTGTTTCATATGGAAAAGGGAGAGCAAAAACAATAACAGTAAGCAAAGAGATAAGAATCATGATGATGATGACCGTGTTACTACTGCTACTTGTGATGATTTGATTATTCTCCGTGACTATGATTCAGTAAATCTTGTATCAGATGAGAGCATGTGGATTATTGATAGTGGTGCTACACTGCATGTTACACCAAGGAAAGAGTTCTTCACATCTTACACTTCTGGTGACTTTGGAGTGTTGAAGATGGGTAATGATGGTGTGTCCAAGGTAGTTGGTATTGGTGATGTTTGTTTGCAAACCAACATGGGAGTGCAGTTGTTGCTTAGAGGAGTCAAACATGCTCCAGATGTTCGCTTTAATTTGATATCTGGGCAGATGCTTGATGATGGTGGTTATGATAATCACTTTGGTTCAGGAAAATGGAAACTCACCAGAGGTAACTTAGTTGTGGCCAGAGGGGAGAAAATTAATAAACTATATTGGACTAAAGCATTGGTTGCTAAAGACAGTGTGAATGCCATGGATATGAAGGCTTCTTTGTGGCACCGCAGGCTTAGTCATATCAGTGAAAAGGGGCTGAATTGTTTAGCTAAAAAGGATGTACTTCCGGGATTAAAGAGTGTAGAGTTGGAGAAATGTTCTCATTGCATGGCTGGTAAGCAGACTTGAGTATCCTTCAAGAAACATCCTCCCTCAAGGAAGTCATAGTTGCTTGAATTGGTGCATTCTGATGTTTGTGGCCCGTTGAAGGTAAAGTCATTTAGTGGTGCACTTTATTTTGTTACTTTTATTGATGATTGTTCCAGGAAGCTTTGGGTTTATGCTTTGAAGACAAAAGACCAAGCTTTGGAGAAATTCAAAGAGTTCCATGTTATGGTGGAGAGACAGTCAGGAAAGAAGCTGAAATGCATTCGTACTGAGAATGGGGTGAGTATTGTGGACCATTTGATGTTTATTACAAGCAGCACGGTATCAGACATGAAAAGACTCCTCCTAAAACTCCTCATCTGAATGGTTTAGCAGAGAGAATGAACAGGATATTGATTGAAAGAGTTAGGTGTATGCTTTCTGAAGCAAAGTTGTCTAAGCATTTCTGGGGTGAAGCATTGTACACGGCAGTGCATGTTATTAATCTGAGTCCTACAGTTTCTTTGAATGTTGAGGTGCCAGACAAGATTTGGTTTGGCAAGAATTTCAGGTATGATCATTTGCGTGTCTTCGGTTGCAAAACATATGTGCATGTTCCAAAGGATGAGAGATCCAAGTTGGATGCGAAGACAAGACAGTACATCTTTATCGGTTATGGTCAGGATGAATTTGGCTACAAGTTGTATGATCTAGTTGAGAAGAAAGATGTTAGAAGCCGTGATGTGAAGTTCATGGAAGACCAAACCATTGAAGACATTGATAAGATGGAGAAGACTACACCTGAGATTGATAATGGTTTTTCCGATGTGGATCCAGTTCGGATGCCTATACATGATTTGGATACTGCTGAAAATAATGTTCAGAATGATGAGCAACATGATGATGTTGGTGATCAGCAATTTGGAGATAATTTTGATATTTCTAATGATGATGCTGAAGAGGAACATAAATGTCACAAGATGAGGATCTTGGTGATGCTCCTGAACTCCCTCAAGCTCAAGTTTAGAGGTCTACTAGGCAGAGGAAACCATCCACCAGGTATCCTTCTGTAGCGGGGTATTCGTTACCATTAGAGATATTGACTAAATCTAAGGTAAATCATACAAGTCGAGTCGCCACCGCACTTCTATTTATCCAAAAGAATGGTTAGAAAGCAAACAAAAACCTAAAAGTTTTATCGAATCAAAAACTAGTAAAAATGTCAGAGATCTGGGTAAGGGGGTTGGTTATGCAATGGGAAGGTTTTAAGCACCCAAAATATCCTAGGTACTCCTAGGGAGCCCTTTTCACATCTGTTGTAAGGTTGGTATTTTGTGAAAATTTGTTTGTGCAAACATGATTGAAGAGATGAGAAAAGAATATACAAGTTTATTTACATTTTGTGTTTGGATGGATAAACCCATTGCCTACGTACCATCTTTAAAAAAGATTAGGATCAAAACCTCGTAGTTCAGGATAAAAATCTCAAAGAGTTGGTGAATTGATTGGTCCAAAAGCCTTAAGATCTTTTGTTATCCAAGGGAGAAAACTCAACCTAAAACCACAAATCCACCATGTGAGGATAACTTCAACATGCTAGTAAGGGGTTAACCCTATAATAAGCATGGAAGACTCATTGTCCATCACTAAGGATATAGGTGAGCATTATATCTACCTCAAGGATAACTCAAACCTAACAGCTAAAGGTTATGAAAAAATTTGATTAAGAAAGTGGCCATTGAAACCACAAAAAAGATATTTGGATGGGTTATATTTACCAATGAAAAGTATTTACAAAATATGGTCAAAGTGGATTAAAGATTCAATTCAAAATAAGTGTTATGAAAAGAAAGTTTGAAAATCAAAAGCATAAGGCTTAGGTTTCTAATGTTGAAAACAAGTGTTAGATGTTTGCACGAAAGTTTTGGCTTGGGTTAGAGTGGAGAGAAGAAGAAGAATGGTTAAAGTCCGAAACATACAAGAGGTAAGGGACAAGAAGCAAAACCACAAATGGAGTTCCTCTCTTGAGATCATATTGATGATCCAAGTAGCTCCCATCCTTTGGAATAAGCAATCACATAAGCATAAACTCAAGCAATCAATCAATCAAATGAACTCTTGGAAAGTTCCTCAAGGTATCTTGGATCCCTTTCTCTTAGAAGCTCATGGTAATGGTTCTTCAATTTGGATCAAGTTGGAATCCCTAGCACAAGAACACACATATTAAAAGGTTCTAGCAAACAAAAAAGGAATGGACAAGAAGATTTTAGAAGTTGGTCCTTTCAAAGTCATCTTCAACATTAAGCATTCGAAAGGCCCAATGCCTAGTTGCTCTTTGACTTTTATAGCACTCTAAAGGCCCAATGCCTAGTTGCTCTTTTACTCCAAATTTGCATAGGGAAGGTCCTAAAGTCTAAGTCCATTTTGTCCAATTCTTTGCATTTGGTCAATAACAATCAAACAAAATACAAGCACACAAGTATATACACAATCACATGCTCAAGTGAGCAAAAGGCAAATTGCATTAACATAAACATGTGCTCCAATGAGCAAAGGAAAAAGCAAATGAATAATATGTACAAGAATAATAAATTGCATAAATGTAAAGTGCAAAAAGTAAATGTTAATGGTTAATAGTTAGTAGTTAGTGTGCCATAAGGCAAATTTAGCGTTATGTTAAGCAATCGTAATTGGACTTATGTAGAAGTCACAACTATCTGAGGCCGGTCAATAATAGTGTAGGAAACAACACAAGTTAGAAGTCTTGATTAGTGAACCAAGTTCCAACAACTTGCCATGCCAAAAAGAAGAAGAGAAATGATCTTGTATTGATTTAAGTCCTTTGCATGATTTAGGAAGCAATCTATCCTTAATGCAAAGTCATTCACTTGATCATTTGATCAAGATGAATTAGGTTTGAATCAAGGAAGATTAAACCTCCCTAATCAATGCTAACTTATCAACCTTTAACTCATTGATCAAAAAGAAAAGAAGAAGGAGAAGGAGATGAAGATGGATAATGGAAATGAAAAGAAATAAGTACATTAAATGAAATGGAATGTACCAATCAAAAAGTGTTGACCAATGACATTGAGGATCATGGTCAAACAATCAAAAACAGAAGTGAGATGAAGATTGGAAGTCAAGAAATGAACAAAATATTTTTTGGCATTTTTAATATTTGAAAATAAACTTGTATTAAAATATTAAAGAAGGGTCAAACTTCAAAATCACTTCAAATCAACTTTGAAAAGTCTAAATGATTTATCCTAAGTTCAACAAGGTCAAACAAAGTTTGACAATTTTTTTTAGCATTTTTAAAAGTCAGAAACTATTTTTTATCAATTAAAAATGAATAAAAATAACTTAATTGAACTAAAATCTCAAATAAATCTCAAATCAATTACAAAATTGATGAGAATATTTTTCATAGATCCATCATCATTCAAATAGGTTGAGAAAATATTTTTGTATTTTTTGAATATCAAAAAATATTTAAAATGAATTAAAAATAACCAGAAAAGAGAAAATTCACAAAAAATATCAAATGATGAAATAAAAAATATTAAAAATCATTTTTAGAAACTAGAATTAAAAAGAGAAATAATGCAATTGGTACCATATTTTTTGGATTTAAAATGAGATAGTTATGAATTTTTGAAGTTAAATGAAATAAAAGAAATAAAATGGAAATTATAAAAATCAGAAAAAACCACAGCGCTTGGATGGAACCTCATTAATTGACGTGTCCAATCTGATGGTCATGAAGCGTGCGCGTACCAAAGTCTCAAGTCAAACGCGTCGCACAATGCATTTAAAAAAGTCATAACAAACAAAGGCCATGATTCAATCTGGGAAATAGATCAAACGGTCCACATGTGATCTGGCAACAGGGACTGTGGCCAGCGCCACCGTCTTCTCCGGTGAGCTCCGACGAGGGCAAAAAACACAGAGGTTCAAATGCTCACCAAAATGGACGATCTATGCATCAATCGAAAGAGGAAGTGATGTACATCACTCCTATACCACTCACTTCCACTCTAGATTCCTATTAAGAGAGAAATCAGAGATGGAAGCTTGATGGTGTTCATCATGAACTTGCTTGATTTCAAAAATTGAGCATACAACAATGATGCCTCTATAGAGAGGACTTCAGACAACACAATATCAAGGCCAACAGATCAAAGAATAAGGAGTTTCGAAGAAAAAACCAGTTGATGCAGACCTTTGAATTGTGAAGCTTTGAGTCCCTTTCCTTGGTTCCTTTTGCAAAACAGAACTTCAATGGATCAGATGATGAAGGTTTAGGAACTTTAGATCTGAAGATTCAACCGAATTCAATCGAATTTCAGATCTGAATATTTTGAAGAAAATGGATTTAGTTCCTTTGGTATGGTTGGGAATTAACTCTTGCAGCATTTCAGGCGCCCTTAGGTTACCATTTGAAGTGAGCAAGGCCTTCTATTTATAGATGGAGCTGATGCCAAGTGAGGAAAAACTCGTGTGCATGAAGCTTTGGGTCCTCCATGCATGGGCCTGTACAGGCGCATGTGAGGCCCAAAAGCTGATGGAAATGAAAGCTGAGCTCATTCTAAAGTGAAATGGACGTGCATTTTGAATGGTATTTGCTTGGGCATGAAGCTTTCACATGAGTTCCATAATTATGCCTAAATGTTCACCTCTTTGAAAATGCCAATTAGAAAATCTAAACATAAGCATGTGGGTAATGGTTTGAAAGGTCTTGACATAAGGAACAAATGTTATGTTGGACAAAAACTCATTTGAAGTGTGGAAATTTATGAAAACAGACCATGAAGTTCATAGTACAAAACATGCCTTTGAGAATTTTGTCAAAATGAACCAACTTCAAGCCCTTATGTTTTGATGATGAAAGCCTCAAATCTAAAAACCTCCAACATAAAAGTTGTAGATCTTTTCAATACAATCAAGATGGACTTACAGTTTGCATCATTTGGATTTTTGATGAAGACGTTATGGGCACTTGAAGTTGGACTTTTTTGCGTTTCAATGCATTTGGTCCAAAGTGACCTATAATGTTTTGCATTATCACATGTATTTTCTTTGAGATTATGAAATTTTGTTCAACATAACATTTGAAGTAGACACAATAATATTTCCAATTCATTTGATCCCACCTCAAAATCATGAAAAATGAATGAGTTATGTTCTTGGGAAGTTGACCCAAAAATAGGGTTTCAGTCAAAATGACCTATAATGTTTTGGAATGGGAGATGACCTTACAAGCTTCAAATAAATTTTTGATGAACATAAAATTTGTTAATATTGTCCTTAAGAACATTTATTCTTTTGGGATCATCTCCATTTGACCAACACATAAAAAGTTAGGTCTCAGTGCATTTCAAAATAGTCAGATGAATGGACTGATCAACTTTTCAAGTCCACAACTCATATCTTGATGAATTGATGATTGAGGACACTCAAATAAGTTCAAATATGCATGAAATGATTAATTAAAGAACTTCCCTTGATTTTATTTGACCATGGGCTGAGGTTGCCTCATGAGCAAGGCATTATGGATGATCAGATGAATTAGGGTTTCCTTGAGGAACAAACCTCAAACCCTTTGACTTGCTTTGATCAAAATGATGAATTGAGATGCTAGGGAGGCATAATTGATGGATGAGAGCTTTGGGAACCATTGCCATGCTTGCTTTCATCTTCTCTTGGCCATATCATTGCATGAATGATCTCCTAGAAGCTTTCAGCCTTGTAATTGCTCAAGCTACAAACAAGAAATGTTAGTGACATATTTTTGTGCTTTTGGTTAGTGAATAAAAAATGAGAAAAGCAATAATATACAATTCAAGCATGCTTGGTGATCTCAAACCAATCACAAGAGATACCACCCAAAGGCAAGGGGAACCAAAGTGCTTGTGATCTTTGAGGCTTTGCAAATGCAATGTTATGATGCCATGAGGGATCTTAGGGCCAAAATTGGGGTCTTACAGATGCCCTTATTTAAGGTCATTCTAGCCGGAGAAGTGAAGGTTAACATCTTCGTCTCGACGAGGTAGAATGGGCTTAAATAATAACAAAGAGACAAATTTTGGTCCCTAAGAGACCTCATGATGCAAATGTATGTATGCATACGGTAACACTTTATGGAGATATGTGTCCACAAAGAAGAAAAGAAATCCGAAGAAACTGACGATCCATATGAGTAATACACTCAATGGGGTAGAGACTCTGGGGACTCATGGGGATAAGAAGGGGAATAAATTGCACGAGCAGGTCACGACTTAGAACTTGGTGGGAGACACGAGCAGAATTCCATGAAAATAAATCAATGGAAAGACTCGAGCTGACTCAAAGGCGCATGTATTGGGGAATATGCCAATACAGCAAGAATTATCCATAACGGATACTTCGGATAAAAAATCTGGACTTAGGCAGGGTCCACTAAGGGACTTCGCTGGGGCAACACCCAAACAAGACTCCTGGGGGGAAGCAACGGGATGATGTATTACCGGTTACTGGGTAATAAGCTCAAAGAGACATATGATCTGAACACCGGTATAAGGGTGAGAGAACAACATGCTCGAGAGAATGAGTATCTAAGACCGGTATAAGGGTGAGAGATATCAAACATCCAAAAACCATTTGAGGAGGACCTAAAAAGGTATGTCTCGACTCAGGAAATCTGACTCCACAGGGGACAAGAAGTCATAATAGGGAGCAGGGAGGAAGGAACACCAGGGATACCAGTTCCTGGGCATATAATAGGTGACCAACCAAGGCGTGAATTGGGGAATATTCCCAAGACGCTCATCATCCAAAAGAGGGTTAAAAGCGAACTCGATTATAGGATGGACATTCGACTCCAATAAAAAGGGATACGAATCTTACTCGACTGGGGAAGAACTAAAGGCTTCGGCCAAAGAGTGCATGAGATATACTATCTATTATCGTCAGAACGTAGATAACATACTCGCATGGAAGATTATCCATAACCGGTTACTGGGTTAATAAAGGATGAATCGACCGAACAGAAAGGTCATTGGGATACCGAATACTGGGTATAAAAATGATGACCAATCGGGGGGAGAAAAAATCATTACCAACAAAAGGGTAAATGAGAGATGACTCACTGGGGGGATATATTGACAAAGGCAACGATCCAGGGGATATATCACCAGTTACTGGGAGATATGCTCAAAAAGGGAGGGGTGAAGGAAAATCGATATCGAATATTGGATAAAGATAATCGTCAAAGAGGGGATTACATCTACCGGATACTGGATAGAAAACCACGGAAAAGTAACCTTCATCGATTAGGATAAGCAAAACGGTTAACTCTGCAAGGGGATAAAAATAGGATTTACAACTACCATCATAAGAGTAGAAGACCACAAACTCCGCGGGGGAAAAGAGGATGATTACTAGTTACTGAGCAATCATTCATTTACCACAGGGGAGTGCAGGAAACAGTCATAAGAGGCCAGTCTAGGATCAAACTAGATAGGCACGATGAAACAAAACTTGTCCCTATGAGGATATAACTCAATGGGGAACTCCATCCCAATATATGTGTTGGGAGGAAACAGAAACAACCATCATCCACGAGAACATAACTCGGTGGGGAATATGGAAGGAAAGATAAATATTTTTTGCTTATGGGACTGACTCTATATGGAGAGATCAATCACCAACATCTGCTTGGGGAACATAATACCCTCAAACAAGAGATAACAAACAAAGATATATGTCAAACAAATGCGACATGAATGTTATCAATATGCACATATGCATGGTTTATGTATGATGAATGCTGACAAACAGACATTTCTAACACAAACAGGTCCAACGAACAAGTACACAAACATCTGGTACTACATCTCAAGAGAGAAAACCAAAACCACAAAGATCTCTGCAGGGGAATGAGCATCAGTCATTCCAACTGGGGGCAAAATCGTTGTACAAATGAACTCCGACGTAGAAGCAACTCTACCGAGGAAGTTATCAAAGAGGAGGAGGGATCTCCGGGGGGACCAACCATAAACCAGAAGTTTCCAAGAGTCACAAAATATTGTCCCATCAATGAGATTACATCTGCTGAGGAGGAAGGATCACTACTCTGCTGAAGGAAAGAGGGATGAATAATCCTGCCAAACACTCTGCTTGGGAGAAAAAACCACAAAAGGCTCCAGAGGAAGAGGACACAAGCATGCCAGGAATATGAACAAATGTCTTACCCTGTTGAGAATCTTACCATCCTTGGGAGAGCACTGAAGACATCCCCAGTATCCCTTCATCATTGTGAATGTTCATTTTGTTTAAAAAACAAATTATGCAAGATTTGATTAAAATAATGATATTTTTTTCAATTAAAACATGCAAAACATTTGTTGAATAGAAACAAATAAGAGTGCAAATAATTGGATAAAGGCTCAAATTTATTTGATGGGGTGGTAGTCTGCGAATGGCAAGACTCCATAGATCTTTACAAATTTGAAATTGGCGATATATATTAGAAAAGGGATACATTGAACATAATGACCATTTCTCCACCAATTCTGAATCCGATATATTTGAAGCTTTGGTTGATGATGACTGAGCGAGAACCTCTGACGGATGACAGTTTGTAGAACAAAATCTTGTCAAGATGCAGTTACTTGCCAAATCTCTATTTTTTTGCCTAGATTGCCCCAGGGTGAGGTACTCAATCTAGCGGGATATATGTTAACTTTTTTTTTTATGTCTCTAACTTTTTCCTGGATCTCCCTTTCAGGTTTCCGATCCACCGGGACGCTCAATTTTGCCTAAGTCGCCCTTTCGGGTTTCAACTTAGCGAGCTATTCTGTTTTTATTTTTAGGCGAAGTATTTCTTGACTGCATCTGAATTCACAGGACGAGTGAAATCCTCCCCATCCATAGTTGTAAGTATCAAAGCACCGCCTGAAAAGGCTCTCTTAACAACGTATGGACCTTCATAGTTTGGAGTCCACTTGCCCCTGGAATCGGGCGCGAAAGACAAGACTTTCTTGAGCACAAGGTCACCTTCTCGGAACACACGAGGCTTGACCTTCTTATCAAAGGCTTTCTTCATTCTTTGTTGATATGATTGACCGTGGCACATGACAGTCAATCTCTTCTCTTCAATCAGATTCAACTAGTTATAACGACTCTGAACCCATTCAGCATCTGTCAACTTGGCTTCCATCAAGACTCTCATTGATGGGATCTCCACCTCTACTGGGAGCACATCCTCCATGCCATAAACAAGAGAGAAAGGGGTTGCCCCTGTTGAAGTGCGGACAGAAGTACGATATCCATGCAAGGCAAATGGCAGCATCTCATGCCAATCTTTGTACGTAACAACCATCTTCTGGATGATCTTCTTGATATTCTTATTAGCAGCTTCAACAACCCCATTCATCTTGGGTCTATAAGGAGAAAAGTTATGATGTGCGATCTTGAACTCGTTGCACAGCTCTTTCATCATCTTATTGTTCAAGTTAGATCCATTATCAGTAATAATCTTATCTGGCACACCATATCGGCATATGAGTTGATTCTTGATAAACTTCACAACCACCTGCCTGGTCACATTTGCATATGACGCTGCTTCAACCCACTTGGTGAAGTAATCAATTGCTACGAGAATAAATTTGTGACCATTAGACGCTTTTGGCTCTATCATGCCAATCACGTCGATTCCCCACATGGAGAAAGGCCATGGTGACGAAATCACATTCAGAAGTGTGGGAGGAATATGAATCTTATCCGCATAAATTTGACACTTATGGCATTTCTTCACATATTTGCAGCAGTCAGACTCCATTGTCAGCCAATAGTAGTCTGCTCTCAATATCTTTCTAGTCATGGCATATCCATTGGAATGAGTACCAAATGAACCCTCATAGACCTCAGTCATTAACAGGTCTGCTTCGTGTATATCAACGCATCTGAGCAGGACCATGTTGGTACATGAATAGAGTATCGGGGTTTGTTATCGTCTCCACAGGGATTATGTGATATTGCCGCCGTTTGACAGTTGTTAAGTTCTTAACTTATAGTAACAAAGGGGTTTTAGATTGTGGTTACAGTATCTTGCATAAAAAGTAAGAAATTGCGGTAAAAGTTTTGGTTTTACGATTTGAGAAAGATTGTCAAAGTTAGGGTTCAACGATCACTTTGCATGCATATGTCCGATCAAACAATACTCATAAACTCCATTAGATGATAAACACATCCACAAAGTCCTCCCGATGTGTTTATCTCTAACACACATTGTGGGTTTTCCCATTTTGATCCATTGTTGATCTCTCAAACAATCTATCAAAATGACAACTTTTAGGTTTAACTTTTTAGTGAACAAACTCATTCGATACTATCTCTAGCTAAAGAATAAGGATGGATGAAAACCTAGGTCAAGAGTTGGAAAACACCTTTCAATAATAAACCAACACAAAGAGTTATCAATAAAATAAAGTTTTCACCATATATTCATCATCAAAGAGTTTACAAATGAAGATCAATCTATTTACATACAAAGCTTATGATCATCTACATCTAACCTTGACAAAATGAAGGACTTAGCTACTCATTTTCATGGTAGCTTGCACAACAAGTTTCCGAAGAAGGTTGATCAACATCCGAGTCGAAGAATCGAGATTGGATGGGAATCCACCTTCTTTTTGTGAAATATTATCAAGAGAAGAAGAAATATGAGAAAATGGGTTTCTAAGCCAAAAAACAAGTAAAAAGATGATCCCAAGAAAAATGAAGATGAAAAGATACTGTTCCAAAAAGTAGCCCCTGCTACTTATAGTACTAGTTACTGAGTTGTCATGCTCGCTAGGCGAGCAGAATGGTTCGCCTAGCGAGCCCCAAAATAGGCCACCAGAAGAGGCTGCGTCCAGAGGAATCATCCAAGTCTAGTTTTCATCAGTTCGCTAGGCGAACAATCCTTCGCTAGGCGAAGCCCATGCTTCCTCCTTCGCTCCAGCGAGACTTGATGGTTTTGCTACTGGAATTGCTCGCTGGGAGCTCGCTGGATGTTTGCCTAGCGAATGTTGGTGAATAAGCCACTGGAAGCGTTCACTACTTCCCTCGCCATAGCGAGTTTTGATCATTTTGCTATTGTAAAATTCTGGGAGTGTTCGCTGGTAACTCGCTGCCTGTTCGCCTAGCGAGTACCTCGCTACCTCACTCGCCTAGCGAGCTTGCTGATGTTTGCTTTCTTTCTTGGTTCCTTTGCTATCTTTCTTGTGCCTTAGTTTTCTACTCTTTCATGCCTAATTCCTGCACAATAACACACAAATTAAAGGTACCAAGATCATTTCACATTGTATTGCAAATCATCGAAAGCAAGGGCGGTTTCGAACACTTTTTCGACAAAAAGGAGTGAAAGATGCCCACATTTGATAGCTCAAATAAACACACTTTGGCATCTAACAACTCTCCCCAACTAGATTCTTGCTTGCCCTCAAGCAAAGTATGCCTCTTGAAGGACAAGAGGATTTGCTTAAAGAAAAAGATTTCTCCGAAATCGGATAAAACGGCTCAAACGCAAGAGAATCAACTAGACACAAGTTCCCAATGGTTAGAATAATACAATACATAAGAACTAAAGCCTTATAGCAATGCAAAACATGTATCAATCCATAACAATGTTATCCTGAATGAAACACCCTATCTCTCCTCTTCGAATAAGGATTGAAGAAATTACGCGTTTGCAACCGCGGGGACAATTTCACTCTCCAACAAACAATGCACAAGTCAATTCAATTCATACAATGTCTAGCAATTATAAATGAAAATGCGGAAGCACGTAGATCACTAAGGTCTTTTTCGGTTGTAGCTTGGTCAGGTTTACAAACAAGGGTCATATCTAAGGCCATTGAAAACGAACTTGCCGACGCAAAAGAGACATTCACTGTACAAGCTATTCACACATCTCAACTTCGTTCCACTTGTTTCTCATTTGAAACCTTAAAAACTCTTATTTCACAACTTAATTTTTGTTTTTCACTATTTTTCTTCCAAGCAAGCATTCATTTTCATTTTCTTTATTATTATTATTTTTATTTTTTTTCACATTGTATTCACAAAACAAATGTTTCTCTTTTCTTATTTTTTTTTTCAATGCTTGCTCAGTTATTCAAGAGTTGTGGCACCTACCGATTCTCATTTTCGTTCTCCCCAACTTATCTTTTACTCACCCCAAGTGAATGCTCTTGACTTTTTACGGCAAAAGAACAATTATCAAAAATTTCAGGGTTTCAAGAAAAAAGATTTTGACATCTCGCCTTATTTCAAGCTGAGATTCAACTGTTTAAGCTCAAAGGGGTTCACGAATACTCTCTGCTCACGGGTAAGTTGTATTTGGAACTGGTTGTGCTCGAAAGAAAACAAGCGCCTTGATCATTTCTAATTGCTTCCACAAATTCACAATAATAAAAGACAAAGCATGAATCAAATGAAACGACACAGTTTATTAGAATCCAGCATTTTAGTGTACAATGGAGGTTTCCTCACAATTTGTGGTTCTAAGTCCTATGTGAATCATTCATTCAATTATGTTGCAAAAAGAACAATATTCAATTACGAAAAGAGTAAAGTTCTTAATGCATTCTAAAATTCTAACCAGAGGTAACCATGTACCTTAGCATTATTCTGTTGTTTATTTTTATCATTGCCATCCAAGCTCGGATGCATCTTCATTGGATACTTCTTTGAGGAGCAGCCAATCTAGAAGGTTTGACCCTCAACAACCAAAAATTTATTAAACAAAAGAAATTAAAACCAAACACAACAATTTAAAACATAAACAATAATCATCACTTCAAAATGTTAAAAATGTGCGTGGGGGACAAAACACCCCAAAAAGTACATAACCAACTACCAAATATCTGAAAATAAAAGAAAATAAAACATAACATAAGAAAAAAAACAAACTTAGTCCTCATAGGACTCAAAACCCTCTTCACTACCGGCTTCAGAACCGGAACCATCATCACTATCATCATCATCAGCATCATCAGCACCACCAGAACCAGAAGCACCAGAAGCACCAGCACCCGCCCCTTCTCCGAAAACAGGCATGTCCTCAGGCCAGCCAGCATGTTGCAGGAACTGCTCACGCGTCATCAAAGGATGCTCTCCAGAAGGGTCACGTACCTGCAACTGTAACAACTGCATAGAATCGTGAATATCAATCATGGCGCGCTGAGTCGCCGCCATCCAATCCCATTTATAATTGCAGACAGTCTGCTGGAAAGGATCAAATCCCTGAGCAAAAGTACCAGGACCATCAGCAGCCCCGGTATCCCCAGCACCTGTACTACTCCTGAAGTTCTTTGGCTTACAATGCTTGGCCACATATCTATCGTCGATAGCGGACAGAATCCTTACTTGACTGCGGGAGGGTAGCTTCACCCATGACTGTTGGCACAAAGCCATGATGAGACAAGGAAAAGCAAGGGGGCAGTTAACTCGTGCCCCCGACTTCAGCCCGCTCTCAACCACGGACTTCATCTCAATAACAATGATTCTTGCCACATCGATATGTGTATTAGTGAGAATGCAGTGGACCAAGTGTGCCACTGGGATCGGCACGGTCGATGTGTGGGACATGGGTTTAATATTGGTCAGAACCAGCATTAGGATCAGCTGAGCCAAGGGAATCATATCCTCCCTATGGTACCTCACAGGAACCCCATATGGGTTCACCTCAACTGACTTTCCCTCAAACAACAGGGCTGCAGAAATAGAATCAGTGTCCCTGTGGAGCCTCAGATCCCTGTGGTATGTGTCCCTCTCATTAGCTCCCAGATGGAGCGGTTCACCCAGACACGGTTGATAACATCCCTATCAAAAGCAACCTGACGTCCTGACACTCTTGTCGTCCAAGTGAAAGGCTCGTCGTCATTAGGCAATGCGTTAGCATAGAACTCACGCACTATCTCGATGTCATAGCTTTCGAGTGGAGAGATCAACCGGTCCCATTTCTTGCTATGAATCAACCCTCCAAATGTCCTATACTCGCCTTGTTCGTTGATCACAAACCTCTTTTCAGGTAAAATTTTCCTTTTTTCCAAAGCCACATAGCATACGGCTTGCTTTGGCCCAACAAACTTATCTGTGTCAAATTGAATTGGCACAGTGTGGGAAGTGCTCCCGACCTTTCTCTTTTTTGCAGAGCTTGACCTGGATGCCATCTGTAAAATCATAGAAAAGAAACAGCACACAACCACAAAACAGATTAGAGATCAAAACAGAAAAACCAACTCCTGTCATGGTCGCTACTGCTTCGCTTAGCGAGGACCCAACGAAGATTCGCTACGGGTTCGCTTAGCGAAGTGGCAGCGAATGCTCGCCACTGATTCGCCTAGCGAGCATGCTAGCGAATGTTATGGGATTCTGAGTTCTCCATTGATAACAATCCAATTTCAGAAAACCCTAAGTCTAATGGTACCCATTTCAGAAACAAAGTGATTTAACATGCTAGGAATCGTTCTAAACATACATGCAAATCTAAACATACATGCAAAACCTAATGATACCCAGTCTCCCAAATTCACCCTTAATGTCTCATACTTCAGAATTTACAACTTGAAAGCATAAAGTAATGGAGATAGGACAAACCTGAATTGAGAGATCGATTGAATTTGAGATGCAACGGTTAGGGTTTGCAATGCAAGTTAGGGTTTGTGTGAGATGGAAGTGAAAAGTGTGAGAGTAGTTGTGAGTTCGTGAGGTTCAGACTAAAACAATTTAAAATGGTTTTGGGCCCAAATGAGTGGCCCTCTGAAAATTAAATGGGTTTCTGCCACGCTCACTACTGCTTTGCCTAGCGAGCAGCTAGCGAATCAGCTCGCTACTATCTTCGCCTATCGAGCAGCTAGCGAATATGACAGTATTTTGTTTTTTTTCAAAACAGCATGCACAACACATTTTAGCAAGGTTCCATCAATTTAAACACCAATACCACACAACAGAAAACGGTAAATACTTACAATGTTGGGGTGCCTCCCAACAAGCGCTTGTTTAACGTCGGATAAGCTCGACGGTCCGAGATGCACATTTTAGGCATTCAAGCAGATTGCACATCTCTCGCGATCCACAAGACCACCAAGATAAATCTTCAAACGTTGGCCGTTAACCGTCCAACTATCCTTCTTTTCCAAGTCCTCAATGACAACAACTCCATACTCTTTGACCTCTTTGACACGAAATGGCCCGGACCATTTAGATTTCAATTTTCCGGGGAATAACTTCAACCTAGAATTGAACAAAAGGACCAACTTTCCGGGCACAAATTCCTTCTTCCTACCTTTTTGTCATGATACTTTTTCACCTTTTCTTTGTACAACCAACTCGAGTGATATGCGGCATTGCGCATTTCTTCCAACTCAAGCAATTGCACTTTTCTTTTTTCACCGGCCAAATCCTTATCAAAATTTAATAATTTCAGAGCCCACAAAGCTTTGTGCTCCAATTCGACCGGCAAATGGCAAGTCTTACCAAATACCAATTGAAAAGGAGTTAGCCCAATTGGAGCTTTGAAAGCGGTACGGTATGCCCATAAAGCTTCATCCAACTTTTGTGACCACTCTTTTTTAGAATTTGACACGGTTTTTTAAAGAATTCTCTTAATCTCACGATTAGAGACTTCGGCTTGACTGTTTGCTTGTGGGTGATACGGAGTCGCCACTCTATGTGATACACTGTAATGTTTCAAAACGCTTTCTAACGGTGCATTACAAAAGTGTGACCCTCCATCACTAATCCACACACGGGGGGTTCCAAAACGGGAAAAGATGTTTTTCTTCAAAAATTTGATTACCGTTTTAGCATCCGCCCGAGGTGAGGCAATCGCCTCAACCCACTTAGAAACATAGTCAACCGCCACAAGCATATATTCATTACCATATGAGGGTGGGAATGGTCCAACAAATTCGATACCCCAAAAATCAAATACTTCAACCTCTTGGATATTTTGGAGAGGCATCTCGTCTCTCTTACCAATCCCACCACTTCTTTGGCAACTATCACAACTTTGCGCATGGGCATTTGCG
Organism: Lathyrus oleraceus; assembly: GCF_024323335.1. Lineage (NCBI taxonomy): Eukaryota > Viridiplantae > Streptophyta > Magnoliopsida > Fabales > Fabaceae > Lathyrus > Lathyrus oleraceus. Next base: position 504,375,220 of record NC_066583.1, on the reverse strand, counting down.
TCTTTGAAAATAGTAGGCCAATAAAATCCTGACTGAAGGACTTTGCGCTTCATCGCCAGTAACACACCTCCTTAAAAGGTTATCACCACCCAATTTAAACAAGTATGGGTCGTCCCACACATAATACTTAGCATCCGAGAGAAATTTCCTTTTTTGGTTCGAAGTTAGGTCGGGAGGCACCAAACCACTAGCCTTATGGTTCGCAAAGTCCGCAAACCACGACCTAACTTGAATTTTGAAAAGTTTTTCATCAGGAAACTCTTCCCGAATTTCCTTCTCGGAAGCGGTAACCTCCACATTAACTAAGCGAGATAAATGATCCGCCACCAAATTTTCCGATCCTTTCTTGTCTTTGATTTCAACATCAAATTCTTGCAACAAGAGGATCCAACGGATGAGCCTTTGCTTCGAGTCCGGTTTGGTGAGAAAATATTTAATCGCCGAGTGGTCGGTATACACTACGACCTTGGAACCAATAAGATAGGACCTAAACTTTTCAAGCGCATACACTATCGCAAGTAATTCTTTTTCAGTGGTGGCATAGTTAACTTGAGCCTCATTAAGAACTTTACTTGCATAGTGTATCGCATGAAATTTTTTCTCTTTTCTTTGGCCTAATACCGCTCTGATTGCATAGTCGCTCGCATCACACATGAACTCAAAATTTAAATTCCAATTTGGAGCGACTATAATTGGAGCGGTAACCAATTTTTCCTTTAAAATTTCAAAAGCTTGTAAACACTCATCAGTTAAAAGAAATACCTGATCCTTAGCTAGCAAGTTACTCAAAGGCCTAGCTACCTTTGAGAAGTCTTTGATAAAGCGCCGATAGAAACCGGCGTGCCCCAGAAAGCTTCGGATTCCCTTCAAATTCACCGGAGGAGGTAAATTTTCGATCAACTTCAAGCCCTCTTGAAGAGACTTTATGGCCAAGCACAATCCCCTCGGTCACCATGAAGTGGCACTTCTCCCAATTAAGAACAAGGTTTGTCTTCACACATCTTTCAAGAACCGTTTCCAAGTTGTCCAAGCATAGACCAAAGGAACCACCAAATACGGAGAAGTCGTCCATAAAGACTTCCATAGTTTCCTCGATAAGGTCGGCAAAAATAGCTTGCACACATCTTTGGAAAGTCGCCGGTGCATTGTACAATCCAAAGGGCATTTTACGGTATGCGAAAATTCCAAAAGGACATGTGAAAGCCGTCTTTTCATGATCGGCCGGGTCAACCGCAATTTGGTTATACCCGGAATAGCCATCTAAGAAACAATAGTATTGTTGCCCGGAAAGTCTTTCTAGCATTTGATCCATGAACGGGAGTGGAAAGTGATCTTTTCGAGTTGCGGTATTCAACCGCCTATAATCAATGCACATACGTCACCCCGTTGCCACTTTTGTCGGGATCAACTCATCCTTTTCATTTCGAATCACGGTAATGTCACCTTTCTTCGGAACCACATGTACAGGACTAACCCATGGGCTATCCGAAATCGGGTATATCATTCCCGCATCCAACAACTTAACAACCTCCTTTCTAACAACTTCCTTCATAGTAGGATTTAAGCGGCATTGCGGTTGAGCTACTGGCTTAAAGTCCTCTTCCATTAAGATCTTGTGCATGCAATAGGAAGGACTAATTCCTTTAAGATCGGAAAGAGTCCAACCCATGGCTTCTTGATTCTTTTTCAAAACATTGATCAAACGGGCTTCTTCATTCTTTGACAAAAGATTGCTTATGATAATCGGCTTTGCTTCGGTCTCGTCGAGGAATGCATACTTCAAATTAGAAGGTAACATTTTCAATTCAATCGGCGATTTTTCTTCATTAACCTCCTTCTTCAATACGTCCTCCTCAACTTCCCACGGATGTAACTCTTTTAGACTATCAAGTTCCCTTAGGCATTCATCAAGAGCTTGCTCTTCTTCAATTGTGAAAACTTCAAAGGAGTCATCAAGAGCTAACTCCATAGGAGATCTATCATGATTATGTTTAGAAACTTCAAAAGTTGCCTCTTCGATCATATCAATGCGAAAGCTATCACGTCTATCCTTTGAATGCTTCATGGCTTCGAATAGATCAAAAGTAACTCGTCCCGGGTCAACTTCTTTTCTCGGAAGCGTCCGTTGAATGATTGCACTACAACTAGCATCTAGGACAATCATCTCCGGTTCCGTGTACCTCCGCTTTTTAGTAAGTATGTCTTTCATGAATTTCGCATACTTAGGCATTTGCTCCAATTCTTCGGCAAACGGAATGTTCACTTGAAGTTGTTTGAATATATCCATGAACCGGGCATAATGCCGTTCATTCTCCCTCTTAGATGAAGCATGTGGATACGGAAGGTTTTGGATTGGAGTAGCGCCCACTACCTCCTTTCCTTTAGAAACTCTAGAATTCCTCTCTCTTTTCTTTGGTACTCCCTCCACCTTCACTTCATCACTCTTATTTTTTTCAACTTCCACACTTTCTTTATTTTCTACTTCACCATTTTTTTCATTCTTTTCAACTTCTTCCTCACTCCACTCCCTAACTTCAACATCAATGCTATTCTCTATTTTTTTCTCCTTATCTTTTTCCTCATCCTCTCTTTTTTCACTCTCATCTCTTTTTTTACTCTCACTAATCAACTCCCTTCCACTTCTCGTCGTTATCGCTTTACAATGCTCTTTTGGATTTGTTTGCGTGTTCGCCGAAAAAGATGGTCCGGTTTGTTGTTCCGCTAGTTGTTTAGCAAGTTGACCGACTTGAGTTTCGAGATTTTTGATTGCCGCATCGTTTCTCTTTTGATTAGCCATCGACAATTGCATAAATTGTGATAATGTCTCTTCTAACTTTGAAGTCACGACCGGAGGTTGTTGAGGTTGGTAAGGATTTTGACGGCTAGAAGTACCACCCCCATAACCTTGGTTATGGTGATAGTTAGCCCTTGAATGGAACCCTTGATTCCCTTGAAAGTGTTGTTGTTGATTTTGAGGATGTTGTTGATACGGTTGTTGTTGTTATTGCCTCGATTGGTAGTCTCGTTGGTTCGCCATGTAATTTACCTCTTCGAACCCGGGAGGTGGATAAAACCCGGTGTCATGATCACCCTTGCAAAGCTCACAACAAGCTATTTGTTTAGCTCTTGACGGTTCTTTCAACTCTTTTATTTGTTGAGTTAAGAGTTCAACTTGTTGTGAAATGAGTTTATTTTGGGCAAGAATAGCATCGTTTGTCCCCAGTTCAAGCACTCCCGGTTTCTTCAAAGTGTTGCCTCTACTTTGACTTTGGAGGTCATTTAGAGCCATACGGTTAATGATATCAGTAGCTTCTTCGGCGCTTTTAGACAACAAAGAACCACCCGAGGTAGCATCCAATAAAGTCTTGCAATTAGGTTGAAGGCCATTCTTGAAAATGTGGATTTGTGTCAATTCGTCAAAATCATGCCCTTTGCACTTTCGAAGCATGGATTTAAATCTTTCCCATGCCTCATTCAATGATTCGTTGGTTCCTTGCGAAAACACGGAGATAGCCGTTTTGGACTCCATGAATCGGTTGTGGGAGAAAAATCTTTCAATGAACTTCTCTTCCAACACGTTCCAATCCATCATGACGGCAAGTGTTTGATCCAAGTACCAATCTTTAGCTTTGCCGAGCAAAGCATGAGGAAATAATCTTTTGAACAACGGTAGCTCTTGAGCTTGATCAACTTCGGCTGCCAATGCTATCTCGTAAAATTTGGTGAGAAAAGCAAAGGGGTCTTCATGGTCCATTCTGGTGAATGGACTTCCGTATAGCAAGTTAAGAGTTCCCGTCTTCATCTCGGCTTGCCTTCCCGTGTGGTTGGCAAATTGAGCTGTATTCCTCGGACTGTTGACATATGGTGTGGAAACGGGCGGTGGTTGTGGTGGTGGATCCATGATAGGTATGAAAGGTGGTATGTGTGTTGTAGAAGAACATTCTCCTTGTTCTTGTCGTTGTCTAGCTTGTTGCCTCATTCGTCTCGTTCTGCTATTCAGTCTCCTTGCGGTTCTTTCGATCTCGGGATCAAAAAGAAGTTGGTCCTCAGGAACCTGCCCTCGCATAAAACAAAAGCTGCACACTAAACCAAACAAATTAACAAGCACAAGTCAAAAATTCAAAAGTTAAAAATTTAGCAACTATTGCGATGCTCGCAATATCAATTCACAATCCCCGGCAACGACGCCATTTTGTTGGTACATGAATAGAGTATCGGGGTTTGTGTCGCATCCTGCGAAAAATCAACCGGCGAGCCTAAAAATAAAAACACACAGAGCCGCCACTAAACGTTATTTATCCCAAGATAGGGAAAGGAAACGCTCAGAGAAACCTGGAAAGACATGGTCTCGCGACCAGAGAGAAAAGGTTCGGGAGTCGGTTACGCGAGGGGAAGGTATTAGCACCCCTCACGTCCTAGGTACTCCTAGGGATCCACGTCCTAGAATAAAGAAAAGGTTGCTAAACATCACACACACACACGGGGAACGCAGGTGGGGTTAAGAGGAACGAGCTCGATAAGGTATCGCACCTTATGCCTACATATCTTGTCTGGAACAAGAATCAGAGCCACTGTAGTTCGGCTTACGCACGCCAAACAACACAAAACAACACAAACATGCAAGGGTGGCAAACATGGAGCCCGACAACCACTGGATGGAATTACGTCGGCATCCGAACCAGAACACACTCAAAAGGGCAAACGTGGAGCCCGACTGCCAATCACTGGGCTTACGTCGGCATCCGAACCCAAACATACAGTCAGATAACAAGTAAACACACGCAAAAAAGAAAAAGGTTGCCCGGAGTGGTCTCGCACGACCACCTGCCTACATACCTCGTCTGGCACGAGGATCAGGGCGATGTAGTTCCCCTGAAAGGGACTAAATTGCTAACCAGAAACCGGGGAAAGATACACAACTAGGGAGCTGAGACTCGAGCCTAATGTTGTCATGCATCGTTAACCCTAAGTTCGGTTTTCTATCCTACTTGCATAAGCAAACTAACCTAACCAGGAAAGAAGCTAGCACACAAGCATACAATCATATATCATCAAATGAGAACAGGTATCTCAAACAAGCATGTCAATCAGATATCCACATAGCACACGCTATAACCAAACAAGGGGGCTCAATCAATCAGGTTTGACTGCCTAAGCAAGTCGTCTGTACAGGCTGGTTTTGCTCTTAACCTTGCCATTACGAGGCTAAGGTGAAGCAGATGAAAGGATGAAGTGAGGATCAGACCTCACAGCTCTTATCCCTAACCAGGGAGAGCTGACAAATGAGCATGGGTCCAGAATAGGGGAACCCCTCTATACTCGATGACTCTGACACAACAGATCTTGGGCTTTTGATCTCGATGCTACAACCATGTAATGGGAGCAATGAGAAGACTCACAGAATAGTGGGGGGTAGGCTGCATACCCCTACCTTCCACCAATTGCCTTACTTGAAGGGCTTTTCCTGCTTGGCTTAAAAATAAACATACACAAGCATTGCCTCTTAAGGAGGACTTCAGACAATTTGCCCGGCCCGGTAACAGCCGGGTCTCCAGACTACATGAAGTTTTAAGAAGTTACCTCAATGCAAATTGCTTATGCAAAGCGAAGCAAAGCAATAGTTCACAAGGAACTGAGCAACTAAAGTACCTGGAAACAATCAAACTCAGTCAGTACTCAAGCAGACAAACTGTAAACAACAAACAATTAACCAGTCAAACTATACAACACAAAGCAAGCTCAAGGCTTAAGCCCAAGCTTCAACACCTGCAAAACAATGTTATGTTAGTGTACAAACATCCACAACATCAATTAAAATGGATTTGGACCATTATCCATGTGCATTGCTTTTTAATCCTGAAAAATCAAGCAAACATTAGCAACTAGACCACTAGGCCAAGCCTAGGGTCCAAAAGCAAGAAAAAAATTTAAACAGCAAGGTATTCATCAACCAATCTCAAATTAACATCAAACAAGAGCAAACATCATTGGTCTCATGTTTATATCATCCATCATGTTCAATTCATGCACAAAACAATCCCTATTGGTCCATATGAAGCACCAAATATACAAACAGAAGTATTTCATTCAAAGCCATGCCAAAACACATCAAAAAAATCTCAAATTAAATACACCTAAACAGGGGTCAATCAAGGTCTACCATGTCAAATTTGAGCTCAATTGGGCAAATGGAACCATGTCAATGAAAATCAACAAAAACAGACACAATTACATGCTTCAATTCACACCATCAATGCATACATCCACTTCAAAAATTCATATCTCATTGGAAACTAAAAAGAAATGGATGAGACCAAAACAGGGAGGTCCTAACATGTGTCTAGTTCATGCATATCAAATTTCATGGCCATACAATACAATATGAGGATTTCCCAATCAATCTACCAACATGTATCACATGAGCTTGCAATTTCAACAACCAGAAATGAAAAATCAAGATTAAATTGAAAATACAGTGAAAAATCCTACAAAAATTCATCAAGCATCCTAACATGTCAACAAGTCATCATGCAAAATTTCAGCCAATTCCAACATGCATAGGTCATCCAATTAAATTCAACAAGTTGACATCAAGAGGTGTGACACAAATTGTCACACCTAAGTTCCAGAATTTGCTGCTCTCTAACCAGGTATCAAAAATTCATGAAATTTACATATAAATAATCCTCAATGAGTCAAGAACCACCACAAAAATTTTTAGCCATTTATTTTATGATATGAGTATTTCATGATCAAATTGCCAAAATGTATCAAAATGTAACACATGTGAGAAAACCCTAGGGCAAATGATTTTTCTACCAAGTACAACTTTGACCAATAGGTCAAAAAAATCCTACACAAGTCAACAAAGTCATAGAAAAAATCTCCATATTTTTAGGAATTTTTTACTATTTTTTATGAATTTTTTAAAGTGTTAAATATTTTTTATGAATTTTAATGAATTAATTATAATTAAATTAAGATGAATTTGTGTTACAGCAATGGCAGTACCAACAAAGTCAAATGAATTAACGTGTCCAATGCCAACTCCGCGCCTCATTTATTTGCTGGCAGTACCTGATTCGCTTACGGAGGCGGGAACAGGAAATTTGAAAAAAAACCAAGCCAGCATGGATCTGTCACGACGTTTTTCCAGAAAGCGACACTATTCATCCCGTGTTCATAGCTCCTTCAACGGCGGATGCGGTTACGACCAAATCTCCACCAAAATTCGCAAGCGGCATATGGTTGGAAAGTTCTAAGTGTGTACATCACGAATACGTAACCGAAATCTCCTAATTCCAACTATGCTAGACGGATCGAACGGTTAAAGGTTTGAACACAAAACTTCAAATCGAGATTTCTCTTAACTCACTCAATCATTTCATAAACCGCAAGTCTCATGCTAACCTATGATGAACGATCTACACAATTCATATAACAATTTACAAAACCGTGAGATTCGAATTCGCACCTTTGTTTGATGACAACCATGATTCGTGATGTTTTGATGCGCAATTCCTTGAAACAGGTGGAGCTTGATGATGGAGAAGGAGAATGCAACTTGTAGCTTGGCTCGAATTTGCTCCTAGTGCAAGAAATTCCAATTCACCATTGATGCACACACTTTGAACAGTGGAGATTCGCGGAGCTTCTTGATGCAATTTGCCAAAACAGTTCAAGGAGAAGAGGATTGGAGATGGAATCAAAAAGAATTTTCGAATTCCATGGAGAATTGGAAGAGTTTGAAGGATTTTTGTGTTTTGTGTTCTTGAGAGAAAGTGATGAATTTGGAGGGAATTTGGATCTGATTTTGGGATTGTGAATTTTCTGTTATGATTAGGAAGTGTTTATGAATTTATATGGTAGCTTAATCATTCACTAATCAAGTTAATTAGTTAAATGGTAATGTTAAGTGAAAGTGTCATTTTCAAAGGAGGGGTAAAATGGTAAATACACAATGACAGCTAGTGCCAGCTGTTTTGACAGCCCAAGCAATCCCCAAATGACATATGTAATGTGTAGAAACTTGTTTCATGTCCATTGGTTGAGTATTTCTCAAAATCACATGTGTGTGGTAATTGATCCATTTTTGACCATTCATTTTTCAAACCAAAATCCAATTCACATGCCTTAACCATGAAATGAATATTCAAACACACTTAAAATGCCATTCCTGAGGTGTTGGAAAAAGTCCCATTCAAAAATTCCAATTATTTTGACATTTGGACAATTTTGCCCCTGATCCAATTCAGCTGTCCAGTTGAAAAGTGACTTTTTGCCTTGGCCATTTTTGGGAAAATCCAATGATGCACCCTCAAAGTACATGTCAAATGGAGTTTGTGCATATAAAGAACTTGCAATTTGGACAAAGTATGTGGTAGTTATGGCCTCCTGATTACGGTCTTTTCTGAAATTCAATGAGCCATATCTTGCAAACCACACATTGGATTTTCAAGTTCTTGGACTTTTTGGAAAGGTGAGAACAAGATCTACATCTGTCATGTTGAACAATTCTTCATTTGAAGCTTCCTTGGACATCTGTTTTTAAGGTCAAAAACTTTCCATTTTTGGAAACTTCAGTTACAAGTCACTTGCTATTTTTGGCAGTTTTTGTCCTGACCTGATTTTCTTCCTTTTAAGCTTTGAGATGTCATTTAACACTTGTTCCAACATGAATGAAGTGTGTCTAACTTGTTTCCACCTCCAAATCCACCAGATCATGTACAGTTGACCACAGTTGACTTTTCATCTGACAGATGAATCTGGCAATGCATAGATCAATTTGAACCCCAATCTCCAACTGAAATGGCTCAAGGGTGATACCCTATCCTCCATAAGCACCATATAGTCACAAAATGATCCTCATCTCCTTCATAAACCCCATCTCCTGATCCAGCCCTGATTGGCCCAATACAACTGATTAGGGTTGACCAGTGGTCAAAACCCTAATCTCAAGGAATCTTCTCCAATCTCCTGATGACATCCAACCATGATGATGATGATGTATCAATTCAAACAAGATGAAGACCAATATCCTTGGAAATCATGAAACCCTAATTTCAGCCCCATCCTCAGATGGCCATGATCAGTCAGTAAAACCCTGGCTTGCACCTTTGAACTTCCTCAGCTTCTGATCAAGACTTGGGAAGATGGCTTGCACAATGTAACCACATGATATGCAATATGGAATGCCTAAAGTCCTAAGATGATATGCAAATATGTTAATGCTAGTCCCAAGAGAGGAGGGCAAATTTTGAGGTGTTACAGCTGCCCCTATTCAATCCACTGTGAACCTGTCGATACGAAATAGCCTCGGCTTTCGGATGATCAGGATGAAGAGTGATTGAATACCAAGAACAGACGAACAATTTGCACTCTGATGGGATAATAATTAACGCCTGTCAGCATCGGCGAAGAAATAAACTCGAAAAATGTCGACCTGGATACCAAAATAAATGGTAACACAGGGATAACCATGGTCTGATCACCACGCATCCGCTCGGGATTATTATTCTCCTTTTTCTTTTTCTTTTCTTGAACCCCAAAAATTTTCTCTTCTTCTACCTGGTCCGAAAACCACTTCGGTCTGAACTCCGAAAAACTGGCCTGAATACCATAAGTGCTTCAACCTGATAGTCGGAAACTTCACTAATCACCACTCTAAGGGCAACACGTCAGAGGGTACACCTTCAACCAGACACTGACTGATGACTGGGAAGAAACTCGACGTTTACTGAACATCGGACGATGATGTTTACTGACACCAAAAAAAGCTCGACCAGACATTAACCAATGACCGGGAGGAAACTCGATGTTTACAGGCACCGAACAATGATGTTGACATGACATCAAACAATGATGCGGACAGACATCAGACAATGATGCGGACAGACATCAAACAATGATGCGGACAGACATCAAACAATGATGCGGACAGACATCAAACAACGATGCGGACAGACATCAAACAATGATGCGGACAGACATCAATCAATGATGCGGACAGACATCAATCAATGATGCGGACAGACATCAAACAATGATGCGGACAGACATCAAACAATGATGCGGACAGACATCAAACAATGATGCGGACAGACATCAATCAATGATGCGGACAGACATCAAACAATGATGCGGACAGACATCAATCAATGATGCGGACAGACATCAAACAATGATGCGGACAGACATCAAACAATGATGCGGACAGACATCAAACAATGATGCGGACAGACATCAAACAATGATCGACCAAACACTTACTGATGTCTGGGAAGAAACGGTGGTTCCAAACTCACAATGCTGAACTCCTCGGAGCATCGTCTTCGCTGTCAGACAAAACCAAACCTCAAGCGGTAATCACGGCTTGAATCGCGCTGATCGCGTAACGTCTTCTGACTGTATCCCCATCTCTGTCCGACGGGAACATTTCCTCCAATATCGCACTACTGGGGTACCTCTCTGATCCAATCACGATGCTGAACTCCTCGGGGTAACACCTTCATTGTCTGGCCAAAACCACTTCTCAACCGGTAACCACGGCTTGAGACTAGCTTATGCTTGCAATGATGCATGATTGATTTCTTCTGCGTAATGCTCCATAATTATGGAAATGCTACGCGATTATTTATTTTTCTATGCAATATGCAATGCTTATTCTACATGATGAATGCATAAAAATATCCCCCTCAAGGGAATTTTCTGGGGAAAACGAGACTCTCTGCTGAGGAACTCGCCACTGCTCCGATTTCCACCCTGCCGGGGATAGCACTGCTGCTAGGAAATAGACAACCCTTGCTGGGGATACAGATCCTTTGCACCCAACCCTCTCGAGGACATGCTGGGGAATACCTCCTTTGCACCCCACCCTCTCGAGGACATGCTGGGGATACAGATCCTTCACTGCACTCTGTGGGAATACCACAGTCTTTGACTTGCTGGGGATATAGATCCCAACCCTCACAGATACTCCCGCTGGGGAAATGAGCAATCTTCAACCTGCTGGGGGAATACCATCCAGACCCTGCTAGGGGAACGACAACTACTCCGCTGGGGAGGACCCAATCAATCCACATGTAGGATACCCTCGGCTGGGGATGCAGATATTCGTCTGCTACGGAAACTCGTTCAATCCACTGGTAGAATGAACACTGTTGGAGAGATATGTCATTGAAAAAACCCGCTCCACTCGGGGACTAGCTGGGGATATATTTCTTTGAAAAAGACCCGCTCCACTCGGGGAACTGCTGGAGATATATTTCATTGAACCCGCTCCACTCGGGGAACTGCTGGAGATATATTTCTTTGAAAAAGACCCGCTCCACTCGGGGAATAGCAACCTTCTGGCCTGGCTGCTGAGGAAACACCGTTGTAAACCTGCCGGGTAACCATCCTGACTCGGCTGGAGAAGTCCACGGACCTTGGATCTGCAGGGGAGCTAGTCCTCTAATTCTGCTTGGGGACCTAGCTGGGAAATGAGAAAAGTAGGTACAGAACACCCATCGACTCATCGAACCACGGCATCCACCTCCCCATCTCGTATCAGCTTTCCACTTTTGAGAACTCCCAGACTCGTCTGGACCTTTTCTGCTCCATCATCTTGCATTCCAAGTCGTTCCGCACTCGACGAGAGACGTACTCCTGGGATTTATACATAAATTTCAATTTTCCGACTTTGAAGAGTCTTCTTGATTAATTTCAATGGTCGTCGGGCGTCTCGCGTCGTCTCTCCCTACCGTTCATTCGTTCCTGCACTCGTCCCTGATCGGGCTCTGCGGGGAATTACATACTTTCCAATCTTCCGACTTTGAAGAGTCTTCTTGATTAACATCAAGGATCGTCGTACGCCGCAACGTCTTCGTCATTTTTCATACATTAGTTCCTGAGCGAACTCTCTGGGGATCTATTACAAAGCTTCCACATCACAACCTGCAAGTGAGTGAAGAATATCTAACAGTTCCTGCAAAACAGATCATCAGATAAAACCGTGCCCCAGGCGTGTCAAGATTTCAACACTTGAGTCACTCAACCTTCCAAATAAGATTTCAAGCTTTCAATCTTATAAACATGCATTGGAAGGAACCTGTATGTCTTAAAATGCAAAGATTCTTTATCAAAATATCTGGATGTTTTTGCAATCAAAGCGGTAATGAAAAACAAAAACAAAATTATTTGACTGAATGTGCATTTTATTGATTGGAAAAGTGTGGCTCAAATGAGCAATGCAAAGGAAGCAATTCCTGAAAAGAGGTAATTGCGCTCAAAAGGAAAAATTTATCCTAATGGCAATGTGAAACCCGTGATCTCATCGAGTTCCAACTCGGTTACACCCCATATGTCCTCAGACTCTCCATGCTTTCTGCCTTCTGAACAAGACGATTCCTGATTGATCCCCACCGGGTATTATCCATGATGCTTTAACCAAAGCGAAAACGATCATGCTGGACGCAGTTGTTCGTTTCAATCCCTCTTTTGCTTGGACCGCCCTTTCGGGTTTTCAGTCCACCGGGATACCCTTTTTTGCCCAAGCCGCCTTTCCAGGTTTTCGACTTGCCGGGTGTGCAATTTTCATTTTTATCCCTAATTTTTGCCCGAACCTTTTTTCCGTTTTTGGTTCGCCGGGATGCCCATTTTTGCCTGGACTATTTTATTCTTTTCGTCCAGCGGGTCAATTATACGAAGTATTTTTTAACTGCGTCCGCATTCACAGGGGATGGAAAATCTTCACCATCCATGGTCGTTAACAACAAGGCTCCACCAGAGAAAACCTTCTTGACCACGAACGGACCTTCATAATTCGGTGTCCATTTGCCCCTTCGATCGTTTTGAGGAGGAAGGATCCTTTTCAGCACCATATCACCTACGTGATACACCCGAGGTCGCACCTTCTTGTCAAAAGCACATTTCATCCTCTGCTGGTACAACTGCAACCTGACAGATGGCTGCTAGCCTTTTTTTCTCAATCAGGCTCAACTCTTCATACCGGGTCTTTACCCATTCAGCCTCTTGCAATTTCACGTCCATCAGGACTCTCAAAGAGGGAATCTGAACCTCAACAGGTAATACCGCTTCCATCCCATATACCAATGAGAAAGGAGTTGCCCCAGTAGATGTGCGTACCGACGTTCGATACCCATCCAATACAAACGGCAACATCTCATGCCAATCCTTATAGGTTACCACCATTTTCTGCACAATCGCACCGTCGGTGCATTCAAACGTTATCCGGGCAACAAAACTCATTCACCTTAACCTCCCCATCAGACATCAGAATCCGTTCGGATTCGGGGTCAGGCCCCTCCTCCGGAATCGGCTACTCTCAATCTTTCGATCAGAGCACCTCGAGATGTCCTCATCAGGGAATTCAAACTTCATCGGTTGACAATCCTCAATGGGTTGCGGAGCGATGTAATCAGACAATACACTCCTTGATTGCTTTCTGAAAGTATCCCAAATCAGTCAACATTCTCTTGCTTTTCTCGCAACCCTCCCGGTCAATGCTAGATTCTCAAACCCATACTCGATCGGATCCATTTCGAAATCCACAAAGTGGCATGAATCAGCATATACTGTCTCAGTCGGCGAGCAGCCTATGCCAAAGTACATCAAGTTTTCTCGAACAGTGAATGTATTGTTTCACAGTCGGTAAACTTTTTGCTAAGGTAAATTGCATGCTCTTTTCGACCAGACTCGTCATGCTGACCCACTTCACCTCGTAGACCCCTCGAAGGCCGTCAAGTACAGATTAACAGTCTCTCTCCACAGGGAGACGTCAGAATCAGAGGTTCCTGCAACTTTTCTTTTATTTTTTCAATGCCCCTTGGCAACCATTATTTCATCTGACCGTTTGATCTTTCTTTTCTTTTTCAACATCTGGAATATGGGTTCGCACGTGGCCGTTAGATGAGATGTGAACCATGACAGGTAGTTCAATCCTTCTAAGAAACCACGAACCTACCCCTTTCCTTTTTCTTGGTTCAGGCATTTTTTTTTTTTTTTTTTTTTTTTAGCAGGAACCCTAATTCCTCTTTTATAATGAACCCCAACGATTTACCGGATCGCATTCTGATAATGCATTGACTTGAATCCAACCTCAGCTTGAATTGTCTCAACCTGTCAACTAGCTTGGCCAGATCTGCCAGATGCCCCTCTCCTGTTTGGGACTTTGCTATCATGTCATAGCATACTGAATCACATCATGAAACAAAGTCACCATGGCTCTCATACAAGTGGCACCGGTGTTCTGCTTCTCTAGAGGACAGTCTCCTTTCCACGATAGCTTGTGCGCAACGACACCAGTATCCGACCCTGGCATACCCTGACATGACCATGTGAAGGCATCCACACGCTCTTTCAACAAGACTACCATTCTGCTCTCGACTAGCCTCTGAAGCGGCTCCAACTTTCACTTCCTTTCTGACCTCGGCGGTGCTTGGAATAACAATCTCAATCCGCTCCGCATGCGGCTGAATCACCTTCTCCTCTGGTTTAAACAACCTGGCTAATTCCAGCAGACCACAATCTTCTTCGTCTTCTTCTTCAGCCTGATTGCTCGGTTTGTCGAAGTCATATGTGGTGTAACCAAATCGTTATCAATGAGATCCGGAGAATATTTTTGAATTCGGAACGAGACAAATCAAAAGGAAAAATGAAAATGAACATTGCCATTTTTATTTGTTTTTAAACTGCAAAAATAAATGAAAAACAGGGAACACCGCTTTTTTGACTGAAAAACATCCATTTATTAATGATGCAGAAATGCAAATTTAAACATGAGGTGGCCCTTACAATGGACCATTACGTGTCGGGCAACACGCAAGGCTTTCATGCAAATAAAATCAAAACAGAAATCATTACTCTTCCGAATGAGTGTCAGTGCTGATCTTTTTAAGCCTTCCAGCTTCCTGGTACGCACGGCTTTATCCAACCATTGAACTTGCAGTCACTGTCAGCTTCTCCACCTACCGCATAGGCGTGATCTGAATCTTCAACAATTGCACCCACCATCACCTGACCATGTGCCGGCATGGGATTGGCATTAACATTTGGAGACGGTGCAAAATTGATAGCCTTAGAGTCTACCAGATCCTGGACAACGTTCTTGAATGCTCTACAACCCTCAATGTTATGCCCCGGTGTTCCAGAATGAAATTCACACTGGGCGTTCTCATCATAGTTAAGTGGCCTCTGATCTGATCTCATCGGAACCATCGCCCTTGGCTGAACCAACCCAAGATCCATCAACTTTTTGAACAGAACCGCATATGTCACGGGTGGCTTGTTAAAATGGCGATCAACCCCTTTTCCTTTCACCTGGTACCCAGCTCTCTGTTGAGGTGGCTGACGTTGCTGTCGTGCTGACTGATTACCAGCAGGGATGGTTACCGCAGCAGTGTGTTGGTAGTAACGATCCCTACCGTGTCCTCCCTGGGCATACACAGCACTGGATTCTCCGTCATTCTTCCTTTGGCCATTTCCGAAGGGCTTCTTCGACCCTGATGACGAAGCATTACCTTGTATCTTCCCCATTTTCATCCAACTTTCAATTCTTTCTCCAGCCACCACAATGTCAGCAAAGTTGGTTACCGGGCATCCAACCATTCTTTCAGCAAAAACCCCTTGCAGGGTATCCATGAAGAGATCAGACATTTCTCTGTCAACCAATGGAGGTTGCACTCTGGCAGCCAACTCCCTCCATCTTTGTGCATATTCTTTAAACCCCTCACTTGACTTCTGAGACATACCCTGCAGCTGGGTACGACTCGGAGCCATATCAGCGTTGAACTGATACTGTTTAAAGAACGCATCTCCAAGATCTTGCCAACTCTTGATGTCAGCAGATTTCAACTTGGTGTACCACTCCAGGGATCCTCCAGACAGACTGTCTTGGAAGAAGTACATCCATAGCTTCTGATCTGTCGTGTACGCAGAGATCTTGCGAACGAAAGCCTGAAGGTGAGTCTCAGGGCAAGAACTACCGTTATACTTGTCAAATGCCGGCGCTTTGAATTTCTGCGGAATAACGATTCCCTCTACCAGCCCCATATTGGACATGTTGACAAACCCCGGAGTGGCATAACTTTCCAGCACTTTTATTTTCTCAGCCAGCAGCTGAATTTCTTTGTCTTGAGGTTGACCACCATATTGACCCAATGGCTCGTTGTGCATCGAAAACTGATCAGCTTCCCTATCTTCCTCCCTATCTTCATCGAAGCCATAGAATGGAGGCACAAAATTGTCCTTCAGATTCTGCCCCAGACCAGGCCCAGGTTGACCACCAGCACCAAAACCAGCAGCATTGTTGTTCACCATACCCACGGTTGCTCTCTTTTCACCGTCTCTGGATCCACCGAGCCCCTGATTGGAGACACCATCCAGGTTAACAACACTGTTAGCTGCAGAAGCCCGCTCAAGCTTCTCAACCTTATCTGCTAAAGCTCTCTGACCAACTGCAAAGCCTTGCATGATGTTGATCAACTCGTTCATTTTGTCTTTTAGCTCGAGCATATCTGTGTTTGGGAGATCCATCAGTCTTGGAGTATTGTGTCTGGTGAAGTATCTGTGAGGACGGGTTGAGTGCAAAGGTACGGTTCTACGAGCGCGAGCAATGATTCCTGCAAAACAGCAAACAGGTTAATATGCATGAATGCAACGTCTATCCATATGAGGAAGATTCTGTCTTTTGATTCTGGTTTCATCGAGACAGATAATATTTCACCAATAACATTTTGACATCCAGATGTCTCTCAACCAGATTCTCAATCCATAATGCTCCCCATATGGCTAGACATAGGTTTGGTGCAGATGAATGCAAAATGAGAATGATGTATGAATGCAATGCACTGTGCCATCCTCCAAGTCATCTGATCATCTGTTGCTCTGAATCACAGCCCTGATTTCTGAACTGATCATAACCATCTGAGGGAACTGTAACCACAAATCTGACCCACGGGTTCCGAAATAAACGGAAGAAAGATACACCATCATCATCATCATCAATCTCTGAGCAGACATTCACAACCCTCTGAATCGGCCAGGGGAATCCGAAATAAACGGATCCCCACTGATAAATATCTCGGCCCGGGGAATCCTGAAATAAACAGATCCCCACTGATAAATCACGGACAGCACTCCGGCGTCACGGCAATAAATGACCATAAATCCGACTTATAAATATGACTCGGATCCACGGAACAAAAAGTCACCATTCGAGTCACCATCAATCACCATCTGTACCTGTTAAAATGATCATTCCCTCCCCACTCACGGGTGTCATCTAGGCCAGGGTAAAGTCGAAAGAAACGCAGCATAAATAACCTTTCGCAGAATACCATCATATACACACCCGAAGTATGTAACGATAATATCCCACCAGGGTCTGAACTGCTCGTGATGTCAATGTTCCGCTAAGTGGCGCCATACCACCCGCTTCCCATGCATCACTCTATTCCTAGGTTTCCTAGATTTCACTCATAGCCTGGGTATTGGGCCTTTTACCTCGAGTAACTCCCACCCCAAAACAGAGGAACCACCTGTACAGAGGACGGCAACAATATGATAGTATGATGCATGCAGACATTAATGCAAATATAGATACACGGGTTAGAATAATAAATGCAATAAATAAACAACACACAATAAGCAACCCAAACCAATCCTAAAACGCTAGGAAGGACTCGCTTAGGGACGATGGACCAGCATAGGTCTACATCATGAGTCCCCAGCAAAGTCGCCAGCTGTCGCATCCTGCAAAAAATCAACCGGCGAGCCTAAAAATAAAAACACACAGAGCCGCCACTAAACGTTATTTATCCCAAGATAGGGAAAGGAAACGCTCAGAGAAACCTGGAAAGACATGGTCTCGCGACCAGAGAGAAAAGGTTCGGGAGTCGGTTACGCGAGGGGAAGGTATTAGCACCCCTCACGTCCTAGGTACTCCTAGGGATCCACGTCCTAGAATAAAGAAAAGGTTGCTAAACATCACACACACACACGGGGAACGCAGGTGGGGTTAAGAGGAACGAGCTCGATAAGGTATCGCACCTTATGCCTACATATCTTGTCTGGAACAAGAATCAGAGCCACTGTAGTTCGGCTTACGCACGCCAAACAACACAAAACAACACAAACATGCAAGGGTGGCAAACATGGAGCCCGACAACCACTGGATGGAATTACGTCGGCATCCGAACCAGAACACACTCAAAAGGGCAAACGTGGAGCCCGACTGCCAATCACTGGGCTTACGTCGGCATCCGAACCCAAACATACAGTCAGATAACAAGTAAACACACGCAAAAAAGAAAAAGGTTGCCCGGAGTGGTCTCGCACGACCACCTGCCTACATACCTCGTCTGGCACGAGGATCAGGGCGATGTAGTTCCCCTGAAAGGGACTAAATTGCTAACCAGAAACCGGGGAAAGATACACAACTAGGGAGCTGAGACTCGAGCCTAATGTTGTCATGCATCGTTAACCCTAAGTTCGGTTTTCTATCCTACTTGCATAAGCAAACTAACCTAACCAGGAAAGAAGCTAGCACACAAGCATACAATCATATATCATCAAATGAGAACAGGTATCTCAAACAAGCATGTCAATCAGATATCCACATAGCACACGCTATAACCAAACAAGGGGGCTCAATCAATCAGGTTTGACTGCCTAAGCAAGTCGTCTGTACAGGCTGGTTTTGCTCTTAACCTTGCCATTACGAGGCTAAGGTGAAGCAGATGAAAGGATGAAGTGAGGATCAGACCTCACAGCTCTTATCCCTAACCAGGGAGAGCTGACAAATGAGCATGGGTCCAGAATAGGGGAACCCCTCTATACTCGATGACTCTGACACAACAGATCTTGGGCTTTTGATCTCGATGCTACAACCATGTAATGGGAGCAATGAGAAGACTCACAGAATAGTGGGGGGTAGGCTGCATACCCCTACCTTCCACCAATTGCCTTACTTGAAGGGCTTTTCCTGCTTGGCTTAAAAATAAACATACACAAGCATTGCCTCTTAAGGAGGACTTCAGACAATTTGCCCGGCCCGGTAACAGCCGGGTCTCCAGACTACATGAAGTTTTAAGAAGTTACCTCAATGCAAATTGCTTATGCAAAGCGAAGCAAAGCAATAGTTCACAAGGAACTGAGCAACTAAAGTACCTGGAAACAATCAAACTCAGTCAGTACTCAAGCAGACAAACTGTAAACAACAAACAATTAACCAGTCAAACTATACAACACAAAGCAAGCTCAAGGCTTAAGCCCAAGCTTCAACACCTGCAAAACAATGTTATGTTAGTGTACAAACATCCACAACATCAATTAAAATGGATTTGGACCATTATCCATGTGCATTGCTTTTTAATCCTGAAAAATCAAGCAAACATTAGCAACTAGACCACTAGGCCAAGCCTAGGGTCCAAAAGCAAGAAAAAAATTTAAACAGCAAGGTATTCATCAACCAATCTCAAATTAACATCAAACAAGAGCAAACATCATTGGTCTCATGTTTATATCATCCATCATGTTCAATTCATGCACAAAACAATCCCTATTGGTCCATATGAAGCACCAAATATACAAACAGAAGTATTTCATTCAAAGCCATGCCAAAACACATCAAAAAAATCTCAAATTAAATACACCTAAACAGGGGTCAATCAAGGTCTACCATGTCAAATTTGAGCTCAATTGGGCAAATGGAACCATGTCAATGAAAATCAACAAAAACAGACACAATTACATGCTTCAATTCACACCATCAATGCATACATCCACTTCAAAAATTCATATCTCATTGGAAACTAAAAAGAAATGGATGAGACCAAAACAGGGAGGTCCTAACATGTGTCTAGTTCATGCATATCAAATTTCATGGCCATACAATACAATATGAGGATTTCCCAATCAATCTACCAACATGTATCACATGAGCTTGCAATTTCAACAACCAGAAATGAAAAATCAAGATTAAATTGAAAATACAGTGAAAAATCCTACAAAAATTCATCAAGCATCCTAACATGTCAACAAGTCATCATGCAAAATTTCAGCCAATTCCAACATGCATAGGTCATCCAATTAAATTCAACAAGTT
Organism: Lathyrus oleraceus; assembly: GCF_024323335.1. Lineage (NCBI taxonomy): Eukaryota > Viridiplantae > Streptophyta > Magnoliopsida > Fabales > Fabaceae > Lathyrus > Lathyrus oleraceus. The sequence goes on along the minus strand of NC_066583.1, from coordinate 504,355,116 downwards.
GACATCAAGAGGTGTGACACAAATTGTCACACCTAAGTTCCAGAATTTGCTGCTCTCTAACCAGGTATCAAAAATTCATGAAATTTACATATAAATAATCCTCAATGAGTCAAGAACCACCACAAAACTTTTTAGCCATTTATTTTATGATATGAGTATTTCATGATCAAATTGCCAAAATGTATCAAAATGTAACACATGTGAGAAAACCCTAGGGCAAATGATTTTTCTACCAAGTACAACTTTGACCAATAGGTCAAAAAAATCCTACACAAGTCAACAAAGTCATAGAAAAAATCTCCATATTTTTAGGAATTTTTTACTATTTTTTATGAATTTTTTAAAGTGTTAAATATTTTTTATGAATTTTAATGAATTAATTATAATTAAATTAAGATGAATTTGTGTTACAGCAATGGCAGTACCAACAAAGTCAAATGAATTAACGTGTCCAATGCCAACTCCGCGCCTCATTTATTTGCTGGCAGTACCTGATTCGCTTACGGAGGCGGGAACAGGAAATTTGAAAAAAAACCAAGCCAGCATGGATCTGTCACGACGTTTTTCCAGAAAGCGACACTATTCATCCCGTGTTCATAGCTCCTTCAACGGCGGATGCGGTTACGACCAAATCTCCACCAAAATTCGCAAGCGGCATATGGTTGGAAAGTTCTAAGTGTGTACATCACGAATACGTAACCGAAATCTCCTAATTCCAACTATGCTAGACGGATCGAACGGTTAAAGGTTTGAACACAAAACTTCAAATCGAGATTTCTCTTAACTCACTCAATCATTTCATAAACCGCAAGTCTCATGCTAACCTATGATGAACGATCTACACAATTCATATAACAATTTACAAAACCGTGAGATTCGAATTCGCACCTTTGTTTGATGACAACCATGATTCGTGATGTTTTGATGCGCAATTCCTTGAAACAGGTGGAGCTTGATGATGGAGAAGGAGAATGCAACTTGTAGCTTGGCTCGAATTTGCTCCTAGTGCAAGAAATTCCAATTCACCATTGATGCACACACTTTGAACAGTGGAGATTCGCGGAGCTTCTTGATGCAATTTGCCAAAACAGTTCAAGGAGAAGAGGATTGGAGATGGAATCAAAAAGAATTTTCGAATTCCATGGAGAATTGGAAGAGTTTGAAGGATTTTTGTGTTTTGTGTTCTTGAGAGAAAGTGATGAATTTGGAGGGAATTTGGATCTGATTTTGGGATTGTGAATTTTCTGTTATGATTAGGAAGTGTTTATGAATTTATATGGTAGCTTAATCATTCACTAATCAAGTTAATTAGTTAAATGGTAATGTTAAGTGAAAGTGTCATTTTCAAAGGAGGGGTAAAATGGTAAATACACAATGACAGCTAGTGCCAGCTGTTTTGACAGCCCAAGCAATCCCCAAATGACATATGTAATGTGTAGAAACTTGTTTCATGTCCATTGGTTGAGTATTTCTCAAAATCACATGTGTGTGGTAATTGATCCATTTTTGACCATTCATTTTTCAAACCAAAATCCAATTCACATGCCTTAACCATGAAATGAATATTCAAACACACTTAAAATGCCATTCCTGAGGTGTTGGAAAAAGTCCCATTCAAAAATTCCAATTATTTTGACATTTGGACAATTTTGCCCCTGATCCAATTCAGCTGTCCAGTTGAAAAGTGACTTTTTGCCTTGGCCATTTTTGGGAAAATCCAATGATGCACCCTCAAAGTACATGTCAAATGGAGTTTGTGCATATAAAGAACTTGCAATTTGGACAAAGTATGTGGTAGTTATGGCCTCCTGATTACGGTCTTTTCTGAAATTCAATGAGCCATATCTTGCAAACCACACATTGGATTTTCAAGTTCTTGGACTTTTTGGAAAGGTGAGAACAAGATCTACATCTGTCATGTTGAACAATTCTTCATTTGAAGCTTCCTTGGACATCTGTTTTTAAGGTCAAAAACTTTCCATTTTTGGAAACTTCAGTTACAAGTCACTTGCTATTTTTGGCAGTTTTTGTCCTGACCTGATTTTCTTTCTTTTAAGCTTTGAGATGTCATTTAACACTTGTTCCAACATGAATGAAGTGTGTCTAACTTGTTTCCACCTCCAAATCCACCAGATCATGTACAGTTGACCACAGTTGACTTTTCATCTGACAGATGAATCTGGCAATGCATAGATCAATTTGAACCCCAATCTCCAACTGAAATGGCTCAAGGGTGATACCCTAGCCTCCATAAGCACCATATAGTCACAAAATGATCCTCATCTCCTTCATAAACCCCATCTCCTGATCCAGCCCTGATTGGCCCAATACAACTGATTAGGGTTGACCAGTGGTCAAAACCCTAATCTCAAGGAATCTTCTCCAATCTCCTGATGACATCCAACCATGATGATGATGATGTATCAATTCAAACAATATGAAGACCAATATCCTTGGAAATCATGAAACCCTAATTTCAGCCCCATCCTCAGATGGCCATGATCAGTCAGTAAAACCCTGGCTTGCACCTTTGAACTTCCTCAGCTTCTGATCAAGACTTGGGAAGATGGCTTGCACAATGTAACCACATGATATGCAATATGGAATGCCTAAAGTCCTAAGATGATATGCAAATATGTTAATGCTAGTCCCAAGAGAGGAGGGCAAATTTTGAGGTGTTACAGTTTGTTATCGTCTCCACAGGGATTATGTGATATTGCTGCCGTTTGACAGTTGTTAAGTTCTTAACTTATAGTAACAAGGGGGTTTTAGATTGTGGTTACGGTATCTTGCATAAAAAGTAAGAAATTGCGTAAAAGTTTTGGTTTTACGATTTGAGAAAGATTGTCAAAGTTAGGGTTCGACGATCACTTTGCATGCATATGTCCGATCAAACAATACTCATAAACTCCATTAGATCATAAACACATCCACAAAGTCCTCCCGATGTGTTTATCTCTAACACATATTGTGGGTTTTCCCATTATGATCCATTGTTGATCTCTCAAACAATCTATCAAAATGACAACTTTTAGGTTTAACTTTTTAGTGAACAAACTCATTCAATACTATCTCTAGCTAAAGAACAAGGATGGATGAAAACCTAGGTCAAGAGTTGGAAGACACCTTTCAATAATAAACCAACACAAAGAGTTATCAATAAAATAAAGTTTTCACCATATATTCATCATCAAAGAGTTTACAAATGAAGATCAATCCATTTACATACAATGCTTATGATCATCTACATCTAACCTTGACAAAATGAAGGACTTAGCTACCCATTTTCATGGTAGCTTGCACAACAAGTTTCGGAAGAAGGTTGATCAACATCCGAGTCGAAGAATCGAGATTGGATGGGAATCCACCTTCTTTTTGTGAAATATTATCAAGAGAAGAAGAAATATGAGAAAAAGGGGTTTCTAAGCCAAAAAACAAGTAAAAAGATGATCCCAAGAAAAATGAAGATGAAAAGATGTTGTTCCAAAAAGTAGCCCCTGCTATTTATAGTACTGGTTACTGAGTTGTCATGCTCGCTAGGCGAGCAGAATGGTTCGCCTAGCGAGCCCCAAAATAGGCCACCAAAAGAGGTTGCGCCCAGAGGAATCATCCAAGTCCAGTTTTCATCAGTTCGCTAGGCGAAGCCCACACTTCCTCCTTCGCTCCAGCGAGACTTGAGGGTTTTGCTACTGGAATTGCTCGCTGGGAGCTCGCTGGATGTTATCCTAGAGAATGTTGGTGAATAAGCCACTGGAAGCGTTCGCTACTTCCCTCGCCACAACGAGTTTTGATCATTTTGCTACTGTAAAATTCTAGGAGTGTTCGCTGGTAACTCGCTGCCTGTTTGCCTAGCGAGTACCTCGCTACCTCACTCGCCTAGCGAGCTTGCTGATGTTTGCTTTCTTTATTGGTTCCTTTGCCATCTTTCTTATGCCTTAGTTTTCTACTCTTTCATGCCTAATTCCTGCATAATAACACACAAATTAAAGGTACCAAGATCATTTCACATTGTATTGCAAATCATCAAAAGCAAGGGCGGTTTCGAACACTTTTTCGACAAAAAGGAGTGAAAGATGCCCACATTTGATAGCTCAAATAAACACACTTTGGCATCTAACACACCATATCAAAATTTCTCTTGTAAAGCACATCATCATTGAGGTAGAAACTGCCTGACAATCTCCTCAAGGTCTTCCTATCTTTCACAGATGCCCTAGGCGGGTAAATCTGGCTCTGAAGGAAACACTTGATATCATAGTACCACGGCTTATCATCCTTCACGTCTTCAATTGTAAATACATGAGCTGGTCTATCCAAGCGCATTACAGTGATGTTGGGAACTTCATTCCAAAGTCTTACCATAATCATCAAAGCAAGTGTAGCGAGAGCGTCTGCCATCCAATTCTCATCTCGAGGAATATGATGGAAGTCAACCTCAGTAAAGAACGTTGAAATCCTCCTCGCATAATCCCTATATGGAATAAGGCCAGGCTGATTCATTTCCCATTCACCCTTAATCTGATTAACAACGAGGGCCGAATCACCGTAAACATCGAGATACTTGATCCTAAGATCAATGCATTCTTCCAATCCCATAATACATGCCTCATATTCAGCCATATTGTTCGTGCATTTGAAAGTTAGGCTTGCTGTAAAAGGGAAATGTGTGCCCTGAGGAGTAATAATCACTGCCCCAATACCATTTCCATATTGATTTACAGCGCCATCAAACACCATACTCCATCTGGAACCAGGTTCTGGCCCTTCATCAAGTGTAGGTTCATCACAAACTTTCATTTTCAAATACAGAATCTCCTCATCTGGGAAGTCATACTGAACTGACTGATAATCCTCGATTGGTTGATGTGCCAAGTGGTCAGCCAAGATACTATCTTTAATAGCCTTCTGAGCTCGATAATCAATGTCATACTCGGATAACAACATCTGCCAACGGGCAATCCTCCCAGTTAAAGCAGGCTTCTCAAAGATATACCTGATCGGATCCATTTTGGATATCAGCCAAGTCGTGTGATTCAACATATACTGGCGTAAGCGCTTAGCAGCCCAAGCCAAAGCACAACATGTCTTCTCAAGCATTGAGTATCGAGACTCACAATCAGTAAACTTCTTACTCAAGTAGTAAATAACATACTCTTTCTTTCCTGATTCGTCCTGCTGACCAAGGGCACAACCCATTGAGTCTTCAAGAACGGTCAGATACATAATTAATGGTCTCCCTTCCACAGGCGGAGACAGAATCAGAGGTTCAGACAAATATTCTTTAATACTGTCAAAAGCCTTCTGGCAATCCTCGGTCCAATCATGAGACTGATCTTTCCAGAGTAGCTTGAATATCGGCGCACATGTGGCAGTCATGTGGGATATGAATCTGGAAATGTAATTCAAACGGCCAAGAAAATCTCGGACTTGCTTTTCAGTTTTGGGCGCAGGCATCTCTTGTATTGCTTTGACCTTTGCAGGGTCAACCTCAATACCTTTTTCACTAACAACGAAGCCCAATAACTTGCCGGAACGGACTCCAAATTTACACTTGTTGGGATTCAGACGAAGCTTGTACTTCCTCAAACGTTGATAAAGCTTTAACAGGTGCTCGACATGTTCAACTTCCGTTCTTGACTTCGCAATCATATCATCGACATATACCTCGATCTCCTTGTGCATCATATCATGAAACAAGGTAGTCATAGCTCGTTGATACGTGGCTCCGGCGTTCTTCAAACCGAAAGGGATCACTCAATAACAGAATGTTCCCCAAGGTGTGATGAATGTTGTCTTCTCCATATCCTCGGGTGCCATCTTAATTTGATTATATCCATAAAATCCGTCCATAAATGAGAAGACCTTGAATTTAGATGTATTGTCTACCAACATATCAATATGTGGTAGAGGGAAATCATCTTTCAGATTAGCTTTATTCAAGTCTCTATAGTCCACACACATCCGGACTTTTCCATCTTTCTTAGGCACGGGCACAATATTGGCCACCCATTGAGGATATGTAGAAGTCACCAGAAACCCCGCATCAATTTGCTTCTGAACTTCTTCTTTGATTTTTACTGCCATATCAGGATGAGTTCTTCTGAGCTTCTGCTTCACAGGCACGCATTCAGGCTTCAAAGGCAGGAAATGCTGCACGATATTAGTATCTAGACCAGGCATGTCTTCATATGACTAGGAAAAGACGTCGACATATTCTCGTAGCAACTCAATCAACCCCTTCTTAACAGACTCTTCCAAGAGTGCCCCAATCTTTACTTCTCGCACACAATCCTCAGACCCCAAGTTGACTGATCTTCTCTTCATGCTCAAGTAGACGGGTAATCTCGTCAGGAATCTCTTCAACATCATCTTCTTCCGCCTCAAATATAGGGAATTCAAAGTTGGGAGATGGTGTTGGATCATTATGTTCAATGGGTTTGATCAACCTGCATAATAATTTTGGATATAAAGAATTTTTAGAATTCAAACAAGGCAAATCATTATGCAGATGAAAAGATTGATTTTATTTTGTTTTTAGGGTTTTATGTGATCACCAATTTCATGCAAAAGCAAAAAGGGAAAATAATTGGAAAAACAAACGTTTAACATGAATTTATTGAATGAAAGTCTCATTGTATTTATGCGCCAACAATATCATCACTTCTCCTTTTGGCATGAGAGAAGGGTTTTTAAACACAATGAACATTACTTTGACTTATGGATAACTGTTGGAATATCCACAACGACCCAATTATTGCAGATTCCTCCAGGGATGACGAAATTTCCAGAATCCTCTTTGTCCTCTTCCAAAATTGCAGCAGCCTCTTCGTCTTGACCATTATGGATGAATCCTCCACTCTTGAACAAACCTTGCTTGTTGAAGACCCCAGAAGAATAGCCTATGCCAGCCCGGGACTTGTTGTCTTCCAACTTGATCATTTGCCCCAATCCAGCAGTTGCACCATGCTCAATGGCCAACTTTGCATCTTTATGGAAGCAAATGAAGGAGTTCTCTTCTCAACAGGTTCAGCAATAGATAAAGCTTGGAACGGTGTTCCAACTTGATCCTCGGCATCTATATAAGAGAAGGAAGACAAATGGCTAACCAGGAGATCCTTTTCTCCCCCTACCACCACCATCTTCTTATTCTTTACAAATTTTAGTTTCTGGTGTAGGGTGGATGTCACGGCGCCAGCCTCGTGAATCCATGGTCTGCCTAGGAGACAGCTATACGATGGGTGAATGTCCATAACCTGGAAGGTAATCTGGAAATCACTTGGTCCGATTTTGACTGGGAGATCAACCTCACCAATCACAGTTTTGCGAGACCCATCGAAAGCCTTCACAACTACTCCATTCTGCCTCATGGGAGGCCCCTGATACGATAACTTCGCGAGAGTGGTCTTCGGTAATACATTCAATGATGACCCAGTGTCCACCAACACATTGGACATGGCATCATCCTTGCAGCTCATAGATATATGTAATGCCAAGTTGTGGTCTCTTCCCTCCTCGGGAAGATCAGCGTCGCAAAAACTCAGGTTGTTACAAGCGGTGATGTTTGCAACAATGCTGTCAAATTGCTCTATCGTGACATCGTGATCTACGTACGCCACATCCAACACCTTCTGTAGAGCTTCTCGGTGTGGTTCTGAATTTAATAGCAATGATAACACAGATATTTTGGATGGAGTTTGTAGAAGTTGGTTTACAACATTGTACTCGCTCCTTTTGATGAGCCTCAGCATCTCATCACAGTCTTCTTTCGTATTGCCACTCGGGCCAGCAGAAGCAGGAGTTTTCAATGTAGAGGAGGGCTTAGCAACAAGTGTCGGATTCGGAGTGCTCACAGCATTCCCAATCGGGCGTTCAACAAAATCAGCATCAACACTTCCTCGAGCATCAGCTTGAGGCTTCAACGGAGCCGAAAATACACGACCGTTACGGGTCAGCCCGCTGACGTCAGCAATATTAACGACAGATGAAGAGGGTAGGGGCACCTCTTTCCCATTTTCCACTACTACAACATTGTAGCAATAAGGGACTGCTTTCTCGGAGGACTACGGTACAGGTCCGGCTGGCTTGATGACGAGAGTAGGAGAAGCCTTCTTCTTGCTGCCATCGTACTTGATGACAACAAGCTCAGGTATCCGGAATACCGAAGAAATTACGTTAACTTCGAGAGCATCTTCGTCAACATTTCTGTTCTGAAGGATCTCAATAACTCCCTCATCTAACATTTCTTGCACATCTCTGCGCACCTGGCGACACCCTCTCTGATTAACAGAACAGACTCGACATCTATCATGGTCATGCTCATAATGGCTATAGTCACACAGCAAGCGATGCATCTCAACCAGCGATTGTCGGATATGGCTGACATATTTAACTTTGTACTTGCCAAGACAGCCCTGGACCATTATAACAGATTTCCCATGCTCGGGCAATGGGTTCTTCTTCATGTTTGGACCTACATCCTCGAAAAACAAAATCCCACTTCTCACAAGGTCTTGCACCTTGGTCTTCAGGGGATAACAATTCTCCACGTCATGTCCGGGAGCACCGGAATGATACACACAATGAAGCTCAGGCTTGTACCACCACTGGGGGTTAGCAGGTACAGCGGGAGGGTCTCGTGGAGTGATCAACTTTCTATCGATCAGAGATGGATAGAGTTCAGCATAAGTCATCGGAATTGGATCGAAGGTGACCCTCTTTCTCTCATAGCTGGTGTTGGAATTGTTGTTGTTGTTTCGAGGCTGGTAGGCCTGCTGTTGCGGACACTATTGTTGTTGTTGATATTGTTGAGTTTGTGGTTGCTGATAATGTTGAGCTTCCCTGAAAACAGGTGCTATATGAGCCACCTGATGCTGGTTGTTAACTGGGCGGGCAATCTTCCTCTTCACAGAGGGTCTTCTCTTTACATGGGAAGACACAGCATGTGCCTCTCTGAAATTCTAGTTATCAGACTTTGGATGTCACACTGGTTGTTATGACATCCAATTCTGCACAGACAGGGATTATGCAGAACTTAACAGTAAGTGCAGTAAATAACACAAGTAATTGTTCACCCAGTTCAGTCCAACATGACCTACATCTGGGGGCTACCAAGCCAGGGAGGAAATCCACTATTAGCAGTATCAATTCAAAGCTAAACTCACCCGTTTACAACTTATCACTTAATCCCTACCCAATGCAATTTCAATCTTAACCTAAGATCAGAGTTCCTACTCACTCCCCCTCAATCACCTCAGTGATTACTATCTTTAAACAATATTAAAGACAAGTTGAAGTCACACTTCAAACAACTCTTGATTGTGCTTCACAGCTTTAATCAAGATACACAGCACTCATGCTTAAAAGCTTTGAGTGACACAACACTTACAACTCAATGAACACCCTATGCCAAAGCTATCATCTACTTGATAATGACTTGGCTTACAAGATACGTCTAATACAAGACTCACAAAAATACAGCAGTGAAGTATGATGGACACACAAAATCTTCACGCCTCAAAATCCCTGAAACTGAATGAAGGAACGCCTTCCTTTTTATATTGCAGTACCCTGGGCTTTTGCACCTGTATTCTCCTGAATTTAAGGTCACGCGAGTTCCCATAAATTCAACATTTAGGTTACTAACAAATAGGCTATTTGTTAGGTTCATTGAATGTAGCTTGGTTGTTGATTTCCTGGTTTTTCTCTAAGCTGTTGACTTCCTGAAGAATAGCCTGAGAAAAAGCTGAAACAGAAAACTGAACAACCTACAATATAGCATATGCTGTCAGGCATGAATGTCACGACATTCAGCTTGACATCAAGGTCCATATGCTGAGTCTGTTTTTCCAGAAAACAGACTGTACAATTTTGCTGACCTGTACATGATCAAAATGACCATACTACAGTGACAGCTTACATTAATAAATGTCAAAGTGTCCAACTTAACATTTACACAATTGGCCTTAAGTTAGTTCTGTTATTCTTTTGAAGAACAAACTAAGTTACATGCTGAAGTATAGCAGAACACCACTCTGTCTAATCTTCAGCAGCTGCTGTCAATGATGAATGTCATAACATCCAGTTTGACATTCAGTCAATAGGCCTTATGCCAGGTCTGGTCTTTCCTTGATAACCAGACTGGAAATAAATACTAAGTTCTGACAGAACACCTGCTGTTCTATTCCTTAGTATCTATTGACAGGTATGAATGTCACAACATCCAGTTTGACATTCAATAAATCCTGTGTTAGCTAGTCCTGCAGTAACTACAATGTAGTCACACATACATGTCATGACATCAGTCAGGACATTAGTAACCATCTAGTGTTTTACCATATAATGCAGCCAATTAAACACCTACAAACTCCCCCTTTGGCAAATTTTTGGCTAAAACACTTTGATCCCCATAACAAAGTTTATAGCAGCGGAATCACACACCTAGCAGGAAATAATACTAGCTAATACACTCAGAGTGGCAGCACACTCACACACATACAGAAGTTAAATAAAACTTCACACACAATTGCTGCAGGGGAGGAATCTGTCGTCCCGAGAGTCTGTTGTAGAGACCCATGAGTGTCTGTTGTAGAGACACCCACTCTGTTTGTTCAGGGGTTACTCCCCCTTTTTGTCAAAAATGTTGCCAAAGCCAACAACATAACCAGAGAATAACGACAGAGTTACAGACTTGGTTTTACTTCCCAGTTTCAACCAAGTTACCATCCACTTGATCTTGCTTCACAGCTTTGATCAAGTAATCACCCACTTTTGCTTTACAGTAGGTACCACCATATCAGATGCCATGAAGTTGTTTCTGACATCCAGAACCACTCCTGCATGAACAGCATCCTTGAACTCCTGCAGATACATTGGCCTTCTCACAGTAGGGTGTCTCCTTACCCTCTTGTATCCACCCTTGTTGCAAGTAGCATAGCTATGATCTGGTGACCAATCATAGCCTAGTACAAATTGTTTAATAGGCAGAGATATTAAACAATTTATCCCAAACATCAGTGGTTGCTATAAGGTCTCAGAGAGACATATTCCCAGTTTTCTCCTTAAGTTTTCAAACTGAGTAGCATCCAGAGCCTTTGTAAATATGTCAGCCAAATGAAGATCCGTGGCTACATGTTCCAAAGTGATCACCTTGTCTTCCACCAGATCTCTGATGAAGTGGTGCCTAATGTCAATATGTTTGGTCCTGCTGTGTTGGATGGGATTCTTGGAGATATTGATGGCACTGAGATTATCACAGAACAATGTCATGACATTTTGAGTGACATTGTACTCAGTGAGCATCTGTTTCATCCAAACCAGTTGGGAACAACTGCTTCCAGCTGCTATGTATTCAGCCTCTATAGTGGACAGAGAGACACAGTTCTGCTTCTTGCTGAACCAAGATATGAGGTTGTCTCCTAAGAAGAAGCATCCACCTGATGTGCTTTTTCTGTCATCAGCACTCCCAGCCCAGTCTGCATCACAATACCCAGATAGGACAGGCTCAGACCCATGTGAGTACAGCATCCCATAGTCACATGTCCCATTGATGTACTTGAGAATCCGTTTGACTTGATTCAAGTGGCTCACCTTAGGCTCTGCTTGATATCTGGCACACACTCCAACTGCATAAGAAATGTCAGGTCTACTTGCAGTTAGGTACAACAGACTACCTATCATGCTTCTATACAGGCATTGATCAACACTAGGCCCTCCATCATCTTTGGTCAACTTCAGATGAGTGGGAGCAGGAGTCCTCTTGTGCCTAGCATTATCCATACCAAACTTCTTAACTATGTTCTTGGCATACTTGCTTTGGGAGAGAAACATAGAGTCCTCCATTTGGTTAACTTGCATTCCAAGGAAATAGGTCAGTTCTCCCACTAGACTCATTTCAAACTCAGACTGCATCTGGTGAACAAATTTTTGTACCATTTGTTCTGACATTCCACCAAAGACTATATCATCAACATAGATTTGAGCTATCATGATTTTGCCTTCTTCATCCTTCACAAACAGGGTTTTATCTATGCCACCCTTTCTGTATCCATTTGAGGTCAGAAATTCGGTTAACCTTTCATACCATGCTCTAGGTGCTTGTTTCAACCCATACAAGGCTTTCCTCAACTTGTATACGTGCTCAGGTTGGTTAGGATCACAGAACCCTTTAGGTTGTTCCACATAGACTTCCTCATTCAGGTAGCCATTCAAGAATGCACTCTTCACATCCATTTGGAATAGCTTAAACTTCAGGATGCATGCTACCCCCAACAGCAATCTGATGGACTCAAGCCTAGCCACAAGAGCAAATGTCTCATCAAAATCTACCCCTTCAACTTGAGTGTATCCTTGAGCTACTAGTCTTGCTTTATTCCTAGTAATTACTCCTTTCTCATCAGATTTGTTTTTGTAGATCCACTTGGTACCAATGATGTTGTTCCCTTCAGGTCTTGGAACTAGCTCCCAGACTTCATTCCTTTTGAACTGCTCAAGTTCCTCTTGCATGGCAGTGATCCAGTATTCATCAGTCAGGGCTTCCTTCACATTCTTTGGTTCAACCTTGGATACAAAGCAGGAATTTGAGTTTATTCCTCTTGACCTGGTAGTTACACCACTGGTGGGATCCCCTATGATAAGATCCTTAGGGTGGTCTTTCTGAATTCTGATAGATGGCACTTTGGTGGTTGCATCTACTTCACATTCAGGAGGAGGTTCCTGTACTTCTTCAGACTTGACTGGACTGTTAGTTGAACTGTCAAGGAATGTTTCAACATCCTCCATGACATCGGTTCCTTCCTCTTTATCGTCCACAATGACATTTATGGATTCCATCAGGACATTGGTCCTGTAGTTGAACACTCTGTAGGCTCTGTTATTCGTGGAGTATCCCAAAAATATACCTTCATCACTTTTGGGATCTAGCTTCCTTCTCTGTTCACGATCTGTGAGAATGTAGCATTTACTTCCAAAGATATGAAAGTACTTCACAGTAGGTTTTCTTCCTTTCCATATTTCATATAGAGTGGAGGAGGTTCCTTTTCTCAAGGTGACTCTGTTGTGAACATAGCATGCGGTGTTCATTGCTTCAGCCCAGAAGTGCATGGGGAGCTTCTTTGCATGAATCATTGCTCTGGCAGATTCTTGAATAGTTCTATTTTTTCTTTCAACTATTCCATTCTGCTGAGGAGTTATAGGTGAGGAGAACTCATGACTTATTCCTTCAGACGAGCAAAACTCATCAAACTTGGAATTCTTGAACTCCGTACCATGATCACTTCTAATCCGGACCACACAACTGTCCTTTTCCCTTTGAAGTCTTATGCACAGGTCTTTGAAGACATCAAATGTATCTGACTTCTCTCTGATGAAGCTTATCCACGTGTATCTGGAATGGTCATCCACCACCACGTATGCATATTTCTTCCCACCAAGACTTTCAACCTGCATAGGTCCCATTAGGTCCATGTGCAACAGTTCCAGAACTCTGGAGGTTGTGGGATGTCCCAGCTTCGGATGTGACATCTTGGTTTGCTTGCCCACCTGGCATTCTCCACAGACTCTTCCTTCATCAATCAGGAGCTTTGGAATTCCTCTGACAGCTTCCTTGGATATTATCTTCTTCATTCCCCGTAAGTGGAGATGTCCAAGACGTCTATGCCACAACTTCACATCCTGTTCTTCCTTGGCTGAGGAGCATGTTGTGGAAAAGTTTGAGACTTCAGGTTCCCACAGGTAGCAGTTATCTTTGGACCTGGTTCCTCTCATAACTTCATGATTGTCACCATTTGTCACAATGCATAGCTCCTTAGTAAACTGAACATGAAACCCTTGATCACACAGCTGACTTATGCTGATGAGGTTTGCAGTTAGTCCTCTTACTAACAGCACATTATTCAGTTTTGGCACTCCAGAACAGTCCAGTTTGCCCACACCTTTTATTTTTCCTTTGGCACCATCACCAAAGGTCACATAGCTGGTAGTGTGAGGTTGAATATCTACCAGTAGATTTTCCATACCAGTCATGTGTCTTGAGCATCCACTGTCAAAGTACCAGTCTTCTCTGGTAGAAGCCCTTAGAGCAGTGTGTGCTATCCTAGCATACCATTGTTGCTTCTTAATGGGAACATAGCGCTTATGTGTTTTATGCTTAGGCTTAACATGCAAGGCTTGGTTAGGGAAACCATGAATCCAGTAGCAGAAGGCTTTTATATGACCAAGCCTACCACAGTGGTGACACCTCCACTCCTGGTATTTCCTCTTCTGATGATCATTCATCCTAGTTTCTCGATGTTGAGACGTTGGCTTTGACTTCCGCTTGAACTTCTGAACTTTAGCCTTTGGGCGTTTGTGTTCAGTTGAGGATCTTTTCCCAAATCCAAGGTCAGATTTGGTTTCAGACTGCTGTCCCACCTTTAGAATCTCCTCCAAGGTGTCAGTTCCCTTATTCATCATTCTGATGGATTTAGTCATCTGATTCAGCTTGGAGGTCAGCAGTGTTATCTCACCATTTAGACCCTCTATGACAGACAGTTGCATCTGTCTCTCATCTTCCAGTTCCTTGATGAGTTTCTTTTGCTTTTCTCCTTGTGCACGCACTTCTGCACTGGTGGAACACAGCTTCTTATAGGCTGCATCAAGTTCATCAAAGGTCAGTTCATCTGCACTTGAGTCATCTTCAGAGGCACAAACACTGGTTAGTGCAGTGACATGTTTGGCAGATTCTCCTTCAGATTCACTTTCAGAGTCTCCTTCAGACCATGTGATAGCTAACCCCTTATTTTGCAATTTGAGGTAAGTAGGGCATTCAGCTCTGACGTGTCCATACCCTTCACACCCATGACACTGGATTCCCTTGCCGTGATTGAACTTCTCATCAGAAGTTGATCTTTTCTTAATGTCAGACGGGATGTTCTTGACATTGGGTCTACCTCTTTGATCAATCTTCTTCACGAATTTGTTGAACTGTCTCCCAAGCATAGCTAATGCTTCTGATATACTTTCATCACCTCCAGTATATCCTGCTTCTGACTCCTCTTTAGCATTAGATACAAAAGCTATGCTTTTGTTCTTCTTCTCAGCATACTCACCCAATCCCATTTCAAAGGTTTGGAGGGAACCAATGAGTTCATCTACCTTCATGTTGCAGATGTCCTGCGCCTCCTCTATGGCTGTGACCTTCATAGCAAATCTCTTAGGCAAGGACCTGAGAATCTTTCTTACAAGTTTCTCTTCAGCCATTTTCTCACCTAGTCCACCAGAGGTGTTTGCAATTTCAAGAATATTCATGTGAAAGTCATGAATAGTCTCATCCTCTTTCATCCTCAGATTTTCAAACTTGGTGGTCAGCATCTGAAGTTTGGACATCTTCACCTTGGAAGTACCTTCATGAGTTACCTTGAGAGTATCCCAAACTTCCTTAGCTAGTTCACAGTGGTGTACCAGCCTGAAGATGTTCTTGCTGATTCCATTGAACAATGCATTCAAGGCCTTGGAATTTCCAAGAGCTAATGCCTCTTGCTCCTTGTCCCACTCTTCTTCAGGAATCTGCACACTGACTCCATCTTCACCTGTCCTCATTGGATGTTCCCATCCTTTGTTGACAGCTCTCCAGACTTTGCTGTCTAGAGACCTTAAGAAGGCTATCATACGAGGCTTCCAGTCATCATAATTAGAGCCATCCAACATGGGTGGTCTGTTTGAGTATCCTAAATCCTTGTCCATGGTACTAGAAAGTAACTTCCCTAGATCTCACCCAGAAATTCACAGGCAGGGTGCCTGCTCTGATGCCAATTGAAATTCTAGTTATCAGACTTTGGATGTCACACTGGTTGTTATGACATCCAATTCTGCACAGACAGGGATTATGCAGAACTTAACAGTAAGTGCAGTAAATAACACAAGTAATTGTTCACCCAGTTCAGTCCAACATGACCTACATCTGGGGGCTACCAAGCCAGGGAGGAAATCCACTATTAGTAGTATCAATTCAAAGCTAAACTCACCCGTTTACAACTTATCACTTAATCCCTACCCAATGCAATTTCAATCTTAACCTAAGATCAGAGTTCCTACTCACTCCCCCTCAATCACCTCAGTGATTACTATCTTTAAACAATATTAAAGACAAGTTGAAGTCACACTTCAAACAACTCTTGATTGTGCTTCACAGCTTTAATCAAGATACACAGCACTCACGCTTAAAAGCTTTGAGTGACACAACACTTACAACTCAATGAACACCCTATGCCAAAGCTATCATCTACTTGATAATGACTTGGCTTACAAGATACGTCTAATACAAGACTCACAAAAATACAGCAGTGAAGTATGATGGACACACAAAATCTTCACGCCTCAAAATCCCTGAAACTGAATGAAGGAACGCCTTCCTTTTTATATTGCAGTACCCTGGGCTTTTGCATCTGTATTCTCCTGAATTTAAGGTCACGCGAGTTCCCATAAATTCAACATTTAGGTTACTAACAAATAGGCTATTTGTTAGGTTCATTGAATGTAGCTTGGTTGTTGATTTCCTGGTTTTTCTCTAAGCTGTTGACTTCCTGAAGAATAGCCTGAGAAAAAGCTGAAACAGAAAACTGAACAACCTACAATATAGCATATGCTGTCAGGCATGAATGTCACGACATTCAGCTTGACATCAAGGTCCATATGCTGAGTCTGTTTTTCCAGAAAACAGACTGTACAATTTTGCTGACCTGTACATGATCAAAATGACCATACTACAGTGACAGCTTACATTAATAAATGTCAAAGTGTCCAACTTAACATTTACACAATTGGCCTTAAGTTAGTTCTGTTATTCTTTTGAAGAACAAACTAAGTTACATGCTGAAGTATAGCAGAACACCACTCTGTCTAATCTTCAGCAGCTGCTGTCAATGATGAATGTCATAACATCCAGTTTGACATTCAGTCAGTAGGCCTTATGCCAGGTCTGGTCTTTCCTTGATAACCAGACTGGAAATAAATACTAAGTTCTGACAGAACACCTGCTGTTCTATTCCTTAGTATCTATTGACAGGTATGAATGTCACAACATCCAGTTTGACATTCAATAAATCCTGTGTTAGCTAGTCCTGCAGTAACTACAATGTAGTCACACATACATGTCATGACATCAGTCAGGACATTAGTAACCATCTAGTGTTTTACCATATAATGCAGCCAATTAAACACCTACACTCTCCCTCCTTCTTCTTTGCAAAGCTTCCATATCTCTTTGCTGAAGAGCTTTCCTCTCGAGTTAAGCGTCCTTCACGGACCCCCTCTTCCAATCTCATTCCCATATTCACCATCTCGGTGAAGTCTGAGGGAGCACTGACTATTATTCTCTCATAATAGAACGAGCTCAAGGTCTTCAAGAAGATCTTGGTCATCTATTTCTCCTCAAGGGGAGGCACTATCTGAGCTGCCAACTCGCGCCACCTCTGGGCGTATTCTTTGAAGGTCTCTTTCTCTTTTTGGGACATCGCCCTCAACTGGTCCCTATCAGGAGCCATATCCACATTGTATTTATATTGCTTGACGAAGGCCTCGCCAAGGTCGTTGAAAGAGCGAATGTTCGAACTTTCCAGACCCATGTACCAACGGAGAGAGGCATCGGACATACTGTCCTGGAAATAGTGGATGAGGAGCTGGTCATTATCAGTTTGTGTCGACATCTTGCGAGCATACATCACAAGATGACTGAGAGGGCATGTGTTTCCCTTATACTTCTAAAAGTCAGGCACTTTGAATTTAATAGGGATTTTCACGTTGGGCACAAGGCACAACTCAGCAGCACTTTTACCAAAGAGGTCCTTCCCCCTCAAAGTCTTCAGTTCCTTGCGAAGCTCAAGGAATTGGTCTTTCATGTCATCCATCTTTTCATAAACTCTGGGCCCTCAGATGGCTCAGAATGATAGATGGTATCTTCGACCCTTGGTAGTGTGTGCACGACGGGAGGTGACACTGGAAGGACCGGGCTAGATGCCAGCAGAGAAGCAAGAGTTGGAGCAAAACCTTCTGGCACAAAGTTGGCGGGCATTCCCCAAGGGAACCCGGCTGGCATAGATGGTGCAAAGTGAGTTGTTGCAGCAGGCACAGTAGAAGTTACGATCTCAGAAATGACCGTCCTCTGGGGAGGAGTTGAGGGTGTTAGAGAAGACTGGCTCTGGGCAGCTAAGAATGACTCCATCAGGGCAGTCAATCTGGCTACTTCCTCCTTCAATTCGCGGTTCTCTTGTTCCAAATGATCCATCAGTCTTGCGGAGTTGGCTCTAGTGTAATACCGATGAGTCAGCTT
Source organism: Lathyrus oleraceus (assembly GCF_024323335.1). Lineage (NCBI taxonomy): Eukaryota > Viridiplantae > Streptophyta > Magnoliopsida > Fabales > Fabaceae > Lathyrus > Lathyrus oleraceus. Next base: position 504,336,815 of record NC_066583.1, on the reverse strand, counting down.
GTCTTCAAAATAAATGAAGAATACAGAGTTAGACCATAGGACAAGAAGCTTGGAGCAAAACCTGCTTATGCACATGATGCATGCAATGCTTGTGCATATGATTTATTTTTATTTCAGAGGAACTTTAGAGTTCTATTTGCAAAAAAAAAAGGGAAATATTACATTTTCTATCATATATGGAAACATCTCATCAATAATATCTGGAAAATATTTTTTTACACCAAAGAAGTACAACATTGGTAACCAAACACAAGAGAAAAGGAAAATAATCATCCTATGGATCCCTAGAAACAATCATCTAAAGCTCGGGACACAGGAAAATATGATGCACAAAGCCTCTTAACCTCCTCCTCATAGGTTGCCTCCATATCTGCCTTCTCCTTGGCGAGTCGATCATACTTCCTCTTCCAAAACCTAGAAGACTGAGGAAGTAGAGAAGTCCATGCATCATCAGGATCATCAATGACCTGATGCTCAAGGAATTCTATCAAAGCATCTTTCTCCTTGATCTGCTGAAGCAACTCTTCTCGTTCACGGATCCAAGCACGTGAACGGTCTTCATCTCTCAACTCCTCTACTCCTTGATCAGGGAGGGTTGATGGCCCAGCCATAACCAAAGGCGTAGGTCTTGGATACTCGTAAGGCATGAGGTACTCAGAAGCTCTCCTCCTAACCCAAGTAGTGTAAGGCTCCAAAGCGACATAGTTCTTTGGACCTAACTCCTTCCTTCCTTTCCTATGAATCTTGCGCCAAGCGCGGACCATCCTGCCCTTCAAGCCTTGGGGATCTTTACCCTCCTGAAAGAACATACCCTCCAACAGAATGTTATTGGGTTTATCCTTTAGGGGGAACCCAAGCTGACGACGTGCCAAAATGGGGTTGTAACTAATCCCACCACATGTACCAAGAAGAGGTACATTGGAGAATTCACCATAAGAGTCGATAATCTGCACACCATCATACACACGGTTGTACCAAGAGATATCATCATTGGTGAGAGACATTAGTCTCGTGGACCACCGTAGACATCCTTTGTTATCCTTGAAGGCGACCGTCTGCGGTAAGTGAGAAATAAACCACTTATACAACAGAGGCAAACAGCACACAATGGCACCACCACCATTTGCATTCCTCATATGCAAAGAAAAATAAGTGTCACCCAACAGAGTCGGAACGGGATTAAGAGTAGAGAAAATCCTAATAGCGTTCACATCCACAAACTTGTCGATGTTGGGGAATAACACTAACCCATAGATGAGCAGTACAAATATGGCCTCAAAGGCGTCCTCACTCATGGCCTTCCCATACATAGTAGCTTCAGCAATGAGGAACTCAGAAGGGAGACCTTGAATTCCACCTTTGGTAGTCATATGAGCACCAATCAGAGATTCATCTATATGCAACATATCAACTATCTCTTGAGAAGTAGGAATACTCTCCAAGCCACTGAACGACAACTGGTCTAGAATAGGTATACCCACAAGGTAGGCATACTCCTCAAGCGTAGGCAAAAGCTGAAAATCTGAAAACGTGAAGCAGCGATACGAAGGATCATAAAACTGCACCAATACACTCATCAACCCTTCATCCACTTGAGTAGTCAGAAGAGGAAGAAGCTTCCCAAAACGAGCTTTAAAACCCAAAGGATCAATACATAGGATGTCAAATTCCTTAGCTCTTTCAAGTCTGGTTGTCTGAAATTGTACTTCTTTGTATTCCTTCTTTGTCTTTCCATGTCTGAAAATTTGCAAATAGACCTCTTAAGTTCCTTGAAAATTTTCTTATTATTTTGATGATATGGATGCAGATGGGTGCATAAATCAACAACCACACTTAAGGATCAAACAGAGCACACCAAGCAAAGGTCATGGGATGGGTCATGGCATCCTTAATATCAATCATCCATTTTTGTGGATTATGGCTTACACCTTATCAACACCCAAGTTCCATTGATATTAAGGATACATGAACGGATCAACCACGAATCAAGGGTTTGTTGCAAGTCACGAGCATGGAGTCTCGGTTTAGAACCACCCAAAGGGAGTGTACTAGGATTTAACTTGCCAAACATGTTCTACAAGAGGTTCCCATAGTCATCATCCCATCTTTCAGATATTATCGGAGAAACGACTACTCGTATTCCAAAAATATTCTCAAGAGAGACTCTTATGAGTGTAGTATCGCGTAACAATCGTATCAAATCTTACACTTGAACGACTTTCGCATTACATCCTAAGAATAGGCCAAGATGGGCTTGGTAAACTAAGGTCCTTGGCTTCTAAGGTTTATATTGGAAAGAGTAATGTCTAACCACAACTACTTGTGTGACATTATTGATCCCAACATGACCTCCACCAAGTGAATGGACTTGCAAGTCAACTTGCTAAGGAATAACTCCACACAAGTCAACAAGACTATGACATTCTCCTATCCTAAGTGCACTCGAGTTCTGGTATAGAACTCATCTCACAAAGATCACCAAACATACAAGGAATTAATATTCAAGCAATTCAATCATTACATACAATACAGTAATCCCAAATTGCACAAAAAATATGGCACAAAACAATATACAATACAATTCAACAAATATTAAAAGTAGGCAAAACCCACTAGGCAAATAGTTCCCCAGCAGAGTCGCCACTTTTCTATAGCGGGGTATTTGTTACCATTAGAGATATTGACTAAATCTAAGGCAAATCATACAAGTCGAGTCGCCACCGCACTTCTATTTATCCAAAGGAATGGTTAGAAAGCGAACAAAAACCTAAAAGTTTTATCGAATCAAAAACTAGTAAAAATGTCAGAGATCTGGGTAAGGGGGTTGGTTATGCAATGGGAAGGTTTTAAGCACCCAAAACATCCTAGGTACTCCTAGGGAGCCCTTTTCACATCTGTTGTAAGGTTGGTATTTTGTGAAAATTTGTTTGTGCAAACATGATTGAAGAGATGAGAAAAGAATATACAAGTTTATTTACATTTTGTGTTAGGATGGATAAACCCATTGCCTACGTACCATCTTTAAAAAAGATTAGGATCAAAACCTCGTAGTTCAGGGTAAAAATCTCAAAGAGTTGGTGAATTGATTGGTCCAAAAGCCTTAAGGTCTTTTGTTATCCAAGGGAGAAAACTCAACCTAAAACCACAAATCCACCATGTGAGGATAGCTTCAACATGCTAGTGAGGGGTTAACCCTATAATAAGCATGGAAGACTCATTGTCCATCACTAAGGATATAAGTGAGCATTATATCTACCTCAAGGATAACTCAAACCTAACAGCTAAAGGTTATGAAAAAATTTGATTAAGAAAGTGGCCATTGAAACCACAAAAAAGATATTTAGATGGGTTATATTTACCAATGAAAAGTATTTACAAAATATGGTCAAAGTGGATTAAAGATTCAATTCAAAATAAGCTTTATGAAAAGAAAGTTTGAAAATCAAAAGCATAAGGCTTAGGTTTCTAATGTTGAAAACAAGTGTTAGATGTTTGCACAAAAGTTTTGGCTTGGGTTAGAGTGGAGAGAAGAAGAAGAATGGCTAAAGTCCTAAACATACAAGAGGTAAGGGACAAGAAGCAAAACCACAAATGGAGTTCCTCTCTTGAGATCATATTGATGATCCAAGTAGCTCCCATCCTTTGGAATAAGCAATCACATAAGCATAAACTCAAGCAATCAATCAATCAAATGAACTCTTGGAAAGTTCCTCAAGGTATCTTGGATCCCTTTCTCTTAGAAGCTCATGGTAATGGTTCCTCAATTTGGATCAAGTTGGGATCCCTAGCACAAGAACACACATATTAAAAGGTTCTAGCAAACAAAAAAGGAATGGACAAGAAGAGTTTAGAAGTTGGTCCTTTCAAAGTCATCTTCAACATTGAGCATTCTAAAGGCCCAATGCCTAGTTGCTCTTTGACTTTTATAGCACTCTAGTTTCTCTTTGACTCCAAATTTGCATAGGGAAGGTCCTAAAGTCTAAGTCCATTTTGTCCAATTCTTTGCATTTGGTCAATAACAATCAAACAAAACACAAGCACAAAAGTATATACACAATCACATGCTCAAGTGAGCAAAAGGCAAATTGCATTAACATAAACATGTGCTCCAATGAGCAAAGGAAAAAGCAAATGACTAATGTGTACAAGAATAACAAATTGCATAAATGTAAAGTGCAAAAAGTAAATGTTAATGGTTAATAGTTAGTAGTTAGTGTGCCATAAGGAAAATTTAGCGCTATGTTAAGCAATCGTAATTGGACTTATGTAGAAGTCACAACCATCTGAGGCCGGTCAATAATAATGTAGGCAACAACACAAGTTAGAAGTCTTGATTAGTGAACCAAGTTCCAACAACTTGCCATGCCAAAAAGAAGAAGAGAAACGATCTTGTATTGGTTTAAGTCCTTTGCATGATTTAGGAAGCAATCTATCCTTAATGCAAAGTCATTCACTTGATCATTTGATCAAGATGAATTAGATTTGAATCAAGGAAGATTAAACCTCCCTAATCAATGCTAACTTATCAACCTTTAACTCATTGATCAAAAAGAAAAGAAGAAGGAGAAGGAGATGAAGATGGATAATGGAAATGAAAAGAAATAAGTACATTAAATGAAATGGAATGTACCAATCAACAAGTGTTGACCAATGACATTGAGGATCATGGTCAAACAATCAAAAACAGAAGTGAGATGAAGATTGGAAGTCAAGAAATGAACAAAATATTTTTTGGCATTTTTAATATTTGAAAATAAACTTGAATTAAAATATTAAAGAATGGTCAAACTTCAAAATCACTTCAAATCAACTTTGAAAAGTCCAAGTGATTTATCCCAAGTTCAACAAGGTCAAACAAAGTTTGAAATTTTTTTTTAGCATTTTTAAAAGTCAGAAACTATTTTTTATCAATTAAAAATGAATAAAAATAACCTAATTGAACTAAAATCTCAAATAAATCTCAAATCAATTAAAAAGTTGATGAGAATATTTTTCATAGATCCATCATCATTCAAATAGGTTGAGAAAATATTTTTGTATTTTTTGAATATCAAAAACTATTTAAAATGAATTAAAAATAACCAGAAAAGAGAAAATTCACAAAAAATATCAAATGATGAAATAAAAAATATTAAAAATCATTTTTAGAAACTAGAATTAAAAAGAGAAATAATGCAATTGGTCCCATATTTTTTGGATTTAAAATGAGAGAGTTGTGAATTTTTGAAGTTAAATGAAATAAAAGAAATAAAATGGAAATTATAAAAATCAGAAAAAACCACAGCGCTTGGATGGAACCTCATTAATTGACGTGTCCAATCTGATGGTCATGAAGCGCGCGCGTACCAAAGGCTCAAGTCAAACGCGTCACACAATGCATTTAAAAAAGTCATAACAAACAAAGGTCATGATTCAATCTAGGAAATAGATCAAACAGTCCACATGGGATCTGGCAACAGGGACGGTGGCCAGCGCCACCGTCTTCTCCGGTGAGCTCCGACGAGGGCAAAAAACACAGAGGTTCAAATGCTCACCAAAATGGACGATCTAGGCATCAATCGAAAGAGGAAGTGATGTACATCACTCTTATACCACTCACTTCCACTCTAGATTCCTATTAAGAGAGAAATCAGAGATGGAAGCTTGATGGTGTTCGACATGAACTTGCTTGATTTCAAAAATTGAGCATACAGCAATGATGCCTCTATAGAGAGGACTTCAGACAACACAATATCAAGGCCAACAGATCAAAGAATAAGGAGTTTCGAAGAACAAACCAGTTGATGCACACCTTTGAATTGTGAAGCTTTGATTCCCTTTCCTTGGTTCCTTTTTCAAAACAGAACTTCAATGGATCAGATGATGAAGGTTTAGGAACTTTAGATCTGAAGATTCAACCAAATTCAATCGAATTTCAGATCTGAATATTTTGAAGAAAATGGATTTAGTTCCTTTGGTATGGTTGGGAATTCACTATTGCAGCATTTCAGGCGCCCTTAGGTTACCATTTGAAGTGAGCAAGGCTTTCTATTTATAGATGGAGCTGATGCCAAGTGAGGAAAAACTTGTGTGCATGAAGCTTTGGGTCCTCCGTGCATGGGCCTGTACAGGCGCATGCGAGGCCCAAAAGCTGATGGAAATGAAAGCTGAGCTCATTCTGAAGTGAAATGGACGTGCATTTTGAATGGTATTTGCTTGGGCATGAAGCTTTCACATGAGTTCCATAATTATGCCTAAATGTTCACCTCTTCGAAAATGCCAATTAGAAAATCCAAACATAAGCATGTGGGTAATGGTTGGAAAGGTATTGACATAAGGAACAAATGTTATGTTGGACAAAAACTCATTTGAAGTGTGGAAATTTATGAAAACAGGCCATGAAGTTCATAGTACAAAACATGCCTTTGAGAATTTTGTCAAAATGAACAACTTCAAACCCTTCTGATTTGATGATGCAAGCTTCAAATGAAAAAACCTCCAACATCAAAGTTGTAGATCTTTTCCAGAAAATCAAGATGGACTTAACGTTTACATCATTTAGATTTTTGATTAAGAAGTTATGGGCACTTGAAGTTGGACTTTTTTGCCTTTCAATGCATTTGGTCCAAAGTGACCTATAATGTTTTGCATTATCACATGTATTTTCTTTGAAATTATTAAATTTTGTTCAACATAACATTTGAAGTAGACAAAATAAGATTTCCAATTAATTTGATCCCACCTCAAAATCATGAAAAATAAATGAGTTATGTTCTTGGGAAGTTGACCCAAAATTAGGGTTTCAGTCAAAATGACCTATAATGTCTTAGAATGGGAGATTACCTTCCAAGATTCAAATCAATTTTTAATGAACATGAAAGTTTTTCATATTGTCCTTAAGAACATGTTTTCTTTTAGGATCATCTCCATTTGACCAACACATAAAAAGTTAGGTCTCAGTGCATTTCAAAATAGTCAGATGAATGGACTGATCAACTTTTCAAGTCCACAACTCATATCTTGATGAATTGATGATTGAGGATACTCAAATAAGTTCAAATATGCATGAAATGATGAATTAAAGAACTTCCCTTGATTTTATTTGACCATGGGCTAAGGTTGCCTCATGAGCAAGGCATTGTGGATGATCAGATGAATTAGGGTTTCCTTGAGGAACAAACCTCAAACCCTTTGACTTTCTTTGATCAAAATGATGAATTGAGATGCTAGGGAGGCATACTTGATGGATGAGAGCTTTGGGAACCATTGCCATGCTTGCTTTCATCTTCTCTTGGCCATATCATTGCACCAATGATCTCCTAGAAGCTTTGGGCCTTGAGATTGCTCAAGCTACAAACAAGAAATGTTAGTGACATATTTTTGTGCTTTTGGTTAGTGAATAAAAAATGAGAAAAGCAATAATATACAATTCAAGCATGCTTGGTGATCTCAAACCAATCACAAGAGATACCACCCAAAGGCAAGGGGAACCAAAGTGCTTGTGATCCTTGAGGCTTTGCAAATGCAATGTTATGATGCCATAAGTAATCTTAGGGCCAAAATTGGGGTCTTACACCTTCTGATGACTATGTTACCTTGACTGATGGAGGAGAACCTGAATGTTATGATGAAGCCATGGAGAGTGATGAAAAGAAGAAGTGGCTGGATGCTATGCAAGATGAAATGAAGTCTTTGCATGATAATCATACTTTTGATTTGGTGAAATGGCCTAAGGGTAAGAAGGCTTTAGAAAACAGGTGGATCTTCAGGGTGAAGCAAGAAAGCACTTCTACATCTCCAAGGTATAAAGCCAAATTGGTTGTGAAAGGTTTCAGATAGAGAAAGGGTGTTGATTTCAATGAGATTTTTTCTCCTGTGGTGAAGATGTCATCCATTAGAACCGTGTTGAGTTTGGCTGCTACTCTTAATTTGGAGGTAGAGCAAATGGATGTCAAAACCGCTTTCCTTCATGGTGACTTGGAGGAAGAGATTTACATGAAGCAACCTGATGGCTTTCTGGTTAAAGGCAAGGAAGACTATGTGTGTAGGCTTAGAAAGAGTCTATATGGTTTGAAGCAGGCCCCGCGTCAGTGGTACAAGAAGTTTGAGTCAGTTATGTGTGAGCAACGCTACAAGAAGACTACTTCTGATCATCGTGTCTTTGTTAAAAAGTTCGTTGATGATGATTTCATTATCCTGTTATTGTATGTTGATGACATGCTTATTATTGGGAAAAATATTTCCATGATTGACAGGTTGAAGAAGCAATTGGGCGAGTCATTTGCCATGAAAGACATGGGAGCTGCTAAGTAGATTCTTGGTATAAGAATCATGTGTGACAGGAACAAGAAGAAACTTTGGCTGTCACAAGAACACTATGTTGAAAGAGTGTTACAGAGGTTCCAGATGGAAAATGCTAAGCCTGTAAGTACTCCTCTTGCTACTCACTTTAAATTGAGTACTAGTCAGAGTCCTTCCAATGAAGCTGAAAAATCAGATATGCAACGGGTTCCTTATACATCTGTTGTGGGTAGTTTAATGTATGAAATGGTGTGTACAAGGCCTGATATTGCACATGCTGTTGGTACAGTTAGTAGATTTCTGTCTAATCCAGGTAGAGAGCATTGGAATGCTGTGAAATGGATTTTGAGGTATCTTCGTGGTACTACCAGTTTGAGGCTTTGTTTTGGAGGTGATAAGCCTACTCTTGTGGGATATACTGATTCTGATATGGCTGGAGATATTGATTCCAGAAAGTCTACTTCAGGCTACTTGATTAAGTTTGCAGGGGGAGTTGTGGCATGGCAATCCAGATTGCAGAGGTGTGTTGCATTGTCCACTACTGAGGCAGAGTTCATTGCCATTACAGAAGCATGCAAGGAATTGTTATGGTTGAAGAAATTCTTGCAAGAGCTTGGTTTTGTTCAAGATAAGTACTTGCTATTTTGTGATAGTCAAGGTGCAATTCATCTTGGTAAGAATTCAACTTTTCATTCTAGGTCCAAGCACATTGATGTTAGGTATCATTGGATACGTGATGCTTTGGATGCTGGGTTGTTGGAATTGGCCAAGGTTCATACAGATGATAATGGTGCTGATATGATGACCAAGGCATTACCGAGAAACAAGTTTGAAACTTGTTGTGAGATCGCCGATTTGGCAGTCACCTCCACATAGTTGTGAGGGGGAGATATGTTGGGTTTTGGGCTCCCTTCCTATATGGAGAAAGGCCCAATATATGCAAGCCCATATGTCTCACTTAACCAAGTGGAGAGAGGTCAGATTAGGGTAAGTGAGAGAGCTGAATTCAAAATAGTGAGGCAAGAGAAAAGTGAGAGAGGAAGAGCAAAACCCATTTTCGCATAAAATAGAGCAGCTGCACTAGATTCGCGATTTCTCCTTCGTTCACCGTCGGATCGGGATGAAATTTGGACAGCCGATTCGTGACTCGTGGTACTTCAATCTGACTGGTTGGATCGTCGATCAGAGGTCTGAGGTGGGAGAAATCAAGCTCAGACAGTAGCAGTATTTTCTGGTTTTTCTGTTGAACTTTGTTCTCAATTTCATGCTTGTTTTCTCATTGTTTTGGCTGATTGTTATGTTGGTTACCTTGTTGTTTTTGGCTGGTTATTGAGCACGAATTTGTGCCATATTTAAAAGTCTCTTGTACCCATATTTTGGTCATAGTGGAACTTTATTACTGACTTGGTCCCGTGGTTGTTTACTTCTCACATTGAGAAGGTTTTTCCACGTTTAAAATTATTGTGTCCCTTGTGTTGGTGATTTTAGTTGCCGTGATTATTTGTTGTTGCTCCTCACAGATTCTTGCAAGTTTGGGAAATTGATTATCCGCTGCATATTGCTCTGTTAGAGTTGTTATTGTTATTTGTTGTTGAATTTTCCCATCAGAAGAGGTGTATGAAGAGATCATAATGAAAATGTAAGCGAGAGATTGAAACAGGAAAAAGTCAAGGGAAGGTAAATTTATAGAGGTCCAATAAAATAGTGACATTCAACATAAGAGGGAGCCGAAACTCCATAAAAAGAAAGAGATTCAGCCAAATTCTTTAAAAAGGAAAAGCAAAACTATGCTTCTTGCAGGAGACAAAACCTCAGACTATGCAAGAGTTTGGGGTGAAAGGTCTTTGGGGAAATCAAGAGGTATATTGGTAGAAAAGGAGACAGAGGGTATATTTAGAGGAATTCTAATTATGTGGGAAATTACGCTCAATCAAATCCCAAATTCAGTTTCAAAGGGTTTGGCTTTCTTGGAATTAACCTTGACTGAAAAGGTAACACGTGTTACTTCATTAGTATTTAGTTATCTTGTAATATAGTAGACAGGTTTTTAGGGTCTGATGACTTCTCGACAAGTGTATCGATAGTTTCACAGTAATAACAAGATCAAATTCACAGGGACTGCCTTTTAACAAGCTAAAATGTGTGGAATGTATCGAAAAGACTAAAATTGGGGGGAGGAGGGCTCGAGTTTGCAATGCTAAAATTTGATAAGTGCTTAAACAGAATTCCGAAAGCAGCCAGGTTGTGTTTAGAATCCCCTATTTCTCTATTGTTGTTGATGTTTTATGCCTTGTATGAATGATCTTATCACTATAACCCTACAGTGAATTAACAAAGTCACTATAACTAATCCCTCGCGAAATAACTCATTAATCACTACTTGGAGTTTTTTATCCCTAGTCCACCAGCGGAAGTAGGATTAGGCGATACACATAACATTAATTCCCTATGTCACTACTCGGGGTCTCGTATTCCTATTTAACCAGCATAAGTATAACAATTGTCCTAAATCTAACACATAGACTAATGAAAGGGATAAGTCAAGGTGAAATATCCTTCTTAGAAAGAGATCTGAAGACCACTCCATCTAGCATTGGTCGAACATCATTTAGTTCCTTAAACCTCTTAGAGAAATAAGAAAAAACGTGGTTTTAATCTCTGTCACTCCTTATACCCCATCATTGTCTTTTTCTTAAGGGTCATAACAATTTATCTTAAATAACATATACATGATCTACCCCGCCTACCTAAATACTACATTATTTGGTATATGAAGCTACTTATTTTATAGAAGAAAATAAATTAGAATTTCACAAAATAATTATTAATAAGAAGCCTATATAATAAAAACTGTAGTGTAGTCCCATAAATGCTACTCTATTTTTATTTTCTTTTTTTATATAAAAAAGGGGGCTAAAAACCCAACGAAAAAAGAAGTCTAAATACACCCTCTAACACGTTTAAAGAGTGAAGTCTCGAAATTATCATCATTTCAACTCATTTGACATGAGATTCAAAAGAATGAGGAATTCATGATTGTCAAAGTAAGATTATAATTAGCTATCCAAATTGTACTATGATTTCCTTCCTGCCACGAATGGTTGAACTTGATGTGTCAATTCTTATTAGTCATCCTTATGATTCTATGAATTAAGGTTACTCAGTTGTGATCTTCCTTAGTATCTTGGTTAACCATATCTATCATGACTTTAGAATCACTCTCTACCATCAAATTTGTAATTCTATCATATCTCGTTAGCTCAATCTCATGCAACATCATACGCATCCCCGCGGTGAAAATATTACACAAATCAATTTTTTGTGAATAGCTCATCACCAAGTTTTTGGAGGAGACTTTAAACAAGCGTTGCAAGTTGACTTTTTGGAGACACCATCGCAATTGATGTCGCTCGACTTTTTTATATCAATTTAATTCATAGAATATATGTGAATGAAACCATAAAATTGAAATTTTAATACTCTTTTCCAATAATATAATAATTTTATAAAAATAAAATTCTTACAATACATTTCATTTTGTGCATAACTATGATGTCACAAAATTTTTGCGATATATTTATTTTATAAAATATCCTCCCTATCATAAAAGTTTGAAGAGTTAATTGGAAACAAATAAATTTCAATTATTGGAAACACATAAGAGACAATTAGGAATCATTCTAATTTTACAGATGGTATTTTACAACCTCTTAAGAGGTAAAATTATATATTTTTAAATTATCACAACATGTACTTTATACACTATAAAAGATTCAAACCACATTCGATTTGTTTCATGTAAAGAGAGAAAAATATGGTTAAAACTATTAAGTTTGTTTATGCTTTAATTTTATTTCTTTTTATAATTTTTATTGCAAAGAATGTTGATGGTAATTTACCTTTTTCATCCATTTCAAAATCCCTTCTTTAATTGCAATTCGTATAAATAATTATTTATTTATTTTAGTAACATTTATTTTGTTATTTCTTTACAGCATTACAAGACTGTAAAGTGGATGCTGATTGTCCACAAAATTCTTGGACTCGCATATATAGGTGCATTGAAAACAAATGTAGATATACAAGAGTGATGAAATATAATGAATGACTATGTGGCCCTAGAGACTATATTTACAACATGAAGAGAAGAATAAGTTTTTACACTAATAAAAATCTATTCAATAGACATTTTTATTTTTTATTTTGCGGAATTTGAGATTATGGCTTTGTAATTTAAAATCTTTATAATAAAATGAAATAAGGCATTGAAGAATATTATAATTAGAGTGTTTTTTTCTCTATTTTGGCTGCATTGGCTTCCCATCTATCCAAATTTCCATTGAATCTAACATTGTTTTTAGTTGTAAGCATAATTAAGAAGGAATGGTTGGAAACATGAGCATAAAACATGTAAGACTTTAAAATCCTAACAATTAAAGGATATTACGGAAAGTTTTTATAAATGGTGTTAACTTACTCAAAGAGATTATGATATTGCAGTGGAATTCAAAATACTCAAATAATTGTAATTATCTCAAAATAGAAAATACTTTATTTAAATAAATAATCCAATAACTTATAATACAAAGAAAAAATATGTAACTCATCTTAGTGTTACATTATCAGAGTGATACGCAAAAACTTGAATAATTCAAAAGCGGTTGTAAGACCCTAATTTTGACCCTAAGATCCCTCGTGGCATCATATCATTGTTCATTACATTTGCCTCAAGGATCATAGCATCTTGGCTCCTTTACCCTAGGGTTGGGACTTGTGTGAGTTGGTTTGAGACCACCAAGCATGCTTGAATTGTATATTATTGTTTTTCTTATTTTGTTTACTAACCAAAAGCACAAAAATATGTCACTAACATCTTTTGTTTTGAAGCTTAAGCAGTCATGTGATTTAAGGCTCCTAGGAGGCCCCTATGCCCATTGAAATGACTCAATAAAGATGGAAGCAAGCATGACAATGGTTCACAAAGCTCTCAATCATCATATATATCTCCCAAGTATCTCAATTTGTCAATTTGATCAAGATAAACCAAAGGGCTTGACGATTGTTTCCCAAGGAAACCCTAATTCAACTGTGCATTGACTGTGTCTTGCTCATGAAGCAACCTCAACCTATGATCAAATACAATCATAGGAATTTTTTTCATTCATAATTTTATGCATATATGAGCCTATGTGAGTATCCTCAATCATTAATTCATTAAGATTTGAAGTTTGGCTTTGAGAAGTTGATCAGTTAATTCATCTGACTATTTTGAAACCCACTGAGACCTAAATTTTGATGTGTTTGTCAAATGAATATGACCCTAAGAGAATAAATGTTCTTAAGAATCATATGAACAACTTTCATGTTCATCAAAAATCCATTTGAAACTTGGAAGGTCATCATTCATTTCAAAACATTATAGGTCATTTTGACTGAAACCCTAATTTTGGGTCAACTTCCCAAGGACCTAACTCTTTCATTTTTTATGATTTTGAGGTGGGATCAAGTGCATTGGAAATTTTAATATGTCTAAGTCAATTGTTATGTTGGACAAAATTTCATAATCCTAAAATAAACACATGTGATAATACAAAACATTATAGGTCACTTTGGACCAAGCCATTGAATCTTGAAAAAGTTCAACTTCAAGTGCCCATAACTTTCTCATCAAAAATCCAAATGATGCAAAATTTAAGTCCAAATTTATTGCCTTGAAACTATTTACAACTTTGATGTTGGAGATTTTGTCATTTGAAGCTTGCATTATTGAAACAGAAGGGCTTGAAGTTGGTCCTTTTTGGTAAATTTTTCACATACATGTTTTGTACCTTGAACTTCATGGCCAATTTTCACAATTTTCAAAACTCCAAATGGATTTTTGTCCAACATATCTTTTGTTCCTTATGTCAAGACCTTTCCAACCATTACTCACATTCCTATGTTTGAATTGTCCAAATGGGACTTTCAAAGAGATGAATATTTGTGATCATTTGTGGAAACCAAGTGAAATCTTCATGCACAAGCCAATGCCTTTCAATCTGCACGTCCAAACTGATTTCACTTGAGTTCAGCATGCAAAACCAATTGATTTTGGGCCTCACATGCGCCTGTACAGGCCCATGCATGGAGGACCCAACTTCATGCACACGAGTTTGATCACCCTTGCCTTGCATTTCCATCTATAAATAGAAGCGTCATTTCATTCAATTGGCAACCTGAAGGCGCCTGAACCTCTGCTGAATTAATTCCCCAACCTCTCACCAAGGGAATTCTGAATTTTCACTTCTCTTTTCAAGCTTAAATTTCAACTTCCCTGGTTGATCTTTAGCTTCTAATTCCTTAGCCTTGCTTCATTGTGTCATACCCTGATTTTGGCCCTGAAATTTTTTCCATCAATCATTCGTTTGCATTCTGTTTTTTTCATGACCATTCCATCTGGTCATGATGCTACCCACCAACATTAGTTGTTGGACTTGCTACCACGACCAATCCATGTTTGTCTTTTGGGCTTTGTTTCTTGATTTTTGGTATAAGATGATTATTCTCCTTAGCCATGCGAGATTTGAAAACTCTTTCATTGGTCGCAATCAAGTGAGCCTCATGTTTCATCTTTCGTTCTAGTTTCATCGAAGTGATTATTCATCTCGCCTTATCACATTATTAGTTCTCACTTTCTTTCAAAGAAATTATGTGTCAAGTGTAAAACATTTTGTTTTGGGTCATCATTCATCATTCATTTTCTCATTCATTCATAATTCAAAGAAATTCCATACATGCTCCTTCATTCATGTTCATATTTACTATTTCATATTTTTACGTTTTTTCACATTCCAAATTTGCATTCGTATTTTCTTACTATTTCATATTTTTACGTTTTTCACATTCCAAATTTCTATTCATATTTTCTTCATTCACGTTGAAATATTTTCATTCATATTAAAGGAATTCTACATACTCATTCATATTTCATTTATTTCGTTCATTCAATCATGATATGGCATATGAACAAAGCATCTTATCACATGAATATATGGAAGGTTTAAATCACAAGATGACAAGTTCGGTTTTGCCGCAACAGTACCAATTTCTTTTTCATTCACATCATGAGCAGGATGCATTTGAATTTGAGAAACATGAGTGTTCTTCTGGAAACAATGACAGGAATGCATGCAGAAAATTGCTTGCTTTCACATGGCTTGTGTGAATCAAACGCTGTCATAGGTGATCTGAAGGAACACAATTTTAGAGTAGGGGAAGAACTAGAAATGTGCAGAATTTTGAAAGGGAAACTGCTTGCTGATATCCATAATAGCTTTGATCGAATCACGAGGAAAGAAGTGGAAGCTGGAGAGATCACCATCAGATCTACAGCTTCAGGAGGAGATGATGCTGCAAAGTTCTAATGAAATAGGATCCCAACTTGCTACGTTGATGAAGGAATTGGCTCTGAGTAATACCGATGTTGTGGTAATCCTTTTAGATCAAGAGAAACTACTGAGACAGAAAGTAGAAGACACCGAGTCTCAAGCTGAATTTCTTCTGGTAGATTGATATGCCAAAGAATTTGAGCTACTTATCCATGCTTCAGGATTCAATAACATGGCCTGTAGAAACTGAGTTAGCAGAACAAATTTTGATGGATACGGAAGTTGAAGTTTCCTTCCTAAGACGAGAAGTACGGCAGGAAAAAGAAGAAAAACAAAACCTGTTGATTGTGCTACAAGTACACTGAATTTAACAAACTCAAATTCAACTAGCAGATTTGACCCAACTGTGAATACAGGTCCAACAAGGATTGCTGGTCTTCCGCAAAGTTCTGTTGGAATGCTTCCAGCTTCATCACCAACAACTTCCATGGTCCCGTCAATGATTGTGAAAGTCATGGGAGCTGTGGTTGAAAATGCTATCCATATGCTGGAAGATGCATCGTTAGTTCGCGCCCGACAAGGAGCAGACATGTTGATTAGCTTTCTTGTTTGTGGGCTTGTGAGGCATTTTCGAAGCATCATGCAGAAGAGCTTATCTCATCCCGAGCTCTACATTGGTGTTGGATATTGTTCATGATCAAACTTTGGAATCATGGTCTTCTTGATGCCTGCACAATGAACAACTGCAGTTCAATATTAGAGCGCTTCAAAAACAAGGGATCAAATACTGTCACAAATTGAAGACAAACTGCCTCTACAATAGACATGATAATGAAATCGGATTTGGAAGATCATTCAAATTCTTTTGATTCAAAGTTTGGTGCTGGCTACATTGAATGTGTTTTCCATCCAAGCAATTTTGTTCAAGCTGATGAACTGGATTGCGAGGAACCATCCTCTTCAAAGTTGACGCAGAAAACCGAGACTCTTAAGTCAGTATCTCCTCCTATGGATGATAATATTTCACACGATTCATTGGAAAAGAAAGTTGCATCTTCTTCATCTGGTGTTACTTGGGATGAAAAGGAAGAGATATTGGAATCCAATAGTCAAGCTTGTGAGACGGATAAAACTCCAGAGAGGCTTGTTGAAAAACAAAACTCGGATCAGCATGTTAATGAGGCTGTTAGCGTAGCAAATATTAGTTACAATGATATTCTATTTAATGAAGAAAGAAACCTGAAACCAGTCTTCAGAGAGATTCAAACAGGTGATATCGATAGTGAGCCTGATAATGATAATTTCATGGATGCTCTTAACTCAATTGAATCAGAATCTGAAGTTAATTTTGACTATGAAACAAAATGAGAGGTGCAGCGGGTTGCCTCACACGCTACATGTGAAATGGTTGGAAATAGAGGGACTCAAACTCCTTCTAATTTATTTGACAACGATATTCCTGACTCGCTACAAGAAAATCCTCCTCTCATGTCCGAGTCACATGCTTCTAATTTGGGATCAGCAACTATGCCAAATATTCTTGATCTTGAAAAGGTGACCAGAGACACTGTTTACTCAAACAACGAAGCAATCAATGATTTGCCTGACTCGCCGCAAGAAATTCCTCATCTCACATCAGAACCACGTGCATCTGATTTGGACTCCGCGAGTCCATCAGATGATCCTTACAGCAAGGAAACATTCGGGAATTTTCCTGACACGCTACCAGAAATTCCTCATTTCATATCAGAGCCACATGAATCGAATTTGGGATGTGTGAGTCCATCAGATGTTTCTGCCAGAAAACAAATATCCAAGAGTGAAGCTTGTTCTCATCCCTCTGCGAGTCCCATCTTGGAAAGGGATCCTCATACAAGTGATAATTTTACTTTGGATCACTTAGTAGGGACTCATACCTCCATTGATTCTTCTACTGTTAATGATACAGTGTCAGCACCAATTAGTACTGATCCATCATTTTCTGGCTCAAAATTATCAGACTAAAAAACTGGTAAGGTCAATAACATCTTCAAATATGAAGACACACATAAAGAGTCTTTCAGTGATAATTCGGTTAGGTTCTGGACTAATGGTGGATTATTAGGACTCGAGCCATCAAAACCTCCTGACTTTACCATGTCAAGTTCCTTAAACCAAGGGTCTTTGATTTCGAATAATGAGATGAATGGTGGTTCGCTTGGCAATTCAATGCAAAAAAGCAACGGTTCAACTTACAAAGAGGGATAGGAATCATCATAAAAGATTACTCAACGGTTTCTAAAGGAATCAAGTTCTAGATATGATGATCAGGCTTGTACATCTGAAAATACTTTCTCGGGTTCTCGGCAGAGTAATGGTCACACTAAGAGGAACATTTTGGCAGAACATAATGTATCTGCATCTAGAACGGTTCTCTCAGCAGCAGCTGACACAAAGGATTATGCTGAAACGGACCAGAGGAATGGTGAAAACTCGTCACAGATGTTTGGACTTGGCCATAGATTATTAATAAAAAGCTTTAACTACAAAGTTTCGTTTGACGAAAAATCTGGACCTTATGGTTCTTTGAAATCTGTTATATTGGAACAGAGTGAACAAAATGGCATTGTAAGACAACCACATCCTGAGACAACCTTCAAAGAGAAAGTTAGTTTCAGATATCCTATAGATTCACTCCCTCCTTCACCGCCACTCGAACATATGAAAATATCTTTCCAACCTCTCAGTGGACTTGAGACCTCCAAGCTAAAACTGCAATTTCCCGATGGAAGTAATCATCATGAAAGAATAACAGATATGTTTCCTTCATTCCAATTGGTACCAGAGTCTTCCATTCCTATGGACGATTCAGGCTCTCACTCCGATGGTGACGACACATTCTGTAGATCATCTCCTTGTGCATCCTATGATCGTCATACCCCTCGCTCGGACTATGACTCTGATCAGTGGGAGTCCGATGAAACTTCCGGAAGCAGCGGATCTGGCGGCTTAGGCGTGCAAGGACAAAATCGATTGATGAGTGGCGTGCTTCCTCAAGGATCTCCTCAGTTCAGCCTTTGACCTCAATGACTTCCCTCAACTATCAAGTCGTCCTAGTTTTGCTGGAGGGCCACAAGGACAGTTGGGATCTTTACGAAAATAGGGTCTTAGTCCTATTGTACAACAAAACCAAGAGTTTAACATTCAAAATGAAGACTTCCAAGCTTTACCAGGATACAAAGGTGGTAATGGAGAGTTTACTATGGATATGCATCAGAAAGAACAACTTCATGACAATGCTATGTCAACGATGCAGTCACAGCATTTCTCCATGGGGAGGTCTGCCGGTTTCAGCTTGGGAGGATCTTATTCATCACATCATACTCAATAGCAATAGCAGCATACTCCTTCTGCCAGTAACAGTGGTGTCTCTTTTTCACCTGTGAACAATCAAGATCTTCATTTGCATGGGTCGGACGTTTTTCCATCTCCAAACTCTATGTATCATTCACAGACCAACGGCCTCATGGCATTGGATTAAGGCCACTAAATTCTCCAAATAATGTTTCTGGCACGGGTTCATATGACCAGCTCATCCAGCAGTATCAACAGTACCAAAATCAGTCCCAATTTCGCCTTCAACAAATGTCAGTTGTAAATCAGACCTTTAGGAATCATGACCACATAAGGTTGATATTGAAATGAAGCCATTGGCAGTTATATGAATGCTCAACATACTTTTGCATTTGGTGCAGTTACACCTCCAAGTGCGAGGTAGATAATGCCCTTTGAAAGTCTTAACTTGCATCCCTCGGAGGCCCCGAGAGTTTCGTTGCCTTTGATCAAACGGATTTTCCACCATAGCATGTGAATATTCGCAGTGGAGACAAACTCGTTAAAAACTCAACACAACACGATATCCTTCTGCAATAACAATGCAACAACACCGCCCAAAATCAGTTTAATTCCAAAAAAAGAAGACACGTATTCTAATTTATTTGAGTCCTTGAAGCAAATTCACAAAGGTAATTTAATTATTACCAACAGTAAATGGATTTGGTTGAGAAGAAGAAGGGGACCACAAGCTGAATATGGACAAAAATTTCCAAGCGTCCTCCGTACACTCCACTACACTGGAAAAAAAACACAGCAGAGAGAAAGGATGATGAGTCATATATAATAGGCGGTCACTATTCATAAAAGGGGGAGAGAGCCGAAAAACCCTAATTTTGGAGAGGAGCCGCTACTGTTCACCAACAAAAAAAGAGGTCGACGGCAAGGAGAAAAGAAAACCATAGTTTTTCTTGGTGGTGAAGAACGGAAAAAAAAATCAAAGACCGGTTCAGACGAAACCTTACCTACATCCGTCGGTCAATCTCGCCGCAACCGGTTAGTTTCCTTTTCGAGTTTCTATTTCCATTTCTCCGTTTTAGCTTTCTTGAAGCTTCCATTTGTTTGGTTATCTTGCTGTAAAATTTTGATGTTCAAATAGAAAGAAAAATGATCGCTGGATTAAGATGAATATGTTTACAAGAACCTGCTACTGTTTTAACTTTGTGTTTTATTTAAAGTGTGTTTTTTATGTTATGTATTAGCGCTTGAGACAACACGATAAGGATGCCTATTAGGCAGAGTTGGTAAAAGGTATGCTTTGGCAAGCTTTTGGTCTTGGGTTCAATACCCATGTGTGTCATATTTGATTTTGCAGCATTTTTAATTTCTATTTCACATTTCTTTTTAATCCCCTCATTATTCCTAATGTTTACCCCTTTATTTATTTTAATTGTTAAACATCGATTTTAATTTATGGATTCAACAATTTCCATGTTGTTTATCCATGATTATTTTTATCGATACATCGATAGTATTTCGCTGCGTTTTGACTAATCACATATGACATTTCAATTATTGTCATTATGTGCAAACCGGCTTTGAGCACATTATCTAGATTTCTTGTTTGCTTTTCAATTTCCACTTTCCTTGCACGTCATTGCATTATGTGACTTTGATTCGCATCCTCGCATCCCGATTTTTATCCGTGCACGTCCTGATGTTGTTTCTTTCAATTTAATTTTTGAGTGTTTTGTAAATATAACTTGTTGTGTTATTTATTTTCTTCACATGGCTTACTCTTGGACCTTCTTACAATGAGACAATTCCCTTGCACCTACACTCATGCATTGTTTATTCATTGATTGGTCCGATTTGATTATTTCATTACTTTGAATCCCCATTTGACAAAATGTACCCCACTCCCCCGATGTGGAATAATTTTACTGCTTTTCATTTCTTTATTTGTTTGACTGTTTAGTTAGCTACTAACACAAGAATAAAATAAACCATTTCCAAAAGATCAAAAATAAGACTCGATCCAACGTCGAGTATTTTCTCAATAAACAAATCAATCCATTTCTCAATACCCGTGTGTGCCATATTTGATTTTGCAGCATTTTTAATTTCTATTTCACATTTCTTTTTAATCCCCTCATTATTCCTAATGTTTACCCCTTTATTTATTTTAATTGTTAAACATCGATTTTAATTTATGGATTCAACAATTCCCATGTTGTTTATCCATGATTATTTTTATCGATACATCGATAGTATTTCGCTGCGTTTTGACTAATCACATATGACATTTCAATTATTGTCATTATGTGCAAACCGGCTTTGAGCACATTATCTAGATTTCTTGTTTGCTTTTCAATTTCCACTTTCCTTGCACGTCATTGCATTATGTGACTTTGATTCGCATCCTCGCATCCCGATTTTATCCGTGCACGTCCTGATGTTGTTTCTTTCAATTTAATTTTTGAGTGTTTTGTAAATATAACTTGTTGTGTTATTTATTTTCTTCACATGGCTTACTCTTGGACCTTCTTACAATGAGACAATTCCCTTGCACCTACACTCATGCATTGTTTATTCATTGATTGGTCCGATTTGATTATTTCATTACTTTGAATCCCCATTTGACAAAATGTACCCCACTCCCCCGATGTGGAATAATTTTACTGCTTTTCATTTCTTTATTTGTTTGACTGTTTAGTTAGCTACTAACACAAGAATAAAATAAACCATTTCCAAAAGATCAAAAATAAGACTCGATCCAACGTCGAGTATTTTCTCAATAAACAAATCAATCCATTTCTCAATACCCGTGTGTGCCATATTTGATTTTGCAGCATTTTTAATTTCTATTTCACATTTCTTTTTAATCCCCTCATTATTCCTAATGTTTACCCCTTTATTTATTTTAATTGTTAAACATCGATTTTAATTTATGGATTCAACAATTCCCATGTTGTTTATCCATGATTATTTTTATCGATACATCGATAGTATTTCGCTGCGTTTTGACTAATCACATATGACATTTCAATTATTGTCATTATGTGCAAACCGGCTTTGAGCACATTATCTAGATTTCTTGTTTGCTTTTCAATTTCCACTTTCCTTGCACGTCATTGCATTATGTGACTTTGATTCGCATCCTCGCATCCCGATTTTTATCCGTGCACGTCCTGATGTTGTTTCTTTCAATTTAATTTTTGAGTGTTTTGTAAATATAACTTGTTGTGTTATTTATTTTCTTCACATGGCTTACTCTTGGACCTTCTTACAATGAGACAATTCCCTTGCACCTACACTCATGCATTGTTTATTCATTGATTGGTCCGATTTGATTATTTCATTACTTTGAATCCCCATTTGACAAAATGTACCCCACTCCCCCGATGTGGAATAATTTTACTGCTTTTCATTTCTTTATTTGTTTGACTGTTTAGTTAGCTACTAACACAAGAATAAAATAAACCATTTCCAAAAGATCAAAAATAAGACTCGATCCAACGTCGAGTATTTTCTCAATAAACAAATCAATCCATTTCTCAATACCCGTGTGTGCCATATTTGATTTTGCAGCATTTTTAATTTCTATTTCACATTTCTTTTTAATCCCCTCATTATTCCTAATGTTTACCCCTTTATTTATTTTAATTGTTAAACATCGATTTTAATTTATGGATTCAACAATTCCCATGTTGTTTATCCATGATTATTTTTATCGATACATCGATAGTATTTCGCTGCGTTTTGACTAATCACATATGACATTTCAATTATTGTCATTATGTGCAAACCGGCTTTGAGCACATTATCTAGATTTCTTGTTTGCTTTTCAATTTCCACTTTCCTTGCACGTCATTGCATTATGTGACTTTGATTCGCATCCTCGCATCCCGATTTTTATCCGTGCACGTCCTGATGTTGTTTCTTTCAATTTAATTTTTGAGTGTTTTGTAAATATAACTTGTTGTGTTATTTATTTTCTTCACATGGCTTACTCTTGGACCTTCTTACAATGAGACAATTCCCTTGCACCTACACTCATGCATTGTTTATTCATTGATTGGTCCGATTTGATTATTTCATTACTTTGAATCCCCATTTGACAAAATGTACCCCACTCCCCCGATGTGGAATAATTTTACTGCTTTTCATTTCTTTATTTGTTTGACTGTTTAGTTAGCTACTAACACAAGAATAAAATAAACCATTTCCAAAAGATCAAAAATAAGACTCGATCCAACGTCGAGTATTTTCTCAATAAACAAATCAATCCATTTCTCAATACCCGTGTGTGCCATATTTGATTTTGCAGCATTTTTAATTTCTATTTCACATTTCTTTTTAATCCCCTCATTATTCCTAATGTTTACCCCTTTATTTATTTTAATTGTTAAACATCGATTTTAATTTATGGATTCAACAATTCCCATGTTGTTTATCCATGATTATTTTTATCGATACATCGATAGTATTTCGCTGCGTTTTGACTAATCACATATGACATTTCAATTATTGTCATTATGTGCAAACCGGCTTTGAGCACATTATCTAGATTTCTTGTTTGCTTTTCAATTTCCACTTTCCTTGCACGTCATTGCATTATGTGACTTTGATTCGCATCCTCGCATCCCGATTTTTATCCGTGCACGTCCTGATGTTGTTTCTTTCAATTTAATTTTTGAGTGTTTTGTAAATATAACTTGTTGTGTTATTTATTTTCTTCACATGGCTTACTCTTGGACCTTCTTACAATGAGACAATTCCCTTGCACCTACACTCATGCATTGTTTATTCATTGATTGGTCCGATTTGATTATTTCATTACTTTGAATCCCCATTTGACAAAATGTACCCCACTCCCCCGATGTGGAATAATTTTACTGCTTTTCATTTCTTTATTTGTTTGACTGTTTAGTTAGCTACTAACACAAGAATAAAATAAACCATTTCCAAAAGATCAAAAATAAGACTCGATCCAACGTCGAGTATTTTCTCAATAAACAAATCAATCCATTTCTCAATACCCGTGTGTGCCATATTTGATTTTGCAGCATTTTTAATTTCTATTTCACATTTCTTTTTAATCCCCTCATTATTCCTAATGTTTACCCCTTTATTTATTTTAATTGTTAAACATCGATTTTAATTTATGGATTCAACAATTCCCATGTTGTTTATCCATGATTATTTTTATCGATACATCGATAGTATTTCGCTGCGTTTTGACTAATCACATATGACATTTCAATTATTGTCATTATGTGCAAACCGGCTTTGAGCACATTATCTAGATTTCTTGTTTGCTTTTCAATTTCCACTTTCCTTGCACGTCATTGCATTATGTGACTTTGATTCGCATCCTCGCATCCCGATTTTTATCCGTGCACGTCCTGATGTTGTTTCTTTCAATTTAATTTTTGAGTGTTTTGTAAATATAACTTGTTGTGTTATTTATTTTCTTCACATGGCTTACTCTTGGACCTTCTTACAATGAGACAATTCCCTTGCACCTACACTCATGCATTGTTTATTCATTGATTGGTCCGATTTGATTATTTCATTACTTTGAATCCCCATTTGACAAAATGTACCCCACTTCCCCGATGTGGAATAATTTTACTGCTTTTCATTTCTTTATTTGTTTGACTGTTTAGTTAGCTACTAACACAAGAATAAAATAAACCATTTCCAAAAGATCAAAAATAAGACTCGATCCAACGTCGAGTATTTTCTCAATAAACAAATCAATCCATTTCTCCCTTCCATTCCATTCCATTTCTTTCAAACCGTCATCAAATGCTTGATCCAACGTTAAGCCATTTTTCATAATCAAAAATCAAAAAACTTAATTCATATTTAAAGACCTTTTCAATAAAGATGGAAATGGAACGTGGTGGATACCACGCACTCTTGAGACTAGGGTTCGAGATGGATGTCTCGCCTATCCTAGCTCTCGCCATCATCCAAATTTATCTATTTTGTTTCTCTCAAACCTTCATTCAAACCTTTCTCAATCGCTCATCAAACACTTGATCCAACATCGAACCATTTTCATAATAAAACCCAAAATACTTAATTCCTATCTAAACACTTTTCAAATAGAGATGGAAATGGAACATGGTGGATATTGTGCACTCCTGAGATTAAGATTCGAGGTGGATGCCTCGCCTATCTTAGCTCTCGCCGTCATTTAAAATTGTCAATGCAGTTTTCTTCAAATCCTTTTTTTTTATCAAATTCAAAACACTTAATCCTTATTAAACACTTTTGCAAATAAGATGGAAGTGGAACATGGTGGATACCACGCACTCCTGAGACTAGGATTCGAGATGGATATCTCGCTCATCCAAGTTCTCGCCATTATTCAAAACGCATTAAACCAATCAATTTCTTTTTCTCGCCGCCGTGCGATTGATCCTTCAAACCCTTTCTCAAACGAAAGGTACTTTGTTTCAAAACAATGCAAGGAAATGTTTCTCCACCTGTTTTGGGTAGTCTAACAATATTTTCGTCGATTTGATACAAAGTAGCTTTCGCTAAAATCGACCAACAGACAAACATTTTTCTACCCAGAACCACGTAAGCCTTGATTTCTCTATTGAGATACGTAGGAGCAGGATTTGTAAATCTTGTCAGGCCCACTAATAAAAAACTTAGGTTTAGTCCTTCGTCAAAAATCCAAAAATATTCTTCTCTCATCCTTTCTTTCTTTCCCACTTAATAACTTAAAGCCTAACATTTCAAACTAACACTAATGCGCATAACTAACCTAATGGTTCCCGTTGAGTACAACGGACGTGAGGGGTGTTAATACCTTCCCCTTGCGTAATCGACTCCCGAACCCTGATTTGGTTGCGACGACCAATATCATTGTCGTTCTTTCTTGGGTTTTATCGATATTTCCTCTTTCCTATTTAGGAATAAATAAAGTTCGGTGGGGACTCTGTTCAGTCCATCATTGCGAGCGTGCGATTGCGCTTCGCTAGGTCGTGCTCTCATTTTTCTTGAGGTACGACACATTGTCACTTCAAGATCAAGCTGCAATCAAGGATTGGATTGGATTTTGCTCATAAAAGCTGCACTCCAAAGGTTTAATCCTCAATTGTTTTGATTCGAATCTCTCTGATTATTGTGCATTGCTTGTGTTGGTTTGCATTTCTGAAGTCCTCATATGAGAGGCAAGCCAATGATGGCTTTAATTTTGTGAATTGGTTAACTTCATATTGAACACCTTGTTTTTCAACCTCAGATTTCTTCTTCCATAAGAATCTTGAGCAAAAACTAAGGTCACAGGGGTGATGTACATCACCCCAGCTTTCATTTGGTGTATAGATCGCGTGTTATAGTTGAGGTTGTAAAACCTGCAACTGGTGGCCGGACTGAGCCTTCTCACTGGAGAAGACAGTGGTTTCCACCACCGTCCCCACGCGTCCAAGCCATGGTCGTTGGATGATGAGTCTCAGATCTAATCCTGGCCTTGGAATGTTATGACTTAATTTAATGTTGTGTGCCACACCGTTGACTAATGCTCACCATACACGCGTGCTTCCTAGCCATGTGATCAGCCACGTCAATTAATGAGGTTGGATTCGACGCTTGTGGATTTTTCTGTTTTTATTAATTTCCGTTTTATTTTCTTTTATTCCATTTATTTTCAAAAATTCATAACTTCTTTATTTGGAATCACAAAAATATGGGACCAATTGCAAAAATTTTCTCTTAAATTCTAGTTTCATAAAATGATTTTTAATTATTTTTTGTGATTCCATTTAATATTTTTTGTGAATTATTTCATTTCTGATTGTTTTTAATTCATTTAAAATACCATTTGATATTCAAAAATGCCAAAAATATTTTCTTAACATCTTTGGATGATGATGAATCTATGAAAAATATTCTCATCAATTTCTTAATTTATTTGAGATTTATTTGAGATTTTAGTCCAATTATGTTATTTTTCTCCATTTTTAATTGTTTAAAAAGAGTTTCTGTTTTCAAAAAATGTTGAGAAAATTTGTCAAACCTTGTTTGACCATGTTAGACTTATGATGATACAATTGGACTTATCCAAGTTGATTTGAATTGGATTTGAAGTTTGACCTTTATTTGTTCATTTTATTTTATGTATTATTTTAATTCCAAAAAATATCAAAAATATGTTTGACCTTTCTTGACTTCTAATCTTCATTTCACTTCTGTTTACCATTGATTGATGTTGATTCTATTCATGATTGATCAATGTGTTCTGGTTATGTCATTTGAATTTCCATTTTGTATATTCCATTTCCATCTTCATCTTTTTCTTTTTCTTTTGACCAATGAGTTAATGATTTGTGGTTAGCCTTGACATATAAGAGGCTTAACCTTCTTTGATCCAAATCAAATTCATCTTGATCAAAGATCAAGTCAATTGCTTTGTGTCCAAGATAGGTTGCTTCTTGGTCAAGCAAAAAATCTAAAATCCATACAAGGTCATTTTTCTTTTCTTTTGGCATGACAAGTTGTAGGAGCTTGGCTTACTAGTCATGGTCTCTAACTTGTGTTTATTTGCCTATAGTTTTATTGGCCGACCTCAGATAGGTGTGACTACTACATTAGTCCACTTACGATTGCTTAACATAGCGCTAAATTGCCTTATGGCACACTAATACTAACTACTAACTACTAACTTTTAATTCAAGCATTTAATTCTTGCAATTTACTTTAATGCAATTTAATTTCTTGTTCATTTATTCATATTGTCTTTGCCCTTTGCTCACTTGAGCTCATGTTTATGTTTATGCCATTTGCCTTTTGCTCACTTGAGCACATTGTTGTGTAAATATACTATTGCCTTGTGCTTGTTTTGTTTTTGTTTGTGTGAACCCAATGCAAAAAGGATAAAGGACTTAGAATTAGGACCTTACCTATGCTTAATGGAGTTTCAAGAGCAACTAGGCCTCATGCCATTAGAATGCTAAAATTGTTGAAGAGCAACTAGGCCTCATGCCTTTAGAATGCTTACCTCTTGATGTTGAATTGAAAGGACCCCTATTCTAAACTATCTCTTTGTCCATTTCTTTCTATTGCATTGTGGAACTTTTTGATTTGTTTGTTCTTGTGTGATAGGGATTCCAAACTTGAGCTAGTTAGAAGGACCATTGTCATGGACATCCAAGTTAAGAGGAAGACAAGTCCAAATGGGAGGATCCTAGGAGCTTGATTGAATATTTGATTGATTGCTTGAGTTAATTGCTTATTTGCTTGCTAAGTCCAAAGGAAAGGAGAAACTTGGATCATCTTTATGATCTCAAGAAAGGAACTCCAAGGGTTTTATTTCTCTTCCCTCATCTTTGCATGTTTAGGACCTAGCCCTTCTCTTCTTCTCTCCACTCTAACCCAAGCCAAACTCATTTTGTGCAAACATTAACATTGTTTTTTTTTTTTCAAAATTTGAAACCTAGGCATTATGCCTTTGATTTTTCACACTCTTTTCATAATACTTATTTTGAATTGAATCTTAAGTCAACTTTGACTTTCTTTTGTGAATACTTCTAATTTGTAAAAACAACTCACTCAAATTGTTTTGTGGTTCCAATGACCATCTTTCCCAAAGCTTTTCATAAACACTAGCTGTTAGGTTTGAGTTATCATAGTGGTTGATGTAAACCTCACCTTATCCTTAGTGATTGGACTATAAGTCTTCCATACTTATTATAGGGTGGATCCCTCACTAGTATGTTGAAGCTCTCCTCACATGGTGGATTGTGGTTTATGTTGAGTTTTCTCCCTTTGATAACAAAATACCTTAAGGCTTTTGTCAAACGAATTCACCAACTTATTTTGAGATTTTTACCCCGAACTACGAGGTTTTGATCCTACCTTTTGTGATGGTACGTAGGCAATGGGTTTATCCATTCAAACACAAAATTGTAAATAATTTGTATATTCTTTTCTCATCTCCCCAATCATGTTTGCACAAATATTTTCACAAATACCAACCTACCGTACAACATTTACAAAAAGGGCTCCCTTAGAGTACTAAGGATGTTTTGGGTGCTTAAAACCTTCCCATTGCATAACCAACCCCTTACCCAAATCTCTGACATTTTTATTAGTTTTTGATTTGATAAAACTTCTCGGTTTTTGTTCGCTTTCTAACCTTTCCTTTGGATAAATAGAAGTGAGGTGGCGACTCGAATTGTATGATTTACTTTTGATTTAGTCAATAAATCTTAAGGTAACGAATACCCCGCTACAGCGGTAAATAACAAAGAAGTACATTACGCCCTCCTCCAATACACAAAAACAACTAAGGCTTGTCTACTTGTGTATTTGCACCACGAACGTAAAGAACAACATGGACAACAAATAGGGGGTGAGAATACATTCATCAATGTTAATGGTTCATAAAATAACAAGGATAGTTCATTAATATCAATCATCGATCACATATGTTATTTACAACAATAATCAATCACAAATGCGGTTATGTATGCAATATATTTATCTCCTTTACTCCAATGTATATGGTATTAAGGTTTTAGATATCAGAGATATGTTATTGATTAATCCACTTTCATCTTTGAATTTTGTTCTATCTTTGAACCATTAGAATCTCTATTGCTTCCTCTCTAAACCTGTTTCCATCCCTGAACAAACAGACTCATCACATGTTCCTCTCTGAACCTGAGACTCGTCACTGGACCGAAGTCCGTCACCTATCTCTGATATACATGATGCATGAATGCAACAAAACAAATGCAATACTCGTCTCAAACCTCCAACTCCAATACTCATAATTGATTCGTCTCTGAACCTAAAACTCAACATGAACATAGCCAATACAAGGTCACAACAATTGTTCCTCTCTGAACCAAACATCTCAACATAACTCAATAATTTTTATTATAACTCAGCATAATAATTAAATCATATAATTTCTTGATAATTCTCATCAACAACATCAAACAACCATCAATATTCAACAAGGCATACTCATAACACAACAAAGCTTGCAATTAACTCTAACAACTTTTACTCATACGTTAAGAATCACCAGAAATATTCTAACCTTAACTCAATTACACTTCAACTCAACTCTGAACATATCAGATGAATCAAACTCAACTAATTTAACTCAACACAACTCTAAGCATATGCTTATATTGTTTCAAACAAATATATCATCAAAATATTGGGCTTGTGTCATAAAACATTAACAACTTAATTCACATAACATCTTATCAAAACAGCTCGAGATTCATGTTTCCTGCTAGTCATACATCAGATTTGAATCATTATTTAAAATATCAAATGGAGTCAGAGTCATGTAAAATAATATGTTTTCCAAATCTTAGAGAGTCTATTTTAGGACTAATATTTTTATTTTAATACTTAAGATATCAATCAGAACATTTTAATCAAATAGTAGGAACTGGTGCAGACACCAGGAAAAATGTTTGCTACTAGTCATACCTCAAGTTCGAATAATTACTTAAAATATAAAACGGAGTCGAAACTAAGTAAATAAATATGTTTTGGAATTATTAGGGTGTATATTATCAAACTATAACTTTTATTTTTGGAATTAAGGTCTTAACTGGTATAGTTTTAGTGAACAATGGATAATGGTACCAACACCGGACATAAAGTTTCGTCAGACTTGTAACTAATGTTTCTCCTACTAAACTTAATAAAATGAGATACTTATTAAGTATAATATGTATTAAGTTATATCTATTTTCTTATGATATAAAGTTTACTCTTAAAGGACTTAAAAAAATCAAGTTATGCGTGAAACAAGACAACCAACGCAAGACTGAAATTTTGATTACGCTTTTGGTATAAAAACTAGATAACTGCAACTATTGCAGCGCTTCTAGACCAAATTTCCCCATTTCAAAATAAATATTATCTCATTATCTTTGTAACATGACTGACCGCACCACAAACGAACTTACAAAACTCAAGTTATGCATGAAAGAAAAAGGTCAATCCCCTTCTATGTCTACCTGGAATTTTTTATGTTTTTCTCTTACCATAAAAGTTTCAGAAACTCGCATATTTCACATATTTGAGTCCCAACCACCTTAATGCACATAGATAACACATCAACAATGAACAATATGAATCAAACATCACAAATTCAACATTTATATCACTGTCTTATCATAAAACAAACATATTTTATCAATTCAACATATATGCTCATGAATATCAAAACTGAAGAATAGGCATACAATTTCATACGAAAATCAATCACCAATACAACATGAATTTCATCGTATATTATAGTTAATAAGAGAGATTTTACACAAATCATCTCAAGATTCAACAATTTCATCAATGGAAGAAAAATTAAAAGAAAAGGGAAAGAGGATAAGGAATCATCTCTATCCTTTTATTCCCTAAACATCCATATCATGAACAATTCTTATCTTACTTCAAATTTGTAGCAAAAGTTGAAACTTTTGACAATGGAAGCTCTCTTCTCCTACCTCTTGCTCTGTTATGGCTCTCTTTGACTCTGTTGACAACTATTTCTCACAACAACAACTCCAACTACAATTCTCTTATCTATTTAAATAAAACCCTACTAATTTTATTAATATACTAACTCCCCTCAATTCTCACTAAATCCACCATTTTCCTTAATTTTAATTAAAATTCTACTTTCCTCCCCAAAACTCGATTTCTCATTATTTTTATTATTTAAATAATTAAAAATTAGTGATAATCGTAATAAAATTCTACCCAACCTCAATAATACTAATAAAATAAATATGAACACAAATAAAACATTATAAATCATTTTAAACTCAATTAAAATACGATAAATGAAAAACCGAGGTGTTACAACTCTTCCCACTTATAGAATCATCGCCCAAAAAGTTTTTATGATAAAACAAATCTGGATAAGACTCCTTCATTCGGTTCTCTAACTCCCACGTCACGCTACCTTTATTGATGATTGCAACTAAATAGATACCAATTATGAGACACGTACCTTGACTCAATTATCAGGTCTTGAGGTCTCCTCACCACTCAGAGCAAAAACCTTCCAACTAGACCATGCGGCCTCTGGCGCTTTCCTCGACTTTTGAGATTGGATATTGATATGACATGATTCTCTACAATTGAAACAAATAAAAACTGCACTCTTGCAATTAGCGGCACAATGTCCCTTCTTCTCACACTTAAAACATGTATGGCCCGTGCTCTTGCCCTCATCAACATGATAACCTAACTCTCCACACTTGAAACATATCAAAGAAGCAGAAATCCCATCCCCATTTGTTCCACTCCCACCTACAGCCTTCTGCTGGAACTTCTGATTTCCTTTAGCAACCAGAGTCACATTAGGCTTACCACGATTCTGACTCTCACTCTTCTTCTCACTCACGCTCTTGTAGTGAGCAGATCTGGCTCTACTATCCTCATCATAAATTTTTCATTTGTTCACCAACATCGAGAAATTTACGAATATTTTGATATCCTATGAACGACTTGATCTCAAGACGTAAGCCACTCTCAAACATCACACACTTAGAGACCTCATCTTCCACACCATTATAGTCAGGACACAATATTGACAGCTCCTCAAACTTATCTTCATAGTCAGCCACAGTCTTATTCCCTTACTTCAGTTCCAAGAACTCTATCTTTATGCATCTACAAACATCAACTGGAAAATACTTGTCCAGAAACTCATTCTTGAAATTAGCCCAAGTAATTTTCACATTAGCAGCTTCCATCCTCTGACGGTTATTCCCCCATCAATACTCTGCTTCCTCAGACACCATATGTGTTTCTAACAACACCTTTTACGCACCAGTGCACATCATAACTCTGAGAATCTTCTCAATCTCCCGAAGTTAAGTATGGGCACCTTTGGGATCGTACCATCCCTTGAATGTATGAGAATTTTTTCTCTGAAACTTTCCCAGCCCACATAATTAATCAGCTCCACCATTCTGATTTTGACTCTCTTTCAAAGCTTTGTTCGATTGCGCCATCATCTAGAGAGAATCCGCAATCGCTTGATCATTTTTACTTCTAGCCATTTCTTTCTGCACAACCAACTAAGACAAGTTAACTAATCGTAAACAGTTGGAATCAACTCCGCTTGTCACAAAGAACTGTCAAAATCTAAATTTTTTTAACTTATGAAGTTGTTATCTTCAAAATGCTTCATCAGTTGTCATCATCAAAATCAACTCTGATAGGACAACGAAGGAGGTCCAATAGGACATCAATATAAATTTTTAGGTACGACAACAAAGGTGACTTGGGCAGTTGGTAACGATTCGTAGGTGTCTAACCGAATCAGTTTGTTTCTTGGATTGGTTTGTGATGGGCCGTGTTTTGGGTTTGAGTTGGAACTTTAGGGTTTCAACTATAGTTAATATGGTTCTTTATTACTTGCCGTTACGAGCTGTATAAGACATAGCAAGCCTAGTGAAAATCAATGGTATAAATTTATTGGATTATACTTTTGGAGTTCAACACCCTTAGAATTATCAATGAGGTTTATGAAACTCTTTAAACACCTCGAGGTTGTGTTATTGATATATTAAGAGTTAGAGAGATTGAAAAACACTCGAGTAGAAAAAAGATTTGTCCATAAAAACTTTGAAGACTATTTTCTTATAAATCATGTAATTTCATAAAATAATATTGAAGTACAGTGGATCAAGTGGATCAAGAGAGTTGTGCTCTTTCCCTAAAATAGATCAAATTAATTGATATAGTTTATCAATTTCTTTGTATTCTCACTTTTTATATTTTTATTCATTGAAGTCATTTGGTTGTTTGTCAAATATTCTTTGTCGGTGTTAGATTTTTCATAACAATAAACATAGTGAAGTATGTTCCCTGATGCTTTATATATGATCCTTGATTTCTTAACCTTCTAAAGGGAGTTCAAATAAATCCTTTTCTAAACTGAAAACATAACAATTGATGTTGATTTTCAAAACCCTTGTTCATATAACACATACTTTTCCTTCTCTAAATAAGAATTGAAAGGCAGAAGAATAAAATTTCTATACTGATAAGGTTTCCCTTCCACTTTTGTTAGAATTTGTAAAATCGAGATATTCCTTATTCTATTTAATATATTAATTTACGTCTAAAAAAATATTAATACAAACCCATTTCATATAAAAAAGTATATAATATGGTCGCACAAACTCTAATCTATTTTAATATAGATGTGAATTATATAATTTATGTGAAAGCTGAAACCGTGGAATTATGAAATTTTATACCCATTCTGTGAGATTCATATTATATATATATATATATATATATATATATATATATATATATATATATATATATATATATATATATATATATATATATATATATATATATATATATATATATATATATATATATGTTTCAAATATTTAAAAGATTATAAGAAATTGAAGTTAGCTTTATTTTAATAGTGAATTTTTTTATAAGATTTTTTTTCTATCTTAATGATTAAAAACCGTGAGATCTTATGTTATTGATTGTCATGCACACCTTCAAAGACGATTATATATATATATATATATATATATATATATATATATATATATATATATATATATATATATATATTTCTATAAAACATTTATCTTTTGTATAACTATGTCGATTGTACAATATTATTAATATTATTAAAAACCCCTCTTTCTATCATCAAAGGTTGAAACATTATTTAAAAAAAGTGAATTCTAATATCTAGCAGGCTATTTACACCTCCTTAATAGGTAAAATATTTAATTGTTTTTGACACTTCATGAACTTTAAACATTATAAAGGAGTCAAACAAAATTATATTTGTTGCATGCAAAGGGATACAAATATGACTGAAACTTTCAAGTTTATATATGTTATCATTTTATTTCTTACCTTATTTCTTGTTGCAAAGACTGTTGATGGTAATTAAAATTTCCATATCTCTTTATATATTTTTTATAGATATTATTATATATATATAATATGTTATCTCATTTGAATAATATTCTTATTTTTCTATTTCTTTATTGCAGAGTTTTTTTACTGTGAAAAAGATTTTGCTTGTCCACCAATTTTGTTTCTCAAGCACATGTGCATGAACAACAGATGTGTATATGATCATATGGAGAATAAATAAATTAAGTATCAGATCCAATAAAGTACACTTACACTGTTCAAGTAAGAATGATTTCTTAGACAAGCAAAATAAATCTACTTAATACACTTTACTGTTTCAAACTTGCCATTTAGTTATTGGAATGGCACCAAATAAGTGTTTCTTTAAATTTTTATTTCAGAGTTTTTGATTATGGCAATGTACTCTAAAATGTTTGTAATAAAATTAAATAAGACAAAAGAATATTATAATGGGATTCTATCAAAGTTCTATATCAACGACTCCAATTTATTAAGTGCCAATCTCCTCGATGATTTTGATTCAATATCATTTCTAAGTCAAAATGATGTTCATATTTTTCATGTCATTTGCACTCACCAATTTATCTGAGAATATTATATCATTTTGAAGCTAGTGAAAATATGTCTGAGCGCATTGCACACTCGAAGATACAAAAGAGTCGTCATCAAACTTTATTTATTCTCAAAAAAAAGGAAAAATATCGATAAAATCCAAGAGAAAGAGAAACGCATAAGAAAGTCGGTTATACAAGGGAAAGACACTAGCACCCCTCACGTCTGTTGTACTCAACGGGAAGTATTTTACTTGTTTTTTGCTTGAATGAGTGTTATATCTAAAGATTACTTGGGAAAGGGAAAAAAGGAGTTTAATAATTAGGGTGCTCGTTGAGGATTGAGACCCTCGTGGCAACGTATCCTCATAGTGCAATGAGGAAATCAGATTTCCGTAGTTCATGGAACTAAGGATGGAGATGAAATGAGAAAAAAATGAATGTGTCAGGGTATACAACCCTATAAGGCAGAAAAAGGGAATTGCCAAGGTATATAACCTGATAAGACCGAAAAATAATTAATGTGCTCGCGGAGGATGCAAATCCTCGTGCATACGTATCCTCATAGTGCAATGAGGAAATCAGAGCTCCGTAGTTTAGAGAACTAGGGCTGAAAGAAAGATATGATTGGGGTGGTGTTTAAACCAAACAAATGGGTAATAGCGGTTTTTAACCAAAAGGAAACAATTATATGGTGTTTAAATCAGCAGGGGATAAAAGGTGCGATGTTTAAACCAAAAGGGGATAAAAGTGGTGTTTAACCCGGGAAAGTGGTGTTTAAACCAAGGCAATTGATAGTGGTGTTTAATCAAAAAGGGAAAGAAAGTGGTGTTTAAACTGAAGGAGTGATGTTTAAATCAAAAAGGAATAATACTGGTGTTTAAACCGAAGGAGTGGTGTTTAAACCAAAGGGGTGGTGTTTAAACCGAAAAAGTCGTGTTTAAACCAAAGGGTCGGTGTTTAAACCAGAAAAGTGGTGTTTAAACCAAAGGGTCGGTGTTTAAACCGAAAAGTGGTGTTTAAACCAAAGGGTTGATGTTTGAACCGAAAATGTGGTGTTTAAACTGGAAAAGTGGTGTTTAAACCAAAAGATCGATGTTTAAACCGAAAAAGTGGTGTTTAAATCAAAAGGTCGGTGTTTAAACCAAAAAAGTAGTGTTTAAATCAAATGGTCGGTGATTAAACTGGAAACGTGGTGTTTAAACCAAATGGTCGATGTTTAAACCGGAAAAGCGGTGTTTAAACCAAAGGGTTGGGGTTTAAACCGGAAAAGCGGTGTTTAAACCAAATGATTGGTGTTTAAACTGGTACATGGTGATTAACCAAAAAGATGGTGTTTTAACCGGTACACAATGATTAAGCAAGGAATGGGTATTTTAACCAAAAGGTGATTAACCAAGGAATGAGTTTTTTTAACCAAAAAGAGATTAATCCAAGAACAATGTGTGAGGATTGTGTTTGATCCAAGCAAAATATTATTGATGTTAACTGTTGGAGTGTCTGAGATGTTGTCTGTTTGAATGTAGGGAAGAAGACCTTGTCAATTGTTTGATTCAAATTGCACTAAAGTCTATGAGTGGATATGAATACCTCAAACGAGCGGGTCAAGCGTCTCGTGTTCAAACTATTCAGAATGAAGGTAGGAATGTTCCATTATCATTCCTTCTCCACTACTTAAGGCCCGTGGCATGCCATTATAATCATGACTGAAAAGTTGTTGAAATAGGATGTCTTTGATGCTCCTTGATGATGAATGTCACATCTCGAAAAATGCGATCCTTCGCAAGATGCTCGCACGCTCGCGGAAAAGATGTTCAAACAGAGTCACCATCGAACTTTATTTATTCCAATGAAGGAAAGGGAAAATATCGATAAAACCCACGAAAAGAAAAAGAAAATAGTTGTCGCAATCAAATTTGGGTTCGAGAGTTGGTTATGCAAGGGGAAGATATTAGCACCCCTCACATCCGTTGTATTCAACGGGAACCACTTAGTTAGATTTACGATAAAGTGTTATCTAATGTTGATTGTGATCTTCTATTTATTGAGCGAGAAAAAGAAGGAAAAAAAGAAAGACTTAAGTTTTTTTAATATTAATGTGCCTGACAAGATTTCGTAATCCTGCTCCTACGTATCTTTAGGTGTTATGAATAACTCAAGGCATATGTAGTTCTACCCAAAGAGAACTACTGGGTGGATTGCTTTTAAAGAGAGTGATGCCTGGATCACATTTGAGCGATAAAATGTTTACTTGTTGCTTGCTCTTGGATGCTGAAATCTTTGTTTGTTTCGCATCAAAATGGATGTTACATACTCTTTTCTGAAAATATTTTCGGGGTCGCACAAGGGCGGAAAACAAATTTGATTGGTTGAGTGTTTTGTTAGACGATGATTACTCGAATGACCGAGTAAGGCTACTCGTATCCAAGTAATCGAGAAGAAGAATAGAAGGCTCTAGACCATCTCCCTTTTCATCCTTAATTGTGAAAAGATTTAAATAAGTTTAATGTATTTTTGATGGATGGCAAATACTCGAATATCCGAGTAAGGCTACTCGTATCCAAGTACTCGGGGAAGGGAAGGGAAGGCTCCAGAACACCTCCTTTTTAGTCCAAGTTTGTTACGAAAATAAGTTTGACTTAAGTTTGATTATGAAAATAATTTGGATGTGGCGGGGGCTGGAAAGTTTTTTTAATAGATGACAATTGCTTGAATGGCCGAGTAAGGCTACTCGTATCCAAGTAATTGAGGAGAGAAAATGAAGGCCCGAGACCATCTCCCTTTTCACCATTTTCAAAATAATGTTTAAGTATGATTAATTATTTTGGATTTGATTAGGAAAAAGACACTCGATGTTGGATCGAGGTTTTTATATTTGCGGTTGATCGAAACAGATGGAATGATTTGAGGATTTTTAAAATATCGAAGAAGTGGATATAGAAATATTTCTATTTTTTATGAAAATTACTCGACTTTGGATTGAGTATTTTTTTTTGTTATTTTCAAAAAAATGGTTGATTTTAATCTTGTAATTAACAATCAACTGATACAGTAATGAAAGCGGTGAATTTATTACATATTCACGGGAATGAGGGTGCAGTTCATCGAATGGGGACACAACACAATAATTAAATGAAATAAGCTTTGAAAGACAATTGTAAAATAAAAGAGTCTCGTTGTAAGAAGGCCCAAGAGAAAGCCAAGAGACTCGAAGTAAAAATAAAAAATTAAACTAAAAAGAAATTTAACGCTATATTAAGAAATCATAAAGCGATTCAGATAGGAATCATTCTATTTGAGACCAGTCAACAAGACTTTATGCGCTTAAGCAATTTCTGAATTTAAATTTAATTTTTAACTCTGAAATTGTAAAGCATGTGTGAAAAACCGACGGGAGAAAAAAAAAATTAAACTTTTTCTTTAACAAATTAAAATAAATAATTTAATCAATGAATAATAACAATAATACTAAACAAATAATAATTATTATAATTATAGTAATAATGATAAAAATAATAATTATTATTATTACTATTATTATTATTATCAATAATCAAATAATAACAATAATTATTATAATGACAATAATAATAATCAATAGATAGAAAACCATGTTGACCCTTTCTAACCTAAGCCAAAAGAATATACTTTCCTATAGTTCATTTTCATTGATGGCTAGAGATAAAGAAAAAATTGATATTAGATCAACAAAATGGACACACCATTTATATCATTTCTAAATGAAATATTCATCAAACAATAACCATTATCGTGTGTCATGAAAAAATATATTATTTAAAAGCAATACACCATGAATATAACAATCTCACGTTTTTATTTCTTCAGTAAAAACCTTAAGATGAACTTTTTTTTTATAATACATAAACTATAGTCTATTTAGACTAAAAGGAGAAATCGTCGTACTTAAAATAGAATACTGATAAATATATTATTTTATGTGATTGTATTTGTGAGTAGCAAATGTTATTAAACTCTCCATATTATTATTATTGCTTCATAAAAAAAGATAAACTGAAATTTAAACATAAAAGAAAGACATAATATTGAAACAAACTTTGATAAAAAACAAAGGTGAAATAAATTGAGATGATGCAAGCCCAATAATCAGAGAAAACACCAGAAATAACACTACTAAGCACTTGTAAATGATTGCTTTGTGTGTGGTTGTATTGAAGATGAAGAGAAGATGGTTGGCTATTGTAAATGTTATTTGTGCGTGTTAAAGATGGATAGATGATGGTGGGAGTTATGGAGCAAGGATGATGCAGAAGAAATGATGTGTGAGGTTGATGTGTTGTGAGGGTAGCAAACTGTGTGTAGAAAAAATGAAAATGATTTTTCTCTGCTGAAAGAAAAAAATGGGTTTCCTCATCTTGAATTGGTTGATATTTTAAGCCATAATCTCTCAACATGTGCCACATGTAAGCTCAATGTGGTCTCTCTGTCTCCTCATTTGTGTGGCCCGTGGCTAAAGGGAAAGAAGATATTTTTTCAATTTTTCTTAATTTAATAAGTTTGATTCTTAAATTAAATAAAAAAACTAAAGAAAAATTTAAAAAATTTAATAAAACAAAATAAAATTATATTTAAAATACAAAAAATTCTAATTAACTCTACTTATTAAATTGGTGAAAAAAATAAAAAATAATCGGATAAAAAGTGAACAAAAAATAGATGCAAAATTGTTCGAAAAAATAAACTGAGTGCACCAAAATGACCAGTGTGAA
Organism: Lathyrus oleraceus; assembly: GCF_024323335.1. Lineage (NCBI taxonomy): Eukaryota > Viridiplantae > Streptophyta > Magnoliopsida > Fabales > Fabaceae > Lathyrus > Lathyrus oleraceus. The sequence continues at coordinate 504,296,627 of NC_066583.1, read as the reverse complement.
AGCTCAATTTTAAAAAAATTTGCCCACTAATTTGATCCTGAGTAGCCCTAGGGCTGAGGCTATTCTTATCAAGTGATCAAGAGACTTATGATCACTTGACTAGACTAAGGGAATATGCACAAAGTCAAATGATTAGTTAATCAAATGAGCTTTGATCAACTTAATCAAAAGGGATGGGATTAGGTGAAACTTAAGCAGGGGATAAAGAACGCAAGAAGTAAAAGATCTCATTGTAAGGTAGGCCAAGAGAAAACCACGTGTGTGCAATGTGTACTAAGTGAGGGTCTCATTGTAAGGTAGCCTAAGAGAAAGCCATGTGGGTGCAAAATATACTATACTAAGGTCTCACTTTAAGGTAGCCCAAGAGAAAGTCATGTGTGTGCAAAGTGTCCTAAGCTAGAGTCTCATTGTAAGGTATCCAAGAGAAAGTCATGTGGATGCAAAATGTCCTAAGTTAGGAAATGGATATGAGAAACAAAACTACAAGACATGAATACCAAGCTTGCAAACTAGTCCATAAGTCCATAATAGTCTCAATGTCAAGCTTAGGTCATGCACAAAGTCCATTGGGTTCATACAAGTCCAATTTCAATCTCCATGTCAAGCTTAGGTCATACACAATATCCAATGGATCCATACAAGTCCAATTATAAAACACCCAAGCTTAGGTCACAAAGAAGATGCTTTAAGTCTTTTATGTCTTTCAATATTATCATGTTTTGGATCATTTGATTATGTAAAAAGATAAGAATAAAAGAATAAAAGAATAAAAGAAAATGAAATGACATAAAGTAAAATGCATGTTAATGAGTTATAAAATAAATTGCAAGAATTTAAATGGCAAGAAATTAAATGAAAATAAATTAAATGTTAGGAATTAGAAGCTAAAAGTTAGTGGTTAGTACACTACGCCAAATAAGGGAAAAGAGGGCGCTTATTTTGGCCTATAACAGCGCTTTTAAGCGCCCTCTAAAGTGGCGCTGGCATAGGTAAAGACAGCGCTTTGTTTTCCTGGAGAAAGCGCTCTCTAAAGTGTCCCTTTAAGGGCCACATTATAGTGCGCTTTCAGAAAAAAAGCGCCCTCTGGAGTGGTCCATAAAGGGCCACCTTAGAGGGCGCTTTCTGGACAAAGCGCCCTCTAAAGTTGTCAATGTAAAGTGTTTAAAGGGCGCTTCCTACAGAAAGCGCCCTCTAAAGTGTTAGTTATTTTAAAAAAATTTGTTTGAAAAACAGTGGGTATTTAATTGGGAACCTGTTCGCATGCTGCAAAAGTGTAAAATTCATATTGATTTCATCCTTTAATCCAATGTTATACACCATTAATCCATTGATATATACAACATGAATCCATTTATATACAACATTAATCCTCCATATATACAACATTAATATATTGATATTCATGCATGTACAACAACATTCCATACATATATGTACAACAACTACAACCTATATGATTCTATGATCAATAATGAATTGACACAATTCATCCTTCATTTCATCCAAATGAGCTCTTGAGTAAGATTTGTATTCGTCAAAGTACTACAATTAAGAGAATAAAACATATTCATGATTTAGTAACAAATTAGATGAAATATCTGATAATATTAAAATAAACCCTAAGTTATTATTCCATACCATTTTTGGGATGTCTATACGATTCAACGCAATGATATCTCTCATAAATCTCTGTAATACCCCAAATTTTACCCTCAGATTAGTCGATTCATGTCGCATGTCATCTCATTTTCGCATCAGCTAACTATTAACGGGTTGTGTAGTTTTGTTTCGTTTTGCAGAAACCGCGTCTGGTACACTTTAGTTGTTAAAGGGCAAAATGGTCATTTTCACATTGTTTACTGACAGTCCTCGAAGCTAAGTTATCATCAGGGATTTATTGAATAATTAGGGCCTTCGCTTCCGAGTTTTTTATTTTATTTTCATTCTCTTTGAGGATAAACAGAGATGCACGGTAACTTTTGGCATCAGGATTTTTGAGATACGGTAATTAATTCAACGGGCTGAGACTCTGTCGTCAATTGAGTTCCGAGACATTTATTTTGTCACTTGGATTGGAGTATGTTTGAGACATTAAGCTGGTTCGGTTCAAATCGGGACAAGATTCCATGCGGCGGACTTTCTGTTTTAATCAGTCTATTTTTCTGTTCTTCTGCTATCTGCCAGTTATTTTTGAAGCCAAAGCAGTAGAAATTCTGATTCAGATTCGGGTTTTGATTGTTGTTTGATTGAGGTTTATGGGCTGAATTGGTTTATGGTTGGGTATTTTATTCAGAGACGCAAATTGAATTTTAATGCGGAATACATTTCTGTTTTCACTGTTAATCGGTTTTCTCTGCTTCCTTCCTGTTTTAATTCGTTCAAGACTATCATCAATTCTATCATCAAGCGCGACTTTAATTTGGAAATATTGGATTGGAACTGAAGGTTACATCATGTTTTAAGCAACACGGTGTGAGATGACGAAGTTTAATTCATTTGGGTTTTTCTGGAATTGATTCATATTGGTTTCATACGGTGAAGTTGGTTTTATTATTAATCGTCTAAATTTAACTGATTAATTTCATTCAGAGAATTTTGACCAAGTTGATTTTTAATCAGATATTGTTTTGGGTCGTTCGGTTGCGACAAAATTAAATCATGGAAAGAAGAATCAAACGTTGTTCTTGGGTAGAAATGTTTGTGAATTTTATTCATAAATAATTTTATTACAAATTATAAAAGGAAATACATTTTGATTTTTATTTCTAGGTCCTATGATCTTCATGCCGGTTCTTCATGTTTCTTCATCCGATGTTTCCTTCCGTACCTGCACACAGACAAAGAACAAAAAAGCGGAGTAAAAAATGTTAGAATTTATTTTGACACCCTCAGAAAAATGTCATCACTGGGTGTCGGGAGGGCACGACAATTGCCGAAACCAGCTCCCATTCCGATTCACGAACTCGGCATCAACCGGTAGTATCCGTTCTTTTCGGGACAGCAGAGAAGAAGAGAAAAAGAAGTCTTGGGCCGAAAATGATTCTGCCGGAAAATTGTTTCGAAGCCAAACGGATTACCCACATGAATCTAAAATCCATATCCCTCTATCAAGTAAATATATCCAAGACAAATCCAAATATCCAGATTTCAAAGCCAACCGAAAATCCAAATCTGGAGCTATGGATCCAAGAAGAATATTTTGGCAAATCCAATATCTGAAAATAAAACGGATATCTAAATCAACATCAAAAAAGAATCAAACTCATCCAAGATCCGTAAGTCATAATTAAATCCAAAACAATATCAGCCAGCAAATCCGAAATAAAATCAATAAACGTAAAATCCGGATCCAAAAGCACAACAACAACATAACAAAGTCGTTCAGTCAAAGACTCATTAACAATCTGTTCCGAAAATACCTCAACAAATCTAGCAACAACTTCAGCGGAAATCATGAAAAATCAAAGCCCACAGTGGATTCGAGGGGGATATAAATATTAAGAGGGATCTGCAATCCTGAGGGGGAAAGAAAAAAGCCAGAATCGCAGCTTCGTCGTAACGGATCAACTTCGGGAACTCGTGGCGGCCGTGGATCCTTCCGATTGCCACTACCACCGGGACCCATTACCGTCATCGAGCAACGCCTCAGTCGCAAAACATCATCGGCTAACGAACCTCAACAAACGTCGTCGATAACAAACGCGTACAGGTAGGATTTTATTACCGTAAATCGTTTTTCTCTGATGTGTGCATTTCAGGTTTAAGAAGAAGATGCGTAGGATAGAAGAAAGAAACATGGAGCATGCAACAATGGCCGCCGCCGGCGGTATAAGGATTGACAAACCCTAGCAGCAAGCACAAAGCTAAATGACCTTTTTCTTTTCACGTTTATCTTGTCTGTTGGGTTTTGGTAAATTGGTATTAGTAATTGTTTTAAATAAAAAAGCACCACTAGTAGTCAATTAGTCATTAACATAGTAAATTGAAAAGTTTTCTAATAACTTCTAATTAATAAAATTAGTAACGTTAATAATTGCTATTAAGTAAGTTTTTTTTATATAACTTTTACGTAACAAATTTTCTTTGTTAAAAAAAAGCTAGGTACATAATTTATAATCAAGTTTGTTTTTGTTATTTAGATTAATTTGTTTTTATTCATAATCTATAATTAATTTGTTTTAAAAGCTAGGTACATAATTTATAATTTGTTTTTATCATTCTCCACCGTTTAAAAAAGGATAATAATAACACAGTTTTTTTTAATATTTAGATTAATTTGTTTTTATTTATTTACCGCAAAAGTTAAAAATAAGTTCTTTTCTTAATCAAAAAACCTTTCAAATTAAAACAATTTGTTTTTTTAGAAAAAAGGCATTAGCCTTAAAATAACCCTTCCTTATCAAAAATATAAAAAAATATATAATAACTTTTCTTTTCAACAAAGAAAAATCTCAAAAATTCAGTTTTGACTTATCCGTTTCATTTTCGTCTAACCCCCGTTAATTTGTTTGTTTCAGTTTATCATTATTATTTCATTTGTTCGTTTTTGTTCCATGGATGTAATTTATGCGAGGCCATGGTCGCGGTTTATTTTATTTCGCATTTTTGGGGATTTGTAATTTACGCGAGTGGTTGCGATGCTTTCCTTTACTGCTTGCTTTATTTTCATATTTTTTATGCCTGCCATGTAATAATTCTGTTGCTTGCATGTTTTTACCGTCTTGCCCTCCGAAGGAATTAGGTTTAGCAGTGTGACCGCCGAGTCAATAACCCTAAATTTTGACCCTTTTCAAACCCTTGACCGTTTCCAAAACCTCAATAGCCTAGGCGTCCCGCCGTGGACGAAAACGCCCTTTACCCTAGCATTAGGTCAAAGAGTCGCCGTACTCTGCTTTAGGGTTTCCCGCCGTGGAATCCCTAATTTTAGCCCTAATTTCAATTCAACGCCTCAACGTAGAAATAGGAGTTTCAACGCTCCACGTAAGCGTTTCCTTAAGAAATGCTTATGCCCCATCGAAACCTTGACCACAGTCAAGAAGTTTCTAGCCTCCCTTTCGAGGGGAACTACAATTACTCTGATTCCATTCCCGTCAGGATATGTAGGCACAAGATGCGACGTCTTGCCGAGTAAATTTAGGACTAACCCCTTAGGTATTTTAGGTCACTCTATCCCTTAGCTTAGTATTTATTTAAAGCAGATAATAAAAATAAAAAAGCACACAGTAAACAATAGGTTCCTATAGAGTACTACAGAAGTTTAGGGTGCTAGTACCTTCCCTAAGCTTAGTCAACCCCTTACCTAGAGCTCTCCTCGCATTGGTTTACAATGCAAAAATAGGTTTTTCCCTCTTTTGACCTTTTCCTTCGGATAAATCAAAGAGCGGTTGTGAATTGAATCGTGATTCAAACTAATTAATAGTTTGGTATCCTATTTCCACCGCAACAGAAAATGGCGACTCCACTGGGGAACAACATAATTAAGGGTTGCCCCTATTTTGTTTATTGTATGATATTTTATACTATTAATTGTCTGTATATATTATTGTGTATTATGGGGGGTATCTTTGTTGTGAGTTAAAGTCCTACACCCGGATTTGAGTGAACTTATTATAGGAGGTGATAGATTCAACGAAGCTTATAGGGAGTTGAATCCCGACCAAGCCGACTTGAGAATCACCGCTCAGTTGAGGCCCTTTTGAAAGGTAGTTCTGTTGAACGAGTAATCGTGAAGACACTTACTATCTTCGATGGGAGCCTATGACACTGGGGACCGTAGTTACCTTAACACCACTTTGGGCTTATATAGGACGTAGTGCGGGGACTATGAGGGAGTAATCCCAAAATAGTTGCTACGCGATACCACACTCAAAAGAGGTTCTCTTGAGAATATTATTAACCATCGAGTCAATTGGGAAATTGATAATATCCGAAAGATGGACTGATGACTTTGGGCACCAATTTAGAACCCTTGTTCCGCAGGTACAATTAACCCTATAGTACATACCTCTGTGGGATGGGTAGACCTTGACTTCCACTCATATACCTTTAACCTAGGACTTTGTGTGTTTATGTTCATTACATCCATAAAACATCACATTGCATTACATCTCATGGAATTCAAACTTTATTTATGAACATCGCAGGCTACCATGGATTACAATAAGAGAAACACCTTGAAATACTCTTTTAAGAATTTTAAGTTGGATGACCTAAGGAAGCTAAGAGCTTTGGTTGAAGATCAAGAGGGGTTCAAGGACAAGTACGGAAGGCTATTATCCTTATTGAGAATCCAAGTGAAGGATGGGCTTCTTTCTACGTTACTACAGTTCTATGATCCGGATTACCATTGTTTCACGTTCCCAGATTATCAGCTATTACCTACCTTAGAAGAGTACTCTCAGTTGGTGGGGTTACCTATTATGGATAAGTCTCCGTTCCCTTTCTTAGAGAAGGACCCTAAAGAGGAAGACATTGCTAAAGCCATATGCTTAAAGGTGTCCGACATCAAAGGCAACATGATCGCCAAAGGCGGAACTGTAGGGTTACCTACGCATTTCTTAATCAAGAAAGCCCAATATTATGCCGATCATTTAAGCATGCCTACCTTTGAAACAATCCTTGCTTTGCTTATTTATGGAATGCTACTCTTCCCAAGTTTTGAAGGATTCGTTGACATTAACGCCATCAAAATATTCATGAAGAACAATCCAGTACCAACGTTATTGGGTAACACTTATCATTCCATACATCTCCGGAATTTTCATGGTGGAGGAATGATCACCTGTTGTGTGCCTTTATTATACAAGTGGTTTATTTCGCACTTGCCCAAGTCTTTTTTGAGTCTTAACAAGGGATTTTGGTCACCAAGGATCATGGCGCTGACACACTCGGACATCGTTTGGTATAATCGTGTGTATGATGGAATACTAATTATTGACAGCTGTGGAGACTTTGCCAACGTACCTTTACTTGGTTTTAATGGAGGAATCAACTACAATCCAGTCCTAGCTCGCCGACAGTTAGGGTATCCCTTGAAAGAACCGCCTAAAAGTGTTCATATGGAGAAAATCTTCTTTAAGGGTGACAAGGAACTTCAAGATCAGATTGTATCCGCTTGGCGTCATTTGCACAAGAAGGGCAAAGAAAGTTTGGGAAAGCCGAATTGTGTGTCCATGGAACCTTATCTTCGTTGGGTCCGGGAAAGAGCCATCAAGCTGAAGATGCCTTATCCTCGCCAAGATCCTTTACCTCCGAGAAGAGAACCTGTTTTAGTATTCATGTCCGAAGCTGAAAAGTTGGAAATCGCTTTGAAGAGAGCACAACATGAGGCAGAAACGTGGAAAAATAAATATCAGGTTATCGTCAGTGAGAATGAAGAGCTACAAAAGCAGCTGCAGACGAAGAATGAAGAAGTGCTTTCCTACAAAAAGAGAAGAATCTACGAGGATTTATTTTCCTCCGACTCTCCGCCTACTCGTTGAAGTCGTGGACTACGCTTCCTTAGGGCTTTCGTAGCTTTTATTTAGCTATTTTTCTTGTTAAGATTTTTTAAGAATATTTATTTGTAATCCATTTTCAAATTAATAAATAAAGATCCCAGTGGTATTCCGCGATGTTCGTAAAGGCTTGAATTCCATGAAATCTTTCATTCGCATTTTGCATCACATTTTGCATTTCATGTGTCTCCCGGTTGTCTCATACTCGGTTCTCTCGCGTACAGTTTCGTCACCCTGAATCGATACAACACTAGAGCTCAAGCTCGAAGAAGGATGGAAGAGCACGCTCAAGAGATGGACCGCGTTAACAACGAGCTAGCAGACCTTCGAGGGAATGTAGGAACAATTATGGAACTACTTCAGGTTATCAATGCAAAGATGGATACTCAGCCTACTGTGGTTTCTGAGATCAACACTACCGCTGCCGTAGATCCGCCAGTTGTTTCAGTTGAGAACCCGTTTCCTTATGGTCTTTCGCAGAGTTTCATACATCCGCCTGTTGTTACGTCAGTTCAACAAACTATGCCGGTTGCACAAAGTGGTCAACAAGCCATGCCGGTTATACAGAACGTTCAACAGACTGTGCCTTTGGTTCCCGAGCCTCCAAAGGTGGTCCCTACCTTCACACAAGCTAATGTCCATACTCGGGTGCAGCCTTATCTTAATGAGCCTGTTTATGAAATTCTGGATGATAATGATGAAGGGTACCAGCCGCGTGATAGGCTCCGTGAGGAGGTTGTTACTATTGATAAAAGATTAAGAAAGATGGAAGGAGACCAGATCTTTGGTGCTGCTGCTAGAGACATCTGTTTGGTTTCCGGTTTAGTTATTCCGCCAAAGTTCAAGACTCCGAACTTTGACTGCTATGAAGGGACTACATGTCCGAAAAGCCATTTGATAATGTATTACCGTAGGATGGCTGCCCACGTGGAAAATGACAAGTTGATGATCCGCTGTTTTCAAGACAGTCTGAAAGGTGCCTCGTCGAAGTGGTATTTAACATTGGACCAATCTCGCATCAAGTCTTTTCAAGATTTGCCTGACGCTTTCATTAAGCACTATAAGTACAACATGGACTTGGCTCCTGACAGGAGACAACTTTTGAGTATGACGCAGAAAAATTCTGAAACCTTTAAGGAATACGCCCAGCGATGGAGGGAAATTGCTTCCCAGGTTGAACCTCCACTGACTGATAAAGAATTAGCTGACTGGTTTGTTGACACCGTTCGTCCTGAGTTCTACGAAAGGATGGTGGGTAGTGTAACCACGAATTTCGCTGATATTGTTGTTGTTGGAGTAAAGGTTGAATTAGCTATGAAGAGTGGAAAGATGTCCAGTGGTTCTAGCAGTATGAGTTCGAAGGACCAAGCTAAGAAGACTTCCGTCAATCCTCAGAGAAAGAAGGAAGGAAAGACTCATGATGTGTCTTCAGATAGGAGAAGGAATAGGCAGTATCAATATCCGCCATAGTATGCCCAACCGCAGGGTTACCCGGTCCAGTACGCGCCACCGCCGTACGTGGCTGCTGTTGCACCATCTTTTAACCAACAAGCTCCACAAGCGCCCGTTTATCAGCCCATGCAACAGGTTCCTGGTTATCCGCCTCCGGTTTATCCTCCTCCGAATTATCAACAAGCATCCAACGCTCAGGCGAGTCAACAACCGAGGAACCAGGCACCTCGCCAGAATGCTCCAAGGAGACCATACAAGACTTGTCCACCGATTCCGATGACGTTCACCGAGTTGTATCCTTACTTAGTGCAACGCGGTTTGGTCACTACTCGAGCTTTGGGACCGCCTCTGAATCCTTTGCCAGCCAACTACAACGCCGCCGCTCATTGTTTATTTCATGAGGGTGCGCCAGGTCACGACTTGGAGAACTGTTATGCTTTGAAAAACCTTGTGAGGGATCTGATGGAAAAGAAAATTCTGTCATTCAACGATCCGCCACCCAATGTCAAAAGTAACCCTTTGCCTGACCATGGGGCTGTTAATGCCATTGATGCTTCGTCTGAAGAGAATTCTATCCTTGATGTAGCTCAGATTAAGACTCCGCTCAAGGCATTCCATTCAAAGCTGTTTAAAGCAGGCCTAGTATCTGTTTCCCATATCGGTTGTACGAGCTGTAAGGGATGTGATAAGGGTTGTGTTATGGTTCGGAAAGACGTTCAGAGATTGATTGATGATGGTTTTTTGCAAGTAGTTAACCAGGCGAAAGAAGTAGCCGCAATTGAGCCTACCTTCAACTTGCCAGAATCAAGGGGTAGGATACCAGTGTTTAATCTGCCAGCACCAAATTCTGTCATGCCAGTGTTCAGTATACCGACTCCCGTTACTCCAACAGTGGACCAGCCTAAACCGTTGATTATCCAAAAACCGAGTCCATTTCCATTCAGTGATCCCAAGGCAGTACCTTGGAAGTATGATGTAACCGCGATTGACAAAGAATCTGGGAAGGTCATTCCAAGAGAAGAAGTGAAGGTTGATGGTGAAAGTGTGACTAACATAGCTGGGGGAAGCAGGATGACTCGCAGTGGTCGCGTGTACACTCCCCGTTTTGATGAGGCTCCACCTAGAGAGACAACTACTAACACTGCTGTGCCTGCCAGAGATAAAAATAAAGAGGTTGTTACTAACGATGAAGATGCTGAATTCTTAAGGATCATCAGGAAGAGTGATTACAAAGTCGTTGATCAGCTTCATCAGACCCCTTCGAAGATCTCTATCCTGTCTCTGTTATTGAATTCACCCGCCCATAGGGCTGCTTTGCAGAAAGTATTGACGCAAGCTCATGTCGCTCAAGATATTACTACCGGTCAGTTTGATAGTGTGATAGCCAATATTACCTCATGTAATACTCTTAGCTTCAGCAATGAAGAGCTACCGAAAGAGGGCCCGAATCACAACCGTGCTTTGCACATATCAGCGAAGTGTCAAGAGGATAATTTAGCCAGGGTGCTTGTGGATACCGGTTCATCTTTGAACGTCCTACCCAAGAGAGTTCTTAGTAAGTTGGCTTACAAAGAAACTATGGTGAAGCCTACTTCTTTGATTGTCAAGGCGTTTGATGGTTCTCGTAGAGCTGTGATTGGAGAAGTGGAACTTCCAATTCTGATTGGTCCGCATGTTTTCAATATCACTTTCCAAGTCATGGATATCAATCCCAATTACAGCTTTCTACTTGGAAGACCTTGGATCCATGCTGCTGGGGCTGTGACTTCTACCTTGCACCAAAAGATGAAGTTTGTAGTTGATGATAAGCTGGTGATTATTCACGGTGAGGAGGATTTAATGGTCAGTAATTTATCTTCGTTCCGTTATATTGAGGCCGATGAAGACGCGTTGGAAACTTCTTTCCAAGCTCTTGAGATCGCTAATGCTGTTTTAGTGGAGGTTGAGGAGACTGTAGAAGGCCAGAGTAATCCATCATTTGCATCGTTGAAGAGTAGCAGATCAACAATTGACAGGGGCATTCCTGAAGGTTGGGGAGAAATAATCAACGTCAAGACGAAGACTAATCGCCACGGGTTGGGTTACAGACCAACTCATGAGAAAGCTGCTACCTATGCCGAAGGACGTCCAAAGATTTACCAAGAAGTGTTTATCAGCGGAGGTTTTCAAGTTAATGCCGTCAGCGATGGTGATGAAGATGACGATTTAAGCAACCTGGTGTTCAAGAGTAGTGCAACATTGAGCAACTGGGAGGCTATAGAGATTCCTGTTATTTTTCCAGTGTCAAAGTAATTTAATTTTTCATTTGTGTTTTCAAATCCATTAGCTCTGCCCCAGGCTATTGGATCGCGTTGTAGGGCCACCTTTCATTTCAAACAATTATTAATAAATGCATTTTGTTCTGTTCCAAGTTGTTCCACTGGTTTTTTTTTCACCTTTAAAAATGAAATTGGCAATCTTTTCAAAAACAAACTAAAATACATTTTCACTTCTCTCATTTTCATTAAACATTTAATAAAATAAGCCTTTCAACATGCAGTGACATTACAAACCTTGTTGAATCCAATGACGATATTGTCTCTCCTGATTGGGATTCACCCATTTATCAAGCTGAAGATGAGGGTGAGGAAGATTCTGAAGTACCCACTGAACTGACAAAGTTGGTCGAGTACGAGTACACGGAACTTCAACCAGATAAGGAGCAAGTAGATTTGGTTAATCTTGGCACAGACGAGGACAAGAAAGAGGTCAAGGTTGGTACAATGCTTGGGGCTGAGATCAAGCAGGGGTTGATAAAGCTTTTGAAGGAATATGTTGATGTGCTCGCATGGTCGTATCAAGATATGCCCGGGTTGGACTCAGATATTGTTGTCCACAAATTACCACTTAAGCCAGATTGTCCGCCTATCAAGCAGAAACTTCGAAGAACCAGACCTGACATGGCTTTGAGGATTCGAGATGAGGTTAAGAAACAGTTGGATGCGGGTTTCCTTGCAGTTGCGAAGTATCCTGATTGGGTTGCCAACATTGTTCCAGTGCCCAAAAAGGACGGTAAGGTCAGAATGTGCGTAGACTACAGGGATCTGAACAAAGCTAGTCGAAAAGACGATTTCCCATTGCCTCATATTGATACCCTTGTCGATAATACCGCTAGTTTTGCAGTTTTCTCATTCATGGATGGTTTCTCCGGTTATAACCAGATCAAGATGGATCCCGCCGACAGAGAAAAGACTACATTCATCACTCCTTGGGGAACCTTCTGTTATAAAGTTATGCCTTTCGGTTTGAAGAACGCAGGGGCAACCTATCAGCGGGCCATGACTGCCCTCTTCCATGACATGATGCACAAAGAAATTGAAGTTTATGTGGATGATATGATCGCCAAATCTCGAAACGAAGAGGACCATTTGGATCATTTGATAAAGTTATTTGAACGACTCAGAAAGTACCAGTTGAAGCTGAATCCCGCTAAGTGTACCTTTGGTATTCGATCTGGAAAACTACTTGGTTTTATTGTCAGTCAGCGAGGAATTGAAGTAGACCCTAATAAAGTCCGAGCCATTCGAGACATGCCAGCTCCGCAGACTGAAACACAAGTCAGATGTTTTCTGGGGCGTTTAAACTATATTTCCAGGTTTATCTCTAATTTGACTGCTACTTGTGAACCGATCTTCAAGTTGCTATGCAAGGGGCAGACAGTTGATTGGAATCCGATTGTCAGCGAGCGTTTGAAAGGATCAAGGATTATTTGCAAGAGCCTCCTATCTTGATTCCTCCTGTTCATGGAAGACCATTGTTCATGTACCTTACCGTTCTTGAGAAGTCTATGGGTTGCGTACTTGGGCAGCATGATGAGACTGGAAGGAAGGAACATGCCATATACTATCTAAGCAAGAAGTTCACTGATTGTGAAAACAGATATTCACTCTTGGAGAAGACCTGTTGTGCGCTAGCATGGGCTGCTAGACGTCTCCGGCAGTACATGATTTGTCATACCACATTATTGATTTCGTAGATGGATCCAATAAAGTACATTTTCGAAAAGCCGGCTCAGACGGGGAGGCTTGCCCGTTGGCACATGTTGCTATCGGAATATGACATCCAGTACGTACCGCAGAAAGCTATCAAAGGAAGTATTTTATCAGATTATCTGGCAGATCAGCCCGTAGAAGATTATGAGCCTCTCAAGTTCGACTTTCCTGATGAAGACATCCTATTGATAAAGAGAGATTGTGAAGAGCCAGGTTCTGAGGAAGGTCCGGAACCGGGTCTCTGGTGGAGGATGATGTTTGATGGTTCTTCAAATTACAGTGGGCATGGTATAGGCGCAGTTCTGATGAATCCGAAAGGTGGGTTCACCCCTTTTACAGCAAGGTTAGACTTTGAATGTACAAACAATGTCGCAGAGTATGAAGCATGCATTCTTGGCCTTGAAGCAGCTATCGACCTCCGAATCAAACTTCTCAAGGTAAGTGGAGATTCAGCCTTGGTTATTTATCAAGTAAAGGGTAAATGGGAGACGAAGCACGAGAATTTAATCCCTTATAGAGCCTACATCATCGAGTTGATCAAGTATTTTGACGAGATCAAGTTCGAACATGTTCCGAGATCTGAGAATCATGTGGCTGATGCTTTAGCCATGTTAGCATCCATGTGGAAGGTCAAATTGGTCAATGAAGCACCTCTCATTCGAATTGAACGCAGGACCGAGCCCGCGTACTGTCAGGTGGTCGAAGAAAATGAGGTGGATGAAAAGCCCTGGTTTCATGATATTAAGAATTATGTGCTCAAACAGGAGTATCCCGAGGGTGCTTCCTGTCTTGACAAGAAGACATTGAGAAGACTGGCATCCCGTTTCTTCATCAGCAATGGTGTGTTATACAAAAGAAGTTACGACATGGTTTTGCTCAGATGTGTTGACAAGCATGAAGCAGACATGTTACTTCAGGAGATTCATGAGGGAACCTTCGGGACTCATGCCAATGGTTATGCGATGTCTAAAAAGATGTTAAGAGCTGGATATTACTGGTTAACGATGGAGTCTGACTGTATCCAATACGCCCGGAAGTGTCCCAAGTGCCAAATCTACGCTGACAAAATGCATGTTCCTCCTGCACCGTTGAACGTTCTGACTTCACCGTGGCCTTTCTCCATGTGGGGCATTGACATGATTGGGGAAATTGAGCCAAAAGCTTCCAATGGTCACCGGTTCATCCTAGTTGCTATTGACTACTTCACCAAGTGGGTAGAAGCTGCTTCCTACGCCAATGTGACCAAGCAGGTGGTTGCCCGCTTCATCAGGAAAGAAATTATTTGTCGTTATGGAGTTCCAAGTCGGATCATAACTGACAATGGTACCAATTTGAACAATAAGACTATGAAGGAGTTGTGTGATACCTTCAAGATTGCACATCATAATTCTTCTCCATACCGTCCTAAGATGAATGGAGCTGTTGAAGCTGCGAACAAGAACATCAAAAAGATCCTACAAAAGATGGTTAAGACTTACAAGGATTGGCATGAGATGTTACCATTCGCTTTGCATGGATACAGAACTACTGTTCGGACTTCAACAGGGGCAACACCTTTCTCACTAGTATATGGAATGGATGCCGTCCTCCCCATTGAAGTTGAGCTACCTTCCTTAAGGGTATTGAGGGAAGCCAAGCTAGATGAAGCCGAGTGGGTTCAAGACAGATTCGACCAGCTAAACCTCATCGACGAGAAGCGTTTGACGGCTATGTGCCATGGTCAGCTATACCAGAAACGGATGAAGAGAGCCTTCGACAAGAAAGTATGAATCCGTGAGTTTCAACAAGGAGAACTTATACTCAAGAAGATCTTGCCAGTTCACAAGGACATGCGCGGGAAGTGGATGCCCAATTATGACGGTCCATTTGTTGTTAAGACAGTCTTCTCCGGAGGATCGTTAATTCTTACAACAATGGATGGAGAAGAGCTCGCACATCCTGTGAACTCCAATGCAGTCCGAAAATATTATGCCTAAAGAAAATAAAAAAATAATACTATGGCTCGCTAAGTTGAAAACCCGAAAGGGCGGCTTAGGCAAAAATGAGCGTCCCGGTGGATTGAAAACCCGAAAGGGTAGTCCAGGCAAAAGTTAGGGACATGGCATTTCACTGCATCGGATGACACCAAACACCGCAGACACATTTACAGAAGTCCACTTCAAATCCAATCACTCTCTTCATGAGCAAGGTTTTGGGTAGTCTTAGTCATTAGGGATAATAGGTCGTTGGATTCAATGTAACCTTTCCCATATTGCCAATTTAAAATTGTAATTTTCCATGGAGCTATGCCTTTAGCAAGTTACCATTCTTCAATAAAATGTACCTTTTGCTATTCAATTTCCTTGTTCACATTATCTCCGTTTTATTTTGTTATGCAATTTGCTTTTGTTAATAAAATTTGAACGTGAAAAGTGTTTTCAAAACCAAACTAATTTTCTCGGAAATACATTTGGAAACGAAAGTTACTTTGACTCATGGAAATTTGTGAAGGATCTCTTCGCTCCCCGATAAGTCTCGGTGTTGCATAAGCATTTGATCATTACCAGCATCTTCCCAGAGACAATCCCCAGCGAGATTTTAAGTTGACAACACTTTTGGGATCCATCCGATAATCCCCAGTGACTCTCAAGACTGCAGAGATATCCCGGTATCCTCCAAGTGATATCCATTCTGGAAGACCCATCCTCAATGGGATCATCTGTTCCTCAGCGGAATTGCCTTACTTGCCTCAGGAATACTTCCCCCAGGAATGTCTGTTGAATTCTCCCCAAGAGGAAGCCGAGGTACTATTCCCAGGAAGTTGCTACGTTGTCTCCATGAAGTTGCCTAATTCCACATCGTCCCCACGAGGCGGATATTTATTTTATCCCCGGAAGTCTTTGATCCTAAGAGTTCTTTGGCTGACTATGGTTTATGACAGCTATCCCCCACGGGTAGTCCTGACATCGTATCCTCATGCATAGGTCAAAGATCCCCAGTGGAAGTCATGATATTCTCTCCCCAGGGAAGTTATACTTTGAAGCCAGATTCGGTTCTCCCATCAGCTCTTCTTATCCCCTGAGAGGGGTACTATTGCAGAGGTCCCCGGATATTCCCGTCGAAATGCTTATTTCATCTCAGGTCCTCCGCTCGTCGGTTTTGTCAGCATACGCATGAGCCTAAGCATTGCATACTCATTGCATGACGTTTTCATACATATTTACATACACATTAGTATACACTTTGGCATGCGCATTAGCATGTTTGTTATTCATCTTCATCCTTTGTCGTTACCGCCGAGTAATTGGGTTAGTCCGCCCTCTCCAAGTAGATCGTCAGCCTAAGCATAAAATACTATTTATTTCCAACTAATCCCCACAGAGTTCAACCCTCGTGGACGATGGTTATTTCAGTTATCTTTCCGCGTTAGGATAAGATAATCCCCATTTGAGGTTATTTCCCCAATGGAGTCTTGTTGGGCAGTTCTTTCTAGCCCAGTTCCAGATCGAACTTCGGTCCCGTCGGTCACTGAACCTACCTGGACGTGCCTTTATTTTGCACTATCTTTCAAGGAAATCATTTACAATCCTTTGCAGACAAGCGACAGTTCCCAGCCGAGGATCGTATCACCTACATCAAACCTTAAGATGTTGAGTCGCCGCACTCATTCTTGAGCGTCCCGCCGTGGACATATCATTTAAACCTTAAGACGTTGAGTCGCCGCACTCATTCTTGAGCATCCCGCCGTGGACATATCTTTTCCTAAACTTCAAAACGTGGAGTCGTTGACTCATTCTTGGGCCTCCCGCCGTGGACCATTTTATCCTTTAGTAAAAGAAGGAGCTGGATCATGTTCAGGGTGCCGACCTTGAAGTATGAAGAAGTTCATTTTATCCTTTAGTAAAAGAAGAATCTGAATCGTATTCCGGGCGCCGACCTTAGATATGAAGAGGTTTATTTATCAGATGAGTGACAATTCCCTCCAGCGGAGCTCATCAATCAATCAATTTTTCATCTATTATCCACAGATAAGCAACAACCTCTTTATTGGAAAGCTTATTTAGTTTGGCATATAAGTCCCTTCCAACGATAAGTGGCAGTTCTCTCTCGAGAAAGCTTATTAGGGCATTTCCCATTAAAGTCCATTTATTTTGGCATACAGCCGGTTTTACCCCGTATATTTCCTACGGATTCCTAAAAATTCCGTTTGATCCTGTCACGAGGGAGAGTTTCCAGAAGCTCGGAGGTTATGCTTTGGCTCAATGCTCCAGCATCTTGTTAATCGATCCTACAGTCGTGCCGATCCTACTTTTTTACCCTAGAGTATCAGCCGGTCACACCTGAACCTGTTGATCATTTACTCTCAGATATTCCCCAGTGGAGGCCGTTCCATCGGTGCCATCTCCATTGAGGATCCCGTTTTACCATTCCCTTTCTAAAAGTGACGGTTGGTCGTGCTCGCACCAGTTGACCATCATCTTTAGAATTCCCCGTGTCACGCTAATTCCCCAGTGCGTCATATTCCCCAGTGTGGTTCGTTCATTGCGTCTGTCCCCTGTGTCGTCGTATCGTCTGTATCATTGCATTTATCATTCCATCATCCGCATCATACGCATCATAGCATGGTCAGCATTATTCTATTCTGTTTTGTCCCTAGCAGTGCATATCGCCGCATCTAAGGGCAAAATTTTCGGTTATCTATATTTAAACCTCTCCACCGTGATTTCTCGAGTCTCTGCCGCTCAAATCATCCGGTGTAGCTATTTAAATAGGGGCAACTGTAATACCCCAAATTTTACCCTCAGATTAGTCGATTCATGTCGCATGTCATCTCATTTTCGCATCAGCTAACTATTAACGGATTGTGTAGTTTTGTTTCGTTTTGCAGAAACCGCGTCTGGTACACTTTAGTTGTTAAAGGGCAAAATGGTCATTTTCACGTTGTTTACTGACAGTCCTCGAAGCTAAGTTATCATCAGGGATTTATTGAATAATTAGGGCCTTCGCTTCCGAGTTTTTTATTTTATTTTCATTCTCTTTGAGGATAAACAGAGATGCACGGTAACTTTTGGCATCAGGATTTTTGAGATACGGTAATTAATTCAACGGGCTGAGACTCTGTCGTCAATTGAGTTCCGAGACATTTATTTTGTCACTTGGGTTGGAGTATGTTTGAGACATTAAGCTGGTTCGGTTCAAATCGGGACAAGATTCCATGCGGCGGAATTTCTGTTTTAATCAGTCTATTTTTCTGTTCTTCTGCTATCTGCCAGTTATTTTTGAAGCCAAAGCAGTAGAAATTCTGATTCAGATTCGGGTTTTGATTGTTGTTTGATTGAGGTTTATGGGCTGAATTGGTTTATGGTTGGGTATTTTATTCAGAGACGCAAATTGAATTTTAATGCAGAATACATTTCTGTTTTCACTGTTAATCGGTTTTCTCTGCTTCCTTCCTGTTTTAATTCGTTCAAGACTATCATCAATTCTATCATCAAGCGCGACTTTAATTTGGAAATATTGGATTGGAACTGAAGGTTACATCATGTTTTAAGCAACACGGTGTGAGATGACGAAGTTTAATTCATTTGGGTTTTTCTGGAATTGATTCATATTGGTTTCATACGGTGAAGTTGGTTTTATTATTAATCGTCTAAATTTAACTGATTAATTTCATTCAGAGAATTTTGACCAAGTTGATTTTTAATCAGATATTGTTTTGGGTCGTTCGGTTGCGACAAAATTAAATCATGGAAAGAAGAATCAAACGTTGTTCTTGGGTAGAAATGTTTGTGAATTTTATTCATAAATAATTTTATTACAAATTATAAAAGGAAATACATTTTGATTTTTATTTCTAGGTCCTATGATCTTCATGCCGGTTCTTCATGTTTCTTCATCCGATGTTTCCTTCCGTACCTGCACACAGACAAAGAACAGAAAAGCGGAGTAAAAAATGTTAGAATTTATTTTGACACCCTCAGAAAAATGTCATCACTGGGTGTCGGGAGGGCACGACAATTTCCGAAACCAGCTCCCATTCCGATTCACGAACTCGGCATCAACCGGTAGTATCCGTTCTTTTCGGGACAGCAGAGAAGAAGAGAAAAAGAAGTCTTGGGCCGAAAATGATTCTGCCGGAAAATTGTTTCGAAGCCAAACGGATTACCCACATGAATCTAAAATCCATATCCCTCTATCAAGTAAATATATCCAAGACAAATCCAAATATCCAGATTTCAAAGCCAACCGAAAATCCAAATCTGGAGCTATGGATCCAAGAAGAATATTTTGGCAAATCCAATATCTGAAAATAAAACGGATATCTAAATCAACATCAAAAAAGAATCAAACTCATCCAAGATCCGTAAATCATAATTAAATCCAAAACAATATCAGCCAGCAAATCCGAAATAAAATCAATAAACGTAAAATCCGGATCCAAAAGCACAACAACAACATAACAAAGCCGTTCAGTCAAAGACTCATTAACAATCTGTTCCGAAAATACCTCAACAAATCTAGCAACAACTTCAGCGGAAATCATGAAAAATCAAAGCCCACAGTGGATTCGAGGGGGATATAAATATTAAGAGGGATCCGCAATCCTGAGGGGGAAAGAAAAAAGCCAGAATCGTAGCTTCGTCGTAACGGATCAACGTCGGGAACTCGTGGCGGCCGTGGATCCTTCCGATTGCCACTACCACCGGGACCCATTACCGTCATCGAGCAACGCCTCAGTCGCAAAACATCATCGGCTAACGAACCTCAACAAACGCCGTCGATAACAAACGCGTACAGGTAGGATTTTATTACCGTAAATCGTTTTGCTCTGATGTGTGCATTTCAGGTTTAAGAAGAAGATGCGTAGGATAGAAGAAAGAAACATGGAGCATGCAACAATGGCCGCCGCCGGCGGTATAAGGATTGACAAACCCTAGCAGCAAGCACAAAGCTAAATGACCTTTTTCTTTTCACGTTTATCTTGTCTGTTGGGTTTTGGTAAATTGGTATTAGTAATTGTTTTAAATAAAAAAGCACCACTAGTAGTCAATTAGTCATTAACATCGTAAATTGAAAAGTTTTCTAATAACTTCTAATTAATAAAATTAGTAACGTTAATAATTGCTATTAAGTAAGTTTTTTTTATATAACTTTTACGTAACAAATTTTCTTTGTTAAAAAAAAGCTAGGTACATAATTTATAATCAAGTTTGTTTTTGTTATTTAGATTAATTTGTTTTTATTCATAATCTATAATTAATTTGTTTTAAAAGCTAGGTACATAATTTATAATTTGTTTTTATCATTCTCCACCGTTTAAAAAAGGATAATAATAACACAGTTTTTTTTAATATTTAGATTAATTTGTTTTTATTTATTTACCGCAAAAGTTAAAAATAAGTTCTTTTCTTAATCAAAAAACCTTTCAAATTAAAACAATTTGTTTTTTTAGAAAAAAGGCATTAGCCTTAAAATAACCCTTCCTTATCAAAAATATAAAAAAATATATAATAACTTTTCTTTTCAACAAAGAAAAATCTCAAAAATTCAGTTTTGACTTATCCGTTTCATTTTCGTCTAACCCCCGTTAATTTGTTTGTTTCAATTTATCATTATTATTTCATTTGTTCGTTTTTGTTCCATGGATGTAATTTATGCGAGGCCATGGTCGCGGTTTATTTTATTTCGCATTTTTGGGGATTTGTAATTTACGCGAGTGGTCGCGATGCTTTCCTTTACTGCTTGCTTTATTTTCATATTTTTTATGCCTGCCATGTAATAATTCTGTTGCTTGCATGTTTTTACCGTCTTGCCCTCCGAAGGAATTAGGTTTAGCAGTGTGACCGCCGAGTCAATAACCCTAAATTTTGACCCTTTTCAAACCCTTGACCGTTTCCAAAACCTCAATAGCCTAGGCGTCCCGCCGTGGACGAAAACGCCCTTTACCCTAGCATTAGGTCAAAGAGTCGCCGTACTCTGCTTTAGGGTTTCCCGCCGTGGAATCCCTAATTTTAGCCCTAATTTCAATTCAACGCCTCAACGTAGAAATAGGAGTTTCAACGCTCCACGTAAGCGTTTCCTTAAGAAATGCTTATGCCCCATCGAAACCTTGACCACAGTCAAGAAGTTTCTAGCCTCCCTTTCGAGGGGAACTACAATTACTCTGATTCCATTCCCGTCAGGATATGTAGGCACAAGATGCGACGTCTTGCCGAGTAAATTTAGGACTAACCCCTTAGGTCTTTTAGGTCACTCTATCCCTTAGCTTAGTATTTATTTAAAGCAGATAATAAAAATAAAAAAGCATACAGTAAATAAAAGGTTCCTGTAGAGTAATACAGAAGTTTAGGGTGCTAGTACCTTCCCTAAGCTTAGTCAACCCCTTACCTAGAGCTCTCCTCGCATTGGTTTACAATGCAAAAATAGGTTTTTCCCTCTTTTGACCTTTTCCTTCGGATAAATCAAAGAGCGGTTGTGAATTGAATCGTGATTCAAACTAATTAATAGTTTGGTATCCTATTTCCACCGCAACAATCTCAATACAAAAAATCCGCAATCGATCGAATTGTTTTGCTGAGGACACTACACAGAAAAACAAACAATATATATATATATAGTTAATTTCTTACAAACACTATTATAAGCAAAAAACAAATACTATTATAAGCAAAAATAAGAAACTTAATATATACCTGAACTCTGACCCAGGTAATGTCCTTCCTATTATGATAATTCTTTTTCGATCTAAATTTTAGTATTGCCCTAACAAAATAAAAACGTATATTGAGATCAATCTGACAGACATAATTAAATATACAAATACACACGAATATTTAGGGGAATTTCACTTACGCGTCAACCGTCTTCTTCATACTCGGATATTTACTCCAATTACCCGGTAACGAATCGAGATAATACACCATTAGTCTCGAAAGATCCATAGCAACCAACACCCAGTGACCACTGTAAAATAAAACAAAAATTTAGATGCATGAAAATTTTCTACGTAAAAGATATACATAGATTAGAATGAAATTATTAGAAAGAAAATCTAACCCGTTGCCAGAATTAAACGGTAAAAAATACAAACTGGGTGTAGTATTATCGCCGGCCACCATGAATCTATCGACTAGTTCATTCATTACGGATGTTGGATTTTTCGTTATAAACGTTGTGTTGATACGGGAAGCAGCAATAAAATTGAATCGGTTACACAATTCAGTTCCCCGCATCAATGTGTCATACATATACCTTAAATAGAAACATAATAAACATTAGACTACTCATTGAAATGTGTAAATAAATTGTTCAACTAAGTAAATAATAGATTGATCGGAGTACCATATGTATGTATGAATGACAGCGATGCCCAATTCTTCGTGTTCAAAAAGTTGTTGCATGTCCTCCTTTGCAATTAATTCGGAATGAGCAATTCCGAAAACACCTTCATCCATATCTGCACTACGGATGACGCCGTGCATAATATCTGACTCTTCCACCATTTTCTCAAGACGCATCATAATTTGAGATTTTGTCCCGGACGTCGTTGGAATTTCCTTACTAGCTTTGTCCAACATTTGACCGGGAACCTAAAAATATAAATTAAATCATGACTTTTTATGATGCAACAGAATCGTCGCGTATATAATTCAATGGGTATATATATTTGTACCTCTTTTTGAGATGCAACCGACTCGATGCGTCTTGAAATCCCTTTACCAGCTTTATGTGTGGGTCTTGTAGGAGTCTAACATTACCATGTAATAAGGATTGATTAAATATCATAATTGTAGCTGAATTGAAATGTGAATACTAAATATTCATAATCATTTAGAACATATATACCTCGGCATCTGGGAAAATTAGATCTGACGGCCATCCAACAAAGGATCCGACTGCATCTCGCATCAACGTTGTCTCTGAAACAACGTCAGGTAATGGTAGAAGCGCGTCCGTATCTAATACAAGGTCAACCGAAACTTTCATATATCCCACCGGGAGGGGATTATGGTGAAGTAATTCACCCGAAGTGTTGTGCACTTTTCCCTTGCCAACTATGCGATAAGTTGGTGACGGTAGATACAGCTGACAAGGTGTAATGCCCTAAACCAATAATAAATATGTTATTGTTAACGTGTATATGTGTCAAGTAAAAAAGTGCTATTTTAATTTCATAATAACATATATAATTACCTCGGGAAATTTCGGTTGACAATTGATACTAGCTCGGTCACTAGTATCTTTTGCCTCGGAACCGCGCCTTTCCTCTCTATACCTTGCATTCTCCTTTTGCAGTTCGAGTACTTGTGCCCTTAACTCCGCCAAGGTCTCCATCACCTCTTTGTTGGTAGGATTTTTTGTTTTTGGTTTTTTATAAAATGACGACGGAGTCACACCAAAACCCTTACCCCTCACACGACCAGAATACTCAGGAACATTTAGTACTCGACTAAGTAGGCTCCTGCAATCCTGGACCTCGGTTGAAGGTAAGGTTTGGGATAAAGTCTCCTGAAATATTATTAGAGGAGATTAAAAATGAATTATATGTCTAACAAAATTTTCGATATAATTAAAGAAATAATGTTATATATACTTACACATTCGTCATAAACATTTTGAACCGCTTCAACGACAGCCCCGTCCTTCCCAACCCGAGCAGCCTTCCACAATACGTGCTCCGGAAGAGATGTTGCGTCACTTTTCTCCTCGGCTAGCTACACATTGAATCAGATTATAAGATCATCAATTATAACATATTGTGACAATGTATAAGCTCATAGCATTTGAATATACTCACAATTCTTTGTTGTAACCGTGCATATCCCGTACGCCCTTTTTTGTACGGATACGCGGGTTTTGATGCCCTTTTCCGATTTTTGTCGCTTACTTCCTGGATAAAAAAGTTTAAGGCATATCAGAACCAAGTAACTTAACAATTGTATAATACCATAATTAATAGACATTACATGGAATTTTTCGTTTCTTCGTTTGGCGACAAAGTTATCCCATTCTTCGGCTGAAATAATCTCCGCATACTTCATTGGCCGTTCTGCTTCAACAAATTTTCCTTCCTCATCCTTGAGAAATTTGTTGGACAAAAAGGATCGAAATCCTCGGAGTCTTCTTCCGGCCAATTGAATACAATATTTTTGCCGGCTTTCATCGATGTGAAAGGATCTCTAAAAAACATACACATGGAGTGTGTTATTATAAGTAATATTATAACAATATATGGTCAACAAATAGTCAACAAAAAAAACATATAACAATATATGGTAAGTACCTGTATCTCGGACCATATTTTTTCTTTGCCAACCTTCAATTCCGGACTTCTCCAATTATCACATGTAATCGGAATATGTTGTCGAACAAGGAAACCAATGTAACTTGCCAACATTGAACCGTTAGGCTCAATTAGTTGGTCTTCAGCACTCCAATGTACTTCGAATTTTTCACCCTTGTCTCTTGCACGAATGATTAACTTCATAACAGTCAATCCTCGTTTGATTTCATTTTCAACATTGTTACGTGATCCACTCGCGTCATGGGTATCGTCTTGGTTACTAGCCATTTTATCTGTAATATAGAAATGATTCAATAAGACCCAAGTAAGACAATGACCATATTCGTGAAGCTACACAAAAAACACATTCATATACCTTCCATTTCTCTCATGTTACAACAATCTAAACTCTCTCTTTTTTTCATCATTATTGAATACAAACTCACACACACCTACTGCATACAAAAGACCAATGCAAACTTATGGTGTTTGGAACATGAACAAACTTGCATCCATAATCATCAAACTTCCAAGCACAAGCTCAAACACACTCCAAATGACATCAGTTTTCAATCAGAAATAAAAAACCTTACATAACCATACAACATACAACATTCAGTGATCAAAACCATACACAAAAAAATAACAAAAAATGATTTTCAACAAGGTGCTCATGAACACCATATAGTGCTCGTTTGCCCTAAACAACATTAATCAACATAATGCACAAAATGTAAAACTCAGTTTAGAAAATGCCCTAATCAAACACCTGAAAATACAAACTATTGAGAGAAATACCTTCAAGGTGATGGTAACGATGGAGAAGAAAGTGAACAGCGACGGTGGACGCAGATAACTCAGCGAACGTGAACGCAACAGCAGAAAAAGGCGACGGCGACGACGACGATGAGGGAGAGAGAACGAACGGAGGACGAGAGTAATCGCAGTAGAGAGTAATCGCAGTAGAGAGAAAACCCAGTTACGTAAACGAAATGGCATATAGCGAGGGAAAATAAAGAGACATGGAGTATATGTTATAATTTTAATGTTTACTAAAGGGGACCTTAGAGGGCGTTTGTGTAAATAAAGCGTCCTCTAAAGGGGGCCTAAGAGGGCGCTTCTAAAAGCGCTCTCTAAGGCTTTCCAAAAGCGCCTTATAAACTGGAAATGTACATGGACTTAGAGAGCGTTTTTTTAAAAGCGCCCTCTAAGGGTACCCTTAGAGGGCACTTTCATAAACGCGCCCTCTATTGGTGTCCCTCCATTTCCTCATTATTTTTTCGCTTCACTTTAGAGGGCGCTTTGTTACAAAAGCGCCCTCTAAAGTGCGCTGTCTATTCCAGTTGTTCGCTCCTTATGTTTTCTCTTCACTTTAGAGTGCGCTTTTGTAATAAAGCGCCCTCTAAGGTGCGCTGTCTATTCCAGTTTTTGGCGTAGTGGTAGTTAAGTGTTAGATCGCAAGCAATTTATTTACAAGTATAAAAGTGAATAAAAGAGAATTAAAGATGAAATTGTAATGCAATTATCAAATGAAATAAAATGAAATTGAAAATTAAAATCAAGTGATAATAGAAGCAAAAGTTTGTGTTGAATAAACTTTAATGTTATAGTTAATGGGTTCTATTAATAAGTTAATGGAGAGATTTGGAAGGTCAAGAGACAGTGGCCAAATTAATAGTATTTACTAATTATTATGTTTCCTAGAATAGCTGAAGTTTCTGAGTCTGTATAAAGACCAAGAAAGTACTCTAATGAAAGATAGAAGTTTATAAAAGAGTCGCTTTTTTTTGTCAAATTGGTATCAGAGCTAATGGCAAACATGATGAATCAAATGCCGTTGCCACGGCTAACAAAGTTAAATTATGAAAACTGGAGTATCCAAATGAAAGCTCTTCTCGGATCTCTAAACGCGTGGGAGGTGACCAAAGATGGGTTTGAAGAACCAACAGATATTGTGGGATATACGTCAGCTCAAACTAAGGCGTTGAAAGAGACGCGATCGAAGGATAAAATGGCACTATACATGCTGTTTAGGGCTGTTGATGAATCAGGCTTCAAAAAGATTGTCGGTTCGACTACGTCGAAAGAAGCGTGGGACACGCTAGAGAAAGTGTTCAAAGGAGCAGATCGAGTAAACCAAGTTCGACTCCAAACACTTCGTGGCGAATTGGAGAGGATGCAAATGAAGGAGTCAGAAAATGTATCTGACTACATCACGCGTGTACAAAAGGTAGTGAACCAACTCATCAGAAATGGAGAAACAGTAACTGATGCACGAGTTGTTGAAAAGATTTTGAGATCTTTAACAGATAAATTTGAGAATATTGTGTGTGCAATAGAAGAGTCGAAGGACCTTTCGACGCTCTCAGTCGAAGAGCTCGCCGGTTCTCTCGAAGCACACGAACAACGTAAGATGAAAAAGAAGGAAGAAGGAGTAGAGGACGCAAATCAAACCAAGGAGCAAATCAAAGACGAAAAGACACTCTTTTCTCAAAATTTTCGAGGAAGAGGACGTGGTCGTGGAGGACGTGACAGTGGTCGAAGTGGTAGAGGCAGCAGCTTCGAGAGAGGACAGTCGAGCCAGCAAAATTGGCGTGGCAGAGGATGTGGTCAAAGAGGTGGTAGGTCGAATCATTCCAACTTTGAATGCTACAAGTGTGGCAAGTATGGTCATTATGCGAAGGATTGTAACTCATTCAAATGCTATAACTGTGATAAAGTGGGACATCTTGCAAAAGCTTGTCGAATCGAAAAGAAGGTAGAAGAAACATCCAATATAACTTTGGAAGCTGAAGCAAATGAAGGTTTTCTCTTGATGGCTCAAAATGAGATCAACTCAAATGAGAATGTTTGGTATCTTGACTCAGGAGCAAGTAACCATATGTGTGGTCACAAACACTTGTTTAAAGAAATGAGAAAGATTGAAGATGGAAATGTGTCTTTCGGAGATGCATCGAAAGTAAAGGTTGAAGGCAAGGGAACGATCCGTTACTTGTAGAAGGATGGGTTGATTGGATCAATTCAAGATGTTTACTATGTACCAAATCTTAAGACCAACATCTTGAGTTTGGGACAACTTACAGAAAAAGGTTATTCGATACTTATGAAAGAACAAATACTGCATTTGAAGGACAAGCTGGGACATCTGATTGCTCGTGTCGAAATGGAGAGAAATCGAATGTACAAACTGAATCTGATAAACGTTCGAGAAAAATGTTTACAAGTAAGTGTCGAAGGCAAAGCGTCACTATGGCATCTACGCTTTGGCCATCTATATCATGCTGGTTTAAAAAGGTTGGCGAAAAAGAACATGGTGCATGGACTACCAGATATGGATTATGAAGGAAAGTTTTGTGAAGAACGTGTGCTTAGCAAACAAACAAGAACTTCATTTCAAAAGAAGGCAGAATATCAAGCTAAGCATATCCTTGAATTGATTCACACCGACATATGTGGGCCAATCATGCCAGAATCTTTCAGTAGCAAAAGATACTTTATTTCCTTTATCGACGATTACTCACGGAAGACATGGGTTTATTTCTTGAAAGAAAAGTCTGAAGCATTCGAGGTGTTCAAAAGGTTCAAAGTAATGGTGGAGAAGGAAACCGACAGACACATTAAAGCAGTTCGATCTGATAGAGGTGGTGAGTATACTTCGATAGCCTTTATGAAGTATTGTGAAGAGCAGGGTATAAGGAGATTTCTAACTGCAGCATACTCACCTCAACAAAATGGGGTGGCTGAAAGGAAGAATAGGACAGTCCTTGACATGGTTCGTTCAATGCTTAAAAGGAAGAACATGCCAAAGGAATTTTGGGCAGAAGCTGTACAATGTGCCATTTATGTTCAGATTCGATGTCCACATTTGAAGTTAGAAGATCAAACACCACAAGAAGCGTGGAGCGGACAGAAGCCAACAGTTTCTCATCTCAAAGTATTTGGAAGTGTGGCTTATGCACACGTACCAGATCAACGAAGAACGAAACTTGAAGACAAAAGTCAGAAATACATACTCATTGGGTATGATGAGAAAACAAAAGGGTACGAGCTATTTGATCCCATAAGAAAGAAGGTGATAGTGAGTAGAGACGTTCGAATAAACGAAGCAAGTAAGTGGGACTGGAACAGTTCGACAGAAGCTATCGTCGAAGTTGAAGAATCATCTGTCGCTGTACCACCAAACATTTCAACAAAACTTGAAGATTCTGACAATGAAGATGAACCTACACAACCCAGAATGCGAAGTTTGCAAGATCTGTATGATTCCACAAGTGAAGTACACCTTGTATGTCTCTTGGCAGATGCTGAAAACATCAATTTTGAAGAAGCAGTACGAGACAAAAAGTGGAAAAGTGCCATGGACGAAGAGATAAGGGCGATTATCCACAACAACACTTGGGAGCTAGTTGCATTGCCAAAAGGTAGTCAACCCATTGGTGTAAAGTGGTTATTCAAGAAAAAGATGAACGCTCAAGGAGAAATAGAACGATACAAAGCGAGATTTGTTGCGAAGGGATACAAACAGAAAGCAGGAGTTGATTATGACGAAGTATTTGCACCTGTTGCAAGAATGGAGACAATTCGATTACTCATATCTCAAGCTGCTTAATTCAAATGGCCAATATTTCAAATGGATGTCAAAACAGCTTTTCTGAATGGTGTACTAGAAGAAGAAGTCTATGTTGAACAACCACTCGGGTACATGAAAGCTGGAGAAGAGAATAAGGTACTGAAATTGAAGAAAGCGCTATATGGGCTGAAGCAAGCACTACGGGCATGGAACACACGTATCGACACATACTTTAAGGAGAACGGGTTCGAGCAATGTCCGTACGAACATGCCCTCTATGTGAAGAAAAATGGAAGGAATGTATTACTTGATGCTTTCTATGTCGAGGATCTTATTTTTCTGGGCAGTGATGATCAGATGATAGAAGAATTCAAAAGCACAATGACACGTGAATTCGAGATGAAAGACTTAGGCCTGATGAGATTCTTTCTTGGTCTGGAGGTTCGACAAGAAGAAACAGGAATCTTCATCTCACAAGAAAAATATGCAAAAGAAATCTTGAAAAGATATAAGATGGAAAGCTGTAATCCGACTTCGACGCCAATGGAACCAGGAACAAAGTTGTCGAAATTTGATGGAGGAGAACGTGTCGAAGCAGGAAAATATCGAAGTTTGGTAGGAAGTCTTCGCTATCTCACATGTACAAGACCAGATATCTCATTAAGTGTAGGCATTGTAAGTCGATTCATGGAGGAACCAGTTTACACACATTGGAAAGCATTGAAGCGAATTCTGAGGTACATCCAAGGAACAGTGTCACTTGGGATGTTCTACTCAAATTCAGACAAATACAAGTTGGTTGGTTACTCTGACAGTGATTGGTGCGGAGACATAGACGATCGAAAAAGCACTTATGGATATGTGTTCTTCATGGGAAATACTGCATTCACTTGGCTTTCTAAAAAGCAGCCAATAGTAACACTTTAGACATGTGAAGCAGAATATGTAGCAGTATCCTGGTGCGTTTGTCATGCAATATGGCTCAGAAGATTGATGAGTAAAATGGATCTAGAACATAAAGGTGCAACAATAATACAAGTTGACAACAGGTCAGCAATTGAGTTAGCAAAGAATCCAGTAAACCATGAAAGGAGCAAACACGTTGACGTTCGCTTCCACTTCATTCGAGAACACGTGAAGGAAGGAAATGTCGAATTGAAGCATGTAGCAAGTAAGGACCAAGCAGCAGACATTTTCACAAAACCACTATCAAAAGAAATCTTCGACAGAGGCAAGAAATTGATAGGCATGATGAATAAAAGAAACATTTAAGTTTACAGGGGAGTTTTGTAGAATAAACTTTAATGTTATAGTTAATGGGTTTTATTAATAAGTTAATGGAGAGATTTGGAAGGTCAAGAGACAGTGGCCAAATTAATAGTATTTACTAATTATTATGTTTCCTAGAATAGCTGAAGTTTCTGAGTCGGTATAAAGACCAAGAAAGTACTCTAATGAAAGATAGAAATTTATAAAAGAGTCGCTTTTTTCTGTCAGTTTGGACAATATTTGAAAATAAATTGAAAATAAAAAGTGAAATAAAGAAATAAAACAAAAAATCAGAAAAAATAAAAAAAGTAATGTAAGGGAGGTGGTTTGCAATGATTTATAGGCCGTTGAGATTAACACTGTTATATTCTGTTAGTGAACTTCAAGTGTGGATCAGTTAACCATTAATTATAGTGTTAAGGTCAGTTAGGTAAATGACTGTTAATTGTTGTTATGCTAACTTCTACAGTTTGATTTCTATCGAAATAGATTGTTATGAGTGTTAGATACAATCAGTTAGTTAGTTTAGGTTTTTCCAGTGTTAGTAATTAGTTGATGATCTTCTATTAGACTGATGATGATGGAATGTTAGCATGTTTTTATGGTGGACTATAAATATAAATTGAAAGTTTTGGTTAGTTATGTTAGTCTGCAGCAAAACTATGCAATTGAAAACTCAGTTAGGCATATTAGTAATAATGAACTAAATGGAAGGTTATGATGTTTTTATGGTGGACTGAGCATAACAATAGGGTTGAATGTCATGTGTGCTTGAAGTTTATTAATGGACCGTGTTGAATGAACTAAATGAATCCTGCTATGAACTAAATCGACATTAGTGTATGAACATGAGTTGTAGCAAAACATTAATGGATTGAGCTGACTTGCCTTGATACTAATGATGATGAACTGACTGTTAGCATATTTTTATGAGTGTTATTAAGTGGTATTTAATAGAAACCTCGGGCTACTAGTCATGTTATTATGAAGTGTTGGGTTGTTTGCTTTGATACACAAATTATCATGTTGAAACTTGCTTGAACACTTCATGAAATCTATGTGGTTTATTGATATTTTGATGTATTTAATGCAGGTAACCAATGATATGCAAGCCTGACTTGCTTGGAGTTTTTATCATGACTCAATAGTGTTTGGCATAAAGGTATCATGAAGGTCCATGGGCAAAGACTTGAAGAAACATGGTTTACTTGCACATGAAGCAAGCTTGGAATGTGAAGTAAGGGGAGAAAACGGAAGAATGAAGAAACAAAGTAGAAATTAGGATTAGGGCTAGGGATTAGGTCAGTTGACTTTGTTCAACTGGTTGACCAAATAGTCAACAGTAGACCAACCGTCAACGTCTCATTTTGTTTAGTAATTTAATGTATGAATGCTTATAATTGTTACTTGTAAATGAAATGAACAATTTTGATGAAAATGATTCTTTTATTTCAATGACACATGCCATAGTTTTCCAAATACAATTTTCCCTCCAAAATTATGTTTGAACCAAATTGAATCAAATGAAATATGGACTTGAATGTACTATGAACTTGAACCAATGGGCCAAGGCTTTGAATGAAAGAATGTATAACATGAATGAAATAAGGCCTTGTATTAAATGAAACATCAAACAAATAGAAATGTAACAAGCCATGGTCAAGAGATGATTAGGCTTGATGAAAGATACCAAAGAATAATGGCATGATGCAAACCAAATTGATCAAATACCATATTCCATGAATTAGGGTTCCATAGACAACCACAAGATCAATATACAAATCACACGGTCACCAAATGTCAAACACCCAGAAGATTAGGGTTTCATGGCTTGAACCAAAGTACAAGCCTTCCAAATTGAATGTACCACCACGATCCTCGGGGCTTGATTCTTGAGTAAACCCTCACTCTTGTTAGGTATACATAACCACAAACTTTGAATATATGATGATTTATTGATGTAATGGATGATATGAATGCATTTGACATGAATGAGTGTAGAAGAATCTCAAACCAAAAAACAGATGAAAAGTAAAAGGGGAAGGGCAGATTTTGGGGTATGACATATTCCAAGATTTCCATATCGATCAAACCACAACATGTCAAATCATAAGGCATTCCCCTAAACCTTGACGTACCATTAAGAGGAAAAAACATTTGAAAAAAGTCAAGGAATCCCTATGTATGACCACATACCACCCCAGTAAACTAAAAATCATGTACTAGACATAATAGAAATTTGAACTTCAATCGATTAATGAAAATATAATAGGGTTAAGGTTTGATAAATGGGAGAGATAGTAAAAAATAATTGGAAAATTAAAAATGATGAGGACAAATAGAGTAAAAGGTAGAGAAATTTAAAAATCATTTGAAGAGAGTAGAAAAAAGGTAGAGAAATTTCAGAATATGTGAACATAAATTATTAAAAATGCGGAGAAATTTAATAATTAGTGAAGATACTAGAGATTTAAAGTTTGTGAGGAGAGATTGGGGAAAGAGATTAACGTGTGAAACTGAAAATTTATTGAAGGTAAATGGATTTTATTTTATTTTAGTATATATCACTACAACATTTTTAGTCTACCACAACGCCTAATATTGGGAAGGTAAAAAGACCGTTCTCATAGAGTGTAATAGACAACAAATTTCATATTCCGTTGCGGTAGTGGATATACTTTTTGGAACTTTTATGCAACAGTTGGAAATTTTTCTGATAAATGACAATGAGAACGACTCTTATTAACAACAGGTTAACGCCGTTCTCAAATAATTTTTAATTATCTTAATAAATTTTTAATTATGAGAGACCGTTCTTCTATGTACGGATAAAAAAAAATTATTTGTGAGAATGTCACATGACTGGATCGAACCATGGGATCATACACATATCATTAAAACAATTTTTTTCGCTTCTTATATCATAAGTGTTAAACAAATTGTCGTTCCCAATTCTGAAATTTTTGGCGCTATACTTCCCTCCCAAAATCATCATACCGCTTATGCTTCTTTTGTGAATGATTCTTCACCCATTCCCTAACCGTAACCTTTCTCCTCTTCTTCTTCTCAAACCCTTCAACTTGCTTATACAAATTTAGGGTTTTAAGATTTATCAAGAGTTTTCCAAAACTAAGTACTTCACGAATTAGGTCAATCAAGGGTTTCACGAAATCGTCGCAAACAAAGGTTTGAAGTAAGTCTCTTGACGGTGAAGAGGATTTTTTTTCACTTTCAAGTTGTGTATAATTCGTCGCCTCAGTAAGCGATTCCTTACAATCTCTCTTTCATCTTCTCTCAGGTTTTTTATTTGGTTTTATTTAGATTTGATTATGATTATACTTTTATAATTTACTCGATTCATCGTAGATAACTTTATCGACATTGATCGGAGATCCGAAGTATTAACAGAAGTTCATACCCTACACACTGAAGCTACAACTCTTTTTGCCCAACTGATATTATACCAAGTTTGTATTTACATCTATCTATGAAATTTGTTGGACTGGTTGCTTGATTTTCATGAATCTGATGTAAATGTCTAGTTCTTGTTACTTGTTGAATGAGTGAATTTTTAATCCTCTTCCTGCACTGTATGTTCAATCTGTTTTGATAAATTAGTTTTTTTAATGTTAAATTGGCTTTGTTTTTTTTAATCGTATATATATGGTGGATGATACCTTTGATTCCAACATAAAAGATGTTATTCTAATTTACTCTACCATAATGCAATGAGGTTCATGGGCTTTCATGCCCAGCCACAAGTTCCAGCGCGTGTTTCATTAACTAATTTTACTTTGCTGAATTTTATTTGATGAATTTTGGACTAGTTAGAATATTGATTATAGTTTTACTTGCTGAATTTTAGTTTATTGAACTTTGACCTCATTAGAATATTGGTTGTAGTTTTATTTTGCTGAATTTTGGAATGTTGATTTTAGTTTTGGACTTATTAGAATATGCTAATTTTTAATTTATCTGTATGGTATCTTTTGTGTCTTTCATCTTCATTAAGGGTATGTACTGTGTGGTATCTTTTGGACTCATTAGAATATTCTAATTTTTAATTTATCCGTGTTGTATCTCTTGTGTCTTTCATCTTCACTTGTTTAAACTTTAGAACACTAATTATAACTATGTGGTTGGTTAAGTATGTATGATATACTAGTGCTTATGTTTTATACTCTCTTTATAATTTTTTTAGACTTCATATAATATTAGTAAAGGATTCACTTCTCAATTTTAGGATATAAGACATCAAATGGAACTGATTGCCAAAGAAAGAATTTTATAATTTTGTCTCAGATTTAAAGATAATTTCACTAAAGCTTCATTTTATATATAGATATTAGTTATAATTCTAGTATCTAGATATTCTTTACTTGACCATTCATATTCCGTAGCACTTTGCAATGATATAACCTCACAAGTTTTCTTGTTTTTGGTTTCTGAAGTTGAAGCTGGAGGCGTTAGGATATCGGGAATCACAACTTCGACGAAGAAAGTTATGATCTAGAGGTGAAGTGACCCAACTGTTCACAAGAAACTCACTTGAGGATTCAGTTATAAAAATAAAGGTGAAGCTTCTTCTTATAATGATTTATTTAATTACCGTTTCACCAATAGCATCTTGTATAATACTCATATCTTCTAATATGTGTTGAGTATGAGAATAAGTTCATACTTTCTAATAAATATCTTTGAAAATGTGTATGTGTTTATATTTACTTGTAAAGGCCATGTCAAATAGGGTAAAAATAGATACTTGCCCCCACCATCACAAATGAGTAGACCCACCTATAAAGGATTAACAAGGCATATGCACCAGCACATACACCAGAGCTGCAAATGCAATGTTCTGACTATTAAAAATTTCCATCTAAAAGTAGGATTTTTCACTTTCAGCACAAAAGACTAACTCAGTTCATAACAGGGGCCACCAATTGTTTTATATTACACATCCATTGTTTGCTTCCCTATCTTGATTATAATTTTTTATACATATATGATAGTCTCCTCATAAGCCTGATGGATAAGGAATGGAAAAAGGAAAACCCTGCGAGTAAAGAGTATCAGAATGGTCTTGATTTTTTTCTAGATTATGCATACACCAAAGGAAATCCCCGAGGGAAAGAGATTTTGTGTCCTTGTGCGAATTGTTACAATACCAATTGGCTTACAAGGAATGAAGTACGAAATCATTTAATCGCATTTGGATTTCAAAAAGGATATGATGTTTGGTTTCGACATGGTGAGAAGAAACTAAAACCCGGTGATCTTAATGATAATTATATGAATCATGAAGAGGATCAAATCGACGATATTTATGGACTATTGCATGAAAGATTTAGAGATGTTGTATAAGAAGAAAATGAAGTAAATGTAGGCCTCAATGAAGATGCAAAAAAGGTCTATAATCTAGTCGAAGAAGCCAAACAAGATTTGTATCCGGGTTGTAAAAACTTCTCTAAATTGTCGTTCACCATCCGTCTTTATTTATTGAAATGT
The DNA here is from genome assembly GCF_024323335.1 of Lathyrus oleraceus. Taxonomy (NCBI): domain Eukaryota; kingdom Viridiplantae; phylum Streptophyta; class Magnoliopsida; order Fabales; family Fabaceae; genus Lathyrus; species Lathyrus oleraceus. The sequence continues at coordinate 504,261,041 of NC_066583.1, read as the reverse complement.
CTTTATGGTTGGAGCAACATATCATTCAATGCTCTCTTAGAGTTGTTGAGAGAAGTTATGCTTTCATTGAACATCTCTGATACGTTCAACAAAACCAAAGGTATGATAAGGGACTTAGGGTTGGATTATAAGAAGATCGATGCTTGCCCTAATGATTGCATGATATATTGGAAAAATCATGAGAATGATACTTTTTGCCATGTTTGTGGTGCTCCATGGTGGAATGAAGATGTAAAAGGAGATGATAAAGTTGAAAAAAGTCATAAGTCTCATAAAGTTCCTTTGAAAGTTTTGAGGCACTTTCCCTTGATTCCAAGACTTCAAAGACTGTTTATGTGTTCAAGGACTGCTAGCTCATTAAGGTGGCATGATGAAGAACATTCGAAAGATGGGAAGTTGAGGCATCCTGCAGACGGAGAAGCATGGAAATAATTTTATAAATGTCATTCTGAATTTGCTGATGAGCCGCGTAATATAAGACTTGGGTTGGCCAGTGACAGATTTAATCCATTTAGAACCATGAATTTGTCTCATAGTACTTGGCCTGTGGTATTAATACCATATAACTTTCCACCTTGGTGGTGCATGAATGCTGAGTATTCTATGTTGTCTTTATTAATCCCTGGACCACGTTCACCTGGGAATAACATTGATGTGTACCTTCAACCATTGATAGAAGAATTGAAAGTGTTATGGGATTTGGGTGTAGAAACATATGATGCATCACTAAATCAAACTTTCCAAATGCGGGCATCTCTCTTATGGACTATTAGTGACTTTCCTGGGTATGCTATGTTGAGTGGGTGGAGTACAAAAGGGAAACTAGCATGTCCTTGTTGTAATTATAACACTAATTTAATATATTTGAATAATAGTAAAGAAATGTGTTATATGGATCATTGTGTTTTTTTGCCCGAGGATCATAAATATAGGTCAAATGTTAGGAATTTCAATGGGAGCATAAAGATAGGCCACCACCAGAGTTGTTAACTTGGGAACAAATCTCAAATAAACTAAAGGACGTCAACAATGATTTTGGCAGGTTGCAAAAGAAAAGTAATAATGGTCCATGGAAGAAAAAATCAATATTTTTTGAGTTACCATATTGAAAGCATAATACTTTACCCCACAACCTTGATGTGATGCATATAGAGAAAAACATATTTGATAGTATAATTGGGACTTTATTGGATATCCCAGGAAAGATAAAAGATCATAAAAATGCACGTTTAGACTTGAAAGAGATGGGTATTAAAAAGAAACTTCACCCCAAAGAGGTAGATCAAGGAAAAAAGTCAGCGTTTGCAAAAGCATGCTTTTCCATGACTGCAAAGGAGAAAACTACTTTTTGTTCTGTATTGAAAAATGCAAAAATACCAGATGGTTGTGCTTCAAACATTTCAAGGTGTGTTCAACTTACTGAAAAGAAAGTTAGCAGATACAAGAGCCATGATGCATATTTCATGTTGCATTACTTGCTTCAAGTGGTTGTGAGAAGTACAATGCCAAACCAGGTTGCACACCCATTAATTCGTCTTTGTTCATTTTTTCGTTGTTTGTGTTAGAAGGTGATTGAGGTGGAAGATTTGGATATCTTGCAATCTAAGATTGTAGAGACACTTTGCCAATTCGAGACAATTTCCCCCCCGAGTTTCTTTGATATAATGGTTCATTTGTCAATACATTTAGTGAATGAGGTGAGAATGGGAGGACCTGTTCAAATTCGGTGGATGTATTTTCCAGAAAGATATCTAGGGAAATTGAAGGGTTATGTTCGTAATAAAAGTCACCCTGAAGGTTCTATTGCTGAGGGTTATTTGGTTGAAGAATGCTTGACATTTTACTCTAGGTATTTTCATAGTGGTGTTGAAACAAGATTCACTAGAATAACAAGGAATAGCGATATATGTGATCCTCATGAACGTGAAAGTTCAAGCTCTTGTCTCAATGTTGGTCATCCTATTGGAGGAAAGAGAAAGGGTGAAGCAATTTCTTTGGATTGCAAATCAAGGAGTTTAGCCCATTGTTACATCTTATTCAATCATGAAGATGTCCAAAAATTTATACGGTAAATGAATATACTTGTATGTTTCAATTGCATAAAAGAATTATTTTACAATAACTTTAACAGTGTAGTTTTAATTGTAGTGAGCATGAAAATAAAAATCCCAATAAGAGAAAGGGGAGCAAAGCAAAGAGTCAAGGTTTAGATTTTGTTGAATGGTTTAAGAAGCGTGCATTGTTAAGTGATGTATCTGAAAACCTTAGGAAGTTATCCAGAGGACCAAATGAATCCAAAGGAAGTTATCCAGAGGAAGTTATCAAGTAAGATATATTCATATTTATGTTTTACAATGCTGAATTATGTACTAAATTAAAATCGCTTTTGGGTTCTAGCAGAAGTTTCAAATGAATTATATATTGAATCTGATAAGTAACATTTCTTACGGACTTTAGTCATAACATCTTACTACTATGTGACTTTTGAATATCCATAAAAGCTTGATTGAACTTGTACATATAACTGTTGTCCATCATCCTGATACACACTTCACAATAAACACGAATGAATGTAGGAAGTCATTCATCAAAATGCCGAAAATATAGCTCAACTAAAATGGAGACATCGAGTGGGGAATAAAGCCTTTGCTGTCATAAGAGAAAAAATGGTATTATTTTTTAAATTATTCTCATTGAATATTAAATTATATTATTGTATTAATATTCTCATAATCTTGTTTTACTTGGTTTAGCGTGAAAGTAATGAAGATAAAGAACCTCCAACGCAGGCTGAAATGTTCATTGCTACTCGACAAAGTAGAAAAGGAAAGGAGTTGGATCAAGAAACTAACCATGCAATAGTAAGTTACTGTTGTTAAATGTTATTATTATTGTTAAGAGTTGTTGTGCATAACTTTGTGTTATATTAGTTACATGTGAAAAACAATAGTTCAGGTTAGAAATAATAGGTTTAAGGTTGGAATATGTAAATATGTGAATAAGACACTTGTAGTAATGCCTTTGATCTGTAATAAATAAGAATCCGCTGCAACATAGGAAGGGGAATGAAGTAGTCAAATGTGATACCTTTAATCTCTTGAGAATGGTCAGGGAATTCAGGTAATTGAGAGGAATTTGTTTCTTCTAGGAGTTTAATAAACATCTTGTTGCCACTATTAATTGCAGAAAATCCATTAGAGCAACATATGTATATATTCAAAACAACAAGGAGTCTAGCTAAATCAACACATGAATATTCACAAGTAACCGATGAGTACAACCTTTTCACACATGTTTTTATATAGTTATTATGTTCATTTACTAGTTGTGAAAACTGAAACGATGTAGATTAACAACAAAAAGTTCTAATGAGTTTTCATGAAAGAATCCAAAAATTTCATCCTACTAATAATAATCAATCATTCCTTTTTCTCAACAATTTTTTTTGTTAGTCTTTAAATTAATCATACCTAGAAAAAATCTGATTTATCCTCCATGGTATTTTGATTAATTAATCATGTCTTAATCTTTTAATTAATCTAAGAGTAAGATTTTTTATTTCTTAAAGTTGTGATATTTTGATTATTCTGTCTTGTTCTTTGCATTTCATTCACTACTACTATATTATGTATATGCTAGATAAAGCTTCAAGACTTGATTGAAAATCATGGACAACCTTCTTCAGAAGCTTTTGAAAGTGTATTTGGCAAACAAAACCTGGAAGAATGCGTTGCCATGGAAGAACCACAACACCGACTCTCTTGAAAAGAAATGAAGAAATTGCCAAACTAAAAAAAGAGCATGCGGATGAGGTTAGACAATTTAATAATAAGATACAAGAAATTAAGGAGAAACGTCTTCAAGATAAGGAAGAAATGGAAAGAAAAATGCAACTGCTTCTTAAGACCATTTTGAATCAAAACACCTCAGAGTTGAATATAGAGGCTCTCGCAGCTCTGATATCAGCTCCTGCAACCAATGCTAACAGTGTCTTACGTTCTTCTGCATCAACACATGCTCCAACTAATGATCAAGTAATTAAGATTGAATTGTCTTATGCTTTACATTATAGTTTTAGAGCTTTATAATAATCTTATTTTCATTTTATTACTTTTATTTTGCAGATCATGAATGACAATATCAGTGAAGATTTTCAGTCATTCGATGATGAAGAGACGTAGATATGGAGATGTAGATGTAGATGTTTAAGTTTACTTTTATAGGTTAAAGACGTTATTTTCATTATGAACAATGATTGACAATATGAAATGTATATTGAAGATGTTTTGTTGATTATAAATCATGATTGACATTATATATATATATATATATATATATATATATATATATATATATATATATATATATATTAAATTGAAAGATCATTTTAAAATTTGTATATGAATATTGCTATGTATAAAAAATTATGAATAATTATCAGGTTTATAAAACAAAATGGTTTCATATTAAAAAAAATCATTTGTTACAATGGTTATAAAGTATTGTCGTAGTATAAAATCGTTGCAATAGCTTTTGAAGAAGAAATTTAGATATGGATCTACTAGAACGGTTTCAAATGAACAACAGCTACGAACCGTTGTTATATCAAATGAAACAGCTGTTCCCCAAAACACCAGAAAGCAACAGTTTTAATATGAGAACGAAGTACAATTGTTGCTATTGGAAGTTGTTCTCTAAGGAATACTAAAAAACGGTTATGTACGGGGTGTTGCCATTGGACACAATAACCGTTGCAATAGGTTAGAGCAACGCCTTAGTTTGACACGGTCTGAAAACCGTTCTAATAGAGAAAGGCAACGGATTTATAAGTTTTTGCAACGGTTTTGTTGCGATGTTGTAGAGTCAAAATGTTGTAGTGTATGACATGACAAAAAAGTAAAGAGTAGAGAAACTTATTGACATTAGATGAAATTTCTGTGCCACCTTTTTAACATAATATAAGAATAAGTTTTTTTTGTTGAGTTTTTTCCAATCATTAGAGAAAAACACGTGAGTCTATTAAGTACCTTTAGACTATAAAACTTATTCTCCAGGGTTTTGATTTTCTTCGGGGCTTTGAGGTTCCTATTGAATTTTGCTAAGATGTTGCTTTAAGGCGTGAATGTGGAAAAAGCTTTCTTGGATGTAGCAGCGGATTTTCTCTAATGTGATCTTGAGACTCACCCTTTTGTGAGTCTACTTGGGAGATTTTTGATTCTTTCATTTTTAGAAGGTTGCTTTCTTGGCGTAATTTGTATGTTAGCCATGGGGAGGGGGCGTCTTTGTTGAATTCAACTTTAGACTCTATCCTTATATTAATTATTTCCTTTCTTAAGATGCATTTTAAGGCGTGGGAGAGGATTCCGAGAATTTAAAGAGGCTTCTGTGGGAGAGGATTCCAAGAATTTAAAGAGGCTTATGTGGGAGGGGAGGGTCAAAAGGGAAGCTAATATCTCTTAAATGTGTTATTTTGATGTCTGCAAACTTAAGTAGTATGGTGGTCTGGGTGTCAATATTCTACACTTGGTCATTCTTACCTTACTAGGTAAGTGGTGTTAGAGGTTGCTCTCTGATACTTTTAGGATGTGAATGGATATTATCTCTTCTAGATATGTGAATAATGTGATTGAGTATCTAAGGGTGGAGGGGGTAGATCCTCTAATCTTTTCTCTCCCACTCCTTGGTGGTGTTAGCTGGGATTTTTGATAGGATCAAAACTCACTATAATGGGAAAAAAGTTAAGGTAAAGTTGGAAGGTTGAAAGGGAATTTTGACTCAGTTTGCCAGCTAAGGAAGTCGAAGTCTCAGATGTGGGATGGAGATTGAGACTTATTATTTTCTGAAAAGAGATTTTGTCCAAGATTTCAATGTCAATTGTCATCGAGACAAGTCGACAAACAATAGTTGGCACGAAGAAATAATTTTAAAGCAAGTAATTGCTTTTTAGTCATATCCAAAGGTACATGTGGGAGACGTTTCATAGGCGAAAAACATGTAGTCATTGAGTCTCAATTTTTGAAGAGAAGACCGTTACAAGTATTTGTTTTTACATTAGTATAAATAAGAGTTTTAGTGTTAGGATTCGGGGTGTTGAATTTACTATAAAAATTCATAAACTCAAAGTACCTAAGCAAAGAGAGAAATGAGTTATCTGAGTGAAATGTATGATTCCAAACACCATTTCATTTAATGAAAATTCTTTTACTTTAACTTACTTTCATTTATGTTGTGATGGAATATGTCAAAATTATACAACATGGATGTGGCATGGAGAAGTGGATAAAAATTGAAACGTGACATCATAAATGCATAAAATTAATGAAGATATGGGTGTTCGACTAGAAGATATGATTCATGATATTGGAGAGGCGTGTTTTATAAAATTCCATATTTATGATACTTTATGTAGTGATGATAATGCGCCTTTATATATGGGGTGCACATGTTCTACATGATTTTATGCGTTGTTAAAATTGTTTAATCTGAAGGAAAAGCTTGGTATGGAAGTCTTAACAACTTTCTTCTATATAATGATTTTTCAAGAGGAAAAATTGACATTACTCTGTTCTCTAAATAATTCAAGAATGACATTTTAATAGTTCAAATGTATGTTGATGACATCATATTTGGATCTTCTAATGCATCTCTTTGTCAATATTTTTCTAAGCCAATGCAGGCTAAATTTGAAATGAGCATGATGGGCGAATTGAAGTTCTTTTTGGGAATAGAAATTAACCAAAGTTCAAAAGGAACTTACATTTATTAAAGTAAGTATACAAGAGAACTTCTAAAGAAGTTTGATATGGCCTAAAGAAAACCTACCAAAAACTCCAATGCATCCAACGTGCATTCTAGAGAAGGTAAAAAGGTAGATCAAAAGGTATACAAAGGTATGATTGGTACTCTTGTGTGTTTAGTTGCCTGTAGACTTGACATTTTTTTAGTGTTTGTTTATGTGCTAGACTTCTATAAGATCCTAGAGAAGTTCACTTCACAGTTGTTAAGATAATCTTTAAGTATCTATAAAATACTACTAATCTTGGTTTGTGTAAAAAGAAATCACCAAATTATAAGTTAGTAGGTTATTGTGACTATGCCTTTATTGAAGATAGAATTGATAGACAAAGCACAAGTGGAAGTTATCAGTTTCTGGGTGAAAACTTAATCTCATGTCATAGTAAAAGACAGTCAATGATTGCACTATCAACAATAGAAGTTGAATATATTATAGCATCTAAATGCAGCACACATATATTTTCGATGAAGAATCGGCTAAAAGACTATCAACATTATGAGAGTAACATTCCTATCCTTTGTGATAATATCTTTGCCATATATTTATCTAAGAATCCCATTTTACACTCTAAAGTAAAACATATTGAGATGAAACATCATTTTATAAGGGACTATGTTCATAAGGGTATTATTAATTTAAAATTTATTGATAGAGACTATCAATGGGATGATATCTTTACAAAACCATTCGCTGAAGATAAATTTGTTCTCATTCTGAAGAATTTAAAAATGGAAATATGTCCTGATTAAAAAACAAGTCTCAATGTGTGCTGCCTCTGTAGAGTTAAAATGAGAATCCGAGGAAACATGACTCTGAAGCAGTTAACCCTCTTAAATGAGAAAGTTCTCTGGTCAGAAAATCCTAAGTCAAAATCCCTATTAGAATTCATGTCCTATGTACTCTAAATGATACTAATGTATTTATTCACGCGCTTTCAATGTAACTAAAAACTACATTGACACGTGTTCATCTAATTCTTACAATAACAAAACACATGAATAAACATTGGGAACTATCTTTCGGGGTAAAACAAAACTTATGTTCTGATGCATCCTTTGTCATTAATTGTTTTTCTTTTTCGAGTTTAGTAATGGTGTCTTCTAACAAGCGCGCTAAGTAATGTGCAGTGTTATAGACGTTATTGCTGAGATTTTTCCAAGGACATCATTACTTGTATTTTCAAATATTTGTATGTTTAAAATAATTTTCAAAACTCACAGTATCACTCGTTTCACATACAATGCAACTCTCACTACTCACACTTGAATCTTTTCAACCCTAAAATCTTAAAATTTCAAAGGATGTTCAATAAGACACGAATGAAATGGTTGAAAACTTTTATTAAATTTCTGTATCAACACTAGTGACTCGTTCAGAAGATGTTAGTGGCGAGAGAATCATAATCAAAATAAACGATAAAAGGACCATTTATCATTGCTCGAAAATATAACAGATCCAAAATCTGTTACAAAAGCAAAAAGAAGCAACAAAAGATTACAACTTTCAAACTACATCGGCAAGCTAACCACCTATACTGAGGAAGCTTCTATAGTCTTCATTAGTATCTGATCCATTTTCTTCAACTGGATTCTTCTTCTTTTTGAGGTTCTTCATCCTTGAAACTTAAGTCCTTGATACCACAAAAGCTCTGGCAGCTGAACCAACTTGTGTTCTTGCAACTTCAGAGGTTTTGAGGTTATCATACTTGTGCTCCTTATCCTCAACATCATTGAGTTTCAGACTAGCCCTGTTGACTTCTTTAGATGAGCCTTTCTTAGAATTCTCATATGATTTTCTCATATTATCAGATATGAGAAGAGCTGGATGGAAAAGAGAGGAATGTGACCTTACTAGTAACGAAGTATCATTTATATAGAAATTTTTGGGATAAAGCAAAACTGGTTTTATTTAATGTGCTCCAATGAACAAAGGAGAGGGAAATTTTATTGATATTTAAGCACATCTCCCCAGGTTTGACTGTTACTGATTGTCTCATTTTCTTAGAACAAGATTGGACCAACTCGAGAATTGAAGAGATGTTATCAACTATTCTAGCCAGTTTACCACCATTCTAATACTTTCGTGTTCTAGATTGATTATGTTTTTTATCATTATGTAGTATCACTTATTAAAAAATCTATTTTAAAGTTTCTTCCATTTAAATGATATTTTTGATTTATGACAACGGGGGAGAAAAGAAATTAATTTAATTTATTTTTATCCCAAGATAAATACCAAACATGTTATATTTATTGGATGAATTATATGACTATTTGTGATAATTAAAAATAAAAAAAATTCCAAGTCTTAATCTCATGAGGGATCTTGCGAACCTCACTCGGACAAGTTAAGCCAGGAAAACTTTGAAGTCTAAAATTCAAGGAGAGCTTTCAAACCTAACTCTGATTTTTAGATGATTCATTTATTAAATCAAAATTGTTCATCAAAATAATAATATTTGTCATCATAAAAAATGGGGAGATTGGATGATAAAAAAGTGTAAAAGAACAATTTTGTACTCTAATAGTTTGTTGAGTGTGCATAATCTGAACAAGCCAAAATTTGAATTAAGTGGACTCTGAACAAGCTAGAAGCTGAGTAAAGCAGAATCTAAACAAGACAGAAGCTAGATAAAGCAAACTATGAATAAGCCAGACCCTGAAAAGAGTAGATTATGAGAAAGCTTGGCATTCGACAAAGCTAATCAAACCAGATTCTTGATATAGAGATTCTGGACTCTAGATATATAGATTATGGACTCTGGACTCTATACATCATCAAACACTGAACCAAAGTGATAATTTGAAGAAGTTGTGAACATAAAGTTAACTCTGAATACACTATTCAACATTTCTAAAGTACTCAACTTACACTACAAAAAATGCATAAATTATGGCGGTTTAAGTATGTTGTTTAACTAAAACTGCCATAATTTACGATTGATTACGGCAGTTTTTTGTTAGACGTAATGTTCGTAGTAAAATGGCGGTTCCAACCGACATTATTTACTTAATTTTTTGAAATATCCAGATCACTTTAAATGACACTTTTTTTCTCTCTTCCCTTTTTTTTACATAAAAAGTGGAGCAATTTTTTCCTCTTCCTATTTTTTTAATATTCACATGTTCTTATTTAATTATTTATTAAATAATAAAAACATAATCAATATTAAATAAAAATATTAATCTTATTCATTATGAATTAGATAGAAAAAGAAAAACTAAAGTTATTTCATGTCTTCGTCTCCAAAAAACCTAAAAACCTTTTCTTCTCTCTTTCCATGGTTCATCTTCCTTCACACCATTTCGATTTTAATATCAGCTTTCTTTCTTTCCTTTGAAAATCATTCAAACTTAAACCTTAAAAATGATTTGAAGTTCAAATCACACCTATTCAACATCAATATCAACATCTAACCCTAAAAATCAACCTTAACGTTTAAAACCTCCTTTTCCTTTTTTTGTTGCAAATCTCCAATCGTTGTTCAGCAACCGTTCATTCTATTGCTCTGTTTCGCTCCACCGCAATTCAGAGTTTTGCAATCGGTCGTTCTGTTGCTTGAAAATCTGCAGTTCCATAATCGGCATTTCAAGGTAAAGTTATGGTTTCTCTTTTCTATGCTAATATGGAAATTTCTAGACAAACATGGAATGATTTAGATGAGTTAGGTTTTCTAATATCATACTTTGTGCAGATCAATTTTCATAAATTTTGTTTGATTTTGTCATATGGTTGCAATTTTTGTTTTTAATTTATGGGTATATTGAATATGTCTATTATAAATTTGAGTTTATAATTATATTGGATCATGTTCAACATAAACAGAACATTTGGGATGAATATGTGTTCACTTTCAGTTGCATAACTAGAATACAAAAATGGAGAAACTACAATGGAACACCATGACAAAGTTAACAACTGTGAAAATATGGGGTTAGTTTAGGTGTTATTGGTTTGATTATTACAGTTCACCAGTTAGATAAAATCAAGATTGAAATAAGTTCAATACAACTCAGTTTTTCCTGGTACAATTTAGTATAGATCAATTATTGAAGGTTCACTAAGTTGTTGAGTTCATTCTTGACAAAATGAAAAAGATTTAATGTTTGTTACTAGAAAAAAAAACTAGCCAAGCTTTAATCTCCATTAAGTTTTAAGCTTATCCATCTATACTACTCTGTCTAACAAAATGTAAAATAATAATATAAATAAAAATAGCTTAGATAAGTTGTTTTTTGAGTATTTTTTTTAAGATTATAACCATTGTTTGTTGAGTGTTTAAGATTTATTAGTTTCTAATTGTGTGATTATAGGGTGTTCAAGTGGAGTTATGCACAGAAGATGAGAAGGGACTTCTAATTCAAGTAATGAGAACCTTTAGAGAAATACTATGGCTATAGAATTCTCAATTTCATTAATTTCTAATGTTATGGGGTGCAAGGATTACCTGTCAATGAAAATGGATAAGTGCATCCACTAGTAACTTTTAGGTATGGTGTGTTTAAAATTCTTGTATTGTATTTGAATACAATAGAAAAGTTTTAATATTCTTGTGGTTATAATTCCTTTTAATATTTTCAGTATCACTTTTTAAATATATTTTTTTTTACTTTTATAGTATATTTTTAAATGTGTTTTTTAGATTGTTTAATCTTAACCCTACTACTAGGATATTCCAACAATTATGAATATAGAGAATTCAATTACAGAGAAGCCTAATTGTAAGTTCTAACTTTTACCTTAAAGCATGTATAGGACTAAACGTTACTCTTTGGTATTTAATTTTAAAAACGTTAATTAACAAAATTCAACCTGCTTACTTAAAGTAATCTAGTTGAAAGAACCTCAGTTGTCTTTTGTTAGAGGTTTTTGCGGAACTTGCTAATCTTCAACATGATGTCGTTCAAGCAAAGGTTTGGACTTATAATGACTGCATTGTTTCTTTGTTCTATGTTAAAGAATGCGATTCTAGAACCACTGTTGTTAATTCTTAGAAGATTAAAAAGATTGAAGTTCATTTAAGAAGTGTTTTGAAGGTAGACAATGACACTAGAACTGCAAAAACTTGTGTCTCAATGTATCTCATGCATAGTCAAAGAAGGTTGCATCAAATGATGTTCGCTGATCGAGACTACGAGAGGAATCCCATTCTCAAGCTCATTTGTGGAGACACTATAGTGACGGTCCATAATTGGGAGGAAATGGGGTTATTTAGCTGTGAATGTTCAGTGCAAGGATTTAATCAAACTAATATTTAATGTCGCAGGAAATTCGACAAACATGGAGTATGTCGTGTTTCACACAACCATCAACACAAATAGTAACCGAACTTACTTAGTAATAGTTACTCATCAACTTCCTTACATGAAATCCAGTATACATGTTTTCTTTGTTTATTGTTTATGTTCTAAGTTTTGTTTATTGTTATTCAAATTTCAAATTATTAATTATTTTAGGAGTTTTATATAAGACACATTGATGGTACCCCAATTAGTTTTGAAACTGAGCGACAATGCGTAATTCAATGTCTAAAAGCTTATGTGAAGAGAAGAGCATTTTAGGCATATGTTTGTCAAATTATTTTTTTACAATTCTAACCTTTTTTATGGAGTGTTTAATTTTTATTAGTTGCTAATTATGCGATTAAGGGGTGTTCAACTAAATTTATGCATAGAAGACAAGAAGGGACTTCTATCTGAAGTGATGAGAACCTTCAAAGAAAATGGAGTTATTGTTACAAGAGGGGATCATGAGAAGGCAAAAAGAGAGGATCAATCAAACATTTTAGAAGTTTAGAAGTGAATGAGTTACCATTTATATATCATGAGAAGGAAAAAAGAGAGGATTAATCAAGTGGAATTGATGGTCCAATGTTGTGGTCTATTAGGAGCCTTGTAAGAAATAATCTATATAGTTTGGATTACTTAAATCATGAATCATGATCTTAAAACATATGCTTGTGTATGATAATATTGTTTGCTTAAGATTAGGTTTGTGTATATAAAAAGTTAAGAATAATAAAAATTGGTGATAGTTAGTAGTTGTTCTAGTTTGTTGTGAGATGAAAGTAGTACATAATTGGATTATTGGTTGCTGATAGTAAAAATTTAGGTAGAAAATTGGACAGAATAAATATGGTTCATTGTTCATTTAGTACTTGGGTCATGTGTATATATATATACTTATTTTATGATTATTAATATATCAATTTAATTGTTAACTTGATTCCAACATTATATTGAGCTCTTTGTTCCATTCACCTTCTTTCTAGGCTCTAAGATTTGCAATTACTAGATTTTATCGGATCTTTTAAGTTGGTATCATTGAAAGGTTAAATAATACAATATCATTAGACTACTACGTAGTTATCTTGGATATATATATATATATATATATATATATATATATATATATATATATATATATATATAAAAGATTTTATATTAAACTTATTTTAGCATATGTAAAACATTTTTTTTAATTAATATGAAATTTGTAGCAGTTTACAATTTAATTTGGCTGAATTACAATGGTAAAAAATTACATAATTCGTAGACATATATGGCGTTTTAAACCGACACTATTTTAAATCAGGAAACGCCACATTAAACTATGTATAAAACGACTTTTAGCACGGCGTTTAGATTTAGACCGCCACTATTTTCCTAGAGGCAGCCAAATATAAGGCGTTTTTGAAAACGACGTAAATAAACGTTGTGGCAGTTGAAACCGCCATAACATTATTATATTAAACGCCACAATTAACGACGTTGGGCGAATTGAAGTTCTTTTTGGGAATAGAAATTAACCAAAGTTCAGAAGGAACTTACATTTATTAAAGTACGTATACAAGAGAACTTCTGAAGAAGTTTGATATGGCTGAAAGAAAACTTGCCAAAAACTCCAATGTATCCAAAGTGCATTCTAGAGAAGGTAAAAAGGTAGATCAAAAGGTATACAGAGGTATGATTGGTACTCTTGTGTGTTTAGTTGCCTGTAGACTTGACATTTTTTTAGTGTTTGTTTATGTGTTATATTTCTATAAGATCCTTGAGAATTTCACTTAATATGTTAAGAGAATCTTTAAGTATATGAAAAATACTACTAATCTTGGTTTGTGTAATAAGAAATCACCAGATTATAAGTTAGTACAATATTGTGACTATGCCTTTACTGAAGATAGAATTGATAGATAAAGCACGAGTGGAAGCTGTTAGTTTCTGGGTGAAAATTTAATCTCATGGCACAGTAAAAGACAGTCAATGATTGCACTATCAAGAATAGAAGTTGAATATATTATAGCATCTAAATGCAGCACACATATATTTTCGATGAAGAGTCAACTAAAATACTATCAACTTTATGAGAGTAACATTCCTATCCTTGGTGATAATATCTCTGCCATATATTTATCTAAGAATCCCATTTTACACTCTAAAGTAAAACATATTGAGATGAAACATCATTTTATAAGGGACTATGTTCATAAGGGTATTATTAATTTAAAATTTATTGATAGAGACTATCAATGGGATGATATCTTTACAAAACCATTTGCTAAATATAATTTTTTTCATTCCGAAGAATTTAAAAATGGAAATATGTCCTGATTAAAAGACAAGTCTCAATGTGTGCTGCCTCTGTAGAGTTAAAATGAGAATCTGAGGAAACATGACTCTGAAGCAGTTAACCCTCTTAAATGAGAAAGTTCTCTGGTCAGAAAGTCCTAAGTCAAAATCCCTCTTAGAATTTATGTCCTATGTACTCTAAATGATACTAATGTATTTATTCACGTGCTTTCATTGTAACTAAAAACTATATTGACACGTGTTCATCTAATTCTTACAATAACAAAACACATGAATAAACATTGGGAAATATCTTTCGGGGTAAAACAAAACTTATGTTCTGATGCATCCTTTGTCATTAATTGTGTTTCTTTTTCGAGCTTAGTAATGGTGTCTTCTAACAAGCGCGCTAAGTAATGTGCAGTGTTATAGACGTTATTGCTGAGGTTTTTCCAAGGACATCATTACTTGTATTTTCAAATATTTGTATGTTTATAATAATTTTCAAAACTCACAGTATCACTCGTTTCATATACAATGCAACTCTCACTACTCACACTTGAATCTTTTCAACCCTAAAATCTTAAAATTTCAAAGGATGTTCAATAAAACTCGAATGAAATGGTTGAAAACTTCTATGAAATTTCTGTATCAACACTAGTGACTCGTTCAGAAGATGTTAGTGACGAGAGAATCATAATCAAAATAAATGATAAAAGAACCATTTATCATTGCTCGAAAATATAAAAGACTTACCCATGGTCTTTTACATTATAACTTCTCATTCTAAGAAGTAAAGAGCGTGATTGTAAGAGCTTTCACACTTCACAACTGCATATCTTTAAGTTCCCTTTATTGATATAATGATGACTTAGAACTTTAACTAGAACTTGAGTCTTCTAACTGTTGCGTCTTGATACATCTTCTTGATCAGGTTCCATCATTAAAAACTATCATCATGAGCTTTACTTGACAATTGAAACCAACTCCCCTTTCACAAAAAATTATCAAAATCTAAAATTTGCTTAACTTACGAAGTTGTTATCTTCAAAATACTTCATCAGTTGTCATCATCAAAACCAACTCTGATAGGATAACGACATAGGTTTGATAGAACATCAATAGAAATTTGTAGGGATGATGACAAATGTCACTTGGGCGGTTGGCAATGATTTGCAGGTGTCTGGCCGAATCAGTTCGTTTCTTGGATTGTTTTGTGATGGGTTGTGTTTTAGGTTAGAATTGGAGCTTTAGGGTTTCAACAATCGTTAATATGGTTCTTTATTACTTGTTGTTAGTATGAGTTTCACAAGGCGTAGACATCCCAGTGAGAATCAAGGGTATAAATTTATAGGATTATACTCTTGGAGTTCAACAACCTTGGAAATTATCAAAGTGGTTTGGGAAACTCTTTAAACACTTTGACGTTGTGCGATTGATATATTGATAGTTAGAGATATTGAAATACACTTGGGTAGAAAAAAGATTTATTCTTGAAAATTTTGAAGGTTATTTTCTTTTTTAAATTATGTAATGTATTGAAATAATATTGAAGTATAGTGAGTGGAAGAGTTGCTTTGTTTTCTTAAAGTAGATCAGATTAATTGATATAGATAAACAAATTTTTTTGTGTTCTCACCTTTTATATTTTTATTTCATTGAAGTCATTTAGTTGGTTATCTATGTTGTTTGATCAGTGTTAGATTTTTCATAACAATAAACATAGTGAAGAATAGTGAAGAATGTTCGTTGATGCTTTGTATATGATCCTTGATTCCTTAACCTTTCAAAGGTAGTTCAAACAAATCCTTTTATAAAATGAAAACATAACAAGAGGTACCAACCAATTGATATTGATTTTCAAAACCATTGTTCATATAACACATATTTCTCCTTCCCAAATAAAAATTGAAAGGAAGAAGAATAAAATTTCTATACCGATAAGCTTTCCCTTCTGCATTTGTTAGAATATATTAATTTCCTTTAAAAAAAATTAATGAAAAACCCACTTCATAAATAAAAAAGCAAAATATGGTGGCACAAACCCTAATCTATTTTTATGTAGATGTGAATCATATAAAAATAATTATATATAAAGCAATCCATGGGATTAAATAATTATATATAAAACAATCCTATCAAACATTTATCTTTTGTATAACTATGCCAATTGTATGACATTATTAATATTATTAAAAACCCCTCTTTCTATCCTCAAAGGTTGAAACATTAATTTAAAAAATGAATGTTAAACACATTACGTTAAAAACTGAATAAAATTTCTAATTTTAAGGAAGCTTTTTACAGCTCCTTAATAGGTAAAAATATTAAAATATTTTTGGCATTTCATGAAGTTTAAACATTATAATAAAGGTGTCAAATAAAATTATATTTGTTGCAAGCAAAGGGATAAAAATATGAATAAAACTCTAAAATTTGTATATGTTGTGACTTTATTTCTTTCCCTATTTGTTGTTGTAAAGACAGTTTACGGTAATTTAAATTTCCACACCTCTTTATATTTTTTTATAGATATTGTTTTATATATAATATTTTATCTCATTTGAATAATATTTTTTTTCTATTTCTTTATTGCAGAGTTTATTTACTGTGAAAAAGATTTTGATTGTCCACCAATTTTTTTTCTCAACCACATGTGCATGGACAACAGATGTGTATATGATTATATGGAGAAGAAATAAATTAAGTATCAGACCCAATAGAGTACACTTACATTGTGCATGGAAGAATGATTTCTTACAGAAGCAAAATAAATCTACTTAATACACTTTACTATTTCATACTTTCCATTTAGTTATTGGGATGACACCAAAAATTCTTTATTTGAATTTTTATTTTTAATTTCGTAGACTTTTCAACTATGACAATGTATTCTAAAATGTTTGTATTATGCTTCGGTCATGGAAGCCATTGACAGAACAGTAAGAAATGCTTCTGTTATGGAAGCCACTGAAGAACAGTAAGAAATGCTTAAAGTGAAGAGGAAGAAGATAAAGAGCAGAACTGTATTCTGTTATGCATTGAATGGGGATTACAACAATTATATAGTTGGAAGAGATTGTAACTAACTGCATAACAGAAAGCATAACAAACTGAATGGAAAATGTAACTAACTGTAAACTACTTTAACTGTTTTTGTTTTCTTCATCTATTAGCCCCCCACAAGTTGAACCTTGGTAGATGTTGATCAAGTTCAACTTGGCTTTGAGGAAATGAAATGGTTTGGGTAGGAGAGGTTTAGTGAAGAAATCAGCAAGTTGGTTGTTGGATGACACGGGAATAAGTTTCGATATGCCTGCTGAAAAATTTTCGCGTACAATGTGGCAATCAATGTCAAGATGTTTCGTACGTTCATGGAAAACAGGGTTAGCATCTATGTGGAGTGCGCTTTGACTGTCACAAAAAAGAACTGGGACTTGAGAGCATGCAATGTTCATGTCACGAAGCAAGTACAAAAGCCATTGGAGTTCACGCGCAGCTGCAGCTAAAGCACTACACTTTGCCTCTAAAGAGGAACGAGAGACAGTGGTTTGTTTCTTTGTTCTCCATGAAATAAGGGAGCTGCCCAAATAGAAACATGATCCGGAAACGGATTTACGTGTGTCTACACAGTCAGCCCAGTCAGCATCTGAAAAACCTGTTACTTGTAGTGGTGAACTTCGTGGAAAAAATAAGCCTTTGCCTGGACATTATTTGAGATATCGCAAAACTCTGCAAGCAGCAGTATAATGTTGAGTAGAAGGTTTGGAAAGATATTGACTGAGTTGTTGTGTGATAAACGTGATATCTGGGAGAGTAGTATTGAGGTAGATTAGTCTTCCAATGAGTCGTCTATAAGATGGAATATCGTGATAAGCAGGGCTATCATCTTGGCAAAGTTTAAGTGATGGATCAGATGGTGTGTTTGCTGGTTTGGAGCCAATAAAATCTGAATCCTTGAGAAGATCAAGACAGTATTTTCTTTGGCAAATGGAGATACCACGTTTTGAGTGAGCTACTTCTAAACCCAAAAAGTATTTGAGGATGCCCAAGTCCTTGATCTTGAAGAGCTGATGAAGAATATCTTTCATAGTTTGAAACTCTTGTAGAGAGTTACCTGCTAAAATAACATCATCAACATAAACAAGTAAAATTGTAAAGGTGGATGATGTTTGTTTAATAAACAGTGAGTGATCAGAAGGTGCTTGAGAGTAGCCATGAGCAGTGAGGACTGAAGTCAATTTTTCAAACCATTGTCTGCTTGCCTGCTTTAGTCCATAAAGGGACTTAATGAGTTTGCAGACCTGGTTAGGTTTAGAACTTTGGACACCTGGTGGGATCAACATGTAAACATCTTCATTCAGATCACCATGAAGAAATGCGTTATTGACATCGAGTTGGTGAAGATTCCAGTTATGGATTGAAGCTAAAGCTAGAACCAATCGAACTATGGTGAGCTTTGCAACAGGTGAGAAAGTATCTAAGTAATCAAGTCCTTCAATCTGGTTGTATCCTTTAGCAACAAGACGAGCTTTAAACCTTTATATGGTTCCATCAGATTTATGCTTGATCTTGTAAACCCAACGACAACCAATAGGTTTAACATGGGGTGGAAGATCCACAATTTTCCAAGTTCCAGTTTGCTCAAGTGCAACAAGTTCAACTTTCATGGCTTGATTCCAACATTCAAATTTGCTAGCCTCGGAGTATGTTTTAGGTTCATGATTAGTAGTAAGGGAAAGGGTGAAACGATAATGAGTAGGAGACAAGTTATGATATGAAATGGAATTGGAAAGAGAGTTAGGATTACCTGAAGATGATTGGCATTGTGGATCAGTGAAGGTTGTACAGACATAATCTTTCAAAAATGATGGTAATGTTCTAACTCTTGTAGAGGCACGAGTGGAGTGTTGTGTATTAGAGGTGGGTGGATTAGAATTGGTCAGGGAGCTGGAAGGTGGACTTGAGTCAGTTGTGGTGGGTGTGGATAAAGTTGTGGTAGCTGGAAGGTTGAGTTGGTTAATGGGAGAATCATTTTGAGCAGAGTGATGTATGTCATGACAGAGGTTTGGATTGGGAACTGAAGTGCTATAATATTCCCAAGGACTTGGTTAAGAATGTGTGATTGGGCCTAACTCAACCCTACAAAACCGGTTGGTAGAGTGAGGACTGCCCCCACTTATAAACACATGTTCAAACCATATATTGTCCGATATGGGACTCTTAACAAACCCCCTCACGCCCAGGACTGGACATCTAGAGCGTGGAAATAAATGGTGGGTGGCCCGATAGCGGAAACCATAGTAGGTGGCCCACCGGATCTTAAACCAGGCTCTGATACCATGTTAAGAATATGTGATTGGGCCTAACTCAACCCTACAAAACCGATTGGTGGAGTGAGGACTGCCCCCACTTATAAACACATGTTCAGGCCATATATTGTCCGATATGGGACTCTTAACAAATGCAACAATTCAAAATTTTGAGAAGCTTTAGAATGACTCAAAGTGTAAGGTAGTTTCTTATGTCTATCATAGTGACACACATCACAGACAGCTTTACTGTCATTGAAAATATCAGGATACATTTGAGCCATTTTGGAAAGTCTATCATGTGATAAATGGCCCAATCTAAAATGCCACAAAGCTTGTTTAGGGATCATTTTACAATGATTGGGAATTGAGGTTTCTACATGAGGTTTGGAAGAGGAAATACTTGAAATACTGGTTTTTGCAGGAATGGGATCCATATCTGTTCTGAGTCTGTACAACCCTTCCACTTGATTATCCGAACCAATCATCTTCTTCATTTTCACATCCTGAATAAAACAATCATTAGCAGAAAAAATGAATTTGCAATTAGTGGACTGACAGAGTTTGGAAACAGACACAAGGTTTAAGGAAAAATCAGGTGTGTATAACACATTATTAATCTGCAAGTGAGGGGAAAAATGGATTGTTCCTGCATGTTTAGCTATAACAACAGATCCATTAGGTAGACAAACACTGATAGGCTAGATTTTATGGTAATAACTAAACAATTTAAGTGATGAGCAAACATGATCATTGGTACCAGAATCTAAAATCCAAAAATCAGGTTTTATGTAAGTGGAGCATGAAACTGTAGAAACAAAAAGTTTACCTGAATTCTGATCATTTGGTGTATGACTAAATTGAGTGGAAATATGGTTGGCACTTGGATTTGGGGTAGGGTTGGAAGGCAGCAAATTTGTTTGTTGTAACAAACCAATCAATTGGGAATACTGTTCTTGAGTGATGTTGGCACTTGGATTATTGAGAGAACCTTTTGTTCCAGTGTTCATCATATTGTGTGTATCAGCAGCATTAGAAGCATTTGCTGATGTTTGCTTTTTGGTAAAATTGGGAGGAAATCCATGTTTGCGATAACACACATCAATTGTATTGCCAGTCCTGTGACAAAAAGTGCATACTCTACCATCTTTCTTATTGTTAGATGCTCCACCATAAGAGTTGGAAGATTTACCAGCAAACTTCCTTGAATCATATGCATTAACAAGTCTATTTGCTTCATCAATAGCTGAATTAGAATCAGGTTGACTCACCACAAAAATATTGTTAATCTCTTCTTGAACAACCATAGAATATACTTTGTTGATTGATGGTAGAGGATCAAGTAAAAAAACCTGAGTTTTGATAACAGAAAATTTTTCATTCAATCCTGTTAAGAATTGTATAATCTGATCTTCAAGACGAAATTCTCGAGCACTACGCATAGCGTCACATCTGCATTGTTGAGCACAAGTACAACTAGGGATTGGTCTATGAGAATTCAATTCTTCCCATAAACCACGAAGCTCAGTGAAATAATCAAGAACATATTTGTTTCCTTGTTTGAGATTGTTAATCTCAGCACGCAAATTAGACACGCGAATTCTATCAGTTTTAGCAAATCTTTCTTTGAGATCAATCCAAACGTGAAGAGCATTTTCCAAGAAAATAATGGTTTGTGCGATAGCAGGACTTACAGAGTTGAGAATCCATGAATGAACAAGGCAATTGCATCGTTCCTACGCAGATCGATTAAGATCGGTGATACTTGGAACGCTAATGGATCCGTTGATGAACGCAAGCTTGTTCTTAGCTCCAAGAGCTTTTTCCATGGATCTTGACCACGAGATGTAATTCGAACCATTCAATTGAGGTTGAATACAAACAGAATTGGGACCTTCGCTAGGATGAACATAGTAAACCAAATCTACATCACAATTTGTGATTCGATTTGCGGTAGGATCAATACGCGGAGGCATGCTGAAATCAAAAGAAGGATCGCACAAGTAGAAGCTTAAAGTGAACGGTGCGGAAGTGTGGAAAGAGGATCGAAGACGATGATGCCATATTATGCTTCTGTCATGGAAGCCATTGACAGAACAGTAAGAAATGCTTTTGTTATGGAAGCCACTGAAGAACAGTAAGAAATGCTTAAAGTGAAGAGGAAGAAGATAAAGAGCAGAACTGTATTCTGTTACGCATTGAATGGGGATTACAATAATTATATAGTTGGAAGAGATTGTAACTAACTGCATAACAGAAAGAATAACAAACTGAATGGAAAATGTAACTAACTGTAAAACTACTTTAACTGTTTTTGTTTTCTTCATCTATTAGTTTGTAATGAAATTAAATAAGACAGGAGAATATTATAATTAGATTCTATCAAAGTTAGGGGTAGGTCACCAAGACAATTGTCTAGAGCCTCTATTTTATATTTTATATTTATATAGTTTTAGTTAACTAATTTTAAAATAATAACAATTTTTTAAATTATTTTATAATCTAATTAAATAATAACACATATCTAAAATATGTTATATTAATAACTATTTACATATGTATTGTTTAATTTGTTTATTTAAAAATCATATGTATACTTTTTTTTAGTTCTTTAATAACAAGAAGAGTGTTTAGATGAATTAACTTTATTATCAAAGTATTTTGACATTTTAGTATTTTGTTTTAGAATTTTGACATTGTTTTTTAATTATGCTTCTTAAAAATAAATAATGAGAAGAGTGTTTAGATGAGTTAATTTTATTATCAATTTAAAATAAAATAGTAAATAAAATTGATTATAATAATTTAATGATGTTACATTTTAAAAATATAAAAATATATTAATTGTTTTAGAAAAATATTTTTATTAAATTAAAATGATTTAATTTTAAATTTTGTTTAGGTCTCGAGATGTGTTGGGTCAGTTCTGATCAAAATATTGTATTAACAACGGTTATTTATTCGGTGTCAATCTCTACGATGGTTTTGATTCAATAACACTTTGATGATTTTTTTTATAAGCAAGTTCATTCAACAAGGAGTACTAGGGGTACTCCAACCCGATGTACAAGATTAACAGTATCACCATAAGGCTACAAACTCCTACAGATAGTCAATAGCACTTTTAAACCATTCATAATAATTACATCTAACTTTATGCTTTGACCTAAATGACAACCACCGCGAAAAAATAATGATTCTTTCCACAATTACTTTAGGATCGCCAATTTCATTGTTGAAAATGATCTGGTTCCTAGACCATCATATACACCAACAAATGGCAAGTCAAATGATACCACTATACTTTTTTGAACATATTCCACACATCCTTACAAACCAAGCCAACAAATGATTACTACAAGTCTCTTCATGGATCCCAGAGAAACCAACCCAAACCAGAGTTTTTTTCCCACACCAATTTGATTTGAGGGCATGTAACAAAAACATGATGGATGTCTTCATCAAAGTTAAAGCAGAAAATACACACCTTCTCGTGTGGATTGGAAATGATACCTCTCCTCACAATATTGTTTCACGTTACTAATCTATCTCAAATTAGTCTTCATCCAAATACCTTCACTTTCAATAGAATCTTGGTTTTCCATAATACAACAAAAGTTGCTTCTGTTACCAGAGTCATCACAATTTCGCCCACGTTCTGTAGAAGTTTATCGTAGCAGGAGTTGACTGAGAACAAGTCGGAAGATCCAAGAGGACACAGAATAGTATCAGATCTCTCATTGTTGGGGAAGACTTCACACAATATTTGTATTAGATCATCAAACTCTACTGATAGCAAGTTGCCCTCCTCTAAGTTATTAAAGCACAACCTCCATTTCTAGATTTCCCCTCCCAAGCCTCCATGTCCCTAACCACATCTTGCTTTCTGTTGGATGCAACATACAAAACAGGAAAGAATTCCTTAAGCGTTGCATGACTGATCGACCTTGCAGACCAAAACGGGATGTTGGCTCCATCACCTAACCTACAAGTTACCACTTAGCAAAACTACCTTCATCCATTGAGTCTCCAATATCCATAACATCTCTCAAACAAAGTGAATCAAAACACCTTATTCTGGACACATCTTTGGATAAAATCCTTCTAAGAATATTTCCATACTTATGATCCAAAATCCCAGCCCAAATTGCGTGCCTCGCTTTAGAAAACCTCCATAGCCATTTTGTAAGAAATGCCCTATTAAATAAGCCAATATGTTTGAACCCGAGCCCACCATTCACCTTAGGCTTACACACATTTTGCCGAAAAAAACCAAGCCATGTTGTTTTTCTCCATCGACTCAGACCATGAAAAAATCTATTGAATTGAGATGAGGTCCTGAATCACCTTGGTAAGGGCTTTGAAGAATGACAGATGGTGTATAGGAAGTTTCATTAAAACTTAACTTATAAGGGTGATTGTTACCCCAATACACAACAATCGACCCTTCCATGACGAAAACCTAGCTTTGAAGCATGAGATAACCAGTTTCCAAAAAGATACCCTTCTATGATTTTCACCCACTGTGAGACCTAGAAATTTGAATGGTAGAGCATCTGATAAAGGTCAAATTATGTATATAATCAATAGTATTTTGTGGCCCTTTTAACTTGGTTTTATTTTAATTTCATGGAAAAACATTAACTTTAGTGTAAATAATTCGTTTTTTTAGCTTTATTATGTAAATATCATAGTTTGATCACATTCTTGTCATTTTGTAGGTTTCCTTGCATAGTTGAAGCATTGGGCACTTAAGAGGAAAAAGAAAAGATTCAAGATGCATTTTTGGATGGAAATAAAGAATTTCAAGTTGGGCTCAACGCGGTCAAAGCGTGATTAGAGATGGGATGGCAGGAGGATGCACGCTTTGTACGGGCTTAGCGCCATTTGTGGTCGTTTGATCTTTTTGGCTCGTAGCCGCGCTAAGCGGGCTTTGTTAGGGCTTAACGCGACCTTCTTTTTTATCATAGTATATATACTTTTCTACTTTATAATTTTAGGTCACAATACCCATTTTGAGAGAAAATACACCAAAAATTCATAGGAACACAGAATCAAGATTTTGGAGCATCAATCTTCGACTATTCAAAATTGATGCTTGTAAATCTCTTCTCCTTTCTTTTGAATAAAGCTAACATGATGTGTAGCTAAACCCCCTTGTGTGAAGATTAGATGTAATTAATCTAACTAGTATGTATTCATTTTGATTCTCTGCATGTGAACAAGTTAATGATCAATATAGATGATTATCTTTGCTTTTATGTTATATTTGTGATTTGAATCATTATTGAGAAATATCTTTCAAGTCTTGATCTAAGTTTTCATATAATAAAGACAAAGTCTAGATATATATTTGGAGTTTGATATTCACTTGTATTAAGTCTTAATGTTATTGTATTATTTAATAGGTTGAGATATCGTTGATTTAACAATACGATAAAAATCACAATAATGGTTAGACATAAGCGATGTTGATGATTGATATGTGATTATATTGATTATAAATCAAGTTCACGTGCTAGATTAGTCTAATAGATATGAAATAGGTTGATGAACCCTAATCTTGACATGCTTTTTAAACCGTTAAAGTCCAAATCTTTTATCGTTGTTATAAATTCTAGTGAATGTTTCTTTTCACAATAAAAAACCCTTTGAAAACATTACTTAAAACAGTGTCAACTGTAGAACGGCGGTGATATCGCACTAATCCCTATGGAGACGATAAAATAATACTTAACCACCGAAAAATACTTTCAACAAAATGGCGTTGTTGCCAGGGATTGACGTTTAGATATTGCAAACAATTTGTCTTGTTTTAAGTCATTTTGTATTGTTATAAACTATCTTATTTATTATCCCTCTTGTTTTTTAATTTTCTTGGCTAGCATTTCAGAACTTTGTTTATGCGAGGAAGTGTACCTGAAAATCAAATACTTTTTTATCCTGAGATTGGAAGAACAATTTGTAAATTTAATAGCAAAACCAGGAGGAGGAGGCAGTTAGCTAAGGAAAGAAAACAACGTGAATGAACTTCTGATAGTACTTCTTCAACAACTCTTATTCTTACACCAATCATGGCGGACGAACCAATCATAAGAGAACTATATCTCAATAGTCAAGAAGAAATGCTCATATTGTCAGACCCGCTCAAAATGCAAGAAATTATGAGATGAAGACCAAATTGCTTTAAATTTTGTATGTATAGCCTTATATGCTTCAAATCAGTAAAGTTTTCATACAAAATAGTGGTGATTAATATACTAATTAAGTGCAACATGTAAAATATTGACTTTATGTTGACTTTTATATATATATATATATATATATATATATATATATATATATATATATATATATATATATATATATATATATATATATATATATATATATATATATATATATATATATATATATTGACTTTATTTGATGATAAAAATGCATATAAGGTTAAAAATTCAAAACTTGACAAATGGACATGTATTAGATGAATTTAAAATGTCTGGATAAAATTGGAGTATGACACCAAGAAACTCTAAACAACTCTACAACAATTTCTACAACTCTAAAATAAATCTAAAATGCTAAAAAATGATCTACCGACAACTCTTGCATATAAATATAACTCTTATGAACTAAATCGACAACTCTAACAACTATATGGACAACTCTAACAAAATTGAAAAATAACTTAAGTTAGTCAAATAACCCAATTATTTATCTCTAATTCCGAACTCCTAAAAATATATTATACTAAAAATATTAAATTATTTTTTTTATTATTATTATAATTATTATTATTATAAACTTGAATCTCGCAACAATTAGAAACAAAAGAAATATTTGGATGAAAATACACTTAAATCCATATTCTTAGAAACAATTAATAAGAAGAGACAATATTTTAAATTTATCTAAAAATTTAATATCTTTTTTAATTAGAATCATATGGATGTTTGTGATATGAAGGAGAGAGAAACATTTATATTTATTTTTTAATTAATAAAAAAGTTATAATGAATTACTCCCTCCGTTCCTTTTTAAATGTCCATTTCTTATAAAAAAAATTGTTTCTTTTTAATTGTCGGTTGCAAAGTTCAAGGTAGTATTAATTGCAATTTTGTCAAAATTACCCCTAGGTAATTAATGAATGTAATAAATAATTAGGGGGATTATAGGTAAAATAAGAATTATTGTTTGAAAAATAACAATAATGATTAGCTTCCTTGGTAGGTGTATAAAGTCAAAAAATGACACTTAAAAAGAAACGGAAGGAGTAATTACTATGCATTATTAGTGTAAAAGAATCTACATTGTTGATTCATCACCATCACCGTTTGTATTATTTTATAAATTTTTAAAATAAAAGTCAAATTTGTTTCAATATTCAAAGTTTATGATTAAATGACGGTATAAAATCTTTTTACATTGTCGATGTATTTTAATTAAATTCATTGATTATATATCCAACGTCTGTGATCAAATTTATTTCAATATTCAAAATCTATAATTAACTACCGGTGTATTATGGATTTTCCTAAATAGGGTTCGGAAACGCATTGCACTATTCTTGGTAATGTTATGGAGTCTTAAAATGAACTTTTACGGCAAATAATACGCAACAGCATGCGCACATCTCATGTGCCAACAAGCTTATAATTGGAAAACTCCATTTTACCTACTGCTAGCATTTTTAGCAGGATTGCATTTAGGAACTGTGTAGGTAGCATAGTATTGAAATTCATTATCTCAAATAAAATAGCATTACGACAATCCTATTTACATATTGAAAAATATATTTTAATCAAACAAACATATATTATTTTAATTTAATGATATCATCACATGATTATCGATATATTTATATCATATTTGAATTAATGATTTAATTATAACTAATTTATATAATTAAATCAAAACTCAATGTCATATTAGAAATGAAGGATTCTTCAACCCTATGTCTTCGGAATAAGCTTATTGAAAGTTATTATCCCTCTTATTTTAGATTTCTATTGCAATTTCTTACAAAATTCTACTATGGATGATTTTCTTTACCCTAACTTTCTCTCTCCTTTTCTTCTTTTCACTATTTTTTTATAGATCAAACTTTTCATTTTAATTCTTTTTTTACACTAACAACATAATATGGTTTTTGGCTGTTCCAAATATACTCTCACTCTTCTCTTTAATCTCCACTTTACCCTCAATATCTTTACGACCTTTTCTTTCTTATCTATTTTTTTTAAGTAATAAAAATCAAATTACTATTTAATTAATAAATAATTCTAATTATTCTCTTTTTCACTAATTATTATCCACACCCTACTACAAGGTCAGACACTCTTGTTCTCATCCATATTTATTTGATCATCCACATCTAATAATTAAATAAATATACAAAATTATAATTAAATGAAAATAATTTAAATAAAATAAATCACTAGAATTGGGATGTTACAACTTACGCCTTAAAAATTAAAGCTCATATTTTTCAGAGCTTTTTTATCCCGTCCCTAAAAAATCCGCTATCTATTAGGATTAGCCTGTATGGTCTGTGGATAATCGAATAGACCTGCATAATGACAAATTTTAAAAAATTACAATAATATTTATGTCGTCTCACTCCAAAATAATATATTGATTTTTCTTACCTCACTAATTTTTCTCTATTCTATTGAATCTTTCTCTTTTAAATATTATACATTAATATAATAAAATAAATATTCAATTGTTTTGTGTTTAATTCACAATTTCCTCATTATGTTAGTTTCTTATTTTAAATATTTAATTATTATTTTATACAATTTAAATATATATTATAGTGTTTATAAAAAATAATATAGTAGTTAAAAGTGTATTATGTTTAAAATAATATAATTTTTTTGTATTTATAATAAATATTATGGAATTTTTATTTTAATTTTTACATAAAAAATAATTTAAAAAAATATTTAAGATCGGGTAGTCTGAAGTCCGTACAAAGTCGGATAGTAATTTAAGCCTATACTATAATAGAACTTTTTAACTCAGCCCTAAAAATATGAGCCTTTTAAAATTGGATAGTCCATTTTAATGGCGTAATCCATGTAATACATGAATAATAGACGTTACCACCCGGCTATCTACATTTTCTTTTCAACACTCTGTCTTCTTATTTTTATAAATATGTTTTAATTTTTTTTATTAAAACTTAATTCTTAATATTTTAGGAACGTAATTAAAAGCTCAAAACTAAGAAGCTAGGTTTCAGTTTTTGTTTCTTGTGCTTTATTTTCGATTTCAACAGTTGTGCTCTAATTAACCTTCATCTTGTTCCTTTCAATCCGTGACTACGTTTCTTCTTCTTGTTCTCATGAAACATCCATGCCCTAGTCTTCACTCGTTTATCTCCTAATCATATATACTGTGATCATATTTATTATTTTATATTTTGTTATTATAAATGTTAAATATATGAAATAACTGTGTTGATGAATTTAAAAAATTGGACAAGACTATTTCAAACTTGGAAATGGAACTAGCTTATGCTAAAACAACTCAAGATGTACTTAATCAAGATAAGTTAATCAACTGTTACGACAAGGTACTTAATGGTTATATGAATTAACACTGCTTTTAACAGGAAAAAAAAGAGAGAGATTTGTCTTATTCATTTCGACGAGAAGTATGTTTTATTTTGATTTAAGTTAGTTGATTTTTTTTCTTAGTTGCCCCTTATACTTGAGGGTGAAATAGATCACAATCGGATAAATAAAGATATGACTCACTTTTTATAAATAATGTTCTACTAGACAACGCTTTACAATTGTGATTAAAAAAAAATCGTAACTTAAACTTAAATTTAAAAATGTAGCAAAAATATAAGGTGATGTTTTAGAAGTGTGGCTTTAAATAAACCGTAGTCTAAATCAGTAAGGTAAATTGTGGCATGTATGTGTTTTCGTGGGGTAAAGTGAAAAATTCGTGTCAGAAGACTAGGCAACGGGCCTATACTCTACGCTTGGAAAACTGTCTCTGAAAATGTTAGGCAACAATTTTCCTATTTTAGGTCGCGCATTTCCGTTGTTGCCTAAACTTAACTTCGCTCTAGTCAGTTAATTTTCTTTTCGTACTTAATAAATTTTAGAATGATTCAAGTCATGACAATATTAGAATCTCAAAAATCTTGCAAAAATTGAAATTCTGAAAGTGTGATTCGAATCACAATATTGTTTCACTAAAATCAGTACAGAATGTCCTAGGATTGGTTTCATGTTGCCTTGATTTGAATAACAACATTCACGATACAAATCATAACACTTTGATTTGAATGATAGACCTCCTGATTCGAATTAGACATGACTGCATTTCTATGGTTTTATTTTTGTAATTCTTATTCGAATAATAGATTGTATGACTCGAATCAAACAAATGGATTCTCATATGTTCTTGTCTCTTGATTCAAATTACTTGATCTTTTGACTAAAATCATACTCTTTGCTTATGAATAGAATCATACACCATTTTCACTCATTTTTGTGATAGATCTCCGACACATATTTTTTTTTTTCATTCAAAACCTCTCACAATGTTGAAAACATATACTTTCATTATTGATTTGAAATTTCACAACACCTTTGTTCTCTCAGTTTTAGAAGGATTTTGAATCTGTTTTGAGTGTTTTATAAATGAATCCTCTCATTCTCTACCTCATTCTTTTTACATTTTTGTGTGGATCTAAATCTCATCTTTTGAGATGTTGGTTTTTTTAGGAGATTTTGTTATGGTGATTAACTTTTTTTGAAGATTTTTTAAGATTTTAGAGGTTTGCAAAATGTGTATGGTTGTGCCTTGTTTTGACAAGTCCATCGAAAAAGAAGGATGTTCCAATTTCCATAATTACTTTGGTAATATTGTGTGGAATCCTACGAATAAAATTAGAGTTCTTATCAATCTTTGGACAGGCCAAGGATCAAGATACTCTTAGAATCGAGAAAAGATCGTTGTAGAACGGAGATTTTGGACTTCAATTCGAGTTCAAGTAAAGATTTTGCAATTATTTAATTTGGATACGGTGTACAATTCAACGGGGATTCAGATAGGAGATTTTATATTTTCACTATATTATTTTGATAGTGATTATACTGAACATCCCATAATTTATCACAAACTATAATGGAAGAGCAAAAATTTCAACGAAAAATCATTAGAGAATAAAGTAGACTTAGCGAGGGCAGACCTCAAGTCTTAAAAGAGTGCTTACAAAGATACTTACAAATACACACTAAAGATGTCATCACATTGGCAACACGAGTTGAATCCACGAATTCTTTGTGTGAGTAAACTCCTTAACAACTTAGTCAATATTTGTCGACAATTTTAATCAAATTTAAATTGTTTTAAACTTTAAATTTAAATTTTATTTACTTACAGAAACATTTTACATTTAAAATATTTGTTTTACTACATTAAAAATATTAATTGTTCATTGTTTTCAAAGAACAAAGGCATCAATATTGCATAATCAAAGTGAAATTCATGAAATTTGAAGAAATCCAAATTTCATCCATTAAAATATGTTGCATTCGCATCAAATGCATCGAAGCTAACTTCTTAACTTGTTCAACACCTTGCTTGGACTAAGTATTCAATTTGTTGATAGATTCTTATTCCAATCCTGGTAATCAACAAAATAAAAATTCTTAACTTTATTCAAATTTTAGTTAAAGTCTCAGCTTTCAGATTTTAAGTATTGTTACCATTTTTTAAGGATTTTTGTTTATAAATAAAAGGATTTTCCATTATGTTGCATTTTTTATTTTCAATTTGATTCAATATTATTATTATTTTTAAGGTGTTGCAAATGTTTGTTGGTTAAGTGGAGTGCTAACATAGAAGAGAAGTTAGTTGGTTATTAAAAAAATTGATTGCACATTCTATTTTTATTTTGAAAAGATAAACCATTTCCAAAATATTAAAAAAATATCATATTATTATTATTTTTACTATTATTATTATTATTATTATTATTATTATTATTATTATTATTATTATTATTATTATTATTATTATTTTCAAAAGGTTTCAATATTATGATATTATTATTATTTTATTTTATTTTTGGCACAAAAATACCATATTACTTTGTATATCATAATACTTATTTTATTAAAAACTTAAATTAAATATTCACAAATGCATCAACGAGAAACTTTTTTTTTCCACAAATATATTGGTCACATAAAATCAAATGTATTTTGTATATATTAATCATAGAATTTATGTGAACAAGAATGTTGATGAAATCACACAATTATAAATTTTATAATCTTTTCTTAGGATCAAATGATTTTATATATTAAACAACCCTAACGTTCATTTTATGGATACCTATGTTGTCATGGCTGATTGTGCAATAATATTATATATATATATATATATATATATATATATATATATATATATATATATATATATATATATATATATATATATATATATATATATATATATATATATATATATATATATATATATATATATATATATATATATATATATATATATATATATATATATATATATTAGGAGAATATAATTTAATTAAAGAAAAATTAGATTAGCAATTTGTTTACGTTACCACTTCAGAAAGTGTGCTGAATGAAAAAAATACAATACATTAAACTAAACAGAAGCTTTAAGACAAAATAAATTTATAGAACATTTTCTGAAACTCCTTAAAAGTCAAAAAAACATAAATATTTTTACCACAACATATGCTTTATACATTATAAATAAGTCAAAAAATATTTTACTTTTACATGCAACAAAAGAAAAAATGGCTAAAACCCTCAAGATTGTGAACAATATGATTTTATTTCTTTTCCTATTTCTTATCATAAAGAATGCTGAAGCAGGTAATTTCCAAGGCAAGCCTTTATCGGAGAAAGCTAAAGGTAATTTACTTTTTTCATCCTTTTCTAAATTTCCTTCTATAGTTTGTAATTCAAATACAATATTTTATCTCATTTTAATAATATTATTTTATTATGTTTTTTCATTGTAACAGCAAAGTTAAGGGAGTGTCTAAATTCTAATTGTCACCTAAATCTGGTAGACGTGTACCATTGTATTATGAGCAAATGTGACTCAAAACAACCGAATGAAGATGAATAAGTATTAAAATAAAGGAATATCAGAATCAAAAGAGTACTCTAATATATGTAATGGAACCAAATAATTGTATCTTTTATTTATTTTTATATTTGTTAGTTTACATATTTTGCAATTCCGAGTTTGTACTCTAAGATTTTGGTATTAAAATGAAATATAGAAAAAAAATATTATTATTAGATTGTGTTCTTCTCTCTTAATTATATAACATTTTCTTTCCAACAAATTTTTAGAATGTTATAGGTTTTGATATACAAATTAAAGCTTTGAATTATATTACATATTTCTGAATTATATACTATTATAATATATCGTTCTAATTTTGCACATGAATGACATTGGAAATGGAGAATACTGTGACTTCTACTTTTCTGAATATTAAACAAGTAACTTCAAATATAAGAAATGGTGAATTTATAAATATAAAAAATTTATAAGCAAAAAAAGATTTTTATCAAAAAGTTTGAGGGTTTATAAAAATAAGAGTAAAACAAGAAGTAAGTATATAAAGTAAATGAAATAAGAGATAAAAATAAGAGGTAAAATAAGAATAAAATATTTGAAACAATGTATTAGAGAATGAGAAGAACTGAGAGAGATGGTTGCATTCAAAGGTTTGATTTACAGTATTCCAAGGCCCCTTTTTGTAATTGAGGCTACATGATTGTCAAATTCAATTGTATTCATGATTTTGCACTCTTATCAACTATCCATTTTCTATAATCAATTAGCCATAGATGATTCAGGAGCGTGTATTTCAACAACGCAGAGGATGAATTTGCACTCTTATCAACTATCCATTGTCTATAATCAATTATACATATTTTAAAACAAATTTTAACTCTTAAAAGATATTTTCTTTAAAGAAGTTTTTATTTTGTTTTTTTGGAAAGACTCGTTCACGAGAAAAATATCATGATGATCCAACAAAGGAAACTCTCTATCAAAGGAGAAAAGTCCAAGCCAAGTTTTAGAACCTACGTCGTGGCCAAGATCCACGAGAGAATGAGTGAAGGAGCACGCATGTTAAAGGCGTGAATAAGATACACAAAGAAACACTCCTTAAAACTACTATAAAAAGAAATGTAATCTAGGATGATAGGTTCAAGCTCTGCCGAAAAGTCAATTACGCTAATGTAATCCACCACCGTGAGGGAATCAAAGAAGACCAAGATGTTCTTCAAGTGCAACTCCAATGCTAGCTTTAGGGACCCAGTGCTTTTGTCAAGTTTGGGGAAGAATTCGTGTTCTCTCGCTTTGTGGACGAAATGATTGTTTTCCCATCCTTTCCCGTCAACACGCAAGCCATAACCATTGTTCTGTCTAAGAAGTAGTCAGCATCCACATGGATTAAAGTATGATCTCTTTGAAGATTATGAGTCTCACTAGTTGCCACCAGTTCCTTTAGATTTGAGGGTAGGATTAGCTCAAAGAATTCATAGGCTTTGTATACAGCTTCCTCAGCTATCATGATGGGATTAAAACAACCTACATTGAAGATCACTTGATTATAGATAGTAGGTTATTGTTTAAGAAATCAGAAGATTACAAGTTAGTAGGTTATTGTGATACTGGTTATGTTAGAGATAGACTTGAAAGAAAACTCACCAGTGGAAGCTGTCAGTTTCTAGGTGATAATCTAACCTCGTGGTCCAATAAAAGACAATCAACCATTGCATTATCAACAGCTGAAGATGACTACATTACAACAATTAATTGTAAGAAATTCTCTAGATGAAGAGTCAACTAGAAGATTATCAATTAAAAGAGAGTAACATTCTTATTTTCTATGATAATACTTCTTCAATATGTTCGTCTAGGAATCCCATCTTACACTCTAGGGCTAAGCACATTGAGATAAAACATCACCTTATCAAATACTATATTTATAAGGGAATTTTAGACTTAAAAGTTATTGTTACATACCATCAATGAGCTTATATCTTTACAAAACTCCTTGCTAAAGATATATTTGTTTTTATTTTGAGGATTTTGAAAATGGAAAATTATCCATATTAAATGATAAATCTCAATATGTGTAGCCTCTGGATGGTTAAAATGTGATTCTGGTAAACGTTACTCTAAACCAGTTAACCCTTTGAAGTTAGAAGGTTCTCTGGGTCAGAAGGTCTTAAGTCACAATCCCTGAGGGACTTTCTGTCTTCTGGAATCTTAGCTATATTAATGGTTAAAATCAAGCGCTATTGTTATGGCTAAGAAGTGAAACAGTTGTCCAACTAATTCTTTCAGTCGTCAAAAACACTTGAATGACCTTTAGGAGTTATTTTTTGGGGTAAAATAAAATCATGTTTTGGCGCCCCTTATGTGATTAATTCTTTCTCCTTTATAAAATGGTAATGATTTCTTCTATCAAGTGTGTCAGTTAACGTGCCTTGTTGTAGAAGTTACTACTATGGGTTTTCGAGGTGTCAGTTGATGTAGGTGTTTAATTGGCTGCATTATATGGTAAAACACTAGATGGTTACTAATGTCTTGACTAATGTCATGACATGTATGTGTGACTACAGTGTAGTTACTGCAGGACTAGCTAACACAGGATTTATTGAATGTCAAACTGGATGCTGTGACATTCATACCTGTCAACAGATACTAAGGAATAGAACAGCAGGTGTTCTGTTAGAACTTAGTATTTATTTCCAGTCTGGTTATCAAGGAAAGACCAGACCTGGCATAAGGCCTACTGACTGAATGTCAAACTGGATGTTATGACATTCATCATTGACAGCAGCTGCTGAAGATTAGACAGAGTGGTGTTCTGCTATACTTCAGCATGTAACTTAGTTTGTTCTTCAAAAGAATAACAGAACTAACTTAAGGCCAATTGTGTAAATGTTAAGTTGGACACTGTGACATTTATTAATGTAAGCTGTCACTGTAGTATGGTCATTTTGATCATGTACAGGTCAGCAAAATTGTACAGTCTGTTTTCTGGAAAAACAGACTCAGTATATGGACCTTGATGTCAAGCTGAATGTCGTGACATTCATGCCTGACAGCATATGCTATATTGTAGGTTGTTCAGTTTTTTGTTTCAGCTTTTTCTCAGGCTATTCTTCAGGAAGTCAACAGCTTAGAGAAAAACCAGGAAATCAACAACCAATCTACATTCAATGAACCTAACAAATAGCCTATTTGTTAGTAACCTAAATGTTGAATTTATGGGAACTTGTGTGACCTTAAATTCAGGAGAATACAGGTGCAAAAGCCCAGGATACTGCAATATAAAAGGAAGGCGTTCCTTCATTCAGTTTCAGGGATTTTGAGGCGTGAAGATTAAGTGTGTCCATCATACTTCACTGCTGTATTTTTGTGAGTCTTGTATTAGACATATCTTGTAAGCCAAGCCATTATCACGTTGATGATTGTTTTGGTATAGGGTGTTCATTGAGTTGTAAGTGTTGTGTCACTCAAAGCTTTTAAGCGTGAGTGCTGTGTATCTTGATTAAAGCTGTGAAGCACAATCAAGAGTTGATTGAAGTGTGACTTCAACTTGTCTTTAATATTGTTTAAAGATAGTAATCACTGAGGTGATTGAGGGGGAGTGAGTAGGAACTCTGATCTTAGGTTAAGATTGAAATTGCATTGGGTAGGGATTAAGTGATAAGTTGTAAACGGGTGAGTTTAGCTTTGAATTGATACTACTAATAGTGGATTTCCTCCCTGGCTTGGTAGCCCCCAGATGTAGGTCATGTTGGACTGAACTGGGTAAACAATTACTTGTGTTATTTACTGCACTTACATTTAAGTTCTGCATAATTCCTGTCTGTGCAGAATTGGATGTCATAACAACCCGTGTGACATCTAAAGTCTGATAACTAGAATTTCAATTGGCATCAGAGCAGGCACCCTGCCTGTGAATTTCTGGGTGAGATCTAGGGAAGTTACTTTCTAGTACCATGGACAAGGATTTAGGACACTCAAACAGACCACCCATGTTGGATGGCTCTAATTATGATGACTGGAAGCCTCGTATGATAGCCTTCTTAAGGTCTCTAGATAGCAAAGTCTGGAGAGCTGTCAACAAAGGATGGGAACATCCAATGAGGACAGGTGAAGATGGAGGCAGTGAGCAGATTCCTGAAGAAGAATGGGACAAGGAGCAAGAGGCACTAGCTCTTGGAAATTCCAAGGCCTTGAATGCATTGTTCAATGGAATCAGTAAGAACATCTTCAGGCTGGTGCACCACTGTGAACTAGCTAAGGAAGTTTGGGATACCCTCAAGGTAACTCATGAAGGTACTTCCAAGGTGAAGATGTCCAAACTTCAGATGCTGACCACCAAGTTTGAAAATCTGAGGATGAAAGAGGATGAGACTATTCATGACTTTCACATGAATATTCTTGAAATTGCAAACACCTCTGGTGGACTAGGTGAGAAAATGGCTGAAGAGAAACTTGTAAGAAAGATTCCCAGGTCCTTGCCTAAGAGATTTGCTATGAAGGTCACAGCCATAGAGGAGGCGCAGGACATCTGCAACATGAAAGTGGATGAGCTCATTGGTTCCCTCCAAACCTTTGAAATGGGCTTGGGTGAGTATGCTGAGAAGAAGAACAAAAGCTTAGCTTTTGTATCTAATGCTGAAGAGGAGTCAGAAGCAGGATATACTGGAGGTGATGAAAGTATATCAAAAGCCTTAGCCATGCTTGGGAGACAGTTCAACAAGTTCGTGAAGAAGATTGATCAAAGAGGTAGAACCAATGTCAAGAACATCCCGTCTGACATTAAGAAAAGACCAACTTCTGATGAGAAGTTCAATCACGGCAAGGGAATTCAGTGTCATGGCTGTGAAGGGTATGGACACGTCAGAGCTGAATGCCCTACTTACCTCAAATTGCAAAATAAGGGGTTAGCTATCACATGGTCTGAAGGAGACTCTGAAAGTGAATCTGAAGGAGAATCTGCCAAACATGTCACTGCACTAACAAGTGTTTGTGCCTCTGAAGATGACTCAAGTGCAGATGAACTGACCTTTGATGAACTTGCTGCAGCCTATAAGAAGTTGTGTACCACCAGTGCAGAAGTGCGTGCACAAGGAGAAAAGCAGAAGAAACTCATCAAGGAACTGGAAGATGAGAGACAGAAGCAACTGTCTGTCATAGAGGGTCTAAATGGTGAGATAGCCCTGCTGACTTCCAAGCTGAATCAGATGACTAAATCCATCAGAATGATGAATAAGGGAACTGACACCTTGGAAGAGATTCTAAAGGTGGGACAGCAGTCTGGAACCAAATCTGGCCTAGGATTTGGGAAAAGATCCTCAGCTGAACACGAACGCCCAAAGGCTAAAGTTCATAAGTTCAAGCGGAAGTCAAAGCCAATGTCTCAACATCGAGGAACTAGGATGAATGATCATCAGAAGAGGAAATACCAGAAGTGGAGGTGTCACCACTGTGGTAGACTTGGTCATATAAAAGCCTTCTGCTACTGGATTCATGGTTTCCCTAACCAAGTCTCGCATGTCAGGCCTAAGCATAAACCATATAAGCGCTATGTTCCCATCAAGAAGCAACAATGGTATGCTAGGATAGCACACACTGCTCTAAGGGCTTCTTCCAGAGAAGACTGGTACTTTGACAGTGGATGCTCAAGACATATGACTGGTATGGAAAATCTACTGGTAGATATTCAACCTCACATTACCAGCTATGTGACCTTTGGTGATGGTGCCAAAGGAAAAATAAAAGGTGTGGGTAAGCTGGACTGCTCTGGAGTTCCAAAACTGAATAATGTGTTGTTAGTAAGAGGACTAACTGCAAACCTCATCAGCATAAGCCAGCTGTGTGATCAAGGGTTCCATGTTCAGTTTACTAAGGAGCTATGCATTGTGACAAATGGTGACAATCAGGAAGTTATGAGAGGAACCAGGTCCAAAGATAACTGTTATCTGTGGGAACCTCAAGTCTCTAACTTTTCCACAATGTGCTCCTCAGCCAAGGAAGAACAAGAGGTGAAGCTGTGGCATAGACGACTTGGACATCTCCACTTACGGGGAATGAAGAAGATTATATCCAAGGAAGCAGTCAGAGGGATCCCAAAGCTGCTTATTGACGAAGGAAGAGTCTGTGGAGAATGCCAGGTAGGCAAGCAAACCAAGATGTCACATCCGAAGCTGGGACATCCTACAACTTCCAGAGTTCTGGAACTGTTGCATATGGACTTAATGGGACCTATGCAGGTTGAAAGTCTTGGTGGAAAGAGATATGCCTACGTGGTGGTTGATGACCATTCCAGATACACGTGGATAAGCTTCATCAGAGAGAAGTCAGATACATTTGATGTCTTCAAAGATCTGTGCATAAGACTTCAAAGGGAAAAGGCCAATTGTGTGGTCAGGATTAGAAGTGATCATGGTACGGAGTTCAAGAATTCCAAGTTTGATGAGTTTTGCTCATCTGAAGGAATAAGTCATGAGTTCTCCTCCCCTATAACCCCTCAGCAGAATGGAATAGTTGAAAGAAAAAATAGAACTATTCAAGAATCTGCCAGGGCAATGATTCATGCAAAGAAGCTCCCCATGCACTTTTGGGCTGAAGCAATGAATACCGCGTGCTATGTTCACAACAGAGTCACCTTGAGAAAAGGAACCTCCTCCACTCTGTATGAAATATGGAAAGGCAGAAAACCCACTGTGAAGTACTTTCACATCTTTGGAAGTAAATGCTACATCCTCACAGATCGTGAACAGAGAAGGAAGCTGGATCCCAAAAGTGATGAGGGTATATTTCTAGGATACTCCACCAACAGCAGAGCCTATAGAGTGTTCAACTACAGGACTAATGTCCTGATGGAATCCATAAATGTCATTGTGGATGATAAAGAGGAAGGGATCGATGTCATAGAGGATGTTGAAACATTCCTTGACAGTTCAACTGACATTCAAGTCAAGTCTGAAGAAGTACAGGAACCTCCTCCTGAAGATGAAGTAGATGCAACCACCAAAATGCCATCTATCAGAATTCAGAAAGACCACCCTAAGGATCTTATCATAGGGGATCCTAACAGTGGTGTGACTACCAGGTCACGGGGAATAAGCTTAAATTCCTGCTTTGTATCCAAGGTTGAACCAAAGAATGTGAAAGAAGCCCTGACTGACGAGTACTGGATCAATGCCATGCAAGAGGAACTTGAGCAGTTCAAAAGGAATGAAGTATGGGAGCTAGTTCCAAGACCTGAAGGAACCAACATCATTGGTACCAAGTGGATCTACAAAAACAAATCTGATGAGAAAGGAGTAATTACTAGGAATAAAGCAAGACTAGTAGCTCAAGGATACACTCAAGTTGAAGGGGTAGACTTTGATGAAACATTTGCTCCTGTGGCTAGGCTTGAGTCCATCAGATTGTTGTTAGGGGTATCATGCATCCTGAAGTTTAAGCTATTCCAAATGGATGTGAAGAGTGCATTCCTGAATGGCTACTTGAATGAAGAAGTCTTTGTGGAACAACCTAAAGGGTTTTGTGATCCTAACCAACCTAAGCATGTATACAGGCTGAGGAAAGCCCTGTATGGGTTGAAACAAGCACCTAGAGCATGGTATGAAAGGTTGACCGAATTTCTGACCTCAAATGGATACAGAAAAGGTGGAATAGATAAAACCTTATTTGTGAAGGATGAAGACGGCAAAATCATGATAGCTCAAATCTATGTGGATGATATAGTCTTTGGTGGAATGTCAGAACAAATGGTTCAACAATTTGTTCACCAGATGCAATCCGAGTTTGAAATGAGTTTAGTTGGAGAACTGACCTATTTCCTTGGAATGCAAGTAAACCAAATGGAGGACTCTATGTTTCTCTCCCAAAGCAAGTATGCCAAGAACATAGTTAAGAAGTTTGGTATGGATAATGCTAGGCACAAGAGGACTCCTGCTCCCACTCATCTGAAGTTGACCAAAGATGATGAAGGGCCTAGTGTTGATCAATGCTTGTATAGAAGCATGATAGGAAGCCTACTTTACCTAACTGCAAGTAGACCTGACATTTCTTATGCAGTTGGAGTATGTGCTAGATACCAAGCAGAGCCTAAGGTGAGCCACTTGAATCAAGTCAAAAGGATTCTCAAGTACATCAATGGGACATGTGACTATGGGATGCTGTATTCACATGGTTCTGAGCCTGTCCTATCTGGGTACTGTGATGCTGACTGGGCTGGGTGTGCTGATGACAGAAAAAGCACATCAGGTGGATGTTTCTTCTTAGGAGACAACCTCATATCGTGGTTCAGCAAGAAGCAGAATTGTGTCTCTCTGTCCACTGCAGAGGCTGAATACATAGCTGCTGGAAGCAGTTGTTCCCAACTGGTTTGGATGAAACAGATGCTCACTGAGTACAATGTCACTCAAAATGTCATGACATTGTTCTGTGATAATCTCAGTGCCATCAATATCTCCAAGAATCCCATCCAACACAGCAGGACCAAACATATTGACATTAGGCACCACTTCATCAGAGATCTGGTGGAAGACAAGGTGATCACTTTGGAACATGTAGCCACGGACCTTCAACTGGCTGACATATTTACAAAGGCTCTGGATGCTACTCAGTTTGAAAACCTAAGGAGCAAACTGGGAATATGTCTCTCTGAGACCTTATAGCAACCACTGATGTTTGGGATAAATTGTTTAATATCTCTGCATATTAAACAATTTGTACTAGGCTATGATTGGTCAACAGATCATAGCTATTCTACTTGCAACAAGGGTGGATACAAGAGGGTAAGGAGACACCCTACTGTGAGAAGGCCAATGTACCTGCAGGAGTTCAAGGATGCTGTCCATGCAGAAGTGGTTCTGGATGTCAGAAACAAAATAATGGCATCTGATATGGTGGTACCTACTGTAAAGCAAAAGTGGGTGATTACTTGATCAAAGTTGTGAAGCAAGATCAAGTGGATGGTAACTTGGTTGAAACTGTGAAGTAAAACCAAGTCTGTAACTCTGTCGTTATTCTCTGGTTATGTTGTTGGCTTTGACAACATTTTTGACAAAAAGGGGGAGTAACCCCTGAACAAACAGAGTGGGTGTCTCTACAACAGACACTCATGGGTCTCTACAACAGACTCTCAGGACGACAGATTCCTCCCCTGCAGCAATTATGTGTGAAGTTTTTATTTAACTTCCATGTGTGTGAGTGTGCTGCCACTCTGTGTGTATTAGCTAGTATTATTTCCTGCTAGGTGTGTGATTCCGCTGCCATGAACTCTGTTATGGGGATCAAAGTGTTTTAGCCAAAAATTTGCCAAAGGGGGAGTTTGTAGGTGTTTAATTGGCTGCATTATATGGTAAAACACTAGATGATTACTAATGTCTTGACTGATGTCATGACATGTATGTGTGACTACAGTGTAGTTACTGCAGGACTAGCTAACACAGGATTTATTGAA
Source organism: Lathyrus oleraceus (assembly GCF_024323335.1). Taxonomy (NCBI): domain Eukaryota; kingdom Viridiplantae; phylum Streptophyta; class Magnoliopsida; order Fabales; family Fabaceae; genus Lathyrus; species Lathyrus oleraceus. The sequence continues at coordinate 504,218,810 of NC_066583.1, read as the reverse complement.
TGTCAAACTGGATGCTGTGACATTCATACCTGTCAACAGATACTAAGGAATAGAACAGCAGGTGTTCTGTTAGAACTTAGTATTTATTTCCAGTCTGGTTATCAAGGAAAGACCAGACCTGGCATAAGGCCTACTGACTGAATGTCAAACTGGATGTTATGACATTCATCATTGACAGCAGCTGCTGAAGATTAGACAGAGTGGTGTTCTGCTATACTTCAGCATGTAACTTAGTTTGTTCTTCAAAAGAATAACAGAACTAACTTAAGGCCAATTGTGTAAATGTTAAGTTGGACACTGTGACATTTATTAATGTAAGTTGTCACTGTAGTATGGTCATTTTGATCATGTACAGGTCAGCAAAATTGTACAGTCTGTTTTCTGGAAAAACAGACTTAGCATATGGACCTTGATGTCAAGTTGAATGTCGTGACATTCATGCCTGACAGCATATGCTATATTGTAGGTTGTTCAGTTTTCTGTTTCAGCTTTTTCTCAGGCTATTCTTCAGGAAGTCAACAGCTTAGAGAAAAACCAGGAAATCAACAACCAATCTACATTCAATGAACCTAACAAATAGCCTATTTGTTAGTAACCTAAATGTTGAATTTATGGGAACTTGTGTGACCTTAAATTCAGGAGAATACAGGTGCAAAAGCCCAGGATACTGCAATATAAAAGGAAGGCGTTCCTTCATTCAGTTTCAGGGATTTTGAGGCGTGAAGATTAAGTGTGTCCATCATACTTCACTGCTGTATTTTTGTGAGTCTTGTATTAGACATATCTTGTAAGCCAAGCCATTATCACGTTGATGATTGTTTTGGTATAGGGTGTTCATTGAGTTGTAAGTGTTGTGTCACTCAAAGCTTTTAAGCGTGAGTGCTGTGTATCTTGATTAAAGCTGTGAAGCACAATCAAGAGTTGTTTGAAGTGTGACTTCAACTTGTCTTTAATATTGTTTAAAGATAGTAATCACTGAGGTGATTGAGGGGGAGTGAGTAGGAACTCTGATCTTAGGTTAAGATTGAAATTGCATTGGGTAGGGATTAAGTGATAAGTTGTAAACGGGTGAGTTTAGCTTTGAATTGATACTACTAATAGTGGATTTCCTCCCTGGCTTGGTAGCCCCCAGATGTAGGTCATGTTGGACTGAACTGGGTAAACAATTACTTGTGTTATTTACTGCACTTACATTTAAGTTCTGCATAATTCCTGTCTGTGCAGAATTGGATGTCATAACAACCCGTGTGACATCTAAAGTCTGATAACTAGAATTTCAGTTGAGTTCTCATTTGTCTCAACTCTAAACCTCCATTCATTCAAAATATTTTACTCAAAATATTTTACACTTCCTTTTCCCATTCTATTTAAACACCTTATCCACTACTCACTCCTCATAACTTCTCTTTTATTTTCAAATCTTCTTTGAAAATTCTTTTTTTCTCTCTAAACTTATCCAACCCTAAACCTTAGAGATAGCTTCCAGAACTTTAATTGGTGACGAAAACCTCTTGTTCACCCTAAATAAAAAGTTTGTTGTCTTTGAATAACTGAAGGAACAAGGGTTTGATCTTCAAAGAACTGTCTTTTTTCAACGATGGGACAACTACTTTGACATGCTCTATGGACCTATTTACCCTATTCTCGTCAAAGAATTCTGGGTGAATGCATCCATTAAGCAAATCGGCCAGCGTGCTTTTAAAAATCAGTCTGATGTCTTTGGGTTCCCAATCGTCATTACTCCACCACTTATTGATAAAGCAATAAAGTGTGAAGATAATGGTTTTTACATTGAGTAGTTAAGAAGCAACAACCCATTCTTCTCCAACATTCTTCAACGTATTTATGACAACAATGAAAAGCATGCAAGTGCCTCTACTCTCACTTCAATGGAAAATTTTGACATCAATTACTGGTGACAAATTTCCTGCTAAGAGAAAAGGATATGGGGTTTCTCAGTTTTGATGACAAGCATCTCCCATACTTCATACTAACAAGGGTTAAAGTTAGACTGTCTCTCACCATCTTTAACTTCATGAAGTCAAAGATCATGACCTCTCGCGAGGAAATATCTTTCTTCATTCCTTATGAACTAGTTCTCTCACAACTTTTCTCTCATAAAGGAGTAGTTAATAAGGTGCAAAAAGCTAGCTTGACTGATGCTCTTGTAACCTATTGGGGATTGAAGTTTGATGGCTCTGAAAGCAATGATGGTCAAAGGTAGAAGTCCAAAAATATTGCCTATGGAGTTAGACCCTTTGCTCATTACTCTCTTTACGTTCTTGTCACCACCAATCTCTCCTCTGAACTATCTTTTCTCATATATTTTTATCCTTTTCAGTAAACATCTTGTAATTTTGACTGATTAATGGAGTATTTATTTTCCTTCTCAATCAATATTATTATTCTTTAAGTCTTATCTATATTTATTTTATTAATGACAAAGGTGGAGAAACGAAGAAAAGGATAACCATATATGTTTTTGATTCATTTTTATCCTATGATAAAACCCAAACATTTATGAGGGGGGGGGGGGGGGCTTGCAAACCTCACTCTGTGTACGTAAGCTACAAAAATTATGAAGGTCTAAGACTCGGGTGGGGCTTACAAATCTAACTCTAATTTTTAGTTGATTATTTATTAAGTAAAAATTGTTCATCAAAATAATAGTATTTGTCATCATGCAAAAAGGGGGAGATTGTTGGAACATGTTTGGGACGCTAATAGTTTCATTAAGTATGCAGAATCTTAAAGATAAGGGAAGTAAACTCTGAATTCTAGATAAAGCAGACCCTCGATAAAGCAGACTTTGGAAAAAGCAGACTATGGACTCTGGACAAGAGACTATGGACTCTGAACTTCAACACATTCTTGAAGCTAGCTGAAATATGCCCACGGAATGCATCGCACGCTCGAAGGTACAACAGAGTCTCCATCAAACTTTATTTATCCCAAAAGAGAGAAGGGAAAATATCAAGAAAACCCGAGGAAACAGAGAAACGGGTACAAAAGTCGGTTATCCAAGGGGAAGGTATTAGTGCCCCTCACATCCATGGTACTCCATGGGAACCGTTTTAAACGCTCTTGCTTGGATGGGTGTTATAATCTTCATATGAATTCAAAAAATAAAGGGATTAGGAAAAGAGTGCTCGAGGAGGATTGTGGCCCCCATGCCTACGTATTCTCATTATGCAATGAGAAAGCCAGAGCCTCATAGTTCGTGGAACCAGAGAAAGAAAAAGGGGGGAGGAAAGAAGGGTGGAGAAATGTGCTCGTCAAGGACTTGCATCATCGTGCCTACGTATCCTCATAGTGCAATAAGGAAGTCAGAGCTCCATAGTTTGGAGGACGAAGATGGAGAAAAGATAATTATGGGTGGTGTTTAAACCAAAGGAAAAAAGATGGTGTCAAAACCAAGAAAAGTAAGGGTTAACCATAAAGGTGTGTCCCTAAAAAAGGATATGAGGTTAATCATAAATGTGTGTCCCTCAAAAAGGATAGGGGGTTAACCATAAATGTGTATCCCTGAAAAATGATAGGGGGTTAACCGTAAAGGTGTGTCCCCCAAAAATGATACGGGGTTAACTATAAAGGTGTGTCCCTGGAACAGGATAAGGGGTTAACCATAAATGTGTATTCGTAAGAAAGCAATGGGGGTTAACCACAAAGGTGTGTCCCAAAAGAAAAGGATAGGTGGTTAACCATAAAGTTATGTCCCTAAGAAATAATAGGGGGTTAACCATAAAGGTGTGTCCCTAAAAAAGGATAAGGGGGTTAACCATAAAGGCGTGGGTGCAAAATGTACTAAACCTAAGCAGATGAATGCAATAAGCGAGAGACACAAAGAAAATGGAGATACGAACAAATCGATATGAATAGAAAACCTATAAATCATGCCCACAAGTCCATGAGGATCTTCATGTTGAGATAGGGTCATGCACAAAGTACCTTACCAGTCCTTAGATCCAATGTTACTCCAGGTCAAGCAAAGGGTCTAAGGCCTAAGTCCAAAGTCCATAGTCCAAACTCCAAGTCAAGCACATGGGAAAGTGATCAAGTTCTTTAAGTCTTTTATTATGTTTTAATTTTATTAAGAGTGTCTTAACAAGAATCAGATGAAATGGAAAGAATCAAGTGCAACAAGATAAAGATGTTAGGAGTTAGGAGCGTAAAAGTAAATGACTTAAATTAAATGACAAGAAAGTAAAGTCAGTAAGTCAATAGTTGGTAACTATTAGTGGTTAATTGGCAGTATCGAGACAATTTAGCACTATGTTAAGCAATCGTAAGTAGGCTTACGTAGAAGACGTACCTATCTGAGGTCGGTCAATAATAATCGATGTGATAAACATGTTAGAGAATTAACACAAAGTTAATCTCCTGAAAGATGCCACACAATGGTTTAAAACAAAGAAGAAGAGGGATGAAGATAGAAAGAGTGAAGCAGTCACATAGGGACCCATCTATCCACAACTCAGAGGACTCAAAATATGGTGCATCGAGGGATAACTTATCATTAATGCAAAGTATTGAAGATGATTCATGACCATCCATCAACATATTTGGATCACAAAAGGTTTAATCAACCTCAAGTCCATCTATCAATGATTTGGAATATGGAATATTTGATCCATACAATAACTAATACCAACCAAGTCAAAATATGAACAAAATTGAATTTAAAATGAACAATAATCAAAATGAAATGAAATAAAATTCAATATAAAAAATATGTGATCAAAATATTACTAAAATAATAAAATGTAAAATATTAAAATGATATTAAAAATAACAAACAAAACAAAATAATAATAATAATGAAAAAAATAGAAATAATTAAAAGAAATAGAATGAGAATGGGCCTTGGGGGTGTAATCCGGAATTGAGGTGGTGGAAAGCAAATGGAAGCCCGAACCCAAATATACAAACATCATCCTATCATACCCTAATTTTAAACCCTAAAATCCCACATATCATTTGCATCATTGCATACAAACAAGGTCACATCTTGGTCTTTCCCCTTTTTCTTCTTTGGTTTTGCTTCTTGCAGGGATCACCAAGCACCTATTTGTTGTTTTGTTTTACCTTTGTGTTTACATGATTGATTGCTTATCTAACCAAATAATAAAAATATCAAAAATATGTCTTGTTTCTCTTAAGTTTATTATGCAATGTAAGGGCTTTTTTACCAATGGCATCTCAAACTTTTGTGGCTTACTTCTCAAAGAAAATCAAAGGTTCATGTGTTTATTTCCATGCCTTCTCCAACAAGCAACTTCAAGATTTTAGCAATTTAATCAAGAGGAAATCAAGGACACCTTATTTTGAGTTCATATGATCACCCATGTGCTTTGAAATTCAAGGAAAATCCAAGTAAACAAGCTTGTTACAAAAGGTTTGACCAAAAAACATTTTAAAGTCAAAGTTCCAAGGATCACAACTCCTTCAATTCTCAACATTTTTGAATGATTATTTTTGAATATTACTCTTATGAACATCCCCTACAACTTATCTTTACATGACAAGAGCCAATTATGCTTGGAGAATCATCAAACGTTTGAAGACATTATAGGTCATTTGTGGACTTAGTGAAATTTGACCTATTTTCAAGTAACTTTTTCCCAACTTTCTAAGATCATAAATTCTTCAATTTTCAAGATATGAGGATGATTATTTTTTCACAATTTCATTTGTGATGCCCTCTACAAGTTTTCTTCAAGGATCAAGGTCAGAATATGCTTGGAAGGCCATGGAATTCATTGAGACATTACAAGTCATTTTCAGCCATGAAGCACTCAAATATTTCTAAGTTATAGGATCAATTTTTCATGTCAACTTCAACATGACATAAATTTGTGCTCAAGCATCCAAATTCAACCTTTCTTGGCATATTGTAATCTTGGCCATGATTTTAACACATTGCAAAAAGAATGAGATCAAAAATCTTCCTGAGTAGGGTGCCCCATTAGGTTGAACATGGTGACTTGTAACTGAAGAAATTACCATTGCCCGAGTTTTGAACTTCACTAATCTCCACTCCAAGCCAAATTAACATGTATTTTAGACCTAAACATGTTTAAACGAGTCTCCAGAAGTTAATTGATCCTTAAAACGCATCAATTGGCTAAGTTTTGATGAGTTTCAAATCACACTTTTCTTAAATTCGGATCAAATTTGTTTTGCACGAATTTTGCATCATTTTACACGTATTTGGATCAAACACATTCCCTATAAATAGAGGAGGACATTGCATTCATTTCCAAGCTTTTGAGAGCCAAGAAAACCCTACTGCAACTTGAAAATTTTCCATAAAATTCAATTATCGTGTTCTGAGTTCCAGCTTATCTCAATTCAATTTCTTGATTCCATTAACACCTTCGGTATCCTCTAAAACTTTTGTAACTCCCAAGCTCTGAGACCTTCTGAAGTGCTCTAATCAGATCCAGCTTCATCAACTTCTGATCACCATTTGGAAAAGGTAGTTCTGAGCATCATTTAGACTCAAACAAGTTACCACAATGTAATCTTTCACTCTCTGATACTTTCCCCTAACTTAGCTGGTGTTGATTGATCACGTTCATCATTTAATTTTATTTTTCGTGGCTTGCTTATTTCTGAAACTTCTCTGAAATTTCCTTTGCTTAGTTCACATAAATGAATTTGGAGCATAAGATTGAATTCAGGATGAGAAGAGGATCACAATGGTGGTTATATCGTATCTTGAATTTACCAAACGATGAAACTCCGGTGAAAGCTCACCGGATAAGATGACCGGAGCTTTCTCAGGTTGTCTGAATTTGATCAGACACGTTGGTAGAATAAAATGTTTTGATTGGTTTGATTTAAACTAGATCATGGGTTTCGCTTGCAGCGCGTTCCATAGTGTTCTCTAACATTTGGAGTGTTGGATCTTCCACATCAATTAATGAGGTGTGATCCAACGCTCCGTGTTTTTTCTAATTTTTATTATTTTTCTTTGATTATTTTTAATTGTTTTTTCTTTAAAAATTCATAGTAATTTTATTTTTTATCCAAAAAAATCCCAAAATAATTTCTAAAACTCTCTTTTATTTTTATTCATCTGATTTTTACTTTTCCTCATTTTATTTAACTGATTTTTTTTCATGAATTTTCTCTTTTCTCTTTTGTTTTAATTGGTTTAAAAATATTTTTTTGTATTTTAAAGTTCTGAAAAAAATTATTATATACTTCTTATTTTATTTCCAACCTTTCATAATTTTCTTGGCCATTTATTTGGTGTTTTGAAGGACTTTATGAATTTTCCATTTTATTTCCATTTTAAAATTCATTTAAAAATACCTTTAATGCATTTTTATTTCATTTAATTGCATTTTTATTTGTGTGACCCTTACGAACTTCTGTAGGATTTGGATCATGATGGTTTGGACTTCAAGTCTCATCAAACTGAATGGATTTTGGGTGTTGATAGGGTGAAAACCCTAATCCACCAAAATGGATGATTGATTTTGATGATGACTTGATCAAACTTTTGGTCCAATTTGAATGTGACTTCTCTTGTGTGTCTCTTCTTCATGTCCTTCTTCTCCCTTTGATCAATTGGATGGCTTGTGTCCATCTTGTTCATGATGTATGGATTGGTACTTGATGAACTTTCATCATTTCAAATCTACCTCCTAGTTGATCATGGATCATTTAAGGTACTTTGATTGATGCATAAGTTCATCCTAGGTATCATGAAGTGTGGATTGAAGTAATTGACCATCCTCCTAGCCTTTGTGCTTGATCAACCCTTTTTTGTGTGGCATGTCTTTAGGATAATGGTTTATATACCATCTCTCTAGCATGTATTAACACAAACATTATTATTGTCCGGCCTCAGATAGTGTCACTTCTACATAAGTCCAATTACGATTGCTTAACATAGCGCTAAATTTATCCCAAAGAAAACAAATGCATTTTTATAAGTGAGAATGTAAGTCTCCTATTCCTCATGGTATTGTGTGAAAATATTGCTCATTTTCCATTTGTAAGAGCTAGTGGCATACTTGTTAATTTTATCCAAGTTGGAGCCTTTCTCATGAATGGTGTATAGGTTTATATTTTCATGCTTGTGAGTGGATAATTGAGTGTTCTCCAAAAAGTGAACAAAACATCTTTTCATCCTTTACTAACATCCTTTACTAACACTTTACTTGTATTTACCTTTTACTTCAAAGTCATTTACTTTATGCTCTTTTATTTTTATGTCATGTACTTTATACTTTATGTTTAGCATTTCACATCATTTTTTTTTTGTGATTATGTCATTTGTTCTTTGGACTTTACTTTCATATCTTTGTAAAGGAAACATTAATAAAGAAAAAACCTAAGAAAAACTTGGTTATCCTGATTCATGGACTTGTGCTTACTATCCTTGGCATCATTGTGGAGTTATGGACTTAGAATTAGGACCTTGACCTTTGCTTTGGACTTGTAATTTGAGATCTTGGGATCCATATGATACCTTTGACTTTGGACTTCCTCTGTTGAGTTAATTTGATTTCATTCGATGCATGGATTATTATTTGCTTATTCTTGCTTACTTGAGGCTTAATCCAAAGGAGGGAATTCTTGCTTGACTTATGTCACAAAGCTTGCAATTTATTGGTTAGATCTTTCCTCCCTAGATTTTACTTTATGCTTTAGGATAGTCTCTTCTTCTCCTCCCCCCTTTCTTTAATTTTCAAAATCTTCTCTCTTTTTAAAACCTTCTTGTTTTTTATCGTGAACTACTTTCTCAATAAACCTTGACTTTTGTCAAGTTATTTTCAAAACAATTTTCTTAATAAATGCTAATACATCTTAAGCATATACATACCAATTTCAAGAGACTAAAAAATGCCTAACTCATTTAAATCATTTGTGTGCCCTTTGTACACTTTTCCTTTTAAAAACTTTTCTCAAGGTATTAGACATCAGTCATTTCCATAGTTGAGATGTAATTCTCATATCCCCATAGTATTGATGACAATTCTTTTCCATTTGTGATAGCTAGTGACATACTTATTGATCCTTATTCAAGTTGGAGCCTTTCTCATGATGATGCAAAGTACCCATACTTATGGGTGACTAGTTGAGTATTCTCCTTAAAATGACAAAATGTCTTTTCCCCTAAAAATGAATCAAAACAAACTCCTTTTGTTATTTTTACCATTAACTACAAGGTTTTGATCCTCCATTGCACTTTATTGGTACGTAGGCATGAGACTTCAAAAGTCTTGGCAAACACAAAAAGCATAAAAAATATTTCTTTTCCCATCTCTCCAATCTTTTTTACAAATAACACCTTTTTTTCAAACCAAAAGGCACATTTTCAAAGAGGTTCCCATGGAGTACCATGGATGTTTATGGTGCTAATACCTTCCCTTTTCATAACTAACTCACGGACCCTTGTTCTCTTTTTATTAGTTTTGTTTTAAAAAGTTCTTCGGGTTTTGTTCGTACTTTTTCCCTTTTCCTTTGAAAATAATAAAAGCGCGGTGACAACTCTTGCTTTATGAGTTAAGTTAATCAATAGCTTAATCTCAAAAGTTTTACCGCTACACATCCAAAACTAGAAAGGGAAGGTTCAGAAAACATGCGCTCTCCACTTGTGATTCAAACCTCACTGTCTCCGTCGCGTCGACGATTCCTCCGGCGGCGGTGGAGAACCCAGAACAAACAACAACTCACATCATCATGTTCTACTCTTCACCTTGGGCTCGAAAATGGTGATCAAATGTCCAACAAATCAAAGAGTCAAACAAATTGAAGCCAATAGTTTAAGAACTCTAGAACTTGGAAGAGAAATTAGATGGCCATGGTGACAGGAATCCAACAATTGGAAGAGGTCTTTAGTTCTCTAGGAAAATCTCTTCAACCTGGTAACCTTGGTTTGGTGAGTGGAAGAAGTGCATTCCTCCGACACGGTGGTTCCAGTGACTTGAAGAAGAAGATCAACTCGAACTTTAAACTAGTATGTTACCCCTTACCCGTGTTTCCTTTTCCCTCTTCTTCTTCTTCTGAATTCTACGACAATGAGTGAGAAAGGTTCAGGGATGGTAATGTTGCTTTAGTGAGGTTAGAGAGATCTAGGTTGATGAACTCTGAGAGTGATAATTTTTGTATATTGAGAGAGATGAAAGAGATGAGGGAGGATTTTGGTAGAGTCAATTTAGGTGTATTTTTCTCCTAAAATCTCAAATTTGATCCCTATTTATAGGAGTGAGCGATGAATTGTGTGAATCAGGTGGAATGAAAAGTGTGAGCCTCAAAATCGTGTACAGTGTGATTCAATGAAAAGTGTGACTGATTTTCATGTTTTGTCTATAGTGAAGTTTAGTGTGGTCCGCTCTTGCAAATCAATTTGAAATCCTTGTTGATCTGTAAATGAAATACTATGTTAGTATAGTTAGCATTCATTTGAGTGATAGTAATTAGTTTGATTAAATTGATGTGATTAGAATTAAAAACTGTTAGTTGGCTAAGGTTAAGTTAGTGAACAATGGTTTGACTGAGTGTTGGTTGTTTAATGTTAGTTTAGAAATTAAAATGGATTGTTATCTCATGTAGGTAGGTTTAACATCATTTGGTTGCTTCAAATGGAATAAGTCTGCTTGCATTGTTTGATGGCTAGCTCGGGCATTGCTAATGTTAATGAACTGCATTACCTTGTGATGAATTGATGTTTGCTCGTGTGGCCTGCTGCAAAATGAGTGATGATGTTGACTTTTTGTATTGCAGGATTTACTTGGGCTTACTCGTGGTGTGCAGTTGTTTGGTTTGTGATGTTGCAGGCTTGGTTGATGCATTGCAGGTTGTGAATTGATTTACTTGCCTCTCCTACTACAAATTTGCAGGTTTTGATGCCATGTTGGATTGATGTAGTGCCAATGTTGCATGTTTTGCTGCCATTGTTTGTTGGGATGTTGTAGGATTGTGTTTGGGTTGTCATGGAATTATTGTGCAGGATGCTCCTGCTTGCTTGTTGTATTATCTTCTACTAGTGCATTGTTAGGGGCTGTTCTTACATTGAGATGGTACATGATGAGTGCAAAGCTACTAATTCTTGTAATTGGACTGTCATTGCTTGTTTGGTGTGGTTAACTGCCTTGCTAAAATGGATTCCAAAGTGTGATTGAATGGGATGCAAGTTTGATGCCATAAGATGTATTGGACTTGTAATGGATGTTATAGAGTGTTAACATATGTAACATGATAGTAAGGATGTATCATAGTGTAATACTTATGAACTCATGTAAATAACTTCGTGATATCAATTTAAATCAAATCTCGCCTTTTTTGCTATGCTTTTATGAAATGAAAAACAAATGTTCAGTGCCTTAGTTCTACATGAACTTGCTTAACATAGATGGAACAAAAACAATGCCAATACTTAAAACAAGGCCTAGTTATCAATTGATTATTTTTGAAATGAAATGGTATGCAAACAAAGACAAGTTAGGTTTATAAAGGTCACAATTGATTAGTTGACTTTGGTCAACTGGTTGACCAAAAGTTAACTTAGGCAAAAATGATGCAATTCAAAATATCATGCTTGTGATGAATCTTGAAATGTAATGCAACGGATGAATGGATAAAGATGACAACCAAAACTTGTAAGTTAAACAACCAAATGGCTTGAATTTTAAGAATGCACATTATCTCCATGACTATGATATGCTTATGGGTAGAATCAATGGAAAGATAAACCCTTGGAGCCACTTATAGATGAAGTAACATGATGACATGAACTATGAATGTATGGACAAGTAAACAACCAAGCAAGACAATAGATATTCAAGAATTAAACAATTACAACCAATGCAATGAAAAAAACAAGGTCTTGAAGCAAGAATTAGGGCATGATGCAATCCACAAGTGATTTGATGGTTAAGTAAGATCAACAAGTGCTAGGGCATGGTGCACCTACTAAATTAGGGATTGGGATCATTTTATAAGGTTAAGCTAATTAGACAAGCAACAAGGGATCAAAGGCTTAGGGTTTTGCAAGCCACATGGTCAAAAGATGATCAGATAATCCACAATGCCTTAAACAATGGGGCCTTAATAAATTAGGGTTTTCCATGATCAAAATGAAAGGTGAAGTGAACAAGTGCCAAGGCTCAATGAGTATCCTCACATCACATGCCCCTAGCACTAGGGTTTTAGGATCAAATCAATAACAAAAAGCATCCCACAAACAAGAGTTAGGGCTTGGGATCAATCCTCATGAATACAATGCCATGAATCCCACTACAAACCTTTGAATCTGTGAAGATGCTTATGAATGTTAATGTACATAGGAGATGGGCATGAATGAAATGCAGATGAATCTTAATTCAAATTTCAAAAAAATGGAGGTACAATTTTGGGGTATGACAATTCTTAAACAAGGTTGAAATATGAAGAATTGTTTAATTGATAGTCAACCATCAGGATAACCAAGTCAACATTTCTGAAGTCTAATTTTCAAGGCTTTGAACTCTAATCAAGCTTCAAATCATCTCAGATACGAAGTCAATGATTTAAAGAATGATGTTGAAAGAATATTCTTGATAATAGTGCATTCAAGTGGGAAAAATCAAATGTTTCCTTAAAATGACAAATATGTTGGAATTATTAAGGAATGTACTACCAACAGATCTCCATAATTCACGGCTCAACCTGTACCATTGTTACAATTGTGAAATTGAAGAAGTTTCCAATTCTATCCTCCAACAGTACTTTTCATAATCTATATTTTGAAGAGCGTGGGTGAATGGAAATAATAAGAGAAAAATGAGAGAAACAACAATTACAACCCTCACCATACTTAGAGTTTTTACTTGTATATTTTCTTAAGTGTAAACTCTGAAATTCATCTTGTGTATCTGCTTATTTAGAAGCATTACTGTAAACACACATTCTTTGTATTTTAACTTTGGTTAAATTCCTTGAGGGACTAAGTTTAGTTTGTAGCCTCAAGAAGTCATTGGCAGTTGGTCTTTGAGTTTTTCCTTGAGGGACTAAGTTTAGTCTGTATCCTCTAGAAATCATTGATAGTTGGTATTTGAGTTTGTAATCTAATTGATTAGTTAATGGATTTAATTGAAATACAATGACAGTGTAAAGGAATTTTACACTTAATCCTAAACGTTGAATATTAAGATAAGTTTGACTTTTATTTTAAAAATCTATAAAGTAATGCAAACGGATGATGGTGATGAATCGACAGTGTAAATCTTTTTACACTGACAGTGTATAGTAATTAATCTCTTAGTTAATTATGTCCTTGTGAGAATGTGAAATCACTCTGACGGGTGGACTATATTAGCTTAGTTAACATTGAACCAGTATAAAAATCTTATGCATTTCTATCATTGTTGTTCTTGTCATTGGTTTGCAAAAAAGTTGTCATATCAGAAACCCAATTCAAGCCCCTCATTTCTTGTATTTCTTGAACCTTCAACATCAACATGCTTAAAAAGAACATCTACTATAACACAACAACAACATTTATGTACAAAAACAAAATTTACTTAACATAAACAAGAACTTATTTAACAAAACAACAACATATCTCAGCAATAACTTAAGCGCTTATCTCAATAAAAACAATAATATAAAACCTATAAACTCATCTTAACAACAAGAAAATAATAAAACCTATGTGGGACGATGAAAAATGTTTCATGTATATTTTAAACAAGAAAAACAATTCAAATATTTTGATCAACAACATCATAACTAATGAAATGTTTCACGAACGTACCTTTCATTGAAAAGATTCAAAGAGAATGATTCTTCCTTGCCTCTCTTTCTTGAACCTTCTTTCCTTTTATCTTAATATTTTCTTTTTCCACCTTTGTTGTTGCTTCACGTTGTTTACTTTCCCTACTTCCCTGTTCCTCCTAGCTGCATATGCTTTCATTATGGGCCCGTTTGTTTTGGTTTTTCTTTTAAATGATTTTTATAGTGTTATATATTTTAGTGTCAAAAAAATTTACAAAGAAACTTTTCATAAAAGCTTCAAATGAAAATTTTGTTTGAATAGTTATTCTTAAAATGTTATTTTAAGTATTTTATCATTTTATCGAAACTTTTTTTGGATATCAAAATTTCAAAAAATCACTTAATTTTGAAGCTATTTCAAATAGCTTTTTCTAAAAACATTTTTTAGATACAATTTTTTTTAAAAGTTGTGATTTTGACTATGTTTTGATCTTCAATAATGTATATTTATGTTATACAATTAACAATTCAATCTTTTAATTTATAAAAAATAAATTTAGAAAAACTTGTAATATTTTGAAAAATATTTTTGTAAAATCTATTTTCAAAAATAAAAAAAAAAAATCATTTTTTTAAAACTAAAACAAACTACTCCTGTATACTTCCATATTCCCTAAAGAACAGTCCACCATATAATACCTTCTTTTCAGTCGGATAAAATTAAATCTATTTTGTATATCTATATTAATCATAGAGTTTATGTGAATAAGAATATTGATGAAATCACACAGTTACAAAATTTTATAATTATTTCCTAGGAACAAATGTTTTTATATATATTAAACATTCTTACAATACCTTCATTTTGTGCATAAATATGTTGTCATGCTAATTGTGCAATATTATTATTGTCAGTATATAAAAGTTTTCATATCTATCTTAAGAGATTGGAATTTTAATTTTAAAAAAAAACATAATAATAATAATGATTAGTAAGTTTTCTATGTCACCGTCTCAGTAAGTAAGCTGAATGGAAAAATACAATTAATTAAATTTTGTCACAAAAACTTAATAAATATTGTATATTTAGAAAACACTTTTCAAACCTCCTTAAGAGGCAAGAAAAAATTAAATATTTTTATCAAAACATACACTTTATACACTATAAATAAATCAAAAATATTTTATTTATTACATTCGAGATAAAAAGTATGACTAAAATATTCAAGTTTGTATACTATATGATTTTATTTATTTTCCTATTTCTTATCATAAAGAATGTAGAAGGTAGTAGATACTTAAAGAAGCCAGCCGATGGTAATTTATTTTTCTCATCCTTTTTTAAAAAATTTCTTTTTTAATTTTAATTTATATACAATATTTTATTTCATTTTAGTAAAATAATTTTTATTATGTTTTTTCATTGCAACAGCAATGTTAAAGGAATGTGAAAAGTCTGGTTGTCGACTAACTAAGGGTCAAAAGCGCATATGCGTCATGAACAAATGCAAATCCGGAGATAAATCTTGCACTTTTTTGGAGTTGCCTTAGAATCATATTAGTTACCATATTAGTTTTGTGTTTTTGTCATGTATCTTGTTCCAGATACTTTTTTGTGCTTCATATTTTTGTTTTTGTTGTAATTTGATTTTCTTTCTTATTTTATATATTATATTTTCCATTAAAAAAAGTGTTATGAACAAATGTAAATCATTTCCAGAATGAATAAGTATTAAAATGAATGAGTATTTAAATCATAAGAGTACACTTTGTAACGGTTTCTTATTTTTATTATAATAAATATTAATAATAAAAAAATAAATCAATTTAATGTGGTTCATAGTTTTGGGATTTTGGTTATGAAAAGGGTATGATTTATTTTGGTTTTAATGTAAATTGATATGACCATTTAATTGGGTGGTAATGAGTTTTAATGATTTTAAATTCTTGATGGTAGAATCAAACTCATCAGAAAAGAAATACACCATCTATGTTGAGAGAGCAAGAGCTTGGAAGAATCAAAGGCTGGGCTTTGGCTGCTTTGTTAAACATGTATTTTAATTCTGTTCATATCCATATGATTTCATTTTTACTGATCATTATGCCTTATTATTTAATCTTTGAATTAAATTTGTGCATAAATTAAAATTGATTTATAATGTTATTATTTTGTTAAGCAATTGTATAAGAGATCTTATTTATTTAATTTTGTTCTCTCGTATAATTGAGTTACTATGTCTAGTGATCGTTATAATTTTGATTAATTTGGATTAGTCACAACATCCTTAAATTAATTGAAATTATTTTTTTAAAATTTGAGATCACATAAATTATTAGACATAAAATTGTAATTAATTATACGTGGTATAATGAATTTTATCCTACATGAATTTTTATTATATTTGTATGATTAATTAGGATAAAATGTCAAAATATTTTCATAACTTGCCCACAGGAATTATGAATTGGTACATAATTTGATAGTTTTATCATAAAGTATTAATTTTGGATAGAAAAAACAAATTTATATCATGCACGTAAAGTGTGAGGTTTGAAAAATCTATCGCAATTTTTTTTTAAATCTTATTACATTAAAATTTAGCCAACAGGTAATTTTTATGTTGCAAGATTTATTGTATGGTATGTTTATATTGATAATACATACAATTTGGATAATATTTATGCCTCAAATTTTGACATCAATTTTGGTTATCTTTTTAGCTTCTCAACCTGCTAATTTTTCTGATATCCGATGTGATATTCCCGAGCTTAGAGGAGATAACTATAAGGTGTGGAAGGAAAGAATTCTCCTCCATCTAGGATGGATGGACATAGATTATGCTATTAGGAAAGACGAACCACCTGCAATTACAGATGAAAGTACTCCAACTGCAATCGCATTATATGAGCGGTGGGAGAGATCCAACCGACTCAGTGTGATGTTCATTAAGACTAAGGTCACAGGTGGAATATGTGGTTCTGTCGATCAGCATGAGAATGTCTGTGATTTGCTGAAAGCCATTGACGATCAGTTCGTCACTTCTGAAAAGGCTTTAGCAAGCACATTAATTATGAAATTTCCTCCTACCGACTCACTAGTGTGAAAGGTGTGCGTGAGCACATAATGAAAATGCGCGACATTTCAGCTCAACTTAAGAAACTTGAGGTTGATATGTCTGACTCCTTCCTGGTGCACTATATTCTGAACTCTCTTCCGTCTGAGTATGGGCCTTTCAAGATCTCCTACAATACACATAAAGACAAATGGACAATCAATGAATTAATGATCATGTGAGTTCAGGAAGAAGAAAGGCTTGTAATGGAACAGAGTGAGAGTGCATTGCTGACAAGCATTCGTGGGAAGAACAGAGCTTTCAAAACTGACAAGTCACAAGCCAATCAGAAAGGGAAATTCAAAATACTACCGCAAGGTGATATCAAGAAAGAAGCAAAATTTTACTTTTGTAAAAAGGGAGGACACATGAAGAAGGAATGCCCTGGATTCAAAGAATGGCTTGAGAAGAAAGGTAATTTATTCTCATTTGTTTGTTATGAATCTAATATGACTGATGTTAATATTAACACCTGGTGGATTGATTCTGGATCAACAATCCATATAACAAATTCCTTACAGGGTATGCAAAACCTAAGGAAGCCAGTGGGAAGTGAGCGGATTGTCCTATCAAGAAGCAGGATGGGCTCACATGTGGAAGCTATTGGAACTTGCAATTTAATTTTGAATAATGGTTTTGTTTTGAAATTAGAAAGGACCTTTTATGTACCAAGTTTCTCACGAAACTTGATTTCAGTTTCTAGACTTGTACCTTTTGGATATTCCTTTAATTTTAAAGACACCTTGTTTGAATTATTTTATAATTCGGAATGTGTTGGGAATGGTATATTGTCTGATGGTCTTTATCGTATTAATTTACAAATCAAATCCATTTATAGTTCAATGCATGTTTAAACTGGCACTAAGCGGTGTAATATTAATGAGAATTCTTCTATGTTATGGCATCGGAGATTACGACATATCTCCATAGAGAGAATTAAAAGGTTAGTAAAAGATGGGGTACTTAATACTCTAGATTTTGTTGACTTTGAAACTTGTGTTGACTGCATTAAGGGAAAGCAGACCAACATGTCTAAGAAAGGTGCCAATAGAAGTTCAAGTATATTAGAAATAATTCATACAGACATATGTTGTCCTGATATGGATGCATATGGTCAGAAATATTCCATCACTTTCATAGATAATTACTCACGATATATGAATATTTATTTGCTTAACAATAAATATGAAGCATTGGATGCCTTCAAAGTCTTTAAGGCTGAAGTTGAGAACCAGTGTGGAAAACAAATAAAGATAGTGAGATCAGATCGGGGTGGTGAATACTGTAGATGTTTTTGATTGGCTGCATTTTGTGTTAAAACACTTACTGTACTCTGATGTCTTGACTGATGTCATGACATGCTTAAGTAGTATGCTGCAGAATTAGCTAATACAGGATTTACTGAATGTTAAACTGAATGTTATGACATTCATCCCTGACAGCAGATACTGAATTATAGTCTAGTTAGTTTTTCTGTTATAGTTCAATATTTATTTCAGGTTGTTTTTCAGGAAACTAACAGTTGAGCTAAAATTAAGAGACCTAGCATATAGCCTATTGTCTGGACGTCAAACTGAATGTTATGACATACATTCCTGACAGCATATGCTAAAGTGTAGGCTAGTTAGTTTTTCTGTTATGCTTCAGTATTTATCTCAGGCTGTTTTTCAAGAATCTAACAGCTGTGCTAAAATCCAGGAAACTAACAACTGTGCTAAAATTAAGAGACCTAGCATATAGCCTATTTGTTAGCACCCTAATGTGTGGAAATTAGGTTAACTTGCTTGACCTTAATTTTAGGAAATTCAAGTACAAGGCCCAAGTGCTGCATTATAAAAGGATGGCAATCCTACTTTCAGCAATTCAGGGGTTTGAAGCGTGAAGAATTAAATACATCATTGTATATCCTTGTTGTACTTTTATTGTGTCTTGTATTAGGTTTTACGTGTGAGCCAAGCAATTATCACCTAGATGATTACATTGGACTAGGGTGTCTATTGAGTTGTAATTGTTGTGACACTCTAAGCTTTTAAGCGTGAGTGCTGTGTTTCTTGATTAAAGTTGTTAAGCACAATCAAGAGTTGTTTGAAGTATAACTTCACCACTGACTTTAAAATTATTAAAGGTTGTAATCACTGTTGTGATTGAGGGGGAGTGAGTAGGAACTCAGGTCTTAGTTTAGATTGAAATTGCATTGGGTAGGTCTTAACTGATAGGATTAAACAGTTGGTTTAAGTCCTGAATTAATACCTCTTATAGTGGATTTCCTCCCTGGCTTGGTAGCCCCCAGACGTAGGTGTGTGTGCCACCGAACTGGGTTAACAATTCTCTGTGTCACTTACTGCTTTTTACATTTACCTTCTGCATACATTACCTGTCTGCACAGAATTGGATGTCATAACATCCAGTGTGACATCGATAGTCTGATACTAGAATTTCAATTGGCATCAGAGCAGGCACCCTGCCTGTTAATTTCTGGATGAGATCTAGGGACGTTACTTTCTAGTACCATTAGACGTAGGTGTGTCTGTCACCGAACTGGGTTAACAATTCTCTGTGTCACTTACTGCTTTTTACATTTACCTTCTGCGTACATTACCTGTCTGCCTAGAATTGGATGTCATAACATCCAGTGTGACATCGATAGTCTGTTACTAGAATTTCAATTGGCATCAGAGCAGGCACCCTGCCTGTTAATTTCTGGATGAGATCTAGGGACATTACTTTCTATTACCATGGACAAGGATGTAGGATTCTCAAATAGACCACCCATGTTGGATGGTTCTAACTATGATGACTAGAAACCTCGTATGATATCCTTCTTGAGGTCTCTAGATAGCAAGGTCTGGAGAGCTGTCAACAAAGGATGGGAACATCCAACGAAGACAGGTAAAGATGGAGTCATTATGCAAATTCCTGAAGAAGAGTGGGACAAAGAGCAAGAGGCATTAGCCTTTGGAAACTCCAAGACCTTGAATGCACTGTTCAATGGGATAAATAAGAACATTTTCAGACTGGTGCATCACTGTGAACGTGCTAAAGAAGTTTGGGATACTCTCAAAACAACTTATCAAGGGACCTCCAAGGTAAGGATGTCTAAACTCCAGATGTTGACTACTAAGTTCGAAAATCTGAGGATGAAAGAGGATGAGACTATTCGTGACTTCCACATGAATATTCTTGAAATTGCCAACACTTCTAGAGGCTTGGGAGAGAAAATGTTTGAAGAAAAACTTGTAATAAAGATTCTCAGATCATTGCCCAAGAGATTTGCCATGAAGGTTACTGTTATAGAAGAGGCTCAAGATATCTGCAATATGAAGGTTGATGAGCTTATTGCATCTCTCCAAACTTTTGAAATGGGCTTATGTGAGAATGTTGAAAAGAAAAACAAAAGTATAGCTTTTGTATCAAATACTGAAGAGGATTCAGAAGAAGGAAATATTGGAGGTGATGAAAGTATTTCAGAAGCTATAGTCATGCTTGGAAGACAGTTCAACAAGTTCATGAAAAAGATTGATCAAAAAGGTAGACCAAATGTCAAGAACACTTCGTCTGACATCAGTAGAAGATCAACATCTGAAGAAAAGTTCAACCAAGGCAAGGGAATCCAGTGTCATGGATGTGAAGGTTTTGGACACATTAGAGCTGAATGTCTTACCTTCCTCAAGATGCAAAAGAAGGGACTATCTATCACCTGGTCTGAGGGAGACTCTGAGAGTGAATCAGAAGGAGAATCTGCAAAACATGTCACTGCACTAACTAGTGTATGTGCCTCTGATGATGACTCAAGTGGAGATGAACTTACATTTGATGAACTTGTTGCTTCATATAAAGAGCTATGTGTCAAAAGTCCAGAAGTGTGTATCCAAGGAGAAAAGCAGAAGAAACTCATCAAGGAGCTGGAAGCTGAGAAGAAGAAGCATCTGACAGTCATAGATGGTCTAAATGGTGAGATAAACTTGTTGACCTCTAAGCTAGATCAAATGACAAAATCCATCAGAATGTTGAATAAAGGAACTGACACTTTGGAAGAGATTCTAAAGGTGGGACAGAAATCAGGAACCATGTCTGGTTTAGGCTTTGTTAAGGAATCCTCATCTGAATTTAAAAGCTCAAAGGTTGAAGTTCATAAACTCAAGCAGAAGTCACAACCAATGTCACAACATCATGGACACAGGAGGATTAACCATCAAAAGAAGAAATTTCAAAGATGGAGATGCCACTACTGTGGTAGATTTGGTCACATAAAACCCTTCTGTTACAGGTTGCATGGTTATCCTAACCAGACCCCTCAAGTCAGACCTAAGCAGAAGGCATCTAAGCATAATGCCCTCATCAAGAAACAACAATGGGTTACTAGATTAGCTCACACATCTCTAAGGGCATCTACCAGAGAAGACTGGTATTTTGATAGTGGTTGCTCAAGACATATGACTGGGATGGAGAACTTATTGGTAGATATACAACCTCATACTACCAGTTATGTGACCTTTGGTGATGGAGCTAAAGTAAAAATCAAAGGTGTTGGTAAGTTGGACAGTCCTGGAGTTCCAGAACTGAATAATGTGCTGTTAGTAAAAGGACTAACTGTTAATCTCATCAGCATAAGCTAGCTATGTGATCAAGGCTTCAATGTACAGTTTGTAACACCCTTCTAAATACCCCAATAATTTAATTAAATATCAAAATACAACATCAGAGTAATTATGCCCTTTAAGGGTGTCACACAAAATATTCACACCGTTCAACAATATAGAGGTCATGCTCTTTTATTAATTTCAAACTTAAACAATTGCATAAAACACAGCGGATATAATTTCATCAATCGCGTAAAACATTACATGGAAAATGGTTCTCAACCAATAATAAAACATTCAAAACAAGTTAGGACAACCCATCCCGATGTTACATCTATCAGAGCACGACCCACTACGGAGACTACACTAGACTCCAATAATTAGCTCCTACTCAACTCATTTCTCGTTACCTGAAAAATAAGTGTAAGGGTGAGTTCCTCAATCAATATAACGAGCATTATACAACATTATGTAATGTTAAGTAAATAACGCATCAAATCACCCTAACCAGACCACATACTCAATAACAGCAGTATCAACTCAACATCATACTTAACAATAACATATAGCATATGTATAATCTCAAACCATACTCAATGACCACACAACAATACCAACACACACACACGTGTAATATTGGAATACATCCATTCATATTACACGCCATACATATATTATGCAATGAGACTCCATGCATGCGGTACCGACTATTTGTGAACATATAGTTCAACCTCACCGTCCAAACCCAGGCACGGCTACCAAGCTCACTAGTCCCACTCATTTGAGACATAGTGACTCACTCACTAATTCCTCACCATGGGAATTAGCTACCACCCCAAATGGGCCATGAAATGCACGCTAATCACCTAGCATGCAAACAATCAACAACAGTCCAATAATGACTAACTCACTAATTCCTCACCATGGGAATTAGCTACCACCCCAAATGGGCCACAATGTGCAAGCTAATCACCTAGCAAATGCAACATCAACAACAATTCCAGAATAGACACATGCTCACACTCTAAGCCACAAAACAGTCTATTCACAATGCATACATAACTGATACATTCACAGCATCATGCATACCATCACATATCATCAACACATTTATCACGAAAGCATATCATATCATGCCATATAATCAATCATAGTATTAGCACACTCTACTAATACCTATGCTACTCAAAACAATGGGAAATGATCCCTACAACATCATATCTCAGCTAAGTCACATCACTCAGTCTAAACAGTCAAAAACTGCACAACAACAACACAGAAAATCTCCATTCTGCCCATATGCGTATTGCCCATGCCATACGCGTATTGCCCACACCTGACCAAAGTCCATACGCGTAACGCCCATGCCCATACGCGTATGCTACGCGTATCACATTCCCATACGCGTACCACCAGAGACCAAAACACGTTCAAAACCTCATCTCTTTCACTCATACGCGTATGACATACACCATACGCGTACCACATCCAGGGATATGCGTATCACACGCGTATGGCGCGTACCAGCGCCAAAACTCCCACTTCCAAGCCACTCCATACGCGTATTGCCTAGTGCCATACGCGTACCAGCCCATCTCATACGCGTATTGCCTAGTGCCATACGCGTATGACCAGAGACCACAATTCCAGGTCTGTCATGGTTTCTCTGCTACGAATTCTCAAATCTACACTTCCACAATCCAATTTTTCATACACTTTCGTTCGTTTTATCAATTACAACTCAGATACATTCAACTTCTCAAATTGCTAACCTTACTACATCTAATTCCTACGAATTTCATCGATTATCATTCAATTTCGTTCATCCCAACATTTCACAGATTTTCAGCATACATCAATCCAATCAGAGGTAAAACAATGATTATTACTACCCAGTACATATTATCATATAATACCCCTTAACCGATGATAAACCCCCCTTACCTGAGTTAATCCGGCAGCTTCCGAGCTCCAAGCTTCTCCTTCCTTCAACCTTCGTTCTCTGGCTTTTTGCCCTTTCTGCCTCTTTTCCCTTTTCACGTGAAATTCACCTTTTTACCAAAAATGGGATTTTTCTAAATTCCAACTTATATATTATTCCAATAAATAATTATCCCAATAATTATTATTCCAAAATAATAATAAAATAATAATAATCCAAACTTCCAATTATTCAATTAAATTAATAAATAAAATATTAATTTAAATTAAATAATTAGCTTAGTTTAATTGGGGTGTTACAACTCTCCCCCACTAAAAGAGTTTTCGTCCTCGAAAACATACCTCAATCAAACAACTCCGGATAAGATTCTTTCATCTGGCTCTCTAGTTCCCAAGTCACATTGCCACCTGCTGGTCCTCCCCAAGCTACCTTCACCAAGGCAATCTCTTTACCCCGCAACTGCTTCAACTCTCGATCCTCGATCCTCATAGGTGATGTCTCAACAGTCAGGTTATCTCTCACCTGTACATCATCTATTTGGACTACATGCGACGGATCATGAATGTATCTCCTCAACTGAGACACATGGAAAACATCATGCAAATTCGCAAGTGACGGCGGTAAAGCGATACGATAGGCTACCTCTCCTATCCTCTCCAAAATCTGATAAGGACCAATAAAACGAGGCGTCAACTTCTTCGACTTCAAAGCTCGACCAACTCCAGTTATCGGAGTAACACGAAGAAACACGTGATCTCCCTCTTGGAACTCAAGTGACTTCCTCCTCTTATCATGATAACTCTTCTGACGACTCTGAGCAATTCTCATCTTCTCCTGAATCATCTTAATCTTTTCTGTAGTTTGTTGAACAATCTCCGGTCCAACCACAGCACTCTCACCGGACTCATACCAACATAAAGGTGTCCGACATCTCCTACCATACAAAGCTTCAAACGGTGCCATACCAATACTCGAATGAAAACTATTGTTGTAGGTAAACTCAATCAAAGGTAAATAACAATCCCAAGTACCTCCTTTTTCCAAAACACAAGCTCTCAAAAGATCCTCCAATGACTGAATCGTCCTCTCAGTCTGACCATCAGTCTGCGGATGATATGCAGAACTCAATCTCAGCTTAGTTCCCAAAGCCTTCTGCAACCCTTCCCAAAACTTCGATGTAAATCTAGGATCTCTGTCCGAAACAATACTCGACGGAATGCCATGCAAACTTACAATCTTCTCAATATACAACTCGGCTAATCTCTCCAGCGGATAATCCATTGTAATCGGAATGAAATGAGCCGACTTCGTCAATCTATCAACAATCACCCAAATAGCCTCAAAATTCTTACTTGTCCTCGGCAAACCAGAAACAAAATCCATACTGATACTATCCCACTTCCACTCTGGAATAGCCAACGGTTGCATTAGCCCAGACGGCTTCTGATGCTCAATCTTCGACTTCTGACAAGTCAAACAGGAATAAACAAAACCCGCAATTTCTCTCTTCATTCCCGGCCACCAAAATAACTTCTTCAGATCATGATACATCTTCGTAGCTCCAGGATGAATACTCAAGCCACTACGATGTCCTTCTTCCAGAATACTCTTCTTAAGCTCAGTAACATCCGGAAGACACACCCGATCACCAAATCTCAAAACACCATTCTCATCAACTCTGAATTCACCACCTTGACCTTGATTCACTAAAGTCAACTTATCAACCAAAAGCATATCGGATTTCTGACCCTCTCTGATCTCATCCAGAATACCACTCGTTAACTTCAGCATTCCCAATTTAACACTATTGTGAGTACTCTCACACACCAAACTCAAGTCTCTAAACTGCTCAATTAAATCCAATTCTCTAACCATTAACATAGACATATGCAATGATTTCCGACTCAATGCATCAGCCACTACATTTGCTTTACCCGGATGGTAATTCAAACCAAAATCATAATCCTTCAGAAATTCTAACCATCTCCTCTGTCTCATATTCAGCTCTTTCTGATCAAACAAATACCTCAAACTTTTATGATCACTGAAAACCTCAAATCTTGATCCGTACAAATAATGCCTCCACAACTTCAGAACAAACACCACAGCTGCCAACTCTAAATCATGTGTCGGATAGTTCCTCTCATGAACCCTTAGTTGTCTCGAAGCATAAGCTATAACCTGCTTATTCTGCATCAACACACCACCTAGACCCAACAATGAAGCATCACAGTAAACCTCAAATAATTCCGACGAACTCGGTAATATCAGGATAGGAGCAGTAGTTAACCTTCTCTTTAACTCTTGGAAACCTTCTTCACATTTTGAGTCCCAAACAAACGCTTGCCCCTTTCTAGTCAACATCGTCAACGGTAACGCCAACTTAGAAAATCCCTCAATGAACTTCCTATAATAACCAGCCAAACCAAGGAAACTTCGAATCTCAGTAACAGACTTCGGAGCTTCCCACTTAGATACCGCTTCTATCTTAGAAGGATCAACAGCAACACCACCTCTTGAAATCACATGCCCAAGAAAACTAACTTCTTCTAACCAAAATTCACACTTAGACAGTTTAGCAAATAACTACTTTTCTCGTAGCACTCCTAAGACCACTCTCAAATGCTCAGCATGCTCTTCTTCAGATTTCGAATACACCAAAATGTCATCAATAAACACCACCACAAACTGATCCAAGTACGGATGGAAAATCCTATTCATGTACTCCATAAATACTCCAGGCGCATTAGTCACACCAAAAGGCATTACAGAATACTCATAATGTCCATACCTCGTTCTAAAAGCAGTCTTCTGAATATCCTCAGCTTTCACACGTATCTGATGATACCCAGATCTCAAATCTATTTTGCTGAACACACTTGCACCAACCAACTGATCCATCAAATCATCAATCCTCGGCAAAGGATACCGATTCTTGATCGTCACTTTATTCAGTTGTCTGTAGTCCACACACAACCTCATAGTACCTTCTTTCTTCTTAACCAATAACACTGGTGCACCCCACGGTGACACACTCGGACGAATAAATTGCTTATCCAACAGATCTTCCAACTGACTCTTCAATTCAGCTAGCTCAACAGCAGACATACGATAAGGAGCCATCGATATCGGTCTAGTACCAGGTACCAAATCAATCGAAAACTCAACTTCACGCTCTGGTGGCAATTCATTCACCTCTTCCGGAAACACATCAGGAAAATCACACACCACTGCTAGATCACCAATCACCAGTTTATCTTTAGCCTCCAAAGTCGCTAACAGCATAAACAACTCTGCCCCATCTGCCACTTCCTCATTCACCTGTCTTGCAGATAGAAATAAACTCTTTCCTTCCTCAACCTCAGGAAATATCACAGTCTTATCAAAACAGTTAATAGAAACTCGGTTAAACACCAACCAGTTCATTCCCAAGATCACGTCAATCTGCACTAACGGAAGACACACAAGGTCTATCCCAAAGTCTCTACCAAAAATACTCAAAGGACAATTCAAACAAACTGAAGTAGTAGTCACTGAACCCTTCGCAGGAGTATCAATCACCATACTTCCAAGCATCTCAGATATCTCTAACTTAAGTTTCACAGCACAATCCAAAGATATAAAAGAATGGGTCGCACCTGTGTCAATAATAGCTACAAGAGGAAAGCCATTAATATAACACGTACCTCGGATCAACCGATCATCTGCAAAAGTCTCAGAACCTGATAAAGCAAAAACCTTGCCTCCTGACTGATTTTCTTTCTTCGGCTTAGGACACTGTGGACTGATATGACCCAACTCTCCACAGTTGAAACAAGTCACAGTTTTCAACCGGCAGTCTGCAGCCAAATGACCACCCTTGCCACACTTAAAACACTTCTTCTCATTACTGGTACACTCATGGATACGGTGCCCAGCCTGACCACATCTGTAACACTTAGCAGGAGCACTAGAATCTCCCCCACTAGGCCTCTTCATCCCACTCTGCCTCTGAAAACCTTTGCCAGCTGCATACGGTTTTCCACGTTCAATCTGATTCTTGCCTTTCCTATCAACCCTCTGCTGATAGCTCTCAGCTCTGGCCTTGGAATCCTGTTCGAAAATCCTGCAACAGTCAACCAAATCAGAAAACACTCTAATCCTTTGATACCCAATAGCCTGCTTGATCTCGGGACGCAACCCGTTCTCAAACTTCACACACTTAGAAAATTCCCCAGCAGCCTCATTATAGGGAGTATAATACTTTGACAGCTCTGTGAACTTGGCAGCATACTCAGTTACAGACCTGTTACCCTGTTTCAATTCCAAAAACTCTATCTCCTTCTTTCCTCTGACATCCTCTGGAAAGTACTTCCTCAGAAATCTCTCTCTGAACACTGCCCAAGTAATCTCAGTATCTCCAGCAGTTTCCAACTCAGTGCGGGTAGCAACCCACCAATCATCAGCTTCTTCTGACAGCATATGTGTACCGAACCTGACCTTCTGGTTATCAGCACACTCAGTTACTCTGAAGATCCTTTCTATCTCCTTCAACCACTTCTGAGCACCATCTGGATCGTATGCTCCCTTAAACATTGGAGGATTGTTCTTCTGGAACTCACTCAACTGACGAGCAGCTCCCATTCCCATAACATTCGGATTTCCTCCAAGTACTCCAGCTAGCATACCCAGAGCCTCAGCAATTGCAGCATCATCTCTACCTCTTCCAGCCATCTCTATTCTGAAACCCAACAAACCAAAACAATAAGTACTGATAGGGTTACACAACACCTATCCCGTACAGGGAAAACAGAATAATTACGACTCGACACGACCAACTATGCTCTGATACCACTAATGTAACACCCTTCTAAATACCCCAATAATTTAATTAAATATCAAAATACAACATCAGAGTAATTATGCCCTTTAAGGGTGTCACACAAAATATTCACACCGTTCAACAATATAGAGGTCATGCTCTTTTATTAATTTCAAACTTAAACAATTGCATAAAACACAGCGGATATAATTTCATCAATCGCGTAAAACATTACATGGAAAATGGTTCTCAACCAATAATAAAACATTCAAAACAAGTTAGGACAACCCATCCCGATGTTACATCTATCAGAGCACGACCCACTACGGAGACTACACTAGACTCCAATAATTAGCTCCTACTCAACTCATTTCTCGTTACCTGAAAAATAAGTGTAAGGGTGAGTTCCTCAATCAATATAACGAGCATTATACAACATTATGTAATGTTAAGTAAATAACGCATCAAATCACCCTAACCAGACCACATACTCAATAACAGCAGTATCAACTCAACATCATACTTAACAATAACATATAGCATATGTATAATCTCAAACCATACTCAATGACCACACAACAATACCAACACACACACACGTGTAATATTGGAATACATCCATTCATATTACACGCCATACATATATTATGCAATGAGACTCCATGCATGCGGTACCGACTATTTGTGAACATATAGTTCAACCTCACCGTCCAAACCCAGGCACGGCTACCAAGCTCACTAGTCCCACTCATTTGAGACATAGTGACTCACTCACTAATTCCTCACCATGGGAATTAGCTACCACCCCAAATGGGCCATGAAATGCACGCTAATCACCTAGCATGCAAACAATCAACAACAGTCCAATAATGACTAACTCACTAATTCCTCACCATGGGAATTAGCTACCACCCCAAATGGGCCACAATGTGCAAGCTAATCACCTAGCAAATGCAACATCAACAACAATTCCAGAATAGACACATGCTCACACTCTAAGCCACAAAACAGTCTATTCACAATGCATACATAACTGATACATTCACAGCATCATGCATACCATCACATATCATCAACACATTTATCACGAAAGCATATCATATCATGCCATATAATCAATCATAGTATTAGCACACTCTACTAATACCTATGCTACTCAAAACAATGGGAAATGATCCCTACAACATCATATCTCAGCTAAGTCACATCACTCAGTCTAAACAGTCAAAAACTGCACAACAACAACACAGAAAATCTCCATTCTGCCCATACGCGTATTGCCCATGCCATACGCGTATTGCCCACACCTGACCAAAGTCCATACGCGTAACGCCCATGCCCATACGCGTATGCTACGCGTATCACATTCCCATACGCGTACCACCAGAGACCAAAACACGTTCAAAACCTCATCTCTTTCACTCATACGCGTATGACATACACCATACGCGTACCACATCCAGGGATATGCGTATCACACGCGTATGGCGCGTACCAGCGCCAAAACTCCCACTTCCAAGCCACTCCATACGCGTATTGCCTAGTGCCATACGCGTACCAGCCCATCTCATACGCGTATTGCCTAGTGCCATACGCGTATGACCAGAGACCACAATTCCAGGTCTGTCATGGTTTCTCTGCTACGAATTCTCAGATCTACACTTCCACAATCCAATTTTTCATACACTTTCGTTCGTTTTATCAATTACAACTCAGATACATTCAACTTCTCAAATTGCTAACCTTACTACATCTAATTCCTACGAATTTCATCGATTATCATTCAATTTCGTTCATCCCAACATTTCACAGATTTTCAGCATACATCAATCCAATCAGAGGTAAAACAATGATTATTACTACCCAATACATATTATCATATAATACCCCTTAACCGATGATAAACCCCCCTTACCTGAGTTAATCCGGCAGCTTCCGAGCTCCAAGCTTCTCCTTCCTTCAACCTTCGTTCTCTGGCTTTTTGCCCTTTCTGCCTCTTTTCCCTTTTCACGTGAAATTCACCTTTTTACCAAAAATGGGATTTTTCTAAATTCCAACTTATATATTATTCCAATAAATAATTATCCCAATAATTATTATTCCAAAATAATAATAAAATAATAATAATCCAAACTTCCAATTATTCAATTAAATTAATAAATAAAATATTAATTTAAATTAAATAATTAGCTTAGTTTAATTGGGGTGTTACACAGTTCACTAAGGAAGAATGTGTTGTGAAGAATGGAGAAAATAAGGAAGTTATGAGAGGATCCAGATCCAAAGATAACTGCTATCTATGGGAACCTAAAGTCTCAAACTACTCCTTAATGTGCTCCTTAGCCAAGGAAGAACAGGAAGTGAAGCTGTGGCATAGAAGACTTGGACATCTTCATTTAAGAGGAATGAATAAGATCATATCCAAGGAAGCAGTTAGAGGAATCCCAAAGCTGCTTATTGATGAAGGAAAAGTCTGTGGAGAATTTCAGGTTGGCAAGCAAACCAAGATGTCGCATTCTAAGCTTGGACATCCTACAACATCCAAAACTCTGGAACTTTTGCACATGGACTTAATGGGACCTATGCAGGTTGAAAGTCTTGGTGGGAAGAGATATGCTTATGTGGTTGTTGATGACCATTCCAGATACACATGGATAAGCTTCATCAGAGAAAAATCAGATGCATTTGATGTCTTCAGAGATCTATGCATAAGACTCCAAAGAGAAAACGATAGTAGTGTTATCAGAATAAGAAGTGGCCATGGAAGGGAGTTTAAAAATTCCAAGTTTGAGGATTTCTGCTCATCTGAAGGAATAAGTCATGAGTTTTCCTCACCTATTACTCCTCAGCAAAATGGAGTAGTTGAAAGGAAGAACATAATTATTCAAGAGTCTGCTAGAGCTATGATTCATGCAAAGAAGCTTCCTATGCACTTTTGGGCTGAAGCTATGAATACAACCTGCTATGTTCACAACAGAGTTACCTTGAGAAAGGGAACCTCTTCCACTCTGTATGAAATATGGAAAGGCAGAAAACCTACTGTGAAGTACTTTCACATCTTTGGAAGCAAATGTTACATTCTTACAGATCGTGAACAGAGAAGAAAAGTGGACCCCAAAAGTGATGAGGGTATATTCCTGGGATACTCTACTAACAGCAGAGCATACAGAGTTTTCAACTCCAGAACTAATGTCCTGATGGAATCCATAAATGTTATTGTTGATGATAAAGATGAAGAATCCAATGTCATAGAGGATGTTGGAACATTCCTTGAGACTTCAACAGAAATACCAGTCAAGACTGAAGATGTGCAGGATACTCCTCCTGGACTTGAGTTAGAAGCATCCAACAAGGTGCCTTCTATCAGGATTCAGAAAGACCACCCTAAGGATCTTATCATAGGAGATCCCAATAGTGGTGTGATTACCAGATCACGGGAGAATAGCTCAAATTCCTGCTTTGTATCCAAGGTTGAGCCTAAAAATGTGAAAGAATCTCTGACTGATGAATATTGGATCAATGCTATGCAAGATGAACTGGAGCAGTTTAAAAGGAATGAAGTATGGGAGTTAGTTCCAAGACCTGAAGGGACTAACATCATTGGTACCAAGTGGATTTACAAGAACAAGTCTGATGAGAAAGGAGTAATCACTAGGAATAAAGCAATACTAGTGGCACAAGGGTATACTCAAGTTGAAGGGGTTGATTTTGATGAGACTTTTGCACCTGTTGCAAGACTTGAGTCAATAAGGTTGCTGTTAGGTGTTGCCTGCATTCTGAAGTTCAAATTGTTCCAAATGGATGTGAAGAGTGCCTTTTTAAATGGCTACTTGAATGAAGAAGTCTATGTGGAACAACCTAAAGGGTTCATTGATCATAACCTACCAAAACATGTGTACAAGTTAAGGAAAGCTCTGGATGGGTTGAAGCAAGCTCCTAGAGCTTGGTATGAGAGGTTGACTGAATTTCTGACTACTAATGGTTACAGAAAAGGAGGGATAGATAAGAATTTGTTTGTGAAGGATGAAGATGGCAAAATCATGATTGCCCAAATATATGTGGATGATATTGTGTTTGGTGGAATGTCAGATAAAATGGTGAAACATTTTGTTAACCAGCTGCAATCTGAATTTGAAATGAGTTTGGTTGGGGAACTGACTTATTTTCTTGGACTGCAAGTTAACCAGATGGAAGATTCTATATTTATCTCTCAAAGCAAATATGCCAAGAACATAGTTAAGAAGTTTGGTATGGATAATGTCAGTCACAAAAGAACTCCTGCACCTACTCATTTAAAGTTAACTAAAGATGAAGGAGGTTCTATTGTTGATCAACTCTTGTATAAAAGCATGATAGGTAGCCTACTATATCTCACTGCTAGTAGACCTGATATTGCCTATGCAGTTGGTGTGTGTGCTAGATACCAAGCAGAGCCCAAAGTGAGTCACTTAAATCAAGTCAAGAGGATTCTCAAGTATATTAATGGGACTTGTGACTATGGTATGCTATACTCTCATGGATCTGAGCCTATCTTATCTGGGTATTATGATGCTGATTGGGCTGGGAGTGTTGATGACAGAAAAAGCACATAAGGAGGATGTTTCTTCTTGGGAAACAATCTCATATCGTGGTTCAGCAAGAAACAGAATTGTGTATCATTATCCACTGCAGAAGCTGAGTACATAGCGGCTGGAAGCAGTTGTTCCCAACTGGTATGGATGAAACAGATGCTGACTGAGTAAAATGTCTCTCAGAATGTCATGACATTGTTCTGTGACAATCTCAGTGCCATCAATATTTCAAAGAATCCTATCCAACACAGCAGGACCAAACATATTGTCATTAGACATCACTTCATAAGAGATCTGGTAGAAGACAAAGTGATTACCTTGGAACATGTGGCAACTGAACTACAACTTGCTGACATATTTACAAAGGCTTTGGATGCTACTCAGTTTGAAAATTTAAGGGGCAAGTTGGGAATATGTCTTTCTGAGGAATTATAGAAACTAAGGATGTTAGGAATGTACTGTTTAATATTTCAAATTATTAAACAATTGAAAGTGTGCTCTGATTGGTCAACAGATAATAGTTACTTCACTCGCAACAAGTGTGTTCACAAGATGCTATGGGGGATATCTGAACATGAGATATCCTATGTACCTGCTGAAGTTAAAGAACATGTTCATGCAGGAGTGTTTCAAGATGTCATACACAAAGTCATGGCATCTGATATGGTTGTACCTGCTGTGAAGCAAGAGTGTGTGTCTACTTGATCAAAGTTGTGAAGCAAGATCAAGTGGGTGTCGTCTTGATCAAAGTTGTAAAGCAAGATCAAGAGTGTGTATTCTTGATTGAAACTGTGAAGTAAAATCAAGATTGTGTTTCTGATGATTTTTGTTGGTCTGTAATTCTAAGTGTTGCTTTGGCAACATTTTTGACAAAAAAGGGGAGTAACACATGTACCCTAGGACAACAGATTTCTTTGAAGTTGAAGGTCCTCTAAACAAGAGGTTATGTTGTTGTTTGCTATCTACTTGTGTTGCTGCTGTTTGAAGTTTAACTTCTATGTGTGCTGAGTGTATTAGCTAATTTGATTCTCTGCTTGGATGTGTGCTTTCTGCTGCTGTGAACTCGGATGTGATGCCAAGTTGTTTTAGCCAAAAATTTGCCAAAGGGGGAGTTTGTAGATGTTTTTGATTGGCTGCATTTTGT
This sequence comes from Lathyrus oleraceus, assembly GCF_024323335.1. NCBI lineage: Eukaryota > Viridiplantae > Streptophyta > Magnoliopsida > Fabales > Fabaceae > Lathyrus > Lathyrus oleraceus. The sequence continues at coordinate 504,184,946 of NC_066583.1, read as the reverse complement.
GTTAAAACACTTACTGTACTCTGATGTCTTGACTGATGTCATGACATGCTTAAGTAGTATGCTGAAGGATTAGCTAATACAGGATTTACTGAATGTCAAACTGAATGTTATGACATTCATCCCTGACTGCAGATACTGAATTATAGTCTAGTTAGTTTTTCTGTTATAGTTCAGTATTTATTTTAGGCTGTTTTTCAGGAAACTAACAGCTGAGCTAAAATTAAGAGACCTAGCATATAGCCTATTGTCTGGATGTCAAACTGAATGTTATGACATACATTCCTGGCAGCATATGCTAAAGTGTAGGCTAGTTAGTTTTTCTGTTATGCTTCAGTATTTATCTCAGGCTGTTTTTCAGGAATCTAACAGCTGTGCTAAAATCCAGGAAACTAGCAACTGTGCTAAAATTAAGAGACCTAGCATATAGCCTATTTGTTAGCACCCTAATGTGTGGAAATTAGGTTAACTTGCTTGACCTTAATTTTAGGAAATTCAAGTACAAGGCCCAAGTGCTGCATTATAAAAGGATGACAATCCTACTTTCAACAATTCAGGGGTTTGAAGCGTGAAGAATGAAATACATCATTGTATATCCTTGTTGTACTTTTATTGTGTCTTGTATTAGGTTTTACTTGTGAGCCAAGCAATTATCACCTAGATGATTGCATTGGACTAGGGTGTCTATTGAGTTGTAATTGTTGTGTCACTCTAAGCTTTTAAGCGTGAGTGTTGTGTTTCTTGATTAAAGTTGTTAAGCACAATCAAGAGTTGTTTGAAGTATAACTTCACCACTGACTTTAAAATTATTAAAGGTTTTAATCACTGATGTGATTGAGGGGGAGTGAGTAGGAACTCAGGTCTTAGTTTAGATTGAAATTGCATTGGGTAGGTCTTAACTGATAGGATTAAACAGTTGGTTTAAGTCCTGAATTAATACCTCTTATAGTGGATTTCCTCCCTGGCTTGGTAGCCCCCAGACGTAGGTGTGTGTGTCACCGAACTGGGTTAACAATTCTCTGTGTCACTTACTGCTTTTTACATTTACCTTCTGCATACATTACTTGTCTGCACAGAATTGAATGTCATAACATCCAGTGTGACATCGATAGTCTGTTACTAGAATTTCAAATACTATGGTAGATACACTGAGAGTGGACAAGCACCTGGTCCATTTGCTAAGTTTCTTCAAGAACATGGTATTGTTGCCCAATATACCTTGCCCGGTTCTCCGAACCAAAATGGTGTTGCAGAAAGAAGAAACCGAACATTATTGAACATGGTGCGGAGTATGCTTAGCAACTCTAATCTTCCTAAATCATTGTGGAATGAAGCACTAAAGACAGTTGTGTATATTCTAAATCGGGTTCCATCCAAGAAATGCAAAGTTTCTTGAAAATCATTTGACTAGTGGGAGCGATCAAATCAGAAATTCAATTTTTATGCATGATCATATAGAGTATGAACCTTCCACTACAAGTAATAGATTAGTTACTATTTACAACATCCCTCGAGTTCAAATGGATGTTGATCAACCAATCATCGAGACTCCACAAGCTACTGATGATCCAGTCAATCAAGTTGGTCATCAAGATGATGAATAATTAGTTAAACAATAAGATCCATAAGAAAATGTTGATTAAACATTAAGAATATCTACTAGGACAAGAAAATTAGCTATTCCTAATGATTACATTGTGTGTCTACAAGAATCTGACTATAATGTTGGAGTTGAGAATGATCCTGAGAGCTTTAGATAAGCCATGAGTTGCAAAGAGTCAAATTTGTGGTATGATGCATGAATGATGAAATGAATTCCATGAAAAACAACGACGTATGGGTTCTTGTAGAGTTACCTAATGGGGAAAAGGACATTGGTTGTAAATGTGTCTTTAAAACCAAGAAAGATTCATTAGGCAACATTGAGAGATACAAGGCCAGACTCGTTGCTAAGGGATTTACTCAAAAAGAGGGAATAGATTACACTGATACTTTTTCTCCTGTATCTAAGAAAGATTCTCTTTGTGTCATCTTGGCATTAGTTGCACATTTTGACCTTGAGTTGCATCAAATGGATGTGAAAACAACCTTTCTTAATGGTGATTTAGAGGAGGAGGTTTATATGAAACAACCTGAAGGTTTCTCTTCTAATAGTGGTGAGCATTTGGTTTTCAAGCTTAATAGATCCATATATGGTTTAAAACAAGCCTCTCGTCAATGGTATCTTAAATTCCATGAAACGATATCTTCATTTGGGTTTATTGAAAACCCCATGGATCAATGTATATACCAGAAGGTCAGTGAGAGTAAATTTTGTTTTCTTATTTTGTATATGGATGACATACTACTTGCAACCAATGATAAAGGTTTTCTACATGAGGTGAAACAATTCCTCTCTAAAAACTTTGATATGAAGGATATGGGTGAGGCATCTTATGTCATTGGCATTAAGATCCACAGAGATAGACTTCGAGGAATTTTGGGTCTATCACAAGAAACCTACATCAATAAAGTTTTAGAGAGATTTAGAATGAAAGATTGTTCACCAAGTGTTGCACCCATTGTCAAGGGCGATAGATTTAATTTGAATCAATTCCCTAAGAATGATTTTGAGCGGGAACAAATGAAGAACATTCCATATGCTTATGTTGTTGGAAGTCTTATGTATGCTCAAGTATGCACAAGGCTCGACATTGCATTTGTTGTTGGAATCTTAGGAAGATATCAGAGTAATCCAGGTATGGATCACTGGAAAGTTGCAAAGAAGGTGTTGAGATATCTTAAAGGAGCAAAAGATTACATGATAATGTATAGGCACACGGACAATCTTGATGTGATCGGCTATTCAGACTCCGACTTTGCTGGTTGTGTTGATTCTCGCAAATCAACATTAGGATATATTTTTATGATGGCTAATGGAGCTATTTCATGTATAAGTACTACGCAAACCTTGGTTTCTAGTTCTACTATGGAAGCCGAGTTTGTCTCCTGTTTTGAGGCTACTTCTCATGGTGTATGGCTTAAGAGTTTTATTTATGGGCTTAGAATCATGGATTCTGTTTCTAAACCTCTGAAGATTTTTTTGCAATAATTCAGCAGTTGTCTTTATGGCTAAGAACAATAAAAGTGGAAGTCGAAGCAAGCACATCGACATAAAGTATTTAGCCATTAGAGAAAGAGTTAAAGATAAAATAGTAGTTATTAATCACATTAGTACTGAATTAATGATCGCTGATCCTTTGACTAAGGGCATGCCACCAATAAAACTTAAGGATCATGTAGAGAACACGGGACTTGGGTCCTCCTTATGATTGTATACATACAGTTTATTAATAAAACACTTATATTGTGATGTTTTCTCATTTTCATGCGCACATCAGTTTGAGAAAATATGTTACATTTGGACCAAGAGTAAACATTGGTTTATTCATTAAGTTAGTTACCAAATTACAGATATATACTTGAAAATAGACATGTTGTAATACATAGATGAGACTACTCGCTTTAAGAGGGACTATCTGTATGATTCACATATTTATTTTTTGAGTAAGTTTTCCATGATTATTTATGCCAATAATCAGTTCTATGGACCAAGTGGAAGAATGTAACCGTTTCTTATTTTTATTATAATAAGTATTAATAATAAAAAAAATAATTTAATGTGGTCCATAGTTTTGGGATTTTGGTTCTAAAAGGGGTATGATTTATTTTGGTTTTAATGTAAATTGATATGATCATTTAATTGGGTGGTAATGAGTTTTAATGACTTTAAATTCTTGATGGTAGAATCAAGCCTATAAATAGTCTTTGATCCCCAAAGCTTTCTCTCATCAGAAAAGAAATACACCATCTATATTGAGAGAGCAAGAGCTTCGAATAATCAACAGTGCACTCATAACACTGCAACAATGGCTGGAGGTAAAACCTCTAATTCTATTTCCGTATTTTGTTTTATTGATCTTGTTGTTCTTTTGTTATCAGGAACATAAAATCAATATATATATATATATATATATATATATATATATATATATATATATATATATATATATATATATATATATATATATATATATATATATATATATATATATTTATTAATCTAACACACTTACGTAGTGCAAGGAGGAATAATTACCCCAAAAATCTATTTAATATATGTAATGGCATTCAATAATAGTTTGCAAATTCTTATCATTTGAATCCGGGGAAACTATGTGTTCTTTACAGAGTTAGGGCCTGTTTGATTGTTTTTTCAACAACTGTTTTGTTTTTTCTAAAAATTAAAAATTAAAAAACTTTGGTTTATATTTTTTAAAAATTACTTTTAAAAATTGTTTTAAATTTTCCTTTTTTTCAAAATAGAAAAACCAAAACAACTCCATAGTGTTTTGCTTTTCAATTTTTAATATGTGGTCTATCGCCATGATTCAAAAAATACGGAAAACACCAATAATTTTCATTAATGGCATTATTATAAATAATGAATTAAGTTGAATTATTATATGTATAATTAAATTCTATAATAATATTAAGTTAACTTCAATAATATCACTTAAAATTTTGATTTAATTTTCAAACATTTATCAATTACAACATTACAATATTTTTTTTGTTTTAATAATTATTACTCTATTTTTAACTAAATATAAAGCACCATTTAAAAAACTAAATATAAATATTATTTTAACTTATTATATTAAAACTTTAAAATATACTCTTCCTAAAACTATTAAGAGTATAATAAACCTAATATTGACTACATAAGTGGAGTTCAGTACATAATATTCACTTATAAATACTCAATTCATTCTTACGAGCATTTCATTTTTTAATTAACTCATTAATAACTCTATACTATACATCAGTAATTTTATATTTATTATAATTTTATATTTTACTATTAAAAAAAGGTGGATTATATGGTGCAAGTGTGCCAACAATCACTTCCCTTAATAAGTAATTTTTTAAATTCATTTAAAAAGTGTTGATGCCAAGTCTTATAATGCTAATTTTATTGGTGAAAGTGTGCCAACAATCACTTCCCTTAATAAGTAATTTTTTAAATTCATTTAAAAAGTGTTGATGCCAACTAAGAAAACTAATATTATTGTTACTTTTCAAACAATAATTCTTCTTTTACCTATAATATCCTTAATTATTTATTACATTCATTTGACTGTTTCTCTCTGTAATAATTACCTAGAGATAATTTTGACAAAAGTGCATTTAAAACTATTTTAAACTTTGTAAGTGATAATTAAAAATGAATAATTTTTTTAAGAAAGTGACACTTAAAAAAGAACGGAAGGAGTATTAATTTTGAGATCTCATTAAAAAAAATTAACTTAAGGATTTATATGAGGGATTTAAAGTGACACTAATTTCTCCTTCAAATTTCTTAATTTAAAATTGATTACATGTCACTTATTTAATGACACGACACAAAATTCTATAATATTAATCCAACAATATTAATTGAAAGTACAATAATCGAGAGATACTATTTACGCAGGAATTGTGAGAGAATCTATGTGATTTCTTTGTGTAATTAGTGAATAATCCTCCTTAATTTTAAGGTTGGGATATTTATATAATACTCCTTGGGTCGGGCTAAAAAAGAAAATGAAAATGTTGGCTTAGTTTCCTAATAAAAAACGTGAGAGTGGAAGAAGGCTCGCTATTACTCAAATAATGGAGATACGGTTTTTTCTTTTGACAAATATTTCTAGACAGTTACTCCTTGGATACTTCACATGTTAGTCCACATATGTTAAATGAAACAAGTCATGAATTCTAATTCGAACAGGGTAACCTTTGTGCGGCCTGGAATGTACTTTGAGTTACTAGATTAAGTCCTTCCTGCACTAGATTGATTACGATAATTTCATGAATTTTTGCTTAATATTTATGTATATGATGCCAATAAAATTGAAGGATTGAGTTTTGTCTTCTGACATAAGGTTTGCATGTAATATTGAATTTTAGTCTTCTAACTTGAGATTTGTACGCAATATTGATATTTTGCACTTCAAGATAGATTGAAGAAAAAATTAGGAAGATTAATTAAAGGGTAAAAAATATCAAAATAAGAAATCGATGGACAAGAAAAATAAAAATGATTTTCTTTAATGATCGAATTGCTGCTTCATTTCAAATATTTTTTAAATTTGTATATTTTGATTCAGTATTTTATTAGTTTTTATTCATTTTAATTTGAATAAATTAATATCAATACAATCTAATTCAATAAATTTTCTATAAAAAAATATGTAAAATGAGATGAGTCAATCAGAAATGTACATATCACTTAAAATGTGCAACAAATTAAAAATAATTACACATCTATATTTTTTTACTAGAAATGATATTTTTGATAAGAATATAAAGACAATTAATATAAAATAGAGTAAATTTGATATTAATATGATTATTTGAATATCCACCGCATATATTAAAAAAACATTCTAAAAATATATCATGAATTTAAATTTAATATGATAAATATTATACTATAAATATTTCGAACTATATCTAAATTAAAATAAAATATATTGAAAAATCATTATAAAATTGAAATACAAATAATAATAAATTTCATTTTTAAAATATATTTTTAAAATACATCTATCAAATACGTTTTTTTTTCATTTTCTCATTTCTAAAACAGTTTTTAAAAATAAGATTATCAAACAAGTTTTCTTTTATTTTATTCTTTAAAACAATTTTTTAAAACTGATTTAAAAAATAGTTTTAGAAACTAAAAACAAAAAACTATTCAAACAAGCCCTTGATGTTGTGCTATTAATGAAAAGTGACATTTTTCTTAGTATTTTTTTTTCTAAAAAATAAAACTTAAAATTGAAAGACAACATTTTTATCTTGTTTTGGTTTTAAAGTTTTAGAAAATGAAAAATTGAAAATAATTTTATTAAACTGTTTTCAAAAAGAAACTTTTCAAACAAGTTTTTTATTTTTTTTATTTTTAAAGATCAAAAATCAATTTTTAAAAACTAAATCAAACAAGTCCCTATTTTCTTGTTTTTTCACCCAAATTCATCCCTAAACCTACTAAAATCATTCATAATCATCTAGGATCAAGCCTAACATATTCATAGTCTAAAAAACACATCAATCATAATAAATCCAACAACCAAGTCATCTAATCTTCGGGTTTCAACATGCATAATCCTCGTATAAATAAGACCATAACTTAGAATAAACACACCTTAGGCTTTGATTGTACATGAAGACTTGTGGGGTAATTGTTATCTAATCCTTGTAAAATGACAATAATATACTTCAAGGTAAAATGACAACTTTACCTTTATCGCCATAAATATGGAATATTTGAATCTCTATTATATTTTTAGGTCGAAATATTACACATAAGATATCAGATTTATTGAATTTATAATACAAACTCTTATGATGAAATACATAACTAATCGTATAATCTTCAACACAACAAAATCGTGGCAATTGAGATACTAATCAAAGGGGTTTCCTTAACAAGGACAGCTAATTGCCTAACTACTAATACATCGTTCTTCGTTCATCATACCTTCTTTCTTAAACTTATAATGGTTTATACATTCGTTAATACATAACATACATCATTTTAATAATCTTTGCACGTCTTGATTTACTTAATTTTAGGATTTTAGATTCATAACAATTATTTTAAAATTGAGGGAGTATAGGTTATTAGTAAGTAATTTTATATTAAAACGTATTTAAATAATTTATTTGTTTTACAGGGTTGAGTTATGATATTTATTTTGTTTACTTTCTTATATGATAGATAAGTGTTAACCGGAAATTTTGGCGTCGGGCTGGAGCTAATAAATAAAGAAGAGAGAATGATTTTAAAGATATTTTTTACTTCGACATAAAGTACATCGTATGAGAAAGTCAATCGAAGTTTGCCTTGTGTAAGAGGGGATTGTTGTGAGACTTAGAAATGCTTCTAAGTTTAGAATGATATTTCGACAGAAGGGTTCGTTCAACACATATTTGAATTTGAATGAAAGAGGGATAACAGTATTTCATTCTTAGCCAGTTTTGAAGAAGAGACACGTGGAGTGTTATCATGAATTGAAGACATGTCGAGTGCGACGTGTCAGTGCCTAGGAGTCTTAGCGTTAGGATTTAGGGGGTGTTCAATTGTTCTACAATTACTCATAATTGCTCAAAGTATCTAGTATGTTGAGAAACGAGTATAATTGAGAATGTACGTTTGATAACACCACTTTCTTTATATCAATCAAAAGTTTATTTATATTTTTTTGTCCATAATTTATCTTTTATTACAAGCCGTTTATCAAGCGCTTTTAATACACTTTCTTTACATTCTGCAATTTATCCCTTTGAAAACGCTTTAAACAAACATTCTTCATACATGAATACTGTCAAAGTGTTCATCCTTTTTCAAATATAATTTTAAACAATAGCACATGTTTTAGGATCAATCTGGTCGATCCTATGAGTAATCAAAGCATCCTTAATTTAGAAGACCAGCGATTGTTTATCATTTTTCACGGTAAACAAATTGGCACGCCTAGTGGGACAGTGCTAGTGTTTTAAAACAACTTTCTTCTTTGAAAATCTTTATTAGTTCTTCATTTTTGATATCTCTCTTTATAACTTCGTTGCATATTACTGAGAAGTGGTAAAATAGCCACAACCAACAAAGATAGACCAAGGAGAAGATACACGAGGAGAATGGTGAATCCACCAAACAACCAAAATCCTCCAAATAGTAATGGAGAACCACCCCTTGCATCTGCGTCAGGGGGAAGTATGGTTGCAGCATCCGCTGCAGAACTTGTACCATCCATGGAAAATTCGACGCCAGTGCAGTCGATGGTCCAAAATGGGCCTATTTTATCATATGTGGGTCCATAAGGCCCACCAGTAAATCCCTTAGGAATGCAGGGTCCACCAGTGACCCCCCTCCAAGGGGAAATCAATTCTTTAGGCCCTATGTGACTGGTTTTTTGATGCCTGTAAATGGTCGCGAACAGCCATTTGGCATGCCAACTTCGATGATGACGAATTTACATAATTCGACGTCAACATATGCGGACACACGGGTGAATGCATCTTTGCCATTACATGAGTCTGGGTCTGGTGTAAATAATTTGGGTCGAAGCCAACCCTTAGGGATGGGTCTTCATACCCAGATGTCCAATTTGACCAATAACTCTGCAACGGTGTTGAGGCAGCAAATGGACGAAAGTAACCATGAAATGGTCCAGATGCTGGCCCAAACGATGGGTATAATTCAACCCATTGATCCAAAATACTACCAAATCAAACCAATAAATGGCAACGCAGATGACGCGCAATTCAGATTTCTTTGATGTCTCACAACCGCCTCGACACCCTTAAAGGGAATGAATAAGAGAAAATCAAGGATTAGCCATCGAGGATGATCTTACCATTAACCAAGTCCCACGAAATGCACCACAAGCAAATGTGGTGAATCAGGGAATAGGAGTAGAACCACCCAGGATCGAAGCCCTGAGAGTCAAAGATCCTAGGGTTGAACAACAAATCCCAAGGGAAAGAGAACCAAGGGTAGTAATGGTAAATAGGCACCAAAATACTGACGAATTCGTACAGCAAATTCGACGTGATGATATGGCAACAGATAATAATCTAGCAACCATGGTCGAAAGAATCATGGCACAAAATGGGGTAGATGTTGGCCTCCATAGGCCAAATTACACATCACTTTTATCTGAGTATGTTCTGAAATCAAAATTGCCCGCTAGATGGAAAGTCCCTAGGTTCACTAAATTCTCTGGGGACACTAGTGAGTCCACTGTAGAACATGTGGCCAAATGCCTAATAGAGGTAGGGGAAATTCAAAAAATGAGAGCCTTATAATAAAATACTTCCCAAGTTCCCTTACGAGGAATGCCTTCATATGGTTCACCACGTTACCAGCGAATTCCATTGATACTTAAACTCGTTTAGAGAGATTGTTCCATGAGCAAATTCTAATCTTGTCCATGAAGAGTAACCATGCGCAAGTCATTCAAATCTTGTCCAAATGAGGTGATATTGGACTTTTTAAAAGGTGACATCAAGGGTAACAACTTTCATGTTGAACAATTTTTCATTTGAATCTTGGATCATGATGAATTTTGAGGTGGAAGTTTGACAAATCCAATATAATTGAAAATTTTCTAAGTACCAAGTCAAATATCCACTTCTTCCACCTTAAATAACTTTTCCTATGAGCTTCAAATGGGAAAGGTTCCTTCATAAAAGTTGTATCTATTTCAATATTATTCAATTTGGTCACAAATTTGACCTTATTTGGATTTTGCATGAAGGAGTAATTCATTTTAGAAGTTGAGGAAAATTGCTTGTTCAATGGTGATGGCCCAAAATGACCTATAATTTTTCCTCTTAGAACATGCCATTGCAAGTTGAATTTTAAGTATATCAAAGAATAAAAGTTGGAGAAGACATCTTGAATTTGATCATGAAACTTGGATAGACTTTATCTCATACAAATTGAGCAAGTTATGGTCCTTGGAAGTTGACTTCGTAACCAGGGCACAAACAAAATGACCTTTAATCTTTCACCATAAAAAATAACTTTCCAAGCAAAAATAGCTCTTGATGTCAACATGAAAGTTGTTTTTAATGTCAAAAATAGTAACTTTTCTCTTGTAATCATTTTATATGACAAAAATTGTAGGAGATGGGGTCTAGGGAACCCCAGTTTTGACCAATTGACTTTCTCTGGTCAACCACCTTGAACCAACTTGCGAACTTGCAGTTATCTTGATCTTTTGGACTCATAAAGGGTCATATATGTATAAGATGATGTAATATTAATTATCCCTTTAAATATTTGATCAAATGCTGAAGAAACTTGCTTAAAAAGTCACACAAGATACCCAGATAAATTAGGGCTTCTAAGACAAACAAGCTTCAAACTCTTGATGATTTCTTGATCAAAATGATAAGTGAAGATAATGGGGATCCATATATGATGTCTAGAACCAATGTGAACCATCTCTTAATTTATCTCCAATCATGAGGGTCTCAAACCCTATATATGAGCTTGATGAGGCATTGGTGGATGCACACACTACCTACAAAAGAAACAAAGTTATACATAGACATATTTTTGGTATTTTGGTTAGTAAATAATGAAAAATAAAGTATGATACATTAAAATTTGCTTGGTGATCTCTCCCAATGCAAACCCAATAAATTATGGGTAAGGAGGATGCCAAGGTGTGATCCCAAAGCCAATGCATATGATGAGATAGCATGAAGGATCTTATGGTCAAAATCGGGGTCTTACACCTTCCCCTTGCATAACTGACTTCCTTACCCAGCATATCTCTTTCCCCAGGGTTTTATCGATGTTTTCCCTTTCCTTCGGGAATAAATAAAGTTTGATGGTGACTTTGTTGTATGTTCGAGCGTGCGATGCGTTCGGGTATATTTTCGCTAGCTTCACACCTCAACAGGAATCTCTTCTTGTTCCATCTCTTCTTCAGATATCTATGCACTTCAAGTAACGTCATCAGTTTTCTGGAAAGTCATCTTAACTTCATTGAAAACTACATCTCGACTGGTGATACAAATCATGTGACCTGGTTCTAGGCATCATAGCCTATAAGCTTTGACTCCTTCAGGGTATCCCATGAACATGCATCTTAGAGCTTTAGGTTTGACCTTGTCCTGCCTAATGTGATCATAGGCTATGCAGCCAAATACTCTAAGTTTGTTGAGATCTCGTGGAAGTCCCGACCAAATTTCTCCAGGTGTCTTCATATCTAATGTAATTGAAGGACATCTGTTTATCAGATGTGTTATTGCCGAAACAGCCTCTTCCCAAAACACCTTCTTTAACCCATCACTAATCAACATGCATCTAACTCTTTCTAAAATGGTTCGATTAAACCTTTCATCCAAACCATTTTATTGGGGAGTACCTGCAGTAGTTTTGTGCCTTGCAATACCAAAGGCTGCACAAAAACTGTTGAACGCCTCATTGCAAAATTCAAGGCCATTGTCGGTTTTGAACCTCTTGACCTTCCTAACAGTCTGATTTTTGACCAGAGTCTTCCAACTTTTGAAGTTCTCAAAAGTTTCATCCTCATTCTTCTAGATGAACACCCATAACTTTCTGGAATAATCATCAACTATGGATACAAAATACCTTGCTCCTGATTTTGATGGACACCTCGCAGGCCCCCAAAGATCAGCATGTGTTCTTTGTTTGCCTTTATTGAACTTCACTATGCAATATTTTCCAAGTACAGAGGTTTCACAAAACTTCAGCTTTTCGACTTTGTCTCCACCAAGTAGATTTTGTTTCCCCAATTTGACAAGATCCCTTTCACTGACATAGCCCATTCTCATGTGCCAAATTTCTGTCTTCGACAAAGGTTTCATGGATGCAACATCTGCAGAACCACTGACAACTTCAGCCTCAAGGGGTATACAAGCCTTGTTTCTCCATGCCTCTTAAGACTTCCTTCGACCCCTTCGCGACTTTTAGAATATTTTTCTCTCATTGGAAAACATATCCTTTCTTGTGGAATTCACCAAGAGAAATCAAATTTCTCTTCAAATTAGGTACATACCTGACTTCAGTCAACAACCTTATTGATTCATCATGGAGCTTGAATCTCATAAATCCAAAACCTTCAATCTTGCAACCTTTATTGTTTCCAAGCAATACAGATCCACCATCTTGATCACATAGTTCCTCGAACAAGTCTTTGTTTGGAGTCATGTTCCAAGTTCAACCTGAATCTATAATCAAATCTTTACTTGAGTCGCCGCTTGAAATCACAAGAACATCAGATGAGTCGAAATCATCTTGAACAATGGTTGTGTTGCCATTATCCTTACCTACATGATCTTTCAGGCGTTCAGGGCACATTTTTCTTGTATAACCTTCCTTCTTACAGTGATAACATCAAATACCATATGTATCACCATTATAAGACTTCTGCGGACTTTTACCCTTCTTCTTATCGAACTTGCCATCTCTCTTTGTGAATTTCGCCTTAACCGACAGACCTTCACCAATCAAATATGGCATTTGCTCCCTTCATTCATTCAAACCCTTAGAGTACAAGGATGATTGAACTTCTTCAAAGGTCAGAGGTTCTCTTACATACTATAGAGTTTGTTTGAAGTGAGCATGTGTTCTGGGTAAAGCATACAACAGTAATAGCGCTTGATCTTCATCTTTTTTACATCGATATTTTCAAGATTAAGAATCAGCTTATTGAACATATCCAACTGCTCAATCATAACTTTGTCTCCACTCATCTTGAATGAATACAGAGCTTGCTTTAGGTATAGGCGATTGGGCAATGATTTGGTCATGTACAAACTTTCGAGTTTCTCCCAAAGACCCGGCGTCATCCTCTCCTTTGAAACCTGTCGAAGAACCTTATCATCAAGACTCAATAAGATGGCATTGTGGAATTTCTATACCATAGTCAATTTTTCTTTATTTTTTAACGCAACTTCCATGGCTACGTCTCCCTTCAACGCTTCTAAACAACCCTACTGAACCAATAGGGCTTTCATCTTCAATCGCCACAGACCGAAATTGTTCACTCCAGTGAACTTTTCAATCTCATACTTTGTTGATGGCATCTTATCCACCCTCACTGCCCCAATTTATTGTGAAAACGATGTCGGAATTACAAACTATAATTGTTTCTTAATCGGTAAGAAACCCACAAGGATAGAAAAGAAGAAAACAATAAGAACACAATGAAATTGGTTATAAATTGATATTCTTTACATTCTCTTGGAAACAAGATTACAGGTGTTACAGAGTAGCAAATAACCTCTCTCCCATTAATTAGGACTTGCGTTAAGCAATGATGAGAGACTAGTATGTTATTTATAAGAAAATTAACATACTAAACTAATGGACTTTTACACACAGACTCATTACACAAGTTAACTTAGAGAACAAGTTAACTTACACAATTAGGCATAACAAACAAGCTTAATTCAACATGCTAACAATCCTAGCATATTGCTACTACAACATGTGAACAGACTTCGAAGGCATATGCTAAGTTCTTGTCGAATTGTCAAACCAAGAAGCTACCATTCGATCATACTAGAGTTTGATCCAATATCTCACAATGTATGTGGTAGTGTACGGTGGTAAGGATGAAAAAAAAATTGGTGTGTGGAAAGAGGTTGTTTGAGGGAGAGTATGAAGATGAGGTAAAAGATTCAAAAAAAAAATTGAGGAAGGAGAGAGTATGTATCATCTACTTATGTGTAAGAAGGAGTGCTTTTGTGTGTAGAAAAAATAATGGATAGTGTGGTGGATTATGAAGAGAGATAATATGTTGGAGCCTGTGAGAGGATTCTCAAAGAAAAGAAGGTGATCCCCTTATTTTATTTCACACTTTTTATCTCTTCTTTTTTTAATTAAAAATGAATCAAAGAGGAAGTATGTGTGGGGATTGACGCATGGCTGTAAAAGAGAGGTCATGCTTTTGTTTCTCCTTTTCTTATCCATGTTGAGTTGTTAAAGGTCATTTGATTCCCTTTTATTCTTTTTCTTATTGGCTATTTCAAATTGAGAAATTGAGAGTCCAATGTGAGTGCAGCGTGTGTATGTGAGAAAGGGGATATATATGTTGGTGCCCTCATCCATGCTAGCTATATGTTTTTTTTCTTCCTTTTTTCATCAGTTTTCAACTTTTGTTTTAATTAGAGAGAATGGATCCATGTGCTTTTGATTGTGTACCATTGATAAATTGAATTTAATGGCTAGAAGTTAACATTATAGTAAACAAATTAGGGCTTCACAAATTTAACAAAATACCAAAAACCCTTTTGGATATATATATTTTTTAGATAATTAAAATGAGCTTTAAATGATTAAATGAAATAAAATTCATATCTTTTTAACAGAGCAAATATAAATCAACCGATTATTTTTTGCTTCTATTTTTATTTTATTTTTATATTTTGGAAAATAATTTAAAATTTAAAAAATTAAAATGAATAAAAATCGGGTGAAAAAATGCATAAAAAATAAAATGAACACATTAAAATAATCTACGCGAAACATATTTCTATATAATAGATAGATAAAGATCAATTTTGCAGTAAAAAGTGTTCGGTTGAAAAGGCCCAGTCATATCAAAATGTGACTGAAAACGGGATCACAAAAATTAAACAAGGATGCTAGAATAAACTACACGAACCGTGGATCAACAAACAAACAGTTGCAAGCCCGATATCAAAAAAAATTGTCGGATAATCCTTCGCGTGATTGAGAATCGATTCAACCGGTTTGTCTGTAAAATCAAATTTTCATTTTAAGCAAAACAAAATAAAGTTGGATGCATGAAAGTTTAAAATTCTCGAACAAAATTGGGATATGACAGTTGCCCCTATTTAATTACCTTGAACCTACATTCATGGTGGAAGATAATTAAATACGAAAAGACCCTACATATTATCCTAAAAGGTGGAGATGAAATATAGAGATGAAATGCATAGATGAAATGCAATAAAGTTAAGAAAACAAGTTCATTGGGATAGGATATTGGATCAATATCAACCTTCAAGTTGACACTAACCAAACTGTAAAGACTGTCATCACCAAAAGGATGATGGTTATATCAAACTTCAAACATCGACTTCACCAAAAGGATGATGGTTATGTAATAATGACAAAGATAGCCATCACCAAAAGGATGATGGTAGGATCAACAGTTGACAAAGATCGTCGGCACCAAAAGGATGACATGACAATCTGGTTGTACTCTGAGTAGGCATCCATGAAAATCAACTTGCGGTAACCTGAGTACCCATCAATCAAGCGATCAATGTCTGGCAAAGGATATGAGTCTTTAGGGAAGGCAATATTTAGCGATGGAGGTTATGACCAATGGGTCATTATCGTGAGGGAGGATTAAGGTGACATCATTGCTAGAAATGGTGATGTCAATTCTTGATTCTTCTTGTTCCCTTTTGGGGAACCCTGGGGATGTGATATTTGTGGTTAGTGATCAGTGTATTTTAATACACTATCTTTTTACTGTGTGCTAAGACTTTTATATGTCTTTTCATATTATTTTAATTAATTTTAATAGATTTTTGATAGTTAAGTTGAGTTCTGCTTATTTTATTAAGTGCTTATTTTCTAAATAAACAGTTATTTACACCTTATTGTTGTGCATGTCATAATTTGAGCACAAGAATCGAATTGGCATGTTCTAATATGCGTCTGAAAGTTGAGATGATAAGCTACAATTTTAGTGTTGAAGTCAGAAGCAAATTCGGAGTGAAGAAGATTCGCATAATTCGTTTTCAATTCAGACTTAAGAAAATAATTAGTTTTGAGCCGATTTTTATGTTTTCTGACCCGGTTTGGATTAGAACCTGAATTCCTTGTTTTGTTTAACCTAGTCCATCACTAATTTTCACCTATTCTGAATTTCTTCACGAAAATTATCTTCGTACTATTTCATGGAGAACTAATTCCAAAGGTGAATTCTGCTAATTACGGATTCCATCGCACTTTGAGGTTAAAATAATTTCAATCCAATTTCTATTCCTTTCTATTTTATTATGTGATTCTTGGTTTCTTAACTCAATTTCCATATAGTATATTGATTTAATTCAATTGTTTGTATGATCCTTAACTTTAATCGTATTAAAGTAGCTTTTTTGTTATCATGTTTGATTAAGTCGTGTTTTCTTAATTCGCAACTGCTTAAATTTGTTTGCTTAATTCGGAAATTAGGAACATACATCATATAATACTAATTGCACTTGTAAGTGGGTATTACAACCAAATATGAATAAAGAATCTTCTTAGAGGGTTGAAGTTATAATAATGAGTGATAAGTCAGAACCCGAATTAGTAGATTATCCGTTTTAGCTTATTCGGAATCAATTACTTTTTATCATTTTCTTAACCGAAACATCAAACCCCCTCTTTCATTCGGTTGGTTAAATCAATTCAAGAGTCCCTGTGATACGACTCGGGTGTCGCTTTCATTTTACTATATTTTTTAATTCTCGCTTTTGACCAGTGTGCGACAGCGGACCAAATTGGCGTTGTTGCCTTTCCAGATTTTATTTTATTTTATTTTAATCGTTTTTCATTTTTTCAACTATTTTTCTCATTAGGCACATTGTTGGAATTTTTATAATCGTTACATTGTTGACTCGTGATGCATGACTACTAGTGATTCTGATTTTGTGTTCTCCAATAATTTGTTTGATTTTCATTTTTAGTTTGATTATTATAATATGGCTGAACAAAGAACCTTAAGAGAACTTGATGCATTTGATTCACTTTTTGTTGAATTCCCTTCTTTATTTAATTTGGTTGACATATATACTTGTGATGTTTATACTGATACTCACTTATCTTCAATTTATATTGAAATTGAAGCTATTTTACAAGGTGATATTTCTTATAATATTTCTTATGAGATTTATACTGACAACATTGATGTTGCAGATGTAAATGTAGCTCTTGCAGCCAAAATTTTGTCGTCCATTGTGCAACCACCTGCTTTAGAGCTAAAGTACTCCCTGTGTTTTTAGAGTTTAATGAAAATTTGCTTGTAATAATTTCATCTAAACTTGAATATGAACTGGAACAAAAGTTGTTACAGTTATTGCAGGAAGATAAGAAGGGAATTGGATGGATCGTGACTGACATTCCTTGTATTAGCTTCTCCATGGGTATGCATAGAATCTTACTTGAAAATGGAGCAAAAGTAGGGAGGCAGCCCCAAAGACAGCCTAAACCCTTGATTTTGGATGTTATAAAAAATGAGATTTATATTGCAGTAGAGGACAAAGAGAAGACCACTTTCACTTGTCTATTCACCACTTTTACCTATAGAAGAATGTTCTTTGATCTTGGAATAAAAAGTGAATATACTGATAAAATTTTCAAATTCAATGGACATTACCTCAAGCTATTCCATGAGAGACCCGCATTGGAAGAGGAAACTAGAGAAAAATTCTCATTCGAAAAGTCTATTTATTCAATCATTTATCTACCTTGACTCCTCTGGTGTGTTTTTTGCTTTCCCTCTCTCTCTTATTTTATACTTATGTTCTTATATTAAGGATAATGTGTGTTTTAACTGTAGGGGAGAGAACCATTTATTTTATTTTATTTCATTCGACTTTCATTGTTTTTGTTTGTTTTCTTAAATTTTAAAAAAAATTGCATGTCTTTTCATTAGTTTTTGGATTGTAAGTGTTATGTGAGTAATTTCTCTATTCTATTGATTACAGACTTGTGGTGTGATGCGACCAATTTGTTGTGCATTTTTGGCAAGTTACATAGGACTAAAATCTGAATTGTGCATCATTTGTGGTAGATCATTAACATTTGTGAGATTTTGAGCCGAATAATGGATAACATTCAAAATCCATCTCTTTCTTTCTTATGTGATTTCACTCATGATATGACTTTATTTGAAACTGTTTGATTACTTGTGCATACTAATATGATAAAGGCAAGTTGTTTTTGTTTTATTTTTTAGCCAGTTAGCGAAAAACTCAACCCTGAAAAAGATCATCCTTTGTTTGAAAACCCCGTTGGGCCTATTTATTCCATTTTTTATTTATAACTCATTACAAGCCTAAAAGTGAAAAACAATGTTATCACCGTATTCAAAGGGTTGAAAAAGTCTTGTTTGGATTTGTGCGTGGTTGAATAATTATAGTTGCGATATTTCATTTAAAAGTTGGTATAAAATAGAAAAAGAGGGGAAATAGAAAAAGAAAAGAAGGATGACAATACATATTCCTTCTGGGAAAAAAAGAATAAAAAAGAAAAAAGAGAAGAGAAATAGCTGCAAGGTTGTTATTTTAAAGTTAATGAAGTTTTTTTGAGTTCAACTCCTATAGTTTCTTTCAACTTTTTTTTTATCCTTTGAATTTTAACCTAGTGTCCCTTATGATTTATCTCACCCTTACCTTGGTCAAGTTATAAACCGAATAAAAGTCCTTTTGATCTTTGTGTGCGTGTATTTAAATGGTGGATATTATAGTATTTTCAAGCTTATAGTAGTGCTAATTTTCATGATGTGCTTTGAGTGTAAATAGACAACCCAAATACTTAAGAGTTGAGGGAATTTTATCATGTGAGGATATTGATGCTTATGATATGCTATTTAGTAAACTGTCTGCTTATTTGCTTTGGCTATCACAAAAAGTTACTCTCTAACACCATATTATTGAAACTTGGAATTAGGATTTTGCTTGTCATTCAACATCCTGAAAATCATTGAAATTGCATGTTTTGTCTTGTTCTTGTTTTTCTATTCTGAATTTAGAATTTAGAATTTTGCTCGGAGTGTAAAGGTTTAAGTGTGGGGGAATTTGATCAATGTATTTTAATACACCGTATTTTTATTTTGTGCTAAGACTTTTATATGTCTTCTCATATTATTTTAATTTCTTTTAATAGGTTTTTGATAGTTAAGTTGAATCCTGCTTATTTTAATAAGTGCTTATTTTCTGAATAAATAGTTATTTACACCTTTTTATTGTGTAGGTTATAACTCGATCTACGAGAATCGAATTAACGCGTTCTAATATGCGTTGGAAAGATGAGATAATAAATTATAAGTTTCGTGTTGAAGTCAGAAGCAAATTCGGAATACAGAAGAGTCGCATAATTCTTTTTCAATTCAGACTTAAGAAAATAATTAGTTTTGGGCCGATTTTTATGTTTTCCGATCCGGACTGGATTAGAACCTGAATTCCTTGTTTTGTTTAACCTAGGTCATCCACTATTATTCACCTATTCTGAATTTCTTCACGAAAAGTATCTTTGAACGATTTCATGGAGAATTATTTCCAAAGGTGAATTATGTTGATTACAGATTCCATCGCACTTTGAGGTTATGATAATTTCAATCTAATTTCTATTCCTTTCAATTTTATCATGTGATTCTTGCATGCTTAATTAAATTTTAATAGAGTATATTTATTTAATTTGATTTTTTTTTATGATCCTTGAATTTAATCACGTTAACGTAGCTTTTTCGTTATCACATTTGATTAAGTCGTGTTTGCTTTATTCATGACTGCTTAAATCCGTTTGCTTAATTCGTAAATTAGGAACATACATCATATAATACCAATTGCTCTTGTCAGTGGGTATTATAATCGAATAGGAATAGAGAATACACTTAGGGGATATGAGTTATAATAATCAGTGATAAGTCAGAACCTAAATCAGTAGATTAGTTGTTTTAACTTATTCAGAATCAATTACTTTTTATCTTTTTCTTAATCGAAACATTAAACTCCCCTCTTTCATTCGGTTGGTTAAATCAATTCAAAAGTACTTACGATAAGAAACTCGAGTCGCTTCCGTTGTACTACTTTTTTAATTCTCATTTTTTACCTGTGTGCGATGTTAGATACCCAAAAGTGCTTATTTGAGCTATCAAATATGGGTATCTTTCACTCCATTTCCTTGCTAAAATGTCGAAACCACCTTTGTTTCAGATGAAATGCAATGCAATGATAATCTATCTTGGTACCTTTGATTTGTGTGTTATTGTGCAGGAAGTAGGCATGAAATAATAGAAAATGAAGACACAAGAAATGTGGCAAAGGGATCGAACGAAACATGCATTCATCAGCTGCCTCGCTAGGCGAGGACTGTGGCGAAGGACTCGCTAGGCGAGCGTCCAGCGAGCGTCCAGCGAGCGTCCAGCGAGCGTCCAGCGAGCGTCCAGCGAGCGTCCAGCGAGCGTCCAGCGAGAAGCTCCAGTATTTAACAGAGGCAAACATCACCACACTCGCTAGGCGAGCTTCCAGCGAGGAGTGTGGCGAACGCGTCCAGACTTGGTGAAAAGCGCAGCCAGCACTCACTCGCTAGGCGAGCCATTAGCGAGCTCCCAACGAGCATTCCAGTAGCAAAACCTCTCAACCCCGCTGGGGCGAAGGTTGAAGCGTGTCCTTCGCTAGGCGAAGGTTTTGTTCGCTAGGCGAACATGATAGTCTGGGAAAGGCTGTTTCTCTGGGCGCAGGTGCCTCAGGTGCCTCAATTAGGGGCTCGCTAGGCGAGTCATTCTGCTCGCCTAGCGAGCATGACAGCCCAGTAGCTGCTCTATAAGTAGCAAGTGCCACTTTTTGGAGCCATACCTAGTTTTTCCATACTTTTGTACTTTTTCCAGATATTTTTACAGCATTGTTCCAAAAATCTTTTGTGACCTAGATTTCATTTCTCTTCATCTCTTAACCATCTTTTACAAAAAGAAGGTGGATTCCCATCCAATCTTGATTATTCGACTTGGATGTTGATCAACCTTCTTCCGAAACTTGCCGACCAAGCTACCATGAAAATGAGTAGCTAAGTCCTCCATTTGTCAAGGTTAGATGTAGATGATCATTAGCTTTGTGTGTAAATGTAAGGATCTTCATTTGTAAACTCTTTAATGGTGAATATATGATGAAAACTTTGTTCTTATTCAAAACTCTTTGTGTTGGTTTATGATCGAGAGATGTTTACCAACTCTTAACCTAGGTTTTCATCCAAACTTGTTTGTTAGCTAGAGATAGTAATGAATGATTTTGTTCACCATAAGGTTGAACCAAAAAGTTGTCATTTTGATAGATTGTGTTAGAGATAAACAATGGATCAAAATGGGAAAACTCACAATGTGTGTTAGAGATAAACACATTGGGAGGACTTTGTGAAATAATTTATCATCTAAAGGAGTTTATAAGTTTGTTGATCGAACATATACATGCAAAGTGATCGTTGAACCCTAACTTTGGCAATATTTCTCAAATATTCAAACCAAAACTTTTACCGCATTTAATTACATTTTTATGCAAGATACCGTGACAAACACCAAAACCCTATTGTTACCTTAAGCTAAGAATTAATACAACCATCGAAAGGCGGTGATATCTTACAAACCCTGTGGATACGATAACAAAAACCCGACACTTAAGATTACATTCAACATGCGACAACGGATTAGTTACCACATGTCTGGTGTATTTCCTTCGGAAGGAGTTGGAACTTCCTCCCCTAGTGAAACCTCCTGCTACGGTGTTAACCTTAGAATGTGGAGCTTTATAAGCCATCCTTGGATGAAAATGGAAAGGATGATGATGAAATATGCATGGCACATGTTAGTTTTACCAGGGACCCATGGTAGGCACCACTGTACTGGTCAAAAACTATAGGTGTACATGGTATCACTATAATGTTAGGGTACTCAGAGGCCTTAGTAGGTTTATAATAGTTAGGGTTTGCCCGCGGCGGAGAGATACCTTGTATGACAGTGTTTACGATTTTTATGGTGGTACGAGAGGTCATCTCATGTGAGGTGAAAGACTTTGTGATATACGTAATATTGGTTAAGTTATTCGATCTCCCTTTCTCCTGTTAGGGGAGAAGTATTTATAGAGTCCCTTGGGTCTAGAGTTTTCTTAGGAATCTTAACCGCACACTTAGTCAAAGTAGTAGACTATTGAATCCCTACTTCCTAAGAGGATGAGGATCAACTATTGACTATGACTTCTCTCTTCCCAAGAAATGTGTTAATCCATGTTACCTATAACTACACGAGTGGAGACACTTTAGGGCAAGGCGATTCCCATCAAAGGGCGATATACGATCATCTCCCCTTCTGAGGGTTATAGCCCTCTCGCCTTTGCCAACTTTTTTTACAAATATAACACTACAAAAACCATTTCTAAGGTTATGGTCACTTGGTTAAGACCGTACCTAAACGATATCATATATCCTCTCAAGGGTAGCTTCATAACAGGAAGAAGTACTAAATATGATTCCATCATATTATAAGAGATTATACATCATATGAACAAGAAAAAGAAGAAAAAATGAGACATGGTATTTAAAATTGATTTAGAGAAAGAGTATGATGGAGTATAGTATGGATTTCTTAAACAAACTTTGATTATGTTTGGTTATCATTCCACCATTATTTCACTAATTATGCATAGTCTCACTTCCACTCCGATTTCTCTTTTATGGAGTGGTAGAAAACTAAGTGATTTACGCCTTCATGTGGTCTTCGACAAGGTGATCCTCTCTCTGCATACTTGTTTTTGCTTTGCATGGAGAGACTTGGTGAAATGATTCAGGAGGAGGTTAGTATTGGTAGATGGTTCCCTCTTCAAGTTTCGACCAATAGTCTTAGCATCTGTCACCTCTTTTTTGCTGATGATGTATTTTTTTTCAAAGCCAAGTCATATCAATCAAGAATAATAAACAAAGTTTCAAATGACTTTTATTTTATTTTAGGTCTTAAAGTAAGCTTGGAGAAGTACATAGTTTTTTCATTAGCAGACGTTACAAGAGGCGGAAAGGAAAGCATCACTAGCACCACTAGCATCCAATTTACATCCAACTTGAATAAATATATTGGCTTCCAAATGCACCATGAAAGAATCAAGATAAAGAACTTTGCTAGTATTATGGACAAAGTCTTCGATAATATAACATCTTAGAAAGGTAGACATATTAATAAATCAGGTTGTGTTGCTCTTAATAATTTTGTTTTGACTACGATACCTGGTTATAACATGCAATTTGATCCCAACCAATAGATTCTTTGAATTGAATCATGAGGAGACAATTCATCTCGTACCAACTCATTCTTGGAATTGGTTATGGAAGCTTAAATTCCCAACCAACATTAAATTATTCCTTTGGTTGGTAATATACATTGTGATCCATACACAAACTATCTTGAATCATAGAGGTATCCATTTGCTCTATCTGTGATAATGAACATGAAACCTTGCTTTATTGTTTGTTTAATTGTAATCGGGACAAGTCATATAGATCTCAATTGTGCGTCCTAACTTTGGTTATCCTCAGGAAGATAACATGATTTTCATGTGGTCTCGTGATAACATTGACAAGTTTGGCATTGTGATACCCATTACCATCTGGGTCATTTGGTGTGCTAGAAATGAAAAAAATCTTTTATGATAACATGCAGAAAGGGACTTTGGTGGCCTAATAAGAGATTCCAATGAAGAATTGGTGTGCGGCTTCCATGATAATATTTGTTACTCGAATATTCTTCTTACGGAAATATTGAGATTGATGCCTGGGAATCAAATTAGTTTTGAGAAAGATTTGAAAGATATTGTGTGGTATATAGATTTCAGACATACTATTCACCCGGTATAGCATGCATATGTTTCAACTCATAATAAGATAGCAACTATTAAAAAGTATATGACGAATTATTATGTATTCCAATACATCACACTTTTTGGGAGGAGAACGTGTACTTCGATCATTTAACCAAACTTAAAACAAAATCTACATTGATATAATGATTATTCTTATCCACCACGAATCTTCGTTTAATGCTCACGGTAGACAACATGGGGTTTACTTATCATCACGACAATATTTTTTTCTTATGTAACAAAAAAAATTAATTTTTTATATTACACAATCCTTACAATACATTGATTTCCTATGTTGTCATGTTTATTGTTCTGTATTATTAATATTTAAAAATTCCCATCTCTATCATCAAAAATTAAAATGTTAATTAAAAAAATAATAAATTCTAATAATTAGCAAGTTATGGTACCGCTTCAGTAAGTGTGCTAAAAGGAAAAATCACAATACATTAATATACTTAAAGAGAAATTTAATAAAGATTCTAAATTTTTAGAATGTATTTTACATCTCTTTAAAAGGCAAAAATATTTAATTATTTTTAATACAACATACACTCTATACCCTATAAAGGTGTCAAAAAAATGTTTTATTTGTCACATACAATTGGATAAAAATATGACTAAAACTCTCATATTTGTGTATGCTTTAATTTTATTTCTTTCTCTATTTCTCATTGCAAAGAGCATTGACCTTGATGGTAATTTATTTTTCATCCATTTTAAAAAAATTCTCTTTATATATAATATATTCTAACATTATTTTATTATGTTTTTTCATTGGAACAGTAATGGAATGCAAAGAGGATGCTGATTGTCCACAAGTTAATACCTTTCTCAAGTTCAGATGTATTTACAACAAATGTGTCTATAGTATAAGAAAGTTTGATGAGTATCAGAACTAAGAGAGTACACTTACTTCATTTCATGCAAGGATGAATAATTTTTTACGCTAGAAAAAATATATTTGATATATATTTTGCTAGAATAATTCATAGTTGTCATTTATTTATTATGATGGTACTCAATAATTGTATTTTTTATTTATTTTGCAATCCTAACTTTGTACTCTAAGATGTTGTTGGTAATAAAGCATATTAAAATTAGATTGGTTTATTCTCTCTTGAATTTGGATGTATTGCCATAGCATAATTATCCCACTTCCAAACAACTATCTTTAATTAATTGCAACATGGTGGTTGTTTATCACAATAAAATTGTGTGTAGGCAGAAGTTTTTATTTTTTATTTTCTTTTTGATATGCATATTTTTTGGTTTAGTATGTATATTTTTTTATAAATATCAACAATAGCTTTTTTATATAAACATTATTTTTTTTAATATTGTTTATAAAAATATTTGTATTAAAATTGTTTATAAATATATTTATGTCAGCAATAAAAAAAATTATTTATAAAAATATTTGTATTAATAATATTTTTTTTCATTAATAAAATATTTGTATCAACAATGCATCATTATTTTTTGTTTATAAAAATATTTATACAAACAATAGATTTTTTTTTTTATAAAACTATTTGTATCAACAATATACTTTTTTTTTTTATTATAAAATATTTGTATCAATAATACACTTTATCTCGTTTATAAAAATATGAATATTTAATATTGTTTGGATAATTTGAATAAAAATGTAAGGGGAAAAATTCACCGACCAATTATATAAAATTAGAATATCAACACTTGTTAATGGCCCACATTTTTGTCCACATGAATCAGGTTTCAGATATTCAGACTTTAATTTAAAAAATTACTTAACCAATCAAGAAGCCTACTTATGCACCCCATCAAAATCATGATTAACCTGTTTTCACAAACCAAATTAACAATTGATTGCAGCCCATAAAATATCAGATAAATCTAACATTCTTCCACTTGAGAAAAATCAATGGTGTAATTTTTTAATTTAATAAAAACAAACATATATTTGAAAACGACTCTCGGATTCATGATTCAGGGTGCAATATCTGAATATGACTCAGTCCAACAAAAGACAAGAAATATCGAATCATGGTGATTATTATATCATTCATTGACATATAACCTTCCACTGTTACAAATAATACAGACTTCGTCAACTACTCATCAGTGGAGTGTGGCAAGAGAATAGCATGTCAATGTGATCCATCAACCAAGCTGCTATTTTCTTTGTTAGTCCTTAACACTTTCTCTCAAATGCCTTAAAGCTAAAGAAATTGTATGGTTTTACAAACCATAGTGTCTTAGCTTCAATATCGTGTCGACCAGCGGCACAGTGGTCCTGGCAACGCCGAGCTCAAAATCATAATGCAGCTTCAATATGGCATCGACCACTGGTATACTGGTCCCGAAGATGATGAGTTCAAAATTATAATCATGCCTCGAACTCCAAACTAGTGTCGACCACAAGCAATATGGTCCCAATGACAATGAATCCCAATTGATATATAAATAAATAATGAGAAATAATAATAATATTCATTGCATTGTCAATTGCTCAAAATAGAAAATATTTGACAATCCAACACTTAAAGTGTACAATTAAAATACAACATGATAAAAAAATGACATAAAGAATAAACTCCCGCTAACCAATCACATTGAAAGAACTCACTGAAGGAGAATTGCGGTCCAAAACGCAGCGGAAATAAAACATTTCTCCTTTAGAGATCCTTACGAATGGTCATGATCAGTGATAGAATATTTACCTCTTGTGACGGTTGAAACCTTTGGTGCAGATCTCTTGTGACGATCAAAACCTTTGATGCAGATCCACGAAGCGATCACGAACGTTGAACGATGACAACGTCTCTACTCAGTCCACACGAACGGGTTCCTTCAATCTCAGTGCTAGCTGGTACGAATGAAGGCTTTGAGTGAGAGAGAGAGAGTGATAGAAAACGAAAATAATGCAACCGCAAATTTTTGCTTCTGCACAAGGGTTCTATTTATAGAACCACTTGTGTGGGCTTCAAGCTAAAAGCCCACTTAAGTGTATTTTGGCCCATATCTTATAATATGCCCAAAATCACTTAAGCTCATGGTACCTTACCATATTTCGTATTCTACTCAAGTACATCGTACCTTACGATGCTCTATAATTCACTTAAGGGCACCGTACCTTACGGTATTCCTTAGTTACTCTATCTCTCATCAATCCGTCCTTTGTGTGTGACCCTGTAGGTTTTCGTAACGTTGGCAATTATACTAAATCACACATTTAATATAATAAACAGTGAGCGGTATCTAGCAACACATCACTGCTACCCAAGACACGAAAATGTCAAGTGATCTGACAATTCCTTCTGTGATAATAATTATGTGTATAATTACTCTTTTGCCCTTATGTCTATAATGAACACAAGGCATAGACCGTGTCATCCTTGTCCAGTTCAATATTGAGCCCATAGACATTTATCCTGTTATGCAGGATGGGCAAATTCCATCTAGGTCACTCATGTCCCTCAGCATGCTTCGTGGAGTACCCATCAACTGTCTTTATGGTTATCCAGTTACGGACAACGTTGGATCAGCAATAAAGCACTCGACTCTACATCTAGGATCCATAGTGGTTTCAGGTCGAAGAGTGGAATACACTATTATCACCATGAGAATAACTTATGACACCTTGCATAACTTTCTATATAGTATTCTCATAGCGGGTCAATCCGGTATAAATATTACTCCTAATATTCATACCTATGTTTAAGACTTGATAACTCTTTATCCATGATCCATGAGATGTGATCATCAGTCTACAACCATAATAGTCTTAATGCTTTAATGTTATCCCACTTCACACTAAAGCTCGACTACGGATACTTTAGGAATAGTGTCCTTATGTTTAATGTGTTCTCATGATTAAGTCACACTTAATACATTAAACGGACTATCTATTCCAGGGACTTTATTAATCAACCATAATAAAGAGAATGCCTTTTATTACTCGATACAAGTACCAAAATGTATTGGCCTCTAGGGCTTACACCAACAATCTCCCACTAGCACTAGAGCCAATCAGGTATACCCCTTATGCCCATTGATCTAGTATGGCCATCATGCTTCTGCTGCGCAAGAGGCTTTGTCAGTGGGTCAGCTATATTGTCAAGTGTAGGTACTCTACATATTCTCACACAACGTCTAAGTATGTGTTTGGATCGTCGGTGAGATCTAGGCTCCTTAGCTTATGCGATATCACCATTGTTATCATAATAGAGACCAATGGGATCCACAATGCTAGGGACTATGCCAAGTTCACTAATGAACCCTTTTTGATCCAAACAGCTTCCTTTGCTGCACTTGAGGCAGCAATATACTCGGCCTCGGTTGTAGATTCAGCAACTGTATCTTGCTTTGAACTTTTCAAGCTCACAGCGCCACCATTTCAGCAAAACACATAACCATTGGAATCATTCATATTAAAGCGTCTCAGCACCTTGTCTATGTACTCTGACTTAGGCCAAGCATTTTATGATCTATCTCTATAGATTCTGATTCCTAATATATAGGTTGTTTCACCTAGGTCCTTCATAGATAAGCATTTCCCCACCCAAGACTTTGCTTGTTGCAGGGTAGGGATATCGTTTCCAATAAGTAATATGTCATCTACATATAATACCAGGAATACGATCATGCTCCCACTAACCTTCTTGTAGACACAAGGGTCATCTTCGTTCTTGATGAATCCATACAGTTTTACTGTTTCATCAAGGCGAAGATTCCATGAGTAGGTCACAGGCTCATCTTGATCCATGAGTAATACATCACCTTGATCAGATATCCATATATCTCAGGTAGGTGACGTATCCTGCCTGACCTACGCTGGTCTTGTTCTACTTGAGCAGGTTGCTCTTACACAACCACTTGTGTTTCCTGCTCTAATTCCTCCATAGGTGTATCGATAATTTGTGATTCTTGAATTTCTTCAAGTTCTACTTTCCTCCCACTGATTCCTTTGGAAATAAAATCCCTCTCTAGGAAAACTCAGGTTCGAGCGACAAACATTTTGCCCTCAGAAGGATTGTAGAAATAATATCCTCTTGTTTCTTTAGGATACCCCACAAATAAGCATTTGTCAGATTTGGGCTCAAGCTTAGTTGAAACTTGTCATTTCACATAAACCTCGCAACCCCAAATCTTTATGTAAGACATATGTGGTTTCTTACCACTCCATATCTCATATGGTGTCTTCTCAACCTTTTTGGATGGAACACGGTTAAATGTGTAAGCTGCTGTCAATAGTGCATGTCCCCAAATGGAGTTTGGAAGATCGGCGTGACTCATCATGGATCAGACCATGTCTAACAGGGTTCGATTCCTTCTCTCAGACACACCATTCCATTGGGGTGTTCCAGGAGGAGTGAGTTGGGATAGAATTCCACACTCTCTCAGATGGTCATCAAACTCTAGGCTTAAATATTCACCACCTCGATCTGATCGAAGAGCTTTAATACTTTTACCTAGTTGGTTTTGTACTTCATTCTTGAATTCCTTGAACTTTTCAAAGGACTCTGATTTGTGTTTCATTAAATACACATAACCATATCTACTGAAATCATCAGTAAATGTGATGAAGTACTGAAAACCTCCTCTGGCTGGAATGTTCAGTGGTCCACATACATCAGTATGTATGAGGGCCAAAAGATCATTAGCTCTTTCACCTTTTCCTGTGAATGGAGATTTTGTCATCTTCCAAGTACTTTGGGCAGTTTCTCTTCCAGTGTTCGGTCTTACCGCAATGGAAGCATGTGCCTGCCTTTGTTATGCCTCCACTAGGCCTCAAAGCAGCAACAGTGGGTCTGGGTTTGGCAACTTCCTTGCCCTTCCCTTTATCACCCTGCCTGGTGGGCCTTTTGTTCTGTCTCTTTCCATTTCCGATCATCAGAATGGACTTCCCTTTTGTCTTCAGATTCTGCTCGGCAGTTCTTAACATGGCGAGTAGTTCAGGAAGAGATTTGTCCATATCAATCATATTGAAATTTAGGACAAATTGACTGAAACTATCTGGCAACGATTGCAAGACCAAATCAGTCGCAAGTTCCTTTCCGAGGGGAAAACTCAACCTTTCAAGCTTTTCCATATACCCAATCATCTTGAGCACATGGGGACTTATAGGGGCTCCCTCAGCTAACTTGCCTTAAAAAAAGGGTTTTTGAAACTTCAAACCTCTCATGCCTTGCTTGCTCTTGATAGAGCATCTTCATGTGTTCGATCATATCGAACGCTGTCATGTTCTCATGTTGCTTTTGCAACTCTGAGTTCATGACATCCAGCATGAGACAAGCAGTTTCATTGGCATCATCGATATGCTTCTTATAAGCATCTCTTTCTGCCTTAGGTGCAGAACTAGGAGGTTCCTCTTCAGGAACAGGTGTCTCCAAGACATACAGCTTTCTATTATGTTTGAGGACAATCCTCAGGTTTCGGTGTCAATCCAGAAAATTTGTCCCAGACAATTTTTCCTTATCAAGGATTGATCTCAAGATGTTGTTAGAGGTGTTTGCTGTCATGGTAATCTACCTAAGGATTAATGAAAATATAAGTATCATTGACATATTTAATCAGGCCTTTAATTAAATATGCTCCCACTATTTTACTCAAAACAAATGACCCTCATCATTTGATTCGGAAAATCCCGTTGGAAGATTTTCTAGTGGGTCGAGATCCATATTTCACTTCGTTCTAAGTCCGCGTAGGCGGATTACACAAAACTAGGTTATTTAGGTAGGAACTCCTTCCAGTTGTATCTCATACAACTCTCGAAAATTTCAGTTGGGTGAATAACTCCTTATTCCAATCCATCATATGGATCATTCCCAACTCTTGCTTCTAAACATATATATAATCTTATTATAATTTGTTTAGTTAAGTTTGACCCATTGTTTTAACAGTTGGATATTACAATTATCCCATCGCACCTTACTAATATATAGATCATGCACCTCGCGTAGGCGAAACCTACATTATCCATTACTAGTCTTGATGAGTGTTAAAACTTGGAAAGCATAAACTTAATATTTAATTTTGAGGGAATTGCAATTGTACTGATCTCACCGGCTT
The DNA here is from genome assembly GCF_024323335.1 of Lathyrus oleraceus. NCBI lineage: Eukaryota > Viridiplantae > Streptophyta > Magnoliopsida > Fabales > Fabaceae > Lathyrus > Lathyrus oleraceus. The sequence goes on along the minus strand of NC_066583.1, from coordinate 504,153,683 downwards.
GTTTATCATATAAATCGTCTCTCACATGCATCAACATACATTCACATACATTCACATGCATCAACATACATACACAATGAAACAGTTATGGCCCCTAGCGCAATTGTTCTCCCAAGCCAATGAGAGAACCTAAGCTAACCTAATAACGATCTAAGCTTCTCCAAGCAAGATCTTCAAGGTTGTCCTCCTTTAGTATTGAATTCTTCTCTAAGCTTCTCCAAGCAAGATCTTCAAGGTTGTCCTCCTTTGATCTTGAATTCTTCTCTTTCTTCATAACATTGTCTTCTTCTCTTTCTTCACAGTATTACATTCCAGAAGAAACTCGTTTTACATACGAGGGTTTGAGATGAGAAAAGAAGTTACATTAAGAGATCAAAAGGAGAGGCACGACACGCAGGTCGTATTTAAAAAAAAAAAAAACCCAAAACAAAGTAAAGAATGACTAAGGCCATAACTGATCACCACAAGGCAATAATAATAAACACATTGTTATTATTAATTTTAATTCCTTTAATTAATTAAAACCAAATTAAAATTTTAATGAACAATTCATTTGAAATGGACATTGTTTTTGCATCCACACAACTCTTGCGCAGGCACAAAACAGAAACCCCAAAATTTTGACTCTGGGAGTGTGACGACCGTCACAGGCGTGTGACGACCGTCACAGGCAATGTGAGTGTGACGAGCGTCACAGGGTTGTTACGACCGTCACAGGTCAAAACAGAAATGCCTAAAATTCTGTGAGTCTGTAACGACCGTCACAGGTCAATCTATGGGTCTGTTACGAACGTCACGTGTCTTGTTACGACCGTTACGCATCCAGTTTGTTATGCTTGTTATGCTCGTCACACGAGCTTCACGCGGCCAATTAACAAACTTTGAAACAGTCAACACACGTGTTCCAAAAACCCTAAATTCACAACTCTTTGACGGCACAACCCTTGCGCCGTCACCAACCCTAATGCGCCAATTTCAGACCGTCAAACACACCTCGATTGTTGATTCAGTATGATTGATCAACAGGTCATTGCTTCACCATACTAATGTCGGATTCCGAAGCAAATGACCATTGATCGCTCAAAGGAAAACAATCATTTAGTGTTCGAATGAATGAAACAGAAACAGTATATCACATATACCGTACTTTGCATTAGGATTACTTATATCATATATAAGTTGATCGGTCTCAATTGCGTAACCTATGGACGATCGATGTATCGCTGCTTCACCATACTAATGTCGGATTCCGAAGCATAGTCAACATCAATCATCCAACTTATACACTCTTGATGCCAAATTTAATTACCCGTTTAATTAATTGATTCATTCTGTCTTTTAATCATATTAATACAGAAATTAAACACCTATCCGATTCATGGTTTCGTAAGTGGCTCTGATACCACTGAAGGAGAATTGCGACCCAAAGCGCAGCGGAAATTAAAACATTTCTCCTTTAGAGATCCTTACGAATGGTCATGATCAGTGATAGAATATTTACCTCTTGTGACGGTTGAAACCTTTGGTGCAGATCTCTTGTGACGATCAAAACCTTTGATGCAGATCCACGAAGCGATCACGAACGTTGAACGATGACAACGTCTCTACTCAGTCCACACGAACGGGTTCCTTCAATCTCAGTGCTAGCTGGTACGAATGAAGGCTTTGAGTGAGAGAGAGAGAGTGATAGAAAACGAAAATAATGCAACCGCAAATTTTTGCTTCTGCACAAGGGTTCTATTTATAGAACCACTTGTGTGGGCTTCAAGCTAAAATCCCACTTAAGTGTATTTTGGCCCATATCTTATAATATGCCCAAAATCACTTAAGCTCATGGTACCTTACCATATTTCGTATTCTACTCAAGTACATCGTACCTTACGATGCTCTATAATTCACTTAAGGGCACCGTACCTTACGGTATTCCTTAGTTACTCTATCTCTCATCAATCCGTCCTTTGTGTGTGACCCTGTAGGTTTTCGTGACGTTGGCAATTATACTAAATCACACATTTAATATAATAAACAGTGAGCGGTATCTAGCAACACATCACTGCTACCCAAGACACGAAAATGTCAAGTGATCTGACAATTCCTTCTGTGATAATAATTATGTGTATAATTACTCTTTTGCCCTTATGTCTATATTGAACACAAGGCATAGACCGTGTCATCCTTGTCCAGTTCAATATTGAGCCCATAGACATTTATCCTGTTATGCAGGATGGGCAAATTCCATCTAGGTCACTCATGTCCCTCAGCATGCTTCGTGGAGTACCCATCAACTGTCTTTATGGTTATCCAGTTACGGACAACGTTGGATCAGCAATAAAGCACTCGACTCTACATCTAGGATCCATAGTGGTTTCAGGTCGAAGAGTGGAATACACTATTATCACCATGAGAATAACTTATGACACCTTGCATAACTTTCTATATAGTATTCTCATAGCGGGTCAATCCGGTATAAATATTACTCCTAATATTCATACCTATGTTTAAGACTTGATAACTCTTTATCCATGATCCATGAGATGTGATCATCAGTCTACAACCATAATAGTCTTAATGCTTTAATGTTATCCCACTTCACACTAAAGCTCGACTACGGATACTTTAGGAATAGTGTCCTTATGTTTAATGTGTTCTCATGATTAAGTCACACTTAATACATTAAACGGACTATCTATTCCAGGGACTTTATTAATCAACCATAATAAAGAGAATGCCTTTTATTACTCGATACAAGTACCAAAATGTATTGGCCTCTAGGGCTTACACCAACAATCTCCCACTAGCACTAGAGCCAATCAGGTATACCCCTTATGCCCATTGATCTAGTATGGCCATCATGCTTCTGCTGCGCAAGAGGCTTTGTCAGTGGGTCAGCTATATTGTCAAGTGTAGGTACTCTACATATTCTCACACAACGTCTAAGTATGTGTTTGGATCGTCGGTGAGATCTAGGCTCCTTAGCTTATGCGATAGCACCATTGTTATCATAATAGAGACCAATGGGATCCACAATGCTAGGGACTATGCCAAGTTCACTAATGAACCCTTTTTGATCCAAACAGCTTCCTTTGCTGCACTTGAGGCAGCAATATACTCGGCCTCGGTTGTAGATTCAGCAACTGTATCTTGCTTTGAACTTTTCAAGCTCACAGCGCCACCATTTCAGCAAAACACATAACCATTGGAATCATTCATATTAAAGCGTCTCAGCACCTTGTCTATGTACTCTGACTTAGGCCAAGCATTTTATGATCTATCTCTATAGATTCTGATTCCTAATATATAGGTTGTTTCACCTAGGTCCTTCATAGATAAGCATTTCCCCACCCAAGACTTTGCTTGTTGCAGGGTAGGGATATCGTTTCCAATAAGTAATATGTCATCTACATATAATACCAGGAATACGATCATGCTCCCACTAACCTTCTTGTAGACACAAGGGTCATCTTCGTTCTTGATGAATCCATAAAAGTTCATGTTAATATTAAAGTATATATATTATATATATATATATATATATATATATATATATATATATATATATATATATATATATATATATATATATATATATATACACACTGACAGTGTAAAAGGATTTACACCGTCAGTTAATCATAGACGTCGGATATTAAAAGAAGTTTGCCTTTTATTTTAAAAATCTATAAAGTAATACAAACGGATGATGGTGATGAATCGACGGTATAAAACTTTTTACACTGACAGTGTATAGTAATTAATCTCTTCTCTCTCTCTCTCTCTCTCTCTCTCTCTCTCTCTCTCTCTCTCTCTCTCTCTCTCTCTCTCTCTCTCTCTCTCTCTCTCTTCTCTCTCTCTCTCTCTCTCTCTCTCCTCTCTCTCTCTCTCTCTCTCTCTCTCTCTCTCTCTCTCTCTCTCTCTCTCTCTCTCTCTCTCTCTCTCTCTCTCTCTCTCTCTCTCTCTCTCTCTCCTCTCTCTCTCTCTCTCTCTCTCTCTCTCTATATATATATATATATATATATATATATATATATATATATATTATATATATATATATATATATATATATATATATATATATATATATATAGGGTGGCAAAACGGGCCCGGCCCGCTGGGCATGCCCGTTTTTCCCGCACTTTAGTGCGGGGCGGGCCAAGGATTTAGGCCCTCACCCTCTAATGTGTCCGCTCTGCCCCACCCCATTTTTTTTCGCGGGCTTTTCGGCACGTGCATTTACATAAATTTTTGCATTTTTAGGCTTAAAGAGTGCAGTGCCCGCGGACTTTCCCCGTCCCGCCCTCACTTTTTTGCGAGGCGGGCCTAAGTTTTAGGCTCACATACTCAACTATGACCGTCCCGCCCCGCCCCATTTTTTTGCGGACTTTTGCGGGGCGGGCATGCCCGTTTGCCACCCATATATATATATATATATATATATATATATATATATATATATATATATATATATATATATATATTGTTTAATGTTTGTATTGTATGACACGTGTGAATTAAATTAAGGTTATATTTCTGCATAGTTTTGTTATCCACATTATGTTGTATACATTATTGTTAATATATGATGATAGATGTGTCTTTCAAGAGACATATTATTGTATTCCTTAAAGTTATATGAATCGGATTGATTTGTAATATATGGAAGTAATCAAGTTAATGAAAAATTTATAATTGCCATGATTCAATCATTTTAGTTTATTAAAGATAATGACTTGATACTTTCAATGAATGATGCACAATTATGGTGTACGATTGAGACATCAAAGTCGTCACAGAAGTCAAAGTGGGAGACTGTTCGATTATTTTAAGTAATCCATTAAATTTTCCTCATGTGAATTATAGTTTGGCTTTAAATGAAAGGCGTCCAAATGTGATGATCATTTGGGTTTAATAATAATTAAGTCAACTACGTTTTTATTTTGAAATTCGTTGGAAATAAGGTGTCTATAAAATGATCCTTTAGAAAATCACGATTACAGTTTCTCGTTCTGACTGGTTTCTTCACAACCAAACATAAATATTATCTTTATCATCAAAGATACATAAAAAAAAAGGAATAGAGGAGAGAAAAATATAAATCAAGAATCCGACGAGAATCGAAGTCGTGGATCCGGATATATTTTAACATTTTTCTTAGTAATTATATTACTGTAAAAATCATAATATCAAAATCCAAATTCACACTCTTAACCTTGTCCACCATCACCTGGTCTTTGTAAGATAAATTCTGCACATTTTTTTTAATCAAGATTTCTTGCCTCTTTACTTTCTACAATCAAAAATCAAAAATCATTGTCTCCAAAAAAGATTTCTTGATATCTGATTTAGAATCCACAATGGGCACCACTTTTAAATTGATGAAAGATTAAACACAAAAATATGATGTGCGTGAAAAAGACGAATGGCTATCAATACTACACAATCTCAAAGAAAACAATAATCTACCAAATTCTGCACATTTTTTTAATCAAGATTTCTTGCCTCTTTTCAAGTGTCCCTTTATTGGAAAAAAAAATATTTTTTTTAAGTGTTATTTACAAAGTTCAATGTAATATTAATTGTATTTTATCAAAATTATCCCTAAATAATTATTATAAAAAGAAAAAAAATAAAATGAATATAATAAATAGTTATTACAGATAAAAATAAAATTATTGTTGAAAAAATAACAATAATAATTAACTTTAATATATATAAAAAATCAAAAAATAACACTTAAAAAGAAAAATGTTCTCAGATCAGAAGTTGAACCACCTCCGAGTGTCAGAACAAACTTTTTACCAAGTGAAAGTCAATTCATCAGCCTTCCTTAATTTTTTTCTCTTTTTTATTCAAATTCTTTATCAACTTACTCTAACTACAATAAATTATATGATATTTTTAATAAATGAAATTCAATTTATCATTGTAATCAACATAATTAATCCCTATTTTAAAAAGTGTACAAAACTCAACAGAAATCGAAGTAAAATGCCACCACCTTCATCACTTCCAAATAAACAGTTCCAAAGAATTGTCAACAAAAATCTCTGGCATCTATTTCCTTGAATGCAACAAGACTTGTCCTGCGAATTTTTGTTATCTGGGAAAATTAGAATAGGTAAATACTCACCCCCCTAAGAACTTGTGTTTCCTAGCAAAAATATCAATGAGAAAAAATTACCACGTAGAACCCTCTGGAATTTAGTTTATACAAATTTAAGTTCCAGTAGATAATTGCTTTCGGCAAAATCATGCACCGATCGATATCCCCGTCCCGCGCCATCTTCAGATTTAACATCTTTATTATGAAATCTTCTACATTTATCAGCATCCTAGTTGAACATCAAGAAATAGAAGCATGAATAATTAGAAAAAGAAATACGCTAGCAGTACAAGGAAAAAAATTCAATGACAGTACCAAATAACAAGTCATTCAAAGAAACTGAGCAGTACATGTTAAACTAAATTAGGATGATGTTATCAAGTTCAAAGTAATAGAGATTCACCTGTAAAAATTCTAGCATTTGCTCTTCAATTGTACCACGCATCGCTAATGTTTCCACGTGAATAGGGCGAGAAGCACCCATACGATGGGCACGACTAATTACTTGCTCCTCCATACTGACAAGGTTTTACTCAAGTTAGAAGAAAATTAAATTGGACAAGAGTGGAAGTTTTAGTCAAACTTCGAGTGTTCGCAAATTGGACAAAACATGAATTGGTTTAATGTATAACCTTCTGTCCCAAATTGGCTCCATTAAAAATACATGTGTAACAAAACTCAAGTCAAGACCCAATGCAGCACTCCCATCCATCAGAAGTGCCATACAACTTGAATCATGCTGGAACATGGCTAATGACTTTTTCTGTTTAAGACAAGTAAATTAACCAAAGATCAGAGGTGCCATACAACTTGAATCATGCTGGAACATGGCTAATGATTTCTTCTGGTATATTTATATGTTCAGAAAACGCAAATAAGAACATGAGAGTTCCAACTTTATACCTTGTGGGTAGAATGCATTGGGTTGTACATTCCAGTATATTTGATACCATTAACAGTCAACTGGAAAAAAAAAATTTAAGTTAATAGTTTAATCATTTGCAACAGGATAAAATATTGTAGATTAACATATGGTCACACTTGGTACACAAAAAGCACCTGCTGTTCAATGACGTGTATATGCTCAAGAAACTGAGAAAATATCAAGACTTTTTCAGGGAGCACATTGGTGCTTGTTCTACTTGTAGAACATTCCTGGAATGATGATTCGGCATGTCTTGTGTGCAAAGGAAAACTATTCTCAATATGCATCTCATTATTGCTACTGTCTATATATGAACTCATTTCCTCATTAGTTCCTTGCAAGGCTTTCAACCTCCGAACAAGATATGCAACTTTACTACTAGATGTCGATTGCCAATCAGGATCCCACGTATCCTGTTCATTCAACAATCAAGAGCACATGTTTAGCACGATGAAAACTTCAAAATAATAAAAAAAAACAAAAAAAAAATGCAACTGAATGTCAACTGATTCTCAATTAGAAACCATGCCTGCTTGTATGAAGGTTGTAACTCAATAAGATCTTTCGGTACCGGCCACTTTGGGTTAGGATTTTCTGGCCGTGCCATTGTATCAGGACTCTGCATCTCATATAAGTTATCACAGCCAGGATATGTACATTTTGTCTTGTCTAAGGAAACACAACCAAGGCACAGCAGATGTCGACATGGAGTAATGAGAGGAAGGCGACACCATTCCTTGCACCTACACAATTCATTAAATATTGGTGATAAATTATGATCATGACAATAAGCGAATATGACCTGAAGAAAACTAAAGCAACAGAAATAACAAAATTCAAGTATTACCTGACACAGTGACCACCATACAGGAGACTGTATCTTATGGAGGTATACTCCCCTGTAGTAGAATCTAAACCATTTTGTACTAACAGATCCATTGCTTCCTGAATATCTTCTCCGGCGTGTGTAACTTTAATATGTCCAGCAACACAGCATGAAAGCCTGACATTTTTTAAAGTTTCACTACGAAATTTCCACTGTTTTGGATTCAATAGACTCTCCACATGTGAAGGGTCATTCCAATCAGCCATCAATATATTACGCCGAACAGTGAGTACCAATTCATTGTAACTTCTAGCATGTTCCTCATTAAAATCTAGTAAAACAATTTTCTTGATGCATGGTGGAATACTTTGTAAATCTACCTTTCTAGCACTAATAAGGCATTTCTGAAGTAAATTCAACAGACGAGATCGGCCTTCTTCCATCTCTGCCTCAAATGGCCTAAGCACGCCAGCATCCCATGACTTTTGATTCAGCCCATAAGCTTCTTCATGAAGGAACCTTAGCAATGGTTGTAGATGCGTAAGTTGGCTGTTAGGAGTGTTAGGTGTGGGAGTTCCAGTTAGTATCCATCGATTTGAAGCAACCAGTGAAATAGCCATTTGTAACTTGTTTGTTAAGCTCAGACTTGAGCCAAGAGTATGCCCCTCATCTAAAATTATCCTAAACCAATGCACTTGCATTAGAGCACTCCTCTTACGTGGCCCCCACTCTGCACTCAAACGACTAAATGTAGTGATGACAACATCATAATCCCAGGCAAGAGAGTGTGCAGATGGTTTCTGATGATCTTTCCAAACATAAACCTGCAATTGACCAGGACTAACATGTTTTTCTATTTGTGCTTTCCAATGATCGACCAAGTTTGCAGGAACAACTACCAAGGTTGCTCTTGACAAGTATAACCTAACCAAATCTAATGGCTCGCATAGAGCCATGCCAAGGGCAGCCACATCAAAAGTCAAATTGCTAAGATTTTGCGGGTAGAACCACTTGCATACACCTTTCTCTACACTCTTTATGAGGCCAAATGCTTTAAATATTTTGTGGTATGGATTCAAAGTCCCATTAGACAAAGTGCAATTGTTTAAAATAGGACCCCGTATACCATTTGTTTCCATTACTGCAAGCTTGTCCATCGAAATTTTGGTCAACCAAATCAGGGCCTTCTTTGTCTGAGAATTCACCAATGAACAGTGCTCCTTAAGCACACTGGTAAAAAATGAAACGTTTTGTTTCTCACCTCCAGGAGTTCCTTTCAAATGAAATCCTCGCAAGTAAGTTATCTCACAGCTATTCTGAATATACTGTTCTGGGACTCTACAACTCTGATATGAAGGGTCAGTGTTCATCCTACAAAACCATGCTGCAATAGAATTATCCAAACTATTGTCTGCAAGTTTTCGCCATTTGTGACAAGCATCACACTGAATCCAATTATCACTATATTCCAAACAATCAGCTTTACGCTTCCCATGCCACTTGTAACTCTGCCCAGTAACATTTGAAGTATCAACAAACTTGTTTTGAGACATATGGGATGCCACATCCGATGCATGTTTTGTTTTAATTGGTCTTTTACCAACTCTTCTTTCTTTGAAAATTATAGCTTCCTCGTCATATGTGAAATCTAAGTTTTTCTTTACTCGGACGAAGCTTCTAGTGCCTCGACTAGCAGGTGTATATTCCTCAAAGCAGACATCTACAGGTGATTTGTTTTCACCTACAGAAGATGATTCACGAGGTTTAGTGATTTCCTGACAAGGATTTAACAACATGGCTCTTTTTGAGGAGTAACCATGGTTCTCATTATTTTGGCACACATCCCTCTTGCCCAAGATGGTACAACTAGTGATGTTATTACCACTGATCTCATAATAGCCACATTTTTGGGTAGAGCTATGTTGACACCAGACTACTTGTGGCCCATCTGGTGGATCCGCCAACGTACCTTGTGTCTTTGTGATAAGAGAAAGAGCTGTTACAGTCTTACCCAAGCCAGGCTCGTCACAAAACATTCCTCCGCGAAAATCTTTGATGGTAGGAGCTTCCCCGATGACTATATCACCAGATACAGTATTTACATGAAAACTAAAGCCATCGTCAGTTGAAAGAGCTACATATAAAGGATGTAGCAAAAGTTCAGCATTTCGCTCACGGTGCAACATCCACTCAACTGCTGCCTGCTGATGAGGAAACAGATTTAACTTTGTACAAGGCATTACTGAAGCAGCCAAGGATCTTAGATGTTGACACGTTCCAGAAACCCTAGTGAGGTCCAATGGACCCAGGGAAGATATAATTTTAATTAAAATATCATCGGAGATCTCCCAAATCCCAGATTTGCAAGTGTTGTCCATAGGTATTATCTTTGAAATATTAATCTGTTGCTGTTTTCCTATACAAGGTGAAGGTACTGTCTTAAAAATTTCATGAAGTTCAAATAGCATTTCCCTTGAAGAATCTCTCACAGGGGAATGGAGCTTGCAATCAAGTACGTGGCAAACAGAAAGGTTCCAAATGCTCTCATTTTCTCCATGTGTCTTCCTACAGTAGTCTGGATCAGAAAGCATTGATCTTCTCTCATCCCAATCACACCTGCATAGGCTCTTAACGGTTAGAAAACTATGATGGTCAAAGGTATGAAGTATATTCACAAAGGAAAATGACACAAGATATGAGTCAATCTATATATTATTACAAAACAGCACACTTTTGAGAGTACTACTGGTTAGCGACTAGCTAGAGCCTAGAAGAATCAAGTTTGATTGAATTATAAATTTGAAACAGTGAACCCACTTAAGAAAGTATATTTATAACTTCCCTCCAAAACTTTGACTGGAAAACTGATATGATGAGAATCAGTGAACATAAACTCTGTAGTTTTGTCAATATATAATCTTTAAGCATTGATGAAAGCTTTTACGTTTCAGATTAAAAGCTACAAGAGTCAAGAATATGGTAATATATCACTCACTATTTTCACTCTATCATAGTCCGAGGGATTACCTTTTAGCTAAATTAATTATATGATTCATTCTATTTGAAGTCACACGCTTTGACCATTAAAACCAGACAATCTGGTGAAATAAAGCACGCCAATATAAAGAGTTATTAATCCTTGGGGGAGAGTATGCGAAAGACGACCAGGAGAACAAGGATTAAAGAATCAAAATGAAAAGCATTCAGTAAAAAGTACAGACTTAAGTTATCAGACAAATTTATTAAAAATGTACTTCTCAATAAATATTTTCCATTTTTTGATTCATTCATCAGTGCCCTCTTTAGCAAGGAACCTCATAATTAGAGTAGAAAACAGTGATTAGCCAACCTAACATGGCACGCAGTATCTAAGCTCACGTTCTCTCAACTAGTAAATTTAATAAGGGAAGTATATAACTAGAAGAATACTAACAACACGCTATCTCCTATTGGTTGAAAATCAAATAGCTGTCACTAAATCAAGTAATCGGACATATATTTGATACTCAAAAATAATATTGTTAAAAAGCAACTATTGCGGCGCTACCCTAGCAGAATCTGAACAAATAACTGTTGTTCCACATTAGGCTAATCAGTACAAAATGTTATCAAATCGCAATTATATTGGCACTATGGCGTTGTTGCATAGCAGATTTTGAATTATCAGTTATTTTCTTAGATATGGGATTGTTATCTTCTTAGTTATGGGCTACCAAACACGGACTTCGACACGGACCAGGACACGACACAAACACTCCAAAATCTATAATGCCAAAAACATAGAAGACCGACACAGCTACATATATATTAGTATTTTAAGTTTTATTTATCCATCTAATAATAAAAGAGTTTAAAATATTCTAATCAAGATGAATGTCTTTAATTATTCATTGTCTTTAATTATTCATTGATAGTATTGCTTCAATGTTTAACTCTATTTAGATGTGTGTAAGGTTTGTCAAAAAAAAATGTATAATGTGTTTTGAAAAAAGAAAGAAACATTTTTTTAAATATCTATCTGAATTGTCAGACACATGTTGTATGAGGGTCACTCAGGTGCGACACCTGAGTCAAAGAGTGTCGAAGCAAAGAAAAAAAAACTATTTTTTAAGGACACTTGATTTTTCCAACACGTGTTGTGTGAGTGTCATGCAATTGTTGGACACCGACGCGTGTCTGACACCGCGACACATCTACTCCTAGAGGTTTATGTGCTTCATAGGTTATGGGATTGACAACACTGCTCCTAAATGAAATAGGCTTGTATTGTGAGTAGTGTATTAGAAAGCTTATTGCTAGTGTAACTCATATAACTATATATTCATTATTAATTTTCTCAAACGTGTCTCTCTCCTGACAAGAACTGTCATGCCAATTTGCAATCTTAGTAAGTTATATGTAAATCACATTAGTACAAAACAATTCCTCTAAAATAAACACAACATTATAGAGTTCCAAGCAGAAAATCAAACCCTAAAGCAAATCAAATCAATTCAAACCAGAATGCCGACAAAAGCAAACCTCAAATGGCGAAAAACAGCACCAGCAACAGAACCAGATTTCGGAAACTGCCAGCCAGACCAAACCCGAACCGGAAGATAAACATCCACGAGAACCACAACCCTAACCCTATCCAAAACCTCCACAACACACAACACACGAGCATCAATCTCCAAACATCTCCGAACAACCAAAGCATGAAGCTGATGAACAACGCTGAAGCTCCCATTCACCGTCCCAATCTTCTTCCTCTTCCCCTTCGGACTCTTGCATTCTTCCGAATCAGCGATAGGGATTAAAACGACGCCGTTTTGAGTACAGAACCCAGTGGAGGTTCCGTCGTTGAAGATCTCGCAGCGGTCGTTGAAACGCGCGTCGTTGGAGTTGTGATTCGGAATGAGTGTGAGAACGGTGGAGAGGAAACCACAGAGTTTGTGATTCGGAATGGAATCGGTGGTGGACATTGGTGGAAGGGTTCGATTTTGAGGGTTTTGGAAGAAGATGGATTTGGTTGAATCTTTGATGAGAAATAATGGTTTACCTGGGAAATTTTACGCGGAAGAAAAACCGTAGGAGATATCAAGAGTCAAAAAATAACCGTGGGTGGAGTGGGAGTGAGGTCAACTTCAACTGCGAGAATATGCATAGTGATTAAAATTGGGGGTTTCTTTTAAGAGAGTACTAGTGTGTAATACCGCACGGGATAAAATCTCTGTGTGCAATGAATATGTTGATAGTATTAATACAAATAAAATAAATAATTTAACTATTTAATAAACAACGATTATATAATCTCTGTTATAATAATTAATATGTATTTTATAAAAGATTATTAATTCTTGGTAAATTTTGTAATAACTAAATTAATAATTTAATATTTATAATTGTATAAATTCAAATGATATTATTTTTAGAGGGAACAAAATATATCTTAATTTGTCGGAAAAGATACTTATATAACAATAATCAAAATAATAGTATTATATTCACCTTCTCCCAAATTCAAGGTATTTAATGGGAGATTATAAGCAAATTAAACTAACCTTCAAATATATTATTATCTATTATCATTCAAAATATAATATATGACTAAACTTGCTCATATTCCCTATCATGTTTTGGAAAATCCAATGCAGTGCATGATAGCTGCCACCACGACAACCATTCCCGAAGGGCCTCCATGACTGCTAAAAGATTTCCCTGATATCTAGAGTGCCCAACAGCTCTTTATGGAAACTATTTTGTGTCTTTCAAAGGTCCAATAAGATAAGACCCACTTATTTTTACCGCTCTATTAAGCCCAATTTATAAATACATTCACAAAGGGTTTTTGAAGTACATAATCTCTAATATCCATTCACACTACGATTATCTTAAACCTTAACTAACTTGGGTGTTGGAGTTCTAGTCATGCAGGTACCTTCATTGATCCTTCGTATAGAAGATTAGTGATGATGGTTCAAGATCGACATCGATTGGCGATGTCAGTTAAAGATCAACGTCTCTGATTCAAGAGGCACCACGATCGTAGCCTTCAATCCACAGTGTTGCATCACTAAATCACTTAGGAGGCTTCACTCGACCGTAGTTTCCGCAACCCTCTCTATTTCTGGTTTCACAATGGAACAATATTTATTCAGGTTGAATTCCAATCGTTAGAGGATGTTTGCATTGACCATCAATCCCTAAATTGTATGTTTGCATCTTTAACCGCTTGTGATATTTGAGTCCTCATACATGTTCCATTTTCAAGTACTCATTTTAGTTGTCATCATAAAAAACACAACCTGTAAAATATGGTTCCACAACATCGCCATCAGAAAGGAGGGCGTCAAATAAATACTCGTCACAGTGAGTTTCTTTGTCAAGAGAACAAAAAGGTTGGAATCTAAATTAGCGGGAGTTTTCGTTCTAGCAAAGGGAAAGGAACCATTACTTCTATAATCACTAGAAAGGTTCACGTGGTGATCATTCATATGAGCCATAGTGAAAATAAATATTGGAAATGAGAAAATAAAACTCAGGCTAAGAACGATACCTCTAGAGAACGGCGACAAACAATGAGAGTATAGGTTAAATGCAAAGTGAAAAAATCTATTCCAAAAGAAAGAAAACGCTTAAGGAAAAACTTCTGAAAAGAAAGGAAATCTCTCTCACAAAAGGGGAAGTTGACTTTTAAAAATGGCAAAAAGTTCACTCAAAACACCAAAAACCCTTATATATAAGAAACAAGCAAGGGATTAGGTTAGAGGAAATGTAAAGTTAAAAATTAACGACCAAAATTCACCTTGGGAATATAAGAAAACTTAAGTGCACTTTAATGCCTTATAGATGAACACCACACCCTAACATGCGATCATAAGGCCATGTTCTTGAAAATCGCCGAAACGTATCAATGATGAGAAATGTATTTAATGCACTTACCCCCTACTACTTTTGCAACTCCCCCATGGCGTTCCCACTTCCCCTTATGGCCGACTTTGGTAACGAGATATTGGTCGCTACTTTGAAAGACTTCTCGAATGATAAAACACCTAGTAAGCCTTGGGGAAAAGTATTCTGGATCTACCAAAGGTCCAATACAAGTGAGATCCAAAAATCAAGCCCAATTAAATTTAACCATCATATGTAATTAGCTCACGTGAGACTTAAGGTAAAATTTTCTAATCTCATCCTTCGCTTCATTCATTTTGTACTATGTAACTAACTTAAGCGTTGGAGTGCTAACCTTGCAGGTATACCCCCGCAATACCGTATCAGAGACCTACACCACCACATTAAGAGTTCATCGTCATTAATCAATCCAAATTTTGATTATATTACAGAACAGTTATAAATATGTTATAATATATTTTATATTAATATAAAATATTATAACATTATTGAAGGGACCCACGAATCGAACCTACCAAATTTAATATATGTGAATCGCTCAGACCGCACTTCTTTTTGGCTTTCTGATTTATGACAATATTGAAACATGTTTTCTTTTTCTTCATCATTCAAAAGTTTTAAGACATATTTCAATAAACAACAATAACAAAGTAAACAAAGAAATATCACCTCAAAGAAACTTCAAAGGTGGAGGCGAACGTTTTGATGAAGAGACAAAAAGACAAATAATGACAAGATACCACATTTATACAAGCAAGCGAACATGAAATCTATTCTTCAAAATAGAGGAAAGATTATAGGATAATATAAACAGTTGAGATCAACCTCGAGATGGCAACAACACTGGAGTACACTTGTGAGCTGTTATAACCGGTGTCATCACTCCCTACCATAGGGACTCGAAGCCACGTATAAGGTTGGCACTGTAAAATATTTTAGTGACGAGACAAGCATTTAATGCACATGTTCTCGAGGCCATTTACTCTCACTCACCCGACTTATATGCATCCCTTTTTATAAGTCGAAGATTTACCCAAGCAGCCCAAATGACACAATCATTGCTTTACTAATGTTAACGAGGACTTCGAGGGAAACTGTTTCAAGCCAAAGCCAAATCCCAAGGGGATCCAATCCAAAAGCGTTACCTCGACAAGTAAGTCGTAGGTAGAAATTCATCAAAGAACCAAACACCTCATCCTAACTATTAGTGAATCAACTACCGTTAGATCTGATCAGAAGGTCTTCGTGTCACTCGCAAGATTAAACAAAGATGATTTTAACCTTTTGTCACATATAAGCTACATCTTTCTAATTTCACTAACTTGAACATTAGAGTGATATCTTTATAGATATACTCTCATTCCACAGTACAAAAGATTCCTACCATCACATAAGAAAAACTCACTCCTTTTAGACTATCCTATTCTCATTTTACCACATAATTCTAATCCTACCTTAATTAATAAAAAACCCTCTCGTTGAGGAAAAAAAAGACTCAGTGTTACATTACAATGGTGCACATATATAATAAATTATGATTAAATAATTTTTGATATTTGATATTTTAATTTTTTTTTGTCTAATATAATAGTTGAAGGTAAACAAATGAAACATCACTCTCCACACAACTACTAACAAAATGATTTAATGAAATTTGATTTTCTTATTTTTATTAATCCTCACTCCGTTTCAAAATGATAATCGTTTTAGCAAATTATATTTGTCTTAAAATAAATAATATTTTTATTTTTTAATATAGAAATAACTATTATTTTTTCAATTATGTCATTTAATTATATTAATTATGTATATTATTTTAATATATTTATAAAATTGATTTAATAAATATATAATATTTTAAGAGAATATTATTATATTTTTAATCCAGAGTAATTTTAAAAGGGATAAAATATTATTTTATAACAAATATTTTTGTAAGAAATTATAAATAAGAACTGAAAATAACATTTTTTGTTTAAATATACATATTTAATGGATTGAAAATTAAAATAGTTATTCATTTTAGTAATCATTTATTTTTTTGGCTAAATATTCACCAAAAAGGCAGAAGACAAATACGAAAACCCCTCAAATCTTCAAACCTAAAGCACCCACAAGTTGGAAGAAACGACAGCGTAGAGAAGAAACAAGAGAATGAAAAGAGACAGCGCACTCGCTCGCGTGGCAACCGGAGCTGCCGTTGGCGGCGCTATCGGCGGCGCTGTCGGTGAGTTTTTTTCATCCTTATTCCCCGTTTAGTTTCGCGGCAAATCACAGTTGGTTTAGTTGCGTTCTTTTCACTGACACGACTTTCATTCTGTTCTTAGGTTAACGGTGTATATTTATTTTTGAAAAATTTCTGTTGCATGCAGGTGCTGTATATGGAACTTATGATGCAATTAGGTATAAGGTGTGTATCTGAATTCCAATTGTTTATTTTTTTGTTTGATTGATTATTAAATAAATGAATTGGCAAAGATGAATGCAAATTTTGTGTAGTGTTGGAGGATTCTTTGTTATGTTTGAATTTGAAATTCTCCATTTTAATTAATTAAGAATAAAATTAAGGTGATTATGTTTTGTGTAATGGAAATCATATAGTGGTAGGCATGGTTTTAAATTGTGGTTGCTGGTGTTGGTGTTGGTGTTGCGATTGTGGTTATTGTTGTCGCTGTGACCGTTGCAGTGTGAATTTTGATTGAGAAGAATTTGAAGTACATTGTTAGAAAATACTTAATGTTAAGATTTTTCAGAAGTAAATTGAGTTTTAGGTTCTAAATTTTGAGTTTTGACAAAAATACTTGAAAACACATGGGTGAAGTTGTCTGAAGCTGTTCCTAATGCTGAGAGATGCATAATTTCAATCACACCGCAATTGCTGTCCGATGCTGTTGCAGAGACTACCGCATCTGCAATATTGCGGTCGCAATTTAAAACCATGGTGGTAGGTTAGGTTTCAAAGCCGAATCACTGAGTAAATCATATGTACTACTGATTGCAATTGTAGCATGGTAAAGTAGAATGTAGATTCTAACTGTTTGTCAAGTGTTAAACTCGCTATTGCGGCATATGGTGTCGCCATGGCGGGCATCTCTTCACCGACTGCCTATGACAGTTGTCGCAAGATCAGCTTAGCCTTCCTGATTAAGAAGTGAAGTGGATTACAATATAGGTAGAAATGGAAGATGCATTGATAGAGCCCTTTGTCTCTTTATATGTATAATATAGGAATAAAGATGAAGAAATATGGGTACAAGATGACACAGACTTCTGTATGGGTTTGAGAGAACTGGACTCACCTCAGACCTTCCTTTCTCTCTCGATCAATCAATAACTCTCCTTACTAACTCCTCATACCTCCTTTAATTTCTAATTACATGTGCGAACACCGCTTGTTGCCTGTTTCTAGTTACAAGTGGTCTCTAACAAGTTGAAATTAGATAAATGAGATCTTATGACCTTAAGCTTCTAGTTTGTGCCCAAAATTCTCCGTTCTATTTTGCTAAAAGATGATCGGTTCGATGTAGAGCTAAGAAAGAGGAGATAAGGCCATGTCTTTAGGCCATGAACTAGTGGGTGGGCTGGCCTATGTTGGCATCTCTACAGCCCTCTTTACTAAATGATGATTCCAAGGTTCTCCTTACTCTCTCATGTTTATGAGATGATCATCAGAAAAGCTGTTATAAAGGTCTATGCCAATATTATTCTCGATCCTTTTTCCATTCAAAATGCAGTAGCTACCGTCTGATTGCTGAGGAAGTGTAATTGAAGAGATGAAAAAGAAAAGTTAAGCTTTGCTATTCTGGGAGAGAAAGTTATAAACAAAATTATCTTAAAAAGAAAATGAGTGGGCTAAAAGTGAGAAAGGAATTGGGTGTGTGGCTTTGCAAAATTTCTTGGTTCAATTGGTCCCCACACTGCAAAATTTATGGGAGGTTGGAGGGTTTGCGGATGACCAAGGTTAGTGGTTGTAGAGCCAGTTTCAGATGGGTTTTTCCATTGTGATTAGTTGCCTGGTAGTTCTGCGGGAGAGTGTCTGTGGGTGGAGTCCGGTGAGGCCAACAGGGCTGTCGATGCCATTGCTAATATGGGCTGTGAGCTAAAGAAGGTTTGGTTCCTTTGAGCAACCCCGTCCTTTGGTTAGGTAGTTGTTATTTGCTGATATTTTGGGGCTTTGTTTTTTTGTGGGTTATATTGGGAAGTTCATATGTGGAGACTGCTTCGTTTTATTTTAGTGCTTGTTACTTTGATTTGACAAATATTAGTGATATTAATTCATCCTTTGTCTGTTGATTTGGATTTATTTTTCAAATTCTCTCCCAATGCTTGTATGATTTTCATCTGCAATCCAAAAAACTTTAACTCAGACTTGGAAACTTATCTTTCCGAAGCAATAACTATAACAAAACACTAATACGAGAGACACTGCAAAGAGCAAGAGCACATTGTAGCACAACCAAGAAGCTAAAATATAATCAATGATGGGAATGTTAAAACACTTAATAGAAGGCTATATGCAGTATCCATGCCACATGCTTATGTGACAAATGAAGCATCAGCTAGTACTGAAATTATATGCTTATAAAAAAAAGTACTGAAGTTATATAATAGATTAAGTAACAACATATATAAATGACACTGTCTCATTGCTTCTTTTTTTATGAAACTCTGCTTTGATGTTGAAACCTTGCAGGTTCCTGGATTCCTCAAGATTAGGCATATTGGGCAGACCACTCTAGGAAGTGCCGCTGTATTTAGCTTGTTTCTTGCAGCAGGAACCTTGATTCGTTCTCACTAGTTTGTCTTGTATTAAATTGTGCAGTCTCGATGATGAGTATGAGTTTTCTTCAATTGTCGTATTGTTAACCTTATAGAATTTAATCTTTTCTGTGTCTGAACTAAACTATTATGCTGCTGCATTACTTTTCTTGCAATAAATATTAGACTTTTATTTGCTGGCTTATCGACAATTCTCGACAGATTCTGCCCATTTAAACCTTTTCCTGAGACTACCAGGGTCTCCACAAGTTGCTTCCTTTGGATTTAACTCTGCATTTCCAATCCAGGGAATAAAATTTTATGGGTATATTTATAGATTAGGTAAAGCTTGATTGCTGAATGCTGTATCCACATTGCATATGCTGTTAAATTACATGCTTATGAATGTTTAAACAGTCTGAAAAATTATTTACATAACTAATAGTAAGATATTATAGGATGATTAAGCAGTTGAATAAGATTTGTGTTTTACACAATTTTCTTTTCTTCTTCTTACAATATGATTTAACTATTAAGGTATTTATGATACTGACTCTAATATGATTTTTGTAGCATGCTTATCTGGATTGAATTAAAATAAAAAATGATATCAGTTTCCAATAGTTTCAATTTTCTCATCTTTTAAAACAACTTTTAACAGAGATTAATTTTAGAGTAAGAGATTAATTTCGCATACAGTAGTGAATTTAGGTTTGCATTTTTTATGGAGGCACTGTCTCGAATTAGAATTTTCACATGTGAAATGAAAAATAAAAATAATTATGAATTCAAAGAATTTTAAAGTGGTTATAAATAAAACTAAATGTTTTTAATCATCTGACTATTAGATATGTACATAAAATAAACTTTTAGTTTAAAACATTTATTTTTTTTATTAAAGTTATGTGTTTATTCTTAAAAAATAAAAAATGTTTTGTTTTGGCATATAAAGATATATTTATTTAAATATGATTAATGCTATCCGGTGTTCTAAGAGGTAAATTTCACATTATCAATTATAAATATTAATACTACCAGCAATGTATTAAATATTAATAAAAAGTAATTATAATTGATTAAAAACTGAAAACTGATAATGCTTTAAGTCTTTAATTAAATGAACAATAAGGTAGCTATTTCTAATTATGTTTTTTTTAGAACATTTTCATAACAAGAGAAATAGAATAACTTATTGCCATAAAAGGAGAGAGAAAAGAATGGACTGTGCATTCAAATGCTAATTTCAAGTTTACTCCTTTAAAAAATAATAAGTTGCTTTTGAAAATGTGAGTGCTTACTCAAATGCTAATTTTAAATGTACGACTTAAAATAACAAGTTGTTTTTGGAAATGTGCTTATTTATATTTTCTTTATAGAAAATGCTAACAATTGTTTCAGATATAGTCTTTAAATACTTAAAGTGGTAAGGGTTTTTAAAAAATATACGTATATAATGCATTAAAAATAAAAAATTATTGACTTTTATAAAAGATATATTAATTTTATTTAATAGTGTAATGGAACACTAGTTAACATAACCTCTACTTAGTTAAAGAGTATCCTAGATCACTCTCCTTAGTCGGACTTTTTTTAATAGAGAATGTGGAAAATTCTTAACTTCAAAAAATTTAATTTCGAAAACAATTCACGAAATCATTCAATCAAATGAATTATTATCCATGAAATCATTCAATCAAATGAATTATTAATTGTTTATATAATTATTGATATATATTTTATGTATATTAATATTTTTTTAAAAATTAAACGGACTAAACAAATTTTAGTTTTTTCTTTTATATAATTTGTTTTGGATAAAATCCACTATTCAATTTTGGCAATCTTTCCATTAATGAATCATAGAATAAAGATAATTAACTGCAATTAATAAAAGATTACAACGAATCCCTATTTTTACTATTTATATAAATAATATGTAAAGACCAGATCAAAAACCTTCAAGATTTTCACTATCGTATAGTTTTTGGTTTCAAACTCATATTTGAATATGATTACAACAGCGTCTTTTCGAATTGCATATAAATGCTGGTTGATGCTAATCGAATGGACTTCTTTTTGCTTTCTGGTGGCCGGTGACATAGCCCGTACCCTCTAGCACGCCGCCGCGTGTGGCGGTCGTCATGGTAGTCGCCGTCGTCACGAAGAATGAAGATTTTCTTGTAGGTAGGTACTCATAATTTTTTTGATCTTGCGCAAGATTTCATGGTTGTAATTTTGTCATGATGATGAACTAATGAGTAATCAATTTATTTTGTTGCAATGGTAATTTCCTTTAAGAAATTTATACTCTTTTTTTAGCATACATTCAAGGGTATGTTTTTTCTTACTTTTTTTATTATGTAAATTTTTTCATAGGAAAAAAACAAATCAATACTGTTTTATAGCAAACATTTAGATGAGAGTTACACTAATAGATTAAATTAAAATCTGATATTTAGAATTTAGAATCCAAAATTGGTGGTCATAGGGGAAGTGAACAATTGATAGTTTGTGAAAGAAATATAATATTTGAGAGTATACAATTTATTTTTATTAACAAAATTATTCAATAAACTAGAAGTTGTATTGTGACTAACAATAAAATTTTGTTTATTGTCAAATGTTTTTAATCAATATATATTCTTAATTATAACTAAAGCCACATACCTTTTTTTTTGTTGTCAAAAATCTATTTATATTTTATATAAAAGAGAAAAAATTTACCCTCCTATATTTTCAAAACCCTCCCTAATAATTTATTTTTCTTTTAAATTTATCCTTTTTAAATCATACAATTTAGGGTTAGAGTCTTGTGTATTGGATTTGGGTCAACCAAACTTGAAAGAGAAGTTTGACTTAATGCAAAACATATTCTAATCTTTTACTCCTAAGAAATGAGACTATATTTCTTAGGGTGACGTAGAACTATAAATTTTTGTAGTATGGTAAGAGTTATGATCCCACCGTTGATGGTATTTTACTTGTTGAAGGTTTAAAATACTATTTAAATAGTATTAGTGAATTGTAAGACAAAGATAATGAAGTAATATTCGATTTTTATATATATATATATATATATATATATATATATATATATATATATATATATATAATATATATATATATATATATATATATATAATATATATATATATATATATATATATATATATATATATATATATATATATATATATATATATATATATATATATATATATATATATATATATATATATATATATATATATATATATATATATATATATATATATATATATATATATATATATATATATATATATATATATATATATATATATATATATATGATCATAAAATATAAAAACAAACAATTAATTTTACTAGTCAAATACATGTAAATAATTGTACTCTAAATTTAAATAAACTACACTTAAACGATGTATGTTGTCTATTTAGCAAAGAGAATGAACTATGGCCACGATATATGAGAAGAACTGGTATTCTCATGTACCATTTAGTTGACATGCAATGAATTAGTAATTAGTCTACCAAACTTATATTTTGAAACGAATAGGTTATGTGATGTATTTCAAAAGGCTAAACAAGTAATATCTATATTTATATCCAAAGTCACAATTTTTATAAATATGCCTTTACAAATTTTACTTATAGATGTTTTTGACCCATCAATAACCATGAGTTTTAGTGTTAATTATAATGTACTTGTAATTGAAGATACATTTTCTTGCTTTACCTCGACACAACCCATTCTTCACCAAAAAAAATACATTTTTGCTGCATTTCAAAAATTATCTAAGATTATCCAAAATGAAAAAAGGTCTTAAAATTGCATCTATATGAAGAGATCACATAATATAATTGAATTGAAAAATAAGAATTTTGAAACCTTTTGCAATAAAATTGGAATTCACCATACTTTTTCCGCTTCACAAAAAATGAAATAGTGAAAAGGAAAAATAAGTCTTTTGAAGAGCTACTAAGAACCATGCTCAACGAAAAATAACCTTCATAAATATTTTTGGGCTAACAAAACGTGTACTCCATGCTATATTATAAACAAAGTATTGATAAGAACTATTGTAAAACTTACGCCTATTAAATATATAAATGAAAGAAGCCAAATATCTTTCACATGTATGTATTTAGATGCAAATGTGTTGAACTTAATAACAAAAAGGATAATTTTGATAAATTTGATGCTAAAGCTAATAAAGGTTTATTCCTTAGTTATTCCACTTATAGTAAATCTTTTTGAACTTATAAAAGGATCATGACTATAGAATAATCTTTACATGTTACCTTTGATGAAACTAATCCAAAACTATTGTAGAGATATAACTTATTGATAATGCAAGTATACTAGGTAAAACCATCTTAGAAGACAAAAATGTAAATGAATAATGAAGAACTACAAGAGACCATACCAATGAAAATAATATAGGAGATATATCAAAAGGGGTTACCACTCGACACTCTCTAAACCAGTCATGTCATTACATGGATTTTATTTCTCAAATAGAGGCAAAGGACAACAATGAAGCTACCATCGGTGGACATTGATCACTTGATATGTAAGAAAAGTTAAATCAATTTGAAAGAAATAATATTCAGAAACTTGTTTCCAAACTCAAAACTAATCTAGTGATTGAAACCAAATGAGTCTTTTTGTAAAAGTTTGATGAAAGCTTTACTATTTTAAGAAACAAATCAAGAATTCTTGCGAATGGGTAGAAAATCAGTACAAAGGCATATATTTTGATGAAATGTATGCTCTTGTAGCCAGATTAGAAGTCATTTATCTACTTCTTGCTTTCTCTTGCATATTGGATTTTAAACTTTTCCAAATTGATGTTAAAAACGTGTTCCTAATCAGCTACATCTAAGAGGAAATATATGTTGTTTAACCTCGAAACTTTAAAATTCTTCTCCTAATCATGTCCTTAAATTGAAAATTCCTCTATATTGTTTAACAAGCTCCTCACGCTTGATATGATCACTTGAACAAATCCCTAATTGAAAACAATTTTGAAAGAGGGAAGATCGATGCAAATATTTTCATTAAAAAATATAAGCACAACATATTTCTTGTTCAAATTTATGTAGATGACATTATATTTGATACTACTAATGAATCTTTGTGTAAGACCTTTTCTAACATCATGCAAAGTGAACTTTAAATGTCCATGATGGCTGAGCTTTGTTATTTTCTTGAACTTAAAATACATCAAACAAAATAAGTAACTTTCATAAGTCAAGCAAAATACTACATATAGCTTCTAAAAATATTTGGGCTGAAAAATTCCATCAAAATATAAACTCTCACGAGCACATCACTTTACTTAGATAAATATGAGGGAGGGGTATCAATAGAAAAAAAAATACAGAGGTATGATCGATTTTCTCCTTTATCTTACTATAAGTCATATTGATATTAAGTTTAGTGTTTGTATGTGTGCGTGTTTTCAATTGAATCCATACACCTCATTACAGTCAAACACATTATGAGGTACCTCAATGGCGAAGTATGTCAAGTAGACCACATCCACATAAGTGACACTCTTGTCCATAAAAAATAGACGTGTCAATCAAGTACAAAAGGTATGCTCTTATTGCATAAGCTTTATGCTACATAACCTGCTCATCATCACCAACAACCTACTTTGCCGCATGCAACTATTATATATACAACCTCTCTAAGAATCAAAACCTAGCATGACATCCTCATGTGACTTATATCTCCCGCAAGACATCCCCTAGGCCAGCTCCCAGATAGTCCACCATCATCTACAATGCTCCATCTTTGATAATTATGTCATGGTCTAACAATCTCGCCCTTATCGGAAGATGTAGCAGGCACGAGACATTGTCTAATGTGATGGACATCTCACCATGTGGAAGATGAAAATATGATGTCTTAGAGTTCCATCTCTCTACAAACACAAATAATATGCCATAGTTAATCGTAACATAACTAGTCCTTCACAAGTCTCGGAACCCAGATAGTTGCATCGCATCTCAAAACACTACTTAGTAGGCTGCGACAAACCTGTAAGCTTTCGACCATGGTTGATGCATTTGAAGCATCACAATCCTACAGAAAAATAAATTATCTTCATAAACTTAGAATATTATAACAAAGTGTTTCAAAGAATGAATACAATTGACTCTGTCCCACACATGCATAGCAACACGATCCGAATATAGATGCAACAACGATTAGTGGGACTCCTCCAATTTTTACAAATGTATATAAAAATAAAAATAAAATATTGAAAAAAACTTACCAAATGTGAGTTTAATTTGATGTTGAGTGAACTCTTTGATTGATTGGATGTTAATGATATAAACTTTGAAGTGAGTTGAATGAGTTCGAGAGAATATGAGTTGAGAGAGTTTGCGGGTTGAGAGGTTTTGAAAGTTTGGAGAATTTGTGTTTTGAGAGAGTATTTTGAGAAGTGAGAAATGAGAAGAGACTCTAGTGCTTTTATATAATATATTAAATCGAAATCACACATTATCTCAGTGACATTTTAACTATCTTTGTGTCACATCATCTAAATTTCTATGTGGCACACTCTAAAACTCTTCTTGGCAACTAAAAAACTCTTATTCACTTTTCAAAAAGAAAAAGCACATGTTTATTTTCTATGATATGTCGTGGGTTCGAATTCTGACAAAGACAAAAATGTATTATTTTCATAAATTTTATGAAATATTATTTATACGTGTCTTGCAAATATTATTTTCTTATAAATTAAAATAATTGTAAACCGATTTATGTGTCAACTATTTCTTTCTCTCTATAATTTTATAATTTTTTTTAAAAAATTTTACTTTAACAATTTTAAAATTTAATTAAAAAATATAAAATATTGTGAATCACATATACATATGTAAATAATTTAAACTAAATATCTAAATAAAATAAATGTATAAAAAATAAATGAGAATGAAAATAAAAAATAAACTATCAATAATATCTTTTATAATTATTTAAATTTGTAAAAATAAATTTCATGTAATTCTTAATTTATTGACATATATTTTCATTTTTATTTATTGTTAATTGATGATATTATTGTTAAAAAAATCAGATTGATTATATTTGTTAAAAATATTTAAATATATTATTATAATATAAATAATTATTTATATTTTTAAAAAAACATAAAATAATTAAAATTTTATATAAAAAAATTACTCTTTCCGTTTATTTTTAAGTGTCATTTTTAAAAAAAAATGTGTTCATTTTTAAGTGTCATTCTAAAGTTCAAAGTAGTAATGATTGTTCTTTTGTCAAAAGAAATCCTAGTTAATTATTAAAAAAAAATTAAATAAATTAATAAAAAGTTAAGGATAATATAAGAAAAAGGATAATGATGATTTAAAAAGTAATAACAATGATTAATTAATTTTATCCTATGTATAAAAAATAAAAAATGACATTTAAAAAAAAATCGAAGGAATAATCAACATCATCAAACTACAGGTTTCAATCTGATTTTTGATTAAAATAATCTTCAAACTCAAATCGAGTATAAATTATAAAAAAATATATCTTTATATATATTTTTAACATAATCATAAGATCCGACTCAAAATAAAAATAAAGGTAATTAAAGTGCATTTCTAAATTTTAGAGGTAGGTTTTATTTTTCACTAAGGGTGGGGAAGTAATAATTAGACTGCCTAAAGCAATTTCGTTAAAATGGCCTATAATGCATTGTCACTTTGCACTTGATTTAACTCTCCCCAGAAAACCAAAAAGCTCGCCAGAAGATACAGGCGGTGTTGCTCGTCGGCAGCCTGTAACAGTCAGGAAGTCCGTTCAGGTTTGCCTTTTTTTCTTTCTTTCCGAATTTTACTTCCACCTTACTGTTGCGCGGCGAGTATGCGATTGGCGGCGCCGTAGCCGACCCTGCAACTCCTTGATTTTTCAATTGCGCGCTAAATGTGCGATTGACAACATATATTGTTAGAAGATGCAATTAGGGAAGAGGAATCAAGATATACAATATAGTTGCTTTATAGCACCGACACCTTGGAAAATAATGAATGTCAGTGTAGCCAGATACTTCTGATTATGTTTAATTAATTAATTTTTTCAAATTATTACCGGTATCGACGTGTCAGTGTCGTGTCGTGTTTCCGGTATTTGTGCTTCATAGTCTTCGAGACGCATATTTGCTAGCTGAAGTTGTTCTTTGTGATGTCCATTCTATTCTATGAAACACGGAATCTGACATTGACACCGATAATGTAAAAATATAGAACACCGCCACCGCCACATATATGATAGTTTAAAAATATATTAATAGGGAGATTTGTTCAAAAAATGTATAAGCTGTGTTGAAGTAAAGAAAGAAACACTTTTTTTTTTATAAAACACTTGAATTGTTAGACACGTGATGTATGAGTCTCATGAGTGTGGACACCGATTTAAAGAGGGTCGAATTAAAGAAAATAATTATTTTTTTGGAAGACATTTGTCTGACTTTTTCGACACTTATTTGACTTTTCCGACAAGTGTCATACAAGTGTCGGATATCGACGCGTGTCAGACACCACGACACGCCTACTCCTGGAGGTGTCCGTGCTTCATAGTGTCTATTCATTTTTCCACTCCGATATTTGTTAATTGCATTCTTTGAGCTTTCTTGCTAAGCTAGGCTACTTATATGTCACTGTGGAATCTAATATATCTGGTTAGATTGGAATATGGGACCTAACCGGAGGAGTGTGTATATTGGTTTGCTTTGTGACCTCGTTTCTTTTGATAGTACTGGTTTTAGAAAAGATGCATATACACATGTGTTTTAGCTTACTTCATAATCTGCACACAAATTTGATCTTTATCTTGAAAACAAACTGCAGCATATGTACACATGTTTGTTCTAGCTTACTTTATAATCTACACTCACAAATTTGTTCTTTATCTTGAATGGCAACTAGTGAAATTTGAACAAACTGCTGCATATACACATGTTTGTTTCAGCTTGCTTCATAATCTGCACTCACAAAGTTGATCTTTATATTGAATGCCAAGTAGTGTAACAGGACTAATTCAGTGTTGTCAAATAGAGGCGATAAGTAAACAGAATTTGAACAATTTTCTATTGTTCCGCTATATGCCATTTAGTACAAAGTGTTGTCAAATAGTGGCTATACGACACAATAACGCTGCAGCATAGTGAAATTTGAACAAACTGCTATTTTCTAGAATCCGCAATTCACAACCCTATTTACTACTTTCTAGTACTAATATGGATTCAGTCAACTGTTTTTTCTCGTGACCAAGCTTGGAAAGCACAGCACTAACACCCTATAATTTTCCAGAATTTGCTGTGTTGCATTCAGATATTGAAGCAGTGATTCAGGAGGAAAACAAGTAAAGAATATTTTTTTTGAGTATTTTAATGGCAGCTTCAGCAAAATCTCTCACAAATAGCAATTGCACAACAGATGGAGACTGGACGGTTATTTTACCCCGTCGTGGAAGACAAAGGAGAAAAGATACTGAAGTTGAAAGAATTTCGGAAGAAAAACAAGAACCATGGGCTCCAACAGATTCTCAGAAAGATCCTATTAGAGAAACAGCATTAATGCAGAAAATGGAAAGATATATTAGTAAGATTGAGAACTCTCAGTTTTATCATACTTTCAAAGATCAGATTGAAACATCAATTTTGGATTATTTCCATATAGTTTTGGGCTCAGAGACAAATATGCAAATGGTCATTTACGGTATCGGCAGCATTGAATTGTATGAGCCGCCATGTTTGCAACTTAGCATTGCAATGTTGATGAAAAGAGATTTAAATTTGATTGGAAACATCGAGGTATTTGATCCTATCCTCTCTGTAACCGAGTCTCGGGTTTTGGAAGCTCTTGGTTGTACCGTCATGTCCATAAACGAGCATGGGAAGCGAGAGGCCGTGAAGCCAACAATGTTCTTCATGCCTCACTGCGAAGCAGAGTTATATAGCAACCTGTTGCAGGCAAATTGGAAACCGAGTTTCTTAAATAACATGGTATTATTCGGGAACAGCTTTGAAGAATACGAGCAGCATGTGTCATTATGTAAGAACTCCCCTGTTCTGAACTCAGTAAAACATATCTTGGCTGCCCGAAGATTTACAAACGAAATCAAAATTGAAAAAATTCCCGATGATTATTATAATGCATTCCATGATTCAAGTTGGCATATTTTCAGCCCGGTCCATGAAACAGAGCTGCAATTTATCAATTCTTGATGGAGTTTATCTTGATCAATATTTTGTTGTATACTACTTTGGCACATGATTGTTCTAGAAACTGTTGGAACTATTACAATCTTGTACACCACTTTCTCCAAATACACTTGAGATTTGACTCATGCCTAAGGGTTAATGTGAAACAGTGTAAAAGTTTGGTTTTCATTTGTTTGAGACTGACTATTCCATTCGATTACTTTTATATGTAAAGAGACAGAAACTCCAACTTCTCACTAGTTCATGTCTCCATGCATACATTTCATTCGAATTTCTCCATCTTTATGCATCTATATTTGCTGACATAAGGTATCAAACATTTACATCCACCACTATAATCATGCACTCATTCCATTTTCACACCTACTGATGCAAGGTTTTATCACTTGCATCTACCAAATAGTCATGCATACATATATACTGCACCCCTCGTGTCTTGATGTTGTTTTTCTCTTTCCATCCTTCATGCATTTTGTTTTGAAATGGATTCATCAATGGTGAAAGCTCCTTGTCAACCCCATTTTCAAAGCATCTGGTCTTTTTTTTTTCCATGTAGTTTTTGCGTGTGTAAACTTAAAACTATATCATTATGTATTATTTTGTTGCATATCTCATTCCTTGTTTCTCTAGTGAGTGAGTTGGTTGTCTTTCCTGACTCTCTCCCTCTCTCTTTCGACTTGTCTCTCTCCTGAGATCTAAGTTTCAGTTTTGTGTGGTTGGTTGTTCTAGTTTCATCATCTATGAGGAAGACAAAGTTTTATGTTCCTCATGAAGACCTTACTTCTTTTTATGTCTAATATTCCTGAATTTGCATAGGCCAACTCGTTTCGCAAGTGTTTCAATCACTTTGGATTAGTAAGAGAGGTGTTCGTACCTTCTAAACGTTCAAAGTATGGTGAACAGTTCGACTTTGTTAGATTCACCAAGGTTACCAATATTCAGAAGCAGGGGTGACCCTAAGCACGGGCTCTCCGGACAGGAGCTCAAGCAACCATAATTTTAGGGGATATATATATATATATATATATATATATATATATATATATATATATATATATATATATATATATATATATATATATATATATATATTAAAAAAAAAAACTAGTTAACAAAATTATATGGGCATTACAAAATCAAAATTAATAAGCGAAGGTAATTTCTCTTAAATAAAATATAGAGTAGAATAAAATCAATTAATTCTTCTAAAATAATAATTTTAACAACTAAAGAGTCTAATTGATGCACTAAAATTAAAATAATGATATAGGAAATATGAAAAAAGTCAGATTTTTAACTCTTTATTAAGACTCAAAAGTCACTAAACTTTATCCTATCGAATTATAATCTCTTAATCTCTCTGGAAAAACATAAGTGTCGACCATCAATTCAACAAGAAAATTGAAAAAGCATAAGTGCCTATCATAAGTGTCAAACAATCAATGAATAAAAAAGTTTATATATATATATATATATATATATATATATATATATATATATATATATATATATATATATATATATATATATATATATATATATATATATATATATATATATATATACATATATATATATATATATATATATATATATATATATATATATATATATATATATATATATATATTAGTCAAAAATAAAAAAAAATCTTTTATAAGATGCTAATTTTTATGTTGATTTTCACTTTTCAAAATCAAGTTTGATTTGATGTTCAAAGACTTTTCGAACAAATTGATCAAAATTTAAGTTAAAGGTTAAAAATCAAGATCAGGTACTATTGTTTCATCTCTTTGATTGCTTGAAATGTTGCTTAGAAAACAATTGTCTGGTCATCTAAAACGAAAAAGAAAGAAACTAATTAAAAATGGTGATATTCATATTTTTTTTTTAAAAACACCATACAATTTCTATTTTAAATGATGTAAATCTAGGTAATTTGAACCTTGAAGTTGAGAGTTTAGAGAATGAACAACTAAATAGGATTGTTGAAGAGCAAAATATTTTGGTTGAAAACAATGAAAATGAAGATGATGACGAAGTTGAAAATTTTGATGATGAAGGTTATAATAATGAAAATGAACATATCCCTATTTTTGTTGATGAACAACCTAACAAGTCTATTCTATTGGACATTTATGATCTAAGAACATGGAATAACCTTAGAAATGACTTAAGAGATGAATTACTAAGAAATGATTCTAAAAGAGATGTGTCAATTGCGAATGATCCTAAAGATATTTATGGTAGGAATTTCTCACCATCATGTTATATCCGTTATTGTTCTAATGGAAAAGAGCAAGATAAGAATTGACTTGTTTATTCAAAAGAATTGGATAGAGTTTTTGTTTTTGCTGTAAGTTATTTGGTACAAGTTGTAGAGTGAATCGCTTAGCAAATAAAGGTTTTAATGATTGTAAACATATTTATGAAAGGTTTAAAGAACATGAATCAAGTGGTGCAAACATGTCTTTCATGAGTAAATGGATTTACTTACAAATTAGATTTAAGAAAAATATAACAATTGATAAGCATCTTCAAGAGTTTATAAGAAATGAAAAAAGACATTGGAAGGATGTCTTACTTAGGATAATTTATGTTACTAGATATAAAGTTGAGCAAAATTTAACATTTCGTGGAAAAAATGAGAGGATTAATGTGGAAAACAATGAAAACTTTCTTTCTCTTGTTGAAATGATTGTTGAATGGGATCATGTCATCCAAAAACATTTTGAACGTATTAATAATAATGAAATTCATTATCATTATCTTAGTCATAAGATTAAAAATAAATTGATTAACATGTTAGGTAATGAAGTCAAAAGTGCAATAGTCGAAAAAATCAAAGAAGCAAAATGTTTTTCTGTGATTCTTGATTGTAATCCTGATGTAAGTCAATGAGAACAAATGAATCTCATTATACATTGTGTGGATGTTTCTACAAGTCCAATAAAAATTGAAGAGTTTTTTTGTAGATTTTTGGAAGTCTATGACACAACAGGTCTAGAATTGTTTGAGAAATTACAAAATGTATTAGAAACTCCTGCTCTAGATATTAATAATGTGAGAGGACAAGGATACAATAATGGATCAAACATGAAAGGTAAACATCAAGGTGTACAAATAAAACTATCAGATATTAACCCTAGAGCATTATACACACCGTGTGGTTGTCATAGCCTTAATTTGACACTTTGTGATATTGCAAATTCTTATACCAAATCTAAAGATTTTTTTGGAGGGCTACAATGTATTTATACTGTATTTTCTTATTCGACAAAACGTTGGAAAATTCTTAGAGACAATGTGAAATGTTTAACTATTAAATCATTGTCACAAACACGTTGGAAAAGTCATGTGAATAATGTATATGCAATTAAATCTCAAACTTCAGATGTAAGAGAAACATTACTTCAAATAGCTGAACAAGATAATGATCCCAAAATTAAGAGTGAAGCCGAATCTTTAGCAACTTATGAAATTGAAAACTTTGAATTTTTAGTAGCTATGATTATTTGCTTTGAATTCTTAACTGCTACTAATAAAATTAGCAAAAGTTTCAACAAAAAAAAGACATGCGTATTGATGTGGCATAGAACTAGTAAAAGGTTTGATCAAGTATTTGAAAAAATATAGAGAATCTGAATTTGTAAATGCTAAGGTTAGTGCTGAAAAAATTGAGAATGAAATGGAGATTGAATGTGTGTTTATTCAAAAACGTCAAATTCGTAGTAAACAACACTATGATGAAAATCCATCTCAACCCATACAACTGAATCTTGAGTATGCTGAAGAGTCTTTTCGAAATCATTATTTCTTATATATTGTAGATCAAACAATTGGCTCACTTGATAGAAGATTTGAGCAATATAACACATATGAAAATATTTTTGGATTCTTGTTTAGTAATGAAAGGCTTAGATCATTATCTAATAGGGACTTGAAAGCATGTTGTAAACATCTTAAAACTTATTTAAAACATGATGATTCTCTTGATCTTGATGGTGAAATTTTGTTTGAAGAATTGAAAGTTATTATAGAAGTTTTAACAGTTGAATCAAAATCAAGCTATATGTTATTGAGTTCTTTAAATACTTTTAATTGTTTTCCTAATGCATGCATATATTATAGAATAATATTGTCTATTCCTATCAGTGTTGCATTTACTGAAAGAAGTTTTTCTAAATTAAAATTATTAAAATCTTATTTGAGATCTACTATGTCACAAGAGAGATTAAATAGTCTTGCGTTGGTTTCAATTGAAAATAATTTTTTGAAGAACCTCGATTATGAACGAATTATTAATGATTTTGCAACAAAAAAAATACTAAGAGGATGATATTTAAATAATTTAAAGGTTTCGTCAATTTTTTATAGAAAAAAATATCGGATCAAGAAGAAGAAGAAGAAGAAGAAGTCTCTTTATAGTGGTTTATGTTTTAATGTAGTATAAACATTGATTCAAAGATTCATACTTGTATGCTTTTTGCACAATGTCAAATGAAAATGTGTTTTTTATCCAATTTTTTCTTTTAACCTTATATATTTATTGTTAATTTTTTTTTACGGGGGCACCACTCTTTTAATTCACCAAAGGCACCCAAATTCAAAGGACCGACCCTGTTCATAAGTTGCAGCAATGGTTGTCTAATGTGTGGATGTGCACCTTCAAATTGAGGGTTAACATTGCTAGGTTCAGAAAAAACCACCTTGGCTTGAAAAGTTCCCCTCAACCAGTTCAAGAAATTTGTAAAAAAATCAAGAAAGGTTGGTTGTAATGGTGATGCATGTGATATGTCCTTTAGAGATATCGTTTCTTCAAAGCCTTCTAGTGTTAAACATCAAAACCTTCAAACTTGTTCTTCTTCTTCTTTGGGGAGTACAAATGGCTTGAAGTTTAGTTGTATGAAGAGAAAGTCTCTTCCTTCTCAAAATTCTTAATAGGGGTGGTGAAGCACCAACTACTTTTTTCTTTTATTCGTGAACAAGTTCATATCATTTTCTTCCCAAGGATCAAGCTCTCTCCTCTGTAGAGGAGGGGATATGTCCTTGTTAGCTTGCACGAGGTAGGTTAGTTCGAAGATTTCTATACAAATGAGGGGGAGATCTGGAGCCAATTTATTGTGTCCATTGCTCCTCGGTCTCCCTTTCTTAAAACCTTTAGAAAAGAGGGTTGGCTAGCTTATATAGTCACCCCTTTCATTTATTGGATGAAGAAATGTTATCTAAAATATGTTTGTTATTTGGCAATGTTTCAAAAGTTGATGAAGCAGTTTTTTCGAGAGAGAAGTTTAATATGGGAAGGGTTCATGTTTCAATGGAACTAGGGCCTCTTCTAGGTATGAAGGTAAAAGTTAAAGTTTAAGATAAAATAATTTAGGTTTGAAGGTTCAGTTTTAGGTTTGCTTGATATTGAGGAAGATGATGTTATTATATCTTATTCATTTGTTGATGGCCCGACTAGGTAAAGTAAGGATGATGTTGGTGTTTTTTATGGTTTAGAGGTGAAAATTTGGGTAGTGGTGGTGAGGAAGAAGATGACATATGTTGTGTTTTTGAGGGGACCCATACCTTTCCACGTGGCATCGGTTCATTGCCCAACTCTTGTATGGTTGGCGGGGAACTTGTTAGATCAAGGGATTAAAGGTCTGAAGATGTCAGGCGTATGTTGGTTTCCCTCTCTGCTTCACGCCATAACTCTGTTGTTGCGGTGCCTTGTCACTGTCAACAACATATGGGGAGATAATGGGGCACATGTTTCTTGGATAATGACATGTTAGCTGAAATGACATTCTACTGGTTAAGGAAATGTCAACGTTCAAAATGTCACATGCTGTATATTTTGGTCCTTTTAATGCAATGAGTTTGAAGGGATGTGTTAGTAAGAAAAATGGGACAGGTGGTAGGAACATTAGGAAAAGCGATTATATCTCATCAAGGAACATAATCGTCAGTGGGTTGCAGAGTTTGGATGGAAGCAACATTATACCAGCTTCGACAGGTGGTGAGGTTTGCTTGGGAGACAACTCTCTCTCTAACTCGGGCCTAGAGTGTAACTCCTCCTCTCACTTTGGGAGTATAGGGCGGGCCAAGTGTAATCCAATCTTTTATTTTGAGTGGTACCCCCATCAGTCATGTTTTAACACCCCGCAAGAATTTGGTGTTTTATAATAATTTTATGTCAGATTCTGCTAAGCTTTTGGCTTATGAGAAGTCTAAAGAAACTTTTTTGACAAAAAACCAAGGGAACGCACTACCTATAGGAGGTTTTTGTTCGGCTACGGGTGAAGATGTGGCCACAAATTTCCTCTTGTGAGCTCTCATCTAGATTTGTCCTTGTCTCCAAAGACTTCAGATACTTTGGTTTCAGATGATTGTGTGGTGCTAGAGATGACAAATTTTCCAATTGTAAGGAAGGCGTCAAATTATCCTTTTAGACTTGCCTCTGAGAAACATACCAAGGACCTCTCCACTCCGCATATGGATTCAGGTATTGCTATCTGTCTAACTTCTATTGGTTTTTGTTTATAAGATGGTATTCTCCGGCCTATTCCTGAGGAGGGCTTGAGTTCACAGAGGTTTAATTTGTCCATATGCCTGGATGGTGTTTCTTTTCCCCGTCTTTCTTGTCACCAAAGCCCTGTGTTCGCGATATTATGAGTCTATCGAATTAACTAACTACAAGTGTACAGTCTATCACATAGTTTTAAAAGATATCGATCCCACAAAGACCAATAGTCAAATCTATCGTTTCTAATTGTCACAGTGTTTATCTAAGGCGATACCAAAAATGTTTGGAATAGAAACAAAATGAAAATAATAGCGTTTAAACAAATCCAAATATGTAATATTGGAACTTGGATCACATAAATCACCAATACTCCTATTATCTCTAATTACAACTACCTATGGGGAAATTCTTTCTTCCTTGAAAAAAGAGTTAATTAAGAAGGAACCGTCACTTTTGATTTTTCGGAACCAGACTTTATCTTTAATCTATACCAGTCGCTCACGCTGCACTGGTCACGTCTTGCATTAAAGTAGAAAAATCCTTTTTTATGTAACCACCTCTTTAACTCGGTTGAAAAGTAATTTTGATTGAAAACTTTATCTTAAAGATTATATTAAAGCCAAAACAGCCCCAAAAACACTCTTACAGAGACAACATATGGAGTAACGTTGATTCGACGGTCCTCACATTCCAGCACTAATGATTTAGCTGGACATGGTTATGGTAAATGACATATCATATGATTGAAAAGTGTGATATGATATATTAAAGTGATACGTGTGCAATTGATTTTCAACAAGAACTTGCGAATAAATGTATAACTTTGAAAATAGATTTTTGTACAAAAAGTAACCAGCGAGAAATAAAGTAAACAAAGTAAAGCGGTTCGAGGAAATAACGTAAGTAAAGCGATGCGAGGTAATTAAATAGATAAGGCAATTAAAATGTAAATAAATATGAATTAAATAAGAATTTGCTACAATCGGAGACTTGAATCTGGTACAATATAAGTAGACAGAAATAAACTTTGACGAAATGTAAATGCGGGAAGATAAATAATTTCAAAATAATGGTATTCCAAACTTGATACACGAACAAAATGCGATAACCCCTTGATGTATAGAGTTAAAGCTTTAATAATACTAAACTTTATGGATTATGTTTCTGCCAAGCTTGGACACCAAAAACAATGAACTTTATGGCCTATTTATACTAGTATGTAACTCCTTCAGCAGTCGTGTGAGGAAAAAATGGTGGTCATGAAGGGTGAATCTCCAACTGCCTTTGATTGGAGTGCCATTATCAAAGATGGCGACCTCCATGTAGAGATGGCGAATGCCATGTTCCCAAAATGGCCAGACCCAGTCTTTGTGACCGTTGGGACGTGGGACACGTCATCTTCCCCGTGGATACCTTTATAGCAAACACCATGTTAAATGCCATGTGTACATTTTACTCATTTTTCTCCGTTTTTCCTCCGTTTTTCTTCGAGTAAGGCCTTTTCTAGTCCATGTACCTGAAAACAAAGAAAAGTACCTGCATAACAATAGAAATAATAATAAAAGGATGGTAAAACATGTGCAATCCGAGTCAAATATGTAGTGTGTTTTCGTGCTATCAAAATCTCCCACACTTAAACCTATATTTTTCCTCAAGCAAAAATTATGCTAAGAAGAAAAATAGTAACTCTTAGAGGATTATTTTAGGCTATAGACTTTTCTTTGGTTATGATCGTGTTGATAGGTACTACCTCGCAAAATAAAGATGTCGTAACAACACATTCCGCATTTGAGGTCATAAGTCTCCTTCTTATACAAACCAATCTGCATTACGTTATTATGCCTAGGCCTTACTTAATCATCCTATTTTTCATCCTTTTTCATTTAGGCGCAATCACATTAAGTCTGTTATCTGTACACACACAATGAGGAGATCTGTTAGTAATTATGATTTATTTTTTCCGAAAGGGCTCTGGTATCAAAGCGGTTCGCCCCTTTTCCAAATTGCAGTTGCGGGGGATCGGATCGTAATCTGCCCTACCAAGTTCAAAACCAGATACCTCTGAACCAACCAGCAATATGAACTTATTATTTTTCACTACCGGTTGGTATTTATGATTTAGCATTTATTCATGTTTGCTCAAAATCACTCACTTATTTGCATCAACCTTCCTACTTAGTGTGTGCTTAAGATGGTGTTGACTCCTAAAGTAAACTACTTAAGGACTTATTTAGGGGTGAGAGTTCAAGGCCATGACATAACAAGTATCTAGATCGATATCTATGATTAGGAGGCTTACGATGTTAAGACGATACCGATCTTAGAAGCTTTCCCAAGTCTCTACAACCTATCCTTAGCTTGTTTAATAACTTAAAATTTCAAAAATAAACATTACTTTCTTCTTCAAAATTTTTGTTGTTGGTATGGCTCAAGAAATGAAAGAATTAATAAACAGCAGAAAATCACGCATAAAGACACGACAACACATGCAATGATAAAATCCTAACTAAATGCATAAAATGATAAATCTAACAAGAAAATGATAAAAATAGAGATAAAACGGTAAAGATCCCCTCCTACACTTAAACTGAATATTATCCTTAATGTTTCAATGTAAGGCAAAGAAGGAGAGAAAGAACATGTGTTCCAGCTCAAAAACGACCTCGACCTCAGCCTCGACCATCCTGTCTGCCTCACCCATACTGAGGGTGCAGAACTCCAAGATGCTGCACAACTCACGTAATCTATCCACCCTTGCCCGTAATCCCGCTATCTCTTCGATTAGGTCCCCCATGTTCAGTTCGATCCATTCAATGTAATCAATTTGATGGGCCTGAGTCTGATGGATATGGGTCGCCATCTCGGTTTTCTGCCTCTGTATGTCTCTTTGCCGTTTATATATTCGGATAAGAAAAGAAAAGGAAATGATAAACAAAATTCGTGGGTTGCCTCCCACGCAGCGCTTTGTTTAACGTCGATAGCTCGACGACTCTGGAGTGTAAGTACTCATGGTGTTTCTTTCGAGGATGAATCCTTGGTCAAACTTTTAATTATCCTCGTTTTCCATGGCCACTTATCAAGCTATCTCTCATATCCATCACCTTTTCTTTTCTTCCTTCTGTGGGGTAGTTTATCCTTCTGAACTTGTGGTGGTAGTTTTGGCTCTATCCCGGGAACTAGCTTTTCAGGTTCAGGTTTAATTTTTTCATCCACCCCCTCAAAGTCTAACTTGCCCCTCTTAATACTAATGAGTTCCCTAGTTTCATGGTCTTCTAATTTTCTTTTCTTATTCAGGATCTCAAACAAAGATGCATTGACGTGGATATTTTCCAATAACTCCTCATACCTTTCGGATTTGGAGTCTACCTTAACTCCCACATACCTTCGCAGGAAAGGAATCGGTGATTTATAGGGAGGAGGAACAACATATAATGCTTCCTTCTCGACCTCCTCGACAACCTCCCTTTCGGGTGGTGTCGGTGGATCTTTCTCAATCTCCACTCTTTTCTCACCTGAACCTTCCTCATTATCACTCTCCTTAGGATTTTCGATAGGTTTTTCATTGTGGTTGTTACAACATCCACATGTTTCTCAGGGAAGGGTCCTAGAGGTGTCTGTGCAAGTACGGAGATTTGAGTCTCCATTGCCTTGTTGTGAGTTGCTAGGGACTCGACCACAGTGTTCAGCAGCCTAAGGGTTTCTTTAGTATTAAAAAGTTGGTTCATCAACTCTTTACTCCGCATGGTTTGTGTTGCCATAAATTTTTGCATGGTGCATTCTAGGTTGGATAAAGTTAGAGTCTCAACGTAATTATTCTAGATATTATTAAAATTGGATTTATGAGACTCATGCGGTACTTTAAAATATTGAGAGCGGTAATTCTGAGAATTTTTTTTGACAATGCATAATGATAGAGATAGGGTGCCTTAATCTACACGGTGTAACAACAAGTTATGATATTTTGACATAATTGGTCCTCGACAATGGCGCCAAAAACTTGTTCGCGATATTATGAGTCTATCGGATTAACTAACTGCAAGTGTACAATCTATCGCGTAGTTTTAAAAGATATCGATCCCACAGAGACCAATAGTCAAATCTATCGTTTCTAATTGTCACAGTGTTTATCTAAGGAAACATAAAAAATGTTTGGAATGGAAACAAAATAAAAATAATAACGTTTAAATAAATCCAAATATGTAATACTGGAACGTGGATCACATCAATCAACAATACTCATATTATCTCTAATTACAACTACCTATGGGGCGATGCTTTCTTCCTTGAAAAAGAGTTAATTAAGAAGGAACCGTCACTTTCGATTTTTCAGAACCAGACTTTATCTTTAATCTATACCAGCCGCTCACGCTACACTAATCGCGTCTTGTGATAAAGTAGAAAATCCTTTTTATGTAACCACCTATTTAACTCAGTTGAAAAGTAATTTTGATTGAAAACTTTAACGTAAATATTGTATTAAAGCCAAAAACATCCCCCAAAACACTCTTACAGAGACAACATATGGAGTACCGTCGATTCAACGATCCTCACATTCCAACACTAATGATTTAGATGGACATGGTTATGGTAAACGATATATCATATGATTGAAAAGTGTGATATGACATATTCAATTGATACGTGTGCCATTGATTTTCAACAAGAACTTGCAAATAAATGTATAGCTTTGAAAATAGATTTTTGTACGAAAAGTAACAAGCGAGAAATAAAGTAAACAAAGTAAAGGGGTGCGAGGAAATAAATTAAGTAAGGCGATGCGAGGCAATTAAATAGACAAGGCAATTAAAATGTAAATAAAGTTGAATTAAATAAGAATCTGCTCCAATCGGAGACTTGAATCTGGTACAATGCAAGTAGACGAAAATAAACTTCGACGAAATGTAAATGCGGGAAGATAAATAAGCTTAAAATAATGGTGTTCCAAACTTGATACACGAACAAAATGCGATAACCCCTTGATGTACGGAGTTAAAGCTCTAATAATACTAAACTTTATGGCTTATGTTTGTGCCAAGCTTAGAAACCAAAAACAATGAACTTTATGGCCTATTTATACTAGTACTAGACCTAGGGAAGCATGTAACTCCTTCAACAATTGGTGAGGAAAAAACGGTGGTCATGAGGGGTGAATCTCCAACTGCCTTTGACTAGAGCGCCATTATCAAAGATGGTGACCTCCATATAGAGATGGCGAATGCCATGTTCCCAAAATGGACATACCCAGTCTTTGTAATCGTTGGTACGTGGGATACGTCATTTTCCCCGCAACTACCTCTATGGCGAACTCCATGTGTACATTTTACTCATTTTTCTCTATTTTACCTCCATTTTTCTTCGTTTCTTTGAGTAAGGCCTTTTCTAGGCCATGTACCTGAAAACAAGGGAAAGTACAAGCATAACAATAGAAATGATAATAAAAGGATGGTAAAACATGTACAATCTAAGTCAAACATGTAGTGTGTTTTGGTGCTATCACCCTGTCCCTATATCACTTGAGTTTTTCAAATTGTTAGATAGTAAGAAAGCGGAAAGGTTTTCCAAAGAAATTAAGAACTTAGCTTGTACCTTTCTTTTAAGTGATGAGGATGAAATTAAGAGATTATTGGATATTGAAACTAGAGATAAGTAGTTTAGGTATACTATACTATCTAAGAGTTGTGCTTGATGTTAATTGGGTCTTTTAACGTCCATGGTTTGGGAAGTAAGATAAAAAAGAGTAATGTTAGAGATCTCATTATATCTAAGTCTCTAGAGTTACTTGCAATTCAGGAGACTAAACTCTCTAAGGTATCTACCTCTTTGGTCCATTCCCTTTGGGGAAATCCTTTTGGGACTGGAGTTTCCCCAGTCTATTGGTAATAGTGGTGGCCTTATTTCTATTTGGTGCAACTCAAAAGGGTTTTGCTTGTTCTCCTTTGTGGGTCCTAGGTACCTTGGGGTTTCTTTTGGAGTGAAGGGTCTCCAAGACTAAGTGTGTGGTGATTAGTATCTACTCCAAGTGAAACCGTAGAGGGAATATGGCTATTTGGAGAGACTTTCTTCTTAGAAGGGTCTCCCTTGGGGGGTAACGTGTGGTGTATCATGAGTTATTTTTAATCCTGGTTTCTCCCCTCCTGAGAGGGTTGGCGGTGACTCCTATGAGCACCGGGCTAGGGATTTTCTCTATGTTAAGTTTAGTAATTTCATTTTCGAGATGGAATTACGGGATC
The DNA here is from genome assembly GCF_024323335.1 of Lathyrus oleraceus. Taxonomy (NCBI): domain Eukaryota; kingdom Viridiplantae; phylum Streptophyta; class Magnoliopsida; order Fabales; family Fabaceae; genus Lathyrus; species Lathyrus oleraceus. The sequence goes on along the minus strand of NC_066583.1, from coordinate 504,111,183 downwards.
TTCCTCTTTTAGGTAGGAGTTTCACTTGGTTTCGGCTAATGATAGGATTGTTAGCCGTCTTGATAGGATTCTTATTTTTTATGATTGGTGGGGGTTGTGAGGGACTACTTCCCAGTGGTTTATGCCTAGAGATGTGTCTGATCACTATCCAACCATTCTTAGGTATTCCAACTAGTTGCGGGGACCTAAACCTTTCTGATCTAATAACCATTGGCTCACACACCCTCGGTTACATGAAGTGGTCATTGATAGTTGGTCTAGCTCCTTGTCCTATAGGTGGAAATTCTTTGTCCTTAAAGATAAACTCAAATATCTCAAAATGACCTTGAAAGTTTGGAATCATCAAGTTGTTAGAATAAGATTTGGTTCTGCATCTATACCTTGAGTTTTGATGATAACAATATTATGTTTGTGTGAGAATAATTTTGGTACCCTAATGGTTTATTATTGTGTAGCTTTAACAACCAATTTTGATTATGATAATATGACACGCAACTTCATCAATTTCTGAATAATGAGTTCCAAATCCGCTTTTACGCCAATTATTAGAAGTTCTGAAGGATGTTCAACATTGTTGCTGCAATGATCTTTCTGCTTTTGTGTTGATTCACTCCTGAGAAGCTTCTGAGGAGACACTATGTTGTTGCAATTTTCTCTCAGTTCATGCTTTTGACGTGACTCTGATCACCAAACTTCTTAAGAATGGCAAGCTTCTGAAGTTTTGTTACGTAGCGAAGATCTAAAGCCAAACAATTGAGGTTATCAAGGTTCTGACTAAAGATTCTAAAGATCTCAATCCAGACTACTGACGTTATCAAGGTTCTAACCAAATATTCTGAAGTTTCTGAGTCTAGCTTTATGTTTCTTCATTTCATGCTTCATCAAATTTCATCAGAAGCCAATGGACTTAAAGATAATATCAAACAGGAACATGATTAAATAGTACATAGTATAAACCAAATATCCTCTCCACTACCTGATATCGTGGGCAAAGGACCTTACTATACATCACACTTGTCACTGATTTTATGGGCAAAGGATAGTACGCAGTATAACTCCTTTTACCATCCAACAATGGACAACTGCTTTATGAGCTTTCCCCATTTTTCCTTCCAATGGTCTTCTTCTTATGCTATATAAGTAAGAATTTGAGACTTGAAGAAAACGCCGGTGACACAATATTTTGACAAGTCTATTTCTTTGTAAAAAGCTATCATTTGTTTGTACGCAGTTTTTCTTTAAGTGTTTTGTTATTCATTTGTGTAAAATCTGCTAGTGTATAAGCAACTTGTAACATAAAATATTATTCAAACTGTTTGTTTGATTCCTTAAGGAGGTTATCCTTGAGAAGACAAATAAGGTTGTTCTTTGTGAAGTCCTTAAGGAGACTAGGGTATAGTTAGATCCTTGAGAAGACAAAGAAGGTTATTATTTGTGATTATTGTAATTTGTTGATTATAGTGGATTAAGTCCTTATGTATAAGGCAAAATCACCTTGGTGGATGAACTGAAGTAGCTTTGAGTTTCAAATGAACCAGGATAAAAATGCTTGTGTTTTTATCTTTTTGATACTAACGTGTTAGTGGTGTTCTTGTTTTGGAAAAATCTTTTGCTTGTAAAACCCAATTCACCCCCTCCCCCCATTTCTTGTGTTTTTCACACCTTTAATTGGCATCAGAGCTCCAATTTTGATTGTGACAATTTTTTTTATCAACACTTCATCATGTTCATTATCAATCTAGTTTGTGTGAGAAATAATGGCCATTGCTAACATTGTTAAGAATAATGAAAGAGATCACTACAGTGCAAAACCACCAATCTTTGATGGTGATAAATTTGATTATTGGAAAGATAAAATAGAAAGTTTCTTTCTTGGTTACAATGTTGATATCTGGGATCTTGTAGTCGATGACTACATTCACCCAGTTAATGTTGAAGGAAATAATATAGCAAGAAGTGCTATGACTGATCAACAGAAGAAAGATTTCAAATATCATCATAAGGCCATAACTATATTGGTAAACTTTATCTCTTATACGAAGTATGAGAAGATAACAAACAAAGATTCTGCCAAATCCATTTTTGACTCTTTGAGGATGACTCATGAGGGGAAGGCTTAAGTAAAGGAGACAAAGGTCTTGGCCTTAATCCATAAGTACGAGGCATTCAAAATGGAAGATGATGAAACAATTGAGACTATGTTCTCAAGGTTTCAGATGCTTGTTGCAGAACTGAAAGTTCTTGATAAAGGATACTCTATATTTGACCATGTCAAGAAGATTATCATAAGTCTTCCCAAAAAATAGAGACCTATGGTAACTGCTTTGAAGTTGGCAAAGGATCTGAGTAGTATCAGTCTTGAAGAACTTGTTAGTTCTTTAAGAAGCCACAAGATTGAGCTCGATGAAGATGAACCTCAAAAGCGAGGTAAATCTGTTACTCTAATGTCTAAGCCTGAGAAGACAAGAGCTTATCAAGCCGAGGAAGAATCATAAGGATCTGAAGAATATTCTGAAGATGATGATGAGTTGTCTCTAATTTCAAAGAGAGTCAACAAACTCTGGAAACACAGGCAAAATGGTCAAGGAAAGTTCAGAGGAACCAGAAGGACTGCTGGTTGTTTTAATTCTTCGTTTGGACAGAAGAAGCAAGGTTATGGAAAATAAGTTATCTATTTTGAGGCCACTACAAAAATGAATGTCCTAAGCTGAAAAAGGACAAAAGGCCTAAGAAGAATTCTTCCAAAGGCAAGAAGGGGCCGATGGCTACATGCGATGACTCAGAATTCGAAGAAGAATATTCTGACAAAGAAAAAGCCAACGTTGCATTGATGGAAACTACAAGTGATCCTAAAGGTTCTGAAGAACCAAAAGATAAGGTATTATCAGAATCAAAATTCGACTTCGATTATAAAGAGGTATTTTCTAACCTATCTCGTTTTGATATTGAATCATGCCTCTCTAAAATGTTGGAAAAGTACCAGAGTCTTAAGAGTAAATACAAGGACCTTAAACGAGTCCATGTAATTGCTTCTGAAACATGCAGTGAGCTTGAGAAATATATTTCCTCTCTAAATGAAAAAGTATTTTCTTTAGAAAGTAACAACTCTGCTTTGAAAAACAAAATTTTAAAACTAGAAGAGGAAATAGTCTCAGAAGCTTCTGGTACTGATTGTGTCATTAGATATGACAGAGCATTCTAGTACTTTCTAGCTAAAAGCATAGATAGAAGCAAAATGGCTTCCTTGACCTATGGAGTTAGCATAAATGACAAGAAAGGTTTAGGTTGTACATAAACTATAAAACCTGACGAAAGTCAGAAGGTAAAACCAAAACCTCTTTATGTGCATTTTGTGCCTACTGACACTGAGCTTGATATTTCTGCACAGATACAGAAACATGCAAAGGATAAGAACTTAGTTCTGAAACCTAAGTATCATGCACAAATTCCCATGATTATCCTTCTGCTAAAAGACCCAAAGTTGTAAGAAATTATGGGAAAACTAACAAGAGAGGACCCAAAAAGTAAAATGTTTAATGTCTATTAATGAGGAGCAATGGGTATCGCATAAATGTTTGGGCCATGTTAGCGTAAGAAGGATTTCTCATCTAAATAAGCTTGGATTAGTCATAGGTCTACCCAACCTGAAGTTCGCTTTAGATGCTCTTTGTGAAGCATGTCAAAAAGGAAAGTTTTCTAAAACATCTTTCAAAGCGAAAACTGTTTTTTCTACCTCTAGACCGTTAGAACTACTACACGTTGATTTGTTTGGACCAGTGAAAATTACCTCTATCAATAGAAAGAAGTATGGATTAGTCATCATTGATGACTATAGTCATTGGACATGGGTAGAATTCTTAAAACACAAGGATGAGTCACAATTTGTGTTCTCTACCTTATGCTCACAAGTAAAAATAGAGATGGATTGCAAAATAGTCAGAGTCAGAAGTGATCATGGTAGCGAATTTGAAAATAAGCACTTTAAAAATATTTTTGATGCAAATGGTATTTACCATGATTTATCTTGCCCTAGTATTCCACGGCAAAATGGGGTTGTAGAAAGGAAGAATATGACTTTGTAAGAAATGGCCCGCACCATGATCCAAGAAACTGATATGGCTAAGCATTGATTGGCAGAAGCAGTCAACACAATATGTTATATTCAGAACAAGATTTTCGTTTGACCTATTCTGGGTAAGACTCCTTATGAATTGTGGAAGAAGAGAAAGCCTAACATTTCTTACTTTCACCCTTTTGGGTGTGAATGTTTTATGTTAAACACTAAATAAAATCTTGGCAAGTTTGATTCTAAAGCACAAAAGTGTTTACTATTAGAATATTCTTAATTTTTAACACTGAAACACAAATTGTTGAGGAATCAATTCATGTTAGATTCAATGATAAGCTTGACCCTGAAAAGTCAAAGCTATTTGAGAAATTTGCAGATTTAAAGATCAATCTTTTAGAATCCAAGGATACTGATTCTGGAGATAAAAGACTCAGAAGGCAAAGCTATAGAATCTGAAGCAAATTACTTAGATATGACTCAACCAGAAGTTGTCGTTGGTCCAACTCATTAGAAGAAGAGTAGATCAAGAACCCCTCATTCTGAAGAACTGATCTTGGAAGATAAAAATGCCCCTGTCATAACTAAATCTTCATTCAAACCTTCTGAAGAGACTCTTATAGGTTTAGTATCTCTGATAGAACCCACATCTATTGATGAAGCTCTTCTGGATAATGAATGGATTTTGGCTATGCAAGAAGAACTGAATCAATTCACCATAAACAATATTTGGGATCTTTTTCAGAAACCAAAAGGTTTCCATATCATTGGAACCAAATGGTTCTTCAGAAATAAGCTCAATGAGAAGGGTGAGGTTGTCAGAAATAAGGCTCGACTGGTAGCACAAGGTTATAGTCAATAAGAAGGTATAGACTATACAAAAACCTTTGCTCCAGTTGACAGGTTAAAGTCTATTCGTCTTTTAATTTCGTTTACAATCAATCATAACATCATTCTTTATCAGATGACTATCTTGTTTTTGTTAACTGGACCACACTTTTGTTTAAACCAAAGGATGCAAAGGCATCCAAATTACATTAAAATAGAACCAGAGTACAAATGATCAAAATAGAGAAAACAAGAACAAAGGACAAGATCCTAAAAGTTCAAAAATCTAAAGTCAGAGAAGACAAGTTTGTTTCTAAATAAAGGATCTCTAATCTCTCTAAGAATCTCTTCCCACCAAGTGAGGTTGTCAAGATGAATACCCAAGTTAGCAAGGATGTCCGTGCAACCGTTTCCTATTAGACGATAGTACCGATCTAGAATGCGGAGGCACCCTAGATTATAATCGTCTAAGTGATCCGTTAATGGAAAGATCGGATATGCATGAAACCAAATGGAATTACTTAAGATAGAGATTATCAACCACTATCTAAATTAATCGATTAACCACTATAATCCTTGATATCGTTACCTCTAATAATGCTTAAACACAATAAGAGATCCAGTACAATATAACTAAGTTCGTGTGAGATTAATTTTCTCGAACACTTGGTGTGCACTACATACCAAGTTTCAATTTCTCTTAAATTGAATGTGCATAATTTTACTCAGTTGCAATCAAAGTGATTTCAACGATTTATCAAACAGTTACTATGCATACCAATCAAGCGATATTGATTTTACTATTAATTTCTCACAAACCGTAACTAATACAAAATTTAAGGAGTTAAGAGATAGAGAGAACAAGACTGGATTTGTTGAGGCAGTTCCCCTATCGTCCTTGCTTAGGGTACGTATGCCCTCAATTCTAAATCTAGAATTGAGATGTTTTTATTAACACGTTGCAAAGTCAATACAAGAGAACAAATGATCACCACCAATCAACCCCTAGAGTTGTTGTAGATCCTATTCTATTCTCTCCCCTTGATTTGAGTTGAACCAAGTCCTTCAAGCGCTTCAAACAAACCTCTGGTTATCGCTACCTTATTGCAAGAACACAATATTCTCCAAAACATCAGCTCGGCTGATTTCGAATGTAAGTCTCTTGAACCCTGAGCTTTCTTCACAATCCTACGGTTACCGCTACTTGTTTGACCGAACCTTTTGTTCTTCAAACTTTTCACTCGGCTGAATCTGCGAAGCAAAGGTTAGTGCAAAAAACCCCAATTCTTGGAGGACAAAACCTCAATTGTTTTATTCAAGAAAAACTGACACAAAGTCTCAACCAAACTAAGATAATCCAATCTTATTTGAACATTATCACAATAGCAATGCACAATGCTCAACAAAGATTATTATGTATGATTATTGAGAAATTCAATGAAGAATGAATATGATGAGCACTTTGGTGTATATTTTTAAATTTTCTTGTTATTTTGTGAAGAAGAGACACATGAACATTTATATGATGCATGGAACAAATAACAAACATAACAAAAATATTTTGCAAAGTTACACGGCAAAAAATTAAGTAAAATTGGCGATGAGTCGACTCAAACAGGGGATGAGACGACTCAAACAGAGTTTATTTCAGGGTTGAGTCGACCTATGACGCGGCCTGTTCGGACCCGTGGCTACATGGTTCAAATTAAAATAGGAAATGAGTCGACGTAAGAAGTGAATGAGTCGACTCATTCAGGTTTCCCAGGATTGAGTTGACCTGTGACTTAACTTGTTCAGACCCGAGAGTTTTGCTCCAAGTCATGAGTCGACTCACAGAACTTAAACTCCCAAAAATGAGTTTTGAGAGGTATTTTGACCAATTTAAACCGATCTTCTATGAACCTAGGATGTTTACTATGATTAAGTGCATGATTCACATCTATGATATGCTCTTATATGCTCGGACACATTGGACCTATATTTTGAACATGTTAGAGGATAAATGCATTCTATACTATGATGATACTTTCCAAAGACACGTTGTGGGCGATTAGAAAGGTTTGACATCATTAAAATAAGGACTGGGCATATTTTCCCTTATATACTCCCCCTTTTTGATGATGGCAAACCATGGCACAAACGCGTACTTTGATAGACATCCTCCCCCTGATTTTATGCATGCCTTCAAACATTCTGCTATTATCCATCTGCTAAATTTGCTAAATCGGTTATTGTGTTTGTTTCCATTGCTTCTCCCCCTTTGTCAACATAAAAAAGAAACAATCAAACGGTCAACATGAAGTAAAGATATTCAGAATCACTTAGTCAACGACTTTGCAACATATGGACATCAACAACCATGCACATAACATGAAGTCAATGGAAGAAGTATCAACATAAATATTTCCCAGAGTAAAACAGAATAAGTAAATAAGATTACAATAATAGTTCAATAGAAAATTTACGACAAATAAGAGTACAATCATCTAAGGTCGTTGTCTGCGGGACGGGTCATTTCTGCCTCTATAGCCGTAAGGTGGACGCGAAGGTTTGCCTTCTTCATAGAGGTTGGTTAAGTCAATGACGTTCGTGTTAAGCGTGTTTGTGGATCATGCGAGAGCGTGAAGAGTGTTATCAATCCTTTGCATGATGGTGGAAGAAAAAGAGTTGAAGTTATCACCGTGGGTTTGGATTTGACTCCTTAGGTCCGAATACCGTTACTCTTGGACGGATGCAAAAGATGCAAAGTTGTCACCTTGAATCTGAAGCTGATCCTGCAAGGCCGTGAATCTCTCCTCTTGAAGTGTAGCGAAATTTCGTTGCTGTATTTGCATGTTTCCCAACATATCCATCACTTCAGAATTTTCAGGTTGAGAAAAGGGTTTAGGCATATAGGATGAAAGGTTACTGGTCCATCCGGTGTGTTGCCAGTCTCCCCAGCCTTGGTTATTGGATGGATGTTGTCCAGGAGTAGGACCAAGCCAATCACCATGGTTAGTGACTTGTTGATCATGCTCCATAGGTTGAAAGGTGTCTTCATTATTTTCTTCCTCATCTTCACCATCTTCATCCTCCTCCTCCTCCTCCTCCTCATCATCATCATCATATTCTTCCACACACCGAGCATTAGTACCTGGAACTGGTTTACGGGTCTTGTATAGTCGCGTTGTACGATCCCAAGTGTAGCCCATCAAACTCAAAGTTTTCTGACAAAATTCTTGATTTGTAGTTATGGATTTATATGGAATTCCTTGAACTGAAACATTTTCTCTATTAAGGATACTTTGAATAAATGAGGGATAACAAAGAGAAGTGCCTCTACCTAACTCCTTTAGAGCAAAGATCCTACTTGCGATGTAGTGCGGCCAATTCACTTTTATTTTGTGTTTCAACACATAAACACGATGTACTTCGGCCTTGTCCACTCTGGAGTAACCTCCTTGTTTAGGACGCAGAATATGCGTCACAACCCAGTGTGAAATCCTGTCAAGAGGCTTCAACTGACCCGTAGTCACATTGGTAGGGAATAGATTGCCATACAACATTTGGAGGAAACGGTTTCCTCAACATTTGGTTTAAGGCATTCCTAAACTCATAGTCTGGAGCATACACAGTGTCGGTAATCTTGAGGTCATTTGGAGACGATAGTGGAGAGATCTCAAACAGAGATTTCCAAATGTCATCATTCACTTCAATAACCTTATTACCAATATTGCATGCAAACTTAAAACCCTCGAATTTTTCATCCACGCCAGCATAAAACAATTTGACTAAATCCTCATTATACTCAGTGATACAGTTTAAGAACAAATCAATTTCTTGAAAACTTATACGTTCAACAACATTTGGAATGTGCATGCGTCCAACCACTAACGGTGAGTAAACGTACTACTTTATAACTGTTATGTTTTTGAACTTCTTTTCATAGGTTTCAGCAAGATCATTAGAGAGTAAGGATAAATCAGTTACCAGAGCATTCAATCGAGATGGTGCAGTCCCAGTGTGAGAAGAGGGTCCTCTAGCAAATATTTTTCCAGATTCTCTTGAATCCATTTGAGTGTTGTTGGTAAAGAGATCTTAGGGTTTTTGTATCGAAGAGAGTGATAGAGAGAGGGAGAAGACCAAGTGACCAATTGAATTGATTATAAAAAAAGGTTTCTTGAGAACTGAGTCAACCAAATTAAGAGTTGTTGGTGTAAGCCCTAGAGGCCAATACTTTTGGTACTTGTATCGAATTATTTATTAATAATAAAAGGCTTTTTCTTTATTATGTTTGTTTAATAAAGTCCCTAGAATAGCTAGTCCATTTAATGTATCAAGTGTGACTTAATCATGAGATCACATTAAACATAAGGATACTATTCTTAAAGTATCCGCAGTCGAGCTTTCTTGTGAAATGGGATAACATTAAAGCATTAATATTATTATGTATATAGACTGATGATCACATCTCATGGATCATGGATAAGGATTTATCAAGTCTTAAACATAGGTATGAATATTAAGAGTAATATTTATACTGGATTGACCCGCTATAAGAATACTATATAGAATGTTATGCAAAGTGTCATAAGTTATTCTCATGGTGATAATGGTGTATACCACCCTTCGACCTGAAACCACTATGGACCCTAGATGTAGAGTCAAGTGCCTTATTGATGATTAAACATTGTCCGTAACTGGATGACCATAAAGACAGTTGATGGGTACTCCACGAAGCATGCTAAGGGACATGAGTGACCTAGATGGAATTTGCCCATCCTGCGTAATAAGATAAATGTCTATGGGCCCAATATTGAACTAGACATGGATGACACAGTCTATGCCTTGTGTTCAATATAGACATAAGGGCAAAAGGGTAATTGTACACATAAGTATTATCACAAAAGGATTTGTAAGATCACATGACATTTTCGTGTCTTGGGTAGCAGTGATGTGTTGCTAGATACCGCTCACTGTTTATTATGTTAAATACGTGATTTAATATAATTGCCAATGCCGCGAGAATCTACAGGGTCACACACAAAAGGACGGATTGATGAGAGATAGAGTAACTAAGGATTACCGTAATGTACGGTGCACTTAAGTGAATTGTAGAACATCGTAAGGTATGGTGTACTTAAGTAGAATACGAAATATGGTAAGGTACCACGCGCTTAAGTGATTTTGGCATATTATAAGATATGGGCCACATATACTTGAGTGGGCTTTTTAGCTTGCAGGCCACACAAGTGGTTCTATAAATAGAACCCTTGTGTAGAAGCATTTATGCAGTTGCAATTTCGTCTCTCTCTCTCTCTCTCTCTCTCTCTCACTCAAAGCCTTCATTTGTAGCAGCCAACATTGAGATTGAAGGAATCTGTTCGTGTGGACTGAGTAGAGGCGTTGTCATCGTTTAACATTCGTGATCACTCCGTAGATCTGCATCAAAGGTTTCAATCGTCACAAGAGGTAACGATTCTATCACTGATCATGCCCATTCGTAAGGATCACTAAAGGAGAAATTTTAAATTCCGTCGTGTTTTGGATCACTCTTCTCCTTCAAGAGTCACATGTGCTGTACCTAGAAACGAAGAGTCGACTCATGGGTCGACCTAGTGGGAGTCGAATTTAATGCAGTATCTGTATTAGGCAACGAAGAGTTGACTCACACGTATAATGAGTCGACAACCTGTTGGGATCCGTGTTAGTTGTTAGATGACATGAGATTCAAAAAAATTCTTAACGCTGAATGCATGTTAAATATGATACCTAAGCAAGTTCAAGCATAATTCAAGCATAGAAATGGATCACATTTAGTTCAAACCAACAACATGAATGTCAAAAATTACAAAGAACAAGTATATATACATACATAGTTGATCAATATAGGTCAAATGGATAGGAACGACATTACCTCCAATAGTGATAGACGACATGTGCCCTCACATAGCCCGCACTTATAAATCAATGAATGGACAAGCATGGTATATATATATATATATATATATATATATATATATATATATATATATATTTAAACGCGATCCGAGATATCGAGAACACCAAGTTCCCTACGGATGTGGAAGAAAGGCTCTGTTGCAAGTGGTTTTGTGAAAATATCGGAAAGTTGATTTTTGCTATCAACATGCTCGAAGACAACATCACCTTTCTCAATACGATCCCTAAGGAAGTGATGCCAAATTTCAATATGTTTAGTACGCGAATGTAGTATAGGATTTTTGGTTAAATTGATGGCACTTGTGTTGTCACAAAAAATGGGAATACATTCAAGTTGAACATCGAAGTCGAGTAATTGTTGTTTGAGCCACAAAGTTTGAGCTCAACAATTACCTGCAGCAACGTATTCCGCCTTGGCGGTTGACAAAGCAACCGAAACTTTCTTTTTGATATGCCAACTTACCAAGGAATTTGAATAAAAATGACAAGTGCCATTGGTGCTTTTCCTATCCGATTTGCAACCGGCAAAGTCGGAATCGGAGTAACCAACCAAAGAGAAATCACTTCCCTTAGAGAACCAAAGCCCATACTTTGAAGTACCACAGAGGTATCTAAATATGTGCTTGATGGCTTTTAAATGTGATTATTTGGGACATGATTGATACCCAGCACACATACATACACTAAACAAAATGTCTGGTCGAGATGCAGAAAGATAGAGGAGAGATCCGATCATACCTCTATACCTTTTTATATCTACGACCTTATCGTTTTCATCCCGATCCATATTAACAACAGTAGGCATTGAAGTGTCGATTACTTTGGAGTTTGCCATATCGAAGCGCTTAAGTAGCTCATTACAATACTTCGTTTGGCTCACAAAAGTTCCTTCTTCAAGTTGCTTGATTTAAAGTTCGAGGAAGTAATTTAGCTCCCCCATCATGCTCATTTCAAATTCTCCCTGCATCAACTTAGATAATTCGTTGACCAAATTTATGTTAGTAGATCCAAAAATAATGTCATCTACATAGACTTGAACTAAAATGGAGTGTTTTCCTTGACGCCTAATAAAAAGGGTAGTATCAATCTTCCCTCTTGAGAATCCTTGCTCTAATAGAAATTTGCCAAGAGACTCATACCATGCCCTAGGGGCTTATTTGAGACCGTACAAAGCCCGCTTAGGCTTATAAACATAGTTAGGATGCTCATGGTTTTCAAAGTCGGGAGGTTGAGATACATAGACCTCTTCATTAATGTGACTATTTAGGAAAGCGCTCTTAACATCCATTTGAAATAATTTGAAATATTGATAACAAGCATAGGCAAGCAAAAGGCGTATAGCCTCGAGTCGGGCAACCAGAGCATAAGTTTCCTCATAGTCTATGCCTTCCTCTTGGTTATACCCTTGAGCAATGTTGCAAGTTATGACTCCGTTTTCGTCTAACTTGTTCCTAAACACCCATTTAGTACCGATTACTCGATGGTCTCGCGGAGGGGGAACAAGATCCCACACCTCATTTCTTTTGAATTGATTAAGTTCCTCTTGTATAGCTAGAATCCAATGTTCATCGAGTAATGTGTCTTTGGAGATTTTAGGCTCATTTTGAGAGACGAAAGCAAAGTGATAATAAAAGTTACTTATCTTTGATCGTGTGGTAACTCCCTTTGAGATATCTCCTAGAATATTATCGATGGGATGATCCTTAGAAGATTTCCATTCCAAAGAAAGATCATTGTTATCAATATAATGATCCTCCTCTTTCTTTTCGGAAAGAAGATCCGGCTCCTCCTCAGCTTTTTCCGAATGGGGTTCAACACGATTTTCTTCTTGATATTTTATTATGTCTTCCGAAGGAACACCTGCACCATCAATAATACTACCTTCTCCGACAGTTTTCGGATAAGATTCATCAAAGGAAACATGCACGAATTCTTCAACAATAAGTAACCTTTTGTTGTATACTCTATATGCTTTACTAGATCGAGAGTATCCGAGAAAGATGCCTTCATCAGCTTTTGAGTCAAATTTACCAAGGCTTTCTTTACCATTGTTTAATACAAAGCATTTACATCCGAAGATATGAAGATGTGAAACATTTGGCTTCCTTCCCTTTAGCAATTCATAAGGGGTTTTGTTTAGAATAAGGCGAATGAGTATCCTATTCAATACATAACAAGCCGTATTTATGGCATCAGCCCAAAAATATTTAGGAAGGTCGTTTTCATTGATCATAGTCCTTCCAAGCTCTTCTAAAATTTGGTTTTTACGTTCCACAACTCCATTTTGTTGTGGAGTTCTCGGAGCAGAAAAATTATGATTAATGCCGTTTGTTTCACAAAATTCCTCAAAGAGGTGGTTTTCAAATTCACCTCCATGATCACTTTGAATAGTAACTATGCTAGTGTTCAATTTGTTTTGAGACATCTTGGCAAACTTTTCAAAAGCAGAAAAAGTGTCACTTTTACTTACTAAGAAGATAGTCCAACAAAATCTAGAGTAGTCGTCTACTATAACAAAACCATAGTAGTTTCCACCTAGATTTTTAATTCTAGATGGCCCAAAAAGGTCCATATGGAGAAGTTCAAGGGGTCTCGTTGTGGAAACAATATTTTTAGATTTAAACGAGATCCTTGTTTGCTTTCCCATTTGGCACACACATCACATAAGTGATCTTTTGAAAATTTATTTTGGAAAGACCAACTACTAGATCTTTTGCGACAACTTTGTTTAGCAAGTCAAAGTTGAAATGCACTAATCGCCTATGCCAAATCCAAGAGTCTTCACTCATGGAGACAAGACATTTAGCGCTTGTCAATGATACTTCATTCAAGTTAAGCATGTATACATTATTTTACCTCCAGCCCTTAAGCACATCATTCTTATTATCATTATGTTCAATCATGCAACAGTCTTTTGACAACGAAACTTTATACCCTTTGTCACATAATTGGCTAATACTAATGAGATTATGCTTAAGGCCTTTAACTAACAGGATGTCTGAGATAGTAGTAGAGGAGGGATTACCTACACGACCTTTTCCGAGTATAGCTCCCTTGTTATTGTCACCGTAGGTTACAAACCCTTTCTTCTTAGCCACAAAGTCAAAGAACAAGGAAGTGTCACCCGTCATGTGTCTTGAACATCCACTATCGAGAACCCATGTTCTCTCCGTATCCTCAAGAAATTCCACCTACAAATTTAAACAAGGGAAGGAGGTACCCAATTTTCATTGGGTCCTAGTGTGTGAGTGAAACTTTGGTTGCATTTGGGCAACCATTGAAAAATGCCTTTAGGAACTAAGAATCTCCTAAATCGACATTTAGCAATAGTATGTCCTTTTTTGCAACAATATAGACAATTTAAGTTCAAACGAGAGTTTCTTTTGCTAACTTTATCCTTTACCACATAAGTGTATTTTTGATAAGGATTATTCATGTTACTTCTAAAATATGATTGATCAATAGCAAAGGTAACTTTAGGTTGTAAAGCCTTGTCTAATTTAGCTTGAAGAGTTCTAACCTCTCTTTGCCAAATGTGACAAGTTTCACATCCAGACCATCTAAACCAAAATCCCTTATCGTCTTCCGTTTTGCCTTTAGTAGCCTCTATCATAGATTTCTTTATAAGTTTAAGGAGTGCCTTAAAGGGGGGTGAATGAGGCACTTAGACGATTTTCTGGAATTTTTGCGGTTTATGACTTTTACTTTCTTGAGATGCTTAGGATGAAAAGCGGTAAAGTGTGGAAAGTAAAGAACACCACGATGTATAGTGGTTTCCCTTACAGATTGAGAGTACTCCACTCCCCTTTCAACACGAAAGAGAATTTCACTATAATGTTAGATTCCTAGACAAGACACCTTAAGGTCTTTCTAAATACTTTCAATGATTATGGCATGAATGAGACATGTTTTGAACACTTGTATAAATATCTAGAGGTCAAGTGTTATACCTATCCATTTGAAAGACGATTCTTCATGAGTTTCATCGAGACTTGATCATATAGTTGAAAACTTCGTTCATGAGCTTGAATCTTGATCAATCCTTTTTGTTAATCAATCTTAGACTAGTAGCGAAATTTGTCGTCATCAAAACATCTGAGAAGTCATGTCTTCACAATCTCCCCTTTTTGATGATGACAAAAAAAAATGAAAGTTTGATCCAAGCATGTTTCTCTAGCAAATGCTCCCTCTTAATTGATGCTCCCCCTTAATTGATGTTTTAAGGAGTCTTTTGAAATCTGCATTTTGTTAGAGAGAAACAGAAAACAAAGAGATAACATAATAACAATCTCTTCTCCCCCTTTGTCATTAACAAAAAGGTTGAAATAATCATGCAAGCAATATACATCAAGCACCACATAATACAGAAGATAATGCAAACATAATATAAACCAACAGTTTTAGCATAGTCTTAAAATAAAACTAGAAATGTACTAAATTAAATGAGAAACTAGGGAATATAAAAAAAATGACCAACTCAATCACTTTCTGACATATCGACTCTATCATCCTCTTCACCTTCTTCTTCACTTTCCTCAGCACCTTCTTCACTTGGGACATGTTGACGGTTCAAAGAAAGGAAAAGTTTCCGAAGTGATTTGATTCCACGTTGGGTGACCCTGTGATTATGATGCATGGTGGTCTCAATGGAACACATCTTGTTATACATCATAGCATTTGTGATTTCACCTTCCGGAATTGGTGGAGGAGCGGAAGAAGCGACTGAACCCTTGTACCGAAACACTTCATTTGGTCCGATACTAATGCCGGTGTTCTTGGTTGCGGTAATCTCATTGATTTCACAATTTCTAACCGTCATTGGAGTCTTTGGTTCTCTTTGAAGCGGAACACCATGGAATTCCAAAATTCTTAAAACAATTCTACCATAAGGAAGTCCACCACTTAGGGATAATTGATGCTTCATGTGATGGTAAATGGCATAAGCCCAATTAATCTTCATGTTAAGTTTCAGAGCTCTAATGAGTTGCAATTCAAGTTCACTAACTTGGTGTCATACCCCAAAATTTGCCCATTAATCTTGCAAAACATTTCTCGAAGCACTCCAACTTATTCTGCAAGGCACTGACCTTAAAGGAACAAAAGCCCAGCTCACAACAGACCCAATCCAGAAAAAGGCCCAAACTAGCTTGCTCGCTAGGCGAGCAACTCCTTCGTCTAGCGAAGCTTGCGATATATCAGAATTTTCGAGCTTCATTCTGAGCCCATTAGGTCACCACAATCACTATAAATACCGACACTTCAGTCACAAAAATGGACAGACGAAGACGGACAGAAACCCTGGCATAGAAACCCTGGAGATTAACTCAGAGAATTCCGAGTAAAGAAACCCTGAAGCTCGCTCATCCGCACCGAAGTTACCTCCGCCCAACTCCATCCGATACCAAGAGTGGTCAGTCCCTTCAACATCGCAGCTCAGTTGCAAACAGGTTTGCGCATCACTACTGTTTTATGCTTTTAATCGGTAATCTCTACATACATAAGGCATCATGATTAAATTTTCGGATATGTAATTTGATTTCACATGTGAATTTAAGTATGCCTGAATATCCTGAATGTTTGTCCATGCTATTCCTGTAATTAAATGCCATAAAGTTCAGGGTTCCGGAGATCATGCTGCTATCAAACTCAAAACCCGTAGCCGCTCGCTAGCACATCGCTAAGCGAGCCTGTAGCGAGCACTCGCTAAGCCTTCGCTAGGCGAAGCAGGAGCGAACGGGACATTGGTTGTTTTGTTTCTTTTCTGTTCTGCCTTATGTTTATCTAATCAAGATTTATTATAATTCTGCATTATTTGGCCTGACCTTATGACTGTTGTGTTTATTTTGTGGTGCAATTTTCAATTGTACTTTATCTCGATGTTCTAACCCGTGTGCTGAATTGTGTAAAGGCTTACATATTCCCGAAGAAACGGCCGACTAAGTATTCCACTTTATTTGTGGGATACCCTTATGGAGATGGATTCTGAATTACTTAATTTTAATGTGGAGATTCATCCTAATTAATTAATTAATTTTAATGTGGAGATTCATCCTAATTGATCATAATGTGGAAATTCATCTTAAATACTTAATTGCAAAATATTGCCTTTGAATATGTGATCTTGGACCTCTCTTTGTTGCCTTACGGTATTACGGTCATGTCCCGCGAATGTGGAGATACCCTTAGCCAAAACCCTTCGATTAAATCATCATGTCCCTCTAAAATAAATCATAGCCCCTCGGATGTTGCCTTCGAACATATGATTTTGTCCCTCGATGACCCTTCGGTGTAGCCTACGGTTAAATGATGATAGTCCCTTCGAATGCTAAGGTATCCTTACAACCGTTGCTTTCAATGACCAATCGATGACCCTACGATGACCCTTTTACATCCAAAGGATAAAACTACTTATTTCTCAATAATAAGGACGGTTTTACCCTCACAAGGATAGGAAATGCCCATCAAGACCTTGGGTAGGTATAACTCTTAATTGCTTACTCACAATTTAAAAATACTTTTCACACTTCACAAATACTAGAAAATCACCACTTGGTATACATTCACACTAGAATCATTACTGAGTTATATTTTTCTAAACCATTTTCAAAACTAAACGAGATAACCACTTTGTATACATTCATACGAGAACCATTACAAAGTTAAATTCTCTTTTTTTTCAAAACATTTTCTAAACAATTCACGAACACTTTTTCAGACAAGAAAAATAATATAAGTGATCAAGCAATTAAGAGCCCATGGATAACCATGGATACAAAGGGTGCTAACACCTTCCCTTTGTATAATGTACCTCCCGAACCCAAAATCTAATTAAGGTCTTTCCTGTTCTCTTCCACCTTTCCTCATTGGATAAAAGAAAAGTCGGTGGCGACTCTTGCTATCCGCGACATTTGCTTTCCAAAGCAAAAACACACAAAGTCAGTTCACCGTATGACAGAACTGGCGACTCCACTAGGGACATTTAAAGAGAGAGGTTACCTTAAAAAACAAGATCACTTATTCAAACTGTCTGATTTACTTTTAAGGGATTGCTTGGGTATTTTACGCTTGAGTGAAAGATCCTACACCCGGATCTAGTGTACCTTAGGTAAGTAGCAAAAGATCATCGCGACTATCCGACGTATACTGGAATGGTCAAAATGATGGCTACGGTTAATGTGACACTTTGGATGTCCTAATGTTCCTCATGTTTACTTGAGGAAAAATTTGGCTTCCGCGTGGTGTCATCAAAGCATTAACCAGACCTTTAGAACCCTAATTGACTCATCCTAGCCATTAGAAAGTAGTGAGATAACTGGCTTCGGTTCTGACTGAGGTTGGTTGAGACTCGATACTACACTCTTTGAGATTGGACTTTAGGGAAGCTTCGGTCAACCACTTGGTGTTGCACTGAAGTGGACTTAAAGGAAGGTCAATGATTTGAGATCCTTCTAGAACCCGGTTACTATTCTAGGACAGGTTGAGCCAACCAAACTTCAGTGGGGAGGGTATTTACCTATGGAACTCATGCAAGCCTTAAAACTTAGGAATGATTGTTGTGTGACTTGCGTGTGCTTGTTATTTACCTAACATCATAACATCATAACATCATAACATCATGGCACTGTACTAACCATTTCGAGGACTTAGGAATTTAACTTTGCTCTGTTTTGTAAAAAAAAAAAAAAAGAAAAAAGTTTCCTTTTTGGTAGTTTACGCAAAGTTAAATTCCAAAAGTCCTTGAAAACATTTCATACATTGCATAGCATAACATAACATTGCATAACAGGTATTCTAAAGAATCAATGTTCTCACGGTCTTCCTATTGCCAACAGAAAAATGGCCCTCGAACAAACTGTCAAAGATCTCCAGGCTCAACATGTTCAATTCCAGGAGATGATCTTGAACTTATCCAAGGGGCAGGAAGAACTGAAGGCTCTCTTGCTCGAGAAAAAGAAAGACAAGAAACCTGTGAGTTACATTAACCCGTGAAGAAGGCTTAAAGGACAGGCTGCAGGAGTCAAGATTAGAATTCCGAAGGATCAAGAAGAGGGGACAGGTTCAGTTGATGAGAATGCTGATCCTTTCAGCCAGGAGGATGATGATGAAGATTATGAAAATAAACTGTACTCTCCAAAAGATGCTAAATATAAGTTGCTGGAAGAACGCATGCTAGCTATGGAGGGTCAGAAGGCGCCCGGCTTGGATTTCGAAAGCTTGGGTCTGGTCTCCGATGTGGTCATTCCTCGCAAATTCAAGATCCCCACTTTCACTATATACGATGGGGCATCTTGTCCTCAGATGCATCTGAGAGCTTATGTGAGAAAGATTCAGCCGTATACCACTGATAGGAAGCTATGGATCCATTTCTTCCAAGAGAGCCTGTCTGGCACACAGTTAGAATGGTATTATCAGCTCGAAAGCTCTAACATCCGCACCTGGACTGATTTAGCAACAGCTTTCTACAAGCATTATCAGTATAATTCTGAATTAGCGCCTACTCGGCTACAATTGCAGAATATGACTATGGGCTCTAAAGAAAGCTTCAAAGAATATGCTAAAAAATGGAGAGATTTGGCTGGCAGAGTCAAACCCCCTATGACTGATCGAGAATTAGTGGACATGTTCATGAGCACACTGACTGGCCCATTCTACAGCCATCTATTGAGAAGTTCCTCATCGGGTTTCACTGAACTTATATTAACAGGTGAACATGTTGAAAGCGGCATTCGAAGTGGAAAGATACAGGCAGCTACCTCTGATCCTCCGGAGACTCCTAATGTCATCCATGCTCCTCTGCCTAATCATGACGAGACTGTTAATGCTGTAGAAGATGCTGATAACGATTATGACTTGGATAGCTGGATTTTCCCAACAATTGGTGACGGACTCAATAATTGGAGGGCTGAAGACACTATCCTGATTTCCTTTAGTCAGGAGTAATTGTTATTGCTATTTTAGTGTTTCAAAGCATTGTGTCTATGCCCGGGGCACAATAGCTAATTTTTCAAGGGTTTTGTCATTTTCATAAGCATATTCATATTCAATAAATCAATGGACCTTTTCGCATTCAAATATTGCGCTCTTTATCTTTCTTGTCATTTTTTAAACAAGCTATGTTTTCTTGCACACACTCACGTAACAATTTGCCGATCCATATCCACTCTGGATCCTGTTGGTAATAACTCTGCTACTGTTCATTACGACTTTGAAAATCCGATCTACCAAGCCGAGGATGGAAGTGAGGAAGATTGTGAAAGTACCTGAGAACTTGCCAGACTACTGCAAGAAGAAAGGACTATTCAGCCGCATGAGGCATCGATCGAAATTGTGAATCTGGACCACGTCGCCCGATTTATCTCCCATTTGACTGCTACTTGCAAACCCATCTTCAAATTACTGAGAACAGTCAAGAGATGATGAATGTCAGGAAGCTTTTTGACAAAATCAAGAAGTATCTCCTATCACCTGTTGAAGGAAGACCTCTAATCATGTATTTGACCATGTTAGAAAATTCAATAGGGTGTGTGTTGGGGCAACATGACGAGTCTGGTCGAAAAGAGCATGCAATATACTGCCTTAGCAAAAGGTACCGACTGTGAAACAAGATACTCACAGCTCGAGAAAGCTTGCTGTGCTTTGGCTTGGGCTGCTCGCCGACTAAGACAGTATATGTTGAATCATACCACTTTATTGATTTCTAAGATGGACCTTGTCAAATATACATTTGGAAAACCTGCTCTCTCCAATTCGAACAACAAGATGATTACTGAACTCTGCACGCAGTTCAAAATAAAACACCATAACTCTTCTCCGTACCGGCCAAAGACGAATGGCGCCGTGGAGGCGGCTAATAAGAATATCAAGAAGATCATACAAAAGACGACAGTAACATACAAAGACTGGCATGAGATGTTACCCTTTGCTCTTCATGGTTATCGCACTTCGGTGCGCACTTCGACAGGGGCAACTCCTTTCTCTTTAGTCTACGGAATGGAAGCCGTCCTACCGGTAGAGGTTCAGATTCCCTCTCTAAGAATCATGAAAGAGACAGGTTTAGACGAGGATGAATGGATTCAGACTCAACTCGATCAAATAAATTTGATTGATGAAAAGAGACTTGCGGCTGTTTGTCATGGGCAGATATATCAGAAGCGCATGAGCCAGGCATTTAACAAAAAGGTCAAGAGACAGGTGTATCAAGTCGGCGACTTGGTGATCAAGCGTATCATTCTACCACAAAGTGATCCCAGGGGCAAATGGACTCCCACATACGAAGGGCCATTTGTAGTTAAGAAGGTATTCTCTGGTGGAGCCATGATACTTGCTACGATGGATGGCGAAGACTTCCCGCATCCCGTGAACGCAGACATAGTCAAAAAATACTACGCATAAAAGAGACCCGCTAGATCGACGTATCTAGGCAAAAGTAAGGGCATCCCGGCGAACCAAAAGGGTTCGGAAAAAAATTAGGGATAAACATATAAAAATGTACACCCGGCAAGTCGAAAACCTGAAAAGGTGGCTTGGGCAAAAAAGGGTATCCTGGTGGACTGAAAACCTGAAAAGGCGGTCCAGGCAAAAAATAGGGATTAAAAGCGTATGACTATGTCCCGTTCTCAGACAGCTTCATCCAAGTTCAAGGGACTGAACGAGCCAATCACTTCTATCCGACAGCAGGAGATGAGATGCTTGAAGACATAATGACAGTAGCAGAATTAAAATCGATAGGACTTTTCCTTCATAGCTTTTTCTTTATGTTCTCGACAATTTCCTCTTACTAGGATTTCTGTCTCTTTGTACACAAATCGCCTGTTTATAGGCCCTCTTTCAAACTCAATACAATTTTATTTCCAAAAAGATGCTTTTGTTTTACTTTTTCTGTTTTGTTTGCGTAAACGTCCATTGATTTAATTTGAACTGATATATGCATTTGAATATGATCGATGTTTATCAAAATACATGCATAAAACGGAAATAGCAATTACAAGAGACTTCAGGATCGAGGAGAAGATCTAACCATGCGTTCCAATGAATCCGGTTGCTAATTCCATTCCCCAGCAAAGCCAGTTATTCCCCAGAAGAAATTGGCATTACTAGACAAATTGGTCATCTCTTCCACCCCCAGCCAGGCTTCTGTTGAACATTTCTCCCATCAGACAGAAATCAAATACCCCCAGCTGAGAAAGAGTCATCAATACAAATATCTCCAACCAGGATATGGGAATTTATTTTCCCCTGGCAAAATTTTCAGACGCATAATTCATTCATTACATCATTTCACAGCATACACATGCATACATTGTTCGCATTTAGTTTCAGAAGCATAAAACATCTCATGCATCATGACATGGCATAAAGCTAATTTTATTTTTCAGGTTAATTATCCTTCTGATACAGTCAAAGTAAAGATCCATTCAGACGGATATCTTCATCGATTACATCCAAGATTCAAATACATCTTTCAGATATACTCCATGTCAACATTCATTCTGACATCCTCCTAATGATGGCATCTTTAAGCCCATCCCAAACATTTACTGCAAACACAACAAATATTATCAGCTACAGCCTAACGTACGGTTCATTCTGATTCAGCTCAACATATGACTCCTTCAACTCAGATGCGATCTAGCGTACGATCCATTCTGATCTTCAAATCCTCAGATGCTACCTAGCGTACGGTACATTTCTGAAGTGTAGTCTAGCATACGACTACCCCTTTTCATCATCAGATGCAGCCTAACATACGGTTCATTCTGATTCAGCTCAGATGCGATCTAGCGTACGATCCATTCTGATCTTCAAATCCTCAGATGCTACCTAGCGTACGGTACATTTCTGAAGTGTAGTCTAGCGTACGACTACCCCTTTCATCATCAGATTCAGCCTAACGGACGGCTCATTCTGCTCAGAGACGGTCTAGCGTACGACCCGTTTGAATGTTCATTCCCTCAGATGCTACCTAGCGTACGGTACATTTCTGAAGTGTAGTCTGGCGTATGACTACCCCTTTCATCATCAGATTCAGCCTAACGGACGGCTCATTCTGCTCAAATACGATCTAATGTACGACCCAGTTAGACCTTCAAGTCCTCAGATGCTACCTAGCGTACGGTACATTTCTGAAGTGTAGTCTGGCGTATGACTACCCCTTTCATCATCAGATGCAGCCTAACGGACGGCTCATTCTGCTGCTCAGATGCTATCTAGCGTACGATACATTCTGAAGTGTAGTCTGGCGTACGACTACCCCTTTCATTATCAGATTCAGCCTAACGGACGGCTCCTTCTGCTACTCAGATACGATCTAGCGTACGATCCATTCTGATTTTTCCTCCCCAGCGAAGTCACCCGCCTAATGAACAACTCACTCTACTATTCAGATACGGTCTAGCGTATGATCCGTTCTGATCCCTTATCCCTAGCAGCGTATAACACACTCTGACTCCCCAGCGAAGTCGACAGCATAATGGATGACTCATTATACGGTCTAGCGTATGACCCGGTGTGGCACCCATGTCTGCAAATTGGTCTAACGTACGACACAATCTGAAGCTCTCATCATCAAACTTCCTGGATGGCATCTTTAAGCCCATCTCCATCAAGACTAATTGACAAGTGCAAATTTTTGGGGCATTCTAGTGTTCAATAATCTTCCACCTCCAGACCACGAATGGCATACTTGCCATCCTAACTCTCTCGGTTCAAGAATATTGAACAGGGGCAGCTGTCATACCCCAAAATTTGCCCATTAATCTTGCAAAACATTTCTCGAAGCACTCCAACTTATTCTGCAAGGCACTGGCCTTAAAGGAACAAAAGCCCAGCTCACAACAGACCCAATCCAGAAAAAGGCCCAAACTAGCTTGCTCGCTAGGCGAGCAACTCCTTCGCCTAGCGAAGCTTGCGATATATCAGAATTTTCGGGCTTCATTCTGAGCCCATTAGGTCACCACAATCACTATAAATACCGACACTTCAGTCACGAAAATGGACAGACAAAGACGGACAGAAACCCTAGCATAGAAACCCTGGAGATTAACTCAGAGAATTCCGAGTAAAGAAACCCTAAAGGTCGCTCATCCGCACCGAAGTTACCTCCGCCCAACTCCATCCGATACCAAGAGTGGTCAGTCCCTTCAACATCGCAGCTCAGTTGCAAACAGGTTTGCGCATCACTACTGTTTTATGCTTTTAATCGGTAATCTCTACATACATAAGGCATCATGATTAAATTTTCGGATATGTAATTTGATTTCACATGTGAATTTAAGTATGCCTGAATATCCTGAATGTTTGTCCATGCTATTCCTGTAATTAAATGCCATAAAGTTCAGGGTTCCGGAGATCATCCTGCTATCAAACTCAAAACCCGTAGCCGCTCGCTAGCACATCACTAAGCGAGCCTGTAGCGAGCACTCGCTAAGCCTTTGCTAGGCGAAGCAGGAGCGAACGGGACAGTGGCTGTTTTGTTTCTTTTCTGTTCTGCCTTATGTTTATCTAATCAAGATTTATTATAATTCTGCATTATTTGGCCTGACCTTATGACTGTTGTGTTTATTTTGTGGTGCAATTTTCAATTGTACTTTATCTCGATGTTCTAACCCGTGTGCTGAATTGTGTAAAGGCTTACATATTCCCGAAGAAACGGCCGGCTAAGTATTCCACTTTATTTGTGGGATACCCTTATGGAGATGGATTCTGAATTACTTAATTTTAATGTGGAGATTCATCCTAATTAATTAATTAATTTTAATATGGAGATTCATCCTAATTGATCATAATGTGGAAATTCATCTTAAATACTTAATTGCAAAATATTGCCTTTGAATATGTGATCTTGGACCTCTCTTTGTTGCCTTACGGTATTACGGTCATGTCCCGCGAATGTGGAGATACCCTTAGCCAAAACCCTTCGATTAAATCATCATGTCCCTCTAAAATAAATCATAGCCCCTCGGATGTTGCCTTCGAATATATGATTTTGTCCCTCGATGACCCTTCGGTGTAGCCTACGGTTAAATGATGATAGTCCCTTCGAATGCTAAGGTATCCTTACAACCGTTGCTTTCAATGACCAATCGATGACCCTACGATGACCATTTTACATCCAAAGGATAAAACTACTTATTTCTCAATAATAAGGACGGTTTTACCCTCACAAGGATAGGAAATGCCCATCAAGACCTTGGGTAGGTATAACTCTTAATTGCTTACTCACAATTTAAAAATACTTTTCACACTTCACAAATACTAGAAAATCACCACTTGGTATACATTCACACTAGAATCATTACTGAGTTATATTTTTCTAAACCATTTTCAAAACTAAACGAGATAACCACTTTGTATACATTCATACGAGAATCATTACAAAGTTAAATTCTCTTTTTTTTCAAAATGTTTTCTAAACAATTCACGAACACTTTTTCAGACAAGAAAAATAATATAAGTGATCAAGCAATTAAGAGCCCATGGATAACCATGGATACAAAGGGTGCTAACACCTTCCCTTTGTATAATGTACCTCCCGAACCCAAAATCTAATTAAGGTCTTTCCTGTTCTTTTCCACCTTTCCTCATTGGATAAAAGAAAAGTCGGTGGCGACTCTTGCTATCCGCGACATTTGCTTTCCAAAGCAAAAACACACAAAGTCAGTTCACCGTATGACACTTGGGTATGATTAGAATGTTTTGGAACCAACACAGAAGCAAGAACATAGTGGAGCATCCTATCACTCACATATAAGAGATTAGCAAATTTCACTACCCTTGAGGATTCTGATTTCTGCCGGCTCATGAGGCTAGCCTGAGTGCCTCTAGAAATTAAAACAAAATACTCCAAACTGTTATAATTTCTCCAGGCATCATTGTCGGGTTCAGTTCCTTGACGAAATGCTTCACCTTCAGAAGGGATTTCCAGACAGGTTCCCAATTGATTCAGATCCATACAGATTTCAACATTCTTGACCTTGGCAATAAACACTAAATCTCCAAAATCATCGGTTCCAAACTTTATAGTGGTAAAGAAATCTCTTATCATATCAGGATAATAATCACCAATATCAGAAACTAACTTATCTACCCCTGAATTTCTCAGTAAAGTTTGAAAGGTAAATCTATGAGAAGGAAAAGCTTGGAAGTTAACATATTTTACCGGCATGAGAGTTCGAGTCCGGACAACATAGCTCAACCTTCTGGATTTCACAGTGCCAGCATGTTGTTCTTCTGTGTGTTGAGAAGCTTCTTCATCCATTTTCTTCTTTCCTTTGTCTTGTTTTGGAGGTGCCATGGAAGCTTTGAGAGTTAGGGTTTTGGAAAGGTTTTCTGCATTCTAGCTGGAGAGAGAATATGGTGAGTTGATGGAGAGTGATAATGAGAGTGGGGTTTTAATATAGCTTTGAATGGAATTAATGGAGGAAAAGGATGATGGAGAGTTTTGGAAGAGTGAGATGAATGTGAAGGTTGGAGAGAGAGTACCAATGCTGAAGTGATTGACTTTAAGCAAAAAAAACAAGAAAAAAGCACTTACCACAAACAATGCAACAACTCACGTGTATTTAAAAATAAATAAATAAAATTCTGGAAGGAACAGTGGTAATCGATTACTCTAAAGAGGGTAATCGGTTACATAGTTTAAAAATTCGCGAGTAAGGTAAAAACATGCAGGGTAATCGATTACCCAATATGGAGTAATCGGTTACACAAATTAAAAATGCATAAGGAAGACAAAAACATGCAGGGTAATCGATTACCCAATATGGAGTAATCTGTTGCACAAATTAAAAATTTGTAAGGAAGACAAAAATATGCAGGGTAATCGATTATCCAATAAGGAGTAATCGGTTACACAGATGCAAAAAGTTCATATACACATTTTAAAGAGAATTTTCACAAAATAAGAAAGATTAAGAACTTGTGTACCTTGGCCTCATTATAATGTATAGTGAATAATTATGAAATATTTATATATCACCTTCATCCAAAATGCCAAGTTCTCTTCGAATCTTATAAAATGGTTCTTTTGCGAGTGGTTGTGTGAAAATGTCTGCCAGTTGATTATGAGTATCGACAAAGGTAACTTTGATATCGCCTTTAAGCACATGATCACGAAGGAAATGGTGTCGAATGTCTATGTGTTTGGTCCTTGAGTGCATGACCAGATTCTTTGTGATATTAATCGCACTTGTGTTGTCGCATCAGAGTGGTATGCATCCAAGATCGATTCCATAGTCACTTAATTGTTGCTTTAGCCAAAGATTCTATGCACAACAACTACCTGCTGCTATGTATTCTGCTTCAGCCGTACTAAGAGCAACACACGCTTGTTTCTTACATGACCATGAGACTAATGCATTACCAAGGATGTGACACGTTTCACTAGTACTTTTTCTATCTGTTTTACAACCTGCATAATCTGCGTCAGAATAACCAATTAACTTACAAACACTACCTTTAGGATACCATAAGCCAACGTTGGTTGTTCCTTTGAGATACTTCATGATTCTTTTGACTGCCGTGAGATGTGAATCCTTTGGATTTTCTTGGAAGCGAGCACATAAGCACACGCTAAACATTATGTCAGGACGGCTTGCCGTCAAATATAATAAAGAACCAATCATACCTCGATACATCGTAATATCAATTGACACACCCGATTCGTCTTGATCAACATAGGTTTCGGAGCCCATTGGTGTTGACATTGCTTTACTACCATCCATTTCAAATCTCTTTAACAACTCTTTGCAATACTTTGATTGGTTGATAAAGATTCCGTCTTTTAGTTGCTTGATTTGCAATCCAAGGAAGTAGTTCAACTTTCCCATCATAGACATTTCAAATTCACCTTGCATTATCAACGCAAATTCTTCACATAGTTCTTTGTTGGTTGAACCGAAGATTATGTCGTCTACGTAGACTTGAACAAGTAAGGTGTTCCCTTTTATCTTCTTGATAAATAAAGTCTTGTCTACTTTGCCTTTTTCAAAACCTTTTTCATATAGAAAATTACTTAGACGATCATACCACGCCCTTGGTGCTTGTTTTAATCCATAGAGCGCTTTCTTCAATTTGTATACATGTGAATGATGCTTGAAGTCTTCAAAGCCCGGGGGTTGTTTGACATAAACTTCTTCGTTGATGTAGCCGTTCAAGAAGGCGCTTTTGACGTCCATTTGAAATAACTGAGAATTCATTGAACATGCGTAAGCAAGTAATAAACGAATAGCTTCTAACCTTGCAACCGGAGCGAAAGCTTCTTCAAAGTCGATTCCTTCTTCTTGATTATACCCTTGAGCGACCAATCTTGCTTTGTTTCGAACAATTATTCCATTCTCATCAAGTTTGTTCTTAAACACCCATCTTGTTCCAATGATGTGCTTACCACTTGGTCTAGAAACAAGTTCCCAAACTTGATTTCTCTCGAATTGGTTTAATTATTCTTGCATAGCAACAATCCATTGATCATCTCCTAGAGCTTCATCAATTTTAGAGGGTTCTATTTGCGAAACAAACGCCATGTTTAAGCATACATCCTTGAGATTCAATCTTGTAGCAACACCTTGACTAATGTCACCAATTACTTTGTCAATAGGATGATCTTTATGAGTCCTTCATTCCTTAGGTAGATCATTTTCATTTGACTCTTGTTGAATCGGTTCTTCTTGATTCTTATTTGAAGTATCTTCTTTAGGAATTTCTACAAAATCATCATCATCATCACAAACAACAATTTCCTCTTTCGAGGGGTTAGATTCGTCAAACTTAACATGCATGGATTCTTCTATATTTGAAGTTCTTTTATTATATATTCTATATGCTTTACTTGTAAGAGAATAACCAAGAAAAATACCTTCATCCGATTTTTCGTCGAACTTACCAAGATTGTCTTTGTCATTGTTAAGGACAAAGCACTTGCATCCAAAGATATGAAAGAAAGCAATGTTGGGTTTCCTTCCTTTGAAGAGTTCATATGGAGTCTTCTTTAGGATGGGTCTTATGTTAACTCCATTACTTACAAAACATGCCGTGCTAACCGCATCCGCCCAAAAATACTTAGGAAGATTTGAGTCGCTAAGCATTATTCTTGCAAGTTCCACCAATAACCTATTCTTTCTTTCAACTACTCCATTTTGTTGAGGAGTCCTTGGAGTCGAGAAGTTGTGAAATATTCCCTGATCTTCACAAAATTCTTCAAAAGAGGTATTCTGGAATTCTCCACCATGATCGCTTCTTATGGAGGCAATTGTTAATGATTTCTCATTTTGATTTTGCTTTGCATACTTCTTGAATGCTTTGAATGCATCTCTTTTATGCACTAAAAAGAATGTTCAAGTATATCTAGAATAATCATCAACAATAACTAAAGCATATAAGTTACCTCCGAAGCTTCTTGTTCTTGATGGACCAAATAAGTCCATATGTAACAATTGTAGTGGCCTAGAAGTGGACACCACATTATTGGATGTGAAAGTTGATTTGGTTTGCTTCCCCTTTTGACAAGCATCGCAAAGTCTATCTTTGATGAATTTTATCTTTGGCAATCCAATGACAAGGTCATATTTTACTAACTTATTCAAGTGCTCCATGTGAATGTGAGCAAATCTCTTATGCCATAACCATGAGTCATTGTTATTTGCCACAAGACACTTAACCTTCAAAGAAACATTGTCAAGGGAAATCATGAAAATATTATTAATTCGCTTACCTATAAGTATTACCTCTTGTGTGACTTCGTCTTCAATTAAACATTCATCTTTTGTGAACCTTATTTTGAATCCTTTTTCACAAAGTTGGCTTATGCTTAAGAGGTCGTGCTTTAGTCCTTCGACATATAGCACATCTTCGATGGATATGAAATTTGGTGCAGCTACTTTGCCTATGCCAAGAATTCTTCCTTTGTTGTTATCTCCATAAGTAACATAACCCTTGGCCTTAAGCATTAGATCTGAAAATTTGTGCACATCATCGGTCATATGCTTGCAGCACCCACTATCCAAATACCAAAGATTTGATGTGGCCTTCAAGCATACCTACAAAACAAAATTAAGTTTTGTTAGGTACCCAAATTGCTTTGGGTCCTTCATGATTAGTACCTTTCACAACCCATACATAATGCCCCTTTGCTACACTAAAGTTTCTAACATAGCAGGCATTAGGTGTATGGCCAATAATACCATAATAAAAGCAAGTTGGTTCAAAATTGCTTTTATATCTAGGAACATAAGACTTTTTCTTTGCAAACCTTTTCTTTTTAGGACGTTGATGCACAACTTTTGGTGTGTTGACTCTTTCTTTTGGAGATTGATCCTTAGGCCTTACAAAGATAGTTTTACTTGAACTTGATTTAGAAAATTTGGAGTAACCAAGTCCACTTTTGTCATTTGAGTACCTTTGTTGGCTAAGAACCCCTTCCAAACCAATTTGTCCTTTTTCATATCTTTCAAGGACTCTTTTAAGTTGGACAATTTGGAAAGAGAGAGACTCACACTCTAGACATACAAAATTCTTCTTTTCACTAATCATCTTTTGTTTTTCATTTTCAAAACTTTCAATCTTTTCTTCCAAGGAAAAATTTGTTTCTTTTGAGATGATATAGTTTTATAAAGAATTTTGCATTCATTTAACAATTCATTAATTGCATCTTGTGCATCATCATCAAAAAGAGAAAAATTATTACTAACCTCTTCTTCATCATCGGAATGATGAGAAGCCATTAGCGCCAAGTTTGCACATTCCTCGCTATCCGATTCGGATGAAGAACTAATTTCATTGTCCTCCCATGCAAGATATGCCTTTTTGTTCTTGAAATCCTTCTTGCTCTTGAATCCACCTTTCTTTGAAAGTTTAGGACATTCCGGCTTTATGTGGCCTTGCTTTCCACATTCGTAGCATGTTACATCTTGCGTAGATGTGGTGGCCTCCTTTTTCCTGAAATGTCTATTCTTTTTAGCGTTAAAGGATTTATTATTTTTGTTAAAGAACTTACCGAGCCTTTTAACAAGGAGCATGGAATTCTCATCTTCCTCCAATGCGTCATCATCTTTATCTTCTTTTGAGTCTACCTTCAAGGCAATCCCTTTAGATTTCTTTTCTTGACTTTCATGTTTCTCAAGCCTACCAAGTTCTAACTCATGTTCTTGAAGTTTGCCAAAGAGTGATGCAGACGTCATTGTTGAAAGACTTTTCTTTTCGAAGATAGCCGTCACCTTCGGTTGCCATTCTTGAGTCAATGATCTTAGTACTTTAAGATTAAGATCGTCATTTGTAAATGTTTTTCCGAGAGCAATCAAGTGGTTAGTCAAGTGAACAAATCTCTTTTGCAGCACCACGATGGATTCTCCGGGAAGCATTCTAAACATCTCATATTCTTGACTTAGTGTATTCAACCTTGATCTCTTTACTTCGGCGGTGCCTTCATGTGTCTCCACTAAGGTGTCCCATATTTGTTTCGCCGACTTGTATTGAGATATGCGGAAGAACTCGTCTATGCTTAAAGCACTTTGAAGAATGTTTATTGCTTTCTTTTCATTTAAAATTTTTTTCTTATCATCTTCATTATACGAACTCTTTATCTTTGGAGTACCAGTGCCATTGACCACACTCATAGGATTATGTTGACCATCTTCAATGGCTTCCCATATGCCTTCTCCTTGGGCTTTCTAGATGTGCCTTCATACATATCTTCCAAAAATCAGAATATTCTCTAGAGAACAGTGGTGGTTTGTTACTACTTCCATCGTCTTTAAAAACTGGATTCGTGCTTGCGGAAGCCATGCGGATCTTTTAGGAACATGTTACCTATAACCTGCTCTGATATCAATTGTAAGTTTAAGGAATGCCTTAGAGGGGAAGGGGGGGGGGGGGGGTGAATGAGGCACTTAGACGATTTTCCGGAATTTTTACGATTTATGACTTTTACTTTCTTGAGATGCTTAGGATGAAAAGAGGTAAAGTGCGGAAAGTAAAGAACACCACGATGTATAGTGGTTCCCCTCACAGATTGAAAGTACTCCACTCCCCTTTCAACACGAAAGAGAATTTCACTATAATGTTAGATTCCTAGACAAGATACCTTAAGGTCTTTCTATCTATTTCTAACACACCAAGAACAATCCTCTTGGATTTACAATGTTTAAAGTCCAATCAAGACTCAATTTCTCACAAAAGAACCTCTTGTATCCACACACCGGATAACAAGGATAAAACCTTACAAACTTATTCTTAACAATCCTAAAAATAAGTTGTAATCAAGAAATACAATTCTGAATTTTTGTAGAAGATGAAATAGTTGGAATTTGAAGTATATCAATTTATCAATTAATCTTCTCCTTTGTAACACTCAATTCTCACAATAATTATACAAGTGTTCTTTGTATGAAATGAAACTATGATGCTAAAGAAAGTTTATGCAAGGTTCCACTCTTAAGAAAATTTGGAAGAACACTTAAAAATGTTTGAGAGAATGTGTGTGAATGATTTGAAATTTTGCAAGGAGGTGACTTTGAAATCTGAGAAAATGATGTTTATATATTGTCTAAACACCTCCTCAGATGGATGCAAATATCCAAAGGATGCCATGGTTCATGGTAAAGAAAATAGAAAAATTTCCATGAAGAGATACATTGATTTTTGCCTCTGGATCAGTGGTAATCGATTACCTTAATATGGGTAATCGGTTACTTGCATCCAACGTGCAAAAGTATTTGAAATTTTCTCAGAGTAATCGGTTACCTCAAAAAGGATAATCGATTACTTTTTTCCAACGTTCAAAAAATATTTGAATTTTACACAGAGTAATCGGTTACCCCAAACTGGATAATCGATTACTTCATCCCAGATTTGAAAAATAGTTTAAAGAATGAAGTGTTATGATTTCTTTGATGCATAAAAATACTTTCAATGATTATGGCATGAATGAGACATGTTTTGAACACTTGTATAAATATCTAGAGGTCAAGTGTTATACCTATCCATTTGAAAGACGATTCTTCATGAGTTTCATCGAGACTTGATCATATAGTTGAAAACTTCGTTCATGCGCTTGAATCTTGATCAATCTTTTTTGTTAATCAATCTTAGACTAGTAGCGAAGTTTGGCGTCATCAAAACATGTGAGAAGTCATGTCTTCACATTCTTAAGAGTTTCTAATTCCTTTTCGGAGTCAGAAATCTTCTTTTCTAAATGATTGAAAATTTTCTTATTTGAGGCCAAACATTTAAAAGCTTCCTTGGCCTCATTGTGTAGAGTACTAAAGACATTTTGCAAATCAACATACGACATTTTATCAGCATGATCATATTTGGAATGACTTACATTCTTTTTCTTCTTTTGATGAGTCGTAAGATAAAGATTGACAATTTCTTCTTCATCACTTGAGTTGTCATCGCTTGAGGACTCACTATCGCTCTCCCATGCAATGTATGCTCTTCTAGGTTTGCTAGATTTGTTATGGCGTTTGTCTTTTCCTTTATATTTCTTCAATAAGGGACAGTTTGGCTTATAGTGACCGACCTTTCCATAATTAAAGCATGATCCTTTTGACTTAGTTGTCTTACCTTCCTCTCGATTCGGGAATTTTGATTGTCTTCTATAGTTGACAAGATTTTTATCCAAATGCTGGACTTCATTTTTTCTAAGGTATTGGTTATACCTCTTTACGAACAGCCTCATGTCTTCATTCGAATCTTTATCATCATCACTTGACTCACTCTCACATGCATCATTGGTGGATGACTTATATCTTGAAGCCTTTAAAGCAATAAACTTCCTTTCGGTGTTCTTATCTTTCTCCTTCTTTTGATTCTTCTCATGTTTCTCAAGATTCACGAGCTCTTGCTCATGCTCTTGAAGCTTTTCAAACAATGTTGTCATGTCCAATGTTCTTAGATCATTGGCTTCCTTAATCGCGGCGACTTTTGGTAGCCAATCCCTGTTAAGACATCTTAAGATTTTATTAGTAGCAACATCATTAGGGGTATTTCTACCAAGAGCATTTAACCGATTGATTAGATGAGAAAATCTATTTTGCATATCGGCAATGGTTTCACCATCTTCCATATGAAAAAGGTCAAATTCTTGAGTTAAAGTGTTGATTCTAGCTAGTTTGACATCATTGGTTCCCTCATGGGTAATTTGCAATGAGTCCCACATAGTGATAACATGAAATAATATCACATTTTTGGACTTGATTTAATTAAATTATATTATTATTTGATTCGATATATTTCATATTATTCGATATTACTTGGTATTTTCCTTCTATTTATTTCAGGTAACATTATTTGAAGCATACGTGAAAAAGAAAGAAAAGGAGGTGCAAAAAGAGGATGAAAAGCAATCCACTAAAGCCCAACCCAAAACTACAAGGAGAGGCGCTGTGAAGCTGTGACGACCGCCACACAAGGTGTGACGAGCGTCACGGCCCCCTGCTAAGTGTTACGAGCGTAACACATGGTGTGACGAGTGTCACACCCCCATTCCTATATTTTTGGCTTTGACGCGTAACAGAAGCACGTTCACCTTTTTCTTCGCTTGTCCAGTTGAAACGTGAGAAAACCTACTGAAGGGATTTTGGAAGAAACGATTACTTTATACAGCAATATAAATAGACCCAAATGTGGAACCCTGGAGCTCTCTCTCAATTTTCCAGTTTTCAACACCGTGCATTATTTTTTTTCCTGCTTTTTAATTTTTCCAGCACTCTACTTTCTTAGCATTTTTTATTTCCTTTTCTTTCCCAGTTAATTTTTAGGCATTCAATTAATTTTCTCACAATAGTTTCTACACCGAAAACTATTGTGTAACTTTTACTGGATCTAACCTTACGTTAGATCATAGTATTTTATTCCTTCGCTTTTTTTTTTCTGTCCGATCGAAGATTGTAAGAACAAATCCAACCGGCTTGTGGTGGAGTGTTCAAGCATCGAAGCTAGGAACAATCAAGATTTCTATTAATTTTACAGGTTCATTAATTTATTGTTTTAATTTATATATGCTATGTACTGCTGTTTATCTATACTGTTTGTCTGATATGGCTGTATTTAAGCATAATTATTGTTTAGGCTTGTTTAGCATGTCCGACTAAATAAACTTAGATATCGGTATGTAAAGTAAGCGGAATAAAGGAATCAAAACTAAGTTGGTTTAAATTTATTTAAAAATATAATCACTCTTTTTATGGTCTCAATTTACAGAATTAATACCAAAGTTTTTGTACGAGAGTAAAAAGTATAAAGAAGTTAAAATCAATAGAACGACGGTTTGAGCTTTTAATCGTATAATCTAAGTCAACAGAGTGAGAGTTTGAGACGAGGGTGTTTAAATGGTTAGTATTTTTTTAAAAAGAGTTTCTATAGATTCTATTGTTTTCAAAAAGTGATTTTGGACTTAACTAAATAGTGAGAGCGTACGTTAATATAAAGTCATAGTCTGATTCAACAGAGCGAGAGTTTGAGAAAGGACTTTTAATCAATAGTGTCTACTAAAAAGACTTATTTTAAAACTAAGAAACCAACGAAGATTTGATTCCCTAATTACGACAAACTACATACCGATATCCGCGTTATTTGATATTTAATCTAGATCCAATTTTAGTTTTACTTTTCCCCCTAATCATCAAAGTATCACCCGCCTTAGCTTTACGAAGTAACCTTAGAAAAACGGTATATCGATTCATTAAGTCCCTGTGGGATCGATATCTTTTAAAACTACACGATTAGACTGTGCACTTGCAGTTAATACCCCAATAGACTCATAAAGTCGAGATCAAGTTTTTGGCGCCGTTGCCGGGGACTTTTATTTAGTCGATATCGTAACTCTTCTGTTACGCTGTAGAGACTAAGGCAATTTTTATTTTTCCTTGTCTTTCGTTGATTTGTATGCCACATACTCGCTCACAAGGCGAACCGTACTACTTACGAATCAATGACGTTGAACGATATCTCCGAGTCTTACGACGAATTCGGGAGTATCGTGCTGCAAACAATCTTCCTCCAATCGAAATTCCTGATCTCAAAAACCTTCTTCCTTCGCCGATACCCGAGATGGCAGAACCATCTCGTGCTCTTCGAGATTACGCTGCTCCATCGCAAGATGAGCCACATTCGAGTATTGCTCCACCCGCAATCGAAGCGAACAACTTCAAACTTAAACCTTCGCTATTGCAGGCAGTGCAACAAAACCAATTCTCTGGAAATCCTACCGAGGATCCAAACCTTCATTTATCCGTATTTGTCCAATACGCTGATACTGTTAAAGCTAATGGTGTCACTTCAGAGGAAATTCGACTTCGTCTTTTTCCTTTCTCGTTAAGAGATAAAGCTAGAAGATGGCTTCAGTCTCTTCCTTCTAACTCAGTCACCACATGGAATGAGTTGAAGAAAGTCTTTCTTGCCCGATACTTTCCTCCAAGCAAAACAGCTATGTTAAGAGCCCAAATAAATGGATTTAAGCAAAAAGACAATGAGTCGCTTTTCAAAGCATGGGAAAGATACAAAGACATGATGAGACTTTGTCCACACCATGGTTTAGAGGACTGGTTAGTAATTCATACCTTCTATAATGGTCTTTTGTACAACACAAGGTTAACAATAGACGCCGCCGCCGGTGGTGCGCTTATGGATAAACCTTACACCGATGCTTATCAACTTATCGAAAGCATGGCCCAAAATCATTATCAGTGGGGAAGCGACCGAACAATGGTAGAAAAACCTCAAACAAAAGGGGGCATGTACGAGATAAGTAGCTTTGACCATGTTAATACAAAAGTGGATGCTCTTGCCCAAAAAATTGAAAGTTTAAATGTATCACCTCCAGCCACCGTGGTTGCCGTAACTCAAAATTGCGAAGTCTGTGGAATTCAAGGTCACACTCCTACTGATTGCCAACTCCTAACAGGAATTCAAGCAGAGAAGGTGAACTATGCTCAAGGAAATCCCTACTCGCATACCTATAACTCAAACTGGAAGAACCATCCTAATTTTTCGTATAAAAGTAACAACGCTTTATACGCACCAGGTCAAGCACCCAGTCAAGCCCCAGCTATACCTCCTGGATATCAAAAGCCGACCCCATCTACGCCTAACAATAACGTTCCTAGGAAATCCAACTTGGAGATCATGATGGAGAACTTCATAGCTTCTCAACAGCAAACGAATAAAGAGTTCTTAAACCAGAATGTACACACTAACGAACAAATTAAACAACTAGCAAGTAAAGTAGATGCCCTGGCTACCCATAACAAAATGTTGGAAACACAAATCTCCCAAGTAGCTCAACAACAAGCGCCTACTGCTGCCCCAACTGGTACATTTCCTGGACAACCCCAACCTAACCCGAAAAGCCACGCTCATGCAATCATATTAAGAAGTGGAACAGAGGTAGAGGGACCGTCTGACCCAAGGATTGAGAACCAAAACTCTAAAAGGTCAACTGAGGAATCTAAGGAAAAGGCAGAGTGTAATAAGGAAACCATAGAAAAAAAAGAACCTTATGTACCTCCGCCACCTTACAAACTACCTATCCCTTACCCTCAAAGGCAAATTAAAACCAAAGACGCGGGCCAATTTAAAAAGTTTGTTGACCTACTGAAACAATTAAACGTCACAATTCCTTTTACAGAAGTGTCGCACCTCGAAAAATGGGGATACGACTTCAAAGCGAAGCGCGATCGCACGCTCGCAATGATGGACTGAACAGAGTCGCCACCGAACTTTATTTATTCCTAAAAAGGAAAGGGGAAATATCGATAAAACCCAAGACAAAAGAAAGGATAAGATATGGTCATCGCAACCAATATCAGGGTTCGGGAGTCGATTACGTAAGGGGAAGGTATTAGCACCCGTCACGTCCGTTGTACTCAACGGGAACCATTAGGTCAGTTGTGTGCATTAATGTTAGTTTGAAGTGTTAGGCTTTTCAAGTTATTAGGTGGGGAAAGAAAGAGTAAAAGAGAGGAAAATGTTTTTGGATTTTTGACGAAGGATTAAACCTAAGTTTTTTTTATTAATGGGCCTGACAAGATTTACAAATCCTGCTCCTACGTATCTCAAAAGAGAAATCAAGGCTTACATAGTTCTGGGTAGAAAAATGTTTGTTTGTTGGTCGATTTTAGCGAAAGCTATACTGTATTAATCGACGAAAACATTGTTTTACCCAAAACAGATGAGGAGTGGACGCATACCACACATCGAACGGATTTATAAATCTACATTCGGAAAAGCGTCACTTATCTCGACTCAACAATCGTGGCCGAAACATTGTTTTGTATCACCTTAAGACAATATATCTTTCATTTATGAAAAAGGTTTTTGATTAATCGCACGGCGGCGAAAAAGAGTTTGATTGGTTGGATGTATTTTGAGTGATGGCGAGAACTTGGATGAGCGAGATATACATCTCGAATCCTAGCCTCAGGAGCGCACGGTATACACCATGTTCCATTTCCATCTTTATTGAAAGATATTAAGATAGGAATTAAGTATTTTGGAATTTGATTGAGAAAGGGTTTGAAGAAACCGCATTGACAATTTTAGACGATGGCGAGAACCAAGATAGGCGAGGCATACGTCTCGAATCTTAATCTCAGGAGTGCATGGTATACACCATGTTCCATTTCCACCTTTATTGAAAAAGTGTTAAATAAGATTTAGGTATCTTAGATTTTGTTGTGAAAATGACTTGACCCTAGATCAAGTGTTGATGGACGTTTAAGTGAAATTTGAATGAGTGTTTGAGAGAGCAAAGTGGATAAATTTAGATGATGGCGATGTTGGTGTAAGCCCTAGAGGCCAATACATTTTGGTACTTGTATCGAATAATAAAAGGCATTCTCTTTATTATGGTTGATTAATAAAGTCCCTGGAATAGATAGTCCGTTTAATGTATTAAGTGTGACTTAATCATGAGAACACATTAAACATAAGGACACTATTCCTAAAGTATCCGTAGTCGAGCTTTAGTGTGAAGTGGGATAACATTAAAGCATTAAGACTATTATGTTTGTAGACTGATGATCACATCTCATGGATCATGGATAAAGAGTTATCAAGTCTTAAACATAGGTATGAATATTAGGAGTAATATTTATACCGGA
Organism: Lathyrus oleraceus; assembly: GCF_024323335.1. NCBI lineage: Eukaryota > Viridiplantae > Streptophyta > Magnoliopsida > Fabales > Fabaceae > Lathyrus > Lathyrus oleraceus. The sequence continues at coordinate 504,072,255 of NC_066583.1, read as the reverse complement.
TTGACCCGCTATGAGAATACTATATAGAAAGTTATGCAAGGTGTCATAAGTTATTCTCATGGTGATAATAGTGTATTCCACTCTTCGACCTGAAACCACTATGGACCCTAGATGTAGAGTCGAGTGCTTTATTGCTGATCCAACGTTGTCCGTAACTGGATAACCATAAAGACAGTTGATGGGTACTCCACGAAGCATGCTGAGGGACATGAGTGACCTAGATGGAATTTGCCCATCCTGCATAACAGGATAAATGTCTATGGGCCCAATATTGAACTGGACAAGGATGACACGGTCTATGCCTTGTGTTCAATATAGACAGAAGGGCAAAAGGGTAATTATACACATAATTATTATCACAGATGGTTTTGTCAGATCACATGACATTTTCGTGTCTTGGGTAGCAGTGATGTGTTGCTAGATACCGCTCACTGTTTATTATATTAAATGTGTGATTTAATATAATTGCCAACGTCACGAAAACCTACAGGGTCACACACAAAGGACGGATTGATGAGAGATAGAGTAACTAAGGAATACCGTAAGGTACGGTGCCCTTAAGTGAGTTATAGAGCATCGTAAGGTACGATGTACTTGAGTAGAATACGAAATATGGTAAGGTACCATGAGCTTAAGTGATTTTGGGCATATTATAAGATATGGGCCAAAATACACTTAAGTGGGCTTTTAGCTTGAAGCCCACACAAGTGGTTCTATAAATAGAACCCTTGTGCAGAAGCAAAAATTTGCGGTTGCATTATTTTCGTTTTCTATCACTCTCTCTCTCTCACTCAAAGCCTTCACTCATACCAGCTAGCACTGAGATTGAAGGAACCCGTTCGTGTGGACTGAGTAGAGACATTGTCATCGTTCAACGTTCGTGATCGCTTCGTGTATTTGCATCAAAGGTTTTGATCGTCACAAGAGATCTGCACCAAAGGTTTCAACCGTCACAAGAGGTAAATATTCTATCACCGATCATGACCATTCGTAAGGATCTCTAAAGGAGAAAATTTTAATTTCCGCTGCGTTTTGGACCGCAATTCTCCTTCAGGCGAGAGCTAGGATTGGCGAGATATACATCTCGAATCCTAGTCTCAGGAGTGCGTGGTATACACCACGTTCCACTTCCATCTTTATTGAAAAAGTCTTGACTATGAATTAATATTTTTTGAGTTTTTATCAGGAAAAATGGCTTGACATTAAATCAAGCGTTTGATGAAAGTTTGAAAAATAAGTGGAATAGAATTGGAGGGAGAAGTGAATTGACTTGTTTATTGAGAAAATACTCGACGTTGGATCGAGTCATATTTTTGGATTTTTGGAAGTGGTTGATTTTATTCTTGTATTAGTATCTAGCTAAACAGTCAAACAAATAAAGAACTAAACAGTACAAAATTATTACACATCGGGGGAGCGGGGTACATTTTGTCAAATGGGGATTCAAAAATCATGCAATAATTAAATCGGGCCCAAACAACAAATAATGCAAAGTATGAGTGTAAGTGCAAGAGAACCGGCTCATTGTAAGAAAGCCCAAGAGTAAGCTATGTGAGATTGATGGCGATGCTTAAAAGCAATCGACTTACAAGGGTATGGAAATGGGCTCGATGTTGAATCGAGAAAAGTGTGATTTGAATAGTTTAAAGCGGCTTTGAATGAATGATGAAATTAAAAGAAAATCAAATTTGTGTTATTAAATAATAATGAAACTATGAACATAAGAGAAATTATAATAAAACATAAACATAAAAAATGAATGCTAAAAGAAATAAAATGCTACATATAGGTATCGAACCCACTCCACTAAAGACTATGAAACTACCCTCTCTCCACTAGACCATTTATGATTAGTTATAATTTTAATAACAACTTTAGATATTAAACCAGAAGATTGAAATTAAAATTAAAATAATAAAAACCAAAACAAAAAAATCTGTTGGACTACTAATTAAATGAAGGAAGAATCCCTAAAAAAATCTAGCCGCCTGGCTGTTGGGTTTCCAAGTGATTGATGGATTGGGAACACAAAAACTAATTAACAAAATTGCAAAGGAAGACTAAAGAAAAAAAGAAAAATTTAAAATGGTTTATCACGTGACTTAAATGTTTGTGTTGTTTAATAAAAGAAAATAAATAAAAATGGGAAAATGAGAGAGGCACCGTAACAGTAACCGAAAATCCTCAATCTCGTCCTCTCCCCACGAAATCTCTCTCGCTCTCAATCGAATCTCTCTCTAGCGCTCTCAATCGCTCATGATTTTTTATCTCTCGCTCTCAATCGCTATCCCTCAACTCTCATCTTACTCAAACACTCTGGAACATGCAAGAAATCATGGCTGAAATAAAAAGGAGCTCACCTTCGACGGCGACGACGGCGACGATGAAAGCTTAAACCTCCTTCAACTCTTCAAACCAGGTTTTGCCTTTACTTTGGGATTTAGGTTTTTTTGTTTTTGAAGCTTTTTCGCCATTTCCCTAATTTTTGCGGTTTCAAATCCTAGGTTTTTTTTTACTCCGCCTCTCAATCGCCCCCTCCTCACTGATTTTCTTCTCCTATTTATCCCTGCAGCTTTAGGGTTTCAATTTGGTTATCCAAAGATTCAATAGGGAAACTTCCTGGAAACGCTTTTTGTGCTCAGAATCGGGTTGTCCTGTTTGATGCTAAGATTCGAAACGGTAATCTGAACTCATGCTTTCTCCCTCTGTTTTGTCCTAATGCCAATTTGGGATATTTTTCTGACTTGCCAATTGCTTTGTGTTACTGCAGTAAAAAATATTGAAGATTCAAAAGCAGTTTCGGTTTTGATCACAACTCTGGTTTTGTACTCGGTTTTGGGTAATTTTCTGAATTTTACTGCCTTACTAATTGCTCTGTGTTACTGCAGTGAAAAAAATATTGAAGATTCAAAGGCGGTTTCGATTTTGATCACAGCATTGGATTGAGATGGAAAAGTGTGGAGTGTGTGCGCCTGTTAACACTGCACCATCTTGCCTTCCCGGTAAGTTGAAAACAAAGGTATGCAATTGCAGGAATATGAAATGAATCTAATAAATTATTGTCATATAACAGGTAGACACAAATGTTGGACGTATAGCAGTACGCTTGGGATGGGTACCTCTCCAGCCACTGCCCGAGTCACTACAGTCGCATCTCCGGTGTCTAATTCCTAACAGGTATCACATTTATCCAAAGTTGCCAACTAATCTCAGCAGCATTGTATCCTTTTCCTGCTGAAAATGCATCCAAATAGAAAACACTCCTCTTCATTCTCACTCTCACCTACTGCATCTGTGATAGTGAGTGCAGGTACATGAACCTTTTGATGGTAAATGCATTTGATTTCGAGTCTTGGCTTTGGTTTACAGCATGTGCAGCCCTTGCACAAGAAAAATACAAGTCAATGCAGCTTTCAAGAAATCCTGGACGCCTACAAACAGCAGCAAAAAGGGGATATCTTAGCCGGATCAACCATAAATTGTAGAACAGAAGTTGCAGCAGCAGGAGCCGATGCCTCTCCACCCATAAGACGAGCAACATAGGTCTTGTGCACAAGGTTTGCACCAGCAAGTCAATCCGTTTCTGATAGGCTTACGGTTAGAATCCTTTTGACCAATTCAGAAACACCCAAGTTTTCATTGTGATTTAGTTTTGATTGACTTATTTGCTTTAAACACTTAAAAGTCATAAGCTTTGAACCACTCTTCAATTTATTTTTCTACAGCCAAAGCGTAAGGACCGGCCAACAAGCGTGAACCATGGCATGTGCTGTTATACTGCTGATTTTGTTGAAGGCTAGATAGAATTGATTGCATCGTCGAAGGCTGCATAGCAGATGACGTTTGCATAACTGATTGTTGAGAGGTATTCAACTGGTTTGGTTGCAGAAGGTTCTGCTGTTGTTGTTGCTGCATCTGAGATATCATATGCTTCATAACCTGTTGCTGCTGCTGGTAAAGAATCTGTTGATTCTGTGGTTGTTGCTGTTGCTGTGGGGGAACAAGCATTTGTCTCTGAGAACCCGGAAACATACCCTTACTTCTGGCTCATCTGCACTATACCTCCTTCTTTATGCAACATTCTACTTCTGCACCAAGCTTGAAACCACAAAGTTGGTGTATGCAATATTTTACTTTGGATACATGCTTATAGCTTCTTATGCGTTTTTTGTGGTAACCGGTACTATTGGATTCTATGCATGCTTTTGGTTCACAAGGCTCATCCACTCTTCAGTCAAAATTGATTAGTTATAGCAGTCAATGGTTTGTGTTAAATCTCCAAATAAGAAAGGCATTCGGCGCCGGCTAATGAACAATACAAGGTTAGTATTAAAACATTCTGGTACTGAATTTGAAACTTTTGGATTAAACATTGAGTCTTTTGATGACCCTCTGAGTTTCCTCCTTCGTGCAGGTTATACTGGTGTGGAGCTTCCGGTTCCGTCGGTTGAGAAATTGGAGATCGAATTATGTTATCCTCTTCTTGAAAGTTGCAGATTCTTGAAAGTGAAGTCGTCTTTTGCTTTTTCTCTCTTTATGTGCAGATTGTTTGACTTGGACGGTAATGCAGGCGGTTGATGCTTCAGCGATGAATATTGGTGGCTACGGTTTAGATTCGTGCTCCTGAGGCCAAGTCACCAGCCAACCATTTCCAGTAACCATCTTTGTCCTTATTGAAATCGAAAAGCCTCTTGAAGTAGTCCTCGAATGCAAAATTCAAAGCCTGAGCGGGGAAGTAACGGATGACGTTTGCAGTATTATCTCTCCATAGTGAAACAATACCTTCTGATAGGTAAACTTGACAAGCTTACGGTAAGTTGGAGGTGAGTCCTCGTGTTTCTCTTTGATGAATTTTGTTTCAGCATATTGGCTTGAACCGGTTCTTTCTTTCAGGTTTGTGATTGCTTCAGTTATCATCTCAGCGAAAGTGGGATGAGAAAGCGGCTTATTTGCTGCAGCGGTTTTTTTTGGGCTTGGTTTGAGCGACGATGGGTAGTCAATGCTTGAAGATTGTTTGGATAGGGAAATGGAACTCGAACTCTTATCTGCAGAGACTAGTGTAAGATTTCCCAAATGAGGATTGCCGTAATATGAAAGCCGGTTACGTTCTTTGCTTATGTTATTCACACAAGGAAAAAGAATGTTCCCAACTGTACTGTTTTTAATATCCTCGGAAGTAGAGGCTTTCTCGGACTTGTTGTCATGTTTAAAAACGGTCAATGGTTGTTTACTGATTCATCATAAGCTTTGTTTTTAAACAAGAATCCTTCTTTTGTTGGTTCTGAATAGATGAATTTCGGTAAAAACAGGTTCTATGTTGTCTGTAAATTTATCTTTTAGAACTATGTCTGTTGGATAGGAGATTCCATTGAAAACTCCAAGACTGTTATTGTAGTCCAAAGTTGAAGAAGGACTTTGACATTTAGTAACAACTTTTGAAACCTTTTCCTCCATTTTCTGCTTAAAGCTATTATTGTTGTTATTATTATCACATTGTTTGGTTCCAATGTTTGAGGATTCTGCAGGAACAACTTTAAAATGGATATGGATTTTTTTAGGAATAATCCGAGACTAATCAAAATGTCAATTAAAAATCAAAAAGCCAAATAAAACCAATTAAAATCAAATTAATCTATAATTTGCTAAAATTACTTTGATGTCAAATTCTAACATTTATTTGGATATTAAAAATCAATTAGAATTTGAATCATAGTAAAAATACAATTAAGATTAAATTGAAATTTGGAATTAGACTTAATTTGAAATTAAAATTGAAAAAATAAAAAAGAGTCAAATATTTAGAATCCATTTCATAATCAAAACACCATGATAAAGAAAAACTAAATAATGACCAATGTTTATAAAAAAAAAAATATGGATTTGGGAATGAATGTACGCAAATGAACTTTAGGCCAAGTGCCAAATAAAAATGAAAAAATGAAAAAAATTCAGGACCAAAATCGGGGTATGACAAGAAGCCATCACACAGATGCCCTCATATGCTAAGTTCTTAAAAGAAATTCTTTCTAATAAAAGGAAACTTGAAGATAGCGAAACCGTTACACTCACTGCTGAGTGTAGCGCAATAATCCAGAATATGCCTCATAAACTTAAAGATCCTGGTAGTTTTTCTATACCCTGTCATATAGGAAAATTTGTCATAGACAAAGCTTTATGCGATTTAGGAGTCAGTATCAGTGTTATGCCCCTGTCCATATGCAAGAAACTTGAAATGGGAGAATCAAGACCAACTAAAATGTTTGTGCAATTAGCGGATCGTTCCGTTAGATATCCTGTAGGAATTCTTGAAAACGTTCCCGTGCGCATAGGTCAATTCTACATCCCAACCGATTTTATAATTATGGACATAAGAGAAGATGAAGTTACACCCATTATACTGGGAAGACCATTCTTAGCAACCGACGGCGCTATCATAGACGTAAAACGAGGACGACTCACTTTCGAAGTAGGAGAAGAGAAAATTGAGTTTATTCTTTCCAAATTTTTGAAAGCACCTGCAATAGAAGACACATGCTACTTCATGGATATCATCGATGAATGCATAAAAGAAACATAATTAGAAAATGACAAATTGTCTGACTATTATGTAGAAGACAGACTGAACCAATGTTTAGCAATAACATTAGATCCTATGCAATGCCTTAAGAAACCAACCCTCGACCTGAAAACACTTCCCAAAAATCTGAGATATGAATTCCTAGATTTAGAACTTGAACGACCAGTGATAGTTAATGCAGACCTAGGAAAACTTGAAACCGAAAAACTCTTACATATCTTAAGAAAATATCCAACCGCACTAGGATACAACATCACCGATCTTAAAGGGATAAGTCTTTCTACTTGTATGCACCGCATCATGTTAGAAGAAGACTGTAAAACTTCTAAGGAACATCAGAGGAGACTAAACCCGATCCTGAGTGAGGTAGTAAAGAAGGAAGTAACGAAATTATTAGAGGCAGGTATCATATATCCTATATCCGATAGCAAATGGGTTAGTCCTATACACGTAGTACTAAAGAAAGGAGGTATAACCGTGATCGAAAATGAAAAAGGAGAAACTATAACCAAACGAATCGAATCGGGATGGAGAATGTGCATTGACTATAGGAAACTAAACAAAGCAACCCGAAAGGATCATTTTCCTTTACCATTCATAGACCAGATGTTAGAAAGACTAGCCAAGCATTCTCATTTCTGCTATCTGGACGGTTACTTAGGTTTCTTTCAAATACCAATTCATCCTGATGACCAAGAAAAGACAACGTTCACATGTCCTTTTGGTACCTTCGCTTATCGACGAATGTCGTTTGGCTTGTGCAATGCAACAGCAACCTTCCAGAGGTGCATGATGACAATATTCGCTGATTTTCTCGAAAACATCATGGAAGTCTTTATGGATGACTTTTCCGTATGCGGGCAAAGTTTCGAAGAATGTCTCGAAAACCTAGAGAGAGTTCTAGAACGATGTGTAAAAGTAAACCTAGTACTTAATTGGGAGAAATGTCACTTTATGGTACAAGAAGGAATTGTTTTAGGACACATCATATAGAATAGAGGAATTGAAGTAGACAAAGCCAAAATAGAAGTAATCGAAAACCTTCAACCTCCAAAAACTGTGAGAGAAATACAAAGCTTCTTAGGACACGCCGGTTTTTACCGAAGATTCATTAAAGATTTTTCTAAAATAACTAAACCTTTAACCGAATTATTAATGAAAGACGCTGAATTCATCTTCGGCGATAAATGTTTAGAAGCATTTCAAACACTTAAACAAGCATTGATCTCCGCGCCCATAATGCAGACCCCGGATTGGAATGAACCCTTCGAAATAATGTGTGACGCAAGTGAGTACGCCGTAGGCGCTGTTTTAGGACAACGAAAGGATAAAAAACTTCACGTCATATATTACGCGAGTAGAACCCTAGATGAAGCACAAATGAATTACGCCACGACCGAGAAAGAACTTTTAGCAGTAGTATTTGCACTAGATAAATTTTGTTCCTACTTGGTCGGAGCTAAAATAATCGTTTACACTGATCACGCTGCCATTAAGTATCTCATCTGGAATGAGAATCAGAGCTACCGTAGTTCGGCTCACGCACGCTGTAATACCCCAAAATTTACCCTTCAGTTTTTCAAAAAAAAAAAAAAAAAAAAAAAAAAATTAAATAAATAATTAAAATATAACAAATTATTTTGGACTTGGGTCTCCCTCATTCCAAGCCCACAAGTCCACGAAAATCAGCTATAAATATAAGAGTTTCAGTAGGGTTTCAGACACTTGGAAATTCCCTGAGAAATAGACTTGGAGTTCACGTGGAGTTTCAAACCTAAGAACTACTCTGCAGCAACCTTCGGGCAGCCCTGAGAAGTTCATTCCGCCTCACGCAAACCCTAAACGTTGCTTCGCCAATCCGGCCTTGTCTTCCAATTTTAACAGGTCTCTCATCAGGTATGCCTCTGTTCCTATTACTCTATGCCTCGGGTTGAATACTGAATATATGAGGTAACCTCAGGCTTGGCCCACAGGGTTATATTTGTGTATGAATATGTGATTTATGCCTTGACTGTTTAACAATTTCGTTTATGAGGTGAATGCCATAGGATCTGGAATCTTTAACATCGTGCAGGTACCAATGGAAAATCCAAATCCCGCAGGTGCTCGCTAGCCGCTTCGCTAGGCGAGCACGCAGCGAAGCTTCGTTAGGCTTTCGCTAGGCGAAGCAGTCGCGAATGTGACAGTATCTTGCTTTATTCCGTTTTGTTCTAACCTGTTCTTTGTGTTGCCATGGCCTTGTTATCTTTTGATTTCATCCTGCTTGCCTAACCCCTTTTGTTGAGTTTTTGTGAGGGCTCACATATTCTCGCAGGGATACCCTCCGGAGGTTTATTCCGATTTCCCGTACTGATTGGTTTTCTTTGATGGCATCAGCTTGGGAGAATCTCAGGGTCGCTTATCCTTTAATTGCTGTAACTTCGGATCTTGATCCGTGTGGTATTTTACTTCTTCCCTTTTATTTCTACTGTTTCTTAGCTGGAAGACCTCGGTAGGAGGCAATGTTTGAGCCCCTTGGTGGCATTTTTTCTATTTCAAGATATATGTTTTGTGTGATGTGATTGTTTCCCCATAGGATGCGAGGCTTCGCATAGTCTCCCATTTGCATGCCAATTTAGGTAGCACTGTTCCTCCGCCTAGGACTTCCTTTTTGCATGCGCGTTCCTACAACGCAAACAAAACCTAAAACCCAAAGCAACACGTTTACTCCTTCTACTACAGGCGAGTAAGTCTCCAAAGGTCGAGCATCCGGTAGATTGCGTAGTAACGTTGTTCACCCCGTAACATAATCCATAACCCCGTAGTTAGTCGAACTACGGCTTGCTCTGATTCTCATTCCAGATGAGATACGTAGGCATAAGATGCGATGTCTTAGCGAGCACAATTACCCCAACCCATAGGTCAGCCGAGCTACGAAGACTCTGATTCTCATATTCATATGAGATACGTATGCAGTGGATGCGACATCCGCGCGAGTCCTTTTCCTTTACCCCTTTTTTAGTAAATAGCACATTAGGCAAACTCATACCCTTTAAACAGAAACCGCGTAAGTGGATCCCGTAGAGTACTACGGATGCGTAGGGGTGCTAATACATTCCCTTCGCATAACCGACTCCCGAACCCAAGATTTGGTTGCGAGACCTTGTCTTTTCCTTCCCTCTTTTCAGGTTTACTTCGAGCGTTTCCTTTCCCTCCCTTGGGATAAATAACGCACGGTGGCGACTCTCCTGTCTTTCTCTTTCGCCGGTTGTTTTTTCGCACACTGTATTTTTTCAGGTTGCGACAGCTGGCGACTTCACTGGGGACCCTAAGAAGTTGACCTCTTGCTGGTCCATCTTCCCTAAGCGAGTCCCTCCTAGCTTTTGTGATTTTCTTGTTTAGTGGGTGTTCATGCTTTTGTATATTTTATTTACTTACTTGCTTGCATTCATCTGCTGTATCTGTTGGAGCTGTTGTTTGTTTGTTGGGATGGGATGTTCTACGAGAGATAAGCCCATTACCCAGGCTTGAGTGTACACACAGGTTTTAGAGTGGATGATCATGAGGCTTGCGTGGCATGTTGCTACGTTAAGTCGTTCGTGAAGAACCACACCCAGACGAGGTTTCTCTTGGATATATTATGTCCTACGGATGTTCCGTAACGACATGATGTTCCTTTAGAAATTGTCGACTCTGGTGACCATTTCCCGAGAACTCAGTCGAGGCCTCTCCTCCGAGACGTGATTATGTTAGCTCTGGTGGGCGCATTCTCGCCGATCAACCCGAGGACCCCGAGACTGGGAACTTGCTTTAGGATGTCCTATTGAGGGGAGTCAGTGGAGGTCTTTTATCCCGTAATAATGCCAAACCTTCAGTGGTAAACGTATTATTCGCGACTGAAGGGCTGAAGTTGACGAACTTCTGTTCTTAGAACCTACCAGTGAGGGGCGGGCTAAATTCAGGAAACCTTAACCTCCAACCAACCCGGTTTTCTAGAGCAGAGCTTTGATCTTGTATTATATTCCTCAGTGGTTCTCTCTTCAGACAGTGTAACCTGACAGATGTTCAAGCAGATACAGCAATCCTGATTGACATGCCACTACATTGCATTCACATCATCACATCATTTTCATTCATATCATTTAACACATGTTTATCCTTTTCAAGGGGGTTTAAATCTTCTTCTTGATTCTAGTCGGGGTTTTCTTCTTACACTGTTTATCAAATGTGAGACTGGAATCAAGGGGGTAGAATACCTTTTGGAATTGATAAACATGTCATTGCATTTGCATAGTCATCCGCATGTCTTGCATAACAGGTACCGTCACAGTGTTCTCAGTTTGTTTGGTGTCCCATCAGCAGGATAGTTGACTCAGGCATTCACCGATACGGTACCCGAAGGAATCAACAGAGAGCGATGGAGAGCCTACAAGCAGAGCTCGCCGAGATGAAGATTCGCATGAATCAATTCATGGATTTGGTTCAAGGGGTGGCTCAAGGACAGCAGGAGCTTAGATTGTTGGTACAGAGGGATCCCCCTATTACTCAACCGGAAACGTTGGCTGATCCTCCAGCTGGAGAGGCTAATGGTCCCAATGGACCGGGGCCTATCCCGATCCCGCGCATCAACCTAGATCAACAACCTATTCAGGATGGTCAGGATGATCAGTTCCCTTTGCTTCAGGAAGACTTTGGCATGGACCCCATGTTTAAAAGATTGGAAGAGAGGTTGAAGGCAGTGGAAGGACAGAACCTTCTGGGAGTAGATGTTGTTGACTTGGGCTTGGTCCCAGGTGTGCGAGTGCCACCGAAATTCAAGGTCCCGATATTTGACAAATACAATGGCAGCACTTGTCCCAAAACTCACGTGCAAGCCTATTTCCGTAAAATGGTTGCATACTCTGACGACGAGAAGCTACTTATGTACTTCTTCCAGGACAGCCTGGATGGGGCATCCTTGGAATGGTATATGAGGCTGGACAGAGCCCACATCCGTTGCTGGAGGGATTTGGCAGAGGCTTTCGTGAAGCAGTATCAGTATAATGCAGACATGGCTCCGGACAGAACTCAACTTCAGAATCTGTCTCTTAAAAGTAATGAGTGCTTCAGGGAATACGCTCAACGCTGGAGGGATACAGCTTCCCGTGTTCAGCCTCCTATGTTGGAAAAGGAAATGGCCAACATGTTCATGAATACGCTGCCTGAACCTTACTTGGAGCGTCTGGTAGGTTGCAATGCTTCCAACTTTGCTGATGTGGTCTCTACCGGAGAAAGGGTGGAGAATTACCTAAAGACCTATAAGAGCCAGAGTGGAGGTGGATCCTCATCAGGGGTGAAGAAGCCGTTCATTCAGGGACAGAAGAGGGGAGAAGGGGATGCAAATGCCATATCTTCTTATCAGAACAGGGGTAACCGGAGGAATAATTTTCAGAATTATCATCAGCAACCGTATGTTGCGGCTGTGACCATTCCAGCTGCAGCACCACTACAACAACAACAATCACAACGTCAACCAGCTCAGTATCAACAGCAGCAACAACCGGGTAACAGACCCGCTTATCAACAGAGGCAAAGGATGATGGACCGGCATTTCGACACCCTTCCAATGTCGTACGCTCAGATGCTTTCTAGTCTTCAACAACTACAACTTGTGCAACTGCGCACTCTGGCTCCTCCTGTTGGTAGACTTCCGGTGGGTTACGACGCCAACGCTAGGTGTAGCTTCCACTCTGGGGCACCTGACCACAATATTGAGAACTGCAAAGCTTTTAAGCACGTAGTTCAGGATCTCATAGATTCAAAGGCCATCGACCTTGCACCAGCTCCGAATGTCGTTAACAATCCCATGCCCCAGCATGGTGGTGCGAACGTTAATTTGGTAGAGGGAGAAGCCAAGTCCATTAAGGACGTGTTGAAGTTGAAGACTCCATTGTTGGATATTAAAGGATGCTTGCTGAAGGCCGATGTCTTCCCCGGTTGTGGGAAGGGTTGTTTGGATTGTGCCACTCAGGGCGGAGATTGTTTGAAGTTACAGCAGGGTATCCAGGCCTTGCTCGACAAAGGTATCCTCCATGTTGAAGGTTTGTCTGTCCAAGAGTCTGTGGAAGGGGTTGAGGAAGAAGAGTTTGAAGGTGCTACTGAAGAGTTCCTAGATGTTGTTCCTGCTGATTCTGCAGTCCATGATGATGTATTTACTCTTTCCAATATGGTTGACTCTTTTGTATTTGAACTTGATTCCGATGTTTCGGATGTTTATGCTCCAACAAATGAGGTTTCTGAGTACGACTGTGACATTGCAACTATAACTATTTTCTATCCAACTAATCAGATCAGTGTGCCAGAAGCGCAACCCGCGCCACCAGTGCGACGGCCTACTATGACCATCACAACCCCTGGTCCTTTACCCTTCACCAGTGAAAGGGCCATTCCGTGGCATTATGGGGGGAGCGTGTATACGCACGATCATAAGGTGGAACGGCCACTGAAAGTAGAAGAGGGTCAGAAGCCTGAACTTGAAGGTCCCGCAGTGGATAATGTTGGTGGAATCTGGCGATTCACCAGGAGTGGTAGATTGCTCTCACCACCGGTTACCCAAGCTGATAATGCTGATGCTGTGGCGAAAACCAAAGGCAAGCAAGTCGTGAATGAGGGTACCTCTGCACCCCAAGATGGTTCTGAGCCCACTTTTGCAAAGGACGTGGACGAGTTTCTAAGAATCATAAAGAAAAGTGATTACAAGGTAGTCGATCAGTTGATTCAGACTCCGTCCAAGATATCCATTCTCTCACTCCTATTGTGTTCGGAGGCACACAGGGAGGCACTTCTGAAGGTTCTTAATGCTGCATATGTACCTCAGGAGATCTCAGTGAACCAACTAGAAGGGATCGTTGCCAGTGTCCATACAAGCAATGGGTTGGGTTTTACTGATTCTGACTTAACACCAGCTGGACGCAATCATAACAAGGCTCTGCACATCTCATTGGAATGCAGGGACACCATGCTATCTCATGTTCTGGTGGATACAGGTTCCTCTCTCAATGTGCTACCCAAGAGGGCCCTGTCGAGGTTGGAAGTAGAGGGTTTGGTCTTGAAACCTTCAGATCTTATTGTGAGAGCCTTCGATGGTTCTAAGAGATCGGTGTTTGGAGAGGTAGAATTGCCAATTCTGATTGGATCACAAACCTTCAACACTGTCTTCTACGTGATGGATATCAGTCCTTCCTATAGTTGCCTGCTGGGTCGGCCTTGGATCCATAATGCTGGGGCAGTCTCTTCAACTCTACATCAGAAGATTAAGTTTCCGGTCAACGGACGAATTATCACCGTCTGTGGTGAAGAGGACATCCTGGTCAGTAACCTGTCTACATTCAAGTATGTAGAAGTAGAAGGTGAAATTCATGAGACTCTGTGTCAGGCTTTTGAGTCAGTTCAAGTCAAGGATGCAGCTCCGGTGGAAGAAGTTAAAGCGGGTGCCTCTATCTCATCCTTTAAGCAGGCACGGGCCGTGGTGGATTCAGGTGTTGCTCCCGGTTGGGGACGTCTGTTGGAATTACCAGTTAAGGAAGATAAGTTCGGGATTGGATACCAGCCAGCTCTGACTTCTACAACTTCAACACTTCAGGGGCCGATCACTTTCTCTAGTGCTGGCATCATTCAGTATGGTCAAGTCTCTGCAGTCAACGAAGAAGATGGGGATAGTGATTGCGACATCAACAACTGGGTGCGTCCGAGGATCCCGGGTGAAGTCATCAACAATTGGTCTTCTGAAGAGATTATCCAAGTCACTCTTCTTGAAGAGTAATTTTCTTTGTTTATTCATGCATATCCAAGTCTTACGTTCCGCCCAGGGCGTAATGACTCATTGTAGGGCCCGTCTATGTGACACTTGCATTTTTATCATAAATAAAGGACGTCTTTTTTGCATTCAAATATTTCGTTCCCTGTCTTTCTATTTTTGCAGTTTTCCAAAATAAAAAAAATGGCAATGTTTTGTTTTCACTTCTTGTTCACACTCATAAGCACATACCATCACTCATGCAGATACACATCACCGGATCCTATTGATAACGGTTCTGCTATGGCTCGCTTCGACTTTGAAAATCCAATCTTTCAAGCTGAAGAAGAGGATGATGAAGATTGTGAACTCCCTGAAGAACTTGCCAGGTTGTTGAAACAAGAGGAAAGGGTTATTCAACCGCATCAAGAGTTTGTTGAAGTGATTAATCTCGGCACCGAAGACGCCAAGAGAGAAATCAAAATAGGGGCTGCTTTGGAAGATAATGTGAAGAAAGGGCTGATTAAATTGCTGCAAGAATACATTGACATCTTCGCCTGGTCTTATCAGGACATGCCTGGGCTGGACACAGACATCGTGGTACACCGCTTGCCTCTCAAAGAAGGTTGTCCTCCGGTCAAGCAGAAGCTCAGAAGAACAAGACCAGAGATGGCTGTCAAGATAAAGGAAGAAGTGCAAAAGCAGTTGGATGCAGGGTTTCTAGCAGTCACCAATTATCCGCCATGGGTTGCAAACATCGTCCCAGTACCTAAGAAGGATGGAAAGGTACGGATGTGTGTCGACTATCGGGATCTGAACAGAGCTAGCCCTAAAGATGATTTCCCATTACCTCACATCGACGTTTTGGTGGATAATACAGCTCAGTTCTCGGTATTCTCCTTCATGGATGGCTTTTCTGGCTATAACCAAATCAAGATGGCACCAGAAGACATGGAAAAGACAACTTTCATAACCCCGTGGGGCACCTTCTGCTACAAGGTGATGCCGTTTGGTCTGAAAAATGCCGGAGCAACATATCAACGAGCTATGGTAACTCTGTTCCATGATATGATTCATCATGAAATCGAAGTTTATGTTGATGATATGATTGCCAAATCTCAGACAGAAGAAGAACATTTGTTGAATTTGCAGAAACTGTTTGAGCGTTTGAGGAAATTCAAACTGAGACTTAATCCGAACAAGTGCACTTTCGGGGTGAGATCGGGAAAATTGCTGGGTTTTATTGTTAGCGGAAAAGGGATTGAGGTGGATCCCGACAAAGTAAAAGCGATACAGGAAATGCCTGAGCCAAGAACAGAGAAGCAAGTCCGTAGTTTCTTAGGGAGGTTGAACTACATTGCAAGGTTCATCTCTCACCTAACAACCACGTGTGAGCCAATTTTCAAATTGCTGAGGAAAGATCAGGATATCAGGTGGAATGAAGATTGTCAAAGGGCTTTCGAGAAGATAAAAGAGTATCTACAGAAACCTCCGATCCTTATACCTCCAGTTCCTGGGAGACCTCTGATAATGTACCTATCAGTGACTGAGAACTCGATGGGGTGTGTATTGGGACAGCATGACGAGTCTGGTCGAAAAGAGCATGCCATATACTACCTTAGCAAAAAGTTTACCGACTGTGAAATCAAATATTCGCAGCTTGAGAAAACTTGCTGTGCTTTGGCCTGGGCTGCTCGCCGACTGAGGCAGTATATGTTGAACCATACTACCTTGTTGATTTCTAAGATGGATCCAGTGAAATACATATTCGAGAAGCCAGCTCTCACCGGAAGGGTCGCTCGTTGGCAAATGATTTTAACAGAGTATGATATTCAATACACGTCGCAAAAGGCCATCAAAGGTAGTATTCTGTCAGACTACCTTGCCGAGCAGCCGATTGATGATTATGAGCCGATGAAGTTTGAATTCCCTGATGAAGACATCATGTTCCTCAAGATGAAAGACTATGAAGAGCCAGTTGTTGGGGAGGGACCTGATCCGAACGAAAAGTGGACTTTGTTGTTTGATGGGGCTGTCAATACTAGAGGAAGTGGAATTGGTGCTGTCATTACAACTCCGAAAGGTGCCCACATACCTTTCACCGCTCGTTTGACTTTTGAGTGCACAAATAATGAAGCTGAGTACGAGGCCTGTATCTTGGGCATTGAGCAAGCCATTGATCTGAGAATCAAGACTCTGGACATCTTCGGAGATTCAGCTCTGGTGATCAATCAAGTGAATGGTGATTGGAATACTCTCCAGCCCACTCTGGTCCCCTACAGAGATTACACGAGAAGACTGTTGACTTTCTTCACAACGGTAAAATTGTATCATATACCTCGTGATGAGAACCAGATGGCAGACGCACTTGCTACTCTATCCTCCATGATCAAGGTAATTCGTTGGAACCATGCTCCCAGGATCGATGTGATGCGCCATGACAGGGCCGCGTATGTGTTTGCTGCTGAACTGGTAGTCGATGACAAGCCCTGGTATCACGATATCAAGTGCTTTCTGAAGAATCAAGAGTACCCTGCAGGGGCATCCAACAATGACAGAAAGACTTTGAGAAGATTGGCAGGCAGTTTCTTCTTGAACAAAGACGATGTGTTGTATAAGAGGAACTTCGACATGGTTTTGCTCAGATGTGTGGACAGACACGAGGCGGACATGTTAATGCAGGAAGTTCATGAAGGTTCCTTCGGTACTCATGCCGGTGGACATGCAATGGCTAAGAAATTGTTGAGAGCGGGTTATTATTGGATGACCATGGAATCAGATTGTTTCAAGTATGCTCGGAAGTGTCATAAATGCCAGATTTATGCTGATAAGGTGCATGTACCGCCGAATCCTCTGAATGTGATGTCTTCGCCGTGGCCGTTTGCCATGTGGGGTATTGACATGATTGGAAAGATTGAGCCGACTGCTTCCAATGGGCATCGCTTCATCCTTGTTGCCATCGACTATTTCACCAAATGGGTCGAAGCAGCGTCATTTGCGAATGTCACTAGACATGTGGTTGCCCGTTTCATCAAGAAAGAAATTATTTGTCGCTATGGGATTCCCGAAAGAATCATTACTGATAATGGTTCTAATCTCAACAACAAAATGATGAAGGAGTTGTGTCAGAACTTCAACATTCAGCATCACAATTCTTCCCCCTATCGTCCTAAGATGAACGGCGCTGTTGAGGCGGCAAATAAGAACATAAAGAAGATTGTGCAGAAGATGGTCGTTACGTACAGAGATTGGCATGAGATGCTACCCTTCGCCTTGCATGGGTACCGCACTTCAGTACGTACATCGACAGGGGCAACCCCTTACTCCCTTGTGTATGGTATGGAAGCGGTCCTACCTGTTGAAGTGGAGATTCCTTCTCTAAGAGTCCTGTTGGATGTCAAGTTAGATGAAGCTGAATGGATTCGGACAAGGTTCAATGAGTTGAGTCTTATCGAAGAGAAGCGAATGGCAGCCATTTGTCATGGGCAGTTGTATCAGAGTCGGATGAAGAGAGCTTTTGATCAGAAGGTGCGTCCTCGTTGTTTCCAAGTCGGAGATTTAGTGTTGAAAAGGATCCTTCCTCCTCAGACAGATCACAGGGGCAAGTGGACTCCTAACTATGATGGACCGTATATTGTCACCAAGGTTTTTGATGGTGGGGCCTTAATGCTTGCAACTATGGAGGGTGAAGACTTCGCTTCCCCTGTGAACTCAGACGCAGTTAAAAAATACTTCGCATAAAATAGACCCGCTGGACAGTAAAAAGAATAGTTCAGGCAAAAATGGGCATCCCGACGAACCAAGAAAATGAAAAGGTTCGGGCAAAAATTAGGGATCAAAAAATAAAAAAAAAGATTGTACACCCGGTAAGTTGAAAACCTGAAAAGGCAACTTAGGCAAAAATGGGTATCCCGGTGGATCGAAAACCCGAAAAGGGCGATCCAGGCAAAAGTTAGGGATTAAGCGAAGGACTGCGTTCTGAGTAGCTCTGAATCTCATCTCGTGCCAATGACTGGAAATTTTTGAAGGATAGGAAACAGTCCAATCACTCTTTCAGAAAGCTGATCATCTGGAGGATCTTGAAGACGGGCAGGTCATAGCAGAATTGGAACCCAATAGAAATCCACTTCACATTGCCATTAGATTAATTTTTGTTTTATCTATTGTGCGATTACCTCTTTCCAGGGATTGCTTCTTAATGTAAATGCCTATTCAGAGGCCATTCAATCAATAAAATCATGTTATTCAGTATATCTCTGTTTTCGTTTTCATTTTACTGTTTTGTTTGCGAAAATGACGTCCGAATTTTTGATAAACATTGCATCATGACACATAAGGGCTTTACAGGTACATGCTCAGTAAACATTTAAAATTGCTGTAAATTTTGAGTGCCTTGGATCGTCTATTTAGAACAGATACCCTCGGGGCATTTCTTTAAAATCCCCTTGCAGATGATCGTGAATATCTTCCCCAGAAGTCACCAACAGACTTCGGTGTCTTATCCCTGTAGAGCTAATTAGAGCGTTGGATTCTTCAATCCCCAGCAGGTTTTCACCACTGTACTTCCCCAAGCGTTTGTTTCAGGACATACACTCCCCAGTAGAGTTGACAGTGCCAGACTACATATCCCCAACGGGGTTGACAGTGCCAGACTATATATCCCCAGCGGAGTTGACAGTGCCAGACTGTATCTTTCTAGCAGAAGTGGCTGCTCCTTAGAGTTCGATGCCAGATCGATAGTCCCAATGCCAGATCCATGGTTTCTTTCCTTGAAGCAGAACCTCGGTACCGTATCAGTGTTTGCTCCCCCTGCTGAGTCATCTCTCGCAAATCGTGGTTGCCAGAACCATTGTAGCTTTCCTCAGCAGCAGGCTTCCAATGCCATTCCTTCCCCGATCAGAGTCTCGGTATGGCCAGAACACCGCATGGCTAGTCATCTCCCCACAGAGTTCATTGTGGTGTGTATCTCCAGCAGCCTGGCCAGAGCCCAGAGGATGGTAATCATTTCCCCAGCAGATCCCCTTGCCTCGGCTTGGCATTCTACCCAGCATTTCGCATCCCTGCATGTAGAATCATATTGCATTGCATCCTTCCAAATCGCGTAGCATTTCCATTTTCATGGAGCATTACGCCATTGAAAAATTCAAACATACGCATGTAAGCATAAAACATTCTCGGTATCCCAAGTGATAAGCTAGAAGTTGTTTCCAGTACTCAGACTGAAGATTGTTCATGACTTAACTTTGTGTCATTGGCCCAGGCGCCGCCTCTATTATCATTCCCTATTTCTGCCGATGCTGACAGGCATGAAGTTTTCCGGTATCCAGACCGAAGTGGCATTCAGGCCAGTTTTCCGGTATCCAGACCGAAGTGGCGTTCAGACCAGTTTTCCGGTATCCAGACCGAAGTGGCATTCAGGCCAATTTTCCGGTATTCAGACCGAAGTGGCATTCAGGCCAGTTTTCCGGTATCCAGACCGAAGTGGCGTTCAGGCCAATTTCCGGTATCCAGACCGAAGTGGCGTTCAGGCCAATTTCCGGTATCCAGACCGAAGTGACATTCAGGCCAGTTTTTTCGGTATCCAGACCGAAGTGGCGTTCAGGCCAGTTTTCCGGTATCCAGACCGAAGTGGCATTCAGGCCAGTTTTCCGGTATCCAGACCGAAGTGGCATTCAGGCCAGTTTTTCGATATTCAGATCGAAGTGGCGTCCCGGCCAGTGTTCCGATGTTCAGATCGAAGTCCTTTCCAGTATTCAGACTGATGAGCGGCATTCCGGCCATGGTTATTTCTGTGTTACCATTTATTTTGGTATGCAAGTTAACATTCTTTATTCAGACTGACTCTCACCGTACCAGACAGATTCTTCTTTCAAGACCACCTCTTTGCCGATTCTGACAGACATTGTTACTTCATTTCACTTCAGTGCAAATTTTTGGGCTTTCATTGTATTCAATCCCTTGACACCTCGAAAGCACGAAAGCAGCTGTCATCTTCCTTCCGGGTCTCCAGTTGATTGAATAGGGGCAGCTGTAATACCCCAAAATTTACCCTTCAGTTTTTCAAAAAAAAAAAAAAAAAAAAAAAAAATTAAATAAATAATTAAAATATAACAAATTATTTTGGACTTGGGTCTCCCTCATTCCAAGCCCACAAGTCCACGAAAATCAGCTATAAATATAAGAGTTTCAGTAGGGTTTCAGACACTTGGAAATTCCCTGAGAAATAGACTTGGAGTTCACGTGGAGTTTCAAACCTAAGAACTACTCTGCAGCAACCTTCGGGCAGCCCTGAGAAGTTCATTCCGCCTCACGCAAACCCTAAACGTTGCTTCGCCAATCCGACCTTGTC
This sequence comes from Lathyrus oleraceus, assembly GCF_024323335.1. Lineage (NCBI taxonomy): Eukaryota > Viridiplantae > Streptophyta > Magnoliopsida > Fabales > Fabaceae > Lathyrus > Lathyrus oleraceus. The sequence continues at coordinate 504,051,576 of NC_066583.1, read as the reverse complement.
TTCCAATTTTAACAGGTCTCTCATCAGGTATGCCTCTGTTCCTATTACTCTATGCCTCGGGTTGAATACTGAATATATGAGGTAACCTCAGGCTTGGCCCACAGGGTTATATTTGTGTATGAATATGTGATTTATGCCTTGACTGTTTAACAATTTCGTTTATGAGGTGAATGCCATAGGATCTGGAATCTTTAACATCGTGCAGGTACCAATGGAAAATCCAAATCCCGCAGGTGCTCGCTAGCCGCTTCGCTAGGCGAGCACGCAGCGAAGCTTCGTTAGGCTTTCGCTAGGCGAAGCAGTCGCGAATGTGACAGTATCTTGCTTTATTCCGTTTTGTTCTAACCTGTTCTTTGTGTTGCCATGGCCTTGTTATCTTTTGATTTCATCCTGCTTGCCTAACCCCTTTTGTTGAGTTTTTGTGAGGGCTCACATATTCTCGCAGGGATACCCTCCGGAGGTTTATTCCGATTTCCCGTACTGATTGGTTTTCTTTGATGGCATCAGCTTGGGAGAATCTCAGGGTCGCTTATCCTTTAATTGCTGTAACTTCGGATCTTGATCCGTGTGGTATTTTACTTCTTCCCTTTTATTTCTACTGTTTCTTAGCTGGAAGACCTCGGTAGGAGGCAATGTTTGAGCCCCTTGGTGGCATTTTTTCTATTTCAAGATATATGTTTTGTGTGATGTGATTGTTTCCCCATAGGATGCGAGGCTTCGCATAGTCTCCCGTTTGCATGCCAATTTAGGTAGCACTGTTCCTCCGCCTAGGACTTCCTTTTTGCATGCGCGTTCCTACAACGCAAACAAAACCTAAAACCCAAAGCAACACGTTTACTCCTTCTACTACAGGCGAGTAAGTCTCCAAAGGTCGAGCATCCGGTAGATTGCGTAGTAACGTTGTTCACCCCGTAACATAATCCATAACCCCGTAGTTAGTCGAACTACGGCTTGCTCTGATTCTCATTCCAGATGAGATACGTAGGCATAAGATGCGATGTCTTAGCGAGCACAATTACCCCAACCCATAGGTCAGCCGAGCTACGAAGACTCTGATTCTCATATTCATATGAGATACGTATGCAGTGGATGCGACATCCGCGCGAGTCCTTTTCCTTTACCCCTTTTTTAGTAAATAGCACATTAGGCAAACTCATACCCTTTAAACAGAAACCGCGTAAGTGGATCCCGTAGAGTACTACGGATGCGTAGGGGTGCTAATACATTCCCTTCGCATAACCGACTCCCGAACCCAAGATTTGGTTGCGAGACCTTGTCTTTTCCTTCCCTCTTTTCAGGTTTACTTCGAGCGTTTCCTTTCCCTCCCTTGGGATAAATAACGCACGGTGGCGACTCTCCTGTCTTTCTCTTTCGCCGGTTGTTTTTTCGCACACTGTATTTTTTCAGGTTGCGACACACGCCAAATAAAACCACACAGGAAACCGACTGCCAATCGCTGGACTTACGTCAGACTCCACACAAACAAGAAAACATGGAAATCGAATGCCAATCGCTGGACTTACATCAGACTCCGAACCAACAAACACACACGGGAAACCAACCGCCAATCGCTGGACTTACGTCAGACTCCAACAAGCAAACCAGACACAGGAAACCAACTGCCAATCGCTGGACTTACGTCAGACTCCAACACACACAAAGGGTTGAAAAAGAAAAGGGCGCCCGGAGAGATCAACTCATCTCCTGCCTACGTACCTCATCTGGTATGAGGATCAGGGCGACGTAGTTCCCCTTAACAGGGGAGAAACTTTCTCCTAACCAGAGACTGGGAAATGACAAACTAGAAGGGAGACTGACTCGAGCCTAATAGTTATCATGCAATCCACAGTGGTCCTAAGTTGAGATTTCTATCTAACTTGCACAGGCAGCAAGCTATCCTAAACAGCTCAAGCAAAGTCAACATACACACAAAAAGCAAGCACACACATTATATGCACACAATTGGGCTCATACAAGGTTAAGCTTTAGTCGAGGGGTCATGTCAACCTCGACAAACAAGCTACTGTAACAGGGTGATGTTAGCTCTTAACCCTAACATTGAGAGTTAGGGTGAAGCTGATGAAACGGGAAGTGAGGGTAAGACCTCACAACTCTTATCCCTGGCCTGGGAGAGCTTCAGACAAATGAAAGTGGGAGTTCAGAAAGTTAGAACTCTTCTTCACATATGACCGACTCAACAAGGATCTTGGGTTAATATCCACAATGCATCAACACAAGGTGTGTGAGCAAAGTGGATGACACACCGAATAGCAGGAGATGGATTGCACATCTCTTTTATCTGCCAATTGCCTTATCAAAGGACTTTTCCTACTTGGCACAAAAATAAACAAACACAAGCATTGCCTCTTAAGGAGGGCTTCAGACAGGTGCCTGCCCAAGTAACAGGACAGGTCTTCCAGACTACATGAAGTCAGAGAGTTATACCTACGTGGTTAAGCAACCAAGCAAAAGCAAGTTCAAAATGAACTTAAGCAACTTATGTACCTGTAGAAACATCACACAAATCAGTTCAACTGTACAAACAAACAGACAACACTAATATCAACAGTCAAACCCAATGATCAAAGGCATAAGCCAACAAGTCAAACTCAAATGAGTTAATAACCCTACAAAACACACACATTTAGTAGTCAAAAGTAAACATCCAAGGCTCAAGTGATAGAGCACCAACAACTATGGAACTTGAGTGCTCAACCTGAAATCAAAGCTCAAACATAAGCAACTAACCACTAGGTCAAAGCCTAGGGTCAAAGGGGGAGAAAAAATTCAAAACAGAACATGAAAATTGACATGAATCAACTTCAATCAATTAAGAAAATAATCCAAAAAATCCCACATCAATATCAATTACCAATTTCATTTCATGAACCAAATATGGCAAGGTATGCACATTGTAACCACATTGTGACAACAGAATGAACAAATGCACATTAAATCAAAAATGGTTCAAATAATTTTGGGAAAAATCATGAGTAAACATAACATACAACATGATCATCACACAAAAAATTAGAGCATTTGTACAACATTAAGCATGGTAATCAAATTGCATAAGCCAAGGCAAGCATAATCAAGCACATGTGTGACACCAAATGGAACACCAACTTAGAACAAGCCTAAAACAGAAATGGTAATTGGTAAAAACCTCAAACCAAAGCCAAAACACCTATCAATATGTCTAGAAACACTGCGCAAAAATTCACATCCATAGGATAAACCACAAGCATTTCACAAAAGATTGAAGATCAAGACACTTCAAAAGCTCAAAAATGACCATCCAGAATGAAAAATCTCAATCAAATCAAAAATCAATCAAAAAATTCCACAAAAAATCATGAGTATTCACAACATTCATATCAAGCACCATACAAGAAATCAGGACATTTGGAATTCATTTGATAAGGTAAATTCAACAATCAAATTGGACATCACTAGGTGTGACACACATTGTCACACCTAACTTAGAAAAATCATAACTCAGCAATGGCAATTGATAAAAATGCAAACTCAACACCAAAATGTCCAGCAAGATGTCTAGTTTCTACATGTAAAATTTCATGAGCATTAGATTAGAATTGAGCATTTCACAAATGAAGAACCAAGGGAATGTCAAGAACACATACATGTACAAGAACTCTAGGGTAAAATTAAATCCAGCCAGGCACAATTTGCAAAATAATATTCATAAAATTCTAGACAAAAAATGTGACCTAATGCAAAAATCCACACAATTTTTGGATCATTATTCCATTTGTTATGATTTTATGAAGTGAGAAAAAAAATGCAAAAAACATAAGTGAAGCATACATGAACATGTGATGGAGGGAAGGATAAAATATCATAGGCATTTAAAAAAAGTACACCGCGCAGAATCGAACTGAGTGGCCTTTTGAAATGAAAAAAGGCGCGCTGCATGGCATCATCATGCAGCCAATGGGAACAAACCCTAACGACAGAGCTAAGGCAACGGATTTGAACCACAAAAAACCGCTCTCTAAAATCCTGAATCATCTTCCTCAACCAACACGCGTATGAACAGTGCATCATCATCATCCACCAATAACAAATTTTCCAGATCTTAGAATTAAGCACATGTACATGTAGATCACACATCAAGGAGCATGAATCAAGCAATAACTAAGCCTATAACATCATAAATCATGTGGATCGAAGCAAACAAAATTTCAACATGAAACTTTAATCTATCGAAACTCAGTGGATATGGCATGGAATTGAGTGGTTCAAAGCTCAGAATCCTCACAGCAAAAAGATCTACAAGAATATATCAACAATTTCATGAATTAAAGAGGTCGAAAAAGTGACCTCTTGAAGTGCAGCTTTCGAATTCGTGTTTTCCAGGCCTTGTAATGGTTCAATCTTCCTCTAGCAATCTTGTACAAGTGAATGGATGAAGGTTTGAAGCTTAGATGTGCACGATTTTTCCAGAAATTGCAACTGCCATGGATGAGCTTCAAGCTTTGAGATGCTTCCAACTGCACGATTTCTACTGAATCTTGCTTCAATAATGCTCCATAATGATACTAGATGATGAATTGATCAAGAAAAATGCATGAGATGTGAAGAAATTTGGAGTAAAAATGAGAGAGAATTTTGAGAGACTTTGAGAATTCTAGATCTAAACTTGGGAATTGTGATGAATTCTGTTATGATTTGTGTTATATATGCTTCACTAATCATGTTTAATTAACCTAAACCAAATGCTAATGAAAATTAATTAAGTTTGGAGGTGTTTTTGCAAAATTGATCTTTCACCCTTATGCATGGACATGGCATGTGAACAGTACGAATTTGGGATTGAAATGCACTCAAAATATCTTTTTAAAGCCAATGGAAGTGTTGCCATGTGTAAACAATGCATCATTTTTAAATTTGAAAATTCCCTCCAAAAATCAAGTGAAAAATCAAATGATTATGTGATGAAAATGCATGGCATATGATGCATGATTTGGATAGTATATGTCAAGACATGAATGTACAAAAATGAACCACTCCATTTGGCCTTTTGGTTTGAAAGTTATGCATGTTTGAAGTTCCATGTTCACTTGACCAAGTTTGATCCATATCTCTTCAACCACACATGAGAAATTGATGATCTTGGACTTTTTGGAAATGGGAGAGAAAGATCTACAACTTTCATGTTCAACAAAATTTCATTTGAAGCATTTTTGATGATGTAATCTTGAGTTGAAAACCTTTCCATTTTTGGCAATTTCAAATTATAAGCCACTTTCTATTTTTGGAAAGTTTTATCCTGACTTTATTTTCTTCAATGTTGATGTTTGAAATGTCAAATGAGACTTGTTTGAACATGAATGAAGTATTTCTAACCACTTCCCACCTCCAAATCCAACAGTTGACTGGTGGTTGACTTTTGCAGTTGATAGATGACTTGGCCATGCACAGATGATTTTGAGCCTCAATCTCTTGATGAAATGGCTCCAAAATGAAACCCTAGCTTATACAAGCTCAATAAAACCATATGATGATCCCCATCTCAATGAAGACCTCATCTCCTTGAAAAACCCTGATTGGCACAATGCAACTGATTAGGGTTGACCAGAGGTCAAAACCCTAATCCCAAGGAACTGATCAGGCACAATGAACCTCCTGGTGATGATAAGACCATGACGATGGTGATGTACCATTTCAACCAAGATAGTGATCAGTCTCCTTGAAGAACCAAGAAACCCTAATTGAAGCACAAACCCTCAGATGGCTAGTGATCAATTCATAAGACCCTCCAGCTTGAATCTTTTAAACTCTTTATCTTCTGAGAAAGACCTAGGAGGATGACTTGCTCAATGTTTCCACATGATATGCAAAGATGCAATGACTAATGACCTACACGATGAAATGCAATATGCTAAGCTAGTCCCAAGAGAGGAGGGCAAATTTTAAGGTGTTACACCTGACACCGGAATAAAGCTCAACAACAGGTTCATACATGACCTGAATAGTATTGAACAAACAGAGAAAAAATCTTCAGAACAGGTTCATGTATGACCTGACACTGGAATAAAGCTCAACAACAGGTTCATACATGACCTGAATAGTATTGAACAAACAGAGAAAAAATCTTCAGAACAGGTTCATGTATGACCTGACACTGGAATAAGGTTCAACAACAGGTTCATATATGACCTGAATAGTATTGAACAAACAAAGGGAAAAAATCTTCAGAACAGGTTCATATATGACCTGACACCGGAATAAAGCTCAACAACAGGTTCATACATGACCTGAATAGTATTGAACAAACAGAGAAAAAATCTTCAGAACAGGTTCATGTATGACCTGACACTGGAATAAAGCTCAACAACAGGTTCATATATGACCTGAATAGTATTGAACAAACAGAGAAAAAAAAATCTTCAGTACAGGTTCATGTATGACCTGACACCGGAATAAAGCTCAACAACAGGTTCATATATGACCTGAATAGTATTGAACAAACAGAGAAAAAAATCTTCATAACAGGTTCATGTATGACCTGACACCGGAATAAGGCTCAACAACAGGTTCATATATGACCTGAATAGTATTGAACAAACAATTGGATTTGAAAATGACTGCGAAAACCGGATGTTGGTTTAAGGGCACCAAATACAAACTGGAATCAAAGGTCAAAGGATCTAGGATTGACAACAAAACCTGGGTCAATGCAAAATGAGCACGAAGTACATTTCGGCTATGCATGATTTGAATTTCCTTTTATGCATGATATATGAATGATCATGATTATGAGAATGCTGACACTGGGCAGACTGGGAGTTTGTAAAGGCTTTTTATGGAAGCTCATGATTCCTTAACACCGAGAACTCAACCAAATATTTTATGATAGATGTTATCAAAGGAGGATTCTATCCACTTTGATAGCCACAACTTAGCCAATGGATCCTTTTGGAGGATTAATGAATCGTGCTAGCATAATTTTCGGGCACTCATCTTAAACTCAATAGTTGTTGACATATGGCAGAATTTGTTTGAACAGTTTGAAAGCATGAAGGGGGTCTGCCCCTTGGTGGCTCATCTTGCCCCAGTTTGTTGGGTCTTTGAAAATGTTCACCTTGAAAGTGGGTTTGAAAACAACTTGCCATGAGACTACCTCGAGATGGCTTGCCCCAAGTGTTTGAAACTTGCAGTGGTCTGAACTTGACTAACCAAATGTTGGAATGGTAGACTCTTGATTGACTGTCCTTTGGATAGTTGGACTCATTGAGCTCTGAGGTGGATTGCCCCGGTCTAAGTCTTGAAGCAAATTACTCTCGGCGAGATGACCCTTAGGGTGATTAGCTCGAATTAACTAATACTCAAAGTGATTTCCCCTGTTTGAACTTCTTTCACTTTATCAATTTCCTCAACTGCATATTGTTGGAATTTCTTTAATGCTAAGTGTTGACTTGCAAATAAGTTTGTGCATTCAAAAAATGGTAATTTTAATGCAAAAATTTGAACTCAAAGTTTATTGATATGAATGGGTGAAATACAGTGAACGAGTCGTTGATAAGAACACAATGGTGATCAAGTCATTCACAGTATGCAAGTTGGTGCCATCAAATGATTAACAAAAATCGTTTGGAGTCAAGTTAACACAACCTCGTTATAGTATGCTTTCAAAATAAACCCTGCCTCAATTAGGTCTTTTAAGGGTTGTAACGTGGTCTGGTTCACGGGTTTTTTTTTTTGAAACAAAAGGATATAAGGCTCAAAATTTATTTTTACCCACCCCTTCTTCTTGATGATCTCCAGTTCCTACGTTCAGTTAATTCAATACACGCATTCGACTTCCAAGAGGGTTCGAAGGTGTGATGAGGGTTCAAGACAAATTTTCTTGAAATGGCAGTCACCTTATTATATATTTTTTTGTTTTGTTGAGGATTTTGGTGACCTCTTTTGATTGATTTTCTTTATCCCTAATTTTGCCTAAGTCATTTTTGTGGTGTTTGACTTAACAGACTTTTTCAATCCTTTTTTTATGCGTGTGACTGCCACATTATTGGTGGATGAGGATCAACCAACACTAATTTTATCTTTTCTCAACTTCTTCGACACTTCAACATGTGCGCGAAGGATAACATGTGGTTGAATCTAATTGGAGGATGTATATATGGACGATTTTTTGAAAGATCGAATGCATGATCAAACTATCTGAACACAACTACCCTGCCCCAGGTTAAGATTAAGGGTTTTAGATTCGAAACAAACACCAACTTCTAGGCTCAAAGTGGTTGACTAGGGATTAACTCCTTATCTCTTCAGTGTTTGGGGATTTGAAACAAATGCCTTACATCATCGACAAGGTTTTACTCAAAAGCATACCACAACAATTTCAGGTGTTTCGTTTTCATCATCCTCCTTCCAATCTTTGTTAACACAACGGTTTGATAAACAAAAGTGAATGAGAGGAGTATTTTTGTTTTTAACATAAATGAAAAACGAGTGAATACGAATGGATTAATTCAAAAGATGCATAAACAGTTCATTAATCTTACCAGTTCAAAGAAAACAACAATGCTTAAAAGCAAATAACAATCAAACATGCAAAGAAACTACAAAAGAAGTGTTGAAACAGCCAAATGATTGCCAGCTTTTGGGAATTGATTTCTTCAAACTTGAAGATTGGGATCAACAAGCTTTTTGACATTGGCATGATGATTTTCAAATTCCTTTCCTTCATTCTCATCGTTGAACGCAACCCTCTTGGATCCACTACTCACTTCTCCTTTTCTTTCATTGGTATGGGTCGTGACATTGGAAATCCAAGACGGTATCTCAATGCTCTTACCAGGAAACAATGATAGCTCATTAGCCACATCCCTGACATCTTCCTTGTGGAACAAAACCTTGAGGGGTTTTAAGGGTCCTTTCCCTTTCTCATTACTTGGCCCAGAAATCAAAGTATATGTACCTGAGCCTTCCTCCTTGAGTGTTGGTGACCTTATGTCAATCAATCCTTGCAGCTTGATCTCGAAACTCTTGCATTCCTCGATGGAGTGCCCCATTGTCCCAGTATGGTATTCGCACTTGACCTTCGGATGATCTTCTTCAAAGATTAAGCTCTTTTTGTTAATCAACCCTCGCACCAAGGCTTTCAGCGCTAAGCAAGAATCCAGGTCATGTCCCAATGCCCCTTTATGGAATTCACATGTTGCATTTGGATTGTACCATGGCAAGTATGGTGACACAGGTGTGAGAGCTCGAGGGGTCACCAAAGCATTTTGGATCAGTTGTGGATAGAGCTTGCTATATGGCACTGGAATCGAGTCATTGTGATCCTTGTTCCTCTTGTTCTGATTCTGATTTTTGTTATGAACCTGGCTTTGGTGACTTTGAGGAGCAATAACCAAAGGATGTTGATGATGACGTCTTGAGGGAGGTCCATATACTGGTAAATGAGGAGTTGCCACATAGAATTTTCCTTGACTTGGGATAACACCAGATGGATGTGGGGTAGTAGCTCTCTTTGTTGCAGCGGTGTATATTGGGTGACCCTCTTTTCCCAACAAGACTTGCAGGGTTTCCAAGACCCATCTCATTTGGCTCTTCAAAAGATTAAGTTCCTCCTTCAGTGCTTCTTGGCTTTTTCTTAGCTCGTCCATCATCCCCTGAGACATGGTTCTTTGCTCTAAACGCGTGTTGAAAATCACTTTGCTGATCACGGACAAAGGATGGATGAGTTTTTTTTTTGTATTTTGTCTGGAAAATGACATGCATTATGATGCGATGCAGATGAAATGGAATGCGAATGAATGCGATGCAAGCCATGCATATTTGTTTTTTTCTCAATACACAGGTTCAAAAGTCTGAGGTACTCATGACTCTGATTGTTTTCCAAGAATAGGTTCTCACCGGGTAAGATCTAGGGCTTTGTTACAAAGGATCCCCAGAGTCATTGATTCATAAGAATGTTTGACGCTTACGGGAAATACGTTCCGGTCGTCAACTCCATCAAGGGAATCTATTCTGGGTGAGGTTCTCGTACCGACTCTTACGAAGTATTCACCTCGGGAGTCCGTACTACGCAACCATCGACTGGGTTCTAGACGGGGTACTCAGAGTCATGGATTCAAAAGACTGTTTGACGCTTACGGAAAATACTTTCCGGTCGTCAACTCCATCTAAGGAATCTATTCTGAGTGAGGTTCTCGTATCGATTCTTACGAAGTATTCACCTCGGGAATCCATACTACGCAACCATCATTTCTAGTTGGCTAAAGGCTCAATGTTCTAAAAGATTCTTAGAGTCATGGACCCCTTTGAAACATCGAAGCTTACGAGGTATACACCTCGGGCGACAATATTTGCAAAAGAATCTACTCTAAGTGAGGTTCTCGTACCGACTCTTACGAAGTATCCACCTCGGGAGTCCGTACTACTCAACCATCGTCTTATTTTATGTTTTTCTTCACTCTAGACTCGGGTGTAGAGTCTTTCCCACATGGTTTGCAATCAAAATCCAAGTACCCAACACGGTGGAACCAATATCAATATAACAATAAAGATATTAAAAGCAATAAATAAGGGAAAAGCCACACAATTAAACAAACAGAGGCACACAAACGTCCTAACTAGGCTTGACTCACTTAGGGATTGTAGTCCCCAGCAGAGTCGCCATCTGTCGCACCTCGAAAAATGGGGATACGACTTCAAAGCGAAGCGCGATCGCACGCTCGCAATGATGGACTGAACAGAGTCGCCACCGAACTTTATTTATTCCTAAAAAGGAAAGGGGAAATATCGATAAAACCCAAGACAAAAGAAAGGATAAGATATGGTCATCGCAACCAATATCAGGGTTCGGGAGTCGATTACGCAAGGGGAAGGTATTAGCACCCCTCACGTCCGTTGTACTCAACGGGAACCATTAGGTCAGTTGTGTGCATTAATGTTAGTTTGAAGTGTTAGGCTTTTCAAGTTATTAGGTGGGGAAAGAAAGAGTAAAAGAGAGGAAAATGTTTTTGGATTTTTGACGAAGGACTAAACCTAAGTTTTTTTTATTAATGGGCCTGACAAGATTTACAAATCCTGCTCCTACGTATCTCAAAAGAGAAATCAAGGCTTACGTAGTTCTGGGTAGAAAAATGTTTGTTTGTTGGTCGATTTTAGCGAAAGCTATACTGTATTAATCGACGAAAACATTGTTTTACCCAAAACAGATGAGGAGTGGACGCATACCACACATCGAACGGATTTATAAATCTACATTCGGAAAAGCGTCACTTATCTCGACTCAACAATCGTGGCCGAAACATTGTTTTGTATCACCTTAAGACAATATATCTTTCATTTATGAAAAAGGTTTTTGATTAATCGCACAGCGGCGAAAAAGAGTTTGATTGGTTGGATGTATTTTGAGTGATGGCGAGAACTTGGATGAGCGAGATATACATCTCGAATCCTAGCCTCAGGAGCGCACGGTATACACCATGTTCCATGTCCATCTTTATTGAAAGAGATTAAGATAGGAATTAAGTATTTTGGAATTTGATTGAGAAAGGGTTTGAAGAAACCGCATTGACAATTTTAGACAATGGCGAGAACCAAGATAGGCGAGGCATACGTCTCGAATCTTAATCTCAGGAGTGCATGGTATACACCATGTTCCATTTCCACCTTTATTGAAAAAGTGTTAAATAAGATTTAGGTATCTTAGATTTTGTTGTGAAAATGACTTGACCCTAGATCAAGTGTTGATGGACGTTTAAGAGAAATTTGAATGAGTGTTTGAGAGAGCAAAGTGGATAAATTTAGATGATGGCGAGAGCTAGGATTGGCGAGATATACATCTCGAATCCTAGTCTCAGGAGTGCGTGGTATACACCACGTTCCACTTCCATCTTTATTGAAAAATTCTTGACTATGAATTAATATTTTTTGAGTTTTTATCAGGAAAAATGGCTTGACATTAAATCAAGCGTTTGATGAAAGTTTGAAAAATAAGTGGAATAGAATTGGAGGGAGAAGTGAATTGACTTGTTTATTGAGAAAATACTCGACGTTGGATCGAGTCATATTTTTGGATTTTTAGAAGTGGTTGATTTTATTCTTGTATTAGTATCTAGCTAAACAGTCAAACAAATAAAGAACTAAACAGTACAAAATTATTACACATCGGGGGAGCGGGGTACATTTTGTCAAATGGGGATTCAAAAATCATGCAATAATTAAATCGGGCACAAACAACAAATAATGCAAAGTATGAGTGTAAGTGCAAGAGAACCGGCTCATTGTAAGAAAGCCCAAGAGTAAGCTATGTGAGGTTGATGGCGATGCTTAAAAGCAATCGACTTACAAGGGTATGGAAATGGGCTCGATGTTGAATCGAGAAAAGTGTGATTTGAATAGTTTAAAGCGGCTTTGAATGAATGATGAAATTAAAAGAAAATCAAATTTGTGTTATTAAACAATAATGAAACTATGAACATAAGAGAAATTATAATAAAACATAAACATAAAAAATGAATGCTAAAAGAAATAAAATGCTACATATAGATATCGAACCCACTCCACTAAAGACTATGAAACTACCCTCTCTCCACTAGACCATTTATGATTAGTTATAATTTTAATAACAACTTTAGATATTAAACCAGAAGATTGAAATTAAAATTAAAATAATAAAAACCAAAACAAAAAAATCTGTTGGACTACTAATTAAATGAAGGAAGAATCCCTAAAAAAATCTAGCCGCCTGGCTGTTGGGTTTCCAAGTGATTGATGGATTGGGAACACAAAAACTAATTAACAAAATTGCAAAGGAAGACTAAAGAAAAAAAGAAAAATTTAAAATGGTTTATTATGTGACTTAAATGTTTGTGTTGTTTTATAAAAGAAAATAAATAAAAATGGGAAAATGAGAGAGGCACCGTAACAGTAACCGAAAATCCTCAATCTCGTCCTCTCCCCACGAAATCTCTCTCGCTCTCAATCGAATCTCTTTCTAGCGCTCTCAATCGCTCACGATTTTTTCTCTCTCGCTCTCAATCGCTATCCCTCAACTCTCATCTTACTCAAACACTCTGGAACATGCAAGAAATCATGGCTGAAATAAAAAGGAGCTCACCTTCGACGGCGACGACGGCGACGATGAAAGCTTAAACCTCCTTCAACTCTTCAAACCAGGTTTTGCCTTTACTTTGGGATTTAGGTTTTTTTGTTTTTGAAGCTTTTTCACCGTTTCCCTAATTTTCGCGGTTTCAAATCCTAGGTTTTTTTTCACTCCGCCTCTCAATCGCCCCCTCCTCACTGATTTTCTTCTCCTAATTATCCCTGCAGCTTTAGGGTTTCAATTTGTTTATCCAAAGATTCAATAGGGAAACTTCCTGGAAACGCTTTTTGTGCTCAGAATCGGGTTGTCCTGTTTGATGCTACAATTCGAAACGGTAATCTGAACTCATGCTTTCTCCCTCTGTTTTGTCCTAATGCCAATTTGGGATATTTTTCTGAAATTTTAACTGACTTGCCAATTGCTTTGTGTTACTGCAGTAAAAAATATTGAAGATTCAAAAGCAGTTTCGGTTTTGATCACAACTCTGGTTTTGTACTCGGTTTTGGGTAATTTTCTGAATTTTACTGCCTTGCTAATTGCTCTGTGTTACTGCAGTGAAAAAAATATTGAAGATTCGAAGGCGGTTTCGGTTTTGATCACAGCATTGGATTGAGATGGAAAAGTGTGGAGTGTGTGCGCCTGTTAACACTGCACCATCTTGCCTTCCCGGTAAGTTGAAAACAAAGGTATGCAATTGCAGGAATATGAAATAAATCTAATAAATTATTGTCATATAACAGGTAGACACAAATGTTGGACGTATAGCAGTACGCTTGGGATGGGTATCTCTCCAACCACTGCCCGAGTCACTACAGTCGCATCTCCGGTGGCTAATTCCTAACAGGTATCACATTTATCCAAAGTTGCCAACTAATCTCAGCAGCATTGTATCCTTTTCCTGCTGAAAATGCATCCAAATAGAAAACACTCCTCTTCATTCTCACTCTCACCTACTGCATCTGTGATAGTGAGTGCAGGTACATGAACCTTTTGATGGTAAATGCACTTGATTTCGAGTCTTGGCTTTGGTTTACAGCATGTGCAGCCCTTGCACAAGAAAAATACAAGTCAATGCAGCTTTCAAGAAATCCTGGACGCCTACAAACAGCAGCAAAAAGGGGAAATCTTAGCCGGATCAACCATAAATTGTAGAACAGAAGTTGCAGCAGCAAGAGCCGATGCCTCTCCACCCATAAGACGAGCAACATAGGTCTTGTGCACAAGAGCTTCTCCTTGAAGCTCACTAGCCGTGTCTGAATTTCCATCTATAAGCTTGCCCACAAGGTTTGCACCAGCAAGTCAATCCGTTGCTGATAGGCTTACGGTTAGAATCCTTTTGACCAATTCAGAAACACCCAAGTTTTCATTGTGATTTAGTTTTGATTGACTTGTTTGCTTTAAACACTTAAAAGTCATAAGCTTTGAACCACTCTTCAATTTATTTTTCTACAGCCAAAGCGTAAGGACCGACCAACAAGCGTGAACCATGGCATGTGCTGTTATACTGCTGATTTTGTTGAAGGCTAGATAGAATCGATTACATCGTCGAAGGCTGCATAGCAGATGACGTTTGCATAACTGATTGTTGAGAGGTATTCAACTGGTTTGGTTGCAGAAGGTTCTGCTGCTGTTGTTGCTGCATCTGAGATAGCATATGCTTCATAACCTGTTGCTGCTGCTGGTAAAGAATCTGTTGATTTTGTGGTTGTTGTTGTTGCTGTGGGGGAACAAGCATTTGTCTCTGAGAACCCGGAAACATACCCTTACTTCTGGCTCATCTGCACTATACCTCCTTCTTTATGCAACATTCTACTTCTGCACCAAGCTTGAAACCACAAAGTTGGTGTCTGCAATATTTTACTTTGGATACATGCTTATAGCTTCTTATGCGTTTTTTGTGGTAACCGGTACTATTGGATTCTATGCATGCTTTTGGTTCACAAGGCTCATCCACTCTTCAGTCAAAATTGATTAGTTATAGCAGTCAATGGTTTGTGTTAAATCTCCAAATAAGAAAGGCATTCGGCGCCGACTAATGAACAGTACAAGGTTAGTATCAAAACATTCTGGTACTGAATTTGAAACTTTTGGATTAAACATTGAGTCTTTTGATGACCCTTTGAGTTTCCTCCTTCGTGCAGGTTATGCTGGTGTGGAGCTTCCGGTTCCGTCGGTTGAGAAATTGGAGATCGAATTATGTTATCCTCTTCTTGAAAGTTGCAGATTCTTGAAAGTGAAGTCGTCTTTTGCTTTTTGTCTCTTTATGTGCAGATTGTTTGACTTGGACGGTAATGCAGGCGGTTGATGCTTCAGCGATGAATATTGGTGGCTACGGTTTAGATTCGTGCTCCTGAGGCCAAGTCACCAGCCAACCACTTCCAGTAACCATCTTTGTCCTTATTGAAATCGAAAAGCCTCTTGAAGTAGTCCTCGAATGCAAAATTCAAAGCCTGAGCGGGGAAGTAACGGATGACGTTTGCAGTATTATCTCTCCATAGTGAAACAATACCTTCTGATAGGTAAACTTGACAAGCTTACGGTAAGTTGGAGGTGAGTCCTCGTGTTTCTCTTTGATGAATTTTGTTTCAGCATATTGGCTTGAACCGGTTCTTTCTTTCAGGTTTGTGATTGCTTCAGTTATCATCTTAGCGAAAGTTGGATGAGAAAGCGGCTTATTTGCTGCAGCGGTTTTGTTAGGGCTTGGTTTGAGCGACGGTGGGTAGTCAATGCTTGAAGATTGTTTGGATTGGAAAATGGAACTCGAACTCTTATCTGCAGAGACTAGTGTAAGATTTCCCAAATGAGGATTGCCGTAATATGAAAGTCGGTTACGTTCTTTGCTTATGTTGTTCACACAAGGAAAAAGAATGTTCCCAACTGTACTGTTTTTAATATCCTCGGAAGTAGAGGCTTTCTCGGACTTGTTGTCATGTTTAAAAACGGTCAATGGTTGTTTACTGATTCATCATAAGCTTTGTTTTTAAACAAGAATCCTTCTTTTGTTGGTTATGAATAGATGAATTTCGGTAAAACAGGTTCTATGTTGTCTGTAAATTTATCTTTTAGAACTATGTCTGTTGGATAGGAGATTCCATTGAAAACTCCAAGACTGTTATTGTAGTCCAAAGTTGAAGAAGGACTTTGACATTTAGTAACAACTTTTGAAACCTTTTCCTCCATTTTCTGCTTAAAGCTATTATTGTTGTTATTATTATCACATTGTTTGGTTCCAATGTTTGAGGATTCTGCAGGAACAACTTTAAAATGGATATGGATTTTTTTAGGAATAATCCGAGACTAATCAAAATGTCAATTAAAAATCAAAAAGCCAAATAAAACAAATTAAAATCAAATTAATCTATAATTTGCTAAAATTACTTTGATGTCAAATTCTAACATTTATTTGGATATTAAAAATCAATTAAAATTTGAATCATTAGTAAAAATACAATTAAGATTAAATTGAAATTTGGAATTAGACTTAATTTGAAATTAAAATTGAAAAAATAAAAAAGAGTCAAATATTTAGAATCCATTTCATAATCAAAACACCATGATAAAGAAAAACTAAATAATGACCAATGTTTATAAAAAAAAATATGGATTTGGGAATGAATGTACGCAAATGAACTTTAGGCCAAGTGCCAAATAAAAATGAAAAAATGAAAAAAATTCAGAACCAAAATCGGGGTATGACAAGAAGCCATCACACAGATGCCCTCATGTGCTAAGTTCTTAAAAGAAATTCTTTCTAATAAAAGGAAACTTGAAGATAGCGAAACCGTTACACTCACTGCTGAGTGTAGCGCAATAATCCAGAATATGCCTCATAAACTTAAAGATCCTGGTAGTTTTTCTATACCCTGTCATATAGGAAAATTTGTCATAGACAAAGCTTTATGCGATTTAGGAGCCAGTATCAGTGTTATGCCCCTGTCCATATGCAAGAAACTTGAAATGGGAGAATTAAGACCAACTAAAATGTTTGTGCAATTAGCGGATCGTTCCGTTAGATATCCTGTAGGAATTCTTGAAAACGTTCCCGTGCGCATAGGTCAATTCTACATCCCAACCGATTTTATAATTATGGACATAAGAGAAGATGAAGTTACACCCATTATATTGGGAAGACCATTCTTAGCAACCGACGGCGCTATCATAGACGTAAAACGAGGACGACTCACTTTCGAAGTAGGAGAAGAGAAAATTGAGTTTATTCTTTCCAAATTTTTGAAAGCACCTGCAATAGAAGACACATGCTACTTCATGGATATCATCGATGAATGCATAAAAGAAACATAATTAGAAAATGACAAATTGTCTGACTATTATTGAGAAGACAGACTGAACCAATGTTTAGCAATAACATCAGATCCTATGCAATGCCTTAAGAAACCAACCCTCGACCTGAAAACACTTCCCAAAAATCTGAGATATGAATTCCTAGATTTAGAACTTGAACGACCAGTGATAGTCAATGCAGACCTAGGAAAACTTGAAACCGAAAAACTCTTACATATCTTAAGAAAATATCCAACCGCACTAGGATACAACATCACCGATCTTAAAGGGATAAGTCCTTCTATTTGTATACACCGCATCATGTTAGAAGAAGACTGTAAAACTTCTAAGGAACATCAGAGGAGACTAAACCCGATCCTGAGTGAGGTAGTAAAGAAGGAAGTAACGAAATTATTAGAGGCAGGTATCATATATCCTATATCCGATAGCAAATGGGTTAGTCCTATACACGTAGTACCAAAGAAAGGAGGTATAACCGTGATCGAAAATGAAAAAGGAGAAACTATAACCAAACGAATCGAATCGGGATGGAGAATGTGCATTGACTATAGGAAACTAAACAAAGCAACCCGAAAGGATCATTTTCCTTTACCATTCATAGACCAGATGTTAGAAAGACTAGCCAAGCATTCTCATTTCTGCTATCTGGACGGTTACTCAGGTTTCTTTCAAATACCAATTCATCCTGATGACCAAGAAAAGACAACGTTCACATGTCCTTTTGGTACCTTCGCTTATCGACGAATTCCGTTTGGCTTGTGCAATGCAACAGCAACCTTCCAGAGGTGCATGATGGCAATATTCGCTGATTTTCTCGAAAACATCATGGAAGTCTTTATGGATGACTTTTCCGTATGCGGGCAAAGTTTCGAAGAATGTCTCGAAAACCTAGAGAGAGTTCTAGAACGATGTGTAAAAGTAAACCTAGTACTTAATTGGGAGAAATGTCACTTTATGGTACAAGAAGGAATTGTTTTAGGACACATCATATAGAATAGAGGAATTGAAGTAGACAAAGCCAAAATAGAAGTAATCGAAAACCTTCAACCTCCAAAAACTGTGAGAGAAATACGAAGCTTCTTAGGACACGCCGGTTTTTACCGAAGATTCATTAAAGATTTTTCTAAAATAACTAAACCTTTAACCGGATTATTAATGAAAGATGCTGAATTCATCTTCGACGATAAATGTTTAGAAGCATTTCAAACACTTAAACAAGCATTGATCTCCGCGCCCATAATGCAGACCCCGGATTGGAATGAACCCTTCGAAATAATGTGTGACGCAAGTGACTACGCCGTAGGCGCTGTTTTAGGACAACGAAAGGATAAAAAACTTCACGTCATATATTACGTGAGTAGAACCCTAGATGAAGCACAAATGAATTACGCCACGACCGAGAAAGAACTTTTAGCAGTAGTATTTGCACTAGATAAATTTTGTTCCTACTTGGTCGAAGATAAAATAATCGTTTACACTGATCACGCTGCCATTAAGTACCTCTTAACAAAAAAGGACGCTAAACCTAGACTCCTAAGATGGATCTTGTTGCTACAAGAGTTTGATTTGGAAATCAAAGATAAAAAAGGAACTGAAAACGTAGTAGCAGATCACCTTTCTAGACTTGAAAACCTAGAGCCGGAAAGAACATCGATCAACGATGATTTCTCATACGATAAACTTATAGCTAGTTTGGAAGAAAATAGAGCTGATGAACAGGTAGAAACCACCTTGGCTATATGCGTTACACCATGGTACGCTGATTTCGTCAATTATTTAGCCGCCGGAGTGGTCCCACTTAATTTATCCTACCAACAAAAGAAACGATTATTCCATGACATAAAACATTATTACTGGGACGACCCTTTACTTTTCAAAAGAGGCCCCGATGGTATTTTCTGTCGGTGTATACCTGAAGAAGAGGTAGACAATATAATCCAACATTGTCATTCCGCTCCTTATGGTGGACACGCAAGTACATCCAAGACCTGTTCTAAAATCCTACAAGCCGGTCTTTATTGGCCAAACATATGGAAGGATGTGCATGCTGCTATCAAGAAATGTGATAGGTGTCAACGCACAGGAAACATATCTAGACGCGACGAAATGTCACAAAAAGGCATTTTAGAAGTAGAAAGTTTCGATGTGTGGGGAATAGATTTTATGGGACCTTTTCCACCTTCTTTCGGTAACAAGTACATACTCGTAGCGGTTGACTACGTATCCAAATGGATTGAGGCTATAGCTTCTCCAACAAACGACACACGAGTAGTAATTAAACTCTTTAAGAATATAATCTTTCCAAGATTTGGTATCCCAAGAATAGTAGTCAGTGATGGTGGATCGCATTTCATATCTAGGATATTCGAAAAATTACTGTTTAAGTATGGTGTAAAACATCGAGTAGCAACACCTTACCATCCTCAAACTAGTGGACAAGTGGAAGTGTCTAATAGAGAAATTAAACAGATATTGGAAAAAACAGTCGCTACATTAAGGAAAGACTGGTCGTCAAAGTTACCCGAAGCTTTATGGGCATATCGAACCGCTTACAAAACTCCCATAGGAACAACACCATTTAAGCTTATTTATGGTAAATCATGTCACCTCCCAGTGGAGTTAGAACATAAGGCATATTGGGCTATTAAAAATTTAAATTTAAACTATAAGGCCGCCGGTGAAAAGCGAATTCTTGATATCAATGAATTAGAGGAACTTAGACGAGACGCATACGAAAATGCCAGAATCTACAAGGAGAGAACGAAAAAATGGCATGATAAACGCATATCAAGGAAAACTTTCAAACAAGGCGATGTAGTCCTATTGTTTAACTCTAGACTTAAGTTATTCCCAGGAAAACTACGATCTAGATGGTCTGGCCCTTTCCAGGTCACTAATGTCTTTCCTAGTGGGGCGGTAGAAATTAAAGGAAAATCTATTGAAGCATTTATCGTAAATGGACAGCGTCTAAAACATTATCATTGTGCTGAAAACAATGAAGACTCGCAAGTCCTGCACTTAGACGTATTGTCTCCAAAATCAATAGATTAGCATTTAATAGTTATTTGTCGAGCTTGCGACATTAAACAAAGCGCTTCGTGGGAGACAACCCACAAATTTTTATTTTTCTATGATTATTCTTTTGATTTTATTCAGTATTCATTCTTCATTTCTATATTTTATTTTTTTCTTCTTTCGGCATCTGGCCAAATCCTGACTAAACTCTTGTTTTTCTTTTCTTTAGTTAACACTAACCTGATGGGACAAATTGATCGTATGGGTATCAAATTCAGAGGGAAAGCTCAGAGACAGAAATTTGAAGAACTAGCTGAGAGAGAGATGCACCCAAGTTTTTATGCTGATGATGGTGCAATGGTCGTTCTTGGGCTAAGAGATAGTGTCTTATATCTGTTAAGTCAAATAGGGTGGGAAACCACTCCTATGCGAAGACAGTTTGTTACTTACCGAAGGCTAACTCTAGAATTCCTTAGCTCCCTGATTTATTTACCAAGCCATGGAAAAGGAATAAACCGAGGTTTCATTCAGTTCAGGATGTTCAACATGGAGTATCAGTTTAACATACAAGACTTTACTAACCTCCTAGGGTTCCCTACTTCCTTTGATACATTCACCATGAACCAAGAAGAACCTTTTGAATATCGAGAGCTTGAGCATTTTTGGGGAAGTTTGACGGGAAATAACGACCCTGAAGAACATGAGTTTCTTTCTGGAAACATACATAACCCAGCTTTTCGTTACTTCCACAAGATCCTGGCACACACTCTCTTTGGGAAAAGGTCAAACAATACTACAGTATCACGTGAAGAACTCTTCATACTATTCTGTGCTTCCCAGAATCGTCCAGTGAATGGTGCCACTTATATGTTGGCGAATTTCGACCACCTTATTCAAGATGACCGTGCACCGATTCAAATAGGAGGATTGATAACTATGATTGCTAATGCTATTGGATTGCGCCAACCCATGCTTGATTTGAACCCTTTTTGTGGCATTGAACCTATGAATATACTTTTCCTTTTCAACACTATGTTTATAGGAAATCTTGGGCCTGAAGAGTTTGAATTACTAATTAACAACCAAGCCTTCTACCTATTCACCATGCCTAGCCCGATGACTAGTGTCCATAACCGTAATAATTGGCTATATAACCTGGATGGAATACCTTCTCCTGTTAGATCTATTGAAACCATCCAAGATTATGAGATTCTTGGCAACCAGATCCCTTATGCTGAGTCTGATCCACAGACACCAATTGGCTACCATGATGTTGCCTCTCCACCTCATCCTATCCCGTCCGCAGAATCGGCAATACCTGATCTTAGACATCATATGCCCGGAACTGATTATAATACCGTTATTCAAGCCTTGATGTCCGAACAGGATGCCATTAGAGAAGAGTTAACTAAGATGGGACATGAATTTATGGAATACATGGGTCGAATGACAAATCAATTTCATGAGTTGCTACACCGTGTTAATTCCTTTGCTCCTCCGGTCAGAGATCCTGCAAGTGGCTAGAAGTTTTTAGTTAATTAGTTTTAGTTTTAGGCTATTTATAGTTTTGTTTCACATTACTTTTAATCTTAGTATTTGTTTTTTTCGCATGTTTGCTTTTATCTTCCAATGTTACATTATGTTTATTTTATGAAGCTATTGCATTATTAGTTTATTTTATTTTATTTCGATTTATGCAATATCTACAATTACCAGTGATGATATCCACTATATGCTACTACTTACATAACCTATTAGAGAAAAATAAATTTGTGCACTATGATGTGTAGTAAAATAGCATACATGGTATTTCTAAAATATAACAATAGCAAAATATAATAAACATAAACAAAACAAAATAAAAACAATAAAATAATAAAAACAAGTTATGAAGCACTTACGTAAGTGACCGTTGCAAGATGACTGGTGTGACGAGCGTCACACAAGCCATCACGGTCGTCACGCAAGTGCATGTGACGCCCGTAACACCTTCCGTCACGAGCGTGACAGCTTCAGAATAGGTGACCGTTGGTGACCGTTGGGGACACGACCATTACCCACCCACCTTTTTATTTTCCCCATTCATGCACCTCTTTACTCCATTCCACTCACATTCATCCACATTTATTTCTCTCTCACCCACTCCCCTTCCCAATTCCAAAACTTTTCCTATAAATACCTATCATACCTTTCTCCCAACACCACATCATCCCAATAAACCATTTCAACACAAATACATTTCCATCCTCTTTCCTTCTTTCAACCCACCTATCAATATGGCGGAAAACCAACAATTCGGAAATATTATTTTCCGGTCTGAAGATGATAACTTTCAACGAGAGAAGTTCGTTCAATTCCAACAATGCGGTGTCGTCTCTACCAGGTATCCTGATTTAAATTGTTTACAAGAATTAGGATTACTTCAGGGTGTGCAATGGATGCTTAGGCTTTCCGATTTATCTTCTCTATGCATACAAAATCACCCAACATACCCATCACTCACCTTGGAATTTTTAAGTTCTTATTCCTATACCACTCCACCCGGTGAGGCCGAATACTTAACCGGTACCGCCAATTTCCGCATGTTCAATACTGAGTACTCACTATCCCAGGACCAATTGAGTGCCATGCTACATTTTCCTGTAGGAGACCGAGTCCACCCTAGAATCCCCCCAAACTCAAACTGGAACACAGTTGTCGCCTTCGACCTTTTTGGAAGAATATCCGGAATGGAAACCACTAATTGGGACGCCTTACTAGCTTCACACGTACACAACCCCACTATCCGGTATTTTATCCGTATTCTGCAAAACACAATTTTTGGAAGAACGAACAACAGCAGAGTCAACGCGAAGGAATTATTCTTCCTCCATTGCATCTTTGAAATGGATACAAAGGTAAACGCCGCCTCTTTCTTACTTCATCATATTCGTACTCTTTGTGCTCGAGGCCATCAACCTTTTGTGATTGGAGGATTGATAACCACCATAGCACTTGGTTTGAATCTAGGGGACCAACTTCAAAATTTGCAATCTTTGCCACCCCTATTTATGGATATAAGCTATTGTCGCTCCAGCCGCTTAATTAAAAATAGGGTAGGCGGGAGGTACTATCTTATGGTGAATAACCAAGAGGTCCCAAGCGTTGTTCTACCTAACATTGCCCTCACCGATGTCACCAATCCCGCCCGATTCATCTACGATCTGAATGCTCCTGAACCTACCGAGCCAACACAAGCAAACCCGCCCCCAGACGAGTTTGAAGAAATGGAGCAAGGTGATCAAGTTCCTGCACAACCATCAGCCCCACATAATCCTTCTGATAATGTGGCTGGTCCATCCTCCCGACGTCGTCGAAGAAGAAGGCCGGCAACGAATGATGACATCATGGATGCTATTGAACATCAAGCCCAACGCCTGGATGCCATGCATGCGCAGAACAACGAAGTAATGCAAATGATGCGCCAGATGCAACAACAACAAGAAGCGAGGAATGCAATAACCGACCAGCGGTTCACTGATTTGCTTACCAGGTTTGATAACTTAGAAGTTCATCAACGATCACCGGGGCCGAGAACAAGAGGACGCAGGCAGAATTAAGCATTATTTATTTATTTTTCCTTTCTTTTCACTTTTCTTTCAAACATTGGGGACAATGTTTCATCTAAGTATAGGGGGGGAAACTTTGTTTCAGTTATGATTATTTCTCGTTCAACATCCCTCTTTCAAGTATGTTATTTTCCCTTTCATTGTTATTTCCCTTTAATATATAAAAAAAAATATAAAAAAAAAATTATTTTAAGTCAAGTCCCTAGTGTGAAAATTGTTATTATCTATTCCCCTCAATTTTCTTGAGCCATAACAAAAATTCAACACACTCAATAAGTATAAATGTTGCTTATTTTATCAAACTTGAGTAAAATCAAGACAAGATTATTACCACCCCAACACTCTAAAAACCCCAACATGTTAGATCAGGCTAAGTACCTATTATACCGACCCCTTGAACTTTTAGTTTTATAGTAACCCCGAGTAGTTTACGAGAAGTCAGCACCATCTTAATAGCAAACTACGTGGAGAGCCGATGAATATAAGTGAATGATTCCCAAAACAACATATCAAAATTCAGGAAATGCACTAATTAAGTTAGGTGATCCTTACCCGATCATTTAATCCAAAAGTTGCGGACCCTACAAAAAGATTAAATGAACGATCCATTGTGAGTTGGTTCAGCAGTTTCTGGTGCTGAACTTGGTAGGGCGGACTACGATTCGATCCCCCGCAATTTGCAATGGACTAAATAACGAAGTTATCCAACTTATGTACCAGAACTTCCAGCTAAAAAGGGGATCAGAATCACTAACCGGTTACTCCACTATGTGCGCGAAAAGATAAAGGGCTTAATGTGATTTCGCTAGAACGAAAACGGGTGAAAAAAAAGAGCAAAAGAACTAGGCTAGCTATAATAGCATGACTCGAACTGGTTTGCATAAGGTGGGGTTACCTAGTGTTGGTACAGTAATTTGTGATGTTAAGATTAAGCTCAGGTTATTTTTAAACAAGATCCACTTGCAACCTATTACGAACTGATGTGTGTTTGGAAATTTCATCTGGCTAATATTTTAAATCAATTTCTACATTGTATCTTGCTTGAGGACAAGCAAAAGTCTAAGTGTGGGGGAGTTTGATAACATGAAATAATATCATATTTTTGGACTTGATTTAATTAAATTATATTATTATTTGATTCGATATATTTCATATTATTCGATATTACTTGGTATTTTCCTTCTATTTATTTCAGGTAACATTATTTGAAGCATACGTGAAAAAGAAAGAAAAGGAGGTGCAAAAAGAGGATGAAAAGCAATCCACTAAAGCCCAGCCCACAACTACAAGGAGAGGCGCTGTGAAGCTGTGACGACCGCCACACAAGGTGTGACGAGCGTCACGGCCCCCTGCTAAGTGTTACGAGCGTAACACATGGTGTGACGAGCGTCACACCCCCATTCCTATATTTTTGGCTTTGACGCGTAACAGAAGCACGTTCACCTTTTTCTTCGCTTGACCAGTTGAAACGTAGGAAAACCTACTGAAGGGATTTTGGAAGAAACGGTTACTTTATACAGCAATATAAATAGACCCAATTGTGGAACCCTGGAGCTCTCTCTCAATTTTCCAGTTTTCAGCACCATGCATTATTTTTTTTCCTGCTTTTTAATTTTTCCAGCACTCTACTTTCTTAGCATTTTTTATTTCCTTTTCTTTCCCAGTTAATTTTTAGGCATTCAATTAATTTTCTCACAATAGTTTCTACACCGGAAACTATTGTGTAACTTTTACTGGATCTAGTCTCACGTTAGATCATAGTATTTTATTCCTTCGCTTTTTTTTTCTGTCCGATCGAAGATTGTAAGAACAAATCCAACCGGCTTGTGGTGGAGTGTTCAAGCATCGAAGCTAGGAACAATCAAGATTTCTATTAATTTTACAGGTTCATTAATTTATTGTTTTAATTTATATATGCTCTGTACTGCTGTTTATCTATACTGTTTGTCTGATATGGCTGTATTTAAGCATAATTATTGTTTAGGCTTGTTTAGCATGTCCGGCTAAATAAACTTAGATATCGGTATGTAAAGTAAGCGGAATAAAGGAATCAAAACTAAGTTGGTTTAAATTTATTTAAAAATATAATCACTCTTTTTATGGTCTCAATTTACAGAATTAATACCAAAGTTTTTGTACGAGAGTAAAAAGTATAAAGAAGTTAAAATCAATAGAACGACGGTTTGAGCTTTTAACTGGACAGTGTAAATTGGACACTAACTTTAAATCAGGACGAAAGCAATTTTTAGAGTTAATTAAATTCTAATCATTTTCAAAAAGTATTTTTAAAGGTTAAATGTGAGGACGAGAGTTAAGCATTTAAGTTTAATCGTATAATCTAAGTCAACAGAGCGAGAGTTTGAGACGAGGGTGTTTAAATGGTTAGTATTTTCTTAAAAAGAGTTTCTATAGATTCTATTGTTTTCAAAAAGTGATTTTGGACTTAACTAAATAGTGAGAGCGTACGTTAATATAAAGTCATAGTCTGATTCAACAGAGCGAGAGTTTGAGAAAGGACTTTTAATCAATAGTGTCTACTGAAAAGACTTATTTTAAAACTAAGAAACCAACAAAGATTTGATTCCCTAATTACGACGAACTACATACCGATATCCGCGTTATTTGATATTTAATCTAGATCCAATTTTAGTTTTACTTTTCCCCCTAATCATCAAAGTATCATCCGCCTTAGCTTTACGAAGTAACCTTAGAAAAATGGTATATCGATTCATTAAGTTCCTGTGGGATCGATATCTTTTAAAACTACACGATTAGACTGTGCACTTGCAGTTAATACCCCAATAGACTCATAAAGTCGAGATCACATAGCTCTAGCACTAGTACAATGGGAAACCCTATAATACTCATCAACACCTAAAACGGGAATGAGCATATTTCTGGCTTTCCAATCATAGCTATACTTTTTCTCATCTTCTTCATTCCATTATGCTTCAGGTTTAGGTATAACAAAACCATCCACATTGGTCATGGTTATTTCCATAGGACCATCTTGGATGACTTTCCATACTTTCCTATCAATAGAGTTGATATGGATACACATACAATTTTTCCAATAACTACAGTTTTCACCGGTAAAAATAGGCGCCCTATTGTACGCCCCTTTAGGATCGTTACTCATTTTCTAAAAAGTTATATATGAAGCACTAGATGAACCGGCGCTCGTGATACCACTTGTTAGACGATAGTACCGATCTTGAAGGGGGATTGAATAGATAAGTTTTGAAATTTAGCACTTTTTAAAATTGTTTTCAACGGTTGCGGAAGCACCCTAGATTATAATCGTCTAAACAATCTGTTAATGGAAAGATCTGATATGCGTGAAATCGAATGGAATTACTTAAGATAGAGATTATCAACCACTATCTAAATCAATCGATTAACCACTATAATCCTTGATATCGTTACCTCTAATAATGCTTAAACACAATAAGAGATCAAGTACAATATTACTAAGTTTGTGTGAGATTAATTTTCTCGAACACTTGGTGTGCACTCCGCACCAAGTTTCAATTTCACTCAAATTAAATGTGCAGAATTTTACTCAGTTGCAATCAAAGTGATTGGAACGATTTATCGAACAGTTACTATGCACAACAATCAAGCGATATTGATTTTACTATTAATTTCGCACAAACCGTAACTAATAATTTAAAGAGTTAAGAGATAGAGAAAATAAGACCGGATTTGTTGAGGCAGTTTCCCTATCGTCCTTGCTTAGGGTACGTCTGCCCTCAATTCTAAATCTAGAATTGAGATGTTTTTATTAACACGTTGCAAAGTCAATACAAGAGAACAAATGATCACCACCAATCAACCCCTAGAGTTGTTGCAGATCCTATTCTATTCTCTCCCCTTGATTCGAGTTGAACCAAGTCCTTCAAGCGCTTAGAACAAACCTCCGATTACCGCTACCTTATTGCAAGAACATCACGTTCTCCAAAACTTCAGCTCAACTGATTTCGAACGCAAGTCGCTTGAATCCTAAGCTTTCTTCACAATCCTCCGGTTACCGCTACTTGTTTGATCGAACCTTCTGTTCTTCAAACTTTTCACTCGGCTGAATCTGCGAAGCAAATGTTAATGCAAAAACCCCCAATTCTTGGAGGACAAAACCTCAATGGTTTTATTCAAGAAAAACCCACACAAAGTCTCAACCCAAACTAAGATAATCCAATCTTATTTGAACGTTATCACAACAGCAATGCACAATGCTCAACAAAGATTATTATGTGTGATTATTGAGAAATGCAATCAAGAATGAAGATGATGAGCACTTTGGTGTATATCTTTCAATTTTCTTGTTATTTTGTGAAGAAGAGACACATGAATATTTATATGATGCATGGACCAAATAACAAACATAACAGAAATATTTTGCAAAGTTATACAGCAGAAAATTAAGTAAAACAGGCGATGAATCGACTCAAGCAGGGGATGAGTCGACTCAAACATAGTTTATTTCAGGGTTGAGTCGACCTATGACTCGACCTGTTCGGACCCGTGGCTACATGGTTCAAATGAAAATAGGCAATGAGTCGACGTAAGAAGTGAATGACTCGACTCATTCAGGTTTCCCAGGATTGAGTCGACCTGTGACTCGACCTGTTCAGACCCGAGAGTTTTGCTCTGAGTCATGAGTCGACTCACAGAACTTAAACTCCCAAAAATGAGTTTTGAGATGTATTTTGACCGATTTAAACCGATTTCCTATGAACCTAGGATGTTTATAATGATTAAGTGCATGATTCACATCTATGATATGCTCTTATATGCTCGGACACATTGGACCTATATTTTGAACATGTTAGAGGATAAATGCATTATATACTATGATGATACTTTCCAAAGACACGTTGTGGGCGATTAGAAAGGTTTGACATCATTAAAATAAGGACTGAGCATATTTGCCCTCACATTTCCTTCCTAGAAAATGTGAGTACATATAAACTACATCGAACTCGCAAGATGAAGGAAATTATTCCATCTTACTCTCATATGCCAAGGCACCATAGCTGGATTTTTTAATGCCAAAAGGATAAGTTTGAAGTTTGTTTCTAACCGAAGCCTAAACCAGTTTTTGGAAGAAGCCTTCTCAATGGAAATGATGACTCCTATCAATTCAAAAATGAATGAGTCCCCATTGCCAATTCTAAAATCAAAACTTCCAAGGTGGTCCCCATTGTCATTCATTTCGAAATATGCCTATGTAGCTCCCAATTCCAGGAACCCCTGAAAAGGCCCCATCAGTATTATATTTTATCCAATCTCGCAACAGGGGAGACCACATGACCTCCTTAATGACAGGCGCCTTGGGAGAATGGAGGGTGACATTGAAACTTTTAAGGATGGAAAAGTCAACCATGGATATTCTAGATGCTTTGGTGGAATGGTTACCCGTCCAAGAAGCATCTGAGATAATGGTTGCAATGCAATATTTCCACTGAACTTGCTTGTTGTTGAATCTACCTTGGTTCCTAGAAAACCAAATCGAGTTGACATAATTAATGATAGCAGAAAGGATGGTAATCTTACATTGAGGCGCCCAAGATCCGTCTGTAATACTCCATAAGTCCTCCATTGAATTAATTGGCAAGCACAAACTCAACGCCGTCATAAGCCAATTCCAAATTTTGATGGCGAAGGTGCATTCAAAAAATAGATGTTGAGTAGTTTCCACCTGCTTGAAACACAAGTTACACATAGAAGGAAGATTTAAACTTCTTCTCAAAAGAGAACTATCAGTTGGCATCTTAGAATAGACGAGTCTCCAAAGATTCTATAGAAAAACCTGTCATGTTGATAATGTGAAACAACCTTGAGGAAGAATGCAACCTCAGTATATAAAAGACTTAGAGGCATTAACTTTCTAACCATAAGCAATGGAGTATTTATTGAAAAGATTCATTAGGGTTTGGATGTTGTAGACTTTTCTTTTGTAGAAAATTACAGTGTCACATGTATACATGACATGTGAAGGAACGTTGTTGCTTTTTTCTACTTTTGAACCAATATAGATGCAGTCATTTATGCACCTTCCCTTAATGAACCTTGTTTACTCCAAAAAAACTATACTTGATATGAATGTATCAAGTCTATCTATAATGATCTTTGTTATTATCTTGAACTTAAAATTAGCCAAGGCAATGGACCTGAATTTATGGATCTAGCTTGAGGATACTTGGATGCAAGTTCCAAGAACTTATGGATCTAACCCTCTGCACATCTTCAAGGATCTGGAGATGTGGAAGAATGGAAGACATAGTTGTGAGAAGAAGGTGGATCCTAGGTCAACGATATTTTCCAAAAAACATGGAGCATGGTTGATTCCCAAGAGGGATCATCTCAATTTCGTGTTTAACTACACAATAAGATATGATTTGAGTTGTGATATAAATCAGCAAGATAAAATAAAAAGTAGATTATTAATTTATCTCAATAAAATAGAATTTGAAATATACAAAAATCATAATTAGACATGATATAATTAATCAAAATTTT
Source organism: Lathyrus oleraceus (assembly GCF_024323335.1). Lineage (NCBI taxonomy): Eukaryota > Viridiplantae > Streptophyta > Magnoliopsida > Fabales > Fabaceae > Lathyrus > Lathyrus oleraceus. Next base: position 504,021,042 of record NC_066583.1, on the reverse strand, counting down.
AAATATTAAATAAAAATAATTACTTTATTAAAAATAAAATATTTAGAAATAAAACTATAATTAAAAATTTCAACAAAATTAATATTGATTTAAAAGTTTTATAAATAAATGTAACTTTTTGCAATGGTAGTTTTATCAATTACATATAATATATATCATGTTTTGATATGACTTATCTAACTTATATATAGCATAATTATTTATATACTAAATTATTTTTAAAAATAATATTGAAATTGATTATTTAGTAGTATTAGTAATTTTTTTATAAAATTTATATAAATTTATTTAACTTTTCAATTTTTATTATTTATTTATTAAATATTTTATTTAAAACTAAAATAAAGTATATGTATTTAATTTTTTTAAATAAATTTTATCATTTGAATTTAATATTTTTAATAATATTTAAAATATGACTGAAATGATAGTGTATTAGAATGATATTTCTTTAATTATCAAAATATAACTTATGTAAACTAAAAAGAAAAATAAAGAACTTAGACATCAATTTTATATATATATATATATATATATATATATATATATATATATATATATATATATATATATATATATATATATTTTGTAATCAAGTAACACCCAATTCCCATTACGTTTTTGGTCTCACCTGATTCGTTTTGGGAAGATTATCCAAAAATGTTTATCAAGAACATTTGACATCCACCATGGGGTCTCGATAAAACTTTTCCAGGTCGTACAAAAACAGCATCTACATCGTAATAACACAATGTCTAGATCGTCTCCCAGTAGGAGTGAACCTCGCACTCCATCAGACATGGCATAACTATTGACAATTGTGGAGAATCTAAGCTAGTAGAATAAGTCCTTGCAAGAGAGTGTTCACACACTTCGGCTGTCATGCCCCAAAATTCACCTACCTTTCACAATGATTATCTAGGTCACTAACCTTAATCATTTGCATATCCTCATAAGCATGCATCTAATCTACATATAAATAGTATCATAGTACATTCCACTTGCATTTAGAAGCTCAAAATCATGGATTCAAGGGCCTCGATCACACAAGGCATGGAAGGAAGGTTGAGTCCCCAAGCTAGGGTTCATGTGATGGCCATGCTTATCTTGGAACTCCTCATCTTGTAGGTATTCATTGTATAGCTTGAAACCCTGATTCTTGGACCATAGTTGTGGTCATGGCATTGATTCAGGGATGTTGGATTGTGAGCATCATCATGATCATTCAATTCCATGAAACCCTAGTTTCTGATTATGGCATTATCAGATATGGTATGTAGATTCAGGATTCATCTGGTCCATTATGGATGGTTCATTGGCTTGAGTAATATTCATGGTCCCGATTCATTAATTATGGTTCATTCAAGCTTCACATGTTCATGATCTGTTGCTTGGTTGGTTTTCCTTGGTTCATGGTCAGTCAATAGTATGGCATATTTCATTTGGTTCAAAGGCACTGTGGTCCACTTTCAATTGTCCATAAGAGAATACGCATTTTTTTACCTAAGTTGACTTTTTTATCAACCAGTTGACCAAAGTCAATCACTTGACCAAAATAAACAAGATAATTGTGATTTTTCTTAACTCGTAGCATGGCATTCTCATTTCCATCTCAATTTCAACAAATGGTTAATTAATGTCATGTTTGTTTTATGCCATGACATTGATCATAGTCCATTTAATTGATCATTTTCTATTTTTTGTATTGACTAAGTGATGAATAATTAGGGCATTAAACATGACTATGGTGTGCATTTAATCCAAGCATTCCATACATTTCGATATGGCAAAAGCGGAAAGTTAGAATTTTGAATCATAATTCGAATTGGAATCATAATAGAGTTTTTTTTCATTTTTATAAGCATGTTTACATATTATCATAAGCAGGTTTTCATTACATAAGCATTGTTTTACATAACAATCGTAGGTGAGTTTCATTATAAAAGCATAAGTCCATAAACATGACACATGGTTACATAGTATCCTATTACATCCAAATGACTATTATATAGTATCATGTTACAAAGCATTGGCTTGAATCAAAAGAAGGAAACTTTGATTGGGGAAGTGATCCTTTTGTGATATCAATGTTATCTCCTAATGTTACCGGTTCTCTACATATGGGGCATGAAATGTTTGTGACCCTTGAGGATATTATGGTTAAGTACAACCGCATGAGGGGAAGACCAACACTTTGGCTTCCTGGGACTGATCATGCTGTTGAGAACTTTTATAGATATTGAAACTAAAAGAAAGAACTGAACAATTGGACTGAATGACTCAGTTTTATTAACTGCAGCATTGGCTTAAATAGTCATTGAATACACGATTGAAAACAATAACTGGAAACAATTAACTATGCTAAAATAAAGGCTGATAATGCTAAGTCGTTCCTAAATTAAGGGAAAACTGAATACAAGTAAAGACTAAGTTTGTCCTATAAAATAGGACTTTTATTCTAACTAAAAATTAAGCAGTAACTCTTTTATTCTCTCCCTTAAACTAAATGTTATACAACAACTAGTTTATGTCAGGAATTTCGCATATTCCTAGCATCTTTCTAAGCTTCTGAGAAACTTCAAGCTTCAATGGTTTGGTCATTATGTCTGCAACTTGATCTTTACTCCCATAATGAACTAGTTAAATTATGCCCTCTTTAGTAAGATTCCTTAAGAAATGAAATCTCACATCAATATGCTTGATGCGACCATGCATAACAGGATTCTTAGACAGCTTGATGGTTGAACTATTATCGCACATTACAGTTATACCATCTTCATGAGGATGTCCCGGCACCTCTAAAATTCTCTTCATCCAGATTCCTTGACAAACACATGTTGTAGCAACTACAAACTCAGCTTCTGTTGTCGACAAAGTCACAATAAGCGGTTTTTTCGAACACCATGAAACAGCCTCTGAGCTCATTAAAACACATAACCATATGTACTATTCATATCATCCACATCTTCGACATAATCACTATCTGTAAACGCCAACAACTCACCATCTCCTTCTTTCTTATAATGAAGTCCATAATTCACAGTCCCTTTTAAATATCGAAGTGCTCTCTTAGCCAGTTGTAGATGAATCTGCATTGGTTTGGCCATATATCTACTTATGAGACAAGTAACAAACATGATGTTAGGTCTTGTGGCAGTGAGGTACATTAAGCCTCCCACCAATTGCTTGTAGTATGTTTCATCAATAGTTTTTCCATCTCCATCTTTACTTACTTTAAATCCTGGAACTATTGGACTGCTCGTTGCGTTACTTTCCATCATGCCAAACCTATGCAAAACTTCTAATGCATATTTCCTTTGATATATATATATATATATATATATATATATATATATATATATATATATATATATATATATATATATATATATATATATATATATATATATATATATATATATATATATATATATATATATATATATATATATATATATATATATATATATATATACCATCGGACTTTTGTGACACCTCTATTCCAAGAAAAAACCTCATTTTACCCAAGTCCGACATATTAAACTCCCTTAACATGGAGCTTTTGAATTCAGACATCATAACTTCACAATTTCCAGTAAAAATTAAATAGTCAACATAAACACTTACAATTATAACTTTTCCTTCTTTGCTTCTCTTTGTAAATAATGTCTTTTCACTATCACACCTCTGACATCCTTCACCAATGAAATGTGCTTCGATTCGACTAAACCAAGCTCGTGGTGCTTGTTTTAATCCATACAAAGCTTTGTGTAATTTGTAAACAAGATGCTCATTGCCCTCTTTTTCATATCCTCTTGAATGTTCCACATAAACATCTTCACTCAGCTCAGCATGGAGGAAAGCCGACTTGACATCCAGCTGAAAAATCTGCCAAATCTTATATGCCGTTAGAGCAACAATCATTCTCACTGTATCCATCCTTGCCACTGGTGCATAAACTTCTGTGTAGTCCACTCCATGCTTTTGAGAATACCCTTTAGCAACCAAACGAGCCGTGTACTTGTCAAATTTTCCATGTTCATTGTATTTGGTTTTGTAAACCCACTTTACTCCAATTATTTTGGCCCCAACAGGTGGTTCAATGAGTGTCCATGTAAGATTCTTTTCAATGGATTGGATTTCATTATCCATGGCCAATTTCCAATTTTTACTCTTCACGGCTTCCTCAAAACTTAATGGATCAGTTGACACCATTATAGCCAAGTGGGCTTCATCGTCAGACAAACCTTCACCACTAACATAATCGTTCATCCATGCAGGAGGTCGCCTCACTCTCTCTTCACCATCACTGTAATCATCCCCCATTTCTCCAACTCCCTCATCACGGGTTTCACCAATCTCCCTATCAATATTTTCTTCATTCTCATTTTCACTTGCCATTTCTTCCCATTCTAAATCTAGTACTGTTTGTTTTTCATTCCAATCCCATTTCTTTTCCTACTCAAAGATAACATCTCTACTCACGACAACCTTTTTAGCAACCAGATCAAACAACTTATATCCTTTTGATTCTTCACTAACTCTTAACAAAACACATGTAATACTTCTATTGTCAAGTTTAGTCCTCCTTGATTCTGGAACATGAGCGTGTTCTATGCACCCAAATACCCGGAAGTGATCAACCGAGGGTTTTACTCCACTCCAAGCCTCCTCAGGTGTTACATCCTTGACTGCAAAAGTAGGACACCTGTTTAGAACATAAAAAATCCAATTCACAGCCTCCGGCCAGAAGGTTTTTGGAATGTTTTTATCAGATAGCATGGAACGAACCATGTTCATAACAGTTCTGTTTTTCCTCTCTGCGACGCCGTTCTGTTGTGGAGTATAAGCAGTGGTTAATTGCCTCTTAATTCCATTTTGTTTGCCAAAAACATCGAACTCATTTGAATTAAATTCACCCCCTCTATCAGTGTGTAGACACATAATAGACATCTCAACTTCCTTCTCAACCATGATTTTAAAGCATTTGAAAGAATTTAAAGCCTCAGACTTTTCTACCAGAAAATACACCCATGCTTTTCTACTATAATCATCAATGAATAATAGGATGTACCTTTTGTTGCTGTTAGACATGAGACTGATAGGACCACAAATGTCTGAATGAATGAGTTCTAACTTCTGCGTTGCTCTCCAATTAATCTTCCTTGGAATAGAGTCACGGTGTTGCTTTCCATTGATGCAATCAACGCATGTCACAATGGATATGGAGAGTTGAGGAAGTCCACAAACCATGTTCTTGTACAACAAAGTTTTCAAGCCTTTGTAACTTAGATGTCCATACCTTTGGTGCTAGAGATGCGACAATTCTTGAGCTTTAGTGTGAAAGCACTGATCAGATTGTGCTTGTGAAGAGGATTGAGTTTGGGGCAGCAAGATAATCAAACCCTTCTCTGGATGAAATATCTTGCAACTTCCTCCCTTGATCAAAATTGCCAACTCCTTTTCTTACAACTGCCCTATACTTAAGAGATTATTTTTCAATTCTGGAATATATTATACTTCAGTAACAACAAGATTCATTCCATTTAGAAGAAATTTCACACTTCCTTTTTCCATCATATCCATCTTAGTGTTGTTTCCCAATTTTACAGAATGTCAGAACTTATCATCAAGTTCGTTGAACATAGTTCGATCACCACACATATGATTAGAACATCCTGAATCAAGGAACCATGCATCTTGTCTTTTAGCTTCAAACAGATCCACATAAGACATCAAAAGCATTTCTGCTTCTTCATCAAATTCTGCATAATTAGCTTCATTGTTGCGAGGGCATTTATAACGAAAATGTCCAAGTCGATGACATTGGTAACACTCTATGGTTGCCTTGTTGAAATCTGTTCGACCTCTACCTCTCCCCCTTCCTCTATAACCAACTCGACCACAACCTCTTCCTGCTTCATATGTAACTTTCAAGGCTTGTTCTTCGCCACTGCGTCTTTAGAACTTTTGTTCATACACTATTAATGAGCTTTGTAACTCATCGATAGAAAGATCGTCGATGTCCTTTGACTCTTCAATAGAACAAACAATATAGTTAAACTTCTCAATTAAAGAGCGTAAAATCTTTTCAACCACTTTAACGTCTGACATATCTTTCCCGTATATTCTCATTTTATTGGCCACTATCATGACCCTAGAGAAGTATTCTGTTACACCTCCACTAGATCTCATCTCAAGAGTTTCAAATTCTCTGCGGAGAGCTTGCAGATGAGACCTTTTGACCCTTGCATTTCCTTCAAACTTTTTCTTCATAGCATCCCATATATCTTTATAAGTATCCTTCTTAAGGATGGTGTCGAGCACAGTTCGATCAATCTCCTGAAAGAGATAGTTTTTTGTTTTGAGATCCTTCAACTTCATCTCATCGTTCTTCTTTCGTTGTGCTTCTGTCGGTACCACTCCACTTGTTGGGTCAACATAGCCAGGCTCGATTAGTTCCCAATATTCCTTTGATTTGAGGAAATTTTCCATGAACATACTCCAATGATCATAATGACCATCAAACCGCGGGATCGCGAGTTACACAAAGCTCCCTTCTGTAGTCATTTTTCTTTTGTTGCTGCAAGAATATCAAAGACTGTTGCTTTGATAGATCAGGCTCAGTGGGGGATCTGATACCAAATTATTGAGAACTTTTATAGATATTGAAACTAAAAGAAAGAACTAAACAATTGGACTGAATGACTTGGTTTTATTAACTGCAGCATTGGCATAAATAGCCATTGAATACACGAGTGAAAACAATAACCGGAAGCAATTAACTATGCTAAAATAAAGGCTGAGAATGCTAAGACATGCTGGTATTGCAACTCAGTTGGTTGTTGAAAGAATGCTAGATTCTGAGGAATCAAAAGGGTTGAAATGGGTAGAGATGAATTCACGAAAAAAAGTATGGCAGTGGAAAGAGAAGTATGGTGGAACTATCACAAATCAGGTTAAGAGACTTGGTGCATCGTGTGATTGGTCTAAATAGCACTTCACCCTTGATGAACAGTTAAGTCAAGCTGTAGTTGAGGAATTTTTTAGGCTTCATGAGAAAGGCTTGATTTATCAAGGTTCTTATATGGTAAATTGGTCACCAACTTTCTGACTTGGAAGTTAAGTATTCAGAAGAATCTGGATATCTGTATCATATTAGATATCGCATTCGAAAGCTAGGTCTTCCAATACTCAATGTGATGAATAAGGATGGCACACAAAATGAAGTTGCTGACTTGTACAGTGGCCTTGATCAATTTGAAGACAGAAAAAAATATTAGAAACAAGATTGAACTTCAAAAAAAAATTCCAATTATAAACCATGTATCCTGCATATTTACCAAACAGAGGAAGGGAAAAGAGAACCAACTTCTTCAATAACAATTCACAACCAATATTTTTCACAAAAAACTCAAATAGGAGAATCACATCCAGTGAAAATTCCGAAATTCTAACAGAACAAACATTTCTTAACCTTTCGAAGCAGCACATATCAGAAGCCGGAGAGAAGAAAAAGATAAGGAGAAGAGGATCAAAGATCGAAGGCATCACCTAGAGTCTCTGATAAACCTGATAGGTCCTTCCTCCTTCAATCTCTCCACTATGCATGCAATCGAATCCAAGCTCATGAGCATCAAACCCGAGAAAATTTTACCCTATACCCCTACAATTGTACCCATACCCCTACATTTAAAATTTTTTGACCAAAATACCCTCATATAAATAGGGTATATTTTCCGTTTCAAAATTTTTTTACCATTTTCGTTGAAGACTTCCGGAGAAGAAAATTTTTTGGCGTTTTTGCATTGTATACCGGAACACTTAAGAGTAAGTCTTCCGGTTTGAAAATTGTATACCGGAACACTTCTCTTAAGTGTTCCGGTTTGTTGTTTTTTTTGGACACTGAACCGGAAGTCTTCTAGAAAGTCTTCCGGTTTGTATACTTATATACCGGAACACTTTCTTCAAGTCTTCCGGTTTGGATGATGTGTACCGGAACTCTTCTTTGAAGTGTTCCGGTACGTAATTTTTTTTTTTTTTTTTTTTTTTAATAATTTTTTTTACATTATTTTTGCAGTGGTTCGAAGAAGAGGTGCAGATGGCCGGATTCCAGTCCGCACGTTAGACCGGGGTGCATCTTCATCTGCAGCTGCAGCTGAGCCGACTGGATATCCAGGAGGGCCGTACGATACATCGCTTTTGGTGAAGTACGAGCATCATGTTGCTCGACATATATGGTTCGGTGAGGTAAGTAAACGGACTATATTTGAAAATGAATAATAGTTGAATATTTTATAATTTGTTTTCTAATATGTGTTTTAATTGTTTTTAGGAAAGAGGACCAAAGAAAGAGTTGAAGGTTGCCGGACATGGACTGAAGTTGAATTCTAGGGTTCCATTGGCTCTTCCACCACAGATGGAGAGTTGGGTATCTAGATCCGGTTTAGCTTCACTGCAGAGAACGAGTCTGAACAAGATAGACACAAATCTTGTCTCTGCATTTGTGGAAAGATGGCATCTAGAGACATCTTCATTTCACATGCCGTTTGGTGAAATGAGCATTACTTTAGATGATGTCGCATGTCTACTTCACTTGCCCATTAGGGGTATCTTTTGGAGTCCTCAGGATGTGACTGAAGAGCTAGCTGTTGAACTTGCTGTGGACTACCTAGGAGTGTCACAGAGTCAGGCACAGTCACATGTTCGGAGCTGCAGGGGGTCGTATTACAAGTTGGAGTGGTTATATGATATATTCGTACATCATAGGGCTGCTTCCAGCTGGGCATATGCGACTAGAGCATATCTATTGATGTTGGTGGGTTCCACCATATTTGCTGATAAGACCTTTACACTTGTAGAGGCACGATACCTCCTCCTGTTTAGGGACTTGGATGGATGTTCAGGATATAGTTGGGGAGCAGCTGCACTAGTTACCCTCTACCGATATCTTGGAGATGCGTCCATGTACAGTTGCAAACAGCTAGGTGGATATCCTACTCTCCTACAGGTATATAATTTAATTTTGTTAATTAAGTGTTGGATTCATTTTATAAAATATTGTAACTTAATTTGTTTTATTTATTATGTTTTTATTTTGTAACAGTGTTGGATTCACGAGTATTTTCCAACTGTTGGAAAAAGAGGGGAGAATTGGAATCCTGCTGGAAACTGTGGTCTTCCCCGAGCGATGAGATGGTCATATAGACAGGGAGTCCTGAAGGTCGATGATTTACGACCTATTTTGGACGAGCTGACACCTACCGACGTCATCTGGCGACCATTTGAGGATCATAGAGCATGGCGTGTATTTGATGAGATATGTCTTTACAGGGGCTGTTTGAAGTGGGGTGAAACAGTTGTTCCATACTTGCCTGATAGATGTTTACGTCAGTTCGGGTATAGACAGTATGTTCCATCCCCACCTCTGGATTGTATGATGGCGACGGATATTAATGTTGATTGGATCAGTTACCATCAGAGTGTTGTCGATGTGATCGGTTCATCTTCCGTGGCCACCACTCCATCTGAGGTAGTAGACGGTTATCTGGAGTGGTATTATCGTGTTTCCCATCCACGGTTGGTCCCTCCCCATCGTGACGCTCCTAGAGAGGTACCCGTTCCTGTATATGACGCCGGGCCATCTGATCCTGATTGGGCTCGTGTATCTACATTGATTCGTCGCTATCTGAGACAGGTTAATGCTGAAGAGGAAGATCCACAGTTTTCTGATTTATTTGAAGCTTTGCATATTTCTCGTTCACATTGATTATATGTATTAAGCTTTGAATATAATAAACATAATAATATAGATTTCATGTTTTGATTACATATTTATGTTTTGATTACATAATCATGCTAATACAGGTGTAAGTAATTGCCAATGTTGCATACGTCCTGCAAATCCTAGCATCCAAGTAGTTGCTATATGAGAACGAAATTTCTTCCAATCTAATGTGACCGGTGGCAATGGAAACCCCTCTTTCATGTTAACCTGATAAAGTAAAATAATTAAAAGATTAAGTCATATAACATAAAATATTAACTGGAATAATTAAAATATTTAGACATAAAAATACATACCTGAACCCAATGATTCTGGTTAACAAAACCAATGCAATAAATAGAGACATTTGGTGAATGTGAACTTGTCATCGGAAAGAAAGTGATGCACGGATTGCCTAAACAAACAAGTACAACATTATAACGATTGGCTATCAAGTAACCCATATCTGGTAGACTCATCCATTTTTCAGGTGGCTGTGAACCAAACGATTCTATCATCAAAGATTCTCTCACAGCTGACAACCGATTAGAAAATAACTTGTCATACAAAGTTGACCTATCCTTGTCTATTAATTCCAACCCCAACTCTCTGCGAACCATTGACCAACCATCCTCACCATATCCATGCAATGATGCAATGACTCTAAATCCACAATTACCATCTGATTCAACATTAACTACATCTTCAATGTATGACCATAAAAGGGACTTACGTGCGCGTTCTCAACTTCGTAAAAACTCTTTTGAAATGAAGCTCTAATGTTTCCCAGTTGTAACCTCAAGTTGTTATTCATGGCTTCCCAACATTTGACCATGTCACCTATACTGTTTCCTAACATCTGCTTTAACTTCCAATGAGCAGATTCAACCCTAAAAATATCAGATATAAAAAATACCATTAGATATTGAAAATATTAAGTATTAAAAATATCAGATATTGAAAATAACACATCAAAAAACATAAAAAAAAAATCAAATATAAAATTATAAGACGTACCGATTAGTCGTTGTGTTACCCAAATGTAGGACTCGATTAATCCATGCTCCAACAAATCTATGCCTATGTGGAGTCAACCATGTGTCTTTCACATAATTAATAAATCCACTATAATCAACACATGCTTGCTCAAGTTGATGCAACCGCTGACCATACTCAACCTCATCACTAGCCCAGACAACTTCCATCCATAATGTGTCTATCGTCTTTTGCAGGTCATTCACCACATGTTGTTTGCATTTGGCACCAACGTTTTTGTTAATGTGAAATCTACATAGCAAATTAATCGAGTTGGGAAACACAACTTCAATTGCTTTCATCAAAGCAAGATCTCTATCTGTCAAAATCACTTGTGGACACATGTCTTTCTTCACAAACAACTCTTTTAATTTCTCCAATACCCAGCAAAAATTCTCTGTTTGCTCAGACTCCATATATGCAAATCCAACAGCAAAAGTCAACTCAGTCGATGTCATGCCAACAATTTCAAACAAAGGTTGTCTATATTTGTTTGTCTTGTAGGTGCTATCCATAACTAACACAATCGGAAATATATTCAACAACTTCACTGAATCAGGATGTGCCCAAAATATCTCTCTCACCACTTCCGAGTCATCCTTTTTTCTACTCCAATACACATATCCTGCATCCTCAATAAGCTTAAACAGATGTTGTATCTCACTCCTTGGACCTCTTATCTCTTTTTCTATCACACTCTTATGCTTGTATACTTGCGTAATACGAGTGACATTCTCAGGAAACTTGTCTTGCAAGGAAAGCAAAATGTTTCTAGGTGCTACATGTCTCTTTGCCAAATCAGCGACATGTTGCTTCTCATCTGTGGTCAACCTACCAATAAACGAATGACCTTCTAATCTATCAGGTAAACCATGATTATGTAACCCACATTTTACATCAATCTTCCAACCAGATCCATCTTTCGCCGGAGTCGACCTGATTTTAAATGGACATCCACATTTCTTGGACGCACTTTGGGTACCACTATCACTAATCTTGTGTTTCCCACCTTTATCACAGCCAAATATTATTTTGTTACTTCTCCCTCTCTTCCCCGTTTTAGTATCTGAACGACTGATAATAACAGTTACTTTATTGTCGATTCCAACCTCTTTAATCCATCTGATAACCTCTTCTCGTGTACCAAATCTTTCCGTCGTCATAAACGCATCAGTAGTATCTACACATATTTTGGGAAGATTTTCCATTTCTGTAAAAAAAAAAAAAAAAAAATTAAAAAAAAAAAAAAAAAAAAAAAAAAAACACGTACCGGAAGACTTAAAGAAAGACTTCCGGTACACAAAAAAAACAAACCGGAACTCTTCTCCAAAGAGTTCCGGTATGCAAATTTTTTTTGAAATTTTTTTATGTGAACCGGAACTCTTTCCTTAAGTGTTCCGGTTTGTTTTTTTTTGTGTTCCGGAAGTCTTCCCATAAGTCTTCCGGTTTGGAAAAATACATACCGGAAGTCTTTTTGCAAGTGTTCCGGTGCGAGGGGTGTGAAAGTGTAATTTTTGGAATTTTCAACTGAATGGTAAAAATGAAATGGTAAATTGGTTAAAACCAATTAAGGGTAAAATGGGAATTTTTAAATTTTTGTAGGGGTATGGGATTAATCGTAGGGGTACAAGGTAAAATTTTCCAAACCCGACCTTGGAGTTTTTTTGGAGACTTGGGCCTTTGGCCCAAGTAATTTTCCGGATTCATACCCATGTTCATGTTAAAGCCCTAATCCATTTTTCCTAATCTTAATTAATTTATTATTAATCCTAGTTAATTTTATTTGATTAATGTGGATTCTGTTGTGTTAATCTTGATAGGAATTATGATTAATTCTTAATTTTTTTAAATACTAGGAATTAACATGGTTTTAGTGATTAAGTAGATTAATCCTAGTAATTAGGTTAATTCATGATTAATTGTGATTCTAATTTGGTTAGAAATTAGGTTAATCTTGATTTTTCAGAGTTAATTCAATTGTTGTTAACCTTACCATGTTTAGGATTGGCCATTAGGTTGATAATCCATTTTGATCATTTTGTAGATTTGGATTTATATGGTTAATGGTAGATTTTATCATGATTCGTTTTAGGTTAATTTTTCTATTCATCTCGTATATCACTTTATGATTGTCATGATCATGTTCATTAGATTTCAATTCATGATTTGGATTGTTAATTTCCCATTTGATTAGTGTGTTCCCTAATTCATGTTTAGGTGGACTTTAGTCCTTGAAGTAATATTCACTTTAATTGTCCATTTAATCGATTCATTTGGTTTATGATCATATTGAATAAATTAAAATTCTCATTTCAATTTAGGTGATGAACGTATTATATATCTAATTTCATTTGCCATGATCACATGATAGATATTTGATTACTTGTAATTGATTAATCCATTACGATTTGAATTAATTTAGGTATTTGAAATGTTTATACTTGTTGTATCATTCTCATTTGACTTGATATCATACTAACCCCATTTGTTGTTTGTTTCCACATGTGACTTTGAGATTCAAGCACACTTATAGCTAGCCATGCCTCTAACTCATTCACTTGACTTGTATTATGTAGAGTACCATGCCACTTGTATGTTTTAGGCATGGTACATAGTTTGTAATCTTGCCTAATTTCTTTCCATTTCTCATTTATGTTGTAATAGTTCCATCCCCCCGTTGTGGGTCATATGTCCCCCCACCCCATGAACATGTAATAGTCTAGGTTTATTCTTTTAGTAGTTCAACATGCATGCTAACTAAAAAGATAAAAACAAACGATAAAAATAAAGCATTTTAAAAGAAACAAAAGGTACTTGATCCAACGGAAAGTTGTTTTCCAAATCAAACTCACACCATTGTAATGTGAGTGCTTGATCCAATGTTAAGTATCTCCTATCCATTCCATGATCCACATATCTTCTCCATTCTTTTCTCAATCTCATTCTCCTCTCCTCCATTTTTCATACTTTTTCATAATAAACTCAAACACTTGATCCAACGTCAAGTTCTTTTTTCAAAACCATTTTCATAACAAATTGGAATGCAAAAATAGGGTGTATGTGCTTGTACACAACATTCAAGTACTTGGGTTATTAGTTGTACCTAACTTGAGGACCCGACACTTGACTTCCCCCTTAAAACATCTAATGATTTAAATAAGTTAGATCTAGGTGCTCTAAGGGAGAGAAAAGGTAGTTAGGATACCATTGTCCTCTCGACTCCCAAGTATTATGATTGTTGGTCGTACTTAGTTAAGGGTCAGATACTTGCCTCCCTGTAACTTCCAATGATTAGACTTTCCAAACTCTTTTCACAATTCAAATCTCTTTTGGACGGAAAAGAGTGATTATGATAACATTGTTATCTCAACTCCCGAGTTTTTGGACTATTGACTGTATCTAGCCAAGGATCTGATACTTGTCTCTGTACATAAAATCAACCCCAACAAATCAAATCATCTTTTTCCTCAGTTCAAACTCTTCAAACCTTTCAAAAATAATGTGTAACTTCTGTTCTACCGTGAACGACGCTTAAGCCTCCATGTGTGAGCAAGTAATGTTTAACTGCTAGAGTGTGATCCAAGCGCATCCACTTTACCGCAAGCAAGAAAATACTTCCTGCTCCCATGACAGAGTATACAAATAAGTGAACAATAGCACGCGAACATCAATATTGTTCAGTAAAAACAACCAAACACACACTCTGTTTGTGAGCGAAACTACGGAGCTCTAACTTCCTCATTGCACGTATGAGGATATGTAGGCACAAGGGCCCAAATCCTTGGCGAGCACACTAATTTAAAAATTATTTCCCCCCGTATTATTCTTATTCATCTCATTCCATTGATAACAAGCAACATACAAATAAACAACATCCATACGCATTGATATAAGCAAGTGATTCCCATAGAGTACCATGGATGTGAGGGGTGCTAATACCTTCTCCTTGCATAACCGACTTCCAAATCCTCTCTTGGTTGCGAGACAATTATCATTTGGGGTTTTATCGTTATTTTCCCTTTCCTTTGGAATAAATAAAATCCGGTGGCGACTCTGTATTTTTTTGCGGTGCGACATCGGCAAATGCAAAGCATTATGGATGAGGAAGCAGAAGAGGAACTTATGGATCTTAAACCTCTTTCAAAAGCAATCTTCGGAGATCAAGTCCCAGAGAATTTCAAACCACCACCTTTGCCATCCTTTGATGGCAAAAGTGATCCACATGAGCATATAATTTCAATTAACAATCAAATGGTGATAGTCGGCGCTTCTGACTCTTTAAAATGCAAGTTCAGGGCAGGGACATTCAAAGATGTGGCCTTACGTTCCTATATGAGTCTGCCTAGATTCTCAATCATCGGTTACCAGGATCTAAACAGGAAGATGGTGTAGCACTTTTCCGCCAGCAAACATAAAAAGGTGTCTATCACCAGCCTGTTCAACGTCCGCCAGTGGCCATCTGAATCTCTCAGTGAATATATGGCTCGATTCAATGAAGAAACAATAAAAGTTTCTCATCCAAATCAGGAAATGTTCGTGGGAGCCATACATAACGGCCTAAAGTACTTCTTTTCACCATGCCCCAAGCTCGTACAAACCTTTGACGGAGACCTTGAGAATCGTTGTCATAGTCAAACACAGTGCCTTGGATAATTATTTCATGTGGACCATCTCTTCGAGCATAACCAAACTGACGTTGGGCTAAAGCAGGATTATAAGTAATACCTCCTCTTATCCCCAGGAGTTGTACGTTAGAGAATTCTCCACAACGGTCAATGATGATAACATTTTCTTTGGGTTGGGGACACCAATGGATGTCTGAATGGGAGAGCGACATTATCCTTTGAGACCATTTCAAATTTTGCTCATTCTTCAAGACTGATTAAGGAAGGTGTGAAATAAACCACCTAGATAGTAAAGGTACACAGCACATACGAGTCCCTTGCCTTTTCATAGTACGAGTGTGAAGAGAATGCAAAATGTCTCCAAGCAAGGCGGGCACAGGGTTATGAGTGAGAAATATCTTAACAACATTCATGTCTATGAATTGAACCGGATTAGGAAATAGCACCAAACCATAGATTAGTAATGCTAGAACATCTTCGAAAGCGTGGACACTCATAGCTTTTAGGAATTCTCGGGCCTTATTTATCAGAAATTTGGCAAGTAAACCCTTAACTTCACTTCTTGTTACCCAATTAGTTTCAACGTCGGACTTTGTCATGTGTAAAGCCGCGGCAACCTCTTCAGACCTCGGAATCTTTTCTAAACCACTGAAAGGTGTTTGATCAAGGATAGGTATCCCAAGCAACCTGGAAAATTCTTCTAATGTGGGTACTAAATTGAGGAGATAACCATGTTTCTTGATGAACTGAGCATGATTGGGAAGTTCCGACACTAAATCCTTGAGTTGAGGAGAGGTCGCTACAAAATTGATCCGGATGGTCTTCCTGGAAGCCATAGCCCTATAAAACAGAGCAAAGTTAAATCCCTAAGTCCTCGAAATGGTTAGTACAATGCCATGATGTCATGATGTTATGATGTTATGATGTCAAGTAAGTAACAAGCACAAACAAGTCACACCATAATCATTCCTAGGTTTTAAGGCTTGCATGAGTTCCATAGGTAAGTACCCTCCCCACTAAAGTTTGGTTGGTTCAACCTGTCCTAGAATAGTAACCGGGTTCTAGAAGGATCTCAAATCATTGACCTTTCCTTAAGTCCACTTCAGTGCAACACCAAGCGGTTGACCGAAATTTCCCTAAAGTCCAATCTCAAAGAGTGTAGTATCGAGTATCAACCAACCCCAGTCGGAACCGAAGTCAGTTATCTCACTACTTTCTAATGGCTAGGATGAGTCAATTAGGGTTCTAAAGGTCTGGTTAATGCTTTGATGACACCACGCAGACGCCAAATTTTTCCTCAAGTAAACATGAGGAACATCAGGACATCCAAAGTGTCACATTAACCGTAGCCATCATTTTAACCATTCCAGTATACGCCGGACAGTCGCGATGATCTCTTGCTACTTACCTAAGGTACACTAGATCCGGGTGTAGGATCTTTCACTCAAGCATAGAATACCCAAACAATCCCTTAAAAGTAAATCAGACAAAGAAACAATTCGAAAACATAAGTGATCTTATCTTTAAGGTAACCTCTCTTTTTAAGAGTCCCCAGCAGAGTCGCCAGTTCTGTGATACGGTGAACTGACTTTGTGTTTTTGCTTTGAAAAGCTATGTTGCGGATAGCAATAGTTGTAACACCCCAATAAAATAAAATAATTAATTAAATTGAGTTAATAGTATATTATTAATTTAATTAAATAATTGGGTTATTTTATTATTGGAATTAAATAAATTGGAAAATATATAAGTTGGAATAAGTAAAAAGTTTCATTTTTGGGAAAAAAAAAAGATTGTACGTGAAAACAGAGAGCGATCGTGAAAGAAGAGGAAAAGGGCAAAGAGACAGAGCAAGGGCTGAAGGTTGAAGGAGGAAGAGCTTGAGCTTAAAGATTCGCCGGAATAACTCAGGTAAGGGGGGTTTATCGTCGATTAATGGGTATTATGGGATAATATGTCATGGGTAGTGGTAAGCTGTTGATTGACCCTAATTGGGAATTGTGAATGCTGAATTTTGTTGGATGAACCGTGTTAGAAGTTGAAATTTAGTCGGTAATTGAGTCTGTTGTAATTTCCCGATCGTATAGCTTTTTACGGAATCGGATTCGGAGGTCCGGAAGTCCTCCAATGGCGGAAAATGCGGAGAATTCTGCATTCTGCCTTGAGTTAGCGCAGGAACAGCTTCTGTCTTGCGTTAACCGGTTAACCCAGGGTGTTAACCGGTTAACACTGTGTTGAATTATGAATATGTGCTGTTTTGTCTGCGTTAACCGGTTAACCCAGGGTGTTAACCGGTTAACACTGTTGTGATTTCTAATATATGGCTGTTTGTGCTGCGTTAACCGGTTAACCCAGGGCGTTAACCGGTTAACACTGTTAAATTTTGAGACAGAAGGCGTGTTGTGCTGCGTTAACCGGTTAACCCAGGGCGTTAACCGGTTAACGCTGTTGCAGAGTGGAAAAATGTTGATTTTAATATTGTGTGCCTATTTGAGGGTTGGCCTATGTTGGCCTATGATGTGATAGGGATTAATTCCCGCTGTTTTGAACAGTATAGATATTAGTAGAGTGTGCTAATATTGTGGTTGTTGTTTGGCATGATATAATATGCTTTTGTGGTAAATCGTGTTGATAATGCGGGATGGTATACATGATGTTGTGAATGTATGCATTTGTGAATAGACTATTCTATGGCTTAGAGTGTGAGCATGTGTCTATTCTTGATTATTGTTGATGTTGCATTGCTAGGTGATTAGCATGCATATTGTGGCCTTCGGGTGGTAGCTAATTCCCATGGTGAGGAATTAGTGAGTAAATCATGTTGATTGTTGTTGTTGTTGTTTGCATGCTAGGTGAGTAGCGTGCATATCATGGCCCATTTGGGGTGGTAGCTAATTCCCATGGTGAGGAATTAGTGAGTGAGTCACTATGTCTTAAATGAGTGGGACTAGTGAGCTTGGTAGCCGTGCCTGGATTTGGACGGTGAGGTTGAACTATATGTTCACAACATAGTCGGTACCGCATGCATAGAGTCTCATTACATAATGAATGTATGGCATATAATATGAATGGATGTATTCCAATATTATATGTGTGTTGTGTGTTGTGTTGTTGATGTTGGGTATGGTTGAGATTGTACATATGCTATATGTTACTGTTGAATATGATGTTTGGACGGATATTGCCGTTGTTGAATGCGTAGTCTGGTTAGGGTGAATTGATGTGTTATTTACTTAGCATTACATGTTGTTCTATAATGCTTATTATATTGATTGAAGAACTCACCCTTACAACTATTTTCAGGTAACGAGCAGTGAGTTGAGTAGAAGCTAGTGCTATGGAGTCTAGTGTCGTCCTTAGTGGGTCATGCTCTGATAGATGTAACATCGGGAGGGAACCTTTTAATTGTATTGTTGGAAATTGTTGAACTAGTTTACATGTATTGTGTTACATTTCTTATGCTGTTGTTGGATTCTATTTCGCTGCGTATTATGCAACTGTTTTATTTTGATAAATAAATGAGCATGACAGGATATTTTGATAAGTGTTGTGAGATGAATTGTGTGACACCCTTCGGGGCATAATTACTCTGATTGATATGTTATTATTTTAATTAAATATTTTGGGGTATTTAGAAGGGTGTTACATTAGTGGTATCAGAGCATAGTCGGTCGTGTCGAGTCGTAGTTATTCTGTTTCCCCTGTACGGGATAGGTGTTGTGTAACCCTATCAGTACTTATTTGTTTTAGTTTGTTGGGTTTTCAGAATAGAGATGGCTGGAAGAGGTAGAGATGATGCTGCGATTGCTGAGGCTCTGGGTATGCTAGCTGGAGTACTTGGAGGGAATCCGAATGTTGTGGGAATGGGAGCTGCTCGTCAACTGAGTGAGTTCCAAAAGAACAATCCTCCAATGTTCAAAGGAGCATACGATCCAGATGGTGCTCAGAAGTGGTTGAAGGAGATAGAGAGGATCTTCAGAGTAACTGAGTGTGCCGATAACCAGAAGGTCAGGTTCGGTACACATATGCTGTCAGAAGAAGCTGATGATTGGTGGGTTGCTAACCGCGCTGAGTTGGAGACTGCTGGAAATGCTGAGATTACTTGGGCTGTGTTCAGGGAAAGATTCCTGAGGAAGTATTTTCCAGAGGATGTCAGAGGGAAGAAAGAAATAGAATTCTTGGAATTGAAACAGGGTAACAGGTCGGTTACGGAGTATGCTGCGAAGTTCACAGAGTTGTCAAAGTATTACACTCCCTATGCTGAGGCTGCTGGAGAATTTTCCAAGTGTGTGAAGTTTGAGAACGGGTTGCGTCCCGAGATCAAGCAGGCGATTGGATATCAGAGGATTAGAGTGTTTTCTGATTTGGTTGACTGTTGTAGGATTTTTGAACAGGATTCCAAAGCCAGAGCAGAGAGCTATCAGCAGAGGGTTGATAGGAAAGGTAAGAATCAGGTTGATCGTGGAAAACCGTATGCAGCGGGCAAGGGTTTTCAGAGGCAGAGTGGGATGAAGAGGCCTAGTGGGGGAGACTCTAGTGCTCCTGCTAAGTGTTACAGATGTGGTCAGGCTGGACATCGTATCCATGAGTGTACCAGTAATGAGAAGAAGTGTTTCAAATGTGGGAAAGGTGGTCATTTGGCTGCAGATTGCCGGTTGAAGACTGTGACTTGCTTCAACTGTGGAGAGGTGGGTCATATCAGTCCACAGTGTCCTAAGCCAAAGAAAGAGAATCAGTCAGGAGGCAAGGTTTTTGCTTTATCAGGTTCTGAGACTTTTGCAGATGATCGTTTGATCCGAGGTACGTGTTATATTAATGGCTTTCCTCTTGTAGCTATTATTGACACAGGTGCTACTCATTCCTTTATATCTTTGGATTGTGCTGTGAAACTTAAATTAGAAATATCTGGGATGTTGGGTAGTATGGTGATTGAAACTCCTGCGAAGGGTTCAGTGACTACTACTTCAGTTTGTTTAAGTTGCCCTCTGAGTATTTTTGGTAGGAATTTTGGGATAGACCTTGTGTGTCTTCCATTAGTGCAGATTGATGTTATCTTGGGTATGAACTGGTTGGTGTTTAACCGGGTTTCTATCAATTGTTTTGATAAGACTGTGATGTTTCCTGAGATTGAGGAAGGCAAGAGTTTGTTTCTATCAGCCAGGCAGGTGAATGAGGAAGTGGCAGATGGGGCAGAGTTGTTTATGCTGTTAGCAACTTTGGAGGCTAAAGATAAACTGGTGATTGGTGATCTAGCTGTGGTGTGTGATTTTCCTGATGTGTTTCCGGAAGAAGTGAATGAATTACCACCAGAGCGTGAAGTTGAGTTCTCGATTGATTTGGTACCTGGTACTAGACCGATATCGATGGCTCCTTATCGTATGTCTGCTGTTGAGCTAGCTGAATTGAAGAGTCAGTTGGAAGATTTGTTGGATAAGAAATTTATTCGTCCGAGTGTGTCACCGTGGGGTGCACCAGTGTTGTTGGTTAAGAAGAAAGAAGGTACTATGAGGTTGTGTGTGGATTACAGGCAACTGAATAAAGTGACGATCAAGAATCGGTATCCTTTACCGAGGATTGATGATTTGATGGACCAGTTGGTTGGTGCAAGTGTGTTCAGCAAGATAGACTTGAGATCGGGATATCATCAGATACGTGTGAAAACTGAGGATATTCAGAAGACTGCTTTCAGGACAAGGTATGGACATTATGAGTATTCTGTAATGCCTTTTGGTGTGACTAATGCGCCTGGAGTATTTATGGAGTATATGAATAGGATTTTCCATCCGTATCTAGATCAGTTTGTTGTGGTGTTTATTGATGACATTTTGGTGTATTCGAAATCTGAAGAAGAGCATGCTGAGCATTTGAGAGTGGTGTTGGAGGTTCTACGAGAAAAGAAGTTATTTGCTAAACTGTCTAAGTGTGAATTTTGGTTAGAAGAAGTTAGTTTCCTTGGTCATGTGATTTCAAGAGGTGGTGTTGCTGTTGATCCTTCTAAGATAGAAGCGGTGTCTAAGTGGGAAGCTCCGAAGTCAGTTTCGGAGATAAGAAGTTTTCTTGGACTTGCAGGTTATTATAGGAAGTTTATTGAGGGATTCTCTAAGTTGGCGTTACCGTTGACGATGTTGACTAGAAAGGGGCAAGCGTTTGTTTGGGACTCAAAATGTGAAGAAGGTTTCCAAGAGTTAAAGAGAAGGTTAACTACTGCTCCTATTCTGATATTACCGAGTTCGTCGGAATTATTTGAGGTTTATTGTGATGCTTCATTGTTGGGTCTAGGTGGTGTGTTGATGCAGAATAAGCAGGTTATAGCTTATGCTTCGAGACAGCTAAGGGTTCACGAGAGGAACTATCCGACACATGATTTAGAGTTGGCAGCCGTGGTATTTGTTCTTAAGTTATGGAGGCATTATCTGTACGGGTCAAGATTTGAAGTTTTCAGTGACCATAAGAGTTTAAAGTATCTGTTTGATCAGAAAGAGCTGAATATGAGGCAGAGAAGATGGTTAGAATTTCTGAAGGATTATGACTTTGGTTTGAATTACCATCCGGGTAAAGCAAATGTAGTGGCTGATGCATTGAGTCGGAAATCATTACATATGTCTATGTTAATGGTTAAAGAATTGGAATTAATTGAGCAGTTTAGAGACTTGAGTTTGGTGTGTGAGAGTACTCACAATAGTGTTAAACTGGGAATGTTGAAGTTAACAAGTGGTATTCTGGATGAGATTAGAGAGGGTCAGAAATCCGATGTGCTTTTGGTTGATAAGTTGACTTTAGTGAATCAAGGTTAAGGTGGTGAATTCAGAGTTGATGAGAATGGTATTTTGAAATTTGGTAGTCGGGTGTGTATTCCGGATGTTACTGAACTTAAGAAGAGTATTCTGGAGGAAGGACATCGTAGTGGATTGAGTATTCATCCTGGAGCTACGAAGATGTATCATGATTTGAAAAGGTTATTTTGGTGGCCGGGAATGAAAAGAGAAATTGCGAGTTTTGTTTATTCCTGTTTGACTTGTCAGAAGTCAAAGATTGAGCATCAGAAGCCGTCTGGGCTAATGCAACCGTTGGCTATTCCAGAGTGGAAGTGGGACAGTATCAGTATGGATTTTGTTTCTGGTTTGCCGAGAACAAATAAGAATCTTGAGGCTATTTGGGTGATTGTGGATAGATTGACGAAGTCGGCTCATTTCATTCCGATCAGAATGGATTATCCGTTAGAGAGGCTAGCTGAGTTGTATATTGAGAAGATTGTAAGCTTGCATGGTATTCCGTCTAGTATTGTTTCGGACAGAGACCCCAGATTTACATCGAAGTTCTGGGAAGGTTTGCAGAAGGCTTTGGGAACTAAGCTGAGATTGAGTTCTGCATATCATCCGCAGACTGATGGTCAGACTGAGAGGACGATTCAGTCACTAGAGGATCTTTTGAGGGCTTGTGTTTTGGAAAAAGGAGGTGCTTGGGATTGTTATTTACCTTTGATTGAGTTTACCTACAACAATAGTTTTCATTCGAGCATTGGTATGGCACCGTTTGAAGCTTTGTATGGTAGGAGATGTCGGACACCTTTATGTTGGTATGAGTCCGGTGAGAGTGCTGTGGTTGGACCGGAGATTGTTCAACAAACTACGGAAAAGATTAAGTTGATTCAGGAGAAGATGAGAATTGCTCAGAGTCGTCAGAAGAGTTATCATGATAGGAGGAGGAAGTCACTTGAGTTCCAAGAGGGAGATCATGTGTTTCTTCGTGTTACTCCGATAACTGGTGTTGGTCGAGCTTTGAAGTCGAAGAAGTTGACACCTCGGTTTATTGGTCCTTATCAGATTTTGGAGAGGATAGGGGAGGTAGCCTATCGTATCGCTTTACTGCCGTCACTTGCGAATTTGCATGATGTTTTCCATGTGTCTCAGTTGAGGAGATACATTCATGATCCGTCGCATGTAGTCCAAGTAGATGATGTACGGGTGAGAGATAACCTGACTGTTGAAACATCACCTATGGGGATTGAGGATCGAGAGTTGAAGCAGTTGCGGGGTAAAGAGATAGCCTTGGTGAAGGTAGCTTGGGGAGGACCAGCAGGTGGCAATGTGACTTGGGAACTTGAGAGTCAGATGAAAGAGTCTTATCCAGAGTTGTTCGCTTGAGGTATGTTTTCGAGGACGAAAACTCTTTTAGTGGGGGAGAGTTGTAACACCCCAATAAAATAAAATAATTATTTAAATTGAGTTAATAGTATATTATTAATTTAATTAAATAATTGGGTTATTTTATTATTGGAATTAAATAAATTGGAAAATATATAAGTTGGAATAAGTAAAAAGTTTCATTTTTGGGAAAAAAAAAAGATTGTACGTGAAAACAGAGAGCGATCGTGAAAGAAGAGGAAAAGGGCAAAGAGACAGAGCAAGGGCTGAAGGTTGAAGGAGGAAGAGCTTGAGCTTAAAGATTCGCCGGAATAACTCAGGTAAGGGGGGTTTATCGTCGATTAATGGGTATTATGGAATAATATGTCATGGGTAGTGGTAAGCTGTTGATTGACCCTAATTGGGAATTGTGAATGCTGAATTTTGTTGGATGAACCGTGTTAGAAGTTGAAATTTAGTCGGTAATTGAGTCTGTTGTAATTTCCCGATCGTATAGCTTTTTACGGAATCGGATTCGGAGGTCCGGAAGTCCTCCAATGACGGAAAATGCGGAGAATTCTGCATTCTGCCTTGAGTTAGCGCAGGAACAGCTTCTGTCTTGCGTTAACCGGTTAACCCAGGGTGTTAACCGGTTAACACTGTGTTGAATTATGAATATGTGCTGTTTTGTCTGCGTTAACCGGTTAACCCAGGGTGTTAACCGGTTAACACTGTTGTGATTTCTAATATATGGTTGTTTGTGCTGCGTTAACCGGTTAACCCAGGGCGTTAACCGGTTAACACTGTTAAATTTTGAGACAGAAGGCGTGTTGTGCTGCGTTAACCGGTTAACCCAGGGCGTTAACCGGTTAACGCTGTTGCAGAGTGGAAAAATGTTGATTTTAATATTGTGTGCCTATTTGAGGGTTGGCCTATGTTGGCCTATGATGTGATAGGGATTAATTCCCGCTGTTTTGAACAGTATAGATATTAGTAGAGTGTGCTAATATTGTGGTTGTTGTTTGGCATGATATAATATGCTTTTGTGGTAAATCGTGTTGATAATGCGGGATGGTATACATGATGTTGTGAATGTATGCATTTGTGAATAGACTATTCTATGGCTTAGAGTGTGAGCATGTGTCTATTCTTGATTATTGTTGATGTTGCATTGCTAGGTGATTAGCATGCATATTGTGGCCTTCGGGTGGTAGCTAATTCCCATGGTGAGGAATTAGTGAGTAAATCATGTTGATTGTTGTTGTTGTTGTTTGCATGCTAGGTGAGTAGCGTGCATATCATGGCCCATTTGGGGTGGTAGCTAATTCCCATGGTGAGGAATTAGTGAGTGAGTCACTATGTCTTAAATGAGTGGGACTAGTGAGCTTGGTAGCCGTGCCTGGATTTGGACGGTGAGGTTGAACTATATGTTCACAACATAGTCGGTACCGCATGCATAGAGTCTCATTACATAATGAATGTATGGCATATAATATGAATGGATGTATTCCAATATTATATGTGTGTTGTGTGTTGTGTTGTTGATGTTGGGTATGGTTGAGATTGTACATATGCTATATGTTACTGTTGAATATGATGTTTGGACGGATATTGCCGTTGTTGAATGCGTAGTCTGGTTAGGGTGAATTGATGTGTTATTTACTTAGCATTACATGTTGTTCTATAATGCTTATTATATTGATTGAAGAACTCACCCTTACAACTATTTTCAGGTAACGAGCAGTGAGTTGAGTAGAAGCTAGTGCTATGGAGTCTAGTGTCGTCCTTAGTGGGTCATGCTCTGATAGATGTAACATCGGGAGGGAACCTTTTAATTGTATTGTTGGAAATTGTTGAACTAGTTTACATGTATTGTGTTACATTTCTTATGCTGTTGTTGGATTCTATTTCGCTGCGTATTATGCAACTGTTTTATTTTGATAAATAAATGAGCATGACAGGATATTTTGATAAGTGTTGTGAGATGAATTGTGTGACACCCTTCGGGGCATAATTACTCTGATTGATATGTTATTATTTTAATTAAATATTTTGGGGTATTTAGAAGGGTGTTACAATAGTCGCCACCGACTTTTCTTTTATCCAATAAGGAAAGGCGGAAAAGAACAGGAAAGACCTTGATTAGATTTTGAGTTCGGGAGGTACATTATACAAAGGGAAGGTGTTAGCACCCTTTGTATCCATGGTTATCCATGGGCTCTTAATTGCTTAACTCACTTATGTTTTCCTTGTTTGGGAAAGTGTTTGAGAAATGTGGTGTGTTTAGAAAATATTTTGAAAGGAGAGTTCAACTTTGTAATGATTGTTGTACGAATGTATACAAAGTGTTTATCTCGTCTGATTTTGAAAGATGTTTAGAAAAATATAACTCAGCGATGTTTAGACAGTTATATTCACAGTATGGAAAAATTAAAGTGCGAAAAATAAGACTACGCTATTACATGGCTTCGGGATGGGCGTACATAATTTAAAAGGGGATATAAAATATCTAAATCTTAATTAACGAGCACAAAATTAAAAGGGGCATACAAAATAATAAAACCTAATTAAACTAAAAAGAAAGAAAAAAAAAAATATATATATATATATATATATATATATATATATATATATATAGAATTAGATTTTTATTATTCAAAATAGCCCATTTTAATTAATTAAGTGATATATGAAAATTTAATTAATAAACTAGATTAAATTATATCCTAGTTTAAATAACTAATATAATATATTAATTAGAAAATTAATTAATCGGTTTTATTTTAATAATAGAAAAATAGTGGTGAATTAATTATAGTGAAAAGGGAGCTACCAACGAGCCATGTTGGTCCACTCGTTATTTATTCGCCTTCATTAAAATATATATTAATTCTACATGGATTTTTCCATTTTGACACAACACCACCATGCATGTTACAACTTTCTCTCTTATGGCAGGCTACTTTATTTTTTCCCATGCTGTTTCTTTCATGTGAATATAACAAACCTGTAACTTTATCTTATATCAAACCACACACATAAAATAAGATCATATGTAATCATCATGCAATAATAAAAATAGCCATGCACAAATCAAGAAGCTTATATTATTTTACTCATGTATTAGTTCTCTTTATTGCAAGTGATAATGATAAAAGAAACCTTACACATACATGTTAAAGACAACCAAGGATTTATATTATCACCATTATATCATCATCTTCATTATTATGTAATAACAGCATATGAAATAAACATAATCATGCTAGAAACAACACTCATATAATAATAATTAAATGGCAGATATAATTCTTTAATCATGCAAACAGAATTTCTCCAACATGCTATGACATATCAAGAACAGATGCATACTTGAATAAAGCAATATCAACATCCACCAAACCATGAATACATCATCTCAATATATATATTAAACCAATATTATTCATGCATGAATTAAGGAGTATTGCAAGGTAATCATGCTGGATGCAAATTCCCTAATGAACACTTACTGGGGATTTAATTCTTCTAGCTTGCTCACTGTATGTGTGTTGTTCTTATTCAGGCTATGAGTGCTTTATGGTTGCTTCTCTTTTCCCTGCCCGTGAATCTTCTTGCTTCTGCCTTGCCTTGTGTATCTTCTTCTGCTGTATCTCTCCTCTTTTTCGTCCTCCCTCTCGCTGCAACCGTATGAAGTATTTATAATGGTGTGGATTAGGATTTAACCTTGCTAAATATTTGGATCCCTTCCTATACTTTAGGATCTCACCATATAATTTAGGAGAGTTAGCTCTAACATTTTGCACAATTAAAATTTAAATTTTTGTTATTAAATTAGAGCCAAAATTATTCTTATAAAACAAAACCATCATATGATAAATAATACTATGATTATTTATATATTTTTGGTTTGGATTTGGTCTTAAATATCTATTATTATAAATAAATATTTATACAAATATTATTATAAATAATGAATAATTTAAATGACTTTTAACAAATAAAAATTAATTTAAATTTTAGTTACATAATTGAATAAAATTTAAACCTATTTCTATTTTTACTTTCATCATTTAAAAAAAATCAAAATTATTCTTACTTATATCAACCAAAATTATTTTATAATTTATGGGCTTTTAAAAAAATGTTACTCTTATAAATAAATTTTATTAAGTAAAAAACGTGAATTACTAAATAAATACTATTTATAAATAATGAATAAATGGAACATGAGTCACTAAATCATAAAAAATAGTTATTATAATTTAATGAGCTTTAACAAATAAAATTAATTTAAAATTTTAATTATACAATTAAAATTCAAATATATTTTTATTTATCATTAAATTAAAACTATTTTATTTATATATATATATATATATATATATATATATATATATATATATATATATATATATATATATATATATATATAATTTATTTATATCATACAGATAACCAAAATCATTATTATTTTTTATATCTGTATCACATAATAAATAAATTAAAATTTATAATTTATATGAGAATGTATGCTAATGAATGAATGCAAATGTGAAATGAATGTCATGCATGAATCAATTTATCATAAAAATTAACAGGCAAATTTTGGGGTATGACAGCTGCCCCTATTCAATATTCTTAAACTGAGAGAATTAGAATGGTATGTACGACATTCGTGATCTGGAGGTGGAAGATTATTGAACACTTAGAATGCCCCAAAAATTTGCACTTGTTAATTAAAAGATAGTCTTGATGGAGATGGGCTTAAAGATGCCATCCAGAAAGTTTGATGATGAGAGCTTCAGAGTGCGTCGTACATTAGACCATATCTGAAGACATGGGTGTCACACTAGGTCGTACGCTATAATGAGTCATCCATTAGGTGATATTAGGGTGAGCTGAACCTGATGAGATAAGGATCAGAATGGGTCATACGTTAGACCGTATCTGAGTAGCAGAGTGAGCCATTCGTTAGGCTGTATCTGGAGAAATAAAGATCAGAATGGACCGTACGCTAGATCGTATCTGAGTAGTAGAATGAGTCGTCCGTTAGGTTGTATCTGGCGATAAAAAGTAGTCGTACGCTAGACTACATTTCAGAATGTATCGTACGCTAGGTAGTATCTGATGAGAAGAGCCAGATTGAGTCGTACACTAGACCGTATCTGAGTTGCAGAATGAGCCGTCCATTAGGCTGTTTCTGAGGATAAAAGATCAGAATGGATCATACGCTAGATTGTATCTGAGTAGCAGAATGAGCCATCCATTAGGCTGTATCTGATGATAAAAGGGGTAGTCATACGCTAGACTATATTTCAGAATGTACCGTACGCTAGGTAGTATTTGAGGGGATGAATATCCAAATGGGTCGTACGCTAGACCGTATTGGAACAGTTGAAGGAACCATATGTTAGGCTGAATCAGAATGAGCCGTACGTTAGGCTATATCTGATAATATTTGTATATGTTGTATTTGCAATAAATGTCTGGGATGGGCTTAAAGATGCCATCATTAGGAGGATATCAGAATGCTTGTCAGAATGAATATTCATATGGATTATATCTGAAAGATGTATCTGAATCTTGAATGTAATCGATAAAGATATCCGTCTGAATGAATCTTTATTTTGACTGTATCAGGAGGATAATTAACCTGGAAAAAAAAAGAGTTAGCCTCATGCCATGTCATGATGCATGAGATGTTTTATGCTCTTGAAAATAAATGCGAACATTGCATGCATGTATATGCTGTGAAATGATGCATGAATGAATTATGCGTCTGAAATTTTTTGTCATGGGAAAATAAATCCCGATATTCTGGTTGGAGATATTTGTATTGATGACCCTTTCTTAGCTGGGGATATTTGATTTCTGTCTGATGGTAGAAATATTCAACAGAACCTGACTGGGGATAAAAGAGATGACCAATCTGTCTAGTAGTGCCAATTTCTTCTGGGAATAACTGGTTTTGCTGGGGAATAGGATTTGCAACCGGATTTGTTAGAACGCATGGTTAAACCTTATCCTTGATCCTAAAGTCTTTTAGTAATTGCTATTTCTATTTTATGCATGTATTTTCGGTAAACATCAATCATATTCAAATGCATATATTAATTCGAATTAAATCAATGGACGTTTATGCAAACAAAACGGAGAAAGTAAAACAAATGTATCTTTTTGGAAATAAAATTGTATTGATTTTGAAAGAGAGCCTATAAACAAGCAATTTTAATACAAGGAGACAGAAATCCTAGTAAGAGGAAATTGTCAAGAAAGCAAAGAAAAAACAGCTATGAAAAAAAAAAGTCCTATTGATTTTAATTCTACTACTACTATTATGTCTTCAAGCATCTCATCTCTTGCTGTCGGATATAAGTGATTGGCTTGTTCAGTCTCTTTGGCTTTGGTGTAGCTGACCGAGAATGGGACATAGTCATACGCTTTAATCCCTAATTTTTGCCTGGACCACCTTTTCAGGTTTTCAGTCCACCATGATACCCTTTTTTGCCCAAGCCGCGTTTTCAGGTTTTCGACTTCCCGGGTGTACATTTTTATATGCTTATCCCTAATTTTTGCCCGAACCCTTTTGGTTCGCCGGGATGCCCTTACTTTTGCCTAGATATGTCGACCTAGCGGGTCTCTTTTATGCGTAGTATTTTTTAACTATGTCCGCGTGCACGGGATGCGGGAAATCTTCGCCATCCGTTGTAGCAAGCATCATGGCTCCACCAGAGAATACCTTCTTAACTACAAATGGCCCTTCGTATGTGGGAGTCCATTTGCCTCTAGGATCACCTTGTGGTAGAATGATACGCTTTATCACCAAGTCGCCAATTTGATACACCTGTCTCTTGACTTTTTTATTAAATGCCTGGGTCATGCGCTTCTGATATATCTGCCCATGACAAACAGCCGCAAGTCTCTTTTCATCAATCAAATTTATCTGATCGAGTCGAGTCTGAATCCATTCATCTTCATCTAAGCCTGCATCTTTCATAATTCTTAGAGAGGGAATCTGAACTTCCACTGGTAAAACGGCTTCCATTCCGTAGACTAAAGAGAAAGGAGTTGCCCCTGTCGAAGTGCGTACTGAAGTGCGATAACCATGAAGAGAAAATGGTAACATCTCATGCCAGTCTTTGTATGTTACTGTCATCTTTTGTATAATCTTCTTAATATTCTTATTAGCAGCTTCTACGGTGCCATTCATCTTTGACTGGTACGTAGAAGAGTTATGGTGTTTTATTTTGAACTGCGTGCAGAGTTCAGTAATCATCTTGTTGTTCAAATTAGTACCATTATCAGTGATAACTCTTTCAGGGATGCCATACCGACAAATAAGACTATTCTTGATGAACCGTGCCACCACATTCTTGGTGACAGAAGCAAATGAGGTTGCCTCTACCCACTTCGTAAAGTAATCAATAGCAACAAGAATGAAACGATGTCCATTAGAAGCAGTAGGTTTAATCTCTCCAATCATATCAATGCCCCACATTGCAAAGGGCCAAGGGGCTGTCAACACGTTCAATGGAGCAGGAGGTACATGTACTTTGTCCGCATAGATCTGGCACTTGTGACAAGTTCTGGAGTGATGGTGGCAATCAGCTTCCATGGTAGACCAATAATACCCTGATCTCAGAATCTTCTTGGCCATCGTATGTCCACTAGAATGAGTCCCAAAAATACCGTCATGCATGTCTTCCATAATCTTTTCTGCTTCCTTTTTATCCACACAGCGAAGCAAAGTCGAATCATGATTACGTTTGTATAATACTCCATTACTCAAAAAGAATTTAGCGGAGAACTTCCTCAGAAATTTTCTGTCATTGATGGATGCCCCTTCAGGGTATTCCTGAGTTTCTAAATATCTTTTTACTTCGTGGAACCAAGGTTTCTCTTCTACTTCATCAGCATTAAGTTCATAACAATATGTTGGTTCATCTAATCGTTCAATGGTGATCATGGGAGCTTCATTGTCCCATCTGACTCTGAACATAGATGACATGGTAGCCAATGCGTCTGCCAACTGATTCTCTTCTCGTGGAATATGTTCGAATGTAATCTCTTCAAAGTATGGGATTAATGTCAACACCCTCTCTCGATAAGGGATGAGATTCGGATGTTTAGTGTCCCATTCTCCTTTGATCTGACTGATTACTAAGGCTGAGTCTCCGTACACACTCAAAAACTTGATTCTCAGGTCTATAGCAGCTCTGAGTCCCAAAATACATGCTTCATACTCAGCCATATTGTTGGTATAATCAAAATATAGTCTAGCAGTGAAAGGCGTATGGCAACCCTTGGGAGAAATAATTACAACACCAACACCATTGCCCAATGCATTAGAAGATCCATCAAAAACCATAGCCCATCGGGATCCCAGTTCGGGTCCTTCATCCGGTCCAGGTTCTTCATAATCAGTAACAAGCATAACATCCTCATCAGGGAACTCAAAATTCATAGATTGGTAATCATCAACTGCTTGATGAGCCAAATGATCAGCTAACACGCTTCCCTTGATTGCTTTCTGGGTAGTATACTGGATATCATACTCTGTTAAAATCATCTGCCATCTTGCTATTCTTCCGGAGAGAGCAGGTTTCTCAAATATATATTTGATAGGATCCATCTTAGAAATCAATAAAGTGGTATGATTCAACATATACTGTCTTAGTCGGCGAGCAGCCCAAGCCAAAGCACAGCAAGTTTTCTCAAGCAGTGAGTATCTTGTTTCACAGTCGGTAAACTTTTTGCTAAGGTAGTATATTGCATGCTCTTTTCGACCAGACTCGTCATGTTGCCCCAGCACACACCCCATTGAATTTTCTAACACGGTCAAATACATGATTAGAGGTCTTCCTTCAACTGGTGGCATCAGAATTGGAGGTTCTTGGAGATACTTCTTGATTTTGTCAAAAGCTTCTTGACATTCATCATTCCATATTATCTCTTGATTTTTCCTCAGTAATTTGAAGATGGGTTTGCAAGTAGCAGTCAAATAGGAGATAAATCGGGCAATGTAATTCAAGCGTCCTAAGAAACCTCTGACTTCTTTATCTGTACGGGGAACTGGCATTTCTTGAATAGCTCTCACCTTAGCCGGGCCAACCTCAATTCCTTTACCACTGACAATAAAGCCTAAGAGTTTACCGGATCTTACTCCAAAGGTGCATTTGTTCGGGTTCAATCTCAACTTGTATTTCTTCAACCTCTCAAACAGTTTGTATAAATGGTCGAGATGTTCTTCTTCAGTATGAGATTTGGCTATCATGTCATCCACATATACCTCTATTTCATGATGGATCATATCATGGAACAAAACCACCATAGCACGCTGGTATGTTGCCCCTGCATTCTTTAAACTGAATGGCATTACTTTGTAACAGAAAGTGCCCCATTGCGTCACAAACGTAGTTTTCTCCATGTCTTCAGGTGCCATCTTAATCTGGTTATAACCTGAGAATCCATCCATGAATGAGAATACCTTGTGTTGAGTGGTGTTATCTACCAGAACATCAATGTGCGGAAGTGGAAAGTCATCTTTGGGACTTGCTTTATTCAAATCTCTGTAATCTACACACATTTGCACCTTACCATCCTTCTTTGGCACTGGTACCACATTAGCAACCCATTGAGGATAAGAAGTAACAGCTAGAAAACCTGCATTAAATTGTTTCATAACCTCGGCTTTGATTTTCTCAGACATTTCAGGACGCATGTGACGAACCTTTTGCTTAACAGGATGACAATCTTCCTTCATCGACAAATGATGTACTACTATATCAGTATCCAGTCTTGGCATGTCTTCATAAGACCAAGCAAAAATCTCTACATAGTCATGTAACATCTGAATCAATCTTTCTTTGACACTGTTTTCCAAGCCTGCTCCTATTTTGACTTCTTTCTTGTCTACTTCAGTACCCAGATTTACAATTTCAATTGATTCCTCATGCGGCTGTATAGTCTTTTCTTCTTGCAGTAACAGTCTGGCAAGCTCTCCAGGCACTTCGCAATCTTCCTCACTTCCATCCTCGGCTTGGTAGATCGGATTTTTAAAGCCATAATTAACAGTAGCAGAATTATTATCAACAGGATCCAGAGTGGATATGGATCTGCAATTTGTTACGTGAGTGTGTGTAAGAAAACATAGCTTATTTGAAAGATGACAGGAAAGATAAAGAGCGCAATATTTGAATGCAAAAAGTCCATTGATTTATTGAATGTGAATATGCTTATGAAAATGACAAAACCCTTAACAAATTAGCTATTGTGCCCCGGGCATAGACACAATGCTTTAAGAAGTTCAATTGTTCATAATAAAAATTACAAAATTTGAAACACTAAAATAAGCAATAACAATTACTCCTGACTAAAGGAAATCGGGATAGTGTCTTCAGCCTTCCAATTATTGAGTCCGTCACCAATTGTTGGGAAAATCCAGCTATCCAAGTCGCAATCGCTATCAGCATCTTCTACAGCATTAATCTGATCTTTGACTATCTTTTCAGAGCTAAACCCCAGGCCAAATTTATCAGACTTGTACGGTACATCGATCAGTTTACCCCAGCCAGTACGACCACCATCTTCAACCACGGCTTGAGCATCTTTTAGAGAAATCATAGCAGGAGGAGCACGAATAACCTTGGGCACACGGGAAGTTGGCTTAAGGACAGGACTGGTCGGAGGAACTACTTCAAATGACTGAGAAGGAGTCTCAAAGAATTCACCATCCATCTCGACGTATCTGAAGGTATGCACACTACTGACAATATACTCTTCTTCTCCACACACAGTGACAATCTTGCCCTCTATTGGATACCTCAGCTTTTGATGGAGAGACGAAGCTACAACACTTGCCCCATGGATCCAAGGGCGTCCCAGCAAGCAGGAATAGGCAGGACGAATGTTCATTACGTAAAAGGTAATGTTGAAGACTTGAGGTCCTATCTTGATAGGGAGAACCACTTCACCATGGACAACACTCTTCGCACCATCGTAAGCACGCACCACAACGTCACTAGGTTTCAGTTCAATGCTTTTACAGTCAAGCTTATCGAGCACAACTTTCGGTAGCACATCCAAAGAAGAGCCATTATCGATCAACACATGAGACAAGGTGATCCCCTTACACTCAATGGAGATATGCAGAGCTTTATTGTGATTCTTTCCTGCTGGTGTCAGGTCAGCATCAGAAAAGCCTATGCCATTGTCAACAGCCAAGTTAGCAACATAATTTTCTAACTGATCAACAGATGTCTCCTGAGGTACATGAGCGGTCTTCAAGAATTTTATCAACGCATTGGCATGAGATTCAGAAGATAACAACAAGGATAACATCGAAATTTTAGACGGAGTATGCCCCAGCTGTTCTACCACATCAAAATCACTCTTACGGATGATTTTCAGCATTTCTTCCATTTCCTTCTTGGCAACATCTTCGGTAGTAACTTCGACTGGTGTCTTTAACTGAGAAGGATTGATTACTGGTCCCTTTCCTCGAGTTTCAGGGGCGGGAGGTGAGATTTCTGGAGAGAAGATCCCTCCACTTCGAGTAACTTTACTAGTCCCAACAATGTCAATGTCATTAGGATTAGCAGAATTATCATCTTGCTTTATGCCGTGGATGTAAACATCACCTCCATAATTCCACGGAATGGCTTTGCTTGAGGAATACGGTACTGGGCCAGGTGTAGTAATAATTAGGGGAGCTACCTTGGGCTCAGCAATAATCTTCACAGGCACTCTAGTAGCGGTAATCTTCACTGGAACTTTGGACCTAACAATCACAAATATTTCTTCAATAGGGTTTTCCACCTTAGGAATCTTTTCAAAGAGAATTGTACGATCATCCATCAGCCGTTGAATACCATTCCTCAACTTCAAGCAATCATTGGGTCGGAGTATACAGAGATCGCAATTTTCAGCACAACCTGGAAATAAACCAGCTTACAATAAATTCTTCTTGATGATCAGGAGAGGAGATGCTAAGTCAGCTACATTAGTAATGTGAGAATTGTCATCCACGACATTAACAGTCTTGTCATGATTAGGTATAGGAGCAGTGATGACATTAGGAGTCTCCGGAGGATCAAATTCAATTTCTCCAGCGTCGATCATATCCTGGATCTTATTCTTCAACAACCAACAATCGTTTGTATCATGCCCGGGGCTATCGGAGTGATATGCACACCTGGCATTGGGATTATAACGAGGAGAAGTAGTGTTGGGATTTGCAGGAGGATCTCTGAGGGTAATTAAATTTGCTTTTAGCATACCCTGCAGTGCTTGTGATAAAGTCATATTGATCTTGGTAAACTGCCTTCTTGGCCTGTCTTGTCTGTGTTGGAAGTTTTGAGATGGCGGTGCTGCAATCGTAACTGCTCCAACAGTATGGTCACAATTTTTCTTGTTATGACCCCTTTGACCGTACACAGCATTTGATTCATTCTTCCCCTGATAGGACTTTTTGGTTCTTGCGGAGGTAGTCGCCTGTATCTTTCCACTTCGAATGCCGCTTTCAACACGTTCACCCGTCAATATAAGTTCAGTGAAACCCGCTGAGGAACTTCCCAATAGATGGTTGTAGAATGGGCCAATCAGTGTACCCATGAACATGTCCACTAATTCTCGATCAGTCATAGGAGGTTTGACTCTGCCAACCAAATCTCTCCATTTTTGAGCATATTCTTTGAAGCTTTCTTTAGAGCCCATAGTCATATTCTGCAGCTGTAGCCGAGTAGGCGCTAATTCAGAATTATACTGGTAGTGCTTGTAGAAAGCTGTCGCTAAATCAGTCCAGGTGCGGATGTTAGAGCTCTCGAGCTGATAATACCACTCTAACTGTGTGCCAGACAGACTCTCTTGGAAGAAATGGATCCATAGCTTCCTATCAGTGGTATACGGCTGAATCTTTCTCACATAAGCTCTCAGATGCATCTGAGGACAAGACGCACCATCATACTTAGTGAAAGCGGGGACCTTGAATTTGCGAGGAATGACCACATCAGAGACCAGACCTAAGCTTTCGAAATCCAGACCGGGCGCCTTCTGACCCTCCATAGCTAGCATACGTTCTTCCAGCAACTTATACTTATCATCTTTCGGAGAGTCCTGTTCATTTTCATAATTTTCATAGTCGTCCTCAGGGTTGAAGGGATCGTCATTCTCATCTTCCGAATCATTTTCTGTCTCATCTTCTTTATCCTTCGGAATTCCAATCTTGACTCCTGGAGCCTGTCCTTTAAGCCTTCTTCCCGGGTTAATGTAACTCACAGATTTCTTGTCCTTCTTCTTCTCGAGCAATAGAGTCTTCAGTTCCTCCTGCCCCTTGGATAAGTTCAAGATCATCTCCTGGAATTGAGCATTCTGAGCCTGGAGATCCTTGACAGTTTGTTCGAGGGCCATTTTTCTGTTTGAGAGGAAGACCGTGAGAACATTGATCCTTTAGAGTACCTGTTATGCAATGTTATTTTATGTTATGCAATGTATGAAATGTTTTCAAGGACTTTTGGAATTTAACTTTGCATAAACCACCAAAAAGGGGAACTTTTATTAATAATTTCTTTAATCAATGTTCATTACAAGAAAAAATGAAAGCTCAAGTCTCCCAGGGACGACTTCTTTTTGGGCGGAGATATGCATTGAGACTTCGTTCCTCATTAAGCTGGCTGATGAGCTCTAATACTTTCTTCCTTTCAGCATAGAACTGAGCTTCAAAAGTATCCCTTTCCTCTCTCAACTGGATCCAAGATTTCTTCAATTCTTCAACATTGGTAGGCATATCTGGATAAGGAATGATCTGAGGGGTACCTCCTTCAACTTTTGGTTCAACAATCAGAGGTCCGATTGCAAGATATGGCATGATAAGCTCACGAGCTCTGGCGTGTACCCATCTGAGATAAGGTTCCATAGGAATAAAGTTTTTCTATCCTAAAGTACTTCTTTTCACCATGCCCCAAGCTCGTACAAACCTTTGACGGAGACCTTGAGAATCATTGTCATAGTCAAACACAGTGCCTTGGATAATTATTTCATGTGGACCATCTCTTCGAGCATAACCAAATTGACGTAGGGCTAAAGCAGGATTATAAGTAATACCTCCTCTTATCCCCAGGAGTGGTACGTTAGAGAATTCTCCACAAAGGTCAATGATGATAACATTTTCTTTGGGTTGGGGACACCAATGGATGTCTGAATGGGAGAGCGACATTATCCTTTGAGACCATTTCAAATTTTGCTCATTCTTCAAGACTGATTGAGGAAGGTGTGAAATAAACCACCTAGATAATAAAGGTACGCAACACATGAGAGTCCCTTGCCTTTTCATAGTACGTGTGTGAAGGGAATGCAAAATGTCTCCAAGCAAGGTGGGCACAGGGTTATGAGTGAGAAATATCTTAACAACATTCATGTCTATGAATTGATCCGGATTAGGAAATAGCACCAAACCATAGATTAGTAATGCTAGAACATCTTCGAAAGCATGGACACTCATAGCTTTTAGGAATTCTTGGGCCTTATTTATCAGAAATTTGGCAAGTAAACCCTTAACTTCACTTCTTGTTACCCAATTAGTTTCAACGTCGGACTTTGTCATGTGTAAAGCCGCGGCAACCTCTTCAGACCTCGAAATCTTTTCTAAACCACTGAAAGGTGTTTGATCAAGGATAGGTATCCCAAGCAACCTGGAAAATTCTTCTAATGTGGGTACCAACTGATAATCTGGGAAGGTGAAGCAATGATGTTTAGGATCGAAGAACTGGAATAGAACTCTCATCATATCTTCCTTGAAACCGGTGGTAACTAAATTGAGGAGATAACCATGTTTCTTGATGAACTGAGCATGATCGGGAAGTTCCGACACTAAATCCTTGAGTTGAGGAGAGGTCGCTACAAAATTGATCCGGATGGTCTTCCTGGAAGCCATAGCCCTACAAAACAGAGCAAAGTTAAATCCCTAAGTCCTCGAAATGGTTAGTACAATGCCATGATGTCATGATGTTATGATGTTATGATGTCAAGTAAGTAACAAGCACAAACAAGTCACACCACAATCATTCCTAGGTTTTAAGGCTTGCATGAGTTCCATAGGTAAGTACCCTCCCCACTGAAGTTTGGTTGGTTCAACCTGTCCTAGAATAGTAACCGGGTTCTAGAAGGATCTCAAATCATTGACCTTTCCTTAAGTCCATTTCAGTGCAACACCAAGCGGTTGACCGAAATTTCCCTAAAGTCCAATCTCAAAGAGTGTAGTATCGAGTATCAACCAACCCCAGTCGGAACCGAAGTCAGTTATCTCACTACTTTCTAATGGCTAGGATGAGTCAATTAGGGTTCTAAAGGTCTGGTTAATGCTTTGATGACACCACGCAGACGCCAAATTTTTCCTCAAGTAAACATGAGGAACATCAGGACATCCAAAGTGTCACATTAACCGTAGCCATCATTTTAACCACTCCAGTATACGCCGGACAGTCGCGATGATCTCTTGCTACTTACCTAAGGTACACTAGATCCGGGTGTAGGATCTTTCACTCAAGCATAGAATACCCAAACAATCCCTTAAAAGTAAATCAGACAAAGAAACAATTCGAAAACATAAGTGATCTTATCTTTAAGGTAACCTCTCTTTTTAAGAGTCCCCAGCAGAGTCGCCAGTTCTGTGATACGGTGAACTGACTTTGTGTTTTTGCTTTGAAAAGCTATGTTGCGGATAGCAATAGTCGCCACCGACTTTTCTTTTATCCAATAAGGAAAGGCGGAAAAGAACAGGAAAGACCTTGATTAGATTTTGAGCTCGGGAGGTACATTATACAAAGGGAAGGTGTTAGCACCCTTTGTATCCATGGTTATCCATGGGCTCTTAATTGCTTAACTCACTTATGTTTTCCTTGTTTGGGAAAGTGTTTGAGAAATGTGGTGTGTTTAGAAAATATTTTGAAAGGAGAGTTTAACTTTGTAATGATTCTTGTACGAATGTATACAAAGTGTTTATCTCGTCTGATTTTGAAAGATGTTTAGAAAAATATAACTCAGCGATGATTCTGGTGCGAATGTATACCAAGTGGTGATTTTCTAAAAGATGTTTTGAAAAGTGTGAGGTATGAAAAGTATTTTAAGCTGTGAGCAAGCATTTAAGAGTTATACCTAACCAAGGTCTTTATAGGTATTTCCTATCCTTAGGAGGGTAAAACTGTCCTTACTATTGAGAAGTAAGTAGTCTTATCCTTTGGATGTAAAGGGACATCGTGGGGTCGTCGATTGGTCATTGAAGGCAACATTTGTAAGGATACCTTAGCATTCGAAGAGACGATCATCATTTAATCGTAGGCTACAACGAAGGGTCATCGAGGGACAAAGTCATATATTCGAAGGCAACGTTCGAGGGACAAGGTCATATATTCGAAGGACTATGATTTATCTTGTAGGGACATTGACCTTTTGATCGAAGGGACTATGACTTATCTGTTTAGGGATGATGATGATTTAATCTAAAGGGTCTTTGCTAAGGGTATCCCCACATTCGCGGGACATGACCGTAATATCGTAAGGCAACAAAGAGAGGGTTACCCTAGAGGTGCAAGTGTGGAAATGATTGGATTCAGATATATTATCTTAAATTAATGTATCTAAGTTCGATTATTTATCTTTCCATCCAATCCTATTAGCATACATGTAGACAGTTATATTCACAGTATGGAAAAATTAAAGTGCGAAAAATAAGAATACGTTATTACATGGCTTCGGGATGGGGGTACATAATTTAAAAGGGGATATAAAATATCTAAATCTTAATTAACGAGTACAAAATTAAAAGGGGCATACAAAATAATAAAACCTAATTAAACTAAAAGAAAGAAAAAAAAAAAAAAATATATATATATATATATATATATATATATATATATATATATATATATATATATATATATATATATAAATTAGATTTTTATTATTCAAAATAGCCCATTTTAATTAATTAAGTGATATATGAAAATTTAATTAATAAACTAGATTAAATTATATCCTAGTTTAAATAACTAATATAATATATTAATTAGAAAATTAATTAATGGGTTTTATTTTAATAATAGAAAAATAGTGGTGAATTAATTATAGTGGAAAAGGAGCTACCAACGAGCCATGTTGATCCATTCGTTATTTATTCGCCTTCATTAAAATATATATTAATTCTACATGAATTTTTCCATTTTGACACAACACCACCATGCATGTTACAGCTTTCTCTCTTACGGCAAGCTACTTTATTTTTTCTCATGCTGTTTCTTTCATGTGAATATAACAAACCTGTAACTTTATCTTATATCAAACCACACACATAAAATAAGATCATTTGTAATCATCATGCAATAATAAAAATAGTCATGCACAAATCAAGAAGCTTATATTATTTTACTCATGTATTAGTTATCTTTATTGCAAGTGATAATGATAAAACAAACCTTACACATACATGTTAAAGACAACCAAGGATTTATATTATCACCATTATATCATCATCATCATTATTATGTAATAACAACATATGAAATAAACATAATCATGCTAGAAACAACATTCATATAATAATAATTAAATGGCAGATATAATTCTTTAATCATGCAAACAGAATTTCTCCAACATGCTATGACATATCAAGAACAGATGCATACTTGAATAAAGCAATATCAACATCCACCAAACCATGAATACATCATCTCAATATATATATATATATATATATATATATATATATATATATATATATTAAACCAATATTATTCATGCATGAATTAAGGAGTATTGTAAGGTAATCATGTTGGATGCAAATTCCCTAATGAACACTTACTGGGGATTTGATTCTTCTAGCTTGCTCACTGTATGTGTGTTGTTCTTATTCAGGCTATGAGTGCTTTATGGTTGCTTCTCTTTTCCCTGCCCGTGAATCTTCTTGCTTCTGCCTTGCCTTGTGTATCTTCTTATGCTGTATCTCTCCTCTTTTTCGTCCTCCCTCTCGCTGCAGCCGTATGAAGTATTTATAATGGTGTGGATTAGGATTTAACCTTGCTAAATATTTGGATCCCTTCCTATACTTTAAGATCTCACCATATAATTTAGGAGAGTTAGCTCTAACATTTTGCACAATTAAAATTTAAATTTTTGTTATTAAATTAGAGCCAAAATTATTCTTATAAAACAAAACCATCATATGATAAATAATACTATGATTATTTATATATTTTTGGTTTGGATTTGGTCTTAAATATCTATTATTATAAATAAATATTTATACAAATATTATTATAAATAATGAATAATTTAAATGACTTTTAACAAATAAAAATTAATTTAAATTTTAGTTACATAATTGAATTAAAATTTAAACCTATTTCTATTTTTACTTTCATCATTTAAAAAAGATCAAAATTATTCTTACTTATATCAACCAAAATTATTTTATAATTTATGGGCTTTTAAAAAAATTTTACTCTTATAAATAAATTTTATTAAGTAAAAAACGTGAATTACTAAATAAATACTATTT
This sequence comes from Lathyrus oleraceus, assembly GCF_024323335.1. Classification (NCBI taxonomy): domain Eukaryota; kingdom Viridiplantae; phylum Streptophyta; class Magnoliopsida; order Fabales; family Fabaceae; genus Lathyrus; species Lathyrus oleraceus. The sequence goes on along the minus strand of NC_066583.1, from coordinate 503,978,943 downwards.
ATAAATAATGAATAAATGGAACATGAGTCACTAAATTATAAAAAATAGTTATTATAATTTAATGAGCTTTAACAAATAAAATTAATTTAAAATTTTAATTATACAATTAAAATTCAAATATATTTTTATTTATCATTAAATTAAAACTATTTTATTTATATATATATAATTTATTTATATCATACAGATAACCAAAATCATTATTATTTTTTATATCTGTATCACATAATAAATAAATTAAAATTTATAATTTATATGAGAATGTATGCTAATGAATGAATGCAAATGTGAAATGAATGCCATGCATGAATCAATTTATCATAAAAATTAACAGGCAAATTTTGGGGTATGACAACTGCCCCTGTTCAATATTCTTAAACTGAGAGAATTAGAATGGTATGTACGCCATTCGTGATCTGGAGGTGGAAGATTATTGAACACTTAGAATGCCCCAAAAATTTGCACTTGTTAATTAAAAGATAGTCTTGATGGAGATGGGCTTAAAGATGCTATCCAGAAAGTTTGATGATGAGAGCTTCAGAGTGCGTCGTACATTAGACCATATCTGAAGACATGGGTGTCACACTGGGTCGTACGCTATAATGAGTCATCCATTAGGTGATATTAGGGTGAGCTGAACCTGATGAGATAAGGATCAGAATGGGTCATACGTTAGACCGTATCTGAGTAGCAAAGTGAGCCGTCCGTTAGGCTGTATCTGGAGAAATAAAGATCAGAATGGACCGTACGCTAGATCGTATCTGAGTAGTAGAATGATTCGTCCGTTAGGCTGTATCTGGCGATAAAAAGTAGTCGTACGCTAGACTACATTTTAGAATGTACCGTACGCTAGGTAGTATCTGATGAGAAGAGCCAGACTGGGTCGTACACTAGACCGTATCTGAGTTGCAGAATGAGCCGTCCATTAGGCTGTTTCTGAGGATAAAAGATCAGAATGGATCATACGCTAGATTGTATCTGAGTAGCAGAATGAGTCGTCCATTAGGCTGTATCTGATGATAAAATGGGTAGTCATACGCTAGACTACATTTTAGAATGTATCGTATGCTAGGTAGTATCTGAGGGGATGAATATCCAAATGGGTCGTACGCTAGACCGTATTGGAACAGTTGAAGGAACCATACGTTAGGCTGAATCAGAATGAGCCGTACGTTAGGCTATATCTGATAATATTTGTATATGTTGTATTTGCAATAAATGTCTGGGATGGGCTTAAAGATGCCATCATTAGGAGGATATCAGAATGCTTGTCAGAATGAATATTCATATGGATTATATCTGAAAGATGTATCTGAATCTTGAATGTAATCGGTAAAGATATCCGTTTGAATGAATCTTTATTTTGACTGTATCAGGAGGATAATTAACCTGGAAAAAAAAAAGAGTTAGCCTCATGCCATGTCATGATGCATGAGATGTTTTATGCTCTTGAAAATAAATGCGAACATTGCATGCATGTATATGCTGTGAAATGATGCATTAATGAATTATACGTCTGAAATTTTTTGCCATGGGAAAATAAATCCCGATATTCTGGTTGGAGATATTTGTATTGATGACCCTTTCTTAGCTGGGGATATTTGATTTCTGTCTGATGGTAGAAATATTCAACAGAACCTGACTGGGGATAAAAGAGATGATCAGTCTGTCTAGTAGTGCCAATTTCTTCTGGGAATAACTGGTTTTGCTGGGGAATAGGATTTACAACCGGATTTGTTAGAACACATGGTTAAACCTTATCCTTGATCCTAAAGTCTTTTAGTAATTGCTATTTCTATTTTATGCATGTATTTTCGGTAAACATCAATCATATTCAAATGCATATATTAATTCGAATTAAATCAATGGACGTTTATGCAAACAAAACGGAGAAAGTAAAACAAATGTATCTTTTTGGAAATAAAATTGTATTGATTTTGAAAGAGAGCCTATAAACAAGCAATTTTAATACAAGGAGACAGAAATCCTAGTAAGAGGAAATTGTCAAGAAAGCAAAGAAAAAACAGCTATGAAAAAAAAGTCCTATTGATTTTAATTCTACTACTACTATTATGTCTTCAAGCATCTCATCTCTTGCTATCGGATAGAAGTGATTGGCTTGTTCAGTCTCTTTGGCTTTGGTGAAGCTGACCGAGAATCGGACATAGGCATACGCTTTAATCCCTAATTTTTGCCTGGACCGCCTTTTCAGGTTTTCAGTCCACCAGGATACCCTTTTTTGCCCAAGCCGCCTTTTCAGGTTTTCGACTTGCCGGGTGTACATTCGTTATTTATTCGCCTTCATTAAATATATATTAATTCTACATGGATTTTTCCATTTTGACACAACACCACCATGCATGTTACAGCTTTCTCTCTTACGGCAAGCTACTTTATTTTTCCTCATGCTGTTTCTTTCATGTGAATATAACAAACCTGTAACTTCATCTTATATCAAACCACACACATAAAATAAGATCATATGTAATCATCATGCAATAATAAAAATAGTCATGCACAAATCAAGAAGCTTATATTATTTTACTCATGTATTAGTTCTCTTTACTGCAAGTGATAATGATAAAACAAACCTTACACATACATGTTAAAGACAACCAAGGATTTATATTATCACCATTATATCATCATCATTATTATGTAATAACAACATGTGAAATAAACATAATCATGCTAGAAACAACACTCATATAATAATAATTAAATGGCAGATATAATTCTTTAATCATGCAAACAGAATTTCTCCAACATGCTATGACATATCAAGAACAGATGCATACTTGAATAAAGCAATATAAACATCCACCAAACCATGAATACGTCATCTCAATATATATATTAAACCAATATTATTCATGCATGAATTAAGGAGTATTGCAAGGTAATCATGCTGGATGCAAATTCCCTAATGAACACTTACTGGGGATTTGATTCTTCTAGTTTGCTCACTGTATGTGTGTTGTTCTTATTCAGGCTATGAGTGTTTTATGGTTGCTTCTCTTTTACCTGCCCGTGAATCTTCTTGCTTCTGCCTTGCCTTGTGTATCTTCTTCTACTGTATCTCTCCTCTTTTTCGTCCTCCCTCTCGCGGTTTTTTTACCGAGATAACCCAGTTTTTCAAAAAAAAACCCAAAATACCCCAGGTTTCAGAAAAATTCCCAAACTACCCCACTTTTAGGAGGAGGCACCAATTGAATTGGCGACTCCTCTTAAAACTTGAATGGAGGCGCCAATTCAATTGGCGACTCCCTTAAAAAAGCCTCAAATGACGAAACCTCCAACATGAAAGTTGTAGATCGTTTCAAGACAATGAATTTGGACATAAATTTTGTATCATTTGGAATTTTTATGAGAAATTTATGGGCAGATGAAGTTGGACTTCTGAGTTTTTCAACTATTATCTGACCTATAATGTTTTGTATTATCCCATGTGTTTCTTTTAGAATTATGAAATTTTGTCCAACATAACAATTGAATTAGACATATCAAATTTTCCAATGCACTTGGTCCCACCTCAAAATAATTAAAAATGAGTGAGTTAGGTCCTTACGAACTTGACCCAAAATTAGGGTTTCTGTCAAAATGACCTATAGTGTTTTGAAATGAATGATGAGCTTCCAAGTTTCAAATGGATTTTTGATGAACATGAAAGTTGTTCATATGGCGACTCTTCTTACAACTTGAATGGAGGCGCCAATTGGATTGGCTAGGGCAGGTGCCCTAGCCAATCCAATTGGCGCCTATGTGTAGGTTTTAAGAGTAGTCGCCAATTCAATTGGCGACTCCCTCATAAAATGCCTTTTTTGTCTTATAAATAGATACGTCATGTGACCAATTGTTCCACAACTCGTATAATCATTTGGCTATCATGTTTAGTGTTCGTCGTCGATACGGTAAGGTGATTTATGCGAGAGACAAACCTCAATTGCTGATGCTGTTTTGGAACATCACCACGTTCGATCAACTGAAGAGGGAGCTGGTTCGATGGTTAGACGGGAAAATACCAGAAGGGGAAAAAATTAGAAGTATTGAGAGACTTGACAGTATCTTTGGTTAGGTGCGAATGAAGACTGATAAGGATGCTAGGAAATGATGTTCGGTCGAGACGACATTAATTTGATTGTTGTAATCAGTTAGAATTATTTATGTTTTCAGATGTTTTGTACTGATGTTTGTTATGAAACTCGTTGTAACAAGAACTTAATGATATATAATGATTGATTGTTACAGAAATACAATGTTACAAAAAGCTTAAGATCTAGATGATGCTCCTTGATTGGGACAGTTGTTTTTGTTGTGTCCTGGTTGACGATAAATACTACATAATCTTATCATTTTATCTGTGGAATCCATCTCTGTTCTGATACGTGTGCTGTTTGGCTTTCCTTTCTTCTTTCTACGCATCTCTTCATTGTGCCAAACAATATCTCCTTCATATGGAGGCCAGTAATCCTCCATTGGTAGTACTGAAAAGCTTTGACTATATACATTCATGATGGTGTTGGCCTTGTACACATCAGATAAATGGTTGTAAGCGTCTTGACGAGTATAAGCGCATGCTGCAATGACATGGGAGCAAGGTATGCGGAAGGCCTGAAATTTTCCACAATCGCACCAACTTCTGTGTAGTCTAACAGCGTAGGCTAAATTTGGTCTCCCCTCGTTGTTGCCCATTGTTTCCTGGACGCTGAAATTTTGTCTATGACGGTCAAAGACTGTTACAGCGTGTGTCGTAGCTTTGATGCTCTCCTCTTTCATGACCTTCATGCAACACTCACTGAATACTTGTCCGGACATTAACACTGCACTCCATCTTTCACCTCTGGTTGCTAACATAGAAGCCAACCTATAATAGGTTGATCTTACCAAGGCGGTTATCGGCAGATTTCGAATTCCTTTGAAAACCCCGTTCATGCATTCCACAATGTTTGTTGTCATGTGGCCCCATCGACAACCACCGTCAAATGCTCTTGTCCACTGCTCTACTGGTATGTTATTTATCCATCTCCCTGCGTCTTCATTAGACAGTCTAATTTCATCACGATAATATTGAAATGACGGTTGAGTTAAAGCATACCCAGCATTCACCACCTTCTTGCGAAGATTCTTATCTTTTATAGCACGCATGAAGTTTTGTGCAATGTTGTAGCACCTCAAATTTGCACCTATCATTATACATACATTTTCATATTAGGTCATAGCATGTCATGATCCATTGCATAGCATTTGCATTGTTCCTCAGTTGCCTCAAGTGCAAGCAGTCAAGAATTAGGTCAAACTAATCTCCTGATCAGTCAATCAAGCAAGCAAAGGAATTTCTCATTGAATCAAGGCCTTGGGGTTTGTCCAACAAGTGCACATGGTTTGGAGGTCTATTTGAAGTGTTCATGTCAAGGGTCAAGGGCTCAGAGGTCAGCAGTTCATGCCCAGACAGTCAAAAACCCTAGAAAAGTCAACTGTCAGTCAAAGCAGTGGATGGTGGTCATTCTTGTGGAATTTGGGCACCATGGTCAATAATCAAGAGTTCATGCCACTTGGGACATCATTTGAAGTCAAGTTCTCAAGGAATCAGGGTTTGGAATTCATCAGTCAATGCATAATCAGACAAAAACCCTAATAGTCAACTGTTGGTCAATTGTCCATTTAATCAGAGATTTGATGATTGGAATTGGTTTGTGGGAGTTCATTCATGTCCAAATAGTCATCATACATCATGCCAAACACCATCATGGAAGAATTTGAAGCCAGATCATGAATTTCCCAAAACGGAAACTGGGCCTGTAACTGAAACCTGCCATAAATGGAAAGTTTTGATCCTCAAACTTACATCATGATACAAGCCTCAAATGAATTTTTGCCCAACATGAAAGTTGAAGATCTTGTTCTCCCATTTCCAAAAAGTCCTAGAACTCTCAATTCCCATGTGTGGTTGGCAAGTTATGATCGAATCGATTTCAAAAAATCTTGAACTTCAAAGGGCCATATCTCCCAAACCGTTTGGCCAAATTTGGTGGGGTTTTTTCCTACAAACCACATTTTTCATCCTCTTTCCAAAAATATAGATTTCATGACCTAAAACCTTACCAATCAAAATGGCATTTTTGGACCTTTTTCATTTAAAGTAAGTTTGACCAAGAGTTGACTTTTTGACTCAAGCATTTTTTCAGCATTTGGCCAGTTGGGACAGCTCATAAATGTCATTTAGAAGGTGTTTGCAAGGTCAAATTATGCAGAACATGTGAATCTTGTTTGGTTGTTTGAATTGTAAGAAAAGTACCATTGCACCATGCTTGTCCTTGTTGTCCACAACCATGCTTTGTACCAGCATCATTACAGCATTCTTGATCATTTTTGCTGTCAATTATAAACACATTCTGCAGCCATAACCAATAGTACACTTAGCCATGCTTGCTCATTTGAATTTTGGCAAAAGGACATGTCTAATTCATGAACCATACCTCTTACCTTGCCTTGTACTACTCTCACATAGCAGAATTTTGAGCCATTTTTTCTGTCATACACACACATAGGACAATGGAAAGCCTGCTGCAGCAGTCCAAGACCACACCTTGCTGTATAAATCAAAGAATAACCATGCCATGCTATAGTTAATGCAGCAGAATTCAGGATTTTCTGTCAACAAAAGGACAGCAACAGCAGCACTCAACAGCATATGGTAGGGGTACTTCCTGTCATGAGACTGGTAGCAGCAGGGACAGCATTGGCAGCAAAAAACCACAAAATCACTTGGCCAAGGAAAATGAGGCAAGGGCAGGCTGATTCAAAAAGGCTTTGCAACAAAAGCAAAAAACTAGCATTTTGCATCTACTTTCTTCTTCTGTCAAAAAACCATTAGCCACCAAACCAACATGACCTAACATCGAACCCCCTCCTCATTCACTCATGCTGAACCTAAATAGCATTCTAAAACCTATTTGCTTTGCCTATTCAAAACTTAACTTGCCATGCTTTCACAATCCAATTGACCCTGTTGAAACCTTGCAGCAACCTTCATTGAAGAACCCTGTCATAACACTGCAGCAGGAGGTTTGATTTCACCCTGCTCTCACTTGGCCTTGGCATTCTTCAAACTGGCTGTCAACAAAAACTTGGCTATGACCTAACCATCAGACCCTCTCCTCATTTTCTGTTATGAGCAAACCAAGACCAACTACAGACACTCTTGGCCATTCCTCAAAGAAACTTGCTAACTGCCCTTGATTTGCCTTGCACATGATCCTTCACCATTTTTTCTGCTATGAGAAACAAATAACCACCAACTCTGCAACAGAAAATCTTGTTTCACCTGGCCATTTTGCTTGGCATTTCACAAACCCTGCCACACCATAAAGTCACCACCAAGCAATCTTCAGTTTCCACACTTTCAAAACCTGGCCTTTGCACCACTTTGCCATTTGCACAAACCTGTCACCATTTTGGAAGTACCAGCAGAAACTACAAAATCACTTGGCCAAGGCAAATGAAAAGAGGCTGCTGAGATCAAAAAGAAAAAACCCCTGCTGTTAGCATTTGAATTTATCTGTCAAAAACACCATGGCATAAAAACAACACAGCAGAAAAAGAACATGGTGCTGAAGACTACATCTTGGTATTTCAAATCTCCTGTCAAGAAAGCATCCAAGTGACAACCCTTGTTTTGCATCACCATTGCCTTGCCAATACAACCAAATACACACCCTCCCTCATTTTCAACTTTGCCTTGCCTTGTGTGTCATAACTTGGCCACTTGCATTTTTTCAAAACCTGTCACAGCATAACACTGCAGCAAGCATTTCTTTGGCCATGTCCAAAACACACCTGTCATAAAACCAACTGCCAGCAGCACCTAGCCACTACATTCACCACCAATTCTTGGCCATTCCTCAAAATAACCTAACCAACAAAAACTCACCTCACTTGCAAAACCTGTCAAAACTGAAAAGCACCAAACCTGGCCTTTGCACCTTCCTAGTCCAGTCACCATTTTGAAAGTAGCAGCAACACCAACAGCCAATTTCATCTCATTCTCTAAAAATCCATCTTTGCATTTTTCAACTTGGACAGTCCATGATCTAAGCACTTCCAAGATGTCTTGAGCCATACCATCATCATTATCCATCATTGGCAAGCTGAAGGCACATCTGTTTTGGCAAGGCATCACAAAACAACACCAAGAACACAGACTGCCCTCCAAATTGGTAAGTTTTCAACTTCCACCATTTCTAAAATTGTTACATGTTCTGAATAGTCTTTTCAATGCTGAGTATCATGTTGTTTTCTTTTTTGAAAATGATTGCCTGTCCATGAAGAAATGATGAGATAAAGTTTGATGTTTGAAAATGTTTCTTGTGATTTCTTGTTGTATAGTTCAAATTGATGAAATTAGGGTTTGGATTGTTGTTGTATGGTGTTTGATGTTTACAATGATGTGCTCAATTGACATTTTTGGGAAGAATTGAGAAATCACAATTTTTGGATAAGAACCCTAATCCCAATTTGCCCAGATTTTGGTCCATTTTCGTGTGCATGACTTTTCTCCCTCCAGCCAATCAAAACATTTCATTTTCTGGACCAAAACACGGTCGTTTTGATAAGTGACTGGGTTATTTACCAAAATGCCATTTTCTCCATATAAATTCAATTAATTTCTTCAATAACTTCATCAATCTTCCAAAATTCACAACTTGCTCATTTTTGATCCAAATTGAATGGGATTTTTTGTGTTGTGTTCATCATGATCTCTACTTTTTATCATTATTTTTCCAGAATTTTTGGATGGATGGTTTTTAAATGGCCTTAGGGTTTATGACATGTGACCAAATTTTGTACACTTTGCCAAATCATTTGTGAAATGATGAAAATGTATCCAATGGCTCCCAAATTTTTTGTGCTTAAACTAGACACACTCATGGTGATTTTGGTGTAGAGTTTGTGAATTTATCATTTGTGGTTTGGGAGTTATGATTTTTTGAATTAGGGTGTGACAATTTGTGTCACACCATTGATGTCCAACTTCATGATTTTTGATACCATGCTTCTTGACCTCCAATGGATCTGATTTTTTGCATGAACCTACTCTTGTATGTCTAGTTTACTTGTGAATTTTCTTGGATTTATTTGAACAATTTTCCATTTGTTTGAGATTTTTCCTTCCTGCCTAGTCAAATATTGACTTTGTGTGACACATGTTCCCATTTCATTTGTGAAATTCTCATACTTTATTGGATGAACATGAAATTTTACATGAGATAACTAGACATCCTCATCTTTGCCATGGCTTTAGTCCCATTCATTTATCATACACCATTCTTGACTTATGATTTTTCTAAGTTGATGCATGTTTGGTTGACTTCTTTGGGCATGTTCAAATTGGCTTTGACTTTCTGATTTTCATTGACTGCCTTCCACTTGCCCAAATGGGATGAAATTTGACATGCTTACCATGCTATGTGTTAGGTTTGATCATGATTTGTTTGGTGATTTTTGGAAAATGTTTAGATTTCTTTTGAGTTAAGTCTTTCTGTTGACTTCTATGAGCTTCTGTTTGCCATGTTTTGACCTAAATGGTTCATGAAATGATGATAGTGATTGATATGAGTGTGAATCTAATTGGTTGTGTTTCCTAATGGTTTGAACATGATTTTGGATACTTGCCCCTTGCTGTTTGGACTTTCTCATTCACTTTTGACCCTAGGCTTGCCCTAGTGGTCCTGCTACTCACCTTTGAGTTTGTAATTTCAGGTTGACCATCAAATGGCCATTAAGACCAATTCTTTTTGAGCTTATCCAAGCATCATTGCCTAACCTCTTTGTTTTGTAGGTGGATTGGCTCACATGCCATAAGCCTTGTGCCTTGCACATCCATGTGCCTCCAATTGACTGTTGGTTTCTGTTTCTGTTTGTTTTGTTTGAAGTTGCATACTAACATCTGCTTGACTGTTTCAGGTGCTTTAGTTGCTTAGTTCCTTGTGAACTTTTTGCTTTGCTTTGCTTGTATAAGCAATTTGCATTGAGGTATGCCTCCTTTACTTCATGTAGTCTGGAAGACCTGGTCTGTTACTTGGCCAGGCAACTGTCTGAAGTCCTCCTTAAGAGGCAATGTTTGTGGATGTTTACTTTTGTCCCTGCATAGAGTCAAAGACCTCCTAAGTGAAGAGGCAATTGGTGGAAGGTAGGGATATGCAATCTATCCCCCACTATTCAGTGTGTCATCTGCTTTGCTCACACCATCGTGTTGATGCATTGCAGATACAAACCCAAGATCTTGTACAACTGTACAGTTGAGTCAGTTTTAATGTGTAGAAGGGTTCCCACTTTCTGAACCCACACATTCTTGTCTTGAGCTCTCCCAGGCCAGGGATAAGAGCTGTGAGGTCTCATCCTCACTTTATCCTTTCATCTGCTTCACCTTAGTCTCTCAATGGCAAGGTTAAGAGCAACATTCACCCCATTCCAGAGGTTTGTTTGTCAAGGTTGATATGACCCCTTGACTAAAACCTAGCCCTTGTTTGAGCCACTTGTTTGTGTATAGCGTGTGCTATCTGTGCTTGTAGGATTGTTTGACTTGCTTCCTGTGCAAGTTAGGATAGTTTGACTTGCTTCCTGTGCAAGTTAGGGTAGTTTGACTTGCTTCCTGTGCAAGTTAGGATAGTTTGACTTGCTTCCTGTGCAAGTTAGGATAGTTTGACTTGCTTCCTGTGCAAGTTAGGATAGTTTGACTTGCTTCCTGTGCAAGTTAGGATAGTTTGACTTGCTTCCTGTGCAAGTTAGGATAGTTTGACTTGCTTCCTGTGCAAGATAGGATTGTTTGACTTGCTTCCTGTGCAAGTTAGGTTTAGTTTAGACTTGCTTCCTGTGCAAGTAGGTTTTACTTGGCTTGCTCCCTGTGCAAGTTAAGTGTGTGTGTGGCTTGCTTCCTGTGTGAGCCATGCTTAGGATAGGTTGGCCCGCGTGCCGTTTAGCTAGAAACCATAACTTAGGATTGATTTTGCATGACAACATCTAGGCTCGAGTCGTAGTCTCCCTAGAGTTGTGTCTCCCTCTGTTATCTGGTTAGGCTAGTCCTTTGTCCCTGCGTAGGGGAACTACATCGCCCTGATCTTCACACCAGATGAAGTATGTAGGCAGGAGATTGAGCTGATCTCTCCGGGCGCCTTTTTTTTCTTTGTGTGTGTTGTCTGACCTTTGCTAGGCTCGAGTCCCTGACTCCTTAGCATTTGCTGTCTGTCTTGTTTGTGTGTGTTCGACAGTTATAGGCTGGGTCCCCGACTCCCTATCTATCTGTTATGTTGTTTAGGTTCGGATGTCAATGTAAGTCCAGTGATTGGCATTTGGGCTCCATGTTTGCCTCTTTGCGTGTGTTTAGGTTCGGATGTCAATGTAAGTCCAGTGATTGGCATTTGGGCTCCATGTTTGCCTCTTTGCGTGTGTTTAGGTTCGGATGTCAATGTAAGTCCAGTGATTGGCATTTGGGCTCCATGTTTGCCTCTTTGCGTGTGTTTAGGTTCGGCTGCTGATGTAAGTCCATCGATTGGCATTCAGGCTCCACGTTTGCCTGTGTTTTATTTAGTTGTGTGCGTGTCAGCCGAGCTACGAATGCTCTGATTCTTCTCTCGTCCGAGAAGATACGTATGCATAGGATGCGATATCCTAGCGAGCATGTGTCGTTTCCCCAGTCCGAACTACTTCGACTCTGATGTCTATGCCTGATAGACTAAGTAGGCCCAGGATGCGACATCCTGCCGAGTCAGTTTCAGTCAGTTTCTTTTGTCTCTTTTCAGCCAGTGTGTGTGTTTGAGCAGTGTTTAGCAACCATTTCCCTTCCTATTGTGCGTGGATCCCGTAGAGTACTACGGATGCGTAGGGGTGCTAATACCTTCCCTTCGCATAACCGACTCCCGAACCCATCCTCTTTGGTCGCGAGACCATGTTCTTTTCCCAGGTTTACTCTGAGCGTTTCCTTTCCCTCTTTTGGGATAAATAACGCACGGTGGCGGCTCTGTTGTTCTTTCTTTTCCCGCCGGTTTTTCGCGCGATGCGACAGCTGGCGACTCTGCTGGGGACATAGAGAAGTTGACCTATGCTGGTCCATCTTCCCTGAGCGAGTCTCTCCTAGCGCTCTTTAGGTTAGGGTTTTGGTTGCTTTGTGCTGTGTTTATTTATTGCATTCATTATTTACTGTTTGCATTCATTGTCTATTGTTTGCATTTATGTTTGCATTAATGTTTGCATTTATTCATCTGTTCACCTGGCTGGTTGTTTGTTTCTCTCTGTGTGGGGGGAAGAGTCAGTTGAGGTAAAAGGTCCAATACCCAGACCATGAGTGCAATCTAGGATACCTAGGAATAGAGTGATTCATGGGAAGCGGGTGGTATGGCGCCACTTAGCGGAACATTGATATCACGAGCAGTTCAGACCCTGGTGGGATGCTGTCGTTACATACTTCGGGTGTGTATATGACAGTATTCTGCGAAAGGTTATTTATGCTGCGTTTCTCTCAAGCTTTACCCTGGCCTAGACTACACCCGTGAGTGGGGAAGGATTATTTCATTACAGGTACCATTGGTGACTCGGTTCTGTTGGTGACTTGGTTCTGATGGTGACTTTGTGTTCAGACAGTGTTCAGTTAACCTTAAGTGGGATTTATGTTCCGATTTTGACTGAAGCTTCGACCTAGTGATCAGAGATTGCACAACCAGCCAGTCCAGTCTGCATCATGTGCATCATAGCATATTTATTTTTCAAAAGAAACGCAAAAAAAATCCAAAAAAAAAAAAGAAAAAGAAAAAAAAAGAAAAAAACTAATCCCTGCATGCATATCATTTCTCAGGTACATTCCCGAGCTTGTCTACTGATAGAGATGGCAACGGTCCCCGAGCCGAAGCGGAAGACCTGTTCCTACAGTTTCCACCGTGAGCCGTTGACTCCGCTAGCAGAGTTGGGTAGCCTCGTGACAGACGATCGACTGAAGAGTTTTGTCGGGCGGTATGGAGACATCTTGACAGTATTGAAGACGGTAGTAGATCCAGTGCCTCTGCAGACGCTACTACAGTTTTATGATCCAGAGCTCAGATGCTTCACTTTCCAGGATTACCAGCTTGCACCCACTCTCGAAGAGTATTCTATCCTATTGAGTATCCCTATTCAGCATCAGATTCCCTTCTTAGACGTCCCAAAGGAGGTTGACTTTAGATTGATTGCCAGAGCTCTCCACTTGGGTGTCAAGGAAGTCAGTGATAGTTGGAAGTCCAGTGGGGATGTTGTAGGATTGCCTTTGAAATTTCTGTTGAGGGTAGCTAGAGAAGAAGCAGAGAAGGGAAGTTGGGAAGCCTTTCATGCTCAGTTGGCCGTCATGATCTATGGGATCGTCTTATTTCCGAGTATGCCGAATTTTGTTGACTATGCTGCAGTCAGTATTTTCATTGGAAGAAATCCAGTTCCTACTCTATTAGCTGACACTTACTATGCTATTCACAGTAGGCATGGTAAGGGTGGGGCTATCAGGTGTTGTCTCCCACTTTTGCTCAGATGGTTCTTGTCTCTTTTGCCAGTCAGTGGACCTTTTGTGGATGCTCAGAGCACGCATAAATGGACTCAGAGGGTTATGTCTCTTACCTCCTATGATATCAGGTGGCAATCTTACCGGATGGATGTGTGTAACGTCATTATGAGCTGTGGAGGATTCCGTAATGTGCCACTCATAGGGACTAGGGGTTGCATCAATTACAACCCGGTTCTTTCTCTTCGCCAGTTGGGGTTTGTGATGAAAGGAAGACCACTTGAGGCTGAAGTAGCTGAGAGTGTGTATTTTGAGAAGAAGAGTGACCCAGCTAGATTGGAGCAGGTAGGGAGAGCTTGGAAGTCTATTGGTGTGAAGGATGGATCTGTCTTAGGGAAGAAGTTTGCCGTTGCTATGCCCGATTACACTGAGTGGGTCAAGAAGAGAGTGGAAACTTTGCTGCTACCCTATGATAGGATGGAGCCGTTGCAGGAGCAACCACCCTTGATCCTTGCTGATAGTGTACCTGTTGAGCACTATAAGCAAGCCCTGATGGAGAATCGTCGTTTGAGAGAGAAGGAGCAAGACACTCAGATGGAGCTGTACAAAGCCAAAGCTGATAAGCTGCACTTGGCCCATCAACTCAGGGAGGTGCAAGGAGAGGATGCTAGCAGAGCAAGAGGTAAGAAGAGATCCTACGAGGAGATGGAGAGTATGTTAGATGCAGAACACCGGGAGCGCTTGAGGCTGCAGAGGGCAGAAGCCAGTTATCAGAAGAAGATCAGAGACTTGGAGAAGCAACTCAGAGATAAAGACATCCAGTTGAAGAAGGAGGTAGACTTGAGACAGAAGTCAGAGGATTATCTTGAAGGAGAAGTCTTGGAGCTGAGAAGACAGTTGGAAGAGAGGATCACTCCTTTACCAGATTGTTCAGAATGCTCGCTGTTGATAGACCAGTGCCATTACCTGAAGACCCTCATTCCGGAAGACCGTCTGTCTTAGTTTGTATCTCTGATTGTATTTTGTTGAATCACCTCCAGGCTTGTTGGATGGGATTCATTTGCGTGTAAGCCATCTCTTGGATCTTTTGTTAAGAATCACCTCCAGGCTTGTTGGATGGGATTCTTTCTCTTTGTACGTTGTTTATTCAGATATTCTGTCGACATTGGTTGTATGCCTTTTTACCCTTATGTATGTCAGCATTTCCCTGTATCTGTTTGTCCTCTTGTTGCTGCAGGTTGCCATCTTTTCAGGATGGGTCAGGCTCTTTGAATGCCTGAGAAATGAGCATATCATGTGCATCATACGCATCATTAGCATCATACTCATATCATTTTGCATAACAGGTGTTCTTGATCGTGACTTCTCACTCTTGGTTCCTGTTCAGGCAGGATAGCTGATCAACGTCCGCACCGCTACTCAACAAGACTGAATCAACAGAGAAGTATGGATCAATTTCAAGCGGAGTTGGCTGAGATGAAGGCTAGCATGGCCCAGTTTATGAATATGATGCAAGGGGTTGCGCAAGGTCAAGAAGAACTTCGAGCTATGGTTCAGAGACAAGAGGCTGCAAATCCACCGATCAACAATGCTCCGCCAGAGGGAGGCCCGGTCGATGATAACAATATTGCTGCTGCTGTACCCGTCAACAACTATGCTGTAGGTGATGAGTTAGGGGGTATTCGAATCAACGGTCAACCTATTGTTCCAGATGCCGCTAATGCCAGAGTAGTCCGTGCTCCGGCCCGCAATCCTGTTCCGATTGTTGACAGACAAGAGGATTTGTTCTCTCTGCTCAGTGAAGACGAAGACGTTCTGGGAAGGGTTAATGAGAGAGATCGTAAAGTTGAAGCTCTTGCTGAGAAGATCCGTGCTATGGAAAGTCAGAATTCTCTCGGTTTTGATGTTACAATATGGGGCTGGTAGAAGGTTTGAGAATCCCCCACAAGTTCAAAGCACCGTCCTTCGACAAATACAACGGTACTTCTTGCCCTCGCACCCATGTGCAGGCTTACTACAGAAAAATCTCTGCGTATACCGATGATGAAAAGATGTGGATGTATTTTTTCCAAGATAGTCTATCTGGGGCTTCTTTGGACTGGTACATGGAGTTGAAGAGAGATTCGATCCGATGCTGGAGAGATCTGGGTGAGGCCTTCCTCAGACAGTACAAACATAACATGGACATGGCACCGAGCCGGACTCAGCTGCAGAGTCTTTGTCAGAAATCCAATGAAAGCTTCAAGGAGTATGCCCAGAGGTGGCGTGAACTGGCTGCTAGAGTTCAACCCCCTATGCTGGAGAGGGAGTTGACAGATATGTTTATTGGTACTCTTCAAGGTGTGTTTATGGACCGGATGGGGAGTTGCCCGTTCAGTAGTTTTTCTGATGTTGTCATTTGTGGAGAAAGGACTGAGAGTCTAATCAAAGCTGGTAGGATCCATGATGCTGGTTCCTCGTCTTCATTAAAGAAACCCTTCTCCGGGGCACCTCGCCGTAGAGAAGGAGAGACCAATGTTGTGCAGCACAGAGGGGGTGTGTACAGAACGAATGCTAACAGAGATCAATATCGTCCAGTAGCTGCAGTGACTATTCCGGCACCTCAACCTCGTCAACAACAACAACCAAGAGTTCAACAACCGCAGCAACAACAACAACAGCAGCGTCCTTATCAGCCCAGACAGAAATTGCAGGCTGATAGAAGATTTGATCCTTTGCCCATGTCTTACACAGAATTATTACCCGAACTACTCAAGTTGGGGATGATTGAGTTGCGTACAATGGCTCCGCCTACAGTGCTGCCTCCCGGCTATGATGCTAATGTTAGATGTGACTTTCATTCTGGGGCACCAGGCCACCATACTGAGAAGTGTCGAGCTCTCCAGCACAAGGTTCAAGATTTGATCGATGCCAAGGCGATCAACTTCGCTCCAGTGCCTAATGTCGTAAACAACCCTATGCCTCAGCATGGTGGGCATAGAGTGAACAATATTGAAGGGAAAGAAGCTGAAGATCTGGTTGTTAATGTTGATGATGTTCAGACTTCTCTGCTAGTTGTAAAGGGTCGTCTGCTGAATGGGGGTGTCTACCCGGGCTGTGATGAAGATTGTTTGGGCTGTGCAGAATCTGAGAATGGTTGCGACCAGTTGAGGACCGGTATCCAGGGTATGATGGATGAAGGTTGTTTGCAATTCAGTAGGGCTGTAAAAGATCGTGGAACAGCGTCAACTATCACCATTTACTTTAAACCGTCTGAAGAACGTGGACAAAGGATTGTCAGTGCACCTGCAGCAAATGGTACCCCAGTTACCATTCCCGTGCCTGTAACCATCAGTGTTCCAACTGCTACCGCTGCATCTGGAAGAAGGGTTGTTGAGAATAGTAAAGCTGTGCCGTGGAAGTATGATAATGCTCACCGCAGTTACAGAAGGGCTGAAAGTCAGACAAGACCAGTGAATCAAACTCCAGTGACAATTGGTTTACCGAATAGAGTTCCTGCAACTGTTGGTCCGACTGTGGATAATGTGGGGGGTCCAGGAGGTTTTACCAGAAGCGGTCGCCTGTTCGCACCGCAGCCTTTGAGGGACAATAATGCTGAGGCTCTTGCCAGAGCAAAGGGTAAGCAAGCTGTGGTTGAGGAAGAACCTGTTCAGAAAGAAGCGCCCGAGGGGTCATTTGAGAAGGACGTGGAGGAGTTTATGAAGATAATCAAGAAGAGTGACTACAAGATTGTAGACCAGTTGAATCAAACTCCGTCCAAGATTTCTATACTTTCACTGTTGATGTGCTCTGAGGCGCACCGTAATGCCCTGCTGAAGATGTTGAACCTGGCTTACGTGCCTCAGGAAATTTCTGTCAATCAACTGGAGGGTGTGATGGCCAATGTGAGCACCAGACATGGTGTGGGTTTTACCAACTTGGACTTACCGCCTGAAGGGCGAAACCATAACAAAGCCTTGCACATTACCATGGAGTGCAAGGGGGCAGTGTTGTCGCACGTATTGGTAGACACCGGGTCGTCATTGAATGTGTTGCCTAAGCAGATTCTGAGGAAGATTGATGCAGAAGGTTTTGTGCTTAATCCCAGTGACCTGATCGTTCGTGCTTTCGACGGATCCAAACGTTCTGTGTGTGGAGAAGTTACCATGCCTGTGAAGATAGGTCCTGAGGTATTCGATATCATCTTCTATGTTATGGACATCCAGCCTGCCTATAGTTGTTTGTTGGGGCGTCCATGGATTCATGCAGCAGGGGCAGTCTCGTCGACTCTCCATCAAAAGCTCAAATATGTCTGGAACGGTCAGATTGTAACTGTGTGCGGTGAAGAAGAGATTCTGGTGAGTCACCTATCCTCGTTCAAATATGTTGAGGTGGATGGCGAGATCCACGAAACCTTATGCCAGGCGTTTGAGACTGTGGCTCTTGAGAAAGTGGCGTATGCTGAGCAGAGGAAGCCGGGCGTTTCAATTACTTCTTACAAGCAGGCTAAGAAGGTTGTTGATTCTGGCAAAACTGAAGGCTGGGGCAAGATGGTGGATTTGCCGGTTAAAGAAGACAAATTTGGTGTTGGTTATGAGCCTCTCCTAGCAGAGCAGAATGGTCAAGCGGGTCCGAGTACCTTTACCAGCGCTGGGCTGATGAATCATGGCGACGTCTCTGCAACCAGTAGTGAAGACTGTGACAGTGACTGTAATCTGGACAACTGGGTTCGCCCGTGTGCACCAGGGGGGTCTATCAACAACTGGACGGCTGAAGAAGTGGTTCAAGTTACTCTTCTAACAGAGTAATTTTCTGTTGTTTTGTCATTTTGCATGAAAATCCTACGTTCTGCCCAAGGCGTAGTGATTCATTTTTGTAGGGCCTCATCATGTTTTAATGATTATCATTAATGAAGGACATTTTTTGAACAAATTTTGTGATCCCCGTCTTTCTGTTTTTTGTTTTCACCTTTTTTCAAAACAATAAAAATGGCAATGTTTTTGTTTTTGTGACTTCTTGAACTCTTTTTCTAAAACAAAGCATTAAACATGCAGAAGCGATCTTAAGGCATTCACTATGAACGATTCTGTTATGGCTCAGTATGATTTCGATAATCCCATATACCAAGCTGAAGAGGAGAGTGAGGAAGACTGTGAACTCCCCGCAGAATTAGCCAGATTGCTGAAGCAGGAGGAAAGGGTCATCCAACCTCATCAGGAGGAGTTGGAAACTATTAATCTGGGTACTGAGGACGACAAAAAGGAAATCCAGATCGGGGCTACTTTAGAGGACTCTGTCAAGAGGAGGCTGATTGAGATGCTGAGAGAATATGTGGAAGTGTTCGCCTGGTCGTACCAAGATATGCCTGGTTTAGATACAGATATTGTGATGCACCGATTACCTCTTAGAGAAGGATGTCCTTCAGTCAAGCAGAAGCTTCGTAGAACGAGTCCTGACATGGCAACTAAGATCAAGGAAGAGGTTCAGAAGCAGTGGGATGCAGGTTTTCTGGCTGTTACAAGTTATCCGCCGTGGGTGGCCAACATCGTTCCTGTGCCGAAGAAGGATGGTAAAGTCAGAATGTGTGTCGATTACCGGGATTTGAATAGAGCGAGTCCGAAAGATGATTTCCCATTACCTCACATTGATGTATTGGTTGATAATACGGCTCAATCTTCGGTATTCTCTTTCATGGATGGTTTCTCCGGATATAATCAGATCAAGATGGCGCCAGAGGACATGGAAAAGACGACATTCATTACACCTTGGGGCACGTTCTGCTATAAGGTGATGCCGTTTGGGCTAAAGAATGCTGGTGCTACCTATCAGAGGGCAATGACGACTCTTTTTCATGACATGATGCACAAAGAAATTGAAGTGTACGTAGATGATATGATTGCGAAGTCGCGGACAGAAGAGGAGCACTTGGTTAATTTGCAGAAGTTGTTTGACAGACTGGTCAAGTTCAAGCTGAGGTTGAATCCGAACAAGTGTACGTTCGGGGTGAGATCAGGGAAGCTGCTAGGCTTCATTGTCAGCGAGAAAGGGATTGAGGTTGATCCAGCAAAAGTCAAAGCTATTCAAGAGATGCCTGAACCGAAAACGGAGAAGCAAGTCCGTGGGTTTTTAGGGAGGTTGAACTACATTGCAAGGTTCATATCTCATCTAACTGCTACATGTGAACCGATTTTCAAACTGCTTAGAAAGAATCAAGCAATCAAGTGGAATGATGATTGTCAGAAAGCTTTTGACAAGATTAAGGAGTATTTGCAGAAACCTCCGATCCTTATACCTCCAGTTCCAGGGAGACCTCTGATAATGTACCTGTCAGTGACTGAGAACTCGATGGGGTGTGTATTGGGACAGCATGACGAGTCTGGTCGAAAAGAGCATGCCATATACTACCTTAGCAAAAAGTTTACCGACTGTGAAACAAGATATTCACTGCTCGAGAAAACTTGCTGTGCTTTGGCCTGGGCTGCTCGCCGACTAAGACAGTATATGTTGAACCATACCACTTTGTTGATTTCTAAGATGGATCCAGTGAAGTACATCTTTGAGAAACCAGCTCTCACCGGACGTGTTGCCCGTTGGCAGATGATTTTAACAGAATACGACATTCAGTACACGTCCCAGAAGGCCATCAAAGGTAGTATTCTGTCAGACTACCTCGCCGAGCAACCGATCGAAGATTATCAGCCTATGATGTTTGAATTTCCTGATGAAGACATCATGTATCTGAAGATGAAAGATTGCGAAGAGCCTCTTGTCGAGGAAGGACCGGACCCGGATGACAAATGGACACTGATGTTTGATGGGGCTGTGAATATGAATGGTAATGGTGTTGGGGCAGTATTGATCAATCCTAAAGGTGCTCATATACCTTTTTCTGCCAGATTGACGTTTGACGTCACCAACAACGAAGCTGAGTATGAGGCTTGTATCATGGGGATAGAAGAAGCCATTGATCTGAGGATCAAAACTCTTGATATATTTGGAGATTCCGCTCTAGTGGTCAATCAAGTCAATGGAGATTGGAATACGAACCAGCCGCATTTGATTCCGTATAGAGATTACA
Source organism: Lathyrus oleraceus (assembly GCF_024323335.1). Classification (NCBI taxonomy): domain Eukaryota; kingdom Viridiplantae; phylum Streptophyta; class Magnoliopsida; order Fabales; family Fabaceae; genus Lathyrus; species Lathyrus oleraceus. The sequence continues at coordinate 503,958,370 of NC_066583.1, read as the reverse complement.
CCAGAAGAATTCTGACGTTCTTCAAGAAAGTGAAGTTGTATCATGTCCCCCGGGATGAGAATCAAATGGCGGATGCTTTGGCAACTTTGTCGTCTATGATCAAAGTTCATTGGTGGAATCATGTGCCACATGTTGCGGTGAATCGACTTGAGAGGCCTGCGTATGTGTTTGCAGCCGAGTCTGTTGTGATTGATGAGAAGCCGTGGTATTATGACATCAAGAATTTCCTCAAGACTCAGGAGTATCCTGAAGGTGCGTCGAAGAATGACAAGAAAACCCTGAGGAGGCTAGCTGGAAGCTTCTACTTGAATCAGGATGATGTGTTGTATAAGAGAAACTTTGACATGGTCTTGCTCAGATGCGTGGACAGACCCGAGGCGGACATGTTAATGCAGGAAGTTCATGAAGGTTCCTTCGGTACTCATGCCGGCGGACATGCAATGGCTAAGAAATTGTTGAGAGCGGGTTATTACTGGATGACTATGGAATCCGATTGTTTCAAGTATGCTCGGAAATGCCATAAGTGTCAAATCTATGCTGATAAGGTGCACGTACCACCAAGCCCTCTGAATATCATGAATTCGCCTTGGCCGTTTGCCATGTGGGGCATTGATATGATTGGGAAGATTGAGCCTACTGCTTCGAATGGACATCGCTTCATCTTGGTTGCGATTGATTATTTCACCAAGTGGGTGGAAGCAGCTTCCTATGCTAACGTTACCAAACAAGTGGTTACCCGGTTCATCAAGAAAGAAATCATCTGTCGTTATGGAGTTCCCGAGAGAATCATCACTGACAATGGTTCGAATCTCAACAACAAGATGATGAAAGAGCTTTGTAAAGATTTCAAGATTGAACATCACAATTCTTCCCCTTACAGACCGAAGATGAATGGTGCTGTAGAAGCGGCAAACAAGAACATCAAGAAGATTGTGCAGAAGATGGTCGTTACGTACAAGGATTGGCATGAGATGCTGCCTTTCGCTTTGCATGGGTACCGTACCTCAGTACGTACGTCGACCGGGGCAACCCCTTACTCCCTTGTGTATGGTATGGAAGCTGTCCTACCTGTTGAAGTGGAGATTCCTTCTCTGAGAGTTTTATTGGATGTCAAGCTGGACGAAGCCGAGTGGATTCGTACAAGGTTTAACGAGTTGAGCCTTATTGAGGAGAGACGGTTAGCAGCTGTCTGCCATGGACAGTTGTATCAGCGAAGGATGAAGCGAGCCTTTGATCAGAAAGTGCGTCCTCGAAGCTATCAAGTCGGTGATCTAGTTTTGAAGAGGATCCTCCCTCCCGGTACAGATAACAGGGGCAAGTGGACTCCTAATTATGAAGGTCCGTATGTTGTGAAGAAGGTTTTCTCCGGTGGGGCCTTGATGCTTACAACTATGGATGGTGAAGATTTTCCGTCTCCTGTCAACTCAGATGTAGTCAAAAAATACTTCGCATAAATTGACCCGCTGGACAAAAGAAAAAGAAGTCCAGGCAAAAAAGGGCATCCCGGCGAACCAAAAAACAGAAAAAAGGTTCGGGCAAAAATTAGGGATAAAATGAAAAGAATTTGTACACCCGGTAAGTCGAAAACCCGCAAGGGCGGCTTAGGCAAAAATGGGTATCCCGGTGGATTGAAAACCCGAAAGGGCGATCCAGGCAAAAGTTAGGGATTAAAGCGAAGACTACAGTCTGAATTATCTGTACTTCATCAAGCTTTGTCGTCTGCCATCTCGAAAGATGTGATCTGTCCAGTCATTCTTCTCAGAAAGCAAGGAGTGGGGAAGAAAACTGATGATCTGTGAGTTATAACAGAATTGGGAAATAGTGGATGTCGTGTCCACATTGCCATTAGGATAGATTTTTCCTTTTGTACGCAATTACCTCTTTCTAGGAATTGCTTCCTAATGTATTCGCCTCTTCAGGCACATTTTCAATCAATAAAAGTCGTTATTCAGATAAATAGCTTTTCTGTTTTTATTTTTACTGTTTTGTTTGCAAAATGTCCGAATTTTTGATAAGCATTGCATATAAGAACATGGAGGCTACACAATAGCTTGCAGGATGACGAAACATTTGAAAATCATTTTGAATGTTGAGGACATTTGAGCGTATCTTGTCCATGTACCCCCTGGGGGCATTTTGGTGTGCTGTTTTTTAGATTGGCATCTGTGAGGACGTTTTCTCAGCAGATTTTTTCCCCAAGCAAGTTTGGAAGCTATCAGAGCTATGTTCCCCCGCGAAGACGTCTGTGGATAGTACCTTCTATTCCCCAACAGATCTAAGGATTGCCTATCCCCAGCAGGCCTGTATTTGCCATTTCCTCCCCAAGTGAGGCAGGTTCATTGAAATTTATCTCCAGTATTTATCCTACCTGTGGACTGAAGGATATCCCCAGCGGAATTTATCTTTCCCCGGCAGCAGTGCTATTCTTCAACGTAAGTGTGAAGTCGCTTTACCGTTCCCCGAGCAGAGTTCCCCGCAGAATAGTTCCCCAAGAGGAGTCTCCCCACAGAGTCAGAGTATCTGATCATTTTGGCTCCTTAGCCAGGGCTCATTTGCATTTTGCATGTAGTAATCATTGCACCCTCAAAAAAAATTGCGTAGCATTCCCATTCAATATGGAGCATTACGCCATAGAAAATTCAAACATATGCATTCATGTGTTAACTTCACCAGACCGTATCCCCGGCAGAGGCGGATCATTTTGGTTCAACATTTGCACCAAGACTGCTACAGTTGCTCTTAACAGCATTCAGAGTTGTTTATTCCCCACAGAGGTTTATTTCCTCACCCGATGGTGACAGAGGTTTATTTCCTCACCCGATGGTGACAGAGGTTTATTTCCTCACCCGATGGTGACAGAAAGTTTGTTTCTCTTCAGTGAGACCCCCAGCAAGTGGTCAACCTTGCCTTAACAGATCTAAGATGTCGTTCTCGTGATGCCGGTAAGTGTCATGCCAGCACCCACGTGTGTTTTCTTTGTTTGGTGTCGGTAAACACCCTTGTTTCGGTGTCTGTAAACATCGAGTATTCGCTACAGTCATCAGTAAATGTCTGGTCGTCATCTTTGTTTGGTGTCGGTAAACACCATTGTTTCGGTGTCTGTAAACATCAAGTCTTACTCCAGTCATCGGTAAATGTCTGGTCATTTTTGATGTCGGTAAACATCATCTTTCGATGTCAGTAAACATCGAGTCTTTTCCTCAGTCATCGGTAAATGTCTGATAATCCCCAACTAGAAATCCCCAGTAGAGTCATATGTAAATGTCCTATCTGGTTTCCAGTTACAAATATTCGTATCTCCCCACTAAACTTCTCGTTCCCAGTCATCGGTAAATGTCTGGTCATTTCTTTGGATGTCGGTAAACATCACCTTTCGATGTCGGTAAACATCGTGTCCCACCCCAGTCATCGGTAAATGTCTGTCTTTCTTTTGATGTCGGTAAACATCATCTTTCGATGTCAGTAAACGTCGAGTCTCATCCCAGTCATCGGTAAATGTCTGGTCAACAAAATCAAAATCCCCAGAAGTCGTCGGTAAACGTCTTGTCTGGTATCACCACAAAGATGTTGTTCCTCCCCAAGTGGAGATGCCATCGGTAAATGGCCCAGCTTTCTTCGATATCGGTAAATATCGAATTCCCAGTTGCAGCAGCCATCGGTAAATGGTCTTGCTAAGTTGACATCGGTAAATGTCAAGTTTCTTTGAAGCCACCATTGGTAAATGGTCTTGCTTCCTTTCTACATCAAAATCTGTTTCCCAGCAGCCATCGGTAAATGGTCTGGCTGAAGTTGATATCGGTAAATATCAAATTCTAACCATCGGTAAATGGTTTTGCTTTTCAGAAGTTTGTTTTCCCCAGCCGCCATCGGTAAATGGTCGCGCTGAAGTTGATATCGGTAAATGTCAAGGTCCCAGTTCTAACCATCGGCAAATGGTTTTGTTTTTCTGAAGTTTGTTGTTTCCCAGCCGCCATCGGTAAATGGTCGTGTTGAAGTTGATATCAGTAAATATCAAGATTCCAGCTCCTCAACCATCGGTAAATGGTTTTGCTTTTCTGAAGCTGTCATGCAGTTTGTCATCGGTAAATGACGTGGTTCTTTTGTATTATATCCAGTCTGTGCAAATTCTACGGTTCTTTGGTATTCAATCCCTGTTTACCCTGAAAGTCTGACAGCCATCGCTATCATCCATTCGGGTTCCCAGCTGATTGAATAGGGGCAGCTGTAGCACCTCAAATTTGCACCTATCATTATACATACATTTTCATATTAGGTCATAGCATGTCATGATCCATTGCATAGCATTTGCATTGTTCCTCAGTTGCCTCAAGTGCAAGCAGTCAAGAATTAGGTCAAACTAATCTCCTGATCAGTCAATCAAGCAAGCAAAGGAATTTCTCATTGAATCAAGGCCTTGGGGTTTGTCCAACAAGTGCACATGGTTTGGAGGTCTATTTGAAGTGTTCATGTCAAGGGTCAAGGGCTCAGAGGTCAGCAGTTCATGCCCAGACAGTCAAAAACCCTAGAAAAGTCAACTGTCAGTCAAAGCAGTGGATGGTGGTCATTCTTGTGGAATTTGGGCACCATGGTCAATAATCAAGAGTTCATGCCACTTGGGACATCATTTGAAGTCAAGTTCTCAAGGAATCAGGGTTTGGAATTCATCAGTCAATGCATAATCAGACAAAAACCCTAATAGTCAACTGTTGGTCAATTGTCCATTTAATCAGAGATTTGATGATTGGAATTGGTTTGTGGGAGTTCATTCATGTCCAAATAGTCATCATACATCATGCCAAACACCATCATGGAAGAATTTGAAGCCAGATCATGAATTTCCCAAAACGGAAACTGGGCCTGTAACTGAAACCTGCCATAAATGGAAAGTTTTGATCCTCAAACTTACATCATGATACAAGCCTCAAATGAATTTTTGCCCAACATGAAAGTTGAAGATCTTGTTCTCCCATTTCCAAAAAGTCCTAGAACTCTCAATTCCCATGTGTGGTTGGCAAGTTATGATCGAATCGATTTCAAAAAATCTTGAACTTCAAAGGGCCATATCTCCCAAACCGTTTGGCCAAATTTGGTGGGGTTTTTTCCTACAAACCACATTTTTCATCCTCTTTCCAAAAATATAGATTTCATGACCTAAAACCTTACCAATCAAAATGGCATTTTTGGACCTTTTTCATTTAAAGTAAGTTTGACCAAGAGTTGACTTTTTGACTCAAGCATTTTTTCAGCATTTGGCCAGTTGGGACAGCTCATAAATGTCATTTAGAAGGTGTTTGCAAGGTCAAATTATGCAGAACATGTGAATCTTGTTTGGTTGTTTGAATTGTAAGAAAAGTACCATTGCACCATGCTTGTCCTTGTTGTCCACAACCATGCTTTGTACCAGCATCATTACAGCATTCTTGATCATTTTTGCTGTCAATTATAAACACATTCTGCAGCCATAACCAATAGTACACTTAGCCATGCTTGCTCATTTGAATTTTGGCAAAAGGACATGTCTAATTCATGAACCATACCTCTTACCTTGCCTTGTACTACTCTCACATAGCAGAATTTTGAGCCATTTTTTCTGTCATACACACACATAGGACAATGGAAAGCCTGCTGCAGCAGTCCAAGACCACACCTTGCTGTATAAATCAAAGAATAACCATGCCATGCTATAGTTAATGCAGCAGAATTCAGGATTTTCTGTCAACAAAAGGACAGCAACAGCAGCACTCAACAGCATATGGTAGGGGTACTTCCTGTCATGAGACTGGTAGCAGCAGGGACAGCATTGGCAGCAAAAAACCACAAAATCACTTGGCCAAGGAAAATGAGGCAAGGGCAGGCTGATTCAAAAAGGCTTTGCAACAAAAGCAAAAAACTAGCATTTTGCATCTACTTTCTTCTTCTGTCAAAAAACCATTAGCCACCAAACCAACATGACCTAACATCGAACCCCCTCCTCATTCACTCATGCTGAACCTAAATAGCATTCTAAAACCTATTTGCTTTGCCTATTCAAAACTTAACTTGCCATGCTTTCACAATCCAATTGACCCTGTTGAAACCTTGCAGCAACCTTCATTGAAGAACCCTGTCATAACACTGCAGCAGGAGGTTTGATTTCACCCTGCTCTCACTTGGCCTTGGCATTCTTCAAACTGGCTGTCAACAAAAACTTGGCTATGACCTAACCATCAGACCCTCTCCTCATTTTCTGTTATGAGCAAACCAAGACCAACTACAGACACTCTTGGCCATTCCTCAAAGAAACTTGCTAACTGCCCTTGATTTGCCTTGCACATGATCCTTCACCATTTTTTCTGCTATGAGAAACAAATAACCACCAACTCTGCAACAGAAAATCTTGTTTCACCTGGCCATTTTGCTTGGCATTTCACAAACCCTGCCACACCATAAAGTCACCACCAAGCAATCTTCAGTTTCCACACTTTCAAAACCTGGCCTTTGCACCACTTTGCCATTTGCACAAACCTGTCACCATTTTGGAAGTACCAGCAGAAACTACAAAATCACTTGGCCAAGGCAAATGAAAAGAGGCTGCTGAGATCAAAAAGAAAAAACCCCTGCTGTTAGCATTTGAATTTATCTGTCAAAAACACCATGGCATAAAAACAACACAGCAGAAAAAGAACATGGTGCTGAAGACTACATCTTGGTATTTCAAATCTCCTGTCAAGAAAGCATCCAAGTGACAACCCTTGTTTTGCATCACCATTGCCTTGCCAATACAACCAAATACACACCCTCCCTCATTTTCAACTTTGCCTTGCCTTGTGTGTCATAACTTGGCCACTTGCATTTTTTCAAAACCTGTCACAGCATAACACTGCAGCAAGCATTTCTTTGGCCATGTCCAAAACACACCTGTCATAAAACCAACTGCCAGCAGCACCTAGCCACTACATTCACCACCAATTCTTGGCCATTCCTCAAAATAACCTAACCAACAAAAACTCACCTCACTTGCAAAACCTGTCAAAACTGAAAAGCACCAAACCTGGCCTTTGCACCTTCCTAGTCCAGTCACCATTTTGAAAGTAGCAGCAACACCAACAGCCAATTTCATCTCATTCTCTAAAAATCCATCTTTGCATTTTTCAACTTGGACAGTCCATGATCTAAGCACTTCCAAGATGTCTTGAGCCATACCATCATCATTATCCATCATTGGCAAGCTGAAGGCACATCTGTTTTGGCAAGGCATCACAAAACAACACCAAGAACACAGACTGCCCTCCAAATTGGTAAGTTTTCAACTTCCACCATTTCTAAAATTGTTACATGTTCTGAATAGTCTTTTCAATGCTGAGTATCATGTTGTTTTCTTTTTTGAAAATGATTGCCTGTCCATGAAGAAATGATGAGATAAAGTTTGATGTTTGAAAATGTTTCTTGTGATTTCTTGTTGTATAGTTCAAATTGATGAAATTAGGGTTTGGATTGTTGTTGTATGGTGTTTGATGTTTACAATGATGTGCTCAATTGACATTTTTGGGAAGAATTGAGAAATCACAATTTTTGGATAAGAACCCTAATCCCAATTTGCCCAGATTTTGGTCCATTTTCGTGTGCATGACTTTTCTCCCTCCAGCCAATCAAAACATTTCATTTTCTGGACCAAAACACGGTCGTTTTGATAAGTGACTGGGTTATTTACCAAAATGCCATTTTCTCCATATAAATTCAATTAATTTCTTCAATAACTTCATCAATCTTCCAAAATTCACAACTTGCTCATTTTTGATCCAAATTGAATGGGATTTTTTGTGTTGTGTTCATCATGATCTCTACTTTTTATCATTATTTTTCCAGAATTTTTGGATGGATGGTTTTTAAATGGCCTTAGGGTTTATGACATGTGACCAAATTTTGTACACTTTGCCAAATCATTTGTGAAATGATGAAAATGTATCCAATGGCTCCCAAATTTTTTGTGCTTAAACTAGACACACTCATGGTGATTTTGGTGTAGAGTTTGTGAATTTATCATTTGTGGTTTGGGAGTTATGATTTTTTGAATTAGGGTGTGACAATTTGTGTCACACCATTGATGTCCAACTTCATGATTTTTGATACCATGCTTCTTGACCTCCAATGGATCTGATTTTTTGCATGAACCTACTCTTGTATGTCTAGTTTACTTGTGAATTTTCTTGGATTTATTTGAACAATTTTCCATTTGTTTGAGATTTTTCCTTCCTGCCTAGTCAAATATTGACTTTGTGTGACACATGTTCCCATTTCATTTGTGAAATTCTCATACTTTATTGGATGAACATGAAATTTTACATGAGATAACTAGACATCCTCATCTTTGCCATGGCTTTAGTCCCATTCATTTATCATACACCATTCTTGACTTATGATTTTTCTAAGTTGATGCATGTTTGGTTGACTTCTTTGGGCATGTTCAAATTGGCTTTGACTTTCTGATTTTCATTGACTGCCTTCCACTTGCCCAAATGGGATGAAATTTGACATGCTTACCATGCTATGTGTTAGGTTTGATCATGATTTGTTTGGTGATTTTTGGAAAATGTTTAGATTTCTTTTGAGTTAAGTCTTTCTGTTGACTTCTATGAGCTTCTGTTTGCCATGTTTTGACCTAAATGGTTCATGAAATGATGATAGTGATTGATATGAGTGTGAATCTAATTGGTTGTGTTTCCTAATGGTTTGAACATGATTTTGGATACTTGCCCCTTGCTGTTTGGACTTTCTCATTCACTTTTGACCCTAGGCTTGCCCTAGTGGTCCTGCTACTCACCTTTGAGTTTGTAATTTCAGGTTGACCATCAAATGGCCATTAAGACCAATTCTTTTTGAGCTTATCCAAGCATCATTGCCTAACCTCTTTGTTTTGTAGGTGGCTTGGCTCACATGCCATAAGCCTTGTGCCTTGCACATCCATGTGCCTCCAATTGACTGTTGGTTTCTGTTTCTGTTTGTTTTGTTTGAAGTTGCATACTAACATCTGCTTGACTGTTTCAGGTGCTTTAGTTGCTTAGTTCCTTGTGAACTTTTTGCTTTGCTTTGCTTGTATAAGCAATTTGCATTGAGGTATGCCTCCTTTACTTCATGTAGTCTGGAAGACCTGGTCTGTTACTTGGCCAGGCAACTGTCTGAAGTCCTCCTTAAGAGGCAATGTTTGTGGATGTTTACTTTTGTCCCTGCATAGAGTCAAAGACCTCCTAAGTGAAGAGGCAATTGGTGGAAGGTAGGGATATGCAATCTATCCCCCACTATTCAGTGTGTCATCTGCTTTGCTCACACCATCGTGTTGATGCATTGCAGATACAAACCCAAGATCTTGTACAACTGTACAGTTGAGTCAGTTTTAATGTGTAGAAGGGTTCCCACTTTCTGAACCCACACATTCTTGTCTTGAGCTCTCCCAGGCCAGGGATAAGAGCTGTGAGGTCTCATCCTCACTTTATCCTTTCATCTGCTTCACCTTAGTCTCTCAATGGCAAGGTTAAGAGCAACATTCACCCCATTCCAGAGGTTTGTTTGTCAAGGTTGATATGACCCCTTGACTAAAACCTAGCCCTTGTTTGAGCCACTTGTTTGTGTATAGCGTGTGCTATCTGTGCTTGTAGGATTGTTTGACTTGCTTCCTGTGCAAGTTAGGATAGTTTGACTTGCTTCCTGTGCAAGTTAGGGTAGTTTGACTTGCTTCCTGTGCAAGTTAGGATAGTTTGACTTGCTTCCTGTGCAAGTTAGGATAGTTTGACTTGCTTCCTGTGCAAGTTAGGATAGTTTGACTTGCTTCCTGTGCAAGTTAGGATAGTTTGACTTGCTTCCTGTGCAAGTTAGGATAGTTTGACTTGCTTCCTGTGCAAGATAGGATTGTTTGACTTGCTTCCTGTGCAAGTTAGGTTTAGTTTAGACTTGCTTCCTGTGCAAGTAGGTTTTACTTGGCTTGCTCCCTGTGCAAGTTAAGTGTGTGTGTGGCTTGCTTCCTGTGTGAGCCATGCTTAGGATAGGTTGGCCCGCGTGCCGTTTAGCTAGAAACCATAACTTAGGATTGATTTTGCATGACAACATCTAGGCTCGAGTCGTAGTCTCCCTAGAGTTGTGTCTCCCTCTGTTATCTGGTTAGGCTAGTCCTTTGTCCCTGCGTAGGGGAACTACATCGCCCTGATCTTCACACCAGATGAAGTATGTAGGCAGGAGATTGAGCTGATCTCTCCGGGCGCCTTTTTTTTCTTTGTGTGTGTTGTCTGACCTTTGCTAGGCTCGAGTCCCTGACTCCTTAGCATTTGCTGTCTGTCTTGTTTGTGTGTGTTCGACAGTTATAGGCTGGGTCCCCGACTCCCTATCTATCTGTTATGTTGTTTAGGTTCGGATGTCAATGTAAGTCCAGTGATTGGCATTTGGGCTCCATGTTTGCCTCTTTGCGTGTGTTTAGGTTCGGATGTCAATGTAAGTCCAGTGATTGGCATTTGGGCTCCATGTTTGCCTCTTTGCGTGTGTTTAGGTTCGGATGTCAATGTAAGTCCAGTGATTGGCATTTGGGCTCCATGTTTGCCTCTTTGCGTGTGTTTAGGTTCGGCTGCTGATGTAAGTCCATCGATTGGCATTCAGGCTCCACGTTTGCCTGTGTTTTATTTAGTTGTGTGCGTGTCAGCCGAGCTACGAATGCTCTGATTCTTCTCTCGTCCGAGAAGATACGTATGCATAGGATGCGATATCCTAGCGAGCATGTGTCGTTTCCCCAGTCCGAACTACTTCGACTCTGATGTCTATGCCTGATAGACTAAGTAGGCCCAGGATGCGACATCCTGCCGAGTCAGTTTCAGTCAGTTTCTTTTGTCTCTTTTCAGCCAGTGTGTGTGTTTGAGCAGTGTTTAGCAACCATTTCCCTTCCTATTGTGCGTGGATCCCGTAGAGTACTACGGATGCGTAGGGGTGCTAATACCTTCCCTTCGCATAACCGACTCCCGAACCCATCCTCTTTGGTCGCGAGACCATGTTCTTTTCCCAGGTTTACTCTGAGCGTTTCCTTTCCCTCTTTTGGGATAAATAACGCACGGTGGCGGCTCTGTTGTTCTTTCTTTTCCCGCCGGTTTTTCGCGCGATGCGACAAATGTGTCTGATACAGTAGACATGTGTAGAAGGAGGATCATGCCATCCGTTGTCATGGTTGTTATAGGCACTCTCAATGGCAGCATGTCTATCAGAAATCAAACATAGATTGGCTTGTGGAGCCACATGCGTTCTGAGATGTCGAAGAAAGAAACCCCATCCACCAGCCGTTTCACTTTCAACAAGAGCAAAGGCAATGGGAAATACATTGTTGTTACCGTCTTGTGCAACCGCCATGAGCAAAGTACCCTTGTATTTTCCGTATAACCAAGTGCCATCAATTTGCAAGATAGGTTTGCAGAAAGCGAAACCTTTGATGCACGGGTCAAATGCCCAAAAGAGACGGTGAAATATTCTATTACCTATAGCACAGGTTTCGTCTGGCATCATTGCTGGCACTGTCTCCATAATTGCCACAGTTCCTGGGACATATGTTTTTAGTGCCCATAAAAACCGTGGCAATTCCTTGAATGAATCGTCCCAGTTGCCGAAAACCTGTTCAACAGCCTTTGTTCTCGCAATCCATGATTTCTTGTAAGATGGAGTATAATTATATGTTGTTCGGATATGGGATATAATTATACTCACCTTCACTGATGGGTCTTTATTTACCAATGGCAGAATGTCTTGACATATCAAAGTTGTGCTCAGTTTATGGTGATCTTGTTCAACGTTAGTTGCAACGCAACTGTGCGGTGGGTCTATTGAAGCGATCTCCCAAGAGTCATTTTTCTTCTTGTAAGACGCAGCCAAACGAAACTTACAAAGCATGTTACGACATTCGATTACATACCTTCTAGAATCAGTGCGTTTCACTGTAAAGTCAGCAAAGTTGTTCATGTGGAATTTTTTGATTGCCAAAACACATTCTTCTTTGGTACGAAACATGTCTCCCACCTTTAATTCGCCTACTGGTCTCGGATACGGATTATAGAAGACACTGTCGGATGTTTCATTGTCGTGAAGATCCATATTTGTCATATGTTGAGGCGGATTGTAGGCATGACTAGGAGGTATTGGTGGTGGTTGATCATCATCTTCATCGTTGTTCAGCATGTGATCAACCTGTATCTCGGTCTCCTCTTCTTCTTCATCAACAACGTCGACTTCTACTTCTGCTTCTGGGTTGAGTTCATCTGACCATTGTGCATCATCTGCATCATCTTCACCAGCTTCATCCTGATCGGTTAGTTGAGACTGTTGAGATGGTATACATGGTTGTAGAGTAATGTACAACTCGATACAATTGTTGCCTGAATGTTCATGACTAACAAACATGTTTTCAACATCTTCATCGTCTCGTACCTTAAGGGGGAAAAACTTGCATTGACCATTCTCAAAAAATATTGGATTTTGATATGTGATCTTTGAGACAATACCTGATCCTATAAAGGATTGTATTCTTTTTTTCAAATGCAAAAAGGTTGCATTTCTCTTGATCGTGATTCTAATGGTATCAGTGTTTCGAAAACAAAAACCATGAAGCTCAGACTCAAAAGTTTCACTGTTGCAGTGAACGTTGACACTGTATAATGATGAAGATGACATTGTGGAGATAAAAACTATTTTCCTACTGCAGATGAATGTGAGTGAAGTGTCTTGGATGTTGATAGTAATACACTTAAATAGATGGTATCATGTCTCACATGCTAGCTAGTTCTGAGATTATGTGTCGTACATTCAAGCTACTCTGAGATGATGTGTCAAGCATGCAAGCTAGTTCTGAGATGATGTGTCAGTCATGCAAGACAGTGTGAGTTGATGTGTCAACCATGCAAGCTATCAAGAAGTGACTCTTCAGCATGCAGGAGACAAGACAGCCATGTGTCTGACATCTAAGCTAGTTCTGAGATGATGTGTCAGTCATGCAAGACAGTCTGAGATGATATGTCAACCATGCAAGCTATCAAGAAGTTAGTCATCAGCATGCAGGAGATAAGACAGCCACGTGTCGGACATGTAAGATGGTCAGAGATGATGTGTCAACCATGCAAGTCATCCACAAGTGACTTGTTCAGCATGCAGGAGACAAGACAGCCATGTGTCAGACATGCAGATGGTGTCGCCAAATGTTTGGCGCCTCCACTTAATGCTTGTACATGGTCGCCAATTCAAGTGGCGACCCCATGCAATCAGACCTCGAAACCAAGCATTCAGACCTAGCCTTGCATGCATGTCCCTATGGAGGCGCCAATTTGAATGGCGACCCCTCTTTAGGATTGTACATGGTCGCCAAATGAGGTGGAGACACCATGCAAACACAAATTTTTATGCTCTCATCCATTTGCCTATAAATACATCCACTCCTTCAACATTTCTTCCACACCAACATTCTCACTACTTCCTCTACAATACTTCTTTTACAATTTCATCTTCAACAACATCTTCCAATTTCATCTACACCAACTCCCTAACAATATGTCTTTACTCACAATGGGCGAAGCACACAGAGGAACAGTTGCAAACATCGCATCATATGTAAGTTTTTTCTTTTGTTAACTTTTTATCTTTCATCTTCACCAACCCCATTTTATTTTGAAATACCAACTTAGTCAAGTGTTATATTCTTTCTACTATAGGATGTATCAAGGTTTCGAACTCGAGTCCACGAATTTGTCCCAATAGACCCGATGATTCAACCTTATGTTGAACTCGCCGGTTTTGTTCATATTAGCAAGATTATGTCTTGGTCTATAGATAACAAGTTAATTCTAGCCTTATGCGAAAGATGGAGGCCAGAGACACACATATTTTGGTTTCCAACCGGTGAGTGTACCGTAACGTTAGAAGACGTCTACATGTTTTTAGGACTACGAATTGAAGGCAAAACTGTTAATGGTAAGACCAACTATGCAAATTCAATTTGCATGGAGCTTTTAGACACTGATTTGTTAGATGATAATGCTAGAGGTCAAGGTATACTACTCTCACGCCTAAAGTCATATTATAACAGTTTATATTTAGATGAGCACTCTACCAAAGATGCTCGAATAATAAAAACTAGGTGTTACATTATGCTGTTAATAGGATCCTTTTTATTTCCCGAAGGTAGTGGTTCTAGCATGCATATTATGTACTTACCTCTACTTAGACATGTAGATAGAATAGGTAGTTACAGTTGGGGATCCGCTTGTCTAGCCTATCTCTATAATTTGTTGTGCAAAAACTCCCACAAAGACACATCTACATTTTCTGGATGTGCTGTTTTGCTACAAGCATGGGGTTGGTCAAGACTACCGTCTCTAGCACCGGTCAATAACAACCCTTTCACTTTTCCATATGCAAAAAAGTAAGTTGTTTAAATTTCTATATCTTTACTTACTTCCTTAAAGTTTATTACCTCAAACTAATTTTTTTTAACTTTTTGGTGTAGATGGTCGGCACGTGGTATGAGTTACAGCAGATGTCCGAGACACTGTATTACTCAGTATCGCAACCCGTTGGATCACCTTCGACCGACAGATGTAAGCAAAATAACTTCATTATTTCGTCATATTATGTTAACTTTTTCTACATTCATTATAATCCTATCTTCTTTAACATTTCAGTTCATTTGGCGTCCATACCTTAATCTGGATCATGACCATGAGGTCAACGCTGAAGACGCAGCCGTATGGACAGCATGCACACCGATAATACGGTTCACAACTGTGGAGATGCACAACACCGATTGTGTGAAGCTGCAGTTCGGTATGGTCCAGAATATCCCAGATCCCCCCAGCTAGCCTAGGAGAATGGAATATGCGTAAAGTGAACGACCAATGGAACTTCAACCATTGGCAAACCTTCGCAAGATCGGAGTGTCGCAAGTGGAAGCACCGTCATGACCATGTCTTAACTGACGCAGTCATGCCAAATGAGGTAAAACCAAGTCGTACTTATATGGCTTGGTACAGATCGATTGGTTTTCAATTCATCACCGATGATATGTACCTCTACGACCCACGCCAGACAAGTTACACACAAGAACGAACAACATCTAACCCCCAACAACATTCTCAGCCCGGTTACTCACAACCCCCTATCCGTCAAACTTTCCGTTCCACAAACACACAAACATACAACCAAAACATGCCATTCACCCAACCCCAATACCAAGAACATACCCCATACCACCACCAACAAATTGACCATCAACCTCAGACCGAACATCGCTTCGCACCCACACCATCACCCTACCAAAGTCGCCTTAGCCAAAACACTAACCGCCCCTCCTCCTATCGTAGCCAAGAAGCCCAAACATCACAAAACCAAAACATTCCACAACCCTATCTCTTCCAAACACCCCAACAACCTTTCCAACCTTTCCTAGACGCATCATTCACACCCATGTCTCCCTTCAACCGTCCCGGTCGCCCATCCATGAGTCAAGCACATCCCAACTTCTCTGGCATGGGTCATGAGCTCAGCTACGTCGGTACACCATCATTGAATACTGAAGACTATGTTAACTTGACTGAATACCTCAACGGATCTTCTCCTGTAGGAGGTAATGACGCTCCTGGCCCCTCAGATGAACAAACACCGGTGCAGAATCGTCAACGTGGGTTAGGGCCAAGGGTTAGGGTAGCTAGGGGATGTGGGACCGGAGGTCGGTTAGGTGATCCCGGTCATCACCATTAGGTTTCTTTGTGT
Source organism: Lathyrus oleraceus (assembly GCF_024323335.1). Lineage (NCBI taxonomy): Eukaryota > Viridiplantae > Streptophyta > Magnoliopsida > Fabales > Fabaceae > Lathyrus > Lathyrus oleraceus. The sequence goes on along the minus strand of NC_066583.1, from coordinate 503,942,614 downwards.
AAACTCCAAATTTTATTAATATCAAGTCATATTATATCAAATTTATCTTTGTGTAAACTCCAAACATTAGGTTTCTTTGTCTAAACTCCATTTTGGCAAAATTCACATACACATGTTTTGACTGAAACCCTAATTTTTGGTCAACTACCCAAGAACCTAACTCACTCATTTTTTATGATTTTGAGGTGGGACAAAGTGCATTGGAAATTTTGAGATGTCTACTTAAATTGTTATGTTGGGCAAAATTTCATAATTCAAAAATAAACACATGTGATAATACAAAACATTATAGGCCACATAACAATTGAAATGTCAAAGAGTCCAAGTTCAGGTGCCCATACCTTTCTCAAAAAAAATACAAATGATGCAAAATGTTAGTCCAAATTCATTGTCTTGAAAAGATATACAACTTTTATGTTGAAGGTTTTGTCATTTGAGGGTTTTATCATTCAAACAGAAGGGCTTGAAGTTGGTCCCTTTTAGCAAAATTCACATACACATGTTTTGACAGAAACCCTAATTTTGGGTCAAGTTCGCAAGGACCTAACTCACTCATTTTTAATTATTTTGAGGTGGGACCAAGTGCATTGCAAAATTTGAGATATCTACTTCAAATGTTATGTTGGACAAAATTTCATAATTCTAAAAGAAACACATGCGATAATACAAAACATTATAGGTCAGATAATAGTTGAAAAAATCAGAAGTCCAACTTCAACTGCCCATAACTTTCTCATAAAAAATCTAAATGATGCAAAATTTATGTCCAAATTCATTATCTTGAAAATATCTGCAACTTTCATGTTGGAGGTTTTGTCATTTGAGGCATTTTTAAGGGAGGAGCCAATTCAATTGGCGCCTCCTCTTAAAACTTACACATGGGCGCCAATTGGATTGGCTAGGGCACCTGCCCTAGCCAATCCAATTGGCGCCTCCATTCAAGTTTTAAGAGGAGTCGCCAATTCAATTGGCGCCTCCTCCTAAAAGTGGGGTAGTTTGGGAATTTTTCTGAAACCTGGGGTATTTTGGGATTTTTTTTGAAAAACTGGGTTATCTCGGTAAAAAAAACCCCCTCTCGCTGCAGCCGTATGAAGTATTTATAATGGTGTGGATTAGGGTTTAACCTTGCTAAATATTTGGATCCCTTCCTATACTTTAGGATCTCACCATATAATTTAGGAGAGTTAGCTCTAACATTTTGCACAATTAAAATTTAAATTTTTGTTATTAAATTAGAGCCAAAATTATTCTTATAAAACAAAACCATCATATGATAAATAATACTATGATTATTTATATATTTTTGGTTTGGATTTGGTCTTAAATATCTATTATTATAAATAAATATTTATACAAATATTATTATAAATAATAAATAATTTAAGAGATTAATTGAAATACACTGTCAGTGTAAAAGGATTTTACACCATCAGTTAATTATAGACGTTGGATATTAAAAAAAGTTTGACTTTTATTTTAAAAATCTATAAAGTAATACAAACGGGTGATGGTGATGAATCGACGGTGTAAAACTTTTTACACTGACAGTGTATAGTAATTAATCTCATAATTTAAATGACTTTTAACAAATAAAAATTAATTTAAATTTTAGTTACATAATTGAATTAAAATTTAAACCTATTTCTATTTTTACTTTCATCATTTAAAAAAAATCAAAATTATTCTTACTTATATCAACCAAAATTATTTTATAATTTATGGACTTTTAAAAAAAATGTTACTCTTATAAATAAATTTTATTAAGTAAAAAACGTGAATTACTAAATAAATACTATTTATAAATAATGAATAAATGGAACATGAGTCACTAAATTATAAAAAATAGTTATTATAATTTAATGAGCTTTAACAAATAAAATTAATTTAAAATTTTAATTATACAATTAAAATTCAAATCTATTTTTATTTATCATTAAATTAAAACTATTTTATTTATATATATATATATATATATATATAATTTATTTATATCATACAGATAACCAAAATCATTATTATTTTTTATATCTGTATCACATAATAAATAAATTAAAATTTATAATTTATATGAAAATGTATGCTAATGAATGAATGCAAATGTGAAATGAATGTCATGCATGAATCAATTTATCATAAAAATTAACAGGCAAATTTTGGGGTATGACACTTTACCCCACTCAATATAAAGCGCGTGGATATCCTGCGTGAAGTGTACCATCTCAAACTGTTACTGGAACCTAGTCACTCCAAGAGGGCCATCACTGTAATGGGAAAAGATGAGGATGTGTTGTGTGCTTATCATCGTCTAAGAGGCCACCATACTGAATATTGTCATCAGCTAAAAAGAGAAATCGAGATCTTGATTCAAAGAGGTCGGTCGTTGTTAAACGTGAAAGATATTGAAGGATCGGTAGGAAAGAGAGGACATTCTCAGAGAGATTCGAACTTGGAGAACCTTTCCTCCAAGAAGGGAAAAAGTACTGAGGAGGTGCATGAAACCAGGGTAGCACTCCACACACTTAACACCATCTCAGGAGGTTTTGCTGGTGGAGGTGAAACAAGCTCAGCCAAAAAGAGATACACCCGGTCAGTAATGCATGTTTCACATAAGCTATTTTCAGGAAAGGAAAAAATACATGTCGACGTCAGCTTTTCAAGATGGGTTTGAATACCGCAGAAGTCGGTGATTGTTCTCCCCACCTCGCCCTCGCTTCATCCATCGTCTTTTTATGGTCCTTCAACTTAAGGCTCGTCATTTTAGTTGAAAAGGAATAAGAAAATAAGTTCATATGAGTGACATAAAGAGATCACTACAGTATAATAAGAGACATATAAGCATTTCCAAAGAAGTTAAAGATTTGTTCCGGATCATCGGTCATGTTTATTAAATCCTTGATCTTTACTACCTGGAAGGCATCTAGAATAGGTAAAGCTTGGATCTCCAAAGCATCTAACTTGTCATAGTCAAAACCAGAAACCGGTAACGGGTTATCCATCCAGTAGATCGGAAAGCGATGGCCCTCGTCCAACACATACATAACTTGAAGGCATCTTTTCCCACTTTTTACACGAAGAAACTTGTCTTTGAAGCCTTTGTAGTTGGTGTATAAAGTTGCAAGAAACATTTCCCTGGGATTCCACTAAGGGAAACCTAACCTCCTTTGTCTACCCCTTTTAGCTCAAAGAAAGAAAAGAACAAACCCAAGTGGGGGTTATGTTCACTGCCTCACAAACGATTTCAAAGACTTTAATAAAGCCCAAACCATTTGGGCGTAATTGAGAAGGGGTATTATTTAGGGTTTTAAAGAGGTTGGATTCAAAATTAATAAAGGGGATACGGATCTTAAAATCCTCTATCACCCCAGAATAGAAATAAAAATATTCAGCTGATACTCCCTTTGGTCAAGTGATACAAACTCTTTCACCGTCCACAGATGGTTCTAGTATGACATCTTCTTCGTTTTTTGTTGAAGAAATCTTCTTGTTAGATCAGAGTTTAGAAATGTCACTATCATCAATCGTGTTGTGGTCGTTGTAACACCCCGATAAAATAAGATAATTATTTAAATTGAGTTAATAATATATTTATTAATTTAATTAAATAATTGGAATTATTATTATTATTGGAATATTATTGGAATAATAATTATTGGATTATTTTTATTGTTATTATTGGAATAAAAGTAGAAATCAGTAAAAAGGTTCCATTTGGTAAAAAGAGTTATTTTTCACGTGAAAAGGGAAAAGAGACAGAAAAGTGGAAAAGGGCAAAGAAAGCCAGAGAACAAGGGTTGAAGGAAGGAAAAGCTTGAAGCTCAGAGATTTGCCGGATTAACTCAGGTAAGGGGGGTTTATCGTCGATTAATGGGTATTATGGGATAATATGTCATGGGTAGTGATAAACCATTGATTTACCTCTGATTGGAATAATTATGCTGAAAATTGTGAACTTTTGGGATGAACGAATCTGGATTAAAATTGAAGGAAATTCGTAGGAATTAGATGCAATAGTGTTAGAAATTGTGAGATCGAATAGGTTATGATTCGTGTTAGATGATATGAACGATTATTGTGAAAAATTGGACTGTGGAAGGTTGAATTGGATAGATCTCGTAGCAGAGAAAGCCATAGCAGATCTGGAAGTCTGGTTTCTGGTCATACGCGTATGGCACTAGGCAATACGCGTATGAGATGGCATGGTACGCGTATGGCACTAGGCAATACGCGTATGGATGAGGAAGATGAGGTTTTGAACGTGGTTTGGTCTCTGTTGGTACGCGTATGGGGAAGTGATACGCGTAGCATACGCGTATGAGATGGTGTTACGCGTATGGGATTTGGCTGGGAAATGGGCCATACGCGTATGGGACTAGGCAGTACGCGTATGGGCAGACTTGTGTTTTTCCTGAGCTGTTGTTGTGCAGTTTTTAGCTGTTCAGCTGAGTAATGTGATTTAGCTGATGTATGATATATTAGGGAACATTCCCCGTTGTTTTGAGTAGTATAGGTATTAGTAGAGTGTGCTAATACTGTGGTTGTTATTTGGCATGATATGATATGCTTATGTGATAAAATATTGATGATGTGTGATGGTATGCATGATGCTGTGAATGTATCAGTTATGTGTGCATTTGTGAATAGACTGTTTTATGGCTTAGAGTGTGAGCATATGTCTATTCTTGAATTGTTGTTGATGATGTAGCATTGCTAGGTGATTAGCGTGCATAATGTGGCCTTTATGGTGGTAGCTAATTCCCATGGTGAGGAATTAGTGATGTTAGTCATTTGGACTGTTTTGATGTTGCATGCTAGGTGAATTAGCGTGCATAGCATGACCCTTGGGGTGGTAGCTAATTCCCATGGTGAGGAATTAGTGATGTGAGTCACTAGGTCTCAAATGAGTGGGACTAGTGAGCTTGGTAGCCGTACCTGGATTTGGTCGGTGAAGTTGAACTATATGTTCACGAATAGTCGGTACCGCATGCATGGAGTCTCATTGCATTTGTATTGTATGGCGTATAATATGAATGGATGTATTCCAATATTATACGTGTGTTTTGTGATTGAGTTGAGTATGATTTTAGTTGATGTTGCTGCTGCTGAATGTATGATCTGATTAGGGTGATGAATGTGTGAAATTACTTGGCATTACATGTTAATTTATAATGCTTATTATATCGATTGAGAAACTCACCCTTACAACTATTTTTCAGGTAACGAGCAGTGATTGAGTAGAAGCTAGTGCTTGGATTCTAGTGTAGTCTCCTTAGTGGGTCGTGCTCTGATAGATGTAACATCGGGACGGGATGTTTTACCTTATTGAATAATTTTACATGCAACATGTTACATGTTTTACATGATTGATGAGATTTATATCCGCTGCGTTTTATGCAAAAATGCTTATGTTTTGAATTAATAAAAGAGCATGACAGTTATATTGTTGAATGGTGTGAAATATTGTGTGACACCCTTAATTGCATATTTACTCTGATTTAGATATTGTTATTTTAATTAAATATTGGGGGTATTTTAGAAGGGTGTTACATTAGTGGTATCAGAGCATAGTCGGTCAAGTCGAGTCGTAATTATTCTGTTTCCCCTGTACGGGATAGGTGTTGTGTAACCCTATCAGTACTTATTGTTTTAGCTTGTTGGGTTTTCAGAATAGAGATGGCTGGAAGAGGTAGAGATGATGCTGCGATTGCTGAGGCTCTGGGTATGCTAGCTGGAGTACTCGGAGGAAATCCGAATGTTGTGGGAATGGGAGCTGCTCGTCAACTGAGTGAGTTCCAGAAGAACAATCCTCCAATGTTCAAGGGAGCATACGATCCAGATGGCGCTCAGAAATGGTTGAAAGAGATCGAGAGGATCTTCCGAGTGACTGAGTGTGTCGATAACCAGAAGGTCAGGTTCGGTACGCATATGCTGTCAGAAGAAGCAGATGATTGGTGGGTTGCTACCCGCACTGAGTTGGAAACTGCTGGGAATGCTGAGATCACTTGGGCTGTGTTCAGAGAGAGATTCCTGAGGAAGTACTTTCCAGAGGATGTCAGAGGAAAGAAAGAGATAGAGTTCTTGGAATTGAAGCAGGGCAATCGGTCTGTTACTGAGTATGCTGCTAAGTTCACAGAGCTGTCAAAGTATTACACTCCCTATAACGAGGCTACTGGGGAATTTTCAAAGTGTGTGAAGTTTGAGAACGGGTTGCGTCCCGAGATCAAGCAGGCTATTAGGTATCAGCGGATTAGAGTGTTTTCCGATTTGGTTGACTGTTGCAGGATTTTTGAACAGGATACCAAGGCCAGAGCGGAGAGCTATCAGCAGAGGGTTGATAGGAAAGGCAAGAATCAGAATGATCGTGGGAAACCGTATGCAGCTGGCAAAGGTTTCCAGAGACAGAGTGGGATGAAGAGGCCTAGTGGGGGAGACTCCAGTGCCCCTGCTAAGTGTTACAGATGTGGTCAGGCTGGACATCGTTTCCATGAGTGTACCAGTGCTGAGAAGAAGTGTTTCAAGTGTGGCAAAGGTGGTCACTTGGCTGCAGAGTGTCGGTTGAAGACTATGACTTGTTTCAACTGTGGAGAGGTGGGTCATATTAGCCCACAGTGTCCTAAGCCGAAGAAAGAGAATCAGTCGGGAGGCAAGGTCTTTGCTTTATCGGGTTCTGAGACTGCTGCAGATGATCGTTTGATCCGAGGTACGTGTTATATTAATGGCTTTCCTCTTGTAGCTATTATTGACACAGGTGCGACTCATTCCTTTATATCTTTGGAGTGTGCTGTGAAACTTAAGTTAGAGATATCTGAGATGCTTGGAAGTATGGTGATTGATACTCCTGCGAAGGGTTCAGTGACTACTACTTCAGTTTGTTTTAATTGTCCTTTGAGTATTTTTGGTAGAGACTTTGGGATGGACCTAGTGTGTCTTCCACTAGTGCAGATTGATGTTATTCTGGGTATGAACTGGTTGGTGTGTAACCGAGTTTATATCAATTGTTTTGATAAGACTGTGATCTTTCCTGAGATTGAGGAAGGAAAGGATTTGTTTCTATCAGCGAGGCAGGTGGATGAGGCAGTAGCAGATGGGGCAGAGTTGTTTATGCTGTTAGCGACTTTGGAGGCTAAAGATAAACTGGTGATTTGCGATCTAGCTGTGGTGTGTGATTTTCCTGATGTGTTTCCTGAAGAAGTGAATGAATTACCACCAGAGCGTGAAGTTGAGTTCTCGATTGATTTGGTACCTGGTACTAGGCCGATATCGATGGCTCTGTACCGTATGTCTGTTGTTGAGTTAACTGAATTGAAGAGTCAGTTGGAAGATCTGTTGGATAAGAAATTTATTCGTCCGAGTGTGTCACCGTGGGGTGCACCAGTGTTATTGGTTAAGAAGAAAGAAGGTACTATGAGGTTGTGTGTGGACTACAGGCAACTGAATAAAGTGACGATCAAGAATCGGTATCCTTTGCCGAGGATTGATGATTTGATGGATCAATTGGTTGGTGCGAGTGTGTTCAGCAAGATAGATTTGAGGTCGGGATATCATCAGATACGTGTGAAAACTGAGGATATTCAGAAGACTGCTTTCAGAACAAGGTATGGACATTATGAGTATTCTGTAATGCCTTTTGGTGTGACTAATGCGCCTGGAGTGTTTATGGAGTATATGAATAGGATTTTCCATCCGTACCTAGATAAGTTTGTTGTGGTGTTTATTGATGACATTTTGGTATATTCGAAATCTGAAGAAGAGCATGCTGAGCATTTGAGAGTGGTTTTAGGAGTTCTACGAGAAAAGAAGTTATTTGCTAAACTCTCTAAGTGTGAATTTTGGTTAGAAGAAGTTAGTTTTCTTGGTCACGTAATTTCAGGAGATGGTGTTGCTGTTGATCCTTCTAAGATAGAAGCGGTATCTAAGTGGGAAGCTCCGAAGTCAGTTTCTGAGATAAGGAGTTTTCTTGGACTTGCAGGATATTATAGGAAGTTCATTGAGGGATTTTCTAAGTTGGCGTTACCGTTGACGATGTTGACTAGAAAGGGGCAAGCGTTTGTTTGGGACTCAAAATGTGAAGAAGGTTTCCAAGAGTTAAAGAGAAGGTTAACTACTGCTCCTATTCTGATATTACCGAGTTCGTCGGAACCATTTGAGGTTTACTGTGATGCTTCATTGTTGGGTTTGGGTGGTGTGTTGATGCAGAATAAGCAAGTTATAGCTTATGCTTCGAGACAGCTGAGGGTTCATGAGAGGAACTATCCGACGCACGATTTAGAGTTGGCAGCTGTGGTATTTGTTCTGAAGTTATGGAGACATTACTTGTACGGGTCAAGATTTGAGGTTTTCAGTGACCATAAAAGTTTAAAGTATTTGTTTGATCAGAAAGAGCTGAATATGAGACAGAGGAGATGGTTAGAGTTTCTGAAGGATTATGACTTTGGTTTGAATTACCATCCGGGTAAAGCAAACGTAGTGGCTGATGCATTGAGTCGGAAATCATTGCATATGTCTATGTTAATGGTTAAGGAATTGGATTTAATTGAGCAGTTTAGAGACTTGAGTTTGGTGTGTGAGAGTACTCACAATAGTGTTAAATTGGGAATGTTGAAGTTAACGAGTAGTATTCTGGATGAGATTAGAGAGGGTCAGAAATCCGATGTGTTTTTAGTTGATAAGTTGACTCTAGTGAATCAAGGTCAAGGTGGTGAATTCAGAGTTGATGAGAATGGTGTTTTGAAATTTGGTAATCGGGTGTGCATTCCGGATGTTACCGAACTGAAGAAGAGTATTCTTGAGGAAGGACATCGTAGTGGCCTGAGTATTCATCCTGGAGCTACGAAGATGTATCATGATTTGAAAAAGTTATTTTGGTGGCCGGGAATGAAAAGAGAAATTGTGAATTTTGTTTATTCTTGTTTGACTTGTCAGAAGTCAAAGATTGAGCATCAGAAGCCGTCTGGGCTAATGCAACCGTTGGCTATTCCAGAGTGGAAGTGGGATAGTATCAGTATGGATTTTGTTTCTGGTTTATCGAGGACAAGTAAGAATTTTGAAGCTATTTGGGTGATTGTTGACAGATTGACAAAATCGGCTCATTTCATTCCGATCAGAATGGATTATCCGTTAGAGAGATTAGCCGAGTTGTATATTGAGAAGATTGTAAGTTTGCATGGTATTCCGTCGAGTATTGTTTCGGACAGAGATCCTAGATTTACATCGAAGTTCTGGGAAGGTTTGCAGAGGGCTTTGGGAACTAAGTTGAGATTGAGTTCTGCATATCATCCGCAGACTGATGGTCAGACTGAGAGGACAATTCAGTCACTGGAGGATCTTTTGAGGGCTTGTGTTTTGGAAAAGGGAGGTGCTTGGGATTGTTATTTACCTTTGATTGAGTTTACCTACAACAATAGTTTTCATTCGAGCATTGGTATGGCACCGTTTGAAGCTTTGTATGGTAGGAGATGTCGGACACCTTTATGTTGGTATGAGTCCGGTGAGAGTGCTGTGGTTGGACCGGAGATTGTTCAACAAACTACGGAAAAGATTAAGATGATTCAGGAGAAGATGAGGATTGCTCAGAGTCGTCAGAAGAGTTATCACGACAAGAGGAGAAAGTCACTTGAGTTTCAAGAGGGAGATCATGTGTTTCTTCGTGTTACTCCGATAACTGGGGTTGGTCGAGCTTTGAAGTCGAAGAAGTTGACACCTCGATTTATTGGTCCTTATCAGATTTTAGTGAGGATAGGGGAAGTGGCCTATCGTATCGCTTTACCGCCGTCGCTTGCGAATTTGCATGAGGTTTTTCATGTGTCTCAGTTGAGGAGGTACATTCATGATCCGTCGCATGTGGTCCAAGTAGATGATGTCCAGGTGAGAGATAACTTGACTGTTGAAACATCACCTATGAGGATTGAGGATCGAGAGTTGAAGCAGTTGCGGGGTAAAGAGATTTCTTTGGTGAAGGTAGCTTGGGGAGGACCAGCAGGTGGCAATGTGACTTGGGAACTTGAGAGTCAGATGAAGGAGTCTTATCCAGAGTTATTCGCTTGAGGTATGTTTTCGAGGACGAAAACTCTTTTAGTGGGGGAGAGTTGTAACACCCCGATAAAATAAGATAATTATTTAAATTGAGTTAATAATATATTTATTAATTTAATTAAATAATTGGAATTATTATTATTATTGGAATATTATTGGAATAATAATTATTGGATTATTTTTATTGTTATTATTGGAATAAAAGTAGAAATCAGTAAAAAGGTTCCATTTGGTAAAAAGAGTTATTTTTCACGTGAAAAGGGAAAAGAGACAGAAAAGTGGAAAAGGGCAAAGAAAGCCAGATAACAAGGGTTGAAGGAAGGAAAAGCTTGAAGCTCGGAGATTTGCCGGATTAACTCAGGTAAGGGGGGTTTATCGTCGATTAATGGGTATTATGGGATAATATGTCATGGGTAGTGATAAACCATTGATTTACCTCTGATTGAAATAATTATGCTGAAAATTGTGAACTTTTGGGATGAACGAATCTGGATTAAAATTGAAGGAAATTCGTAGGAATTAGATGCAATAGTGTTAGAAATTGTGAGATCGAATAGGTTATGATTCGTGTTAGATGATATGAACGATTATTGTGAAAAATTGGACTGTGGAAGGTTGAATTGGATAGATCTCGTAGCAGAGAAAGCCATAGCAGATCTGGAAGTCTGGTTTCTGGTCATACGCGTATGGCACTAGGCAATACGCGTATGAGATGGCATGGTACGCGTATGGCACTAGGCAATACGCGTATGGATGAGGAAGATGAGGTTTTGAACGTGGTTTGGTCTCTGTTGGTACGCGTATGGGGAAGTGATACGCGTAGCATACGCGTATGAGATGGTGTTACGCGTATGGGATTTGGCTGGGAAATGGGCCATACGCGTATGGGACTAGGCAGTACGCGTATGGGCAGACTTGTGTTTTTCCTGAGCTGTTGTTGTGCAGTTTTTAGCTGTTCAGCTGAGTAATGTGATTTAGCTGATGTATGATATATTAGGGAACATTCCCCGTTGTTTTGAGTAGTATAGGTATTAGTAGAGTGTGCTAATACTGTGGTTGTTATTTGGCATGATATGATATGCTTATGTGATAAAATATTGATGATGTGTGATGGTATGCATGATGCTGTGAATGTATCAGTTATGTGTGCATTTGTGAATAGACTGTTTTATGGCTTAGAGTGTGAGCATATGTCTATTCTTGAATTGTTGTTGATGATGTAGCATTGCTAGGTGATTAGCGTGCATAATGTGGCCTTTATGGTGGTAGCTAATTCCCATGGTGAGGAATTAGTGATGTTAGTCATTTGGACTGTTTTGATGTTGCATGCTAGGTGAATTAGCGTGCATAGCATGACCCTTGGGGTGGTAGCTAATTCCCATGGTGAGGAATTAGTGATGTGAGTCACTAGGTCTCAAATGAGTGGGACTAGTGAGCTTGGTAGCCGTACCTGGATTTGGTCGGTGAAGTTGAACTATATGTTCACGAATAGTCGGTACCGCATGCATGGAGTCTCATTGCATTTGTATTGTATGGCGTATAATATGAATGGATGTATTCCAATATTATACGTGTGTTTTGTGATTGAGTTGAGTATGATTTTAGTTGATGTTGCTGCTGCTGAATGTATGATCTGATTAGGGTGATGAATGTGTGAAATTACTTGGCATTACATGTTAATTTATAATGCTTATTATATCGATTGAGAAACTCACCCTTACAACTATTTTTCAGGTAACGAGCAGTGATTGAGTAGAAGCTAGTGCTTGGATTCTAGTGTAGTCTCCTTAGTGGGTCGTGCTCTGATAGATGTAACATCGGGACGGGATGTTTTACCTTATTGAATCATTTTACATGCAACATGTTACATGTTTTACATGATTGATGAGATTTATATCCGCTGCGTTTTATGCAAAAATGCTTATGTTTTGAATTAATAAAAGAGCATGACAGTTATATTGTTGAATGGTGTGAAATATTGTGTGACACCCTTAATTGCATATTTACTCTGATTTAGATATTGTTATTTTAATTAAATATTGGGGGTATTTTAGAAGGGTGTTACAGTCGTAGCTTAGGATTTCTTGATCAATAAAAGACCCAGTCATCTCCATCACAATGTCCATAAAACCTGATGACGAGGATTCTGAATCAGTTTCACTACAAAGTGAAAAAATGTCTCCATAAAATTCCTTAATGATCTGATCGAATTCTACTTTCCCTAGATGGCCCTCACATTCTTTCATGCATGCACCCTAGAGATTGCTTTTTTTTTGGCATTCCGGGGAACCAGTACATTTCTCAAGATTTGTGCGTGCAAGAAATCGGAAGAAAGAAAAAAAACTTGGACAATAATCTTGAAGAAATAGGAAAAAGGGTCGAGAAAGATGTGCAAAGAAGTAAAGAGAGTTGGAATTTTATTGAAAAAAATTTAAAACGGTATGAAAATCCTATCGAACTAGAGTCATGGTGGCGATTGGCTTCCCCATAAAAGTCATCATGACAAGGAGATAAGGGAGACCTGACAAGACATTCATCATCATTACTCTTAAAAAACCCATTATCACACGTCAGCAAGTCACAAGGTGACTGCTGAATTAAACTAAAGTGGATGGAAGTACAACCCATTCAAGAAGAAAGAATTTTGGGATTCTCTGTCCAAACACTTCATCCCGTTGGGCCTCATGATCAGGGGGTTTATGTACATCCCAAAATTCTCAAAACCGAGTTATAAGTCATTAGGACAATGAAAGAAAAGTCGGGTGTCCCAAGTACTTGTAAAAGATAACGATTATCGAGTTGCTACTTATGAGCCAAATAGGAGCATGAATCATATAGTTCTTGGAGACATGTTTCCAGACGGTGTGTACAATAGGTGTAACAGATATAGGGTAATTCCATGGTTACACGAGAGTTACGAAAATTGACAGAGAGGACGTTACACGATAATGATGACGACAATAGACGTTATTTGCATCATTTAATCATGAAACTTAAAGGGACACTTCTTAATGATCTCATGAGGTAAGATAAGTATAAAAAGGCTCCCAATCGAGGGGGAACGATAACATACAATAATAGAAGTAATCAAGTAACACTTAATTCGCATTACGTTTGTGGTCTCACCTGATTCGTTTCAGGGAGATTATCCAAAAATATTTATCAGAATATATATATATATATATATATATATATATATATATATATATATATATATATATATATATATATATATATATATATATATATATATATATATATATATATATATATATATATATATATATATATATATATATATATATATATATATATATATATATATATACTTTTTGGTTTAGAGTTCAATTCATGCAATAATATTTATTTATAATTATATATTAATATAAATAAATTATTGATATTTATAAATCAACAAATTTTTAAAAAAATATCTTATATATAACTATAAAAATAAATGTATTAATTTTAATTAAAAAACATTTATTATTGATTGATAATATAAATGCTAAATTACAATTTTGATCTTCTAATTTTACTTGATTCACAAAATTATTCTCTTATTTTAAATTCAAATAATTTTGATGTTTCTTTCACGTTTTTTCATAAAAAGCCGTTCATTTTTTAATTTATATTTTTATTTGTAAATTTCTACATCAGATTTATACCAAAATGATTTATCATATTTCACAAAAAAATATATCATTTAAAAAAATGAAAACATCATTAAATTTAAATATAAAATTATGAGAAATAATTAAACTTGTTTAAATTTAAAATAGAAGAATTAATTTTATAAATAGAATGATGAAAACTGTAATTAAATCTAATATAAAGTTGATTAAGTTATTAACATATATTAATTAAAGATTTGATTCTCTAACATATGTGATGAGATACATTCTTTCGTTTCTCAAATAAAAGAGTAAGAAATACATTAAAATACCTTAGATGCGATGAATTTGAGAAATTTTACTTAATCTCTAAGTATAAATCAAACTAGATTAGAAATAATTTAAGTTTTTCCTTAAACTAATTTAATTAGTAATTATGTAGAGATATTAAATTACAAATGTGCAAATTTGAACTCTCATTTATTCAATTTTAATAAATAATTTTTGTATATTAAATTAAAAGTGATGGATGAGATAATTGATATTGAATCTTATTATAAATAATTTTGACATATTTATAGTATTAAAAAAAAATTAATCATGCAATAGAGAAATATTATGATTTTTTTTTATAAAATTATCTTTTATTAATAATACAGAAGATTAAATTTAACAAGTTAAAGATGAGAAAATATTTTTTTTTCATCAAAATAATTAATAGTTAAAATTCACTCTTTAAAAATGAATAAATAATACGCCGTAGATTCAAACTCTTGTCAATGCATCAATATCACTATGCAACTACTAATTAAGCTAGTTTAATGGTACAAGAAAAAAAAATCGAAGATATAATATAAAAATATCTTTAATCACTTAATAATATTCCAAAATGACTTATAATATAATACTAATATTTTTCTGATTTACAATAAAATAAAAAATGGAGAGTATTTGTTAATTACACTAAATTGGCGCGAACTCATACTGAAGTATGGGTTTACACGAGTTGGCTTGATTCAGGTTTGATCTAACCATTTATGCGTTGAGGTTGACGTTCAACCCGCAATTTTATTGTAAAAAATGATTTGAACCGACCCGTTTATTTATGAGTTGGGTGGGTTGGATTCGCAAATTATATTTTAAACAAAAATTATTTTTTTAATGGTTTTTTTCAATATAAAAAATTTAACACAATTTATATAGGATGAAAAACATTATATAATGTCTAATAAAATTCATAAACACTATATAATATTTGATAGTATAAAATTTCACTAAACACGTTATTTTCATAAAATATATAAGTTGAAAATGACATAAAAAAATAGTATTAGAATTATATAAAATAATTTGTATAATAGTATTACTAGTAGAGAATAATATTTTTTTGGCAAAATTATGTTAGTAGTGAGATATTAACTTTATATTTTTATTTAAAATAAAAAAAAAATTAATATCACATTAATGAGTATGCGGGTTAAGAGACACAAATTTGATACCCAAACCAAATCTGTTTGGATGGTTGCCGATTGAATTAAGTAATCCGTAAATGAATCAGTTAGAGTAATTTATGAGTTAGTTCGATTTGGATCGCCGATCCACCTGTACCACGAACACCATTAACTATCCGTATAAAATTAAATATCTGACAATAATTTTTTTTTATACTCCCTCCATTTTTTATTATAAGTCGTTTTGAAGGAAAAAATTGTACCACAATATAACTTATTTTATATCATCAATAAATAATTAATGATATTTTTCCTATTATATATTTAAAAATTTATTATTATCTCTTCTCTCAATTAGGACAATTTTATAAAAATATTAATAATTTTTAAGTTTTTTATAATATTTTTTTTTAATACTTGTGAAAATTTTAAATAATAAAAATCGGAGATGTATTTTTTTATGATATATTACCATAAAATATTGATATTTATAAATTAATCTCGTTCTAGAAAAATTAATGAACAAAAAAGGGAAAGAAGAAAAAATAAATCTATCTCTAATAAATTCTTGTGCATATCCAAAATTTGAGAAAGATTTATTTCCATTTTCATATCTTCCATCCAAATTATTATTACCATAAAATAAATCTCATTTTACCAAGACTAAAATAAAAATTAATCTCATCTAGATACAAGGCCAAAACCAAGACACACATAGATTCTCTTTTATTTATCGATAAAAGAGAAGAAAACCACACCACACCATTTTGAATATCCCAATTTCCGATACAAAAGAAATATTTTTCTATAACACTAGTTATTTGTTGTTCTCTTTTATTTTACTTTCAAAATTTATTATTAAAAACAATAATAATTTAGAGTTTAATAGATATAGTGTAAAATAATTTTATTTTTATATAATTTATTCATTTTATCATTTTTATCTTTACTTTATTATATAATTTATTATATAAAAACTATTATTATTACTATTAATTTCCATATATTATATTTTTTTAAAATTATATTTAAATAAAAAATATTATTTATATTTTTATTAATACACACGAATCCAAACAACACCACGACAAACAAAAAAACTTCACACTGTTTGGTTCTCCTTTTTCTATTATCTAAAAAAACAAAAGATAAAGTAAAAAATAAAATCTTTTGTGACACTTAAATAAATAAATAAAATCCATTTTATTAAAAAGTTTTTAAATAATTTGCAATTTTCCCACATTCTGTAAAAAAGTCTTCTTCAAAATCAAAGTCTTATCTCTTTTTCTCTGTCTTCAAAGCCAACTACAAAAAGCAACAGAATTTCAACTTCTTGTTCCAATCCTCATCACATTTTTCACTCAAACAAACAAAGAATCTTTCAACAAAAACCAATTATCACAATAATTACCATAAATCACAGAAAACAAATCAACAATAATCGAAACAGAAACGAAAAATTTCATAGCCATAAACCAAAAAAATAAAACTAAATATTTCAAAAAAAACTCACCGGTTTTTCTCCTCCGTTGCCGGAAACACAGCGCCGTCGTCATCCACCGCGTCCATTTTAAGGTAATAAAATTGAGCTTATTTCTGATTATCAAAATTGAAAAAAAAAATAGAAAACTGAAAATTTCTTTGTGATTAGTGAATTCAGAAGAAGAAAAGATGTCGAGGTTTGCATTCTTCAATCGATCAAATACAATTCACGCGTCTTCATCGGAAGAATCTCAGAAACCTTTCAACGAAATTCTGGACCGGTCCGGTTCGCTGAGCCGATTCTACGGTTCAGTAGAATCAATGAAATCGTCGATTCGTGGAAGGATGGTGAAGAAGCTCTGCAATTTGTTCGAATCATCGCCGACGAAATCGGAACCGCGTCCGGCTTCGAAATTAGGTTCGGAACCGCGCGCGCCTTCGAGATTAGGTTCGGAATCGCGTTCCGCTTCGAAATTAGGTTCGGAATCGGGTTCTGGTGCGAAATTGGGATGGGAATCCGGGATGTTGTTCCGATTGGAAGGTGGCGAGGAACGGATTGTGGTGTATTTGACGAGTTTGAGAGGAATTCGGAGAACGTTTGAGGATTGTAATGCGGTGAAGATGATTCTGAAAGGGTTTAGGATTTGGGTGGATGAAAGAGATGTTTCCATGGATCGTGCTTTTAGAAAGGAATTGCAGGTACAAAGATTATTACTTTATTTTTTCTACAATATTTTTTTATGATATTTGTTTATTTAATATGTTTACTAGTATCCATGCAATGATAGTTACAAAACTTGTTAACTTATGGTTAAAAATGATGGCTATGATCCAATATCTTTTTTGGTATAGAAAATATCATTTTTAATTTATTTTTTTATCCCTTTGTATTTGATGTGTCTATGTCATATAAATTGTTGGGTTAAGATTAGATAATTCACATTTCGACTTTGTTAAACTTATTTATGTGTGTATGTAAATCATAGCTCAATCAATATTAAGTTGGATGTCATCATCAAGACTCAAATTTTGATAATTACGGTTCTGAATATAAGTTGTTGGTGGTTATTAATTATTTCATTTTAAAAAACTGACTTAATCCATATTTTAAAGATGAATTATGACTCGTATGGTTGTGAGTTAATACGACTATGTTCACATTGAACCGTGCGAGATTGTGTGAATCCATTAAAAATGTTATGAAGTTGGAAAATAGATTTGTTGCAATTAATTTTGATATCAAATTAATGGTAGAGATTACAGGTCATTTTTCAATTGCAACCTTTGAGTGTTGACGTTTTTGTGTGGGGAAGCTTTTTAATATATTCTTTTTGATGATAAAAACTTTGTTAATATACATCTAATATCTAATTTATCTAAAAATTGTTGATGCAGTGTGTGATGGGAGAGGAAAATGTGTCACTACCTCAAGTCTTTATTAGAGGAAAATACATTGGTGGTGCTGATGTGATCAAGCATCTATTTGAAAGTGGTGATTTAAAAAGAATGCTTGAAGGGTTTCCCAAGATGAAGCCTGGTTTTGTTTGTGAGAGTTGCGGTGATGCTAGGTTTGTGCCATGTGAGAATTGCAGTGGAAGTCGAAAAATATTCGACGAAGACGAAGGTTTATTGAAGAGATGCTTGGAATGTAATGAAAATGGACTCACCAAGTGTCCTTCTTGCTCTTGTTATTGAATAACTTAGGTGATTATGATAATGGAGCGACGCGCCGGCGCCGGCGATGAAGTTGCAGTTGCAGATACGCTTCAAACTTTTATATTGAGATGAAATAAGATTGCAATGTTCTTGCAAGAGAATTTAAAATTGTTGATATTATGACTATAACTTAAACTTGATGATGATGATGATGTTTTTGCACCTTGAACATTGTTTTGTTTTGTTCAAGAGTGTTTTCTTTCTCACCATTTAAAATAAGAACAAAACTAGTTTCATTATTGAAACTTTCATAATGTGCATTTTGTGCATCTGTAAATATTTAGTGATGTATGAATATGTAAATGTTTAGTTAATGATGAATATTCGTATTCATTATCGAATTTCCTTTCCTTATTTTTTTTGTCTTCTTAAAATATTACATAGAATATCAAATTACTGATTCGTGTATTAACATGTTAACCTAATTAGAATTTAATTGAAATTAGATAGAAGAATTTTTTCACAGGTTGTAAATTATAGATTTTAGATATTAAATAAATTTAATTTTTATTTAATTAATAATAATTAATCTCGTCTAGATATTGTTATGTCTTTTCATCATAAATAATGGGAATTCTTGCCGTATGTTCTTGTTAAGTATATTACTATCCATTTTGAAAAAGACAAAAGTGTAATTTTAGAATGGTTTTTGATTCTTTTTGAATTAAAGTAATTATGTTTTTAAAATTATTTGTGAAATTATAATTTATAATTTTGAAATTTAAATATAATTTTTATATTAAAATTTATTATTTAATTTAATTTTATATAGTATATAATAAAACATAAATCATCTTATTTTATATTAACTTTTAACTAGAATTATTTTTATAGAATCAACTAATTTAAAATTAATTTTTATTATCGCAGAATTAAACATATATATTTGATATAAATTTAGTGCATTTAAGTTTTAAACATAAATTATGAAATACCTTAAAAATTTAAGTGTTTTTTTAATATACAATATTCTTTTATGTATTTTTCACTATTATAATAAAAAATAAAATAAAAATTAAAGTATAATATTTTGAAAGAATTTAATTAATATGCATTCCCAATCTAAAATTAGTTTATAGTGTTAATAAATTATATACGTTAATTTTATAACTTTTTAACTTTTATTTTAATCATATCTAAAATATATTTAATGAATCATTGTAATACAAGCTCCGTGCAAAAAAAAAAATCCCTGCATAGTACATTGCAGTTAAACTCATTTTAAAAATAGTGTATATAATAAGAGTTTAATTGCTATATACATTAAAGAGTTTTACATTGTTAAAAGGTGCATTATAACTATCCATAAATATTAATATAAAAGAAGTTCAAATAAATGTCAAATATTTTTTTTAAAGTAATAATATAAAGATAGGATAATGCCAACTTATATCTTAGTAATATGATATAATAGAAAAAGAAAATAAATTTTATATTAAAAATGTATAAATGAAATTATCTGTTAGATAATATTTTTTGTATTTTTTATGATGTGAATATTTTAAATAATTTTATTTATTTAAAAGAATACTTTATTTTAAAAATCCTTTTAAATGGAGGAAGTAATAATACTTTTTTGGTAATTTTATTTTTTCAAGATTGTATAAATGTAACCTTTATCATTCTTTTTATATTATGTTTGTTGATGGTAAAAGGTTCTATTCCTTTTTCATTAGTCAACATTTTGGTTTGGGTCATTATTGAGATCTTATATAGATTTAGTAAAAATAGAAAAAGTTTGTAGTAATATTTTATAAATCAGATCGATTATTGAATCATTAAAAGTAATGAGACATTGATTTATTGGTCAAACCACTTAGTCATTGGTCGAAAACGGTATGGCTAAAACGGACTAAATTAGATAATTTGATTGAATAAATCAATCTCAATAACAAAATTATATAGTTATTAAACTGATTGAACTGAATGAAGTGATCTCTAAAAAAATCACAACACCTACAGATTTATGGAATTTTAAAATATTATAATTTCACAAGTTTATTCTTTAAATTAAAGATTTATACATAGTCATGACACACTGTTGATTGTAATTCAGATTCAATTCATTTTGCATTTAGAGTTTGAATTTGAATTTCATTTTAGAGACTCTGGTAGTATATAAACATAGTTTTGTTCAGTTGTAACAGATTCAAAAGTGTAATCAATTTTTGTTTTGAAAGTTAATTACATTTTCCTCTCTCTCTCTCTCTCTCTCTCTCTTTCTCTCTCTCTCTCTCTCTCTATTCCATCATCTGCTTCATCTTGAACTTTATGCTCTAACAATTGGTATATAGAGTTCTAGTTTGGATTTAGATCGGGAAACACAAGTGTACATAAGGCATGTGTGATTGATTTTGCTCATTCAATTTACTGTGAATTGAAGATCTGAATCGAAATAGAATCACATTTCTTGAGTCTGAGGGATTGAGAAACACAAATATTAGTGAGATTTGAGTGAATCTACACAAGAACGAAGATGAACGGTGGAAACGGTAGCTTTAACACAAAGCTTTCAGTCTTTGATTGAAAGATTTGAAATCGATGGATGATTCAGACGTGTGTTTTGTTTGGAGCTCAAGATGTTCTTGATCTCGTCAATAACGTTTACGCAGCGGTTGCATCAAATGCAACAAAAGCACAAAGAAAAACGCATAGAGAAACGAGGAAGAAAGATCATAAGGCTTTGTTCCATATCCATTAGTGTGCGGATATGAGTACGTTCGAGAAAATCGTTGATTCAACCACATCGAAGGCTGCGTGGAATACACCGGTACGATGCTATGGTGGTGATGCATTAATGTAGAAGGTGAAGTTTCAGTCTATATGTAAACAGTATGAGAATCTCGACATGAAGAACAATGAGAACATACTTGATTACATCTTCGGAGTGATTCTGATCACAAATGAGATGAAATCTTATGGAGAGACTCTCTTTGAACAAGTGATCATTGAAAAGGTACTGAGATCACTTACTCCTCAGTTTGATTACATTGTTGTAGCAATTGAACACTCTAAGGACCTCAACACTATGAGAATTAAAGAGTTGTAGAGTAGTCTAGAGGCACAAGAGTTGCGTTTGACTGAGAGAAACTCTGAAAGAGGGGTAGAGCAAGCTCTGAAAGCAGCTTCTAGTAAGAAGAATCAGAAGCAGACTTGGTCAGAGGCCAAGAAGAGACATGGTGGTGGTTATCAGAAGTCAAATGTCTCCAACTCTGATGAAAAGAAACATTAGAAGGGAAAAGAGAAGTTTGACAAGAAGACGCTTCAATGCTACTGTTGTAAGTTAAGCCTCACTTTACGATTTCATTTGTTAAGTGTATGAGTTTATTCCCATGACATCTTGCAATGATATGTTCTACGTTAGCATTTATTTTGATTCATGATAACATACAACGATCCAACGTCGTTGCGTTTGTTAGCATTTATTTTGATTCATGATAACATACAACCATCCAACGTTGTTGCGTTTGTTAGCATTTATTTTGATTCATGATAACATACAACCATCCAACGTCATTGCGTTTAAATCGAATTTGAACTCTACTTCCAGTTTCTTTGCATGTCCTTGCGTTATGTGACCTTGATTCACATCCTCACATCTTGATCTTGATCCATGCACGTCCCATTTTTGTTTTACTTCTTTCGATTTAATTAAGGTAAATGTATGTTGTGCATATGGCGTTTGTGTTACTATCGCCTATCTTTTGGCTTACTCTTGGGCCTTCTTACAATGAGACCATTTTTATTCACGTACACTTATTTGTATGCGTTTGTTTGATTAGGTTTGCTTTAATCGCTTCATTATCATATATCTCCATTTGACAAAATGTACCCCCTTTCCCATGACGTGTAATAATTTTATCGTGTTATTCTTTATTGCTTACTGTTTAGGTAGTTTCTAACACAAGAGTAAAATCAACCTTTTTCAAAAAGAACAAAAAAAAACTCAATCCAACGTCCAATACTTTTCTTAAAAAACCAAACCATTTCAAACCCTTTTTTTCAATTCATTTCTATCATTCCCAATTTCTCAAACTTTTCATCTTCAACCATTTTCAAACTCTCCAACCATTTTGTCAAACCTTTTAGCAATTGTTGATCAAATGCTTGATCCAACGTCAAGCCATTTTCCTAATAAAAAAAACACTTAACCATTATTTAACACTTTTTCATTAAAAGAAATGTAATTGATGGGGTGTAGTCCACGAGTTCCTGAGAGTTAGGATCCGAGATGTAGTTCTCGTCAATCCAAACACTCATCATCCTCAAATCAATTCCATAATGCCTAATAAACCTCGACTAGCATTGAGTGTGCTTTCTCAAGCCAAACTTCAAAACATCTAAGAATATCAAAACCATTTTGAAAATAAGATGAAAAAGGAATGGGGTGTAGTCCACGAGCTCCTTAGAGTTAGGAAACGAGATGTAGTTCTCGCCCTTCAGAACTCTCTCTTCATCTAAAATTTCTCCAAACCAATCAAACTCTTTTCTCAACACCGTGGGATTAATCCTCAAACCCCTTTCTCAAAGGAAAGGTGTTTTGTCTCAAGACGACGTAAAAACATTCGACCGAGAAGCCACACTTGCACTTTCACAATGGATACGACTCAGCTTATTTATCTGATCATGTCAGGTAAGCGAATTGATGTGGCTCAAATCATTGTTAATGAAATGAGAAATGTTGCAGGAAGTGGTAAGAAGTTTGGAACATGAACCAGAAGCACATGTCCTCTTGTTTTTCCCGGTCTCATCATGGGATTACTCATTGCATCCTGAGTGCAAATTCCAAATGTGGTGTCATTTGAAATCAAAACCAAGGTTAATGGCACATATGTGGATAGGTTCTGCTTGGAGAAGAAAAAGAAGAGAAGGCAACCAGGTCAAACTGGGCAGACTTCATCCAACACTCTAAACTATGGTGATTGGGATCCGAGACTTCGCCAAGCTTTCACCTATAAGTAGGATCAAAATGATTCCAATCATATGGCTGTTATTTCTTTGCATGACTCTTTTTACAGGTTGCACATTTAGCCAGGAGGGAAGCCCGATGCAGGCCCCCATTTCATGACTCTGGAGGAATTCTAGACGCACATTGCATGGCCTGGGGACATGCCATTCTATCAGGGAGATGCATCTGGCCACGAAGATGAGAATGATGAAGAAGATGCTGAAGAGGAAATGGAAAATGAAGAAGGAACTTCAGGAGGTTCCAAAACAGCATCCGATGACGATGAAGAGATGAGAGAAGAGTAAAGAGAAGTATAAAGTTGAAAGCTCGCGATAAAATGAATGATATTTTAAAAAGCTTCCAGTTCTTTCAGTTTTAGTTTCAATTTTAGTACTTTATTTTGAAATTTCACTTTATTAGTTTTACGTTGTAATCGTTTGAATCTTTTTTACGGTAGTTCATACTGTAAACTCACTTGGTACTCTTGTAAACGATTGGTATGCCATAAGTTTGTTTTGAAAATTTGTTGTTGTTACTAATGCTTGTTATGTTCTTGTCATCCTCATCAAGAGTTCAAAAAAATTCACCAAAGAATAAAAATTATATTTTCAACAAAATTCAACAAACATGAGTGGTAATGATAAAACTCGGACGAAATGCACAAGGCAAAGATACGTGTTTTTAAAAGCTTTGTAGAATGATAGCATGATTGTGAAATATGTGATTCTTGCAAAATCATTACATGCTTCAATTTTACAAATCACACATCTTCTTGCTTGAATCATATAGCTGAAAAACTAGAAAAAAGTGAGGAGCCATTCATTATGCACTAATAGAAGTCATTGCTAATAATCCTTGATTGAAACTCAATTGATTCATGTAAAACCTAACAGTTATTTTTGAAATTTTTGTGGAGCATAAAAAGAATCAAGGCCAAGTCTTATGTTTGAGGAAAACCACCCAACATAACCCGGTGAATTGAGTGAACTTTTGAAAAACCGGTCTAAACCAAGAACATCAGTTGAAACAAAAGAAGATCAGCCTTGAGATTTCAAGAGTGAATCAAATATAACTTGAAATATCAAAGAACAATTCACAAGGCTTTTGAAGAACCAAAACCAATTCATGAAAAGTTGGTTTCAAGCAAAACAAAAAGAAAAATAATACTCTAGAAAAAGAAGAAAGATAAAGATAAAGTTGGAGAGAGACTATACATCATGATTAAAAAAGAGAATGAAAAAGAAAAACATAGTCTCTCCAAATACTTGCAACCAAAGAAAGAGGAGAATTCAAAAGAGAAATCAACAAACAAAAGTGTCATATTTTAGATTTAGGAAACAAATCCTACTCATAAAACCAGACCAAAATGTAAACATATCAAAAGCCTTGAAAATTATGCTCATAAAATGTTTCAAAAAGAAATTGTCAAGGTGAAAATATGAGTTGGTCAAGATGTTGACAAGGTTATTAATGAGAGTTCAATTTACCACCAAACAACTTCAAAGAAATCTTCATCATTTTTATGAAGATGAGAGATAGGATGATTCAAAGAAAGAGACATGATTTGCTTTAGTTGATTGCATAAAATAATCTTTTGCATAGAAGCGCATTATTGCATAATCATGCTTTGATCCTATCAAGGTGAAAAGGGAACGAAGACCATTTGCAACAAGCATATTCCATTTGAACCATATCATCTCAGAAAATGATTGAAAACAAAACTATATAATTAAAGGAAATCATTGATGATCTTGATTGAGGACAAACAAGAATTCAAGTTGGGGAGAATTTGATAAATTCACAAAAATGTATAATATTTACTTATGAAAAATAACATTTATCGAATTAAGGAAACACTTATTCATGAAATTATACACACTTTGTCAAGAAGATGATACTTTTAAATGATGTGTGGTTAATTATTATAGGAATAGATCAAAGGAAGGAAAAAGCAAAGCAAAAAGCATGTCTTGTTTCACTATACAAATTCTGGTTCGCTTAGCGAAACCAAGTCAGAAGCAAAGCATCTAGGTTCGCTAGCAGTGAGTAGCAGCGAAAAGGCAACAAAGGCCCGATTCTCTAGGCGAGCTCTGGTTCTCTTAGCGAAAACAAGTTAGAGGCAAAACGTCCCAGTTCGCTAGCAGCGAAGAGGCAGTGAAGGCCCGATTTGCTAAGCGAGCTTTGGTTCGCTTAGCGAAACCAAGTTAGAGGCAAAACATCCCAGTTCGCTAGCAGCGAGGAGCATCGAAGGAAGTTCACTTAGAGAACTATACTTCGCCTAGCGAAGTTTGGAGGCTCCTGGAAGGCGGGTTGACAGCTCAAAAGTTAGTGGAGAAGATAGGATAGTTCGCTTAGCGAAACTTTATCTCGTTAAGCAAACTCAGGCGGCCAGAACCATTATAAAAAGGGACCAAGAGCAATGCAGAAGGAATCATCTTATTATTTTATAACTGTTTGTAATAGTTATTATATTCTGTCAAAAAGGGTTGTAATAGACACTTAGGGGAGGGAATCAAAGAATCGAGATGGATACGCATCAAGGATTGATGAATCGTCATTGGTGCTCATTCATTTCCAATTCTTCCTTTTTGTACAAGCTACCATGAAAATGGCTAGCTAATCTCCCTCTCTTGCTGGGATTGGAAGAATCTACCGTAATTGTATGTATATTTACCATTATATTCTTAATATAAACATGCTTTCATGATTATTGATTCTATCTTATATTATCGTCAAAATTTATGAATTCAATTTGTTAATGAAAATTGCTTTCAAACTCATGAATCAAAGATAACAAATTGATTAAACTCTAATTGCTAAACATAGAATTAGTTTTAATATCCACCTCAAAATACTTGATCTTCATACAATCAGATTGTTTAATCGGTTGAGACAACATCGATTCAACAAGCCGATTGGAATCTTGAAACTTTCATATAGACATACATGTTTTTTTGAAAAGTATGTGAAAATATGAATGAATACATGGTTATGCCAAAATTAATCGGTACATTGCATACATAAACGGTAGAAGAAATCCAATCCCAGCAAGATAATTTGTCATATTACAATTCCGCTTATTTTATTCCGTTTATCTTACGTTTCGCTATTACTTTCGATTTGAACTTTAAACTTTCCGAAAACTTAAACTTAAACTATATCAGTAATCTAAAACATTGGTAATATCGTTCCAGTCTTTAGGGACACGATAACAAAATACTTCTTTTGATTTACTCAACATCAATATAACATAACTTAATTGGGGATTTGATTCACATGCAACAACCTTTGGACTTTGGGGTTTAGACTGATTCTAAACAGAGATGAAGAAATAATATAACTGGTTATTCAAACTGATAATATATATGAATTCGTGAAAGTTGAAATAAACAATTTCACGTCATACCTCACAATTGATGTAGTCATTCACTATCTGATTAACAAATGATTAATCAATATCAAGCTTATGAACCGAAGCTTGACTAAAGTTTGGTTGAACCTTAGCTCTAAATGCCATTTTCTTATTTAATAGCGAATCAAGCTCACCAGGATACACCATAGGTTCATCTTGTCCATCCAACGAAAATTTATGTCGATTAATTACTCTTATTAATCGTGATTATAAAATGATTTAGTAATTTTAATTGAATCATAAAAATATTTATACCTCCAGCATTGTTTTGCGCATGTCATTAGCTATTTTGCATATGATATTCGCACAATCATTATCCAAGAACATAAAGCGATATTTTGCACCTCCATCTGTTACATAAATCTCAACCTTATACCTGTGACAATTTTATCTGATTTTTAAAATGATTTTTAAATTATGATAGAATAAACCTATTAAACTGAAATACAAACATTATAAGTTAACCTTGGTATAGACTATTTAACATCTTCACTACAACCACATTTATAAGAATGTGTAGGAGCACGAGATTTTAAAGAGTATTTAGTGCAACCATAATAGAGCCATATGTATTTTGAAACAACAAATTTCAACGTCGTTGCTACAGTAACACATATAGTCTCCTAAGAATTCATTATATCATATCAGACATTAATTAGTAAACATCAATTAGTAAACATCAATTAGTATTTTCACTTTATACATCAAACTGGATATAATAACAATTTATAAAGTATACTTGATTTAACTTGCAGAAGTCGCTTAAGAACATGCATTTGGCATTATAAACAAATCTTTCAATTAATATAAATTGTGTTCCACCAGACCAGTTAGACAACGCTTGCGTGGATTGTGTAGGCTTCTCATTCTTCCACGAATCAGGTAACCTAAACAAAATAACACATCAAGTCTTAACAAAAACTATAGCAAAAAACACAATCAACTTATATAACAGATTGAAAAGATAAAAAGTAAGTTCCAAGATGATATACTTTGACAAAAATTCCTGGATAACAACTACGTCTTGTTGATTAATAACTTTGAGTCACTCCATCCATTAGAAATTGTAGAATTTTACAAAAATTCATTTGCATGAAGAAGAACAAATACTATTTACATCCAATAATATTATAATCTACTATTGGTATATATTATTGATTCCATGAAATAACCTTGGTAATCCTTGATCATTGCATGTGTCAGAACAATGATAATTGCTCCACATTTTGTGTCATCATTATAATAACTTAAAAACTTAGATTCATAGTTGCCCCATAAACTGCAGTTTATAATATTTTCCATATACATAATTTTGAAGTAAGTATAAAATTATGTAATATCAATATATAAATGATACATAATATTTCAGATTTACCACAGATCCCTGAGTCTCAAAGAAACCACAATCTTCTTCTCGTCTGATTTCGACTGATAATTGTTAATCTCGTGGACGACACCTACAATATCTGATAAATAAAGAGATATTAGATTACACTTGAAAAAGATCCGAACAAATGATGGAGAGGAAGGAAGAAAATATGATCCGAGCAAATAATGGAGAGGAAGGAAGAAAATACGAAAATATTTATCTTTTGGAGGATATGAAAACCTAACTGTTGTTATGGAAATGAATAAATTTCAAATGCTGAAGACCTCTTTTTATTATGAACTAGTGGAATGTAGAGTCTGCATGTAGAAGCGTGAACGAGGGAATGTGAAATCATATGAAGTTAATATGTGACTCTTAAACTTTTTTAAAAGGAACAGAAAAAATACTATTTGGAGGTGAATAAGTAATGTATGTGGGTGCAAATCCACGAGCTTTATACTTGTTATCTACTGAGTTGACGTAATGTATGAGTCTTTTCCTAAACACATACCAAAATCAACAATCTTTTGTAATTACACCAAATAATTATACATAAACATACCAATTCCTTTCATTATATTTGAGAAGATGTTTGTTCTATTTTAAAATTAGAAATTGAACATTTTTCATTAAACCAAATACATTCCAAAAATTTGTTACAATATGTGAAAAAATGAGCATTATATTAAAGGATGAGTAATAGTAAGAATTTAATTGGTGGAACTAAGTGGTCTTTCATATTTGTTACAATAAGTGCCAGTAAAGCTGTTTTTTTCTTGAAATCCAAAGAATTCTTATTAATTTATAAATAGGTCATCAATTCCACATTGTAAAAAAGTAGAAACGGAGGGAATTCAAGTCATTTTATCGACATGAGTGTTCTATATCGAAAAATTTTTAATTTTCCTATTAATATAGTGGTAGAAAGAATACTAGACTGTGTCGAAACTTCAAACTCGTTAATTTTAACCATGGTAAAAAAAATTGTTAACCAAAAAGATCTCATGATGTATGCATGGAAACACACGTGCAACAACTAAAAGTGTTATGACATGTGAGAAAAAAAAATCGTGAGATTACAAAAATTTCAAAATAAAAGTTAATTAATCTTGCATTCAAAAAGTAAAAAAATATTTGCCAAATATTTTTTATTAGAAAGACAATTGATTCCCTAAATAATTGTTAAATACTTATTTGAATACATATTTCCAAAATTTTGTGTTTGATGATTTTTTCTTTAATCATACTTAAAATATCACATATGAAAGGTTATGATACACCGATGTATAAAAACTTTTTACATAACATGCATACCAAATGGTAGATTTGTGGTTTATATATGGATTTGTATACTAACTATTTTATATATTTATTTTTATTATTATTATTATTATTATTATTATTATTATTATATTTATTATTATTATTATTATATTTATTATTATTATTATTATTATTATTATTATTATTATTATTATTTAAATTCTTGTCATTTAAACTTTCTCAATTTTCTTTAATCTTTTTAAATTCAATGGCCCCTTCATATTCAGTTTGATTAATTTCAAGTAAACATGAGCATGAGGTTGAAAAAGGCAAAAAGATTGAAATTTATCAATAAGTTCTCTTCCAAAAAAAAACACTTATTGATGACTCATATTTTCCTTCATCTACATAATGAAGGTCACAGTCTCACAGAATTCATGTACAGAAGTGAAAACTGAGACATGACAATCTACACTGAACAAATGCTCCAAAATGTATATTTCTTCTTTGCAAAGTTATGTTATGATCCTTTACTCCTATTTCATCTATTGTGTAAGAGGAACACATTCAAGTTCAATTTCAAGCACACCTCTCTCAACATTTTGTAGCCTCAATGAGATTTCTTGTCTCACTTTTCCTTCTTCAAGTGAGATTATTCCATCTTTCACAAGTGTGTTTTCACCACTTGCTACCCATTTTCCAAGCTGCATTGACTCATTGATTGATGATTTCTCATATGCTTTTGCTGCTGACACTAGTGGTTGAATGTCTATTTCAGCCTCACCCATAAAATCGTCGTTTTTGAATGCATCTTTGTCGTATACAATCTGCACGCAAGTAAGTATCACATCAAATCTTATCAAAACCAGGCTTTGATGTTGTATCTAGCATCTAACTTCAAGCACAAGTAATTTATGTTTGTATACATTTATGTAAAAATGAACTGAACGCTAAATTCAAACCTAAAAAACAATTCTAGAGGCAAAAGCTCTCAATTCTAACTTCAAATTATAATCAACTTTTGAGGCAGAATCAATTCTACTTGAGAAAATGGTGAACAATTGAACTTACCACTTTAAGAGGAGGAATGCTCTCAGGAATTGACAACATTAGGCTTTCATTCCAAACTGGATTTAAATTGTTCTTTATGACACGCGTTTTCACCGACTGCAAGACCAGACCAGACCAGATATTATAAATGTTACATATCTCTAATGTTAAATTTCCTTTATCCTTTACATGCCTTTATTAAGAAACCACACACATTCACGCAGTTAGCACATCGGTGATTGTTTTATCAAAATCTGCTTTGAAATCAGATGGTATGATCTTTGACCCGACGACCTCCGATGTGTTGACTACGTGAATGCGTGAATGCATGAGAACGTTGAATGTTGACAGCACGCGCAAACCAAATTAGTAGATGTGACATGAAGAGGAAACTCACTTGGTTACCGAGGGAAAGGATGACATAAGGGTCACTAGTGACTATATCTCTGATAGCTAGGTTTGTGCCTTTAACCACGTTAACTTTTACCAACCCAACAAATTCAACCATACCTGCCTATAACAGTAAATAGCAAGAAATAAGATTCAATATTTATCATGTTCACTCATTTTTCTATTAAGAATAAGGTACAACGAGGTACTCTTCACAATAACCGATTTCAAAAGATGAATGATAGATCTAGTAGTAATGAAATGAAACATTACCAACGAGGTACTCTTCTTTGCAGTCCTGTTCTCAGAATCTTTTCTTCCCCAGCTGTTTCGAAACGATAGCCCGATACGGTTTTTAGTTGTTTGTTTATCATAACGTTTTTTTTCGGGTAGAGGAATGTTGTTTGAGGAACTGCTCTGACCGGATGAAGAAGTTCTTCCATGGGATGGTATAAAGGGACACGACAAATTCTCCTCAGAATCCAAAAATTGTAGGAACTCGTATTTTCTCCTGAAAATAAAATTTAAAAAAAAAATTGTAAAACGCAATGGTACCCTTCGTCTAGGTAAACACAAATCTGTTGTATGTGTGCGCGCGCGCATGCACGCATTCGAGCATTTTTTGATCCAATTACCTAATAAAATCAGAGCGCTCATCGATAGAAGAATTTGGTTTTGGTTTTTTTACGTAAGTCGGCAAGCAAGCTTCGTACTTCTTATTGATTACTGTATTTCCACCCAAGTTGACCAATGAATCAACTTGTTCATCTGTCCAGTCATCTAGATTCAGTGACAGAACCTATAATAATGTCAAATCATGTTAACATTTCCATTTGAGAATTTGCAAATAAATTTGTATCTATGAAGCATGGACACAGGACACGACACCGATATTGACACGTCAACACCGATAATAATTCGAAAAAAATAAATAAATTGAACGTAAAAACAAGTGTCGGTGTCATGTCGGTGTCTGACCCTGACACAGACACGCCTTTTTTTAGAGGTGTGATGCTACAGAGGTTTGGATTACTTCTCTTTTTTTGTTCATGCAGAAATATAACCTTGCCAAATAACAAGAGTTTTACATAATTTATGTTTGGAACATACCTTAGATATATGGACTCCAAGGCTTCTATGTATACCAGAACACTTGATGCAAATAAATACTCCAAGACTTGAAGACCTGATATTCAAACAATGCGGTAAATAAAATCATAAGCAAATAATATGAACTAATGCCCTTTACAAGTAGGATAGATAAACCACACTACAAGCCTGTTTGGATTGACTTATTTGGGCTTATCTATTGGCATAAGCACTTATGAGATTGAATAGAAGAGCTTAAGGAAAGAACTTATGACGTATTCATAAGTTGCTTTCAGCTTATTTCCATAAACACTTACATGCAAATAATTTTATTTTATTTTATCTTTCGTTATATAAATATCTTATACACAAGAACATATATGATAAGCACAGAATTCGGTGGTACTTACACCCATTTTGGATCCGACGATCCACAATCAGCGCAGTACTTGTTCCCCGCTTGACGCATCAGATTGTCTAATCTTTCTTGTGGACCTAGCGGATGGGAATGTGCACAAATATGATAAGTTAAAAGATAAAATTCCGGAAGCTATACACTGTTTTTGAATATAAATTATTTATCTTAAAAACAGATAATTTAAAAAGGTAAAATACCAGATATCATCCATCGCTCTCTTTGACTTTGAGAATTCAAACTCGGTGTTTCGGTACAAAAGAGATCGTATAGGCAAGATGCTGACCCTACAGTTGAGACATTTAAGTTTTATAGTTAGACTACCATAATATCACTTTACACATAAACAGACACCAGACACGGCAGTGATAGTGACACATTGACACCGAAAATAATCTAAGAAAATAGAAGTGATTGAGTATAACTATAAGTGTTGTGATCTTGTGTGTCTCAGTCAGACACGCCTTTAACCTGAAGTGTTCGTGCTACAAAGATTCTATCATACGAATGACTCTATTCTTCTTGTTCATACTATCAACCATTCATTATATCACTTTGAGGGCAATAAAAAGGATGAAGCAAAAGGAATAGAGTTTTTTTACC
Organism: Lathyrus oleraceus; assembly: GCF_024323335.1. Taxonomy (NCBI): domain Eukaryota; kingdom Viridiplantae; phylum Streptophyta; class Magnoliopsida; order Fabales; family Fabaceae; genus Lathyrus; species Lathyrus oleraceus. Next base: position 503,909,783 of record NC_066583.1, on the reverse strand, counting down.
CGGTATACCGTTGATTTCAGAGTTTTCTTGATGTATCTCCATCTCCATCATCAAATACTTAAAATCAAAATCAAGGAATGGAACTATAATCTGAGAACAGCCATGTAATTATTCACTGTTTCTCAGCTGACAAATAAAAAAGGGTTCATCGGCATCACATATTTTATCTTGATCAATATTAAAAAAAAAACACAAAAATTGCAATGAAAATTCCAAAGGAATAAACATAAAAAAAATGGCAAATTAGGTTTGAATTTACAAAAAAAAACAAATTTTCCAACTGAAAAATCTTACAGATCAGATAATATATTTCCTCAACTTGAAATTAAGCATGAGCCAATGCCAGCTAATTCCCTGCAACAACAACAACAACAAAAAACAAATTATTATCAAAATCAGAGAAAAAAATCATAACAAATTAATAGGTTTTGTAAATCATTGAAGAAACATACATTGAGCTAGAAAACCTAGAATTTTTTTCAAATCAATCTCATTGGAAATTGGTGGATGATAACAACCCCTTGAACAATGAAGATAAAATCAAAAAAAGGAATTGAAATACAGAATCGTGAAAAATTGAAATTGAAGAGTTTGAATTTGTTGTGATTATGATGAATGTTTGACTCACCAAGGAACATTGAAATGTTCAGAGAGAGATGTAGTTTGAACGCGCTTACATGGAAGCGTGTTAAATCCTGTACATTACAATTTGACGGTATTTTAACAACAGATTGATTTCATCAATTTCTCAACTATAACCTATAAATAGTATTTTTCGGTTTGTTTTTCTTTTATGTCCGTCAATACAAAAATGCATAATATATTTTTTTGAGAAAGTTTCATTAGGTTAAAATTTTGAATTTTTTATAATTATTTAGAGTGTGTTTAAATTTCGAATGATTTTATTTTATAGCTCATAATTTGAATAATTTTTTATGTGTTTAGAAGTAAGGTACATAACTTCTCATGCTAGTCTCCTCTAATATTATAATGTTAGACCTATCTATCTGGTTATCTTATCTAACATCATCATACAAAATATATTGAATCGGACATTCATTTTATTTTGGAAAAGGTCGTTTATGGGGTAAATCTGCTTTTTTTATACTAGATTGTTGATATATTTATCAAATGCCTACTTAGAGTTCTCTTCGATGATTTTCGGATCAGTCTAAGCGTTTGTCAACCTCCCGCTTCAACTACGTAGGTGTGATAGAATCTATATTTATTGGTTAACAAATATTTGTATATAAGTCTCACATCGGCTATAACATGTAATTAACTCTAAATCTCCGCAGTGCTATTTTCATACGGTTTATTCAAATATCATTCACTCTTTTACATGAGTATTGTCTGTCGTAGCGTAAACCTTCAATCCTCAATCCTACAAGTAGGAAAATTTGGGTCAAGTAAATCCTCATGTCAGTGTCTCTCCTACCTACCGGACACTAGAACATCTATCGCCCAAGAAATTCATATGCACATTTTTTATTATCTATTAAATTATGATAGCTTAATATATATATATATATATATATATATATATATATATATATATATATATATATATATATATATATATATATATATATATATATATATATATATATATATATATATATATATATATATATATATATATATATATATATAAAGTCAAAAGAAAAAACAATAGGCCAAGTTAAAAATAATGCACAAAACAAAATAGTTAAAGCAGAATTTAAGAAAAAGAAATGAAAAGTCAATTTAAATTAAAATCATATTTTTAATGTATTGAGTTAGTGAATGTTATACAAAAAGACATTTGTCGGGGTCTATTTCCACGAATAATAATGAGTTATATTTCATATAAAAAATTGATAGTAAGATAAACTTTTAAATATTTAATTATGACCTATAAATAATATCTAAAATTTATAAAGTAAATTGAAATAAAATTTAAAGGCAACAACAAATAACCATCAAGAATAAAGTTTGACTTGAAGACCTATTATAATTTCAATCGATTATATTAATAAAATTATTTTAGTATTGAAATTTTGGTTGGGTCAAAAATCTCAACAAAAAAAAAATTGTAAAATATTAAAATAAAATGGATTAAATATACGACACTCTCCTGTAATATAAGCAATATTTGGTTTACACTCTTATAAAATAAATTCTTTTATTCCTCTTTGTAATGTGAAGATTCTCTTTATGACCCATGCGTAGGGGTGGCAAAACGAGTCGTGGCCCGTCAGGCCGCTCCTCGCACCCACCAAAAATGACGGTTTGGGTTGAGATTTTGTGTCCGCCTATCCGTTCAGCTTTAAGCCCGCTCCGCATTAAGCCCGCTTTGCATTAAGCCTGCTAAAAAAGGGCGGATTGACCCGCCAGCTCGCCAACCTAGTTATCAAGCACTCAAAATATTTATTTTGGTTGGTTGAAGGTTAATACTTAAACTATAGTTTTGAAATACTTGTTGATGATTCTATTTTATACATTTATTTGTGAATATATGCAATATTTTGTTAAGTAAAATTTGTTAAAAAGATGTTTTATAAAAAATTATTCTAAAAAGTAAGTGAAAAATCTAATTGAAATGTAAAAATAAGCTTATTAATCTATTAAAAAAATGAAAAATAAATATATAAAAAAATAGGTGAGCAAGTTCGCCACCTTGACGGAGCATGCTAGATTTTTAAGTTTAATTTCACTTGGCAGACTTTCCCGTCCCGCCCCCTTTTTTGACAGGCTTAAGGCGGGGTGGTCGTCCCATTTGGCCACCCTTATCCATGGATGCGCTATTTGCTGGTGTGACTTGTATATGTATCGTTTTATTTTTATTTTTATTTTAAAATCCACATCAGCAAATAGTAAAAAATAATTAAAAAAATTCCACGTGGTTTTTTTTTAATTTCACGTGACATTATGTTGGATAAAAATTCTAGTTTTTTACTACCAATTGGATTCAAACTCCATACATAAGCTTATTAAGTGAGATTCTTAACCACTGATCTAATGTTCCTTTTGTTTATAAGATTTTTTACATGTTAAATATATAATACATATTATCTTATTTTTTTGACATTTATTTTTATTTTCCATTCTCTCAAAATTCTAACCACCTCTACCAAAACATAGCAAAAGAACATTTGTTTCGGATAATATCAAAAACAAAAGTTTTGATATCTATTTTATGCATTTGATATCTAGTTTTTGATATCTAGTTTTCTAAAATAATTATTATTAGGGAGACAAATCAAAAGTCCCTCATATTACAGGGATAATATCTGGGACGACTCAAAATCTGAAGAAGAAGATTCTTACAAAAAGAAAAAGCTAATGTTGCACTGATGGAAACTACTGAGGATCCCACAAGCTCTAAGGAACCAGAAGACAAGGTTTTATTAGAATTAGAATCCGACTCCGATTCTGAAGAGGTATTCTCTAATCTATATCGTTCTGGTATTGAAATTTGTCTTTCTAAAATGTTGGAAAAGTACCAGAGTCTTCAAAGCAAATACAAGGACCTTAAACAAGTCCAAGTAACTGCTTCTGAAACTCAAAAAGAGCTTGAGAATGATATTTCCTCTCTTACCGAAAAAGTGTTTTCTTTATTAAGTAATAACTCTATTTTGAGAAGTAAAATTTCAAAATTAGAGGAGGAAATAATTTCAGAAGCTTCTGATACTAATTGCATCATCAGATATGACAGAGCATTTCAGTACTTTCTGGCTAAAAGCATAGATATAAGCAAAATGGCTTCCTTAATCTATGGAGTTAGTAGAAATGGCAAGAAAGGTTTGGGTTGTACAGAAACTACAAAACCTAACGAAAGTCAGAAGGTCAAACAAAAACCTCTATATGTGCATTTTGTGCCTGTTGACATTGAGTATGATATTTCTGCATAGACACTGAAGCATACTAAGGATAGGAACTTCGTTCTGAAACCTAAGTATCATGCACAGATTCCTCGTGATTATCCTTCTACTAAAATACCTAAAGTTATGAGAAACTCTGGGAAAACTAACAAAAGAGGACCCATAAAATGGGTACCTAAGGATAAAATCATTTATGTTGCAGACATCCTTAACAGCTCAGCTGAGACACCAGTCATGGTACCTGGACAGTGGATGCTCACGATACATGACGGGCAGAAGGTCTATATTCCAAGATTTGGAACTTAAGCCTGGAGGTTTCATTGGTTTCGGAGGAAACCAGAAGGGGGAGACCATTGACTCTGGAACCATTGGGAATGGTAAACTTCCTTTTATTACTAATGTTCTTTTAGTTGATGGTCTAATGCATAATCTATTGTTCATTAGCCAACTTAGTGACAATGGTTATGATATCATCTTTAATAAAAAGTCTTGTAAGGCTGTTAGTCAGAAAGATGGCACATGTTCCAATCCTTATAGGTGTGAAGCTATGAGATCAACCAGACATTACATTATTGAAGAGCAAGTCATCCAATTTGACTGGCCTGGATGATCAATTTACAGTTGTTAAAACTCGGGTGTTGTTGATGGAATCCCTGCCATCTATCAACAAAGTCAACTCTTTGGTTGCACAAGAGGAAATTAATCACATTCTTACACATGTGCCTGTTGTTAGTGAAAACAGTATCCTCGCTATTCCATATGAAGCTAAGAAGGCTGTGGTCGAGGCAGATGATCTAGCTATGAAGGTTCTAACAAAAACAATTCAAGATACTGCATCACTGTCACAAGTATGGCCACACAGTTAAATTTTGTTACCAAAAACATGGTTATCCCCAAGTTAATAAATTCGTCAACACTTACGACACTAATCCTATTACACCAAAAACAAGTTAGTGAAGTCAACTTGTCACTTAAGTCACCTTGATAGTTAATATAGTTAAAGGTAATTAGTTAAGTTAATTACAAGTTTCTTAGTTGTTGTGATTTTATAGAGCCAATCTACTATAACTATGCAACACCTATGTATTTCATGAAGGGTGATATCTTAAACAAAGAAAAAGTGATTTTACATAATAAGTATTTCATGGGATTTAGGGAGCAATTTCAAATATATATATATATATATATATATATATATATATATATATATATATATATATATATATATATATATATATATATATATATATATATATATATATATATCAAAACGTTTTCTTTGACCATAGACCATAATACATATCAGGCCTGCACGTTTTCTTTGTCGGAGTCAACGAATAAACACGACCTATTTTATTGTTTTGGTTTTTTCAATGGCACTTTTTAATAATGTGTGATATTGCTTTTTCAATTTAATGTACTCAATATTCCAACTTGTGAGAATGAAATGGACAAAACTGTCCGGAAACCACTCATTCCTTTGACCCAATTGACATTATGAATCATGCTAGAATGTGATTCTCTTAAAAGTTAAAAGAATTAGTTGGAGAAGAATCTCTTAAAAGTTAAAAGAATTATGTTGGAGAAGAATATAGATTACAGTATTTTATTAATGATAGTATCAGTATTTATTTTTAAAAGTAATGCAATTTATTGAAATTCATCTTAAATTCATCTTTTAAAAATAAAATAAATAGAATATTGTGAATTCGAACTCATGTTCATGCATCTATTATCCTTACATATCTATCAACTAAATTAAAAGGAATGGAATTTTAATATTAATTAATGTCAACATATCTTATACATACATATAAAGTATTTGTAAAAAAATCTAGATTATTAACCACATATTTGTAAATAATATTTTTTAAAATTATTTTAATTTTTTTTATAACATAAATATATAAGTTGTGATTAACTAATTTTATTATTACATTACCCACAAAAATATAGATTATTAACCACATATTTTTCTTATAATTCATTAACCAATAAATATCATAAAATTAACCAAATTCTGACATTAAAATATAAAATATAATAATCAGTCTTTACACTCAATTATATTTCACATTAGTGTCAGAACTTGCCTAATGGTATAAAATTTATTGGTTAATAAAATAGTAAATTTGGTTAATGAATTATAAGTAAAATATGTGATTAATAATCTATACCTTCTTGTTGATTATAATCTTGAACTACCAGTCGAGCTTTGTTTCTGACAACTTCACCTTTCTCATTCAACTTGTTTCTGAAAACCCATATGGTTCCAATGACATGGAAGCCTTTTGGTTTCTGAACAAGATCCCAAACATCGTTTCTGGTGAACTGATTTAGTTCATCTTGCATGGCTAGAATCCATTCATTATCCCGAAGAGCTTTATCAACAGAGGTGGGTTCTACCAGAGACACCAAACCTAAAAGGGTTTCTTTAGAGTGTCTGAATGAATATCTAGTTCTGACTAGAGTATTCTTATCTCCCAGAATCAGTTTTTCGGAAATGGGGAGTTCTTGATCTACTCTTCTTCTGATGAGTTGGATCAACAATAGCTTCTGGTTGAGTCGTTTCTTCAGATTCTTTAGCCTTGCCTTCTGAGTCTTTTTCTTCAGAGACAATTTCTTTAGATTCTGAAAGATTAATCTTCAGATCTGCAAATTTCTCAACTAGCTTTGACTTTTTAGGGTCAAGCTTATCATTGAATCTAACATGAATTAATTCTTCAACATTTCATGTTTCTGTATTAAAGATTATGTAGCCTTTAGAGCGTTCAGAATATCCTAACAGTAAACACTTTTGTACCTTAGAGTCAAACTTGCCAAGATTCTCTTTAGTGTTTAACATAAAGCATTCACATCCAAAAGGATGAAAGTAAGAAATGTTGGGTTTTGTGTTCTTCCACAATTCATAAGGAGTCTTACCCAGAATAGGTCAGATAGAAATCATGTTTTGAATATAACACGTTGTGTTAACTGCTTCTGCCCAGAAATGCTTAGCCATATTAGTTTCTTGGATCATGGTGCAGGCCATTTCTTGTAAAGTCCTATTCTTCCTTTCTACAACTCTATTTTGCTGTGGTGTTCGAGGACATGAGAAATAATGGGAAATACCATTTGAATCAAAAATATTTTCAAAGTGTTTATTTTCAAATTCTCCACCATGATCACTTCTGACTTTGACTATTTTGCAATTCATTTCTGTTTGCACTCGTGAGCAGAAGGTTGAGAACACCGAGTGAGACTCATCCTTGTGTTTCAAGAACTTTACCCATGTCCAACGACTGTAGTCATCAACAATGATTAATCCATACTTCTTTCCATTGATAGAAGCAGTTTTCATTGGTCCAAACAAATCAATGTGCAGAAGCTATAATGGTCTAGGGTAAAAACAATAGTTTTAGCTTTGAAAGATGTTTTAGAAAACTTGCCTTTCTGACATGCTTCACAAAAAGCATCTGAAGCGAACTTCAGTTTGTGTAGACCTCTGACTAATTCAAGCTTATTTAGCTGAGAAATCCTTCTCATGTTAACATGACCCAAACGTCTATGCCAGACCCATTGATTTTCGTTAACAGACATTAGACATTTTACATTTTGATCTTCAAGATCAGAAAGTATAATTTTATAAATGTTATTTTTCCTTTTTCAATTAAAAAGGATTGTTCCATCTTTCTGACTAACAGCCTTACAAGACTTTTGATTGAAGATGATATCATAACCATTGTCACTAAGTTGGTCCATAGACAATAGATTATGCATTAAACCATCAACTAAAAGAACATTAGTAATAGAAGGAAGTTTACCGTTACCAATGGTTCCAGAGCAAATGATCTTTCCTTTCTGGTTTCCTCCGAAACCAACAAAGCCTCCAGGCTTAAGTTCAAAATATTGGAACATATACCTTATGCATGTCATGTGTCGCGAGCATCCACTGTCCAGGTACCATGATTGGTGTTTCAGCTGAGTTGTTAAGGATGTCTGCAACATAAATAATTTTATCCTTAGGTACCCACTTTCTAGGTCCTCTTTTGTTAGTTTTTCCAGAGTTTCTTACAACTTTGGGTCTTTTAGCAGAAGGATAATCATGAGAGATTTATGCATGATACTTAGGTTTCCGAACGAAGTTTTTATCCTTAGTATGCTTCTATGTCTGTGCAGTAATATTAGACTCATCGCCAGCAGGCACAAAATGCACATAGAGGTTTTGGTTTAACCTTCAAACTTTCGTCAGGTTTTGTAGTTTCTGTACAACCCAAACCTTTCTTGCCATTTCTTCTAACTCCATATATCAAATAAGCCAATTTTCTTCTATCTATGCTTTTAGCCAGAAAGTATTGGAATGCCCTGTCATATCTGATAATGCAATCAGTACTAGAAGCTTTTGAAGTTATTTCCTCCTCTAGTTTTGAAATTTTACTTTTCAAAGCAGAGTTACTACTTTCTAAAGAAAATACTTTTTCGTTTAGAGAGGAATATCATTCTCAAGCTCTTTCTGAGTTCCAGAAGCAGTTACTTAGACTTGTTTAAGGTCCTTGTATTTACTTTGAAGACTCTGGTACTTTTCCAGCATTTCAGAAAGACAACTTTCAATATCAGAACGAGATAGATTAGATAATACCTCTTCAGAATCGGAGTCTGATTTTGATTCTAACAGAACCCTGTCTTCTAGTTCCTCGGAGCTTATGGGATCCTCAGTAGTTGCCATTAGTGCAACATAGCTTTTTCTTCGTCAGAATATTCTTCTTTAGATTCCGAGTCATCCCAGGTAGCCATCATCCCTTTATTGACTTTGGAGAAGTTCTTCTTGGGCCTTCTGTCCTTCTTCAGCTTGGAACAATTATTCTTGTAATGGCATGGCTCCTCGCACTCGAAACAAATAACTTCTTTTCTAGAAGTTTGCTTCTTTTGACCAGATGAGGATTCGAAGCGACCAGTAGTCCTTCTGACTCCTTTGAATTTCCCTTGACCACTTTGCCTGTGTTTCTAGAGTCTGTTGACTCTTCTTGAGATTAGCGATAACTCATCATCATCTTCCGAGTCTTTATCAGATCCTTCTGATTTTTCCTCAGCTTGATATGCTTTAGTCTTCTCAGGTTTAGATTTTAAAGCTACAGATTTACCTCTCCTCTGAGGTTCATCTTCTTCAAGCTTAATCTTATGACTTCTTAAAGAACTAACAAGTTCTTCAAGACTGATGCTATTGAGATCCTTAGCCAGCTTTAAGGCAGTTACCACAGGCCTCATTTGCCTCCCCACAGACATTACATTGGTTTCCCCTTCCTTCCTTTTGGAGAAGGTACCACCGTATTTTTTGCCCGTAGACGCTTCATCTTTGGATAATCGGCCGCATCCCCATGTTCACCATTTCTGTGAAATCATTAGGAACACTACCAATCATACGTTCATAGTAAAATGAACTCAGGGTCTTCAAAAATATCTTGGTCATTTCCTTCTCCTCCAAGGGTGGATTGATTTGAGCAGTAAGCCCTCTCCATCTTTGGGCGTACTCCTTGAATGTCTCTTTATCTTTCTATGACATTGATCTCAACTGATCCTGATCTGGAGCCATATCAATATTATACTTATATTGCTTGACAAAAGCCTCACCCATGTCATTAAAAGTACGAACATTAGCATTATCCAAGCCCATATACCATCTAAGTGCAACACCAGTTAGATTATTCGGGAAGTAATGGATGAGTAGCTGATCATTATCGATTTGAGTAGATATCTTGCGAGCATACATGACAAGATGACTCATAGGGAAAGTATTCCCCTTATACTTCTCAAAGTTTGGGACTTTGAATTTGACTTGGATCTTGACGTTGGGTACCAAACACAACTCAACATCACTTTTACCAAACAAGTCTTTCCCCCTTAAGGTCTTCAATTCCTTTCACAAGTCAAGAAATTGGTCTTTCATCTCGTCCATCTTTTCATAAACATTGGAGCCTTTAGACGGCTCAGAATGATAAATGGTTTCCTCTACATGGGGCAAAGTATGCACAACAGGAGGAGGTACAGACAGGACCGGGCTAGATGTCGGCATAGAAGCAAAGGTCGGAGCATACCCCTTAGGTACAAAGTTGGATGGAATTCCCCACGGGAACTCAGCAGGCATGGCAGGCACAGTCTGACTAGCAACCACAGGCACAGACGCTGAAGCGATTTCAGAAATAACAGTCCTCTGAGAAGGAGGAGTTGTGGGAGGCAGATATGGTTGATTCTAAGCAGCAATCACAGACTCCATCAAAGTAGTGAGTCTGGCAATATCATCCTTAAGATCTATGTTATCTTGTTCTAGATGCTCCATTCTTCTTTGCTGATTAATGCAAGTGTAGTAGTGATGAGTCAGCTTGACTGACACATAGAAGAAGAACCAATAAGACACATGGCAGAATAAACCTGCTTATGCAAATGATGCATGAAATACAATGTTTTTTATTTTAATTTCAAGGAATATACAAAGTCCTATTTGCAAATATTTCAAAATAATAATAACAATTTGACTATAAAACCTCTTTTTATTCATAAAATTTGGAAGGATTACACTTAGTACAATTTCATAAACCAAAAATGCAAATACAAGAGAAAAGGAAAATATCATCCTAAGGATCCCTATCAATTGAATCAGCTGAACTGGCCATGGGAGTGTACTTCCTTTGGATGCGTATGATCTCTGACTCAAAGGCTGTATGCATCTGAGCTTTCTCGAGAATGAGTCGATCAATAATCTTCTTCCAAGCACTGGAAGGCTGAGGTATGCTAGAGGAAAATAAATCCTCGGGCTCTCTCAGTCTCTTCACTGCACGCTCTTCAAGAACCTCAATAAGTGCATCCTTGTCTCTCGACTCAAGCTGCAACTCTACATGCTCTCGATTCAAGGCATGGAACCACTCTTCCCACATGTATCTCTCTTGCTTCATCTGGAAGAGTGCGTCTTCTAACTCCTCTATATCTTGGTTACAGGAGTTGATGGCTCAGCCACAACCATAGACATAGGTCTTTCACATCCGTACAATATCTTAAGCTCTAAAGCTCTCTTCTTCACCCAAATAATGTAAGCTTCAAAAGCTACACAATTACGCGAACCAAGCTCGGATCTTTCTTTCCTATGCACATTATGCCAAGCATGCACCTAAGTGAGGAAAGCTCTTGATGACATCCTAAGTGAACTTAGACATCGTAATGATGTCGATGCAGACCGTGTTGTGCTACTTAGGAATATTCAGAGGCAGTAGGAGGAGATGAGGGTCACCACTGATCTGATCAGAGAGAATTAGCTTGACTTTGTCGAGAAGACCGAGCTCAACATGGGTGACCTCATCGAGAAAATGAACAGAGTGCACATGGAAGTGTCAGGTATGAGGGAGTACATGTAGTATATGCCCAATCATGGATTCGGTAGAGGAGGTATTGGACGACACAGAGGCCGTGGCCGACATCACTGAGCCCCCTACTAGGTTTTACTATTTCTTTCTCCGCCTTGCACTGAAACATTGAGGACAATGTTTGGTTCAAGTATGGGGGAGGAGCTTTACCGCTTTACTTTTCTATTATTTACTGTTTTATTTTTCATTTTCATTGTTTTCCTAGTTAGTTCTTTTTAGATTTTGGTCGAGTCATGCATGTGATGTTGAGTCCTATTGCATGATATTTTTCTTTTGTTTGAAAATTCCCTTAGATTTACCCCCCCCCCCCCCCCAATGATAAAAAAAATTGTTCTGATTCAATGGCATGACACATCTATAGTATAGTTTGTTTCTCATTTTTAGGCTTTGTTAGATAGACTTGGGAAAATATCGATAATATCGGTACCGTCCTAACACCCTAAACTCCCTAAGTATGCGACATTGATTTGAATAACCATTACGCCAAGACCTTAATTCTAAGTTTTTTCAAGTAGCCCCTTGAGTACTTTATACTAGAAATCAACACCATCCTAATGCACACATGAGTAAGAAAGCCGATGCAAATAAGTGTATGATCTCAAGCCCAAAAATATAAAATATACATATACTGAATAAAATATATGATAAGATTTGTCCCTTCTAAGTTAGGTGAGCCTCACCCGATCATTTATCCCAACGGTATGAACTCTTAAAAATTCAGTTGATACTTAAGCAAAATTTTCTAAGTAAGTGCGAAAAAGTTGAAGACGAGATCATAGTCACTAACAGGTTCACCTGCCTTGAATGTGTATGGATAACAGGCTTAATGCGATTGCGCTAGAATGAAAAAGAGGTTGAAAAAGAAAAAAGAATGTAGGTCGAGTTATAATGGCATGATTCAAATTGGTTATGTATAGGGGGAGTTTTTGTACGTGTAAATGCGGATGTGTGTCACTACGATATCCTTGTTATTGTTATCTAGTACCTATTTATCTAGAATTAGCCTAGCAGTCTCGTACTACTTAGAGTGTCATCGTGCCTATGTTTCAGACATTATACTTAATTGTTTTTCAAACATTGTACTTAATTGTTTTTCATGTGCGTTGGGTGATTGCTTGTGGACAAGCAACGGTCTAAGTATGGGGGAATCCGATAACGGGAAATCGTATCGTGTTTTTAGGCTTATTTCACATGTTATCCGTCTATGTTTTTATGTATTTTATCTCCATTTACTTCAATTTTATTCGTTTTACAGTTGTTAGCCGATTTCATTGGAGATTTGGAAGTCTTGCAGAAAATGAGCTACAGAGGACCAAAAGAGTTGGATTTGGCCATTCTGAGCAGATGGCGTTCGCCACCTGGTAGATGGTGTTTACCATTGGCCTGCCCGCCACGTCATTTAATGACCAAGGCAATGGCGTTCGCCATTTCCCTAATGGCATTCGCCATTATCACGCAGAATGCAGTTCTGCGTAGTGGCCAGTTTTTCCCGTAATTTCTCAACTGTCACTCCCTCCACTAGGTCTGCATGTTCTAAGTGGTTGCCAAGGGTCTGAACTCTCTATATATGGCCAATTTTGGAGTGTTAGGATCCATCGAATTTGCGCGGAAGCTTTGTCAAAATTTCTTCTTAGTTTTAGGCAGAAAATTACTTGTAAAGTGACAATAACTCACATCGAGGGATTGTTACACCTTTTTAATGTCCGTATCGTTTGTACTTTGGATAAAGAACAAGCTTGCCGCCATTTCCAAGTTCAATTTAATTCAAGTTTCATTTTACGTAATTTCAGGTTTTTTTACGTTTTTAATATTTGTATGCTTTACCACTTTGCATTACTTGCATGCCATGCTATTCTCAGTTTTAAAGGCTTTAATCATGTTATTTTTAATTAAAATTATGTCTTGCTAATTCTGTCTGAGTCCGGCGTATGAGGACCGTCGTTACCGACAGGACTCGGTAGAAATAATAGACGCAAATATATGATTTAATTGTGTTCTGGATTTAGGTTCCAAATGTATGTTTTATTGTTCTGGCATGTGAGTGAAGAACAAATCAAGGTTCAGTCTGATAGCGCGAGAGTGTGAGGAAGGATCCGGATAGTGGAAACTGGACATCAATCCTAAAAATAGCGAGAGCGCTCTAGGAATCATTTAGGATCTTATTTACTTTCAAAATATGCTTTCTAATTAGAACGGGAGAGCGAGAGCAAAATCCCGTGGTTAAGAGGTGTTGTCTTTGTCGATAGCGCGAGAGTGTGAGACGGGACCTTTAAGTCGATATTTTCTACATAACATAATAAAGTCGTAGTTAGTGCCCGAGTTCTACCTAAGCCCTTAGGAACAGATACCACAATGGTAAATGAACCAACCATTGATGGAAAATAAGACGAAAGCGCAAAGGGAAAAGGAGTCTCTAACGGCTTAAGTGTAGCCAACTCCGTGCATAAGTTCAACGCAAGGGCTATAGATGTAATCATCCCTCCAACACAAACAAGACCTCCTGTCCTAACACTGGTTGAGTGGAAGTGTGCTAGTAAGAATGGTGTTAGGTTAACATTGGTTTTAGATAAGGCACAATAAATAATGAAAAGGTCTCTAGAATTTACATTTCCGATATTTTCTCGACCAAATATAGTGCTAGCCAAAATGCGGTGCAAATACCTAATGGTTGGGTTATGAATAGTTGTAGCTTTAAGGCCTTCCCAATCAATGGTGGTTTTTGCCCGTTAGTTGCTGCCAAAAGTCGAGAGCACTGGATTCCCATTCGCTCTCTAAGAGGTGTTGGAAAGCATACTCGTCTCCATGAGGAAATGAAAATAAATTGGCCATTTGGTCTTGACTAATATCGCAACTTCTATTGAACATCCTAAAGTGGGCAGTGCCAGTGGTATGGGATCCTCCTATAGGGGTGGTGTATCGAAAAGAACTTAAGAACTCGTGGGTAAGTCGAATATAAGTAGGACTAGTTAAAGAGAAAAAGTGAGACATACCTGGGTTATTAAGCATCCAATGGACACTGTCAAATAAACCTAAATTACGAAGGACAACATCATCGGGGTACCTTGTCGCTAAGACGTCCCTCTTAAAAAGTTTGTGGTATCTTCTCCTTTAATTCTCTCCATCGATTCCCTCGGCGAATGCAATTCCCATATAGTTAATCTCTCTTCTTGGTCTAACTACTCTAGGAGGCATGTTAAACAAAGGGAAAGAGAAATTGGAAGAAAAGGTTATGGGTGTTGTGAGGGGAGAAGAGTGAGAGGAAAGGATTGTGAAGTTAGAAAGTGGTTGTTTGTGGATTTTATAATGATTTGGAAGAAGTGGAATGGTTGGGAGTTGAAGGGTTGGAGTTATAGACGTTTAGAGTAGGAAGTTTAAGAGTTTTAGATGAAGGGTATTGGAAAAACGCACAGGAGGGAAAGGAAAACGGTCTGTTTTTCTAATATGGCGATCAACATTAGGCATATGGCGAATGCCATATGCCTAAATTGCTGGGATTTTTTTCGAAGCTAATGGTGATCGCCATTAGCATAATGACGGGTGCCATTAACATAAAATGCACAAATTTTCAGCTTTTTCTAAAGATTACTGCAGGTAAATGCTCCTAAGGCCATAAAATAGTTAGTGGAAATAATTAAAACTAATAGCCATAATTAAGAAGCATAAAATTTGCAAGAACTAAAATAATACGCGATGAAGTAAAATAGTTGACTGAAATGAGAATTACATTAATTAAAGATAGTAGTATCACACATTCACGTCGATATATCGACGGTAAACTAAACACAAACTGAAAATTAACAAGGGGAAATAACTGACGACAATTAAAAATACTAAACTAGAAAGTTGCAATTAAAAATAAAAACAAACATAGAATAAAAATAAAAATAAAAATGAAAAAAACTAAAAAGAAATGATAAATACTAAAGATCATGGGTTTCCTCCCACGTAGCGCTTCATTTAATGTCGGGAGCTCGACATTAACTTGGAGCGGTGCTAATCTTTTGAAAGAGCGGGTAGCTCTTCTAATTTGTAGCTCATGCTGAAATACTTATTTTCTACATTGTGGTAGTGCTTAAGTCGCTGCCCATTTACAATGAATGATTCATTAGTTTTACCTCTTATTTCCACAGCTTCGCTTTTGAAACCTCTCACGATCTCAAAAGGGCCAAACCATCTAGAACGAAGTTTGCCTGGAAATAATTTGAGTCTAGAATTAAAGAGAAGGATTATGTCGCCCTCATTGAATTCTCGCCTTGTAATTCGTTTGGCATGCCACTGTTTGGTTTTTTCCTTATAAATACAGGCATTCTCATAGGCATCTAATCTATGTTCTTCTAATTCATGGATATCCAAAATTCTTTTCTCGCCTGAAGCTGTGTAATTCATGTTAAGGGTCTTGGTGACCCAATAAGCTTTATGCTCAAGTTCCACAGACAGGTGACATGATTTACCATAAACTAGTTTGAATGGTGTTGTTCCTATCGGGTTTTGTAAGCTGTCCTATAAGCCCACAGAGCTTCATGAAGTTTTGCAAACCAATATTTTCTAGAAGTTGCAACGCTTTTCTCTAAAATTTGTTTGATTTCTCTATTGGAAACTTCAACTTACCCACTTGTTTGAGGGTGATATGGCATTGTTACACGGTGTCAGACTTCATATTTAAGCAACAATCTTTCAAAGATTTTGGAAATGAAGTGAGATCCTCCGTCCCTAATTACAAGTCTTGGTACACCGAATCTAGGGAAGATTTTATTTTTGAAAAGTTTAATTACTACTTGTGCATCATTAGTGGGAGAGGTTACTGCCTTAATCCATTTTGATATGTAATCAACTATAACGAGTATGTATTTGTTACCAAAAGAAGATGGGAAAGGACCCATGAAATCTATACCCTAGACATCAAAGACTTTTGTTGAAATACAAGAGACTAAGAGACATTTGAATAAACCGTGTGTTTTAAAAAGCACTACAGGGACTTTATTATATATAGAGAGATTATAACTAATTACATGATATAGTCGATGTGGGACTATTCGATATAAAAATATTCTTAATACTATATTTATAAATATCAACACTCCCCCTCAAGCTTGAGCATATAGTTCAAATGCACAAAGCTTGTTACATATATAATTAGTTCTGGGACTTCGCAGAGATTTTGTAAACACGCCTGCCAATTGATCATTAGAGTTGACAAAGTTTGTGACGATGTCACCTGATTCGATTTTCTCTCTGACAAAGTGATAGTCTATCTCAATATGTTTTATCCTCTCAGGGAAGACTGGATTTGAAGCAATGTGCAATGCGGCTTGATTATCACAAATAAGTGTCATTGGTCTTGCTTCTTCAATTTGAAATTCCTTGAGCAACTGTTTTAACCAAATAAGTTCACATGTTCCCATTGTCGTGGCCCTATACTCTGCATCGACGCTTGATCTTGCAACTACATTTTGTTTCTTACTTTTCCAGGATATAAGGTTTCCTCCAACAAGTATGCAATACCCATATGTGGATTGTCTATCAATGGGTGACCCTGCCCAATCAGCATCGGAGTATCCAACTATCTGATTATGTCCTTTATTTTCATACACTAGACCTTTTCCTGGAGCACATTTGATGTATCTCAGAATCTGGATAACATCATCCATGTGTTCCTGAGAAGGGGAGTTTAAGAACTGACTTACCACACTAACTGTAAAAGAAATGTATGAATGAGTGGTTGTGAGATAATTCAACTTTCCAACCAATCTTATATACCTTCCCGAGTCAGATAGAGGCTCCCCCTGATTGGATAGTAGTTTGACACTTGGATCCATAGGAGTATCAGCTGGTTTAGAATTCAACAAACCCGTTTCTTCCAAAATATCCATAGCATATTTCCGCTGAGAAATCACCAAACCATCTTTAGATTGGGCTACCTCAATACCCAAGAAATAACAAAGTTTACCAAGATCTTTTGTCTGAAATTGATTCGAGAGATGTTGCTTTAACTGGAGTATACCCTGTTGATCACTACCAGTTATGATAATATCATCTACATACACAATAATATAAATACACCATTGGGATGAGTGACGATAAAAAACAGAATGGTCAGCTTCACTATGGCCCATACCAAATTGTTGTACTACAGTGCTGAATCTGTTGAACCAAGCTCTTAGAGATTGCTTAAGACCATAAAGAGACCTGTGTAACCTACACACCATATTCAATGACTCTCCTTGAGCAAGAAATCCAGGTGGTTGCTCCATATATACTTCCTCTTCAAGATCACCATGTAAAAAAGCATTTTTGATGTCAAATTGATGAAGAGGCCAATGTCGCATGGATGCAATGGCTAGAAGAAGTCTAATAGATGTCATCTTGTCTACAGGCGAGAAGGTATCACTATAATCCAATCCAAAAATCTGGGTGTATCCTTTGGCTACCAATCGAGCTTTAAATCGATCAATCTTACCATCTAGACCAACCTTCACTGTATAAAGCCAATGACAACCTACTAAAGATTTCCTCAGGTGGTATCAGAATTATCAGAATAGATTCTACTACTTTGGTAGCACACACTCGTAATTCATCTGCTTGTCTCTCTCAATCATCTTCTCTTGGATCTTGGGTCCTTGATTCTAGTGCGTCTAATCATGTTACCGGTAATAAAAATCTTTTCTCTTCCCTCTTTACATCCAGTTTCTTACCTACTATAACTTCTGTCAATGGCTCTCAAACCCGATCCAAAGGGATTGGTACTGTTCAAATTCTACCTTCTCTATTGGTTACTTCTATCCTCTATGTACCTAATTGTCCATTTAATTTACTTTCAGTTAGTAGTTTAACTCGTTCTCTTGATTGTACTGTCACCTCACTAACAATAATGTTACCTTGCAGGATCGGAGTTCGGGATGGACGATTGGTGTCAGACGATTGGTTACCAGAGAATTTTGAAGAGTGAGAGGCAAACCGGAGTGATGACACGGTTTGTAAAAAAAAATCTTACCGGAAGACAGTGGGTCAACCGGGTAAAGCACGACGAAGAAAGAATTGCCTCTTAGCAGGCTCTGATACCATGTTGAAATACAAGAGACTAAGAGACATTTGAATAAACCGTGTGTTTTGAAAAGCACTACGGAGACTTTATTATATATAGAGAGATTATAACTAATTACATGATATAGTCGATGTGGCTATTCGATATACAAGTATTCTTAATACTATATTTACAAATATCAACAACTTCTAATTCTAAGATACCTCTTAGTGGCATCTCATCGTGTCTAGAGATATTTCCAGTGTGTCGGCACCGGTTACAATCTTTAATTGCGATGTGGATATCTTTCCATAGATTAGGCCAAAAGAGGCTAGATTGTAAGATCTTCGCACAAGTATTCGAGGTATTTGTGTGCCCTCCATAGGATGCAGAGTGGCAATGATATATGATATCATTTACTTCCGATTCAGGGACACATCGACGGAAAATACCATCGGCGCCTCTCTTGAAAAGTAGTGGTTCATCCCAATAATAATGTTTAAGATCATGGAAAAAATTCTTCTTTTGCTGGTATGTTAAGTCTGGTGGAAGCACTTTAGCGGCTAAGTAGTTGACAAAGTTAACATACCATGGCAAGACGGTCTTTGTGCAAATAGATTCCACAACTTCATTAGTTTCAGTGTCGTTATACATTAAAGAGCATTCGGTCGTCTCACTTTCGTTTTCTAACTGGGCTACAAGTCGATCAAAAGGAAAATCGTCATTGATGGGCACTTGTTCGGGGTCTAGATCCTCAATCCTAGAGAGATGATCTGCTACCACGTTCTCGGTGCCTTTCTTATCTTTGTTCTCTAGATCGAATTCTTGTCAGAGTAGAATCCATATTAAAAGTCTTGGCTTAGCATACTTCTTACATAAAAGGTACCTAATTGTGGTGTGGTCGGTATAGACAATTAATTTTGCTCCTACTAAGTAGGAATTTTTTTTATCTAAAGAGAACACAACATCTAGGAGTTCTTTTCCTGTGGTGGTGTAGTTCATCTGCGTGTTGTCTAGGATTCTACTTATATAATAAATAGCATGAAGCTTTTTATCTTCTCTTTGTCCTAAGACAATGCCAACAGTATAATCACTAGCGTCACACATTATCTCAAATGGCTTACTCCAATCAGGTGGTTTCATAATGGGTACGGTAATAAGAGTGTTTTTCAGATGTTCAAACACTTTTAAGCACTCTTCATCGAATATGAATTCAACGTCTTTCATTAATAAGCCTGTTAGTGGTTTAGTTATTTTAGAGAAATCCTTAATGAATCGTCGGTAGAAACCGGCGTGTCTTAAGAAACTGCGAATTTCTCTAACGGTTTTCGGAGGTTGAAGATGTTCTATAATTTCAATTTTTGCTTTATCCACTTCAATCCCTCGATCAGATAAGGCATGTCCAAGCACAATTCCTTGTCGGACCATGAAATGGCATTTTTCCCAATGTAATACGAGATTAACCTTAACGCATCTCTCAAGTACCATTTCTAGGTTAGAAGACATCCTTTAAAGCTTTACCCAAAAACAGAGAAGTCATCCATAAATACTTCCATTATGTTGTCTATAAAATCAGCAAAGATCGACATCATGCATCTCTGAAATGTTGTAGGGGCATTACACAGTCCAAACGCAATTCGTCGATATGCAAATGTACCATAAGGACATGTGAAAGTAGTATTTTCTTGGTCATCAGAATGGATAGGAATTTGAAAGAATCTTGAGTATTCGTCTAAATAGCAGAAGTCAGAATGTTTAGCCAGTCGTTCAAGCATTTGATCAATGAAAGGTAATGGAAAGTGATCTTTACGAGTGGCTTTATTTAATTTTCTATAGTCTATGCACATTCTCCATCTAGTTTTAGTTCTTTTTGCTACGGATTCGCCCTTCCCATTACTAACAACAGTAACACCTCCCTTCTTTGGAACAACATGTATCGGGCTGACCCAGTTACTGTCGGATATCGGGTATATAATTCCTGCTTCTAATAGCTTTTCTACCTCCTTTTTTACTACATCACTCAAGATAGGATTTACTCTTCTCTGATGCTCTCTAGAGGTTTTACAGTCCTCCTCTAGCATAATGTGATGCATACACGTAGAGGGACTTATTCCTTTTAAGTCAGAGATGTTATAGCCTAGAGCAGTTGGATATTTTCTTAAGACATGGAGTAACTTTTCGATTTCTTTCTGTCCCAGGTCAGCATTGACTATAAATGGTCTTTCAAGCTCGGTATCTAGGAATTCATACCTTAGATCTTTGGGTAGTGTTTTGAGTTCTATTGAGGGTTTCTTTGGGCATGGCGTTGGATTTTATGTTAGTGCTAGACATTCTCTCAGACTGTCATCTACGTGTGGCTCACACCAATTATCATCTTCGAATATAGGAGGTGTTAGAATCTTCAGTACTTCAGTATACTTAGATGGCTCATTCTCCATTTCTTTCACACATTCGTCGATGACGTCTAAGAAACAACATGATTCGTCTATAGTTGGTGCTTGTAGGAATTTAGCTAAGAGAAATTCAACTTTTTCTTCTCCAACTTCGAATGTTAGCCTACCTTTCTTCACATCTATGATGGCTCCGGCTGTGGCTAAAAATGGTCTTCCTAAAATACTATGGATGTGGGAATCCTCCTTTATATTCATTATTACAAAGTCGGTGGGAATATATAATTGTCCTATACGAACGGGAATGTTCTTTAGCATACCTATTGGAGATTTAACAGAACGGTCAGCTAGTTGTAGAGACATCTTTGTTGGTCTTAATTCTCCTAGATTGAGTTTTTCGTATGTGGATAAGGGCATTAAACTAACATTGACTCTTTAATTGCATAGAGCTTTGTCTATGATAAACTTTCTGATTACACATGGTATGGAAAAACTACTCGGGTCTTTCAGTTTAGGAGGCATGTTATTTTGAATAATAGCGCTACACCCAACAGTGAGCATAACGGTTTCGTTATCCTCAAGCTTTTTCTTATTAGATAAGATTTTTTAAAGGAATTTAGCATATGAAGGCATTTGCGTAATGGCTTCTGTGAATGATATAGTGATATTAAGTTGCTTCAGAAGTTCTACGAATTTCTTGAATTGTCCTTCATTTTTGGACTTAACAAGTCTTTAGGGATAAGGCATAAGTGGTTTGTATGGTGGAGGAGGCATATAAGGTGGTCATTTATCTTTTTCCTTTCCACTTTCGTCTTCTTTTCCATCATTGGTTGGTCCATTTACCTTTTCGGTTCCCTTATCAGAATTTTGATACATGGCCGAATTTTGGATTCTTGGGTCAATTGGTTCATCTAATTCTGTTCCACTTTGAAGTGTGATAGCATTAGCATGGCCTTTTGGGTTTGGCTGTGATTGACCAGGAAATGCTCTATCTGGGGCTGCTATTGCGGCTTGTTGTTGGGCTACTTGGGAGATCTGGGTTTCTAACATTTTGTTATAGGTAGCCATAACATCAAACTTATTTGACAATTGTTTCATCAGTTCACTCGTATGAGCATTTTGATTTGTAAATTCTTTGTTTGGTTGAGCTTGGGCATTCATAAAGTTTTCCATCATGATCTCCAAATTTGACTTTCTAGGTGCTTGTGGAGCAACAGGGGCTCCCTTCTGATAGCAAGGTGGAATAACAGGCATTGGGTTCGGTGGAAACAAAGCATTGTTACTTTTATAGGAAATGTTCGGATGGTTTCTCCAACCAGGATTGTAAGTGTTTGAATATGGGTTTCCTTGAGCATAGTTTATTTGGTCGGTGGGAACACCAACCAATAACTGACAATCAACATTAGTGTGCCCAGGGGTTCCACATAATTCATAGTTTAGTGTTATAGCAGCTACGATAGCTGCTGGTGTTATGGTCAAGCTTTCAATCTTTTGAGTAAGCGCATCCACTTTAGCATTAACGCGGTCTATGCTGTTAACTTCGTACATTCCGCCTTTCGGAGTTGGTTTTTCTACAACAACACGTTCACCTCCCCATTGGAAATGATTTTGAGCCATGTTCTCTATGAGTTCATAAGCTTCGTCGTATAGTTTGTCCATTAGAGCACCGCCAACGACAACACTTAAATTCATCTTAGTGTTATACAACAGACCATTGTAAAAAGTATGAATAATCATCCATTCTTCAAGTCCATGGTGTGGACAAAGTCGCATCATTTCATTGTATCTTTCTCAAGCTTCGAAAAGAGATCCATTATCTTTTTGCTTAAATTTGTTAATCTGAGCTCTTAGCATAGTTGTTTTTCTTGGTGGAAAATATCAGGCTAAGAAGACTTTCTTTAACTCGTCCCATGTGGTTACAGAGTTTGAAGGTAGAGCTAAAGCCAAGCTCTTGCTCTATCTCTTAAGGAAAAAGGGAAAAAATGTGGTCTAATCGCTTCTTGACTGACACCATTTGCTTTTACTGTGTCTGCGTACTGCATAAACACTGACAAATGTAAGTTAGGATCGTCTGTAGGACTACCTGAAAATTGGAACGTCTGGACGTGATCAAGTTTCATTTTACGTAATTTCTTCCAGTCCACCAGTGTTAGGACAAGAGGTCCTATTTGTGTTGGAGGGATGATTACATCTATAGCCCTTGCGTTGAACTTAGGACGGAGTTGGCTACGCTTGAGCCATTAGAGACTCCTTTTGCCAACCTTGACTCAAGTCGTAGCATGTGCATTATCAAGAATAAACCAGACGACAAATATTTTTTGATGATTAGTAACCGAGAGGTTAGGGGGGTTATTTTACCTTGCGCCGCACGCATAGATGTGCGGATGAGCACTAATTGGACTTTTGATCTTGACTCCCCTGAGCCTGATCATATGGAGCAAGATGCTCTCTAGAATGGCGCCCATGAACACACCACACATGCTTTTCTTGACTCTTTTGTAGGTACCTCATCTGGATATCAGCCCCACGTGGAGTATGACTACACCACCATGAGGACAACTCTTGATGACATCCTAAGTGAGCTTAGACATCAAAATGATGTCGATCGGACTGTGATGTGCTACTTGGGAATATTCAGAGGCAACATGAGGAGATGAGGGTCACCATTAATCAGATCAGAGAGACTCAGCTTGACTTTGTCGAGAGAACTGAGCTCAAAATGGGTGACCTCACCGAGCAGATGAACAGAGTGCACATGGAAGTGTCGGGTATGGGGGTGTACATGCAGCATATACCCCATCCTGCATTCGGTAGAGGAGGTGTTGGACGACACAATGCCCGTGGCCGACATCACTGAGCCCCTTACCAAGTTTTACTACTCCTTTCTCTGCCTTGCACTAAAATATTGAGGATAATGTTTGGCTCAAGTATGTGGGAGGAGCTTTACCGCTTTACTTTTCTATTATTTACTGTTTTGTTTTTCATTTTAATTGTTTTCCTAGTTAGTTCTTTTTAGATTCTAGTCGAGTCATACATGTGTTGTTGAGTCCTATTTCATGACATCTTTCTTTTGTTTGAGAATTCCCTTAGATTTGATCCCCAATGATATAAAAAAAAATATATTCCGATTCAATGGCATGACACATCTATAGTATAGTCTGTTTCTCATTTTTAGGATTTGTTAGATAGCCTTGGGAAAGTGTCAATAATATTGGTACCATCTTAACACCCTAAACTCTCTATGTGACATTGATTTGAATAACCATTATGCCAAGAACTTAATTATAAGTTTCTTTAAGTAGTCCCTTGAGTAGTTTATACTAGCAGTCAACATCATCCTAATGCACACATGAGTAAGGAAGCTGATGCAAATAAGTGTAGATCTCAAGCCCAAAAATAACAAATATACATGTAATGAATAAAATTTATGATAAGATTTGTCCCTTCTAAGTTAGGTGATCCTCACCCGATCATTTAGCCCAACAGTACGAACTCTTAAAAATTCAGTTGATACTTAAGCAAAATTTGCTAAGTAAGTGCGAAAAAGTTGAAAACGAGATCATAGTCACTAACAGGTTCACCTGCCTTGAATGTGTATGGATAACAGGCTTAATGTGATTGCGCTATAATGAAAAAGAGATTTAAAAATAACAAAGAATGTAGGTCTAGTTATAATGGCATGATTCAAATTGGTTTTGTATAAGGGGAGTTTTTGTCCGTGTAAATGCGGATGTGTGTCATTACGATATCCTTGTTATTGTCATCTTGAACCTCTTTATCTAGCATTAGCCTAGTAGTCTCGTACTACTTAAAGTATC
Organism: Lathyrus oleraceus; assembly: GCF_024323335.1. Lineage (NCBI taxonomy): Eukaryota > Viridiplantae > Streptophyta > Magnoliopsida > Fabales > Fabaceae > Lathyrus > Lathyrus oleraceus. The sequence goes on along the minus strand of NC_066583.1, from coordinate 503,885,300 downwards.
GTCTTGCCTATGTTTCAGACATTGTACTTAATTGTTTTTCATGTGCGTTGGGTGATTGCTTGAGGACAAGCAACAGTTTAAGTATGCGGGAGTTTGATAACGAGAAATCGTGTCGTGCTTTTAAGCTTATTTCACATGTTATTCGTCTATGTTTTTATGTATTTTATCGCCTTTTAATCTCATTTTATTTGTTTTGCAGTTGTTAGCCGATTTTATTGGAGATTTGGAAGCCTTCCAGAAAAGGAACAAAAAATGAGCTAAAGAGGAGCAAAAGAGTTGGATTTGGCCATTCTGAGCAGATGGTGTTCGCCACCTGCTAGATGACGTTCGCCATTGGCCTGCCCGCCACGTCATTTAACGACCAAGGCAATGGCGTTCGCCATTGTCCTAATGACGTTCGCCATTATCACGCAGAATACAATTCTGCTTAGTGGGTAATTTTTCCAGCAATTTCTCAACCGTCACTCCCTCCACTAGATCTGCACGTTTCAAGTGGTTGCCAAGGGTCTGAACTCTATATATAGGGCCATTTTAGGAGTGTTGACCATCCATCGAATTCACGCGGAAGCTCTATCAAAATTTCTTCTTAGTTTTAGGCAGAAAATTACCTATAAAGTGACAATAACTCACATCGAGGGATTGTCACACCTTTTTAATTTCCGTAACGTTTGTACTTAGGATCAAGAAAAAGCTTGCCTCCATTTTCAAGTTCAATTTAATTCAAGTTTCATTTTATGTAATTTCATGTTTTTTTACCTCTTTTAATATTTGTATGCTTTACCGCTTTTTATTACTTGCATGCCATGCTATTCTCAGTTTTAAGTGCTTTAATCATGTTGCTTTCAATTAATATCATGCCTTGCTAATTCTGTCTGAGTTCGGCGTATGTGGACCGTCGTTACCGACGGGACTTGGTAGAAATATTAGGCGCGACTATATGAATTAATTATATTCTGGCTTTAGTTTCCAAATGTATGTTTTATTGTTCAGGCACGAAAGTGAAGAACAAATCAAGGTTTAGTCCGATAGAGCGATAGTGTGAGGAAGGAACCAGATAGTGGAAACTAGGCATCGACCCTAAAATTAGCGATAGCGCTTTAGGCATCGTTTAGGATCTCATTTACTTTCAAAATATACTTTCTAATTAGAACGGGTGAGTGAGAGCAAAATCCTGTGGTTAGGAGGTGTAGTCTTTGTCGATAGCGCGAGAGTGTGAGACGAGACCTTTAAGTCGATATTTTCTACATAACGTAATAGAGTCGTATTTAGTGCCAGAGTTCTACCTAAGCCCTTAGGAACATGAAATCCATATTTCGGCCTCGTTTTATCATAACTTTTAAACCTTTAGAAATTAGTATATTTATCCCCATTCATAACCTTATAACCTTTAGCCTTAGCTTTGCACTGCAACGATAGATAACATTAGTTTAACGATTAGTCTCTGTGGGTTCGGTAATCTTTTAAAACTATACGATAGACTGTGAACTTGCAGTCATCATCCTCATCGTAGAGAAGATTACTTACTACATGATCGTTGAACTTAGAGACTCTATTTCCACTACAAAAAGACGTTGGGATTTTACCATTGAATACCTTCCCATTACCCTCCCAAGTCCTTTATATAAAAAACTCGCTATAATTTCGGATGTGTTGGCCAAAAAATTATTCTATGAATCATGATTGAAGGTTGATAAAAACAAGAAAGGGGGGTTTGAATTGTTTTAATTGATAAAAAAAACTTTTTTAAAGAATAAAACACACGCGAAAATAAAAGATATCAACGCAGGTTTTTATCCTGGTTCGCTTGAAATTCAGAGCTACTCCAGTCCACCCGACCAAGATGACTTTGCACTCAATAAAGACGTAATCCACTAATCTTGAAAGATTACAATAAATGATCGTCTAAGAGGATAAATATCCCTTAGCCCTCTCAAGTTTACAGACTTCACAAGTCACTTGAGGAATATTTAGCAATTACAAACAAATTACAGTAGTGCTTAGTGCTTCTAGGTAAGTAGAAGTTATACAATATAAGAACAAAAGAAATGTTCACACTTTAGAGCAGCAACTTGTGTGAAAGGAGAATACGTAAGAGATATGAGAGTAGTTTCAGTATTCTCGTGTGTTTCATTATTTTTCTTTGTGAAGAGATCCATCTTATATATAGGGATTGATGAAGAGACCGTTAGATCAAAAAGGATCTTGGCAATGATTGATGATTAATGTCATTAATCTCTGTGTTCTTTCCAAAGCAGTTTGGGGCGCTATAACTTTTTTTCCAAAATAAGATTCTTGCCATAAGTGGAAGTCTTCATAGCCAAGTCTTTGGTGATCATTTTCTGAATTAGAGTGTTCAGACATCAGAGTTTATGTTCAGCAAGTACATCTTCAGGTAGTTGCTTACAGCTGACTGTCTTCAGAGGTTCTTGATGTCTTCCTGATTGATTACGTCAGAATGTAAAAGCTTCAGATTTTAGAGTGCGCTCTTCTGCTTCAGAGTGTCTGATATCTCTTTCTTCGTTAAGCTTTGTACGCTTCCTTTGTTCAGAGTCAGAGTTTCTGCTTGCCCACCTTGTAAGTGGTCTTTCTGAACTTGTGTTTGTATCTGAGATATGTCTATCTGACTTCTTTTTTATTAGAGTCCTGCACACTTAAATAAATTTTGTTAAGGTACCATTTTGTTTCATCCTTTGTTATCATCAAAATCTTAGAGATGAATTGTAGATACTGAATTTTGTTCTTACAATCTTCCCCTTTTTGATGATGACAAAAACTTCAGAGTGATGATGAAACAATGATACTATTAGAAAGAATAGAAAATAATGTCTCAGAGTCAGATGAGAGATGACTCCCCCTGAGATAGATCATAAGGATTTTTCAGAAGTTCTTACCAGATTTTCTTTGTGTGGCAGCTAGTTTTTACCTTAGTTATTATCCTGCATAACTTAGAGTTTTAATAAGAGATTAATGTGCGTAGTGCAGCAAGAGGCTTAAATATATTTTCATCGGAGTTGTTTCTGTTCTCCCCCTTTTTGTCAGACTCAAAAAGACTTAGCACACAAAAGAGTAGGCAAAGGAAAAAGTTTATATATGATAAAGATAGGTACAGATAAGCAGCAATTCAAAATAGAGAACACAAAATACATAGCAGAAAACATAAGGAAATCAATAAGAAAAGCCTAAGTTCCTAAGGGTTCGGAGGCGGAGGCATCCTTTGGAGCAGCTGAGTTAGCAGGTTCTGAATATTGTTGTTGACGGAGTCCTGTTGATCTAGTCTAGCTCTCATAATCTGTTACTCCTTCTGCAGCTCTTCCAGAGTTTTCAGGACAAGAGGAGCAAACTCAGAGTGAGATGGCCCCCTCTGAGTCAGAGCATCATTGCTTGCCTTTGTAGCTTCTTTTGCAGCTATGTGTGTTGCCTCTTCAGCGTCAGTTTTTTCTTTTGCTTCAGCTTCAGCAACAACAGCTTCAGCAGCAACCTTCTCTGCAGCTTCTCTAACCCTTTGCTCTTCTTCCAGACGAGCCTTCTGTAGCTGTAAATTCATGATCATCAAGCTATGGGTAAGCTAGAGGTCAAATAACAAGAGTCGTCACCGCGCTTTTATTGTTTCCAAGGGAAAATGGAAAAAGTATGAACAAAACCCAAAAGTAAGAAGTTTTCAAATCAAAACTAATAAAATGTCAGAGATTATAGGTAAGGGGGTTGGTTACACAGAGGGAAGGTGTTAGCACCCAAAGTGTCCTAGGTACTCCTAGGGAGCCCTTTTTGTGTGCATATGTATTTGGTACAAAATGATGTTTACAAACAAATAAAATGGGGGGGGGGGGGGGGGGATAAGAAAAGAATTCATTAATCATATTTTTGTGTTTGGCAAGACCTTCGGTCTTGTGCCGACGTACCAACATAAAAATGAGGGATCAAAACCTCGTAATTCGATATACAAATTTCAAAGTAGATGCATTGCTTTTAACAAAAATTAAGTTTTAAAGGCACAAAGGCCTAAAAATGGTTTGAATGAGTTAGTTCTTTTTGGCTTTTTGAAAGTTTAAGTCAAGTATAGTTAAGTTTATTTACATGTTTGATTTAAGAAAAGAAGTCTGAAAATACAATGGCATAAGGCCAAAGTTTCTATCTTTTTTGCAAAGTGGTCAAAGTTAGAACAAAATAAGTTCAATCAAAGAAGATTTTGAAAAGGGGGAGAGAGATTTTGAAATTAAAGAAATGGGGAGAAGATGAAGAGACTAATCCTATGCACAAAATTAAAAGTTAAGAGTTGAAAAGATCTGACCAAATGGGTAGCAATCCTATAGACAAGAATGTCAATAGAAACCTAGAATTCCCTTGGACTTTTTAGAATCAAGCAACACACAAATGCACAATTATATTATCTTGAAGATAAAAGGCATCAAATAAAGATAGCCATATCCAATCTTATCCATTCCATGATCTTATTCAAGATTAACCCATGTAGCAGATGAATTTCACAAGTCACAGGTTCAAGATAACAACTTCACAATGATCATGTTGTAGATGAACTCAGACAGATCTTGAATGATGTATCAGATGAAGTTTCAAATTGCAAGCATTTGGTTTCTCAACAAGTTGGCATTGGCCAAGTCCTTTAGCATAGGAATGTTTCCTAAATTCTAAGTCCATTTGTCCAAGATCAAGCCAACAGTCCACACAAAAGTTTTTTAGGGTTTTTGTTGTTATTATGTACATTAATGGTCAAAGACCACACAAACAAGCAAAGTATACACAAACAAAATATATCACACAATATGGTCCAAGTGGACAAAGTGAAAATTACATTAACATAAACAATCAGAATGATATGACCAATGGCAAATGTATAAAAGTTAGAATTAAATGACATTAAAGTAAATGGCTTGAAATTAAAAGTTAGTTGTTAATATGTTAGAAGTTAGTATTGTTTTGTTTTTGCTTTTCATTCTTAGACATTCTTTGGAGAACACTCAACCCACTTATCACAAGCATGGATCCTTGAACCAAAACATCGTCTAAAGGAAGGAAAAAAGGCCAAGTTTCCACACAATACCATGAAAGAGGGGAGACTTACAATCTCACTAACTAGAATGATATGCCTTTTATGTCACAAATTTAGCGCTATGTTAAGCAATCGTAATTGGACTTATGTAGAAGTCACAACTATTTGAGGTCGGGCAATAGAATTTTGGTGTTAATGCATGTTAGAGACATAGTATTATGGACTATACTCATGAAACATACCACACAAAAAGAATATGCAAAAGGTGTGGTCTAACCTCATCCATACTCATGTTAATTTTCCAATCAACTAGCTTTAGGACTTTGAGATATCATAAGTCAAATGAGATGAATGCATAAAGAAAGAGAATGAGATGAAATGGGAGGGGAATAGATGAAAACTAAAATTGATCAAAGGAGGACTTTTACCAAATTAATATCATTCATTCATTTTGGGAGATGGAATGTACATTCCATCAATCCCTTAAATCCAATGATATTAATTTGACAAAGTCAAATCAACCTTGACCAAGGCCCAACAACAAGAGTCAAACACAAACAAGTCATCACAATTGGTCAACAAAATTATTTGGCATTTATTCAAATTAAAAATACTAAAATAACACATTTAAATTAAATATGGTTTGTCAAATTCCTAAAACCTCATCAAAACACCAAATAAATGGCCATGAGATTTATCATAGGTCAAACAAGGTCAAAGGACCTTGGAGAAAAAAATTCAGAATTTTTAAAGACTTAAAAGTATTTTCAAACAATTAAAAACAAATCCAAAATCAATTAAATCATGAAAAATATTAATAATGATCCAAAAAATAATTTTAATTCAGAATATGAAAGAGGAAATTATTTGAAATTATTTGGTGAAACTCTCATATTTTTTTTGGATCAATATTAAAATTAATATGAATTAATGAAAATAAAGCAATTAAAATGAAATTCAAATAATCAGAAAAAACGTGGACCACTTGATCTCCCTCATTAATTGAGGTGGCAGATCAAGTGGCCACCAGCACGCGTTCCATGGTAGACTTGAGTCAACGCGGCACATGCATGGTAATTAAAAACAACGCACGAGATTAAAACAATTTAAAAGGAATCAATGGCTCTGAACCGTGCCAACACATCACCGGCGTCCAAAGGTCGGTCATCTTCTCCGGTGACCCTGGCCGGACTGGTTCACTCATCACCATCAAAAAAATGAAAAAAGAGGACATGATCTGAAAGAAAAAATGGCGTAGAGCACGAATCTGACCTCAATTTTAACTAACTCCTCACATATAGAAAGATATGAGGATTTGAATTTTGAGGTATGTCAACTGAGTTGCTTCAATTTGACCTCTAAGCAACTCAATCTTCTTGCCTACATTGGTAGGACTTCAGACAACCAAAGAATCAAGAGAATTGAGCAAGATTGAGAGAGAATCGAAGAGATGAAATTTTCTGGAAAATACCTTCAATGCAGGTCTGTATTCAACTGTTCTTGCCTTGGCTCGTGCTTGATCTCACTCAGAATTCTTGCAGAAGTAGAATGAAATGCACAAAAGGTCTTGGATCCCTGGAGTTTTGAATCTCAAAACAGTGAGATTCAAACTCAATTTCAATATGAAATTCTCAGGATTATCCTCTCAAATGGAAGGGTTAGGGGTCTAGGATCAAAGCTGACGCGAATGTCTGTTGAATTCTGAGCATATGGAGCTCTATTTATAGCTGGATCATGTGATACTTGCACCTTCCAAATGACTTTCCAAAATTGGCAATGGATGATGCATGGGTGCATGGGCGTGTACAGGCCCATGAAATCATTGCTTTAGGTCCACAAATGAGTGTGAGAGAGTCTGAAATCAACTTGGATTGCAAGGCAAGTGTACATGGAAACTTGAAGTTTGATCTTTGCCAAATGATGATGCAATGTTCAAGCCATGCGCAGCCTATTCAATTCTTGTCCAAAATGGATGAACTTAGACTTTTTGGAAAGGTGAGATCAAGAGGAACAACTTTCATGTTAAACACTTTTCCATTTTAACCTTGTATCATGATGAATTTTAAGGTGGAAGTTTGGAAATTTCAACATGTTGAAATTTTTTCTAAGTGTCAAGCCATATATCTCAATATTCCACCTTGCTTAACTTTTTATGTGAGCTTCAAATGAGAAAAGTGTCTTCATCAAAGTTGCATATTTTTTAAAGACATTCAAAATGGTCACCAATTTAATTTCATTTGGATTTGAAATGATAGAGTTATTCATTTTTGAAGTTTGGAAAAATCACTTGTTCAATGGTATAGGTCAAAAGTGACCTATGATGTAACCTCATATCCCATGCTCATAAAAGTTGAATTAGCTCTCACTCCAAACATAAAAGTTGAATTAGACATCCTGAATTTGATTGTGCAACTTGGAAATATTTCATTTCATAAAAATTGAGCTAGTTATGGAATTGGGAAGTTGACATTCAAATTAGGGTTTAGACAAAATGACTTATAATGTTTCAACATAGAAAATGATTTTCCAAGCAAAACTAGCTCTAGGTCTCAACATGAAAGTTGTTTGGAATGTAAGTTAGAGTAAGTTTTCTCTTGGAATCATTTTCATGTGGTGAAAATTGTAGGAGATAGAGTCTAGGGAGACCTAGTTTTGATCAGATGAATTCATCTGGCCAACCACCATCAACCAACTTGCTAATCTTCAATTCTTTTGACTTTATAGGCTCATGGTAGATCATATATGCATAAGATGATGAATTTTGAAGTTTCCTTTGATAAATTTGATCAATTGGTGAGATATCTTGTTGGAGAAGTTACTCAAGATACCCAGTCAAACTAGGCTTTCCAATGCAAATCACCTTCAAACTCTTGAAGAAAACTTGATCAATATATCATGTAGGAATCAATGGAACTCATATATGATGCTCATAACCACTCTTGGATCAATCCATGGTTGTGCTCTTTGTTCATGAGGGTCTCAAACCCTAGATGTGAACTTGATAGATCAATGGGATCATGCCCTACCTACAAACGAGTTAGGCAAATACAAAGACATATTTTTGGTATTTTGGTTAGTAAAATGATAATATACAAGTATGATACAATCACATAGTGCTTGGTGATCTTTCCCAAAACAAACCCAATGAAAAGGGGTAAGGAGGGTGCCAAGGTATGATCCCTATACTAATGCTTATGAAGAAATTGTATGAGGGATCTTAGGGTCAAAATTGGGGTCTTACACCTTCTGTTTTGCTTCTCTTCTGGCCTTTTCCTCTGCCTCTCTGACCAGACGTGCCTGCAGCCTTTCTCCAACTTCTCTAATAAAGTCGTTGCGGATTTGTTCAGAGAGGTCTTTCAATTTGAAAGCCTTAGAGGTCATCCATTTGATCACTATGTTCCAGTGAATCCTCACTGCAGAGGGATCACCATTGATATCAGAGTTCTCAGATAGATATCTGCTCTTCTCCATTGAAGACTCAACAAATAAAGAAATTGCCTCTTCTAGGGTGGGGAAGGTAGATTCTGGTTCAGGAGTGGGGGATGGAGATGCTAGTGGTGTGCGGGTACTGTCAGCGGGAGGTTCAGAGGTAGGGATACTAATGTTTTCAGAGGGTGTTACGATGGGAGTTTCAGATGGTGGTGTTATTGGTTGTTCAAGTGGTGGAGTTGGTGGTTGTTCAGATGATGGTGTTGTTGGTTATTCATATGGTAGAGGAATGTTGGCTTCTGGTTCAGGTTGTTGTTGTGAGGCAAGGGCACGAGTCTGAAGCTGAGCCAAGGTGGGGGATTGGGGGTCAGAAGGTTCTGAGTCAGATGAGAGGATGTAGTAAGGTGGAGATGAAGGTGTTGAAGAGATTGGTGAAATAGGTTCGTTTAGCATTTCAGCTTCAGAGACTGGTAAGGTTGTGGTGGAGAGATTAAATTTTTGAAAAGGAGGTGATGGTGGGTTAGAGATGGGAGTATCAGAGGGTTTGATGGTACAGGGTGAGGGTTTAGAGTGTGTGTAGATGGGCGTGGTCTGGGGAAGAGAAGAAGCAATTTGCTTTAAATTTACATAGTTAGAGTGAGGAGGTAAGAACTTACTTGGAGATTCGATCAGAGGGACCAGAGGTCTTGATACAGAAGGTTCCCCAAACTTTGCTTTCTTGGCCTTCTTTGACTTCTCAGAGGGTTCTCGTTGTCTCTTCATGAAGTTGGGTGAATGCTCAGGTAGCCAATCCATAGAGAACTCTGAGATGTCCACTCCTTGGCTGGCCAGATCCTGTAGATACTGGAGGATCAATTTTGGAGAAGAGGTAGAGGCCATTAGGAATCTTCCTCTGATCTTTGAGTGCTTCCCAGGAGGTGTCCAATGAGGGTTTCACCAGAATTTGCTCAATCACCCCCATGCTCTTCAGATTGTGAGCGTTCAGAGGCCTTCTAGTGTCAACAGTGACATCCTCCATCAGATTGTGGTGAATCAGGTGATCCACCAGCCCGCTCTCTATCAGAATGTTAGAGATTAGCCTTCCCAGAGGGATGTAGGTTCTGGGCTTCATGTTGTTCCTGGTGTCTCTTATAGATTCTCTCAGGTATTTGAACAACAACACTGGAAGATTTAGCTTGAGCCCTTTGTGGAGGTAGTAAAGTATGCACTTTTGATCAGTGTTGATGTAGTCAGAAGAGTTGGATGATGGGCGATGATGAATGGTTCCCAGAATGATCTCCAGCCAGACTCTGAGGTTCGGGTGAAGTTCCTTGTTCTTGGAGGAGTTACCTTCAGCGTTCTGTTTGAAGATGGTTGGGGAGATTTCCTGGGACATATACTTTGCCCTAGGGTTAATATTGTAAATCCTTCTTCCCCATGTCTTCTCCATGTTTAGAAGGGAGGCGATGGACTTCTCTGTGATGATGATTTTTACCCCCAGAACATATGACACGATGTAGTGATCATCTGAGTCTGCAAAATGCCAGAATTCTTTTACCGGATATGTATAGACATGACCATAGAGCCTTTGAAAGTAGTTTTCCCACCCTTGCTTTCTGAGTTCTTCAGTGAGGTTTATTCCATTCCTCTTCATGTTCTCAAAATCCACCAGGGATTCACACAAAACTTCAAGCTTGTCAAAAGGAGTAGCAAGATGCATGTGTGGTTCACGATCCAAGATGTGTGGTTCTTTGTAAATAGGGGTGGAGACAACACCAGTTGTTGCAATTGTTTGCTGAGAGGAACCGAGAGGTTGTTTCGTTGATTTCATCTGTTGAGAGTAGTTGTAGATGGATTGTTGCTGGGAATCCATGAGGAAGTTGATGAAGTTGATGAAGGTTGAAGAACTTTGAGGAGCTTTGAGAGGGAGAGAGGTTTGTGTAGGCTGTGAGTGTAAAGTGTGAAAATATGAAGTGTGAAAAGTATAAGTACACATAGAAAACATGCAAAACGACAGCGTTAGGTAGCAGTTGAATAGTTAAAAAAAATTAATGATGGCACAGAAAATAGTTGACACGCTTAGGAGAGACATGATTACAACTAATGATGGAATTCTAATCCCCAAATCAGCATACTGCTCGAGGATATCTCAAGGGTCTGTCTCTTGATTTCTGCTAGACAGTTGTCTAGAAGATCCAAGGTTAGACGCAAGATAACCCACGTGTTGATCTATCTGACCTTCAGGAATACTAAGGGATTGGATCTTGAGGATTTCTGATTCAGATGACTTCTAACTGGTAGAAGTATCAGAGTCAGATCCAGATACCAAATGTTATTTTTAGAGCCTCATTTTGCTATTTCAGAGAAGCACGTTAGATTCATTCTGAGCAATTTTTAATTTTTAAGTGTTTCAGAATGAATGAGAATCTATCTTTAGAGAGGGGTTTTGTGAAGATATCAGCCATTGATGGTCTGTATCTATAAATTTTAAAGATATTACCCCTTTCTGAACATAGTCTCTGATAAAATAATGTTTTATTTCTATGTGCTTAGTTTTGGAATGCAAAATAGGGCCCTTACTTGAACATATGGCAGAAGTATTATCACAAAAGATAGGAACGTTACTCTCAAATATCTGAAGGTCTTCTAGTTGATTTTTTATCCAGAGCATCTGAGTAGTGCATAGTGAAGTTGATATATATTCTACTTCTGCAGTAGAAAAAGCGATGGTTGACTGTCTTTTGCTAGCCCAAGATATGAGATTGTTTCCCAAGAACTGCCAGTTTTCAGATGTGCTTTTACGTTCCATTCCGTCCCCTGCATAATCTGCATTACAATATCCAGAGAGCCTATACTCTGATGTTTTCTCATACATCAGGCCAAGGTTAGGAGTTCCTTTCAGATACCTTAGGATTCTTTTAACTGCTGTTAAATGAGATTCCCTTGGATCTGATTGGAATCTGGCACAAAGACATACACTAAAAAGAATGTCAGGACGGGCAGCCGTCAGATAGAGAAGAGAGCCTATCATACCACGATAGAGCTTCTGACAAACCTTTTGACTTACTTCTTCTTTCTCTAGAATGCAGGTTGGATGCATGGGTGTCTTTGCTGGTTTGCATTCTGACATTTCAAATTTCTTCAGAATGTCTTTTATGTATTTACTTTGATATACATATATAGCTTCTGAAGCTTGATTGATTTGAATTCCCAAAAAGAATTTTAGTTCTTGCATCAAACTCATTTCAAATTCTGCTTGCATTAGCTCACAAAATTCTTGACAAACAGAGGGGTTAGCTGAACCAAAAATTATATCATTAACGTATATCTGACATATCATGAAATTATTTCTAATGTTTTTACAAAAGAGTGTAGAGTCACATTTCCCCTAATAAATTCATGTTCCAGAAGAAAGTTGCTTAGTCTTTCATACCAAGCTCTAGGGGCTTGTTTTAGACCATACAGTGATTTTTTCAGTTTAAAAACATGTTCTGGACATTTAGAGTTTTCAAAACCTGGGAATTGATGAACATACACTTTTTCTGAGATGTAACCATTAAGAAATGCTCTCTTGACATCCATCTGATATAATTCGATGGAGTGATTTACAACGAATGGATTCTAACCTGGCGACTAGAGCAAAGGTTTCGCTATAGTTAATGCCTTCTTGTTGACTGTAACCTTGTGCCACCAGTTGTGCTTTGTTTCTGACTACTTCTCCTTTTTCGTTCAATTTGTTTCTGAATACCCATCTTGCTCCAATAATATGAATTCCTTTTGGCTTTGGGACAAGATCCCAGACGTCATTCTTTGAAAATTGATCAAGTTCTTCTTTCATTTCCAGAATCCAGTCATTGTCTTGAAGTGCCTCATTACAGGAAGTAGGCTCAATCAGAGATACTAATCCCAAGGGAGTTTCTTCAGATACTTTGAATGTAGACCTTGTTCTGACAGGTTCATCCTTGTTTCCTAGAATCAATTATTCAGAGGTGTTTGGACGATTTCTTGATCTTTTCTGGATAGTTGAGATTTCAGTTGTTTCTAGACTTTGCTTCTCAGCTTCCTCTGATGCTTTAGTCTTTTCGTCAGAACATGTAAGAGTTATCTCGAAATCTGCAAGTTTTTCAACTAGCTTTGACTTTTCAGAGTCAAGCTTATCATCAAATCTGACATGTATTGATTCTTCCATATTTTTGGTTTCTCTGTTGTATACTCTGTAGCCCTTAGAGTGTTCTGAGTATCCTAACATAATACATTTTTGTGCTTTAGAATCAAACTTGTTCAAATGTTCTTTAGTGTTAAGAATAAAACATGAGCATCCAAAAGGATGGGAGTAAGAAATGTTGGGTTTTTCTTCCCTTGCACGGTTCATAGGGAGTCTTCTCCAGAATAGGTCTTACAGAGATTCTATTCTGAATATAGCACATTGTATTTACTACTTCAGCCCAAAAGTGCTTAGCCACATTTGTTTCACTAATCATGGTTCTGGCCATTTCTTGGAGTGTCCTATTATTCCTCTCTACAACTCCATTTTATTGTGGAGTTCTAGGGCAGGAGAAATCATGGGATATTCCATTCGTATCAAATAGTTCTTCAAAGAACTTATTTTCAAATTCGCCACCATGATCACTTCTGACTCTGATGATTTTAGAGTCAAATTCGTTTTGCACTTTAGAACAGAAGCTAGTGAATACAAAGTGAAACTCACTCTTGTGCTTTAGAAATTTTACCCATGTCCAGCGACTAAAATCATCAACAATGACCAGTCCATACTTCTTTTCATTGACTGACGATGTCTTAACAGGTCCAAATAGGTCAATATAGAGAAGTTCCAGAGGCTTATAGGTGGAAACAACATTTTTCTTTTTAAAAGATGTTTTTGAATTTTTTTCTTTCTGACATGCCTCACACAGAGCATCTGAAGAAAACTTCAATTTAGGTAGACCTCTGACTAACTCGGGTTTATTTAGCTGAGAGAGTTTTCTCATGCTAATGTGGCCCAAGCGTCTATGCCATACCCATTGCTCTTTGTTTACAGACATTAAACATTTTACATTTTGATCTTTTAGATTTGAAAGATTTATTTTGTAAATGTTGTTTTTCCTCTTGCCAGTGAATAGAACTGTTCCATTGTTTTGATTAATTTCTTTATATGTTTTTTGATTAAAGATTATATCATAACCGTTATCACTTAATTGTCTTATTCATAACATGTTATGCATCAATCCTTCTACATAGAGAACATCGGATATAGAGGGAAGAGATCCATTACCAATAGTTCTGGAGCCTCTGATTCTTCCTTTTTGATTTACTCTGAAACCTACGAATCCAGCATCCTTAAGTTCCAGGCTTTGGAACATATGCTTTTTTCCCGTCATGTGTCGCGAGCACCCAGAGTCCAGGTACCATGATTGGTGTCTTAACTCTACTGCATAGGATATCTGCAACATAAACTATTTTATCCTTTGGTACCCAGAATCTTTTGGGTTCTTTGTGATTAGTTCTCCCAGAGTTTCTTAAAACCTTGGGTTTTCTAGCATTGGTAAAACGTTGTGTTTGTGCATGTGTGTAATGATAAGAGAATGGGGATTTAGGTTTGTCATATGCAGAAGATGCATGTTTGTCTTCATTAGAATCATATTTTATTCCTCTTTTCTTATTCCGACTGACTCCATAAATCATAGAGGCCATTCTGCTTCTTTCTATCCCATTTTTCAGAAACTTTTGAAAATCTTTTTCATATTCATATATAATTGTGTTGGAAGTTTGTGGGGCTTGAGATAAAGCTTCTTCAAGTTTTAGACATTGTTTATTCGTGGATTCTTTTTCTCTTGTCAGAATTAGAATATCATCCTTTAATTCAGAAACTGTTATCTCAAGCTTATCGCATTCTTCAATGGTTCCTTCAAGGACCCTTTTTAATGCTTTAAATTTTTGTTTAAGTTTCTGATATGAGTTTAGAGATTCATAAAGGCATGATTCAAGGTCAGAGCGAGACATATCATAAAATACCTCTTCAGGATCAAATTCTCTCTCTGATGAGTTTCCAGATGTGGTAGCCATGAATGCCATATTTTCCTGTTCTTCTTTAGAGTTTGAGTCTGAGGAATCAGATTCAGAGTCATCCCAGGTGTCCCTGAATCCCTTCTTAGTTTTGAAGAATTTTTTCTTGAATCCTTCTCTTATGGAGCTTTCCTTCTCGAGCTTTGGATATTCGTTCCTATAATGACCTGTTTCTTTACATTCGTAGCATGGTACCTCTTTGTTTGATTTGCTTCTAGAAGTTGATTCTGAGCGATCTCCCTTGGGTATTGGTCTTCTGAAATTGTTATTCCTTTTTCTCCAGAGTTATTTTACTCTTCTGGTCAAAAGGGATAACTCTTCTTCATCGTCAAAGTCTTCCTTTTCAGAGTCGTTATTGTCTTCTTCTTCAGATTAGAGGGCTTTGTTCCTTTCTGGTTTACGTCTCTCAGATCTTGATTTCAGGGCTACAAATTTGTTCTTCTTTTGGGGCTCATCTTCCTCAAGTTCTATCTCGTGACTTCTGAGGGAGCTGACGAGTTCTTCTAGGCTTATGTTGTTCAGATCCTTTGATAATTTTAATTCAATGACCATGGGTCTCCACTCTTTGGCAAGCTTCTGACAATCTTTTGGACATGATCTGTATTTGTGTAGCCTTTGTCCAGAACCTTGAATCCTGCAATTAAAGTTTGAAATCTAGAAAACATTACCTCTATAGCTTCATCGTCCTCCATCTTGAAGGCTTCATACTTCTAAATTAGAGCCAGAGCCTTTGTCTCTTTGACTTATGAATTTCCTTCGTGAGTCATCCTCAGGGAGTCAAGTATTTCTTTGGCAATTTCCCTATTGGTGATCTTTTCATATTCATTTGTAGGAAATGGCATTCAGCAATATTGTTCTAGCTTTGTGATGATTCTTGAAGTCACGCTTCTGATCATCTGTCATCTTGTTTCTGGAAATAACAATACCAACATTAGATATAGGAGGTATATAGCCAATAGTAACTATGTCCCATAGATCAACCTCATAACCCATAAAGAAACTTTCGATTCTATCTTTCCAGTAATCAAATTTTTCCCCATTAAAGATTGGAGGTTTAGCATTGTAACTGTCTCTTTCATTCGTGTTGGCCATAATGTTTTTCTCACGCTGGATCTCTCTACACTGTTAAGTGTATGATTAGAAAATCAATAATATAGTCGAAGCTCTGATACCAATTGAAGGTTAAGAAAAACAAGAAAGGGGGGGGGGGGGGTTGAATTGTTTTAACTAATAATTTATTTTTTGAAAGAATAAAACACACGCGAAAATAAAAGATATCAACGTAGAATTTTTATCTTGGTTCGTTTGAAATTCAAAGCTACTTCAGTCCACCCTGTAGCACCTCAAATTTGCACCTACCTCTTGTACATACATTCTCATATTAGGTCATAGCATTAACATGGTCCACTGCATAACATTGCATTGTCCCTTTTGCCCAAGTGCAAGCCATTCAGAAGAATTAGGTCAAACTGGTCAGGAGATCAGTCAGTCAAGCAAGCAAATACAATTTACAATAAGACAAGGCCCTAGGGTTGGTCCAACATGTTCACATGACCTAGGGGTCCTTTTGAAGTGTTTTGGTCAAGGTTTGATTGCTCAGAAGTCATCAGTCATGGCTCAGTTCACCAGAAACCCTAAAAAGTCAACTGTTGGTCAACTGTGCATTTAATCAGTGATTGGATGGTAGGAATTGGTTTGAGAGGCCTCATTCATGTCCATATAAGCCTCATATAACATGTCAAGCATCATCATTGAAGAATTTGAAGTCAAACAAGAAATTTCCAAAAACAGAAAGTTGACCTGTAATTGGAATTTGCCAAAAATGGAAAGTCTTGCTCCTTAAAATTACATCATGATACAAGCTTCAAATGAATTTTTGCCTAACATGAAAGTTGAAGATCTTGTTATTGCCTTTCCAAAAAGTCCAAGAACACGCAATTCCCATTTATGGTTGGCAAGTTATGATCAAATCATTTTCAAAATGTTTGAACTTCAAAGTGGCATATCTTCCAAACCATTTGGCCAAATTGGGCGGGGTTTTTTGCTACAAGTCATATTTGATGTCCTCTTTCCAAATTTGTCATCACAATTCATCAAAAGTTTACCAATCAAAATGGCCATTTTCAAAGTGACTTGAATTAATTAAGTGAGGTGGAAAATTGGACTTTCAATTTAAGCATTTCCAATGATTTTTACCACTTGGAATAGTTCAGAAATGACATTTGGAATTTGTTAGAAGCCCAAATTCGTGCACATCCATGCACCCCCCATGCAAATTGGTAATTTTTAGCAATTGGTCCAAACACACTTCATTAAGCAATTGTGATTACCACTTGATTAATTAACCTAAACAGAACATATATACCCCATTTTCTGTGAGAAAAAGCCCTAGCACACCTTGCCAAAACAGAAAAAATCTCACTTGCTCTCAAAAACACTTTTTCTTCATTTTTGAACTTTTGATGAAAACTTTCAAAGAGCTCGAATCTTGGTTGATTGTTTCATCATATACCATCATTTTTTGAGCATTTGCAAGCATCAAAGCACAACTGTAAAGCCTCTCATGCTACTGTTCCATTAAAGCTCCATCCATGGCAATTTTTGATTGAAGCTTTTCCAAACATTGTTAAGCTAAAAGCCTTGGTTCATTCATCATCTTGGACCTTATTGCACATCTGTTTCAGCTGTTCAAGGACAAATAACCACAAATGCAACAGCTGCTCTTCATAAAGGTCAGATTTCGACCCTCTTGATTCATGAATTGGTTGAGTGTTACTTAAAGATCTTTGAATGCTGAGTTAAACAAGCTTTGAACCATTAATTTTCATGCTAAAATGAGCTAGTTATAAGCTTTTGAAGTTTTGAGGTTCATATGTTTTTCCTTCGATTTGCATTTACCTTTGATTTTCTTGATGAATGGTTGTTGGATTGTGAATGTGTGATGTAAGATGCACGCATTGATATGTTTGTTTTTGAATTTGGAGAGGAAATTTTTTTGACCTGGGTTTGTAGTGATGAACACGTTGCTACTGGAAATTTGCTTCTGCTGCCAAAAGCTGTTAGATCCATAGGGTTTCGTTTGTACGCTGTGCATGTTGTTAGTGGAAGACGTACGCGATTGGCTAGGCAATTTTACCATGCTGGCATGCCATTGGTCCAGGGATGCATTGACCGGGCCCTTGACTCATTCATTTAGCAAAACGGTGAGTTTTATACTCACGCCCATGAAACAAAACGCTGAGTTTTGTTCTCAGCGAAGCAGCGCCAGGCTTGGGATATGCGGTGCGATTCCGCGGGAAGCACTTTCCCATTTGCTTTGTTTTGTATTTTCCTAATAGATGTACCCTACTCTTGCCTTGCATTCACATATTTCTTTTTTTATTTTTTTATTTTCTTTGCATTTAAAAAATCATAAGTTGCTCATTTCTTATCCAATTAAGATGGGATTTTTTGCATTGATCTCCATTCTTCATCTAGTTTTTTTATGAGCATTTTTATTCAAATAGTGCACATGTGAATTTTTAAAAGGTGCTAGGGTTTGTTCATGATGACCATTTTTTGTATACTTTGCCAAATCAATTGTGAAATGATGATACATTATCCAATGCCTCCCAAATTTTTTGTGCTCAAACTAGACACATTCATGGTGATTTTGGTGTAAAGTTTATGAATTTATCATTGCTGGTTTGTGAGTTATGATTTTTTGAATTAGGGTGTGACAATTTGTGTCACATCATTGATGTCCAAACTTCATGATTTTAACTCCCTTGCTTGATGATCTCAAATTGGCTTGAATTTTTGCATGAACATACTTGTGGATGTCTAGTTTACATGTGATTTTTTATGGAATTATTGATGGCATTTCCTAATTGTTTGGAATTTTCTCCCCTGTTTGACCAAGATGTTGACTTCTGTGACACATGTTCTCATTTGATTTGTGAAATTCTCATACATTATTGGATGAACTTGAAATTTGACATGTGATTAGTAGACATCTTAAATTTCATCATGGCTTTGATCCCATTCATTTCTCATATGTTGTCACTGATTTATGATTTATTGAAGTTGGTGCATGTTTGGTTGACTTCTTTGAGCATGTTTGAACTTGCCTTGCCTTTCTGATTTTCATTTCCCTACTTCCCATGATCCAAATGAGCTGAAATTTGGTGTGCTTATCATGCTATGGATTATGTTTGATCATGAATTATTTGATGATTTATTGAATTGTTTATGATTGGTTTTGAGTTGAGTCTTGCTGTTGACTTCTATGAGCTTCCATATGCCATGCTTTGACCTAATTTGCTTATGAAATGATGATGATTGATATGAATGTGAAACCAATTGAGTTTGTTTCTTGATTGTTTGAATATGATTTTGATTGTATTCCACTTTCTGTTTTGACTTTCTCATCCCCTTTTGACCCTAGGCTTGTCCTAGTGGTCCTGTTGCTCATGTTTGAGTTCATTTTTTCAGGATAAGAAGCAATTGCCCAAAGAAACTTATACAAGTTGAATGAGTTTTAATTGATTGTCATGACTAACTTGTTTGTTTTGTAGGTTGCTTGGCTCACATGCTTTGAGCCTTGTGCATTGCACATTTAACTGATTATGTTGACTGTTGATTTCTATCTCATTTTGATTTAACTTTGAATTGAATACTGATGTTGTCTGACTGGTTTCAGGTACCTTTAGTTGCTTATAGTTCTTTAAGAACTTCGTTTTGCTTTGCTTAAGAGCAATTTGCATTGAGGTATAACTTCTTATCTTCATGTAGTCTGGAAGACCTGGCCTGTTACTTGGTCAGGCAACTGTCTGAAGTCCTCCTTAAGAGGCAATGTTTGTGATTGTTTACAATTTGTCCTTGTACATATTCAAAGACCTCCTAAGTGAAGAGGCAATTGGCAGAACCCAAGGGATATGCAACCTATCCCCTGCTATTCTGTATGTCATCTGCTTTGCTCACACTACTGTGTTGATGCATTGCAGATACAAACCCAAGATCTTGTACAATTGTACAGTTGAGTCAGTTTTAAATGTGTAGAAGGGTTCCCACTTTCTGAACCCACACATTCTTGTCTTAAGCTCTCCCAGGCCAGGGATAAGAGCTGTGAAGTCTTATCTTCACTCACCTTTCATCTGCTTCACCTTAGCCCCTCAATGGCAAGGTTAAGAGCATCATTAACCCTATTCCAGTAGGCTTCAATGCCTAACCTTGATTGAGCCCATTGCTTGTGTATAGTGTGTGCTACTTGTGCTTGTGTGTTTGTTTGACTTGCTTCCTGTGCAAGTTAGGTTTAGTTTAGCTTGCTTCCTGTGCAAGTTAGGTTAGGTGTGGCTTGCTTCCTGTGCAAGTCATGTTTAGGATAGGCTTGCTTCCTGTGCAAGTTAGCTAGAAACCTTAACTTAGGGATGATTTTGCATGATAACATCTAGGCTCGAGTCGTAGTCTCCCTAGTTGTGTCTCCCTCTGTTATCTGGTTAGGCTAGTCTTGTATCCCTTCGTATGGGAACTACGTCGCCCTGATCCTCATGCCAGATGAGGTACGTAGGCAGGAGATGAGCTGATCTCTCCGGGCGCCCTTTTGTTTTGTTTGTGTGAGTTGTTTCTCCTTTTTCTGGTTGGAGTCCGACGTAAGTCCAGCGATTGGCAGTTGGTTTCCTGTGTGTGTTTGTTGGTTCGGATGCTGATGTAAGTCCAGTGATTGGCATTCAGGCTCCACGTTTGCCTTTGCCAGTGTTTGTTTGTGTGCGTGTCAGCCGAGCTACGAATGCTCTGATTCTTCTTCGTCCAAGAAGATACGTATGCATAGGATGCGACATCCTAGCGAGCATGTGTTTTCCCCAGTCCGAACTACTTCGACTCTGATGTCTATGCCTGATAGACTAAGTAGGCCCAGGATGCGACATCCTGCCGAGTCAATTTCAGTCTGTTTTCTTGTGTCTTTTCCAGCCAGTGTGTGTGTGTGAGCAGTGTTTTAGCAACCATTTTCCTTCCTATTGTGCGTGGATCCCGTCGAGTACGACGAATGCGTAGGGGTGCTAATACCTTCCCTTCGCATAACCGACTCCCGATCCCATTCTCTTTGGTCGCGAGACCATGCTTTTTCTAGGTTTACTCTGAGCGTTTCCTTTCCCTATTTTGGGATAAATAACGCACGGTGGCGGCTCTGTTGTTCTTGTTTTCCCGCCGGTTTTTCGCGTAATGCGACAGCTGGCGACTCTGCTGGGGACTTAGAGAAGTTGACCTCTTGCTGGTCCGTCTTCCCTAGGCGAGTCTCTCCTAGTGCTCTCTAGGTTAGGGTTTTGGTTGCTGTTTGCTATTTTGTTTTCGCATTCATTATTTACTGTTTGCATTCATTATCTATTGTTTGCATTTATGTTTGCACTTATGTTTGCATTCATTCACATTCATTATTCATCTGGCTGGTTGTCTGTTTCTCTCTGTTGGGGTGGGAGTTACTCGAGGTAAAAGGCCCAATACCCAGGCTATGAGTGAAATCTAGGAAACCTAGGAATATAGTGATTCATGGGAAGCGGGTGGTATGCGCCACTTAGCGGAACATTGATATCACGAGCAGTTCAGACCCTGGTGGGATATTATCGGTGCATACATCGGGTGTGCACAGGATGATATTCTGCGAAAGGTTATTTATGTTGCGTTTCTCTCAACCTTACCCTGGCCTAGACGACACCCGTGAGTGGGGAGGGAATGATCATTATTACAGGTACAGTTGGTGACTCTCGGTACTGATGGTGACTATGAATCATGGACATATATTTCTGGACGCCGGAGGTTTGACCCTGGTATTGATCAGAGGGTTCCGTTTATTTCGGATCCCTGGGCTGAATTTGAGGGTACTCGTTCAGATAATGATTTGGTTTCTAAGAATGGGTTCAGATGACAGTTCCTCAGATGACTTTGGGTTTCAGATGAGTTGTGGTTCAGAATTCAAGCCGAAGCTTTGACCCTGTGCCTTGAGATGCACAGCCTGACCAGTCATGTTTGCATCATAGCATGTTTATTTTTCAAAAAAAATAATAACGCATGAAAAAAAAGAAAAAAGTTAACTCGCATACGCATATCCTTTATCAGGATCATTCATGACAAAATAGTACCCATATCATGCATATCATGCACATATCTTGCATTACAGACATGTTTGGAAAGACTCCTCACTTTGGTTCCTGACTGAGACAGGATAGCTGATTGAAGACCGCATTGGTACTCAACCAGACTCAATCATCAGAGGATTATGGACCAGGTTCAGACAGAGTTGGCTGAGATGAGGGCAAACATGGCCCAGTTTATGACGATGATGCAAGGAGTTGTTCAGGGGCAAGAGGAGCTGCGTGCCTTAGCCCAGAGACTGGAAGCCGTGATTCCACCAGTCCGCCGTGCTTCACCAGTGGGTGTACCCGTTCATGAGAATGCTGCTGTCACTATTCTCGTCAATGATTATGCCGTGGGTGATGAATTGAGGGGGATCAGAATCAGTGAACATCCTCTTGCTGCAGAGACTGTTAATGTCAGAGCAACCCGCGCTCCGGTTCGCCATCCTGGCTCTTCAAGCTCTTCCAGTTCTAAGAAGACATACTCTGGGGCACCCAAAAGGGGAGAGATTGAAACAAATGCTGTGCACCATCGGAGGAGCGCAAACAGAGGACAGTATCGTCAGGCTGCTGCTGTGACTATTCCAGCTACTCAACCCCAACAGCAGAGAAGGCCAACTCAGCAATATCAGCATCAACAACATCGTCCTCAGCAGCAGGCTTCCCAGCCTCACAATGGAAATCAAGCCAGTACGAGTAATGAGAGGAAGAAGATCATTTTTGATCCGATCCCTATGTCATACACAGAGCTGTATCCCTCGTTGATAGAGCGGAACTTGATTACTCCCAGAGACCCGCCGGCTATACCCGACAACCCTCGGTGGTGGTATAGGCCTGAGCAGCATTGTGTGTATCATTCAGGAGCTCCTGGTCATGATGTGGATAATTGCTTTCAGTTGAAGATGAAGGTTCAAGACCTCGTGAGATCAGGTATTTTGAACTTTGAAGACTTGGGTCCCCGTGATAATCAAGCTTGAAGATAACAAGTCCTGGGCCGGCGCCGACTTTTTCTTCAGAAGGGTTGTTCAGAAAACAGAAGCTGCTGATGCAAGAGATACTGACAGTTGTCATCCCCGGTGGGATCTATCACAATTGGGTCACTGTGGGCTTTCCTACAGTTGTTCATAAGTCAGAGTAATAATCACTTTGTTTAAAAACCCTTCTCCCATGCCAAAAGGAGAAGTGATGACATTGTTGGCAACATTTTGTGCAATGATATTTTCATTTAAATAATTCATGTTAAACATTTGTTTTTCCATTTGTTTTCCCTTTTCTCTTTTTGCATGAAATTGGTGATCACAAAAAACCCTAAAAACAAGAATAAAAGCAATCTTTTCATCTGCATAACGATTGTCTTGTTTGATTTTCAAAGAGCTTTTCATATCAAAATCTTTATGCAGGTTGTTTCTCAAACCCATTAAACATAATGATCGGACGTCATCTCCCAATTTTGAATTCCCTGTATTTGAAGCGGACGAAGATGATGTTGAAGGGATTCCTGACGAGATTTCCCGACTTCTTGAGCAAGAAAAGAAGATCACTCAGCTGCATCTCGAGAATCAGCAGAATAGCCAACTGGGGCATCAAAAAAAAATGTAAAATGAAAAAAGAAAAGAAGAAAAAGAGGGTGCAAAATCAAAAGAAATCAAAAGAAATCAAAAGAAAGAAAAAGAAAGAAAAAAAACAAAAGAGAAATAGCACCCTCAAAGTCCCAAGTTGACTGATGCTGAATTCGATCGAAAAGAAGAGATCAACTGCCATGTGTCATGGTCAGTCATATCAGCAGAGAGTGAAAAAGCATTCGATAAGAAGGTCAAGCCTCGTGTGTTCCGAGAAGGTGACCTTGTGCTCAAGCAAGTCTTGTCTTTCGTGCCCGATTCCAGGGGCAAGTGAACCCCCAAGCTATGAATGTCCATATGTTGTCAAGAGAGCCTTTTCAGGCAATGTTTTGACACTTACAACAATGGATGGAGAAGTTCACTCGTCCTGTGAATTCCGATGCAGTCAAGAAATACTTAGCCTAAAAGAAAAAAGCAAACAGCTCGCTAAGTTGAACACCCCAAAGGGCGACTTAGGCAAAAAGGAGCGTCTCGGTGGATTGAAAACCCGAAAGGGCGATCCAGGCAAAGTTAGAGACATTGAAAAAAAGAATTTGCATCCCGCTAGATTGATCACCTCACGCTGGGGCAATCTAGGCAAAAGATTAGGGATTTGGCAAGTAGCTGCATCTTGACAAGACTGTGCTCTATATCTGTCATCCGTCAGGGATTCTCGATTCGTCGTCGACTGAAGCTTCGAATACGTCGAAAATTCGGAATGGTAGAGTAAAGGTCATTATATTCAATGTAGCCTTCTCCAATATATATCACTGATTTCAAACTTGTACAGATCTATGGAGTCCTGCCCTTTGCAGACTACCATTCCATCACATTAATTTGAGCTTTTATCCAATTATTTGCACTCTTGTTTGTTTCGACTCAACAAACGTTTTGCATGTTTAATTGATAAAGTATCATTGTTTTCAAAATAAACAAATTTTTCACAAAAATAATTGTTCTTAAACAAAGTGAACGTTCACAATGATGGAAGGATACTTAGGAGATCCGCAGTGCTCTCCCGAGGGTGGTATGATTACCAACAGGTAAGACATTTGTTCGTATCTCGAGCATAACTTTATCTTTCTCCTGTCGAACCTCTTTTGGTTTCTCCTCAGCAGGGTTGCTCAGTGCAGTGTTGGTTGAAGTTGTTTATCTTCATGTTCCCGGCAGTACAACATTCTTTCTCCAAGTCCCTGTTAGCCCTATTGTGGGGCATCTCCAGTAGAGGATTGTTTGAGCCCTACCGTGGGGCATTCCCAGCAAGGTTGCTTTTGAAATACTTTTGTGGGGCAGTTCCCCAAGCAGAGTGTTTACTGAAGACGTTAGCGTTCATCTCTCCAGCAGAGCAGTCTTCTCCTCTCCCCGCAGGATGGTGTGGTTCCCTGATATCCCGGTTTCCAGCAGATCGCGTTTGCTCTCTGGTGTTTTTGGCCTTCCCTATGGAAAAAGAGTGGTACCGGGTGGTTGATTCCTGGACCTGTGTGTTTACATGTCTGTTCGTCAACATTCATCATACATTTTTAGGTATAATGCATACATGCGTAATCATAGCATTCAGATACTCACGATGCAGCTGTTGCCGGGTATCTGTTGTTTGTTGCCTCCTGCTATTTGGTGATACAGATCTCTCCAGTAGATTTTCCCAGCAGAGGTGGGTGTGTCTGATCTCTCCATGTAGAGCCAACCCCTTAAGCAGAAAGTGTCTACCCTTTCCTACCATTTCCCCACTGAGATACATCCTCGTGGACGACGGTTGTCTCCGTTCCCTCCCTACATGGGATGGGTTTTTCCCTATTGAGTTCTTTCCTCATTAGGGTGAGTCCCGATTCAGTCTACCTTTTTGGATCGATCCTAAACTGGTTTCCTTGTTGGCTGTCTCTTGTGCTTCCCTGGGGCATAAATGAATAGTCGCTCACTAACCGGCACTCATTCATCTTATCCTCAGCGGAATTTGTTGGCCTCTACCTACAAACCGGTAGTTGTAAGTCCTATCTTTGTGGTTTTCTACTTACAAACTGGTAGTTGTAAAATCCCACTTTCCTTCCCTAGCAGAGTTAACCCTTTGTGCTCATCCTATTGATGACTGGTTACTTTTCTGTGGTTTTCTACCTACGAACCGGTAGATGTAATCCCCTCTTTGCGGTATTGATATTCTTTTCCCCTCTGGATGCTTGCCTTGATCAAGCAGTATTGTCCCCATTGGGTCTTCCCCTGCCTTTGGGTATGTGCTCCGAGTTAGCAACTTTATCCCTTTTTGATTGGTCATCTTTTGCATACCTAGTCCTGGTACCCTGATGCCTTTCTTTTCGGTCGTTTATCCATTTAACAACCTCCAACCCGGTTATGGATAATCTTCCTTGCGAGTGTATTATCTACGTTTTGACGGCTATAGATAATGTATCTCATGCACTCTCTGGTCAATCTTTTGATTGTTTTCTCCAGCAGAGTAAGATTCGTATCCCTTTTGTAGCACCTCAAATTTGCACCTATCATTGTACATACCATCTCATATTAGGTCATAGCATATCATGATACATTGCATAGCATTGCATTGTCCCCAGTTGCCTCAAGAGCAAGCAAGCCAAGAATTAGGTCAAACTGATCAGGAGGTCAGTCAACCAATCAAGCAAAGGTGTTTCTCAAGGAGCATAGGCCCTAGGGTTTGTCCAACAAGTTCACACAACTTGGGACATCATTTGAAGTCAAGGTCTCAAGGCATTAGGGTTTGGAATTCATCAGAAGTGCACAGACAGTCAAGAACCCTAGAAAAGTCAAAGTTGGTCAACTGTGGTTGATTCTATGGTTTTGATGGATGGAAATGGTTTGAGAAAGTTTATTCATGTCTTAATAGGCCTCATATGTCATGGCAATCAACATCATTGAAGAATTTGAAGCCAATCAGAAAATTTCCCAAAATAGAAAGTGGACCTGTAATTTCAACTGCCAAAAATGGAAACTTCTTGATCCTCAACTTACATCATTATACAAGCTTCAAATGAATTTTTGCCCAACATGAAAGTTGAAGATCTTGTTCTCCCATTTTCAAAAAGTCCAAGAACTCTCAAATCCCATGTGTGGTTGTCAAGATATGATCAATTCAATTTCAAAAATTTGTGAACTTCAAAGGGCCATATCTCTCAAACCATAAGGCCAAATTTGGTGGGGTTTTTTCCTACAAACCAAAATTTTCATCCTCTTTCCAAAAATATAAATTTCACCCTCCAAAACCTTGCCAATCAAAATGGCATTTTTTTGACCTATTCCATTTAAAATCAAGTTTGACCAATAGTTGACTTTTTGATTCAAACATTTTTTACACAATTGGCCAATTGGGATTCATTCTAAATGTCATTTGCAACATGTACCAAGCCCAAATTCAAGTTGTTTCTTGTCATACCACCTCCATATACACCTTTGGTTCACAAGTGGAAAATAGTGCATTTTTGGTTCATTCAAACAAAACAAGTTCAGCATTCCATTGGCAACTTAAAACAGATGAATTATAGGTCATTGGCAGCCTGTTTTTGAGGCCCAAATCGTGCAAGGCATACACCTCTATTTCCACTTATGCACAAACTTAGCAATTTGCACTTTGGTTCATTTAGGCTAATCCAACTTAGGACTTGATTAAGCTTGGCTAAACAGACAATATAAGGTTATTTTTCTGTCCATTCCAAACCCTAGACAGCCTCCATTCACACAGAAAACTCATCTGCTCTCCAAATTTCTCACTTCTTGATTTGGAACTGTTGCTTAATTTCCTCAAAGAAATCGAGCTGGTTTTGTTTGCTGCATTATACACCATCACTTTGGAGTTCATTGCAAGCCTAATTTCATAACTGTAAAGCCATCTCCACTCTGTTTTCATTAAAGCTCAGCCATGGCAGGTCTGGTTTGAAGACTTTCTAAAGGTTGTTGAGTTAGAGCAACTTAGTCATTCACCATTGCAAGCTGGGAAGAACAACTGTTTCAGACCAAAACCACCAAAACAACACTGTACCATCGAGTTCTTCAATTCAAGTAAGTTTTTCGACTTCCTTATTTGTCCAAATCATGCTATATATCATGTAGGTCTTCTTGTGCTGATTGTTTTAAGCTATGAGTTTGTGAAAATGGTTGAATATTTGTGAAGATATGTCGATTTGAAAGTTGATGTTCATGGATGTTTTTGCATATTGCTCTTTATTTAGTTTGTTTCAATGATAATGGTTGCTGGATTTGGATTATGCATGCTTTGCTGATTCCGTTGGTGTGATCGATTTTTGGTTCTGGGCATTTCGAATTTTTGATTATGTGAAGATGATGAAGATCATACTGTTACATTTATGGGTTACTTTGCCATGCTGTTAGTTCTTTAGTTTTTTTATTTTTGGCTGGGCGTGTGATTTTTAAGAAGGACATGTTGATTGGCCGCGGGCCCCACCATTTGAAATCCCAAGGATCCCATCAATTTGGAGCGACAGCGTCATATCACCGCAGGCACTGTGTTGCTGGCTTTTCGGTTTTAATTATGTTGCATTTCTTTATTTTTTTGCTCTGCTGGTGTTTCCAAAAGAATAGCATAACCAGACGTTGGTACAGGTGGCCTAGGGATCCCCAAAGTCCCATCAATTCTGAACGACAGCCACTGCGCGACAGGCACTGTTTGTTGCAGCTTTTGGCTTTAATTCATTGCTTGGCACTGTCTGAGAAACAATAATTGGAGGCGCAGTAGGCCATGCGTACGTGTGGCCGTGGGTCCCACTCGGTGACTAGTACGCAGAGTGTATTTCATTTTCTTTTTCTTCTTTTTATATCTTTTAAATAATCATTTAATTCATTTTATTTGGCAATGTTTATTTCATTTTTGTTTACTCATCTTCCAAAATTCATAATTCACTCATTCTAATTCCAAAATTCATGCCAATTTTTGCATCATGTCCAGCTTGAAGTCTACTTTTTTATCATGACTTTTAATATTTTTTCTGATCATTGGATTTTAATTGGCTCTAGGGTTTGTGTTATGTGACCAAAAATTGATACATATTGCCAATCCTTTTGTGAAATACTCATGTTGCATCCATTGATTCTGAAATTTTTTGTGGAGAAACTAGACTCATTCACCTTCATTTTGATATAAAGTTTGTGGATTTCTCATTTGTGGTGTGTGAGCTTTGATTTTTTGAAGTTAGAGTTTGCATTTGGTGTCTCAACATGAATGTGCATTTTCCCAATTTTGATTGGCATGCTTCCTTACATCCAAATGACCCCAAATTTTGCATGATCCCTCCCTTACATGTCTAGCTCATGTGTGAATTTTTATTGGAATTGATTGTGCTGTTTTCCATTTGATTGCGAATTTTCTTCCCTGCCTAGTCCATGGTTGACTTTATGTGATACACTTTGCCATATCATTTGGGAAATCCTCATACCATTTTGTATGATCATGAAATTTCATATGTGATAACTAGACATCTTGAGCTTTGCATTGGTGTTAACCTCATTCATTTCTCATCTGTTTTCAATTTGATATGATTTTTTGAAGTTGACCTATGCTTGTTGACTTTCATCATGCTTACTTGAATTTGGTTTGACTTCATGATTTTACTTGACTGCCTTCCTCTCATCCAAATGCCATGAAATTTTACATGTCTACCATGCTAGATGTTAGGATTGAGTGTGATTTATTTCATAATTTTTGAGATTGTTTGAGTTAACTTTTGAAAGAGGTCTTGCTGTTGACCTATTTGTGCTCTTTCTTGCCATGCTTTGCATCCTTTTGCATATGAAATGACATTGATGCATGATTTAATTATGAATCCAATTGAGAATGCTTCTTGAATGTTTAGACTTGGTTTGGGTTGACTTTTCCTTGCTGCCTTGACTTTTTCTTTCATCTTTGACCCTAGGCTAGTCCTAGTGGTCTTCTAAGCTTATGTTGAGTTCATCTGTTTCAGGTTAAGCACCAATGCTTTGAGATCATACAAATGTGATTGGATTTGTTTACATATGAACTAACCTTTGTTTTGTAGATGATTTGACTCAAGTGTTTGAGTTTTGCTTTGCACAGTTGACCTTCTGTGGTTGACTGATTATCCATTCCTTTTGGTTTTAACTGTTTAATTGCATACTGATTTGTTTGACTTTTTCAGGTACTTTAGTTGCTTAAGTTCTCTGAACTTGATTTGCTTTGCTTTTTTAGCAACTTGCTTGAGGTATAATCTCTGTTACTTCATGTAGTCTGGAGACCCGGTCTGTTATTTGACCGGGCAAACTGTCTGAAGTCCTCCTTAAGAGGCCATGCTTGTGTGTGTTTAAAATTGTCCCAAGCAGGAAAAGTCCTTCAAGTAAGGCAATTGGTGGAAGGTAGGGATATGCAATCTATCCCCCACTACTCTTGTTGTGTCATCCCTCTGCTCACACTGCTGTGTGTTGATGCATTGGGATACAAACCCAAGATCTTGTACAAAGTGTACAGTGTCAGAGTCTTCGAGTATGGAAGGGTTCCCACTTTCTGGACCCATGCTCATTTGTCTATTAGCTCTCCCTGGCCAGGGATAAGAGCTGTGAGGTCTCATCCTCACTTCATCCTTTCATCTGCTTCACCTTAGCCCCTCAATGGCAAGGTTAAGAGCACACTTACCCTATTCCAGTTGGCCCTAGTGCCCAACCCTTGTGTGAGCCTCTTGTATGCATATAGAGTATGCTTTTTGTGATTGCCTGTTTGCTTTGCCTCTTTAGGTTTAGCTTAGACTTGCCCTTGTGCAAGGTAGGTTGTGCTTGACTTGCTTCCTGTGCAAGTCAAGTCTGTGTGGCTTGCTTCCTGTGTGAGCCATGCTTAGAACTGTTCAGCCGAACTACGGCAACTCTGATTCTCATGTTCAGATGAGATACGTAGGCACGAGACGCGATGTCTTGCTGAGTTTGACTAACCACTAACACTAATTCTTTTCTCTCGCCCGCGTTGCGATTGAGACCTCCCCTTTCTCTTGCCCTAGTTGCAATCGAGACCCTTGCTTCCTGTGCAAGCCTTGTCTAGGATAGGTTGGCCCTTGTGCCATTTAGCTAGAAACCTTAACTTAGGGTTGACTTTGCATGACAACATCTAGGCTCGAGTCGTAGTCTCCCTAGTGTTGTGTCTCCCTCTGTTATCTGGTTAGGCTAGATCCTTGTCCCTGCGTAGGGGAACTACATCGCCCTGATCTTCACACCAGATGAAGTATGTAGGCAGGAGATTGAGCTGATCTCTCCGGGCGCCCTTTTTCCTTTTTGAGTGTGTTGTTTGACCTTTGCTAGGCTCGAGTCCCTGACTCCTTAGCATTTGCTGTCTGTCTGTTTGTTTGTGTTTGACAGTTATAGGCTGAGTCCCCGACTCCCTATCTATCTGTTGTGTTGTTTAGGTTCGGATGCTGACATAAGTCCAGTGATTGGCAGTCGGGCTCCACGTTTGCCTGTGTCTTGTTTGTTTGTGTGCGTGTCAGCCGAGCTACGAATGCTCTGATTCTTCTCTCGTCCGAGAAGATACGTATGCATAGGATGCGATATCCTAGCGAGCATGTGTCGTCTCCCCAGTCCGAACTACTTCGACTCTGATGTCTATGCCTGATAGACTAAGTAGGCCCAGGATGCGACATCCTGCCGAGTCAGTTTCAGTCAGTCTCTTTCGTCTCTTTCAGCCAGTGTGTGTGTGTTTGAGCAGTGTTTTAGCAACCAATTTTCCTTCCTTTTGTGCGTGGATCCCGTAGAGTACTACGGATGCGTAGGGTGCCTAATACCTTCCCTTCGCATAACCGACTCCCGAACCCATCCTCTTTGGTCGCGAGACCATGTTCTTTCCTAGGTTTACTTCGAGCGTTTCCTTTCCCTCTTTTGGGATAAATAACGCACGGTGGCGGCTCTGTTGTTTCTTTCTTTTCCCGCCGGTTTTTCGCGCGATGCGACAGCTGGCGACTCTGCTGGGGATGTAGGAGAAGTTGACCTATGCTGGTCCATCTTCCCTGAGCGAGTCTCTCCTAGCGCTCTCTAGGATTAGGGTTTTGGTTGCTTTCTGCTTGTTGTACTTTATTGCATTCATTGTATATATGTGCATTTATTGTTTGCATTGATTGTGTGCATTAATGTTTGCCTTCATGTTCATTATTCATTCTGCCTGGCTGGTTGTCTGTTTTCCTTTGTGAGATGAGTTCTATACCCGAACTCGAGTGCACTCTAGGATAGGAGAATGGCATAGCCTTGTTGACTGGTGTGGAGTATTCCTTAGCCAGTTGACTTGCGAGTCCATTCACTTGGTGGAGGTCATGTTGAACTAATAATGTCACACAAGTCATTTGTGGTTAGACATTATTCTTTCAATCATGTGCCGCAGAAGCCAAGGACCTTAGTTTACCAAACCCATCTTGGCCTATTTTTAGGACTGTGGTGCGGAGGTCGTTCAGATGTCAGTTCTGATACGATTGTCACGCGATACTACACTCATGAGAGTTTCTCTTGAGAATATTCTTGGAATACGAGTATTCGTTCCTCCGATAATATTCGAAAGATGGAACGATGATTATGGGAACCTCTGATAGAACATGTCTGGCAGGTCTAAACCCTAGTGCACTCCCTTTGGGCGGTTCTTAACCGAGACTCCATGCTCGTGAATCTCAACAAACCCATGATTCGTGGTTGAGTCGTTCAAACATTGTTAATATCAATGGATCCCGGATCAGGGGTAAAACCTAAAATCCACCAAAGAGGCTGGTTGATATTAAGGATGTTTGAGCTGGTTCATGTACCGTTAATATCAATGGAACTTGGGTGTCGATAAGGTGAAAACCTAAATCCACCAAAATGGATGATTGATATTAGGGATACAATGAGCTTTCCCACGACCTTTGTTTGGCATGTTTTGCTTGGTCCTTGAGTGTGTTTGTTGCATTCATACATTCATACATTCATCTGCATCCATATCATCAGAAAAAAGAAAATTTTCAAGGAACTCAAAGGAGTTTATCTGCAAAAAAATTTCAAAACATGAAAAAACCGGGAAATTTTTTTCACCTGATATATATGATGAGATATTCTCATATATGATCAAAATGCTAAATATTTCAAAGTTTGCAGATAAAACCCCCGAGTTCCTTTGAAATAAAAAACAAGCATATGCATAAACACTTCATGCATCATTTGCATCAGCAGGTGTTCTGTTCCGGTCTCCCGTCCTGTGGTCTGACCCTGCGATCTTCATTTATTTTGAAGACGCACTTTGCCAGTATTATACCAGAGCCATCTCTGCCAGATTGATGGATCATCCTGAGCAAGAGAATTGTGAACTCGGAGAGATATTTGCCAGACTTTGTACTGTTGATGGATTTATTCCTGGTTAACCGATCCCGGGCTGGCATTGACTACTGTTCTGGGGCATGCAATGAGCAAGGACTGTTCAAGAGTGGAGGATTCATCCGTGACGATCAACCTGAAGAAGAGGCTGCTGCTATCTTGGAAGAGGATGCTGCTATCTTGGAAGAGGACGCAGAGGACTTGAACAATTTCATCATTCCTGGTGATGTCTGTCACAATTGGGTCACTGTGGGCGTTCCTACAGTTGTTCATAAGTCATAGTAACAATCACTTTGTTTAAAAACCCTTCTCCCATGCCAAAAGGAGAAGTGATGACATTGTTGGCAACATTTTGTGCAATGATATTTTCATTCAAATAATTCATGTTAAAACATTTGTTTTTCCAATTGTTTTCCCTTTTCAATTTTGCATGAAATTGGTGATCACAAAAAACCTTAAAAAACAAGAATAAAAGCAATCTTTTCATCTGCATAACGATTGTCTTGTTTGTTTTTCAAAAAGCTTTTCATCTCTAAATCTTTATGCAGGTTGTTTCTCAAACCCATTGAGCATAATGATCGGACGTCATCTCCCAATTTTGAATTCCCTGTATTCGAAGTGGAAGAAGATGATGTTGAAGGGATTCCTGACGAGATTTCCCGACTTCTTGAGCAAGAAAGAAGATCACACTCAGCTGCATCTCGAGAATCAGCAGAACAGCCAACTGGGGCATTTATCAAAAAAAGAGAAAAAGAAAAAAAAGAGAGGGTGCAAAATCAAAAAAAAAGAAATCAATCAAAATCAAAAGAAATCAAAAGAAAGCAAAATCAAAAGCGAAATCAAAAAAAAAACAAAAGAAAGATAGCACCCTCAAAATCCCAAGTTGACTGATGCTGAATTCGATCGAAAAGAAGAGATCAACTGCCATGTGTCATGGACAGTCATATCAGCAGAGAGTGAAAAAAGCATTCGACAAGAAGGTCAAGTCTCGAGTTCTGAGAAAATGACCCTGTGCTCAAGAAAGTCTTGCCTTTCGTGCCCGATTCCAAGGGCAAGTGGACTTTACAAGCTAAGAACGTCCATACGTTTTCAAGAAAGCCTCTTCAGGCAGTGTTCTAACACTTACTACGATGGATAAAGAAGTTCACTCGTCCTGTGAATTCCGATGCAGTCAAGAAATACTTCGCCTAAAACAAAAAGCAAAAGCTCGCTAAGTCGAACACCCCAAAGGGCGACTTAGGCAAAAAGGAGCGTCTCGGTGGATTGAAAACCCGAAAGGGCGATCCAGGCAAAAGTTAGAGACATTGAAAAAAAAAAAGAGAATTTGCATCCCGCTAGATTGAACACCTCACACTGGGGCAATCTAGGCAAAAATTAGGGATTTGGCAAGTAACTGCATCTTGACAAGACTGTGTTCTATCTCTGTCATCCGCCAGGAATTCTCGATTCGTCGTCGACTGAAGCTTTGAATACATCGAAAATTCAGAATGGTAGAGGAAAGGTCATTATGTTCAATGTAGCCCTCTCCAATATACATCACCGATTTCAAACTTGTACAGATCTATGGAGTCTTGCCCTTTGCAGACTACCATCCCATCACATTAATTTGAGCTTTTATCCAATTATTTGCACTCTTGTTTGTTTCAACTCAACAAATGTTTTGCATGTTTTAATTGATAAAGTATCATTGTTTTCAAAGTAAATAAATTTTTCAAAAAAAATTGTTCTTAAACAAAGTGAACATTCACAAAGATGGAAGAATACTTAGGAGACCCACAGTGCTCTCCCGAGGGTGGTATGATTACCAACAGGTAAGACAATTGTTCGTATCTCGAGCATGACTGTATCTTTGTCCTGCAGAACCTCGTATGGTCTCTCCTCAGTGAAGTTGCCTGATGCAGTGTCGTTTGAAGTTATTCATCTTCATGTTCCCGGCAGTACAGATTCTTCCTCCAAATCCCTGTTAGCTCTATTGTGGGGCATCCCCAGTAGAGTGCTGTTTGAGCCCTATCGTGGGGCATCCCCAGTAAGCTTGCTGTTTCGGACGTTATTGTGGGGCAGCTCCCCTAGCAGAGTGTTTATTGAAGACTTCAACTTTCGCCTCTCCAGCAGGCCAGTCTTCCTCTCCACCAGCATGGTTGTTTTTCTTTGAAGATTCAGTATTTGGTAGATCAACATCCCAGTACTATGTCATGCCCTCAGATGGATCCCCGAGCGGAGTTGTTGGCATGATGAGCTTTCTCTATGCCTATCTATCCTCATCAGAGATCTGGTTGCTCCTTGGCATCTCTGATTTCCAGCACGAGCTGTTGTGGCGCGTCCGTCAGTATGTTGAACTCTGTTCTCCGGTTGCGACTGACGATCCCTCCGGAAGCCTCTGGTGGCTTTCCTCCCCTGCAGGATGAGTGTTCCCTGATATCCCAGTCCCCAGTGGATTTTACTTTGCTCTCTGGTGGCTTTGGTGTTCTCTCCGGACGGTTGATTCCCGGACCCGCGTGTTGGACATGTCTGTTTGTCAACATTCATCATACATTCATCATGCATAATGCATACATGCATAATCATAACATTCAGGTACTCATGTTGCAGCTGTTGCCGTGTGTCTGTTGACGATTGCATTCTGCTATTTTGGTAATACAAATCTCTCCAGTAGATTTTCCTCAAGCAAATATGGGTGTGTCTGATCTCTCCATGTAGAGCCAACCCTTAAGCAGAAAGTGTCTATCCTTTCCTGCCATTTCCCCACTGAGATACATCCTCGTGGATGACGGTTGCTTCCGTTCCCTCCCTACACGGGATGGGTTTTTCCCTATTGAGTTCTTTCCTCATTAGGATGAGTCTTGTTTCAGTCTGCCTTTTTGGATCGATCCTAAATTGGCTTTCTACTGTCTCTTGTACTTCCCTGGGGCATAAATGAATAGTCGCTCACTAACCGGCACTCATTCATCTTGTCCTTAGCGGAATTTGTTGGCCTCTACCTACAAACCGGTAGTTGTAAGTCCTATCTTTACGGTCTTCTACCCACTAGCCGGTAGTTGTAAATCCTTTTTCTCACTTTGTCTCTCAACAGACTTTTCCATGGGCTTCTACCTACAAACCGGTAGCTGTAAGTCCTATCTTTACGGTCTTCTACCCACTACCCGGTAGTTGTAAATCCTTTTTCTCACTCTGTCTCTCAGCAGATCACTTGTTGGCTTCTACCTACAAACCGGTAGCTGTAAGTCCTATCTTTGTGGTTTTCTACCCACTAGCTGGTAGTTGTGAAATCCCACATTCCTCCCCTTGTTGGAGTTAACCCTTTTTGCTCATCCCGATGATGACTGGTTACTTTTCCGTGGTTTTCTGCCTACAAACCGGTAGATGTAATCCCCCCTTTGTGGTTTTAATGGTCTTTTCCCCTTGGATACTTGCCTTGATCAAGCAGTATTGTCCCCATTGGGTCTTCCCCTTCTTTTTGGATATTTGCTCCGAGTTAGCAACTTTGTCCTCTTTTGATTGGTCATCTTTTGCATACCTATTCCTGGTACCCTGATGCTTTTCTTTTCGGTCGTTTATCCATCTAACAACCTACAACCCGGTTATGGATAATCTTCCATGCGAGATTATTATCTACGTTTTGACGGCTATAGATAATATATCTCATACACTCTTTGGTCAATCCTTCGATTGTTATCTCCAGCAGAGTAAGATTCCTTGTGGAATCGGATGTCCATCCTCTAACAAGACTGCTTTTCTAGCCCTCTTCAGGATGTTGAGTGTTTTGGAACACAAACCAATTCACATTTGGTCGGTCACCCGTTTCATAC
The DNA here is from genome assembly GCF_024323335.1 of Lathyrus oleraceus. Classification (NCBI taxonomy): domain Eukaryota; kingdom Viridiplantae; phylum Streptophyta; class Magnoliopsida; order Fabales; family Fabaceae; genus Lathyrus; species Lathyrus oleraceus. Next base: position 503,849,008 of record NC_066583.1, on the reverse strand, counting down.
CTACAACCCGGTATCCTTGGTGTTCCTTCCTGTTTGCTCGCTGTCGTGACCTTGTTCCCCAGTGAGACCCCCCTGCAAGTGTTTCAGCCTTGCCCTGTCATCTTGTGGATGTCAGTATCCCGTCAGCACCCGCGTGTGTTGTTTCTTTGGTGTCGGTAAACACCATCCTTCGGTGATTTCCAGTCATGCGTAAGTGTCTGGTCTTCTTTGGTGTCGGTAAACACCATCCGTCGGTGATTTCCAGTCATGCGTAAGTGTCTGGTCTTCTTTGGTGTCGGTAAACACCATCCGTCGGTGATTTCCAGTCATGCGTAAGTGTCTGGTCTTCTTTGGTGTCGGTAAACACCATCCGTCGGTGATTTCTAGTCATGCGTAAGTGTCTGGTCTTCTTTGGTGTCGGTAAACACCATCCGTCGGTGATTTCCAGTCATGCGTAAGTGTCTGGTCTTCTTTGGTGTCGGTAAACACCATCCTTCGGTGATTTCCAGTCATGCGTAAGTGTCTGGTTTTCTTTTGATGTCGGTAAACATCCTCTTTCGATGTTCATAACGTCGCCCTCCCTTCCCTAGCGAAGTTTTCCTCCTCTCCGTTGGTGTCGATAAACGTGAGTCTACCTCTCGTCCTATGACGTCTGGTTGAAGTTTTCCTCCTCTCCGTTGGTGTCGATAAACGTGAGTCTCCCTTTCGTCCTATGACGTCTGGTTGAAGTTTCCTCCTCTCCGTTGGTGTCGATAAACGTGAGTCTCCCTTTCGTCCTATGACGTCTGGCTGAGTTTCCTCCTCTCCGTTGGTGTCGATAAACGTGAGTCTCCCTTTCGTCCTATGACGTCTGGTTGAAGTTTTCCTCCTCTCCGTTGGTGTCGATAAACGTGAGTCTCCCTTTCGTCCTATGACGTCTAGTTGTACCTGTCCCCTTGTGGATTTACCTCTCCGTTGGCCTTGGTAAACGTTGAGTCTTTCCTAGTTGTCCGTTGGCATCTAGTTGTGATTTCTTTTCCCATTCATCGTCATTGCGATGTTTGGATGTGGCCGTACATTTTGAAAACAAAAAAAATACCCAGTAATAAGAATCAAATCCCAGTGGACGTTTCCATTGGTGGATCCCAGTCGGTGCAAATTTCTACGGTTCTTAGTATTCAATCCCTGTTTACCCTGAAAGTCTGACAGCCATCGCTATCATCCGTTCGGGTTCCCAGCTGATTGAATAGGGGCAGCTGTAGCACCTCAAATTTGCACCTATCATTGTACATACCATCTCATATTAGGTCATAGCATATCATGATACATTGCATAGCATTGCATTGTCCCCAGTTGCCTCAAGAGCAAGCAAGCCAAGAATTAGGTCAAACTGATCAGGAGGTCAGTCAACCAATCAAGCAAAGGTGTTTCTCAAGGAGCATAGGCCCTAGGGTTTGTCCAACAAGTTCACACAACTTGGGACATCATTTGAAGTCAAGGTCTCAAGGCATTAGGGTTTGGAATTCATCAGAAGTGCACAGACAGTCAAGAACCCTAGAAAAGTCAAAGTTGGTCAACTGTGGTTGATTCTATGGTTTTGATGGATGGAAATGGTTTGAGAAAGTTTATTCATGTCTTAATAGGCCTCATATGTCATGGCAATCAACATCATTGAAGAATTTGAAGCCAATCAGAAAATTTCCCAAAATAGAAAGTGGACCTGTAATTTCAACTGCCAAAAATGGAAACTTCTTGATCCTCAACTTACATCATTATACAAGCTTCAAATGAATTTTTGCCCAACATGAAAGTTGAAGATCTTGTTCTCCCATTTTCAAAAAGTCCAAGAACTCTCAAATCCCATGTGTGGTTGTCAAGATATGATCAATTCAATTTCAAAAATTTGTGAACTTCAAAGGGCCATATCTCTCAAACCATAAGGCCAAATTTGGTGGGGTTTTTTCCTACAAACCAAAATTTTCATCCTCTTTCCAAAAATATAAATTTCACCCTCCAAAACCTTGCCAATCAAAATGGCATTTTTTTGACCTATTCCATTTAAAATCAAGTTTGACCAATAGTTGACTTTTTGATTCAAACATTTTTTACACAATTGGCCAATTGGGATTCATTCTAAATGTCATTTGCAACATGTACCAAGCCCAAATTCAAGTTGTTTCTTGTCATACCACCTCCATATACACCTTTGGTTCACAAGTGGAAAATAGTGCATTTTTGGTTCATTCAAACAAAACAAGTTCAGCATTCCATTGGCAACTTAAAACAGATGAATTATAGGTCATTGGCAGCCTGTTTTTGAGGCCCAAATCGTGCAAGGCATACACCTCTATTTCCACTTATGCACAAACTTAGCAATTTGCACTTTGGTTCATTTAGGCTAATCCAACTTAGGACTTGATTAAGCTTGGCTAAACAGACAATATAAGGTTATTTTTCTGTCCATTCCAAACCCTAGACAGCCTCCATTCACACAGAAAACTCATCTGCTCTCCAAATTTCTCACTTCTTGATTTGGAACTGTTGCTTAATTTCCTCAAAGAAATCGAGCTGGTTTTGTTTGCTGCATTATACACCATCACTTTGGAGTTCATTGCAAGCCTAATTTCATAACTGTAAAGCCATCTCCACTCTGTTTTCATTAAAGCTCAGCCATGGCAGGTCTGGTTTGAAGACTTTCTAAAGGTTGTTGAGTTAGAGCAACTTAGTCATTCACCATTGCAAGCTGGGAAGAACAACTGTTTCAGACCAAAACCACCAAAACAACACTGTACCATCGAGTTCTTCAATTCAAGTAAGTTTTTCGACTTCCTTATTTGTCCAAATCATGCTATATATCATGTAGGTCTTCTTGTGCTGATTGTTTTAAGCTATGAGTTTGTGAAAATGGTTGAATATTTGTGAAGATATGTCGATTTGAAAGTTGATGTTCATGGATGTTTTTGCATATTGCTCTTTATTTAGTTTGTTTCAATGATAATGGTTGCTGGATTTGGATTATGCATGCTTTGCTGATTCCGTTGGTGTGATCGATTTTTGGTTCTGGGCATTTCGAATTTTTGATTATGTGAAGATGATGAAGATCATACTGTTACATTTATGGGTTACTTTGCCATGCTGTTAGTTCTTTAGTTTTTTTATTTTTGGCTGGGCGTGTGATTTTTAAGAAGGACATGTTGATTGGCCGCGGGCCCCACCATTTGAAATCCCAAGGATCCCATCAATTTGGAGCGACAGCGTCATATCACCGCAGGCACTGTGTTGCTGGCTTTTCGGTTTTAATTATGTTGCATTTCTTTATTTTTTTGCTCTGCTGGTGTTTCCAAAAGAATAGCATAACCAGACGTTGGTACAGGTGGCCTAGGGATCCCCAAAGTCCCATCAATTCTGAACGACAGCCACTGCGCGACAGGCACTGTTTGTTGCAGCTTTTGGCTTTAATTCATTGCTTGGCACTGTCTGAGAAACAATAATTGGAGGCGCAGTAGGCCATGCGTACGTGTGGCCGTGGGTCCCACTCGGTGACTAGTACGCAGAGTGTATTTCATTTTCTTTTTCTTCTTTTTATATCTTTTAAATAATCATTTAATTCATTTTATTTGGCAATGTTTATTTCATTTTTGTTTACTCATCTTCCAAAATTCATAATTCACTCATTCTAATTCCAAAATTCATGCCAATTTTTGCATCATGTCCAGCTTGAAGTCTACTTTTTTATCATGACTTTTAATATTTTTTCTGATCATTGGATTTTAATTGGCTCTAGGGTTTGTGTTATGTGACCAAAAATTGATACATATTGCCAATCCTTTTGTGAAATACTCATGTTGCATCCATTGATTCTGAAATTTTTTGTGGAGAAACTAGACTCATTCACCTTCATTTTGATATAAAGTTTGTGGATTTCTCATTTGTGGTGTGTGAGCTTTGATTTTTTGAAGTTAGAGTTTGCATTTGGTGTCTCAACATGAATGTGCATTTTCCCAATTTTGATTGGCATGCTTCCTTACATCCAAATGACCCCAAATTTTGCATGATCCCTCCCTTACATGTCTAGCTCATGTGTGAATTTTTATTGGAATTGATTGTGCTGTTTTCCATTTGATTGCGAATTTTCTTCCCTGCCTAGTCCATGGTTGACTTTATGTGATACACTTTGCCATATCATTTGGGAAATCCTCATACCATTTTGTATGATCATGAAATTTCATATGTGATAACTAGACATCTTGAGCTTTGCATTGGTGTTAACCTCATTCATTTCTCATCTGTTTTCAATTTGATATGATTTTTTGAAGTTGACCTATGCTTGTTGACTTTCATCATGCTTACTTGAATTTGGTTTGACTTCATGATTTTACTTGACTGCCTTCCTCTCATCCAAATGCCATGAAATTTTACATGTCTACCATGCTAGATGTTAGGATTGAGTGTGATTTATTTCATAATTTTTGAGATTGTTTGAGTTAACTTTTGAAAGAGGTCTTGCTGTTGACCTATTTGTGCTCTTTCTTGCCATGCTTTGCATCCTTTTGCATATGAAATGACATTGATGCATGATTTAATTATGAATCCAATTGAGAATGCTTCTTGAATGTTTAGACTTGGTTTGGGTTGACTTTTCCTTGCTGCCTTGACTTTTTCTTTCATCTTTGACCCTAGGCTAGTCCTAGTGGTCTTCTAAGCTTATGTTGAGTTCATCTGTTTCAGGTTAAGCACCAATGCTTTGAGATCATACAAATGTGATTGGATTTGTTTACATATGAACTAACCTTTGTTTTGTAGATGATTTGACTCAAGTGTTTGAGTTTTGCTTTGCACAGTTGACCTTCTGTGGTTGACTGATTATCCATTCCTTTTGGTTTTAACTGTTTAATTGCATACTGATTTGTTTGACTTTTTCAGGTACTTTAGTTGCTTAAGTTCTCTGAACTTGATTTGCTTTGCTTTTTTAGCAACTTGCTTGAGGTATAATCTCTGTTACTTCATGTAGTCTGGAGACCCGGTCTGTTATTTGACCGGGCAAACTGTCTGAAGTCCTCCTTAAGAGGCCATGCTTGTGTGTGTTTAAAATTGTCCCAAGCAGGAAAAGTCCTTCAAGTAAGGCAATTGGTGGAAGGTAGGGATATGCAATCTATCCCCCACTACTCTTGTTGTGTCATCCCTCTGCTCACACTGCTGTGTGTTGATGCATTGGGATACAAACCCAAGATCTTGTACAAAGTGTACAGTGTCAGAGTCTTCGAGTATGGAAGGGTTCCCACTTTCTGGACCCATGCTCATTTGTCTATTAGCTCTCCCTGGCCAGGGATAAGAGCTGTGAGGTCTCATCCTCACTTCATCCTTTCATCTGCTTCACCTTAGCCCCTCAATGGCAAGGTTAAGAGCACACTTACCCTATTCCAGTTGGCCCTAGTGCCCAACCCTTGTGTGAGCCTCTTGTATGCATATAGAGTATGCTTTTTGTGATTGCCTGTTTGCTTTGCCTCTTTAGGTTTAGCTTAGACTTGCCCTTGTGCAAGGTAGGTTGTGCTTGACTTGCTTCCTGTGCAAGTCAAGTCTGTGTGGCTTGCTTCCTGTGTGAGCCATGCTTAGAACTGTTCAGCCGAACTACGGCAACTCTGATTCTCATGTTCAGATGAGATACGTAGGCACGAGACGCGATGTCTTGCCGAGTTTGACTAACCACTAACACTAATTCTTTTCTCTCGCCCGCGTTGCGATTGAGACCTCCCCTTTCTCTTGCCCTAGTTGCAATCGAGACCCTTGCTTCCTGTGCAAGCCTTGTCTAGGATAGGTTGGCCCTTGTGCCATTTAGCTAGAAACCTTAACTTAGGGTTGACTTTGCATGACAACATCTAGGCTCGAGTCGTAGTCTCCCTAGTGTTGTGTCTCCCTCTGTTATCTGGTTAGGCTAGATCCTTGTCCCTGCGTAGGGGAACTACATCGCCCTGATCTTCACACCAGATGAAGTATGTAGGCAGGAGATTGAGCTGATCTCTCCGGGCGCCCTTTTTCCTTTTTGAGTGTGTTGTTTGACCTTTGCTAGGCTCGAGTCCCTGACTCCTTAGCATTTGCTGTCTGTCTGTTTGTTTGTGTTTGACAGTTATAGGCTGAGTCCCCGACTCCCTATCTATCTGTTGTGTTGTTTAGGTTCGGATGCTGACATAAGTCCAGTGATTGGCAGTCGGGCTCCACGTTTGCCTGTGTCTTGTTTGTTTGTGTGCGTGTCAGCCGAGCTACGAATGCTCTGATTCTTCTCTCGTCCGAGAAGATACGTATGCATAGGATGCGATATCCTAGCGAGCATGTGTCGTCTCCCCAGTCCGAACTACTTCGACTCTGATGTCTATGCCTGATAGACTAAGTAGGCCCAGGATGCGACATCCTGCCGAGTCAGTTTCAGTCAGTCTCTTTCGTCTCTTTCAGCCAGTGTGTGTGTGTTTGAGCAGTGTTTTAGCAACCAATTTTCCTTCCTTTTGTGCGTGGATCCCGTAGAGTACTACGGATGCGTAGGGTGCCTAATACCTTCCCTTCGCATAACCGACTCCCGAACCCATCCTCTTTGGTCGCGAGACCATGTTCTTTCCTAGGTTTACTTCGAGCGTTTCCTTTCCCTCTTTTGGGATAAATAACGCACGGTGGCGGCTCTGTTGTTTCTTTCTTTTCCCGCCGGTTTTTCGCGCGATGCGACAGCTTTGTTCGGAATCGAATGTCCATCCTTTAACAAGTTTGCTTTCACTCTCTTTAGGATGATGTCGGTCGATTTATCCATTTTACAACCTCCACCCGGTTATGGATAATCTACCTTACGAGTATGTTATCTACGTTTCGACGGCTATAGATAATATATCTCATGCGCTCTTGGGTCGAAGTCGTCCTCCCCAGTCGAGTAAGATTCGTATTCCTTGTGGAATCGAATGTCCATCCTTTAACCAGACTGCTTTTCTAAGCCCTCTTCAGGATGTTGAGTGTTTTGGAACACAAACCAATTCACGCTTTGGTCGGTCACCTGTTTCATACCTACAACCCGGTATCCTTGGTGTCCCTTCCTGTCAGCACCCGCGTGTGTTGTTTCTTTGGTGTCGGTGAACACCATCTTTCGGTGATTTCTCAGTCATGCGTAAGTGTCTGGTCTTCTTTTGATGTCTGTAAACATCATCTTTCGATGTCTGTAAACGTCGAGTCTTCCCATTCATCAGTAAATGTCTGGTCAATCTTTTTGGTGTCTGTAAACATCATCTTTCGATGTCTGTAAACGTCGAGTTTTCCCATTCATCAGTAAATGTCTGGTCGATCTTTTTGGTGTCTGTAAACATCATCTTTCGATGTCTGTAAACGTCGAGTTTTCCCATTCATCAGTAAATGTCTGGTCGATCTTTTTGGTGTCTGTAAACATCATCTTTCGATGTCTGTAAACGTCGAGTTTTCCCATTCATCAGTAAATGTCTGGTCGATCTTTTTGGTGTCTGTAAACATCATCTTTCGATGTCTGTAAACGTCGAGTTTTCCCATTCATCAGTAAATGTCTGGTCGATCTTTTTGGTGTCTGTAAACATCATCTTTCGATGTCTGTAAACGTCGAGTTTTCCCATTCATCAGTAAATGTCTGGTCGATCTTTTTGGTGTCTGTAAACATCATCTTTCGATGTCTGTAAACGTCGAGTCTTCCCATTCATCAGTAAATGTCTGGTTACCTCTCCGTTGGTTTCGATAAACGTCGAGTTTTTCCTGGTCGTCCCCAGTTGGTTACCTCTCCGTTGGTTCCGATAAACGTTGAGTTTTTCCCATTTCGTCCGTTGACGTATGGTTGTCTCTCTTCCAGTCATTCATTAATGTCTGGTTACCTCTCCGTTGGTTCCGATAAACGTTGAGTTTTTCCCATTTCGTCCGTTGACGTATGGTTGTCTCTCTTCCAGTCATTCATTAATGTCTGGTTACCTCTCCGTTGGTCTTGGTAAACGTTGAGTTTTTCCTAGTTGTCCGTTGGCATCTAGTTGTGATTCCTTTTCCCATTCATCATCGTTGCGATGTCTGGATGTGGCTGTATCCTTTGAAAACAAAAAAACCAAAAATACCCAGTAATAAATATCAATCCCAGTGGACATTTCATTGGTGGATCCCTGTATTGTGCAAATTCTACGGTTCTTGGTATTCAATCCATGTGTACCCTGAAAGTCTGACAGCCGTTGCTATCATCCGTTCGGGTTCACAGCTGATTGAATAGGGGCAGCTGTAGCACCTCAAATTTGCACCTACCTCTTGTACATACATTCTCATATTAGTTCATAGCATTAACATGGTCCACTGCATAACATTGCATCGTCCCTTTTGCCCAAGTGCAAGCCATTCAGAAGAATTAGGTCAAACTGGTCAGGAGATCAGTCAGTCAAGCAAGCAAGTACAATTTCCAATAAGACAAGGCCCTAGGGTTGGTCCAACATGTTCACATGACCTAGGGGTCCTTTTGAAGTGTTTTGGTCAAGGTTTGATTGCTCAGAAGTCATCAGTCATGGCTCAGTTCACCAGAAACCCTAAAAAGTCAACTGTTGGTCAACTGTGCATTTAATCAGTGATTGGATGGTAGGAATTGGTTTGAGAGGCCTCATTCATGTCCATATAAGCCTCATATAACATGTCAAGCATCATCATTGAAGAATTTGAAGTCAAACAAGAAATTTCCAAAAACAGAAAGTTGACCTGTAATTGGAATTTGCCAAAAATGGAAAGTCTTGCTCCTCAAAATTATACAAGCTTCAAATGAATTTTTGCCTAACATGAAAGTTGAAGATCTTGTTATTGCCTTTCCAAAAAGTCCAAGAACACTCAATTCCCATTTATGGTTGGCAAGTTATGATCAAATCATTTTCAAAATTTTTGAACTTCAAAGTGGCATATCTTCCAAACCATTTGGCCAAATTGGGTGGGGTTTTTTGCTACAAGTCATATTTGATGCCCTCTTTCCAAATTTGTCATCACAATTCATCAAAAGTTTACCAATCAAAATGGCCATTTTCAAAGTGACTTGAATTAATTAAGTGAGGTGGAAAATTGGACTTTCAATTTAAGCATTTCCAATGATTTTTACCACTTGGAATAGTTCAGAAATGACATTTGGAATTTGTTAGAAGCCCAAATTCGTGCACATCCATGCACCCCCCATGCAAATTGGTAATTTTTAGCAATTGGTCCAAACACACTTCATTAAGCAATTGTGATTACCACTTGATTAATTAACCTAAACAGTTGCTAAACAGAACATATATACCCCATTTTCTGTGAGAAAAAGCCCTAGCACACCTTGCCAAAACAGAAAAAATCTCACTTGCTCTCAAAAACACTTTTTCTTCATTTTTGAACTTTTGATGAAAACTTTCAAAGAGCTCGAATCTTGGTTGATTGTTTCATCATATACCATCATTTTTTGAGCATTTGCAAGCATCAAAGCACAACTGTAAAGCCTCTCATGCTACTGTTCCATTAAAGCTCCATCCATGGCAATTTTTGATTGAAGCTTTTCCAAACATTGTTGAGCTAAAAGTCTTGGTTCATTCATCATCTTGGACCTTATTGCACATCTGTTTCAGCTGTTCAAGGACAAATAACCACAAATGCAACAGCTGCTCTTCATAAAGGTCAGATTTCGACCCTCTTGATTCATGAATTGGTTGAGTGTTACTTAAAGATCTTTGAATGCTGAGTTAAACAAGCTTTGAACCATTAATTTTCGTGCTAAAATGAGCTAGTTATAAGCTTTTGAAGTTTTGAGGTTCATATGTTTTTCCTTCGATTTGCATTTACCTTTGATTTTCTTGATGAATGGTTGTTGGATTGTGAATGTGTGATGTAAGATGCACGCATTGATATGTTTGTTTTTGAATTTGGAGAGGAAAATTTTTTGACCTGGGTTTGTAGTGATGAACACGTTGCTACTGGAAATTTGTTTCTGCTGCCAAAAGCTGTTAGATCCATAGGGTTTCGTTTGTACGCTGTGCATGTTGTTAGTGGAAGACGTACGCGATTGGCTAGGCAATTTTACCATGCTGGCATGCCATTGGTCCAGGGATGCATTGACCGGGCCCTTGACTCATTCATTTAGCAAAACGGTGAGTTTTATACTCACGCCCATGAAACAAAATGCTGAGTTTTGTTCTCAGCGAAGCAGCGCCAGGCTTGGGATATGCGGTGCGATTCCGCGGGAAGCACTTTCCCATTTGCTTTGTTTTGTATTTTCCTAATAGATGTACCCTACTCTTGCCTTGCATTCACATATTTCTTTTTTTATTTTTTTATTTTCTTTGCATTTAAAAAATCATAAGTTGCTCATTTCTTATCCAATTAAGATGGGATTTTTTTCATTGATCTCCATTCTTCATCTAGTTTTTTATGAGAATTTTTATTCAAATAATGCACATGTGAATTTTTAAAAGGTGCTAGGGTTTGTTCATGATGACCATTTTTTGTATACTTTGCCAAATCAATTGTGAAATGATGATACATTATCCAATGCCTCCCAAATTTTTTGTGCTCAAACTAGACATATTCATGGTGATTTTGGTGTAAAGTTTATGAATTTATCATTGCTGGTTTGTGAGTTATGATTTTTTGAATTAGGGTGTGACAATTTGTGTCACATCATTGATGTCCAAACTTCATGATTTTAATTCCCTTGCTTGATGATCTCAAATTGGCTTGAATTTTTGCATGAACATACTTGTGGATGTATAGTTTACATGTGATTTTTTATGGAATTATTGATGGCATTTACTAATTGTTTGGAATTTTCTCCCCTGTTTGACCAAGATGTTGACTTCTGTGACACATGTTCTCATTTGATTTGTGAAATTCTCATACATTATTGGATGAACTTGAAATTTGACATGTGATTAGTAGACATCTTAAACTTCATCATGGCTTTGATCCAATTCATTTCTCATATGTTGTCACTGATTTATGATTTATTGAAGTTGGTGCATGTTTGGTTGACTTCTTTGAGCATGTTTGAACTTGCCTTGCCTTTCTGATTTTCATTTCCCTACTTCCCATGATCCAAATGAGCTGAAATTTGGTGTGCTTATCATGCTATGGATTATGTTTGATCATGAATTATTTGATGATTTATTGAATTGTTTATGATTGGTTTTGAGTTGAGTCTTGCTGTTGACTTCTATGAGCTTCCATATGCCATGCTTTGACCTAATTTGCTTATGAAATGATGATGATGATTGATATGAATGTGAAACCAATTGAGTTTGTTTCTTGATTGTTTTAATATGATTTTGATTGTATTCCACTTTCTGTTTTGACTTTCTCATCCCCTTTTGACCCTAGGCTTGTCCTAGTGGTCCTGTTGCTCATGTTTGAGTTCATTTTTTCAGGATAAGAAGCAATTGCCCAAAGAAACTTATACAAATTGAATGAGTTTTAATTGATTGTCATGACTAACTTGTTTGTTTTGTAGGTTGCTTGGCTCACATGCTTTGAGCCTTGTGCATTGCACATTTAACTGATTGTGTTGACTGTTGATTTCTATCTCATTTTGATTTAACTTTGAATTGAATACTGATGTTGTCTGACTGGTTTCAGGTACCTTTAGTTGCTTATAGTTCTTTAAGAACTTCGTTTTGCTTTGCTTAAGAGCAATTTGCATTGAGGTATAACTTCTTATCTTCATGTAGTCTGGAAGACCTGGCCTGTTACTTGGTCAGGCAACTGTCTGAAGTCCTCCTTAAGAGGCAATGTTTGTGATTGTTTATAATTTGTCCTTGTACATATTCAAAGACCTCCTAAGTGAAGAGGCAATTGGCAGAACCCAAGGGATATGCAACCTATCCCCTGCTATTCTGTATGTCATCTGCTTTGCTCACACTACTGTGTTGATGCATTGCAGATACAAACCCAAGATCTTGTACAATTGTACAGTTAAGTCAGTTTTAAATGTGTAGAAGGGTTCCCACTTTCTGAACCCACACATTCTTGTCTTAAGCTCTCCCAGGCCAGGGATAAGAGCTGTGAAGTCTTATCTTCACTCACCTTTCATCTGCTTCACCTTAGCCCCTCAATGGCAAGGTTAAGAGCACCATTAACCCTATTCCAGTTGGCTTCAATGCCTAACCTTGATTGAGCCCATTGCTTGTGTATAGTGTGTGCTACTTGTGCTTGTGTGTTTGTTTGACTTGCTTCCTGTGCAAGTTAGGTTTAGTTTAGCTTGCTTCCTGTGCAAGTTAGGTTAGGTGTGGCTTGCTTCCTGTGCAAGTCATGTTTAGGATAGGCTTGCTTCCTGTGCAAGTTAGCTAGAAACCTTAACTTAGGGATGATTTTGCATGATAACATCTAGGCTCGAGTCGTAGTCTCCCTAGTTGTGTCTCCCTCTGTTATCTGGTTAGGCTAGTCCTGTATCCCTTCGTAGGGGAACTACGTCGCCCTGATCCTCATGCCAGATGAGGTACGTAGGCAGGAGATGAGCTGATCTCTCCGGGCGCCCTTTTGTTTTGTTTGTGTGAGTTGTTTCTCTTTTTTCTGGTTGGAGTCCGACGTAAGTCCAGCGATTGGCAGTTGGTTTCCTGTGTGTGTTTGTTGGTTCGGATGCTGATGTAAGTCCAGTGATTGGCATTCAGGCTCCACGTTTGCCTTTGCCAGTGTTTGTTTGTGTGCGTGTCAGCCGAGCTACGAATGCTCTGATTCTTCTTCGTCCAAGAAGATACGTATGCATAGGATGCGACATCCTAGCGAGCATGTGTTTTCCCCAGTCCGAACTACTTCGACTCTGATGTCTATGCCTGATAGACTAAGTAGGCCCAGGATGCGACATCCTGCCGAGTCAGTTTCAGTCTGTTTTCTTGTGTCTTTTCCAGCCAGTGTGTGTGTGTGTGAGCAGTGTTTTAGCAACCATTTCCCTTCCTATTGTGCGTGGATCCCGTCGAGTACGACAGATGCGTAGGGGTGCTAATACCTTCCCTTCGCATAACCGACTCCCGATCCCATTCTCTTTGGTCACGAGACCATGCTTTTTCCAGGTTTACTCTGAGCGTTTCCTTTCCCTCTTTTGGGATAAATAACGCACGGTGGCGGCTCTGTTGTTCTTGTTTTCCCGCCGGTTTTTCGCGTAATGCGACACACCCGACCAAGGTGATTTTGCCTTCAATAAGGACTTAATCCACTAATCTTGAAAGATTACAACAAATGATCGTCTAAGAGGATAAAGATCCCTTAGCCCTCTCAAGTTTACAGACTTCACAAGTCACTTGAGGAATATTCAGCAATTACAGACAAATTACAGCAATGCTTAATGCTTCTAGGTAAGCAGAAATTACACGATATAAGAACAAAAGGAATTTTCACACTTTAGAGCAGCAACTCGTATGAAAGGAGAATGCGTAAGAGATATCATAGTAGTTTCAGTATTCTCGTGTGTTTCGTTGTTTTTCTTTGTGAAGAGATGCATCATATATATAAGGATTGTTGAAGAGACCGTTGGATCAAAAAGGATCTTGGCAATGATTGATGATTAATATCATTAATCTCCTTGTTCTTTCCAAAGCAGTTTGGGGCCCTATAAGTTTTTTCCAAAATAAGATTCTTCCCATAAGTGGAAGTCTTCATAGCTAAGTCTTTGGTGATCATTTTCTGAATCAGAGTGTTCAGACATCAGAGTTTTTGTTCAGCAAGTACATCTTTAGATAGTTGCTTACAGCTGACTGTCTTCAGAGGTTCTTGATGTCTTCCAGATTGATTATGTCAGAGTGTAAAAGCTTCAGATCCTAGAGTGCGCTCTTCTGCTTCAGAGTGTCTGATATCTCTTTCTTCGCTAAGCTTTGTACGCTTCCTTTATTCAGAGTCAGAGCTTCTGCTTGCATACCTTCTAAGTGGTCATTCTAAACTTGTGTTTGTATCTGATATATGTCTATCTGACTTCTTTTTTATTAGAGTCCTGCACACTTAGATAAAATTTATGAGGGTACCATTTTGTTTCATCCTTTGTTATCATCAAAATCGTAGAGATGACTTGTAGATACTGAATATTGTTCTTACAATGATACCATTTTTATACTTCACAATAATAAAGTTATCCAATTTAATATTTGATATCATATATACTATATGTGTCATATCATATATTAGGAAAAGAAATGCATAAGAACCTTCCAAAATCAAATGATTAGGAAGAGAACAACACCGATACAATGTTGTGTAGTTTTCATTGTCGGAAGTGTACTTGAAAATATGTGAAACTACGACTACATTAATATAATTCTAAGGACAATAACTTTTATGATTAGTATCTAAATCATGAAAGTCTACTCTAGAAATTCTTAAGACTTGAGAGGTTTGATTTAAATGAAGATTGTGAAATTTTTGAAATTTGATTTACATATTCAAGTGAACATTTTGACAATCAAACTTGAACTCTCAATTGTCCATGGTAGTTTGTTTGGGTGTTAAAATTTCAAAAAGAGTATGTTATACTAATGAAATTTTCGCAGCTAAAAGGTGCACAATATGTGTATTTTCTCTGCAGTAATATAAAATTGGCTTAAGAAGAGTGGGAGGAAGAGAAATGTGTTAATGATGATAGAAAAGGGTAGTGGTGTCTTAGAAGAATATTTTGTCTTAGTGATCTTGGTAAATTAAACCTTCGGCTACCTACCTAGAATTAAATTGTAATGGTTAGGATACTACAAAATGTAATTATTAGATAAAGTAACTATTCTCTCCTAAGATTTTTCGAAAAAACAATTACCAAGTGGTTCAAGCCACCAATCTCAAAGTCATTGAATGGAAGGAGGAAAACATATTAAAGAGAACAGGTACTCATGAAAGGGAATGTAGTCATATTTATTGCATATCCTTTTATCTTTATCCAGAGAGAAGACCCCTAATTCGATGAGGGCACCACTAAAGTATGGTCCAAACCATCCGCGTTAGCAAAAAGAAAGATGGTGTATAACATCTCTTTGTCTACTAAACTTGGATCAATACAACCTCCATATCGATGGACTCTGTCAAAAAAAGAGACAATGTCTGATAGGTTACTTAAAACATGTTCAAACATAAGTCCAACACTTACTATTAAAAAGAGCCCATGGAAAAGGTATTTATTAAAGGCAAAGCAAGAATGTCAAGAACCCTAGCAAAAAACGCAAGAATTGGGCAATAGGGAAACATGAGAATTACCTTAGAAGATGAAGTGTGTTGAAGAGGTAGCATAAGTAAATCTTAAATGAAAATCTGAGTAGAGGAACTGACAGCGATGTAGGAAGCTATGAACGAAGAAAAAGAACAAGAGTTTCATTAAATTCCACAAGTGAGGAAAGAAGGAAAGTCACTAGTTAAAAGGTTTATGTGTATCCCCACCATAATGAACTGCACGATATCATATTTGGGAAATGAGAAATGCGCCACCAACGACCCAAATTTTCTTGAAAGTTGATTAGCACTTGAGTGTCCTAGGACAGAAGGGAAATCATTATTAACAAAAAAAGGTACATGCATAAAAACTTTTATGGGAAACGTCATCCATTGCAAGGAAAACTTTTATGGCGATTTTAGATTCAGATTTATAAAAATAAAGGTAAAAGAAATTAATACTGTAAAATAAGAGTTTGCAAGGGAAGATGGACAATATCAGGGAAGGTGTATAATTTGTCTCTCTAACAACTCTGAGTCACTATTGCATTAACAAATATCAATTACTACCAGTTCTCAAGGGTATTTTCTCCTAAGTCCTTTGTGAGAAAACCTTTAATTATTCAACCCCAATTTATATGTACATAGTAAATTATCGATGAAATTAAGGCTTATTATATCAAGAATGCTCTGATTCATACAGGGTATCCCTAGTCCTAGGTGATTTATACTGCAGAGTAATCTTATGAAAACCTTACCAATGGCAGTCCAGCCTAAGTGATAACCATACAACAATCTCGATTGGTCCGAAAGAGAAAGCATTAAACACGTCAAAAGATTACCGTAAAAATAATAATATAAATGCAATCATAAACTCAAAGTCATTACAGATCTAAATCAGGGACACCCCCTAGCATTGAGGGGTTTAGCTACTCATATTGTTCAAAACAGATTCAAGTTAAAAAAATACACATTACAAGTAATTGGATGAATTAGATCTTCAATTGCTTCCGCTCATGAAAATCTTCCGCTCTCCTAATTCCTTGATCCCTGTAATTCTCGATCATCTGACAATTCTTTGTATTCTCTCTGTTCCAAAGTGTCTTCTTCTCTTATAGATATTCTCCTAATATAGTGAAAAATCCCTTGGCAAAGGTTGGAAATCCCCAAAACATCCTTGCAGCTAAAGCCCAGATGAAAAGCCCAAAAATTGGAAGAATTTGTGCTTGGGCTGACATGGCTCATGTCAGCTCCCTGCATTGCCCCTTCTCTCCTGACACGCCCTAGGTGACCTAACACGGACCTTGTCAGGCCCCTGTCTTGGACATTGGTTGTTCTTTCTTTGCCTTCCTCCTGACACGGCCCGTGTCAGGTGACACGGGTGGCCGTGTCAGACCTCCTGAACTGGAAAATCTTCTTTCCTCAAACACCAAAACTTTCCACTTTCTCGCATTGAGTCTGTTGGATCTTCTACGTGGACCTGAAGGGCATAAACACAAACAACCAAAGCATAAAGTCCCAAAAAACAAAATAAACTAAAAATTGATAAAATGCTTAAAATAACTTACGGAAATGAAAAGTAACTTAAAAGGTACCACAATACGCACAAAGTGTTCCAGAATCCTTGGTTTCTTGCCGAATAAGTAATGAAAGCATGGTGAAAATGATGATCGATCGTAACCCCAAACTTAGCTCATTGCTTGTCCTCAAGTAATGTTCTACACGACAAAGTGTGTCACTTCCCAAAATTGAATTCTTACCACAATGCTGCTGAGATCTTTCGCCAACACCTTCATTCTCTCTTTCATAGTCCATGCTTTTCCTAATGAGTTTTCTGCCTCACTTCCACATTGACGTACCGCTTCACCTGTCAGCTAGTTCTACATCTCATTTTCAATTCTTTTCTTTTTCAGTTTGTATTGCTCAACTTTCTTCTTTTTTCTTTGATTTTCTCTTCTCTTTTTTTTCAACTGAGTGTTTCTCATTCGGTGAGTGCTTTCCTTGTACCATCGAAAAGAAAATTTTCTTTTGTTTTCTTTTTTTTTCCGATGGTTGTCTTTCTTAATTTTTTTTCCGCACTCACCTTACTTTCAGATACTTATGGGGTTAATCGAAACTTAGAATTCACAGAGCTTAAAGACATAACATTGACTTTGAACAGGGTAAGGAAGTGTCTGGGTCGTGGTTTACATTCATATGGTTATATAAACAAACAAATGGTACAGACTCAACGAGGTTAACAAGGGATAATATTAAAGGGATGGCTAGAAAGGCTCAGGGCTATTATTCATACGTGCCTCAGTGTGTGTATATATGCAATGATATTCCCAAAGAACCTACGCAAAGTCAGAGTGATAAAGACATACCTGAATATCGCTCATGATGAAAAATATGTTTGGCTTTTTATGCACTCACCATGTTAGGTAAAGCTTAACGGAATCCCCAATACCTCTAGTATGGTGCGGCTTCTTACTCAACTTGGAATGCACAGGGAAGCTACGTTAGTCGAGCTTGAGAAGTTGCGTTCGATCTTTTCTTCAGTAGCATCAACTTTTTGGGAAGATCCTTCACAACAAGCAATCGTAAATGGAGTGGTCCTTTCATCCACTACCACTAATGGTCATCACCTAATCCAACAATACACCAAGAACCTGAAATACATGCAGCAAATGATACCCAACAATAAAAATAAACCAAATCTAGAACAGTAAAAATTGGGAAACAAAACGAAAATAAAAGCAAAAGGCATAGTAAAACCTCCCCACACTTGAACTAAACATTGGCCTCAATGTTTTTAGAACAAGATAGAAGGAGGGTGCCTCACAGTGCCCTACTGAGGAGGTTG
This sequence comes from Lathyrus oleraceus, assembly GCF_024323335.1. Taxonomy (NCBI): domain Eukaryota; kingdom Viridiplantae; phylum Streptophyta; class Magnoliopsida; order Fabales; family Fabaceae; genus Lathyrus; species Lathyrus oleraceus. Next base: position 503,831,061 of record NC_066583.1, on the reverse strand, counting down.
GGATGGAAAGTGCAACATCAACTATCACATCATCAGGTTCATCTCATATAACGCTGCCCCTTTCCGAGCCTGCTCGATGCCTTCTCTTGATTGCTCGGTCCGAAGGTCCCCGAGCTCGGTTTACACCCATGCCCACTAGTCGTGACTCATGGGTGATGACCCAGTGCCTTGATGGAATGGCTCTTGGGGCGGGGGTACAAACGACTTTTGATGCTCCTCATCTTCATTCATTTGTTCACGTGCAACCTGTTCACCTGCAACCAGATTCTCGGCGTTGTAATCTTCCTCTGTATCAGGGTCAACACTCACATATAATCAATTTGCATAATCAGCAATACTTACTCTGTCAGGATTAGGCAGTGCAATGATAAATCTTTTATGAATCAAAATAGAGTATTAATCATGTGCAACAAAAATCATACCTTGCTGGATGAGAGTTGCCATATCTATTTTTGCCTTACTTGCCACCAGAGTGTCTTCAAGCAAAATTGCATGATACCCGAAATGTTCTGCAATCTGGGTAATCATGTCCCCAACGGAAATACCTTCGGAATCTGCCCGACCAACTCTCTCCAAGTAATCAACTACAAAGGCATCAATCTGGGTAATCATGCCCCCGACAGAAATACCCCTGGATTCTGCTCGGCCAACTCTCTCCAAGTAATCAGCTGCAAAGGCAGCAACATTGATGGTCTGGTTTTGCGCCATCGAGTACATGAAGAACAACTTCCACTGAGATGCCACGCCCGTGCTATCACCCCGTCCAAATAGAGTGTACGCCATACCTTTTGGGGCATAGCGGAAGCACGAGTTCTGGATTTCGGAGGCCTTTGCAATCCGTCCTCTCAGTAATGGAAATTCAGAAATCTTTTGGAGAAAACCCATCAGGGACCGCACCCGATCCGTACAGGGGGAGTCAGAGAATATCTGTCAACTCCTCAATAAAAAGCTCATGATAATTATTAAAAAGGAGGAATCGGAGAGTACCATAGTAGTACCTCGTCGTGTTAATCCATCGCTTCTCTAGTTGGAATTCGAGTGTGCTCAAAAATTCGAGTGTGATGCGCTCATAGGTCGGCGCTTCGAAGCTCATGAATTCCAACATACCCAACACATGGAACATCCTGTCAACTTCAATTTTTAAGCCTAAATTATGAAGGGTCTGTTTGCACGTATACCTGGTGGGGGTGAGCTTCCGCTTTCTATGAACTAAATATTGTTGCTCTTGCTCCGGATTGTCGAAGACAATGTTGTGCGGGTTTGGATTCCGGATGCTTCTTTTACGTGGCCTCGAGGTCTCGGCCATTTGTTGCTTCCCTTGAACAATCCTTCTTGGGGGCATTTTTGTACCTGTAAAAAGATAGAAGAGAAATTCGAAAGTGGAATTAGAGAAAATGGACAACGTGGGTGTGATGAGGGCGAAAATTGGAGAAGGATGAAGGAGAATTGCGATCCAAAACGCAGCGGAAATTAAAATTTTCTCCTTTAGAGATCCTTACGAATGGTCATGATCAGTGATAGAATATTTACCTCTTGTGACGATTGAAACCTTTGGTGCGGATCTCTTGTGACGATCAAAACCTTTGATGCAGATCCACGGAGCGATCACGAACGTTGAACGATGACAACGTCTCTACTCAGTCCACAGAACGGATTCCTTCAATCACAATGCTAGCTGGTACGAATGAAGGCTTTGAGTGAGAGAGAGAGAGAGAGAGAAAACGAAAATAATGCAACCGCAATGAACGCTTCTGCACAAGGGTTCTATTTATAGAACCACTTGTGTGGGCTTCAAGCTAAAAGGCCCACTTAAGTGTATTTTGGCCCATATCTTATAATATGCCCAAAATCACTTAAGCTCATGGTACCTTACCATATTTCGTATTCTACTTAAGTACACCATACCTTTACGATGTTCTACAATTCACTTAAGGGCACCGTACCTTACGGTGTTCCTTAGTTACTCTATCTTTCATCAATCCGTCCTTTGTGTGTGATCCTGTAGGTTTTCGCGGCATTGTCAATTATATTAAATCATGTATTTAACATAATAAACAGTGAGCGGTATCTAGCAACACATCACTGTTACCCAAGACACGAAAATGTCATGTGATCTGACAATTCCTTCTGTGATAATACTTATGTGTATAATTACCCGTTTGCCCTTATGTCTATATTGAACACAAGGCATAGACCGTGTCATCCTTGTCCAGTTCAATATTGGGCCCATAGACATTTATCCTGTTATGCAGGATGGGCAAATTCCATCTAGGTCACTCATGTCCCTCAGCATGCTTCGTGGAGTACCCATCAACTGTCTTTATGGTTATCCAGTTACGGACAACGTTTGATCAGCAATAAAGCACTCGACTCTACATCTAGGGTCCATAGTGGTTTCAGGTCGAAGAGTGGTATACACCATTATCACCATGAGAATAACTTATGACACTTTGCATAACTTTCTATATAATATTCTCATAGCGGGTCAATCCGGTATAAATATTACTCTTAATATTCATACCTATGTTTAAGACTTGATAACTCCTTATCCATGATCCATGAGATGTGATCATCAGTCTATATACATAATAGTCTTAATGCTTTAATGTTATCCCACTTCACACTAAAGCTCGACTACAGATACTTTAAGAATAATGTCCTTATGTTTAATGTGTTCTCATGATTAAGTCACACTTAATACATTAAACAGACTATCTATTCCAGGGACTTTATTAAACAAACGTAATAAAGAAAATGCCTTTTATTATTAATAAATAATTCGATACAAGTACCAAAAGTATTGGCCTCTAGGGCTTACACAAACAAAGGATTCGTGAAGGGAGTTTGTGATTTAGGTTTGTTGTGATGGTAAAGGAAGAAGCTTTTTGGTGGAGTTCTAATGGAGGATGTGAGGGTTTGTGAGAGAGAGAAGGTGGAGAAGATGAAATTAGTGAGAGATAATGAGTGAAGAGTGAAGGAAATCAGAATATTGGGAAGGATAAAGTGGGTGTAATGACTGGTTAGTGGGTATTTATGAGGGGTGGGGCCCACACGAAATTCAAATTTATCAAAAAGTTTCAATTCTGCAGGCCTGACACGGGCGGTCGTGTCAGGCCCCAGTCTCTTCAATTCTCAAGGCGTGATCTTTAGTATTCTTGACACGGGCCATGTCAGGCTTACGGAATTGTTTGTTATTTTAGGTTTATAGTGCCTTGCAAAAAAGGACGAAGGTACTCACATAAATACGGAAGTCGTACCGGAAGAAAGGACCATGGAAAAAGTATGTTAAATGAGCATAACAACAGCCTGACACAACCCGTGTCAACTGACACGGCCTATGTCAGGAGCATTAAAGACATGGGAAAGTGCACCTTAGTAGAGGCCTGACACGACCTATGTTAGGAGCACTGAAGACATATTGAGATTGCACCTTGGCAGAAGCCTGACACGGCCGCCCGTGTTAACTGACACGACCCGTGTCAGGAATACTGAAGGCCACGCCCATGAAAGAGAAAAGACAGTGGCCTAACACGGTCGCCCGTGTCAGGCCTGCAGATTTGATTTTTTTTTGGAAATTTTGGATTTTGTGTGGGCCCCACCCCTCATTAATACCATCTAACCACTCATTACACCCATTTTATCCTTCCTAAAATTCTTATTTCCTTAATCTCCACTCATTATCTCTCACAATTTCATCTTCTCCACCTTATCTCTCTCAACAAAAAAAACCCTTATCCTCCATTAAAACTCCACCAAAAAGCTTCCTCATTTACCACCACATTAAACCCAAATCACAAACTCCATTCACAAATCCTTCTCCGTTTTTCACCCTCATCACACCCACGATGTCCGTTTTCTCTAATTCCACTTTCGAATTTCTCTTCATTTTTGCAGGTACAAAAATGCCCCCAAGAAGGATTGTCCAAGGGAAGCAACAAATGGTCGAGACCTCGAGGCCACAAAAAAGGAGCACCCGGGACCAAACATGCACAACATTGTTTTTGACAATCCAGAGCAGGAGCAACGATATTCAGTTCATAGAAAGCGGAAGCTCACCTCAACCAGGTATATGTGCGAACATACACTTCATAATTTAGGCTTAAAAATTAAAGTTGACAGGATGTTCCATGTGCAGGGGATATTGGAATTCATGAGCCTCGAAGCGCCGACCTATGAGTGCATCACACTTGAATTCTTGAGCACACTCGAATTCCAACTAGAGAAGCGGTGGATTAACAAGACGAGGTACTACTATGGTACTCTCCGATTCCTCCTTTTTAACAATTATCACTGGCTTTCTATTGAGAGTTGGCAAGTATTCTATGACTCCCATTGTACGGACCGGGTGCGGTCCCATTATGGGTTTTCTCCGAAAGAGTTTTGGATTGCCATTACTTGAAGGATTGATTACACCTCAAAATATGCAAAAGCCTCCAGCATCCAGAACATGTGCTTCCGCTATGCCCTAAAAGATTTTGCGTATACCCTGTTTGGACGGGGTGATAGCACGGACATGACAACTCATCGGGAGTTGTTCTTCTTGTACTCGATGGCACAAAATCACGCCATCAATGTTGCTTCCTTTGCAGCCGATTACTTGGGGAGAATTGGCCGGAGATATTTCCGTTGGGGGCATGATTACCTAGATTGCGGAACATTTCAGGTATCATGTGGTTTTGTTGGAAGACACCCTGGTGGCAAGTAAGACAAAAATAGATATAGTAGCTCTCATCCAACAATGTATGATTTCTGTTGCACATGATTACTACTTTGTTTGGATTCATAAAAGATTTATCATTGCACTTCCTAATCCTGACAAAGTATGTATTACTGATTGTGCTAATTGATTGTATGTGAGTGCTGACTCTGATACAAAGGAAGACTACGATGCTGAAAATCTGGTTGTAGGTGAACATGCTGCAAGTGAGCACATGAATGAAGACGAGCAGCAGCAGGAGCCGTTTGTACCCCCGCCCCAAGAGCCGTTCCATCAGGGCACTGGGTCATCATCCATTAGTCACGACCCGTGGGCATGGGTGCAAACCGAGCTCGGTGACCTTCGGACTGAGCAATCAAGACAAGGCATCGAGCATGCTCGACAAGGGCGGTGTTGGATGAGATGAACCTGATGATGCAACAATTGATGTTGCACTTTTCGCCCTAGCCTCCTCAGTAGGGCACTGTGAGCCACCCTCTTTCTATCTTGTTCTAAAATATTAAGGTTAATGTTTAGTTCAAGTGTAGGGGAGGTTTTACTATACTTTTTGCTTTTATTTGATTATTTCCCAATTTTTACTATTTTACATTTGGTTTATTTTTACTGTTGGGTATCCTTTGCTGCATGTATTCCAGATTCTAGGTGATGACCATTAGTGGTAGTGGATGAAAGGACCACTCTATTTATGGTTTCTTGTTGTGAATGAGCTTCCCAAAAAGGTTGATACTGCTGAAGAAAAGATCGGATGCAACTTCTCGAGCTCGACTAATGTAGGTTCCCTGTGCATTTCGAGTTAAGTACGAAGTCGCACCATACTCGAAGTACTGTGGATGTTGTCAAGCTTTACCTAACATGATGAGTGCATAAAAAGCCGAACATATTTGTCATCATGAGCAATATTCGGGTATGTCTTTATCACTCTGACTTTGCGTAGGTTCTTTGGGAATATCAATGCATATATATACACACACTGAGGCACATTGTTTGAATAATATCACTGAACATTTCTATCCATCCCTTTAATATTATCCCTTTGTAACCCCGTTGAGCCTGTACCCTTTATTTGTTTATATAACCACATGAATGTAAACCATGACCCAAACACTCCCTTACCCTGTTCAAAGTCAATGTTATGTCTTTAAGCTGTGTAAAGTCTAAGTTTGGGGTAACCCTATAAGTATTTGAAAGTAAGGTGAGTGCGGAAATTTTTTATAAGAAAAACGACCATCGAAAATAAAAGAAAATAAAAGAAAAAAATTATTTTCGATGGTACGAGGAAAGCACTCACCGAATGAGAAACACTCAGTTGAAAAAAAAGGAGAGAAAATCAAAGAAAAAAGAAGAAAACTAAGCAATACAAATTGAAAAAGAAAAGAATTAAAAATGAGATGTCTAACCAACACAGTGAAAAAAATAATGACATTGGCTCTGAAACCAAACCACTTTTCCTTTTTTATTTATATTTACCATACCGTAACCCAAGCCCCGTTACAACCCAAAAGACCTCAAAAAAGGATGCGTTATGTGTAGTTGATACAAAAGGAGAGAATATTCAAATTTATGAGTTGATATTGCATATTTTAAAATGTGAGTATAAACACTTTAACCCGGAGAGACTTGGTGAGAGTGTGATATAAGCTGACAGGTGAAACGATATGCCAATATGGAAGTGCAGTGAAAAACTCATTAGGAAAAGCAGTATTGTGGTAAGAATTCAATTTTGGGAAGTGACACACTTTGTCGTGTAGAACATTACTTGAGGACAAGCAATGAGATAAGTTTGGGGTTGTGATCAATCATCATTTTCACTATGTTTTCATTACTTATTCGGCAAGAAACCAAGAATTCTAGAACACTTTGTGCGCATTGTGGTACTTTTTAAGTTAGTTTTCATTTCTTTAAGTTATTTAAGTATTTTATAAATTTTTAGTTTATTTTGTGTTTTCGGGATTTTATGTTTTGGTTATCTGTGTTTATGCCCTCCAGATCACTCAAATTTTCTTGAAATTAATTAGCTCTTGAGTGTCCTAGAACATAAGGGAAATCATTATTAAAAAAAAAAGGTACATGCATCAAAACTTTTACGAGAAATGTCATCCATTGCAAGGAAAATATTTGATGCATCTATGCATCTGTTCTCAATGCCAATGACATCTTATCAAGATGTCATCTGATCTAGATGCGGACAAGAAAAAACCCTTATCCTATATAGAGTAGAGAGAAGGGGCTTCAGAGGCAATTGTTTTTGGCACTTAAAAGGCAACCAAAGCGAAGGAAGTGGACGCTAGAAATATGTGTTCCTTTGTCCTCACATGAGTAGGGGTGTGCAAAATAACCAATAACCATGAACCAATTTCCTATCCAAATTAATCCAAACATTAAAACCCAACCCAAAATTATATTTAGAAATTGGTGATCCATTTATCAAATTAAAAAAAAACCGGTAACCATTATTACAAACCGGTTCAGGTAAACGGTTACCATTTTTCAATAATCATTTCAAATCCCTAATTCTCAAATTTCAGAATCCCTAATTCTCAAAAATCCAAATTTTTTTCATCTTTTTTTTCTCTTCATCATTTCACAAGACTAAACACTTCCATTTTCTCTATTCCAATTTCAACTCTTCACATTTCACCATTCATTTTTTCCTCCTTGCTTGTTCTGGGAAGGTCATTGGTTCTCCTTTCTTCCACTCATGTCTTTTGATTTCGTATCAGCTTAGGTTCATCAACTCTCTTATGTTTTTTTAAAAAGCTATACAATACTGTATGTAGGGGTGTGCATGGTTCAAAACCATAACCAAATTGAACCAAATATATGGATCAGTTTGGTTTTTAAAACCACTTTGATAAAACCGGTTTATATTTTTAAAATCGGTTTATGTTTGGATCGGTTTGGTTAATAACCGGTTTGTACTAAAAAAATTAATTTTTGTTTGGATCAATTTTAAAACCAAATTTCCCTCAAATTTAATTTTCATTCCAACAACTTCTTAACTCTATCCAATCGCTCTTGAAGTTAATCACTATTTTTCCATTCTAAATATACACAAACTTATAAATATTATCAAAAATTCTAAATATTCCATTTTATACCAATTTTCCATTCACATGTGGTTTAGAACATTACATCTGCATTTCATATGCAATTCAAAACAAAAGGTAAAACACGCAAGCTTTCAACATTCACTAGACTATACCTCATTCAAATCTATTTTTCAGTCTTCAATGTTTTTTCTTCCACAGTTCAACTTGATACCGCATTTACACTTACATCATACAAAGCCAAGAGCTCAAAAAAGATTCATATGAAATAACTAGTTTGATCATCACAACTTACTTATAGGAACTAATACTTGATTTTCCACAGCAAAGAAGAATTTTCGGCATCAACGGCAAACTTCAGTTCAGGTGACACAGTCCCAGAAATTCTATGTGACAGCAACTTTGACTTCAAAACTCCAAGCAACTTCTTATGACGTGATTCCTTTCTCTTTAACACTTGTTTTCATCTCTTCACTTCTAGTTCCATAAGCAATTAATCAGCTTCTTCTACAATAAGCTTAATGCTGCATAAAATAAAATGAAATTACAAGAATGTTAGCATATTCAAAAGTGAAAACAGTGAAATTGCAAGTCTATTTTACATTTTAAGACATGGACGACCCGATTTCTAAGACCATGTCTCGAACAAAATCTAACTCAAACTCATTATCTCAAAAAAAAATATATTCAAGTTAAGGAGCCTAGTTTAAAGTACAAAAATATGAGACCCGTGTAAGGGAAGATTCAGTAACACATTAAGTCAAAACAAATCACGCAACAACATAAACCCACAAATGCAGAAAATGCACATATAATAAATTGAGTAGAATATGCAAAAACAAACTTTAGAATTCTTTACCGTTAAATCATCTTCGAGTGTAACAGAAGTTGAAGAGGTTGAACAACTAGCACCATCTTCCGTATAAAGTAATTCTATAAAACATATAAAGAGATTTCATTATACCTCAAATATAATAAATAATAATACATTAGCGAATATACTTAGTTATCATACCTTGCTCAAATCTCTCAAGAATATCAAAATCTTCATTTGTAATCAAAGAGGAAGATGTTCCTTTGAGCCAATCTTGGGTGCATATCAACGCTTCGACTGTTGTAGGTGTTAATGAGCTGCGATATGGATCAAGCACCCTTTCTCCTGTACTGAATGCAGATTCAGAAGCCACTGTGCTTATAGGTATAGCCAGCATGTCTCTTGCAATGTTTGAAAGGATGGGATATCGGCCAGAGTTCACTTTCCACCACTCTAGAACATTTATCTCCATGTTATGCTCTAACTTCTCTCCAAGATAAGTACTTAACTCATTATCCGCATTGTCACACCCTTCTGAAATATAGAACTCGGCAGTTCCATAAGGATCACTAACACCACCAAAAACTTGCAACTCATCTGAATTACCTTGAGGAGACATAAATCCAACACGATATTCCTCATAAATAGATTTCAAGCTAGACTCTAAATTTGCTTTCAAGGCGTCAGCATCATCCTTATTATAATATCGCCTTACCATCCAATCGACCAATCTAATCTTGCGCCTAGGGTCGAATACTAGAGCAATCAACAACAACATGTTAAGCTTCTCATGATTTCCCCAATATTTATCATATTTCTTCTTCATTTTTTGAGCTACTGAACGTAGATGCTCATCTTCAGACGCACACATATCCACAATGCTCTTTCCAATACCTAGGATCTCAAACATATAAATATTGCTTGTCAAATAAGATGACCCCGATATATGTAAGGTAGCATCATAAAATAACTTCAAGAATGGGATGATTAAGTTAATATGCTTCCAATCTTCTTCTGTCGGAACACCTTTCCCCTTCTTTGTCAACTCATTCACATACTTTTTATCTCGAAAACTTAATTCTTCAAAGGTCCTCTCATGTTTTGATGCGGATACTAACATCAAGTATGTTGAGTTCCAACGAGTCTCAACATCTAGCCAAACTAAACCTTTATAATCCATGTTTTCCTCATCAATACATGCCTTGAATTTAGCAAGCCTCGCAGGAGAAGATCTAACATACCACACAGCATGACGGATTCTACCAATAGAGTCATCAATGTCTTTCAAACCTTCTTTCACAACTAAATTCAATATATGCGCACAACACCGCATATGAAAATGATTTCCACTCATAACTAAACTATTCCTAGACAAAAGCCTTCTCTTGAGACGCTCAACCCCAACATCATTAGATGAAGCATTATCAACTCTCAAACTAAGCACACGGTTTAACCCCCAACTGTTCAAGCACATCTCCATTGTTGCACAAATAGCATCCCCTGTATGACTTGTGACTTGACAAAAAGTTAAAATCTTCTTATGTAAGTGCCAATTATTGTCAATGAAATGGGCTGTCACACACATATAACTCAACTTTTGACAAGAAGAAGTCCACATATCAGTAGTGAGACAAACTCTTCGACAATTCAGAGAGAGAAAATTTTTCAAAATCATTCTTTCACTATCCCATAGTTTCAAGACATCACGCGCTAGTGTTGTGCGTGAACAAATCTGAAATCTTGGTGATGCGAGACTCATAAATTCATGAAAAGACTCATGTTCAACCTTCCGAAAAGGAATCTCCATGTTTATGAACATCTTAACCATTGCTCTTCTAATGGCTTCTTGGTCAAACTTGACAATTAAAGGAGAGCCAACATGTTCTTCAACACTTGTCGTAGAAGATAATGTCCTTTGCCTCTTGTAAACAAGGCATCTCGATACATGAGCATGCATGGAACTAGTTCCATTATTATACTTAATTTTCGTGTCACAGTATTTGCACGAAGCTTTTTGTTCTTCTTCCGACGATACAATGAAATGCTTCCAAACCTCTGAACGATTCTTTCGCTTCTTAGTGTGAGGAGGTGGCATTTCATTAGAGATTGTAGGTGGAGGGGTTGAAACTGTATTCTCGGATGTTGCATAAGTTGTACCAACATTAGTCATCTTGATTCTGTTAAAAATAGGAAAACAAATTATGATAAAAAAACACAATAAAAAATCTGATATGAATATGACATTTCCTTATTCAATTGGTATGTATGATGCATTACTTTTTCACAAGATTCTACAGCTGACTCATCCAACATGGCAATGCATTTCCAATTAACAGAACAACAATTAACTAATAACTAGCAATAGGCAAAAACAGAATGTTGCAGCCATAGCATGAATATCATTCAGCAGTAACAAACTAACAGTCTGAGCATTTTTCACAAAAATTGACTTTTTCCCAACTAAACATTTCTTTTCAACAACAAAGGTGGCACAACTCATCTTCACCTGATAACTGAGATTAAACTGAAAACATTCTAACTAATAACTGAAATCTAAAATCACTAACTTCTGCTACTACTCAGGTAATGTCTCTTCTTTATCAGTTAACATGTTTATGACTAACTGAAATTGGTTTCTGCAAGTTTTCATTCAGCTAAATTACTTGTGTTGCCAATGCTTTGAAATAATGCAGTGTGTGAAAGAACCTCATAGGGCACAATATGGAGGAGGCATTATAGTAAATCCAGGGTTTGATCATAACATTAAGGCTTGGACTGTGTTTGGAAATGGAACAATTGAGGAACGGATATCAAATGACGGCAATAGATTCATTGTTGCTCGCAACAGAACACGAGCATTGGATGGTTTCTCTCAGAAGGTTCATCTGAAGAAAGGACTGATATACATTTTTTCTGGTAACTCGCGTTTATCTTTTGTTAATGGTTATTTCATGAATGTTATACAATGTTGGTGATTCATTAAGTTAGTTTTGTAAAACATTTTGGACATTTCAGCTTGGCTTCAGCTGAGTGAAGGAAGTGAGATTGTTTCGGTTGTTTTTAAAACAAATGGAAGTGAATCGGTACATGGTGGTCATGTCATAGCCAACCATGGATGCTGGTCTCTGCTAAAAGGGGGCATTCTTGCTAACTTTTCAACCCCTGCTGAGATTCTTTTTGAGGTGATTTTGCTTATATTTCTTCAAGCTTCCTCAACTCTGTGTGCCTCTATTACAACTCTATTATTCCTCATGTAGAAAATGAAATTTACATTTTGATACTATTTAAATATTTGTTCAGGATTGTGTTAATAGTCCTACATTTGATGAGATCTAACCTGAGAACGAGTTTATAAGTAGGGGCCATATGCTTGAGTACAATCCAAAATCAGAGAATGGATAAAATGATGAAAGTGGTTGTGTTCATGTATTTTGATATTTGTGAAATTGTGTTATCTGAAACTTACTAGCAATGCAGACTGAGAATCCAACTGTGGAATTATGGGCTGATAACGTGTCCTTACAACCATTCACCAGAAAGCAATGGAGAACACACCAAGACGACAGCGTTGAGAGGGTAAGCTAGTCATAGTTTCCAACACCTCGTTGTCTTTCTAACCTGCAGTGAAAATCAGTAGTAGAAGTGTAGCAGAAAGAAAAATGGTATTAACAAGTTTTGCAATTTATAGCAATTGATGGTTCATATCAGTATTTATCCTGGACAACAAGGCCTTACATTAAGTATAGTGCTTAATGGGAAAAGGTTGTAGTTACAAAAAAAGTATTGCTATCAGAATATTTCTGAACATCATCGTTGTATTACATGTCGAATAAAACCTAACCAGTAAAAAAGCTACAAAGGGAGGTCTTTGCCAATACTTAAACCATGTTTTCACTTAAGTGCAAACTAAATGAACATAATTATATTAAAATAAGTAACCACAGACACTCACCATCAATTTCATTAGGAGTATTAGACGGAGTCCTTTTCTTCTTGAAAGTTGAGGCTCCAAAGCAGCCACAACTCATAATGATCCTGGTATGTAATGTAACAACTCTTCTGTTATGCCTGCATTATTTACAGTATTACAACATAAGCAAAGTGTCACTCATTCATACATTTCAATTCCAAACACAAGGAGATATAAGCACGCAAACTGCAAAGGCATGGGAATTCGGAAGAAAAAAACTCAAAAGACACAGCAACAACTGGGAAAGCAAGAATATGAAGTTTTTCCTAACAAAATGAACCTGGTAAATAGATTCCAGAACAGAAATTTCAACAGAAGTCAACTAATTCAAACAATTCCTTAGAATCAAAGATTATCAACTATCTATCCTTCCTAAGATTTAGAACCAAAAACAACCTGCACAGTGCCTTCAAATCAAAACATCAAACAAAAACCTAAAATCTAGGTTACAAAATTTTCCAATTCCATCACAATTCAAGAACTAATGAAACCATTTAGCTTAAACCCAAAAAAGAAAGGAAAAAAAAACATAAGAGAGTTGATGAACCTAAGTTTTGTCGTTTATTGTGTTTATATGATATCTAAATAAAAAAATATCAAAAAAAATTGAATTTATTACCCTAAGTGAGTTTCTCTCTCAAAATACATGTTCTTAAGAAAATATGAGTTAGCATTGTGATAATTTATAGAGAATATTGTACCATATTTACCTAGAATATTGTACTTAACAAACTTTTTGGTGTCAAAAATCTCTTTGAGAGACATGTAACTGTATTACCAGTGTCTTCTACCACATACCACTCCACCCAACTTTAAATCCTTTATATAAAAAATTTGTCACAATTTGTTGGTAAAAGTATTTTTTATTTCGGGTATCGTGATACTATTTTTACACTTCATAACAATGAAATCATCAAATTTAACATTTGATACTATATATACACTATGTGTTATGGCCTATATTAGGAAAACAAAGACATCAAAAACTTTCAAAATCAAACGATTAGGAAGAGGATCACACTCATACAGTTAGGGGTGTGCAAAATAACCAATAACCATGAACCAATTTCCTATCCAAATTAATCCAAACATTAAAACCCAACCCAAAATTATATTTAGAAATTGGTGATCCATTTATCAAATTAAAAAAAAACCGGTAACCATTATTACAAACCGGTTCAGGTAAACGGTTACCATTTTTCAATAATCATTTCAAATCCCTAATTCTCAAATTTCAGAATCCCTAATTCTCAAAAATCCAAATTTTTTTCATCTTTTTTTTCTCTTCATCATTTCACAAGACTAAACACTTCCATTTTCTCTATTCCAATTTCAACTCTTCACATTTCACCATTCATTTTTTCCTCCTTGCTTGTTCTGGGAAGGTCATTGGTTCTCCTTTCTTCCACTCATGTCTTTTGATTTCGTATCAGCTTAGGTTCATCAACTCTCTTATGTTTTTTTAAAAAGCTATACAATACTTCCTAGATAAAAAAGTTTAAGGCATATCAGAACCAAGTAAACGACAAAAATCGGAAAAGGGCATCAAAACCCGCGTATCCGTACAAAAAAGGGCGTACGGGATATGCACGGTTACAACAAAGAATTGTGAGTATATTCAAATGCTATGAGCTTATACATTATCACAATATGTTATAATTGATGATCTTATAATCTGATTCAATGTGTAGCTAGCCGAGGAGAAAAGCGACGCAACATCTCTTCCGGAGCACGTATTGTGGAAGGCTGCTCGGGTTGGGAAGGATGGGGCTGTCGTTGAAGCGGTTCAAAATGTTTATGACGAATGTGTAAGTATATATAACATTATTTCTTTAATTATATCGAAAATTTTGTTAGACATATAATTCATTTTTAATCTCCTCTAATAATATTTCAGGAGACTTTATTCCAAACCTTACCTTCAACCGAGGTCCAGGATTGCAGGAGCGTACTTAGTCGAGTACTAAATGTTCCTGAGTATTCCGGTCGTGTGAGGGGTAAGGGTTTTGGTGTGATTCCGTCGTCATTTTATAAAAAACCAAAAACAAAAAATCCTACCAACAAAGAGGTGATGGACACCTTGGCGGAGTTAAGGGCACAAGTACTCGAACTGCAAAAGGAGAATGCAAGGTATAGAGAGGAAAGGTGCGGTTCCGAGGCAAAAGATACTAGGGACCGAGCTAGTATCAATTGTCAACCGAAACTTCCCGAGGTAATTATATATGTTATTATGAAATTAAAATAGCACTTTTTTACTTGACACATATACACGTTAACAATAACATATTTATTATTGGTTTAGGGCATTACACCTTGTCAGCTGTATCTATCGTCACCAACTTATCGCATAGTTGGCAAGGGAAAAGTGCACAATACTTCGGGTGAATTACTTCACCATAATCCCCTCCCGATGGGATATATGAAAGTTTCGGTTGACCTTGTATTAGATACGGACGCGCTTCTACCATTACCTAACGTTGTTTCAGAGACAATGTTGATGCGAGATGCAGTCGGATCCTTTGTTGGATGTCCGTCAGATCTAATTTTCCCAGATGCCGAGGTATATATGTTCTAAATGATTATGAATATTTAGTATTCACATTTCAATTCAGCTACAATTATGATATTTAATCAATCCTTATTACATGGTAATGTTAGACTCCTACAAGACCCACACATAAAGCTGGTAAAGGGATTTCAAGACGCATCGAGTCGGTTGCATCTCAAAAAGAGGTACAAATATATATACCCATTGAATTATATACGCAACGATTCTGTTGCATCACAAAAAGTCATGATTTAATTTATATGAATTTTTAGGTTCCCGGTCGAATGTTGAAAAAAGCTGGTAAGGATATTCCAACGAAATCGGACAAAAACAAATCCTAAATCTCAAAAAGAGGTACAAATATATATACCCATTGAATTATATACACAACGATTCTGTTGCATCACAAAAAGTCATGATTTAATTTATATGAATTTTTAGGTTCCCGGTCGAATGTTGAAAAAAGCTGGTAAGGATATTCCAACGAAGTCCGGGACAAAAACAAATCCTAAATCTCAAAAAGAGGTACAAATATATATACCCATTGAATTATATACACAACGATTTTGTTGCATCACAAAAAGTCATGATTTAATTTATATTTTTAGGTTCCCGGTCAAATGTTGGACAAAGCTAGTAAGGAAATTCCAACGACGTCCGGGACAAAATCTCAAATTATGATGCGTCTTGAGAAAATGGTGGAAGAGTCAGATATTATGCACGGCGCCATCCGTAGTGTAGATATGGATGAAGGTGTTTTCGGAATTGCTCATTCTGAATTAATTGCAAAGGAGGACATGCAACAACTTTTTGAACATGAAGAATTGGGCATCGCTGTCATTCATACATACATATGGTACTCCGATCAATTTATTATTTACTTAGTTGAATAATTTATTTACACATTTCAATAAGTAGTCTAATGTTTATTATGTTTCTATTTAAGGTATATGTATGACACATTGATGCGGGGAACTGAATTGTGTAACCGATTCAATTTTATTGCTGCTTCCCGTATCAACACAATGTTTATAACGAAAAATCCAACATCCGTAATGAATGAACTAGTCGATAGATTCATGGTGGCCGGCGATAATACTACACCCAGTTTGTATTTTTTACCGTTTAATTCTGGCAACGGGTTAGATTTTCTTTCTAATAATTTCATTCTAATCTATGTATATCTTTTACGTAGAAAATTTTCATGCATCTAAATTTTTGTTTTATTTTACAGTGGTCACTGGGTGTTGGTTGCTATGGATCTTTCGAGACTAATGGTGTATTATCTCGATTCGTTACCGGGTAATTGGAGTAAATTTCCGAGTATGAAGAAGACGGTTGACGCGTAAGTGAAATTCCCCTAAATATTCGTGTGTATTTGTATATTTAATTATGTCTGTCAGATTGATCTCAATATACGTTTTTATTTTGTTAGGGCAATACTAAAATTTAGATCGAAAAAGAATTATCGTAATAGGAAGGACATTACCTGGGTCAGAGTTCAGGTATATATTAAGTTTCTTATTTTTGCTTATAATAGTGTTTGTTTTTTGCTTATAATAGTGTTTGTAAGAAATTAACTATATATATATATATATATATATATATATATATATATATATATATATATATATATATATATATATATATATATATATATATATATATATTCTTTGTTTTTCTGTGTAGTGTCCTCAGCAAAACAATTCGATCGATTGCGGATTTTTTGTATTGAGATTTATGAGAGATATCATTGCGTTGAATCGTATAGACATCCCAAAAATGGTATGGAATAATAACTTAGGGTTTATTTTAATATTATCGGATATTTCATCTAATTTGTTACTAAATCATGAATATGTTTTATTCTCTTAATTGTAGTACTTTGACGAATACAAATCTTACTCAAGAGCTCATTTGGATGAAATGAAGGATGAGTTGTGTCAATTCATTATTGATCATAGAATCATATAGGTTGTAGTTGTTGTACATATATGTATGGAATGTTGTTGTACATGCATGAATATCAATATATTAATGTTGTATATATGGAGGATTAATGTTGTATATAAATGGATTCATGTTGTATATATCAATGGATTAATGATGTATAATATTGGATTAAAGCATGCGAACAGGTTCCCAATTAAATACTCACTGTTTTCCAAACAATTTTTTTAAAATAACTAACACTTTAGAGGGCGCTTTCTGTAGGAAGCGCCCTCTAAACACTTTACATTGACAACTTTAGAGGGCGCTTTGTCCAGAAAGCGCCCTCTAAGGTGGCCCTTTATGGACCACTCCAGAGGGCGCTTTTTTCTGAAAGCGCACTATAATGTGGCCCTTAAAGGGCCGCTTTAGAGAGCGCTTTCTCCAGGAAAACAAAGTGCTGTCTTTACCTATGCCAACGCCACTTTAGAGGGCGCTTAAAAGCTTTATAGGCCAAAATAAGCGTCCTCTTTTCCCTTATTTGGCGTAGTGATGAAAGGGAATGCAGTCATATTTATTGCATATCATTTTTATCTTTATCCGGAGAGAAGACCCCTAATTTGGTGAGGACGCCACTAAAATATGATTCAAACCATTTTTGCTAGCAAAAATAAAGATGGTGTCTAACATGTCTTTGTCTACTAAACATGGACCAATACAACCTATATATCGATGGACTCTGTCAGAAAAAGAGACAATGTCGAATAGGTTACCTAAAATATGTTCAAACCTAAGTACAACAATTACTATTGAAAAGAGTCCATGGATAAGGTATTTATTAAAGGCAAAGCAAGAATGTCAAGAACCCTAGCAAAAAAACAAGAATGAGCAAGAGGAAAACATGAGAATTACCTTAGAAGACGAAGTGTGTTGAAGAGGTAGTAAATCTTAAATGAAGATCAAAGTAGAGGAGCTGACAACAATGGAGGAAGCTATGAACGAAGAAAAAGAATAAGAGTTTCATTAAACTCCATAAGTTACGAAAGAAGGAAAATTGCTAATTAGAAGGTTTACATGTATCCCCACCATAATGAACTACACGATATCATATGTTTGGGAAATGAGAAATACGCCACCAACAACCCAAATTTTCTTTAAAGTTCATTAGCATACGGGAAATCATTATTGACAAAAAAGTTACATGCATCAAAACTTTTATGTGAAACATCACCCATTGCAAGGAAAACATTTAATGCATCTATGGATCTGTTCTCAATGTCAATGACATCTTATCAAGACGTCATCCGATCTAGATGCGACCACGAAAAAACCCGTATCCTATATAGCACAAAGAAGGGGCTTCCGAGGCAATTGTTTTTGGCATTCAAAAGACTTAACAAGAGTGAAGGAAGCGAATATGAGAAATGGGTGTTCCCTTATCCTCACAAGATGTAGACAACTCTGCCCTCAAAGCACCGCCCACATCTAGATCAATCGGCAATTATCTACACAACAGATTGCATTTCTCTTAGATGATTTTAATCTTTTCCAATATATATATATATATATATATATATATATATATATATATATATATATATATATATATATATATATATATATATATATATATATATATATATATATATATATATATATATATATATATATATATATATATATTACAATGACCAAAATATAATAAAAAATATGAAAACTTAATCAAAATGTGGTATATTTTACCAACAATTTATATATTAAAATCATTTTAAAATTCCATTTCCATTTTACAACTTAAATCAAAATTCTCATTTTCAAAATGTAAAAATGATTTTTATACTTAATAATTAAAGAGGCACTAGCATACTCTGAAGAAAGCTTGAAACAGTTATGATATCACCTTTGAAGATAC
Source organism: Lathyrus oleraceus (assembly GCF_024323335.1). Classification (NCBI taxonomy): domain Eukaryota; kingdom Viridiplantae; phylum Streptophyta; class Magnoliopsida; order Fabales; family Fabaceae; genus Lathyrus; species Lathyrus oleraceus. The sequence continues at coordinate 503,812,124 of NC_066583.1, read as the reverse complement.
AAAGTGACCAATCATCAATCAACCCTACCACAAATACAACATTACATAGAAATATGCTTTAGTAACCCAAAAAATTTCTTAAAATATTCCAACATTATCTAAACTTGAAATCATGCATTAGACGGTGGCTTTGGTGAGCATTGTAATAGATGTGGTAATCTCATGTGAGCAAAAGGTACTAATATGAATAAAAGGCATGCAAGTTTAATAAAAACAAGTAACATATATACCTACGATAAGGAACTTCCGGGAGATCTATGATCCATTGATGATGGCGCACCCTCTGCTATGACTGTGATGCAGTTGAGAAAAAGGGAAGCATATCTACTAACTTCATATACTTCTAACTTTAAATATTTTTCACTAGAAAGAGATGAAAAAAAAGAAGAAACACTATGAAAAACTGTGTTAACAGAGAGAGAAGGTTGAAATGCAATTTTCTCTATATAAAGGAACGGAACAATAAAGAGCCGTTATTATTGCAGAAAGGGAACAATTGTAAACGGTAAGAAGAAAGAATAGAGCCGTTAGGTGATTATATAAAGGAAAATACTTTGAAATCCGAACCTCCTAACTCAATGCATCTTTATAGACTAGTACTACAGTATAGGTAGTCGTTCAAATTCCAACCGTTTTTATTTTGTTTCCTTTTTTATAAATATTTCATGTATCATACTTCATATTTTTATTCAAATCCTTTAAGATCAGAGTTGTTAGGTGGTTATTTGCCTAAATTCATTTCCCAACTTTTTTTTTACTTATTGAATGAGATATTGGGTTTCTCTTTCCTCCTAATTAGAGATTTTGAGTTTGAATCCAATCCTAAATACATTCGAATCCAACCCTAAATAAATAACCGTATTAAATTTCTTAGAAAAAGTTTGCTGATTATTATATTCATATAAAACTTGAGGAATTAATCTATGCAATTGCGTGTAAAGAATATCTTATTTTAGAAAAAATATATATTTTATATTCTTAAAATCAATAATATTATTATTAAAGTCAGCATTTTTGCAAAAATAAAATAAAAAATTAGCATATTTAATATAATTTAATTTTTATGTTGAATATTTGATTAAGTGTCAAATAAACAAGTGATGATACGATATTTTGGGAAATTGTAGTGCGGGTAGAATTCTGGGGAGTTTTGGAAGGGCTCAACCTCACTAAGAGATTAGGGTTGACGAGAGCGGAAGTTAATGTCGATTCTAAATTGGTGGTGAGAGTTAGTATTAAGAGAGAGAGAGTAACATCAATTTTCATTGTTTTGCGTGGATTAGAGAAATTAAAAAATTAATAGAAGAGTATGACATTGTTATAATTTCTCACATTTTCAAAGAGGCTAATACTTGTGTTGATATTATATTGGTTCATATCAAATGGTTCATTTTTTTTATTTTTGTCAAGTAATTAATAGTTGAAATTCTCTATATAACTATCAATTGAGTTGGATTAATGCAACATAAAGTGGTTCATTTCTATTGGCTATTTAGTAATAAAAAAGCTTACTATATTCAAGAGTCGTGTCATATTTAAAAAAACCCAATAATTATTAAATTAACATTAAAATTTATAAAATTTAATTAGTATAAGACTCGCGCGTCGGCACGAGTCCATTAATTTATTTATACATTATCAAGAGAAATCACTAATACAAAGTGATCAATAATTCAATTTGATCATAAATAAATGAATCAATAAAATGAATGTTATGATATTAGCAAATTTATCATTAAAAAAAAAGATTACTATTATATTCAATTTTCAAAATTGTGATATACTACATACTCTTTTTCAAAATCAACAGACCAACCACAAATTAGATTGATAAATATTAGGCACACTTTCAATGGTTATCATGCTAAAACACTACCTGACCCAAAGTAAAAAGAGAGATAGAGAAACCATATATATATATATATATATATATATATATATATATATATATATATATGAAACTCAATTCTAAAAAAAAAATGATACTTATCAAGTAGATGGAGTTATATAGGAGTGCAAAATGTAACATGAAGGTGTGAAAAACACAAAAAAATTGGGGATTTGAATTGGATTTTAAAAACAAAATATTTTTACCAACTCAAAAGCACCACACAATACTAAGAACAAAGAGATAAAGACACGTGTATTTTTATCCTTGATCCGCTGTCGCACACGGGTCAAAAACGAGTAATAAAATATAGTAAACGGCAAGCGACACCTCGAGTATCGTATCACAAGAATTTTTGTATTATTCTTAACCTAATGAAATCGATTTAAGGGGGGTTTATGTTTTAGTGGTCGATTTAGAAAACAAAGCAAAAAAAATGATTAAAATAAGCGATTATAAAATAAGTCAATCTACTGTTTTCGGTTTCCGGTTAATCATTGGTTTTTACCTACCAATTCCCTAAACGGCTTCGATCTCTATTCGATTCAAATTCAATTGACAAGCGCAATAGATATATGACAAATTTATATTCCTATAATCTGAATTAAGCAAACGGATAATTACAATCGTGAATTAAGCAAACACGGTTTACAAACGCAATTTAACGACAAAGCGACGAAAACGGCGATTAATAGTTAGGAATGCAATCATACGAATTTAATCAAAATCATTCCATAAAATACAGATTAAGCAAATGAAATTTCATAGAATAGCATTGAAAGAGAACGAAATTAAATTGATAGAATAAAAACTTCAAAGCCTTAGAAATTCGGTTTCAGCAGATTGACTCTAGGAGATTAGTTCATCTTCATGATCGTACAAAAGCAAAAAGTTATCGTCAATAATGTGTATTTGCTACAGTACCACGGCTGCCCCCTTTTAAACAGGATAAGAGTTTCACTTATAATTCAAACTGGGATGGAAAACCTAAATTTGGCCCAACAAATAGCCCAAAAGAAAATATTTCCTAAAGTACGAAACTCCAACGAATTAATTGAAACGTCTTCGCTCCAAATCAGCTTTTGGCTTCAACATAAAATTTGTAGCTCTTTCTCTTAGCTTTCCAACGGCTGGTAGCACGCCTCGATCCGATACTCCTAGCTTCAGTTATGAATTTATTCGTGCAGACTGCTAATGCTGAAAATAAACTGCGAAAAACAAATAAGTGTAAAAATAAGATAAATTATAAAAACACATTAAAAGGGAAAAATAACCAAACTAAAACATGGAAATGCATAAGTATAAATATAGAAGAATGTACATCAAAATGCACTGATCAAATTCCCTCACACTTGAACTTTTGCACTCCGAGCAAAATTTAAAATAAAACAAAGAAAACACAAACACATCATTAGTTACTCATCCTAGGCTACAAGTCTTCTTCGGTTAATTTTGCATCGATAGGTACTAATCTTGCACACTAAGGATATCATAGGAACACTAATCCATAATTGTGCAGTCATAAACCTCCTGAATACATAAATCAACTCGAATCATGTTATTATGTTAAAGTCTAACTTACTCATCCTTCTTTTTGCTCTTTTTCATTCAGGCGCAATCACATTAAGCCCGTTATCTCCACACACCCATAACAATGAGACTGGTTAGTGACTCTGATCCTTTTTGTACGGGATTCTAGTACTTACGTGGCATAACCTTTTGCTTACTCAGTTGTAGTTGCGGGGGATCAGACCGTAATCCGCCCTACCAAGTTCAGCACCAGAAACTGCTGAACCAACTGACAACGAGTCTTATTTTCAAAAAAAAATTGAAGGTTCTACATTCGTTGGGTTAAGTGACTGGGTGAGGGTCACCAAACTTAGAAGATGCATTCCCTTTTCTTTCTCTTTTTTTTTTCTTTTTCGGAACACTCACTTATATTCATCGACTTCCCTGCGTAGAGTGTGTGTGAGATGGTCCTGACTGCTGAAATAAACTACTCGAGAGCTGTCAGAGAATGAGAATTTAAGGCTAAAACATAATAAGAATTCGAATTAATTTCCATATGCAGGAGACTTACGGTGTTAAGACGATACCGATCTTATGAATTTTTCCCAAGTCTCCGCAAACTAATCTCAAATTAGTCGGTCTATAGCCTAAAACTTTCAAGAAAATGCATTTTTTTAGCAACTAAAAACCAAAAACAGAGAAAAACTGAAAAACAAAATAAACAAAACAAAACAAATAAATGGTTCTTTCCCCCACATTTAAAATATACATTGTCCTCAATGAAATACCATAAATATAAAATAAGAGTGGGTGAAAGAAAAGAACACACCCGAGGAGTCAAGGTGGATAAGTGATTGTAGAAGCAGTCTTTCCCAAAGAGAGTTCTTTTGCAGTCTCTTCTTCCAAAGTCAGGTTCTCATGTAGTAGCTTTGGGTACTGTCCATTGACCTTGAAATTTTGATTAGTGTATTCACCTTGTATTCCAAGATCAAAGAAGAATCTTTGATAAGTAAAAGTGTTGAATGGGTGCGTGAAAGTGATCTTCTTTTTCATAACATCAAGAATTAAAGAATTACGGGGTTGCCTCACTACTTTTGTTTCATCTTTAAGTGAGATCTTATACATACATATGGATGAGCTAATATCATGAGTGTCAGCCAAGGTCCATCTAATTCCCTTCTTATGTTTCTGCTTAAGTTGAAGCTTTGATGAATAATATAAATCCTCAAGAAATGGTTTAGGCTCTAAACAATGTGGTTGCTCAATGGATGGTATGTTTGGGGAACCCGGAATGTCAAGAGCTTCAGCTACATAAACAACTTCATTTACAATATCACCCTGCAAGGCAACATCAATCTCAGCACAAACAACACAAAGGTTAGTGTTAGTACAATCATCACATGAGTAAATATCATCAAAACCAGATAAATTTGGAAAATCAGCTGAAAACAAATCAGAATAAGCTTCAGCAACAACTTGATAAAGCAACTCTATTTGAAAAATAAAATGCTCTTCCTCGTCAATCTTCTTATTTTCCAGTACTCTTTGTGGGAAAGGGATTGATGATACATATTTTTTTCCAACCTCAACAATAATAGGATGTTCTGGTTTTGTAACTTTTTCGGATCTCAAGAAAATTACACTCACATTAGAGCCTTTTGGATTAACTATTGTTTGGGCATATAGTTTGTTTGATCCTTGAGCTTGTTGCATGACATTCATTGAAGTGGCAAGTTGTCCAATTTATGTTTGCAAAGTCTGAATACTAGAATTTGTTCGTTGTTGAAATTGGAGACTGTTTACAACCATTTGCTTGACAAGTTCCTCTAGTGAAGGTTCAGAATGTGAAAAGGTGGTTACTTGTGGAGGGTTATATGGTGGTGGTGGTGGAATGGGTAGCATCAATTGTTTCACTAAAACTTGAGGAATTAATCTATGCACTTGCGTGTAAAGAATATCTAAATTTAGAGAGAAAAAAAATATATTTTGTATTCTTAAAATCAGTAACATTATTATTAAAGCCAGCATTTTTTCAAAAATAAAATAAAAAAAATTAGCATATTTAATATAATTTAATTTTTATGTTGAATATTTGATTAAGTGTCAAATAAACAAGTGATGATACGATATTTTGGGAAATTGTAGTGCTATTATGGTAGAATTCTGGGGAGTTTTGGAAGGGCTCAACCTCACTAAGAGATTAGGGTTGATGAGAGTGGAAGTTAATGTCGATTCTAAATTGGTGGAGAGAGAGAGAGAGAGTAACATCAATTCTCGTTGTTTTGCGTTGATTAGAGAAATTAAAAAATTAATAGAAGAGCGTGAAATTGTTATAATTTCTCACATTTTCAAAGAGGCTAATACTTTTATTGATGCGTTAGCAAAGATGGATTCTATGGATAAAGAGACTAGGCTTTTTGTCGACATTCCTGATACTCTAGTAATTTTGTTGGAAACTGATGTAAGTAGTTTTCTTGCACATGTAGAGGTAGTCTTTTTTTTTGGCTTTCGCCCTCGTTGTTATAAAAAAAATGATGATTATATATTGGTTCATATCAAGTGGTTCATTCTTTTTATTTTTGTCAAGTAATTAATAGTTGGAATTCTCTCTTTAGAGGTGAATAAATAAGATGTCATGAATATGAATCCAACATAAAGTGGTCCATTTCTATTTGCTATTTAGTAATAAAAAAAGCTTAATATATTCAAGAGTCGTGTCATATTTAAAAAAACCTAATAATTATTAAATTAACATTAAAATTTATAAAATTTAATTAGTATAAGACTCGTGCGGTCATTAATTTATTTATACATTATCAAGAGAAATCACTAATACAAAGTGGTCAATAATTCAATTTGATCATAAATAAATGAATCAATAAAATGAATGTTATGATATTGGCAAATTTATCATTAAAAAAAAGATTACTATCATATTCAATTTTCAAAATTGTGATATCTTGCAATACTACATACTATTTTTCAAAATCAACATACCAACCACAAATTAGATTGGTAAGTATTAGGCACACTTTCAATGGTTATCATGCTAAAACACTACCTGACCCAAAGTAAAAAGAGATAGAGAAACCATATATATATATATATATATATATATATATATATATATATATATATATATATATATATATATATATATATATATATATATATATATATATATATATATATATATATATAACTTGAAACTCAATTCTACAAAAAAAATTGTTGAAAAAAAAATGATACTTATCAAGTAGATGGAATTATATAGGAGTGCAAAATGTAGCATGAAGGTGTAAAAAACACAAAAAAAAAAATGGGGGATTGAATTGGGTTTTAAAAACAAAATATTTTTATCAACTCAAAAACACCACACAATACTAACAACAAAGAGATAAAGACACAAGTATTTTTATCCTGGTTCGCTTGAAATCAAAGTTACTTTAGTTCACCCGTCAATGTGATTTTGCCTTATACCCAAGGACTTAATCCATTATAACCAAACAAATCACAGAACAAACACAAAGAAAAAAAATTTGTCTTCTCAAGGATCCAACTAAAACCTAGTCTCCTTAAGGAAAATACAAACACACGATTTGGATAATAATTTGTGTGTTACAAGTTGTTTCTATACAAACAGATTTTATACAAATGAAATACAAAACACTTAAAGAAAAATTGTGTACAAAGTTGATAGTTTTTCACGTAGAAACAAACTTGTCAAATATTATAGTGCTTCCAAGACTTCTTTAAGTCTCCAAGTCCTACTTATATAGCATAAGAAAGAGACCGTTGAAGGGAAAAACCGGGATACCAAAAGAGCAGTTGTCCATTATTGGATTGGTAACAGGAGTGATACATAATACAGTCCTTCGCCCACAATTTCAGTAACAGGTGTGATGTATAATATTGTTCATCGCTCATAAATTAAGGAGTGGAAGGAATATTTGATTTGTACCATGTACTATTTTATCACGTATCCATTTAATCTTATCTTTAAATTCATTGGCTTCTGAGAAACAGTTGATAAATCATGAAAAGAAGAAACACAAAGCTGATATCAAAATCTTCAGAGTCTTCAGTCAAAACCTTGACCACCTTAGCGTCTGGCTTGAGATCTTCAGAAACTTCAACTAAGTAACGAAACTTCAGAAGTTTTTCCTTCTTCAGAAGCTTGACAATCAGAGTCACATCCAGAAGTGGAAGCGGGGAGAACATTGCAGGAGCAATATAGCGTCTTTTTGGAACTTCTCAGGAGAGAATCAGTAGAGAAACAAAAAGAGCATTACATCAGTAACTTTGTATTTTTCAGAACTTCTCATGATTAGCACAAAAGCAGAATTCATAGTAAAACGTTCAGAAACTGATGATGTGGTCATAAACTCATAATCAGAATTGATTGCTAAAGCTACACAATAATAAACCATTAGGGTACCAAAATTGTTCTCATATAAATACAACATTGTTATCATCAAAAGTCAAGGTATAGATGCAGAACCAAATCTTGTTATAACAATCTCCCCATTTTTTATGATGACAAAACCATGTATTTGGATGAACAATTTTGTACAAGGTAATCACAAAAAGATACATCTTACTGAAGCACAAAGCTTCCCCTAAAATGTACAACCCTAAGAAGATAAAATCAGAATGAAAGAACACATTTTTGATTAACTTTTTTGAAGAACCAGAATGATCTTCTATCAGAATCTGGTTTATCTTCAAAAGTTGCTTGAACTTATCCATAAAACTAGTTGTCGAAGTCAAAACTTTGATGAACTTCACTTCAAAAGCTTGGTTGAACTATTTTTGAAGGAGCTTCAGAGCCTGGTTCTTTGTGAGAGGTCTGGTTGGAAAACTTTCTACACGGTGAAGTTAAAACTTTAGACTCAGAGAGTAAACCATTTCTTCAGAAACTGGAAGCTTAAGTTCTAATTTGAAAAACTTCAAGAGCTTCTGACGTTCTTGACTTTTTCGGAAAGATAATTAACAAACTATTCTTCGAAGTAGTTGTTAGCAGTAACGTTAACAAATGTTTTATTTACCAAAGCCAATATGGCAAAATATTTTTCTCCTTTTTTTGTCATCATCAACACCTTGATCTTCCTCCCATTCTTCTTAAGTCAATATCATGTTACCGTAGAGGAAATATACACATCTTGTGCACCTTTTAGCTGCGGTAATTTCATTAATATAACATATCATTTTTTGTAATTTTAATACCCAACAAAAATATCATGGACACCCCAAGTTCAAGTTTTGAGATTTTCTACAGTAAACTTTTATAATTTAGATACTAATCATAATAGTTATTGTACTAAAAATTATATTAATATAGACATTGATTCACTTTTTTCAAGTACACTTCCAACAATGAAAACTATATAACATTGTATGAGTGTGATCCTCTTCCTAATCGTTTGACTTTGAAAGTTTTTGATGCCTTTGTTTTCCTAATAGAGGACATAACACATAGTGTATATATAGTATCAAATGTTAAATTTGATTATTTCATTGTTATGAAGTGTAAAAATAGTATCGCGATACCTGAAATTACTAAAATATGTATCCAAACACCCTAATATACCCTTCTAAACAACTCTAATTATCCCTCATAAAAGGAGTAAATAGTAACTCACATATTCATTTATTTTAGTTCAACCACAACTATTCATGATGCCGCTTTTCAATTTCTTATTGGTCTATTTTTTCCTTCTTTCCTATTGGTCCAATATTCCCTTATGTTTCAGGTATCAACATTCCCCCTCTTTTCTACTTCATTTGTATTGTCACTTCCTCTCTTTTCAAGAACAACTATTGTCACAAGAAACTCATCCACTCTACTGATTATTCTTCCTTGCATCATTTCATAAGGTAACTGGTTATTTTTGGTTCTAGATGAACATTCAACAATATACTTGAGTCATACACAAATGTCATAATAAACATTTTTCTGAAGTCACGTGTGTATGAATGTTTCGTCTTATATTTGGTTTGTGAATAAAATTCATCAGATATGTGATTCTAAATATTTCTTTTGTTTGTCTTGCATATCCGATTTGAGACACTTTAAATCGATTTCAATTTGATTGTTTGAATATAGTTGTTTCTGGTTTATGTTCATATTTTTTCAGAATCAATGTTTATGTTGTTTGGTTCATGAAATCTTTATGGTTTCTGGTTTTTTAAAGTTAATGAAATCTTTATGTATTTCCTGTTTTCCTGTTTTTGTTTTCAGTTCATTCTCTATGTCTCTTTAAATGTTTTTACCAGAAACCCTTTTTATTAACTCTGCTTTCGGTTCGTGTTAGTCCTTTGTTGCTGCTTTCGGTTCGTATTAACTCTGCTTTCTGATTTGATGGCATACCAATTTTAGGAAGTATGTTGCACCATTCTATGAAGTTGATTCGTTTTAGCTATGTTTTAGCCATTTAAAAGTATAAAAATTGTTGAGTATTCCTTATTAAACATGTGAAATAGTTATGTTTTAGCCATTTGAAGTTAGGTGACAAATATCATTAACGGTTTGATATGTGACTTTTCAGATTAACAACACACCATGTCAAAACCACCTATTATGATTTGTGATTTGAACGTAGGTGACAATGTTTGGAAGATCGCCATTCGCGTGGTTAATTTATGGATTGTTAAGGAGCGGAATGGACAACAATATGTTGAATGTCTTATCCAAGATTCAAAGATATCCATTCTTGTTGGCCTTATGTTCTTGAAATATCTATCCACTTAATATTCATCTTATGTATTCTTCTTCATTTATAGAGGGACAAAATCCATGTCGTCACCCGGAACCGAGACTTTGAAATGTGGAACCAAACCTTACAAGAACACCAAACATATATCGTTTATAATGGTGACCCTACTATGAATGATCTAGCTTTTAAAATCTGTGACAATCCCTTGAAGGTATTTTTTTATGGCAGAACCACTATAACCATGTTAGACATGCCAGAAATACCAATGTACAACTTTGATTTCAAATCCATTGTCAATTTTTTGCACGGGGATTTCCAAGTGAACCGGATATACGGTAATTCAATCAACCTTATTTTGTATTCTATTCCTCAGTACTTTCATGTTCATAAGATTTACGATACATTTACACCTTATGCAGATGTAATTGGTGTAGTCCACCAAGTAATGAAAACTCAAGTTGCAGGGGGCGGACGAAAGGCGTGCGTCAATATTATTTTATCAGATGAGTTGTTGTCATCTTAGCGTTACCTACTTTTGTCTAACATATTTCTTATTTCTATACATACATTATTAACTATTACTGTCTATTTTTTTGAAGTGAAAATGAACTTAATCTTACGCTATGGGAAACATATGCCAACCAATTTATGGCATACACAAAAGAAAATTCCACAGGTGGCACCAAAATTATCATAATCACTCATGTTATGTGCCAACAAAGTTCAAGTATGAATTCATATGACATGCCTCTTTTCTTTCTTGCCTATTGCTTTCTCACTAATTTCTAAATGTTGGCATATAGATTTATGATTTTTGTTTACTAGAGATTCATTTTTTTACAGCTACTGGAAAGCTCTACATCTCTAATGCTTGGAATTGATCAAAACTGCTTATTGATTATGATCATCCACAAGTCACTTCCTTCAAAGCTAAGTATGTTAATGTAACTAACTACTATTATATCATTTATCTGTCACTGCTTGCACTCTACAACAAATTTCATTTTTTTTAGATTGGGACACATTGCTAGCTCCAACATTCTTTCGCAGCAGTTATCCCAAAGTTCTGCATCTCAAGGGGCATTTGAAGACAAATCGTTCTCATATACCAACGATGTCAAAAGTATTGCGGACATCAATTCTCTTGGAAATGTAATTTCTATTATCTATTTTTGTTTTGTCCTTCCATTCATTTTTATTCAACTGCATGTCATATATATCTATTCTAATCAAGCATCTTTACAGTCAACTTTTTGCAACACAATTGGGACAACTAAGAGGTTCAATTCAAGTCGGTTTGGTTGGTACTATGAGCAATGTCCAGCTTGTAAGAGGACTAATAAATCTCCTGGGGTGCCTTTCGTATGTAGTTGTTGCGAAGATAAAGTCGCACCCATCACAAAGTAAGTTAACCATACTTATCTAACAAATAATTCATTTTTAATACTTTCCATCATATCTAACTATATTTTTGTACATACATTCGTAATTAGGTATAAAATTGAAATAGAGGTTGAGCATTAAGGCAAAATCGGTTGTTTTGTGTTTTGGGACAAGGAGTGTATTACTTATGTTGGTTTGTCTGCACATGATTTAAGAGAAGTTATGAAAAAGGTACGTACATTCCGACATCATGAGCCTATGCTGCATTAGTTGGTAAAACTGATTCTGATATACACCTTATGATTTATGAGAACTTATGAAACTGATTCTTCTAGAATGAGCATGATTATACAATGACTTAATGACAAAAAAATTTAATGAGCATGACTCTACAATGACATGCTGACATGTCTTTATAATAAGCATGAATTTGCTTCAATTATGGAGCATGATTCTGCTATAATGATCATGACTCGGCAATTACATATGACTTAATGACATGGAAATTATCACTGATGATGCTAATTCAGTTATCATTACTATTAACATTGTGAAGTCAAGCTTCTCTATGATGAATGTTTTTGATGAAGACAAAACTCCAAGCAACAAGAAGGCAAAGATTTTATTCAATGATAAAGCATCTTGATTCAATAAGTTAAGCTTTTCATTTCAAGAAGGTATAATGAGAATACTTACCTTCACTAAAGTCTTAGATGCTCAAGTATTCATATGGCTATTGCATAACTTTTTATAGTGCATGGAAAATGTCTTAGAATCATATTTTTCATTTTCAAACTGGGTAAATCGATTTACCTATAAGGGGAATCGATTTACCACTGAAGCTTACATATTTTTTAAAAGCAAAAGTTAATTTTTTTCACTTAGGTAAATCGATTTACCACTTAGGGAAATCGATTTACCACTGGAGCATTACTTTTCCAAAAGCGAAAATTTAAGTTTTTTAACTAGGTAAATCGATTTACCTCTTAGCGAAATCGATTTACCACTGAAAGATTTTGAAAAATTTTAAACGTTGCAACGGGGTAATCGATTTACCCATTATGTAAATCGATTTACCACTGTGCATTTCTGAAAAATCAGTGGTTGTTCATACACCTCTTCATGCACCATTTCATGGAATCTTTTCATTTCATCTTTGACAATTGTTCATGATACTTTCAGAACATTACCATGTTTCATTTGAGGTGTTATGTGCATATAAATACATGATCTTTCAAATTCAAATTTCACCTCTTCCAATCAATCTCTTAGAATTTTCAGAATTCACACTTATTGTTTTAAATCTTCATTCAAGATTTTTCTGCATATTTTCATATCATTCAAAACAGAAATATCTTGAGCAATCTAATATCTTTGTGTTGTGAATTATTTTCATTGGAAGAGAAGATCAAGCAAATTGATATATCACTTTGAGTGATCCTTATACTACAAACTTTACATTCAATCCATTGTTTTAATCCATATCCTATTTTTAGAATTGTTGAAAAATAAGATTATGTGTTTTGTAAACACTTTGCTGTCCAGGATTATTGGAAGCAAGAGAGTTGAGTTTGAGAGGATTGTTCTCATATCAACTTGGTGAGTCACAAGAGGTTGTTCTTGGTGATTGTGTCTATCGTGTACAAGTCATAACAGATAGTGAAATCTCTTTCATGTTGAAAGGGGATTGGAGTGCTCTCAATCTGTAAGGGGAACCAAGATATTTCTTCGTGTTCTTTATCTTTCCGCACTTTACAGTTCATTGCTTAACATAACCAGAAAAGAAAGAACAAAGTTTTTCATAAACTGGAAAAAGTGTTCAAAGATCCTAATTCACCCCCCCCCCCCTCTAAGGTGCTACTCAACTAACAATTGGCATCAGAGCAGGTTTTGGTAACTTACTCCACAGATCCAGACAATGGCTTCCGCAAGCGCAAACCCGGTTTTTAAAGATGGAGGTAGTAGCAACCAACCACCTTTATTTTCTGGCGAATATTTCGATTTCTGGAAAATCTGCATGAAAGCATATTTAGAAGCACAAGGAGATGGTATCTGGGAAACCGTTGAAAATGGTCCGCATAATCCAACAAGTGTGATCAATGGTGTTGGCACCCCAAAGATCAAAAGTTTGTATGATGAAGATGATAAGAAGAAAATACTTAATGAGAAGAAGGCCATCAATATTCTTCAAAGTGCATTAAGTATGGACGAGTTCTTCCGCATATCTCAATGCAAATCTGTGAAAGAAATATGGGATACCTTGGTGGAGACTCACGAAGGAACCACTGAAGTCAAAAGATCCAGATTAAATACATTGAGTCAAGAATACGAAATGTTCAGAATGCAGCCCGGAGAATCCATCGCTGCTTTACAGAAAAGATTTGTTCACTTAACGAATCACTTAATCGCTCTTGGAAAGACCTTCACAAATGATGATCTCAACCTTAAAGTGCTTAGATCCTTGACTAGAGAATGGCAACCAAAAGTAAAGGCCATATTGGAGAAGAAGAGTCTTTCCACTATGACGTCCGCATCATTATTTGGAAAACTCGAAGAACATGAACTTGAACTTGGAAGACTCGAAAAGCATGAAAATCAAGAGAAGAAATCCAAAGGAATTGCTTTACAAATAGATTCAAAGGAAGATAGAAATGATGGTGTGTCGGAGGAAGATGAAAATTTCATGCTCCTTGTTAAAAGGCTTGGTAAGTTTTTTAGTAAAAATGACAAACCCTTTAATGCAAAAAGAAATAAACATTTCAGGAAAAGGGAGGCTTCCACATCTACGCAAGAAGTCACATGTTATGAATTTGGAAACCAAGGTCACATAAAGCCCGATTGTCCGAAACTCTCAAAGAAAGGTGGTTTTAAAGGCAAGAAGGATTTCAAGAATAAAAAGGCTTATGTTGCACGGGAAGATAATGAGATAAGTTCTTCATCCGAATCAGAAAGCGACGAATGTGCAAATCTAGCATTAATGGCCTCGCACCATTCCGACGATGAAGAAGATGAGGTTAGTAATGAGTTTTCTCTTTTCGATAGTGATGCACAAGGTGCTATAAATGAACTTCTTGAAGAATGAAAATTTTTGTATAAAACTATATCATCTCAAAAGAAAACAATTTTATCTTTAGAAGAAAAAATCGTGACAATTGAAAAAGATGTCAACGATGAAAAACAAAAGATGATTAGTGAAAAACAGAATTTTGTATGTAAAAATTGTGAATCACTTTCTTTCCAAATTGTCCAATTAAAAAGATTTCTTGAAAGGTATGAAAAAGGACAAATTGGGTTGGAAGGTGTCCGTAGCCAACAAAGATATTCCAATGACAAAACTGGACTTGGTTATTCAAAATTTTCCAAGCCAAGTTCAAGCAAAACTGTCTTTGTTAAGGCTAATGACCAACCAACCAAAGAGAAAGTGAACAAGGAAAAAAATGTTCATCACTATCCTAAAAGAAAAAGATTTTCTAAAAATAAATCTTATGTTCCTAGATATAGAAGCAATTTTGAACCTACTTGTTTTTATTGCGGAATAATTGGACATACACCTAATGCATGTTATGTTAGAAACTTTAGCGTAGCAAGTGGGCATTACGTATGGATAAAGAAAGGCACTAATTATGAAGGACCCAAAGCAATTTGGGTACCTAACAAAACGTGACTTTGTTTTGTAGGTATGCTTGAAAACCACATCAAATATTTGGTATTTTGATAGTGGGTGTTCCAAGCATATGACGGGAGATATAAACAAATTTTCATATCTAGCATTAAAGGCCAAGGGTTATGTCACATATGGTGATAACAACAAAGGGAAAATTCTTGGCATAGGAAAAGTTGGAGCACCACCTTTCACATCCATTGAAGATGTCCTTTATGTCGAAGGACTAAAGCATAATCTTCTAAGCATTAGCCAACTTTGCGACAAGGGCTTCAAAATCAAGTTCACCAAAGATGAATGCTTGATTGAAGATGAAGTCTCTCATGAGGTAAAACTCAAAGGTACAAGAATTAATAATATTTTTATGATTTCCCTTGATGATTTATCTTTGAAGGTAAAATGTCTTATGGTAAACAATAATGAGTCATGGTTGTGGCATAAAATATTCGCACCTATTCATATGGAACATTTGAATAAACTTATAAAGCATGATCTTGTCATTGGTTTGCCTAAGATAAAATTCGTCAAAGATAGACTTTGTGATGCATGTCAAAAAGGGAAACAAACCAAATCAACTTTCATATCAAAGAATGTGGTGTCCACTACAAGGCCACTACAATAATTGCATATGGACTTATTTGTGTTAGACTATGGCACGGATCTAAAAGGGGGGGTTGAATAGATCCCAATTAAAAACTTGAGTCGGCGCTACCAATTTAAAAGAAAATTGGTTTTAAAAATTGTTTTAAGTGCGGAAGCAGCCGAGGAAAATTTTAGTCTAAAACGAACCGTTATTGGAAAACCGGATATGCGTTAAGCTTATGGATTAGAGATAAAATGAAATACAAATCACTACACTATTTGCACACTCAATGATATATTTCACTAACTAGCAAGCCTAGTTCCAATGATCCAAAATACCAAATTAAACTGGATGCAAACTTAAGACAACTTTGGCTTATGCAAATTAACAAACATTTGGTGTGCATACACTCCAAGAGATATTTGAGTTGAGTAAGTAATTCAAATTTATCTAGTACAATATACTATTGTACTTTGTATTCAAACAGCAGTTTTAATTTCTTACTCAACTTATATCAACGTTTGGTAAAATTGCTTAAACTAAAATCACTTAATTTTTAAGCTGAAAAGCACTTATGCAGAAAATTAAAGAAGACAGAGATTTGATGAGGCAGTTCCCCCGCCGTCCTCGCTTCGGGGTACGTCTGCCCTCAATTCTAAAAATAGAATTGAGATGATTAATTAGATATCACCTGTGAAATTTAATCGTTTATACAAGGATTGCAAAGCATGTAAACAACAGAACTTCCAATGTGTTGAATGATGCTTCCTATCCTTGCTCCTTGATTCAAGATGAATCAAGACCTTCGATCGTTGTTGCTAGACCTCCGATTCCATCCCCTTTGTTGAAGAATCTTCCGTTCTTCAAACCCTCGGCCCGGCTGATCTCAAACACAACGAGTCGAACCCGAATCCTTCACTTCAATGCCACCGAATCCGCTACTAGACTGATGAAGACTTCCTCTTCTCAATCACCTTCGCTCGGCTGAATATTGATGAAGCGATTCGTCCAAAAACCCCCAAACACAAACCCGTATTGGAGGACAAAACCCTAACGGTTTTATTCAAGAAAGAACCTGCCACAAGCTTCAACCCGAACTGGATTCTTCGATCACAGCTTCGAACCTTATCACCTTTACTCGATCACGAACCACATCAAAAGTAATTGTTTGCAGATGATGAGTTGTGAAATATTGAAGATGAAGATGATGAGTCTTGGACACCTTTTTCACTCTTTCTTGTTTCCTTGAACACTTGAACTCAAATTAGCAAATGTTGGTTAATAAAAGTGTTTTAACTTCTATATATAGTAACTGACAAAACCAATTAAAAATAACAGAATTTCAAACAGTGGAAATAACTCAGAAAACTGAGTTTACGCACGAGCGGTCGACCATAGGTCGGCGTGCGCTGAGCCGTGAGTGATGTGCCGACCCCTATGGTCGACCCATGGTTCCATGCGCTGACCCAGGATAGCATCATTATGCTATGCGCTGACTTCTGGTCGACTCAAGGGATTTTTGCGCTAACCCGTGAGTTATGCGCCGACCCTTATGGTCGACGCAAAGAAGCATGCGCTGACCAATCTCAGTTCTGCTGAGCTTTGCACTGACCCGTGAGCTTTGAGCTGACCTCTATGGTCGACTCAAGGCCTTCAAATCTGCATAAGATTGTGTTTTGTGATTTTCATGCATTTCGTCATGATCACACTTTGTCCACATATGTTTTTGATCATTATAATAGGTTTAGACAAACGTAGAAAAGGATATGGTGGGTAATGTGTTTCATTTGTTTGTAGACGTGCATGATGGTCTTTTGTCATCATCGAAACTTGCGATCGTATGTTGTCTGACTCTTTGTCTTTACATACTCCCCCTTTTTGATGATGACAACCTGTATAAATCAACGTGACAAACAGCATGCGGTATTGACACATTTTCCACACTCCCCCTTTCTTTTGTAATCTAAGGCTATCTGCAGAAAGCTACTGTTAGTTTTGGGCATTTTTGTCTGCCTGCTTTGTGCACTTTTCTCCCCCTTTGACAACATCAAAAAGAGAGACAAAGTGATTTTTCAAGATATCAAGGAAATTTCACAGGAAATAACATAAACAGATAATAATAACACACCAATGTCATTTCTGAGCAATAGTCATTTATAAAGAAAACAAGTAAAACATAGAAATACATTCAAAATAACAATCAAACTACATAATGCATGGGAATGTCTATGTCCTAGTGGCGGTGTCCTGGATGATAACAAATTCCCGGGTTCTTGTAAGGGTCGGCCAGAGATGAAAGGTATTCGGTGACACCGTTCAGATGCTTGAGACTCTCGTCGATTGACTTTTCCTGAAATTCAAATGAAGCCGAAAAGGTTGCAAACCGGTCATTTATGCTTGTAGAGAAGGAGTCGAGACGCTCATTTTGGACTTGAATTTGCTCGTTGATATGAGCATAGCGCTCATCTTGAGCTTGCATGAAGGACTGTTGAGCGATCTGCATATTGCGCATCATATCCAACAGTTCTGGAGAATCTGCTTGCTGTGGAGGGGACGGAGGAGATTCTTCCTCATCTTGGTAATACGGCTGGTAAAATTGACGTTGAGTTGACCAGCCCTTATGTTGCCATTCACCCCAGCCACCCCAGCGTGGAACATCTTCTTCATTTATATGCGACTGCTGAACCCAAGCCGAGCCGGAGTAGTCATGAGTGTCAACGGGTGGAGGACTATCATCTCCACCATTGTGATCAAAATCGTGTCTGGCTTCTTCTTCTTCATTTTCTTCTTCATCTTCTTGTTCTTCGCTTTCATCACTGTCATCATCTGCAGGAACATTTGCTCTTCGAATAAACTTATACATTCTCCGCTCATTGCACCAAAGATATCCCATCATAGACATAGTTTTTGTGCTGAACTCTTTGTCAGATGAGATGGAAGTGTACGGGAAAGACGGATGATTAACGTTGGCTGCAGTCAGGACCTCTTGAATGAAGGATCCGTAGGCAAGAGCCGTTCCTCGTCCGGAGTCACGTAGCCCAAACATTCTACTGGCAATGTAGTACGGCCAGTTGATTTTTATCTTATTTTTCAGAATGTAAATCAGATGAACCTCGGCCGGTTCGACTCTGGAGAGCCCGCCCTTCTTTGGTCGTAGGATTCATGAGACAACCCACTGAAGAATCCTTTCTCCGGCTTTCAGCTTGCCGGCAGTGACAGTTCGTGGGAACGCGTCACTGTTCACAAACTGATCAGTATAGGGTCGTTTCAGCATGTTATTCAATGCACTCTTAAACTCATAGCCATCTATGTGGTGAGAGTCAGTTACCTCAGGTAGAGGGTTTCCAGCATCATCAACAGACATATCAAAATATTGGTTCCAGATATTTGATTTAAGCGGTACCTTTTTCGGACCAATTCTAGAGTGAAACTTGTGCCCGCGAAAGTTGTCATGAAGGCCGGCATAGAACACTCGAACAAGGTCTTCACTGTATTTGGTATTACATTCCAAGAAGTTGATAAAGCCCTGATGCTGCAGCAGAGCCAGGACTTCAGGAAGGTGCATGCGGTCAGCGGTAAGTTTGTAGAACGCATGTTGTTGCACAACGCCTCTTTTGCTGATGTCTCTATTGAAGACTTCGACGCGAGCGGGTGGAACGAGTGATACAGCAGATATGGGTAGAGATGCAGCGGATGATTCTCGGGATCTCTTGCCGAAAGGTCTGCGTGATGAGGAAGCCATTTGAGCAAGTTTGAAATAGAGTGTTTGGGTATAGAGAGAAGGTTTAAGAAGGGTTTTGAGAGTGATTCTGCTAGGTAGAGGTTTCTCCCAATTTATAGTGGAAAGGTTAGGGTTTTGGGAAGATGGAAGATCAAGGAACAATAGCCACTAGGTAGATGCAAGTTACAAAGTAGTGGGTAGTTTGAAAGGTGATGGAATGTAAATGCACACTTAATGATGATTTTTGAATGGGAATGCATGAAAAACGATTTAAATTTTTCTGCAGAAAAACGAAATTTTCGAGCGATGCGTCGACCATAGCCCTGTATGCGTCGACGCATACTGTTTGGTTTTTGAGAAAATGCAGAAATTATTTTAGCTTGCGTCGACCATAGCCCTGCTGCGGTCGACTCATACAGTCCAAATTTCAATTTTTCACTATTTGCCACATGCGATGACAGGTTTGATGCATAATTAACACATCATACAGCAATAAACATCCAAAGAGAGAGATCATATATATATATATATATAAACAACATCATTATGAGATATAACTATTGTAGTCATGAGATTTTGCAGAGAGAGAAAGAGAGGAACAGTATCACCTTAATGCCGGAGTGACTTAGTGAACGGTAGAATTGTGCTTACAACAACATAGATTTGTTAGAAGTACAGGATTAAAGTCTTATATGGAATAAGGTAAAACAGCAGACTATAGTGCCCGTTCCGAAATATCGAGAATGCCAAGTTCTCGGCGGATATGAAAGAAAGGTTCAGTGGCTAGCGGCTTTGTGAAAATGTCCGCTAGTTGATTTTCAGTATTGACATGTTCAAACACAATGTCACCTTTCTCTACATGATCCCGAAGAAAGTGGTGTCGTATTTCGATATGTTTGGTGCGAGAATGTAGCACAGGATTCTTGGTTAGGTTAATGGCACTTGTATTGTCACAAAAAATGGGAATCCGTTCAAGTTTGAGGTTAAAATCCAATAGTTGTTGCTTAATCCATAGGATTTGGGCACAACAACTACCGGCGGCAACGTATTCCGCTTCGGCGGTTGACAACGCAACAGAAACCTGTTTCTTGCTATGCCAACTGACCAAAGAGTTTGAAAATAAGTGACAAGTGCCACTGGTGCTCTTCCTATCCGATTTGCAACCGGCAAAGTCGGAATCGGAAAAACCTACCAATGAACAATCATTACCTTTGGAATACCATAGTCCATACTTCGGAGTACCGGATAGGTATCAAAGTATTCGTTTGACGGATTTTAAATGGGATTCCTTGGGACATGATTGATATCTTGCGCACATGCATACGCTAAACATAATATCGGGACGAGAAGCAGTAAGGTAAAGGAGTGAACCAATCATACCTCTATACCGTTTTACATCTACTTCCTTACCGTCTTCATCTTTGTTCAAGTTTGTACACGTAGGCATGGGGGTGTCTATGGCCTTAGCTTTTGCCATGTCAAATCTCTTGATAAGGTCCAAACAGTACTTTGTCTGGCTCACGAAAGTTCCTTCTTTGAGTTGTTTGATTTGCAGACCGAGAAAGTATGTGAGCTCCCCCATCATACTCATCTCGAATTCGCCCTGCATAAGGTCAGAAAACTCTCTCACAAGATTCATGTTAGTAGATCCAAATATGATATCATCTACATAAATTTGCACTAATATCAAGTGCTTTCCTTGATGTTTAATGAAGAGGGTTGTGTCAACCTTTCCTCTTGAGTATTTTTGATCGAGTAAGAATTTGCTTAGTCTCTCATACCAAGCTCTAGGAGCTTGTTTGAGGCCATACAAAGCTCTTTTTAGTTTATAAACATGATCAGGATACTCATAGGATTCGAAACCCGGAGGTTGTGCGACATAAACCTCTTCATTTATGTGACCGTTAAGGAACGCACTCTTGACATCCATTTGGAATAGCTTAAAGTCTTTCGCACAAGCGAAAGCAAGGAGAAGGCGTATAGCCTCGAGTCGGGCAACCGGCGCATAAGTTTCCTCATAGTCGATGCCTTCCTCTTGGTTATACCCTTGCGCGACTAAACGCGCCTTATTACGGGTTATTACCCCGTTTTCGTCCAGCTTGTTCCTAAACACCCATCGGGTGCCGATTACTCGATGATCTCGCGGAGGAGGGACGAGGTCCCAAACCTCATTTCTGGTGAATTGATTAAGTTCCTCCTGCATTGATAAAAACCAGTGTTCATCGAGTAGGGCTTCTTTAGGGTTTTTAGGTTCCATCTGCGAAACGAAAGCGAAGTGATAACAGAAGTTACTTAGCTTAGATCGAGTTGTTACACCCTTTGAGATGTCCCCGAGAATGTTGTCTATTGGATGGTCTTTGGAAGACTTCCAAGCTTGAGGAAGATCATCGTTTGAAGGCGGATGAACTACCTCGGTTTCCTCATGGTGTACATCTTTGTCCTCCTCAATTTTGACTATGTCGGGTTGATCAATCCCCAGCTCGCCACCTTTGAGTATGTCTTCAGTAGATGTACCTGCACCATGAAAAACACTACCCTTTCCGACATTTCTCGGATTGGATTCATCAAAAGTGACATGTACAGACTCTTCTACAGTAAGTAATCGCTTGTTGTATATTCTATATGCTTTGCTAGATTGAGAGTATCCGAGGAAGATACCTTCGTCGGCCTTGGAATCGAATTTCCCTAAGTTTTCCTTTCCATTGTTCAATACAAAACATTTGCAACCAAAGACATGTAAGTGAGAAACATTTGGCTTTCGTCCTTTTAAAAGTTCATACGGTGTTTTGTTTAGAATGGGGCGAATGAGCACCCTATTCAGAACGTAACAAGCCGTACTAATGGCGTCAGCCCAAAAATATTTTGGTAAGCCACTTTCATTGATCATTGTTCTTCCCAATTCTTCCAAAATTCGATTTTTACGCTCCACAACCCCATTTTGTTGAGGAGTACGTGGAGCGGAGAAGTGATGATCAATACCATGGTTACCGCAATATTCTTCAAATAAGTGATTTTCAAACTCACCTCCATGATCGCTTCTAATTGCAACAATGTTTGTATTTAGTTTATTTTGGGAAAGCTTAGCAAATCGTTCAAAAGCGGCGAATGTGTCACTCTTACTTACTAAGAAAATAGTCCAACAAAATCGAGAAAAGTCGTCCACTATTACGAAACCGTAATAGTTTCCTCCTAGACTTTTAATCCTAGATGGCCCAAATAAATCCATATGGAGAAGCTCGAGAGGTCTCGTTGTTGAAACGATATTTTTTGATTTAAAAGAGATCCTCGTTTGCTTCCCCTTTTGACAAGCATCACAAAGGTGATCCTTGGTGAACTTAATTTTGGGGAGACCTAGGACTAGATCTTTTGAGACTACTTTGTTAAGTAAGTCAAAGTTAACATGTGCTAAACGCCTATGCCATAACCATGAATCTTCACTCATTGTTACAAGGCATTTATCACTTGTTAACGATACTTCATTTAAGTCAAGCATATAGACATTGTTCACACGAAGACCATTAAACATACTCTTCTTATCATCATTATGTACAATTTTGTAACAATCTTTTGAAAATGATACATTGTATCCTTTGTCACATAATTGACTGATGCTAAGTAGATTGTGTTTAAGACCTTCGACAAGCAAAACATCAGAAATAGTAGTAGAGGAGGGATTACCTACACTACCTTTCCCAAGTATTGCTCCACGGTTGTTGTCACCATAAGTTACATATCCCTTCTTCTTAGCCACAAAGTCAATGAAGAGAGATATGTCACCTGACATGTGCCTTGAGCATCCACTGTCGAGAACCCATCTTCTCTCGGTAGTCTCGAGGCATTGTACCTGTGACAAGATAATTAACAAGAGAAGGTACCCAATTGCTTATTGGGTCCTGAGTGGTGAGGAACGAAATGGTTGCATTTGGGCATCCATTGATAAATGCCTTTAGGAACTAAAAACCTCCTAAATCTACATTTAGCAATGGAATGGCCTTTCTTGCAACAATAGAGATAAGAGAAATTTACATTTGGATTGCTTTTGCTATCTTCATCCTTTATAACATATTTATATTTTTGATATGGATTAACCATACTTTTTCGAAAATTTGATTTGTCGATAGCAAAAGTAATCTTGGGCTCAAGAGCCTTTTCAAGTTTGGCTTTTAGGTTTCTTACTTCACCTTGCCAAATGTAACAAGTATCACACCCAAAGTTCATCATTCTACTTTTAAGGTCCTCATAACTTGTTTTTGTGCTTTCCACTATAGAAGCTTTAAGTGCCTCAAGTTTCCGTTCGGATTCTTGAATTTTATGTTCCAAATGAAAAAAAAAATTCTTATTTGAGGCAAGCCTTTTAAAGGCCTCTTTCGCTTCATAGTGTAAAGTATCAAAAGTAGTTTGCAATTCATGATGAGACATACTAGAGGATTTTTCATATTTAGCATGTCGTACCTGTTTCTTTTTGTTCTTTTGATGAGCAGAAAGACATAGATTTGCATTTTCATCTTCATCACTAGAACTTTCATCATCGGAGGAGTCGCTATCGCTTTCCCAAGCTATGTATGCTCTCCTTGGCTTTGATGGTTTCTTGTGTGATTTGTATGAATCTTTTTCTTTTGTCTTTTTGTTCATCGGACAGTCCGGTTTGTAGTGACCCGGCTTTCCACACTTATAGCACGACCCTCTAGTTGTTTTTCCTTTTGAGTCATCATTTTTAGAGAACCTAGATTGCTTCCGGAAGTTTACCAAGTTCTTCTCGGAATGTTGGATGCCGTTCTTTCTCACGTAACGGTTGTAGCGTTTGACGAACAGCCCCATATCTTCACTCTTGTCCTCTTCTTCTTCGTCACTCGATGAATAATCACTTTGCTCTTTTGCTTGAGACTTTGAGGAGGAAGTCTTTAGAGCTATTGATTTCTTTTCACTCACCTTTGCTTTGTCTTTCTTATCTTTCTTTTCGTGTTGTTCCAGGATTAAGAGAACTTGTTCGTGCTCTTGTAGTTTACCGAACAATGTTGTCAAGTCCAATGTGGTAAGATCATTTGCCTCTTTGATGGCGGTCACTTTCGGCTGCCATTCCCTGTTAAGACATCTTAAGATCTTATTAGTAGCAATATCATTGGAAACAGGCCTACCAAGTGAATGTAATCGATTGATGAGATGAGTGAATCTCTTTTGCATGTCAGCAATGGTTTCCCCTTGCTCCATGAAGAAGAGATCAAACTCTTGTGTTAGTGTATTGATTCTAGCCAATTTAACATCATTCGTCCCCTCATGGGCAATTTGTAGTGAATCCCACATAGCCTTAGCAGTAGGACAATGGGATACACGATAGTATTCATCTATGCCTAATGAGGAGATTAGGATATTTTTGGCTTTCCAATCATAATTGTATTTCTTTTCATCATCATCGGTCCATTGTGCTTCGGGCTTAGGCACCACTTCGTTGTTCTCATTGGTCATGGTTATTTGAATTGGACCATTGAGAATAACATTCCATATTTTTCTATCTATGGAATTTATGTGCACCCGCATACAGTCTTTCCAATAACTATAATTTTCACCATTGAAAATGGGAGCTCTATTGTAAGCCCCTTTAGGTTCGTTAGCCATTTTCTATCAACGTTGTATTTTGAAGCACGGAGTGAACCGGAGCTCCTGATACCACTTGTTAGACTATGGCACGGATCTAAAAGGGGGGGTTGAATAGATCCCAATTAAAAACTTGAGTCGGCGCTACCAATTTAAAAGAAAATTGGTTTTAAAAATTGTTTTAAGTGCGGAAGCAGCCGAGGAAAATTTTAGTCTAAAACGAACCGTTATTGGAAAACCGGATATGCGTTAAGCTTATGGATTAGAGATAAAATGAAATACAAATCACTACACTATTTGCACACTCAATGATATATTTCACTAACTAGCAAGCCTAGTTCCAATGATCCAAAATACCAAATTAAACTGGATGCAAACTTAAGACAACTTTGGCTTATGCAAATTAACAAACATTTGGTGTGCATACACTCCAAGAGATATTTGAGTTGAGTAAGTAATTCAAATTTATCTAGTACAATATACTATTGTACTTTGTATTCAAACAACAGTTTTAATTTCTTACTCAACTTATATCAACGTTTGGTAAAATTGCTTAAACTAAAATCACTTAATTTTTAAGCTGAAAAGCACTTATGCAGAAAATTAAAGAAGACAGAGATTTGATGAGGCAGTTCCCCCGCCGTCCTCGCTTCGGGGTACGTCTGCCCTCAATTCTAAAAATAGAATTGAGATGATTAATTAGATATCACCTGTGAAATTTAATCGTTTATACAAGGATTGCAAAGCATGTAAACAACAGAACTTCCAATGTGTTGAATGATGCTTCCTATCCTTGCTCCTTGATTCAAGATGAATCAAGACCTTCGATCGTTGTTGCTAGACCTCCGATTCCAGCCCCTTTGTTGAAGAATCTTCCGTTCTTCAAACCCTCGGCCCGGCTGATCTCAAACACAACGAGTCGAACCCGAATCCTTCACTTCAATGCCACCGAATCCGCTACTAGACTGATGAAGACTTCCTCTTCTCAATCACCTTCGCTCGGCTGAATATTGATGAAGCGATTCGTCCAAAAACCCCCAAACACAAACCCGTATTGGAGGACAAAACCCTAACGGTTTTATTCAAGAAAGAACCTGCCACAAGCTTCAACCCGAACTGGATTCTTCGATCACAGCTTCGAACCTTATCACCTTTACTCGATCACGAACCACATCAAAAGTAATTGTTTGCAGATGATGAGTTATGAAATGTTGAAGATGAAGATGATGAGTCTTGGACACCTTTTTCACTCTTTCTTGTTTCCTTGAACACTTGAACTCAAATTAGCAAATGTTGGTTAATAAAAGTGTTTTAACTTCTATATATAGTAACTGACAAAACCAATTAAAAATAACAGAATTTCAAACAGTGGAAATAACTCAGAAAACTGAGTTTACGCACGAGCGGTCGACCATAGGTCGGCGTGCGCTGAGCCGTGAGTGATGCGCCGACCCCTATGGTCGACCCATGGTTCCATGCGCTGACCCAGGATAGCATCATTATGCTATGCGCTGACTTCTGGTCGACTCAAGGGATTTTTGCGCTAACCCGTGAGTTATGCGCCGACCCTTATGGTCGACGCAAAGAAGCATGCGCTGACCAATCTCAGTTTTGCTGAGCTTTGCGATGACCCGTGAGCTTTGAGCTGACCTCTATGGTCGACTCAAGGCCTTCAAATCTGCATAAGACTGTGTTTTGTGATTTTCATGCATTTCGTCATGATCACACTTTGTCCACATATGTTTTTGATCATTATAATAGGTTTAGACAAACGTAGAAAAGGATATGGTGGGTAATGTGTTTCATTTGTTTGTAGACGTGCATGATGGTCTTTTGTCATCATCGAAACTTGCGATTGTATGTTGTCTGACTCTTTGTCTTTACAATTTGGTCCATCAAGAACAAGAAGCTTTGGAGGTAATGTATATGCTTTAGTTATTGTTGATGATTGTCGCATCCGCGAAAAAACAACCGGCGGGCTGAAACAAAAACAACACAGAGCCGCCACTGCACGTTATTTATCCCAAGATAGGGAAAGGAAACGCTCAGAGAAACCTGGAAAAAGCATGGTCTCGCGACCAAAGAGAAAGGGTAAGGGAGTCGGTTACGCGAGGGGAAGGTATTAGCACCCCTCACGTCCGTCGTACTCGACGGGATCCACGTTCTAAGAAAAGAAAAGGTTGCTAAAACACCACACACACACACGCACCGAAGACAACACAGGTGGGGTTAAGAGGAAGAGAGCTCGATAGGACGTCGCATCCTATGCCTACGTATCTCGTCTGGAACGAGAATCAGAGCTGCCGTAGTTCGGCTCACGCACGCCAAACAAGCAAACACAAACACAGGCAAACTGGGAGCCTGAATGCCAATCACTGGACTTACATCAGCATCCGAACCAAAACACACACAAAAAGGCAAACGTGGAGCCCGACCGCCAATCACTGGACTTACATCGGCATCCGAACCAAAACACACGCACACTGGAACCCGAATGCCACTCGATGGACTTACATCAGCTTCCAAGCACACAACAACCAACAAGTTAATAGGGAGTCGGGAACTCGAGCCTATAACTGTCAAGCACACACACAAAAAAGAAAAAAGTGCCCGGAGAGACCTCGCGCGGTCTCCTGCCTACATACCTCGTCTGGAACGAGGATCAGGGCGATGTAGTTCCCCTGAAAGGGAAAGAAATTCTAGCCAGAAACCAAGGGGAGACACGCTACCAGGGAGCTGTACTCGAGCCTAGTGTTATCATGCATCATTGCCCTATGTTGTGGTTTCTACCTACTTGCGCAACAGCAAGCTAATCCTATCCAGGAAAACAAGCATGCAAGCATCAACAGATCAAAACAAGCATTTCAAGCAAGTATTCACAAAGCACACACTATATCCAGTCAAGTGAGGCTCAAACAAGGGTGGACTGCCGAGGCAAGTCATCTGTACATGGGTAGTATTCGCTCTTAACCTTGCCATTGCGGGGCTAAGGTGAAGCAGATGAAAGGTGAGTGAAGATTAGACTTCACGGCTCTTATCCCTGACCAGGGAGAGCTTCAGACAAAGGAGCGTGGGTCCAGAATGGAGGGACCCTTCTACGCTCAAGACTCTGACTCGATTGTGCAACAACACAAGATCTTGGGTTTGTATCCCAATGCATCAACACACAGCCGTGTGAGCAGAGGGACGACTCAACAGAATAGCGGGGGATAGATTGCATATCCCTATGATCCGCCAATTTCCTCATAGAGGTCTTTACCTGCTTGGCACAAATGTAAACAACCACAAACATCGCCTCTTAAGGAGGACTTCAGACAGTTGCCTGGCCAAGTAACAGGCCAGGTCTTCCAGACTACATGAAGACAAGAGAGTCTACCTCAACTGGTTTAAAAACCAAGCAACAGCAAGCAAGTTCTTAAAGAACTGTAAGCGACTAAATGTACCTGAAATCAATCAAGTATCATCAGTACTCAGACAAACCAACAATGAACAGCAAAAGTCAATCTATACAGACAACACAAGTTAATGCACATAAGTGCAAGCTATAATCCCAAGCTCAAGCTTTAATCCCTACAACACAAAGTCAAGTTAGTTCATAAACATCAACCAAACTCAATTCAAATTGCCTTGAAGCAATCTCCTTAAGCATTGTGCATTTCATCCTGAAAATCCAAACCAAATGTGAGAAACTAGACCACTAGGCCAAGCCTAGGGTCCAAAGGGGATAAAAAAAATCTAAACAGCAAGTGCAATTCAACCAAAATCACATTCAAACAAATTATAAGCAAATGCAATTGGTCCCATGCTCATACCATTCACCATTATCATTTTATGCACAATTTAACATCAATCATGTAATTTGCAACCTCAAATGACCAAACAGAACTATCTCACTCAAATCCATACCAAAACAATTCAATTAATTCCACAAAAATTCACACCTAAACAGGACACATTCAATGTATAGCATGTCAATTTTCAGCTCAATTGGACAAAAGAAAGTAGGTCAATGAAAATCAAGAAGTCCAGACACAATTATACAAGCCAATTCAAGATATCCACACAAGCATCAACTTCAATAATTCATAAAACAGTGACAACATATTAGAAATGAATGGGATCAAAACCATGGTGTCCTATATTGTGTCTAGAATGCTCATGTCAAATTTCATCTTCATCCAATACCATATGAGAATTTCACAAGCATAATGCCAACATGTGTCACACAAGGTTACCAAATGAGCATACAGAGAAGAAAATTATCAATCAATTAGAAAACTCCATCAAAAATTCCAGCAAAAATCACATGTAATCTTGACATATCAATGATCATTCATGCAAAAAATTGGAGCAATCAAACATTTCTAGGCCAGACAAATAAAATCATGAAGATGACCTAGCTTGGTGTGACACAAATTGTCACACCTTACTTCAAAAAATCATATCTCCATCACCAAGTATTCAAAAATCACAAACTCTACATGGAAATCACCATCAACATGTCCAAAATAAGCACAAAAATTTTCATTCATTTCTTTAAAGGTATGAGTATTTCATGATAGATTTGGCAAAACATACAAAATATGACACATGAACAAAATCAATAGGCCAATTAAATTTCCACACGTGCAAAAATTTCACAAAAATCATCATAAAATTCTACACATTATCATGAGCATGGCACAAAAAATTTCACAAAAATTGGATGAAAAATGAAGCCTATAGGAATTTTTGAAGTTCTTGTATCAAATGAAAATAACAAAAGAAAAAAGAAATGAAATAATAAATAATTAAAATGGAGCAGTGGCAATTGCGTAATTCCTGGGACGAACGCCAAAACGGCGTCGTTTGGTTAAGTGAGAAAGAAATGTTTCTATTGGCTATTGAGCGCGGCAAACAGCTAATTCAAACAGCAAGGCAAAAACATGGATCAAACACCACTATTTCATCGTTCTTCACCAACACTTTTCCAGAAAATGCAGCAACATCAAACATCAACCAAAATCAACAAGCATATATCCATTGGAACCGTATGAGCATGTAGATCATGAATATGTGATCAATTCAACCTAATTCTTAACGTATCTTCCGGATCGATCAAAAAACGAAATGACATCCAAACTTTGAATCGAAATATCTTCTTCTACAGTTAATCATTCCAAAAACTAAGAGCATCATGTTGTTCTACGTTGCATGAACTATAATAAGCATATAACAATTGAAGCAATGGTGATGTTCGAGTTTCGGTACCTTGAATGAAGACAGTGATGTTCTTGATGCTTTTCGCTCCAATCGTCCAAAACAGATCAAGAAGAAGGTTGAGGAAGTTGAATGCCACGCTTAGCTTAGCTCAATGTTGATCCAAGTGGAAGAAATCTCAAATCACCATTGTTGAACACCACATGAACAGTTGCGATTTGGACATTGTTAGCAGTGGAGATGTCAAAACAGATGGAGATCTTGATCCAAGGAAGATGAAGCAACAAGAATTTCTCACTTTGGTGGAGAATTGATGAAGATTTGGTCAAAAAAGTTTGGATGAAGATTGATGGATTTTGGTGAATTGGAGGGAAAGTTTGTTATGAATTCTTGAGAATTGTGATTATGTGTGCAATTCAGTTACAATTAACACTTTATACTTCAGCTTAATCACCTTCTAATCACCAATTAACCAAAAATGAAATAATTAGCATAATGCCATTTTTCAATGCAAGGGCAAAAATGACTTTTCACATTAGGGCACATGACAGCAATGTGACAGCTCAGACACCTTCTAATTATCATTTGGAATGTGTTGGCTTTGGTCTCATGTTGATTGGCCTTGTACAATTCATTTTCACTATGCTATGCCAAAATTGCATTTTAAGTGCAAGTTCAAAAGTAGCCTAGCCAAATATTGCATCTTGAAAACTCATGACAGTTCAAACCACTTCTAATTTGCATTTGTGATGTGTTGCAAAAACTCCCATTCCAAAATTCCAATTATTTCTCAAGTTGGACCATTTTGCCCTTGGATTTTAATTAGTGCACTTGAAAATTGACCTTTTGCATTGACCATTTTTGATGAACTTTGATTATGCACCATGAAAGTACATGTTAAATGGAGTTTGCTCATAAAAAGATCACTCATTTTGGACACTCCATGTGAAAGTTATGCCACTTTGATTATGGGTCTTTTTTGAAATTGAATGGACCATAACTTGCCAACCATACATGGGAATTTCAAGTTCTTGGACTTTTTGGAAAGGTGAGACCAAGATCTACAACTTTTATGTTGAACAAATTTTCATTTGAAGCTTTTTTGGACATGTAATTTTATGGTAAAAAACTTTCCATTTTTGGAAACTTCCATTACAAGTCACTTTCTATTTTTGGCAATTTTCTGTCTGACTTGATTTTCTTCATTCTTAAGCTTTGCATTGTCAAATAACACTTGTTCCAACATGAATGAAGTGTATCCAACTCAATTCCACCTCCAAATCCCTAAAATCAAGCACAGTTGACTACAGTTGACTTTTTCAACTGATAGATGAATTTGGCAATGCACTGATCAGTCTGAGCCCCAATTTTCTGATGAAATGGCTCAATGATGAAACCCTAGCCTCAATAAGCTCCATAAAACCATGGAATGATCCTCATATCCATCACAGACCCCATCTCCTAGCTATGCCCTGATTGGCCCAATGCAACTGATTAGGGTTGACCAGTGGTCAAAACCCTAATCTCAAGGAATATGCTCCAACACTTGATGATGACAAACCATGATGATAATGATGAATCATTTCAAACAAGATAATGACCAATCCCCCTTGAGAACCACAAAACCCTAATTTGGACCTCCACATCCTCAGATGATTAATGACCAGTCCAATGAAACCCTAGCTTGCACCATGACCTCCTATCTCCTGATCAAGACTTGGGAGGATGACTTGCACAACGTAACCACATGATATGCAATATGCAATGCCTAATGACCTAGAAATGCAATGTAATATGTTAAGCTAGTCCCAAGAGAAGAGGGCAAATTTTGAGGTGTTACAGCTGCCCCTATTCAATCCACTGTGAACCTGTCGATATGAATAGCCTCGGCTTTCAGATGATCAGGATGAAGAGTGATTGAATACCAAGAACAGACGAACAATTTGCACTCTGATGGGAAAATAATTAACAACGCCTGTCAGAATCGGCGAAGAACAATCTTGAAACCAAAACGTCGACCTGGATACCAAAATAAATGGTAACACAGGGATAACCATGGTTTAAACACCACATCCGCTCGGGATTATTATTCTCTTTTTTTTTTATGCTTTTCTTGAACCCCGAAATTTTTCTCTTCTTTTTTCATTTTCTTGAACCCCGAAATTTTTCTCTTCTTTTTTTCATTTTCTTGAACCCCGAAATTTTTCTCTTCTTTTTTTCATTTTCTTGAACCCCGAAATTTTTCTTTCGCAAATGATCCTCGGATCTCCGCAGTTGAACCCCACTCTCCTGTTTGCCAAAATAATGAACCCCATTCTCCAGTTTGAACCCCAGTCGCCTGACGATAACTTGCGATCGCCATTGTGAACCCCGTTCTCCAGAAAATGCCGCAACATCTCCCTTTCTCCATTTGAACCCCGTCTCCAGAAAATGCCTCAACATTTCCTTTTCTCCATTTGAACCCCGTCTCCAGAAAATGCCTCAACATTTCCTTTTCTCCATTTGAACCCCGTCTCCAGAAAATGCCTCAACATCTTCTTTTCTCCGTGATAATTCTGCTGGCAATGCCGGAAATAACACCAAACCACTCTGAGGGCGACATGTCAGAGGGTATACCTTCACTAAGGAAGGTAACATGTGTATCTCTTCCTCAGAAGACACCTATAACGACCTCCATTGGCCTCAGCCCGAGTCTAAGGTGACACATGAACAGAAGATAATCCTAAGGACCTCATCCCGGATATAATCTTCAACTCCAACCTTCATTTGAACCCCAGAAAAATGCCTCAGCATCTCCTTTTCTCCGATTGAACCCCGATCTCCAGAAAATATCGCAACATTTCCTCTTCTCCGATTGAACCCCAGAATCGCGCTGATCGCGCAACGTCCTCTGATTTTATTTCCATCTCTGTCCGACGGAAACATTTCCTCCAGTATCGCACTACTGGGGAACATTGCTGATCTGACGTCCTGATGCTAAACTCCTCGGAGTAACATCTGCACCTTCTGGCGAACCCAAACTTCAAGCTGTAACCACGGCTCGAATCGCGCTGATCGCGTAACCTCTCCATCTCTGTCCGACGGAAAAACTCCTCCAGTATCGTACTACTGGGGAAAATCCTTGATTAAAGCACGAGGCTAAACTCCTCGGAGTAACCCCTTCACTGTCTGATAAAACCACCTCTCAAACGGTAACCACGGCTTGAGACTAGCTTATGCGTGCAATATGATGCATGATTGATTTTTTCTGCGTAATGCTCCATAATTATGGAAATGCTACGCGATTTATTATTTTTCTATGCAACATGCTATGCTATTTTTTCATGATGAATGCATAAAAAGTATCCCCCTCAAGGGACTCTTCTGGGAAGCACGAGACACTCTGCTGAGGAACTCGACAATACTCCGATCTCCACCCTGCTGGGGAATAGCACTGCTGCTGGAAAAAGGCAACCCTTGCTGGGGAAGAACCTCCTTTGCACCCAATCCGCTCTGGAATTGCTGGGGAATAAGAACCACCAACACTCTGTGGGGATACCTCGATCTTTGACTTGCTAGGGAGTTAGTCCTCCAATTCTGCTTCTACTTGGAGAACCCTCACAGATACCCGTCGACTTCACTGGGGAAATGCTCACAGATAGCTCCGCTGAGAAACAACAACCTCCAGGACTGTCGACTGGGGAAGCATTGATCTGAAACCTGCTGGGGATAACCATCCTGACCCTGCTAGGGGAAACGGATGCTACTCCGCTGGGGATAACCCATGCAATCCACATGCAGGATACACTCAGCTGGGGATGCAGATATCCGACTGCTACAGAAACTCGTCCAATCCACTGGTAGAATGGACACTGCTGGAGATATATTTCATTGAAACCCGCTCCACTCGGGGAATAGCAACCTTCAAGCCTGGCTGCTGAGGAAACATTGTTTTAAACCCGCCGGGGATAACCATCTCGACTCGGCTAGGGGAACCATATACCTTGGATCTGCTGGGAAGTTGGTCCTCCAATTTTGCTTGGGGACTTAGCTGGGAAAAATGAGAAAAGTTGGTACAGACACCCGTCGACTCGTCGAACCACGGTATCCACCTCCCAATCTCGTATCAGCTTTCCACTTTTGAGAACTCCCAGACTCGTCTGGACCTTTTCTGCTCCATCATCTTGTATTCCCAATCGCTTCGCGCTCGACGAAGAACAAACCCCTGGGACTTATACAGAAATTTCAATTTTCCGACTTTGAAGAGTCTTCTTGATTAATACCAAGGATCGTCGTACGTCTCAGCGTCCCTTCGCCATCCCTTCATACATTCGTCCCTGATCGGACTCCCTGGGGATTTTTTCGTCAAAGACTTCCACCTCACAACCTGCAAGTGAGTGAAAATACCTAACAGTTCCTGCAAAACAGATCGTTAGATAAAACCGTGCCCCAGGCGTGTCAAGATTTCAACACTTGGGTCACACAACCTTCCGAATAAGATTTCAAGCTTTCAATCTTATAAGCATGCATTGGAAGGGACCTGTATGTCTTAAAATGCAAGATTCTTTATCAAAAATAATTGGATGTTTTTGCAATCAAAGCGGTAATGAAAAACAAAAACAAAATTATTTGACTGAATATGCATTATTGATTGAAAAAGTGTGGCTCAAATTGAGCAATACAAAGGAAGCAATTCCTGAAAAGAGGTAATCGCGCACAAAAGGAAAAATCTATCCTAATGGCAATGTGAAACCCGTGATCTCATCGAGTTCCAACTCGGTTACACCCCATATGTCCTCAGACTCTCCGTGCTTTCTGCCTTCTGAACAAGACGATTCCGATTGATCCCTACCGGGTATTATCCATGTGCCTTAACCAAAGCGCAAACGATCATGCTGGACGCAGTCATTCGTTTCAATCCCTCTTTTGCCTGGACCGCCCTTTCGGGTTTTCAGTCCACCGGGATACCCTTTTTTGCCCAAGTCGCCTTCTCAGGTTTTCGACTTGCCGGGTGTACATTTTTTCCTTTTATCCCTAATTTTTGCCCGAACCTTTCTTTCTGTTTTTGGTTCGCCGGGATGCCCTTTTTTGCCTGGACTATTTTATTCTTTTCGTCCAGCGGGTCAATTATACGAAGTATTTTTTAACTGCGTCCGCATTCACAGGGGATGGAAAATCCTCGCCATCCATGGTCGTCAGCAACAAGGCTCCACCAGAGAAAACCTTCTTGACCACGAATGGACCTTCATAATTCGGTGTCCATTTGCCCCTACGATCATTTTGAGGAGGAAGGATCCTTTTCAGCACCATATCACCCACGTGATATACCCGAGGTCGTACCTTCTTGTCAAAAGCACGCTTCATCCTTTGCTGGTATAACTGCCCATGACAGATGGCTGCTAGCCTCTTTTCCTCTATCAGGCTTAATTCTTCGTACCGGGTCCTTACCCATTCAGCCTCTTGCAATTTGACGTCCATCAGGACTCTTAAAGAGGGAATCTGGACCTCAACCGGTAACACAACCTCCATTCCATATACCAAAGAGAAAGGAGTTGCCCCAGTAGATGTACGCACCGACGTTCGATACCCATG
This sequence comes from Lathyrus oleraceus, assembly GCF_024323335.1. Taxonomy (NCBI): domain Eukaryota; kingdom Viridiplantae; phylum Streptophyta; class Magnoliopsida; order Fabales; family Fabaceae; genus Lathyrus; species Lathyrus oleraceus. The sequence goes on along the minus strand of NC_066583.1, from coordinate 503,776,301 downwards.
CAATGCAAACGGCAACATCTCATGCCAATCTTTGTAGGTTACGACCATTTTCTGCACAATCTTCTTTATATTCTTATTGGCTGCCTCAACCGCCCCATTCATCTTCGGACGATAGGGAGAAGAATTGTGATGCTCAATCTTGAATTCCCGACACAATTCTGCCATCATCTTATTATTCAAATTAGAACCATTATCAGTAATGATTCTCTCGGGAACCCCATATCTGCAAATGATGTCTCTCTTGAGAAATCTGGCAACGACCTGCTTCGTCACGTTCGTATAAGAGGTTGCTTCAACCCACTTGGTGAAGTAGTCAATAGCCACTAATATAAACCTGTGCCCATTCGAAGCTGTAGGCTCAATCTTTCCAATCATATCAATGCCCCACATAGCAAATGGCCATGGAGACGACATTAAGCTCAACGGATTTGGAGGCACGTGCACCTTATCAGCATAAATCTGGCATTTATGACACTTCCGCACGAAATTAAAACATTGGGCCTCCATTGTCATCCAGTAATAACCTGCCCTCAGCAGCTTCTTTACCATAGCATTCCCACTGGCATGGGTACCGAACGATCCCTCATGAACCTCTTTCATCAATTGGCTTGCTTCTCTATCATCAACACATCTGAGCAAAACCCAATCAAAATTTCTTTTGTACAAAACCCCATCCTTATTCAGGTAGAACACCATGGCCAACCTCCGCAGAGTCTTTCGGTCCTTCTTAGATGCTCCCTCAGGATACTCTTGAGTCTCTAAATAGCGCTTGATATCGTAATACCACGGCTTCTCATCATCAGACGCTGTATCAACAGCAAACACATAAGCCGGTCTATCCAGACGACCTACTTCAACACTGGGGAACTGATTCCACCACTGCACCTTAATCAAGGCGGCCAGAGTAGCCAAAGCATCTGCCAAAGGATTCTCCTCTCTGGGCACATGATGCATCTTCACCTTGGTGAAAAACGTCAACAATCTCCTCGTATAATCCCGATATGGAACTAAATGAGACTGATGCGTATACCATTTTCCGTTAACCTGATTTATCACCAGAGCTGAATCTCCATATATGACAAGGTTCTTGATCCTCAAATCAATCGCCTCCTCAATACCCAATATGCAAGCTTCATATTCAGCCACGTTGTTGGTGCACTCAAATGTTAGCCGGGCAGCAAAAGGAATATGGGATCCTTTCGGCGTAACCAAAACAGCACCAACACCGCTTCCATTCACGTTAACGGCCCCATCAAACATCAGAATCCATTCGGATTCAGGGTCAGGCCCCTCCTCCGGGATCGGTTCCTCGTAATCTTTCGATTTGAGAAACATGATGTCCTCATCAGGAAATTCAAACTTCATCGGTTGATAATCCTCAATGGGTTGCTGAGCGAGGTAATCAGACAATACACTCCCCTTGATTGCCTTCTGAGAGGTATACTGTATATCATATTCTGTCAAAATCATTTGCCACCTCGCAACCCGTCCGGTCAATGCTGGCTTCTCAAAAATGTACTTGATCGGGTCCATCTTGGAAATCAATAAAGTGGTATGAACCAGCATGTACTGCCTCAGTCGGCGAGCAGCCCAGACCAAAGCACAGCAAGTTTTCTCGAGCAGTGAATATCTTGTTTCACAGTCGGTAAACTTTTTGCTAAGGTAGTATATGGCATGCTCTTTTCGACCAGACTCGTCATGCTGTCCCAATACACACCCCATAGACCCCTCGAGGACTGTCATGTACAGAATTAACGGTCTTCCCTCCACAGGAGGCATCAGAATCGGAGGCTCCTGCAAGTACTCTTTTATCTTTTCAAATGCCGCTTGGCAATCATCATTCCACCTGACCGTTTGATCTTTTCTCAACAACTTGAAAATTGGTTCGCACGTGGCTGTTAGATGAGATATGAACCGTGAAATGTAGTTCAATCTACCTAAGAAACCACGAACCTCCTTCTCTGTTCTCGGTTCAGGCATTTCTTATTTTGTTTTTTCCTTTTTTTTTTTTTTAACAGGATCGACCTCGATTCCTCTCTTACAATGAACCCCAGCAGCTTACCGGCCCGCACTCTGATAGTGCACTTAATGAATTCAACCTCAGTTTGAATTGTCTCCATTGGTCCATTCAGCTTGGCCAGATCTACCAGATGCCCCTCTCCTATTTGGGACTTTGCTATCATGTCATAGCCATAGCATCGGATTTCATGATGAATCCTATCATGAAACAAAGTCACCATGGCTTTCTGATACAGGCATTGGCGTTCTGCTTCTTTAGAGGACAATCTTCTCTCCATGGCAGCTTATGCACAACGACACCGGTATCCAACCCTGGCATATCCTGACATGACCAGGTGAAGATATCCACAAGCTCTTTTAACAAGGCTACCATCCTGCTCTTGACTCGCCTCTGAAGCGGCCCCAGTTTTCACTTCCTTCCTGACCTCGGCGGTGCTTGGAATAACAATCTCAATCCGCTCCGCATGCGGCTGAATCACCTTCTCCTCTTGTTTTGACAACCTGGCTAATTCCAGCAGATCACAATCTTCTTCGCCTTCTTCTTCGGCATGATAGATCGGTTTGTCGAAGTCATATGAGGGGTAACCAAATCGTTATCAACGAGATCCGGAGAATTACCTTTTTTTTTTTTGAAGTTGGGACGAGACAAATCAAAAAAATGAAAAAATGAAAATAACCATTGCCATTTTTATTTGTTTTTAAACTGCAAAAATAAATGAAAAACAGGGAACACCGCTTTTTGACTGAAAAACATCCATTTATTAATGATGTAGAAATGTTGCAAAATGAAACATGAGATGGCCCTTACAATGAACCATTACGTGTCGGGCAACACATATGGCTTTCATGCAAATAAAACTGAAAACAAGAAATATTACTCTTCCGGACGAGTAACAGTGCTGATCCTTTTAAGCCTTCCAACTCCCTGGTGCGCACGGCTTTATCCAACCATTCCAGCTCGCAGTCACTGTCAGTCTCTTCACTTACCGCACAGACGCGATCTGAATCCTCAGCAATTGCACTCACCATCGCCTGACCATGTGCCGGCATGGGATTGGCATTCACGTTGGGAGATGGAGCAAAGTTGATTGCTTTAGAATCCACCAGGTCTTGGACTACGTGCTTAAAAGCTTTGCAGTCCTCTACACTGTGCCCGGGAGCACCCGAATGGAATTCACATTTGACATTCTCATCGAAATTGGCTGGCCTTTGATCAGGTCTCAAAGGTGCCAAAGTCCTCAACTGTACCAGCCCCAGATCCTTCAACTTCTTCAATAGTAAAGAGTATGTCACAGGCGGCCTGTCAAAATGCCGATCATTCATCCTCCCCCTGACTTGATATCCAGCCCTCTGAGGCCTCTGCTGGAATGGCTGACGCTGCTGTTGCGCAGGCTGATTGTCAGCAGGAATAGTCACCGCAGCAGTATGCTGGAAGTAACAATCCCTACTGGGTCCTCTTGGAGCGTAGACCGCACTGGTATCACCCTCATTTTTACGCTGACCGTTCCCGAAGGGCTTCTTCGATCCTAATGACGAAGCATTACCACCCTGGATTTTCCCGAGCTTCAACCAGCTTTCAATTCTCTCCCCAGCCACCACAATGTCGGCAAAATTTGTGACGGGACAACCCACCATCCTTTCAGCAAAAACCCCTTGCAGGGTACCCATGAAGAGATCAGACATCTCTCTGTCCACCAGTGGAGGTTGCACTCTGGCAGCCAACTCCCTCCACCTCTGAGCGTATTCTTTAAACCCCTCGTTATTCTTCTGAGACATACCCTGCAGCTGGGTACGACTCGGAGCCATATCAGCATTGAACTGATACTGTTTAAAGAACGCGTCACCAAGATCTTGCCAGCTCTTGATGTCAGAAGATTTCAGCTTGGTATACCATTCCAAGGATCCTCCAGACAGACTGTCTTGGAAGAAGTACATCCAAAGCTTTTGATCTGTAGTGTATGCAGAGATCTTGCGGACAAAGGCTTGCAGATGAGTCTCTGGGCAGGAACTCCCCTTATATTTATCAAATGAGGGCGCCTTAAATTTCTGTGGGATCACAATCCCCTCGACCAGCCCCATATTCGACATATTTACGACCCCGGGAGTGGCATAGCTTTCAAGAGCTCTGATCTTCTCAGCTAACAACTGGATCTCCTTATTCTGTGGTTGGGCACCGTACTGACCGAACGGTTCGTTATGCATTGAAAACTGATCAGCCTCCCTATCCTCTTCTCTGTCGTCCTCAACCCCGAAGAAAGGCGGGAACAGACTATCCTTCAGATTATGCCCCAGACCGGGCCCACCACCAGTAGCAGCACCAAGTCCACCAGCATTATTATTTACCATACCCACAATTGCTCTTTTTCCACCGTCTCTGGATCCACCCAGCCCCTGGTTGGAGACACCATCCAGGTTCACACCACTATTTGCAGCTGAGGCCCGCTCGAGCTTCTCAACTTTGTCAGCCAAAGCTTTCTGACCAACTGCAAACCCTTGCATGATGTTGATCAGCTCGGTCATCTTGTCCTTCAGCTCGAGAATATCCGTGTTTGGGAGATCCATCAATCTGGGAGTATTGCGTCTGGTGAAGTATCTGTGAGGACGGGTTGAGTGCAAAGGTACAACTCTACAAGCGCGAGCAATGATTCCTGCAAAACAGTAAACAGGTTAATATGCATGAATGCAACGTCTATCCATACGAGGAAGCTTCTGTCTTTCGATCCTGGTTTCATCGAGACGGATAAAAAATCGACAATAATATTCTGACATCCGGATGTCTCTCAACCAGATTCTCGATCCATAATACTCCCCATATGGCTAGACGTAGGTTTGGTGCAGATGAATGCAAAATGAGAACGATGCAGATGTATGAATGCAATGCACTGTGCCATCCTCCAAGTCATCTGATCAACCGTTGCTCTGAGTCACAGCCCTGATCTCTGAACCGATCACAACCATCTGAAGGAATATGTAACCACAAATCCACCTCAAGGGTTCCGAAATAAACGGAAGATACATCACCATCATCATCAAACAATCTCTGAACAGATACCCACAATCCTCTGAATCGGCCCGGGGAATCCTGAAATAAACGGACCCCCACTGATAAATAACTCGGCCCAGGGAATCCTGAAATAAACGGATCCCCACTGATAAATAACACGGACAGCACTCCGGCGTCACCGCAATACATGCCCATAAAACCAACTTATAAATATGACTCTGATCCACGGAACAAAAAAGTCACCATCTGAACATGCATCTGAAAGAATCACCCTCCCCTCACAGGTAAATTCTAATCAGGTCACCCTAAGGCGGATAATAGTCTCGACAATCGGGCAAAGATACTCAATGGGTTTGCCCTTTCGGGTGTGCCATTGTAGCTCTCCTGAGATCATCTAAACCAAAGATCTGGGAAACGATCGGTCACCAGAGTCAACAGCTCAGATGAAGTAACTCAACCAAAGTGAAATATTCCACAATGGAAAGCACTATCAAATGAACCTCGTCCGGCTTGTGGTATGTCACGTTGCAACATCATACTGATATAGCAAATGAGGAACGTGAGACCACACTAATCCTAGGTGTACACTCGGGTCTGGGTTTTAGCCCCACTCAGAACACCCACCCCAAAACAGAGGAACCACCTGCACAGAGGACGGCAACACGATAGTATGATGCATGCAAATATTTATGCAAATATACACAGTCAGAATAATAAATGCAATAAATAAACACAAGCAACCTAAACTATCCTAGAACGCTAGGAGAGACTCGCTTAGGGAAGATGGACCAGCACAGGTCAACATCCATCGTGCTCCCCAGCAGAGTCGCCAGCTGTCGCATCCGCGAAAAAACAACCGGCGAGCGCTGAATGCCAATCACTGGACTTACATCAGCATCCGAACCAAAACACACACAAAAAGGCAAACGTGGAGCCCGACCGCCAATCACTGGACTTACATCGGCATCCGAACCAAAACACACGCACACTGGAACCCGAATGCCACTCGATGGACTTACATCAGCTTCCAAGCACACAACAACCAACAAGTTAATAGGGAGTCGGGAACTCGAGCCTATAACTGTCAAGCACACACACAAAAAAGAAAAAAGTGCCCGGAGAGACCTCGCGCGGTCTCCTGCCTACATACCTCGTCTGGAACGAGGATCAGGGCGATGTAGTTCCCCTGAAAGGGAAAGAAATTCTAGCCAGAAACCAAGGGGAGACACGCTACCAGGGAGCTGTACTCGAGCCTAGTGTTATCATGCATCATTGCCCTATGTTGTGGTTTCTACCTACTTGCGCAACAGCAAGCTAATCCTATCCAGGAAAACAAGCATGCAAGCATCAACAGATCAAAACAAGCATTTCAAGCAAGTATTCACAAAGCACACACTATATCCAGTCAAGTGAGGCTCAAACAAGGGTGGACTGCCGAGGCAAGTCATCTGTACATGGGTAGTATTCGCTCTTAACCTTGCCATTGCGGGGCTAAGGTGAAGCAGATGAAAGGTGAGTGAAGATTAGACTTCACAGCTCTTATCCCTGACCAGGGAGAGCTTCAGACAAAGGAGCGTGGGTCCAGAATGGAGGGACCCTTCTACGCTCAAGACTCTGACTCGATTGTGCAACAACACAAGATCTTGGGTTTGTATCCCAATGCATCAACACACAGCCGTGTGAGCAGAGGGACGACTCAACAGAATAGCGGGGGATAGATTGCATATCCCTATGATCCGCCAATTTCCTCATAGAGGTCTTTACCTGCTTGGCACAAATGTAAACAACCACAAACATCGCCTCTTAAGGAGGACTTCAGACAGTTGCCTGGCCAAGTAACAGGCCAGGTCTTCCAGACTACATGAAGACAAGAGAGTCTACCTCAACTGGTTTAAAAACCAAGCAACAGCAAGCAAGTTCTTAAAGAACTGTAAGCGACTAAATGTACCTGAAATCAATCAAGTATCATCAGTACTCAGACAAACCAACAATGAACAGCAAAAGTCAATCTATACAGACAACACAAGTTAATGCACATAAGTGCAAGCTATAATCCCAAGCTCAAGCTTTAATCCCTACAACACAAAGTCAAGTTAGTTCATAAACATCAACCAAACTCAATTCAAATTGCCTTGAAGCAATCTCCTTAAGCATTGTGCATTTCATCCTGAAAATCCAAACCAAATGTGAGAAACTAGACCACTAGGCCAAGCCTAGGGTCCAAAGGGGATAAAAAAATCTAAACAGCAAGTGCAATTCAACCAAAATCACATTCAAACAAATTATAAGCAAATGCAATTGGTCCCATGCTCATACCATTCATCATTATCATTTTATGCACAATTTAACATCAATCATGTAATTTGCAACCTCAAATGACCAAACAGAACTATCTCACTCAAATCCATACCAAAACAATTCAATTAATTCCACAAAAATTCACACCTAAACAGGACACATTCAATGTATAGCATGTCAATTTTCAGCTCAATTGGACAAAAGAAAGTAGGTCAATGAAAATCAAGAAGTCCAGACACAATTATACAAGCCAATTCAAGATATCCACACAAGCATCAACTTCAATAATTCATAAAACAGTGACAACATATTAGAAATGAATGGGATCAAAACCATGGTGTCCTATATTGTGTCTAGAATGCTCATGTCAAATTTCATCTTCATCCAATACCATATGAGAATTTCACAAGCATAATGCCAACATGTGTCACACAAGGTTACCAAATGAGCATACAGAGAAGAAAATTATCAATCAATTAGAAAAATCCATCAAAAATTCCAGCAAAAATCACATGTAATCTTGACATATCAATGATCATTCATGCAAAAAATTGGAGCAATCAAACATTTCTAGGCCAGACAAATAAAATCATGAAGATGACCTAGCTTGGTGTGACACAAATTGTCACACCTTACTTCAAAAAATCATATCTCCATCACCAAGTATTCAAAAATCACAAACTCTACATGGAAATCACCATCAACATGTCCAAAATAAGCACAAAAATTTTCATTCATTTCTTTAAAGGTATGAGTATTTCATGATAGATTTGGCAAAACATACAAAATATGACACATGAACAAAATCAATAGGCCAATTAAATTTCCACACGTGCAAAAATTTCACAAAAATCATCATAAAATTCTACACATTATCATGAGCATGGCACAAAAAATTTCACAAAAATTGGATGAAAAATGAAGCCTATAGGAATTTTTGAAGTTCTTGTATCAAATGAAAATAACAAAAGAAAAAAGAAATGAAATAATAAATAATTAAAATGGAGCAGTGGCAATTGCGTAATTCCTGGGACGAACGCCAAAACGGCGTCGTTTGGTTAAGTGAGAAAGAAATGTTTCTATTGGCTATTGAGCGCGGCAAACAGCTAATTCAAACAGCAAGGCAAAAACATGGATCAAACACCACTATTTCATCGTTCTTCACCAACACTTTTCCAGAAAATGCAGCAACATCAAACATCAACCAAAATCAACAAGCATATATCCATTGGAACCGTATGAGCATGTAGATCATGAATATGTGATCAATTCAACCTAATTCTTAACGTATCTTCCGGATCGATCAAAAAACGAAATGACATCCAAACTTTGAATCGAAATATCTTCTTCTACAGTTAATCATTCCAAAAACTAAGAGCATCATGTTGTTCTACGTTGCATGAACTATAATAAGCATATAACAATTGAAGCAATGGTGATGTTCGAGTTTTGGTACCTTGAATGAAGACAGTGATGTTCTTGATGCTTTTCGCTCCAATCGTCCAAAACAGATCAAGAAGAAGGTTGAGGAAGTTGAATGCCACGCTTAGCTTAGCTCAATGTTGATCCAAGTGGAAGAAATCTCAAATCACCATTGTTGAACACCACATGAACAGTTGCGATTTGGACATTGTTAGCAGTGGAGATGTCAAAACAGATGGAGATCTTGATCCAAGGAAGATGAAGCAACAAGAATTTCTCACTTTGGTGGAGAATTGATGAAGATTTGGTCAAAAAAGTTTGGATGAAGATTGATGGATTTTGGTGAATTGGAGGGAAAGTTTGTTATGAATTCTTGAGAATTGTGATTATGTGTGCAATTCAGTTACAATTAACACTTTATACTTCAGCTTAATCACCTTCTAATCACCAATTAACCAAAAATGAAATAATTAGCATAATGCCATTTTTCAATGCAAGGGCAAAAATGACTTTTCACATTAGGGCACATGACAGCAATGTGACAGCTCAGACACCTTCTAATTATCATTTGGAATGTGTTGGCTTTGGTCTCATGTTGATTGGCCTTGTACAATTCATTTTCACTATGCTATGCCAAAATTGCATTTTAAGTGCAAGTTCAAAAGTAGCCTAGCCAAATATTGCATCTTGAAAACTCATGACAGTTCAAACCACTTCTAATTTGCATTTGTGATGTGTTGCAAAAACTCTCATTCCAAAATTCCAATTATTTCTCAAGTTGGACCATTTTGCCCTTGGATTTTAATTAGTGCACTTGAAAATTGACCTTTTGCATTGACCATTTTTGATGAACTTTGATTATGCACCATGAAAGTACATGTTAAATGGAGTTTGCTCATAAAAAGATCACTCATTTTGGACACTCCATGTGAAAGTTATGCCACTTTGATTATGGGTCTTTTTTGAAATTGAATGGACCATAACTTGCCAACCATACATGGGAATTTCAAGTTCTTGGACTTTTTGGAAAGGTGAGACCAAGATCTACAACTTTTATGTTGAACAAATTTTCATTTGAAGCTTTTTTGGACATGTAATTTTATGGTAAAAAACTTTCCATTTTTGGAAACTTCCATTACAAGTCACTTTCTATTTTTGGCAATTTTCTGTCTGACTTGATTTTCTTCATTCTTAAGCTTTGCATTGTCAAATAACACTTGTTCCAACATGAATGAAGTGTATCCAACTCAATTCCACCTCCAAATCCCTAAAATCAAGCACAGTTGACTACAGTTGACTTTTTCAACTGATAGATGAATTTGGCAATGCACTGATCAGTCTGAGCCCCAATTTTCTGATGAAATGGCTCAATGATGAAACCCTAGCCTCAATAAGCTCCATAAAACCATGGAATGATCCTCATATCCATCACAGACCCCATCTCCTAGCTATGCCCTGATTGGCCCAATGCAACTGATTAGGGTTGACCAGTGGTCAAAACCCTAATCTCAAGGAATATGCTCCAACACTTGATGATGACAAACCATGATGATAATGATGAATCATTTCAAACAAGATAATGACCAATCCCCCTTGAGAACCACAAAACCCTAATTTGGACCTCCACATCCTCAGATGATTAATGACCAGTCCAATGAAACCCTAGCTTGCACCATGACCTCCTATCTCCTGATCAAGACTTGGGAGGATGACTTGCACAATGTAACCACATGATATGCAATATGCAATGCCTAATGACCTAGAAATGCAATGTAATATGTTAAGCTAGTCCCAAGAGAAGAGGGCAAATTTTGAGGTGTTACAATGATTTCTCTAGATACACTTGGACTTTCTTCTTAGTGCAGAAAAATGATGCATTCAAGGCATTCAAGAAATATGTGAAGCACTATTGCCTCCATAAGAAGCGACCATGGTGAAGAATTCCAAAATGCCTCCTTCGAAGAGTTTTGCGAAGAACATGGAATCTTTCATAATTTCTCGGCACCAAGGACTCCTCAACAAAATGGAGTGGTGGAGAGAAAGAATAGGTCACTTGTGGAACTTGCACGAACGATGCTAAGCGACTCAAATCTTCCAAAGTATTTTTGGGCGGATGCGGTAAGCACGGCATGCTATGTAAGTAATAGAATTATCATTATACCTATCCTGAAAAAGACTCCCTATGAACTCTTCAAAGGAAGGAAACCAAACATATCTTACTTTCACATTTTTGGGTGCAAATGCTTTGTCCTCAACAATGACAAAGACAATTTAGGTAAGTTCGACGAGAAGTCCGACGAAGGTATATTTCTTAGATACTTTCTTACTAGTAAATCTTTTAGAATATATAATAAAAGAACTTTAAAAATTGAAGAATCTATGCATGTTACTTTCGATGAATCTAACCCCTCCAAGGAGGATATTGTTTTGTATGATGATGATGATGATGATATTGTAGAAGTTCCTCAAATAGATACTTCAAGTGGAAACAATGGTGATCAACCAAAACATCAAGATGGGCAAAAAGCAAATAATAATGATCTACCTAAGGAATGGAGAACTCATCGGAATCATCCAATTGATAAAGTCTGAAAGATGTATGCTTAAATATGGCTTTTGTCTCACAAATTGAACCTTCCAAAGTTGATGAAGCCTTAGGTGACGATCAATGGATAATTGCTATGCAAGAAGAGTTAAACCAATTCGAAAGGAATCAAGTTTGGGAACTTGTCCCTAGGCCAAGTGATAAACACATCATAGGTACCAGATGGGTGTTTAAGAACAAGCTTGATGAGAATGGTATAATTGTTCGAAACAAAGCTAGATTGGTGGCCCAAGGATACAATCAAGAGGAAGGCATTGACTTTGAAGAAACATTCGCTCCGGTTGCAAGGTTAGAAGTTATTCGTTTATTACTTGCTTATGCATGTTCATTAAATTTTCAATTATTTCAAATGGATGTCAAGAGTGCATTCTTGAATGGCTACATCAATGAAGAAGTCTATGTCAAACAACCCCCGGGCTTTGAAGACTTCAAAAATCCTTCACATGTTTTCAAGTTGAGGAAAGCTCTTTATGGCCTAAACCAAGCACCTAGAGCATGGTATGATCGTCTCAGCAACTTTCTTTGTGAAAAGGGATTTGAAAAAGGTAAAATTGACAAACCCTTATTTATTAAGAAAATAAAAGATAACACTTTATTGGTTCAAGTCTACGTTGACGACATCATATTCGGCTCAACAAACAAACAAATGTGTGAAGAATTTTCATCAATGATGCAAGGAGAATTCGAGATGTCCATGATGGGTAAGATGAATTATTTTCTTGGACTTCAAATTAAGCAACTGAAGGATGGCATCTTCATCAACCAATCAAAGTACTGCAAAGAGTTATTAAAAAGATTCGACATAGATAGTTGCAAGGCAATGTCTACTCCGATGGGATTCGGATCTTATGTTGATCAAGATGAAGCAGGTGTTTCGATTGATATAACAAAGTATCGAGGTATGATTGGTTCCTTACTTTATTTGACGGCAAGTCGTCTTGATATTATGTTCAGTGTGTGTCTTTGTGCTCGTTTTCAAGCCAATCCAAAAGAATCACATCTCACCGCTGTTAAGAGAATCATGAAATATCTCAAGGGAACAACAAATGTCGGCCTATGGTATCCTAAAGGTAGTATTTGCAATTTAGTTGGTTATTCTGACGCTGACTATGCAGGATGTAAAACTGATCGAAAAAGTACTAGTCATACATGTCACATCCTTGGAAATGCATTAGTTTCACGGGCTTGCAAGAAACAAGCATGTGTTGCTCTAAGCACTGTCGAAGCAGAATACATAGCCGCAGGTAGCTGTTGCGCTCAAATACTTTGGCTTAAGAAACAACTTCGTGACTACGGACTCGATCTTGGATGCATTCCGCTTCGTTGTGACAACACAAGTGCGATAAACATTACAAAGAATCCGGCCATGCACTCAAGAACCAAACATATTGACATTCGACATCACTTTCTTCATGACCACGTGCTTCAAGGAGATGTTGAAGTCACATTTATGGATACTCATAATCAACTTGCCGACATCTTCACAAAACCTTTGGTGCGAGAACCATTTTACAAAATTCGAAGGGAACTTGGGATTCTAGATGAATGTGACATATAATTTGTCAAAAACATATCAATAATCAAAGGTGCATATACATTTCCAACTCATCTACTTACATTTGCAATTTATTTCATGGATCTCTACTTCTACTCCTTTCTTTCACATGATTCATTGGGTGTCTCTTGCATGAATCTTTGTTAAAAATATGTGTTTTTTTAGCTTTTTTTACTGAGTAAATCGATTTACTCATGATGTAAATCTATTTACACATAAAACAGTAGCACTGGTTTTTGTATTTAGCATATTTGGCACTGAGTAAATCGATTTGCCCATGTTGTAAATCGATTTACCAATAAAACAGTAGCATTGTTTTTTCGTGTTTGGCATATTTTAAACTAGGTAAATCGATTTACCCGTGATGTAAATCGATTTACCCCTGAAACTTTTATCTTTTTGTGCTTTCTGACCTCTTGAAGGAGTTTTACTAGTTATGCTGTATATTCTATTTTATATTTGTCATGTGGTTATCTTTCACCCATCTTTCCCCTCTTTTTGATAATGTCAAAGGGGGAGAAAGGTGTTATGAATTATGCTTGTATGCTTGTGAATTTCCTAAGGTATAAATGATACAAATCTCCTTCAAGATGATCAAGTCAACATGATCATAAGCTTCTCAAATTTAGGGGGAGTTATACATCTCAGGGGGAGAAATTTTCGTTTTCGGAAATTGCACGCATCAAAGAGGATTATTTGTCATCATCAAAAAGGGGGAGAATCTGAAGTCAAGTTTCTCTATGATGAATGTTTTTTATGAAGATAAAACTCCAAGCAACAAGAAGGCAAAGATTTTATTCAATGATAAAGCATCTTGATTCAATAAGTTAAGCTTTTCATTTCAAGAAGGTATAATGAGAATACTTACCTTCACTAAAGTCTTAGATGCTCAAGTATTCATATGGCTATTGCATAACTTTTTATAGTGCATGGAAAATGTCTTAGAATCATATTTTTTATTTTCAAACTGGGTAAATCGATTTACCTATAAGGGAAATCGATTTACCACTGAAGCTTACATATTTTTTAAAAGCAAAAATTAATTTTTTTCACTTAGGTAAATCGATTTACCACTTAGGGAAATCGATTTACCACTGGAGCATTACTTTTCCAGAAGCGAAAATTTAAGTTTTTTAACTAGGTAAATCGATTTACCTCTTAGGGAAATCAATTTACCACTGAAAGATTTTAAAAAATTTTAAACGTTGCAACAGGGTAATCGATTTACCCATTATGTAAATCGATTTACCACTGTGCGTTTCTGAAAAATCAGTGGTTGTTTATACACCTCTTCATGCACCATTTCATGGAATATTTTCATTTCATCTTTGACAATTGTTCATGATTCTTTCAGAATATTATCGTGTTTCATTTGAGGTGTTATGTGCATATAAATACATGATCTTTCAAATTCAAATTTCACCTCTTCCAATCAATCTCTTAGAATTTTCAGAATTCACACTTATTGTTTTAAATCTTCATTCAAGATTTTTCTGCATATTTTCATATCATTCAAAACAGAAATATCTTGAGCAATCTAATATCTTTGTGTTGTGAATTATTTTCATTGGAAGAGAAGATCAAGCAAATTGATATATCACTTTGAGTGATCATTATACTACAAACTTTACATTCAATCCATCGTTGTAATCCATATCTTATTTTTAGAATTGTTGAAAAATAAGATTGTGTGTTTTGTAAACACTTTGCTGTCTAGGATTGTTGGAAGCAAGAGTGTTGAGTTTGAGAGGATTGCTCTCATATCAACTTGGTGAGTCACAAGAGGTTGTTCTTGGTGATTGTGTCTGTCGTGTACAAGTCATAACAGATAGTGAAATCTCTTTCATGTTGAAAGGGGACCGGAGTACTCTCGATCTATGAGGGGATTCAGGATATTTCTCCGTGTTCTTTATCTTTCCGCACTTTACCGTTCATCGCTTAACATAACCAGAAAAGAAAGTACAAAGTTTTTCATAAACCGGAAAAAGTGTTCAAATATTCTAATTCACCCCCCCCCCCTCTTAGGCGATACTCAACTAACAAACATCACTCTGCAATAGGTTTATAATTGACATTGATTTTCCTACAATAAGCATGTCTCTACTGCACTTTCTGTATATGCTAAAAAGTCTTATTTGTTAAACACTTTTATGTTAAACTCTTTTATGTTAAAAACTCTTATATGCTGTATTTGTTAATCACTTCATATTCATCTTATGTAACATCATTGTATACTTATGCCCAATGCAATAATCATTGATTTTGGTAATGCAAAATTAAATTACTCTACAATATCCCACTTATGGAGAATTTGAATTTGTTTCTGTTTTTCATACAATATGGCCAGACCAATGAAGATCATCCACAAATATATCCTTCTCACCTAGATAATATGTTGGGCAAAGAATTTGGTTTTTATGTTAAGTACCAACCGGACTATAAGCAATCATTTGTTGTCAAGCTTACCGAGGATAAACATACCATTCAAATGATCACAGATGCAATGGTTCAACTTTAGGTCTTTCCATATTTTTATACATTTATTTCCTACCTTTAAATAGTTACATAATGACCTTACTCTTGCCATGTTTTTTAATGCAGCAAACTTCAAAAGTTCCCAACAGTCCTCAAATTATCAAAGGGATGGACACAACTTCTAACCTACCATTGTCCGACAAAGAAGTTGTCCCTCCTACTCGGGTACCTATTGTAAGTTTATTTACTACTCCTATGTCATTTAACCATTGATATAATGAATTCCTATAACAACCCAAACATATCAAACAACTTACATTAATGTTTTGGCATAATGCAACCTACCATGTCTGCTTCCCAAAACTCGTGTGACGATGTTAATTCAAGCAACATTACATGTAAGAGGTTAACCCAAGAAAATTGTTTTGAGGACATAGGAACTTCACATATGCTGTCACCAAAGCTATCCGCAACCAAGCGAGGAAAACATTGCAAGAAAAACATGAGCCAACACACTTTGTGATGTTTTTTTTGTACAACAAGCTTCACTTATGTTGTTAAGACAAACTTATTTTGTTAATTAGGGAGCATGTTCAACCTCCATATCTGTTTCTACCTCATTAATCGTTTTTTATATGTATTCACCTCCACCTTTGACTAAGGTTGTTAGTTAATTTGTAACCTAATTTTATTCACATTGACATTTCTAATGTAACAATCTAAATCTTTATTTAACTTGGTATGAGTTTTCAATTATTGCTACTTGGAATCTGTTGTTTATAAATTATATTGTCATGGGATAATAAGCTATGGTAAGTGAAGTTGAAAAAAAAATACATATATACTTTGTAGTCCTTCAAAAAGTATAATATTTTCGTCTGGTTGTTCAAGCTATACTATGCCATGTTGAACAAAAAGGATGCAGTATTGAATTTACCTGCAATATTTTAACTTCAGTATTACACTTTGCCACATTATCATTTTCACAAGTGGATTAATGTAATATGTTCATGGTAACTGTCTAAATTCAAAGGCTTATTGTATCAGTTGCATCCTATATTGGAATATTGTATCAAGTAAAGGAGACCATGGTTATCTTTAAATCACTTTATTTAAATATTTGCTTGTGATTGTAGCTATCTTTCTTCACAGTTCTGTTCTTCGTGCAAATAATGTTTTTGAAGTTCATTTTAATTGTTTCTACGGTAAAGTAACTTTTTGAAGTACCTTTTATTTATCACATATTTAACCTGTGCATATTGTTAGACGATAGTACCGATCTAGAAGGGGGGGGGGGGGGTTGGATAGATCAGTATTTAAATTTAGTTCTTTTTAAAAATGTTTTCAAAGGTTACGAAAGCTCCCTAGACCATAATTGTCTAAACGAAGCAGGTGATGAGTCGACTCAAACAGGGTTTTTCCAGAGTTGAGTCGACTCATGACTCGAACTGTTCAGACCCGTGGCAACATGGTTCAAATGAAACAGCCAATGCGTCGACTCAAACAGGGGATGAGTCAACTCAAACAAGTTTTTCCAGAGTTGAATTGACTCATGACTCGACCTGTTCAGACCCGAGAGTTACGCTCCAAGTCATGAGTCGACTCACAGTTCTACTGCTCCAAGTCATGAGTCGACTCATGACTCGACCTGTTCAGACCCGTGGCAACATGGTTCAAATGAAACAACCAATTAGTCGACTCAAACAGGGGATGAATCAACTCAAACAGGTTTTTCCAAAGTTGAGTCGACTCATGACTCGACTTGTTCATACCCGAGAATTACGCTCCAAGTCATGAGTCGACTCACAGTTCTACTGCTCCAAGTCATGAGTCGACTCATGACTCGACCTGTTCAGACCCGAGAGTTACGCTCCAAGTCATGAGTCAACTTAAAATTCTTAAACTGTCAAAAATGAGTTTTTGATATTTTGGTCAATTCAAACCATTTTCTTATGAACCTAAGGTACCAATGATGATCAAGTGCATTATTCACATCTATGAGATGCTCCTATATGCATGGACTCATTTCACTTATACTTTGAGCATGTTGGAGGATGAATGCATTTTATGATATGATGACACCGTCCAAAGCACACATTTTGAGCAACTAAAAAGGTTTGACATTATTAAAATAAGGACAAAGGATTTTTGCCCTCACACATATTTTATTAAATTTTTGCTTTGATTCCCTCAAGAATGTACTTTGATATTTTTGCTTCGGGACTTTAACATCACTCTTCCTAGATATACACGTTATACCAATTTTTATTATAGTTATGTGATCGGGAAAATAGCAAGTGTACTATTTTGCCTTTTATAGTAATAATGGGGAAATTCCCCGAATGTCGATCTCAAGGATTGCAAGTTAATATTGAGTTTAAATTATCATTCAATTAAACAAAAAGTATTAATTTGGTTTTTAGGTGTAAAAATATAATAATAAAAGTAAAGGTAAAGAAGGATGAAAATAAGGGTTTATAGAGAAAGAGGAACAATGTCAGGGAAGGTGTATGATTTATCCCTGTAACAACTCTGAGTCACTATTGCATCAATAAATATCAATTACTACCAGTTCTTAAGGGTATTTTCTCCCAAGTCCTTGGTGAGAAAACCTTTAATCAATCTACCCTAATTTCTATGTCCATAGCCAATTAGGGTGAAGTTAAGCTTTATAATATCAAGAATACTCTGGTTCATACAGGGTATCCCTAGTCCTAGGTGATATCTACTGCAGAGTAGCCTTATGAAAACCTTATCAATGGTGGTCCAGCCTAATTGATAACCACAAATCAATCTCGATTGGTCCGAAAGAGAAAGCAATAAACACGTCAAAAGGTTACCGTAAAAACAATATTATAAATGCAAATGTAAACTCAAATTCTTTACAATTCTAAATCAAGGACACCCCCTAGCATCGGGGGGTTTAGCTACTCATATTGTTTAAAACAAATTCAAGATAAAAATTACACATTACAAGTAATTTGATGACTTTGATCTTCAATCGCTCCCGCTCATGAATATCTTCAGCTCTCTAAATGCCTTGATCTCTGTAATACTTGATTGCTTCACAATACTATGTTTTGCCGTATTCCAAGATGATTTTTCCTTTGGCAGAAGACCTCCTTTTATAGTGAAAATTCCCAACAGCAGTTGGACAGGTCCAAAGATATCTCTAAAAAGCCCGACGAACAAAAAGCCCGAGAAAAACTGGATTTTTGGGCTTGGGCAGACACGACCCATGTCAGCTGACACGGGTGGCCATGTCAGCCTACTGTTCTGGCTGACACGGCCCGTGTCAGGTGACACGGGTAGCCGTGTCAGGCCTCCTGTACCGGGGTTTTCTTCTCCTTTGCTTGCCGGAATCTCGCACTGTCTCATTTTGAGTTCTCTGGTTCTTCTACTTGAACCTGTTGGACAAAAACACAGCTATCCCACGCATAAAATCACAAAATAAAAAGTAAAACATAACAATGATTAAAAATGCTTAAGTAAAATGACGGAAGTAAAACTAACTCGAAATGTATCATAAATGCTTGCACAGTGTGTCAAAAGCCTCTGTTTCGAGTCGGATCAGTAATGAAAACTCAATGTAAATGGTGACTGATCACAACCCAAAACTTAGCTCATTGCTTGTCCCAAGTAATGTTTCAGACACATTGTCACTCCCCAGAACTCTTATTATTTTCCACCACTGCTGAGATCATTCGCCAACGTCTTCCCTTTTCCTTCCACAAATCCTGCTTTTCTTTGTAAGTCTTTATTCGCACTTTCACTTTAAAGCACCGTTTCACCTGTCAGCTTATATCACATTCTCACCAATTCTCTCGGGGTAAACTATTTACACTCATAATTCAAAGTATGCAATATCACTCCTAAGTTTGAATAGTCTCTCTTTTCCTATCACCTACACACAACACACACACTTTTGAGGTCTTTCGGGTTGTAACTTGGCTTGGGTTAGGGGATGGATTATAAAAAAGGAAAACAAGTGGCTTTTGGTTCAGAGTCGATGTCACATCATGTGTTTGTTTCTTTTATTTCCTCGGTTTTCTTTTCTTATTATTTTTTTTCTTTAACGAATGCCCTTTTCCGTACTTCTTTTTGAATCTTCGAGTTATCATTTTTCTTTTTTTTTCTTTTTCTTTCTTTCTCTCGATTCATCAATTTTTCTTTTTCTTTTGTTCTTGCACTTTCTTGGGCTTTGGGAGCTTTTGGGGTTTTTACCCTAAACTTAGCTTTTCAACACAGTTTGAATGTATTATCATGACTCTGAACAGGGTGAGGACGTGTTTTGGCCAAGGGGTACATTTATGAGGTTTAAACAAACAAATGGATATAGGCTCAAATGGGGTTAACGAGGGATATAATTATTCGGGATGGCTAGAAAGGATCGGGGTTAATTTCAAACAACGTGCCTAAATGTGTGTATCATGCAGTGACAGTTCCAGAGAGTCTACGCAAATTCAGAGTGATAAAGACAAACCTGAATGTCGCTCATGATGATCAATGTGTTTGGCTTTTTATGACTCTCTTTGTTTGGTTCAGCTTTGACATGATCCACGATACTCATTAGTTTGGTGCGATCTCTTCCTTACTGTGGAATGTACAGGATACTCATGTCGGTTAAGTTGGCCCTGATATAAAGGAAGGCTACGATGCTGAAAATTTGGTTGCAGGTGAGCACATGAATGAAGACGAGCAACAGTAGGAACCGTTTGTACCCCCGCCCCAAGATCCATTCCATCAGGGCACTAGGTCATCATCCATGAGTCACGACCAGTGGGCATGGGCGCAAATTGAGCTCGATGATCTTCGGACCGAGAAATCAAGACAAGGCATCGAGTAGGCTCGGCAAGAGGCGGTGTTGGATGAGATGAACCTGATGATGCAACCGTTGATATTGCACTTTCCTCCCCAGCCTCATCAGTAGGGCACTATGAGCCACCCTCCATCTATCTTGTTCTAAAACATTGAGGTCAATGTTTAGTTCAAGTGCGGGGGAGGTTTTACTATGCTTTTTGCTTTTATTTTTTGTTTTGTTTTATGTTTTATTCTATTATTTCCAAATTTTTATTGTTTTACATTTGGTTTATTTTTACTGTTAGGTATCATTTGCTGCATGTATTTCAGGTTCTTGGTGTATTGTTGGATTAGGTGATGACCATTAGTGGTAGTGGATGAAAGGATCACTCCATTTACGGTTTCTTGTTGTGAATGAGCTTCCCAAAAAGGTTGATATTGCTGAAGAAAAGATCGGACACAACTTCTCAAGCTCGACTAACGTAGGTTCTCTGTGCATTCAGAGTTGAGTAAGAAGTCACATCATACTTGAAGTACTGTGGATGCTGTCAAGCTTTACCTAACATGGTGAGTGCATAAAAAGCCAAACACATTTGTCATCATGAGCGATATTCAGGTATGTCTTTATCACTCTGACTTTGCGTAGGTTCTCTGGAAATATCACTGAATATATACACACACTGAGGCACGTTGTTTGAATAATAACCCTGAGCCTTTCTATTCATCCCTTGAATTATCCCTTGTTAACCTCGTTGAGCTTGTACCCTTTGTTTGTTTATATAACCACATGAATGTAAATCATAACCCAAACACTTCCTTACCCTGTTCAGAGTCAATGTTATGTCTTTAAGCTGTGTAAAGTCTAAGTTTGGGGTAACCCCATAAGTATCTTAAAATAATGTGAGTGCGAAAAAAAAAAATTAAAAAATGACCATCGAAAAAAAAGAAAACAAAAGAAAATTTTCTTTTCGATGGTACGAGGAAAGCACTCACCGAATGAGAAACACTCAATTAAAAAAAGAGAAGAGAAAATCAAAGAAAAAATAAGAAAACTGAGCAATACAAACTGAAAAAGAAAAAGAAATTAAAAATGAGATGTAGAACCAGCACAGTGAAAAGAATAATGACATTGGCTCTAAACTCAAACCACTTGTTTTCCCTTTTTGTTTCTATTTACCACACCTTAACCCAAAATCCATTACAACCCAAAAGACCTCAAAAAAGTGTGTGTTATATGTAGTTGATACGAAAGGAGAGACTATTCAAACTTATGAGTTGATATTGCATATTATGAAATATGAGTGTAAACACTTTAACCTAGAGAGACTTGGTGAGAGTGTGATATAAGCTGACAGATGAAGCAGTACGTCAATGTGGAAGTGCGGAGGAAAATTCATTAGGAAAAGCAAGGACTATGAAAGGGAGAATGAAGGCGTTGGCGAAAGATCTTCGCAGTATTGTGGTAAGAATTCAATTTTGGGAAGTGACACACTTTGTCGTGTAGAACATTACTTGAGGACAAGCAATGAGCTAAGTTTGGGGTTGTGATCTGTCACCATTTTCACTATGTTTTCATTACTTATTCGGCAAGAAATCAAGGATTCTGGAACACTTTGTGCGCATTGTGGTACCTTTTAAATTAGTTTTCATTTTCGTAAGTTATTTAAGCATTTTATCAATTTTTAGTTTATTTTGTGTTTTCGAGATTTTATGCTTTGGTTGTTTGTGTTTATGCCCTCCAGGTAACTCAATTTTTCTTGAAATTGATTAGCACTTGAGTGTCCTAGAACAGAAGGGAAATCGTTATTGACAAAAAAAGGTACATGCATCAAAACTTTTACGAGAAATGTCATCCATTGCAAGGAAAACATTTGATGCATTTATGCATATGTTCTCAATGTCAATGACATCTTATCAAGACGTCATCTGATCTAGATGCGGAGACAAAAAAACTCTTATCCTCTATATAGAGCAGAGAGAAGGGGCTTCAGAGGCAATTGTTTTTGGCGCTCAAAAGGCTCAACAAGAGCGAAGGAAGCGGGTGCTAGAAATAGGTGTTCCTTTGTCCTCACATGACATAGACAACTATGCCCTTCAAAGCACCGCCAATGTCTAGATCAATCGGCAATTGTCTGCACAATAGATTGCACTTCTCTTAGACGATTTTAACTTTTGTATATATACACACGCGGGTGTGTGTATATATTGCAATGACCAAAATATAATAAAAAAATATAAAAATTTAATCAAAATGTGGTATATTTTACCAACAATTTATATATTAAAATCATTTTAAATTTTTATTTCCATTTTAAATCTTAAATCAAAATTCTCATTTCCAAAATGTAGAAATGATTTTTATGCTTAATAATCAGATTTTGAATAACTTATAATTATATATTTAAATATACAGTTTATTCACTATGAACAAATATATAAACTTGTTACAATTAAATTTATAATTTAGTTTATTTTTCAAGTCGAGTTTATAATTTGTTGACATAAAACATTTTATATTTTTAATATAAAAAACTTATTTTATCAATAAATCATATTTCTATTTACTACTATTAATTATATTATCATTAATAATAATAAATTAGTTTTATTTTAATTTAATCATTCAATATATGTAAAGGAGACAAAATAGAGAAAAGGAACCAATTTGAGAAATGTGATTTCTAAAGAGTAAAGTTTAGAAAAATAGAGAAACTCTTAGAATATAGGTGATACTTAAGTTGATAGGAAGGGCAGGAAAATGATTGAGTGATATTTTGAGTGTATGACTAAAATAGGCACTAGCATACTCACAAGAAAACTTCAAACCTTTGAAGATACAAAGTGACCAATCATCAATCAACCCTACCACAAATACAACATTACATTGAAATATGTTTTAGTAACCCAAAAAAATTCTTAAAAAGTTGCAACATTATCTAAACTTGAAATCATGCATTAGACGGTGGCTTTGGTGAGCATTGTAGTAGATGTGGTAATCTCATGTGAGCAAAAAGTACTAATCTATAACTATGTATATACTTTTGTTCTAAAAGTATCCTTTTTTTTTAATAAATGACAAAATACAATTATTAAAAACTATTCTTTATCAATTCCAGTTATCACTGTTTTTAAAATTTTCAAACTTCTTTCTAAAGTAAAAATTTCTATAAAAAAATTTATTCTAGAAGAAAGTTTAAAATTTTTGAAAACAGTTATCATAATTGAAATTGATAATAGATGAAGTTAATAACAATCATTTTTAATAGTTGTATTTTTATTATTCATTAAAGAAATAAAATTGTGAGTGTGACTTGCTTTTCTATTACTCCCTCTGTTCCTTTATAAGCGTTACTTTTTTTAAAAAAAAAATGTTTTTTTTAATTGTCGTTTGCAAAATTCAAGGTAGTATTAATTACAATTTTATCAAAATTACTCCTAGATAATGATTGCAGAGAGAGAAAAAATAAAGTGAATGTAATAAATAATTAAGGGTATTATAGATAAAAGAAAAATTATTGTTTGAAAAGTAATAATAATGATTAGTTTCCTTGGTAAATGTAAAAAGTCAAAAAATAACACTTAAAAAAAAGAGTAATTGTTTTTGATAATATCTTTAAAATTAATATTAGAATATTAAGTACAAAATCAGTTTTTTTTAATATAGAGAAGTAATAGAACTGCAAAATAAAGCATATGTTGGATGTGGCGTTTATTATAGATGGACTGAAATGTAATCAATGTAGTCTAAAGTTATGTTAGATTGTTTCGTGTATAATCATTAAACTCATTCTAAAATCATTTTAAAAAGCGGACAAATAAAAGGAAATTGAATCAAATGAAATGTATAATATTTGGGGAAATTTAGAAAAAGTTATCCAATCACAACATTAAAAAAATAAAGGGAGAAAAATAAAATAATTTTTTTTGAAATTGAATAAAAAAAATTCTAAGAAATACCGTATAAAATTTGAGTGTATTATAAACATATTTTTAAATTTTAATTTTGGTCTAAATTTAAATTACTTATTTAATAACTTTTATGAATAAAGTAAAATGAAATAAACACATAGTTAAACATCTAAAAATTTATTAAAATTTTAGATCAGCTTAAATACACATTTTTATAGAAAA
This sequence comes from Lathyrus oleraceus, assembly GCF_024323335.1. Taxonomy (NCBI): domain Eukaryota; kingdom Viridiplantae; phylum Streptophyta; class Magnoliopsida; order Fabales; family Fabaceae; genus Lathyrus; species Lathyrus oleraceus. The sequence goes on along the minus strand of NC_066583.1, from coordinate 503,751,992 downwards.
AAAATTGAAAATTATTATTGAATTCAAACTCTTTTAAATTAATTTTACACTATCAACTCATTATCATCATTTATTTTATTAAATAACACTGTAATTTTTAAATTAATAATATAATATAATTGAGTAATGATTACTTATTTTATACTATCATTATATAATCATTAAACTCATTATAAATTTTAATACACAAATATTTTGAACTATAATTAATATTAAATAAAAAATATTCTTTATATTTTAGCATCGTGTAGGGACAGAAAAACGGATTGAGACAGACTCAAAAGTTGAATTAAAATGATGTAAAATATATGGGAAAACTCAACGAGTTTTTTTTATCACAATATCCCTTTTTTGAAATAATAATCCTAATATATCCCGTTTTGAAAAAAAAATCTCTGAATGTCCCACTTTAGTTCTTTGACTCGCACATTCAAAGGACGAGTTGGTGAAGCATTTATCGTGATGTGTAGACTCGGCCAATGGTTGGCTAAGCTTATGAAGGAGAGTTTTTCTTTTAAATACAATTTTATAATTTAATTACATTATTAAAATTATTATTAAATAGTTTTCTAATTATTGTTATATTTAAATAATAAAAATTATTTTTTTTAAATAATAATATTTTTGTAAATTAAATTTTTTTTTAATAATAAAACTATAAATATTATAATGAGGCATATAATTAATTATAATGAGTAATAATAATTCTATTGATATACATGGAAGAAATACATTTTATTTATAGTGACCGCCTGTTCCACATCTTGTGCCAATTTTTTTGCGTTTTCCCTTGCCCAAGTCTTCTTGTCTTTGTCTTGGGTGAGGCGGAGATGAGTCGGAAGACAGATCTTCATGTTGATCTTGTTATTGACTTTGATGTTGTTGTGATGTGTTTGGAGGCATATCCATATCGTCGAGTTCTTGAATGGAAAAAGTAGGCATATTTAGTAGATGCCCATCGATGAGGTCAAAGTCGGGTAGTGAATGTGTTGGTTGTGTGAAGGTGTCGGGTTAGGTGTGTTGGATAGGAGGATAGTAGACATCATCAGGATTGTATGTAGGAGTGGATTATGCGAATGTGGTGTTAAATGTTTGGGGTTGAGAATGGGGGTTTGAGTTATCAAAGTTGGATAGGAGGATAGTAGACATCATCAGGATTGTATGTAGGAGTAGATTATGCGAATGTGGTGTTAAATGTTTGGGGTTGAGAATGGGGGTTTGAGTTATCAAAGTTGGGTTGAGGAATTGGAGTGTATTGTATGGGTGGGTGTAGGTTAGTTTATTGTTGATATTGTTGGTTGTAAAAGTAGTTTGTTTGAGGGAATGGAGTGTGGGGATTATGGTGTTGGGTTGAGGTGGAATAGATTGTGTGTTGTTGGATGGTTTGGGTGTGTTGGTAAGTTTATTGGGCTGATGATGATGGTTGGGCCCCAAATTGGGATGTGTATGTGGGGGGAATGTCTTGATGTAAGGGTGGTGTTGTTTGTTGGGTTGAAGAAGAGACACGTTGACGGGGACCAATCAAAACTTATGTCGGAGCAACGTGCGTAAAAGGAATTGACAAAAACTAATTCATGTATTCTCTACCCGGCTTAGACTCACCAATTACTGAGTTACCTTGTAACACCAAATGTCTTCTCCTTTTCCATTCTTTGAGCTCTTCTTTGTTTAAATTTTGCCAATGTTTATCCCAAGCTTGGACCATAGTCATACTATGGTGTTCACTTAGACATCTTGGCTGAGACGGGATGTGTTGTTCGAATCCAAATTGGAGTTTGACCCGATTCGTCTGATACATCTCAACGGTAAAGAAACATAGTATATATGTTGTTGCACTCTAGACTCGGTTGTCACTATAATCAGGCACTGGATATTGTATGCACGGCCTCCATATAAATTGTTAAAAGAAATATAATTATTAGAATGTATAAAAGAAATTTAGATAAGTTGAATATTGTAACCATACTTACATCGTTTTCTTCCATGTGTTCAATTGCAACACGGTACCCACGTAGATGATGACGAAGATTATTTCCGTAATGCATACCTCGTTTGCACCATCTTGCATTGGGAAAAAATATTAACACGATGTATAATTAATTTTGAGAAATATAAATTGCATTCAATGAAAATCAGTACCTTAATGCATACGGATGTGATGAAACCTCGTTACTAACTGGGGCAAACAAGGATATGCGTGTGAATGCCCATACACTTAGTAATACAACACAACCTCATATGCTCTTCACTCCTGTATGGGCTGCATTGCACATATGTCTATATAATATTGTCAGACAAGCAGAACCTCAACTGTATGTGTTACATTTTTCTAGGTCTCCTACTAAAGGTAACCAAGAAGAATGCAATAAATTGTGACTCTTATCTGGCATTAAAAAAGTAACAATTAATAGTAAAATATAAACTTTTCCATGGAGAATGTTTCCGCCTCCGTCGGGGTAGAGTTAGTTTTTAGCTGTGTTAGTAGAGCTTCTAACCAAACAATTTTGACAGAAGTCCCATTTTTATCTGAAGCGGTCGGTTCGACGCACAAATTCTCCATGTAAACATCATTAGTTACATTTGTTGGGTCATTAACAGCTTTACCATTAATTCAGAGACCGAGTGACATACTCACATCCTCCAGTGTGATAGTACATTCACCAGTTGGTAAATAAAACGTATGTGTCTCGGGTCTCCATCTCTATAACAATGCAACAACTAGTTTAGAGTCTACTTTTAAACTTACTATCTTGGCTACATTTGCAAAACCCGCTAGTTCCAAATACGGTATTATAACTGCACTTGGTCGAATGTAAGTATGAGAATGGATCCGGAACCTAGTGTCTTCCTGAAATTCATATAAAAATGCACGCATTGAGACCCGCCCATTGGATGGTCGAGCTAGGCAGTTCCATGCAATGGGTGGGTCTGAACGCGTGCATCTTTGGCAGTTCCATATCTAATCAGCAAGGGAATCCTTGCAAGGAACGCGCTACAGTTTTTTTTTGCATGCATGCACTCATAAGTTCCATCAACCTACACTATTTTCAGCAATTTATTTAATATTTTTCCACCCCTATAAATTAACTTTTCATCCAAAACTAATTTTCATCAACTACTTTCAGTTTCTCACATCAAATATTCATTATCTTCTATTTCACATCTATTTCACAACTACAAAATATCTTTGTTGCGGATAGGCGAATCACACCGTGGGATAACAACGAACATTGTTGAATATGTAAGTTTGCGTATTCTTTACTTTTTTTTTTAAATTCGGCTTCTCATCACAAAAAAATATTCATTATCATTTTTATATGAATTTCAGGAAGATACTAGGTTCTGGGTCCATTCTCATACTTACATTCAACCAAGTGCGGTTATAATACTGTATTTGAAACTAGCGGGTTTTGCAAATGTAGCCAAGATAGCAAGTTTAAAAGTAGACTTTAAACCAGTTGTTGCATTGTTAGAGAGATGGAGACCCGAGACACATACGTTTCATTTACCAACTGATGAATGTACTATCACACTAGAGGATGTGAGTATGTTACTCGGTCTCCGAATTAATGGTAAAGTTGTTAATGGCCCAACAAATGTAACTAATGATGTTTACATGGAGAATTTGGGCGTCGAACCGACCGCTTCAGATAAAAATGGGGCTTCTGTCAAATTTGTTTGGTTAGAAGCTCTATTAACACAGTTAAAAAATAACTCTACCTTGACGGAGGCGGAAAACATTCTCCATGCAAAAGTTTATATTTTACTATTAATTGCTATTTTTTTTAATGCCAGATAAGAGTCACAATTTATTGCATTCTTCTTGGTTACCTTTAGTAGGAGACCTAGAAAAATGTAACGCATACAGTTGGGGTTCTGCTTGCCTGGCAATATTATATAGACATATGTGCAAGGCAACCCATGAAGTAGTGAAGAGCATAGGAGGTTGTGTTGTATTAGTAAGTGTCTGGGCAGTCACACACATACCCTTGTTTGCCTTAGTTAGTAACGAGGTTCCATCACATCCGTATGCATTAAGGTACTGATTTTCATTGAATGCAATTTATTTTTCTCAAAATTAATTATACATCGCGTTAATATTTTTTTTCCAATGCGAGATGGTGCAAACGAGGTATGCATTACGGAAATAATCATCGTCATCATCTACGTGGATACCGTGTTGCAATTGAACACATGGAAGAAAACGATGTAAGTATGATTAATTATAATATTCAACTTATCTAAATTTCTTTTATACATTCTAATAATTATATTTCTTTTAACGGTTTATATGGAGGTCGTACATACAATATCTAGTGCCTGATTATAGTGATAACTGAGTCTGGAGTGCAACGACATATATAGTATGTTTATTTACCGTTGAGATGCATCAGACGGATCGAGTCAAACTCCAATTTGGATTCGAACAACACATCCCGTCTAAGTCAAGATGTCTAAGTGAACACCATAATATGACTATGGTCCAAGTTTGGGATAAACATTGACAAGATTTAAACAAAGAAGAGCTTAAAGAATGGAAAAGGAGAAGGCATTTGGTGTTACAAGGTAACTCGATAACTGGCGAGTCTAAGCCGGGTAGAGAGTACATGAATTGGTTTTTGTCAATTCCTTTTACGCACGTTGCTCCGACACAATTTTTGACTAATCCCCGTCAACGTGTCTCTTTTTCAACCCAACAAACAATATCACCCTTACATCAAGACATTCCCCCCACATACACATCCCAGATTTAAACAAAGAAGAGCTTAAAGAATGGAAAAGGAGAAGGCATTTGGTGTTACAAGGTAACTCGATAACTGGCGAGTCTAAGCCGGGTAGAGAGTACATGAATTGGTTTTTGTCAATTCCTTTTACGCACGTTGCTCTGACACAATTTTTGACTAATCCCCGTCAACGTGTCTCTTTTTCAACCCAACAAACAATATCACCCTTACATCAAGACATTCCCCCCACATACACATCCCAATTTGGGGTCCAACCATCATCATCAGCTCAACAAACTTACCAACACACCTAAACCATCCAACAACACACAATCTATTCCACCTCAACCCAACACCATACTCCTCACACTCCATTCCTTCAAACAAACTACTTTTACAACCAACAATATCAACAACAAACCAACCTACGCCCACCCATACAATACACTCTAATTCCTCAATCCAACTTTGATAACTCAAACCCCCATTCTCAACCTCAAACATTTAACATCACATTCACACAATCACTCCTACATACAACCCTGATGATGTCTACTATCCTCCTATCCAACACACTAAACGCAGCACTTTCACACAAAACACATTCACTACCCGACTTTGACCTCACCGATGAGTATCTACTGAATATGCCTACTTTTTTCATTCAAGAACTCGACGATATAGATATGCCTCCAAACACATCACAACAGTATCAAAGTCAACAACAAGATCAACATGAAGATCTGTCTTTCGACTCATATCTGTCTCCCCAAAGACAAAGACAAAAAGACTTGAGCAAAAGAAAAACGCAACAAGTTGGCACAAGATGTGGAAGAGACGGTCACTATAAATAAAATGTATTTCTTCCATGTATATCAATAAAATTATTATTACTCGTTATAATTAATTATATGTCTCATTATAATATTTATAGTTTTATTATTAAAACAATTTTTTAATTTACAAAAATATTATTATTTTTAAAAAATAACTTTTATTATTTAAATATAAAAATAATTAAAAAACTATTTAATAATAATTCTAATAATGTAATTTAATTATAAAATTATATTTAAAATAAAAAAAAACTCCCCTTCATAAGCTCGGCCAACCATTGGCCGAGTCTATACATAACGATAAATGTTTCACCAACTCATCCTTTAAATGGGCGAATCAAAGTATTAAAGTGGGGCATTCTAGAAAAAAATAATTCAAAACAGGATATATTAGAATTATTATTTCAAAAAATATGCAATGTGATAAAAAAAAAAGTCAAAACTCAACCACAAAATTGAATCAAGACTTTTCTAAGAAATATCATATAAAAGGCATGGAAGTTTAATAAAAACAAGTAACATATATACCTACGATAACGAACTTCGGGGAGATCTATGATCCATTGATGATGGCGCACCCTCTGCTATGACTGTGATGGAGTTGAGAAAAAGGTAAGCATACCTACTAACTTCATACCCTTCTACCTTTAAATATTTCTCAGGAGAAAGGGATGAAAAAAAGAGAGAAACAATATGAGAAACTTTGTTAATAGAGAGAAGGTTAAAATGCAATTTTCTCAATTACACACAATCCAGTAGTCTATATAAAGGAACGGAACAATAACGAGCCGTTACCATTACAGGTACGGAAAAATTGAGAAGAAAGAATAGAGCCGTTAGCTGGTTATACAAAAGAAAAGCAATAAATGACTTTGAAATCTGAACCTTCTAACTCAATGAATCTTTATAGACTAGTACTAAAGTATAGGTAGTCATTCAAATACCAACTGTTTTTATTATGTTTCCTTTTCTATCGATATTTATTTATCATATTTTTAGAAAAATATTATTCTTAAAGTGCATCTTAATTCTATGCCGTATTTTCCTGTTCACTATTACGGTGAACACAAAAATATTATAATAATATATTATTTTTTTTAAAATATATTTTTTTTATCATCTAAAATAATCAACTTTATAATTTTTTTAATTAAATTTATAATTATATTAATCAATTTTGATGACTATTTAAAATTATTTTTAATGTCTAGACGTTTATTAATCAATTTTATAGAATTTGTTTTTCAAAATAACCACTTTTTTCAAAAACAAATCGAAAATAACCAATTTTTCAAAAAAAAAAAACCAAAATAACCAAGTTTGGTAGAGGATGCGTCAGATGAATTGGCGCACCCCCATACCACTAAGAGGAGACGCCAATAGCATTGTCGCACATGCATTGGGCCTCATGAGGAGGCGCCAATGCTAGTGGCGCCTATTGGGCCTCATGAGGAGGCGTCAATGCTAGTGGCGCCTTAGTGTCTTTTGCATGGTGGATGTATGCGTCAATTCATCTGGCGCATACACCTCCTCCTATTATTTTTTATTTTTTTTTATATTTTTTATATTTTTTTAATTTTTTTTAATTTTTAATATTTAATATTTATTCTTTAATACATAAAAAATAATAATGAAAAAAAAATCATTAAATATGTAATAATTGGTTATATTGGACTGACAATAAACTAATGACTCGCCCGATTATAACGTCCTCCAGTTCCACATCCCGGTGCGTTAGTTTGTCTTTGAGGTCTCCCACGATTTTCTTGAGGTGTTTGTGGTCTTTAGGTGCTGACCTGATCGAGCGATGGCTGGTTGGAAGGTCCGGCGGAAGTTCCAACTGTATTTGACAAATGTGTCATCATTTGCTCCCAATATCCGGAGGGGCTCTGGCCAACGGCGCTTCCGTAATGGAGTTTGGTGCCCATGTCATCGTAGTTAGGGCGTTGGGGTTGGGTGAATTGGGGATGATATAGTTGCCCAAATTGGGCCATTGAGTCGTTTTGAAAACGAAGCAATGGTTCCTGGGGCGTACTATAGTTAAACAGTGGTTGAGTGTTCATTGGTGGGGGGCTACGATGAAGTAACTCATATGAATTATCTGGGCTGTAGACGGTTGTGGTTGTGGATGCAGGGTTTGATTCTTGGTTTTGTGTTTGGGTGGGTGGTATGAACGGGGTGCGACGTTGGATGGTTGGTTGTTGGGTGGTTGGCATGAACGGGTTGCGATGTTGGGTGTTTGGTTATTGTGTGTATGTGGTCGGTTGATGTTGTGCGGTTGGTTGTTGGGTTTGGGTGGGTTCACATTGGTGTTGGGTGGTGAATTGATGTGGGGCATACGATGACGAAGCAAGTTGGCGTGGATCCATCAAATACCGCGGCTCAGATACAAATTGCTGAGTTGTTACAAACCTAAAACATGTCATATATTGTTGAGTGGGTCTTGCACCTTGGATGAATGGTTCGTTCAAGATGTGTTATCGTCGATTCCTCCATTGACGACACATGTCTTTTGCAAAGTCTCTCCAGTCAGAATAATCCCACTGTGCATCGACCCTTTTTTGATGTCAATTCCCCAAACACGTGGGAGATTCTGGAATCTGTTGTAGCATTCCGAACTGCAATTTGACCCGGTCACTTTGGTGCATTTCCACCGTAGTGAATCAGATAATCGGTGTCTTCGCTGTCCAAACTGCAGCATCGTCATGGTTCACATCATGATTCAGACCTAGATATGGCCTCCAAACAAACTGTAAAACAATACCAAATGGTTAGATGGAAAATAATTTGAGAAGTATTTTTAAATTAAAATATAGTTCGGTAGGATTATTACATCGTCATGCCCAATGTGGTCCAATAGATTTCGATAGACTACACTAGCGTGTTTCAGACACCTATTGTAGTTCATTCCCCTTACTGACTGTAACAGCCCAAACTGCTTTCAGGATTATCGACTAACCCCACAAACCAACACGGGTCTTTTCGGCATGTTTTGTCCTCACTCACACACTTTCCGGGAAACTTCCCAGAAGGTCACCCATCCCAATACTACTCCAAGTCAAGCACGCTTAACTATGGAGTTCTTATCTATTGGGCTACCGAAAAGAAGATGCATCTTGTTGGTATAGGTAGTACCAATTAATCCTTATAAGCCTTCACTCAACCATGCAGTCCCATACCTGCATAGCCTCAGGATCCCTCTCATTCCGATGTGAATTCGGTTTTTCCCCTAGAAGCTGCTAGGAGTGTCTCATTGTCATGCCTCATGCATAAACAACCACTCCCTCGCCCTCGGGTGTCACATGTAACCACTCTTCGGCCTCTCCGACCTCGGGTGTTACATGCCCACCAACTTCCGCTTGGTTCGTCCCCGAACCACATCGTACTGGGAGAGGTTTGGCTCTGATACCATTGGTCGGAGAGGCCGAAGAGTGGTTACATGTGACACCCGAGGGCGAGGGAGTGGTTGTTTATGCATGAGGCATGACAATGAGACACTTCTAGCAGCTTCTAGGGGAAAAACCGAATTCACATCGGAATGAGAGGGATCCTGAGGCTATGCAGGTATGAGACTGCATGGTTGAGTGAAGGCTTATAAGGATTAATTGGTACTACCTATACCAACAAGATGCATCTTCTTTTCGGTAGCCCAATAGATAAGAACTCCATAGTTAAGCGTGCTTGACTTGGAGTAGTATTGGGATGGGTGACCTTCTGGGAAGTTTCCCGGAAAGTGTGTGAGTGAGGACAAAACATGCCGAAAAGACCCGTGTTGGTTTGTGGGGTCAGTCGGTAATCCTGAAAGCAGTTTGGGCTGTTACAAATGGTATCAGAGCCAAACCTCTCCCAGTACGATGTGGTTCGGGGACGAACCAAGCGGAAGTTGGTGGGCATGTAACACCTGAGGTCGGAGAGGCCGAAGAGTGGTTACATGTGACACCCGAGGGCGAGGGAGTGGTTGTTTATGCATGAGGCATGACAATGAGACACTTCTAGCAGCTTCTAGGGGAAAAACCGAATTCACATCGGAATGAGAGGGATCCTGAGGCTATGCAGGTATGAGACTGCATGGTTGAGTGAAGGCTTATAAGGATTAATTGGTACTACCTATACCAACAAGATGCATCTTCTTTTCGGTAGCCCAATAGATAAGAACTCCATAGTTAAGCGTGCTTGACTTGGAGTAGTATTGGGATGGGTGACCTTCTGGGAAGTTTCCCGGAAAGTGTGTGAGTGAGGACAAAACATGCCGAAAAGACCCGTGTTGGTTTGTGGGGTCAGTCGGTAATCCTGAAAGCAGTTTGGGCTGTTACACTGACCACCTAAGATAATAAAAAGAAGTGAAAAATATTATTTACTGTTAATTATAATAATAAATATATTGTTGTCTTGGTTAACTCGACCATTCACTGCCTTTCCGTCTATACGGAGACCCAACAACATGTACACGTCCTCAAGTGTGATGGTACACTCACCAATCGGAAGGTGAAATGTGTGGGTCTCGGGTCTCCACCTCTCCAACAAAGCCAGAATGAACTTGTAGTCCACCGAGTACGAAATAATTTTTAGTAGATTTCCAAATCCACATCCTCTAATATATGGTTCTATTAAAGGATTGTGGGGTACATATTCATGTACACGGCATCTAAATCGCTTCGGATCCTAATAACAAAAAAGTAAGAAAATACAATTAGAAGAAGAAATACATACTCAACAAACACACATCTATAAGAAGTATTCCAAAAATAGAAACTAAAAAGAGAGAGATAACAAAGGTATAACACAAAAAAGATATCTATTAGAAGTAATCCAAAAGTAGAAACTAAAAAGAGAGAGATAACAAAAGTATAACACAAAAAAGATATCTATAAGTAGTATTCCAAAAATAGAAACTAAAAGAGAGAGATAACATACAAATGCCGAGATATTCTCGATTGTGCCTCCGTGTTCATCGCCCATAGTCAACAAAGACATGATTTGAATTTGCAAAGCTTGAGTTTGGTAGATGAACGAAGTGTGGTAGAAGAAAATACTTGAGTATTGGTGAAGATGATTTGATATTGTTGATATGAGAGACTATTTATAGATGAATGGGTGAGTAGGTTTGGAACCTAAAAAGAGTGTGATTGGTTGCATGGAAAGGCAAAAGGAGACAAGAGAATGATAAAATTCAGAATGTGTATTCAAAGCTAGCATGTGAGGAATCTTCTTGGCGCATGTGAAGAAAAGACATGCAAGGGAAGAGGAGCCCTTCCTCTTGGCGCTTACATGTGATTCCTCACATGCAAGGAAGAGGCGCCCTTCCTCTTGGCGCCTTAGTGTAGGGAAATTGGAAGGGGCGTCCTTCCTAGTGGCGCCTAAGACTAGTTTGTGTGAAGAGGCGCTCAATCCTTTGGCGCCTCAGTTACTTTATGGCGCCTAGGGAATGGGCGCCTAGGTTGGAATCTTAGGGCACAGAGCTCAGAGATTCTTTGATTCCCTGGCGCATGTGTATTCTTGTTAATCTTTTCTTTGCGTACTGGATTCCTTCTACTGCATGCATGGTCAAGTCTGTACAGGCAATGACCAAGTTATCAATGCAACGACCAACTTACCAATAACCAAGCTATTTATGTTGTGCATATGAATAACTTAACAATGCATTCAATTCCATTCAAACTATCTACATATTTAATATTTCAACATAATGTCTTCCATACAATATTACATGATCAGTGCCCATGTCGAAGGTGAAATATTTGATCATCAGTTGTACGGTTTTTGTTTACGAAACACAGAGGTGACTCGGTTTACAATAAATCGACGATCAAATTTTTCACATCTGAAATAAAGAATAGAAAAGAAATTGCAGTGCAATAATATGGGTCAGATCATCTATAAAAATCCGGTTTGATTTGCAGAAAACCAGGTAAAATTTTATCAGAAGAAGATTCGAGATGATGATGATGATGTTCAACATATGTTAGGAAGTCACGAACAATCCGGTTACAACGATATAGAGTTGTATATATTGAAGGAGAATTGCCATCCAAGGCGCAGCGGAATATAAAAATTTCTCCTTTAATGATCCTTACGAATGAGCATGATCAGTGATAGAATCGTTACCTCTTGTGGCGATTCAAACCTTTGGTGCAGATCTCTGATAATGATCAAAACCTTTGATACAGATCCACGGGGCGATCACGAACGTTGAACGATGACAACGTCTCTACTCAGTCCACACGAACGGATTCCTTCAATCGCAGTGCTAGCTGTTTGTGAGTGAAGGCTTTGAGTGAGAGAGAGAAAGATACGAAATTCCAACTCTTCAGTTGTGTTGTCTGGAGTGTGAATTTTCTTACAAAGCTTCTGCACAAGAGCTCTATTTATAGAACCACTTGTGTGGGCTTCAAGCCAAAAAGCCCACTTAAGTGCATTTTGGCCTATATCTCATAATATGCCAAAATCACTTAAGTGTTTGGTACCTTACCATATTTCGTATTCTGCTTAAGTACACCGTACCTTACGATGTTCCTTAATTATTCTATCTCTCATCAATCCGTCCTTTGTGTGTGACCCTATAGGTTTTCGCGGCGTTGGCAATTATATTAAATCACGCATTTAACATAATAAACAGTGAGCGGTATCTAGCAACACATCACTGCTACCCAAGTCACGAAAATGTCATGTGATCTGACAAAACCTCCTGTGATAATAATTATGTGTATAATTACCCCTTTGCCCTTATGTCTATATTGAACACAAGGTATAGACCGTGTCACCCTTGTCCAGTTCAATATTGGGCCCATAGACATTTATCCTGTTACGCAGGATTGGCAAATTCCATCTAGGACACTCATGTCCCTCAGCATGCTTCGTGGAGTACCCATCAACTGTCTTTATGGTCATCCAGTTACGGATGACGTTGGATCAGTAATAAAGCACTCAACTCTACATCTAGGATCCATAGTGGTTTCAGGTCGAAGAGTGGTATACACTATTATCACCATGAGAATAACTTATGACACTTTGCATAACTTTCTATATAGTGTTCTCATAGCGGGTCAATCCGGTATAAATATTACTCCTAATATTCATACCTATGTTTAAGACTTGATAACTCTTTATCCATGATCCATGAGATGTGATCATCAGTCTACAAACATAATAGTCTTAATGCTTTAATGTTATCCCACTTCACATTAAAGCTCGACTACGGATACTTTAAGAATAGTGTCCTTATGTTTAATGTGTTCTCATGATTAAGTCACACTTAATACATTAAACGGACTATCTATTCTAGGGACTTTATTAATCAACCATAATAAAGAAAATGCCTTTTATTATTAATAAATAATTCGATACAAGTACCAAAAAATATTGGCCTCTAGGGCTTACACCAACATATATTACCACATCAACAACAGGAGTCTCAGTACATTGATCAGTCACAGGTGTTTTGTGAGACTGATGACGAACAAGCTGAGGTGAATGGTCCAGACGACGAAGAAGAGGAACCTGAGATCATGGTTGATTCGATGGTGAACGCTGAAGAGGAAGAGGAGAAAATACCAGCAAGTTATGTATATTGCCCACCCTAACACATGACAAGGTTAAATTTGGGTTCAGATGAACCTTCGGCAGATGTATGGTACAATCCTTACGTGCGAATGAAAGGATCTCTGAAACAAGGAGACACATTTCGCACAAAAGAGGAATGTGTAAAAGCCATTAAGAAATTCCACATGCAGCTATCAACTGATTTTAGAGTTGACAGAACTGACGCATCGAGGTATAAAGTTTATTGTCCGAATGAGCACTTCCTTTTTAGGTTGTCAGCTTCGTACCAGAAGAGGAGCGAGTCTTGGGAGATTGGATCAATGGGTCCAGATCACACATGCATGCTGACAAACCCAATGCAGGATCATCGTAAATTAAGGTCTCAGCTAATATGCGATGAAATATTGTCTGTCATTGGCGATAATCCGTCGTTAAAGGTGAGTACAATAATCTCGCATATTAGGGCAGAGTACGAGTACACTCCATCATATAGGAAGGCATGGATAGCTAGAATAAAAACTGTTGAAAAAGTGTTTGGCAATTGGGAAGAGTCTTACAAACAACTTCCAAAATACCTGTTGGCTCTAAAACAATATGCTCTCGGGACAATTGTCAAGATGGAAACATTGCCCGCCTATACACCAGATGGTACGTGTGCTGTTGGAAATAGAATATTTCACCGTCTATTATGGGCGTATCAACCATGTATCATAGGTTTTTCTTTCTGTAGGCCAATTATACAAATTGATGGTACATGGTTGTATGGAAAATACAAAGGAACGTTACTGATGGCAGTGGCACAAGATGGGAACAATAATATTTTTCCAATCGCCTTTTCCCTAGTTAAAGGGGAGACTGCTGAGGGATGGAGTTTTTTCCTAAGAAATCTTTGATTGCACGTTGCACCTCAGCCTAACTTGTGTTTGATCTCTGATAGACACCCCTCAATCATCAGTGCATATAATAACATTGACAACGGTTAGCAAAATCCTCCTTCGACGCATGTGTTATATATTAGACATATTGCGGGAAATCAAAGATAAGACGTTGCGTAAGAAGGTTGTCAATGCAGGTTACGCATTATCAGAACCTTCTTTCAAACACTACCGCGAGGAAATAAGATTGTCGAACGAAGATGCGATACGGTGGATCGATAGTATTCCGTTGGAGAAGTGGACTAGGACATATGACAACGGTCAGCCTTGGGGCCACATGACAACAAATCTTGTGGAATCAATGAACTTTGCCTTCAAAGGCATCCGTAACCTACCAATAACCACTTTAGTGCAGGCTACATATTTCAGGCTAGGGGCGTTGTTTGAAACCAAACGCTCAAAATGGAGTTCAGTGTTGCAATCTGGATAATTGTTTAGTGATGTTTCAATGAAATTCATCAGACATGAAGCTGCCAAAGCAAACACGCACGTGGTTACGGTATTTGACCGAACTAAAGGTTGGTTTAGTGTTGCCAAGTCCATGGATCACAATGAGGGCATGTCGATGAGACAATATAGAGTCGAACTAGATAGAGGTTGGTGCGACCGCGGAAGGTTCCAAGCCTTTCGTACCCCCTGCTCCCATGTCATTTCCGCATGCTCAAAGGTTCGAAGGGATCCGTCCTACTTGCTATATGAAGTTTACAAAGTTGCTAGCCTTTCAAATGTTTATAAAATTAGTTTTTCGATAGTGGCAAAAGAGGATTATTGGCCAGAATATCAAGGGGACATCGTCTGGCACAACGAAGTTATGCAAAGGAAGAAAAAGGGTCGCCCTAATAGCACCCGGATTCGAACCGAAATGGATACGGCGAACAAAATGGTTAGACTATGTAGTTCATGCCGTCAACCAGGTCAAAATCATAATAACTGTCCTAGTGTTGGAACGAGCACAACCAGATAAATTTAGATGTACCTCTGTTGCAATATATGAAAAACTAAATTTATTTCATAGTACCTCTATTGGAATATATGGAAAACTAAATTTACTTCATAGTAGACATCTGTGACGAAAGTACCATTACATAAACAGTAACGCAAATAATTATAACAAATACAATACAAGAACTATGAAATTACAACCATCAAAACTATTTTGAACATGTAATGCATCATCCTACGAGCGTCTTGGTCGGTCTTAATATCCACTCATTCGCGCATTTCTCCGTGTTGGTTGAACATGGACACAAGCCATTGTATTCTTCTAATCCGTTCACCCTCTCCAATTTCTCCCTCTAACCAACTGTACAACGTCCGGTTAAGACGTTCAAACGTATCTGTGTTTCAAAGTCTAACCTGTATCAGAGCCGCAACGACAGAAAATATTACATCAACGTTTCGTTTCTGAATGTATGCAGACATTGTTGAAATAGAGAGAATTGAAATTGATGGTTGAACTAGGAAACTTATGGTATTAGGAGATGAATTTGAGTGAAAATTATTATATGCAAGACGTGGTATTTATAGATACGGAACATCCATTGGATAAAACACGTGGGCGCCTGAGGGATTGGCGCCCACATGAGCATCACATGCAGGCGCCAAATGAATTGGCGCCCACCATGCAAAAGACACTAAGGCGCCACTAGCATTGGCGCCTCCTCATGAGGCCCAATGCATGTGCGCCAATGCTATTGGCGCCTCCTCTTAGTGGTATGGGGGTGTGTCAATTCATCTGGCGCATTCTCTACCAAACTTGGTTATTTTGGTTTTTTTTTGAAAAATTGGTTATTTTCAATTTTTTTTAAAAAGTGGTTATTTTGAAAAAAAATCAATTTCATAGTTTCATTAGCCAGCATTTTACTTTTCATTAACCAACTTTGATTTATCACTAAAAATATTTTTAATATCGGGACGTTTATTAACCAACTTCGTCACTTCATTAACTAACATTTTACATTTAATTAACCAATTTTTTTCACTATCATTATTCACGTACATTGTTCATAGACATTGTTCACGTATTGTTCATAAATATATTATTTTATTTTAAAAATACAGTGTTCACTGTATAAATAAGGTGAACAGTGTATACGGTGTGAGTGTTCGATGTAGAAAATGGTGTAAGAATAACAATGCTGATATTTTTATTCAAATCCTTTAATAATAGAGTCCGTAGGTGGTTATTTCCTATACTTTATTTACCAACTTTTTTTTACCTATTGGATTAGATAGTGGGGTTCTCTTCCTTCATAATCTGAGGTTTTGGGTTTGAATTCAACCTTGAATACACAAGAGTATTAAATTTTTTGAAAATAGTTTGCCACCTATTATGATCCTATAAAACTCGAGGAACTAATTTATGCAATTGCGCGCAAAGGATATCTAATTTTATAAAAGAAAATTTATTTTTAAAATCAGAGTAATTTAGTATAAGAGTAATAGTTATTATTAAAGTCGGCATTTTTGCAAAATTAAAACAAAAAATTAGCATATTTAATATAATTTAACTTTTATGTTGAATATTTGATTGGGTGTTAAATAAACAAGTAATGATACAATATTTTGGGAAATTGTAGTGCTATCATGGCCGAATTTTGGGGAGTTTTAGAAGGGCTCAAGCTCACTAAGAGACTAGGGTTGATGATAGTGGAAGTTAATGTCGATTCTGAGTTGGTGGTGAGAGCTATTTGAAGAGAGAGTAGCAGCAATCCTAGTTGCCTTACGTTGATAAGAGAAATTAAGAAATTAATAAAAGAGTATGACATTGTTATAATTTTTCACATTTTCAAAGAGGCTAATACTTACGCTGATGTGTTAGCAAAGATGGGTTATATGGATAAATATGCTAGGTTTTTATCGACATTCTTGATGCTCTAGTAATTTCGTTGTAGACTGATAAAGCTAGCTTTCTTGCATCTGTAGAGGTGTTTGTGTGTAGTCTTTCTTTTTGGGTTTGGCCCTCTTTGTTATAAAAAAAGTGATGATACGATATTAGTTCATATCAAGTGGTTCATTTTTTTGTCAAATAATTATTAGTTGGAATTTGCTCTTTAGAGGTGAATAAATAATATATTGTGAATTTGTATTCACGACTCTGATGTCTCTGTATAGCTATCAATTGAGTTGGTTTAATAGTGGTTTAATAGATCATCAAGTAGTTCATTTCTATTTGTTATTTAGTAATAAAAAAAGCTTAATATATTCAAGAGTCATGTCATATTTAAAAAAACCTAATAATTATTAAATTACCATTAAAATTTATATAATTTAACTAGCATAAGATCCGTTCATCCTCAATTTATATATACATTATCAAGAGAAATCATTAATACAAAGTGATCAACAATTCAAATTGATCATAAATAAATGAATCAATAAAATGAATGTTATGATATTAGCAATTTTATCATTAAAAAAAAAAGATAACTACCATATTCAATTTTCAAAACTGTGATATCCTGTAATACTACCTACTCTTTCATAAATCAACAGACCAGCCACAAATTAGATGGATAATAATTGGATGCAAGCTTTATAGAGTAAACAATTCTATAGGCAATTAAGAAACTTCAATTCTGTAAACAATTCTATATCACATGCATATGAATTCATTCAAGTGCTATCAAATATCTTTCAGGAATTTCATCAAACAACTTGCAGGCAGAAGTCCAATCTTTGATTCCAAAGTTTTCAAAAAGATGAAGCATAAAACTCAAATTACAAAGCAAAAATGTGCAAGTGGCTAACTAAGTTGAACACATGATTAAAGATAGCTATGAAAAACTCAATGCAGTACATTGATCATATAAGTTACACAATGTGATTTAAGATATGTGATAAATGATTGTAGTGAAACTTGTTTCTTTCGAAATTTCTAATACAATAATATCATTAAATACAATCAAAGCTATAGGTTCCAAGTTTGTTGTTTGTTTTTTAAATGAAAAGAATAAATACACCTATGTTCAAAATTGTGAAGTGAATGTATGGTGTCTACATAAGGTAATAAATAGAAAAGTAAATGTATGACAAATGGTTATATATTTGAAGAATAGATCAAATGTAATTAAAATTGTTTTTTTTTGTCAATCCTTATGCATGATAAACCAAACTGTATGACATAAACCAAAGTACTCTAGTAGATTGTTTGATAAACCAAACTGTATGACATTTGTTGATTACATATATGTTCAAATGTTAGTGTAAATTGAAAAGATTTGAAGGGCAAATTTAAAAAATCATGCAATAGTATTTTGAAGGGTTAATAGTAGATTAAGACAAATTTATCACATTATTAAGATATATAGTAAAATTTATCTCAACAACAATGCATATATACTTAATTTTAATCGCATCCACAAAATACTCCAAACAAGTGCAGAAAATTCAAAATAGGGAGGGTTATATGAATTTTCAATTTTATTTCATTTTAAATACTTGCAAATTCTCTTAGTTTATTTAAAATAAAAATGTTATGTGTTAGTAGACACGCTCTCAAGCTTAAAAGAAAGATTAAAAAACCCATTTATTTTAATAATTTCTCTCATTATTAATGGGGTGCATTAGAGTAATACCCATTGAACCATTTTAACTCTTTAAATGGGCCTTATTAATTTTTTTAATATTATTTCACATTTTTTGATTATTTAACAACTCACCTACATTTTTGAAATATCCATATAATTCATCAAAAACTTTAAAGTAGATCCCATTAAATACCACAATATAGCCTAAATTTTTTAATCTAATTTATATGTTAGGGAGTGTTGTTTTGCAGAGGTACGGGGACCAATTAAAACATGGTTACAAAAGTTAAACATCAGTTTGTTTCTAACACGGTGACTTAGGTAAATGTGAATGAACCATCAATTTGTTGATATTTGTTTATATTTAAAGTCAAAATTATTAGAAGATTCTTGCTTATAAATAAAGTCGGAGGAAATATGCTCTAAGTAATTGCCTCTAATTTTAGCGTTGTTATTCAACTTTGTTTTTAATTCTCTAAAAGTGACATAGTTCCATTAAGTTTAAAAAAACCTTACTTTTTTAAAGAAGATTTTACCCAATACATATCTCTACAATAAAATAATTTTTTGACCAAAATGCTCCTGTAAATAGTTCATTTGTTCTACTTCTTTACTTCCTTCATTGTAATATAAAGTTGTTCTATTTTTTTACTTTCTTCATTGTATTATGAAGTTATTCGAGCCATTGAGAGAGGATAAAAATTGTTGCATACTTGAACTCTTCAATCCAAGTTATCTGATCCACATAAAGAATATTGAAAGTATTTTAAACAAGTTTTCCGATAAGAAAAAGGCATCGAAAGACTTCAAAGTTATCTGGTGCATACATTTCCTACTCTGGAAGTCTTGCAAGTAAGTTCTTTGGTAATGTGTTTTAGAAAAAAGACTATCGAGTGTCTTAATTCAGATTTATAGGCAAACAATTTTTTGGCCATCGGATGTGTTTGGTAATAGACATTTTGTCTGGTTTTGTTTTGTTTTTTTAATTTTTTTTTTGTTGCTAGTGGTGTGATCACATCTTATGTAGGTGTGGGACAGGGAGATCGACCTGTGATGGATGAGCATGTAGTTGTATTTGCATCTAATCCACAACCGTCGCAGTTTCCAGGAGAACCATTGATGATAATTTACTAGTAATTATACTAACGTTGTAATCGAAGTAATAAAATAAATGTGTCTCTATAAGGGTTGTGAATTTAGAACAAAGAATGTTGTGCGATGTAAGTAAAAATAGTATACGGGGGGGGGGGGGGGGTTGTTCTATCAAAAACTCAAGAGATACATTTTAATAAAATGATGAAATGTGTGCTAATAGACATGAAATGACTACAGAGTTACACGACGAGTTAACTCTACCACTACACCCAATCCCTTGGCGTGCAACTCACTTGTCTAGGCATCAGTTCCCCAATCCCTCAAGCCAATTATATTATCATACTAGGCAACATATCACGTTATTCCCTAAGTCACAATTTCTAATTATCATATCCCTAGTCAATTAGCGATTCAATAATTATAGTAGTTCATATAAATAGCTCTAAGGTCAGTAGTCACTACATATCAAATTATAAGCGAATTTCATAACAAATAATAGGCAATGAGCATAATTTATAATTGAATAATAACAGAGAGTCGAGACAATTACATTAACATCATTCGATCATATATTCCAATCAAGTACAAATAGGCTCGTCATTAAATAAGACATAACCGAAGAGAAATATAGTTGCTCATGTTGAAATTAATCAATACCGTAAGTGTAGACTCAAAGATCATGAAGAATCACAAAAGAAAAAGCTCTATAATGGCTTCCACAAGCTCCAAAGTCGTTAAAATGTGTCACCTTTGTCATACCCTAAAGTTTACCCTGATGTTTTTCACTTGCATCTACATAGTGCAATCGTTCATTTTTGTCGTACATTTCTTTCAGTCAAAAAGCATTCATCAAGGTTCAAACAAAATGTCAGGAGTTCTAGCACTTTATCTGGTCTTGATGATATCCATTCAGTCTTCTATTGATTAAGAAGTCAAAAGGCTTGATTTCTCAATCTCAGTATATCGTTCATTCCATTTTCATCATGTTTCAAAGCTCCAGAGGGTGGCAATCAAGAGTATTGTCATCATCTGAATCTTTGTAGGGTTTAATTGTAATGGATATTCATAAATAAATGGTCAAAGAATGGTTCATTTATATTTGATTGTCTATTCACAGTTATTCAATCAGTAAACCAATGCATTTACAAGACATCCATATCATGTATACATCACAGCATGTACTTCATTTTGCATAATGCTTAAAATGTCAATCAGAATAATCTTTCGGATCTACCGGCAGACCGGTTGAATCAATTTTCAAACTTACGTAGAATTAGTGGGTGGAAAAAATTTAAAGATCGAGCTTGCAGACGTCAGTTTTACTAATCTACGTTTTGT
Organism: Lathyrus oleraceus; assembly: GCF_024323335.1. Classification (NCBI taxonomy): domain Eukaryota; kingdom Viridiplantae; phylum Streptophyta; class Magnoliopsida; order Fabales; family Fabaceae; genus Lathyrus; species Lathyrus oleraceus. The sequence goes on along the minus strand of NC_066583.1, from coordinate 503,730,996 downwards.
GTAGTTTAACCTGGCGTGCTTGTTTTATTTTTTTGACTACTTCTTCGGTCGCTTTTCAATCATCCAGAGGCTTTTAAACGGTTGATTTTTATTTCAAAATATGATCAAAACTTGTATGTTTCCGAGAGGTTTATTTCACGTTGATCATTTTCGTGTTTTTAGTTTAAGTTTTCAAACATTTTTGCGTCCAATTTTTATTCACTTTTTATCCGTTTATTTTTGCTTTTTTTAAGTCAAAGTAATAGTTGGAAATAATTAGAATTAGTTAAGTAGTTAGTTTGATTTATTTTTTTATTTGAAATTGTTTTTTTTTGTGCTTTATTTTATTTTTAAGCTTTTACTCATCTCTAAAATGTACAAATGAGCTTCTTTTATTTAAGTAATTTATTTTATTTTTACCCTACAAATCTATGTATTTACTGATAGTGTTGCTAGAGAGTAAGGGATTGGAGGCCACAAACATAACACACACGTAGCCATACTTCATTTGAAGAGGTTTTTATTTTCATTTTTTTTAGAGATTGATAAAAAGAGAATAAAGGTGGAGAGGGAGTGAGCACGTGGAAGGAGGGATAATCAATATCATAAGACCAATATATCATACTTCACTCTCACATTTATAGAAAAAAAACTTGAAAAAACTCTCTCATTTTTAACATAAACTTCACTTTTCTTCATTTTTATGTAGAAAGAATACACACAATATCACCATAACAACAAATATCTCTCCATCTTGTCCCAACACGAGCCAAAACCACATTATAGCTACTACACCACCGTCATTCCTCCAACAACTTCTTTTTTTCGCACAATACTACTCCTCATTCTCCAAAATTGAGACAGAAACACATCTCTTGCACCATCGATCTACCAAAACTGTATGCACACCAACACAAACTCAACAGCTTATCCCTCCTCCTTCCAACCACTCTCTCCCACCACCTTCATCGATATCACCCTCTTGTAAACAACAAAACACCACCCCTTCCTCCTTACATGTCGCCGTCCATAACAATTTAATTAAAACGGGTCGTAGCAATTTACAACCGAAACACCTCTTCACACTTCAACTATACCATTTGTCTACACCACAACCTCTTCCAGTCACAACAACAACCAATGTTGGCAAGTATAAAAATTCCAAACCCTTTTCTCCGTCACGCATGTACAGTACCACGCATCATACTTCAAGCAACAACACAACCAACAACATAAATCATAATCCATCATCATCAACAACAAACAAATTTTTCATCAACCACCGCTTCCGACCTTTGCTCCGCCATCTCGTGGGTTTTGTTTGAAATAAATTAGATGTTGATTTGAGTTTGTGATTCTATCATCAATGATTTTGTTTTAGTTTGATTTTTTTTATGGTGATGAAGAAAATCGTTGTCACTAAGTAAGAGAGGGAAAATATGGGAAGTTAATTTGCTTTCCTCTGTTTCTTTTGTGTAGCTCTGAGCCGAAGGAGAAAGAGAGAGCAACACCCCCCCCCCCCCCCCGCCACGTGTCAACGTCTGTATGAGTGGGGAATTTTTTTCCTCTTCTTGATTCAGGGAAGCCTCTTGTATTTTTTTTATTATTTTGTTTTTCTTTTTTTTCTTTTCTTTTTCCTATTATTATTATTATTATTTATTATTATTATTATTATTATTATTATTATTATTATTATTATTATTATTATTATTTTATTATTATGATCATTATTACTATTATTATTATTAGTGATTATTATTATTGATTATGGTTATTATTATTAATAATAGTTACTATTTTTATTATTATTATTGTTAATTATTATTATTGATTATTATTTGTTTTTTTGTTAATTATCATTACTAGTAGTATTATTATTGCTACTCTTTAGTTATTATTGATGTTAATTATTTATTAATTAAATTGATTATTTTTAAGTTGTTAAATAGAAAATTCGATTTATTTGTCTTATCGGTTTTTCACAGATGCATTGTAATTTCAGAGTTAAAAATTCAATTTAACTTCAGAAATTCCTTAAACGCATAAAGTTTTGTTGACCGACCTCAAATATGGTGATTCCTACATTAATCACTTTACATTTGCTTAATATAGCGTTAAATTCTTTAGTTTAAACTGTCGTTTGTTTTCATTTAAAAATGTCGCTTAAATCATCGGTTTTTCGCAGATGCGTTGCAATTTCGGAGTTAAAAATTCAAGTTAACTTTAGAAAATGATTAAACACATATAATTTTATTGACCAACCTCAGATAGCGTGATTCCTACATGAATCTCTTTACGATTGCTTAACATAGCGCTAAATTCTTTAGTTCAAATTTTTGATTTATTTCTGGTCCCTTGGCTTTCTCTTGGACCTTCTTACAACGAGATTTTTGTCATTTACAATTATTTATCAAGCTTACGTTATTAATTGTTGTATTATATCCCCATTTGACAAAAGTATACCCTCATCCTTGTAATGTGTAATAAATTTACCACTTTCATTTATTTTTATTATGTCAGTTGATTGTTAAATTAAATATTAAAATCTACCACTTTCAAAAAAGAACAAAAACAAAAACTCGATCCAACGTTGAGTCTTTGTCCCAAATTAAATCCAAGTTGAATGCAAAGTCGAGCATCTCACCCGATTAATCCAAACTCTCTTCATAAATCAATTTCAAACACTTGATCTAACGTCAAGTTGCTTCCCCTTTTTAAAGCTTTTCACAATAAAAATGGAGGAAACTAACTATGTTTAGAATTTCTCTTTTTCAATGTTACGATACTATTGTAGAGCTCCATGTTAGAACATTCGACTTCCATATTAAAATACAATAATAATATAAAATAATTCATTCTCTTATAAAAGAAAAAAATTGATTAAGTATCGATTTTCTCTTTCCCGATTATTTGGACACTATTGTAGAGCTTCCTGTATGAATAATCGTCTTCCACAAATGAACTTTGACTTAATTCACCATACATTTTCATAATAACTTTTTGGATGAAAAGAGGGTGATTCGTCTTAGGCATCTTCCTTTTCAGGCATTCGAGTACTGCAGTAGAGTTCCATGTTTGGATGCATGTCTCTACTTAAAATCAACTCAAACAAATCAAACTTGTTTTCCACCCTTGTGCGACCCCGAAAACTTTTTTAGAAACGAATATGCTTTATCCATATCCGACGTGAAACAAACAAAGACTTATGCCTCCAAGAGCGAGCATCAAGTAAAGGTTTAGTCACCTGATATGTTTAAAGGACCACTCCTTAAAAACAGTCAACCTAGTAGTTCTTTTAGAGAAAAACTACGTATCCTTGCGTTCTCCATAGCACCTAGATATATGTAGGAGAATGATTGGGAAATCTTGTCAGGTACCCCTTTAATAAAAAACATATTTCATTTCTTTCTTTCTCTTTTCTCACTCGATAAGTAGAAGACCGCAAACAATATCACGCTAACACTCTTGCACGAAACTAACTATCTCGTTGAGTATAATGGATGTGAGGGGTGCTAATAAATTCCCCTTATATAACCGACTCCAGAACCCGATTTTATTGCGACAACCATTTCTTTTTGTTTTTTATGGATTTTATCGATATTTTCTCTTTCCCTCTCTGGGAATAAACAAAGTTCGGTGACGACTTATTTTCTCTTTCCCTCTATTTTGTTTTTATTTCGAGCGTTCCTTATGCTTGGGTATTTTTCGCGTTGCTCAACCTTCTCTCTAGGAAATCAAACCCTCATTTTATTCTCCATTTTTTCCTTTTAAATCCCAAAAAAATGTGTCAGGAAAGCATCCTAACATGACTGCGCTGCGGAGTAACGTGGGTGCATTGCATAATGATGGAAAAAATACGAGTGTATCCTAAAGAGGCACAACCACATTGATTCAAGTGGCTGCAGTGTGTTTTTGTTCCTTTTCTTACCAATTTTCACACCAAGTCATTTTCTTCACCCTTTGTCATTTTCCATGCTTTTTCCATACTTTTTCTTTTAACTTGCTAATTTTAGTCCTATTTGTCCGGTTTTTCTTGCTAAGTGACGTGCAATGACAACATATTTTCACAACCCCAAACTTGTTATGTTGCTTGTCCTCAAGTAACCAATATGCACACTGAAACTTTGTCAAAAACAAATCACAAATTTTACCAATTAAATGTCACTTACTTTTGCCTATCGAGACATTTGTTCCTTGCTTTAATCAAATCAACTCCGGTCAATTCTTCTAGCACCAGTTCTCAACTTATCTCTCTAGTCACCATTATGCACTCCATTACAAATGTGTTCACTCAATCAACATACAAAATTAAAAAATCACTGAATTAGTAAGTTATTTGAAAAATCAGTCTGATCATATTTAAACACATATATTTGGGGATTTTTAAGGTTGTAACATGACTTATGTCTGGGTAGGATAATTTTGGGATATTAAGCTTAAACCTTGGAGTTAAGTACATATTTCTCCTTATGTTACATTCTTCCTTTCATATCACTCGTTCTTTAGTATTGGGTACTAGAGAGTTTTCTTAATTTTGGTCATATTATTTTCTTTCTTCTTTCTCTTTTTTTTTAAATGTCATGTTTTTGACATCTTACTTTTATCTTTTTATTTTTATTTTTCTTTTGATTTTTATTTTACAAATTTCACTAGTACCCCCATAACTTGATGAAAATTTACTAGCAAGTGTACTAGTATTATAATCGAAGTAATAAAATAAAATTGACTCCACTTGGATTGCGAATTTAGAACAAGGAATATTGTGCGATGTAAGTAAAAACAGTAAATTGGGATTTTCATGTTGTTTTTTGAAAAATTAAGAGTTGCCTTTTAATAACAATGATGATAGAGGCGACCATGTCTTATTATCATAATCCATTATTTCTACTTGATTGATGAAACACGCGTTAACAGACATGAATTGACTACGGAGTTACACGACAGACTAACTCTACCACTACACTTAATCCCTTGGCGTGCATATCACTAGTCTAGATGTCAATTCTCTGATCCCTCTGGCCAATTGTATTGTTAGACTAGGTATCACATCTCAAAAAATACGATCCTTCACGAAGCGTTTGAGCGCTCATGGAAAAAATGATTCGAACAGAGTCGCCACCGAACTTTATTATTCCCAAAAAGGGAAAGAGAAAATATCGATAAAACACTTAAAGTAAAAGAAGACGGTCGCGTAGTGGTAAAAATTTGAGATTAAGCTATTGATTAACTTAACTCACAAAGCAAGAGTCACCACCGCGCTTTTATTATTTCCAAAAGAAAGGGAAAAAGAATGAACAAAACCCCAAGAAGTTTTAAAATAAAACTAATCAAAAGAGATAAGGGTCTAGGGGTTGGTTATGCAAAGGGAAGATATTATCATCCTAAACATCTGTAGTACTTTATAAGAATCTTTTTGAAAATTTGTGCATTTTGGCTTTAAAATGGTGTTATTTGCAAAAGATTGGGGAGATGAGAAAAGAAATGTTTTTATAATTTTTGTGTTTGCCAAGACTTCCTAAGTTTCATGCCTACGTACCAACAAAGTGCAATGGAGGATCAAAACCTCATAGTTCATGGTAAAAATAACAAATATGTTTATTTTGATTCATTTTTAATGAAAGGACATTTTGTCATTTTAAGAAGAACACTTAACTAGTCACCACAAGTATGAGAACTTTACATCACCAAAAAGAAGGGCTCCAACTTGGATAAATATCAACAAGTATGCCACTAGCTCTCTTAGGTGGAAAAGAATTATCATCAACACTATGGGGATAGGAGAATTACATCTCAACTATGAAAATGACTCATGTATAAACTTTGAGAAAGAGTTTTAAAAGAAAAAGTGCACAAAGGGCACAAAATGGTTTGAATGAGTTATGTGTTTTTTAGTCTTTTGAAATTGGTTTGAATATGCATAATATGTATTAGCATTTATTAAGAAAAGATTTTGGAAATCACTTGATAAAAGTCAAGGTTTATTGAGAAAGTGATTCCAGTTTGAAAACAAGAAGGTTTTTTCAAATAGAGGAGAAGATTTTGAAAATAAAAGAAGGGGAGGAGATGGAAAGACTATCCTAGTACATAAAGTAAAAGCTAGGGAGGAAAGATCTAACCAAGAGATAGCAAACTTTATGACATGAGTCAAGCAAGAATTCCCTCATTTGGGTTAAGCCTCAAGCAAGCCAAATAAGTAAAGAATAATCCATGTATCAGATGAAATCAAAGTAATCAATCCAAGTCATCAAAAGAAGCACAAAGTCAAAGGTAGCAGATGAATCTCAAGGTCTCAAATTACAAAAGCGAGGGTCAAGGTCCTAGTTTTAAGTCCATAACTCCACAACAATGCTAAGGATATTAACCTTAAGTCCATGAATCAAGAGAATCAAATTTTTAGGGGGTTTTCCTTTATTAATGTCTTTAAAATAGAAAGAAGTCCAAATGGACAAAGGAAAAGAGCATAAGCATAAATAAAGGCCCAAGTGGACAAAGAGCAAAGAGCATAAGCACAAACAATATGATATGAGATGGTAAAATAAAAACATAAAGTAAATAGCAAAAATATAGAGCATAAGATAAATGACATTAAAGTAAAGTTCATACAATAAAATGTTAGTAAGTTGTATTAGTAATCAAGAATAGAAAGGCAACTTATCCTTTTTTGGAGAACACTCAACTATTCACCCATAAGTATAAAAATATGGACCTTTACATCACCATGAGAAAGGCTCCAACTTGGATAAAATCAACAAGTATGCCACTAGCTCTCTTAGGTAAAAAGGAAACAATATTTTTCACACAATACCATGGGGAGTAGGAGACTTACAAACTCACTTATGAAAATGACTTACTTTTAGATTCGGGATAAATTTAGTGATATGTTAAGCAATCCTAATTGGACTTATGTAGAAGTCACAACTATCTGAGGTTGGTCAATAATAATATTTGTGTTAATACATGCTAGAGAAATTATATGTAAATTATTCTCCTAAGTCCAGGCCACACAAAAAAGAAAAGAGGATGGATCAAGCACAAAGGCTAAGAGAATTGTACATTACATCAATAAATACTTCATGACACTTAGGACAAACTTATGAATCAATCCAAAGTACCTTAAATGATCCATGATCAATTAAGAGGTAGATTTGAAATGATGAAAGTTCATCAAGTACCAATCCACACATCATGAACAAGATGAACACAAACCATCCAATTTATCAAAAGAAAAAAAAGAAGAGAAAGGGATGGAAAAGAAGAAGACAAGAGAAACCAAATCCAAATTGGATCAAAGGCTTGATCAAATCATCATCAAAATCAATCATCCATTTTGGTGGATTAGGGTTTTCACCCCATCAACACCCAATATCCATTGAGTTTGATGAGATCAATTATCAAATCAACTAAGATCCAAGGCCAAAAGAAGTCAACAAAGGTCAAAAAAACATAAAATGCAAGAAAATAAAATAAAAGGCATTAAAAATAATTTTAAAATGAATTTTAAAAGGGAAGCAAAAGAGAAAATTCATAAAGCCCTTTAAAATACCAAATAAATATCCAAGAAAATGATGGAAGGTTGGAAATAAAATAAGAAGCACAAAATAATATTTTTAGAATTTTTAAATGCATAAAAGTATTTTTAAACCAATTAAAACAACGGAGAAAAGAGAAAATTCAAGAAAAATAGGAAATCAAGAAAATAAAATATGAAAAAATAAAAATTAGATGAGTAAAAATAAAATAAAATTTTAGAAATTATTTTGAGATTTTTTGGATAAAAAATGAATTTTAAAAGAAAATTCAATTTAAATAAAAAGGAAAAAGAAATAAAATCAGAAAAAAAAAAACACTGAACATTAGATTTGGCCTCATTAATTAATGTGGCAGATCCATCAGCTATCAGGCTAGGGCGCACGATGGAAATTAGCAAAATAAAACACGAGATCGAATTCAAAATGGACCAATCAGAACATTTCAAATTGCCAACGTGTATGGTCAAACTCAGATGACCTGAAACACTCCGGTCATCTTCCCTGATGGTCCCTCACCAGAGTTTCATCATTTGGTAAATTCAGAACATGAGACTACGACCAATGTGATCACCTCCTCTTCACAAATTCGACCTCATGCTCAAAGTTCATTTATCTAAACTGAGCATGGAGAATTTCAGAGAAGTTTCAGAAGCGAGCAATTCACGGAAAATAAAATTAAATGATGAACACGATCAATCAACACCAGATAAGTTAGGGGAAAGCATCAGAGAATGAATGACTACATTGTGGTAACTTGTTTGAGTTCAAATGATGTTATGAACTACCTTGTCCAAATGATGATCAGAAGTTGATGAATCTTGATCTGGTCAGTGCACTTCAGGAGGTCTTAGAGCTTGGGAATCATTATAAAAGCTTCAGAGAAGATCGAAGGTGCTAATGGAATCAATAAACTGGATTCAAACAAGCTAAAATTCAAAACACGATAGCTCAATTTTCTGGAAAAATTTCAGAGTGAAACAGGGGTTTCTTGGCTCTAAAAAGCTTGGGAATGAAGCAAACATGTCTCTCTATTTATAAGGAAGTGATTGGTGATCTCATACGTTCCAAATGATGTTTAACTCATGCAAAATGAATTTGATCATCAAGTGAGAAAAGTGTAACTTGTAAACCATCAAAACTCAACCAAATCATGCATTTTAGGAGTCAATTAACTTTTGGAGACTTGACTAAACATGTTTAGGTCCAAAATGTGTGGTAAATTGGCTTGTAATTGAGATTAGTAAAGTTCAAAATTCTGATCATGGTGATTTTTTTCAGTTTCAAGTCACCATGTTCAACTCAATGAGACATCTTGCTCAGGAGGATTTTTGATCCCATTCTTTTGCAATTTATAGACATCATATCAAAGATCACAATGTGCCATGAAAGGTTGAATTTGTATGCTTGAGCACAAAGTTATGACATGTTGAAATTGGCACGAAAATCTGGTAATGTAACTTAGAAAATTCTAAGTCCTAAATGGCTGAAGATTACCTATAATGTCTCAAAGAATTTCATGTCCTTCCAATCATACTTTGAATTTGATCATTGAAGCATACTTGTATAGGGCATCATAAATGATATTTTTCAAAATGAATCAGCCTCAAACATTGAAAATTGAAGAAGTTACAATCCTTGAAAGTTGAGAAAAAGTCACTTGAAAATAGGTCAAATTTCACTAAGTCCACAAATGACCTATGATGTGTTCAAACTTTTGATGATCCTCCGAGAATAATTGGATCTTGTCATGTAAAGAGAAGTTGTAGAAGATATAAGAGTCATATGCAAAAAGAAGCACTAAATAATTTGATAATTGAAGGAGTTGTGATCCTTTGAACTTTGACTTCAAATGTTGACTTTTTGGTCAAACTTCTTAGAATAAACTTGTATTCTCGGACTTTCCTTGCATTTAAAGGTGCATGGATGATCATATAAACTCAAAATAAGGTGTCTTTGAATGTCGCTTGATTGAATTGCTTAAATTTTGAGGTAACTTGTTGAAGAAGGCATGGAAATAAACACATGAACCTTTGACTTCTCTTGAGAAATAAGCAACAAAAATTTGAGACGCTCTTGATCAAAATGAGATTTAAATATGCTTGAGGACCTTAGAGATCATGTTTTGAGATATAACCCCCTTGAGAATCAATGGTTGACCACACTTTGACTTAAGGTATCAACACAAACCCTAGTTGAGGAACCATGCTTAATGCTCATGATGAAAATCCCTACCTTGCAAAATAAACTTAGAAAACAAAAAATATCTTTGCAATTATTGATTAGTGGTTAGATAAGTAATGAACATATAAACACAAAGTTAAAACACCAACAAATAGGTGATTGATGATCCCTGCAAAAGGCAAATCCAAAGATGAGAGCAAGAGGACAAAGATGTGACCTTTTTGTGTGCAAGGATGCAAATGATATGTGGGATCTTAGGGTTAAAAATCAGGTATGACATATGCCCCTATTTAAGTTTCTTTGATTCAGAGATATGAAGATTAAAATCTTCGTCTCAGCGAGATTAAAGAGACTTAAATACATAATACCTAATTTTTGGCCCTAAGATACCACAAAAATGCTTATGATATGATATGAATGCAAATAAGGATCTCTGTGGGGAATATAGTGCCACGAGAGATAAAGAAATGTTGGAGAAAAAAGGAGACTGAAATTCCGTAGGGGAATAACAGATTCCAAAGGGGGTACCCAGCTGGGGACAAACAAAGTTCCACAGGGGAAAAGGAAACAACCCACAAACAAAACTATGACATAAAACTGCTGGAGACAAAGGGATGTCCTCCAGGAAAATAAAGCATCGGGATACGACTCAACTCGGGAATAACTATTATATTGGAAAGAAAACAATGTACAGTAAGAAAAAAAATGAAACAAATACCCAACAGGGGAAGACTTATCAAAGCAAGACTCCGTCGGGGAAAAGGTTAATCAAAGGGGATTCCCAACTCCACTAGGGGGAGAAATTAACTGTCTATCAACCAAGTGATAGCTTAACAAAGGTGATAATTCCAAAGGCAAGATAAATATTACCTAACTATCAGCCAAGTGATAACTTAATAAAGGTAATAAGCCCAAAAGGAAAAATTACCAACTACCAGTCAAGTGATAGCTTAACAAGGTAACCAACAAAAGGTAAAAAGAAATATTACCTAACTATCAACCAAGTGATAACTTAACAAATGTAATAAGCTCCGGGGAAAGATTACCAACTACCAGCCACGTGATAGTTTAACAAGGTAACCTACCGAAGGTAAAAAGAAATATTACCTAACTATCAACCAAGTGATGGATTAACAAAGGTAATAAGCTCAAAAGGAAAGATTACCAACTACCAGCCAAGTGATGGCTTAACAAGGTAATCAACCAAATGTAAAAAGAAATTATTACCTAACTATCATCCAAGTGATACCTTAACAAAGGTAATAAGATCCAGGGACCAAAGTTCAACCCAAGAATAAACTGGAGAGAAACAGCCAAAGAAGACTCAATCCAATAAGGAAATAAACTCAACTGGGGATTAATTCCATCCAGATAATGAACTAGAAAGGAAAATTGAAACAAAACCTTCCACGAGGATCAAAATCCATGGAGAATTAGAAAGGATAAGCGCTTTCTGCTTAAGGTCGATACTCTATTAGAGAGAGGACGCACACACTCCGCGGGGGAGAAAAACACCAGAGAGCGAGGAAAGCACCAAGAAATACAAGATGCACAAATAAACACCATGATGTTATGCATATACATATGAATATGTGTATGAATATGCTGATAAAATAAGCACAAAGGATTAGACTGATTATACAGTACAACCGGATACTCGGCTAATCTCAACAAGGTGGAGATGCTACTAGAGATCTTGCTAGGGGTTCAGCTAAAGAAAACCCTGCAATGAATGATTATAAGCCATCAAAGGAGCTAAATCATGATATAAGGCTTAATCCTTCGTGAGAGAGACAAAAGATATTGCTTGGTAACCCAAAGTTAATCTTCTAAAAGTGTAAACATCATTCCGATGGAGGGAAAGGTTTGTCGGGGATAAGATACATCCAAATAAACTCTATTATGAAGACCTATTAGTGACTTCACTAGATTCTACCATTCTTGCAATCTCTTATGTGGGAAATGATGAGATTGATACATCGTGAGGAAAATCCTATCTTAGGAGAACACTGAGCTCCGCTCTTCAAGATCTTACCATCCTTGAGATCATTATTGACATTCCACTATTATATTCACAAATCGAGGACAATATTTTTTGTAAATTTTAAAAAATATGATTGTTTATATATCTTTTGTTTCAAAAATTATTATCAAAAATAAATGAAATTTCTTAAACTTAAACAAGACAAGAACAACAAACAAATGTGCAAAAGGCTCAAATTTTATTAATAGAATGGTAGCCTGCAAATGGCGTGAGTCCATGGATCATTACAAAGTTGAAAAATGGTAAGTACATGGAACTACTGTATTGAAATACAATGACCATTATTCTCCCTAACAACTTTGAATTCTGTTATGCTTATAACTTCGGTCGAGGATGACTGAATGAGTATCTTTGATAGGCATTGTTACTTCAAATGATCAAGGCTAGCCTGATGTAGTTACTTGCTATAATCCCTAACTTTTTCCTAGATTGCCCTTTCGGGTTTAATCTACGGGGATGATTATTTTTTGTTTATGTCTCTATTTTTTGCCTGGACCTCCCTTTCGGGTTTCCAATCCACCGAGACATTCATTTTTTCCTAAGCTGCCCTTTCGGGTTTTCAACTTAGCGAGTTGTTCTTTTATTTTTTCTAGGAAAATTATTTCTTGAGTGCATTGCATTCACAGGACGAGGGAGCTCCTCGCCATCCATAGTCATAAGAGTCATTGCACCTCTAGAGAAGGCCCTCTTAACAACATATGGGCCTTCATAACCAGGAGTTCACTTGCCTCTAGAATCAGTGTTGAAAGACAAGATCTTTTTGAGCACGAGGTCGCCTTCTCTGAATCCTTCTCTGAATACATGGGGTTGAACCTTCTTGTCAAATGATTTCTTCATTATCTTTTGATATAATTGGCCATGACACAAAATTGTCATCCTCTTCTCTTCAATTTAATTCAATTAGTCATATTTGCTTTGACACCATTCGACTTCAGACAATTTGGCTTCCATCAAGACTCGTATTGATGGGATCTTAACTTCTACGAGGAGCACTGCTTCCATGCCATACACAAGAGAGAAAGGGGTTTCCCCTGTTGAAGTGTGGACGAATGTACGATACCCATGCAAAGTAAAAGGGCGCATCTCATGCCAATCCTTATATGTCACAACCATCTTCTGGATAATCTTCTTAATATTCTTATTTGCAGCTTCAATGACCCCATTCATCTTAGGTCTATAAGGAAAAGAGTTATGATGTTCAATCTTGAAGTCGTCACAGAGCTCTTTCATCATCTTATTTTTCAAGTTCGACCCATTATTAGTAATGATCTTACTTGGAACACCATATCGATAAATAATCTAATTCTTGATAAATCTGACCACAACCTTCTTGGTCACATTAGCATAAGATGTTGCTTCAACCCATTTGGTGAAGTAATCAATAGCCACCAGAATGAAATGATGTTCGTTCGAATCTTTGGGTTCAATCATACCAAACATGTCAATTTCCCACATAGAGAAAGGCCATGGGGATAAAATAATATTGAGAAGAGTCAGAGGCACATGAACCTTATCAGCATAAATTTGACATTTATGACACTTCTTCACATATTTATAACAATCAAATTTCATTGTCAGCCAATAGTAATATGCCCTTAACATCTTTTTACCCATCGCATATCCATTGGCATGATTACCAAAGGATCATTCATGAACTTCTTTCATTAACGTGTCTTCTTATTGTCTATCCACGCATCTGAGCAAGACCATGTCAAAGTTTCTCTTGTACAACACATCTTCATTCAGAAAGAAACTCCCATCCAGTCTTCTTAAAGTCCTCTTATCTTTGCTAGATTCCCTAGGCGGATACTCCTGACTTTGGAGGAAACATTTGATATCATGATACCAAGGCTTATCATATGTGACTTATTCTGCTGCAAACACATGAGCAGGCCTATCAAGGTGCATAATTTTGATACTGGGCGCACCATTCCAATAATTTACTTTATACATAGAAGACAGAGTATCCAAAGCATATGCCATCTGATTCTCTTCATGAGATATATGATGAAACTCAACTTTGTTGAAGAAAGTCAACAACCTCCTTGCATAATATTTTTAGGAAACAAGCCAAGATGATAAGTATCCCATTCTCCTTTGATCTGATTAATCACCAAGGTTGAATCTCCATATACATCAAGGATCTTAATTCTTAAATCAATGGATTCTTCAAGACCCGTGATACAAGCTTCATACTCTACCATGTTATTCGTACAATCAAACATCAATCTTACAGTGAAAGGGATATGAGAACCCGCAGGAGTAATGATGATTTCCCCAATTCCATTACCATAAGCATTAACAGCTCCATCAAACACTAAACCCTATAGGGATCCAGGCTCTGGTCCTTCTTCAGGCAATGGTTCATCATAATCTTCAACTTTTAAGTACATAACATCTTCATCAGGGAAGTCAAACATTATGGATTAATAATCATCAATTGGATGGTGAGCCAAATGATCTACAAGAATACTTCTTTTAATCGCCTTCTTAGTATGATACTCAATATCATATTCAGATAATAGCATCTGCCAACGAGCAATCCTCCCAGTCAAAGCGGGATTTTCAAAAATATACTTGATTGGATCCATTTTAGATATCAACCAAATGATATGATTAATCATATTCTGGCGTAGACGTTTGGCATCCCAGGCTAAAGCACAATAAGTCTTCTCAAGCATGGAGTACCGAGACTCACAGTCTGTAAACTTCTTACTCAGATAATAAATGGCATGCTCCAATCTACCAGTTTCATCTTGTTGTCCAAGTACACAACCCATAGACTCTTCTAACTCAGTTAAGTACGTGATCAATGGTCTTCCTTCTATTATAGGAGATAAGATAAGAAGTTCAAGCAGATACTCTTTGATGTTTTCAAAATATTTTTGGCAGTCTTCTGTCCAAACACAAACTTGATCTTTACGAAGAAGCTTGAAGATTGGCCCACATGTCACTGTCATGTGAGATATAAACCTGGAGATGTAATTCATACGCCCAAGGAATCCTCTGACTTGCTTTTGATTCTTTGGTGTAGGCATCTCTTGAATAACTCTGACTTTATCAGGATCTATTTCAATACCCTTCTGGCTGACAATGAAGCTTAACAACTTTCCTGAACGGACACCAAAAGTACACTTATTAGGATTCAAGCGGAGTTTAAACATTCTCAAACGTTGAAACAACTTTAATAAATACTCACATGATCTTCTTAAGTCTTCGACTTAGCAATTATATCATCGACATAGACCTTTATCTCTTTGTGCATTATGTCATGGAAAAAGTAGTCAAGGCTCTCTAGTACGTCGCACCAGCATTCTTTAAACAGAAAGGGATCGCTCTATAGCAAAATGTTCTCTAAGGTGTAATAAATGTTGTCTTTTCCATGTCCTTGAGCGCCATCCTGATCTGATTATAATCGGAGAAACCATCCATACATGAGAAGACATTGGACTTAGCTGTATTATCTACCAACATGTCAATGTGTGATAGAGGAAAATCATCCTTTGGGCTAGCTTTGTTCAAATATCTATAACCAACACACATCCAAACTTTGCCATCCTTCTTCGGAACAAGCACAATGTTGGCCACCCATTGAGGATACTTAGAAGTAACAAGGAAACTAGCACCAATCTTCTTCTAAACCTCCTCTTTGATCTTAACAACCATATTAGGATGAGTTCTTCTTAACTTCTGTTTAACTGGAGGACACTATGGCTTTAATGGTAATCTAAGCTCCACAATATCAGTATCAAGACTTGACATATCTTGATAAGACCAAGCAAACACATCCATATATCCTCTAAGAAGCTTTACCATCCTCTTCTTAACATCTGGGTAAAGCAGTGCCCCAATCTTGACTTCTTTCTTGTTCTCCTCAGAACCCAAATTAATCACTTCCAATGGCTCTTTATAAGGCTGAATGGTATTTTCCTCGTGCTCAAGCAAACGAGAAATCTCATCAGGAATCTCTTCAACATCTTATTCTTTTGTTTCAAACACAGGGAATTCAAAGTTGGGAGAGGGCATAAAGTCATTATTTTCATTGGGTTTAACAATCAATCTGCATAATGATTTTATGCTTGATTTTAGAATATGAATAAATAAATGCACAAGTACGATGCATACATAAAAAGTGATTATTATCTTGGTTTTTTATGTTACCATTTTTCAGAAAAAGAAAAAAGAAAAAACATAATATGGATAAACAAAATAACATTTTATTAATGATGATAAAACTTGAAACAAAGCCCACATAAATTCGCTTTCACCTTAGGCATAGTGAAATGATTTTATTTAAAACAACAAAAACATATTACTTTAACAAGTGAACAATAGAGGGAACGTCAACAACAGTCCAATTCTGGCACTTCAATCCGTGCGTCACAAAGTTTGGTGCTTCTTGTTCTTGATCATCTTCCAGGATTGCATCAGCATATTGATCTTTAGAGTGGATGAAGCCAGCATTGTGAAAACCTTCTTGAATATGCTTCAAATCTCTACAGGTTGAACCCAACGAGAAGCCTAAACCAACTCTGCTTTTGTTCTTAGCAAGTTCAACAACTTGACCATATCCAACGGATTGACCATTCTCCGCAACTTGTTGGGCGTCTTTCAAAGAAGTCGTGGATGACCCATTCTTTTTAACAATATTATCAATGATAGAAAGAGCTTAGAACTAAGTTCCGACAACTTCGTCAGCATCAATGTACGAGAATGAAGAGAGATGACTCACCAACATGGTCTGTTCGCCACCCACAACTTCGAAGCTGGGGAGGGTTAACGTCACTGCCCCAGCTTCATGAATCCATGGACGACCCAGGAGACAAATATAGACGGGATGAATATCCATCACTTGAAACGTAATCTGAAATAAGCACGAAACTATCTTTAATGGGAGATCAACTTCCCCAATTATAGTTTTCCTCAAGCCGTCAAAGGCTTTCACAACAACCTCGCTAAACCTCATTGGAGCACCTTGATAAGAGATCTTGGACAGAGTATACTTTGGCATAACATTTAGAGAAGAGCCAGTGTCAACCAGCACATTGGACAAAGCATCTTGTTGGCAATTCATGGAAATGTGCAAAACTAAATCATGATTCCTCTCTTTCTCAAGAAATTCTTCATCACTAAAACTCTGATTGTTACACGCAATAATATTGGCTACAATGCCATCGAATTGACCAATTGTTACATCACGATCCAGATAGACTTGCTCCAAGACCTTCTACAAAGCCTCTCTGTGAGCTTCCGAATTCATCAGCAAAGATAATACAGATATTTTGGACAGGGTATCCAATAATTGATCGACCACATTAAATTCACTTCTCTTAATCAACTTCAGTACTTCATCATGATCGGATTTCTGGTTTACACCGCTGGACTGGCCATACTGCACAACATTAGTTTCCAACTGAGCGTGCTTACCCAGTGAAGCATCTTTAATTCTCTTAGGGGGAACAAAAGAAAATACTCGACCGCTTCAGGTCACACCACTTACATCAGTGATATTCACAATAGAATAAAAGGGAAGGAATTGGGACTTCCTTTCCATCTTCAAACATTGTAGCGTTGTACTTATAAGGAACAACTCTGTCAGATTCATAGGGCGTAGAAACCGCCAGGCGAATAACCAAAGTAGAAATGACAGACTTTTGGCTATTGTAGGCAATCATAACTGGTTCAGGGATATTGAAATGGGGAACTATGACATTCAAACTAATCTCATCTTCATCCCTGTATCTGGTAATATGAATAAGATTTCCATCCAGCATCTCTTGTAAATCTCTTTTTACCACAACACACCCTCAAGGGTTTCTCGAACAGATACAACAAGAAACATGATCGTTCTTATAATAACTCAGCTCGCACAAAGTTGAATGCATCTCGACCAAGGATCTTCTAATCAGATTGACATCAAAGACACAATACTTTCTAGGAAATCCTTCAACCATATTCACAGTTGTACCATCATGTTTAAGCAACGGATTGGCTTGCACGTTAGGACCAGAGTCTTTAAAAGACAAAATACCGCTTTGCAATAGTCTCTTCACTTCAGATTTCAAAGCAAGATTGTTTTCAATGTCATGATCGGGTGCACCTTGATGGAATGCACACTGATGATTAGATTTATACCACCACGGAAGTTCCTTTGGAATATCTGGAAAAGTTCTAGTCTGTACTAAATTCTTCTGTGTCAAAGCAGGATATAATTCCGCATAGAACATCAGAATTGGATGGAATTGCGCTTGTCTTGGGACACACTTCTGTTGATGAGTACATTGTTGAATCTGTGGTTGATAATTTGGCGCTACCTAAACAGCTAGAGCGAGATTAATAATCGGGGTAACTGACGCCACATGTTGATGACGTTGATTGCTTCTCGGAGATCTCCTACGCTTCTCTTGTGAAATAGCATTAGCATAATGTTCCTTCTTTTTGGACAAACCATTCCCATATTTCTTGTAACTTTCGGACGAACCACTCTCTTTCAATCGTCCCTCACAAACGCCCTTTTCTAGTCTCATCCCCATGTTGACCATCTCAGTAAAATCACTGGGAGCACTTGCAACCATTATGTCATAGTAAAACAAACTCAAAGTCTTCAAAAATGACTTTGTCATCTCTTTCTCTTCTAACAGAGGACTGACTTACGCGACAATCTCACACCACCTCTGTGCATACTCTTTGAAAGTTTCCTTATCCTTTTGGGACATAACACATAGTTGATCTTGGTCTAGCGCCATGTCAACATTATACTTGTATTGACGAACAAAAGCTTCACCTAGATCATTGAAAGTACGGATATGGGTGCTATCAAGTCTCATGTACCACTTCAAAGTAGCACCAGACAAACTATCTTGAAACTAATGAATCAATAGTTGATAGTTATCAGTTTGAGTCGACATCTTGCGAGCATACATCACCAAGCGACTCAAAGGACAAGAGTTACCCTTATATTTCTCGAAATCTAGAACTTTTAACTTATGGAGGATCTTCGCATTAGGAACTAAGCCAAGATCATGAGCATTCTTCCCAAACAATTATTTTTCCCTTAGAGCTTGAATCTCTTTTTGCATTGCATGAAACTGGTCTTGAAATTCATCCATCCTTTCATAGACACCAATACTTTCACTCTGATCAGCATGGAAAACAAGTTCTTCCACATAAGGAGTAGCATATACCATGGGAGGTGGTACAAGCATAATAGGTTGGACAACGGGAGCTTCAACGGCTGGTTGATATCCTTCTAGCACAGAGTTATGAGGCATCCCCCAAGGGAAACCAGAAGGCATTTGGTGCTGCGGAGCACTGACCAGAGCCACAGAAATGGACACGGAAGTGATTTCAGAAATCAGAGCCCTCTGAAGCGGAGTATGAGGAGGAGGTGGATGATTCTGAGCAGCTATCGGAGCTTCCATCATGGAAGAAATCCTTTCCAAACTATCCCTCAAAGTAGTCATTTCTCATGGAGTTCACGATTCTTTTGTTCTAAACAATCCATATTCTTCTATTTATTAGCACGAGTGTTGTACTAGTGAGACAACTTGTCTGAATGAAGACCAAGAAAAGGAAGAAATAAGACACTTGTCAAACTTACACAAAGCAAGACCAAAATGCAACATGATGCTTGGTATGCAAATGAAAATGCAAAATTTTCAAGGAACTTCAAGATATAAAGGAAATTGCAAATGTCATAAAGGAAATAACACATTTTGAAATACTAAAAATCTCATTTTATTAATAAGGGGAAGGATTACAATCTGAAATAGAATCTCAACAATCCTAAAACTTAAGAGGAAAGAAGTTAGGTCTATGGAATCATATCCGATGATGAACCAATTCCAAGTTGATACTTCTTGTGAAGTCTTTTAATCTCTCTCTTATAGTTGCTCTTCATGGCATCCTTCTCCATCACGAGCTGATCTACAATGCCTTTCCAAACACCGGAAGTAGGAAGATGAGTAGATGATGAAATGTCAAAGGAAAATAAATCCTCTTGGTTCCTTGACCTCTTCATAGCATGTTGCTCAAGCAACTCTATCAAGTCATCTTTTTCCTTCAACCACTTCTGCAATTCTATCTTCTCGAGTTTTGAAGCATGAAACTTGTCTTCTCAAGCGTCCTTATCTTTCTTCATCCTATCCAAAGCTTCTTGCAAATCCTCTATGTCATTAATATGAATAGTGGGTGATTCGACCACTACTAAAGACATATGTCTCTCATAAGCATAAGGCATCTTGAATTCTCTTGCTCTCCTATTCACCCAATTAGTGTAAGTCTCCAAGGTTACACAATTCTTTGATCCAATCTCACTTTTCCCTTTCCTATGAATTGTTCTAAGCATGCACCATCCTAGCCTTCAATCCTTGAGTGTCTTTCCCTTCTTTGAAGAATAAACCTTCTAACAAAGTGGTATTAGGTTTGTACTTCATAGCAAACCCAAGTTGACGTCTCACCAAAGCCGGATTGCAGTTGATTCCTCTTTGTGTACCAAGAAGTGGAACATTAAAGAACTCCCACAACTATTAATAATCTTAACATCATCGTAAATGGAAGAATACCAGGTGATGTCATCATTGGTGAGAGACATAAGTCTTTGAGACCACCTTAAACAACTCTTGTTTTCTTTGAAGATAGAAGATTGCGGCAAGTGCAAAATAAACCACTTGTACAACAAAGGTGAACAACAGACAATAGTTCCGTTTCCCTTAGAAGTCCTATGGTGAATGGAAAAATAGGTGTCACCAAGCAAAGTTGCAACATGATTCTCAACCAAAAAGATCCTAATATCATTAACATTAACGAAATTGTCAATGTTGGGAAACAATACCAAACCATAGATGAGTAAGGAAAGAATATCTTCAAAGGCCACTGTCATACCCCAATTTCATCCGGGAAGTTTAAAAATTGTCATTAGCATTCAGAACAAGAAAGCATACTACATGGACTTGGGACTTGGTGGTCTTCCTGGGGGAATAAACTAGGGTTTTTCCCATCGTTACCACAACACATGCATTTCCAACCATCATAACCTTAATTCCCTTATCTCTTTGCATTTTGGAGCTTGATCAGCTTGCACCAAGGGTTAGGATCCATCAAGATCCTCTGAGTAAAGGGCTCATTGCACGTTTCCTTAGTGATTATATGGGTGTGTACTTGACTAAAGTTTGATAGTCGTTACATTGATCGATTGACTGGTTGGACATCTAGTCAAGTCATGTAGCCATATCATCTTAGATTCACATCATTATTTATGGCATTTCCAAATCACCTTAAAGCTCACATTCCATTGGACTCAAGTTCATCTAATAACATGGCATAATTCATAATTGCAAGGTGTAAACACAAGCCCATTGGTGGGTTTTATTTACAAGTTTTCTCGTTTTTTTTTTCATTTACATCTCATTTCAAAGCATTCCATATTTGAATTTACATCTTTCCCACCTAAGTTGACCAAGGTCAACAAGCTAATAGTGAGTTACCTAAGATAGATTCATGGCATTCCGCTTACATCTATCGTGTTTAGGTTATTTGGGCCTTCACATGAAAAGTTCATTAATTTGTGAGTAGGTGTCTATTTTTGCATTGGATAATCCTAAAATGACAATGAGGTCGGTCCATATAATTTCATACATAGCATCATGTAAGTTGATCTAATGAAAAGAAGGAAACTTGATTTGAATAACTAAATTACTCACTGGATTTACATAAGTGAAACACCAATTTTGATTTACATAATTGTTTTGATTATTTAAAGCATAACCATTTACATAACAATTGCATAGCATTTACACATCATTTACATATCATGGTCTATTACATCATAATCAAATGGAAGGGGTAAGCTTCAATCTTGCAGCCACAAATCACCTTGCCATAATGCTTGCCCAGGTTTCCATTTACATCCATTTTCTAAGGCCATAAGCAAACTCACTTTAAGCCTGCAAATCACTATCTAACATCATGATGCAACCTGCAAAGTTGAAAGCTAGCAGCATGTCATACAACCTGGTTTCAAACAGTCAGGCAATGCAAAGAACAAGACAACATAAGTTCAAGATTATTATTGAAATTAGTGTCATCACAAGAAAAGGCATACAATCCTAAGTTATAAGTTTATAAATTGAGCAAGAAACAAGACAACGCAGCGACCCAAGGAAGTCCTAAATCAAAGCTTTTAAAATAAGGGTGAAAATTGAGCACCATGATCAAATAATCCAAATCATCCAAATCATGCAGGTCCAAGTTATCCAAAGAAAACCATAACAGATTGCAAACCTGCAACAAGTAAATAATAGCAATAAGAATCAAAGTGACATCCAACTAATTTGTGCATATCAGACAAGCAACCTGAAATAAAAAAGAACCAAGGGGTTGTGTTTGTTTCATGTATTATCATACCATCCAAAAGACATAGGCCAAAAGTATGAGGCCGATCTTGGAGATATATCATAAGAGAATGAGGAATAATACCAATTGGCCTCATCATCCACATCTATCTGTGCCACCATGAGTTTTCCTCCTTCATTCTTCACAAATAGGGTCTTGTCAATACCTCCTTTCCTGTATCCATTGTTAGTGAGGAACACTGTGAGTCTCTCATACCAAGCCCTATGAGCTTGCTTCAACCCATAGAGGGCTTTCTTCAATTTGTACACATGCTTTGGAAGATTTGGATCTGTGAATCCTTTAGGTTGTTCAACATATACTTCCTCATTTAAGTAGCCATTCAAGAAGGCACTTTTTACATCCATTTGGAACAGTTTGAATTTCAGAATACATGTCACTCCAAGCAATTGTCTAATGGACTCAAGGCGAGCTACAGGAGCAAATGTTTCATCAAAATCCACTCCTTCAACTTGAGTATATCCTTGTGCTACTAATCTTGCTTTGTTTTTAGTAACCACCCCTTGTTCATCAGATTTATTCTTATACACCCACTTTGTACCTATGACATTTACTCCTTCAGGTCTAGGAACCAGTTCCCATACTTCATTCCTCTTGAATTGACCTAACTCCTCCTACATGGCATTGATCCAGAATTCATCAGTCAAGGCTTCCTTGACATTCCTAGGCTCAATCTTGGACACAAAGCAGCCATGTGAGATCACTTCCCTTGATCTAGTTGTGACCCCTTTATTTGGATCTCCTATAATGAGATCTTTGGGATGATCCTTCTGAACCCTGATGGAGGGTCCCTTGTTGATTTTGTCATTTTCAAGTTCAGCTTGAGGAGGTTCACTCTCCTTCTTTTTGTCTAGAAGTCAGCTGGGGGATCATTCAGAGATGTCCCGACATCGTTTGTGACATCAGTCTGTTGGTTATCAACCACAACATTGATAGATTCCATCATTACTTTAGTTCTGGAATTAAAGACTTTGTATGCTCTGCTGTTTGTTGAGTAGCCCAAAAATATTCCCTCATCACTTTTGGGACCCATCTTCCTTCTTTGTTCATGATCAGTCAAGATATAACATTTACTACCAAATACATGGAAGTATTTGACTGTAGGTCTTCTTCCTTTCCAAACTTCATATAAAGTTATAGGAGTCCCTTTCTTCAATGTCACTCTGTTGTGAACATAGTAGGTTGTGTTCATAGCTTCAGCCCAAAAATGGTAGGGCAATTTCTTAGCATGAATCATAGCTCTGGCTGATTCTTGAAGAGTTCTGTTTTTTCTTTCCACCACACCATTTTGCTGGGGAGTAGTGGGAGATGAGAACTCATGATGAATTCCTTCTGAAGAGCAAAATTCAGCAAATTTGTTGTTCTCAAATTCCTTCCCATGATCACTTCTAATTTTGATAACTGGACTTTCCTTTTCTCTTTGAAGTTTTAGACAAAGATCCTTGAATACTTCAAAAACATCAGATTTTTCTCTTATAAAATTGATCCAGGTGTATCTGGAAAAGTCATCCATCACTACATATGCATACTTCTTCCCACCAAGGCTTTCCACCTGCATGGGTCCCATTAAATCCATATGGAGGAGTTCCAAGACTTTGGTAGTGGTGTCATGTCTGAGCTTCTGATCTGACATCCTTGTCTGTTTTCCAATCTGACATTCTCCACAGACTTTTCCTTCATCAATCTTCAAGTTGAGAATTCCTCTAACAGCTTCAACGGATATAATCCTCTTCATACCTTTAAGATGCAGATGGCCCAATCTTTGATGCCATATCTTCACTTCTTCTTCTTTGGCCAAAGTACACATTAAAGAATAACCAGTTTCTTGAGAACTCCACATGTAGCATTTGTCTTTAGACCTAACTTCTTTCATGATCACTTTATTTTCTTAGTTAGTAATCAGACATTCAACATTTAGACCTTGGTCACACAGTTGATTGATGCTTATTAGATTTGCAGTCAATCCCTTAACAAGTAGGACATTGTCAAGGTCAGGAACTCCAGGGAAATCAAGCTTACCAATCCCCTTGATTTCACCCTTCATCACCAAAGGTTACATAACTTGTGGCATGAGGATGAAGGCCAGTTAGCATGTTTTTGTTTCCAGTCATGTGTCTGGAGCACCCACTATCAAAATACTAATCTTCTTTGGCTGAAACTCTGAAGGAAGTGTGAGCTATCAAACTTGTAACATTAGTCCTAGGAAACCATTGCTTTTTATTGACAGGTTTGTGATGTTTGGGTCTAGGTTGATAATGAGCAGGTTGAGGGTAACCATACAGCTTATAGCAGAAAGGTTTAATGTGGCCAAACTTTCCACAGTAATGACATCTCCATTTTTGGTGTTTCCCTTTCTGCTGTCTTCCTTTATGATGTTGTGACATATAATGTGACATCGCAGGTTTGCTATCAATATGGCTGAACTTAGGTTTGGATTTAGGTTTGCCACCAGTGTAACTGCACTCAGCCTTAGATTCATTGAACCCAATGCCAGATTTGTCTCATGTTATTTGACCAGTCTGGAGAATCTTGTCTAAGGTGTCAGATCCATTGTTTAGCATTCTTACATTCTTGGTCATCTCATCTAGTTTAGAATTCAAGAGTACAGCTTCAGCCTTCAACTTGGAGATGGTTTTCACATGTTCTGCCTTCTCATTCTCCAACTGTGTTATCACTTTCTTCTGGCTTTCAACTTGTCTACACACCTCTGCACTTCTGTGACACAACTCTCTGTAGGTAGTGGCCAATTCTTCAAAGGTTACTTCATCAACACTTGAATCTTCATCAGAACCCCATCTTCCAATCAAGGCAGTCACAAGATTTGCAGACTCTTCTGTTTCACTTTCATCAGACCAAGTGGTAGCAAGACTCCTCTTCTGTTTCTTGAGGTAGGTCCCACATTCAGTTCTAATGTGACCATACCCATCACATTCATGGCACTGAACTCCTTTTCCTTCTCTGGGCTTTTCATCTGACCTTGTTCTTCTTCCAATATTGTTGGATTTACTGATGTCAGATGCGATGTTCTTGACATTTGCCTTGGATCTTACATCCATCTTTTTCATAAGTCTGTTGAACTGTCTTCCCAGCATTGCTACATCATTTGCCAGATCTTCATCAATATCTTGACCACCTTCCTCCTCTTCCCCTTCAGTGTTTGACGTGAAGGTTATGCTTTTGGCTTTCTTTTCATATTCATCCCACATTCCCATCTCAAATGTTTGGAGGGATCCAATTAACTCATCAACTCTCATATTTGAGATGTCTTGATACTCTTCTATGGCTGTCACCTTCATAACAAATCTCTTAGGGAGTGACCTGAGTATTTTCCTTACTAATTTTTCATCTGACATTTTTTCTCCCAGAGCTCCTGAGGCATTAGCAATTTCAAGGATATTCATATGAAATTCGTGAATATTTTCATCTTCTTTCATCCTTAAATTTTCAAACTTGGTAGTGAGCAGCTGCAATCTAGACATCTTCACTCTATAGGTGCCTTCATGAGTAGTCTTGAGAATGTCCCAAGCATCTTTAGCCACCTCACAGTTATTTACCAATCTGAAGATATTCTTGTCTACTCCATTGAA
This sequence comes from Lathyrus oleraceus, assembly GCF_024323335.1. Lineage (NCBI taxonomy): Eukaryota > Viridiplantae > Streptophyta > Magnoliopsida > Fabales > Fabaceae > Lathyrus > Lathyrus oleraceus. The sequence goes on along the minus strand of NC_066583.1, from coordinate 503,705,266 downwards.
TATAGAATTCAATGCTTTAGAATTTCCAAGGGCTAGATCATCCTCCTCCTTGGACCATTGTTCTTCAGACTTCTTATCAGTTGTAGCTTCTCCTTCCTTAGTAACTACTGGATGTTCCCAGCCTGTTAACACAGCCTTCCAAGCCTTATTATCCAGAGATTTTAGGAAGGCTACCATTCAAGGTTTCCAGTAGTCATAGTTAGATCCATCCAAAATAGGTGGCCTGTGAACAGATCCTCCATCTCTCTCCATAGTACTAGAAAGTATCGTCCCTAGATCTCACCCAGAACCAGAGCAGGATGCCTGCTCTGATACCAATTGAAATTCTGGCATCAGATATGAGATGTCGAGGGTAATGTCACGACACTAATATCTGAATAATACAAACAGGATAAAGATAAAGAACAATAATACAAGAGACACAAGCAATTGTTAACCCAGTTCGGTGCAACTCACCTACGTCTGGGGGCTACCAAGCTAGGAAGGAAATCCACTAAAATAGAATCAGTTCAAAGACTCTCAGTAAACTACACAAGTTACAGTCTTTTTCACCTAATCTCTAACCGTGTGACTTCTACCTAAGAACTCTTAGATATGAGATCCCACTCACCCCCCCTCAATCACACCAGTGATATTAAACAAGAATTACAATGAAAAGAAGACACTCTTCAAAGACACACACTTGATCTTACTTAGCAGCTTCAATCAAGTAGACACACACTCATGCTTAAAAGCTTAGAGTGACAAATTACAACTCAAAAATCAGACCAATTCAATCATCTATGGATGGATTGAATGGCTTACAAGTCACACGACCATACAAGACTTAAACCCTTATTCTCTCTCAATATTTCGCTTTGTATATCTTGTGTATCAAACCAGGTTTTCCATGTCCTTTTTATAGAAGCATTTAGCTGGGCTTGGACATCATAAAACCCTAAAACTATTTTCCATTCATATCTTCTCATGACAGTTGATTAGATCTCTTTGGAAAATAAGTTAATCACATTGTAATTACTTATTGATAGCATGTTCAATTAACTCATCAATCATACACAGATTGCCATTAAAAACACAATCACATAATACATAACATTCAGACTGAATGATCTGTATACAAATGTCATGACATCGGGTATGACATCCTGGAACAATCATACATAATTATATTTTAAACATCCAGCAGGTACATAATATCAGATGTCATGACATCGGGTATGACATCCTGAAACAATCCTGCATAATTATATTTTCAACACCCAGCAGGTACAAGATATCTTATGTTAAGACATCACATGTGACATCTTGTGAACACTCTTGGTTTTACCAAAATTGTTGTCAACACCTAGAACCAACATAAATCAAGGTTAGTATCTAGAGGATTTCTATAGAAATATGGACTATATTACTTTGAGATGTTTTCTCCTGTAGCTAGACATGAAACAATCAGACTAGTGATTGTTGTAGCTGCTAACATGATTTGGCCTATGATGCATTTAGATGTGAATTTTGATTTTCTAAATGGTTCTTTACAAGATGAAGTTTATGCATCACAACCTCCTGGATTTGTGAAAAAGAATCAGGAAAAGATGGTGTACAAGTTGCATAAAGCCCTGTATGGACTGAAACAAGCTCCCAGAGTCTGGAATCTGAAAATTGATTCATTTTTCAAGCTTCAAGGATTCAGAAAATGTGAGATGGAGTATGGTGTTTATGTTCAACATACATCTGATGGCAGTATGATTATGGTGTGTCTCTATATTGATGACATATTGCTAACATGGTGATGTTCATATGAGATATCTAAGTTCAAGAAGATGTTGATGGATGAGTTTGAGATAAATGATCTAGGAAATATGACATATTTTCTAGGGAAGGAGATTATGTACTCTGATAAGGGTATAATCTTGCATCAGCAGAAGTATGAACTTGATCTTCTGAAGAGATTTGAACTAATGAATTGCAAGTCTGCAATCACACTTGATGAAATAAATCACACGTTGGATTCAAATGCTAAGGGTGATGATGTAGGTGATACAACTTTCAAACAATTGGTAGGCTCATTGAAATATCTCTGTAATATCAGACTTGATATTTGCTATGCAGTTGGAATGACGAGTAGATTTATGAACAAACAAAAGTGGTCACATTACCAAGTTACTGTCAGTATATTGAGGTATGTTAAGGGGACTTTAAAGTATTGAGTTTTGTTCCCTTCTGGTGATGAATCTGATTTAGAGTTGATGTGTTATTCAGACTCTGATTGGTATGGAGACAGAGTTGACAAAAGAAGTACTTTTGGATATTTTTTCAAGTATCTGGGAGGTCCCATTTCTTGATGCTCCAAGAAGTAATCAGTTTTTGCATTGTCAACTTGTGAAATTGAGTACATTGCAAGTTCTTTGACTACTTGTCAAGCTGTGTGAATTATAAACTTGCTGTAAAATCTAAAGAGCAAGGTGAGCAAGCTTGTGAAGTTGATGATTGGTAATAAATAAGCTATAAGCCTTACTATGAATCCAGTGATGCATGAAAGAAGCAAGCACATTGGCACAAAATTTCATTTTTTTAGGAACTAGGTTCAGAATGGGGTGCTTGAAGTTGTGCACTGTAGTACTCAGAAACAACTAGCAGATATTCTAACCAAAGCAATCAAGACTAAACACTTTATCCAGCTGAGAGATGGAATTGGTGTTGTTGATTTTGATTAACTAATATGAATTTAGGGACGATGTTAGTTATAATTCATTTAAGTCTCTCTCTCTCTCTCTCTCTCTCTCTCTCTCTCTCTCTCTCTCTCTCTCTCTCTCTCTCTCTCTCTCTCTCTCTCTCTCTCTCTCTCTCTCTCTCTCTCTCTCTCTCTCTCTCTCTCTCTCTCTCTCTCTCTCTCTCTCTCTCTCTCTCTCTCTCTCTCTCTCTCTCTCTCTCTCTCTCTCTCTCTCTCTCTCTCTCTCTCTCTCTCTCTCTCTCTCTCTCTCTCTCTCTCTCTCTCTCTCTCTCTCTCTCTCTCTCTCTCTCTCTCTCTCTCTCTCTCTCTCTCTCTCTCTCTCTCTCTCTCTCTCTCTCTCTCTCTCTCTCTCTCTCTCTCTCTCTCTCTCTCTCTCTCTCTCTCTCTCTCTCTCTCTCTCTCTCTCTCTCTCTCTCTCTCTCTCTCTCTCTCTCTCTCTCTCAATTATGAAATAAATGTGTAGTCAAATGTTTAATATAATTTTTGTATACCAAAATGTCTCTCATCCTTTTCTCTAACTAAAAATGAAATTTAATATAATTTTGTATACCAAAATTTCTCTCATCCCTTCTCTAAATGAAATTTATGCATTGAACTTATCTGTATTAATCTAACTCAACCCGATCTAAATAAATTATGGTTAATTCAATGTATTGATAATGATACAGAACAATACACTTACTCTCTTTTTAAGAGAAAGAATATTTTTTTTCTTTTTAAGTTTTAATCAACAATGACAATTTTTTCAAATAGTTTAGTTAAATAAATATTTAATTTAATTCATTTTAATTTATATTTAATTAAATTTTAAAGTTAAAAAATATGAAAAAATTTAAAAAACAATTAAAAATTTGATTAATCTCATTAAAGCAATGCAATTTTGTCGGATGATAGTAACGTCTAAATTATAGTGATGCTAGGATGCTAGTTAAAACAATGACAATTTAATTCATTCTCAATTAACATCAGTAAAATTATCTATAATAAATAGGATAAAAATTCACAAAAGTTGATACGGGCACGAATTTAGATAATTACTCACAAAAATAAGTGGGCATGGATGTGAGTATTGACATCTTGATACTCACTCCACCCTATACCCGCATAATATATATTTATGTATTTTAATTTATATTTATATATTTTAATTTATATTATTATATAAAAATGTATGTCTATAAATTGTAAAAAGTATATCAATAATAAACCATTATGTATTTAATATAAGTATTCGATTGTTACAACAATAAATTTTTTTTGATTTTTTTTAATATTTTTAAAAATTTAAAATAATATAATATTTTATAATTGATCTATTTATTTTTAATAGGAATACAATTAACGGGTACAAGTATTAGTACTTACATACTCATAGGACACGAAAATGAGTGTTGACTTTGACATTCAAACGGATATGAGCTCGGGTACGAGAATTTTTTTAAATTACGGATATAAAGATAAGTACTAGAGTACACTGTCCAAATCCTTTCAATTATTATTCCTACCTTTATTTATTCATTTTAAATAATTAAAATTTTGACTATTAAACTACTAAAAACATATTAAATATTCAATTTCATTAATCTAACAATTATGAAATGTATAGTCAAATGTTTAATATAATTTTGTATAAAAAAACTTTGTCTAGAAAATAATTATATTTAATTCAATGTATGGATAACTTTTAAGAGAAATTATTATTTTTTATAGAGAAATTTAATAGTTAATTCAATACATTTACTTTTTTAAAGAGATTTTTATTTAATTTTATTCATAATTTTTTTAGTTTAGTAGTTAAATTTCATTTTTTAAAATTGAATAAATGAAATGTCGCAGATTCTTATTTGTTTTAGTAGATTTTTTTACTCAAATACTCCACATTTTCAAAAAAAATCTTAAAATAATTCAGTTTTCAAACAAAATCCCAATCTACCCCAGTTTCAAAAAAAAAATTTAAGGCATTGGCGCCAGACCAATTGGCACCTACCCTTAATTTTTAAGAGGGAACGCCAATTGAATTTGCAACAACACGTGGTGATGTCAATCCAATTGGCACTCATGTGTATAGAGTGAGAGGAGGCGCCAATTGGTCTGACGCCTCAATGTAATGTGCAATTTTTTTTATAAATAGAGGTGTTGTGTGATTCATTTTTCCACATCTCTTTTTGTCATATTGCAAACATGTTTGGTGTTCGTCGCCGCTATGGAAAAATGATTTATTCGAGAGGCAAACCTTCGATGTTGATGCTCTTCTAGAATATTTGTCATTTCGATCAACTAAAGAGGGAGTTGGTTCGTTGGTTAGATGGAAAAATACCAGAAGGGGAAAAATTAGAAGTGTTGAGAGACTCGATAGTATATTTGATTGGGTGCCAGTAAAAACTGATAAGGATGTTAGGGAAATGATGTTTGGACAAGATGGCGTCATTTTGATTGTTGTAATCGTTAGAAATGTTGTTTTTAAATATTATGGTTAAGTATTTTCATCTGTATTCGATATTTGTTTTTTGTGTTGTTTATTTAGACTTGTGCTGTTTTAAGTGTGCTTATGTTGGAGTAATGTTTGTTGTTAACCTTGTCGTAACAAAAAGTTAATGTTATATAAAAATCCAAGGTTACAAAATTGAAAGAGGGTACTAAATTATGATACAAAGGTTGCTCCTAGATTAGGACATTTGTTCTTATTGTGTTCGGGTTGACGACATATACTACATAATCTTATCATTTTATCAATCGTATCCATTTATATTCTAATACGCGTGCTATTTGGCCGTTCTTTTTTCTTTCTTCACATCTCATCGTTGTGCCAAACTATGTCTCCTTCATATGGAGGTCAGTATTCCTTCATTGCTAGCACTGAGAAGCTTTAGTTATAGACATTCATGATGATAATGGCCTTGTAAACATCAGATAGATGGCTTTAAGCATCCTGACGAGTATGTGCGCATGCCGCAATGACATGGGAGCAAGGAATACAAAAGGCCTGGAACTTTCCACAGTCGCACCAACTTCTGTTTAGTCTGATAACATAGGATAAATTTGGCCTCCCCACGTTGTGATCCATTGTTTCCTATACACTGAAATTTTGCCTATGACAGTCAAAGATTGTAATCGCGTGTGTGCTAACTTTAATAGTTTCCTCTTTCATCACTTTCATACAACATTCACTGAATAATTGATCTGACATTAACACTGCACTCCATCTTTCACCTCTGGTTGCGAAGGTAGATGCTAACTTAAAATAGGTTGTTCTGACCAATGCGGTTATTGGTAGATTTCTAATGCCTTTGAATATGTCGTTCATGCATTCCACAAGGTTTGTTGTCATGTGACCCCATTGACAGCCTCTATCAAATGTCCTTATCCACTACTCTAATGGTATGTTATCCACCCACCTTCCCGCATCTACATTAGACAATCTAATTTCGTCACAATAATGTTGAAATGAAGGTTGAATTAGAGCCCACCCTGCATTCATCACTTTTTTGCGAAGATTCTTGTCTTTGATTGCATGCATGAAGTTTTGTGTGATATGTCTAATGCAATATACATGGGTAGAAGGAGGATCATGCCATCCGTTATCATGGTTATTGTAAGCACTTTCAATGACAACATGTCTATCTCAAATCAAATAGAGATTGACTTGTGAAGCGACATGTATTCTGAGATGACGAAAGAAGAAACCCTAACCACCAGCGGTTTCACCTTCAACCAGAGCAAAGGCAATGGGAAAGACATTATTGTTGTCGTCTTGTGCAACAACCATAAGCAAAGTACACTTGTATTTGCCGTATAACCATGTTCCATCAATTTGAATAATAGGTTTGCAGAATGCAAAACCTTTGATGCATGGTTGAAGTGTCCAAAAGAGGCAGTGAAAGATTCTATTTCTAGCAACACAAGTTCCGTCTAACATAAATGCTGGCAATGTCTCCATAATTGCAACAGTTCCTGGTGCGTATGTTTTAATTACCCATAAAAACCGTGGCAATTCTTTGTATGAATCCTCCCAGTTGTCGAATACCTGTTCAACAATCTTTGTCCTTGCAATCCACACTTTCTTGTAAGATAAAGTATAATTATATCTTGTAACGATATGATATATTATTATACTCACCTTTACTGATGAGTCTTTGTTAACAAGTGCCAAAATATCTCAACATCTTCATCGTCCCGTACCTTTAGCGGGTAAAATTTACATTGATTGTTCTCGAAATAAATTGGATTTTGATACGTGATTTGTGACACAAGACTAGATCCTATGCAGAATCCTATTCGTTTTTTCAAATGTAAGAAATTTGAGTTTCTCTTGATCATGAGTCAGATAGTATCAGTGTTTCGAAAAAAAAATCTGTATACATCACACTCATATGTCTCACCGTTGCAATGATCATTGCTAATATATTTGGGTGCAGATGAGTAGTAAAATTTTTGGTATAGATGAATTTGTGTTGGTTTGAGGATGACATAGGAAGGCACTTAAATAGCCAGGTGACATGGCATGCATGCAAGACATAACGCCATTCCATTTGGCGCCTGCATGAATCATTTGTACATGGACGCCAGTCTATATGACGCCTTGCAAACCTCGAGATTCTGCATTGCATGCAAATAGCCATGCATCCTATGTCAAAACCATGCATGCAAGCTTCCACGGCCTAGGAAGCGCCAATCCATATGGCGCTAGCATTGGAATTTTGCATGTGCACGCCAAACCAATTGGCGCTAACTTGCAAGCCCATTTCTCCATGCATGCAAACTTTTGCATGTCTCTCATTATAAATAGCCATGAAATAATCACTTCTTCATCACCAACAATCACTTCTACATCTGCAACAACCACTATTTCATCTACAACAACCATTATTTCATCTGCAACACTATGACAAGATGTCTCTGCTTACTATGGCTGAATTGCATAGAGGCACAGTTGCAAATATATCAACTTATGTAAGCGTTTACTTCTTATATTATTTTTCTAACACAATTTTTTATAAAGTAACTTATTTGTTTTTTATTTTTTAGGATGTTTCTAGGTTTCGAACTCGTGTCCACGAATTTGTTCACATGGATGCGATGATTCAACCTTATGTCGAACTCGCCGGTTTTGGACATGTAAGCAAAATAATGTCTTGTTTGGTTGATACTAAATTTATTCCTGCATTATGTGAAAGATGACGTCCCGAGACACACACATTCTGGTTTTCAACCGGTGAATGTACCGTAACGTTAGAAGATGTCTACATGTTATTGGGACTGCCTATCGAAGGTAAGGTGGTAAATGATAAAACCAATTATGTCTACATACGAATTCAATTTGTATAGACCTCTTGGATGCTGACTTGTTAGATGATAACTCGAGAGGTCAAGGTATATTCCTTTCACGCCTTAAGGCATATTACAACATCTTACAGTTAGATAAAAATTCTACCGAAGACGCTTGAATAATAAAAATTAGGTGTTATATTATGCTTTTAATTGGTTTATTTTTATTTCCCAAAGGTAGTGGTTCTAATATGCAGGTTATGTATTTACCTTTACTAAGACATGTTGATAGAATAAGAAGTTACAATTGAGGGTCCGCTTGTTTAACTTATCTTTATAGCTCTTTGTGTAAAAATGCACACAAAGACACATCTACATTTTCTGGATGTGCTGTTTTGCTCCAAGCATGGGGTTAGTCCAGACTACCGTCCCTAGCTCCCGTTAACAACAACCCGTTCACATTCCCGTACGCACAAAAGTAAGTTCTTAAAAATGGACTATATTTACTTACTTTACCGATTATTATCTCTAAATAATATTTTTACTTTTATGATGCAGATGGTCGGCACGTGGTATGAGTTATAACAAATGTCATAGACACTGTATTATCCAATATCTCAATCTCTTGGATCACCTTCGACCGACAGATGTATTAGCATTAACCTAATTAATTCATAATAATTTGTTAATTTCTTCTAACAAATTTATAATCTAATATATGTTCACATTTCAGTTCATTTGACGTCCATATCTAAATTTGGATCATGATCGTGAAATCAACGAACAAGACGCAACCGTTTAGACTGCATGCACACCGATCATAGGATTCACCACTGTGGAGATGCACAATAGTGATCGTGTTAAATTGCAATTCGGTATGCTTTAGCACATCCCAGATCCCCCGACAAACCTTAGAGAATGGCATTTATGAAAAGTTAACGACCGATGGAACTTTAACCCATGGCAAAGCTTCGCTAGATCTGAGTGTCAAAAATGGAAGCACCGACAAGACCATGTCTTAACTGATGATATGATGCCAACCAAAGAAAAACCAACTCGTAATTATATGGCTTGGTATAAGTCAATTGGGTTTGAGTTCATCGCCGAGGATATGTACCTGTAGCGGTGTATTCGTCACTTTATGATTTATTGGCTAAATCAAAAGCAAAGCATACAAAGATAGAGTCGCCACCGCACTTTTATTTATCCAAAGGAATGGCTAAAAAGCGAATAAAAGTCTAAGAAGTTTTACACGAGAAAACTAATGAAAAGGTCAGAGATCTGGGTAAGGGGGTAATTATGCAAAGGGAAGGTGTTAGGCACCCAATGCATCCTAGGTACTCCTAGGGAACCCTTTTCACAAATTGTTGCAAAAGATATTGTTTATGAAAATATTTATTGTGCAAACATGAGGGAAGAGGTGAGAAAAGAATGTACAATTTTTATTATTTTTGTGTTTGGATGGAAAGATCCATTTCCTACGTACCTTTACAGGATCAAAACCTCGTAGTTCGGCTAAAAGATTTCCAAAAAGGTAAGTGGATTGATTTTAAACAAAAGCCCTAAGGTCTTTCATTATCCACGGGAGAAAACTCAACCTATACAACCACAAGTCCACCATGTGAGAAAAGCTTCAACTTGCTAGTGAGGGACTATGCCCTATAATAAGCAAGGAAGTCTTACAATTCAATCACTAAGGACAAAAGGTGAGATGCACATCAACCACTAAGATAATTGAGATCTATGGCTAATGTATGAAAACTTATCAAGAAGTGGACGAAGCCACAAAAGCAATTGAATGAGTGGAATTAACCAATTAGAATTATTCACAAAATAAAGTCAAAGTATGATTAGAATTCAATTCAAAAGAAGTATTGTGAAAATGAAGTTTGAAAATCAAAGGCCTAAGGCCTAGGTTTCTAATTTGAAAAGAAATGAAAATGTTTGCACAATAGTTTTCTGGTTTGGGTTAATCAAAATGCAAGTGGAGGTTTGAAGAACAAAAGGTGGGAGGTTAAGGGATGCAAAACTTCTTAGGAGTTCACCTCTTGAGATCATATGTAGATGATCCAAGTGATTCCTTTGGAATAGGCAACAAGCAGATAACAGATAAACAATGTATCAGAAATAGCCAAAATAATTGGAAACCAGATGCCAATCAATGGACTTATACTAGACTCACAAAACAAAGATGGAAACCAGATGCCAATCAATGGACTTACACTAGCCTCACAAAGCAAAGAAAACAAATGCAAAAAGCAAGAGGAAACAAGTTGCCAATAAATGGTCTTACACTCGACTCCAAGGAAATGGAATGCCAATCAATGGTCTTAGTTCCAACTCCTACCAGATTACAGGAAACAAATGCCAATAGTTGGACTTATAATTGACTCCTCAATGGACAAAACAAAATGTCACAAAGTATGAACAATGATCATGAAATGATATACAATTAATGCTCAAAGATGAAAACAATGCACAGAGGCACACACAAACAATTATGCACAGATGGACAAACAGGCAAACAAACAGTCAATTATCACACACTATACACAATCAATAGGCTCAAGCAATGTTGGGCTTTAGTAAAGGGGTCATATCGACCTTGACAAACAAGCTAAATACTGGAATGGGTAGTCAGGCTCTTAACCTCTAACATTAAGAGTTAGGGTGAGCAGATGAAATGGAGATGAGGGTTATGCCTCATAGCTCTTATCCCTGGTCTGGGAGAGCTTGAATCAATAGAATGTGTGGGAGTCCAGAATGGGGAACTCTATTCCACAACGACATGACTCTATGTACAAGATTTTTGGTTTTTTATTCAAAGTGCATCAACACATGGTGTGAGCAAAATGAATGACACAACTGAGTAGCAGGGGATGGATTGCATATCCCTTGTATCTGCCAATTGCCTCTTAAGAGGACTTAACCTGCTTGGCACAAAATTAGACAAACAAAGACATGGCCTCTTAAGGAGGGCTTCAGACAGGTGCCTGCCAAAATAACATGACAGGTCTTCCAGACTACATGGAGATCAAGGAAAATACCTAAGTGGTATGCCAACCACAAGCAAAGCAAAGCAACTCAAATAATAAGTTAAAGCTACTAAAGTACCTGTGCAAACAACCAAACAATCAGTATAGTGTTCAGAAAAAACAGACAACAGTTAACAACAAACAGACAATCCCAATATACAACATGTAAGCCAAACAACTCAAGTGAGCTATCATCAAAGCCTACAAAACAACCAAATGTTATCAATCAATAGCAAATATCAACACTCAAATGATGAGGCAACCTCAATCATGGAAATTGGATGCTTGAACCTGAAATTCAAAGCTCAAATGTGAGTTCCAACCCCTAGGTCAAAGCCTAGGGTCAAAGGTGGAGAAAAAGTCAAAACAGCAACCAATATTCAACATAAAGCATTTTTATTCAATCATGAACATGTCCTAAAAAGGACCAAATCAAAAGCCTTAAGCAAATCCATTTCATGTGCAAGAAAAGGCAAAGGCAAATTCAAAGCATACATTTGGACATTGAGAATGAAAATTCCAAATCAAAACAGAATCGATTCAAACAATTATGAAATTTTTTGTATGCATACAACATGTCCAATAGAATCAACATACCAAAAATCATAAACAGAGAAGCTCATTTGATAGGGAAATAAAATTGCACAAGTTGATCATCCAATTGTGTGACACACATTGTCACACCATACAATCATGTGTATAAAACAGAAATGAAAAATGGTAAAAATGCATAATCAAGCCTCAAACATCCATAAACATGTTAAGAATCATCATGCAAAATTTCATGGCAATTGGATCAATATCAAGCATTTCACAATAGGAAGAATGGAGCAAGGTCATATATGCACACATGTTCAATCATCCTAACATAATTCAAAATCCAGCCATGCACAATTTCAGAAATCAACACCATAAAATAGAAGGCATTCCAAGGATCAAGTAGCAAAAAACCAGGAATTAATTAGATCATTTTTCAATTTATTATGAATTTTCAAAGTTAACAAAAAAATTGAAATGAAATGGATCATGGCATATAGAAATTGGAGGGAAAGTGAAGAATGAGAATTAATTTTGAAAATGTGGTGGCGCCAGGAATCGAAGCCTGTTACATATTAAATGAGGCGCGCTGAAGAAAATTTGCCTGAGCCAAGAATCGAAGGCTGGAACATATGAAACGCAGGCGTTTCACTATGCGCTGGCTTATCCAGTCAGCGGTCAAGCGCGCATGTGGCAAAGTCAAAAGGATGCTGGCCAATGGAAAGGCCAGCGAAGCGCTCGCGTGGCATGCCAACATACAAAACCCTAGCACAGTCATAGTGATAACCAGACGGCGGTGAAACAGGCGGAAACCACCGTCTTCTTCGTGAAGACGGTGGAGGAACAGTGCTCTCAATAATTTTTTTTTGCAGAATTTCAAAATTAATACACCATTTGAATCCTCATGCAATGGAGATTACAGATCAAGCATTAAAGATTCACACAGAACCTCCCTGCCGGGGAAAATCGCATATATTGGGGAAAACGCCAATATATAAAAAAGGTGAATCACAACAGAAACTCCGCTGGGGGGTGTCTAACAAAGACTCTCTAGAGGAAGCAAAAGGATGAGGTGTTACCGGTTACTGGGTAACAAGCTCAGGGAGACATGTGATCTAAACACCGGTTACTGGGTGAAAGAACAACAAGCTCAGGAAGAGTGAATATCTAAGATCGGTATAAGGGTGAGAGATATCAATCAACCAAACATCTGAGAAAGAGCTGAAAAAGGTACATCAACTCAGGAAAATCTGACTCCACAGGGGACCAAGGTCATAATAGGGAGCAGAAAGGAAGGAACACCAGGGATACCGGTTACTGGGTATATAATAGGTGACCAACCAAAAACGTGAATTGGTTTTTACTGCCAAAACACTCATCATCCGAAAGGAGTGGCTTGAAAAAGTAAATCAACTTATAGGATGGACATTCGACTCCGCAACGGGAAAACGAATCTTACTCAAATGGGGAAGGACAAAAGGCTTCAACCAAAGAGCGCATGAGATATATTATCCATTACCGTCAGAACGTGGATAGTATACTCGCATGGAAGGAACACCAGGGATACCGGTTACTGGGTATATGATAGGTGACCGACCGAGAACGTGAATTGGTTTTTACTGCCAAAACACTCATCATCCTGAAGAAAGCAAAACGCAAACCTGTTAAAGGATGGATATTCGATTCCACAAGGAATACGAATCTTACTCCACTGGAGAAACAATCAAAATATTTTGACCAAGGAGTGCATGAGATATATTATCTATTACCGTCAGAACGTAGATAATATACTCGCATGGAGGAACACCAAAGATACCGGTTACTGGGTATATAATAGGTGACCTACCGAAAAGAGAGACAATTGTTACCAACAACAACAGGGTAGACGAAAGATAACTCGCTGGAGATAAATTGCAAGCATACGACAATTATCCAGGAGACATATCACCGGTTACTGGGAGATATGCTCAAAAAAGAGGTAGAAAATGAATATTAGATTCCACAAGGAACACGAATCTTACTCAACTGGAGAAACACAACAGGTTTCGACTGAAGAATGCATGAGATATATTATCTATTACCGTCAGAACGTAGATAATATACTCGCAAGGAAGATTATCCACAACCGGTTACTGGGTTAATAAAGGATAAATCATCCGAAAAGAAAGGTATCAGGACACCAAAACTAGGTATATAATGATGACCAATCAAAGGGAGCAACAAACATTACCAACAAACGGGTAAATGAAAGGATACTCACGGGGAATACATTGATGAAAATCAATGATCCGGGGAACAAATCACTAGCAAACGGTGAAAGGACCCGCTGGGGATAAAATTGCTAGCATACGGCAAAAAGACTTGTTGGGAATACAATTGCTTACTCAGAGCAATTACCCAGAAGGGGGAAGGGAAAGATCAACATCGAATACTGGATATTGATAAACACCAAGAGTAACCGTCATCGGTTAGGATGAACAACAAGATTAACTCTGCACAGGGAGAAATAGGGTTTACAACTACCGAATATTGGGCAGAAGACCACAAAATCCGCCATCAACCAGGATGAACCACGAAGGTTACTTCTGATAGGGGATAAAAGTAGGATTTATAACTACCGACTACTGGGTAGAAAACCAAAATCTCTACGTGGGGAGCAAAAGGATCACTACTCCGCACGGGGGAAAACAAATAGGGTTTATAACTACCAGTTACTGGGTAGACAACCACAAACTCTGCTGAAGAGCAAGAAAATAGGATTTACAACTACCGAATACTGGGTAGAAGACCAAAGACTCAGCTGAGGATAAAGTGAATGATTGCCGGTTACTGAGCAACTATTCATTTATTCCACAAGGAAGCACAGACTCCGATAGGGAGACAACAACAAAATAGGATTTACAACTACCGAATACTGGGTAGAAAACCATAAAATCCGCCATCGACCAGGATGAACCACAAGGGTTACCTCTGCTAGGGGATAAAAGTAGGATTTACAACTACCTGTTACTGGGTAGACAACCACAAAGATAGGACTTACAACTACCGGATACTGGGTAGAAGCCACCAACTCTTGCTGAGGAACAACAAGTACACAAATACCAATCTCTGGGTAAACAACCACAGATTCCACAACGAGGAAAAAAAGGTACATAGGATTTACAACTACCGGTTACTGGGTAGAAAACCGCAAAGGATAGGACTTACAACTACCGGTTACTGGGTAGAAGGCCCAAATTCCGCTGGGGATAAGATGAACTATTGTCGGTTACTGGGCAATTTATTCATTTATTCCACAGGGAAGCACAAGAGACAGTTGAAAAAGGGCCATTTCAGGATCAATCCAAAAAGGCAAACTGAATCAAGACTCATCCTAATGAGGAAAGAACTCAAAAGGGAAAACCCATCCCAATATATATGTTGGGAGGAAACGGAAACAACCGTCATCCACGAGGAAATATCTCAGTGGGGAACTGCAGAAGGAAAGACAGACACTTTTTGCTTATGGGGCTGACTCTATATTGAGATATAGACACCCGACATCTGCTTGGGGAGATCTACTGGAGAGATCTATATCACCAATTAGAAGGAGACAACAAACAAAAGATATATGGCAAAAAAATGCAACATGCATATCTGAATGTTATGATTATGCATGAATATGCGTGATTTATGTTTGATGAATGCTGACAAAATAGACATTTCTAACACAAACAGGTCCAGGAATCAAAGGCCTGGTACTACACCACAGGAGAGAAAGCCAGGATCACCGGCGAACAAACAATTCTGACGGGATCAAGAAACAACAAGATCTCTGCAAGGATGGATCATCAGCCTCAGCTAGGAAACAGGAGCTCACTGCGCAGGCAAGAACTTCTACAAAAACAGACCACACAAGTAGAATCTGGCCGCACAAGCAACTATACCGGGGATACTGTCAGCACTCCATTGGGGACGAATCCACTGAAGGAAACAAGATCACGCAAGTAGATTCTGCCACACAAGCAACTCTACTGGGAATCAGAAACATCAGGAAATCAACCAAATCTCTGCAGGGGAGGAATCATCACAGATACAATCCACCATGCCGCAAATCTACTGGGGATTTATCTGAGGCAGAGAAGGAGAACTGGGGATCAACCACCAAATACTGAACCTTCCAAAAGGAAACACAACTGCTGAGGAGGAAAGAATCACTGCTCTGCTGCAGGGAGGAGAGGTGAAAACCTCAACAAGCACTCTGAAGGGGAGAGTCCTAACAAAGGCTCTGCTCAACAAAATTTGTTCGGGAGAAATCCCAACAAATACCCTGCTTAGGGAACAAAATCTCAACAGAAGCTCTGCTTGGGGGGCAACCCCTACAACCATCTGGAGTTGACGATGACTGAGCGAGAATCTCTAACGAAAAGACAGTTGTGAAACAGAAAGTTTTGTCAGGATGCAGTTACTTGTCAAATCCCTAATTTTTGCCTAGATTGCCCCAGGGTGAGGTACTCAATCTAGCGGGATGCAAATTCATTTTTTTTATGTCTCTAATTTTTGCCTGGATCGCCCTTTCGGGTTTTCCACCGAGACGCTCATTTTTGCCTAATCCGTCCTTTCGGGTTTTCAACTTAGCGAGATATTCTGTTTTTCTTTTTAGGCGAAGTATTTCTTGACTGCATCTGAATTCACAGGACGAGTGAAATCCTCCCCATCCATTGTTGTAAGCATCAAAGCACCGCCTGAAAAGGCTCTCTTGACAACATATGGACCTTCATAGTTTGGAGTCCACTTGCCCCTGGAATCGGGCGCGAAAGACAAGACTTTCTTGAGCACAAGGTCACCTTCTCGGAACACACGAGGCTTGACCTTCTTATTGAATGCTTTCTTCATTCTTTGCTGATATAACTGACCATGACACATGGCAGTCAATCGCTTCTCTTCAATTGAATTCAGTTGGTCAAAACGACTCTGAATCCATTCAGCATCAGTCAACTTGGCTTCCATCAAGACTCTCATTGATGGGATCTCCACCTCTACTGGGAGAACAACCTCCATGCCGTAAACAAGAGAAAAAGGGGTTGCCCTTGTTGAAGTGCGGACAGATGTACGATATCCATGCAAAGAAAATGGCAGCATCTCGTGCCAATCTTTGTATGTGACAGTCATCTTCTGGATAATCTTCTTGATATTCTTGTTAGCAGCTTCAACAACCCCATTCATCTTGGGTCTGTAAGGAGAGGAATTATGGTGTGCAATCTTGAACTCAACGCACAACTCTTCCATCATCTTGTTGTTCAGATTAGATCCATTATCAGTAATGATCTTATCAGGCACACCATAACGGCAAATCAGCTGATTCTTGATAAACTTCACGACCACCTGCCTGGTCACATTCGCATACGACGCCGCTTCAACCCATTTGGTGAAGTAGTCAATTGCTACGAGAATAAACCTGTGTCCGTTGGACGCCTTCGGTTCAATCATGCCAATCATGTCAATTCCCCACATAGAGAAAGGCCATGGTGACGAAATCACATTCAGAAGTGTCGGAGGAATATGAATCTTATCCGCGTAAATCTGACACTTGTGGCATTTCTTCATATATTTGCAGCAGTCAGACTCCATTGTCAGCCAATAGTAGCCTGCTCTCAGCATCTTTCTAGCCATGGCATGTCCATTGGAATGAGTACCAAATGAACCCTCATGGACCTCAGTCATCAACAGGTCTGCTTCGTGTCTATCCACGCATCTGAGCAGAACCATGTCAAAATTCCTATTGTAAAGCACTTCACCACTAAGGTAGAAACTGCCTGACAACCTTCTCAGAGTTTTCCTATCTTTCTCAGATGCCCCAGGCGGGTAAACCTGGTTCTGGAGGAAATTCTTGATATCAAAATACCAAGGTTTGTCATCATTCACTTCTTCAACTGCAAACACGTGAGCTGGTCTATCCAAGCGCATCACGGTGATATTGGGAACTTCATTCCAATATTTGACCACAATCATCGAAGTAAGTGTAGCAAGTGCATCTGCCATCCAATTATCTTCTCGAGGAATATGATGAAAGTCAACTTCTGTAAAGAACGTTGAAATCCTCCTCGCATAATCTCTGTACGAAATGAGACCAGGTTGATTCGTCTCCCATTCACCCTTGATCTGATTGACAACTAGGGCCGAATCACCATACACATCAAGATGCTTGATCCTTAGATCAATGCACTCTTTCAATCCCATAATGCAGGCTTCGTACTCAGCCATATTATTCGTGCATTTGAAAGTTAGCCTTGCTGTAAAAGGAATATGTGTGCCCTGAGGAGTAATGATTACTGCCCCAATTCCATTTCCGTACTGATTTACAGCGCCATCAAACACCATCGTCCACCTGGAACCAGGTTCTGGACCTTCATCAAGTGTAGGCTCATCGCAATCTTTCATTTTCAAATACAGAATCTCCTCGTCTGGGAAGTCGTACTGAACAGACTGATGATCTTCAATCGGCTGATGTGCCAAATGGTCAGCCAAGATACTACCTTTGATAGCTTTCTGAGCTCGATACTCGATATCATACTCAAACAACAACATCTGCCAACGGGCAATCCTCCCGGTTAAAGCAGGCTTCTCGAAGATATACTTGATTGGATCCATTCTGGATATCAACCAAGTTGTATGATTTATCATGTACTGGCGTAAACGCTTAGCAGCCCAAGCTAAAGCACAACACGTCTTCTCAAGCATTGAGTATCGAGACTCACAATCAGTGAACTTCTTACTCAGGTAGTAGATAGCAGATTCTTTCTTCCCTGATTCGTCTTGCTGACCAAGGACACAACCCATTGAGTCTTCAAGAACAGTCAGATACATGATCAGAGGTCTTCCTTCTATAGGCGGAGACAAGATCGGAGGTTCAGACAGATATTCTTTGATACTGTCGAAATCCTCGGTCCAATCATGAGATTGATCTTTCCGAAGGAGCTTGAATATCGGCGCACATGTGGCAGTCATGTGGGATATAAATTTGGAAATATAGTTCAAGCGGCCAAGAAAACCTCGGACTTGCTTTTCAGTTTTGGGCGCAGGCATCTCTTGTATTGCTTTGACCTTTGCAAGATCAACCTCAATACCTCTTTCGCTGACAACAAAACCCAATAACTTGCCAGAACGGACTCCAAATGTACACTTGTTCGGATTCAGACGAAGTCTAAACTTCCTCAGACGCTGAAAAAGCTTCAACAAATGCTCAATATGTTCCACTTCCGTTCGTGACTTAGCAATCATGTCATCGACATAGACCTCTATCTCCTTGTGCATCATATCATGAAACAAGATAGTCATAGCTCGTTGATACGTGGCTCCGGCGTTCTTCAAACCAAAGGGCATCACTCGATAACAGAATGTTCCCCAAGGTGTGATGAATGTTGTCTTCTCCATATCTTCGGGTGCCATTTTGATCTGATTATATCCGGAAAATCCGTCCATAAACGAAAAGACTTTGAATTTGGTTGTATTGTCTACCAACATATCAATGTGTGGTAGAGGGAAATCATCTTTCGGACTAGCTTTATTCAAATCTCTGTAATCAACACACATACGGACTTTTCCATCTTTCTTAGGCACAAGCACAATGTTGGCCACCCATAGAGGATATGTAGAAGTCACCAGAAACCCCGCATCAATTTGCTTCTGAACTTCCTCTTTGATCTTCACTGCCATATCTGGATGAGTTCTTCTTAGCCTCTGCTTCACAGGCACGCACTCAGGCTTCAAAGGCAAGAAATGTTGCACAATATTTGTATTTAGACCCGACATGTCTTCATACGACCAAGCAAAGATATCGGAATATTCTCGTAGCAAACTGATCAACCCCTTCTTGACAGACTCTTCAAGGAGTGCCCCAATCTTCACCATCCGAACACAATCTTCAAACCCCAAGTTGACTGTTTCCAGATTCTCAAGGTGCGGCTGAATGATCTTCTCTTCGTGCCCAAGAAGACGGGTAATCTCATCAGGAATCCCTTCAACATCATCTTTCTCTGCCTCAAATACAGGGAATTCAAAATTGGGAGATGGCGTTGGATCATTATGTTCAATGGGTTTTAGAATCAACCTGCATAATGATTTTGGATAATAAAAAGCTTTAGAATTTAAACAAGCAAATCATTATGCAAATGAAAAGATTGCTTTTATTCTTGTTTTTAGGGTTTTTTGTGATCACCGATTTCATGCAAAAAGCAAAAAGTGAAAACAAATGGAAAACAAATATTTAACATGAATTTATTGAATGAAATATCATTGTATATATGATACCAACAATGTCATCACTTCTCCTTTTGGCATGGGAGAAGGGTTTTTAAACAAAGTGAACCATTACTCTGATCTATGAATGACCGTAGGAACATCCACAACGACCCAATTGTGGCAGATCCTGCCAGGGATGACAAAATTGTCAATATCCTCTGCATCTTCTTCCAGAACAGCAGCAACTTCTTCAGCTCGATCGGCGTGGATGAAACCTCCCCTCTTGAACAACCCTTTCTCATTGAAGACCCCAAAATAATAGCCAATGCCAGCCCGAGACTTATTATCTTCAAGCTCGATCATTTTTCCTAGACCAACAACTGCACCACATTCAATGGCCAGTTTCGCATCTCGATAGGAAGCAAATGAAGGAGACTTCTTCTCAATCGGCTCGGCTATAGATAAAGCTTGGAAAGGCGTTCCAACTTCATCCTCAGCATCAATGTATGAGAAAGAAGACAAGTGGCTAACTAGGAGAGCCTTTTCTCCCCTACCACAACCAGTTTCTTATTCTTAACAAATTTCAGCTTCTGGTGTAGGGTGGATGTCACGGTGCCAGCCTCGTGAATCCATGGTCTACCAAGGAGACAGCTGTATGATGGGTGAATATCCATAACCTGAAAGGTAACTTGGAAATCACTTGGTCCAATCTTGATTGGGAGATCAACTTCCCCAATCACAGTCTTACGCGACCCATCAAAAGCTTTCACAACAACACCACTCTGCCTCATGGGAGGCCCTTGATATGACAATCTAGAAAGAGTGGATTTCGGCAATACATTCAAAGATGACCCAGTGTCCACCAACACGTTGGACATGGCGTCGCTCTTGCAATTCATGGATATATGTAAAGCCATGTTGTGGTCTCTTCCCTCCTCAGGGAGATCAGCGTCACAGAAACTCAAAGTGTTGCAAGCAATGATGTTTGCAACAATACTGTCAAACTGTTCAATAGTGACATCATGATCAACATAAGCCAAGTCCAAGACTTTCTGCAGAGCCTCCCTATGGGGTTCTGAATTCAGAAGCAAAGATAACACGGAGATCTTGGACGGCGTTTGTAGAAGCTGGTCTACAACGTTGTACTCACTCTTCTTGATGAGCTTCAGCATCTCATCGCAGTCTTCATTCACAATGCCACTAGGGCCAACGGAAGAAGTAGGAGTCTTTTGTACAGAGGAGGGTTTGACAACAGGTGCCGGGTTCGGAGGATTCACAGCATTCCCAACTGGACGCACATCAAAGTCAGCAACAGCCTGAGGCTTCGGAGGTGAAAACACGCGACCACTACGGGTCAACCCGCTCACTTCAGCTATGTTCACAACAGATGAAGAAGGCAAAGGCACTTCTTTCCCATCTTCAACAGCAACTGGATTATAGCGGAATGGAACTGCTTTGTCAGAAGAATAAGGCACAGGGCCGACAGGCTTGATAACCAGAGCAGGGGAAACCTTCTGCTTGCTACCATCATATCGGATGACAACAGGCTCGGGGATCTTGAACACTGGAGAAATCACATTCACCTCTGGCTCATCTTCATCAACATTTCTGTTTTGAAGAATCTCAATGGTCCCATCATCTAGCAATTCTTGCAGCTCTCTACGCACTTGGCGACAACCCAATCTGTTGAAAGAGCAGATACGGCATTTGTCATGGTCGTTCTCCATATGACTGTAATCACACAGTAGACGATGCAACTCAACCAATGACTGTCGAATATGGCTTACATATTTGACCTTGTATTTTCCAGGGCAACCCTGGACCATGTTAACAGACTTCCCATGCTCGGGCAATGGGTTCTTCGTAACATTAGGGCCTGAGTCCTCAAAGCTCAGAATACCGCATCTCATAAGGTCTTGAACCTTAGTCTTCAAAGGAAAGCAGTTTTCCACATTATGACCCGGAGCACCGGAGTGGTAAACACAATGTTGATCAGGCTTGTACCACCACTGAGGGTTAGCAGGTATAGCCGGTGGGTCCTTGGGAGTAATCAATTTCCGCTCTATCAAAGAGGGATACAGCTCTGCATATGATACAGGAATCGGATCAAAAGTGATCTTCCTCCTTTCATAACTCGGACCAGCTAGATTACTATTGCGAGGCTGGTAGGCCTGCTGCTGAGGGCGATGCTGTTGCTGATGATACTGCTGAGATTGTTGTTGATTATTGTGCTGCTGATGTTGATATTGCTGATTATCACGGAAGACAGGTGCTATGTGAGCCACCTGGTGCTGATTGCTGGCATGACGCACAGGCTTCCTCTTGACAGAGGGTCTTCTGGGTTTTACATGGGATTGCACAGCATATGCCTCCCCATCTTTCTTCTTAGCAAATGCCCCATATCGCTTGCTAGAAGAGCCTTCATCCTTGGTCAGCCGTCCTTCGCGGACTCCCTCCTCTAGTCGCATCCCCATGTTCACCATTTCAGTGAAATCAGAGGGCGCACTAGCGATCATCCGCTCATAATAAAATGAACTCAAAGTCTTCAAAAAGATTTTAGTCATTTCCTTCTCTTCCAGCGGAGGAGTAATCTGAGCTGCCAGCTCTCGCCACCTCTGGGCGTACTCTTTAAATGTCTCTTTGTCCTTCTGGGACATGGCTCTGAGCTGATCCCGATCGGGAGCCATATCCACATTGTATTTGTATTGCTTGACGAAAGCTTCGCCAATATCATTGAAGGAACGAATGTTTGCACTGTCCAAACTCATATACCATCGCAGTACAACACCGGACAGACTGTCTTGGAAATAATGAATCAGCAGTTGATCATTATCCGTTTGAGTAGACATTTTCCTGGCATACATAACCAGGTGGCTGAGAGGGCAGGTGTTCCCTTTGTACTTCTCAAAGTCAGGGACTTTGAATTTGACAGGTATCTTTACACCGGGAACCAAACAGAGCTCAACAGCAGATTTGCCGAACAAATCCTTTCCTCGAAGGGTCTTCAATTCCTTGCGGAGTTCAAGAAATTGGTCATTCATTGCGTCAATCTTCTCATTAACATCTGGGCCCTCAGACGACTCAGAATGATAGATGGTGTCGTCTACCCTAGGAGTGGTATGCACGACAGGAGGAGGCATTGCAAGGACCGAGCTAGATGCCGACATGGAAGCAAATGTTGGTGCTGGAATATCAGGCATATAACCAGGAGGCATCCCCCACGGAAACCCGGGCGACATGGCTGTTGGCACAAAATGGGCACTGGCAGCTGGCACTGTCGAAGAGACAATCTCAGAAATAACAGTCCTCTGGGGAGGAGTTGCAGGTGTCGGAGACGGCTGATTCTGAGCAAATAAGAATTGCTCCATCAAAGCAGTGAGTCTGGCGACTTCATCCTTCAGCTCACGATTCTGTTGCTCGAGATGATCCATCAATCTAGAAGAGTTGGCTCTGGTGTAGTACCGATGAGTCACCTTGTCTTCAAAATAAATGAAGAGCACAGAGTTAGGCCACGGACAAGAAGACCGGAACAACACCTGCTTATGCAAATGATGCATGCAATTCTCGTGCATATGATTTGTTTTTATTTTCAAAGGAACTTTTAGGGTATTATTTGCAAATTTTGAATATTAAGCATTTAATCGCATATGGAAAATATCTCATCAAATATATTTGGACAAAGAAGTACAACATTGTCAATTATTACAAGAGAGAAGGAAAATAAGCATCCTATAGATCCCTAGAAGCTCGGGATGCTGGAAGATAAGCTGCATGAAGCCTCTTAATCTCTCTCTCTCATATGCTGCTTCCATATCCGCCTTATGAAGGAGAATTGCGGTCCAAAACGCAGCGGAAATTAAAATTTTTCTCCTTTAGAGATCCTTACGAATGGTCATGATCAGTGATAGAATATTTACCTCTTGTGATGATCGAAACCTTTGGTGCAGCTCTCTTGTGACAATCAAAACCTTTGATGCAGATCCACGGAGCAATCACGAACGTTGAACGATGACAACGTCTCTACTCAGTCCACACGAACGGGTTCCTTCAATCTCAGTGCTAGCTGGTACGAGTGAAGGCTTTGAGTGAGAGAAAGAGAGAGAGAGAGAAAACGAAAATAATGCAACCGCAAATTTTTGCTTCTGCACAAGGGTTCTATTTATAGAACCACTTGTGTGGGCTTCAAGCTAAAAGCCCACTTAAGTGTATTTTGGCCCATATCTTATAATATGCCCAAAATCACTAAAGCTCATGGTACCTTACCATATTTCGTATTCTACTCAAGTACATCGTACCTTACGATGCTCTATAACTCACTTAAGGGCACCGTACCTTACGGTATTCCTTAGTTACTCTATCTCTCATCAATCCGTCCTTTGTGTGTGACCCTGTAGGTTTTCGTGACGTTGGCAATTATATTAAATCACGCATTTAACATAATAAACAGTGAGTGGTATCTAGCAACACATCACTGCTACCCAAGACACGAAAATGTCATGTGATCTGACAAAACCATCTGTGATAATAATTATGTGTATAATTACCCTTTTGCCCTTATGTCTATATTGAACACAAGGCATAGACCGTGTCATCCTTGTCCAGTTCAATATTGGGCCCATAGACATTTATCCTTTTATGCAGGATGGGCAAATTCCATCTAGGTCACTCATGTCCCTCAGCATGCTTTGTGGAGTACCCATCAACTGTCTTTATGGTTATCCAGTTACGGACAACGTTGGATCAGCAATAAAGCACTCGACTCTACATCTAGGATCCATAGTGGTTTCAGGTCGAAGAGTGGAATACACTATTATCACTATGAGAATAACTTATGACACTTTGCATAACTTTCTATATAGTATTCTCATAGCGGGTCAATCCGGTATAAATATTACTCTTAATATTCATACCTATGTTTAAGACTTGATAACTCTTTATCCATGATCCATGAGATGTGATCATCAGTCTACAAACATAATAGTCTTAATGCTTTAATGTTATCCCACTTCACACTAAAGCTCGACTACGGATACTTTAGGAATAGTGTCCTTATGTTTAATGTGTTCTCATGATTAAGTCACACTTAATACATTAAACGGACTATCTATTCCAGGGACTTTATTAATCAACCATAATAAAGAGAATGCCTTTTATTATTCGATACAAGTACCAAAATGTATTGGCCTCTAGGGCTTACACCAACAATCTCCCACTAGCACTAGAGCCAATCAGGCATACCCCGTATGCCCATTGATCTAGTATGCCCATCATGCTTCTGCTGCGCAAGAGGCTTTGTCAGTGGGTCAACTATATTGTCAAGTGTAGGTACTTTACATATTTTCACATCTCCTCTATCTATTATCTCTCGAATGAGATGATAACGCCTAAGTATATGTTTGGATCGTTGATGAGATCTAGGCTCCTTGGCTTGTGCGATAGCACCATTGTTATCATAATAGAGACCAATGGGATCCACAATGCTAGGGACTATGCCAAGTTTATTGATCTAAACAGCTTCCTTTGCTGCACTTAAGGCAGCAATATACTCGGCCACAGTTGTAGAATCAACAACTGTATCTTGCTTTGAACTTTTCAAGCTCACAGCGTCACCATTTAAGCAAAACACATAACCAGATTGGAATCATTAATATTAAAGCGTCTCAGCACCTTGTCTATGTACTCTGACTTAGGCCAAGCATTTTATGATCTATCTCTATAGATTCTGATTCCTAATATATATAGGCTGCTTCACCTAG
The DNA here is from genome assembly GCF_024323335.1 of Lathyrus oleraceus. Lineage (NCBI taxonomy): Eukaryota > Viridiplantae > Streptophyta > Magnoliopsida > Fabales > Fabaceae > Lathyrus > Lathyrus oleraceus. Next base: position 503,679,725 of record NC_066583.1, on the reverse strand, counting down.
GTCCTTCGTAGAAAAGCATTTCCCTAACCAAGACTTTACTTGTTGCTGGGTAGGGATATCGATTCCAATGAGTAATATGTCATCTACATATAATACCAGGAATACGATCATGCTCCCACTAACCTTCTTGTAGACACAAGGCTCATCTTCGTTCTTGATGAATCCATACAGTTTTACTGTTTCATCAAAACAAAGATTCCATGAGTAGGTCACAGGTTCATCTTGATCCATGAGTAATACATCACCTAGATCAGATATCCATATATCTCAGGTAGGTTACGTATCTTGCCTGACCTACGCTGGTCTTGTTCTACTTGAGCAGGTTGTTCTTACACAACTACTTGTGTCTCCTGCTCTAATTCCTCCATAGGTGTATCGATGCTTTGTGATTCTTGAATTTCTTCAAGCTCTACTTTCCTCCCACTGGTTCCTTTGGAAATAAAATTATTTTCTAGGAAAACTCCAGTTTGAGCGACAAACACTTTTCCCTCAGAAGGTTTGTAGAAGTAATACCCTCTTGTTTCTTTAGGATACCCCACAAATAAGCATTTGTCAGATTTGGGCTCAAGCTTAGTTGAAATTTGTCGTTTCACATAAACTTCGCAACCCCAAATATTCATGTAAGACATATGTGGTTTCTTACCACTCCATATCTCATATGGTGTCTTCTCAACCCTTTTGGATGGAACATGGTTAAGTGTGTAAGCTGCTGTCAATGTCCCCAAAAGGAGTTTGAAAGATCGGCGTGACTCATCATGGATCGGACCATGTCTAACAGGGTTCGATTTCTTCTCTCAGATGCACCATTCCATTGGGGTGTTCCAGGAGGAGTAAGTTGGGATAGGATCCCACACTCTTTCAGATGGATCAAACTCTAGGCTTAAATACTCACCACCTCGATCTGATCGAAGACTTTTAATATTCTTACCTAGTTGGTTTTAACTCGTTAGGTTTCACCCTTTTAGTATTAATGTTATTAATAGGCATTTTGAGATCAAGGACATATAGTCCATTGCTCATTTGTGCAGTAGCATAGAATATATCATTCAAATAAATTGAGCAACAATTATTCTTTATTATAAATGAAAAACCAAACTTGTCCAGACAAGAAATGGAAATAATATTCCTGCTAATTGCAGGTGCATAATAACAGTTCTCTAACTGAATTATAAAACCACTAGGTAAAGTCAATACATAAGATCCTACGGCTAAAGTAGCAACCTTTGCTCCACTGCCAACTCGTAGGTCAACTTCACCTTTTGCAAAATCTCTACTCCTTTTCAGCCCCTGCATATTTGTACAAATGTGAGAACCGCATCCTGTAACACCCCGATAATAATATGGTAATTATTTAAATTAAGTTAATAATATATTTATTAATTTAATTAGATAATTGGATTATTATTATTATTATTTTGGAATTATTAAATTATTATTATTATTGGAATAATAATATAAATTGGAAAATATATAAGTGTGAAAAAAAAGAAAAAGAGCCCAATTGGTAAAGAAAAGGTTTTCACGTGAAACAGAGAAGCGATTGAGAAAGAGGAGAAAGGGCAAAGAGGCAGAGCAAGAGGAAGAAGATTGGAGAAGAGAAGAGCTTGGAGCTTAGAGATTGCCGGATTAACTCAGGTAAGGGGGGTTTATCGTCGTTTAATGGGTATTATGGGTTAGCATGTAATGGGTAGTGATAAACCGTTGAATTGACCCTAATTGGGATTGTTGAATGCTGAAAATTGTGATGGATATGATGTGTAAAAACTGGAATTGAACCTGTAATTGAGTGTGTTGTAATTTCCCTAACGTATAGCTTTTTACGGAATTGGAATCGGAGGTCCGGAAGTCCTCTAACGGCGGAAAATGCGGAGAATTCTGCATTCTGCTTTGTGTTAGCGCAGGAACTGCTGTTTTGTCTGCGTTAACCGGTTAACCCAGGGTGTTAACCGGTTAACACTGTTACGAATTGAGAATTAGTGCTGTTTTGCCTGCGTTAACCGGTTAACCCAGGGCGTTAACCGGTTAACACTGATAAGTTTTGGGCAGTGAGCGTGTTTTGCCTGCGTTAACCGGTTAACCCAGGGCGTTAACCGGTTAACACTGTTGCAGTATGGAAAAATTGTTAATTTAAATGAGTGTGCCTAATTGGTGGTTGCCTATATCAGTGTGTGATATGGTAGGGATTATTTCCCGCTGTTTTGAGCAGTATAGGTATTAGTAGAGTGTGCTAATACTGTGTTTAATTATTTGACATGATATGATGTTTTGATACATGTGTTGATGATGTATGATGATATGCATAATGCTGTGAATATATATATTATGCATGTATTTGTGAATGGACTGTTGTATGGCTTAGAGTGTGAGCATGTGTCCATTGTGGATTGTTGTTGATGTTGCATTGCTAGATGATTAGCGTGCATAGCATAGCCTTCGGGGCTGTAGCTAATTCCCATGGTGAGGAATTAGTGAGTGAATCGTTGTGGATTTGTTGTTGATGTTTGCATGCTAGATGATTAGTATGCATAGCATAGCCTTCGGGGCTGTAGCTAATTCCCATGGTGAGGAATTAGTGAGTGAGTCATTAGATCTCAAATGAGTGGGACTAGTGAGCTTAGTAGCCGTATCTGGATTTGATCGGTGAGCTTGAACTATATGTTCAAGAATAGTCGGTACCGCATGTGTGGAGTCTCATTGCATAAATTATGGATGGCGTATAATATGAATGGATGTATTCCAATATTATACGTGTGTGGTGTTGCTAGTGAGTATGAATATGAGTTGTATTGGTGTTGAGTATGATGTTTGAGTTGGTGTGCCGTTACTGAATGTGTGAATACGATTAGGGTGATTAATGTGTTAAATTACTTAACATGACATGATAATTTATAATGCTTATTATATCGATTGAGGAACTCACCCTTACAACTATTTTTCAGGTAACGAGCAATGAGTTGAGTAGAAGCTAATGCTTGGAGTCTAGTGTAGTCTCCCTAGTGGGTCATGCTCTGATAGATGTAACATCGGGAGGGAACATTTTAATTGTGTTGTTGATGATTGTTGAACCAGTTTACATGTAGTATGTTACATGTTTGAATGATCGATTTGATCTTTATCCGCTGCGTATTGTGCAATACTTTATGTTTTGAGTTAACTAATGAGCATGACTAAATATTTATGGCGAATAGTGTGAAATATTGTGTGACACCCTTGATTGCATATTACTCTGATTGATATGTTGTTATATTTTAATTAAATATTTGGGGTATTTTAGAAGGGTGTTACATTAGTGGTATCAGAGCATAGTCGGTCGAGTCGAATCGTAATTATTCTGTTTCCCTGTACGGGATAGGTGTTGTGTAACCCTATCAGTACTTATTGTTTAGCTTGTTGGGTTTTCAGAATAGAGATGGCTGGAAGAGGTAGAGATGATGCTGCGATTGCTGAGGCTCTGGGTATGCTAGCTGGAGTACTTGGAGGGAATCCGAATGTTGTGGGAATGGGAGCTGCTCGTCAATTGAGTGAGTTCCAGAAGAACAATCCTCCAATGTTCAAGGGAGCATACGATCCAGATGGCGCTCAGAAGTGGTTGAAGGAGATCGAGAGGATCTTTCGAGTAACTGAGTGTGCCGATAACCAGAAGGTCAGGTTCGGTACGCATATGCTGTCAGAGGAAGCTGATGATTGGTGGGTTGCTACCCGCACTGAGTTGGAATCTGCTGGAAATGCTGAGATCACTTGGGCTGTGTTCAGAGAGAGATTCCTGAGGAAGTATTTTCCAGAGGATGTTAGAGGAAAGAAAGAGATAGAGTTCTTGGAATTGAAGCAGGGCAATCGGTCGGTTACTGAGTATGCTGCTAAGTTCACAGAGCTGTCGAAGTATTACACTCCCTATAGTGAGGCTGCTGGAGAATTTTCGAAATGTGTGAAGTTTGAGAACGGGTTGCGTCCCGAGATCAAACAGGCTATTGGATATCAGCGGATCAGAGTGTTTTCTGACTTGGTTGACTGTTGCAGGATTTTTGAACAGGATTCCAAAGCCAGAGCAGAGAGCTATCAGCAAAGGGTTGATAGAAGAGGCAAGAATCAGAATGATCGTGGAAAACCGTATGCAGCTGGCAAAGGTTTCCAGAGGCAGAGTGGGACGAAGAGGCCTAGTGGGGGAGACTCCAGTGCCCCTGCTAAGTGTTATAGATGTGGTCGGGCTGGACATCGTGTCCATGAGTGTACCAGTGCTGAGATGAAGTGTTTCAAGTGTGGCAAAGGTGGTCATTTGGCTGCAGAGTGTCGGTTGAAGACTGTAACTTGTTTCAACTGTGGAGAGTTGGGTCATATCAGTCCACAGTGTCCTAAGCCGAAGAAAGAAAATCAGTCAGGAGGCAAGGTCTTTGCTTTATCGGGTTCTGAGACTTCTGCAGATGATCGTTTGATCAGAGGTACGTGTTATATTAATGGCTTTCCTCTTGTAGCTATTATTGACACTGGTGCTACTCATTCCTTTATATCTTTGGATTGTGCTGTGAAACTTAAGTTAGAGATATCTGAGATGTATGGTAGTATGGTGATTGATACTCCTGCAAAGGGTTCAGTGACTACTACTTCAGTTTGCTTGAGTTGTCCTTTGAGTATTTTTGGTAGAGACTTTGGGATAGACCTTGTGTGTCTTCCACTAGTGCAGATTGATGTGATCTTGGGAATGAACTGGTTGGTGTTTAACCGAGTTTCTATCAACTGTTTTGATAAGACTGTGATATTTCCTGAGATTGAAGAAGGAAAGAGTTTGTTTCTATCAGCCAGGCAGGTGAATGAGGAAGTAGCAGATGGGGCGGAGTTGTTTATGCTGTTAGCGACTCTGGAGGCTAAAGATAAACTGGTGATTGGCGATCTAGCAGTGGTGTGTGATTTTCCTGATGTGTTTCCTGAAGAAGTGAATGAATTGCCGCCAGAGCGTGAAGTTGAGTTTTCGATTGATTTGCTACCTGGTACTAGACCGATATCGATGGCTCCGTACCGTATGTCTGCTGTTGAGTTAACTGAATTGAAGAGTCAGTTGGAAGATCTGTTGGATAAGAAATTTATTCGTCCGAGTGTGTCACCGTGGGGTGCACCAGTGTTGTTGGTTAAGAAGAAAGAAGGTACTATGAGGTTGTGTGTGGACTACAGGCAACTGAATAAAGTGACGATCAAGAATCGGTATCCTTTGCCGAGGATTGATGATTTGATGGATCAGTTGGTTGGTGCGAGTGTGTTCAGCAAGATAGATTTGAGATCTGGGTATCATCAGATACGTGTGAAAACTGAGGATATTCAGAAGACCGCTTTCAGAACGAGGTATGGACATTATGAGTATTCTGTAATGCCTTTTGGTGTGACTAATGCGCCTGGAGTATTTATGGAGTATATGAATAGGATTTTCCATCCGTACCTAGACAAGTTTGTTGTGGTGTTTATTGATGACATTTTGGTGTATTCGAAATCTGAAGAAGAGCATGCTGAGCATTTGAGAGTGGTTTTAGAAGTTCTCCGAGAAAAGAAGTTATTTGCTAAACTGTCTAAGTGTGAATTTTGGTTAGAGGAGGTTAGTTTTCTTGGCCATGTGATTTCAAGAGGTGGTGTTGCTGTTGATCCTTCTAAGATAGAAGCGGTGTCTAAGTGGGAAGCTCCGAAGTCTGTTGCTGAGATTCGAAGTTTTCTTGGCTTGGTTGGTTATTATAGGAAGTTCATTGAAGGATTTTCTAAGTTGGCGTTACCGTTGACGATGTTGACTAGAAAGGGGCAAGCGTTTGTTTGGGATTTAAAATGTGAAGAAGGTTTCCAAGAGTTAAAGAGAAGGTTAACTACTGCTCCTATTCTGATATTACCGAGTCCGTCGGAATCATTTGAAGTTTACTGTGATGCTTCATTGTTGGGTTTGGGTGGTGTGTTGATGCAGAATAAGCAGGTTATAGCTTATGCTTCGAGACAACTGAGGGTTCATGAGAGGAACTATCCGACACACGATTTAGAGTTGGCAGCTGTGGTATTTGTTCTGAAGTTATGGAGGCATTATTTGTATGGATCAAGATTTGAGGTTTTCAGTGACCATAAGAGTTTAAAGTATTTGTTTGATCAGAAAGAGCTGAATATGAGACAGAGGAGATGGTTAGAATTTCTGAAGGATTATGACTTTGGTTTGAATTACCATCCGGGTAAAGCAAACGTAGTGGCTGATGCATTGAGTCGGAAATCATTGCATATGTCTATGTTAATGGTTAAGGAATTGGATTTAATTGAGCAGTTTAGAGACTTGAGTTTGGTGTGTGAGAGTACTCACAATAGTGTTAAATTGGGAATGTTGAAGTTAACGAGTGGTATTCTGGATGAGATCAGAGAGGGTCAGAAATCCGATGTGCTTTTGGTTGATAAGTTGACTCTAGTGAATCAAGGTCAAGGTGGTGAATTCAGAGTTGATGAGAATGGTGTTTTGAAATTTGGTAATCGGGTGTGTATTCCGGATGTTACCGAACTTAAGAAGAGTATTCTGGAGGAAGGACATCGTAGTGGCCTGAGTATTCATCCTGGAGCTACGAAGATGTATCATGATTTGAAAAAGTTATTTTGGTGGCCGGGAATGAAGAAAGAAATTGCGAGTTTTGTTTATTCCTGTTTGACTTGTCAGAAGTCAAAGATTGAGCATCAGAAGCCGTCTGGGCTAATGCAACCGTTGGCTATTCCAGAGTGGAAGTGGGATAGTATCAGTATGGATTTTGTTTCTGGTTTACCGAGGACAAGTAAGAATTGTGAAGCTATTTGGGTGATTGTTGACAGATTGACAAAGTCGGCTCATTTCATTCCGATCAGAATGGATTATCCGTTAGAGAGATTAGCCGAGTTGTATATTGAGAAGATTGTAAGTTTGCATGGTATTCCGTCTAGTATTGTTTCGGACAGAGATCCTAGATTTACATCGAAGTTCTGGGAAGGTTTGCAGAGGGCTTTGGGAACTAAGCTGAGATTGAGTTCTGCATATCATCCGCAGACTGATGGTCAGACTGAGAGGACGATTCAGTCACTAGAGGATCTTTTGAGGGCTTGTGTTTTGGAAAAAGGAGGTGCTTGGGATTGTTATTTACCTTTGATTGAGTTTACCTACAACAATAGTTTTCATTCGAGTATTGGTATGGCACCGTTTGAAGCTTTGTATGGTAGGAGATGTCGGACACCTTTATGTTGGTATGAGTCCGGTGAGAGTGCTGTGGTTGGACCGGAGATTGTTCAACAAACTACGGAAAAGATTAAGATGATTCAGGAGAAGATGAGAATTGCTCAGAGTCGTCAGAAGAGTTATCACGACAAGAGGAGGAAGTCACTTGAGTTCCAAGAGGGAGATCATGTGTTTCTTCGTGTTACTCCGATAACTGGTGTTGGTCGAGCTTTGAAGTCAAAGAAGTTGACACCTCGATTTATTGGTCCTTATCAGATTTTGGAGAGGATAGGGGAGGTAGCCTATCGTGTCGCTTTACCGCCGTCGCTTGCGAATTTGCATGAGGTTTTTCATGTGTCTCAGTTGAGGAGGTACATTCATGATCCGTCGCATGTAGTCCAAGTAGATGATGTACAGGTGAGAGATAACCTGACTGTTGAAACATCACCTATGAGGATCGAGGATCGAGAGTTGAAGCAGTTGCGGGGTAAAGAGATTGCCTTGGTGAAGGTAGCTTGGGGAGGACCAGCAGGTGGCAATGTGACTTGGGAACTGGAGAGTAAGATGAAGGAGTCTTACCCAGAGTTGTTCGCTTGAGGTATGTTTTCGAGGACGAAAACTCTTTTAGTGGGGGAGAGTTGTAACACCCCGATAATAATATGGTAATTATTTAAATTAAGTTAATAATATATTTATTAATTTAATTAGATAATTGGATTATTATTATTATTATTTTGGAATTATTAAATTATTATTATTATTGGAATAATAATATAAATTGGAAAATATATAAGTGTGAAAAAAAAGAAAAAGAGCCCAATTGGTAAAGAAAAGGTTTTCACGTGAAACAGAGAAGCGATTGAGAAAGAGGAGAAAGGGCAAAGAGGCAGAGCAAGAGGAAGAAGATTGGAGAAGAGAAGAGCTTGGAGCTTAGAGATTGCCGGATTAACTCAGGTAAGGGGGGTTTATCGTCGTTTAATGGGTATTATGGGTTAGCATGTAATGGGTAGTGATAAACCGTTGAATTGACCCTAATTGGGATTGTTGAATGCTGAAAATTGTGATGGATATGTTGTGTAAAAACTGGAATTGAACCTGTAATTGAGTGTGTTGTAATTTCCCTAACGTATAGCTTTTTACGGAATTGGAATCGGAGGTCCGGAAGTCCTCTAACGGCGGAAAATGCGGAGAATTCTGCATTCTGCTTTGTGTTAGCGCAGGAACTGCTGTTTTGTCTGCGTTAACCGGTTAACCCAGGGTGTTAACCGGTTAACACTGTTACGAATTGAGAATTAGTGATGTTTTGCCTGCGTTAACCGGTTAACCCAGGGCGTTAACCGGTTAACACTGATAAGTTTTGGGCAGTGAGCGTGTTTTGCCTGCGTTAACCGGTTAACCCAGGGCGTTAATCGGTTAACACTGTTGCAGTATGGAAAAATTGTTAATTTAAATGAGTGTGCCTAATTGGTGGTTGCCTATATCAGTGTGTGATATGGTAGGGATTATTTCCCGCTGTTTTGAGCAGTATAGGTATTAGTAGAGTGTGCTAATACTGTGTTTAATTATTTGACATGATATGATGTTTTGATACATGTGTTGATGATGTATGATGATATGCATAATGCTGTGAATATATATATTATGCATGTATTTGTGAATGGACTGTTGTATGGCTTAGAGTGTGAGCATGTGTCCATTGTGGATTGTTGTTGATGTTGCATTGCTAGATGATTAGCGTGCATAGCATAGCCTTCGGGGCTGTAGCTAATTCCCATGGTGAGGAATTAGTGAGTGAATCGTTGTGGATTTGTTGTTGATGTTTGCATGCTAGATGATTAGTATGCATAGCATAGCCTTCGGGGCTGTAGCTAATTCCCATGGTGAGGAATTAGTGAGTGAGTCATTAGATCTCAAATGAGTGGGACTAGTGAGCTTAGTAGCCGTATCTGGATTTGATCGGTGAGCTTGAACTATATGTTCAAGAATAGTCGGTACCGCATGTGTGGAGTCTCATTGCATAAATTATGGATGGCGTATAATATGAATGGATGTATTCCAATATTATACGTGTGTGGTGTTGCTAGTGAGTATGAATATGAGTTGTATTGGTGTTGAGTATGATGTTTGAGTTGGTGTGCCGTTACTGAATGTGTGAATACGATTAGGGTGATTAATGTGTTAAATTACTTAACATGACATGATAATTTATAATGCTTATTATATCGATTGAGGAACTCACCCTTACAACTATTTTTCAGGTAGCGAGCAATGAGTTGAGTAGAAGCTAATGCTTGGAGTCTAGTGTAGTCTCCCTAGTGGGTCATGCTCTGATAGATGTAACATCGGGAGGGAACATTTTAATTGTGTTGTTGATGATTGTTGAACCAGTTTACATGTAGTATGTTACATGTTTGAATGATCGATTTGATCTCTATCCGCTGCGTATTGTGCAATACTTTATGTTTTGAGTTAACTAATGAGCATGACTAAATATTTATGGCGAATAGTGTGAAATATTGTGTGACACCCTTGATTGCATATTACTCTGATTGATATGTTGTTATATTTTAATTAAATATTTGGGGTATTTTAGAAGGGTGTTACACATCCAGTATCTAATACCCATGATGCAGAAGTAGATAAATTTATTTAATAACAAAAATACCTGAAGTTGAAGTCTCTACTCCATTCTTCGTATCTTCCAGGTACTTTGGGCAGTTTCTCTTCCAGTGTCTGGTCTTACCGCAATGGAAGCAGGTGCCTGCCTTTGCTATGCCTCCACTAGGCTTCAAAGCAGCAACGGTGGGTCTGGGTTTGGCAACTTCCTTGCCTTTCCCTTTATCACCCTACTTGGTGGGCCTTTTGTTCTGTCTCTTTCCATTTCCGATCATCAGAATGGACTTCCCTTTTGACTTCAGATTCTGCTCGGCCGTTCTTAACATGGCGAGCAGTTCAGGAAGAGATTTGTCCATATCAATCATATTGAAATTTAGGACAAATTGACTGAAACTATCTGGCAACGATTGCAAGATCAAATCAGTCGCAAGTTCCTTTTCGAGGGGAAAACCCAATCTCTCAAGGTTTTCCACATACCCAATCATCTTGAGTACATGGGGACCTACAGGGGCTCCCTCAGCTAACTTGCTTTGGAAAAGGGCTTTTGAAACTTCAAACCTCTCATGCCTTGCTTGCTCTTGATAGAGCAACTTCAGGTGTTCGATCATATCGAACGCTGACATGTTCTCATGTTGCTTTTGCAATTCTGAGTTCATGGTAGCCAGCATGAGACAAGCAGTTTCATTGGCATCATCGACATGCTTCTTATAAGCATCTCTTTCTGCCTTAGGTGCAGAACTAGGAGGTTCCTCTTCAGGAACAGGTGTCTCCAAGACATACAGCTTTTTATCATGTTTGAGGACAATCCTCAGGTTTCGGTGCCAATCCAGAAAATTTGTCCCAGACAATTTTTCCTTGTCAAGGATTGATCGCAAGATGTTGTTAGAGGTGTTTACTGTCATGGTTATCTACATAAGGATTAAGAAAATATAAGTATCATTGACATATTTAATTAGGCCTTTAATCAAATATGCTCCCACTATTTTACTCAAAACAAATGACCCTCATCATTTGATTCGGAAAATCCCGTTGGAAGATTTTCTAGTGGGTCGAGATCCATATTTCACTTCGTTCTAAGTCCGCGTAGGCGGATTACATAAAACTAGGTTATTTAGGTAGGAACTCCTTCCAATTGTATCTCATACAACTCTCGAAATTTCAGTTGGGTGAATAACTCCTTATTCGAATCCATCATATGGATCATTCCCAACTCTTGCTTCTAAAACATATATGATATTATTATAATTAAGTTTGACCCATTGTCTTAGCAGTTGGATATTACAATTATCCCATCACACCTTACTAATATAGAACATGCACCTCGCTTTGGCGAAACCTACATTATCCGATACTAGTCTTGATGAGTGCTAAAACATGGAAAGCAAACATGTATAATATTATCATAATTTGTTTAGTTAAGTTTGACCCATTGTTTTAGCAGTTGGATATTACAATTATCCCATCGCACCTTACTAATATAGAACATGCACCTCGCTTTGGCGAAACCTACATTATCCGATACTAGTCTTGATGAGTGCTAAAACATGGAAAGCATAAACTTAATATTTTAGTTTGAGGGAATTGCAATTGTTATGATCTCACCGGCTCATTTATCATATAAATCGTCTCTCACATGCATCAACATACATTCACATACATTCACATGCATCAACATACATACACAATGAAACAGTTATGGCCCCTAGCGCAATTGTTCTCCCAAGCCAATGAGAGAACCTAAGCTAACCTAATAACGATCTAAGCTTCTCCAAGCAAGATCTTCAAGGTTGTCCTCCTTTGATCTTGAATTCTTCTCTTTCTTCATATCATTATTCTCCTTTGATATTGAATTCTTCTCTTTCTTCATATCATTATATTACAGAAGAAACTCATTTTACATACGAGGGTTTGAGATGAGAAAAGAAGTTACATTAAGAGATCAAAAGGAGAGGCACGACACGCAGGTCGTATTTAAAAACCCAAAATAAAATAAAGGATAGACTAAGGCCATAACTGATCACCACAAGACAATAATAACAAACACATTATTATTATTAATTTTAATTCCTTTAATTAATTAAAACCAAATTAAATTTCGGCGACCGATCAGCGGACGGGGTCAAGGGGCAACGCCCCTGTCCAAAATTTTAATGAACAATTCATTTGAAATGGACATTGTTTTTGCATCCACACAACTCTTGCGCAGGCACAAAACAGAGACCCCAAAATTTTTGACTTTGTGAGTGTGACGACCGTCACAGGCCACGTTACGACCGTCACAGGTCAAAAACAAAAAACGCCTAGAATTCTGTGAGTGTGACGACCGTCACAAGGCATGTGACGACCGTCACGTCCTTGTTACGACCGTCATGGGCGTGTTACGACCGTCACACATCCAGTTTGTTACGCTTGTTACGCTCGTCACACGAGCTTCACGCGACCAAAATAACAGACTTTGAAACAGTCAACACGCTCGTCACACGAGCTTCACGCAGCCAAAATAACAAACTTTGAAACAGTCAACAGACGTGTTCCAAAAGCCCTAAATTCACAACTCTTTGACGGCACAACCCTTGCGCCGTCACCAACCCTAATGCGCCAATTTCAGACCGTCAAACACACCTCGATTGTTGATTCAGTATGATTGATCAACAGGTTATTGCTTCACCATACTAATGTCGGATTCCGAAGCAAATGACCATTGATCGCTCAAAGGAAAACAATCATTTAGTGTTCGAATGAATGAAACAGAAACAGTATATCACATATACCGTACTTTGCATTAGGATTACTTATATCATATATAAGTTGATCGGTCTCAATTGCGTAACCTATGGACGATTGATGTATCGCTGCTTCACCATACTAATGTCGGATTCCGAAGCATAGTCAACATCAATCATCCAACTCGTACACTCATGATGCCAAATTTAATTACCCTTTTAATTAATCGATTCATTATGTCTTTTAATCATATTAATACAGAAATTAAACAGCTATCCGATTCATGGTTTCGTAAGTGGCTCTGATACCACTGAAGGAGAATTGCGGTCCAAAACGCAGCGGAAATTAAAAATTTTCTCCTTTAGAGATCCTTACGAATGGTCATGATCAGTGATAGAATATTTACCTCTTGTGATGATCGAAACCTTTGGTGCAGATCTCTTGTGACAATCAAAACCTTTGATGCAGATCCACGGAGCGATCACGAACGTTGAACGATGACAACGTCTCTACTCAGTCCACACGAACGGATTCCTTCAATCTCAGTGCTAGCTGGTACGAGTGAAGGCTTTGAGTGAGAGAAAGAGAGAGAGAGAGAGAAAACGAAAATAATGCAACCGCAAATTTTTGCTTCTGCACAAGGGTTCTATTTATAGAACCACTTGTGTGGGCTTCAAGCTAAAAGCCCACTTAAGTGTATTTTGGCCCATATCTTATAATATGCCCAAAATCACTTAAGCTCATGGTACCTTACCATATTTCGTATTCTACTCAAGTACATCGTACCTTACGATGCTCTATAACTCACTTAAGGGCACCGTACCTTACGGTATTCCTTAGTTACTCTATCTCTCATCAATCCGTCCTTTGTGTGTGACCCTGTAGGTTTTCGTGACGTTGGCAATTATATTAAATCACGCATTTAACATAATAAACAGTGAGCGGTATCTAGCAACACATCACTGCTACCCAAGACACGAAAATATCATGTGATCTGACAAAACCATCTGTGATAATAATTATGTGTATAATTACCCTTTTGCCCTTATGTCTATATTGAACACAAGGCATAGACGGTGTCATCCTTGTCCAGTTCAATATTGGACCCATAGACATTTATCCTGTTATGCAGGATGGGCAAATTCCATCTAGGTCACTCATGTCCCTCAGCATGCTTTGTGGAGTACCCATCAACTGTCTTTATGGTTATCCAGTTACGGACAACGTTGGATCAGCAATAAAGCACTCGACTCTACATCTAGGATCCATAGTGGTTTCAGGTCGAAGAGTGGAATACACTATTATCACCATGAGAATAACTTATGACACTTTGCATAACTTTCTATATAGTATTCTCATAGCGGGTCAATCCGGTATAAATATTACTCTTAATATTCATACCTATGTTTAAGACTTGATAACTCTTTATCCATGATCCATGAGATGTGATCATCAGTCTACAAACATAATAGTCTTAATGCTTTAATGTTATCCCACTTCACACTAAAGCTCGACTGCGGATACTTTAGGAATAGTGTCCTTATGTTTAATGTGTTCTCATGATTAAGTCACACTTAATACATTAAACGGACTATCTATTCCAGGGACTTTATTAATCAACCATAATAAAGAGAATGCCTTTTATTATTCGATACAAGTACCAAAATGTATTGGCCTCTAGGGCTTACACCAACACCTTATCTTTGGCGAGTCTGTCATACCTCCTTTTCCAGAACTTAGAAGACTGAGGAAGTAGAGAAGTTCATGCATCATTCGGATCGTCAATGACCTGATGCTCGAGGAACTCGATCAGAGTGTCCTTCTCCTTAAGCTGTTGAAGCAACTCTTCTCTTTCACGGATCCAGGCACATGAAAGGTCTTCGTCTCTCAACTCCTCTACGCCTTGGTTAGGGAGGGTTGAAGGCCCAGCCACAACCAAAGGTGTAGGTCTCGGATAATCATAAGGCATGAGATACTCGGATGCTCTCTTCCTCACCCAAGTAGTATATGGCTCCAAAGTAATGCAGTTCTTCGGACCCAACTCACTTCTACCCTTCTTGTGAATCTTGCGCCAAGCGCGAACCATCCTGGCTTTCAGGCCTTGGGGATCTTTACCCTCCTGAAAGAACACACCTTCTAACAGAATGTTATTAGGCTTATCCTTTAGGGGGAACCCAAGCTGACGTCGTGCTAAGATAGGGTTGTAGCTGATCCCACCACATGTACCAAGAAGAGGCACATTGGAGAATTCACCACAAGAATCAATGATCTAGACACTATCATATGCACGATCATACCAAGAGATATCATCATTAGTGAGAGACATGAGTCTCGTAGACCACCGTAGACATCCCTTGTTCTCCTTGAAAGCGACCGTCTGAGGTAAGTGAGAAATAAACCACTTATACAACAGAGGCAAACAACACACAATAGCACCACCACCCTTTGCATTCCTCAGATGCAAAGAGACATAGGCATCACCCAACAGAGTCGGAACGGGATTAAGAACAGAGAAGATCCTAATAGCGTTCACATCCACAAATCTGTCGATGTTGGGGAATAATACCAATCCATAGATGAGAAGCACAAATATGGCTTCAAAGGCGTCCTCACTCATGGCCTTCCCATAAACAGTAGCTTGAGCAATGAGGAACTCAGAAGGGAGACCTTGAATTCCACCTTTGGAAGTCATATGAGCTTTAACCAAAGATTCATCTATGCGCAACATGTCAGCTATGTCTCGAGGAGTAGGAATACTCTCCAGGCCACTGAACGACACCTGATCCAGAATCGGAATACCCACAAGATGAGCATACTCCTCAAGGGTAGGCAATAGCTGAAAGTCTGGAAAAGAGAAGCAGTGATACAGAGGATCATAGAACTGCGCCAAAGTACTCATCAATCCTTCATCAACCTGAGTAGTCAGCAGAGGCAAAAGCTTTCCATAACGAGCTTTGAAACCCAAGGGATCTAATACATAGGATGTCAGATTCCTTAACTCTTTCAGATCGGGCTGTCTAAAGTTGTACTTCTTTGTATGCCTTTTTGGTCTTCCCATATCTGAAAATTTTGCAAATAAACCCCTTAAGTTCCTTGAAAATTTTCTTTTTTCTGATGATATGGATGCAGATGAATGCATGAATGCATGAATGCAACAATCACACTCAAGGATCAAGCAAAGCACACCAGACAAAGGTCATGGGATAGCTCGAATTATCCTTAATATCAATCATCCATTTTGGTGGATTATGGTTTTCACCTTATCGACACCCAAGTTCCATTGATATTAACGATATACGAACAGTTCAACCATCCTTAATATCAATCATCCATTTTGATGGATTAGGTTTTCACCTTATCAACACCCAAGTTCCATTGATATTAACGATGGGTGAACAGATCAACCATGAATCACGGGTTTGTTGTGAGTCACGAGCATGGAGTCTCGGTTAAGAACCACCCAAAGGGAATGTACTATGGTTTAAACCTGCCGAACATGTTCTACCTGAGGTTCCCATAGTCATCATCCCATCTTTCGAATATTATCGGAGGAACGAATACTCGTATTCCAAAAATATTCTCAAGAGAGACTCATATGAGTGTAGTATCGCGTAACAATCGCATCAAATCTTACATTTGAACGACTTTCGCACTACGTCCTAAAAATAGGCCAAGATGGGCTTGGTAAACTAAGGTCCTTAGCTTCTAAGGCACATGTTGAAAGAATAATGCCTAACCACAAATAACTTGTGTGACATCATTAATCCAACATGACCTCCACCAAGTGAATGGACTCGCAAGTCAACTTGCTAAGGAATAACTCCACACAAGTCGACGAGACTATGCCATTCTCCTATCATAGGGTGCACTCGAGTTCGGGTATAGAACTCATCTCGCAGAGATCACCAAGCAAACAAGCAATGTATATCAAGCAATTCAATCATTACAAATAATACAGTAATCCCAAATTGCACAAAAATATGTCATAAACAATATATCACAACAAGTGTGAAAAGTAGGCAAACCCACTAGGAAACAATGCATTCCCCAGCAGAGTCGCCACTTTTCTGTAGCGGTGTATTCGTCACTTTATGATTTATTGGCTAAATCAAAAGCAAAGCATACAAAGATAGAGTCGCCACCGCACTTTTATTTATCCAAAGGAATGGCTAAAAAGCGAACAAAAGTCTAAGAAGTTTTACACGAGAAAACTAATGAAAAGGTCAGAGATCTGGGTAAGGGGGTAATTATGCAAAGGGAAGGTGTTAGGCACCCAATGCATCCTAGGTACTCCTAGGGAACCCTTTTCACAAATTATTGCAAAAGATATTGTTTATGAAAATATTTATTGTGCAAACATGAGGGAAGAGGTGAGAAAAGAATGTACAATTTTTATTATTTTTGTGTTTGGATGGAAAGATCCATTGCCTACGTATCTTTACAGGATCAAAACCTCGTAGTTCGGCTAAAAGATTTCCAAAAAGGTAAGTGGATTGATTTTAAACAAAAGCCCTAAGGTCTTTCATTATCCACGGGAGAAAACTCAACCTATACAACCACAAGTCCACCATGTGAGAAAAGCTTCAACTTGCTAGTGAGGGACTATGCCCTATAATAAGCAAGGAAGTCTTACAATTCAATCACTAAGGACAAAAGGTGAGATGCACATCAACCACTAAGATAATTGAGATCTATGGCTAATGTATGAAAACTTATCAAGAAGTGGACGAAGCCACAAAAGCAATTGAATGAGTGGAATTAACCAATTAGAATTATTCATAAAATGAAGTCAAAGTATGATTAGAATTCAATTCAAAAGAAGTATTGTGAAAATGAAGTTTGAAAATCAAAGGCCTAAGGCCTAGGTTTCTAATTTGAAAAGAAATGAAAATGTTTGCACAATAGTTTTCTGGTTTAGGTTAATCAAAATGCAAGTGGAGGTTTGAAGAACAAAAGGTGGGAGGTTAAGGGATGCAAAACTTCTTAGGAGTTCACCTCTTGAGATCATATGTAGATGATCCAAGTGATTCCTTTGGAATAGACAACAAGCAGATAACAGATAAACAATGTATCAGAAATAGCCAAAATAATTGGAAACCAGATGCCAATCAATGGACTTATACTAGACTCACAAAACAAAGATGGAAACCAGATGCCAATCAATGGACTTACACTAGCCTCACAAAGCAAAGAAAACAAATGCAAAAAGCAAGAGGAAACAAGTTGCCAATAAATGGTCTTACACTCGACTCCAAGGAAATGGAATGCCAATCAATGGTCTTAGTTCCAACTCCTACCAGATCACAGGAAACAAATGCCAATAGTTGGACTTACAATTGACTCCTTGATGGATAAAACAAAATGTCACAAAGTATGAACAATGATCATGAAATGATATACAATTAATGCTCAAAGATGAAAACAATGCACAGAGGCACACACAAACAATTATGCGCAGATGGACAAACAGGTAAACAAACAGTCAATTATCACACACTATACACAATCAATAGGCTCAAGCAAGGTTGGGCTTTAGTCAAGGGGTCATATCGACCTTGACAAACAAGCCAAATACTGGAATGGGTAGTCAGGCTCTTAACCTCTAACATTAAGAGTTAAGGTGAGCAGATGAAATGGAGATGAGGGTTATGCCTCATAGCTCTTATCCCTGGTCTGGGAGAGCTTGAATTAATAGAATATGTGGGAGTCCAGAATGGGGAACTCTATTCCACAATGACATGACTCTATGTACAAGATTTTTGGTTTTTTATTCAAAGTGCATCAACACATGGTGTGAGCAAAATGAATGACACAACTGAGTAGCAGGGGATGGATTGCACATCCCTTGTATCTGCCAATTGCCTCTTAAGAGGACTTAACCTGCTTGGCACAAAATTAGACAAACAAAGACATGGCCTCTTAAGGAGGGCTTCAGACAGGTGTCTGCCAAAATAACATGACAGGTCTTCCAGACTACATGGAGATCAAGGAAAATACCTAAGTGGTATGCCAACCACAAGCAAAGCAAAGCAACTCAAATAATGAGTTAAAGCTACTAAAGTACCTGTGCAAACAACCAAACAATCAGTATAGTGTTCAGATAAAACAGACAACAGTTAACAACAAACAGACAATCCCAATATACAACATGTAAGCCAAACAACTCAAGTGAGCTATCATCAAAGCCTATAAAACAACCAAATGTTAGCAATCAATAGCAAATATCAACACTCAAATGATGAGGCAACCTCAATCATGGAAATTGGATGCTTGAACCTGAAATTCAAAGCTCAAATGTGAGTTCCAACCCCTAGGTCAAAGCCTAGGGTCAAAGGTGGAGAAAAAAGTCAAAACAGCAACCAATATTCAACACAAAGCATTTTTATTCAATCATGAACATGTCCTAAAAAGGACCAAATCAAAAGCCTTAAGCAAATCCATTTCATGTGCAAGAAAAGGCAAAGGCAAATTCAAAGCATACATTTGGACATTGAGAATGAAAATTCCAAATCAAAACAGAATTGATTCAAACAATTATGAAAAATTTTGTGTGCATACAACATGTCCAATAGAATCAACATACCAAAAATCATAAACAGAGAAGCTCATTTGATATGGAAATAAAATTGCACAAGTTGATCATCCAATTGTGTGACACACATTGTCACACCATACAATCATGTGTATAAAACAGAAATGAAAAATGGTAAAAATGCACAATCAAGCCTCAAACATCCATAAACATGTTAAGAATCATCATGCAAAATTTCATGGCAATTGGATCAATATCAAGCATTTCACAATAGGAAGAATGGAGCAAGGTCATATATGCACACATGTTCAATCATCCTAACACAATTCAAAATCCAGCCATGCACAATTTCAGAAATCAACACCATAAAATAGAAGGCGTTCCAAGGATCAAGTAGCAAAAAACCAGGAATTAATTAGATCATTTTTCAATTTATTATGAATTTTCAAAGTTAACAAATTTTTTTAAATGAAATGGATCATGGCATATAGAAATTGGAGGGAAAGTGAAGAGTGAGAATTAATTTTGAAAATGTGGTGGCGCCAGGAATCGAAGCCTGTTACAAATTAAATGAGGCGCGCTGACGAAAATTTGCCTGAGCCAAGAATCGAAGGCTGGAACATATGAAACGCAGGCGTTTCACTAATGCGTTGGCTTATCCAGTCAGCGGTCAAGCGCACATGTGGCAAAGTCAAAAGGATGTTGGCCAATGGAAAGGCCAGCGAAGCGCTCGCGTGGCATGCCAACGTACAAAACCCTAGCACAGTTATAGTAATAACCAGACGGCGGTGAAACAGGTGGAAACCACCGTCTTCTTCGTGAAGACGGTGGAGGAACAGTGCTCTCAACAATTTTTTTGTGCAGAATTTCAAAATTAATACACCATTCGAATCCTCATGCAATGGAGATTACAGATCAAGCATTATCTAATCCTAATTCATCATGAACAGAGAGAATCGAGCAAAAGAAGTTTGATGCACAAAACTTTAATCACACGTATCTCACTCAATAATGCACCAAATCATGTGAATTTTAGCTCAGAATTATCAGCAAAGAAAGATCTACATGAACATGTTAATGAATTGAAGAACTATGAGATTCGAAAATTGAACCTCTTGAAGAGCAGCTTCTTGAAATGCACGATTCAAGACTCCAAACGATCCAAATCAACTCCTGAGATGTTATCTTGAAGCTTTGTGTAGTAATTGAGGCTTGTAGTGGCTTAAATCCAGCTCAACAATCAACTTCCATCTTCACCTTCATGAACTTGCCATGCTTGATTTCCACACGAATTCAACAATCCCAAGCTTGATCTGCACTAAATTCACACCAGAGAACAAGAATATGGAAGAATATTGCAAGGTTCTTTGAAGATTTTTGAATTTTTGATTAGAAGAAAATTTTGGAGGGAGAGAGAATTTTGAGATCTAGATCTAAAAATGGTGAATCCCTCAAATTCTGTTAGGGTTTTGCTTATATACTCTGTCCTAATCTCATTTTAATTAAAATTAATCATGGTTAATTTGAGATTAAGCAAAATAAGGGTGTGTGACAAAAATTGAAATTGGAAGGTGCATGAAGCATGCATACGTGAACAGTGCTACATGGCTGCTCAAAGTCACTTAAAAACTTCCAATTAACACAATGGCAATGGTGATTTGTTCCCATGATGCACCAATTTTAAATTTTCAAGTTTCCCTCCAAAATGGGCATGGAATAGCAAATGACCATGTGATACAATTTCAAGTAATGTGATGAATATTTTGAAAAGTTCATGTCATGAGAAGCATTTTAGAAAAAGAGGCACCAAATTTGGAGTTATGAATCAAAAGTTATGGCTTTTTGAAGTTCCATGTACACTTGGCAATGATTGGACCATATCTCCTCAACCATTCATCAGATGCTCATGATCTTGGACTTTTTGGAAATGGGAGAGAGAGATCTTCAACTTTCATGTTGGAAAAAAAATTCATTTGAAGCTTCTTTGATGTTGGAAAGTTGAGTTGAAGTTGGACCAAAAACTTTCCATTTTTGGAAAGTTGAAATTATAGGTCACTTTCCATTTTTGGAAACTTTTGCACTGACTTCAAATTCTTCAATGTAGAGATTTGACATGATGAATAAGCATTATTTGGACATGAATGAGATGAAGAAACTCAATTCCTCAATTCAAATCCCACAGTTGACTTTCAGTTGACTGGCATATGCCCTTAGATGACCTGAAAATGTTCTGATGAACTTGAGCTTCAACCACTTGGGGAATTTGCTCCAAAATGAATATATAGCTCATATAAGCTCCATATAATGATCACATGATCCATATCTCAATGGAAACTTCATCTCTTGCACAAAGGATTCACTTGAATTGCCTTGACCTGTTGACTGCTTAAGCTGCAAGACAAATGTTAGATGACATATTTTTGTACATTTTTGGTTAGTGATTAAAAGAAAAGCAATGATATACAAATGCAAACAATGCTTGGTGATCAAGAACCACTCTCAAAAGATATCCCACCCACAGGGAAGGAAGCAAGGTGTCCAATGATCCTTGAGGCTATGCAATGCTATGATATGATGCCATGAGGGATCTTAGGGACAAAATTGGGGTCCTACAGTACCTATACGACCCACACCAGACAACTTACACACAAGAAGGTTCAATATTTAACCCCTAACAACATTGTCAGACTGGTTACTCACAACTCCCTACCCATTAAAATTTCTGATCCACAAACACACAAACCTACAACCCTAACATGTCAAACATCCAACCACAATACCAAGAGCATACCCCGTACCACCACCAACAAGTAGATCATCATCAAGACACCCAACATCGATATGCACCCAACATATCACCATACCATAGTCGCCTTAGTCAAAACACTCAGCGATCATTTAACACCAACCGTCCCTCTTCCTACTATAGCCAAGAAGCCCAAACATCACAAAACCAAAACATGCAACAACCATATGGCTACCAAACACCACAACAATCATTTCAATCTTTCCTCGACGCATCATTCACACCAATGTCTCCATTCAATCGTTCTGGTCGCCCTCCAATAACTCAAACACAACCCAACTACTCTGGCATTGAGTCATGAACTCAGCTATGGCGGAAGCCCTTCAATGCATACACAAGACTACGCAAATTTGTCTGAAAATCTCAAACAATCTTCTGCAGTTGGTGGTGATGTTCCTGAACCCTCAGATACTCAAACACTTGGGA
This sequence comes from Lathyrus oleraceus, assembly GCF_024323335.1. Classification (NCBI taxonomy): domain Eukaryota; kingdom Viridiplantae; phylum Streptophyta; class Magnoliopsida; order Fabales; family Fabaceae; genus Lathyrus; species Lathyrus oleraceus. The sequence goes on along the minus strand of NC_066583.1, from coordinate 503,657,438 downwards.
TGAATCATCAACATGAGTTAGGGCCACGAGTTCGGTTAGGTCATCCCGGTCAATAACATTAGTCTTTTTGTGTAAACAGATATTAATATGAATTGGTCAGATTTTGAATTTTATCTAAAATATACAACGTTTTTAATCTTTTTTTACGAAACACACATGTGCCAAACCAATTGGCGCCTCCTTTATAAATTAACACACATGCGCCAATTGAATTGGCAGCACTAGCTGCACTAGTCAATCCAATTGGCGCCACCTCACTAAGTTTAAGAGTAGGAACCAATTCATCTGACGTCACCTCTTCAAAGTGAGACATTTTAAAAAATAATCTAAAAAAATGGGTTATTTTGGAATTTTTTTTTGAAAAATAAGATTATTTGGATAAAAAAAATGTTTTAATAAATAGTTTAATGGTTAAAATTTCACCGTTTATAGTGAATAAGTGAAATATAGTGGATTTCAACTCGTAATTTTTTTTATAAATAGTTTAATGATTGAAATTTGACCATTTAAATTGAATAATTAAAATATAATGGATTGAAAATTCGTGAATGATAACCATTAGAAACTCCCACAATCGGTAATTAAACTAAAATTTATGGATAGTATAATTCAAAATAAATAAGTAAAATATTACAATTATTAATTGAACTTATTTAAGTAGATCAATTACAATTTTAATATTATTTAGGTTGCACACACATAATTGGATTTGGGCTTTATCTTTTTCTCCTGTTACATTTTCTCTAGAAGCTAGGGGAATCAAATATTTATACGATCGATGGTCTCTCTTTTCGTACTTTAAAGCTCAGCCATTACCAAAAGAATAAAATACACATTCATAAAGTCACTCACCACTCTACCTCACTACCCAGCCACCTCCTCACACCTCCCTTCGCGCCGCCGCCTTCTCCGCCGCTCCGTTTTGCTTCAACCGAGGTACTCTCTCTTTCCCTCTCTTGTAATAATATCTCCGCTTCGCTTCTACGATTTCTGCATTTCAAAAACTATTCGCCGAAAACTGAATAATAATAAAGATGCATGTTGTTCTTATTTCACTATTTCACTATTTCACTAATACTGTTGAGAAGTTATGCTCAAGGTTTTAAAAACGGTGGCGTTGTAGTCGCGATTTCGGCATGTACATGTGTTACGATACTGATTGCGGTCGTCGCGGTGTGAATTAACTATATCGGCACCTGTCAATACCGTTTTGTTGTGGCAGTTTCCTACAGTTTTTTTAATTATGCTACCATTCAGTTTTCTGACTTGTATTGAAAAGGTATCTGAGTTTAGATTAATGTTGATTTTAGTTTACAGGATTGTATCAATTGGAAAATTTTATCAATGTCTTGTTTATAAGGTAGTTTATTCATTTAATTTTATTTTTTTGGACAAACCTTCAATTTAGGCTCTGAACTATATAGAAATATAACAAGTTGTCTTGAAATTATTATTGATCTATCATGTTAGTCCATCAGTTGATTTTTGAAATGAGAGAGAAGGATAGTTTGAGGACTAATTTGATGGATTAAAAATAGCTTAAAGATGGTTAGTTATGTTTAGATTGGTTCAGAGACCAAGTTGGAGAGAGAATGATAGTTTAGGGAGGTCATAGTCCGGTAGTCAATAGCAGCCATTAGTGGCACTATCCCGCTGTAGTGGAGTGGAGCAGAGAGCGACGCTAGTCAATAGCGGCACTATAGTGGAGTGGAGCGGAGGGCGACTGCTATGGGAAGAGCCTTAGCGGTGCAGAACACTATAGTGGCCGCTATAGGGTAAATAGCGGGATAGCAGAGCAGGGTGGTTCCTGCCTGGAGTTGTTTTTGACCCACAATCCTTTTTGCCTCTAAAAAATCAAAATTACTCCTTAAATTTACAGTCCTTAAAATCATGTAGGAATTATTTTAATCTATGATATCATTCATGATGTGGGGATGCTATCATGAATTATTTGTTATCATGACCCTCAAGTGCTTAACGTTTCAAGACAAGTACTTGAATATCCTTTGCATTTTTAGTTTTACATCTATGTTTCTTCAGATTTTTTCAATTGATGAGTGTGATGCTGACTGAGTGACACAGGTTACCAAGGAATTATTATTCGTGTAGAAATGGCGTCGGCATCATTGGTGGAGTCTCTTGTTCTTCAACTCCATGAGATATCAGCTGTCAAATTCGGAAACTTCAAGCTCAAATCTGGCATCTCTTCGCCAATCTACATTGACCTCCGTCTCATTATATCTTATCCTTCTCTCCTCCGGCAAATCTCTGAGACCCTACTTTCCTCTGTCTCATCCACTTCCTTTGAAGTTGTATGTGGTGTCCCTTACACTGCATTACCCATAGCCACATGCGTCTCTCTTGCTCAGAACATTCCCATGGTCATGCGTCGTAAGGAAGTCAAAGACTATGGCACTGCTAAAGCCATTGAAGGTGATTTCAAGCCTGGGCAGAGCTGCTTAATCATTGAGGATTTGGTTACCAGTGGAACATCAGTTTTGGAGACAGCTGCGCCACTACGATCTGTGGGTTTGAAGATTACTGATGCTGTTGTCTTGATCGATAGAGAGCAAGGTGGGAGGGAAAATTTGGAGGAGAATGGTATCAAGCTGCATGCCATTATCAAATTAACTGAAATGGTGAAAATTTTGAGGGATCATGGAAGACTTGATGACGAGATGGTAGGGGTTGTTACAAAATTCTTAGATGAGAATCGGAAGGTTGCTGCTTTGGCTAAGGTTGAGAAGCCAATAACTAAGGTCAAGTCCTTATCGTTTGGGGAGAGGGCTAATTTGTCCAAGAACCCAACAGGAAAAAAGTTGTTTGAGATAATGGCTCAGAAGGAGAGTAACCTGTGTTTGGCTGCAGATGTTGGAACTGCTGCTGAATTGCTTGAAATCGCTGAGAAGGTAAGTGATTGTTCATTTGGTACAACCTCCCATAATAAGAGTAATATACTTTTACTTATTCTTAATCAGTTCATGCAATTTTGTTTTCTCGAATGTTTTTGAAAGAGTCCTGTATTTGGCTTGTTATTATCAACTAGATTGTAACTTTGTAAGTGTAAGTTTGGCCATCATAATTATGTCTTTTTCGACTAAGTTGTCTTGTTTTTTTCTGATAGGTTGGACCTGAGATATGCTTGCTGAAGACTCATGTGGATATTTTGCCAGATTTTACTCCTGATTTTGGCTCTAAGCTTCTCTCGGTATATTTCTTAAAGAAACCTATTTTGTTCATGTCTTTTTTTGCCTTTCAGTATTATGTAATTTACGGTAGAAACTTCTCCTTCCTAATACTATTGACAACTAGTCCACTAGAAGATTTCTTAGTAGTTTTCAAACACAGAAGAATGATTTCATGTCTTTAATCTATGATAAGAGTTTTATACGTGACTACAAGTCTGTGTCAAATTTTAAAGAATCTCCTACATTTCTGGTTTTGTGGTGTTTAATGTATGCTTTATTTTATCCTACTGAAGATTGCAGAAAAACACAACTTCTTAATCTTTGAGGATCGTAAGTTTGCTGACATTGGTAACACAGTGACCATGCAATATGAAGGGTAAAGATGTGTTCAACTATCTCAGATTCCTTTTGTTTATGGGTTCCTCATCTGTATCTAAATTCAATATGGCATTGTTCTATTTCAATATCAACAGAGGAATCTTTCACATATTGGATTGGGCTCACATAGTAAATGCTCACATAATCTCTGGTCCCGGAATCGTGGATGGACTAAAATTGAAGGTATGTATAGATAGTCATTTTCTTTATAACGTATAAGGTTAAATATGTTTTTAGTCTCTATAAAATATCCATTTTCTTATTTAGTTCTTTCCTTCTATAAAACGGGTCCTTTTAGTCCCTTGTTTTTTTATAAAACATAGGGACTAAAAAAAGGTCAAAATGTTTATAAGGACTAAACTTGAAAAATTTTATAGGACTAAAAACATGTTTTACTCTAATAATTATATATTTTTTATAGCAAGAATCTAATAATTGACCGATAACATGTTTCTTGAACCATACTCAGGGTTTGCCTCGTGGCAGGGGACTATTGCTGCTTGCTGAAATGAGCTCTGCTGGTAACCTTGCCAAGGGAGATTATACTGCTGCTGCAGTGAAAATTGCTGAGGAGCATTCCGACTTTGTAATTGGCTTCATCTCTGTCAACCCAGCATCATGGCCAGGGGCACCCATAAATCCCTCTTTCATTCAAGCAACTCCTGGGGTTCAAATGGTGACTGGTGGCGATGGTTTAGGGCAACAATATAACACTCCACATTCTGTAAGTTTTTCATGTTACCCTTCATCTTGTTCAAGTTGCCATTTTGTGAGTTTGAGTATACCGATCTTGACTAAACGGTTTTTTTTCCAGGTCGTTCATGATAGGGGAAGTGACATTATAATCGTGGGGCGTGGCATCATCAAGGCAGCAAATCCTGCCGAGGCAGCTCATGAATACCGTCTACAAGGATGGAAAGCATATTTGGCCAAATCTGCTTGATATATGCATTTTGAAGAATAAAAAGATGAGTTGAAATTATGTTTTTGTGGCACAATTAATCTAATTTCACTGTTACCCAGAGGAAGGCCTTGGGTACATTAAAATGTTGCAAGATTTTCATCAGTTAGTAACTTATATTGAAGTGGCTTTTTATGCTAGTTATTTTTCATTGTAGTTCATCAATTTTTTGTTCCATCTTAAAAGTTGATGAAAGGGGCTTTGTAACAAATGCAAGCTTTCTTTGTGGAGCTTTCTTTGTTTGCATGTTTAGTTTCAAAGTGATGTTGGGGTGTGGATAGTTTCTCCCTTTTTTAGATTCCAAACATGTTAGATAAACTTCTGATTCTAAAGGCATTGCTGAACTATCATAAAAACGTTTACCAAAGAAAACTATTATAAAAGCTATTCAAATTTCAAAATACAAAATAAAGGAACAGAAATGTGAGTGTGATGAACTTTAGTGCACCATGTTTGGCTTTTCTTTAAATTGTTCTATTTTTTGTTTTTACTTTAAATTGAAAAAGTGCGTATTTTTATTAAAAAAATTATCGTTAAGAGTATGTAAAATAGTGAAATAACTCTTTTGTATTCAATGTGTAGCTAAAAGAATTTCAAGAGTACTCTCAGAAAATGACTAAAGATAACAAGAATTTCATGAGTACTCTAAAAAAATAACCAAAAATTAACTACATTGTTTGCCTTAGATGAACTTGGTCTTCCTTTTCTTCCATGTCATCTTTCTTGTATTTTAGAAGTGTATTTTTAAGACTGCATCAAATGCACATAAAAAAGACATTGCAAGTGAGACATCATCTCTTTTGTCAAAAAATAGTTTAGAAATGCATCTTTGTATCGATGAAATGATTAATTCGGAGATGCATTTGTAATATTTATTTAATAAACTTGTTTATTTCATAATTCATTGCATTTTTGGTTTTGTCAGGAAAATTAAATAAAACACCATCTTGCATGATCTTTTTCATGATTTTCTCTCATCAGAGGTGTATTTATTTAATGAACTTGTTTATTTCATAATTCATTGCATTTTTGGTTTTGTCAGGAAAATTAAATAAAACACCATCTTGCATGTTCTTTTTCATTATTAAACTATATTTTTCTCTCAACTTTTAAAAAACATCCTTTCGTTTTCAATCAATTTTTATACTCAAAAACTTCATTCTTGTGTTTCGGATATGCATTTCCATATTGTTCAAAAGTTGAGTTTGAATTTTAAATTTGTTTTATGTTATGATTGGGCATAGATATATTCATCCTGATATTTTCCTCAAAGCTACTATACATATGGATGTTAACTTGGGTGAAGTGAAAGGAGATGTTAAACTGGAGGATGTTGAAGATGATGTTAAATCAGTTGATGTTGAGGTAGATGTTTGTGAATAATTTACAAATAAACATGAGTTTCCTATTCATGAAGATATGCTCCAATGGATTTGTACGGAGGCCACCAAATTGAAGTTTGACATTGTAATCGAGAGGTCTCATAATGGTTATGATATAAGACATGTGTTTGTAATAATGAGATGCTAAAGAAATGGCAAGTATCAACAATTTATTTGAAAGTTGAAATGGGATAACACTGGAACGAGAAAGTGCGAGGGCTCTTTTAAAGTGCATGAATACCTTAAGGCGAATAATACATGGAATTTAATGTGGTTTCTGGTATATATAATCATGACTTAGATCACAAGTTAGTCGGTCATCCCTTTATATGTCACCTTAATTTCGAGGAGAAGTAATTTGTTTCCAACATGACATTGAATTTGGTGTCGTCCAAAAACATATTTGTAACTTTGAAACAAAAAAGACCTTAAAATGTATCAAATATCTAGAAAATATACAATGTTCGTGTCGTAAACAACAAGGCAATAAGAGGATCAAGAACTGAAATGCAATAATTGTTAAAGTTTCTGGATGGTGATCATTGTGTTTTTAGGTACAAAGTGTGTGAGGATGAAGTCACAGTTCTAGATATGTTTTGGACTCATCCTAATTTCACCAAATTGTTCGACACATTTTGTACTTCGCTCATAATTTATTCAACATATAAGACCAACAATTATAGATTTCTACTTTTGGAAATTTTTTGTGTTACTTCGACGAAAATGACTTTTTAAGTGGATTTTGCATTTTTGAATAGTGAAAAGGAAAACAATGTTACATGGGTTTTGGAAGTGTGCAAGACTATGTTGAAGGACCAAGAAAACATGTCAAAGGTATTGTAACAAATTTCAGTACCACACTAATGAATTCAGTTGTAAATTTGTTTCCTAAATCCTATGCATTATTTTGTAGGTATCACATGATAAAAAATGTGAGAAGTAGACTCTAACCTGCGGTAGAGACCAAATAAATCAATGGTGAAGATTATAAAATGGTTAAAGCTAGTGTGATATTGGAATGCATAATGGATATCTATAATGGTATAATAAGTTCTTCAAATAAAGAGTTATATGCATAATTTGTCATACATTTTAGGATGGTGTGTGCGAGATATCCATATTTTTTAAAATGTGTTGAGAGTATAATTCTAAATCAGGTGAAGGCGAAGATTGTATATGCTTGGACTGATCAATTTATACACTTTGGATAACATAGTTGAATCTGCACATGCTACACTGAAAAATTGGTTGGAAAATAATAAAGGTGATTTTTGTAGAGGTTGGGAATCTGTGAACCAAATGATCTTAAATCAACATAATGATACACACACATATTTTGGTCGAAGCATTAATGTATTAGAACATTTATTCAAAGACAACATTGTTTATTCACAGTTGGTTGACAATATATCTCGGGAGAGATTAAATTTTGTCTCACGGAGCCAAGCGAGCAGAGAAAATAAGGTCAGATAGTTCAAAGTGTGGTTGTACACTTAGGAAGATGTACAGTCTTTAATGTGCTTGTTTAATTTCAAATAAAATGAAGTTTGCTAGACCGACACGTATGGATGAGATTACACTCACTAGAAAAAACTTTGGTTAGATGATGACGGTGTGATGAAGGATGATAAATCAAATGTATCTATCATAATCGAATGGAGAGTGATCCAAGAGAGATTTATGAAACCTGATGACAACATGAAACTGCACATCAAAGAGCAGTTGAGAAAGATTGTCTATCAAAAAATCAGGGATTTGAAACCATCCTCGGATCCTGTTAAAATAACGGGCATCCCTAAAAAGTCAAACCGATAATGAGTGACAATTCTATGAAGTGGTATCCTTTCTACTTTAAACATGTTGACTCACATTTTTTGAATTCTCTATCTCTTAAGTCTAAAAAAAGTGTTTTCAATGGTGTTCGCATTAGAAAACTGTCTCCCTTACCACCGTTACTAAAAAATATTCACATTGAAGAGATGTAGTTTTTTATGCATAAATACATTGAGCAGATTGTAGATGTTAAGAATGACGGTAACTACGATTATCAAGTTGTTTCGGCTTTGCTCAATAAAGGAGAAGAGAATCATGCACTTGTCCGCCAACAACTTTTCAAAGAGTTGAAGGTGCATATAGAATCATACACGTCACTATACGAGAGAAAAAATATTTCGATGCAATTCACTATGCACTTATTCCTTGTGTTAGCAGTCTGACACTGGTGGAAAAATGGTTGTGTTTTCCTAAAATGGACCATCTTATAGCAAGTGCATATAATATTGTGTGTATTGACCTAACAAGATATGGTTTCTCAAAAATATTTTTTTCCACTTCGGAGTAACCCACCTCAAAATTCATCCGGACGCATCATGTGTATTGCGTGACTTTCAATATCACTATATTTTATTCAATTTTATTTGAAATTAGGGTGTCATATGCCAAAAACATCATCGGAGTGAATGACACATTCCACAAAAGAGTCTAAAACTTAGCCAAATCACTTTCTGGAAAGATGGAAGAGTTCGGCAAGTTGAGCGAGATTGAAAGAGAATCAAATTAGAAAAATTTAAAGGTGGATTCACCCATAAAAATAAATTTAGATGGTGACACATGTTTTGATATTTTTTTTTATCTAACTAAGTATTTAGGTGGTGACTCGTTCTTTATATGTATTATTGTCAATGATGCAATATGGATACAATTTGATACATATGTAATGTATATTCAACATTAATTGTATAACAATTGGGGTCAATTTTAGAAAAAAATTGTTTCAAACTATTAATAACTTTGTGTCTGCATATGACAGGTTTTGTATGAACAGAGGGTCTGTGGGGCGATTCTGGAGATGTACTTCTAGACTCACTCCATTTTAATTGCAAAACTATTAAAATGGGGGTAATTCGATAATGCATCTCCATAGAAACACTTAATTTAGAAAAAATATGGTGAGTCCGGAAATGCATATCTGGAATATCCTCTGAGACTGGATAGGGTTTCTAAGATCTATAATGATCTAATACTTGTATAAATATGAGGCCTCTCATCTCATGTTGTTTACAAAAACACACCACACCAAATAAAGAAATATTGTCATCTTGCATTTGCGTATTTCAATGGCACAAAGCCCCCACTTCAATTTAGGGTCATCGAGGACACACTTCTCATCGATCTGAAATCCAAGTTGGATAATCTCCTGCGATATCCAGACAATCGAAGAGTTGTCAAATTTAAGTATTGCTCACTCTCGATTGACGACGAATGGAAGATAAAATTCAGCAAATTTGAGTTGAAGACGATTGAAGATTTAAACGTTATGTGGAGAGTATTTTACCGTTACGCAACAAAGGGTCAGATTGAAGTGGATATGACGATTGCAAGACTGACTTTAACATATTCTAAAGATGTTGAAATGTTCTAAACCATTCGTTCCTAATGAAATGTAATGTTAAATTTATGTCAACGATTATGTATGTAATGTTACGTATTTTGATGTTAATTTATGTTGTTCTTCTAAAATTTTGTAATTGTTTCTAGTTTGACAAAACAAGACCTATTCTAGAGATACATGTCAGTAAAACTCATTGACTTTTGAAATCATAGTTATTACGGAAGTGCCTTACGGAATCACCCAAACATTGTTATGAAAATGCATATTCAAACTAATTTTGTACAAAACGGAGTCACTTACGAAATGCTGAGGTTGTGTATTATCGATGCATCTGGAGATGCATTTTCAAAATTCAGTGGTATTTTTTGTTTTTTAATTAGGTGCGCTAGCATCCCATGGGATGTACAAACGGCCGTCTCTTTGGATGTTTAAATCTATTAGATTTTCCCAATAAGATCCACACAGTTAATCCTTACCAAAGTAGAGTTGAGCACATACAACTCAAAAGTTATGTCATTTGTTAGGAGTGTAAAGTTTAGCACATACCACTTATGTCACTTCTCTGAAGTGTGAAATGTGATTTGTGTCACTCATTCCTCGTGACATACCATGAAACACTCTTTAAGAGGACCACAACTTTGAGGAATAGCTTGGTATAGTTGGTCAAGGTGGAGGAGCTCCTCTATTTTAATCTATTATCAAGTAAATATACATTATTCAACAAAGAGATGAGCCTAATTGATATTATACAACTTCATTGATTATGCTAGAGTATTGTTAATATATGAAACTAAGTTGATACATTCCTATAATTTCAAGAAGCAAATAGGTGTTTACTACCGATTTAATGTTTGAATGTTTTTGGACCCTCTTCCTGTGTAATGCAAGCAAAAAATCAGATACAACTATATCCCAAGTTCCAATTGGTATTATGAAGTGTGAGTGAAGTAATTGCTCCATAGATTCAGACAAAAAAAGAAGAATATTGAACACACAAACACACACTAACAAGTGATAGGTGCACTACAAACTATTCTGATAATATAATGATAGAATAGAATATTTTGTTATATCATATAATTGCTACATGAATCCAGCAAAACTACCATCATTGTTCTTTCCAAATCCTTCCGGTTACTCGAAGTTTCAATTCCTCTGAATGATGAGACCGTCAAAACTGTCACGAACCTTGCAGTGACTATCCCGAATGGTTCTAGGCACCCCTTGCCATGTCATTTTCCTTCCGTTTCCGCCTACCTCGAGACTGTAGGTACAGTTCTTTGCGTCATTGTCGTCGCCCATAAACCGCAAAAATGCTATGTAGACCGGAGCCATTCCCAGTTGAAAAGCTTCGAAATGTAGACAGAAATACTGACCGAAGCAACTAAAAACCTGGAAACAAAGGTGAGCCCACAAATCAGCTAACTCACATACAAAGACAAGGTTATAAGTTATAGAGCACTTTACAAATATCAACACTCAACTTTGAAATGTTCTACTACTAAAATATGATTACTTTTCTTGTTTAAGCTAGCACGAAAAGCCGAAAAAAGTTACAAGGGAGATTAGTTTACTTCAACTATTTTATTCTGATAAACTGATCTGAAGCACCGACAAAGTAGACACAGAACACGGCATTGAAACGATGGCACTGGCAAAAATTTGAGGAAAATTAAGAAGTGAACGTAAACACAAGTGATGGTGTTGTGTTAGACACTCGAATGTCACATACCAAACATGCCTTCAATATTAAGTGTCAGTGCTATATAGCAGATGAAGTCATACGCATGTACAAAATCAATGAAATGCAGGGAGAACAAAGTTAAGCAAAACAATACCGTTAACATCCAAGTGGCATTTTCAACTTCTTGTGGATTTGATTTGACGTAATGATGATTAAAAGTGCAACCACTATGTGATCATCTCTCAGGTGTGCCACCAAGAACCGTATATCACCCACGACAGCACATTCTGAACCAGCATATTGAGACTCGTGTTTTAGCTTGCTGTAATAAGGGTATATTCATATATGCATCCAAAACCTTGATATTTACAAGGAAGTTCTAAAGATGCAGCCACCTTCTCCAATGCCAAACACCTAATATTTCCAAGCTCGTGCCAGCATATATCAGTGACATGACATGTCGGAAAATTAGCTTTGAACTATAACTAGTTCATTGACAAATTACAATGAACTATCAAAATAGAAAAACAACCTGGTGGATTGGAGGGTACATAGCACTCAAGCACACAGGGCATTCTAGAAGCTCACGAACACTGCTCGAAACAGTTCCATTAGGTTTAACAACAGTCTGTATAGGATCATTTATGAGTTCAGGAATTTCTGTTGAATCTTCAGTTTGAGGAGGAGTATGTCCATCTCATGATTCTCACTCAAGCCACTTATCCTCCATACTTTTCTTGTATACACCCCTACTCCTATCAAGTAGTCCTTTCTTTAGTAGATTTGCAAATTCCTCTCTAATTTTAACAAGGGGGTGACTCCGCACGAGTTCCCCGCCATTGTAGGCCTCCCTCAGAACAACTGTTTGGGTATCATTCTTCTTGGAAATATAAAAAATACCAGGATGTCGTTCAAATGCTTTAGTGAACTTTTGCGGTAAGCCCAAGGGTCTGCGTAAGTTGCTAACATTCTTACGCTCCGTCTGCTTATGAAGTGTAAGGTGAAGAAGCTCATGAAAAACTCCAACTACCCTCTTCTCAGATACATCCGTACGAGTATCCAAATGAGAGGCATTGGTGTAAGGCGAAGTATAAGGGAGTTTCTGCCACTCTTTCAACCACTCCATGCTTTTCCTTTTCAAACCAAAACCTCTGGTAAAACTGATTGGAAATCTAAAAGTTCCACTTTTTATGTCTTGGTCTTCTTGTTGTAGAGAAGCATTCTTCTCCAACTCTGATACAGCAAGCTTATCATCCCAAAATAATAATTTCAAGCCAACGCGGTCGTCGGGAAGGCGAACAAAAGAGAATATTTCAGGGTGATTCCGAATAAAAGAATCCTGATAATCATACGGTAAACCCAAATCCCATTTCAACTGATCAATAGTCTGTAGTGGAAGCATCCAATCTCTTGCGAGCATAAGCAATTTGCACAACCTATCCCTAAGTTCAAACTGATTTTCTATACCTATATCAACTTCTTTGCAACGGAGCTTCAACGCTTCGCGACTCAATCCGAAACACGGAACAGGCGAGCCGCCGCTATCAAGAAAAGACGACTCAACAAAAATATTAGGATATCTTCGGACAAAAGTGGCGAGTTTAAGGTCATCCGGAAGTCCAAGTTGTCCACGATGACGAGAAAGACGATATATCGGAAGACAACATTCCGGAGAAGAATAAATGATTGAAACAAGGATCCCAGCAGCCTTAAGATCCCTCTGACATGTGACAACAGAATCCATTGTTCTATCTTTCACCCATTTCAACTTTATGTTCACTAGACTAAACTTCTGCTGGTAAATAAATCCTTGTTTACAACTATGAAGAAAACCATAATTTTTTGCGGTATAAAATAAAGAACAAAACATCATATGTATAATGAATGATTGAGAATTTGAGGATCCACGGTTTGGTCCTAGGAATGAAAATTTAAAGAAAGTAAGAAATATTATTGAATTTATAAAACAGAAGTGATGCACTTACAATCTATGCTGTCAATTTTGAAATCCCTAGTACAGAAGCACATGAACTCGTGACTGAAAGCACTTACCCTCTTAACCTGCCTTAATACAGAAGCTCCCAGAAATGTTGAGGGAAGGGAGAGATTTTTTTCCAGAGAAAATACAAATGAGAAAGGTTTCAAAAAATATTTTAGACAAATTAATTGTATTAAAAAAGGTTATATTTATAAAATAATAATAATAATAATAACCATATCTAAAAATAATGTTACACCATCATTTAAGGGGTTTTAAATTTAATCTCATTCCAATAAAAATTATAAATCGATAAAAAAAAAGTAAAAAATAGTATAAATTCGAATATTATTAAATGTATTTGAATTTATTTTATAAAAATTGTTCAATTCGGATTCAATTTTAAATCTATTTTTTAAAATAGATTCAAAAAATTTATATTTTTTTATTAATATGATAGGTTGTGGTAATTTATTATTCGATAATATTTATTTTAATATTATTTATTAATTTAGTTTAATTTATTAATTTTTATTATTTTGTTTGTTTGAACTATAAACGATCATTCTTATTTTATAATAATTAATTTTTATTATACTATTTGTTATTAGCATTTTTATAATTTTAATAAAAAAATATAATTTATAATTTGAATATTTTAAAATTTATCCATTAAACGGTATGAAATTAAATCGGATTGAATCGATTCTTTTAATCAATAATCTAAAACTGAACCGAACCATGAATAAATTCACCTTTAGATCGAATGAATTTTTACCTCAAAACTGATCCAAAACGCACCCCGAACACATAGAGAGAGAGAGAGAGAGAGAGAGAGAGAGAGAGAGAGAGAGAGAGAGAGAGAGAGAGAGAGAGAGAGAGAGAGAGAGAGAGAGAGAGAGAGAGAGAGAGAGAGAGAGAGAGAGAGAGTAAAGGAGGTAGCGTGGAGGATGATGATAGAGTAAAGGAGGTAGCGTGAATGATGTTGATAGAGTAGCTAGGATGGCCCGTTGGGAAAATACAGAAGGTTTGTAATGATATTCCTTGAGTTTTGTGCACCATTAAATGGAGGGAAGAGAAAATTTGATTTCCATATCTCCATATTAGTAATTGCTATAATTCTTCAAGCATGCAAATGTCTAATTCACCCATTAACTTTTCAAACTGATTTACATCTAAAGCTTTAGTGAAAATATTTGCTAGTTGCTTCTCAGTGGTTACATGCTCAAGAGTAACAATTTTGTCTTCAACAAGATCCCTGATAAAATGATGATGAATATCAATATGCTTAGTCCTATTGTGATGAATAGGATTCTTAGATATATTGATAGCACTTAGGTTGTCACAATATAATATCATGACATCTTGGTGGACATTGTATTCCTCTAACATTTGTTTCATCCAAATTAATTGAGAGCAACCGCTTCCTGCTGCAATATATTCAGCCTCAGTTGTAGATAAAGACACACTATTTTGCTTCTTGCTGAACCAAGATATAAGATTATTTCCCAAGAAGAAAAATCCTCCAGAAGTGCTATTTCTATCATCAACATTGTCTTCCCAATCTGCATCACAGTATCCTATAAGCAAGGAATTTGTATTATAAGAATACAACATTCCATAGTCACTAGATCCATTGATGTACTTCAGGATCCTTTTCACCTGAGTTATATGGCTCATTTTGGGTTCATACTGATATCTTAAACATACTCTTATAGCAAATGTAATGTCAGGTCTGCTAGCTGTAAGATACAATAAACTACCAATCATACTCCTGCATAGACTTTGATCCATATTTACACCTTTTTCATCTTAAGTCAATTTCAAGTGGGTTAGTGCAGGTGTCCTTTTATGACTAGCATTTTCCATGCCAAACTTCTTTACTATATTCTTAGCATACTTGCTTTGAGAGATAAAGATAGTGCCATCCATCTGTTTGACTTGGAGCCAAAGAAAGTAAGTCAATTCACCAACAAGGCTCATTTCAAATTCAGATTGCATCTGCCTGAAAAAATGTTGGACTATCTGGTTCGACATTCCTTCAAACACAATGTCATCAACAATATTTGAGCTATCATGAGTTTACCATGCTCTTCTTTAACAAACAATGTCTTGTTTGTTCCTTCTTTCTTGTATCCATTATTGACAAGGAACTCAGTGAGCCTTTCATACCAGGCCCTAGGTGCTTGCTTTAATCCATATATAACTTTCCTTAGTTTGTAAACATGATCTGGAAAGTTAGGAACTACGAACCCCTTGGGTTATTCAACATAGACTTCTTCATTCAAGTACTCATTTAAGAATGTACTTTTCACATCCATTTGAAATAGCTTAAATTTAAGCAAACAAGCCACTCCTAAAAGTAGTCGTATTGACTCAAAGCAAGCAACAAGAGCAAAAGTCTCATCAAAATTAACCCCTTCAATTTGAATGTATCCTTGAGCAACAAGTCTAGCCTTGTTTCTGGTCACAATTCCTTTTTCATCAGATTTGTTCTTGTAGATCCATTTTGTGCCAATATCATTCATTACTTTAGGCCTAGGAACTAAGTCCCATACTTCATTTCTTATAAATTGCCCTAGTTCTTCTTGCATAACATTGATCCAAAATTCATCAGTCAAGGCTTTCTTCACATTTTTAGGTTCAAACTTTGAGACAAAGCAAGCATTTGATATCACATCTCTAGATCTAGTGGTGACCCCTTTATTAAGATTTCCAATAATGAGATTTGTTGGATGATCTTTCTGAGTTCTGATAGAGGGACCTTTGTTGACTTGATGGTTATCTGGTTTATTTCCTCCTGGTTCACTGTCTGACTCAATAACTCTCTCATTTTCAGAAGTGTCAATCTGCTAAAATGATGTGCAAACATCTTCATCAACATTAGTCCTTTTTTCTGTGATATTATCATCCACTACAATGTTGATGGATTCCATCATGACTTTGGTTATGGAATTAAAAGCTCTATAGGCTTTGTTGTTTGTAGAGTACCCCAAAAACATTCCTTCATCACTTTTGGGATCCATCTTTCTTCTTTGTTCACGATCAGCCAAAATGTAGCATTTGCTTCCAAATACATGAAAGTATTTGACAGTAGGCTTCCTTCCTTTCCATAGTTCATAAAGAGTAACTAAAGTACCGGTTCTTAGAGTAACTCTATTATGAATATAGCAAGCAATATTCATTGCTTCAACCAAAAAATGGTAGGGTAGTTGCTTAGCATGAAGCATGACTCTAGCTGATTCTTGTAGAGTCATGTTCTTGCGTTCAACAACTCCGTTTTGCTGAGGGGTGATTGTAACACCCCAAATAAAATAAGAGAATTATTTAAATTAAGTTAATAATATATTTAATAATTTAATTAAATAAATTGAATTATTGGATTATTATTATTATTATTAATTGGAATAATAATTTTTGGAAAATATATAAGTTGGAATAAGAGAAAAGGTTTTCAGTTTGGTAAAGAGTTTTCACGTGAAACAGAGAAGCGGCTGAAAGGTGAAAAGTGGAGAAAGGGCAAAGAGGAAGAGCTAGAGAGCAAAGGTTGAAGGTTGGAGAAGAGCTTGGAGCTTAGAGATTTTGCCGGATTAACTCAGGTAAGGGGGGTTTATCGTCGTTTGATGGGTATTATAGATTAACATGTCATGGGTAGTGATAAACCGTTGAATTGACCCTAATTGGGATTTAGAATGCTGAGAAAATTGTGATGAATAAGTTGTAGGAAAACTGAAATTGAATCGATAATTGTATGTGTCGTGATTTTCCGATAATGTAGCTTTTTACGGAATTGGAATCGGAGGTCCGGAAGTCCTCCAACGGCGGAAAATGCGGAGAACTCTGCATTCTGCCTTGTGTTAGCGCAGGAACTGCTGTTTTGTCTGCGTTAACCGGTTAACCCAGGGCGTTAACCGGTTAACACTGTTATATTTTGTGAAAATGTGCTGTTTTGCCTGCGTTAACCGGTTAACCCAGGGCGTTAACCGGTTAACACTGTTGCGTTTTGCCAGAAAATGAATTTTGTCCTGCGTTAACCGGTTAACCCAGGGCGTTAACCGGTTAACACTGTTGGAAATCAGAAAAATTGGTATTTTAATGTTGTGAACATAATTGGTGATTAGCCTATTATCGTTAATTTTGATGAGTAATTCTGTTGGGTTATGTTATGAAGTGTTGATATAAATATGTTGATAAGTTGTGTTAAAGTTGTTGAAAATACTGAGTTGTAGGCTTGATGAGCCAAAGTTGATTATAAGTTGATTTTGTTGAAAATACTGAGTTGTAGGCTTGATGAGCCAAAGTTGATTATAAGTTGATTATGTTGAAAACCTTGTTGTGTTGCTATTATGATTATGTTGTCGAAAGTTTAAAGTCGTGTATGCCATGTACATTTCATATGCATTAAGTCGGAGCTTTGCTCACACCACGTTGGCCTGGATTGGCAAAAATCGGAGCTTTGCTCACACCACGTTGGCCTGGATTGGCAAAATTTTAAGTTGAAAGTTGAAGGCTTATGCCTTGATGCCCACTAAAATGGCAATGATTTTAAGTTGGGAGTTTTACTCCGAATGGTACCACATGCATGACGAGTCGAGTCTCATTTGAGTTGCATTTTATGTTGTTATTGAGTTGCATTTTACGTTGTTATTGAGTATGATATTTGAGTTGATGTGCCGTTACTGAATGCAGGATATGATTAGGGTGATTAACGTGTAAATTTACTTAGCATTACATGATGATTTATAATGCTTATTATATCGATTGAGGAACTCACCCTTACAACTATTTTCAGGTAACGAGCAGTGAGTGAGTAGAAGCTAGTGCCTGGAGTCTAGTGTAGTCTACGTAGTGGGTCGTGCTCTGATAGATGTAACATCGGGACGGGATGTTTTAATTGTTTATTGTTGATTGTTGAACCTTTTTACCTGTAAAACGTTATATGTTTTGAATGGTTGGTTGATTCTATCCGCTGCGAATTTTGCAAAAATGTTGTTTTGATTAAATAAAGAGCATGACAGTTATTATGGTGTGAAATGTTGTGTGACACCCTTGGTGCATGATTACTCTGATATATATATATTTGTTGTTGTTATTAAATATTTGGGGTATTTTCGAAGGGTGTTACATTAGTGGTATCAGAGCAGGTCGGTCTGTCCGGCCAGTTGTCGTGTCGTTACTGTCTAACAATTGTGTAATTGTTACTAGTCTAACTTTAAGTTGTGTTGTATTGTTAAGTTGAAATGGCTGGAAGGAATGACGCTGCAATGGCTGCTGCAATGCAAGCGATGGCACAAGCTGTGCAGAACTTGCCAAATGCTGGTGGTGATGCTGGATCACGTAGCTTGGCGACTTTTCAAAGAGAGAATCCGCCGGTGTTTAAAGGGAAGCATGATCCAGATGCAGCCTTGGGATGGTTGAAAGAGATTGAGAGAATCTTCCGTGTTATGGATTGCACTCCAGCTCAGAAGGTTCGGTATGGTACTCACATGCTAGCAGTCGAAGCTGATGACTGGTGGCTAGAGACTCACGAGAGGTTGACCGTGGCAGGTGAAGTCATTACTTGGGATGTATTCCGTAGGGAATTCATGAGAAAGTATTATCCGGAAGATGTCCGTGGTAAGAAGGAAATTGAGTTCCTTGAGCTGAAGCAAGGAAACATGTCTGTCACTGATTATGCTGCGAAATTTGTGGAGCTGTCCAAATTTTATCCTCATTACACTGGTGCTGGTGCTGAATTTTCAAAGTGCATCAAGTTTGAAAACGGACTGCGCTCTGAAATTAAGAAGGCTGTTGGGTATCAGAAGATACGCATTTTTACTGAATTGGTTGATAGCTGCAGGATATTTGAAGAAGACAATAATGCTCATTACAAGATTTTCAGTGACCGCAGAGGCAAGCAACATCAAAATCGTGGCAAGCCGTATGATGCTCCAGCTGGAAAAGGGAAGCAAAGAGCTGCTCCGGCTCAGAGAGCTAGTGGGGGAGGTGCTCCTGCTGGTATAGTTTGCTTCAAATGTGGTCAGGCTGGTCATAAGAGTAATGTATGCACTGCTGAAGTAAAGAGATGTTTTCATTGTGGTAAGACTGGTCATGCAATAGCTGATTGCAAGCACAAGGAAGTGATTTGTTTTAATTGTGGCGAAGAAGGGCATATTGGAAGTCAGTGTCAGAAGCCAAAGAAATCTCAGACGGGGAGGGTGTTCGCATTGACCGGAACTCAAACCTCCAGTGAGGACAGACTTATCCGAGGTACGTGTTATATTAATGGCTTTCCTCTTGTAGCTATTATTGACACAAGTGCGACTCATTCCTTTATATCTTTGGATTGTGCTGTGAAACTTAAGTTAGAGATATCTGAGATGTTTGGTAGTATGGTGATTGATACTCCTGCGAAGGGTTCAGTGACTACGACTTCGGTTTGTTTAAATTGTCCTTTGAGTATTTTTGGTAGAGACTTTGGGATGGACCTAGTGTGTCTTCCACTAGTGCAGATTGATGTTATTCTGGGTATGAACTGGTTGGTGTTTAACCGAGTTTCTATCAACTGTTTTGATGAGACGGTGGTATTTCCTGAGATTGAGGAGGGAAAGAGTTTGTTTCTATCAGCAAGGCAAGTGAATGAAGAAGTAGCTGATGGGGCAGAGTTGTTTATGCTGTTAGCGACTTTGGAGGCTAAAGATAAACTGGTGATTGGCGATCTAGCCGTGGTGTGTGATTTTCCTGATGTGTTTCCGGAAGAGGTGAATGAATTACCGCCAGAGCGTGAAGGGGAGTTCTCGATTGATTTGGTACCTGGTACTAGACCGATATCGATGGCTCCGTACCGTATGTCTGCTGTTGAGTTAACTGAATTGAAGAGTCAGTTGGAAGATCTGTTGGATAAGAAATTTATTCGTCCGAGTGTGTCACCGTGGGGTGCACCAGTGCTATTGGTTAAGAAGAAAGAAGGTACTATGAGGTTGTGTGTGGACTACAGGCAACTGAATAAAGTGACGATCAAGAATCGGTATCCTTTGCCGAGGATTGATGATTTGATGGATCAGTTGGTTGGTGCAAGTGTGTTCAGCAAAATAAATTTGAGATCTGGGTATCATCAGATCCGTGTGAAAACCGAGGATATTCAGAAGACTGCTTTCAGAACAAGGTATGGACATTATGAGTATTCTGTAATGCCTTTTGGTGTGACTAATGCGCCTGGAGTATTTATGGAGTATATGAATAGGATTTTCCATCCGTACCTAGACAAGTTTGTGGTGGTGTTTATTGATGATATTTTGGTGTATTCGAAATCTGAAGAAGAGCATGCTGAGCATTTGAGAGTGGTTTTAGAAATTCTCCGAGAAAAGAAGTTATTTGCTAAACTATCCAAGTGTGAATTTTGGTTAGGAGAGGTGAGTTTTCTTGGTCATGTGATTTCAAGAGGTGGTGTTGCTGTTGATCCTTCTAAGATAGAAGCGGTATCTAAGTGGGAAGCTCCGAAGTCTGTTGCTGAGATTCGAAGTTTTCTTGGCTTGGCTGGTTATTATAGGAAGTTCATTGAGGGATTTTCTAAGTTGGCGTTACCATTGACGATGTTGACTAGGAAGGGGCAAGCGTTTGTTTGGGACTCAAAATGTGAAGAAGGTTTCCAAGAGTTAAAGAGAAGGTTGACTATTGCTCCTATTCTGATATTACCGAGTCCGTCAGAATCATTTGAGGTTTACTGTGATGCTTCATTGTTGGGTTTGGGTGGTGTGTTGATGCAGAATAAGCAGGTTATAGCTTATGCTTCGAGACAGTTGAGGGTTCATGAGAGGAACTACCCGACACACGATTTAGAGTTGGCAGCTGTGGTATTTGTCCTGAAGTTATGGAGGCATTACTTGTACGGGTCAAGATTTGAGGTTTTCAGTGACCATAAAAGTTTAAAGTATTTGTTTGATCAGAAAGAGCTGAATATGAGACAGAGAAGATGGTTAGAGTTTCTGAAGGATTATGACTTTGGGTTGAATTACCATCCGGGTAAGGCAAACGTAGTGGCTGATGCATTGAGTCGGAAATCATTACATATGTCTATGCTAATGGTTAAGGAATTGGATTTAATTGAGCAGTTTAGAGACTTGAGTTTGGTGTGTGAGAGTACTCACAATAGTGTTAAATTGGGAATGTTGAAGTTAACAAGTGGTATTCTGGATGAGATCAGAGAGGGTCAGAAATCCGATGTGCTTTTGGTTGATAAGTTGACCCTAGTGAATCAAGGTCAAGGTGGCGAATTCAGAGTTGATGAGAATGGTGTTGTGAGATTTGGTAGTCGGGTGTGCATTCCGAATGTTACCGAACTTAAGAAGAGTATTCTTGAAGAAGGGCATCGTAGTGGGTTGAGTATTCATCCTGGAGCTACGAAGATGTATCACGATTTGAAAAAGTTATTTTGGTGGCCGGGAATGAAAAGAGAAATTGCGAGTTTTGTTTATTCTTGTTTGACTTGCCAGAAGTCAAAGGTTGAGCATCAGAAGCCGTCTGGGCTAATGCAACCGTTGGCTATTCCAGAGTGGAAGTGGGATAGTATCAGTATGGATTTTGTTTCTGGTTTACCGAGGACAATTAAGAATTTTGAAGCTATTTGGGTGATTGTTGATAGATTGACGAAATCGGCTCATTTCATTCCGATTAGAATGGATTATCCGTTAGAGAGATTAGCTGAGTTGTATATTGAGAAGATTGTAAGTTTGCATGGTATTCCGTCGAGTATTGTTTCGGACAGAGATCCTAGATTTACATCGAAATTCTGGGAAGGTTTGCAGAAGGCTTTGGGAACTAAGCTGAGATTGAGTTCTGCATATCATCCGCAGACTGATGGTCAGACTGAGAGGACGATTCAGTCACTAGAGGATCTGTTGAGGGCTTGTGTTTTGGAAAAGGGAGGTGCTTGGGATTGTTATTTACCTTTGATTGAGTTTACCTACAACAATAGTTTTCATTCGAGCATTGGTATGGCGCCGTTTGAAGCTTTGTATGGTAGGAGATGTCGGACACCGTTATGTTGGTATGAGTCCGGTGAGAGTGCTGTGGTTGGACCGGAGATTGTTCAACAGACTACAGAAAAGATTAAGATGATTCAGGAGAAGATGAGAATTGCTCAGAGTCGTCAGAAGAGTTATCATGATAAGAGGAGGAAGTCACTTGAGTTCCGAGAGGGAGATCACGTGTTTCTTCGTGTTACTCCGATAACTGGGGTTGGTCGAGCTTTGAAGTCAAAGAAGTTGACACCTCGATTTATTGGTCCTTATCAGATTTTGGAGAGGATATGAGAGGTAGCCTATCGTATCGCTTTACCGCCGTCACTTGCGAATTTGCATGAGGTTTTTCATGTGTCTCAATTGAGGAGGTACATTCATGATCCGTCGCATGTGATCCAAGTAGATGATGTACAGGTGAGAGATAACCTGACTGTTGAAATATCGCCTATGAGGATTGAGGATCGAGAGTTGAAGCAGTTGCGGGGTAAAGAGATTGCCTTAGTGAAAGTAGCTTGGGGAGGACCAGCAGGTGGCAATGTGACTTGGGAACTGGAGAGTCAGATGAAAGAGTCTTATCCAGAGTTATTTGCTTGAGGTATGTTTTCGAGGACGAAAACTCTTTTAGTGGGGGAGAGTTGTAACACCCCAAATAAAATAAGAGAATTATTTAAATTAAGTTAATAATATATTTAATAATTTAATTAAATAAATTGAATTATTGGATTATTATTATTATTATTAATTGGAATAATAATTTTTGGAAAATATATAAGTTGGAATAAGAGAAAAGGTTTTCAGTTTGGTAAAGAGTTTTCACGTGAAACAGAGAAGCGGCTGAAAGGTGAAAAGTGGAGAAAGGGCAAAGAGGAAGAGCTAGAGAGCAAAGGTTGAAGGTTGGAGAAGAGCTTGGAGCTTAGAGATTTTGCCGGATTAACTCAGGTAAGGGGGGTTTATCGTCGTTTGATGGGTATTATAGATTAACATGTCATGGGTAGTGATAAACCGTTGAATTGACCCTAATTGGGATTTAGAATGCTGAGAAAATTGTGATGAATAAGTTGTAGGAAAACTGAAATTGAATCGATAGTTGTATGTGTCGTGATTTTCCGATAATGTAGCTTTTTACGGAATTGGAATCGGAGGTCCGGAAGTCCTCCAACGGTGGAAAATGCGGAGAACTCTGCATTCTGCCTTGTGTTAGCGCAGGAACTGCTGTTTTGTCTGCGTTAACCGGTTAACCCAGGGCGTTAACCGGTTAACACTGTTATATTTTGTGAAAATGTGCTGTTTTGCCTGCGTTAACCGGTTAACCCAGGGCGTTAACCGGTTAACACTGTTGCGTTTTGCCAGAAAATGAATTTTGTCCTGCGTTAACCGGTTAACCCAGGGCGTTAACCGGTTAACACTGTTGGAAATCAGAAAAATTGGTATTTTAATGTTGTGAACATAATTGGTGATTAGCCTATTATCGTTAATTTTGATGAGTAATTCTGTTGGGTTATGTTATGAAGTGTTGATATAAATATGTTGATAAGTTGTGTTAAAGTTGTTGAAAATACTGAGTTGTAGGCTTGATGAGCCAAAGTTGATTATAAGTTGATTTTGTTGAAAATACTGAGTTGTAGGCTTGATGAGCCAAAGTTGATTATAAGTTGATTATGTTGAAAACCTTGTTGTGTTGTTATTATGATTATGTTGTCGAAAGTTTAAAGTCGTGTATGCCATGTACATTTCATATGCATTAAGTCGGAGCTTTGCTCACACCACGTTGGCCTGGATTGGCAAAAATCGGAGCTTTGCTCACACCACGTTGGCCTGGATTGGCAAAATTTTAAGTTGAAAGTTGAAGGCTTATGCCTTGATGCCCACTAAAATGGCAATGATTTTAAGTTGGGAGTTTTACTCCGAATGGTACCACATGCATGACGAGTCGAGTCTCATTTGAGTTGCATTTTATGTTGTTATTGAGTTGCATTTTACGTTGTTATTGAGTATGATATTTGAGTTGATGTGCCGTTACTGAATGCAGGATATGATTAGGGTGATTAACGTGTAAATTTACTTAGCATTACATGATGATTTATAATGCTTATTATATCGATTGAGGAACTCACCCTTACAACTATTTTTCAGGTAACGAGCAGTGAGTGAGTAGAAGCTAGTGCCTGGAGTCTAGTGTAGTCTACGTAGTGGGTCGTGCTCTGATAGATGTAACATCGGGACGGGATGTTTTAATTGTTTATTGTTGATTGTTGAACCTTTTTACCTGTAAAACGTTATATGTTTTGAATGGTTGGTTGATTCTATCCGCTGCGAATTTTGCAAAAATGTTGTTTTGATTAAATAAAGAGCATGACAGTTATTATGGTGTGAAATGTTGTGTGACACCCTTGGTGCATGATTACTCTGATATATATATATTTGTTGTTGTTATTAAATATTTGGGGTATTTTCGAAGGGTGTTACATTAGTGGTATCAGAGCAGGTCGGTCTGTCCGGCCAGTTGTCGTGTCGTTACTGTCTAACAATTGTGTAATTGTTACTAGTCTAACTTTAAGTTGTGTTGTATTGTTAAGTTGAAATGGCTGGAAGGAATGACGCTGCAATGGCTGCTGCAATGCAAGAGATGGCACAAGCTGTGCAGAACTTGCCAAATGCTGGTGGTGATGCTGGATCACGTAGCTTGGCGACTTTTCAAAGAGAGAATCCGCCGGTGTTTAAAGGGAAGCATGATCCAGATGCAGCCTTGGGATGGTTGAAAGAGATTGAGAGAATCTTCCGTGTTATGGATTGCACTCCAGCTCAGAAGGTTCGGTATGGTACTCACATGCTAGCAGTCGAAGCTGATGACTGGTGGCTAGAGACTCACGAGAGGTTGACCGTGGCAGGTGAAGTCATTACTTGGGATGTATTCCGTAGGGAATTCATGAGAAAGTATTATCCGGAAGATGTCCGTGGTAAGAAGGAAATTGAGTTCCTTGAGCTGAAGCAAGGAAACATGTCTGTCACTGATTATGCTGCGAAATTTGTGGAGCTGTCCAAATTTTATCCTCATTACACTGGTGTTGGTGCTGAATTTTCAAAGTGCATCAAGTTTGAAAACGGACTGCGCTTTGAAATTAAGAAGGCTGTTGGGTATCAGAAGATACGCATTTTTACTGAATTGGTTGATAGCTGCAGGATATTTGAAGAAGACAATAATGCTCATTACAAGATTGTCAGTGACCGCAGAGGCAAGCAACATCAAAATCGTGGCAAGCCGTATGATGCTCCAGCTGGAAAAGGGAAGCAAAGAGCTGCTCCGGCTCAGAGAGCTAGTGGGGGAGGTGCTCCTGCTGGTATAGTTTGCTTCAAATGTGGTCAGGCTGGTCATAAGAGTAATGTATGCACTGCTGAAGTAAAGAGATGTTTTCGTTGTGGTAAGACTGGTCATGCAATAGCTGATTGCAAGCACAAGCAAAAATGTTGTTTTGATTAAATAAAGAGCATGACAGTTATTATGGTGTGAAATGTTGTGTGACACCCTTGGTGCATGATTACTCTGATATATATATATTTGTTGTTGTTATTAAATATTTGGGGTATTTTCGAAGGGTGTTACAGTGATGGGTGAAGAGAACTCACGACTAATACCTTCAGAGGAGAAAAATTCAGCAAATTTTCTATTTTCAAATTCCTTCCCATGGTCACTTCTAATCCTGACAATTCCACATTCCTTCTCTCTTTGTAGCCTTTGACATAAATCTTTGAAAACCTCAAAGACATCTGATTTTTCCTTGATGAAGTTCACCCAAGTGAATCTTGAAAAATCATCAACAACTATATAGGCATACCTTTTACCACCAAGGCCTTCAACCTGCATAGGCCGCATTAAGTTCATATGAAGAAGTTCTAGAACTTTTGAAGTGGTCTGATGTTGTAACTTAGGATGTGACATCTTGGTTTACGTCCCAATTTAGCCCTCGCCACATACTTTACCTTCTTCAATCTTCACCTTAGGAATACCTCTGATGGCTTCTTTAGATACAATCTTTTTCATGCCTTTTAGATGTAGATGTCCAATTTTTTGGTGCCATAGATTGACTTCATCTTCTTTGGATATCAAGCATGTGGAATAGCAGTTAATTTCTTGAGATGTCCACAAGTGACATAACCGGTTGAGTAGGACTTGATTTTCTCCAAGAATTTCTTAACACCTCTCACGAGTCTAGAACATCCACTGTCAAAATACCAGTCTTCTCGAGCTGAAGCTCTAAGAGAGGTGTGAGCTATGAGACTAGTGTTGACATGCTTAGGTATCCATTCCTTTCTAGTGTTAGTTACCATTTGACTGGCCCTAAGTTGTGTTGGATACCTGGTATAACCATATAGTTTGAAGCAAAAAGGTTTTATATGATCATATTTTCCACAGTAATGACATCTTCAGTGCAATAACTTGTCTCCAGTTTGAGTATTCTGATGTTTGGCACGATGTTAAGTAAGATGTTTAGACATTACAGACTCAGGCTCCCTTTTAGGAAGAACAAATTTGGTCATAAAGCTTTCTCCTTGTTTGTCCCGAGATTGATAATTAAATCCAATCCCCCTCAGATCTCCAACCACTTTTCCAACTTGCAAAACTTCATCTAACACATTAGATCCCTTGTTCAACATTCTTACAACCTTTGTCATGTTATCAAGTTTGGAAGCCAACGGTATCACCTTATCTTGAAGATCAGAGATGGTAAATTAATATCTTTCTTTTTCATCCTACAGCTGAAATATAATTTTCTTCTATTTTTCTCCTAATTGACACACTTCTTCACTTCTGATGCACAATTCTCTATAGAAGGCAACCAATTCCTCATAGGATACTTCTTCATCACACGAATCTTCATCAGATTCATATATTCCAGTTAAAGTAGTTACATATTTAGCAACTTCATCCTCAGGTTCACTTTCAGAGTTATCATCATCAAACCAAGAGACAAACAACCCTTTTTTTATTTCTTGAGATATGTAGGACATTCTGCTCTAATGTGTCCAAATCCTTCACACCCATGACACTGAATGCCTTTACCTTGATTTGATATCTCTTCAGTTATTGTTCTTTTCTAAAAGTCATTGTTATTCCTGATGTCAAATGGAATGTTCTTGATATTTGGTCTTAACTTCCTGTCGATTCTCTTTAGCACCTTGTTGAATTGTCTTCCAAGTAGTACAATAACATTAGTCATTCCTTCATCAGTATCCAAGTCGCATTGGTCTTCTTCATCTTCAGTGTTGGATACAAAAGTTATGCTCTTGTTTTTCTTTTTAGATATCTCACCAATACCCAATAAAAGTTTGGAGAGACCCAATAAGTTCATATACTCTTATGGTGCTTATGTCTTGAGCTTCTTCAATGGTTGTGACCTTCATATCAAATTTTTTAGGCAGGGACCTGAGAATTTTTCTAACCAGTGTTTCTTCTAACATCTTTCCTCCCAAGGCACTAGATGAATTATCTATTTCAAGAATACTAATGTGAAATTCATGGATATTCTCATCATCTTTCATCTTTAAATTCTCAAATATGGTAGTGAGGAGATGAAGTCTAGACATCTTCACTTTAGATGTGCCTTCATGAGTAGTTCTGAGGATCTCACATGCATCTTTAGCTACAGTACATGTGTTTATAAACCTGAATATGTTTTTATCAACCCCATTGAATAGAGAATTCAAAGCTTTGAAGTTTCTAAGAGTTAGTTCATCTTCTTCCTTAGACCAGTCCTCTTCAGGCTTCAGATTAACAGTAGCCTTCCCATCTTTGCCATTCACGACAGGATGTTCCCATCCCTTGATGACAACTTTCCAGGTCTTAGTATCCATAGATTTTAGGAATTCCACCATCCTTGCCTTCCAATAGTCATAGTTGGATCCATCTAAGATGGGGGGTCTGTTAATAAATCCTCCTTCCTTGTCCATGGTACCCGAAAGTATCTTCCTCAGATCTCACCCAGAAACAAAGCAAGATGTCTGCTCTAATACCAATTAAAACTCTGGTATGCAGATCCTGGATGTCATACACGATGTCACAACACCAGGGTCAACATATTGTCACACCACAAACAATATTAGGATTTAAATAAAAGCATGAAAGAAAATAACACAAGCAGTTGTTAACCCGGTTCGGTGCAACGTCACCTACATCTGGGGGCTACCAAGCCAGGAAGGAAATCCACTATCATAGAATTAGTTCGAAGTTCTAAACAACCTCAGGTTTTACAAACTTCTCACCTAATCTCTACCCGTGAATGTTTCTATCTAATACTCTCCTAGATATGAGACCCCTCTCACTTCCATTTGACCATACAACAGGGGCAACAACTTATATCAGAAAACACAATCCACTATTGCTTAAAATATTTTAAGTGATTGACAAATACAACTCAATAAACCATGTTCAATTCAAGTGTCGAGGAGATATTCAAATGACTCACACAATTCAAAGACACTAAACCTTAACACAGATAATATTCAACGTTGCTTTGATGTCTTCTTAGGTTTAGAAACGATCTATAAATAACATTTGAATGACATGGGCTTCAGACTTGATTCACAGCAGATCCAAGAACTCCACACAATCTTCTTCATATTTGATTTCAATCAGATTAGATGTTTCCTAAAATGTTGTGACATATTTACTTTGAAAACAAGTAAAGGCAAAATAGTATTTTGCTTTTTAGAAAACGTGTTACTTGACTCACAAATATCGTGAAGTAGAACTTCAGTGTATCTTCAGATATCTCATAAAAGGAAAGAAATCTCACAAGATACTAAAATAGGTCACACTCCAATGTTGAACCAACATGTCAGGACATCTTGTTCAACATCTGACTAGAATACTTGTTTTTCCCAAACACGGTCAATCACTACATACCAGACCTAACAGATATGTCAAATTACAAATGAGAGTTAGGGATATTTTTTAGTACCGAAGTTGAGTTTAATGAATCAATAACAATATATGTTGTCCAATCTGGTAAGAACCTCAAGTTTAAGAAAAATGGCAAACAAAGGGTTAGGGTTAGATATATAGATGGTTGTGAGTGAGAAGCATATTGTGCCAAGTTGCCCAAGGAGGAAACTTGAAACTTAGAAAAGTAAATGACAACCACACTTGTAGTATAGAATACAATGTCAAGATAATAAGTACAAAATGGTTGAATAAAAGGATTCAAAATTCCTTAAAGGGTCTTTGTGGAAGGCATATTTTGGCAGCAATTGATAGATATCCTAATGATCAGACGCTGCTAATAGATCTTATTGTTCTGTGGGGGAAATAAAAGATAGTTGGTCATGGTTTTTGGAGCTTCTGATCGATGATCTAGGAGGTAGGAATGAGTGTCTTCCTACACATTCATTTATGGTCAACAAAAGGTATGTTGTATTTATTTTAAATTTTCATGTATGTTCTTTATGTTATTTCTGATAGATTAATATGACTACCTAATATATGTATTCTAGGGTCTATTACCTATAATGGATGAGCTAATATCTAATGTTGAATAAAGATTTTGTGTGAGACATTTGTATAACAACTTTAGGAGGAATTTTATTGGAAAATTAGTAAAATAAATTATATGGAATGATGCAAAATCAACTTATCCACAAGTATGAGAAAGAGAAAAGATGGGAATGAGAGATGTCAATAAATATGCTTTTAAGCATATGATGAACCAAGTCAAGGGAGGCCAAAGAAGTTGTGTTAGGAAGGAATCTTCATCTGGTGTTACACAAGGTCCAACAACCAGATTAAGTGTAGCAAAGAATGTAGTTGGCCCAACCACAAGGAGGACTACTCCAACAAAGAGAACCACTCCAAACAAGAAAACCATTTAGTTTAGTTATGTATTGTCTATTTTGAGATGTTTTATGTTGTATTTAGAATAAGGTTTAGTTATGCATTGTATGTTATATTTTGAACTAAGTTTTATGTTGTTGTATTATATGTATATCCGAACAAATTATTTTGGTATAAGATCTGTTGGAACATACATTGTAATCTGAACAAGGTTTTATGAATGTTGAATGTTGAATGTTAAACAAGGTATATTCAAAGTTCTGGTGTAATGTTTGTTCTATGGTAACAAATTCAAGTTCTGGTATAATGTATGCATACTAATAAACATCTTAAAACTTGTACATTCATATTAATAATTAAAATTATAATAAATTCAAAATGATAAAAATTGTTTCATAATGATACGTTGATATAATTTAACCGATACATAATTCAAATGATAAATTGATGAAAACTACTACATAATGACCTATACAAATATAATTCAAGTGGTATACAATTTCAATTATCCATTCAACTAAAACTAGTACATAATTCCAGTGACACATTCAACTAAATCAACTTTTGTCATTCAACTTGTCTAGTAATTCAACTTGGTATGCATAGTAAAACTGATATAGTGAAAAAAAGAAAAAACATAATCTTTCAAAGAAAATTCCACTTCATCATGTTCTTCATAGCCATCTTTAGTTCCAACAATTCTTGCTTTTGTTCCTGATTTGTGAGCCTTAGTTTTTCAACCTCCATTTTTGCTTCCTCGTTTTCTCCATTTTTGCTTCCTCGTTTTCTTTTGTTAACTTTTCCAGCCAGCATTTTTGCTTCATGATAAATTGACCCTTCTCATCTCCAACTTCTTCATATAACCAATAAAAAAAACCACACACAATTTGATTAAAGCCTTACGTAGATTAAAAAACTAAACAACAATGTCATACGAAGAAGATTTATCATAAAAACTTACCTTAAACTGTGGACAAACTCCAAAATTATTTTTCATAATTACTAATTGTTGTTATTCTGTGAAGAACATCAATCTCTGTACAACGATAACAAGGTTCCCATCGTAAATTCGAACTTGTGTAAACGATCGAATCAAAACTTCCAAAACTCTTTGTTTTACTTAAGGATGAACAACGCCCAAAAACTTATACTTACAAAACTCGCGTTTTTCAACTAGCCATGGCAATGACAATCGATGAATTTTGAGACCTAATTCAATTTAGGGTTCGTTTCTAAGTAAAAACGCAAAGAAGACTCAATAAAGACGAAGAAGATGATGAAGAATTGTCATCTCAGATGCCACACGTACAATATTAGACACCCTTTCTAAAAATTAGATGAAAATGACTGATATGACACTGTTTGAATAGATAAAAAATAAAATTGAACTTTTTAGAAGAAAATGGACCAAAATAAACCCCAAGAATAACTAAAGATCCAAAAAGAGTATTTAGCATATTATTTATACAACTTCATTGATTATGTAGAGTATTGTTAATATATGAAACTAAGTTGATAATTCCTATCATTTCAAGGAGCAAATTATTAGGTTTTTACTATAGATTTAGAGCCTGTTTGAAATGCATCTTAAAAACTCTTTTTTAGTTTTTGAAAATTAAAAATTTTAAAACTTGTTTGAATATAATATTTTATAAAAGTGTTTTTAAAAACTCTTTTCTATTTTTCAGTTTTTAAAAGCAAAAAAGTGAAACAGTTTAGTTGTGTTTTGCTTTTTACTTTTTAGTTTTTAGTATTATAAAACTTGAAGAAAAAACATAAAAATTTATAATTTTCATTAATAGCATTAATGTAATTTTAATAATTTTTATATTTTAAAAATAAAATAGAAAAACGTATTTGAAAGAGTCTGTTATTTCTTTTATTTATACTCTTTTTATGTATAAGTAACCTTTTCAAATATGTTTATTTATTTTACTTAATTTTTTTTGTGTTTCTTAATTATTTTCACTATATAACTTTTTTTCTATTAAATGTGGAATCCCATTTTTTACTTGTTTTTTTCTAATTATTATTACAAACAAGTGTTATGTGATTTGTAAAATTAAAAATTGATTTAACCAAATTATTTATATTCGATCAAATATCAATTAATTTTTTTAAGTTTATAATATTTTATACAATAAAATAGATTTTAAAAGTAAATGATCAAATATGCATTTTTATTCTCTTCTTAAAATACTATTAAATGATTAGATTATCAAACGAGTTTTTTCATTTTCATATTTTCAAAACAGTTTTTAAAAATTAGTTTATCAAACAAATTTTTTTTGTTAATTTTCTTCTTAAAAATAGTTTTTTAAAATAGATTTGAAAAACAAATTTTAAGAACTAAAATTGAAAAGTGTTTCAAACAGGCCCTTAATGTTTGAATATTTAGGACACTCTTCCATAGCAACACAAGCAAATAATCAGATAAAACCATATCCCAAGTTCCAATTGGTAGCATGAAGTGTGAGTGAAGTAATTGTTCCATAGATTCAGAAAAAAAGAGGAGAATATTGAACACACACACTAAGGTTCTACATCTATATTAAAAAATATATCATAATGTCACACTACACCTTTCTATCCATGTATTGGATGATAAAGTAAGCAAAGAGATGTTGCCTTCTAAATTACAAAACACAATACATGACCACAAGATTCATACTACTACAAAACTATTCTGTTTAATATGATTACTACATGAACCAAGCAAAGGTACAATCATTGTTCTTTCCAAATCCTTCCGGTTACTCGAAGTTTCAATTCCTTCCTGTCACCGCCAGAGAAGAAGAGAGCCATGTTCCTCTGAATGATCAGACCGTCAAAACTGTCGCGAACCTTGCGATGACTATCCCGAATTGTTCTAGGCACCCCTTGCCATGTCATCTTCCTTCCGTTTCCGCCTACCTCGAGACTGTAGGTATAGTTCTTTGCGTCATTATCATCGCCCATAAAACGTAAAAATGCTATGTAGACCGGAGCCATTCCCAGTTGAAAAGCTTCGAAATGTAGACAGAAATACTGACCGAAGCAACTAAAAACCTAGAAACAAAGGTGAGCCCCAGAAATCAGCTAACTAGCATACAAAGACAAGGTTATAAGTTATAGAGCACTTTAGAGATATCAAAACTCGACTTTGAAATGTTCTCTACAACTAAAATATGATAACTTTTGTTGTTTAAGCTAGCACAAAAAGGCGAAAAAATTACAAGGGAGACTAGTTTACTTCAACTATTTTATTCTGATAAACTGATCTGAAGCACTGACACATGCACAACATTAACACGGCGACACATGTAATTTTTTTAGAGCATAACCACTTGTGTCAATGTTGTGTCAAACACTTACATGTGTCTGAGACCGGACATGCCTTCAACATAAAGTGTCAGCAACACCAAATAAGTTAATTTATAGTGAATGAAATGCAGGTAGAACAAAATTAAGCAAAACAATACCGTTAACATCCAAGTGGCATTTTCAACTTCTTGTGGATTTGATTTGACGTAGCGATGATTAAAAGTGCAACCACTGTGCATATCCACTTTGTGATCATCTTTGAGGTGTGCCACCAAGAACCTTATATCACCCACGACAGCACATTCCGAACCAGCATATGGACAGTTATAAGGTCTAAATGCACACTGAGACTCATGTTTTAGCTTGCTGTAATAAGGGTATATGCCTATGCACCCAAAACCTTGATATTTACAAGGAAGTTCTAAAGAAGCAGCCACCTTCTCCAATGCCAGACACCTAATATTTCCAAGCTCGTGCCGACATGTAGGACACCGGTCATGGACTCTTGGTTTGCACCCAGAGCATAAAGTGTGACCATTCGAGCACTGCAATAAAGATCATCAATATGTTAGTCTATTGATTATTTGGAACGGAGAGACCCAAGACTCTCGAGTTTCTTGGAAATTCATTGTTGTAATTTATCATCAATAAAAGTCAGATATTACTATTCAATCATTCCGTTTGGTACCAGTTTCTATCATAACAAAGCAAAAACTGTTAACATTCATTTCGAATTGAAATAAACCTTACCAATCATCTCAGTATATATCAGTGACATGACATGTCAGAAAATTACAATTGAACTATAACTAGTTCATTGACAAATTACAACGAACTATCAAAATAGAAAAACAACCTGGTGTATTGGAGGGTACATAGCATTCAAGCACACAGGGCACTCTAAAAGCTCACGAACACTGCTCGAAACAGTTCCATTAGGTTTAACAACAGTCTGTATAGGATCATTTATGAGTTCAGGAATTTCTGTTGAATCTTCAGTTTGAGGAGGATCAACCCCTGATCTGCTCCGTATATCATCAAAGAATGGATTACTAGATGCCATACTTGCACGCCCAAACACCAGGAATCCCTTCGTGAATGAAAAGGAAGGGATTGCATTAGCATTACAATCAATCAGGAAAAAAATTCGATAAAAATCATATTTCACATTACAATATTAGTCTTCCGAGCCAAATTTGGTTTTGGAGCAGATTTAACAGTTTAACAAGTTGTAATCTATAATTGTCATCGGACAAAAGTTACGCAAGCAACAACAACCAAGCCTTATCCTACTAAGTGAGGTCAGTTACATGGATCAAACTACGCCATAATGTCATGTGAAATAACAAAAGTTGCGCAAGCAAACAAAAGAAATCCTCATCGTTCAAATAACATTCATTCGGTTCATTTCCACGGTCCATTTTTATAGCACTATCTATGGCCAAAACAATTATCAACTAGCTATGCTTATTCCTCAAAATGTAACCACCCTAAACACAAGAAATAAAGTAGTGTTTTGCCATTATAAGATAACCCTTTTTCAAATACTAATTAATGCTCTACCTAACATAAGATGATTCACATTTTCAACACTGAAAAAGACAACAATCTTTATTTCAAACAAGTCACGAGTCATGATCGTAACAATTATTGTGTTAGCCTTCCCTAATGAGAGCAGGTAGCCTAAACAAACTACCTCTAAGGAATCAAAACCACACAATCTCTTTAATCAGACAAATGAATGAAGGACAAGACACCCAACAACCCCAAACTAATAAGACAAGAAAGTAATGTAAAACCAATATTTCAAAAACCAAACCAAAGATAGAACAGATAAGACCTCCGAATCATGAGGTTCAAAAGCAAAAGGACAAAAGATATAAACTGATTCACCAATACGGTTCAACTAACTGAGCCAAAACCAAAATCAAACCGACCGACGAACTAGCTTGTTCCCGGTTACCACTTGTAGCGGTCTGTTCAGTTCAACCCGGTTTCTAAAGCATCAAGTAAGACATTGTCAAAATTCTCATACAACTTGACAAGTCCCACAACCACGACCAAACCAACCAACAAAACTAGCTTGTTCCCGGTTCAACTGTTGAACCGGCCGATTCCTTTCAAACCATCCGTTCAACCCGGTTTTTAAAACATTGAGTAAAACATTGTCAAAATTCTCATACAACTTGGGAAAACACCCGGCTTGGAAATGTTGTATGGCTACTCATACAAAACCCCCACACAAATCATGCCAAAAACACTTTTTTAAACATCAAGTACAAAATAAAGTATAACCACATGAACAAGACCAATGTACAAACCACATTTACATGATAATCCAAAACACCCATTCTTCACATTTGACAAATTTGCATGCCCTTTTAGTTATGAAGCAGAACAAGCACTATTCTATACATTCAAAAACCCTAACCTTAAAATCATCAAACAGATCTGCCAACAACATTCAGAAACCAAACACAAACCCAAAAAGGAAATTAAAAAAAAAACTGGTCACAAAAAAAAATACAAATAAAAATTGAAACTTTAAACACCCCATCAATGAAAACTTTTATGAGGGAGTAAAAAACTCAAAACCCAGAAACAAAAAACAACTAAAACATTGAAATAAACCAGAGAAAGAGTTGAAGGGAAAGAAGAGACAAAAAAAACCTGTAATGTAATGATGGTACGATGAAAAGTGGATTTGAGAGAGAATGAAGGTGATGAAATGATGAGAATTTTGGGTGGGTGAGTGAGGGCGTGTAATGTGAGATAGATATGATGATGATTATTACTGTTGTTAACAATAAATAAGAGAGTTGAGACAATCACTGAGTGCGCGTCTGCGAGTGGAAACAAGAATTCAAACAAGAGTGAGAGTACCAAAGAAGAGAGAGATAGAGAGAGATTTTTCTCGAGAAAATACAAATGAGAAAGGGTTCCAAAAGTAGGGTCCATGCTCATATTTTAATTTATAAATATATTTAATTTGATTTGACTTTTTAAAAAAAAAATAGACAAATTAATTGAACCTTTTTTATCAAAGATTTATTTTTTTATATAAAAGAAAATTATTTATTTATTTATTAAATAATCAATTTATATAATCTATTATAAAGTTTAGATACATTGATTATTTAATAAAATTAAAAAACATTTTTTTCTTATAAATAGAACTAGAGAAAAAGGGAGTATTTATAACTTTAATTTCAAACTAACGAACTTTCCTTCATAATTTTAAATCTATCCATGTTTTAAATTAAAAAGAATGAAAATCCTACAAAGCACTTTAAAAATCTATTGGGTGTGTATAAATGATAGATGAGACTTAAAAGCTATTGGTATTAGCATATAAGGTTAAAGGTGTTAAATATTTAATTTTTTGTGTCAATTATAGTATGCATTCGACAAGAGTCGAGTAGAGTCTGTATTATCTGTATTTGATAGAAAGTCAAATACAGTTAGTCGAAGTATATTTGTCGAAGGAGTTAACCTCGACAGAGTCAGACTTAGCATTTATTTTATTTTGTCGGTTAGTTAGAGATTACTTGGTGTACAAGTAATCTCATATATAAATAGAGATGAACTATATTTCATTAGTAAGAAGTTTTGTAGTAGCATTGTGTACTTTTAGAAATCACATTTGTGATTAACAAACATTGTAACAAACACTTAGAGTGCAGTTTCTACCTCCAAGCCTTTGGAACTCCTTCACATTGACTTGTTTGGACCTGTTAAGACAACTTCAGTCAATGGAAAGAAGCATGGACTGGTCATTGTTGATGATTATAGTCGTTGGACATGGGTAAAATTTCTAAAGCACAAGAATGAGTCACACTCTGTATTCAATAGTTTCTGTTCAAAAGTGCAAAACGAACTTGACTCTAAAATCATCAGAGTCAGAAGTGATCATGGTGGCAAATTCGAAAATAAGTTTTTTGAGGAGCTTTTTAATTCAAATGGAATAGCCCATGATTTCTCCTGTCCTAGAACTCCACAACAAAATAAGGTTGTAGAAAGGAAGAATAAGACCCTCCAAGAAATGGCCAGAACCATGATCAATGAAACAAATGGGGCTAAGCACTTTTGGGCTGAAGCAGTAAATACAGCGTGTTATATTCAAAATAGAATCTCTGTAAGACCTATTCTGGAGAAGACTCCTTATGAACTGTGTAATGGAAGAAAACGCAACATTTCTTATTTTCATCTCTTTGGATGCTCTAGCTTTATCCTTAACACTAAAGAACATCTGAACAAGTTTGATTTAAAATCACAAAAAGGTATTATGTTAGGATACTCAGAGCGCTCTAAGGGCTACAGAGTATACAATACAGAAACTAAAATTATGGAAGAATCAATACATGTCAGATTTGATGATAAGCTTGACTCTGAAAAGTCAAAGCTAGTTGAAAAACTTGCAGATCTAGAGATAACACTTGTAGGTTCTAAAGAAAAGACTAAAGAATCTGAGGAAACTGAAAGGAAAAACCCAGAAACAACTAAAATCTCAACTGTATAGAAAAGATCAAGAAATCGTCCAACCGTCTATGAAGAATTGATTCTGGGAAACAAGGATGAACCTGTCAGAACAATGTCAACATTCAAAGTATCCAAGGAAACCCCTTTGGGATTAGTGTCTCTGATAGAGCCTACATCCTGTGACGAGGTACTTCAAGATAATGATTGGGTCCTGGAAATGGAAGAAGAACTTGATCAATTTGCAAAGAACGACGTCTGTGATCTAGTACCAAAGCCAAAAGGAACCCACGTCATTGGAACAAAATGGGTGTTCAAAAACAAACTAAATCAAAAAGGAGAAGTAGTCAGGAACAAGGCACGACTGGTAGCACAAGGTTATAGTCAACAAGAAGGGATCGACTACAACGAAACCTTTGATCCAGTCGCCAGGTTAGAATCTATTCGCTTGCTTGTATCATTTGTTGTAAATCATTCCATCAAACTATATTAGATGGATGTCAAGAGCGCATTTCTGAATGGTTATGTCTCTGAAGAAGTGTATGTTCACCAACCTCCAGGTTTTAAAAACTCTAAATGTCCAAAACACGTTTTTAAACTGAAAAAATCTTTGTATGGTCTAAAACAAGCTCCTAGAGCTTGGTATGAAAGATTAAGCCCCTTTATGCTGGAACATGATTTTATTAGAGGCAAGGTTGATTCTAAACTCTTTTGTAAAAACA
Source organism: Lathyrus oleraceus (assembly GCF_024323335.1). Classification (NCBI taxonomy): domain Eukaryota; kingdom Viridiplantae; phylum Streptophyta; class Magnoliopsida; order Fabales; family Fabaceae; genus Lathyrus; species Lathyrus oleraceus. The sequence goes on along the minus strand of NC_066583.1, from coordinate 503,619,151 downwards.
TTAGAAATGATCTTATGCTATGTCAGATATACGTTGATGATATAATTTTTGGTTCAGCTAACCCCTTTGTTTGTCAAGAATTCTCTAAGTTAATGCAGGCAGAATTCGAAATGAGTTTGATGCAAGAACTAAAATTCTTTATGGGAATTCAAATCAACCAAACTTCAGAAACCACATATGTATATCAAAGCAAATACATAAAAGACATTTTGAAGAAATTTGAAACATCATAAAGCAAACCAGCAAAGACTTCCATGCATCCTACCTGCATTCTGGAAAAAGAAGAAGTAAGTCAAAAGGTTTGTCAGAAGCTCTATCGTGGTATGATAGACTCTCTTCTCTATCTGACGGCTACACGATCAGATATTCTTTTCAGTGTCTGTCTCTATGCCAGATTCCAATCAGATCCAAGGGAATCTCGTCTAACAACAGTTAAGAGAATCCTAAGGTATCTGAAAGGAACACCTAGCATTGACCTGATGTATGAGAAAACATTAGAGTATAGGCTCTCTGGATATTGTGGTGCAGGTTATGTCAGAGACAGATTGCAATGAAAAATCACATCTGGAAACTGCCAATTTCTAGGAAACAATCTTATATCTTGGGCTAGCAAAAGACAGTTAACCATTGCACTCTACTGCAGAAGCAGAATATATCTCAACTTTATTATGCACCACCCAGATGCTCTGGATGAAGAATTAATAAGAAGGTCTACAGATATATGAGAGTAACATTCCTATCTTTTATGATAATATTGTTGCCATATTGTAGCGGGGTATTCGTTACCATTAGAGATATTGACTAAATCCAAGGTAAGCCATACAAGTCGAGTCGCCACCGCACTTCTATTTATCCAAAGGAATGGTTAGAAAGCGAACAAAAACCTAAAAGTTTTATCGAATCAAAAACTAGTAAAAGATAGTCAGAGATATGGGTAAGGGGGTTGGTTATGCAATGGGAAGGTGTTAGGCACCCAAAACATCCTAGGTATTCCTAGGGAGCCCTTTTATATTTGTTGTAAGGTCATTGTTTTTGTGAAAAATTGTTTGTGCAAACATGATTGAAGAGATGAGAAGAGAATATGCAAGTTTATTTACATTTTGTGTTTGGATGGATAAACCCATTGCCTACGTACCATCTTAAAAAAGATTAGGATCAAAACTTCGTAGTTCGGGGTAAAAATCTCAAAAATGAATTGGTGAATTGATTGATCCAAAAGCCTTATGGTCTTTTGTTATCTAAGGGAGAAAACTCAACCTAAAACCACAAATCCATCATGTGAGGATAGCTTCAACATGCTAGTGAGGGGTTAACCCTATAATAAGCATGGAAGACTCATTGTCCATCACTAAGGATATAGGTGAGTATTACATCTACCACAAGGATAACTCAAACCTAATAGCTAAAGGTTATGAAAAAAGTTTTGATTAAGAGAGTGGCCATTGAAACCACAAAAGACATTTGAGTGGGTTATATTTACCAATGAAAAGTATGTACAAAATATGGTCAAAGTTGACTTAGAGATTCAATTCAAAATAAGTGTTATGAAAAGAGAGTTTGAAAATCAAAAGCATAAGGCTTAGGTTTCTAAGGTTGAAAACAAGTGTTAAATGTTTGCACAAAAGTTTTGGCTTGGGTTAGAGTGGAGGGAAGAAGAAGAATCGCTAAGATCCTAAGCAATGCAAAAGGTGAGGGATAAGAAACAAAACCACAAAAAGGAGTTCCTCTCTTGAGATCATATGGATGATCCAAGTAGCTCCCATCCTTTGGAATAAGCAATCACATAAGCATAAACTCAACCAATCAACAATCAAATGAACTCTTGGAAGGTTCCTCAATGTCTTGAATCTCTCTCTCTTAGGAGCTCATGGTAATGGTTCCTCAATTTGGCTCAAGTGGAAATCCATAGCACAAAGAAACACACACATCAAAAGGTTTTATTAACAATCAAAGAATGGACAAGAGGGAGTTTAGAATATGGTCCTTTCAATGTTCATCTTCAAGCTTTAAGCATTCTAAAGGCATGAGGCCTAGTTGCTTTTCAAACTCCATTAGCTTGGGTAAAGTCCTAAGGTCTAAGTCCATTTTGTCCAATTCTTGGCATTTGGTTCACAACAAACAGACAAACACAAGCACAAAAGATATATATACAATTATATGCTCAAGTGAGCAAAAGGCAAATGGCATTAGCATAAACATGTGCTCAAGTGAGCAAAGGAAAAAGCAAATGAATAATATGTACAAGAATAGTAAATTGCATAAAAGTAAAGTGCAAAAAGTAAATGTTAATGGTTAATGGTTAGTGTTAGTAGTTAGTGTGCCATAAGGCAAATTTAGCGCTATGTTAAGCAATCGTAATTGGACTTATGTAGAAGTCACAACTATCTGAGGCCGGTCAATAATAATGTAGGCAACAAACACAAGTTAGAAGTCTTGATTAGTGAACCAAGTTCCAACAACTTGTCATGCCAAAAAGAAGAAGAGAATTGATCTTGTATTGGTTTAAGTCTTTTGCATGATTTAGGAAACAACCTATCCTTAATGCAAAGCCATTCACTTGATCAATTGATCAAGATGAATTAGATTTGAATCAAGGAAGATTAAGTCTCCCTAATCAATGCTAACTTATCAACCTTCAACTCATTGATAAAAAAAAAGAAAAAAAAAAAGAAGAAGAAAGAGATGAATAATGGAAAGAATAAAGTGCATAAGGTGAAATAAAATGTACCAATCCATGTGTGTTGATCAAATGACATTGAAAGTCAAAGTCAAACAATGAGAAACCAGAAATGGGATGAAGATTGGAGGTCAAACAATAAGCAAAATATTTTTGGCATTTTTAATATCAAAATAAACTTGAATTAAAAATAAAAGAAAGGTCAAACTTCAAAATCACTTCAAATCAACCTTGAAAGGTCCAAGTGATTTATCCCAAGTTCAACAAGGTCAAACAAAGTTTTACAAAAAATTTCAGCATTTTTAAAAGTCAGAAACTATTTTTAATCAATTAAAAATGAATAAAAATAACATAATTGAACTAAAATCTCAAATAAATTAAAAAATTGATGAGAATATTTTTCATAGATCCATCATCATTCAAATAGGTTAGGAAAATATTTTTGTATTTTTTGAATATCAAAAACTATTTAAAATGAATTAAAAATAACTAGAAAAGAGAAAATTCACAAAAAAATATCAAATGACAAAATAAAAAATATTAAAAAGCATTTTTAGAAACTAGAAATTATTTGGAGAAGAATGCAATTGGTCCCATATTTTTTGGAATTAAAATGAAGAAGATATGAATTTTTGAAAATAATGGAAATAAAAGAAATTAAATCAAAAAATAAAAAAAAACAAAAAAAAAACAAGGAGTGTCTGATCAAGCCTCATTAATTGACGTGGCTGATCAAACGCTCCACATGCGCGCTTCCGTGGTACGTCCAAGTCAATGCGTCACACAAACATTAAAACAAAGTCATAACATTGGACAGTGGAGATTAAATCTGGAGATCAGATCCAAGGGCTCACGATGCATCTGGCAAAGGGGCGGTGACCGGAGCCACCGTCTTCTCAGGTGAGCATGAAGATTCCGGTCAAAATTGCAGGTAATGAAAACTTAACCAAATGAAGCGATCCTCATATCATTGGAAAGTTGGGGTGATGTACATCACCCCTGTACCATTGGTTTCTTCTCTAGATCCTCATAGAGAGAGAAAATCATGGTGTTCATATTGAACTTCATGGATTTCAACAATTGAGCACTCAAAACAATTGCCTCTATGAAAAGGACTTCAACCAACCCAATATCCAAGCAAATAGATCAAGAAATAGTGAGTTTCGAAGAAAAAACCAGTTGAAGAGAACCTTTGAATTATGGCGATCTGAGCTTGCTTCCTTGTTTCCTTTGGCCAAACAGAGCTTCAATGGATTATGAGAGAGAGGTCTAGGAACTTTAGATCTAGAATTTCAACCAGATTTAGTTGAATTTCAGATCTGAGAAATTTGAGTGAAAATGAAATAGTTCCTTTGGTGAGAGGTTTGGTTTTCAGTTCAGCAGCATTTCAGGTTGATTCCTGGATCATTTCAAGTGAAACAAGCAAGTGTATTTATAGTGGAAGCTGATGCAAAGAGGTGGAAAATCCGTGTGCATGGCAAGAGGATATTCAATGCATGGGCTTGCATGATCATGTAGAAGGCCCAAATCCAATGCCAAATGCAATCTGAAGTATAATTGAGCTGAAATGGACGTGTAGTTGGCAATGCATAGGCTTGTGTAATGAGTTTCAACATGTTATGCACAATTATGCCTAAAACTTCTCCTCTTCGAAAATGCCATTTGCCAAATCCAAACATGAGCATGTGAGTAGTGGTTGGAAAGGTCTTGATGTAAGGAACAAATGTTATGTTGGGAAAAAATCCATTTGAAGTGTGGAAATTAGTGAATTTTGAATTTAAAGTGTAAGGTGCAAAACATGTAAAGGCAAGGTTTCCAAATTTTGCCAATGTTCAAGCCCCTCTGTTTTGATGATGCAAGCCCCAAATGAGAAAACCTCCAACATCAAAGTTGTAGATCTTCTCAATAAAATAAAAATGGACTTAAATTTTGCATCATTTGGATTTTTGATGAAAGAGTTATGGGCACTTGAAGTTGGACTTTTTTGCCTTTCAATGCATTTGGTCCAAAGTGACCTATAATGTTTTGCATTATCACATGTATTTCCTTTGAGATTTTGAAATTTTGTTCAACATAACATTTGAAGTAGACATATTAATATTTCCAATGCATTTGATCCCACCTCAAAATCATAAAAAATTAATGAGTTATGTTCTTGGGAAGTTGACCCAAAATTAGGGTTTCAATCAAAATGACCTATAATGTCTTGGAATGGATGATGACCTTCCAAGCTTCAAATCAATTTTTGATGAACCTGAAAGTTGTTCATATTGTCCTTAAGAACATTTTTGCTTTTGGGATCATCTCCATTTGACTAACACATGAAAAGTTAGGTCTCAATACATTTCAAAATAGTCAGATGAATTGACTGATCACCTTCTCAAGTTCATGACTCATATCTTGATGGATTGATGATTGAGGACACTCAAATAAGTTCAAATATGCACGAAATGATGAGTTAAAGAACTTCCCTTGATTATGTTTGATCATGGGCTGAGGTTGCTTCAAGAGCAAGGCACTGTGGATGATCAGATGAACTAGGGTTTCCTTGGGGAGAAAACCTCAAACTCTTTGACTTGCTTTGATAAAAAATGATGAATTGAGATGCTAGGGAGGCATATTTGATGGATGAGAGCTTTGGGAACCATTACCATGCTTGCTTTCCTCTCCTCTTGGCCATATCTCTGCATAAAGGATCTCCTTGAAGCTCTTGACCTTGTGATTGCTCAAGCTATAAACAAAAGATGTTAGTGACATATTTTTGTGCTTTTGGTTAGTAAACAAAATAAGAAAAGCAATAATATACAATTCAAGCATGCTTGGTGATCTCAAACCACTCACAAGAGGTCCCACCTAAAGGTAAGGGGAACCAAGATGCTTATGATCCTTGAGGCAATGCAAATGCAATGTTATGATGCCATGAGGGATCTTAGGGTCAAAATTGGGGTCTTACACATATGCTTAAGTAAGAACTCTATTCTGTATTCCAGAGCAAAGCACATAGAAATAAAACATCATTTTAACATAGACTATGTTCAGAAAGGGGTAATTTCCTTAAAATTCATAGATACAGACCACCAATGGGCTGATACCTTCACAAAACCCCTTGCTGAAGATAAATTCTCATTCATTCTTAAACATTTAAACATGGAAAATTGCCCAGAATGAGTCATGTATGTGCTTCTCTGAAATGGAAAAATAGGCTTTAACTTAACATCTGACGTCTGAATCTGACTTTGATATTTCTACTAGTTAGAAGCTACCTGAATCAGAAATCCTCAAGACCAAATCTCTTGGTATTCCTGAAGATCAGATAGATCAACATGTGGCCTCTCTTGCGTCTGACCTTGGATCTTCTAGACAACCGTCTAGCACAAAACTTAAGAGACATACTATTCAGATCTCCTCGAGCAGTATGCAGATTTATGGGATTATACATCCATCATTAGCTGTAATTAATTTTCCCCTTAGCGTGTCAACTCAATTTATGTGCCATAATTTATTTACTGTTTAATATTCCCTTGAAATGATGTGGTTTTACATGCTAACCTTATGTACTTATACTTGCCACAATTCTCACTTTCACACTTTTCACTCACATCCTACACAAACCCTTATTCTCTACTCTCTCTCAACCTTTAAGCTTCTTCAAGTGTTCTTCAAGCAGTTTTCATCTTCTACATGGATTCTCAACAACAGTCAGTATACAACTTTTCTCAACAAAAGGAATCAACGGAACAACATTCAACCTCTTCCAAGCAAACAACTACTGTAACTGCTTCTATCTCTACTCCTATCTACAAGGAACCTCATATTTTGGATCACCCACCTCACATTCATCTTGCAACCCAATTCGACAAACTAGAAGTTCTCTGCGAATCTCTGGTAGATTTTGCAAATATGAAGACAAACGGGATTGACCTCACTGAAGAATTAAGAAAGAAAGGGTGAGAAAACTATTTTCAAAGACTCTATGGTCCAATCTACACCTATCTGGTCAAGGAATTCTGGAGATTTACAGATTCAGACGACCACTACATCATCTCTCATGTTTTGGGGGTGAAGACGGTTATCATTGAGAAATCCATAGCCAACCTTCTGAATATGGAGAAGACAGGGGGAAGAAGAATTTATAACATCAACCCTAGGGCAAAATACATGTCCCAGAAGATTATACCAACTATCTTCAAACAAAATGTTAAGGGAAACTCGTCGAAGAACAAGGACCTTCACCAGAATCAGAGGGTCTGGGTGAAGATCATTCTGGGGACTATTCATCATCGCCCAGCATCCAACTCGTCAGACTACATCAACACTGACCAAAAATGCATCCTCTACTGCCTACACAAAGGGCTCAAGCTGAATTTTCCAGCTCTGCTGTTCAAATATATGAGGGACTCTGTCAGGGACACCAAAAACAACATGAAGCCCATAACATACATTCCCCTAGGAAGGCTGATTTCCGATGTTCTGAAAGAGAGTGGCTTGGTGGATCATCTGATTTGCCACAGTCTGATGGAGGATGTAACAGTTAACACCGGAAGGCCTATGAATTTAAGAAATTTGAAAAGCATGGGAATCATAGAGAGAGTTCTGGTCAAGCCTTCTCTGGACACCTCTTGGGAAGCTCTGAAGGATCAGAGGAAGATACCAAATGGACTCTATCTCTTCTCCAAGATAGATCCCCCGGAGGTTATTGCCCACTATCTGCTAGACCTGGAAAATCAAGGGATAAACATCTCTGACTTCTCAGTGGATTGGCTACCTGAACATCCATCAAATTTCATGAAGAGAATGTGAGAGCCATCTGAAAGAAAGACAAACAAGAAAGCTCATAAGCTAGGGGAAAATTCTGTATCCAGACCATTTGTGCCTCTGGTCTCCTCCTCCTCTCCAAGTAATTCTCTACCTTCTGACTCTCCCTCTTTACATTTAAGGCAACTATGTTCTTCCTTACCTCAAACTTCCCCTATTTACACACACTATGAACCCACAACCTCCACCACAAATCCTTCTGAAACTCCCACGTCTAACCCACCATCACCCCCTTCAAGAATTCAATCTCACCACCATAACTCTACCCATATCTGAAGCTTAAATGTTCAATGAACCCATATCACCACCCTTCTCAACACCCCCATCCCCATATTACTATACCATCTCCTCTGATTTTGACCCTCAATCACCTACTCTCGCTCAACTCCAGGATCGTGCGGCCTGAACCAGAAACCAATATTCCTTCACTATCTGAACAACCACCAATACCTCCATCTGAACCACACAAAGAAATTCCCACTGAAAACCCCATTACTCATCAATATGAACCTCTAACTGAACCCATAACACCACCAACACCTACATCTCCCACCTCTGAACCTGAACCCACATTTCCCACCCTGGAAGAGGCAGTAGCCTTATTTGCGGAGTCTTCAATAGAGAAGATCAGATCTCTATCTAAAAAATCTAGAATCAGTGATGATCCCTCTGCAGTGAGGATTCACTAGAATATAGTGATTAGATGGATAACATCTAAGGCTTTCAAGCTGAAATGCCTATCTGAATAAGTCCGAAACGACTTCATCAGAGAAGTTAGAGAGAGGTTGCAGGACCGTCTGGCCAAAGAGGCAGAAGAGAGAGCTCACAGAGAAGCTGAAGAAAAAGCTCGCCTGGAAGAAGAAGAAATAGCAAGAGAAGCTGTAGAAAAGGCCGCCATTGCCGCCATTGCTGAAGCCAAAGCCAAGGCTGATGCTGAAGAAGCAGCACACATAGCTGCGGAAGAAGCTGCCAAGGCTAGGGATGATGCTCTGACTCAGGGGGAGCAATCTCATTATGTTTTCGCTCCTCTAGTGTTGAAGACTCTCGAAGAGCTACAGAAAAAGTAGTAAATCATGCGAGCAAAATTGGATTAACAGGACTCCGTCAACTCAAACATTCAGAACCTACTAACTCAGTTGCTTCAGAGGATGCCGCCTCCTCCGAACCCTTAGGTACTTAGGATTTTCTTGTTGTTTTTCTCTATGTGCTTATCTTTCATGTCTTCTCTAAGGGGTTTTCCCTCTGTGCTTTATGTTTTGTCAACTTATTTGTACTTATCTTTTATATATGAATTATGTTTTGCCTACTCTATTTACTAAGTCTTTTTGAGTCTGACAAAAAAAAGGGAGAATAAAAACAACTTTGATGAAATAATATCTAAGCCTCTTGCTGCACTGCGCATATTTAAAACTCTCATTATGAAATCCTAAGCTTTGCAGGAAGTATCTAAGTTAAAAACAAGCTATACTACGTAAGGAGATCTGGTAAGAACATCTAAAACTTCTTATGATCTATCTCAGGGGGAGTCGTCACACATCTGACTCTGAGATAACTCCTTTAAATTTTTATGAAGTATCATTGTTTCATCATCAATCTGAGGTTTTTATCATCATCAAAAAGGGTGAGATTGTTAGAATAATATTTTGTGTCTACAATTCATCTCTAAGTTTTTTTATGATAACAAAGGATAAAACAAATTGGTACCCTAACAAATTCATCTAAGTGTTCAGGACTCTAATAGAAAAAGGATCAGATAGACAAACATATGACATCATGCAAGTCCATAATAGACAACTTAGAATAAACTGAAGTAGAGGCTCTGACTCCGAAGAAAAGAAATCTCTCAGAGTCTGACGGAAGAAGACTCAGACACTCTGAATCTGAAGAGTTCCACACAACTGATATGATGATTTATACTCTAAAGAAGGCTCTATCAGAAAGACATATCAAGAACTTCTGAAGTAAATTTGCTCTCAGTAACTATCTGAAGTATACACGCTGAACAAGAACATTTGAACTCCGAGTACTCTGACTCAAGGTCAAACATAAAGAATTAGCTACATAGTTTTCTACTTTTGGTATGAATCTATATTTGGAAGATATTAAACACTCTAAAATTTCTATGGAAAGGACAACAAGATTAATGACATTAAAAGTCCATCATTACCAAGATATTCATGAACACCTCAGCTAACAGTCTCTTGTTCAAATCACTATATAAAGGCAAAATCATCATCATACATGATACGAAGAATATACACAAGAACACTGCAATCAAAAATTCTATAATCCCCTTCATTCTTGTTTAAATTTGTTCACGCGAGTTATTGCTCTAAGTGTGAAACATTTCAGTGCTTATATTGTGTTGCTACTGCTTACCTAGAAGCACTAAACACTTAATTGTATTTTCAAATAGTTGTTGAATATTTCCTCAAGTGACTTGTGAAGTCTGTAAACTTGAGAGGGCTAAGATATCTTTATTCTCTTAGACGCTTTTGTTGTAATCTTTCAAGATTAGTGGATTAAGTCCTTGTTGAAGGCGAAATCACCTTGGCCGGGTGGACTGGAGTAACTTTGAATTTCAAGCGAACCAGGATAAATTTCTGTGTTGATAGCCTTATTTTTCATGTGTGTTTTATTTGCAAAAGTTTTTATTACCTGTGAGAACAATTCAAACCCCCCTTTCTTATTTTTCTCTACCTTCATGCTCATTGTAATGCTTCAGTCAACATGGTATATGCTTGTCTTGGTGAGTACAAGGTTTATGATGTTCGCCATATCAGACAATCTTTGGTGGAAATTCATAAAGATATCTGTTTGGTCAGTGATTGTGAGCATGACCATGATGGTTGTGTGATCTGTAGCATGAACCCTTGCGGATGTATTATCGTCAAGAGGGATATTCAGAGATTGATGGATGAAGGACTTATTCAGATTTGTCAGTCAAGGGATGTGGGTGATGTGAATGTAATCGTGCCTGTGTTCAAGACCCTCGAGTGGGTAGTTATTCAGTTTGATAGCAGCAATAATAACAATGTCAATAGATCGGTATCGTCGTTGGTTATACGGTTAACGAGTCATGTTCTGTATGCATCCGATAAAGCTGTGCCATATCAATACAACACCACAATGATAGAAAATGGTCAAGAGGTTCCTCTACCAGTCGTAGACTCTGTGGTGAATATTGTTGAGATTGCAAAGGTGATCCATAGTGGTCGTGTGTTCGGTCCGGTTTTTCTGAAAGAGGTAGAAGGTGCTGTAGCAAGTAAGAAGGTAGAGATTCCAGTAGCAAATCCGATTAGTACTTCAGTGTGCCAGTTTGGTGAGTCCAGCAAACTGAAGACTAACAATGATGATGAATTGTTGAAATTGATCAAAAGAAGCGAGTTCAATGTTGTGGAGCAACTTCAAACTCCGTCAAAGATCTTCGTGTTGCCACTATTGGTGAACTCTGAGGAACATAGGGAGGCATTGCAGAAAGTGCTCGAGCAGGATTATGTTGAGCATGATGTGACTATGGATCAGTTTGACCATATTGTTGCTAATATTACTTCTTTCAATAACTTGAGCTTTTGCGATGAGAAGCTTCCTAAGGAAGGCAGAAATCACAATTTGGCATTGCATATTTCGATGAATTGTAAGGAGGAGGACGCTCTGTCCAATGTGCTGGTTGACACTGGGTCATCATTGAATGGGCTTCCAAAATCAACTCTATAAAGACTCCCTTACCAAGGCGCCCCAATAAGGTACATTGGCGTAATTGTTAAAGCGTTCGACGCTTCTCGTAAAATTGTCATTGGTGAAGTGGAACTTCCAGTGAAGATAGGTCTGAGTGATTTCCAAATTACTTTCCAGGTAATGGATATCCACCCAGCTTACAGTTGTCTATTGGGAAGGCCATGGATTCACGAAGCTAGAGTCGTGATGTCTACTCTACACCAAAAGCTAAAATTTGTAAAGAACGGCAAGCTTGTCGTTGTTGGTGGAGAAAGAGCGTTATTGGTGAGCCATTTGTCATCGCTCTAAGTATTTTTTTTTCATTTTAAAGAAAAATCCTTCTGACCCTAAGATCCCTCATACAATTTCATCATAAGCATTAGCGTTGGGATCATACCTTGGCATCCTCCTTACCCCTCTTTCATTGGGTTTGTTTTGGGAGTGAAATTCTAGTATCAGATATAAGATGTCGAAGGTAATGTTACGACACTAATATCTGTTAACACACAATGGACAAACAAAAACAGAATGGTAAAGCGAATAACACAAGCAATTGTTAACCCAGTTCGGTGCAACTCACCTACCACTGGGGGCTACCAAGCCAGGAAGGAAATTCACTAAAATAGAATTATTTCAAAGACTATCCGTACACTTCAGCAAGTTACAGTCTTTCTCACCTAATCTCTACCCGTGCAATTTCTACCTAAGCACTCTTAGATATGAGAACCCACTCACTTCCCTTACAATCACACACCAGTGATTTTAAACAACAATCCCTTATGAAAAGAAAATACTTTTCAATTACACACTTTTGATTTTACTTCACAGTTTCAATCAAGAAGACACACTCTTGATCTTGCTTCACAGCTTTGATCAAGAAGACACACACTCTTGCTTAACAGCTTTAGAGTGTCAAATTACAACCACAAATCAGTCCAATTCAATCATCAATGGATGACTTGAATGACCTACAAGTCTTACGACTAAACAGACACAAACCTTAGCTCTCTCTCTGTATTTTGCTCAGTCTTGGTTGTATGTTCAAACAGGTTTTCTAAGTCCCTTTTTATAGAAGCATCCAGCTGGGCTTGGACATCTTGAAAACCCTAAATCCATTTTCCAATCAAATCTTTTTATAACAGCTGTAAAGATCTCCTTGGAAAATAAGTAAATCTGGTTGTAATCCATGATTGAATGCGCCAGCTAGCCATATCTTCAATCATCCAAAGATTACCATTAATTGTGCAATCACAAAACACCAGACATTCATACTGAATGTTTTGTGTACAGGATGTCATGACATCGGGTCTAACATCCTGGAAAAATCCTGCATAATCCAATAATTCCTTTTATAACTTCCAGCAGGTACAGCCATATCAGATGCCATGACATTGTGTATGTCATCTAAAACAATCTTGTATGAACATATCTTTCATCTAAGCTCCAGCAGGTACATCCAATATCAGAAGTATTGTCATTGTATGTGGCATTCTGAAACAATCCTGCATGCACATGTTCTTGAACTCCAGTAGGTACATAGGATATCTTATGTTAAGACATCACACATGACATCTTGTGAACACTCTTTGTTTTACCAAAATTGCTGCCAACACTTAGAATCAACAAACTCCCCCTTTGGCAAATTTTGGCTAAAACATATATCTGTCCTTTTTGTTCACAAGGCAAACTATCAGCAGTTAAACAACTTATCAGAAGTTTAAACAACAGCAAAAGCAAAACAATTACTAGCTATGGCTACTAGTAATTCACACATGCACAAGGGTACTTCTCCTCCCCCTAAATCTGTGCAACAAACAACAGAATTACTAGTTATGGATGCAACTAGTAAGACACACAAATACACAATGCACCAGGGTACTCTTTCTCCCCCTAAATCTGTGCATACAACAAATAACAACTACTGTAACTCCAGCACCTGTACCAGCCAGAATGTCATACTGACATCTACTTCAACATCAACACCTGTGCACCATATCAGATATCCTGTTCGACATTTGTAAACACAACAACATTCTGTTGTAGCACCTGTGCACTTCTTTCAATAATAGCTGTCCTTCTGTCCAGCCACATCCAACTTCCACATCAGCACTTCTCCCCCTTTTTAGTCAAAATTGACCAAAGGTGACCAACGAGACAAAATAAATGTCTATTAGCCTAACAGAGAATGTTAGATCAGATGTTATAACATTAAGCATGTTAAAACAAAATATTCAGGAAGTACACACCATCATTAAACACAGTTGTGATAGCTGGAATAATGAACAAATCCAAGGAACTCCTTAAGAGCCCTAAAAATTACATAACAGGCATCAATAAGGACTGCCACAAAATACATAATCAAAAAACAATCAAGACAACAACCTTCCAAACAGCAGCCCAACTTTCACCACACCTCCCAATCTTCAATTCAGCCAGGGACCATTAATCAGAAGAAGAAGAATCATCTTCACCTTCACTTGTATCTTCACCTGCACCTTCAGAGTTTTCTGAGCTTCCAGAACTTCCATTGGATTGGGATTTTGATCTTGTATTTGAGTCCTTCCCAACCTTCTCTATTTCTTCCTTCTCCAGGCTATAGATCAGAACTTCTAATGCTTCTTTTCTAGCCTTGGCCACCCTTATACCATTTTCCAATTCCTTGCAGGTTTCTCTTAGATGATCAACCAAGCTCCCTTGAGATGTAGACTCCCTTTTGGCAGATGTCATGACATCATTGACATGACTTCCCTCAAACAACTTATAATGAATGGACAGAGGGGATTTTCTCCTACTTGGAATGTCACTTGTACTCAGAATGCCTGGTTGTTGGCTCAGGATAATGCCACAAATAAGGGAGGGAAAGGCAATGGGTAACTTCCCAGCATTTGTAGAAGCATGTCTAATGGTTTGATCAAATATGAACTTGCCAAAATCATAGTTAACCCTTGTTCCAATTGCATCAATGATTCTTCCAAGGTTAATGGAGATAGTAGAGACATGATTAGTAGGAATCCAATTAGCTGAGCCAATCTTGTGCAAGATGGCATATTTAACACTGAGCTTTCCAGCTGATAAGTGATTCCTACTAGGCCATTCCTTAACTTGGCCAGCTGTGATAACCCTACAGACCTCATTGTCTGTAGTCTCTAGGTCTACTCCTCCATCTATTCCTCTTCCTAGGAACTTGTTGATGACACTTGGTGAGAATTTCACACATTTTCCCCTTACAAACACCTTGCAGAACTCCCTACTGCTCTTTTTCTGAATATCCTCAGGAATATTTACAATAAACTCTTTTACCAACCCCTCATAGCATTGGGGTAGAGTTACCACAGTCTTCATGAGTCCAGCCTTTTTGATCAACTCAATTACCTCCTTTACCCCTACAGCTTCTTGTCCAAGCTCTCTTTCAATAGCTACTCTCCTCTGAATGACATATTTCCATTTTGCTGCCCCATCTTCCAAATGAAAGGAGATATTGTCTAGGTGCACAGCATCATCCTTGCCAGGAGACTTCTGAACAACCTGCCTTTTTGCAGGGGAGATGTCTGAGACATCGTCTTTGACATCTTCCTCAGAGTCAGAGCTATCTCTTTCTTTCCTTTTCCTAACCTCAACTTTGCTCCAAGCTTTTAAGGGTCCTATACCAGCTGTCTTTTTCACTCTTCCTGTTCTCATTCTTGCCACACTTTTCCCTAGCCTAGTTCTCAGTTTCTCAGTAACACTAGGTTTTACAAGATTAACCAAAGGATCATCCTCCTTTTCAGAGCTTTCTTCCTCTAGGTCAATAACATTCTCCTGAGACATATTTGCTGGTCTCTTGCTAGGTAGGGTTTTACCTAGAGAGCATAGCCCTTCAGCAGCACCTTCTTTTTCTGACTTAGATGAGTCCTCATCTTTATCAGCATGAGGTTCCTCCTCGGGAGAGGGTTCCCTTCTAGACAGAGGGGTAGAAACCTCTTTGACTTCATGCCCTTCTCTTAGAATCCTAGTGACTAGGTTCCTTATTGCACGATCAGCATAATGAATGTCTTTTGGGAGAGAGGAGTTACCAGAGGTATTACCTTGCTTATCTCCAACTTTGGAAGAGGGACCTGGGATGTCGCCTGATATCATGCAGAGTGGAGTGACGTCCATCACATCTTCATCTACAAACTCCATTGAGGGAGCTTTTCCATGGTGAGAAGATGATGAATGTGAACTAGATGATGATGAATGTTGAGACATGTTGTAGGACTTTTGAAAAAAGTTTCTTTGCCCTAGCTGAGCGTTTCTGAGAAGATGAATGGAGAGGGAGATTGTTGCGTTTTAGGTAGCGTGTGCTAAGGGAATAGATACCATTTTCAATGCCAGGGAATGATTTATCATTAATGTGGCTCTTTCTTTTAAAAGGGCAGACACTATTTTTATTTTCTTTATTTTTCCACTTTAACTGCCATAATTTCACAAGAGTCCAAATCCCTAATTTCTCTCCCTCACATTCAATTTTACCCAAATTCCTCGCAAGCTTGTCTGCTAGTTCCAGTCCAAGCTTTAGACTTCTGAACTTGTCTTCCATAAATTTTCTAATGGAGTAATAATAGCAAGACCAATACTCTGTCCATCTGTGTTGAATCTGATTTTTGGACCTAGTTTCAGCACTCAGGAAGTCATAATACAATGTTATGACATCGTGTGTGACATTGTATGCAATCAGTAATAGTTTCATCCAACCCAGTTGAGCCCAACTGCTATCATCTTCTATACCTTTCACAGGTGTCATCCAAATCTTCTCCATATTGTCCTTGGCCTTTTTGCATAGAGTCTCTTGTGGCTTAGTCCCAACAGTTTCATTCTCCCTGTGACTGGTCATATGTCCACCTGTTTGATCTAACCTCTCAGTTTTTTGAGCCATCATAACCTTTTCTCCTCTGAGCTTCTGGTGTGACATCTTTGTATGACATTTCCCCCAGCCTTGTTTTTTATCACTTTTAAGAGCATCTGTACTCAACCAATACTTAAAGGGATAATCCAATTGAGAGCTCCATATGTAGAAATTGTCCTTGGTCCTAATTCCTCTCATAATTACTTCACTATTTATGTCAAGGATTAGACATTCAGTTTAGGTGAAGTTAACATTCAGACCTTGATCACATAGTTGGCTGATGCTTATGAGGTTCGCAGTTAAGCCTTTGACTAGTAGAACCTTGTCAAGTCTAGGTACTCCAAGGCAATCCAGCTTACCTGTTCCCTTGATTTCACCTTTTGCTCCATCTTCAAAGGTTACATGACTTATGGTATAATGATGCAGATTAGTTAGCAGGTCTTGGTTTCTAGTCATGTGTCTGGAGCATCCACTATCAAAGTACCATTCTTCTTTGGCTGAGATTCTGAGGGGAATGTGAGCTATCAGACTTGTGACATTAGTCTTAGGGGCCCATTGCTTCTTGATGCTAGACATGTGTTGTTTGGGTCTGAATTGATAGTGATCCTGATGATGAGCAGGCCTAGGATAGCCATACAGTTTATAGCAGAAAGGCTTCAGATGACCAAATTTCCCACAGTAATGGCATCTCCATCTTTGGTGTTTTCCTTTCAACTGTTTTCTCCTCTGGTGTTGTGACATATGATGTGACATCACAGGTTTTTGAATGCACTCATGTTTGGCTTGAGGTTTGACACCAGTGTAACTGCTCTCAGGCTTTGAGTGATTATACCCAATACCAGATTTGTCTCCTGTTATTTGTCCAGTTTGAAGAATCTTGTCTAAGGAATCAAACCCATTGCTTAACATTCTTACATATTTGGTCATTTCTTCTAATTTAGAATTCTGTAACATGACTTCAGTCTTCAATTTAGAGATGGTTTTTGCATGGTCTGCCTTCTCACTTTCCAGCTGTGCTATCTTCTGATTTTCAGCTTGTGCATTTAGCTTGGCATTCAGAACCACTGCTTCTGTTTGTAACTTGGAGATGATTTTCAAGTATTCTGCCTTCTCATTCTCAAGTTGAGTTATTTCGTTCTTCTGGCTTTCAACCTGTTTGCACAGCTCTACACTTTTGTGACACAACTTTCTGTAGGTAGAGGCCAATTCTTCAAAGGTTACTTCATCATCACTTGAGTCTTCATCAGATCCACATCTTCCTGTCATCGTTGTCACAAGATTTGCAGCCTCATCTGTTTCACTTTCATCAGACCAAGTGGCAGCAAGACTCATCTTCTATTTCTTGAGGTAGGTTCCACATTCAGTCCTGATGTGTCCATACCCATCACATTCATAGCACTGGACCTCTTTTCCTTCTTTGAGCTTCTCATCTGATCTTGCTCTTCTTCCAGCATTGTTGGATTTACTGATGTCAGATGAGATGTGTCGCACCTCGAAAAAATGGGGATACGACCTCAAAGCGAAGCGCGATTGCACGCTCGCAATGATGGACTGAACAGAGTCGCCACCGAACTTTATTTATTCCTAAAAAGGAAAGGGGAAATATCGATAAAACCCCTAAAAGAAAGGATAAGATATGGTCATCGCAACCAACATCAGGGTTCGGGAGTCGATTACGCAAGGGGAAGGTATTAGCACCCCTCACGTCCGTTGTACTCAACGGGAACCATTAGGTTAGTTGTGTGCGTTAATGTTAGTTAAAATATTAGGCTCTTCAAATTATTAGGTGGGAAAGAAAGAATATAAGAGAGAGGAAATGTTTTTGGATTTTTTAACGAAGGACTAAATCTAAGTTTTTTATTAGTGGGCCTGACAAGATTTACAAATCCTGCTCCTACGTATCTCAAAAGAGAAATCAAGGCTTACGTAGTTCTGGGTAGAAAAATGTTTGTTTGTTGGTCGATTTTAGCGAAAGCTATATTGTATTAATCGACGAAAACACCGTTTTACCCAAAACAGATGAGGAGTGGACGCATACCACACATCGAACGGATTTATAAATCTACATTCGGAAAAGCGTCATTATCTCTACTCAACAATCGTGGCCGAAACATTGTTTTGTATCACTTAAGACAAGATACCTTTCGTTTATGAAAAAGGTTTTTGATTAATCGCACGACGGCGAGAAAAGAGTTTGATCAGTTGGATGTATTTTGAGTGATGGCGAGAACTTGGATGAGCGAGATATACATCTCGAATCCTAGCCTCAGGAGTGCATGGTATACACCATGTTCCATTTCCATCTTTATTGAAAGAGGTTAAGATAGGAATTAAGTATTTTGGAATTTGATTGTGAAAGGGTTTGAAGAAACCGCATTGACAATTTTAGACGATGGCGAGAGTTAAGATTGGCGAGGCATACGTCTCGAATCTTAACCTCAGGAGTGCATGGTATACACCATGTTCCATTTCCACCTTTATTGAAAGAGTCTTAAATAAGATTTAAGTATCTTAGATTTGATTGAGAAAAAGGTTTGACGAAACCACATTGACAATTTTAGACGATGGCGAGAGTTAAGATTGGCGAGGCATACGTCTCGAATCTTAACCTCAGGAGTGCATGGTATACACCATGTTCCATTTCCACCTTTATTGAAAAAGTGTTTAAGTAAGAATTAGGTGTTTTGAGTTTTGTTGTGAAAATGACTTGACCTAGATCAAGTATTGATGGACGTTTGAGAAATTTGAATGAGTGTTCGAGAGAACAAAGTGGATAATTTTGGATGATGGCGAGAGCTAGGATTGGCGAGATATACATCTCGAATCCTAGTCTCAGGAGTGCGTGGTATACACCACGTTCCATTTCCACCTTTATTGAAAAGGTCTTAACTGTAGATTAATATTTTTTTGAGTTTTTATCAGAAAGAAGGGCTTGACGTTGAATCAAGCGTTTGATGAGAGTTTGAAAGAAAATGGAATAGAATAGGAGAGAGAAAGGAATTGATTTGTTTATTGAGAAAATACTCGACGTTGGATCGAGTCATATTTTTGTATTTTTTTGAAATTTGTTGATTTTATTCTTGTGTTAGTATCTAACTAAACAGTCAAGTAATAAAGAAATAAAACAGTACCAAATTATTACACATCGGGGGAATGGGGTACATTTTGTCAAATGGGGATTAAAAAATCATGAAATAATTAAATCGGGCCCAAACAACAAATAAGGCAATGCATGAGTGTAAGTGCAAGAGAACCGGCTCATTGTAAGAAAGCCCAAGAGTAAGCTATGTGAGGTTGACGGCGATGCTTAAAAAAGCAATCGACTTACAAGGGTGTGAAAAAGGGCTCGATATTAAATCGAGAAAATATGATTTTTATAAGTTAAAAAAAAAAATGGTTTCGAATGCATGATGCAATTAAAAGAAAACAAATCTATATTATTAAACAATAATAAAAAAAGAAATATGAATAATAAAGCATAAATATAAAAGAAAATAATAAAAGAAAGAAAAACTACGCCTAGGAGTATTAAACCCACTACACTAAAGATCTAGAAGCCACTCCCCTCCACCAGACCACTTACTAACTAACTGATAATTTAATGCTAACTTAAATGTATAAACTAAGATAAACTAAAAGAGAATTAAAATGAAAAAACTAAATAATAAAAAACTGTAGAGTACCCTCACTAATCCCAACCCCTTGGCCGTTGGTTTCTTCAAAAAAAATGGGAAATGGAAAAATAATTATTAACTGAACCTAGGAAAATTAAAGGAATCTTTTTTTTAATAATGTTTTTTTTTTAAAAACTACTTACTCTATTTAATAATAAATTGAAAAAAAAGAAAATAAAGAAAGAAAAAACAAAAATGGATCCGTCTCCCTCACAAAGCTCGCTCACTCACCTCTCTCAAAGCTCGTTCACCCACCTCTCTCACTCAACCTTACTCTTCTCTCAAGCGTGCTCACTCAAACCCTCAATATCCTTCCGTCGCTCAACCTCGCGTTTCTCTCATCCGCTCTCGAATCGTACAAGAAAACAAAGGCTGAAGCAGAAGAGAGCTCACCTCCGGCGGTGAAGACGGTAATGACGGCTCAAAACTTCACTATTTCGCCTCTCTATCAGGTATGTATCGATTTGGATTTAGGGTTCTTTTAAAAGTTCTCGCCGCTCTCTGTCTATGATTAGGGTTTTTGTTCTCCGTTTTTCAAAATCCGCCTCCACTTCGTTTTCGAAATCGCCGTTTTTTTTCACTGATTTCTCTTTCTCTCCTTTTATGCTCCAGATTAGGGTTTCAGATTTGGTCTCTAGAGCTCAAAGAAGAAAATGCCAAAACACTTTTTTGTGTTCAGTACTGGATTGGCCCTGTTTGATGCTGCGATTCGGAAAGGGTATTCTGAACTTAGCTTTTTAATCGCTTTTGCCTTAATCCCAAATTGGGAAATTTCTGGATTTTAATGCTTTGCTGTTAATCTTTTGTTACTGCAGTGAAAAATTATTGAAGACTCAAGAGTGGTTTGGTTCCGGTTCAACGGTCTGGTGGATGATAGGTTCAATTGTGTACTGAAAAATTATTGAAGATTCAAGAGAGGTTTGACGGACTTGAAGCCAAAGTAACAAAAATCCCGTCTTGTAGTTCACACCATGCCGGCATTTACTTACGGTAACTTCTCAAAAGGCCATCCTAACAAACCTTGAGGGCATTGCATAAAGTGTCGCCTATGAATGCTGGCTTGTCCACCGGTAAAGTCTGCTGTTGCTTGCCACAAGGTATGCTTCATTGTTGGAGTGGTTTAGCATTTTGCTGCTGTTGGTTTATTACTTTATGCCGGCTGTTGTACTGCTGTTATGTTAATTATTGTTTGTCGCAGGTTTGTATTATAACAGGTCAAGTTGGACTCGGTTAGGCTGGCATGCTAGCATAATTGGCAACATGTGTTTCAAATGGAGAATGAGATGATGCTAGCAGTATTAATACCAGTTGAGTTGGTCAAAACCGAATTCCATGTGGTTTAATGGAAATCATGTTGTGGTTGGAACTCCTTTGGAATTGGGATTTCTTGAAATTCGACTACCTTGCTACTAATTTGTTCTTTTTACTGTAATGAAAATTTGAACATCGGTTTCGGTTTTGTACTCGGTTTTGGGTAGCTTGTGTATCCAGCATGTTTCTAAATTGACTGTTATGGTTTGGTGTGTTTCTTGCAGGTAACGTTTATGTTTGCTGTAATGACAATGCCGACATTCACTTACGGCAATTTGGTGATTCCAATTGGCTTAATTGACTTGAAATCCAGGAGAAGGAGTGAAGCTATTGTACAAGGATCGCAGGTATGACAGAAGAGTCGAAAAGCTTGTCGTCGAATACTTGATCAAACCTGTCTAAGGCATGCAATTCATGATATAATTCAGCAGTATATTGAACAAAAGTCATTAATTGTTGCATCACCGTCTCTGCCTCCTCTTTTAATTGCCTTTGTGGTGAAAGCTCTGAACCTAACTTCTCGAAATAGCGTTCCAGGTTGTGCCACTGAGGATCTTTGCATCTATTTCCAAAACGCACAACTTCGCCAGAAGATATTTTCAATTCTTCTCTCTTGTCTGCAGCAGCAATTCTCAGGAGTTCATTCATATCTCTAGACACTAAATTTTGCACTCCATCAGATGGCAGAACGGCCTCTTTTAAATGTTTAATGCCCTCTTTTGAAAGAGATTGCATTAGATTGGCACCCTTAACTATTGTGTTTGCAACTTCAAAGGCCAAAATTGAAATTTTATTCCCTTTTGTTATAACTCCCGATGTAAAACCACTACTGAGATTCAAATTTGTCATACTACTACCTAGTGGATGTTATGGGTTTGTGAATGCTGGAAAAAATGTTATCAAATGTATGTATGTATTGTTTTGATTTGAAATGCATTATGGATACAAAATGGATTTTGGATTTTGGATTTTGATTATAAAAATGGATGTGGATTTTTAGGAATAATCCAATATTAGTTTGAATATCAATTTAATTACTAATAACAAATCAGCAAAAAAACCAAATTAAAAACAAATTAATCTATAATTCATTTAAAATTACTTGGATATCAACTCTAACATTCATTTGGAAATAAAAATCGATTAGAGTTTTAATCATTAGTAAAAATAAACAAATAAGATTAAATTGACAATTGGAATTAAACTTAATTTGAAATTAAAATCAAATTAAAAAAGAGTCAAGATATTAAAATCCATTTTATAATCAAAAGCACCATGATCAAAAAAACCTAGACAATGACCAATGTGTAACAAAAATATGGATTTGGGAATGAATGTATGCAAATGAACTTTAGGCCAAGTGCCAAATAAAAATGAGAAAAAAAAAATGAAAAAAATTCAGGGTCAAAATCGGGGTATGACAGTTGCCCCTATTTAAGTATCTTCAACTAGATCATATGAAGCAGGACAATCTTCATATGGTCATAGTGGGAGATGGTTAAATACTAAGAAGACCCGGATTTTGATCCTGAATCCCTACGACATGATGTGATATGATATGATATGCATGGCATGATATGCGTGGATGCATGATTCTTTTTTTTTTTGTAAAATTTTTTTTATCTGCTAGGGATATGGTGGACCCTTAACAGGAGATGCTACTAGACAGACCAAAACTGTGGGGAATACTGATGATCCACAGGGAGACAGACAAATGGTAAGAAACAACTTGCTGGGGAGACAGTCCTGCTGGAGAATCAGGCACACACTGGGGAGTAATCAAAATGAGATTTGATTAATCGATACTTGGGATACAAGAGGTTTCAGTAGTAAGTTCACATATGACTTATTAACCCGAATCAAGGAAAAGATGCTACAACCAGTTCACATATGACCTGACAACGCTGGGGAATAATCATGGAGAAAAACTCTTCAGAACAGGTTCATGTATGACCTGACACCGGAATAAGGGTTCAACAACAGGTTCATACATGACCTGAATGGTATTGAACAAACAGAGAAAAATCTTCAGAGCAGGTTCAAGTATGACCTGACACCGGAATAAGGGTTCAACAACAGGTTCATACATGACCTGAATAGTATTGAACAAAAATTGGAAAAACTCTTCAGAGCAGGTTCAAGTATGACCTGACCCCGGAATAAAAGCTCAACAACAGGTCCAAACATGACCTGAATAGTATTGAACAAAAATTGGAAAAACTCTTCAGAGCAAGTTCAAGTATGACCTGACCCCGGAATAAAAGCTCAACAACAGGTTCATACATGACCTGAATGGTATTGAACAAAAATTGGAAAAACTCTTCAGAGCAGGTTCAAGTATGACTTGACACCGGAATAAAGCTCAACAACAGGTTCATACATGACCTGAATGGTATTGAACAAAAATTGGAAAAAACTCTTCAGAGCAAGTTCAAGTATGACCTGACCCCGGAATAAAAGCTCAACAACAGGTTCATACATGACCTGAATGGTATTGAACAAAAATTGGAAAAACTCTTCAGAGCAGGTTCAAGTATGACCTGACACCGGAATAAAGCTCAACAACAGGTTCATACATGACCTGAATGGTATTCAACAAAAATTGGAAAAAACTCTTCAGAGCAAGTTCAAGTATGACCTGACCCCGGAATAAAAGCTCAACAACAGGTTCATACATGACCTGAATGGTATTGAACAAAAATTGGAAAAATCTCTTCAGAGCAGGTTCAAGTATGACCTGACACCGGAATAACAACAATTGGACTCTGACCGTAAGCAATGGACTACAACCACCCTTTAACGGATTTTGCCAACAACAATTGGACTTGAAAATGACTGCGAAAACCAGACGTTGGTTTAAGGGCACCAAATACAAACTGGAATCAAAGGTCAAAGGATCTAGGATCGACAACAAGACCTGGGTCAATGCAAAATGAGCACGAAGTACATTTCGGCTATGCATGATTTGAATTTCCTTTTATGCATGATATATGAATGATCATGATTATGAGAATGCTGACGCTGGGCAGACTGGGAGTTTGTAAAGGCTTTTTATGGAAGCTCATGATTCCTCAACACCGAGAACTCAACCAAATATTTTATGATAGATGTTGTCAAAGGAGGATTCTATCCAGTTTGATAACCACAACTTTGCCAATGGGATCCTTTTGGAGGATTAATGAATCGTGCTAGCATAATTTTCGGGCACTCGTCTTAAACACAACAGTTGTTGACGTATGGCAGAATTTGTTTGAGCAGTTTGAAAGCACGAAGAAAGAGGTTTTGCCCCTCTGTGGCTCATCTTGCCCCAGTTTGTTGGGTCTTTGGAAATGTTCACCTTGAAAGTGGGTCTGGAAACAACTTTCCATGAGACTACCTCGAGAGGGCTTGCCCCAAGTGCTTGAAACTTGCAATGGTCCGAACTTAACCAAATGTTGGAATGGTAGACTCTTGATTGACTGTCCTTTGGATAGCTGGACTTACCGAGCTCTGAGGTGGTTTGCCCCAGTCTAAGTCTTGAAGCAAATTACTCTTGGCTAACTGAGCCTTGGAGTGATTGGACTCGAATTAACTGATGCTCAAAGTGATTTGCCCCTGACTAGACTTCTTTCACCTTATCAAGTTCCTCAACTGTATTTGGAATTTCTTGATGCTAAGTGTTGACTCGCAAATAAGATATTGCATTCAAAAATGGTAATCTTAATGCAATACTTATGCAAAAATTTGAACTCAAAGTTTATTGATATGAATGGGTGAAATATAGTGAACGAGTCGTTGATAAGAACACAATGGTGATCAAGTCATTCACAGTGTGCAAGTTGGTGCCATCAAATGATTAACAAAAATCGTTTGGAGTCAAGTTAACACCACCTTGTTATAGTATGCTTTCAAAATAAACCCTGTCTCAATTAGGTCTTTTAAGGGTTGTAACGTGGCCTGGTTCACGGTTTTTTTTTTTGAAACAAAAGGATATAAGGCTCAAAAATTATTTTTACCCACCCCTTTTTCTTGATGATCTCCAGTTCCTACGTTCAGTTAATTCAATACACGCAT
This sequence comes from Lathyrus oleraceus, assembly GCF_024323335.1. Classification (NCBI taxonomy): domain Eukaryota; kingdom Viridiplantae; phylum Streptophyta; class Magnoliopsida; order Fabales; family Fabaceae; genus Lathyrus; species Lathyrus oleraceus. The sequence goes on along the minus strand of NC_066583.1, from coordinate 503,594,040 downwards.
TCGACTTCCAAGAGGGTTCGAAGGTGTGATGAGGATTCAAGACGAATTTTCTTGAATGACAGTCACCTTATTTTGTTTTTGTCGAGGATTTAATGACCTCTTTTGATTGATTTTCTTTATCCCTAATTTTGCCTGGACCGCTTCTTTGAAGCTTTTGGTCCATCGGGATGCCCTAACTTTTGCCTAAGTCATCTTATGGTATTTGACCTAGTGGACTTTTTTCTATCCTCTTTTTTTTTTATGCGTGTGACTGCCACATTATTGGTGGATGAGGATCAACCAACACTAATTTTATCTTTTCTCAACTTCTTCGACACTTCAACATGTGCACGAAGGATGAAATGTGGTTGAACCTAATTGGAGGGTGTTCATATGGACGATTTTTTTGAAAGATCGGACTGCATGATCAAACTATCTGAACACAACTACCCTGCCCCAGGTTAAGATTAAGGGTTTTAGATCCGAAATAAACACCAACTTCTAGGCTCAAAGTGGTTGTCTAGGGATTAACATCCTTATCACTCCAGTGTTTGGGGATTTGAAACAATGCCTTACATCATCGACAAGGTTTTACTCAAAAGCATACCACAACAATTTCAGGTGTTTCGTTTTCATCATCCTCCCTCCAATCTTTGTTAACACAACAGTTTGATAAACAAAAGTGAATGAGAGGAGAATTTTTGTTTTTTAACATAAATGAAAAACGAGTGAATACGAATGGATCAATTCAAAAGATGCATAAACATTTCATTAATCTTACCAATTCAAATAAAACAACAATGTTTAAAAGCAAATAACAACTAACATGCAAAGAAACTACAAAAGAAGTGTTGAAACAACCAAATGATCGCCAACTTTAGGGAATTGACTTCTTCAAACTTGAAGATTGGGATCAACCAGCTTTTTGACATGATGATCTTCAAATTCTTTTCTTTCAATCTCATCGTCGAACGCAACCCTCTTGGATCCACTACTCACTTCTCCTTTTCTTTCATTGGTATAGGTTGTGACATTGGAAATCCAAGACGGTATCTCAATGCTCTTACCAGGAAACAATGATAGCTCATTAGCCACATCCCTGACATCTTCCTTGTGGTACAAAACCTTGAGGGGTCTCAAGGGTCCTTTCCCTTTCTCATTACCCGGCCCAGAAATCAAGGTATATGTACTTGAGCCTTCCTCCTTGAGTGTGGGTGACCTTATGTCAATCAATCCTTGCAACTTGAGCTTAAAACTCTTGCATTCCTCGATGGAGTGCCCCATTGTTCCAGTATGGTATCCGCACTTGATCTTCGGGTGATCTTCTTCAAAGACTAAGCTCTTTTTGTTAATGAGTTCCCGTACCAAGGCTTTTAGCGCTAAGCAAGAATCCAGGTCATGTCCTAATGCTCCTTTATGGAATTCACATGTTGCATTTGGATTGTACCATGACAGGTATGGTGACACAGGTGTGAGAGCTCGAGGGGTCACCAAAGCATTTTGGATCAGTTGCGGGTAGAGCTTGCTATATGGCACCGGAATCGAGTCATTGTGATCCTTGTTCCTCTTGTTCTGATTCTGATTTTTGTTCTGAACCTGGCTTTGGTGACTTTGAGGAGCAATAGCCGGAGGATGTTGATGATGACGCATTGAGGGAGGTCCATATGCCGGTAGACGAGGAGTTGCCATATAGAATTTCCCTTGACTTGGGGTAACACCAGATGGATGTGGCGTAGTAGCTCTCTTTGTTGCAGCAGTGTATATTGGGTGACCCTCTTTTCTCAACAAGACTTGCAGGGTTTCCAAGACCCATCTCATCTGGCTCTTCAAAAGATTAAGTTCCTCCTTCAGTGCTTCTTGGCTTTTCCTTAGCTCGTCCATCATCTCCTGAGACATGGTTCTTTGTTCTAAACGCGTGTTGAGAATCACTTTGCTTCACGGACAAAGGATGGATGAGTTTTTTTTGGTATTTTGTCTGGAGAATGACATGCATTATGATGCGATGCAAATGCAATGGAATGCGAATGAATGCAATGCAAGCCATGCATATTTGTGTTTTTTCTTCAATACACGGGTTCAAAAGTCCGAGGTACTGATAAATTTGATTTCTTTTCCAAAACGGGGTTCTCACCGGGTATGATCTAGGGCTTTGTTACAAAGGATCCCCAGAGTCATCGATTCACAAGAATGTTTGACGCTTACGGGAAATACTTTCCGGTCGTCAACTCCATCAAGGGAATCTATTCTGGGCGAGGTTCTCGTACCGACCCTTACTGTTCTGGACTGGGCCATGACACTAGGCACGGCACGGCCCAATGCTCGCCAAGCCCACGTCCAAACGACCATGTCCAAACGACCACGAGGACACGTCAGGTGAACGACCGTCCGCCCGAAGAACGTCTCCCCGGCCCCTTAAATACGTGTCGGACAACGAGCGGGTCCTCCCCACACGATCTCCATCCACTCATCGTCAACCCACGCCGCGGACACCTAAGTTGTGTCGGGCAGAGCCATAACGGCATCTCACTCACCACGTCACCCAACTCCCCTATATTGTCTCCTTAGGGATAGGGGCAGTTGGACCAGGGGGCAGACCTTGGTCTAGGTCTTAACGCTTCTTACGCGTCCCCTGGCAGCTCCTCCTTGGGCCTAGCTAATCCAGCCCATTAGGAGCCTTGGCCCAGCGCTGGGGGCTCAATATAAATACCCCTTTCATGGCAAAGGGGCAGGTATTCTAACTCACACTCTGATAACCTCATTCTGTACCTTTTCTGACTTAAGCATTGGAGCACCTTGCAGGTACACCCCCCTCTCATTTCATTCTCTGGCCCATTCACCAAGACCTTGGAAGGCCCTCCTGATCAGGTCAGATCAGTGGCGCCGTCTGTGGGAAATAGCTATCCCCATCTTCATCAAACGAGGATCAAAAGCTCATTTATTTCTGTCCTTCCAACATGGCCGGAGAACAACATAGCGATCACAGCCGTCCCCTCGTCAACTACAATATGGACGACGGCCCGCCATCCCATGAAACGGACGCTCGGGACGGTCATCCATCCACCCCGTCTCCAGAGCCCCAAAACAACGGGGATGCCTCTCACGCCCACAATTTAGGGGCAGAGACATTTCATCCCATTCCCGTTCCCGTTGAAGGAGACGCCGTAATGATTGCCATGGTGAATGCCCTCAATCAGGCCGGTTCTATGCTCCACCAGCAGCACGAACGAATCATGGCCCTCGAAGCCGAACGACAAGAGGCCCGGCCCCAGCCGGTGAGTAGGATACAACAACGTTCGGAGCCAACGAAGAAGCGAGGACGTCGCTCTCCAGAACCCCACGTCAGCAGGGCACGCGCCCGTCGTGACGGTGGTCGAGCGGGAACATCACCAAGGCGCGGACACAGCCCCGACAACAACGAACTGTCTCCCTTAAGGAGCGACGAGGAAGATTTGCATTGCCCCCTATCTCGGGCAATAATGGAAGCCCCGCTCCCCAAAGGCATGGAGAAACCACCAAATCTAGCTGTGTACGACGGGACTACAGATCCCGACGATCACGTCGACAACGTCAACGCGATGCTCGACTACCGCAATGATATAACCGGGCACCTCAAATGCCGACTGTTCTCAACGACCCTCAGGAAAGGGGCCATGGCTTGGTACAAAAGCTTGGCCCCTGAGTCCATTACGTCATGGAGAGTCATGAGGTCCATGTTCACCAGGCACTTTACAGCTTCCCGTCGTCACCCCAAGACTGAGGCGACCCTTGAAGCCATAGTGCAGAAGAAGAATGAAACACTGCGCTCATACATCGAGCGATTCAACCAGGAAGCTGTCGAGGTAGATACCACCGAGCACATGAAGAAGTATCTCCTCGAGAGAGGTCTCTTGCCCGGCAGTGAACTTAGCAGAGCCGTAGGGATCGAGCCTCCCCGCACCTTAAACGAGCTCCTGCATAAAGCCCAGGCCTACATCAGATACGAGGAAAAGCAGGTGGCACACAATGCCCGCAGCGGACGTAACGCTGGGGAGACCGAGCACTCAAAACGCGAGGACACGAGCATTTCCCGTCGCAACGGAGACAAACGAAGAGAAGAAAGACCTCGCGAGCTCCGGGAAGGAAGAGGCCCCGCAGGCAGATATAGCGAGTACACCTTACTGACAGCTCCTCGAGAGCGCATCCTCGCAGAATGTATCAACTCTGAATTTAAGCAGGGCAGGGTCAGGTTCCCAAAACCGTCTGCACCAAAGCCCCACACCGACAAATCAAAGTACTGCCGGTTCCACAGAAGTCACGGGCACGTGACCGAAGACTGCGTCCACCTGAAGGATGCGATAGAAATTTTAATCCAAGAGGGGCACCTGAAGCAGTATACGAGGAAGAACGAAGCTCCCAGACACGACGAGCCAGAGAAGAAGAGACCCCGGGAAGACACACCCCCTGACAACTCTCCCTATCAAGTGGCCCTCTGCGTGTCACGACCGGAAGATTTCTTCCTCCCCGAACCATTGCCCGAGGGCAAGATCACTGCACTCAGCCCCTGGGAAAACTTCCCTACCACACTGGTGATATCAGGAGGAGGAACTAACGGGGAATCCGCGGCCCTCTCCGTCAAACGTAAGTTCGACGAACTCCTACTGACTGCCCCCGAGCAGAAAGCGACATTGACAAAATACCGGGGAAAATCCAACCCAATATCCTTCTTCCTGGAGGAACTCCCGGGCGGATCCCCGAACTCGGGCATCCCACTATTGATAAGGGCAAAGATGGCCCAATTCGACGTACGACGCATCCTGGTCGACCAAGGCAGCTCAGTGGATATCATGTACGTCCACCTCTTCAAGACTCTGAAGCTAGACAAGACCAACTTAGCCCCCTACGTCGGATCAGATCTCCAAGGATTCAACGGAGCAACAACCAGACCGTGGGGATATGTTGAGCTCCTCGTCACCTTCGGCGAACAAGAAACGGCCAGGGAAGTCAAAATCCAATTCCTGGTCGTAGACTGTCCGTCTCTCTACAATTGCATCTTTGGACGCCCGACACTGGCCGAACTCACCGCGGTCCCATCCACCGTCCACCTGAAGATGAAATACTACACCAAATTGGGACGTGTGGTCACCATCCATGGTGACATCGAAGCAGCCCGGCGATGCTACGACGCCGCAGTAAAAGGACAGGCCGTAGTCAGCACGAAGAGCAACTGCGACAACAAAAAACTCAAGACCGAGGATCCTGCCCGAGGAGTCAACGCCATCGACCTCGACTGTCGCATCGGGCTGGACGAGACCGAAGAGGGGAGGTTCCCCAAGGAACGCTCTCTCGAACACCCGGTCCGACCAATCCCCGACGGGGAGTTCGAACTCATTCCTCTTGGGGACGATCCGGAAAGGACGGTGAAGATAGGTAAGGGACTACCCGAGGAAACAAGAGAAGAGCTAGTAGCATGCCTCAAAGAGAACTCCGACCTCTTCGCGTGGAATGCCGCAGAAATGCCCGGGCTGGACCCCGAGATCGCGTGTCATAAGCTAGCTTTAGACCGGGCAGCCAAGCCCATAGCACAGCGTAGACGCAAGCAATCGCCCGAAAAGGCAAAGGCTGCCGAGCGAGCTGTAAAAGACCTCTTAGAGGCAAATTTTATTTCTGAAGCCCAGTACACAACCTGGCTCTCTAATGTAGTCCTCGTTAAGAAAAATAATGGAAAATGGCGTATGTGTGTTGATTATACTGATCTTAATAGGGCTTGCCCGAAAGATGCTTTCCCCCTCCCTAATATAGACTTGCTCGTTGACAACTCTGCAGGTTTTAAACTCTTGTCCTTCATGGACGCATATAGTGGATACAACCAGATCCCTATGTCGCCCGCAGACAAGAAACACACAGCGTTCATGACCCCAACGGGCAATTACTATTACAACGTGATGCCGTTCGGGCTCAAGAACGCTGGCGCTACATACCAACGCATGATGAACAAAGTCTTCAAGGACGAAATAGGGGACATGCTCGAAGTGTACATGGACGACATGATCGTCAAATCACACGAGGAGATAACCCATGCTCGACACCTTGCGAAGGTATTCGAGCAGGCGAGACAGTGTAAAATGAGGTTCAACCCCGAAAAATGCACGTTCGGAGTCCGGGCAGGCAAGTTCCTCGGTTTCTATCTCACCGAAAGAGGGATCGAGGCCAACCCCGACAAATGCCGGGCATTCTCGGAGTTTCCGACCCCGAAAACCAAAAAATCGATCCAGTCACTCAATGGAGTGCTCGCCTCACTCTCCCGTTTCATCGCCAAGTCCGCCCAGCACGCATTGCCATTCTTCAGACTCCTTCGCAAAGAGGCTACCTTCGACTGGACCGATGAATGCGAGCAAGCGCTACTCCATCTAAAGAAGGTTCTGTCCCAACCCCCGGTCTTATCACGGCCATCAGAAAAGGAAACCCTATACTTATACCTATCCGTGGCAACCGAGGCCGTCAGCGCCGTTCTAATAAGAGAAACCGACGAAGGACAAAAGCCCATCTATTTTACGAGTAAAGCACTCCAAGGTCCCGAGCTCCGATATCAGCAAATCGAAAAGGTCGCCCTGGCCCTCATCAACACAGCGAGGAGACTACGATATTACTTCCTCGCACACACGATAAAGGTGAGGACCGACCAGCCAATCAAACAGCTGCTCGGGCGCCCGGATATGGCCGGGAGGATGCTCAAGTGGTCACTAGAACTCTCCGAATTCGACATACAATACGAAAGTAGGAAAGCCTTGAAAGCTCAGGCACTGGCCGACTTCGTCGCGGAGATGACCCACTGCCTGACTCCAGCAGAAAGCGCCCACAAATGGACGATCTTCGTCGATGGCGCCTCTAGCACATCAGGCAGCGGGGCCGGGATCATCCTCGAAAATGAAGAAGGGATCCTGATAGAGGTATCATTAGCGCTAGCGTTCCCAACATCAAACAACCAAGCCGAATACGAAGCCTTCCTCGCAGGCCTGAGGTTAGCCGAGGACCTGGGAGCAAAAGAGGTAAAAATATCCACCGACTCCCAGCTCGTGGCCTCACAAGTGCGAGGAGAATACCAAACCAAGAACGACAACCTCCTCGAGTACTTGTCCCTCGTCAAAGAAAAACTTGATAGATTTGAAAAATGGGAAGTTCAACACATACCCCGCGAGCACAACACACGGGCAGACGTTCTCTCGAAACTAGCCAGCACGAGGAAAAAGGGTGGGAATAAATCAGTAATCCAGGAAATTCTCCCTCGGCCCAGCATCGACAAACTACCGCCTCCACTCGAGGTCAACGCTATTGGAGATGCCCACTGTTGGATGACACCCATCTACAATTACCTCACACGAGACGAACTCCCGGCTGACCCGAAAGAGGCGACCACTGTCAAACGACGCGCATGCTCGTACGTACTCCTCGAAGGCAAACTCTACCGGAGAGGATTCTCCATCCCACTACTCAAATGCGTCGAGGAAGAGAAAGTCCCCGACATACTTGGAGAGATACACCGGGGAATTAACGCTCAACACCTCGGCGGACGATCACTCGCACGAAAAGCCCTTCGAGCAGGCTACTACTGGCCGACCATGCAAAACGATTCGAAAGAGCACGTCAAAAGATGTGACAAATGCCAACGACATGCCGACATGCACCTCGCACCCCCGAACGACCTCAAATCACTGTCTTCCCCATGGCCCTTCGCGTGGTGGGGCATGGACATCCTCGGACCCTTCGTCACCGGATCATATCAGAATAAATACCTCATCGTCGGGGTGGATTACTTCACCAAATGGATCGAGGCGGAGGCACTGGCTAAAATAACCGCGCAGAACATTCTCCGGTTCTTCAAACGCAATATCCTCGCTCGGTTCGGTATACCCCAGGCACTTGTCACAGACAACGGGACACAATTCACGGACGGAGGATTCCAGGACTTCGTCGCCAGCCTGGGCACCACACAGCATTTCACGTCTGTCGAGCATCCGCAGACGAACGGGCAAGCAGAGGCGGCCAACAGGGTAATCTTACGTGGCCTCAAACGCAGACTCGGTGAGGCAAAGAGGGCATGGGTCGAGGAGCTACATAGCGTCCTATGGGCCTACCGCACGACACCACATTCTACCACCGGGGAAACCCCGTTCCGACTAACTTACGGCACCGAGGCAGTCATCCCGGTGGAGATACGGACGCCAACGAGGAGGACAGAGGAGCCCCTAGACGAGGAAATGAACGATGAAACCCTTAGAGCCGAGCTCGACCTAGTCGAGGAGATACGTTCCGAAGCAGCTCTCAGGGAAACAACCCTCAAACAAAAAATAGCACTACGCCATGACGCGAAAGTCATAAAAAGAGAGTTCCAGGTCGGCACCCTGGTCCTCAGAAGAAACCAGAAAAACCCGAGAGAGGGCAAACTGGCGGCCAACTGGGAAGGCCCTTACCGCGTCCGCGACAAAACGAGCAACGGGGCCTATTACCTAGAAAACCTACAAGGAGAACAACTCGCTCGACCATGGAACGCAGAAAAACTTAGACAATATTACAGCTAAATACACCACGGGGAGACGTGGCAGGTACGACCACGCTCTTCGTCCCCAAAACCCCAGGGAGGAACCACGAGACCCGGGAACGATCCGGGGTCACATAACAAACACAACCCTCCCCGACGGTTGGGATCTTGACCAAGACTCAACGTCGAAGTACCAGGACTGGCAGGGCACCCAGCTCGCGATGGGAGGACCCAAGCCTCGGGACCAGGGTTCGAACAACGGACCCGGGCTTCGATACCCACGGGCACAAAGCCCGACACTTCGTCGGTTCCCTAAACCGAGGAGATTAACAAAGTCGAGCAGAGTACGAATTCATACAAACAAGTATCAAACACAAACGAGCACAATGAATGATAACGAAAATATTCATACATTAGAAACGATAAGAGCGGCCGAAGCCAAGTACGCCCGAAGGCCATATTACAACGCCCGAAGGCCAAAATACATAAGGCACGCAGGCCATGATAACTAAAATCAAAGCAAAACAAATAAACTAAGACTCCGCTCGGAGCACCTCTTCATCCTCTTCTTCTTCTTCTCCCCCCAGCTCCTCCTCCGCTTCAAACGGGCAGATAATCTCACCGTCCCGGACGCAGCAGTTATAGGCCGACCCTGCTGTCACCAACTCAGGGTTCAGAAGCCCGAGCTGCTCGACAGCATTGTCGAAACCCTCTTTGAAGCAGGCCACGAGATCTTGGTTGAGAGTCCGAAGATGCCCTAGCAGCTCACCGCGCGAACCAAGGGCGCGTTCCTCCTCGGTCTCATCTGCCAGAGGACGGACCTTTCCCTCGAGAGACTCAACCTGAGCCCGTAGGCCAGCGTTGTCCTCGGTCAGCTTCTGATGGTCGACCACCTGCTCTTCCAAGCTCGCCTTAGCAGCCTTCAACTGGTCCCTCTCCTTTTCCACCTCCTCCAGCTTCTGGCTCAGCCCTTCCTGCAGCTGATGCTCTTCTTTGTAGTCCGACAGATCTTTAGATAGTCTTTCCTTCTCCGTCCGAACCTGCAAAAGGGCATCCTCCAGCGAGGCGGTGGAGACCGAAGTGTCGGTCATAACCATGGCCGTCTCCATCACCCGGATGACAGCAGCAATATCCCTGGCCAGATCTTTTCTCCGGGCAGCAGCGTCCTGGTCCAGAATAGCCTTGGCCTCAGGCGCAGGCACAACAATCGACTCCTCGGCCTTGAAGAACGACCGTTCCACATAGCAGGGAGGTAGAAGATAGCTGCCCGGTCCATTCGGACTTCCTGGAGACGACCTGGTGAGAGGCCCAGCCGGACGCTTCCGTTTATGGAGGGGAGAAGCCGCTGGCGACGGACTGCTATCAGGAATGTTGATCGGGTTAGATCGAGGAGGAGAGGAAGGAATCACGCTCGCCGCCTGCGAGGGACCGGCCCCGGCATCGCCAGCAGTCTCCGAGACACGGGCCACAGTTTTCTTCTTCTTCTTGGGCACCCGGTCAGGAGCGCCGACCTGATTCGCTAGCTTCAGCACCCGATCACGAGCATTGGGCATGGCACCTGCAAATAAATTACACACAAACATTAGCGACCGAAGTCATAAACAGAAATAAAAAGCTAAACAAAGTCTGCCTACTCAATAACGCCAGAGCTTCCTCCTCGGTATCACACTCGAGCAGAGCCTTCGTATTGATATAACGCGTCTCGGTGATTAGCTCCCCGGCCTCATCCAGGTAGGGCACGCCCTGTCGATTCGCCCAGAACCCCAAGCTGAAGCTCTGCACGTAATCGACCAGCTTCTTGTACGCGAGCCTATCCTCCTCGCCGAGCATCGCATACTTGACCCGGTAATGCGCCGTGGAGAGATCGAAATGATCACGCTGCCACCTCAGCGGTATCTTCGACATCAGCGTCTCCTCCCCGTTGGGTTTCCGTTGATAGTAGTATAGAGAGTGAAGGGCAGCCCGGGTAATCGGCATCACCACGTACCACCGGTTTTTGAAATGGCGAACAGAATCCTCGTACGTCTTGAACAGACGCACGGGCTGCTTGAAAGAAACCCAACTGTGGCGACCACGGGAACCGGACCTCTGGAGATGGAAAACGTGGAAGAAGAGAGCCCGGGTGCAACCAATGCCGAGGAACTGGCAAACTAACTCGAATGCCCGCATAAATGCGAGAGCATTAGGATGTAGTTGGGACGGCGCCAGCCGGAGCCACTTGAAGACCGACATCTGGAAGGAGTTGAAGGGCAGTCTAATCCCCGCCTCACGGAAAGCAAATTCATACATGGTGAACTGCTTCCCCGGGAAATGATGACAAATGCGGTCTTCTTCCTTGGGGGCGCAGCAATACCAGTTTGGTGGATCCTCCCGGCTTATGGTCTCGACCATAGCGTAAGCAATGATGGCCTCGTCACAGAAGTCTGATTCCTCCTCCAAGGGCTCGTCCGCAACCCATGAGAAGTCGACCTGCCCGGAAGAGGAGGCGTGTTCGGTACCATCTCGGACACTCCCATCCCCGACAGGGAGACGAGCGATTGTCGCGTCTTCGGTGGAGGACCCAGAATCTTCCTTCCTCGGTCGTAAGCGCCCGGTAGCACCTGAAACGCAGACAGAAAGAGTGAATTCGACGTCATATCAAATCCACCCTTCCACCGCAGGTCAAGTGAAAGGGCGTAGCGGCGACGGACACTAACCGTGCTCAACTCGGTGGCGCGCGCATTCTATGGAGACCGGGCATAAACTTCATACAGCCTATGCAAGTATTGCCCGGCATATGAAGTTTATGCCCGGTACAGTATGATCCCAACCCTATTTTCTACCATCTAATATACACCTACAGTCCACTACACTGATTCCTAAGTTAAACCTAACCACATTTCTACAAAAATAGCATGCGTTTGACAGGAAACAACAAGGAAAAACAGTGGGTCACAGTGGAAAATCATACCTGACATAGTTAAGTTGAAAGGGGTACGGTGGTGCCCAAGCAGAAGACGGTGGTTCAGATAGGAGGACGGGCGGAGACGGCGGTCCAGACGGTTGAGCGAGCAAACGAGAGAGAATGTGGATAACTCCGGTGAACGTGTGAGCAAAAAAAAAAGTGGAAATGAAGTCACTCAACCCCTTTTTATAGGGCTTGGCACGTAGACCAACACGCTAGGTCATCATTGCCTAGCCTGCCTACGCCGTCTTTGCGCGCGAAACGAAGCGACGCCACTAATTCTGAGACACGTCTATCAAAGATAAGAAACTGAAACGACCCGAGCACCTGTCCGTCTCCTCGACTCACCGAGACGCCACCTCCCCGCGTCATACCCACGTTTACTACAAGGAAGGTGCAGACCAACCGATCGCCTCCGTCCCCGACATTCCCGGAGAAAGGGTCGGTCATGAACAGGTCTGTTACGACCTCACCTGTCTAACGATCAAGCTTCCCCATCGTCTCGGGGAACCCTTAGTTGAAACATAAGTCATCTCTCTGGCTCAGAGACTCGACTTGGGGGGCTCCTGTTCTGGACTGGGCCATGACACTAGGCACGGCACGGCCCAATGCTCGCCAAGCCCACGTCCAAACGACCATGTCCAAACGACCACGAGGACACGTCAGGTGAACGACCGTCCGCCCGAAGAACGTCTCCCCGGCCCCTTAAATACGTGTCGGACAACGAGCGGGTCCTCCCCACACGATCTCCATCCACTCATCGTCAACCCACGCCGCGGACACCTAAGTTGTGTCGGGCAGAGCCATAACGGCATCTCACTCACCACGTCACCCAACTCCCCTATATTGTCTCCTTAGGGATAGGGGCAGTTGGACCAGGGGGCAGACCTTGGTCTAGGTCTTAACGCTTCTTACGCGTCCCCTGGCAGCTCCTCCTTGGGCCTAGCTAATCCAGCCCATTAGGAGCCTTGGCCCAGCGCTGGGGGCTCAATATAAATACCCCTTTCATGGCAAAGGGGCAGGTATTCTAACTCACACTCTGATAACCTCATTCTGTACCTTTTCTGACTTAAGCATTGGAGCACCTTGCAGGTACACCCCCCTCTCATTTCATTCTCTGGCCCATTCACCAAGACCTTGGAAGGCCCTCCTGATCAGGTCAGATCACTTACGAAGTATTCACCTCGGGAGTCCGTACTACGCAACCATCGACTGGGTTCTAGACAGGGTACTCAGAGTCATGGATTCAAAAGACTGTTTGACGCTTACGGAAAATACTTTCCGGTCATCAACTCCATCTGGAGAATCTATTCTGAGCGAGGTTCTCGTATCGATCCTTACGAGGTATCCACCTCGGGAATCCATACTACGCAACCATCATTTCTAGTTGGTCAAAGTTCAATGTTCTAAAAGGTCCTTAGAGTCATGGACCCCTTTGAAACATCGGCGCTTACGAGGTATACACCTCGGGCGACAATATTTGCAAAAGGATCTACTCTAAGTGAGGTTCTCGTACCGACTCTTACGAAGTATACACCTCGGGAGTCTGTACTACTCAACCATCATCCTATCTTATGTTATTTTTTCACTCTAGACTCGGGTGTAGAGTCTTTCCCACATGGTTTGCAATCAAATACCAAGTATCCAACACATTGGAACCAATATACAACAAGTATCAATATAACAATAAAGATATTAAAAAGCAATAAATAATGGAAAAGCCGCATAATTATACAAACAAAGGCACACAGACGTCCTAACTAGGCTTGACTCGCTTACGAATTTGTCGTCCCCAGCAGAGTCGCCATCTGTCGCACCTCGAAAAAATGGGGATACGACCTCAAAGCGAAGCGCGATCGCACGCTCGCAATGATGGACTGAACAGAGTCGCCACCGAACTTTATTTATTCCTAAAAAGGAAAGGGGAAATATCGATAAAACCCCTAAAAGAAAGGATAAGATATGGTCATCGCAACCAACATCAGGGTTCGGGAGTCGATTACGCAAGGGGAAGGTATTAGCACCCCTCACGTCCGTTGTACTCAACGGGAACCATTAGGTTAGTTGTGTGCGTTAATGTTAGTTAAAATATTAGGCTCTTCAAATTATTAGGTGGGAAAGAAAGAATATAAGAGAGAGGAAATGTTTTTGGATTTTTTAACGAAGGACTAAATCTAAGTTTTTTATTAGTGGGCCTGACAAGATTTACAAATCCTGCTCCTACGTATCTCAAAAGAGAAATCAAGGCTTACGTAGTTCTGGGTAGAAAAATGTTTGTTTGTTGGTCGATTTTAGCGAAAGCTATATTGTATTAATCGACGAAAACACCGTTTTACCCAAAACAGATGAGGAGTGGACGCATACCACACATCGAACGGATTTATAAATCTACATTCGGAAAAGCGTCATTATCTCTACTCAACAATCGTGGCCGAAACATTGTTTTGTATCACTTAAGACAAGATACCTTTCGTTTATGAAAAAGGTTTTTGATTAATCGCACGACGGAGAGAAAAGAGTTTGATCAGTTGGATGTATTTTGAGTGATGGCGAGAACTTGGATGAGCGAGATATACATCTCGAATCCTAGCCTCAGGAGTGCATGGTATACACCATGTTCCATTTCCATCTTTATTGAAAGAGGTTAAGATAGGAATTAAGTATTTTGGAATTTGATTGTGAAAGGGTTTGAAGAAACCGCATTGACAATTTTAGACGATGGCGAGAGTTAAGATTGGCGAGGCATACGTCTCGAATCTTAACCTCAGGAGTGCATGGTATACACCATGTTCCATTTCCACCTTTATTGAAAGAGTCTTAAATAAGATTTAAGTATCTTAGATTTGATTGAGAAAAAGGTTTGACGAAACCACATTGACAATTTTAGACGATGGCGAGAGTTAAGATTGGCGAGGCATACGTCTCGAATCTTAACCTCAGGAGTGCATGGTATACACCATGTTCCATTTCCACCTTTATTGAAAAAGTGTTTAAGTAAGAATTAGGTGTTTTGAGTTTTGTTGTGAAAATGACTTGACCTAGATCAAGTATTGATGGACGTTTGAGAAATTTGAATGAGTGTTCGAGAGAACAAAGTGGATAATTTTGGATGATGGCGAGAGCTAGGATTGGCGAGATATACATCTCGAATCCTAGTCTCAGGAGTGCGTGGTATACACCACGTTCCATTTCCACCTTTATTGAAAAGGTCTTAACTGTAGATTAATATTTTTTTGAGTTTTTATCAGAAAGAAGGGCTTGACGTTGAATCAAGCGTTTGATGAGAGTTTGAAAGAAAATGGAATAGAATAGGAGAGAGAAAGGAATTGATTTGTTTATTGAGAAAATACTCGACGTTGGATCGAGTCATATTTTTGTATTTTTTTGAAATTTGTTGATTTTATTCTTGTGTTAGTATCTAACTAAACAGTCAAGTAATAAAGAAATAAAACAGTACCAAATTATTACACATCGGGGGAATGGGGTACATTTTGTCAAATGGGGATTAAAAAATCATGAAATAATTAAATCGGGCCCAAACAACAAATAAGGCAATGCATGAGTGTAAGTGCAAGAGAACCGGCTCATTGTAAGAAAGCCCAAGAGTAAGCTATGTGAGGTTGACGGCGATGCTTAAAAAAGCAATCGACTTACAAGGGTGTGAAAAAGGGCTCGATATTAAATCGAGAAAATATGATTTTTATAAGTTAAAAAAAAAATGGTTTCGAATGCATGATGCAATTAAAAGAAAACAAATCTATATTATTAAACAATAATAAAAAAAGAAATATGAATAATAAAGCATAAATATAAAAGAAAATAATAAAAGAAAGAAAAACTACGCCTAGGAGTATTGAACCCACTACACTAAAGATCTAGAAGCCACTCCCCTCCACCAGACCACTTACTAACTAACTGATAATTTAATGCTAACTTAAATGTATAAACTAAGATAAACTAAAAGAGAATTAAAATGAAAAAACTAAATAATAAAAAACTGTAGAGTACCCTCACTAATCCCAACCCCTTGGCCGTTGGTTTCTTCAAAAAAAATGGGAAATGGAAAAATAATTATTAACTGAACCTAGGAAAATTAAAGGAATCTTTTTTTTAATAATGTTTTTTTTTTAAAAAAACTACTTACTCTATTTAATAATAAATTGAAAAAAAAGAAAATAAAGAAAGAAAAAACAAAAATGGATCCGTCTCCCTCACAAAGCTCGCTCACTCACCTCTCTCAAAGCTCGTTCACCCACCTCTCTCACTCAACCTTACTCTTCTCTCAAGCGTGCTCACTCAAACCCTCAATATCCTTCCGTCGCTCAACCTCGCGTTTCTCTCATCCGCTCTCGAATCGTACAAGAAAACAAAGGCTGAAGCAGAAGAGAGCTCACCTCCGGCGGTGAAGACGGTAATGACGGCTCAAAACTTCACTATTTCGCCTCTCTATCAGGTATGTATCGATTTGGATTTAGGGTTCTTTTAAAAGTTCTCGCCGCTCTCTGTCTATGATTAGGGTTTTTGTTCTCCGTTTTTCAAAATCCGCCTCCACTTCGTTTTCGAAATCGCCGTTTTTTTTCACTGATTTCTCTTTCTCTCCTTTTATGCTCCAGATTAGGGTTTCAGATTTGGTCTCTAGAGCTCAAAGAAGAAAATGCCAAAACACTTTTTTGTGTTCAGTACTGGATTGGCCCTGTTTGATGCTGCGATTCGGAAAGGGTATTCTGAACTTAGCTTTTTAATCGCTTTTGCCTTAATCCCAAATTGGGAAATTTCTGGATTTTAATGCTTTGCTGTTAATCTTTTGTTACTGCAGTGAAAAATTATTGAAGACTCAAGAGTGGTTTGGTTCCGGTTCAACGGTCTGGTGGATGATAGGTTCAATTGTGTACTGAAAAATTATTGAAGATTCAAGAGAGGTTTGACGGACTTGAAGCCAAAGTAACAAAAATCCCGTCTTGTAGTTCACACCATGCCGGCATTTACTTACGGTAACTTCTCAAAAGGCCATCCTAACAAACCTTGAGGGCATTGCATAAAGTGTCGCCTATGAATGCTGGCTTGTCCACCGGTAAAGTCTGCTGTTGCTTGCCACAAGGTATGCTTCATTGTTGGAGTGGTTTAGCATTTTGCTGCTGTTGGTTTATTACTTTATGCCGGCTGTTGTACTGCTGTTATGTTAATTATTGTTTGTCGCAGGTTTGTATTATAACAGGTCAAGTTGGACTCGGTTAGGCTGGCATGCTAGCATAATTGGCAACATGTGTTTCAAATGGAGAATGAGATGATGCTAGCAGTATTAATACCAGTTGAGTTGGTCAAAACCGAATTCCATGTGGTTTAATGGAAATCATGTTGTGGTTGGAACTCCTTTGGAATTGGGATTTCTTGAAATTCGACTACCTTGCTACTAATTTGTTCTTTTTACTGTAATGAAAATTTGAACATCGGTTTCGGTTTTGTACTCGGTTTTGGGTAGCTTGTGTATCCAGCATGTTTCTAAATTGACTGTTATGGTTTGGTGTGTTTCTTGCAGGTAACGTTTATGTTTGCTGTAATGACAATGCCGACATTCACTTACGGCAATTTGGTGATTCCAATTGGCTTAATTGACTTGAAATCCAGGAGAAGGAGTGAAGCTATTGTACAAGGATCGCAGGTATGACAGAAGAGTCGAAAAGCTTGTCGTCGAATACTTGATCAAACCTGTCTAAGGCATGCAATTCATGATATAATTCAGCAGTATATTGAACAAAAGTCATTAATTGTTGCATCACCGTCTCTGCCTCCTCTTTTAATTGCCTTTGTGGTGAAAGCTCTGAACCTAACTTCTCGAAATAGCGTTCCAGGTTGTGCCACTGAGGATCTTTGCATCTATTTCCAAAACGCACAACTTCGCCAGAAGATATTTTCAATTCTTCTCTCTTGTCTGCAGCAGCAATTCTCAGGAGTTCATTCATATCTCTAGACACTAAATTTTGCACTCCATCAGATGGCAGAACGGCCTCTTTTAAATGTTTAATGCCCTCTTTTGAAAGAGATTGCATTAGATTGGCACCCTTAACTATTGTGTTTGCAACTTCAAAGGCCAAAATTGAAATTTTATTCCCTTTTGTTATAACTCCCGATGTAAAACCACTACTGAGATTCAAATTTGTCATACTACTACCTAGTGGATGTTATGGGTTTGTGAATGCTGGAAAAAATGTTATCAAATGTATGTATGTATTGTTTTGATTTGAAATGCATTATGGATACAAAATGGATTTTGGATTTTGGATTTTGATTATAAAAATGGATGTGGATTTTTAGGAATAATCCAATATTAGTTTGAATATCAATTTAATTACTAATAACAAATCAGCAAAAAAAACCAAATTAAAAACAAATTAATCTATAATTCATTTAAAATTACTTGGATATCAACTCTAACATTCATTTGGAAATAAAAATCGATTAGAGTTTTAATCATTAGTAAAAATAAACAAATAAGATTAAATTGACAATTGGAATTAAACTTAATTTGAAATTAAAATCAAATTAAAAAAGAGTCAAGATATTAAAATCCATTTTATAATCAAAAGCACCATGATCAAAAAAACCTAGACAATGACCAATGTGTAACAAAAATATGGATTTGGGAATGAATGTATGCAAATGAACTTTAGGCCAAGTGCCAAATAAAAATGAGAAAAAAAAATGAAAAAAATTCAGGGTCAAAATCGGGGTATGACAAGATGTTTTTGACATTTTCCCTTGATCTTACATCCATCTTTTTCAACGGTTTATTGAACTGCCTTCCCAACATTGCTACTTCATTGACCAGGTCTTCATCATCCTCCTGACTCTTATCCTCTTCTGTGTTTGACATAAAGGCCATGCTCTTTGTTTTCCTTTCAACACCATCATTTAATCCCAACTCAAAGGTTTGGAGGGAACCAATTAGCTCATCTACCCTCATGTTGGAAATGTCTTGAGATTCTTCTATGGCAGTCACCTTCATTGCAAATCTCTTAGGAAGTGACCTGAGTATTTTCCTTACCAGTTTTTCATCTGTCATCTTCTCTCCCAGGGCTCCTGAAGCATTAACAATTTCAAGGATACTCATGTGAAATTCATGAATGTCTTCATCTTCTTTCATCCTTAAGTTTTCAAACTTGGAGGTGAGCAGCTGAAGTCTAGACATCTTTACCCTAGAGGTTCCTTCATGAGTGGTCTTGAGAATGTTCCAAGCATCTTTGGCCACTTCACAGTTATTTACCAGCCTAAAAATATTCTTGTCTACCCCATTGAATATTACATTCAAGGCTTTAGAGTTTCCAAGAGCAAGATCATCCTCCTCCTTGGACCATTGTTCTTCAGGCTTCTTCTCAGTGGTGGCTTCTCCTTCTTTAGTAATGACAGGATGCACCCATCCTGTTAGCACAGCTTTCCAAGCCTTGTTATCAAGGGATTTCAGAAACGCTCCCATTCGAGGTTTCCAATAGTCATAGTTAGAACCATCTAAAATTGGTGGCCTATGAACAGATCCTCCATCTCTCTCCATTGTACCAGAAAGTATTGCCCCTAGATCTCACCCAGAACCAGAGCAGGATGCTTGCTCTGATACCAATTGAAATTCTGGTATCAGATATAAGATGTCGAAGGTAATGTTACGGCACTAATATCTGTTAACACACAATGGACAAACAAAAACAGAATGGTAAAGCGAATAACACAAGCAATTGTTAACCCAGTTCGGTGCAACTCACCTACCTCTGGGGGCTACCAAGCCAGGAAGGAAATTCACTAAAATAGAATTAGTTCAAAGACTATCCGTACACTTTAGCAAGTTACAGTCTTTCTCACCTAATCTCTACCCGTGCAATTTCTACCTAAGCACTCTTAGATATGAGAACCCACTCACTTCCCTTACAATCACACACCAGTGATTTTAAACAACAATCCCTTGTGAAAAGAAAATACTTTTCAATTACACACTCTTGATTTTACTTCACAGTTTCAATCAAGAAGACACACTCTTGATCTTGCTTCACAACTTTGATCAAGAAGACACACACTCTTGCTTAACAGCTTTAGAGTGACAAATTACAACCACAAATCAGTCCAATTCAATCATCAATGGATGACTTGAATGACCTACAAGTCTTACGACTAAACAGACACAAACCTTAGCTCTCTCTCTGTATTTTGCTCAGTCTTGGTTGTGTGTTCAAACAGGTTTTCTAAGTCCCTTTTTATAGAAGCATTCAGCTGGGCTTGGACATCTTGAAAACCCTAAATCCATTTTCCAATCAAATCTTTTTATAACAGCTGTATAGATCTCCTTGGAAAATAAGTAAATCTGGTTGTAATCCATGATTGAATGCGCCAGCTAGCCATATCTTCAATCATCCAAAGATTACCATTAATTGTGCAATCACAAAACACCAGACATTCATACTGAATGTTCTGTGTACAGGATGTCATGACATCGGGTCTGACATCCTGGAAAAATCCTGCATAATCCAATAATTCCTTTTATAACTTCCAGCAGGTACAACCATATCAGATGCCATGACATTGTGTATGTCATCTAAAACAATCCTGCATGAACATATCTTTCATCTAAGCTCCAGCAGGTACATCCAATATCAGAAGTATTGTCATTGTATGTGGCATTCTAAAACAATCCTGCATGCACATGTTCTTGAACTCCAGCAGGTACATAGGATATCTTATGTTAAGACATCACACATGACATCTTGTGAACACTCTTTGTTTTACCAAAATTGCTGCCAGCACTTAGAATCAACAGGGAGAGATCTCCAAGCACTATGTGATTGTATCATACTTGTATATTATCATTTTACTAACCAAAATACCAAAAATATGTCTTTGCATTTGCCTAACTCTTTTGTAGGGAAGGCATGACCCCATTGATTTATCAAGTTCATATCTAGGGTTTGAGACCCTCATGACAAAGAGCACAACCATGAATTGATCCAAGAATGGTTATGAGCATCATA
The DNA here is from genome assembly GCF_024323335.1 of Lathyrus oleraceus. NCBI lineage: Eukaryota > Viridiplantae > Streptophyta > Magnoliopsida > Fabales > Fabaceae > Lathyrus > Lathyrus oleraceus. Next base: position 503,573,594 of record NC_066583.1, on the reverse strand, counting down.
TACAAGTTCCATTGATTCCTACATGTTATGTTTATCAAGTATTCTTCAAGAGTTTGGAAGTGATTTGCCTTGGAAACCCTAGTTTGATTGGGTATCTTAAGTAACTTCTCCAATAAGCTATCTCACCAATTGATCAAATTTATCAAGGGACACTTCAAAGTTCATCATCTTATGCATATATGATCTACCATGAGCCTAGAAAGTTAAGAGGATTGAAGGTTAGCAAGTTGGTTGATGGTGGTTGGCCAAATGAATTCATCTGATCAAAATTGGGTCTCCCTAGACCCTATCTCCTACAATTTTCACCATAAAAAAATTATTCCAAGATAAACTTTACTCTAAATGACATTACAAACAACTTTCATGTTGAGACCTAAATCTAGTTTTTCTTGTAAAGTCATTTTCTATGTTGAAACATTATAGGTCATTTTGTCTAAACCCTAATTTGAAAGTCAACTTCCCAAGGTCATAACTTGCTCATTTTTTATGAGATGAACGATTTCCAAGTTGCACAATCAAATTCAAGATGTCTACTTCAACTTTTATGTTTTTAGTGAGATCAAATTCTACTTTTATGAGCATGTGATATGAGGATACATTATAGGTCATTTTTGACCTATACCATTGAACAAGTGATTTTTCTAAACTTCAAAAATGCATAACTCTATCATTGTAAATCCAAATGACATGAAATTTGTGACCATTTTGAATGTATTTGAAATCTACAACTTTGATGAAGACACTTTTCTCATTTGAATCTCACATAAAAAGTTAAGCAAGGTGGAATATTGAAGTATATGGCTTGACACTTAGAAAAAATTTCAACATGTTGAAATTTCCAAACTTCCACCTCAAAATTCTCCATGTTCCAAGCTCCAAATGAAAAAGTGTTGAACATCAAACTTGTTCCCCTTGATCCAAGCTTTCCAAAGAACCTAAGTTCATGCATTTTGGATGAAGATTGCTAGGTCTGCGCATGGCTTTAACAAGGTTGCATCATTGGAAAGAATCAAATGTACAATATTCATTTCAACTTGCCTTGCCATTCAAGCTTCATTCAGACTTCAAGTTGAATTATTTTGGACCTTAATGCGTTACATCATGGGCTTGTACATGCCCATGCACTCGTGCCATTCACATTGCCAATTTTGGACAGATTTTGAAGTGTGCAAATATCATTCCCTTTGGCTACAAATAGAAGGCTTATGAGCTCATTTGAATCACACCTTACGTGCCAACTTTTCCCCCCAATTCAAACCCTCTCATTCTAAAGGAAAACCTGGGAAATTTCAATTTGAAATTTGAGTTTGAATCTCAATTGTTGGAGATTCAAGAACTCCAGGATCCACAGCCTTGCAACCTCTCCAATTACTTCCTGCTAGCTTCTCAAGTGTGATCAGATCGTGTTTGAAGTAAGCAACATCAAGTTCTGCATAACATTGAAGGTAATTTTCAGAAAACTTCATCTCTTCGATTCCTACTCAATTCTACTCAATTCTCTTGGATCTTTGGTTGTCTGAAGTCCTACCAATGTAGGTAAGAAGATTGAGTTGCTTAGAGGTTAAATCGAAGCAACTCAGTTGACACACCTCAAAATTCAACTCCTCGTATCTTTCTATATATGTGGAGTTAGTTAAAATTGAGGTCAGATTCGTGCTCTACGCCATGTTTTCTTTCAGATTATGTCCTCCTTTTTTATTTTGGTGATGGTTGAGGGTGGACCAGTCCGGTGAGGTCCATCGGAGAAGAAGACCGGAGTTATAGCTCCGGCGGTGCGTTGGCACGTCTCTCAGCCATAAGATCCAGCTGAAATGTTTGAATCTCACGCGTTGCTTGTAATTACCATTTGTGTTACACATTGACTTGTGACTATGGTGGAAAGTGCGCTGATGGCCACTTGATATGCCACCTCAATTAATGAGGCAGATCAAGTGGTCCACGTTTTTTGCTATTTTCTGATTTTTATTTTTATTAGCTTATTTTCATTAATTCATATTAATTTTAATATTGATCCAAAAAATATGAGAGTTTCACCAAAAAATTTCAAAAAATTTCCTCTTTCATATTTTGAATAAAAATTAATTTTTGGATCATTATTAATATTTTTCATGATTTAATTGATTTTGTGTTTGTTTTTAATTGTTTAAAAATACTTTTAATTCTTTAAAAATTCTGAAATTTTTTCTCCAAGGTCCTTTGACCTTGTTTGACCTATGATAAATCTCATGGCCATTTCTTTGGTGTTTTGATGAGGTTTTAGGAATTTGACATACCATATTTAATTTAAATGTATTATTTTAGTCTTTTTAATTTGAATAAATGCCAATTAATTGTGTTGACCAATTGTGATGACTTGTTTGAGTTTGACTCTTGTTGTTGGGTCTTGGTCAAGGTTGATTTGACTTTGTCAAGTTATTATCATTGGATTTAGGGGATTGATGGGATGTACATTCCATCTCCCAAAATGAATGGATGATATTAATTTGGTAAAAGTCCTCCTTTGACCAATTTGAGTTTTGATCCATTCCCCTCCCTCTTCATCTCATTCCCATTCTTTATGCATTCATCTCATTTGGCCTATGATATCTCAAAGTCCCAAGGCTAGTTGATTGAAAAATCAACATAAGTATGGATGAGATTAGGCCACCTCTTTTGCATATTCTTTTTGTGTGTGGTATGATTCATGAGCATAGTCCATTATACTATGTCTCTAACATGCATTAACACCAAAATTCTATTGCCCGACCTCAAATAGTTGTGACTTCTACATAAGTCCAATTACGATTGCTTAACATAGCGCTAAATTTGTGACTCAAAAGGCATAACATTCTAGTTAGTGAGATTGTAAGTCTCCCCTCTTTCATGGTATTTTATGGAAACTTGGCCTTTTTTCCTTTCTTTGGAAGATGTCTTGGTTCAAGGATCCATGCTTGTGATAAGTGGACTGAGTGTTCTCCAAAGAATGATTAAAAAACCAAAAAAAGCAAAAGCAAAATAATACTAACTTCTAACTCATTAACAACTAACTTTTAATTTCAAGTCATTTACTTTAATGTCATTTAATTTTAGTCTTTATTCATTTGTCATTATTCATACCATTCTAATTGTTTATGTTAATGCAATTTTCACTTTGTCCACTTGGACCATATTGTGTGATATATTCCTTTTGGTGTATACTTTGTTTGTTTGTGTGGTCTTGACCATTAATATACATAATAACAACAAAAATCCTAAAAACTTTTGTATGGACTGTTGACTTGATCTTGGACAAATAGACTTAGAACTTAGGCAACATTCCTATGCTAAAGGACTTGGCTAATGCCAACTTTCTATGAAACCAAGTGCTTGCACTCTGAAACTTCATTTGATGCATCTTTGAAGATCCCTTTGAGTTCATCTGCAACATGATCATTGTGAAGCTGTTATTTTGAACTTGTGACTTGTGAATTCATCTGTTACATGGGATATCTTGAAGAAGATCATGGAGTGGCTAAGCTTGGATGTGGCTATCTTTATTTGATGCCTTGCTCTTCAAGATTGATATAATTGTGCATTTGTGTGTTGCTTGATTCTAAATATCCAAGGGAATTTGGGTTTCTATTGACATTCTTGTCTATTGGATTGCTACCCATTGGTCATATCTTTTCAACCCTTAACTCTTAATTTTGTGCATATGATTAGTCTCTTCATCTCCTCCCCATTTCTTTAATTTCAAAATATCCCCCTCCTTTTAAAAATCTTCTTTGATTGAACTAGTTTTGTTCTAAACTTTGACCACTTTGCAAAAAGATAGGAACTTTGGCCTTATGCCATTGAATTTTCAAACTTCCTTTTCTTAATCAAACTTGTAAATAGACTTAATTATACTTGACTTAAACTTTCAAAAAGCCAAAAAAGAACTAACTCATTCAAACCATTTTTGGGCCTCTGTGCCTTTCAAACTTAATTTTTGTTAAAACCAACGCATCCACTTTGAAATTTGTATCACGAACTACGAGGTTTTAATCCCTCATTTTTATGTTGGTACGTAGGCACAAGTCCGAAGGTCTTGTCAAACACAAAAATATAATTAATGAATTCTTTTCTCATCCCCCCATTCTATTTGTTTGTAAACATCATTTTGTACCAGATACATATGCACACAAAAAGGGCTCCCTAGGAGTACCTATGACACTTTGGGTGCTAACACCTTCCCTTTGTGTAACCAACCCCTTACCTGTACTCTCTGACCTTTTATTAGTTTTGATTTGAAAACTTCTTACTTTTGGGGTTTGTTCGTACTTTTTCCCTTGGAAACAATAAAAGCGCGGTGGCGACTCTTGTTATTTGATGTCTAGCTTATCCATAGCTTGATGATCATGAATTTATCGCTACACCTTCTCCTATGCCTAAGGGAGAAGTGAACATTGTTGGGCATTTCTATCATCATCAATAAAATTAAATTTTATTCATCCACATCTATGATGTTTTATTTTTACTTTTTTCTTTTCTGAAAATGGTAATCACAAAAAACATAAATAAATAATAATCTTCCATCTGCATAATATTTGGTCACAATTCACTTCTCTAAAATCAAAATATCAAATTATTATGCAGGTTGGTTCCTAAACCCATTGAATACAATGATCTTACTCCCTCTCCAAACTTTGATTTCCCTCTGTTTGAAGCTGAAGAAGAGACTGACGGTGAAGAAGTATTTAATGAATTATCTCATTTACTTGAGCACGAGGAAAAAACCATTCATCCATTTGAAGAGCAGATTGAATTAGTCAACTTGGGTTCCGAGGATGATGTGAAGGAAGTCAAGATTGGGTCTCAACTGTGTCCAGAAGCTAAAAAGGGGTTGATTGATCTTCTTCGAGAATATTGAGATGTGTTTCCTTGGTCCTATTGAGACATGCATGGGTTGGATTCTGAGATTGTGGAGTATAGATTTCTGTTGAAGCCAGAATGTCCGTCGATCGAGCATAAATTAAGGAGAACTCATCCTGATATGGCAGTTAAGATCAAAGAGGAAGTGCAGAAGCAAATTGATGCTGGTTTCCTTGTTACCTCCGAGTATCCGCAGTGGGTGGACAATATTGTGTTTGTTCCTAAGAAAGATGGAAAAGTCTGCATGAGTGTTGATTATAAAGATTTGAGCAAAGCTAGTCCGAAAGATGATTTTCCTCTACCACACCTTGATATGTTGGTAGACAATACGGCTAAATTCAAAGTCTTTTCGTTTATGGACGGATTTTCCAGTTATAATCAAATCAAGATGGCACCTGAAGATATGGAGAAGACCATATTCATTACACCCTTGGGAACATTCTGTTATAGAGTGATGCCTTTTGGTTTAAAGAATGCTGGTGAAACATATCAGAGAGTTATGACTACTCTTTTCCATGATATGATGCATAAAGAGATTGAAGTCTATGTTGATGATATGATTGCCAAATAAAGTGATGAAGAAGAACATGTTGAGCATTTATTGAAGTTATTCTAACGTTTGAGAAAGTACAAACTCCACTTGAATCCCAATAAGTGTACGTTTGGTGTTTGTTCTGGTAAGTTGTTGGGCTTTATTGTCAGTGAGAAGGGTATTGAAGTCGATCCTACCAAGGTCAAAGCAATTCAAGAAATGCCTGCACCCAAAACTAAGAAGCAGGTCAGAGGTTTTCTCGGTCGCTTGAATTATATCTCAAGATTCATATCAGATATGACTGCCACATGTGTGCCTATTTTCAAGCTTCTTCGAAAAGATTAGTCTTGTGATTGGACCAAAGATTTCCAGAAAGCTTTTGACAGTATCAAAGAGTATTTGCTCGAGCCTCTGATTCTGTCTCCACCTGTTGAAGGAAGACCGTTGATCATGTATTTTACTGTTCTTGAAGAGAGTATATGTTGTGTTCTTGGTCAGCAAAATGAATATGGAAAGAAAGAGTATGCAATTTACTACCTTAGTAAGAAATTCACCGACTGTGAGACTCGGTATTCTATGCTTGAAAAAACATGTTGTGCATTGGCTTGGGTTGCTAAGAGTCTGCGCCGGTATATGTTAAATCATACTACTTGGTTGATATCCAAAGTGGATCCAATCAAGTACATTTTTGAGAAGCCTACTTTAACTGGGAGGATTGTTCGTTGGTAGATGTTGTTATCCGAGTATGACCGGTCTCAAAAAGCAATTAAGGGTAGTGTATTGGCTGACCATTTGGCTCACCAACCTATTGAAGATTACCAGTCAGTGCAGTATGATTTTCCTGACAAAGAGATTTTGTACCTGAAGATGAAAGATTGTGATGAACCATTGCTTGAAGAAGGTCCAGAACCTAGTTCCCGTTGGGGAATGGTATTTGATGGAGCTGTTAATTCATATGGTAATGGCCTTGAGGCAGTGATTATTACTCCTCAAGGCACTCACTTTCTGTTTACAACCAAATTGACTTTCAAGTTTACAAATAATATGGCTGAATATAAAGCTTGCATTATGGGGCTTGAAGAGGCCATTAATCAAAGAATCAAATATTTGGACGTCTATGGAGATTCAACTTTGGTTATGAATCATATCAAAGGTGAATGAGAGACGAATCAACCCGGTTTGATACCGTATAGAGATTATGCAAGGAGGATTTCAACTTTCTTTACAAAGGTTGAGTTTCATCATATCCTTGTAGATGAAAACCGGATGGCAGATGCTCTTGCAACGTTGGCTTCCATGATTGTGGTGAAATTTTGGAATGGAGTTCCCAATTTGACTGTAATGTGCCTTAATAGGCTAGCTCATTTATTTATTGTTGAAGAAGTTAAAGATGAAAAGTCGTGGTATTATGATATCAAATGTTTCCTCCAAAGTCAGATTTACCCGTCTGGGGCATTTTTGAAAGATAAGAAGACTTTGAGAAGATTAGCTGGAAACTTCTACCTGAATGGTGATGTGCTTTATAAGAGAAATTTCGATATGGTTTTGCTCAGATGCGTGGATATACACGAAGAAGACTTATTGATGACTGAAGTCCATGAATGTTCCTTTGGTACTCATTCCAATGGACATGTTATGGCTAAGAAGATGTTGAGAGCAGGTTACTATTGGCAGACAATGGAATCTTACTGTTGCAAGTTTGTGAAGTAATGCCATAAGTGTCAAATTTATGCAGATAAAATTCATGTTCCTCCGACACTGTTGAATGTCATTTCCTCTCCAAGGCCCTTCTCCATGTGGGGAATTAATATGATTGGTATGATTGAGCCTAAAGCTTCGAACGGACATCGTTTCATTCTGGTGGCTATTAACTACTTCACAAAGTGGGTTGAAGCGACATCATATGCAAATGTAACCAAGCAAGTTGTTGTGAGGTTTATCAAGAATTAGATTATATGCCGTTATGGTGTGTTCCAAGTAAGATCATTACGAATAATGGATCGAACTTGAATAACAATATGGTGGAAGCTCTTTGCAAAGACTTTAAGATTGCACACCATAATTCTTCTCCATACACACCCAAGATGAATGGGGTTGTTGAAGCTGCAAATAAGAACATTAAGAAGATCATTCAAAAGATGGTTGTGACATATAAAGATTGGCATGAGATGCTCCCATTTGCTTTGCATGGGTACCGTATATCCATCCTCACTTCAACAGGGGCAACCCCTTTCTATCTTATTTATGGTATGGAAGTTGTGCTCTCAGTAGAGATTGAGATCCCATCATTGCGTGTCTTGATGGAAGCCAAGTTGACAAAAGCTGAATGGTGCCAGACCAGATATGACCAGCTGAACTTAATTGAAGAGAAGAGATTGACTGCCATGTGTCATGGTTAGTTATATCAACAAAGAATGAAGAAAGCTTTTGATAAGAAGGTCATGCCTTGTGTGTCCAGAAAAGGTGACCTTGTGCTCAAGAAGATTCTATCTTTTAAACCTGATGCTATGGGCAAATGGACTCCTAATTATGAAGGTTCATATGTTATGAAGAGAGCCTTTTCATACAGTGCTTTGATTCTTACAAATATGGAGGGTGAAAAGTCCACTCGTCGTATGAATGTCGATGCAATCAAGAAATACTTCGCCTAAAAATAAAAGAACAACTCGCTAAGTTGAAAACCCGAAAGGGAGGCTTAGGCAAAAATGAGCGTCTCGGTGGATTGAAAACCCGAAAGGGCGATCCCGGAAAAACTTAGAGACATAAAACAAAAAATTTATCCCGATAGGTTGAGTACCTCACCCTGGGGCAATCTAGGCAAAAATTAGGGATTATGGCAAGTAACTACATTCGGTTGGTCCTGATCCTGGTTGGCAGTTTTGAGCAAGTCATTTGGTTCTGATTCATTATTCTCAACCAAAGCCAAAAGCACATCGGATATTGAAGTTGATAGGAGGAGTAGTGATCATTGTATTCAATATAGCCCTTATCCATGTAAATTACCATTTTCAACTTTTGTAAAGATCTATGGAGTCTTGTCAGTTACATACTACTATCCTATTAAATAAAGTTGAGCTTTTTATCCAATTATTTCTACTCTTATTTATTTTTAGTTAAATAAAATTGAATTTTTATGATGATAATTTTGAAATAAATCAATAAATAAAGATCATTTTTTCTTAAGAATATAAAAGCAATTACTTTAAGAATAATCAATTTCAGCAAGGAATATCAACAATAGTCTAAGAACAGGTAAGTCTTGAAATGCAAAGCCTTGTTGGTCTTCCCCAAGCAGTTGGTTTGGCAATTTTTCCCAAACAGTTCGTCATTTATCCTCAGTAGAGTTGAGCTAACGATCAGTCCCTTTTGCAAAACCATTTCCCCTAGCTGAGTAGTAGGGTCTCACCCTCAGCAAATGGCTCTGACCCTGTATAGAGTTTTATCTCCTTTATTCCCCGATAGAGTTCATCTTCAGATATCGAAGATCTCTTGTTCCCGACAGTATTTGGTTTTGAGCAACATTTGATCCCCTGCGAGGTTGTCTCCCGTTTGATATGGTGTTGACCTAAAATTCTTTGCAGAGTTGAATCCTCAGCAGATCTTCTCTCTCTCTCCCCAGCCAAGATTGAGTTATTCAGAGTTAGATGATTTATGTTCATCCCCATCATTTTGCTCCAGTTGGTGTTTCCATCTTGTTGAGATTAGCCGAGTGTTGCAGCGATGATTCAAATTTGTGATATTTGTATACTTTGGGATTGTTTTGTCAGCATAATTATAATCATATGCATACATATTCATGCATAAAGCATAACATCAAATATGTTCATTATGCATTTTATTGCATTTGATTCTTTATTTCTGATCCCCTGATACGGTGATATTATTCCCCCATACAAGATTGGTGTGTCTGTCCTCCTTCAATTGTAGAGTGTCAGCCCCTTAAGCAGAAAGAGTTCAACCTTTCTTATTTCCCCACTGAGTTATTTCCTCGTGGATGATTATTTCTTCAGTTTCCTCCCCAGTTAACTATCTGGATGGAACCACTCCCCTTGAGTTATATCCTCATTGGGTTGAGTCATTGTTTGACCGTTTCTTTCTAGTTACCACCTAGATGGATATTTTGGTCTCTTGAGAATATGATACCCATTAATTGGTAATATTATTATCAATTTTTTAGTATATTACTTTTGCCTAATACCTGGTAAAATGTAATCTACTTCCTTTGCTTTCCTCAACGGATTTGTTTTCATGTTTCCCCAGACAGTCTATCCTTGATATGTTCATCCTAATCGATGACGGATATTCTCCCTTTGTGGTTTTCTACCCAATAAAAAGGTGGTTGTAATCCCCATTTCATTCCCCAGAAAGTTAATCCTTGATATGTTCATCTTAACCGATGACAAATTTTCTCCTCTTTGCGGTCTTCTGCCCAGTAACATGTAGTTGTAAATCCTACTTTCTCCTACTGAGTCTATCCTTGATATGTTCATCCTAACCGGTGACGAATATTCTCTCTTAGGTATTCTATCCATTAACTGATAGATATAATTCCTATTTTTCCCCGACAGTCTATCCTTGATATGTTCATTGTAACTAGTGACATATATTCTCTCTTTGGTCTTCTGCCCAGTAACAGGTAGTTGTAAATCCTATTTTTCCCAGCAGGCTATTCTTACCCAGTAACCGGTAACGAATACACCTCCTTTTTCTCAGCGAGTCATCCTTGATATGTTTACCCTAATCGGTAATGGATGATCCTCTGTCAAAATATATTATCTGCCTACCCCTTAACCGGTAATAAATAATATACTTCTGATACTCCTGCGTTGAAGTTTATCCTTCCCCAGTTGGGTTTGAGTGCATATTTCCTCAGTGAAGTCGCCAATCCCCTTTCTGGTTCAAGTATTTCAATTTTGTTCTTATTTACCCATTTCCCCTGCAGATTTCCCTTATCCCCAACCGAGTCCTTCCTTTGATTTATTTTCATGGAAGTCTCCCTCGTGTCCTTAGTTGTTTTTAAGTCGTAGCCTGGCCTACGCACAACTGTTTATCCCCAGAGTCTTTGTCCCCCCAGTGAGTGTTCCCTATGGAATGCATTATGCTCCTGTGGACTTTCAGTCTCTCCAGATTCTTTTCCTTTATGGCAATATTTTCCCCAAAAAAATTATTTTAAACATTTCATATCATATGCATCATGAGGTCTCTTAGGGACCAAAATTTGTTTCTATTATTATTATTTAAGTCCATTCTACTGGGTTGAGACGAATATTTTAACCTTCACATCCTCAGTTAGAATGTCCTTAAATAGGGGCAGCTGTAAGACCCCAATTTTGACCCTAAGATCCCTCATGTTATCTCATCATATACATTGGCTTTGGGATCACACCTTGGCATCCACCTTACCCCTCATTCATTGGGTTTGCATTAGGAGAGATCACCAAGCACATTGATTGTATCATACTTTGTTTTTCATTATTTACTAACCAAAATGCCAAAAATATGTCAATATATAGTTTGTTGCTTTTGTAGGTAGTGTGTGTGTTCACCCATGCTCCATCAAACTCATATCTAGGTTTTAAGACCCTCAATGCAAGGAGACTAATCAAGCGATGACTTAAATTGGTTATAGACATCATATATGGATCCCCATGATCTTCTCATATCATTTTGATCAATAATTCATCAAGAGTTTGAAGCTCGTTTGCCTTGGAAGCCCTAATTCATCTAGGTATCTTGTGTGACTTCCTCAGCAAGTTTCTCCATTATTTAATCAAATATTTACAGGTATACTTCATATTACATCATATTATACATATATGATCCTCCATGAGTCCCAAATATCAAGAGAATATCAAGTTTGCAAGATGGTTCATGGTGGTTGACCAGAGAAAGCCAACTAGTCAAAAATGGGGTTCCCTAGACCCTATCTCCTACAATCTTTATCATATGAAAATAATTCCAACATAAACGTTACTCCTTATGACATTAAAAACAACTTTCATGTTGAAGTCAAGATCTAGTTTTGCTTGGAAAGTCATTTTTTATGGTGAAAGATTATAGGTCATTTTGTCTGAACCCTAGTTAGGAGGTCAACTTCCAAAGACCATAACTTGCTCAATTTTTATAAGATGAGGGCCATTAAAGTTTCATGATCAAATTAAATATGTCCTTTCCAACTTTTATGTTTGGAATAAGTTCAAATTCAACTTGAAAATTCATGTGAAAAGAGGAAACATTATAGGTCATTTTGGGTCATTACCATTGAACAAGTGATTTTCCTCAACTTCTAAAATGCATAAATCCTTCATGCCAAATCCAAATGAGGTCAAATTTATGACCAAATTGAATAGGTTTTAAAGATTTACAACTTTTATGAAGGAATGTTCATTTGAATTCCATAGAAAAAGTTATTCAAGGCGGAAGAAGTGAACATTTGACTTGGTACTTAGAAAATTTTCAAATATGTTTGATTTTCCAAACTTCCACCTCAAAATTAATCATGATCTAAGCTTCAAATGGAAAAGTGTTCAACATGAAAGTTATTCCCCTTGATCTCACCTTTCCAAAAAGTTCAAGATTATCTCATTTGGCCAAGAAATTAAGGACTTGCGCATGGGATCTTTTCAAAGGTCCATTTGGATGAATTTCACCTTCACTTTCCAATTTCAAATGCATGGCCACATGACATGATTTCAGCATTGAACTCAAGTAATTTTGGACCTGAATACATCACTTGATGGGCCTATCACACGCCCATGCAAGCATGCAAAGCAAATTGCTAAATTTAGCAAATTTTGGAAGTGTGTGGAAATGAATTGCATTGGCTATAAATACAACCCTCATGGCTCAGAATTGAGGAGTTGATGCCCAAGCTTTGAACTTGCAATTCAAACCCTCACCATTAAAGGATAATATTGAAGGTTTTCATTTGAAAATCAAGCTTCAAATCTCATTCTATTTTGAGATTGAAACTCCAAGAGTCCAAGCTTTTCTTTGGTCTAATTCACCTCCTACAAGCTTCTAAAGCCAAGCCAAGGACAGTTGGAAGCAAGATCAAGCAAGGTTGAAGCTCATTCGAAGGTGATTTTTCAGAATTTTCATCTCTTCAATTCTTCACTATTCTTTGTGATTTTTGGTTGGCTGAAGTCCTACCAATGTAGGCAACAATATTGAGTTGCTTTAAGGTCAAATCGGAGCAACTCAGTTCATGATCCTCAAAATTCAAATCCCTGTATCTCTTGATATACTTGGAATTGGAGAAAATTGAGGCCAGATTCGAGCTCCTGAGCATTTTTTCTTTAAATCCATGTCCTTATTTTTCATTTCCATGGTGGTTGGTGGTGGACTAGTCCGATGAGGTCCACCAGAGAAGACAACCTCAGCTAGGGCTCCAGTGATGTGGTGTCATGTCTCCTGGTCGTTTGATATGTTTGAAATGTTTTAATCTTAGCCATATATTTTGATTACTAACCATGTGACGCGTTGACTAAAGATTATGGTGGATAGCGCGCGTATGGCCATCAGATCTGCCACTTCAATTAATGAGGGAGATCTGATGGCCCTTGTTTTTCCTATTTTTATTTTAATTTCTGATTTTATATTTAATCCTTTTATTTTGCTTAATTCATATTAATTTCATTTTTAATCCAAAAAATATGGGATTTTCACCAAAAATATTTAAATATTTTTCTCTTCCATATTCTGAATTAATTTTTTTTTTGGATTAAATTTGATATTTTTCATGAATTAAATGTTTATGTGCATTTTTTTAATTGTTTAAAAATATTTCTGACTTTTCAAAAATCATGAAGTTTTTTTGTCTAAGGTCCTTTGACCTTGTTTGACCTAGGATAAATCACTTGGCCATTTATTTGGTGTTTTGAAGAGGTTTTAGGTTTTGACCAAATTAAATTGTATTTTAATGCATTTTTAATTTGATTTTTAATTGATTAAATATGTAAAAATTATGTTGAGCTATTTTTATGGTCTTGTGATGTTTGACTATTTGTTTGGGCCTTGGTCAAGGTTGATTTGACTTTTGTTGGATTAAAATCATTGGATTTAGGGGATTGATGAAATATATATTTCACCTCCCAAAATGAATGAATGATCTTAATTTGATAAAATTCCTTCCATGACCAATTTGTGTTTCTCTCACTCCCCTCCTTCTTCATCTTCATCCCTATTATTTCCCATTCCTTTCATTGACCAATGAAATCTCTAATGTCTTAAGGCTAATTGGGTCATCAATGACCTTGTGTCAGATGAACCAATACAAGTATAGACGAGATAGGTCCATCCCTCTTGATCTTTTCTTTTAGTGTGTGGTATGTTTTAGGAGTTTGGTTCATTATACCAAATCTCTAACATGCATTAACACCCAAATTTTTATTGTCCGACCTCAGATTGTTGTGACTTCTACATAAGTCCAATTACGATTGCTTAACATAGAGCTAAATTTGACTCTAAAGGCATAGCATTTTAGTAAGTGAGATTGTAAGTCTCCCATCCTTCATGGTATTGTGTGGAAACTTGACCTTTTTTCCTTCCTATGGAAGATGTCTTGGTTTAAGGATCCATGCTTGTGAATAGATGGTTGAGTGTTCTCCAAAGAATGACTTAATCCATAAAAAACAAGAAAAAACACCACTAACACTTGGCTAACATTTCGCTAACTCTTATTAATATTGCTTTACTTTTAAGTAATTTACTTTATGCAATTTAATTTTCAGTCATTTATCATTCATTGCCATTAACATTTCATTTAACTTGTTTATGTTTATGTCATTTTCACTTTGCTCATTTGAGTCATATCTTGTGATTGTATATATTTGTTTGTGAATTTTGATTTTGTTTGTGGTCTTAGGACCTTAAAATACTTAATAAACAACAAAAACCCTAAAAAACATTTGGTGGACTGTTGATCTTGATCTGAACTTTTGGACTTAGGATTAGGCAACATTCCTTGTGCAAAAAGGACTTGGCAAATGCCAACATTTTGAGACCAAGTTATTGTGAACTAAGCTTTCATTTGATGCAAGTTTTTTTGGGATTTATTTGAATTAATATTCTACTTTGTCTTGGTGCTAATTGTTATTTTGATCTTATGTCTGATGCTCTATTCCGAGTTGATCAAGGAAATCTGGTACATGAGAAGACAAAAAAGATTGTTAGCTATGGGATTTGCTTGCTTGGATATGGCTATCTTTATTTGATGCCTTGATCTTATTGATGTTTGTATATTGCTAATTGCTTGTTGAGTATTGTTTGATTCAAAGTCCAAAGGGAAAATGGGTTTTCTATATGACATTCTTGTCTGTTGGATCGCATCCCATTGGTCAGATCTTTTCAACTCTTAACATTTAATTTTATGCTTAGGATAGCCTCTTCATATTCTCCCACTACTTAAATGTCAAAATCTCTCCCCCTTTTCAAAAACTTTCTTTACTTGTGATTTCAAACTTAGACCTTATTTCAAATTGAAACTTTGGCCTTATGCTAATGGATTTTCAAACTTTTTCTTAAATCAAATTTGTAAATAAACCTAGTCATATTGACTTAAAATTTCAAAAGAAAAAAAGAATTAACAACTTCACTCAAATTTTTGGCCCTTTGTGCCCTTTTCATTTAAATTTTTGTTAAAAGCAATTCACCAACTTTGAAATTGTTACCACGAACTACGAGATTTTGATCCCTCATTTTTATGTTGGTAGGTAGGCACAAGTCCGAAGGTCTTGTCAAACACAAAAATATAATCAATAAATTCTTTTCTCATCCCCACACTCTATTTTCTTCAAACATCTTTTATACTAAAACACATATACACATAAAAAAGGGCTCTCTAGGAGTACCTATGACCCTTTGGGTGCTAACACCTTCCCTCTGTGTAACAACCCCCTTACCTGTAATCTTTGGCATTTTATTAGTTTTGATTTGAAAACTTCTTATCTTTGTGTTTTGTTCGTACTTTTCCCTTTTTCCTTTGGAATAAATAAAAGCGCGGTGGCGACTCTGATTTTATTGACGTTAAGCTTATCCATAGCTTGATGATTATGAATTTACCGCTACAGTGGGAATGATGAAAATGTTGTTGTTAAACCCATGAAATTTGATTGAATTATGTGAATGATAAAAATGTTATTGTTAAACCTATGAAATTTGATTGAATTATGGGAAGGATGAAAAGGTTGTTGTTAAACCCATGAAATTTGATTGAATTGTGTGAATGATGAAAATGTTGATGTTAAACCCATGAAATTTGATTGATTTGTTGGAATAATGAAAACGTTGTTGTTAAACCTATGAAATTTGATTGAATTATGGAAATGATAGAAAAGTTGATGTTAAACCCATGGAATTTAATTGAATTGTGTGAATGATGAAAATGTTGTTGTTAAGCCTATGAAATATAATTGAATTATATGAATGATGAAAATATTGCTGTTAAACCCATGAAATTTGATTGAATTGTGGGAATGATGAAAATGTTAATGTTAAACCCATGAAATTTGATTGGATTATATGATGTAAAAGTTATGTGAACTGATATGGTTTCGGGTTAGAATTGGAATGGTGCATTATTGCAATTGCTGTTGTTGGGAGGTTTGGGGTACATATGAGTTAATGAGAATGAATGATTTTTTTATGCTAATCTATGATATAATGTGAATTTTCTGTTTTAATCATTAAATAATTATAGTATGTCGAATTCTGAGATCAGAGGTTTTTACGGAATCAAAATCGGGGGTCCGAAAGGCCTCCAATGACGAAAAATAGGTTTCTGGGCTATTTTCGAAGCCCGTAAGCGGTTACCGATTCGAGCGTAACCGGTTACGTAAAAAAATTAGGAAATTGAAAATGACGTAACTTGAGATCCGTAACTTCGTTTGACGCACGATTCGAAGTGTCAGAAAGCTGAGAGTGTGTACTGTCATTTAAAATTGGTTTGGGTACCTGAAAATGAAGATTTTTCTGTATGATGGTGTTGGATTGCATTGTATTGTTTGTGTGGTTATGTGGTTGTGTGATGTAACCTTAAATGCATTACTGTTGCTTATTACGTTTTATGTTGATGTTGTTGAGCTGTATAACATGTGTTTCATGCATGATGGTCAATATTGGCGATATACATTGACTATGGAGGTGGGTCCTTATGCATGATGTTGTTGTTGCATGTATTGTATGTTGCATGCATTCATGTTGTTGGATAGATGGTCAGTTATAGGTGAGCCTTAAATCCCATTGTGTGGATTGGGCCGTAGCTGATTTTGGAGGTGATGGAATCAGTGAGACGTTATTGGAGGTGATGGTAACAAATTAATGACTTTGATCATAGGAGGTGAGGATCGAAGTGGTGAACCTGAGTGTTCACGTATTGGTACCACATGCGTTGAGCCGAGTTGTTGAGTCCCATTCCATTATACATTGGTTGTATTTGTTACTATGTTGGATGGTTGATTATGTTGTTATTATGTTGGATAGTTAATTATGTTGTTGTTATGTTGGATGGTTGTTATGTTGCTATTATGTATGAATAGCCATTGTGTGGATTATGTGGATTTGTGTTGTGGAATGGGTGATGTGCATGTAATAATATGATGCTTACTTATTATCATTATTTTTATATAATTATGATATCTCACTCCTTCTGTTTGAATGTTGCCTCCACACGGGTAACATGCAGATAATCCGCAATAGGAGTTCAGATGTGAGTGGAAGATGAAGTCTTCCATTTTATTTTTGTGTCGGCGTTTGCTCTGATGTGTAACATTGGGGGATTGGAACGTTGTGTCTTTCTTTATGTTTTAATATTTCTTATATGACATGTTAAGTTGATGTTGGTTATGTTGAGTTAACTGTTCGTTATTGTTGTTCCGCTGCGATTTAATCAAAGTTAACATTCAAACATGTGGTTATTACTACCATTTTTATAAATGCAAAGTGTTACATGTCTTTATAACTGCGCAGGTTGATTGTATGTTGTAGTGTAGCATCCTAAATTTCATGTTGTTTTATTTTACTCTGATAAATGTTTTAAATTTACTCGGGGAAAATTTAGGGTGTTACATATTGGTATTATAGCAGGTCGGTCTGTCCGACCAAGTTATTAAGTCGGTGAAGTTTCTTACTCCTGGTGAGGAGGAAGAAGTTGGTTTCTTGTCTACTAGAGAGTTGGAGGAGCTTCTGGAAGAGGATGCTCAGGTGTTTGCGTTGTTCGCGACGTTATCTGCTAAGAGTCAGACGGTGATTGATGAATTGTAGGTAGTGCAGGATTTTCCAGATGACGTTTCAGATGTACCGCCAGAGAGAGAGAGAGAGCTAGTGTTTTCTATTGATCTTCTCCCTGGTACCAGACCTGTTTCTGTGGCACCATACAAAATGCATGCATCAGAGTTAGCAGAGTTGAAGAACCAATTAGAAGATTTGCTAGACGAGAGATTTGTTAGACCAAGTGTGTCGCCTTAGGGAGCTTCGATGTTGTTGGTAAATAAGAAAGACGATAGCATGAGGTTGTGTGTGTATTAACAATAGTTGAATAAAGTGATGATTAAGAACAAGTATCCACTTCCGAGAATAGATGACTTAATGGATCAGTTGGTGGGTGCACATGTGTTTAGAAAATTGATTTGAGATCAGGTTACCACCAGATCAGAGTGAAGGATGAAGATGTACAGAAGACAACATTTAGAACTCGATATGGACACTATGAGTATTTAGTGATGTCATTCGGTGTTTCTAATGCACCTGGAGTATTTATGGAGTACATGAACCGTATCTTTCATACTTACTTGGATCATTTTATTGATTACATTTTGATATATTCTAAATCAGAAGAAGAACATGATGAGCATTTGTGAGTTGTATTACAAGTGTTGAAGGAAATAAAGCTTTATGCTAAGTTGTCGAAGTGTGAATTCTGGTTGAAAGAGGTTAGCTTTCTTGGTTATGTTATTTCAGGTGGTGGTATTGCTATGGATCCATCCAAAGGTAGATGGAGCTCTACAATGGGAGGCTCCGAAGTCGGTGACAGAGATTAAAAGCTTTTTGGGCTTGGCTGGTTATTACCATGGGTTTATTAAAGGCTTTTCTAAGTTGGCACTTCCGTTAACTCAATTGACCTGCAAAGATAAACTGTTTGTGTGGGATGTTCATTATGAGAACAATTTCGTAGAGCTGAAGAAAAGTTTAACTACAACTCCGATTTTAATTTTACCTGAACCGAATGAAATGTTTGTGGTGTATTGCGATGCGTCATTGATGGGTTTAAGTGGTGTGTTAATGCAAGATGGAAAGGTTGTGGCTTATTCTTCATGATAGTTGAGGATTCATGAGAGAAACTATCCTACTCATGATTTGGAGTTGGTTGCAGTGGTGTTCATATTGAGAATTTGGAGGCATTATCTTCATGGTTCCAGATTTAAAGTGATTAGTGATCATAAGAGTTTGAAATACTTGTTTGATCAGAAGGAATTAAATATGAGACAACACAGATGGTTGGAATTCTTAAAGGATTATGACTTTGGCTTGAATTATCATCCCGATAAGGCGAATGTCATGGCTGGTGCTTTAAGTCGAAAGTCTTTGCATATGTCTGCTATGATGGTTGGAGAGTTGGAAATGATTGAATAGTTCAGAGACATGAGTTTAGTCTGTGAACTGACACCAAAAAGTGTGATATTGGGTATGCTGAAGATCAACAATTATTTTCTTAATAATATTAAAGAAAGTCAGAAGTTGGATGTGAAGTTGGTGGACTTGATGGTTGGAAGTAACTAGATTGATGGTAATGATTTCAAAGTGGATGAATAAGGTGTGTTGAGGTTCAAAGAAAAAATTTGTATTCCTGACAAAATTGAGTTGAAGAAGATGATTTTAGAAGAGAGTCATTGAAGTAGTTTGAGTATTCATCCAGGAACTACTAAAATGTATCAGGATCTGAAGAAGATCTTTTGGTGGTTTGGAATGAAGTGAGATGTGGCTTAGTTTGTTTATGCTTGTTTGACTTGTTAGAAGTCAAAGGTTGAACATCAGAAACCTGCAGGATTGATGCAACCGTTGGATATTCTAGAATGGAAATGGGATATCATTTATATGGATTTTGTGACGGGGTTACCGAATACTTTGAGAGGGAATGATGCCATTTGGGTAATTATTGATAGATTGACAAAGTCAACTTATTTTATTCCGATTAACATCATTTTTTCTATCCAGGAGTTGACATAGATATATATCTGTATGATTGTGAAGTTTCATGGAGTTCCATTGAGTATTGTGTCAGATAGAGACCCGAGGTTTCCTTCCAGATTTTGGGAGAGTTTGCAGGAAGCTTTGGGTTTGAAGCTGAGGTTGAGTTCAACTTATCATTCGTAGACCGATGGTCAGATAGAGAGGGCCATTAAGTCATTAGAGGACTTGTTGAGAGCTTATGTTCTCGAGCAAGGAGGTGCTTGGGATGGTCATTTGTCGTTGATTGAGTTCACGTATAATAAAAGTTTCCATTCTAGTATCAGAATGACACCTTTTAAATCCTTTTATGGCCGAAGGTGCATGACACCTTTGTGTTAGCATGAATCTTATAAGAGTGTAGTGCTTGGACCTGAGATTGTCCAACAAACTACTAAGAGTGTGAATCTAATTCGGGAGAAGATGAAAGCTTCGTAGAGTAGGCAGAAAAGATACCATGATAAGAAGAGAAATGATCTTGAGTTTTAAAAGGGAAACCATGTATTCTTGAGAGTCACTTTGGTGACCGATGTAGGATGTGCTTTGAAATCGAGGAAGCTTACTCCTCGGTTTACTGGTCCGTATCAAATATTCGGGCAAATTGGACATGTTGCTTATAGAGTGGTGTTGCCACCGAATTTGTCAAATCTATATGATGTGTTCCATGTTTCACAACTTCAGAAGTATGTTTTGGATCTGTCGCATGTGATTCCGATGGATAATATTCAGGTGAGGGATAACCTTACAGTTGAGGCTCTACTTATAAGGATTGATGATCGAGAACTGAAATAGTTGAGAGGCAAATAGATTTCTCTCGTTGTAAGACCCCAATTTTCACCCTAATATCCCTCATGCTATCTCATCATATGCATTAGCATTGAGATCACACCTTGACATCCTCATTACCCCCCACTCATTGGGTTTGCATTGGGAGAGATCACCAAGCACAAGTTGATTGTATCATACTTCATTTTTCATTATTTACTAACAAAAATACCAAAAATATGTCAATGTATAGTTTGTTTCTTTTGTAGGTAGTGTGTATGCTCACCTATGCTCTATCAAGCTCATATCTAGGATTGAAGACCCTCCGTGCAATGAGTTCAATCAATAATTGGTTCACATTGACTCTAAGTATCATATATGGATCCCCATGATCTTCACATGTTATTTTGATCAAGAAATCATCAAGAGTTTGGAGTTGGTTTGCCTTGGAAACCCTAACTCATCTGGGTATCTTGTGTGACTTCTTTAACAAGTTTATTCAACAACTGATCAAATATTTCAAGGTATACTTCACCTTACATCATCTTATGCATATACTATACTCCATGAGTCCCAAAAGTCAAGAAAATGTCAAGCTAGCAAGTTGGTTCATGGTGGTTGATCAGAGAATGTCAACTAGTCAAAACTAGGGTTCCCTAGACCCCATCTCCTACAACTTTTGTGATATGAAAATTATTCCAAGATAAATTTTACTCTAAATGAAATTACAAACAACTTTCATGTTTAGGTTAAGAGCTAGTTTTTATTTTAAAGTCATTGTTTATGGTGAAAGATTATAGGTCATTTTGTCTGAACCCTAGTTTGGAGGTCAACTTCCCAAGACTATAACTTTCTCATTTTGTATGAGATGAAAGCCATTAAAATTGCATGATCAAATTCAAGATGTATACTTCAACTTTGATGTTTGGAGGAAGTGCAAATTCAACTTGAAAATGCATGTGCCAAGAGGAAACATTATAGGTCATTTTGGGCCATTACCATTGAACAAGTGATTTTCCTCAACTTCTAAAATGCATAACTCCTTCATGCCAAATCCAAATGGGATCAAATGTGTTACCAAATTAAAGAGGTTTGAAAGAGATACAACTTTGATGAAGGAACTGTTCTCATTTGAAGTCCATATAAAAAGTTATTCAAGGTGGAAGAAGTGAACATTTGACTTGAGACTTAGAAAATTTTCAAATATGGTTGATTTCCCAAACTTCCACCTCAAAATTCATCATGATCCAAGCTTCAAGTGAAAAAGTGTTCAACATGAAAGTTGTTCCCCTTGATCTCACCTTTCCAAAAAGTACAAAATCATCCCATTTGGACAAAGTATGAGGTACTTGCGCATGTGTGTAAGTTGAATCACCATTTGGATAATTTCAAGTTCCAATTTCTACACACACTTGCATGAGCTTCTAACATGATTTTAGCCTATTACACATTGGACTTTGGAGCAAATGACATCATTTCATGAGCCTAATGCACGCACATGCATCCATGCAAGGGAGATTTTAAAATTTTTCCAAATTTGGAAGTGTGCAAATATCATTCACATTGGCTATAAATAGGACCCTAGATGATCAGAAATGGGATCCCTCTTGCCCAAGCTTCGACCCCCTTCTTCCCCAAACACCATTGAAAGGATAATCTTGAAGGTTTCTTGAGAAACCGAGTTTCAATTCTCCTTCTGTTTCAGGATTGAAACTCCAAGAGTCCAAACTTTCTAACCATTCAAATTATCTTCTGCAAGCTTCTAGAGTCAAGCCAAGCCAAATTGGAAGCAAGATCAAGCAATTCTGAAGCTCCTTGAAGGTGAGATTTCAGAAACTTTTCTTCTTCGATTCTCCCTCATTTCTCATCCATTTTGACTGATTGTTGGTTGGTTGAAGTCCTACCAATGTAGGCAACAAGATTGAGTTGCTTTGAGGTCAAATCGAAGCAACTCAGTTCATGATCCTCAAAATTCAAATCCCTGTATCTTTTCATATACTTGGAATTGGACAAAATTGAGGTCAAATTCGAGCTCCTGAGCATTTTTTTTAAATCCATGTCTTGCTTTTTCATTTTGGTGATGGTTGAAGGTGGACCAGTCCGATGAGGTCCACCGGAGAAGAAGACCGGAGCTCTGGCTCCAGCGATGTGTTGGCATGCATATCAACCATAGGATCCATTTGATTTGTTTTAATCTTGGGTGTTGCTTTTGATTACCACGTGTCTGGGACAGTTGACTGCAGTGCATGTGGAACGCGCATTTCTATCCATTTGATTTGCCACCTCAATTAATGAGGGAGATCAAATGGCTCACGTTTTTTTGAATTTATGAATTTTCCATTTAATTTCTTATTTTTCATTTATTCATATTAATTTCATTATTGATTCAAAAAATATGGGACTTTCACCAAAAAATTCAAATATCTTTCTCTTTCATTTTCTGAATTAAAATTATTTTTTGGATCAATATTGATATTTTTCATGATTTAATTTTTTGTGTGCATATTTTTAATCGTTTAAAAATACTTTTGACTTTTAAAGAAAAATAATTTTTTTTCTCCAAGGTCCTTTAACCTTGTTTGACCTATGATAGATCTCTTGGCCATTTATTTGGTGTTTTGAAGAGGTTTTAGGTTTTTGATCAAACATAATTTAATTTAATGCATTTTAATTCGATTTTTTAATTGTTTAATTGTGTGAAAATCATGTTGAGCCATTTTTATTGACTTGTGAAGTTTGACTATGTGCTTGGGCCTTGGTCAAGGTTGATTTGACTTTTGTTGGATTAAAATCATTGGATTTAGGGGATTGATGAAATGTACATTTCATCTCCCAAAATGAATGAATGATTTTAATTTGATAAAATTCCTTCCATGACCAATTTGTGTTTGTCTCATCTCCCCTCCCTCCCTCTTCATCTTCAATCCCATTCTATCCCATCCCTTTCATTGACCAATGACATCTCAATATCCTAAGGCTAATTGGTTCATCAATAACTTCATGTTAGATGAGCCAATACAAGTATGTATGAGATTAGGTCCATCCTTTGATCATTTTATTTTTATGTGTGGTATGTTTTAGGAGTATGGTTCATTATACCATATCTCTAACATGCATTAACACCAAATTTTCTATTGCCCGACGTCAGATAGTTGTGACTTCTACATAAGTCCAATTACGATTGCTTAACATAACGCTAAATTTTGACCCAAAGGCATATCATTCTAGTAAGTGAGATTGTAAGTCTCCCTCCTTTCATGGTATTGTATGGAAACTTGGCCTTTTTTCCTTCCTTTGGAAGATCTCTTGGTTCAAGGATCCATGCTTGTGAATAGATGGTTGAGTGTTCTCCAAAGAATTGCTTAAACAATTGAAAAGCAAAACTCCACTAACATCTAATCAGCTAACATTTGACTGACCTTTTAATTACAATTCATTTACTTTATGCAATTTAAATTCAAGTCATTTACCATTTATTTGCCATTTTACATACCATTTAACTTGTTTATGTTTATGCCATTTTTACTTTGCTCACTTGAGCCATATATTGTGATTATATGTATATGTTTGTGTATCTTGTTTGTGTTTGTGGTCTTAGGACCTTAAAGTACATAATAAACAACAAAACCCCCTAAAAAATGTTTGTGTGAACTGTTGGATTTGATCAGAGCTTTGGACTTAGAATTAGACAATATTCCCTATGCAAAAGGACTTGGCCAATGCCAATATTTTTGAAACCAAGTTCTTGTGATTTGAATTCCCATTTGATGCAAGTATTGGGATCCACTTGAGTTCATCTGCTACATGGTCTTGATGCAAATGTTACTTTGAACCTGTGTTTAATGCCTTATTCTGAGTCATTCAAGGAGTATGCCATCTGATACATGGGAAGATTATGAAGAAGACTATGAAGTTGCTAGCTTAGATGTGGCTATCTTTATTTGATGCCTTACTCTTTATTGTGCTACTTGCTTATTGATATTGCTTGATTTAAAATCCAAAGGAAAAATGAATTTCTATATGACATTC
Source organism: Lathyrus oleraceus (assembly GCF_024323335.1). NCBI lineage: Eukaryota > Viridiplantae > Streptophyta > Magnoliopsida > Fabales > Fabaceae > Lathyrus > Lathyrus oleraceus. Next base: position 503,549,173 of record NC_066583.1, on the reverse strand, counting down.
TTGTCTATTGGATTGCATCCCATTGGTCAGATCTTTTCAACTCTTAACTTTTAAATTTTTGCTTAGGATTAGTCTCTTCATCTCCTCCCATTTCTTAAATTTCAAATCTCTCCCCCTTTTCAAAATCTTCTTTGCTTGTGATTTTTAAACTCAGACTTTATTGCAAATTAGAAACTTTGACCTTATGTCATTGCATTTTTACACTCTTTTCTTAAATCAAACTTGTTAATGAACTTAACCATATTGACTTAAATTTTCAAAAAGACAAAAGTAACTAACACTCATTCAAACTCTTTTTGGGCCTTTGTGCCTCTTTTAAGTTTAATTTTTTTGATTAAAAGCAATTCACTCACTTTGAAATTGTTACCATGAACTACGAGGTTTTGATCCCTCATTTTATGTTGGTACGTAGGCACAAGTTCGAAGGTCTTGTCAAACACAAAAAATATAATCAATGAATTCTTTTTTCATCCCCACACTCTATTTATTGCAAACATCTTTTATACCAAAAACACATACACACATAAGAAAGGTCTCCCTAGGAGTACCTAGGATACTTTGGATGCTAACACATTCCCTCTGTGTAACCAACCCCCTTACCTGTAATCTCTGACATTTTATTAGTTTTGATTTGAAAACTTCTTATCTTTGGGTTTTGTTCGTACTTTTCCCTTTTCCTTTGGAAACAATAAAAGTGCGGTGGCGAATCTGGTTTTATTGATGTTAAGTTTATCCATAGCTTAATGGTCATGAATTTACCGCTAGACTCGTGAAGATAGTGTGGGGAGGCGCTGCCGGAGGAAATATGACTTGGGAGTTGGAAAGCAGGATACGAGAGTCGTATTCAGAGTTGTCCGCATTAGGTAATTCTCGAGGACAAAAATGTTCTAAGTGGGGGAGAGTTGTAACACCCCTATTTTATTTAAATTATTTTCTATAATTTAATTATGTGATAGTTGTGGTTGTGTTGTGTTGGTTGGTGTTTTGATATCTTGTGTACCCTTGGTGTGAGGTAGTTGTCTTAGAAATTAAGGTGTTGAGGAGTGTGTGAGCAAAAGTGTAGAAAGGGTGGTGTGGTGAGTAAAACTAATAAATCATATTAGTTATTATTTATTAAATTAATTAATATTTTATGAATATTAATTTAATTATTTAATTTGAGTGAATTATTATTATTATTATTATTACTATTATTATTATTATTATTAAGAAAATAGTGATAATATAATAAGTTAATAAAATAATAGGATTTATAATGAAAATATAAAAGGGGTATATGGATAGAAACTCAATGCATAACATTTGGGGAGAAAAAAGGAGAAGCAGAGAAAGAGAGAAGAAGAGGCTAGGGCTCAAGGGGAGATTCACCATTGTTGAAGGTTAAAGAAACTATTGCTAAGAACTCTAAGGTAAGGGTGGGGTTATTATCATCTAAGGATTAACATGATGATGGTGGATAGATTATGCCATGTAGGTTTTGTATTTTCTTCTCTATGTTGAATTGTGGGAATGATGAAAATATTGCGGTTGAACCCATGAAATTTGATTGAATTGTGAAAATGATGAAAATGTTGTTGTTAAACCCATGAAATTTGATTGAATTATGTGAATGATGAAAATGTTGTTGTTAAATCCATGAAGTTTGATTGAATTGTGAAAATGATGAAAATGTTGCTGTTAAACCCATGAAGTTTGATTGAATTGTGTGAATGATGAAAATGTTGTTGTTAAACCCATGAAATTTGATCGAATTGTGGGAATGATGAAAACGTTGATGTTAAACCCATGAAATTCGATTGAATTATGGGAGTGATGAAAATTATTAGAGTATAATAACATAGTGTGAGGGTATTTGTGTAAACACAGTTAAGTCTCAGCTATATAAGCTGTGCTCTAACTCTTTATATGTAACAATCATTTTCTGTTATGAATGAGATGAGTTAGTTACAAATACTTTCTCTCTCTCTCTCTCTCTCTCTCTTTCATATTCTTCCTTCAACCTATAATTTCTTTATACTATTTCTGACATGGTATTTAGAGCTTAAGGATCCATAGCCATGTCTTCCGATGCAAAGTCGAACTCTGACAACACAACCAGAGTATCAACGACAAGTGCACTGTTCAACTCGAAAAATGCATTCAAAATGTTTGCGCAGCTAGTAATATTGTAGCTTGACGAGAATAATTTTCATTCATGGTAAAAACAAATTGAAGGCATCATCAGAATGCATAAGTTGCATCGTCTATTGGTGAATCCGGTAATTCCACAATGCTATCTCACTAAAGCAGATCACACGAATGATGTGGAGAATTCTGCGTATGTGGAGTGGGAATAATAAGATTCGTTGCTCTTCACGTGGCTTCTCACAATTTTATCTGACTCGGTTCTTCCTCGAGTCATTCGTTGTGTGCACTCACATCAGATATGGGACTAAATTCATAAGTATGTGTTCACACACACAAACGTGAAGTCATAACAACTGAGGTATGAGCTAAATTCGATTACGAAGGGTGAGAAGACGATTACATAGTATCTCGCACGAATCCAACCCATTATGGATATTTTTGAGTCGATTGACGATCCGATCTTGCACCGTGATCAAATTGAAGTTGTTCTTGATGGATTACCCTAGGAATATAATACGGTAGCCTCCACCATTCAGTATCGTCCTAATTTGTGCCCAATCATTGAAGTTGAATCCATGCTTTTATCTCATGAAGTAAAACTAGAAAAAACAAAGAAGAATGTTCTTGGTGAACCTATCTTTGTTAATGTTGCTCAAGCTGCTTCCACAGCATCTTCTTCCTTTATTCAAGTAAGTCAGGATCCTTCCACCTAGGCTCAATTTGGTGTTGTTCCTAATTTTGGAGAGTCACGTGGAGGTTTTCGTGGTAGTTATGGCTTTCAACGAGGAAGAGGTGGTAGGTTTGGAGGCAGATTCATGATTTAATGTCAAATTTGCTTCAAAACTGGTCATGATGCTAGTGTGTGCTACCATAGACACACCTCAATGATGCCTCATGTTGTCTTGGTAAATTCACAGACTACCTAGTACACTTTCACACACCATATATGCCAAACCATTTGATTTACTGTACTTGGATGTATGAGGCCTAACTCCTATGAATTCAACTTGTGGTTATAAATACTTGTTGACATGTGTTGATGCTTACTCAAAATATTCATGGGTTTTTCCACTGAAATTAAAATCTAATGTTATGCTCACTTTTACACACTTTGTCACTGCCATTGAGGTACAATTTGTCACTAAAATCAAATTAGTTCAAACTGATGGTGGGGGTGAGTTCAAGCCTTTGAACTCATTGTTTCTTACAAAAGGCATTGATCACAGGCTGACATGTCCTCACACACATCACCAAAATGGTTATGTAGAAAGGAAACATATACATGTATTTGAAACATGCTTACCCTGCTTGCACAAGCAAGTCTTCCATTGAAATTTTGGGACCATGCCTGCCTCATTGCCACCTTCTTAATCAACAAAATGCCAACACCCATATGAGACATGAAGTCCCCATACAAAAGGCATTTCAAGACCTTTGGTTGTGCATGTTATCCCCACCTAAGGCCTTACTTATCAAACAAGTTCAATTTTCATTCTCAGGAATACATCTTCCTAGGTTATTCATCAAGTCACAAAGGATTCAAATGTCTTGATCCTAGTGGCAGAATTTACATCTCCAAAGATGATGTCTTTAATGAAATCAAGTTCCCTTATCCTTTGCTTCACTCTCAACCTTCTATCCCATTCAAACATCCTTCAGCAACCACTATTGAATCCTTTCATATCTTACCAACAACATCTTCCAATACAACACCTGGACATGACCTCAATTTCACCTCCCATAGTGCTCACTCTGACCATTTTTCAAGCAACACATTTAGCTCTCCAATTCAGACCCCCAATGACTCCCAAACTATGTCAGTTTATCCCTCAACCTCTTCTTCAAACAACATCTCACAATCCTCTTTTGGTTCTACTCCTAACATTCCCAATTCAACTCTTCCTGTATCTCCCAATTCAAATGATATCTCTAATGTTAGCTCACCCTCTACTTACCATGCTTCTAGCTCCAACAGCCAGTCTCCTCCAAATCTACCTCCATTAAATCCTCTAACCGCACATGTTATGACCACTAGAAGGTAGAGTGGCATAGTAAAACCTAAGCTACATCCTACTCTACTAGTTTCTGAACTTGAACCCTCTTCACACAAGTTGGCTTTACAGGATCCTAAGTGGGTGGTTGCTATGAATGATAAGTATAAAGCCTTGATTGATAACCACACATGGAAACTAGCTCCTTTACCATATGATAGGAAGGCTATAGGTTACAAATGGGTGTTTAGAGTCAAGTTAAATCACGATGGCACTCTCAACAAATACAAGGCTAGACTTATGGCAAAAGGGTTTCATCAACAATAGGGGTTTGATTTTACAAAAACTCTTTCCCCTGTAGTCAAACCTGTTACAGTCAGAATCATTATCACCCTAGCCATTTCTAAGAGGTGGCATATCACCCAATTGGATGTCAATAATGCCTTCCTCAATGGCCTTCTTCAAGAAGAAGCCTACATGAAACAGCCTCCTGGATTTGAGAGCAGCAACTCACCTCACCTTGTTTGCAAGCTCAACAAGGCCATTTATGGGCTCAAACAGGCACTAAGGCCTAGTTTGAGAGGTTAAATCTAGCTTTCCAGCAATTTGGATTCACCTCAAGTAGGTGTGATCCTTCTTTGTTCACTTTGTCCACATCCACATACACTATCATTATGTTAGTATATGTTGATGACATTATTGTCACTGGCAACTCTCCCTCTCATATTAAGGAACTGATCACAAAATTAAACTCTCAATTTGCTCTCAAACAACTGGATGAACTTTAGTATTTCTTAGGCATAAAGGTGTCTCATCAACATGATGGGTCTTTATTCTTATCCCAAACCAAATACCTCAAAGATCTTTTAGCCAAAGCCAAACTCAGTGATGCTAAAGGAGTGCCTACACATATGATCTCAAGTCTCAAACCCACAAAACATGGCATTGATGTTCTCCGGGATGCTACATACTACATGTCCATTATTGGTGCATTGTAGTATGCTACCATTATCAGGCCTGATATTAGTTATGTTGTCAATAAAACCTACCAGTTCCTATCTAACCCTTTGGGCAGTCATTAGGTGGCTGTAAAGAGAATCCTGAGATATATCGAAGGGACTCTCTATCATGGGCTTCATTTGCAAGGGGCTAACACTCAAGTTCCTCTATCAATAACAACCTTCTCTGATGCTGATTGGGGGGCTGATCCGGATGACAGAAAGTCCACCTCTTGTTCCTGCATATTTACGGGTCCTAATCTTGTTTCTTGGTGGTCAAAGAAACAAACTTTGGTGGCAAGGTCTAGTACAGAGGCTGAGTACAGAAGCCTAGCCAACTCAGCCTCAGAAGTGTTATAGATTCAATATCTTCTATCTGAGCTAAAACTGCCTTTTACCACTCCTATTATGCTTTGTGATAACCTTAGCACAGTGGCCTTGTCTCACAACCCCATTCTTCATGCCAAAACCAAGCATATGGAACTAGATATCTTCTTCCTCAGGGAGAAAGTGTTAAGCAAAAGTCTTGTGGTAAAGTACATTCCAGCTTTTGATCAGTATGCAAATATCCTTACCAAACCTCTCTCCCCTCTCAAGTTTTTGCAACTCAGGGATAAACTCACAATGGTTGACAAGTCCTCTCTTCAAAGGTGACTTTGGGCTTGAGGGGAAGATATTATAGTATAATAACATAGTGTGAGGGTATTTGTGTAAACACAATTAAGTCTCATCTATATAAGTTGTGTTATAACTCTTTGTATGTAACAATCATTTTCTATTATGAATGAGATGAGTTAGTTATAGATCCTTCTTCTCTCTCTTTCATCTCCTTCCTTCAACCTATAATATGTTTCTACTGTTTCTAACAAAAATGTTCCTGTTAAATCCATGAAATTTGATTGAATTGTGTGAATGATGAAAATCTTGTTGTTAAACCCATGAAATTTGATTGAGTTGTGTGAATGATTAAAATCTTGCTGTTAAACCCTGGAATTTGATTGAATTGTGGGAATGATGAAAATGTTGTTGTTAAGCCCATGAAATTTAATTGAATTGTGTTAATGATGAAAATATTATTGCTAAACCCATGAAATTTGATTGGATTATGTGATGTAAAAGTTGTGTGAATTGATATAGCTTCGGGTCAGAATTGGAATGAAGAATTGCTGCAATTGTTGTTGTTGGGAGGTTTGGGGTACATATGAATTGATAAGAATGAATGGTTTTTTATGCTAATCTATGATATAATGTGAATTTGTTGTTTTAGTCATTGAATAATTATAGTATGTCGAATTTTGAGATAAGAGATTTTACATAATCAAAATCGGAGGTCCGGAAGGCCTCCAACGGCGAAAAGTAGGTTTCTGGGCTATTTTCGAAGCCACCGATTACCGATTCGAGCGTAACCGATTACCACTGTTACGTAAAAAAATGGGAAATTGAAAATAACGTAACTTGAGCTCCGTAACTCCGTTTGACGCACGGTTCAAAGCGTCAGAAAGTTGAGAGTGTGTATTATCATTTAAAATTGGTTTCTATACCTGAAAATGAATATTTTTCTATATGATAGTGTTGGATTGCATTATACTATTTGTGTGGTTGTGTGACATAACCTTAAATGCATTGTTGTTGCTTATTATGTTGATGTTGTTGAGCTGTATAATATATTTTTGATGCATGATGGTCAGTATTGGCGGTGTACATTGACTATGAAGGTGGGTCCTTATGCATGATATTGTTGTTGCATGTATTGTATGTTGCATGCAATCATGTTGTTGGATAGATGGCCAGTTATTGGTGAGCCTCAAATCCCATTGTGTGGATTGGACCGATAGCTGATTCCAGAGGTGATGGAATCAATGAGACGTTACCAGAGGTGTTGGTAACGAATTGATAACTTTGATCCTAGGAGGTGAGGATCGAAGTGGTGAACCTGAGTGTTCACATATTGGTACCACATGTATTGAGTCGAGTTGTTGAGTCTCATTGCATTGTATATTGGTCGCATTTGTTATTATGTTGGATGGTTGATTATATTGTTATTATGTTGGATGGTTGATTATATTGTTGTTATGTTGGATGGTTGGTATGTTACTATTATGTGTGAATAGTCATTGTGTGGATTATATGGAATTGTGTTGTGGAATGGGTGATATGCATATAATAATCTAATGCTTAATTATTATCATGCTTTCCTTTATATAATTATGATATCTCACCCCTTTTGTTTGAATGTTGCCTTTATGCGGGTAACATACAGATAATCTGCAGTAGGAGTTCAGATGTGAGTGGAAGATGAAGTCTTCCATTTTATTTGTGTCAGAGTCTTCTCTGATGTGTAACACTGGGGGGATAGGAACGACGTGTCTTTGTTTATGTTTTAATATTTCTTATATGACATGTTATGTTGATGTTGGTTATGTTGAGTTAACTGTTTATTATTGTTGTTCCGATACAATTTAATAAAAGTTAATATTCAGACATGTGGTTATTACTACTAATTTTTTAAATGCAAAGTGTTACATGTATTTATAACTGAGCAGGTTGATTGTATGTTGTAGTGTAGCATCCTAAATTGCACGTTGTTTTGTTTTCTTATGATAAATGTCTTAAATTTACTCGGGGGAAATTTAGGGTGTTACATACACACTTAGTCTCTATCAAATCTCTGCTTAATTCGATCCCAGCCCCCCACTCACAAAGGTCTCAAAAGGCTCCTCAAGTTCTTCATCAGAACTTGACAAGCTCGAGCTATACCTCACCTAATCTATTATAACTCACTGGAGTAAGTAATAAGAGAAAGAGACATAGTAGAGGATAAACAAAACAAGAAAATAGAAGTAGAAGGAAGAGTTCAGAGCAATTACCTGAGGTATTGGACTCGTTGGAGTTTCAGACTCCGACGAAGTCTTTTTCTTTATTTTTTCCATCGCTTTCTTTGCTTTTACTCATCGTCTCATCGTTGTGGCATGTTTAATTGCCATAAGTTGATGCAATCATGGATAATTAATGTGAAATAAGTTATTTAGGGTTGAATTAGGGCAAGCCCAATCCGAGACCAGGGTGTATGTTTTGATTGTTCTGAATGAGAAATAAGGTAAGGTTTGTGTTAATCATTTTTGGATTTGAGGTAAATTTGGAAAATCTGGAAAATAAAAGGATTAACACACATGGTGTTCATACATGTTCATATAAAACCACCATCTCAAATCTTAGTTGAGAGGAGAGAGAGTTTTGTTAGTTTTATACATGGTGGTGATGAGAGAAATGAGAGAGAGAAAGTTTGAGGTGAGAGAAGGAAAGTTTGGGAATGAGAAACATGTGAAGCCTTTCATGTTTTCATCCTTTTCTCGTTACTTCTCCCTTGCACACGTGGCCATTATATGGCCATCTTATTGGCATACCATTTGTTTCGACCTGGGGTCCCATGAGGGGACCCTCACCACAACCTCCACGCACCTTGCAGCCTGGCCATTAGATCATTTTGATCTCTCATAAATGGCCGAGCCATCTCCCCTTTGACTTGGACCAGATACCCTTGAAAACTACACCAACACCCCTTGTGGGCTTTGCAGCGTTGGGTCCCCTTCTACTTTACACCCCCTTTTGCTTCATCTTTAAAGTTTTTTTATTATTGTTTATTTTATTTTATTTTACAATGGCCCTTTAGCTCAATTGGTTTAATTTTTGCCACATCTCCCCCATGCTACTTTGTGCACCCCTACTTTCCGTTTATTTTTATTTTTCCATTATTAGTTTTATTATTTTATTTATTTTATTATTTTGGCTATTAAAGAAATATTTTGATAATTAAAATCAATCTTTTCAAATAGTAAAATTCTTGATCAACGTCAAGTATTTTCAAAAATCAAGCTTAAACTCCTTTTATCAAATTCAAACTTCTTTTTAAGGCACGAATCAAAACGCTTGACCGTTATCAAATTTCTTTTTAACTTAAGCGCTTATCTAAAAAAATCTTAATAAAATCGGAAGAAATAGAACATTATAGTACACACTTCATGAAACCTTGAATAATCGGCCCCGTGGCACGCATCTCGGTCTTACCGAGTATTCTTCTTTTGTTATAAAACACTTAATCAATCTTGGATAAAAAAAGGGACATTGGAGTTTACACTCTTTGAAACCTCAAACAATCGGCCTCGAGGCACACGTTTTGGTCTTACTGAACTTACATCTCCTACAAATAAATTTCATAAATACTTTGGATGAAAAAGGTACATTGGGGTATACACTCCTTGAAACCTCTAATAATCGATCCCGAGGCACGCATCTTGGTCTTACCGAGCATTCGTCATCCTCCTAAAAACAATTCAGCATATCAAACCTATCTTTTCTCGCCCTTGCATGATCAAAATCCTTTTCACAAATGAATAATATTTAGTCTGTTCTACCGCGATAGAAACAAATTCTTAAGCCTCTAATTATGAGCATACAAGCATCGTTTAACCGCTAGAATTCAACCTAAACATTTGTTCACCAAAGTCAATCAACAAATACTCATTTGCTGCCAAGAACTATGTAATTTTGAGTTCCCATCGCACCTGGGGATTTTTAGGAGAGATATTCAATGTCTCGTCAAGCACTATAACAAGAAACCCAAAAAAGTCTTTGTCTTGGAAAAACTACGTAGCTTTGAATTCCTCATTGCACCTGAGGATACGTAGAAGCAAGACTCGTAATCTTGTCAAGCACCCTAATAAACACCTTTTTGCGACCTTTTCTTTTTTCCTTTTCAACATTTCAATAACCAAAATAAAATAAGAAAATAAAGCTAACATTTTATTCGCAAATCTAACTAAATAGTTCTCGTTGAGTACAAGGATGTGAGGGTTGCTAATACCTTCTCCTTGCATAATCGACTCCCAACCCCGAATTTTGTTGCGATGACCATTTATTTTTCTTTTAAGGGTTTTATCGATATTTTCCATTTCCTTTTAGAATAAATAAAGTTCAGTGGTAAATATGCCATCATCTCGAGCGTGCAAGCGCTCTAGGTATTTTTTGTGCCACGACAATTAAGGAAATGCTTCAACTAGAGAGTCAAGCCTAATTTAGTTCAATTTGTGATGAATGTTGACTTTGTTTATTTTAATTTTCTTCCGCTTTCCTTTTTATCTTGCATGTTTATTATCCTATTTATCTACGGGATTTGGGATGGCACTTTGAGTAAAGCTCTACACCAGAGCTTTTGGAAAAAATGAGAGAAACATAGGTTAGAAAGGAAGTTACGTAGTGTTAGTCCCCGAAGTTCTCACATTGAATGGCTAACATGAAGACTCCTTCTAGAGTAGACCTCTTTATGGATCTCGTTGTATGATAGCTTGCCTATCAAATAACATTGGTTAATCAAAAGGTTCATGACTCTATGGACCTCTAAAACCAGTTTGCTTTTGGTAATCTCTTAGTGTTATCCCCCGAGGTGTATACCTTGAATGGATAACACGAATAATCCGCCTAAAGTAGACATTTTCCGTTGATCTTGTCATAGAGTGGCTCGCCCGTTGCAGGATGTAGATCCGACTAAGGTCGGTGACTCTATGAACCTTATCCAAACACCGTAAAACCAACCATGTGAGTGGTTTATTGGTAGAAAGCTTATAATTGCCCCATTATCGGAAGACCTCCTATGCAGGGTCTTCTATGTTACTCATGTTATACTGGATCCTAATTACCATGTATTCATGACATCTACATAACATCATAAAAAATTTATTAAGCATACCAAACTTTTGTTTTTCAGGGAATCATAATGTTCAAGGTTATGTGCATTTAAAAGAAAGTATGAGTTCATATAAGAGGAATCATTTACAATTGAAAGCCAAGATGCCTGATCTAGATAACCTAAATAAGCTTACAGATAAGCTACCTCTTTGTTATAGAGTCACCTTTGAGGGTAAATATGGCAAGATCTTGGACCTCTTTTCTATCAAAGTTAAGACTTTGGCCATTACTGCTTTGGCTCAATTGTCTGATCTTCCACTTTGTAGCTTCTTGTTTCAAGATTTTCAGTTGAAACCAACACTAGAAGTATTTGAGAGAGTCTTGGAAATCCCTTTGAGAGGAAGGAATCCTTACACTCGAATTGCACAAATTCCCAAGGTGGAAGAAATTGATGTGGCCCTCCAGATCCAAGTTCCAAATATGATGGCCAACTAGAAGAGAAGGGGGAATTTCCCCAGATTCTGGAGAGGTTACTTGAAAGGAAAGGCTGAAGAACTAGCCACAACTCGATAGTGGGATACTTATGGGGATGTATTGTCCCTCATCATATATGGGTTAATAACATTCCTAACTTACGAGGATTTCATAGACTTTGTTGTCTTAAGTGTATTTTGGGTTGTACTTAAGGAGAAGGAGAACCTAGTTCCTGCACTCCTAGCTGATTTATTCCATACCCTTCACCTCTGTCATGAGAAGAGAAGTTGTACCATAGCCTGCTGCCTTCCTCTACTCTACACACGGTTAACCTCACATGTCTTCAAAGTAGATACCTGGATCAATGAGATGACTAGTGAAGAATGGGCTCAAACCCTGATACCATTAATTGAAGGATCTATCACTTGGTATAGCAGAAGATTCAATGTGGAATAGATCATATTTAGTTGTGGAAACTTTCCTAACATGCCTCGAATTTGTTCTAATGGTTGTATAAGTTATAATCCCACTTTATCTTTGAGACATCTTGGATACTTAATATTAGGAAATCCCGAAGACAATGCCTTGGAAGAAATGGTGCTACATGACATGGGTGTTGGTAACCCAACTTTTTTCTTCACAAGTTCATTCAGGCATGGGGTAAGGTTAACACCAAAGCCACTAACTTGGAAAAGAAGAATTGCATAACAAAGGAGCCCTATCGTCAATGGGTCTTGGAAAGGGTTCAGATAGTAAATCTTCCCTTCTCCATTGAGCTTCCTGCTCGACTTGCATCACCTGAGCATGTTCCTATTTCTCTTGAAGAAGTTGCGGAACTTAGAGCAACTATCCTCAGACTTGAGCTTGAAAAGGAAGAGTTGTAAACTAGTCTTCACTGGGTTTCCTACGAGAGGAATGAATTGAATTTCAACCTCAAGTAGAAGTAAGAACTACTCAAGGAGAAAAAGACCACAACTGAGGATGAGAAGAAATAGAGAAAAAGAGTTGGTGACTACATCACAGGGGCATGGCTTGATCTCATCCAATGAAGTCAAGAGCTCATAGAAGTCCAATAAAGAAATGGTGAGTGGAAGGACCTCTGGGAAAATACCGTGACAAGCTAGAAAGCAATGAGGGAAGGGTTCGAGGCGTAAATCCTAGAACTTACTCAGCTGCTAAAGAGTCCCAAGAGCATGCATCTTATGAAAGGCATCTTCGAGAAAAAATTAAGCAGACATCCCAAAATCCTCATGCCAGCCTGAAGAAGGCCCTAGAAGAGTTGAGAAACCTCAAGGCCTACAATCAACGCTTGAAAAAAGCTGGTGAGACTTTGAGAAATGGGTATAGACAATAGGGAGTAAGAGTTTAACACCATGAGAGTCTTCTACAACAAGACCAACCTACTATCTAACATATCCACCTAGAATCTGGGAGGTGGTATGGGAAATGTGTATAAGTGGTCGAACTTGCCAACGATCTACTGTGAGACATGCCTTTGAAGTTAAGGGATGCATTCGAAGATATTACGCCCGAGAACACTCCTCAGGCTATTTTTGACTTTATCATCCTTTGTATACTCATGATCAAAGATCTCCAAGAAAAATTAGACCAACTTAAGAAAGTACGAGCTAATGATAGTGGATAGGGGATCTTATACTTGTATTCTCAAATATTGTATTTGTCTACAATTAATGATGAAAGGCTTGTTTTGGTTGTTATTTTCTTTGCCACTCTTACGTTTCTGAATACTTAACAACCGATGAATCCAATGATTCCCAAAAAATAAAAGTAAAAATAAACAAAAAACATTTTGCATGCTGTCGCAACCTGAAAAAAGGAATGCGAAAAAAACAACCGGCGAGAAAAGAGATGACAGAAGAGTCGCCACCGTGCGTTATTTATCCCAAAGGAGGGAAAGGAAACGCTCGAAGTAAACCTGAAAAAAAGAAAGGAAGAGACAAGGTCTCGCAACCAAATCTTGGGTCCGGGAGCCGATTATGCGAAGGGAAGGTATTAGCACCCCTACGCATCCGTAGTACTCTACGGGATCCACTTTAGTTGCTCTTGTCTAAAGGGTGTAGGTTTATCTAATGTACTATTTACTAAAAGAGGGGTCAAAAGAAAATGACTCGCACGGATGTCGCATCCACTGCATACGTATCTCATTTGAATATGAGAATCAGAGTCTTCGTAGCTCGGCTACCTAGGGGTTAAAGAGGAGTGTGCTCGCTAAGACATCGTGTCTTATGCCTACGTATCTCATCTGGAATGAGAATCAGAGCAAGTCGTAGTTCGGCTATCTACGGGTTAAGGGTTGTGTTTTAGGATGAACGACGTCATTACGCAATCTACCGGATGCTCGACCTTTGGAGACTTACTCGCCTGTAGTAGAAGGAGTCAACGTGTTCTTAGGAGAAGAAAAATCAATGAGTTGGTTTGTGTTTTAGGAATGGTCATGCAAAAAAGGAAGTCCTAAACGAAGGAACAATGCTACCTTAATTGATATGCAAACGAGAGACTATACGAAGCCTAGCAATCCTATGGGGAGACGATCACACCATACAAAACAAACATGCATAAAGTCAAAGGCCAACAAGGGGCTTAAATATACATGGGTAGGGCTTTAGTCAAGAGGGGTCATATCAACCTCGACAAACAAGCCATGGAAAGGTAATCAAATGGGCTCTTAACCACTGACATTGAACGTCAGGGTGACCAGATCAAAAGGGTAATGAGGATAAGACCTCATAGCTCTTAACCCTGGACAGGGTGAGCTCATGACAAAAAGTGGGGATTCAGAAAGGTGGAACCCTCTCCACTGACTGACCGGACAAAAGATCTTGGGCTTTTGTTTTGAAGCATCGACACGTAGTGCGAGCATAAGGAACGACACACTGAATAACGGGGGGTTGATTACTAATCCCTTTTATCCGCCAATTGCCTCTGCATGGAGGTCTTTGGGCACAAAAGTAAACAAACAAAAGAAAACATTGCCTCCTATTGAGGTCTTCCAGCTAAGAAAGCGGTAAAATGCGGGAAAGATGTAAAAGTACCACACGGATAAAGATCCTAAGTAACAGCAACTAAAGAAATAAGAAACCCAGAGATCTCTCGAGCTGGCACCATCAAAGAAAGCAAGTCAATACAGGTAATCGAAATAAATCTCCAAATGGTATCCCACAAATAAAGTGGAATGCCAAGCAAGCTATCCTTTCAGGAGTCATGTGAGCCCTCACAAAAAAACTCAACAAACAGGTTAGAGTGACAAGATGGGGCGCAATCAAGAGTTGCCCCAAATCAAAATGTAACCACATGAATCATGCCATTAAAATTCACAAAAAGAGCTCACAAAAAGCAACCAAGTGTAGGAGGCCTAAACCTCTTGTTAAACATATGCATCAAAAGGGTATCAAAATTCAAAGTCAGGGGCAAGGATCCACACATCAAGACATGGCATACATACTAAAACATGTGCCCACATGCAAAACCTAACGATAATACCTCATACATTCAGAGCATTCAAATTGAAAGCATAGAGTAATGGAAATAGGGCAAACCTGATTGGAGAGATCGAATGAAATTGAATTGCCCGGTTGGGTTTGCAAAGCAATCTGAGGGTTTATATGAGATGGAATTGGCTCTTTGCAGATGAGTTCCTTTCAGTCTCTGGAGGTTGCTCTGAACTCTGTTAGCTCTTCTCTCACTATCTTTTTCCCAGGGTCTTTTGCTCCTTCAAGATTAACGTTTTGACTGATGAATAGACCCCATTTGAACATGTTGGAAGCATCTCAAGCCATTCCCTTGTGTTGACTGATCACCCAGATAGGACCCACAAAGTGTCTTGGATGATATTCAAGTTTCTTGGATCTAATTCCGATTGACATGATGAAATGCAATATGAAATGTTAAATGACCTAAAAATGAATGCATGCATGAGGGGGGCAAATTTTGAGGTATTACACATGCATCAGCATAAACCAACATTTACTTGCATATCATTTTTCAACAACAAAAAAACTCATTCTAGCCTTTATCCATAACAAGCGGGCTGACTTTCCGGGACGCATATCAAACCCGTGGTAGCTACTGAAGGATAATGTAGCATTTGGAACAAAATCATGTTAAGATGAGGAAAGACTTGTACCTCATGAAAGGAAAGGTCTATCATATTTTGGAGGTGTAACAACTATGACGAGAAGAGGAGGAGAGCTTCTACAATATGTTATGATTAGGAATGTTATTTCAATCCCTGTCTTTCCTTCCACCCTGTAGCCTGCAATGATCAACCTGATGTATGGTGTTCTTCCCAGATATAATCCACATCTTGTGTTTCCAAGGCCTACAAACCAATAATCATTTCCTATTCCCCAACCAAGGTAGGGGAACTAGATAAAGAACAGGAATTTCTCTCAAACCAGACCTCAAGATGACCAAGAAAGAAGGATCCCCAATTTTAAACCACTACCAATGTCATATAGTGATATGTCACCTTAACTAATTCATAATTCTCTGGTGTCTTTTAAGAAACTCAAGCCAGTAGCGTATTCATACCCAAATGGGTATGTGTCATACCCTGTAAGACCCCAATTTTGACCCTAAGATCCTTCATGCTATCTCATCATTTGCATTGGCTTTGGGATTACACCTTGGCATCCTCATTACCCATCATTCATTGGGTTTGTATTGGGAGAGATCACCAAGCACATTTTATTGTATCATGCTTTATTTTTCTTTATTTACTAACCAAAATACCAAAAATATGTATATGTATAACTTTGTTTCTTTTGTAGGTGCGCGTGTGTCCATCTGTGCCTCACTCAGCTCACAACCAGGGTTTGAGACCCTCAATGCAAGAGATCAATAAAGGAAAGGTCCAAAATTGTTGTAAGCATCATATATGGATCCCCATGTTCTTTATTTGTCAATTTGATCAAAAATTCATCAAGAGTTTGAAGCTTGTTTGCCTTGGAAGCCCTAATTCATCTAGGTGTCTTGTGTGACTTCCTTAGCAAGTTTATTCATAATTTGGTCAAAGATATCAAGGGATAATCCATTATAAATCATCTCAAGCATATATGATTCTACATGATCCCCAAAGATCAAAAGAACTTCAAGTTTGCAAGTTGGTTCAAGGAAGTTGACTAGAGAAAGTTAACTGGTCAAATCTAGGGTTCCCTAGACCCTATCTCCTACAATATTTGTCATATAAAAATGATCCCAAGATCAAAGTTACTCTTTATTACATTCTAAACAACTTTCATTTTACATAAAGAGCTAGTTTTTCTTGGAAATTCATTTTTTATGGTGAAATATTATAGGTCATTTTGTTTGTGCCCTAGTTAGGAGGTCAATTTCCAAGAACCATAACTTGCTCAATTTTTATGATATGAAGGCCATACAAGTTTCATGAAAAATTTAAAGATGTAATATACAACTTTTATTATTTTATAAATGTCAAAATATACTTTCAAGGGCATGTGCCAAGAGGAAACATTATAGGTCATTTTGGGCCACTTCCATTGAACAAGTTTTTTTCCTCAACTTCTAAAGTTTATAACTCTATCATGCAAGATCCAAATGGTGTCAAATTTGTAACCAAATTGAAGAGGAATGAAATAGGTACAACTTTAGTGAAGAAACCATTTTCATTTGAAGCTCATAGAAAAAGTTATTCAAGGGGGAAGAAGTGGTCATTTGAATTAAAATTTTCAACCATGTTTGATTTCTCCAACTTCCACCTCAAAAATCATTATGGTCCAAGTTCCAAATGAAACAATCTTCAACATCAAAGTTGTTCCCCTTCATTTCACCTTTACAAAGCATCCAAGATCTCTTAATTTGGATAATAATTGAGGAATCTGCACATGGATACTTTACATGTCTTATTTTGGTAACTTTTGAATTCCATTTCCAATTACCTTTGCATGTCTCCATGTTATGACATCAGTGGCATTTGTGCATAAATTGGAGTGCATTGAAATGATCATTTTAGGCCTAGCACATGTCCATGCACCCATGCACTTGAATTTCTATTACTGGCTCAAAATTCAAATGGTGTGAATATCACTTTCCATGGCCTATATAATGAACTCATTGGCCTCAGATTAAAGGGAGACCTTTCCCAAGCCTCGCCAAGCAATCTCAAAACCTCATTCCATAGAATACCTTGAGGATTTCATAGAAATCATGCTTCTAGTTCAAATTATGTTTGTGAACTATAACTCCAAGGATTTATAGCCATTTTCATCTCAATCAATCACTGCAAGCAAGAGGAGGAAAAACCAAGTGGAATTGCATCGAGATCAAGCCAAATCACTGCAACCCAAAGGTGATTTTTCCAAATTTTCAAGTCTTTGATTCTCTCTCATTTCTCCATAATTCTACTTGTTTATTAGTTGTCTAAAGTCCTATCAATGTAGGCAACAAGATTGAGTTGCTTTGAGGTTAAATCGAAGCAACTCAGATCGTGTACCCCAAAATTCAATTCCTCGTATCTTTCAATATACTTGGAATTAGGAGAAATTGAGGCTAGATTCGAGCTCCTGAACATTTTCTCTTTAAATTAGTGTATGCACTATTTATTTTGGTGAACTTTGGTGGTGGACCAGTCCGGTGAGGTCCACCGGAGAAGATGACCGGAGCTAGGGCTCCGGTGATGTGTTAGCGTGCCTCTAGCCGTTCGATCATGTGGAAATGTTAGAATCTGAGCCATCCCTTTTGATTACCATGCATGCGATGCATTGACTCAGGCTCACCATGGAACGCGCGCGCTTGACCATCAGATCTGCCACCTCAATTAATGAGGGAGATCTAATGACCCTTGTTGTTTCTATTTTCTTTTTAATTTCTGATTTTATGTTTAATCCTTTTATTTTGTTTAATTCATATTAATTTCATTTTAATCCAAAAAAATATGGGACTTTCACCAAAAATCTTTAAATATTTTCCTCTTCCATATTTTGAATTAAATTTTTTTTTTGGATTAATTTTGATATTTTTCATGAATTAAATGATTTTGGACTTGTTTTTAAATATTTTAAAATACTTCTGAATTTCCAAAAATTGTGAATTCTTTTTGTGTAAGGTCCTTTGACCTTGTTTGATCTAGGATAAATCCCTTGGCCATTTATTTGGTGTTTTGAAGGGATTTGAGGTTTTGTCCATTTAAAAATGTACTTTAATTCATTTTAAAATTGTTTATTAATTGAATAATTGTTTACAAATTGTGTTGAGCTATTTAATTGGTCTTGAGATGTTTGACTTTCTGTTTGGCCTTGATCATGGTTGATTTGACTTTTGTTTGACCAATACTATTGGATTTAGGGGATTGATGAAATGTACATTTCATCTCCCAAAATGAATGGATAGTATTGATCAGATGAAATTCCTCATGTGATCACTTTGGGTTTCTATTTCCCCTTCCCTCTTCACCTTCATCCCTATTCTCCCCTAATGCATCATTGACCAATGAATTCTCTTCATGTCTAATGCTAGTTGATTTATCAATGACTTTGTGTTAGATGAATAAACATGAACCTGACTGAGATAAGTCCCTCCTATTTTTTTAATGTGTGGTATGTTTTAGGAGTTTGGTTCTTTGTACCAAATCTCTAACATGCATTAACATCAATATTTTTATTGTCCGACCTCAGATAGTTGTGACTTCTACATAAGTCCAATTATGATTGCTTAACATAGAGCTAAGTTTGACCAAAAAGGCATAACATTCTTGTAAGTGAGATTGTAAGTCTCCCATTCTTCATGGCATTATGTGAAAACTTGACATTTTTTCCTTTCATGAGAGCTAGTGGCATACTTGCTGATTTATACAAGTTGGAGCCCTTCTCATGGATGATGTCTTGGTTCAAGAATTCATACTTGTGAATGAATGGTTGAATGTTCTCCAAATAATGACTTAATCAATTAAAAATCTTCACTAACATTTGACTAACTCTTTATTAACGTTGCTTTACTTTCAAGTCATTTACTTAATGCACTTTAAATTCCAGTGTCTTTATTATTCATCTGCCATTTACATTTCATGCAACTTGTTTATGTTTCAGTTTTTTTTTGCTTTGCTCGATTGAGCCATATCTTTTGATTGCATATATTGTTTGCTTCTTTTGATTTTGTTTGTGGTCTTAGGACCTTAAAACACATAATAACAACAAAAAACTCTAAAAACATCTTTGTGGATTGTTGGATTTGATCTGAACTTTTGGACTTAGGATAGGCAACTTCCCATATGCTTTAAGGACTTTGATTCATCTCTCACTTTGTCTTGGTGCTCAATTGTTATATTGTTATTATTGCTGATGTCTGATGTTTATTCTAAGTTGACCAAGGAATATTTTCATCTAATACATTGGAAGAAATTGAAGGCTTCTAGCTATTGGAGTGCTTGTTTGGATTTCATGGCTATCTTTATTTGATGCCTTGGTATTCATATAATTGCTTGGATATTTCTTATGCTTGTTGCTTGCTAAAGTCCAAAGGAAAATGGGTTTCTATATGACATTCTTGTTTGTTGGATTGCATTCCATTGGTAAGATCTTTTCAACCCTTAATTTTTAAATTTTGTCTAGGATATCCCCTTCATCTCCTCCCACTTATTAAATTTCAAAATCTCTTCCTCTTTTCAAAACCTTGTTTGTCTATATTTTTCAAACTTAGACATGTTTTAATGATTAGAAACTTTGGCCTTATGCCATTGAATTTTCAAACCTTTTCTTAATCAAACTTATGAATGAATTTAAACATATTGACTTTAATTTCAAAAAGACAAAAATAACTAACAAACCCATTCAAATCTTTGGCCTCTTGTGCCTTTTCATGTTAAACGTTTGTTAAAAATCAATTCACCAACTTATTTGAAATTTTTACCACGAACTATGGGGTTTTGATCCCTCATTTTTATGTTGATACGTAGGCATAAGACCGAAGGTCTTGTCAAACACAAAAAATATAAATAATAAATTCTTTTCTCATCCCCTCACTCTATATTTTTTTATCAAACATCATTTTGACGAAATCACTTGCATACAAAAAGGCCTCCCTAGGAGTACCTAGGACACTTTAGATGCTAACACCTTCCCTTTGTGTAACTAACCCCCTTACCTGTAATCTCTTACAGTTTATTAGTTTTGATTTGAAAACTTCTTATCTTTGTGTTTTGTTCGTACTTTTGCCCTTTTCCTTTGGAAACAATAAAAGCGCGGTGGCAACTCTGGTTTTATTGACGTCTAGTTTATTCGTCGCTCGATGGTCATGAATTTACCACTACAGAAATTAAGTGGCGAGTCTACTAGGGAGTAGTCCTCAGTGAGTTTAGCCTACTTTTTGTGTGTATATTTGTATATTTTATGTTTGTTTGTATATTTTGTTGTGTGATACTCTGTTTGTTGTGCTTGGTGATCTATGTGTGGTGAGATAAGTTCTAACTCGAACTTGAGTGCAATCTAAGATAAGAGGGTGGTATAGTCATGTTGACTTTGAAGGATTAGTCTGAAAAGAGTTGACATGAGATCCCCCACTCAGTGGAGACCTCTTTGGAGTTACTGATATCACACAAGTAAGTCGTGGATATGAATTACTTTCTCTAAATTAGGGGTCCGAGAAGGTGAGAACCGTAGAACATTTAACCCAACTTGGCCTATTTAGGTCATAGAGCGGCGACCGTTCAACTGTATACTTGATAACAGTTGTTACATGATACTACACTCAAACGAGTTTCTCTTGAGAATATTATGGGTTGATGAGTCAGTCATCCTAACCTATAGTATCCTATAGATGGGATCAAGACTCTGGGAACTTTTTAGAACATGATCTATAGGTTTTTACCCTTATTACACTCCTTTGGGATGGTTCTTAACCCGAATACATGCTCGTGACTCACAATGAACCCTTTGATTCTTGGTTGATCCGATCAGTCTCGTCAATATCAATGGAACTTGGGTGTTGATAAGGTGAGAACCATCATCCACCAAAATGGGTGATTGATCTTGATGATGGCTTGATCCATCCCATGACCTTTGTTTGTGTTTGCCTTGTGTGTGATTGTTGCATTCATGTATACATGTGCATCCTAACATTCATCACAAAAAATAAATTTCAAGGAAACTAAGGTCTTATTTGCAAATATTTTCAGACCATGGACTGTAGACGAAGGAACACTAAGAAGTACAGTTTCAGATGTCCTGATTTGAAAGAGCTAAGGAAGTTGTCATCCTTTGTATTAGATCCCTTGGATTTCAAGCAA
Source organism: Lathyrus oleraceus (assembly GCF_024323335.1). Lineage (NCBI taxonomy): Eukaryota > Viridiplantae > Streptophyta > Magnoliopsida > Fabales > Fabaceae > Lathyrus > Lathyrus oleraceus. The sequence continues at coordinate 503,527,643 of NC_066583.1, read as the reverse complement.
TGTCATGGGAAACTCTTGTCTGTATTATCTACTGATGTGGTTGAAGGACTTCTGAGTGTTTTGGTTCAGTTCTATGACCCACTTTATCGGTGCTTCACTTTTCCCAACTATCAGCTTGTGCCCATGTTGGAGGAGTATGCATATCTCGTGGGTATGCCCGTGTCTGACAAGGTACCTTTCAGTGGATTGGAGGAGATCTCGAGATCTCATGTCATAGCCGAAGCTCTTCATCTGAAGAAATCTGAGATTGATGCTCATTTGGTGAAGAAAGGAGGGATTCTTGGGTTGAATTCTGAGTTTCTCATTGGTAGGGATAATGTTTTTGCTCAAGCCGGTAGCATGGATGCTTTTGAAGTTATATTTGTATTGCTCATCTATGGTCTAGCTTTGTTCCCTAACATTGACGATTTTATTAATATTAACGCCATTAGAATTTTCTTGATTGGGAATCCTATTTCGAATCTGTTGGATGACATGTATTTCTCTTTGTATTTGAGGAATTTTAAAGGTGGTGGGGCTATTGTGTGATGTGTTCCTCTTCTATACAAGGGGTTTATTTTGTACTTGCCTCATACGCCTGCTTTCTTGGAGAACCAACAATGTCTACGATGGTCCTAGAGACTTATGTATCTCACTAATGATGATATTGTTTGGTATGATTCTACATTGGGTAGTTTGGATATTAGTGATAGTTGTGGTGAGTTCTCTAACATGTCTCTCATTGGTACGCAAGGAGGAATCAACTACAACCCAACATTGGTCCATCATCAACTTAGGTTCCCCTTGAAAGGTAAACCTAATAACGTTCAGTTAGAGGGTCTATTGTATCAAGAGGGTAAATATCCCCAACTTTTGAAGAGTATAATGGTGCGTTCTTGGCACAATTTGCATAGGAAAGGAAGATCCGAGCTTGGTCCATGCAACTGTGTAGCTTTGGAAGCTTACACTATTTGGGTGAAGAAGAGAGCTTTAGAGCTCAAGATGCCGTACGCTTGTGAGAGACCTATGTCTATGGTTGTGGGTGAGCCATTAACCCCCCTAACCAAGATGTAGAGGAGTTGGAAGATGCACTTGCTAAGATGAAGCAAGAGAGAGACTTATGGAAAGAGCGGTTCCATGCTTTGAACCGAAAGCATGAGGAGTTGCAGCTTGAGTCGAAATATAAAGATGTGCTTATTGAGCTTCTTGAGGATCATACAGTGAAGAGACAAAGAGAAACGAAGGATTTATTTCCTCTAGTATTCCTCAGCCTTCCGGTGCTTGTAAGAAGATTGTTAATCAACTTGTCCTCGAGAAGGCTCAGATGAAGACATCCTTTGAGTCAGAGATCCAATGCATTCGAAGGGAGTATGCTCCCATATCTAGATCATCTGATGCAGTTTTTAGGGATCCTTCAGATGATAGTTTCCTTTTCTCTTGTATTTGTACTTTGGTTTATGAAAATGTACTCAGTGTAATCCTTCCAAATTTTATGAATAAAAAGAGATTTTATGGTCCATTGAATTGTTATTATTGTTAATTATTACTACTAATTGAAAATATTTGCAAGTAAGACTTCATATGTTCCTTGAAATTAAATACAATAAAAAATATTGCATTTCATGCATCATTTGCATAACAGGTTTCTTTCTCCAAGTGTCTTATCAGTTCTTCTTCTGTGTATCAGCAAAGCTGACTCATCACTATAACACTCGAGCTAATTGACTAAAAAGAATGGAGCACATTGGACAAGAGAACAAAGAGCTGAAGTATGAAATTTATAGACTCACAGCCTTGACGGAGTCTGTGATAGCTGCTCAGAATCAACCGTCTCCACCTCCTTCAACTCCTCCTCCTCCTCAGAGGACTGTCATTTAGAGATTTCTGCATCATCTGTGTCTGTCATTGCTAGCCAGTCTATTCCTTCCATGTCTGCTAGGTTCCCGTGGGGAATGCCACCAAATTTTATGCCTGAAGAGTACGCGCCAACATTTGCTTATGTGTCGGCATCTAGCCCGATCCTATCAGTGCCTCCTCATATTGTTCATACTCTACCTCGTGTCGATGACACCATTTACAACTCTAAGCCATCTGAAGGTCCAGATGTTTATGAGAATATGGATGAGATGAAGGATCAATTTCTTGAGTTGCGCAAGGAATTGAAGAACATAAGAGGAAAGGATCTATTTGGTAAGAGTGTTGTCATGTATGCTAGAAAGATGTCTGCTCAAACCGACAACGATCAACTGCTTATTCACTACTTCTAAGATAGTCTGACTAGAGTTGCTCTCAGATGGTATATGGGCCTGGACAATGCTAGTGTCCGTACTTTTAAAGACTTGGGAGAGGCCTTTGTCAAATAATATAAGTACAATGTTGATATGACGCCAGATGGGGATCAGTTGAGGTTGATGTCTCAGAAGGACAAAGAGACATTCAAAGAATATGCTCAAAGGTGGAAAGAGTTAGCCGCTCAGATTAGTTCGCCTTTGGAATAAAAGGAAATGACTAAGATATTCTTGAAGACGCTGAGTTCTTTTTACTATGAACGTATGATCGCGAGTGCCCCTAATGAGTTTATCGAGATGGTAAACATGGGGATGGTATTGGAAGAAGGAGCCCGTGAAGGACGTTTATCCAAAGATGAAGCGTCGACAAGCAAGAAGTACGATGGTAGCTTCTCCAAAAAGAAGGAAGGAGAAACTAATGCAGTATCAGCAGGGAGGCAGAGGATGCCTCATGTAAGGAAGAATTCTCAGTCCCGTCAACATCAGCATCAAGTGTCATCAGTAATTCCAGTCTTTACCAATAATTTAACCAATCAATCAGTTCCTACTCAACAACATCAACAACAACCGCGACAACGTACCAACTACAACAACAACAATCATCATCATAACTTTGAAAGGAAGAAAGTCTCCTTTGACCTATTCCTATGACATATGCAGAGTTGTACCCGTCCTTAGTAGTCAATGATCTTATCTAACCAAGGAATCCTCTACAAATTCCATAGTCACTGCCATGGTGGTTCAAACCTGATTTACATTGTGCTTTTCACTAGGGAGCTCCTAGTCATAATATTGAAAACTGTTATCCCCTGAAGTACGAAGTTCAGAAGGTGGTCAAGATTGGTATGATGTCCTTTAAGGACATAGAGCCAAATGTTAAAGCCAACTCGTTGCCTGCTCTTGGAAACACTTCTGTGAACATGGTAGATGGTTGTCCTGGGAATTTTAGGGTTTTTGATATGCACCGTATCCGTAGGTCCTTGGTGGATATTCACAAAGATTTGTGCCTTGTGAACCATTTTGAACATGACCATGATGGTTGTTTTTTTTTTTGTAGTGTTAACCCTCGTGGCTGTGTAATTGTTAAAAGAGTTATCCAAAGGTTAATGGATGAAAATGTTATTCAAGTTCAACAATCAAGTTTTATGAGAAATAATATGAACGTCATTATTCCAGTATTCAAAACCTCTGAGCGGGTAGTCATTCAATTTGATAGTAGCAGCAAGAAAGAAAACATATCAGTGTCGCCGTTGGTTATACGGTTAGCGGGCCTCGTCCCCAACTCATCTTATAAAGTTATGCCATACAAGTATAATGCCACCATGATTGATAAGGGTCAAGAGGTTCCTCTCCCAGTTGCAGATTTAGTGGTGAGTATCACCGATGTAGTGAAGGTGACCCGTAGTGGTCGTGTGTTCAGTCCAGTTTTTCCTAAAGTTGTGGAAGATATTTCCGTGAGTAAGAAGGAAGAGATTCCTGTAGTCGATCCGATTAGTGATCCAACGTGTCAATATTGTGAATCCAGCAAGTTGAATGCTAATGATGATGATGAGGTATTGCGCTTGATCAAGAGAAGTGAATTCAACATTGGGGAGCAATTGCTTCAAAAACCATAAAAAATTTATGTGCTATCATTATTGATGAATTCTGAAGCATACAGGGAAGCTTTGCAAAGGGTATTGGAACAAGCTTATGTGGAACACGATGTTACTGTGGATCAGTTTGACCATATTGTTGCCAATATTACTTCCTGTAACAATCTGAGTTTTTGTGATGAAGAACTTCCCGAGGAAGGTAGGAATCACAACTTAGCGCTTCACATTTCAATGAATTGCAAGGAGGATGCTCTGTCCAATGTGTTGGTTGACATTGGGTCATCATCGAATGTGTTCCCAAAGTCAACTATAACAAGACTTTCCTATTAGGGCACCCGAATGAGGTACAATGGTGTGATTGTTAAAGCGTTTAACGGTTCTCGAAAAACTGTCATTGGAGAAGTGGACCTTCTGGTTAAGATAGGTCCAAGTGATTTTCAAATTATTTTCCAAGTAATGGATATTCACCCGGTCTGTAGTTGTTTGTTGGGAAGGCCTTGGATCCATGAAGTTGGCAGTGTGACGTCTACTCTATACCAAAAGTTGAAATTTTTGAAGAACGACAAGCTTGTCGATGTGGGTGGAGAGAAAGTATTGTTGGTAAGCCATTTGTCATGCTTTACTTATGTAGATGCTGAGGAGGAAGTTGGAACACTGTTCCAAGCTTTGTCTGTTGCTGATGAGTCGAAGAAGGCTAGGGCACCCATGTCTTCTTTGAAGGATGCCATAGAGGTTGTTCAGGCTGGTAGCACTGACAGATGGGGTCGTGTTGTGGAAGTTGTTGAAAACAAGAATAGAGCAGGGATGGGATTTCAGCAAGGGCCATTCAACGCTAATTTCAAGGTTATGAAAGAAGTTTTCTGCAGTGGAGGGTTCATTCACAAGGATGGTCAACACTCAGCTGACATTATTGAAGATAGTGATGAAGACGAAGTTTGTGGCAACTTTATAACACACGGCCAGACTTGTGACAATTGGGTTGCTGTTGATGTTCCTGTTGTTATGAACCGTTCAAAGTAATTTGGTTTTTTTAATAATTATTTTAAGAAAAATCCTTCTCCTATGCCTAAGGGATAAGTGAAACATTGTCGGGTATTTCAATATTATCATCAATAAAATACAATTTTATTCATCCACATCTATGATGTTTATTTTTACTTTTATGCTTTTTCTGAAAATGGTAATCACAAAAAACATAAATAAATAATAATTTTTCCATCTGTATAGTATTTGTTTGCACTCCATTTCTCTAAAATCAAAATATAAAATCATTATGCAGGTTGGTTCTCAAACCCATTGAATGTAATGATCTTACTCCCTCTCCAAACTTTGATTCTCCTGTGTTTGAAGCTAAGGAAGAGAATGATGATGAAGAGGTATCTGATGAGTTATCATGTTTGCTTGAGCACGAGGAAAAATAAATTCAGTCGTTTGAAGAGAAAATTGAATTAGTCAACTTGGGTTCCTAAGATGATGTGAAGGAAGTCAAGACTGGGTCTCAATTGTGACCAGAAGCTAAGAAGGGGTTGGTTGATCTTCTTCGAGAAAATTTTGATGTGTTTGCTTAGTCTTATCAAGATATGCCTGGTTTAGATTCTGAGATTGTGGAACATAAATTTCCTTTGAAGCCAGAATGCCCGCCGGTCAAGCAGAAATTGAGAAGAACTCATCCCGATATGGCTGTAAAGATTAAGGAGGAAGTGCAGAAGTAGAATGATGATGGTTTCCTTGTTACCTCTGAATATCCGTAATGGGTGGCCAATATTGTGCCTGTTCCTAAGAAGGATGGAAAAGTCTTCATGTGGGTTGATTATAGAGATTTGAATAAAGCCAGTCCGAAAGATGATTTTCCTTTACCACAGATTGATATGTTGGTAGACAATACAGCTAAATTTAAAGTCTTTTCGTTTATGGATGGATTTTCCGGTTATAATCAGATCAAAATGGCACCCGAAGATACGGGGAAGACCACATTCATTACACCTTAGGGAACATTATGTTATCGAGTGATGCCTTTCGGTTTAAAGAATGCTGGTTCAACGTACCAGAGAGTTATGACCACTCTTTTTCATGATATGATGCATAAAGAGATTGAAGTCTATGTTGATGATATGATTGCCAAGTCAAGTGATAAAGAAGGACATGTATAACATTTGTTGAAGTTATTCCATCGTTTGAGGAAGTAGAAACTCCGCTTGAATCCCAATAAGTGTACTTTTGGTGTTCGCTCTGGTAAGTTTTTGGGCTTTATTGTCAGTGAGAAAGGTATTGAGGTTGATCTTGCCAAGGTCAAAGCAATACAAGAGATGCCTGCGCCCAAAACTGTGAAGCAAGTGAGAGGTTTCCTAGGCCGCTTGAACTATATCTCAACATTTATATCGCATATGAATGCCACATGTGCGCCTATATTCAAGCACTTTCGGAAAGATCAGTCTTATGATTGGACCGAGGATTGCCAGAAATCTTTTGACAGTATCATAGAATATCTACTTGAGCCTCCGATTATGTCTCCTCCTATTGAAGGAAGACCTTTGATCATGTATTTGACTGTGCTTGACGAAAGTATGGGTTGTGTTCTTGGTCAGCAAGATGAATTTGGGAAGAAATAATATGTAATTTACTACCTCAGTAAGAAGTTCACCGATTGTGAGACTTGGTCTTCTATGCCTGAGAAGACATGCTACACAATGGCTTGGGCTGCTAGGCGTTTGTGCTAGTATATGTTGAATCATACTACTTGGTTGATATCCAAAATGGATCCAATCAAGTACATTTTTGAGAAGCCTGCTTTAACTGGGAGGATTGCCCATTGGCATATGTTGTTGTCTGAGTATGATATTGAATACCGATCTCAAAAAGCTATCAAAGGTAGTATCTTGGCTGACCAACCTATTGAAGATTACCAGTCAGTGTAGTATGATTTTCTTGACAAAGAGATTTTGTACTTGAAGATGAGAGATTGTGATGAACCATTGCTTGAAGAAGGGCCAGAACCTGGTTCCCGTTGGAGTATGGTATATGATGGAGTTGTTAATTCGTATGGTAATGGCATTAGGGCAGTGATTATTACTCCTCAAGGCACTCGTTTTACATTTACAGCTAGATTGACCTTCAAATGTACAAACAATATGGCTGAGTATGAAGCTTGCATTATGGGGCTTGAAGAAGCCATTGATTTCAGAATCAAATATCTTGACGTCTATGGAGATTCAACAATGGAATCTGACTGTTGCAAGTTTGTGAAGAAATTCCATAAGTGTCAAATTTATGCGGATAAATTTCATGTTCCTCCGAAACTGTTGAATGTCATTTCCTATCCATGGCCCTTCTCCATGTGAAGAATTGATATGATTGGCATGATTGAGCATAAAGCATCAAACGAACATTGTTTCATTCTGGTGGCTATTGATTACTTCACAAAATGGGTTGAAGCGACATCGTATTCGAATGTGACCAAGCAGGTGGTGGTCCGATTTATTAAGAATCGGATTATATACCGTTATGGTGTGCCAAGTAAGATCATTACTGATAATGGATCAAACTTGAATAAGAATATGGTGGAAGCTGTAGCGGTAGATTCATGACCATCAAGCTATGCATAAGCTTAACGTCAATAAAACCAGAGTCTCCACCGCACTTTTATTGTCTTCAAAGGAAAAGGGAAAAGTATGAACAAAACCTAAAGATAAGAAGTTTTCAAATCAAAACTAATAAAATGCCAGAGATTATAGGTAAGGGGGTTGGTTACACAAAGGGAAGGTGTTAGCATTCAAAGTGTCCTAGGTACTCCTAGGGAGCCCTTTTTTATGTGTGCATGTGTTTTTGGTATAAATGATGTTTGATGAAATAGAGTGTAGGGATGAGAAAAAGAATTCATTGATTATATTTTTGTGTTTGACAAGACCTTCGGTCTTGTGCCTACGTACCAACATAAAAATGAGGGATCAAAACCTCGTAGTTCGTGGTAAAAATTTCAAAAGAATTGGTGAATTGATTTTAACAAAAGTTTAAAAGAAAAGGCACAAAAGGCCAAAGACTTGAATGGGGTTATTAGTTCTTTTTGTATTTTGAAATTTAAGTCAATATGGTTAAGTTTATTTACAATTTTGATTTAAGAAAAGAAGTTTAAAAATCCAATGGCATAAGGCCAAAGTTTCTAATTATTAAAACAAAGTCTAAGTTTGAAATCACAAGCAAAGAATTTTTTGAAAAGGGGGAGAGATTTTGAAATTAAATAAGTGGAAGGAGATGAAAAGGCTATCCTAAGAAAAAATTTAAAAGTTAAGGGTTGAAAAGATCTGACCAATGGGATGCAGTCTAACATACAAGAATGTCATATAGAAACCTATTTTCCTTTGGACTTTTATCAAGCAATAATCAATAAGCAATGAGTAATATCCAGACATCATGAAGATCAAGGCATCAAATAAAGATAGCCACATCTAAGCAAGCAATTCTAATAACTAGCAGTCTTCATTTTCTTTTCATGTATCAGATGAAACACTCCTTGATCAACTCAGAGAAAAGCATCAGACACAAGATCAAAATAAGAATTAAGCACAAAGATAGAGTAACATATGAATTCAAACAAATCCCAAGGCTTGTATCAGATGAAGGCTTAGTTCATCATTGCTCTGTCTCAAAATGTTGGCATTGGCCAAGTCCTTTTTGCACAGGGAATGTTGGCTAAACTTATGTCCAAAAGTTCAAATCAAGTTCAACAGTCCACCAAATGTTTTTTAGGGTTTTTGTTGTTATTAGGTATTTTAAGGTCCTAAGACCACAAACAAAACCAAAACACACAAGTAATGTATAATCACATGATATGACTCAAATGAGCAAAGTGTAAATGACATAAACATAAACAAGTTATATGAAATGTAAATGGCAATGAATGATAAATGACTGAAATTTAAATTGCATAATAGTAAGTGACTTGAAAATAAAGCAATATTAACAAGAGTTAGTCAAATGTTAGTCAAACGTTAGTCAAGTGTTAATGGTGATTTTAATTAATTAAGTCATTCTTTGGATAACACTCAACCATTCATTCACAAGTATGAATCCTTAAACCAAGACATCTTCCATAAGAAGGGCTCCAACTTGGATAATTCAACAAGTATGCCAGTAGCTCCCATGAAAGGAAAAAGGTCAAGTATCCATACAATGCCATGAAGAATGGGAGACTTACAATCTCACTTACTAGAATGATATGCCTTGAGGGTCAAATTTAGCTCTATGTTAAGCAATCGTAATTGGACTTATGTAAAAGTCATAACTATCTGAGGTTGGGCAATAAAAATTTAGGTGTTAATTCATGTCAGAGATTTGGTATGAAGAACTAAATTCCTAAAACATACCACACACTAAAAGAAAAGATCAAAAGGGAGGGACCTATCTCAGTCACACTTGTATTGATTCATCTGACACAGGGTCATTGATGAACCAATTAGCCTTTAGACATTAGAGATTTCATTGGTCAAAAGAGGGAATGGGGAAGAATAGGGATGAAAATGAAAAGGGAGGGGAAGATAGAAACACAAATTGATCATGGGAGGAATTTCATCAAATTAAAACCATCTATTCATTTTGGGAGATGAAATGTACATTTCATCAATCCCCTAAATTCAATGGTTTTAATACAACAAAAGTCAAATCAACCTTGTCCAATGCCCAAACAGAAAGTCAAACATCACAAGACCATAAAAATGGCTCAACATAATTTTTAAACATTTAATCAATTAAAAATCAATTTAGAAATGAATTAAAATACATTTTAATTTGGTCAAAACCTAAAATCCCTTCAAAACACCAAATAAATGCCCAAGGGATTTATCCTAGGTCAAACAAGATCAAAGGACCTTAGACAAAAAATTTCACTATTTTTGAAAAGTCATAAGTATTTTTAAATAATTAAAAATATGCACAAAAACATTTAGTTCATGAAAAATATCAAAATTAATCCAAAAAATAATTTTAATTCAGAATATGGAAGAGGAAAATATTTAAAGATTTTCGGTGAAAGTCCCATATTTTTTGGATTAAAAATGAAATTAATATGAATTAAACAAAATAAAGGGATTAAATAAAAATTTAGAAAATAAAAAGAAATTGGAAAAAACGAGGGCCATCAGATCTCCCTCATTAATTGAGGTGGCAGATCTGATGGCCAAACGCATGCGTTCCACCAGAGGTCCTAGTCAATGCGTAACACCAAAGGTAATCAGATCACATGACTGAGATTATAACGTGGATGTGAGATCAGACGGTTGGAACCTTGCCAACACACCACCGGAGCCCTAGCTCCGGTCATCTTCTCCGGTGGACCTCACCGGACTGGTCCACCCTCAACTCAATGAAAAATGAAAAGCAAGGACACTACTTCAAAGGAAAAATGCTCACGAGCTCGAGCCTGGCCTCAATTTTCTCCAATTCCAAGTATATTAAAAGATACAAGGATTTGAATTTTGAGGATCATGAACTGAGTTGCTTCGATTTGACCTCAAAGCAACTCAATCTTGTTGCCTACATTGGTAGGACTTTAACCAATCAAAAATCAAAGAGAATGGTGAAGAATTGAGAGAGAATCGAAGAAAGAAAGTTTCAAAAAAATCACCTTCGAGGAGCTTGAATCTTGCTTGATCTTGCTTCCAATTTGCCCTGGCTTGACTTCAGAAGCTTTCAGGAAGTGAATTAGATCAAAGAAAGGCTTAGATTCTTGGAGTTTCAATTTCAAAACAGAAGTGAAATTGAAACTCGATTTTCAATTGAAAACCTTCAAGTTTATCCTCTAATGGTGAAGGGAAGGTTACATGAGAAAATCTTGGGCAAAGTGTCCATAATTCTGAGCATGAGGCAATGTATTTATAGGCTAGGCAATTGATTTCCACACACTTCCACTTAAATGCCAAAAATAATAATTCTCACTTGCGTGGATGCATGGGCGTGTGATAGGCCCATGAAGTGATGTCAAAAGGTCGAAAGTTGATCATGAGTGATGCTGAAAGTTTGACATGAAGCCATGCATTTGGAATTGAGAAGTGGTCATGAAATTCATCCAAATGAAACCTTGAAGAAAAGCCATACGCAAGTCATTCAAACCTTGGCCAAATGAAGTGATTTTGGACCTTTTGGAAAGCTGAAATCAAGGGGAACAACTTTCATGTTGAAAACTTTTCCATTTGAAGCTTGGATAATGATGAATTTTGAGGTGGAAGTTTGGAAAATCAAACATAATTGAAAAGTTTCTAAGTACCAAGTCAAATGTTCACTTCTTCCACCTTGAATAATTTTTGCTATGGGAATCAAATGGAAAATGTTCCTTCATAAAAGTTGTAGATATTTCAAACCTATTCAATTTGGTCACAAATTTGAGCTCATTTGGATTTGGCATGAAGGAGTTATGCATTTTAGAAGTTGAGGAAAATCTCTTGTTCAATGGTAATGACCCAAAATGACCTATAACGTTTCCTCTTGGAACATGCCCATTCAAGTTGAATTTGAAGTTTATAAAAGAATAAAAGTTATAGAGAACATATTAAAATCTATCATTAAACTTGGATGGCCTTCATCTTATAAAAATTGAGAAAGTTATGGTCCTTGGAAGTTGACCTCCTAACTAGGGTTCAGACAAAATAATCTATAATCTTTCATCATAAAAAATGACTTTCCAAGGAAAACTAGATTTTGACCTCAATATGAAAGTTGTTTGTAATGTCATAAAGAGTAACGTTTCTATTGGAATAATTTTCATATGACAAAAATTGTAGGAGTTAGGGTCTAGTGAACCCCAGTTTTGACCAATTGACTTTCTCTGGTCAAACACCATGAACCAACTTGAAAACTTGAAGTTATCTTGATATTTGGGACTCAGGGAGGATGATATATTCATAAGATGATGTATAATGAAGTATACCTTGAAATATTTGATCAAATGTTGAAGAAACTTGCTGAGGAAGTTACACAAGATACCTTGATAATTAGGGATCCCAAGGCAAGCAAGCTTCAAACTCTTGGTGAATTCTTGATCAAAATGATAAATGAAGAACATGGGGACCCATATATGATGTATAGAACCATTGTGAACTATCTCTTGATTGACCTCCTTGCACTGAGGGTTTCAAACCCTAATTGTGAGCTTGATGAGGCATTGGTGGACGCACACACTACCTACATAAGAAACAAAGCTATACATAGACATATTTTTGGTATTTTGGTTAGTAAACAAAGAAAAACAAAGTATGATACAATCAAATGTGCTTGGTGATCTATCCCAATACAAACCCAATGAATGAGAGGTAAGGAGGATGCCAAAGTGTGATCCCAGAGCCAATGCAAATGATGAAATAGCATGAAGGATCTTAGGGTCAAAATTTGGGTCTTACAGCTGCCTCTATTTAAGGAAATTCTAATTGAGGATATGAGGTTAAAATCTTCGTATAAACTCAGTAGAATGGATTTAAATAACATCATGTAGATACAAATTTTGGTCTCTAAGAGACCTCATGATGCATATAATATGAATGTTAAAATAATCTTTGTGGGGAATATATTGCCACAAAGGAAAAGAATCCGGAAGAGACTGAAGATCCATAGGAGCAAACTGCATTCCATAAGGAAAACTCATTGGGGAGACAAAGACTCTTGGGGGAGATAACAAGTTATGCGTAGGTCAGGCTACGACTTGAAAACTATTGGAGAGACGAGGGGATTTCCATGAAAATGAATCAATGGAAGGACACGGTCTGGGAAACCAGGGAAATCTGTAGGGGAAACAGGTAGATTAGAACAAAGATGAAATACTCGAATCAAACAGGAAAAGGCGATTCCACTGAGGAAATACACACTCAAACTCAACTAGGGAAGAATGAACTTCATTACAGGAGTAAAGGAGATATATTATCTATTACCAGTTATTGGGTAGAAAGATAATATACTCTGACAAAGGGACATCCATTACCGGTTATGGTAAACATATCAAGGATGACTCGCTAATGACAAAGAGGTGTATTCGTTATATGTTACTGGGTAAGAATAACCTATTGAGAAGATAACTCAAATAGGATTTACAACTACCGGTTACTGGGTAGAAGACCAAAGAGAGAGTATCCGTCACTAGTTAAAGTGAACATATCAAGGATAAACTCAAAGGAAGAATATCCGTCATCGGTTAGGATGAACATGTCAAGGATAAACTATCGGGGAGAAATAGGAATTATATCTACCAGTTACTGGATATAATACCAAAGAGAGAATATCCGTCACCTGTTAGGATGAACATATCAAGGATAGACTCAACGAGGAAAGTAGGAATTACAACTACCAGTTACTAGGCAAAAGACCACAAATAGAGAAAATCCGTCACTGGTTAAAGTGAACATATCAAGGATAAACTATGAGGGAAAAATTAGGAATTGTATATATCAGTTACTGAATAGAATACCAAAGAGGGAGAGAAAACCCGTCACTGGTTAAAGTGAACATATCAAGGATAAACTCTCTGGGGAATACAATAGGGATTACAAATACCTTTTTACTGGGTAGAAAATTACGAAAGAAGAATATTCGTCAATGGTTAAGGTGAACATATCAAGGATAGATTACTTGGGGAAATGTGAAAATGAATCCGATGGGGAAACCAAAGGAAGTATATTACATTTGACAGGGTATTGGGCAAAAGTAATGTACTCAAAATTGAGAAGGATAACACAAGTTACTGGGTAATAAACTCTTAGGGGACCAAAAAGTCTATCTAGGTAATAACTAGAAACAAACTGTCAAACAAAGACTCAACCCAATGAGGATATAACTCAATGGGAGTGGTTCCATCCAGACAATTAACTGGGGAGGAAACTGAAATAATAATCATCCATGAGGAAATAACTTAGTGGGTAATGAGAAAGGTTAAACTCTTTCTGCCTAAGGGGCTGACACTCTATGATTGAAGGAGGACAAACACACCAAATCTGCACGGGTAAATAATATTACCGAAGCAGGGGATCAGAAGAAAAAATCAAATGCGATAAAATGAATAATGAAATATTTGATGCTGGGTTATATGCATGAATATGCATGTATATGATTTATGATTATGCCGATAAATAACACAGAGGATACAAATAACAAAGTTTTGAATCACTGCTGCAACACTCGGCTAATCTCAATAAGATGGAAACACCAACTGAAGAAAATTCTAGGGATGAAAATAAATCATCCAGCTCTGAACAAACCAACTATGGCTGAGAAAGTCATGGAGAACATGCTCCCAATCAATCACGGCAAACTCTACAGGGAGAGAGCACTACTGAAGGATGATCAACCAAACATGCCGAGGATAGAAAAGGATCTGTTGAGGATCCAAATTGTCAACACGACGGAGAATTTTAAGTCAATCCCATATTAGAATGGGAGACAACCCTGCAGGGGACAAAAATTAAATACTGCTCAGAATTCAACACTGCTGGGAATGAGGGATCTCCATATCATAAGATGAACTTCGTCGGGGAATACAAGAGAAAAAACTTTGCACGGGAAATACAAGAGATAAAACTCTGTAGGGGATTCTAAGCAAATCGTTGGGGATGTTATGACCAAGATCATCACATTTCTCAAAACTCATCGACTTTTTTTTTGGAAATTATGAAATAAACAAATTCCCATGCAAAGAATAACCGGATCTGATTCACACAAAGGAGAAACTTCCAAAGTTATGCAACATACTCAAATGCAAAATGGAAACCAAATAAATGTTCTGGATCTCCAAGGTCCAATCACAAGACTTGGGGGGAATCAGACAGGATCATCACAGCTGGGGAATATGAATTTGCAAAAGGGATCAATCATTAGCTCAACTGGAGATAAGACCCACCGGCTCTACTGGGGATGATGAACTATTCAGGGAGAAACTCATCAACCAAGCTGGGGATAAATGACGAACTGTTTGGGAGGACCAACAGTGCTTCACACTTCAAGACTTACCTGTTCTTAGATTGTTGTTGAGATTCCTTACTGAAATCGATTATTCTTAAAGTGATTTATTATTTTAAGAAAAAATAATTATTATTCATTAATTTATTTCAAAATTATCATCATAAAAAATCTATTTTATTTAGCAGAAGTAAATAAGAATAGAAATAATTGGATAAAAAGCTCGACTTTATTTAATAGAATGGTAGTCCGTAAATGACGAGACTCCATAGATCTTTACAAAGTTTGAAAATGGTAATTTACATGGAAAAGGGCTACATTGAATTCAACGATCACTACTCTCCCTACCAACTTCAGAATACATTGTGCTTGTCTTCAGTTAAGAATGATGAATCAGAACCAAATGACTCGCTCAAAACTGCTTCCATGATTAGGACCAATCAAATGCAGTTACTTGCGATAATCCCTAATTTTTTCCTAGATTTCCTCAAGTTGGATACTCAATCTACCAGGATAAATTTTTGTTTTATGTCTCTAACTTTTGCCTGGATCGCACTTTCGGGTTTTCAATCCATCGAGACGCTCATTTTTGCCTAAGCCGCCCTTTCGGGTTTTCAACTCAGCGAGCTATTCTTTTCTTTTTTTGGCGAAGTATTTCTTGACTGCATCGGCGTTCACAGGACGCATGAACTCTTCACCATCCATAGTTGTAAGAATCAATACATCGCCTGAAAAGTCTCTTTTCACAACGTATGAGCCTTCATAATTAGGAGTCCATTTGTCCCTAGCATCGGGTTTAAAAGATAGAATCTTCTTGATCACGAGGTCACCTTCTCTGAACACACGAGGTTTGACCTTCTCATCAAAAGCTTTCTTCATTCTCTGTTGATACAACTGACCAAGGCACATGACAATTAATCTCTTTTCTTCAATTAAATTCAACTGATCATACCTGATCTGATACCATTCAGCTTCTATCAACTTGGCTTCCATTAGCACACACGGTGACGGGATCTCAACCTCCTATGGGGAGCACAACTTCCATACCCTAAACAAGTGAGAAATGGGTTGCCCCTATTGAAGTGCGGATGGATGTACGATACCTATGCAAAGCAAATGGGAGCATCTCATGCCAATCCTTATATGTCACAACCATCTTCTAGATGATCTTCTTAATGTTTTGATTTGCAACTTCAACAATCCCATTCATCTCGGGTCTGTAGGGAGAAGAATTATGATGTGTAATCTTGAAGTCTTTGTAAAGAGATTCCACCATATTATTGTTCAAGTTCGATCCATTATCAGTAATGATCTTACTTGGCACACCATAACGGTATATAATCTGATTCTTGATAAACCTTACAATAACTTGC
The DNA here is from genome assembly GCF_024323335.1 of Lathyrus oleraceus. Lineage (NCBI taxonomy): Eukaryota > Viridiplantae > Streptophyta > Magnoliopsida > Fabales > Fabaceae > Lathyrus > Lathyrus oleraceus. Next base: position 503,511,482 of record NC_066583.1, on the reverse strand, counting down.
TTGGTCACATTTGCATACGATGCCGCTTCAACCCACTTTGTGAAGTAATCAATAGCCACCAGATTGGAACGATGTTCGTTAGAAGCTTTGGGCTCAATCATACCAATCATATAAATTCCATACATGTAGAAGGGCCATGGAGAGGAAATGAAATTCAATAGTGTCGGGGGAACATGAATCTTATCTGCATAGATTTGACACTTATGGCATTTCTTCACAAACTTGCAACAGTCAGATTCCATTGTCATACAATATTAACTTGCTCTCAACATCTTCTTAGCCATAGCATGTCCATTGGAATGAGTACCAAAGGAACCTTCATGGACTTATGTCATCCATAAGTCTGCTTCGTGTCTATCCATGCATTTGAGCAAAACCATATCGAAGTTTCTCTTATAAAGCACATCACCATCCAGGTAATAGTTGCCAGCTAATCTTATCAAAGTCTTCTTATCTTTCAAAGTTTCCCCAGGTGGGTAACTCTGACTTTGGAGGAAACACTCGATATCAAAATACCAAGGATTTTAACCTTTGACTTCTTCAACAGCGAACACATGAGCTGGCCTATCAAGACACATCACGGTCAAATTTGGAACTTCATTCCAAAATTTCACCATAATCATTGAAGTCAACGTTGCAAGAGCATCTGCCATCCGGTTTTCATCTCGAGGGATATGATGAAACTCAACCTTTAAAGAAAGTTGGAATACTTCTCGCATAGTCTCTATATGGTATCAAACCGAGTTGATTCATCTCCCATTCACCTTTGATCTGATTCACAACCAATGCTAAATCTCCATAGACATCGAGATATTTTATTCTGAGATCAATGGCTTCTTCAAGCCCCGTAATACAAGATTCATACCCGACCATATTGTTTGTACACTTGAAAGTTAATCTAGTTGTAAATGGAAAATGAGTGCCTTGAGGAGTAATAAATACTTCCCCAATGCCATTACCATATGAATTAATAGCTCCATTAAATACCATGCCCCAATGGGAACCCGGTTCTGGTCATTCTTCAAGCAATGGTTCATCACAATCTTTCATCTTGAAGTACAAAATCTCTTCATCAGGAAAATCATATTACACTGACTAATAATCTTTAATCGGTTGGTGAGCCAAATGGTCAGCCAAGACACTACCCTTAATTGCTTTTTGAGATCAGTATTCAATATCATACTCAGATAACAACATCTATCAACGGGCAATCCTCCCAATTAAATAGGCTTCTCAAAATTTGACTTGATTGGATCCATTTTGGATATCAACCAAGTATTATGATTCAACATATACTGGCGCAGATGCTTAGCAGCCCTACCCAATGTGCAACATGTCTTCTCAAGAATAGAATACCGAGTTTCACAATCGATGAACTTCTTATTGAGGTAGTAAATTGCATACTCTTTCTTCCCAGATTCATCTTGCTGACCAAGAACACAACCCATACTTTTATCAAGCACAATCAGATACATGATCAAGGGCCTTCCTTCAACAGACAGAGACATAATCGGAGGCTCAAGCAGATATTCTTTGATACTATCAAAATCTTTCTGGCAATCCTCGATCCAATCACAAGACTGATCTTTCTGAGGAAGCTTGAAAATAGGTGCACATGTGGCAGTCATATGCGATATAAATCTTGAGATATAATTAAAGCGACCGGGAAAACCCCTGATTTGCTTCTTAGTTTTGGGCGCATGCATTTCTTGTATTACTTTGACCTTGGCAGGATCAACTTCAATACCCTTCTCACTGATGATAAAGCCCAACAACTTACCAGAACGAACACCAAAAGTACACTTAGTGGGATTCAAGCGGAGTTTGTACTTCCTCAAACGCTAGAATAACTTCAACAAATGATCAACATGTTCTTCTTCATCACTTGATTTAGCAATCACATCATCAACATAAACTTCAATCTCTTTATGCATCATATCATGAAAAAGAGTGGTCATAGCTCTCTGGTACGGTACGCCAGCATTCTTTAAACCGAAAGGCATCACTCTATAACAGAACGTTCCCCAGGGCATAATGAATGTGGTCTTCTCGATATCTTCAGGTGCCATCTTTATTTGATTATAACCGGAAAATCCATCCATAACCGAAAAGTTTTGAATTTAGCTGTATTGTCTACCAACATATCAATGTGTGGCAGAGGAAAATCATCTTTGGACAAGCTTTGTTCAAATCTCTATAATCAACACACATGCGGACCTTTCCATCTTTCTTAGGAACATGCACAATATTGGCTACCCACTGCAGATACTCAGAGGTTACAAGAAAACCAATATCAATCTACTTTTTCACTTCCTCTTTGATCTTCACTGCCATATCAGGATGAGTTATTCTCAACTTCTACTTGACCGACGGGCATTCTGGCTTCAACGGCAATCTATGCTCCACAATCTCAGAATCCAAACCAGGCATATCTTGATAGGATCAAGCAAACACATAAAAATAATCTCGAAGATGGCCAATCAACCCCTTCTTAGCTTCTGGACACAATTGAGACCCAATATTGAATTCCTTCACATCATCCTCGGAACCCAACTTGACTAATTCAATCGGCTCTTCGAACGACTAGATGGCTTTTTCCTCATGCTCAAGTAAACGGGTTAACTCATCAGATATTCCTTCATCATCAATCTCTTCCTCAACTTCAAACATAGGGAAATCAAAGTTTAGAGAGGGATTAGGACAATTGTATTTAATGGGTTTGAGAACCAACCTGCATAATGATTTGATATTTTGTTTTTATTGTGAATTTCATTCCGGTACCCCGGGAAATTCTATTGAAAATTTCAAAGCCTTGAAGTAAAAATTCCAAGATCTGATTAATTCGAAGGCAATTATGTTCGCACCCAATGGGCCGAATGTGAAAAACAATCCTATGCCTCCGCACAATAAAGCAAATGTAAATATGGTAGAATTGGACTATGGAAGGAAGGTGATAACCTATGTCAATGATTTGAAGACCCCGCTCATAGAAATCAAGTGCGTACTCATGAAAAGTGATGCATTCTCAGTTTGCACCGATGCTTGTGAACATTGTTTTAAGGACCCACAATAGTGTGAGGTATTGAAGGCCTCCATTCAAACTCTGATGAATCAAGGAATTATTTTAATTGATCGACCCTCTACACTCAAGGAAGTGTCCACCCTCGAGATACCATAAGACGAAGTTCCCCCTTTGTAAATTTTGTACAAATTGTCTCAGTTAACTCTCTCCACAAATCCTGTTGCTCCCATGATAATAAAGATTCCAACACCATTCTAGTACAATGACACCAAGGCAGTATCATGGGTGTATAACACCTCAGTCTACATCCATTGTCAGAAAATTCAAGAAAAATCATTGAAGCCTAAAGATCCAATAATCAGCATCCCCGACACTAGCGGAGTAACAAGAAGTGGAAGGATCTTTGCACTAGCACCTCCTCTGATTAGAACTAGCAATCCTTCATATTTAGACAAGGGCAAACAAATTGATGACACTCAACAAAGATAAGATCATGCGCCTTCCAACGAGGTAGAAAAGTTCTTACGCATTATCAAAAAGAGCAACTATCGAGTGGTTGAACAACTAAACCAAACACCATCAAAAATATTAATGTTGTCTTTATTGATGTGCTCAGAAGTGCATAGGGATGCCTTGGTAAAGTTCTTAAAGACAACTCATGTACCACAAGAGATTTCAGTGTGTCAATTTGAAGGAGTAGTTAACAATATCGCTACTAGTTTAAGCTTGGGTTTTAGTGACGTGGAGCTTCCCACCAAGGAAGAAATCACAACAAGGATCTTCACATTTCTATTGAGTACGTAGAAACAGTTCTATCAAGAGTTTTGGTAGACACTGGATCTTCCCTCAATGCGATGCAAAAGGTTTCCCTTGCTAAGCTAACCATTGAAGGACTCGTAATGAAATCAAGTGAGCTTGTGGTGAGAGCATTTGATGGGTCAAGGAGGACCATGATTGGTGAAGTAGATTTGCCTATGAAGATTGGTCCCCATACCTTATCTATCACTTTCTTTGTCATGGACATCCATCCAGCTTACAATTGTCTACTTGGAAGGCCTTGGATTCACTCAGTCGAAGATGTTACTTCGACACTCCACCAAAGATTGAAATTTTTGGTAGACGATAAACCGGTTGTCGTAGAAGGTGAGGAGAATATTATGGTAAGTCATCTTGCATCTTTCTGTTATGTTGAAGGAGAAGGAGAAATGAAGGAATCTTATTTCAGCCGTTTGAGGTTATCAACGTCAAAATGGTTTTCCCAACAAGGGATCAATCAAAGAATGCCGAATTTCCGATGACTTCTCTCCAAGACGCCCTAACTATCATAAAGAACGGACACCCCCAAGGATAGGGAAGAATGATTGAGCTACCCAATACTAAGTATTGTGTGGGATTAGGATACAACTCCCAGAATTTGAAGAAGATGCCGCCAAAAGCTAAGGAGGGACAAGTGCCCCTATTGTAAGAATATTTTTCAAGTGTCGGCCACCTTGTGGACGGTCATGTCTGTGATTTGGAAGAAGAGGAGAAAGAAGATGTTAGATTGATCTTCTTGAAGACCAAAGAAAGGGGTATAACCAAGTGGACCGTGATGGAAGTGCGTGAAGTGACACTGATTAAGTTGTAATTTTACTTTTTTTCCCTTTTAATTAAAAGAACTCATGTCAAGCCCAAGGCACGGGGGAAGTATTTGTAGGGCCTCAATGAATTTCCTTTTAATCATTAATGAAAAATCCATGTTTCGCATTAAATTTTGTAATCTTTGTCTTTCATTTATTATTTCACCTTTCAAAAATGGCAATTTTCTTTTTCTTTAAAATTATTTTCAAATCATTTTCTTTCTCTCATATCAATAAAGCAAGAACCCTAAATCGTGCAGATCACCCTCGACATCTACCAATGATAATTCCTCTATAGTCTCATATGACTTTGATAACCCGATTAATCAAGCTGATGAGGATTGCGATGAAGAAGCCAAACTCCCCGAAGAATTGGCAAGATTGCTCAAGCAAGAGGAAAAGGTCATCCAGCCACATGAAGAGTCAGTAGAGGTGGTTAATATTGGAACAAGCGAGGAAGAAAAAGAGGTTCGAGTAGGATTAGCTCTACAAGACGAGGCAAAGACAAAATTGATCAAGCTCTTAAAGGAGTACATGGATGTGTTCGCATGGTCATACCAAGACATGCCCGGCCTCGATACTGACATCATGGTCCACCATTTTCCTCTTAAAGAAGAATTCCCTCCAGTAAAGCAAAAGCTACAAAGGACTCATCCCGACATGACTATGAAGATCAAAGAGGAGGTAAAAAAATAGCTCAACCGATTTCCTAGTGGTCTCCAATTATCCCAAATGGATTTCCAATATTGTGCCGGTACCCAAGAAGGACGGCAAAGTAAGAATGTGTGTAGATTATAGAGATATGAATAAAACGAGTCCTAAAGATGACTTCCCACTACCTCACATTGACGTGTTAATGGACAATTCCGCTCAGTTCTCTGTTTTCACCTTTATGGATGGTTTCTCTAGTTATAACCAGATCTGAATGGCTCAAGAAAACATGGAGAAAACCACTTTCATAACTCCATGGGGCACTTTATGCTACAAGGTCATGCCTTTTGAATTAAAGAACGCTGGTGCTACGTACCAACGAGCCATGGTCACTCTCTTTCATGACATGATTCATAGAGAGATTGAGGTCTATATTGACGATATGATAGCCGAATCTCAAACCAAAGAGGAACACCTTGTCAATCTAGAAAAGCTATTTGAGAGGCTAAGGAAGTTCAGATTGAGGCTTAATCCCAACAAATGCACGTTTGGGGTAAGATCCGACAAATTGCTAGGTTTTATTGTCAGACAACATGGCATTGAGGTAGATCTTGAGAAAGTGAGGGCAATACAAGTTATGTCTCCACCCAAAACTGAAAAGGAAGTATGAGGATTCCTAGGTAGATTGAACTACATTGTTAGGTTCATATCTCACCTTACGGCCACTTGTGAGTCGATCTTCAAACTTCTTCGAAAGGATCAAGGTGTCATTTGGAACAACGATTGCCAAAGAGCTTTTGAGAAGATCAAGGAGTACTTACAAGAACCTCCTATTTTAATGCCTTATGTACCTGGCAGACCATTGATCATGTATCTCACCGTCCTCGAAGGATCCATGGGATGCGTCCTTGGCTAACATGACAAGACTAGTAGAAAAGAACACATTATATATTACTTAAGCAAGAAGTTCACCGATTGTGAGAGTAGATATTCGATGCTTAAAAAGACTTGTTAGGCACTAGCATGGGCTGCCAAACATTTAAGGCAGTACATGCTCACTCATACAACGTTGTTGATCTGTAAGATAGACCCTGTCAAATACATCTTTGAGAAGCCTGCTCTAACCAGTAGAGTAGCCCAATGGCAAATGGCTTTAACCGAGTACGACATCTGACATGTCAGGGAAAAGGCCATCAAAGGGAGTGTATTGTGCAATTATCTTGGACATCAGTCTTTGGAAGACTACTAGTCTATGCGCTTCGAATTTTCCGATGAGGATATTATGTTAATTAGGGATTGCAACATCCCCGGTCCCGTGGAAGGACACGAGCCTGGATCCCAATGAACTTTCATGTTTGATGGAGCTTATAACGCTCATGGCAATGGCATTGGGGCGGTTATTACCTCCCCAACTGGTTTTCATCCCCCCTTCACTACAAGGTTGTGTTTTGAATGCACAAATAATATGGAAGAGTACGAGGCCTATATCTTTGGTATTAAAGTTGCGATTGATCATAGGATCAAAATCCTCTTGGTTTATGGAGATTCAGCCTTGGTCGTTAGCCAAGTCAAAGGAGATTAGGACACTAGAGATCACAAACTCGTCCCTTATAAGGAGCATGTCTTGAAACTAATCCCTTACTTTGATAAGATCAAATCTATCACATCCCTCAAGAAGATAATCAACTAGCTGACGCCTTGGCAACTTTGGCATCCATGTTTAAGGTCAAGTGGAAGAATGAAGCACCATCTTTTCACCTCAACTACTTGGAAGAGCTTGCCTACTGTTTGGCGGCCGAAGACGAAGCCAATGGTTATTCTTGATTCTATGACATCATGAGATTCTTATAATGCCAAGAATACCCTAAGGATGCATCCGTCACTGACAAGAAGTATCTTTGGAAACTATCTTCCAAGTTCTTCTTAAGTGGATGGGTATTATACAAGAGAAATTATGATTCAGTTTGCTAAGATGTGTGAACAAGCAAGAAGCAAACCAAATCATAATCGAAATCCATGAGGGATCTTTTGGAACGCATGCCAGTGGACACACCATGGTGAAGAAGATCTTAAGAGCCAACTATTATTAGATGACTATGGAGGTTGACTGTCACCGCCACGTCCAAACATGCCACAAGTGCCAGATATACGCCAACAAGATCCATGTATCGCCAATGCCACTCAATGTCTTGACATCTGCTTGGCCTTTTGCCATGTGGGGCATTGATATAACCGAACACATAGAGCCAACTGCCTCGAATGGACACCACTTTATCCTTGTAGCTATTGACTATTTCACAAAATGGGTGGAAGCAGTCTCATACGCCAAAGCTACCGGATAAGAGGTGGCTTGGTTCATAATAAAAGAAATCATATGCCATTATGGGGTCCCCAACAAGATCATTACTGATAATGGATCTAACCTCAATAACAAAATGATCAAAGAGTTGTGCCGAAGCTTCAAAATCGACCACCACAACTCATCGCTTTATAGGCCTAAGATGAATGGCGTTGTCGAGGCAGCTAACAAAAACATTAAGAATATCGTGCAAAAGATGGTGGAAACCTACAAAGATTGGCACGAGATGCTCCCGTTTGCATTATATGGCTATCGTACCTCGGTACGCACTTCCACTGGGGCAACTCCTTTCTCTCTTATATATGGCATGGATGCAGTCCTGCCCGTTGAAGTAGAGATTCCTTCCTTAAGGATTTTCACTCATGTCAAGCTTGATGAAGTCGAATGGGTTCAAGCCCTATTTAACCAGCTGGACCTCATTGATGAGAAATGCTTGGCAGCCATCTGCCATTGCCAGCTTTACCAAAATCACATCAAGCGGGCACACGATAAGATGGGCTTCCCCCATAGCCTCGAGGTTGGAGACCTTGTATTGAAGAAGATTATGCCTATTCACACCGATCCAAGGGGAAAATGGACGCCAAATTACGAAGGCCCATATGTTGTAAGAAAGGTCTTCTCTAGAGGAGCATTGATCCTTGCAACTATGGATGGTGAAGATCTTCCATTCGCCGTGAATGCAGATGCAGTCAAAAAATACTATGCTTGAAAGAAAAAAAGAAGAATAAGAAAGCTCGATAAGTTGAAAACTCGAAAGGGCGACTTATGCAAAAAAAAAAGGGGTATCCCAGTAGACTGAAAACCCGAAAGGGCGGTCTAGGAAAAAATTAGGGATTTAATAAAAGCGAAAGGTTGTATCCCGCAAATAATCTTTCTTCAATCCTCAGCAAGTCAATCCAGTGGCTTCCCCAATAAACCAATCAAGTCACTCTCCTTCTGAAAGTAAGAACAAAGGATGACCAACGACATAAAGACTATAACGGAGTTGGAATTTGGTGGAAATCCGAGATGTTTCATTGCCATTATAGTTTTTCAATTTCTTTTCGTAATCACCTCTTTTAGAAATTGCTTCTTTATACAAAAACACTCATTTTTGGGACATTTATTAATAAAATCAGTTCCCTCATACCCGCTCAATTTTTTTATTTTTCCTGCTTTGTCTGCGAAATATGACTTTTTCTCAAAAATGATATTACATTAGAAATTTCTTGATAAAAACAACCTTTTTTTCAAATAAAAAACTTTTAGGGAAACAACATCGAATTACTTCTCTTTTATAAACATCTAAAGGTATTTGAAAACGTGTTTGATACCCCTGCTCGAAAATGCCACACAGTCCCGTGGACTTGGCCAATCAATTTCTTCCCCGACAAAAATCTTTAGCTATTGCATATAATGCTTGATTGGATATCAGAAATCCCAATCATCCGATACTGGAAAGTCAGCACTTTCCCCAACCAAACCTTCAAGCCCAATCACACTTGGCACAACTTGCAAACCTAGCATTTGCATAACCCCCCTGCAATAGCCCAAACATGCATTGACATTTTACATATATAACATCACATCATAAGTATCTTCTGAAAACTTAAACTCAATTGATTCGCCGAAATTCAGAGTTTCCCAACCGTTGTTAGGAATTTTCCCCAATAGAGTCAATTTTCAATATCTCCCGAAACATAGTCAGGTATTTCTAGTTGTTGCTAGGAATCATCACTGAACTGTCATTGGCTTCCCCAGAAGAATCAGGTATTCTTAGCCATTGCTAAAGAATCGTCATTGTACTTCTTCTATCCCCAGAGAGTCATCACAACATTTTCATCCCCGCAGAGTCAGATTTTCTTAACAGTTGTTAAGATTCGTCATTAAACTTTCCCCTTTTTATTAAACACGAGGTCTTTTGGGCTCATTCCCCCAAGCCGGATCAAGAATTCGTAACTAGGGCTAACAATCACCTTTGATTTTTCTTCCCTAGCATAAGTCGGGTATTCCCATCTTCGTAAGGAATCATCACTGATATGCTCTTTTCCCAAACATATGTCAGGTGTTCTAGCCGTTGCTAGGAATCATCACCGAGCTTATGTATTTTCCTCAGTAGAGTCAGGTATTCTAACCGTTGCTACGAATCATTGTTGTACCTTCTTGAGAAGTTTATCCCCAATCGAGTCTGGTATTCCAGCCGTCACTGAGAATCATTGTCGTACCCCAATTTTGTCCGGACATTTTTAATTTTTAGTAGAATTAATTTCATTTCGATTGTTGCATCATACGCATAACATGACACACATTTGCATCATGAATAAACACCTAAAATGTCAGTCAGAATGGATTTATTTGAGAATACAGAAAAAATCGGTTGAATCGTTAAAATTTGAGAAAAGACTGTATTTTTAATAGGTATATTTTGTCCTGACAAGTTTAGTGTGACGGGTTTAATTTTTCTGAATAAAAAGTGGTACTCGATTTCTTTTTTAATTGGTCAATATTTTTTTCGATTTTTAATATTAGTTTTTTTTTTTTATAATTAGTTTTTAAATAGTAGTTATTTAATTAAATATTAGTTGGTTTCTTATTAGTTAGATTTGTAAATATTAATTAGTTTTTTAATATTAATTTAAAAATTAGTTAGTTTTTAAATAATAATTAGAATAGTTTTTAAATATTAATTAGATTTTTTTAAAAAAATTGTAGTTAGTTTTTTTTATTATTAGTTTTTTTTAATTAGTTTTTTTATATTAGTTAGATTTTGTAAAATATTAGTTAGTTTATTTAAAATATTAGTTAGAGCTTTTAAATTATTAATTAGTTTAAAATATTAGTTAATTTTTCTTATATATATTAGTTAGACTTTTTTTTTTAAAATATTAACTAAGTCTTTCTTTGTTGAATTGATTTTCAAAAATAATAAGTATTAAATTAAAAAAAGAAAAAAGCATTGGATTCTCATTTGCCATTTGTCAGCTAGCGCACTCACAATCCACTCTGATAAGTCCTCCATCCACTAGTAACAAACCTGCTCCACTACTATCCACTCTCTCACATAACGACAAAAAAGAAAAATAATAAAACCTCTCTTGTCTCTCTCACGCTAAAAGACGCTTCCACACTCCCATTCAATATTCAGACTCTCTCTCTCACAAAAATTCACAATTCCCTAAACTCTCTAACGCTCTCAACCCCTTTTCCCATTCTCTTCCCTCTCTCACGAAACCCTAAATCCCCACAAGAAAACCCCCTAGCCGCCGCCATCAACAACAACAACCTCATCGTCTCCCGTTAACCCTTCCTCTCCTCCATCCGCACTCATACACCCTTCATCGCTACTGTGAAACCCTTCGTCATCGCCACTACCAATCGCTCACCATACACCACCATAAACCCTTTCCTCATCCTCCATCGCACACCCTCCGTAAAACCTCCTCCAAGCTTCGAAATCGCCATCCAAAACCCCTAAACCGCGACCCAAAGCTCTCACCCTCCATCAACACAATCCTCCAAACCCTCAGCACCTCCGCTCAAAACAACCGTCATCGCCTTCAGACCCTTTCCGCGAAACCCCAATCACAACTCCGCCCTTGCCGTTGTCGCTTCCACAACCGCGGATTCACCGCCGTGAAACCCATCCGAAACCCTTGCCGTTCACATCATCACAACAACACAATCGATGCATGTGGTCCTACCGGTTTTAGTTCTGATCCAGTGACTATTGAGTTGCGATCTTCATAGCTGTTGACAATATTGGCTCAAAAACCCGGCGCAAGCTCATCAACATTGCCAACACAACAGCATTGGGGGTAACGGCATTCTAAAGCCATACTTGTATTATGTTGGTTATCTGTTTTATTGCGAAATTCTGTGTAAAATTCAGGTCTCTGTGATGTTGATTCTGTTCCATAGCATTGTTTTGACTGTTAGGATGAATAAGTGTCATGCATATAGTAGGTTCCTTTTGTTTTCTTTTTCCTATGAAGTTCTTGTTATCATATATTAGGTGCTGGCTTTGAATGTTGCAGAAGTTTGTTGGTCCGTTGCGTCCAACACCTTGTCTAGAATGTTGGTTTGCCTTAAACTCTGAAATTTGTTTGTCTTCCTTTTTTTTAATTCGATATGGATGGCGTTGTTTGTTTTATTTCTCCTTGCGTGATCATTTTGAGCTCACATCATCTTGGTCCTGGTGCTAAATAATTTATTTTGCTGTTACCCTTTTGGATGTAGATCTATCATTTTAAATTTACTGCAGAAATTCATACAGGGATGAACATATGTCTATATTATGCTGTTGTGTTGATTGCATTTCCATTTCAATTGCAAGTGTGTTGAAATTAAGGGTTGTTGAAAATAAGATATATTTTCTATTTGTTATATTCAAGTACGTTGAAAGCAATTAATACAGTGATGCTAATTATATCTATGTATGTGTTGTTTTGTCCAAATCTCAATAGATCAAAAGAATGTTTTCACTGTGTTTGAGTTTCACTAATCCTTGTTATCTCGTCTATAAGCCGGTTCGAGCACATCTAATAATTGGACTTTTTAATTCATTTCAAATTAATTAGATTAACCAAATTTTAATGAGTTAATAATTGAAGGATATTCTCATCAAACCATTTTTTTTCATAAACCCCTTTCAATTTGACTTCCAATTTCAATTCATCATAAACCAACTTCAAAAATGCACAAACCATACAATTCTTGATTTAAGAGTCAAGCCCATTTTTAAAACACCCTTGTAAGTCGATTGCTCTTCGCATCACCATCAACCTCACATAGCTTACTCTTGGGCTTTCTTACAATGAAACCTACTTGGTTATTGATTAATCGAGTAGATGAAATAATACACTAATTAAAATTCATTTCATTCATAAACTACTTTTCAAACCACTTTTCAAACCATTCAATCTCAACAGAATTTTTCTTTTAAAAATAAACCTGGGATGAAAAGGAGATAGGAAGTGTACGCTTCACTATTTCTCAAGCACTTGAACAATTGGCGTACGCCATATTGCATGAGTTCTTGTCACCCAATTAAATCTTAAATAACAATTTCAAATCAATTTTCAAAATCAAATATAATTTCTAAATTCAATTTATTCTCAAACCATTTTCCAAATCAATTCAATTTCAAAAGGAATTTTCTCATTCAAACATAAATTTGGGATGAAAAGGAGATAGGAAGCGTACGCTTCATTATTTCTCAAGCACTTGAACAATTGGCGTACGCCATATTGCGCGAGTTCTTGTCACCCGATTAACACTTCAAAAAATTATTTCTACAAATTCCAAATCCTTTTTATTCTATATTTCAGATGAAAAGAAGATAGGAGGCGTACGCCTCACTATCTTTCGATTATTCGAATAATTGGCGTACGCCACATTGCTTGAATCTTCGTCATCAAATTAAAACCTTAATCATATACATTCAAATCACATTTTCTAAATCAACTATAAATCCTTTTAATTCCATATTTCAGATGAAAAGAGGATAAGAGGCGTACGCCTCACTATCTTTCGATCATTCGAATAATTGGCGTACGCCACATTGCTCGAATCTTCGTCATCGAACTTAAAACACAATCGAGCAACCTCAAATCATCTTTCAATCCAAACCTACCAATCCAAAACTTAAACTTTTCTCGCAAATCACACACAAATATCCAAACATATATTTCTTAAATTAAACCTCGGATGATAAAGAATGGGAGGCGTACGCCTCACAATCTCTCGATTATTTGGATAATTGGCATACGCCATATTGCACAAATTATCGACTTCCGATTAAAACATGCTAAATAAACTTGGATAAGGGAATAGGTGGCGTACGCCTCGTTATTCCTTGAATAAGCAAGTAGGGGGCGTACGCCTCACTACCGTGCATATTCAACATCCACAAACACAAGCTTTCAAAATAATTCGAACGAAAAAGGAATAGAAGGCGGACGCCTTGTTATTCCTCGAAAGAATTGGACGATTGGTGAACACCACATTGCTCAATCTTTCGTCGTTCCCCAAAAACATCTCATACAAATCAAACCTAACTTCTCGCCCCCGAGCGATCGAAACCAAACCTAACTTCTCGCCCCCGAGCGATCGAAACCCAAACACATCAAATCAACTCGTCACCCCCGCGTGACCAAAACCCTTCAAAAAAGAACACTGTCAATCCTTTCTAATGCGCCCAACAAACCAGTGCTAGAGCCTCCCCCGAGAGTAGACAACGCCAGCGTTTAGCCGTTAGAACGCCGACTTACACAGTCGTTCATCAAAACAAAACACACCCAAAATCGTAGTTGCCCGAACTACGAATGCTCTGATTTCCTTATTGCACCATAAGGATACGTAGGCAGGAGATTGATGTATCTTCGCGAGCACACTAATAAAAAACCTCCCATTTCCCCCTCCTGAGGTCTTCATCCATATCTATCATAAATTCTAATCACTCGAAGCAAGCAGATAAACAGTCAATTAACAGTCAAATAGCAAAATCAGACTAAGAGGTTCCCGTTGAGTACAACGGACGTGAGGGGTGCTAATACCTTCCCCTTGCGTAATCGACTCCCGAACCCGAATATGGTTGCGACGACCATTATTCTTATCTTTAAAGGTTTTCTCGATATTTTCCTGTTCCTTCATTGGAATAAATAAAGTTCGGTGGCGACTCTGTTTTTAACATTTTTCCGCGTCCCATCGCGAGAGATCGCATTATCATCATTTTTTGAGGTGCGACAGACTGGCGACTCTGCTGGGGACCCTGCTCCAAGCAAGAGAGAGTCTAGCCTAACTTAGTCTGGTTTTGCTATGACTGTTAGAAAATATTCTTTTCTTCCGTATTATCTCTCTGTATTTTATTCTGATTACTTATGTTGTATTGTATGTCTTGATACTTTGGTATGGGGCTTGATGTATGTTGTGAGATAAGCTCCATACCCGAGCTTCGAGAAGAACTTAGAACCCGGAGTTGTGTAGTATTGAACCGAGGGGCGTACGCCTATTGGGACAATACGAAGACTCCACCTAGAGTAGATCTGTTTGGAGTTTCCATCACAATATGGCTAGCCCATCATTGCGGTAGAGGTTCTAAACACGATCCGTGACTCTAGGGACCTCGCCTTAAAACCAAGTTTTGCTTTCATAATCGGTGATTATGTAGTGTTGAGCCGAAGGGTGTACACCCTGTTCGTACAATACGAGAATCCCACTTAGATTAGATCATTTCAGAACTTCCATCACGATGTGGCTAGCCCACCATTGCGAGGAAGTTTTGAACTTGATCAGTGAGTCTAAGTTCCTTCCTTGAAAACACAAACTTTAGAACCTACCTTTTGGGAATTTCTAGTGATCAGAGAAACCCGTACTTCTTCCTGTTATCCTGACGTACCCGACGTGTGAATAATTTTGAGTCTGTATTCCTCTGTGAAAAATCATGGCAAAATTTCATGCATTTGCATATCATCAGCATGCATTGCATATCATATTCCAGAAACAAAAAAACTTACACCATATTCTCCCTTTGTCCAGTAACACTGACTACTCGACACCGGTACGAGACACGCCGCAACTACAAGATGACACTTGAACAGTTGGAAGCAAACCAAGTTTCGATGAGGACCGACATCGACTCCATGCAGGCAAAGATGGATCGCTTACTAGAGACCATGTTGCTCCTAGCCCAGAAGGAAAAAGATGCTGAGACTAACGCTGAAGCCAGAAGAGTTGCTGCTCAGTTTGGATCACCATCGCTTAGCATCCCTGAAGTAACTGACCTTGGTGGTAATCCTGCCCATCCTGAAGGAGGACCGATCCCCATTCCTGTTCCCATAGTCAACATGAACCCCCACGAGCATTCTGCTACATCTGCTCGACACGGATCAGTGATGGGTGATGAAGATCCATATGACGCCTTCTTCATGCCACAAACTGTCAAACCTGTTGTTGGGGGTCTCCCAGACCCAGCCGTTGATAGACTCCATGCTTTGGAGGAAAAGTTTAAGTCCTTGGAGGTTCACACTACTCCCGGTTTGGACGCCGTTGATATGTGTCTGGTGCCAGGTCTGGTGATTCCGCAGAAATTCAAAGTCCCGGACTTTGATAAATACAAGGGAATCAGCTGCCCAAGAACACACCTCAGAGCTTACTGCCGCAAGATGGCTGCCCACATCGGTAATGATCAACTCCTGATTCATTACTTCCAAGATAGCCTTAGTGGGGCATCCTTGGAGTGGTACATGCAATTGGAGAGAGGTCAGGTCCAATCATGGAGAGACCTTGCTGAAGCTTTCCTCAGGCATTATCAGTACAACACTGATCTAGCGCCCAATCGCACACAACTGCAAGACATGACTCAACGCAACAATGAGTCATTCAAAGAATACGCACAACGTTGGAGAGAGCTAGCAGCTCGTGTCCAACCTCCTCTTCTTGACAAGGAGCTAATTGATATGTTTATGGGAACTCTGCATACCCAATACATGGAGAAGATGGTGGGCTCCAGCTTCCCGACTTTTGCTGAGGTTGTCTCCGTGGGAGAACGAATCGAGAGCCAAATCAAGAAGGGAAAACTACCTTGTGCTGCCAATGTTTCAGGTGGGATGAAGAAACCTTATCCTAATCTTCCAAAGAAGCCAGAAGGTCAGACCAATGCTGTAATGAAAGGAGGAGGATATAGGGCAACTCCATATGCTCCTATGCCTTACGATCAAGTTTCTGCGGTCATCCCGATACCATATCAGCAACCACATCAGCGACAATATCAACGACCATATCAACAACCAGCTTACCATCAGCCGCATCAGAATCAACAGCAACGTGCTCCACAACCACGTCCACCTAACCAGCAGAGGGCAAGAAGGCCAGAAAGACATTTCGATCCTTTGCCAGTATCATATAGCAAGATTCTCCCCTACCTGCTAAAGGATGGATCGGTTGTTCTGAAGGAGCTAACACCTGTAACTCCACCTTACCCTCCAGGCTACGACGCCAATGCTCACTGTGAGTATCACATGGGTGCCCCAGGGCACACAATAGAGAACTGTAAGGCTTTCAAGCACAAGGTCCAGGACCTGGTTGACAGTAAAGCACTTACATTCACGCCAGTGAGGCCAAACGTTGCAACAAACCCCATGCCGGCGCATGCAGAGTCAAGTGAAGCTCGAAGGTAAAGCTTCCCACCAACCTGATCAGCAGAGCAATTCCGCCAAAGAATCAAGAGATGAAGGCCTGTTGCTTTGAATGAAGGCAATCATTATGCCAATTTTACCATTTTGCATTCTTGTAATTTGTTCTTGTTTGTCTAAGTACTGTATGCTTTAAAACATTGTTATTTTGTATTTGGTTTTATCAATGTGGTGATTATGCATGTTCTGAATCAATCTTTCATATTCACTCATCTATCACATTCACAAGTCACAAACACATACTTTTTTCACCTCGCTTTCTTCATCGCACTATTGTTAGTAAATGTTGGAGGGAGGATGACGAAAACAAAATACTCATAATTGCTAATCGAATGCTTTCGGATAAAAATCCTGCTAATGATGTATAGGCATTGTTTCAAATCCCCAAACACTGGAGAGATAAGGAGTTAATCCCTAGTCAACCACTTCGAGCCTAGAAGTAGGAGTTTCTTTTGGATCTAAACAACCCTTACGCTTAACCTGGGGCAGGGTAGTGTTCAGTCGATCTAACTACACATTCAAATTACAAAGATGAAATATCCCATACGAGGATCAACCATATGACATTCTTCACACACATCCTGAAGTGTCGAAGGAACCATACAAATCCAAAATCTATGTCGGTTGTTCTTCAATGACCAATGACTTGGCAGTCACAATTTTCAAAAAAAAAATCAAAAGAAAAGCCCGCTAAGTCAAACACCCTGAAAGGAGACTTAGGCAAAAACAGGGGCAGTCCCGATGGATTAAAGCTTCAAACAAAGCGGTCCATGCAAAAGTTAGGGATCAAAACAAGAATCGAAAGAGACAATGAAAGTCTCCAACAAAACAAAACAAGATTCAGTGACCACCATACCAAAATCAAAGGGTCACCGACATCTAAAAAATAAGGTGGCTGCCATGCCAAGAGACCCTGAATCACCATCTTTATCCTTACATGCAAAAGACGAGTGTGTGTGAATTAACTGAACGTAGGATTGGAGATCATCATGAAGAAGGGGTGGGTTTTAAATAAACTTTGAGCCTTATATCCTTTTGTTTCAATAACCATGAACCAAGCCACGTTACAACCCTCAAAAGACCTAATTGAAGTAGGGTTTGTTCTGAAAGCATACTATAGCAAGGTTGAGTAAACTGACTCCTAAATATTTGCTAATATTCTATTCTCACTACATCATTCACACACTACCCCAAATCAAGCACCGCGACTGGACTCATGGTCCACTCGTCACACACTACCACAACACTCCAAATGAATGATTGTTTTTCAAAGCTTGCATAACTGTTGCATTAAAATCACCATTTCTTGAATAACAATTCTTAATTGTCAGTCAGTACTTGACATCGAGTAAATTCCAACAAGGGGCAATTCAAGAGGCACTTGATCGTTGGTGCTGACACAAATCAAGACCATCTCATGGATCAGGGACACATCATCTTTTGATCATATTGACTTAAGAAGTAGTCAGTATAAGACAAATCTCCAAGCATCGGTCGATCATGGAGGAGAAGTACTTCAGTACTCAACCCATCTGGGGCAAGTCCCTCAAAGGCCAATCAGGGGCAAGACAAGTTGCAAGGGGCAAAATTCCCTTCATATCTTCAAGACAGTCAAGCAGATTGCATCAGACAGCAGTGCCTGCTTGAATTCACCAAAGTGTCGAAAGTTCATACCAGGGAAACATCATATCTTGACAAGAACCCTTGGGGCACATCAAAAAGCACAACCAACATGCGTTGATCACGTCGCTATGCTCAGTTACAGGCTGGCCAAACACTTTAGAAGAAGAACCGAGATCTTCTCAAAGACAAATGCACAATATATCAACAAGAGATCAAACTTGGGGCACCAAGAGTATCCGCATCTATTGCGTGTTCATCACATCATCGACTACCGAGTGTCGGGAAGTCAGATCCTTTCACCAATCAATAGCTCAATCCACATTGACAATTACCAGAAAAAACCAAAGCCCACCTTGCTGGCACCCACACAAAAACAAATACAACCAGCATTGGTTTCCATAAATACATTGCCTTTAAGAAGGGGGCCAATCCCAAACAAACCAATCATTCTCTGCATTCAAACATGCATCTCATGCATCACATGCATCACCTCATTACATAACGCATACATATCATTCATGTACATGACACGAATCAAAATCCAAGGTTTAGTCGTAGGCATCCAGGCCAACCCTCAGTCGAGTCGCTGTCACTTTCTCTGAGTGAGTTCCTACCCTGCTATTGGGCGTTCCCCATCGAGATACATCTTTCAACCTTTTGTTGATAAGATATTATCCTCAGCTAAGTCAAACAATGTTTCTCCAAACACTTACCTTGTTTCATGTCGAGCATCCCTCAATGAGTCGTTTCATGTAACCTTTTGTTGACAGAAACTACATCTCTCCAGAGAATATTACTCTGCAACCTTTTGTTGTCGACACCCCGAGTAAGTCTCATTCAACAGTATTCCAACACTACCCAGCAAATCAGGTTTTATTGCACTTTGTCAGTAGCCTTATTGTTTCCAATATTTTTCTCGCTATCATCCTTTTGGTGAAAGTCCATTGAGGAATAATATTGATCATCATCCTGTTTACAATCACCGTTATCCTTTTGGTAAAGGCAAATCCTTGACATTTGAGATCTTACTGTCATCCTTTTGGTGTCTGAGATCCTTGAAGATTTGGTCCAACCTTCATCCTTTTGGTGAATGGCGACCTCTGCAATTATTACACCCCACTGTCATCCTTTTGGTGTCAGTAATATTTGAAGTTATTATAACTTATTATCATCCTTTTGGTGGTAACGAGTTTTGAAGTTATGATCTCACCTTCATCCTTTTGGTGATGGTGATTGTTGATTCATTATCATCCTTTTGGTGATAACGAGTTCTGTTGTTCATAGCGCCTTCATCCTTTTGGTGATGGTGACTATTGACTTATTATCATCCTTTTGGTGGTAACAAGTTTTGTCGTTTGTCTTACCTTCATCCTTTTGGTGATGGTGGTTATCATCCTTTTGGTGATAACAAGTTTGTGTCTTACCTTCATCCTTTTGGTGATGGTGGTTATCATCCTTTTGGTGATAACAAGTTGTGTCTTACCTTCATCCTTTTGGTGATGGTGGTTATCATCCTTTTGGTGATAACAAGTTTGTGTCTTAATTATACCTTCATCCTTTTGGTGATGGTGGTTATCATCCTTTTGGTGATAACAAGTTTGTGTCTTACCTTCATCCTTTTGGTGATGGTGGTTATCATCCTTTTGGTGGTAACAAGTTTTATCTTTTGATTATGCCTTCATCCTTTTGGTGATGGTGGTTATCATCCTTTTGGTGATAACAAGTTTGTGTCTTGATCCTACCTTCATCCTTTTGGTGATGGTGATCAATTGCGTGTGTGCTTCTTATCATCCTTTTGGTGATAACAAGTTTGTCTTGATCTTACCTTCATCTTTTTGGTGATGGTGATCAATTGCGTGTGTGCTTATTATCATCCTTTTGGTGATAACAAGTTTGTGTCTTGATCTTACCCTCATCCTTTTGGTGATGGCGATCAATTGCGTTGAGTGCTTATTATCGTCCTTTTGGCGATAACAAGTTGTGTTTTTAATTACACCTTCATCCTTTTGGTGATGGTGATCATTGAGTTCCGACTTATTATCATCCTTTTGGTGATAACAAGTTTGTTGTGTGACTATACCTTCATCCTTTTGGTGATGGTGATCATTGAAGTTATCTGACTTATTATCATCCTTTTGGTGATAACAAGCTTTGTTGTTGGATCTTACCTTCATCCTTTTGGTGACGGTGATCTTTGAAGTTTATGAGTTAACTATCATCCTTTTGGTGATAGCCTTGATCCTATACTCTTAGTAATGGAAACTTTATCAGAATAACCATCATCCTTTTGGTGACGGACATCATCCTTTTGGTGATGAATACCTTTGAAGCTCAGCTTATCCATCATCCTTTTGGTGATGACAATCCTGACAATCATGATGAATTACTGTCATCCTTTTGGTGATAGCAAATTCTACTGTCATCCTTTTGGTGTCAGAAAACCAATCCCACAATTGTCTTCACATCAGAAATGACCTTTGCAAGACTTGAGTGTTGACACGAGGGTTGACATTGATTTGGCATTCTACCCCTACTACCTGGACATCCATTGCATTTTCATCTGCATCTCTCCATTGCATTTCAAAGGACAAAATTCGGATCCTTTAGTATTTAATTACCTTCTACCACGAACGTATGATGACCATTGTCATTCTTACTTTCTAGTTCAAGATAATTAAATAGGGGCAGCTGTCGTACCCCAATTTTGTCCGGACATTTTTAATTTTTAGTAGAATTAATTTCATTTCGATTGTTGCATCATACGCATAACATGACACACATTTGCATCATGAATAAACACCTAAAATGTCAGTCAGAATGGATTTATTTGAGAATACAGAAAAAATCGGTTGAATCGTTAAAATTTGAGAAAAGACTGTATTTTTAATAGGTATATTTTGTCCTGACAAGTTTAGTGTGACGGGTTTAATTTTTCTGAATAAAAAGTGGTACTCGATTTCTTTTTTAATTGGTCAATATTTTTTTCGATTTTTAATATTAGTTTTTTTTTTTTATAATTAGTTTTTAAATAGTAGTTATTTAATTAAATATTAGTTGGTTTCTTATTAGTTAGATTTGTAAATATTAATTAGTTTTTTAATATTAATTTAAAAATTAGTTAGTTTTTAAATAATAATTAGAATAGTTTTTAAATATTAATTAGATTTTTTTAAAAAATTGTAGTTAGTTTTTTTTATTATTAGTTTTTTTTAATTAGTTTTTTTATATTAGTTAGATTTTGTAAAATATTAGTTAGTTTATTTAAAATATTAGTTAGAGCTTTTAAATTATTAATTAGTTTAAAATATTAGTTAATTTTTCTTATATATATTAGTTAGACTTTTTTTTTTAAAATATTAACTAAGTCTTTCTTTGTTGAATTGATTTTCAAAAATAATAAGTATTAAATTAAAAAAAGAAAAAAGCATTGGATTCTCATTTGCCATTTGTCAGCTAGCGCACTCACAATCCACTCTGATAAGTCCTCCATCCACTAGTAACAAACCTGCTCCACTACTATCCACTCTCTCACATAACGACAAAAAAGAAAAATAATAAAACCTCTCTTGTCTCTCTCACGCTAAAAGACGCTTCCACACTCCCATTCAATATTCAGACTCTCTCTCTCACAAAAATTCACAATTCCCTAAACTCTCTAACGCTCTCAACCCCTTTTCCCATTCTCTTCCCTCTCTCACGAAACCCTAAATCCCCACAAGAAAACCCCCTAGCCGCCGCCATCAACAACAACAACCTCATCGTCTCCCGTTAACCCTTCCTCTCCTCCATCCGCACTCATACACCCTTCATCGCTACTGTGAAACCCTTCGTCATCGCCACTACCAATCGCTCACCATACACCACCATAAACCCTTTCCTCATCCTCCATCGCACACCCTCCGTAAAACCTCCTCCAAGCTTCGAAATCGCCATCCAAAACCCCTAAACCGCGACCCAAAGCTCTCACCCTCCATCAACACAATCCTCCAAACCCTCAGCACCTCCGCTCAAAACAACCGTCATCGCCTTCAGACCCTTTCCGCGAAACCCCAATCACAACTCCGCCCTTGCCGTTGTCGCTTCCACAACCGCGGATTCACCGCCGTGAAACCCATCCGAAACCCTTGCCGTTCACATCATCACAACAACACAATCGATGCATGTGGTCCTACCGGTTTTAGTTCTGATCCAGTGACTATTGAGTTGCGATCTTCATAGCTGTTGACAATATTGGCTCAAAAACCCGGCGCAAGCTCATCAACATTGCCAACACAACAGCATTGGGGGTAACGGCATTCTAAAGCCATACTTGTATTATGTTGGTTATCTGTTTTATTGCGAAATTCTGTGTAAAATTCAGGTCTCTGTGATGTTGATTCTGTTCCATAGCATTGTTTTGACTGTTAGGATGAATAAGTGTCATGCATATAGTAGGTTCCTTTTGTTTTCTTTTTCCTATGAAGTTCTTGTTATCATATATTAGGTGCTGGCTTTGAATGTTGCAGAAGTTTGTTGGTCCGTTGCGTCCAACACCTTGTCTAGAATGTTGGTTTGCCTTAAACTCTGAAATTTGTTTGTCTTCCTTTTTTTTAATTCGATATGGATGGCGTTGTTTGTTTTATTTCTCCTTGCGTGATCATTTTGAGCTCACATCATCTTGGTCCTGGTGCTAAATAATTTATTTTGCTGTTACCCTTTTGGATGTAGATCTATCATTTTAAATTTACTGCAGAAATTCATACAGGGATGAACATATGTCTATATTATGCTGTTGTGTTGATTGCATTTCCATTTCAATTGCAAGTGTGTTGAAATTAAGGGTTGTTGAAAATAAGATATATTTTCTATTTGTTATATTCAAGTACGTTGAAAGCAATTAATACAGTGATGCTAATTATATCTATGTATGTGTTGTTTTGTCCAAATCTCAATAGATCAAAAGAATGTTTTCACTGTGTTTGAGTTTCACTAATCCTTGTTATCTCGTCTATAAGCCGGTTCGAGCACATCTAATAATTGGACTTTTTAATTCATTTCAAATTAATTAGATTAACCAAATTTTAATGAGTTAATAATTGAAGGATATTCTCATCAAACCATTTTTTTTCATAAACCCCTTTCAATTTGACTTCCAATTTCAATTCATCATAAACCAACTTCAAAAATGCACAAACCATACAATTCTTGATTTAAGAGTCAAGCCCATTTTTAAAACACCCTTGTAAGTCGATTGCTCTTCGCATCGCCATCAACCTCACATAGCTTACTCTTGGGCTTTCTTACAATGAAACCTACTTGGTTATTGATTAATCGAGTAGATGAAATAATACACTAATTAAAATTCATTTCATTCATAAACTACTTTTCAAACCACTTTTCAAACCATTCAATCTCAACAGAATTTTTCTTTTAAAAATAAACCTGGGATGAAAAGGAGATAGGAAGTGTACGCTTCACTATTTCTCAAGCACTTGAACAATTGGCGTACGCCATATTGCATGAGTTCTTGTCATCCAATTAAATCTTAAATAACAATTTCAAATCAATTTTCAAAATCAAATATAATTTCTAAATTCAATTTATTCTCAAACCATTTTCCAAATCAATTCAATTTCAAAAGGAATTTTCTCATTCAAACATAAATTTGGGATGAAAAGGAGATAGGAAGCGTACGCTTCATTATTTCTCAAGCACTTGAACAATTGGCGTACGCCATATTGCGCGAGTTCTTGTCACCCGATTAACACTTCAAAAAATTATTTCTACAAATTCCAAATCCTTTTTATTCTATATTTCAGATGAAAAGAAGATAGGAGGCGTACGCCTCACTATCTTTCGATTATTCGAATAATTGGCGTACGCCACATTGCTTGAATCTTCGTCATCAAATTAAAACCTTAATCATATACATTCAAATCACATTTTCTAAATCAACTATAAATCCTTTTAATTCCATATTTCAGATGAAAAGAGGATAAGAGGCGTACGCCTCACTATCTTTCGATCATTCGAATAATTGGCGTACGCCACATTGCTCGAATCTTCGTCATCGAACTTAAAACACAATCGAGCAACCTCAAATCATCTTTCAATCCAAACCTACCAATCCAAAACTTAAACTTTTCTCGCAAATCACACACAAATATCCAAACATATATTTCTTAAATTAAACCTCGGATGATAAAGAATGGGAGGCGTACGCCTCACAATCTCTCGATTATTTGGATAATTGGCGTACGCCATATTGCACAAATTATCGACTTCCGATTAAAACATGCTAAATAAACTTGGATAAGGGAATAGGTGGCGTACGCCTCGTTATTCCTTGAATAAGCAAGTAGGGGGCGTACGCCTCACTACCGTGCATATTCAACATCCACAAACACAAGCTTTCAAAATAATTCGAACGAAAAAGGAATAGAAGGCGGACGCCTTGTTATTCCTCGAAAGAATTGGACGATTGGTGAACACCACATTGCTCAATCTTTCGTCGTTCCCCAAAAACATCTCATACAAATCAAACCTAACTTCTCGCCCCGAGCGATCGAAACCAAACCTAACTTCTCGCCCCCGAGCGATCGAAACCCAAACACATCAAATCAACTCGTCACCCCCGCGTGACCAAAACCCTTCAAAAAAGAACACTGTCAATCCTTTCTAATGCGCCCAACAAACCAGTGCTAGAGCCTCCCCCGAGAGTAGACAACGCCAGCGTTTAGCCGTTAGAACGCCGACTTACACAGTCGTTCATCAAAACAAAACACACCCAAAATCGTAGTTGCCCGAACTACGAATGCTCTGATTTCCTTATTGCACCATAAGGATACGTAGGCAGGAGATTGATGTATCTTCGCGAGCACACTAATAAAAAACCTCCCATTTCCCCCTCCTGAGGTCTTCATCCATATCTATCATAAATTCTAATCACTCGAAGCAAGCAGATAAACAGTCAATTAACAGTCAAATAGCAAAATCAGACTAAGAGGTTCCCGTTGAGTACAACGGACGTGAGGGGTGCTAATACCTTCCCCTTGCGTAATCGACTCCCGAACCCGAATATGGTTGCGACGACCATTATTCTTATCTTTAAAGGTTTTCTCGATATTTTCCTGTTCCTTCATTGGAATAAATAAAGTTCGGTGGCGACTCTGTTTTTAACATTTTTCCGCGTCCCATCGCGAGAGATCGCATTATCATCATTTTTTGAGGTGCGACAATCATCACTGAACAACTTCTTTCCCCCACAGAGTCGGGTATTCTAGCAATCACTATGAATCGTCACCGTACCTTATTTGTCCCCAGCTAAGTCAGGTATTCCAGCCGTTACTAGGAATCATCACTGAACCTAGTTGTTATTCTCCACTGAGTCAAGTATTCTAGTTGTCGCTAAGAATCATTATTGAATTCATTTGGTTGATCCCTAGTAAATGTCATTGCTAGGAATCGTCGCTGAATCTATATCTCTCCACCAGAGTTAGGTATTCCACCCGTTTCTAGGAATTACCTTCCTTTCCTCCCCAGTCGTTGCTAGGGGCAATCATCTTTTCTCTTTTTTCTAGAATTCTTATTCCCCAGCGGAATTTTTTCCCTCTGTCTTCTCAAGATTTTAACATCAAAAGATACTTATGTTGCATACATCGCATTACATGTATAATCATCATAACCCCCCCCCCCCCCCTTTGTTTCACCATTATCCCCAACAAAGCAAATTTTTGGTTACTCCTAATAGTATTTAATCCCCTCCTACCATGAATGCATTGGAAGCCATTTCTATCCATACCTTCAGGTCTGAGAAGATTAAATATGGGCAGCTGTGATACCCTCAAATTTTCCCTACCCCATATCACTCTTCTTAAGCCTTAAACCCTAAGCATACATCCTACACATATCATCTCATATGCATATGTACTTAATGATCACAATAATCCACAAGCCCAAGGCATGGGATTCATCTACAAAACCCTAAGATCCTCTAATCATGGGGAGGTGTGCCCAAGCCACCTTAGCCCCAATCTCATCCTCAATCATCCCATAAAGCTTGGAGGATCACTAAAGATATCTCACTCATTCCCCAAGTCCAATTTGGGCGGTGAGTCCCCTTGGAGAAGCTTCAAGATTCATATGGTCACCTAAGGACCAACCCTAACTCTTGACCCTCCTCTTGGCTTGTACAAGTCTTGATGCACCATGGATCTTGACCATTCCATTGAGGACCCCTCAAATACAAAGTTTTTTCATGCCTCATACCCTTTAAACATCTCAATTTGATCCCTACATCTCAAACCCTAATTCGTCTAACCATGGATTCTGATGAAACTTGTGGCTCAAGAAACCCTAGTTTAAGGATCCTTTGGTCATTGAACTTTCTCAGTTTTTGCCATCCAATCATCCTACCACTCATTAAACATAATTTAATTTCCATTACAATCAAAATTAACCATTTAAACATCCATTAAATCCATGTTACAAGTAGTTGGTTCATACATGATTTTTCAACTTTTCCATGACTTGATCCACCCACCAATTTGACCTAAAATCATTCCACAAGGTCCAAACTCATTTCCCATCATGATATGATCATATTAACCCATCCATCATTGTTCCTTGAAAAGTAATAAATCACAAAATCACCAAATTAGGTCATGTTGGTTGGTCACATTTTGGCACAAGCCAGATGCACATCAGTCAGAATTTGAAATTCAACACTCCAAGTCCTTAAACCCATTCCTTCTTATCACAATGCTCCACAAACACTTTTCAAATGGTATTTTGGTAGGTTTATAAGTCAACTTGAACATGGAAACATCTCCAAACAAAGAACCCGATGCCATGTGTAAAATTCAGCTTTTGCCCAAAATGGCAAAAAGCATATTTTGAAGCAGGGCTTATTATTTCCCTTGGTTGTTCTAAAACCATGCTAGGGACCAAGATAAACTTTCCTGCAGTGCAAACAACCATATAAGATAGTTGTTTCTGTGTTCCCCAAGTCAACACCAACCATGTTCCAACTCACATTCCAATTCTGCTGAAACCTCCACAAAATCCCCCCAAAACCATCCAGACACCTTCCCTATAAATAGGTAAAGGTGTTCCACTGGAGAACCACGCTGAAAAAGGCCCCAAACACCATTTGAACATTTTCACCAAACCACCATTAATAGAGCATCGGGTTTTTCGTTCTAGAGCTCTTCAACCCCAAACCACCACCCGAAAACACTCACCATATATTACTTAAGCTTCTGAAACACTTAACCACCCTTCCCCAAGCTTCATTTGACCTGAGCCCAACCGTCGGAAAACTCCCATGAGAAGCTTCTGATTAGGTAGTTTCACTCACCCTCATATCTGAAACAAGTTCCTAGTCACTTCAAAATCACTCACTAAACATTTCCCCTAACTTTGCACCTTTGATTGCTTATTTTTTAGAGTTTAATTTTTATTTTGGGTTAAGTCAGTTCTTCTGATTTTTGAGGAAGAACTCCACACTCAGTTCCAATCAATGACTCATGAGTGTGGAGAATGTTTTGTTTTTTTATTAAGCATTGAGATTCCATAAAAAAATCCCATTGATTTTGCTTATTTCCAACCTTCGAATTTCAAAAATCTCGAGGTTGAAGACGACATAATGGTCGTTGCCTTGCACACAATTTCAAATTCGAATCAAATATCTTACACACTGCGATGGGTTGCTCAACACACACTTTTCATTTATTCACTTGTTTTATTATTTATTTGTTTCATTTTGTTTATTATCACAATCGGGCCTGTGGCCCAGGGGGTGAGGGGGTTGATCCCCCCATGACCCCAAGGTCAGGGGTTTGACCCCCAGCGTGTGCACCCTGACCATTTTTTTACTTTGTGTTATTTTATTTGTTTATTTTCCATTTTTATTTTCCATTTTTATTTATTTTTTACTCCCTTCATTTTTATCATTTTGCAATTTTTGTTGAACACAAACCCCCTCTATTTTTGCCTCTAGAATTTAATGATGACTTGTTTTATCTCATTTGGGTTATTTTTGATAGACTTTTGAAGTCTTGAAGTTAAGGACTAATGAAAACCATTTAAGTCATGATATGTTTGGATTAGGGTTGGTTAAAACCTTCCATACTAAGAACCTACCATTGTATTATCAAGCATTCATCCATGGTACTTTGAAGCATAGATAAATTGCCCCTACTTCAAACAACTTGGTCATTTGACTTGTGGATGAAGTCTTATTTTGTTAACTTGGATTCATCTGATACATTTACATTTCATTTGTTTATACTAACTTACTAACCCCTTTATGCTCATTTGTTTATCATATCGACTTGTTAACCTAACCTTACTAACATTATGTTGTTGTTATTATCATTGTTATTATTCATTGTGTTTACTTTTATGTCATTTACTTCAAGTATTCATCATCATCACTATCATTGTTTACACTTCAATCATACATGTTTATCATATTGTCTTTACATTATTGGTATCATACTCATAAAAGCAACAAAAACATGATAGAATTATAAGACCAAAAACAAATCATGGTACTTAATCAACTTGGACTTAGAGGATTCCATTTAGGAACTTTGCTTGGAGCCTTTTCCATTACCATCTTGTGACACTTTGTTTCAAACATTTGGGTTTCTTTTGTACTTACATTCATGTTGTAAGAATGACATCATGGCACCACCTTAGGGGGACATGTTTGTAAGACAATTATCCTTTCTTTAGCATAGGTCACTCTTGCACACAAAAGGCTTTCTCTTTGCTACCTTACAATAAGACCCTTTTATTTCTTTGTTGGTTACTTTGTATCCATGTTGCATTAAGCCAAATTTCTTAATCAAATAAACAAACCCTTGATCCAACGTCAAGTGACTTTTTCTTAATCAAATTCAAAACACTTATTAACTACGATTAGTATTGTGCTCCACGAGCCTTAAGTGGTGGATAATGAGTGAGAATGGAGCATTTCTACCCTCACTCTGATTATTCTGGACGCAAGATGCTTGGCTTGTTGTCTAGAATATTCACCTCTGCCCATAGACTTTAGTGCAATCTAATCACAAACTCTTTTCATAAACCCTCGTTTAAGGTAAAATTAACACAACCCAGCAAACCTAATTTTTATGCCTTAGGGCACCCACACCAAAAACCATGTTCTCAAAGGTAAAATCAACCAACACACAAGCATTTTCTACTCCGAACTACGTAGCTCTGATTCCTCATCCTTGAATGAGTGATACGTAGGCACAAGGGCCCCAATCCTTGGCGAGCACCATAGTAAAAAACCAAACCCCTCTCTTTTACACACATTCTCTTGAAAATAAAACAATAAAATATAAATCCCCATGTATATAAACAACCCAAATGGTTCCCATGGAATACCATGGACATGAGGGGTGCTAATAACTTCCCCTTGCATAATCGACTCCTGAACCCTAATCTTAGTTGCGAGACTGGTTCTTTATCCTTCCCCTAATGCTTCTCGTGCGCTTATCTTTTTTGAGGGTTTTATCGACTATATCCCCTCGCCTCTCAGATAGAGGCACACAAATAAAATTCGATGACGACTCTTCTAACTTAGTTCAAAAAAGCCTTGGCACTCCTTATCGCGTTTTTAACCCCGATGAAGACATTTAGAGAAAGATTCGTTGGAGAGTTTGAACACATGAGCAGACTTAGTGAAGAAGCATTCCAAGAGAGACGTTGG
The DNA here is from genome assembly GCF_024323335.1 of Lathyrus oleraceus. Lineage (NCBI taxonomy): Eukaryota > Viridiplantae > Streptophyta > Magnoliopsida > Fabales > Fabaceae > Lathyrus > Lathyrus oleraceus. The sequence goes on along the minus strand of NC_066583.1, from coordinate 503,481,337 downwards.
AGAGTGCATCTGGTTAGAAGCTTTGTCCACTGAATATTGGCTTTGTTCATAACACCTTTCGAGGTACTAGGTATCTACCAAAAGGTAGAACATATTAAATACATCACATCACCATACCTTAAGCCTTGCAAAATGAAACCTTAGTTGACTCTGTCCAGAAATATGGGGCTTTGATAAGACAAGTCTGCATTAGTATAGTGTACGGATCAGAGGCTCTTCAACCTATCAGAGTCTGAGTTGCCATCAGAGGCTGGGCCATGAGACGAGAATTTGAACCATTCAGAGGCTGATGAACTCTTTCAGAGTCATCATATTTTGATCAATCAAAATCATACTTAAATTGCTTCTCCATATATGCTTTCAATCAGGATTAATTATATGTTTGTGATCCTACACACTTTGAATATATGTTAGCATACCCATTCATTCTTTAAATAATTTATTATCATTAAAACCTAAGAGATACGAACAAGCTTATTTCAACATATTCGAGAAACTTTTAGGTCGTCGGTTGACACGAACTGATATAAGGGGACAAAGTATTAAACTAAAGTGGCTCAAAAAAATTACGCTAGTATACCATTAACCAAAGAATCCCCCAAACATGAAAAATAATTAAAACTAGATTTTATATCATTCTATTAATATGTTTATTTTTATTTTCACGTACTTCTAGTTCTAGCGTACATATTATCTATTTACCATTGTTAGAAAATATAGATAAAATAGGAAAATATAGTTAGAGGTCCACTTGTTTGGTGTGTATCTATAGATCTTTATGTAACAATGTACACAAAGATACATCTACTTTTAATGGATGCTCTGTTTCGCTTCAAGCACGGCGTTAGTCGAGAATGGTCTCCCTATCGTCGGTCAACAATCACACATTAGTATTTCCATACGCAACAAAGTAAGGTTGGAACGCTATAGATATTTCCATTTACTTAATTTACCCCGTTAACACCAAATAACTTATTTTAATTTTTTTAGGTGGTCCACATATCGTATGAACTATAACAGATGTCCTCGTTACTTCATATATCGAGTTAGAAGGTCATCATGAAGTGAATCTACCTAGATCTTTTTGTACCATGCAACTCTAAATATTTTTCGGAACCAGAATCAAGTTGGAAAGGAGGTTGATCTTTCTTTACTATGTTTATGGATATTTGGAGTTTATTTTTTCCGCCTCAAGAATTCCTTGAATTTGTGAGGTATATATATATATATATATATATATATATATATATATATATATATATATATATATATATATATATATATATATATATATATATATATATATATATATATATATATATATATATATATATATATATATATATATATATATATATATATATATATATATATATATATATATATATATATATATATATATATATACACACTACTATAAAATAGACCTTTCGTAACACCTTTTTTTAATCAATTAAGATATGATTAAATAAAAAAGTCAATAAGAACAAGGTGATCGCTAGGAGTCAGCCCACAAGAAAGACAAAGAGCAAAAATCCCAATTACATCATCATATTTGCTATATGAACTTTAAGCTTATCAGTACACCACCCCCTATAAACAATAACTTCTATAACCTTTTCAGCTATGTTGGTAATATTTACATTCCTATTAAAGATCTTATCATTTATATATTTCCATATCCAATAAATGGTTTTAGCAATAGCCAGCTTAATCATGGCATATTTCCAACATTTTCCTTTAGTGCTTCGGATAATCCATGTGAGCTCCTCACTCCAGTCTCTAGGCTTGTGCACTACCTCCAACCATTTGAGAATTTCTCCCCAAATTCTATTCAGCTCTTTACAGCCAATGAAGAGATGGTTTATTGACTCCTCCTTCCAGCATACAAAATCTGCACATTCTATCTTTAGTAGCAAGCTTCCCATGGCATACTTGTTAAGAATGTGTGGTTTGGCCTAACTCAACCCTACAAAACCGGTTGGTAGAGTGAGGACCGCCCCCACTTATAAACACATGTTCAGGCTATATATTGTCCGATGTGGGACTCTTAACACACCCCCTCACGCTCAGGATTGGACATCTCGAGCATGGAAATAAATGGTGGGTGGCCCGATAGCGGAAACCATAGAAGGTGGCCCACCGGATCTTAAACGAGGCTCTGATAGCATGTTAAGAATGTGTGGTTTGGCCTAACTCAACCCTACAAAACCGTTTGGTAGAGTGAGGACTGTCCCCACTTATAAACACATGTTCAGGCTATATATTGTCCGATGTGGGACTCTTAACAATACTAGCCAAAGATTCAATAGAACTATGGGCCTAGCTCTATTACACATGAACAAACTTTTCCAATGAACTCTAGTGTTATCATCAATCAACTCAATATACATTTCTCTCATACTAAACTTTGGCATTTGAAGCATTTTGCCCTATACCTGCTGAACAAAACCAATACACTATTTCTACTTCATGATATTTTTAATGATCCAAGAGCTATTGTTGTTAATATCAACCTCCATCACCCATTTTACAATGATCTTCCTGTTTACCATGGTAATAAATTTTTTGGCACTTTTTTTGTTGGTATTTACTAAAAGACATTTCACAACGGTCGTAGGTACCAACCGTGGTGAAAAGAGGCGTATGATCATGAGTTTGAATCCTAACACCTACAATTTTGTTTTTATTTATTTGTAAACCACTTTTCACCACGATTAGAACTTTCAATCATCGTGAAAAGTGGTTTCTAGTCATGAGTTCGAATCTTAGAACCTACAATTTTATTTTTATTTATTTTTTAAAAGACATAAAAAAACGGTAGTTTAAAGTAACTATTGTGATATGTATAATTTTATTTTTTTATTTTTATTAAAGTAGGCGTGTTTATTGAGTTTCTTCACCGTTCTTAAACAAATCGTTTTCGTCCATTTAGTGAGTATCAACGCTCAAGACACTACCATTAGTGATCCGTGTAAAACTTACAACTTAGATGAACTTCCAACTTAGACGAATTTCATCTTCTATCTCCAAACATATTCTTCGATTTACGACTCTCTATTTCTCCACTAAACCAAACTCGAAAACATCATTTCTTCCATAAACAAAATTTCAGAACTCAATCACCTATTCTCCAACTTGAATGAGACAAGGAAAACATGGATTCAAGTTAGCAATGTTAGTTGTTTTTGTTCTTGTTCTTCTTCTTCTTGTTGTTCTTTTTGTTGTTGTTGTTATTGTTATTTTTGTTGTTGTTGTTCTTATTATTGTTCTTGTTGTTTTTATTGTTTTTTTCTTTTTCTTGTTTTTCTTCTTCTTCTTCTTGTTATTGTTTTTGTTTTTGTTGTTGTTCTTTTTCTTGTTGTTATTATTATAGTTCTTGTTGTTCTTATTGTTCTTGTTTTTGTTCTTCTCGTTCTTGTTGTTGTTGTTGTTGTTGTTGTTGTTGTTGTTCTACTGCTACATTTTATTTTATTTTATTAAAAGACATACAACAACAGTTGTTTAAAGTAACAATTGTGATAGGTAGTGCGCTACTTGACTTATAATCATGGTCGCACGATCATTGTGGAAAGTGTCATACATACAATCACATCTTACCTCACAACGGTTGGTCTAACGTGGTGGTATCCCTTTTTTTAACCATTATGATGATAAGTGTTTATATTGCACTTGTTGTTCAGATATTAGTATCGTGACATTACCTTCGATATCTCATATCTGATACCAGAATTTCAATTGGTATCAGAGCAGGCATTCTGCTCTGGTTCTGGGTAAGATATTGGGACGTTACTTTCTGGTACTATGGATAGAGACGGAGGATTTGTACACAGACCACCAATTCTGGATGGATCTAACTATGACTACTGGAAACCTCGAATGGTAGCCTTCTTGAAATCTTTGGATAATAAGGCTTGGAAGGTTGTTCTAACAGGCTGGGAACATCCTTTCACTACGAAGGAAGGAGAAGTTACAACTGATAAGAAGCCTGAGGAAGAATGGACCAAGGAGGAGGATGAACTAGCTCTTGGAAACTCTAAAGCATTGCATGCTATATTCAATGGGGTTGATAAGAACATCTTCAGATTGGTGAACAACTGTGAGGTGGCTAAAGATGCTTGGAATATTCTCAAAACCACTCATGAAGGTATCTCTAGAGTGAAGATGTCTAAATTGTAGTTGCTTACTACTAAGTTTAGGAATTTGAGGATGAAATAAGATGAAAGTATTCATGACTTCAATATGAATATCCTTGAAATTGCTAATGCCTTAGGAGCCCTGGGTAAGAAGATGTCAGATGAAAAGCTTGTGAGGAAAATTCTCAGATCTCTTCCCAAGAGATTTGCCATGAAAGTAACAGCCATAGAAGAATCTTAAGATATTTGCAAGATGAGAGTGGATGAGCTAATTGGATCCCTCCAGACATTCAAGTTGGGAATGAGTGATGGATCTGAAAAGAAAGTCAAAAGCATAGCCATTATGTCCAACACTGAAGATAAAGAGGAAGAAAGTAGTCAGTGTCATACCCCAATTATGTCCGGGCATTTTAAATTTTCATAAATTCGATTTAATTTTCAGTTTACATCATATGTACAGCATAACATGCATTTTACCACTAATAATATCTAAAATATCAGTCGGAATAAATTCTTGAAAATACAGACAATTTGGTTAAATCATTCCTCAAGTACGTGCAAAATCAGCGGATAAAAAGTTTCAAAAATAAACCTGCAGACGCCAGTATTATTAATCTACGGTCCACGTAGTTCAGCCTGGTGTGCTCGTTATATTTTTCGACGACTTTTTCAGCTGCATTTTAATCTGTTTGAGCCTTTTAACCAGTGAAAATTTATTTCAAAATTTAAATAAACGCTGTATTTATTCAATAAGTATATTTTGTGCTGATCATTTTAGTGCATCCGATTTAATTTTTTGAGCAAATTTTCGCCCGACTTTTATTCATTTTTAGTCGTTTTAATTTTGTTCTTTCGTCAAAATAGTCAGATTAAATAAATAGAATTTCCCATGTTATCATTTTAATTTTATCATGATTATTTTAAAAGTGGTGAATTTTATTTCATTCAATTGATTGAAATTGATTAAGTCATCTAAAAACAACATTATAGGCATTTTAATTTATTTAAATAGTATGTGCTTCTTAGTGTGCTTATTTGATTCGATTCAGGCCATCAATTCAAATTGATCAATGCTCCTCATTAGCAATCCGTGTCCATTTCTATCATCCAATCAAAAATAGCATTTAAATTAATTGAAAATTAATAATGAAAATAAAAAACTCTCTCTCTCTCTATCCAGTACATAGAGTCCAACGGATAGTAAATGAAGGGATGGTTTTTTTTCCACTATATATCTCCCTCTCTGCTACAAAAAAAAGGGGGGGATAAAATAATAAAATAATAAATAATAAAAAAAGAGGGATCGTTCATCTTCTTCTTGGAGATCCACTTTTTCTCTAATAGAGGATTATTGTTCCTCTTCTTCACCCAACAACTCTCACCACCACAAATCACCAGCGAACCAAAACGCACGCCACAACCCATCTCTGTTTCACCGTGAACCCGCTCTCACATCCAACATTTTTGCCGCGTCCGCCAAAAACCCTCCGCACCTCCGTCTCTCTCTTTCTTCAACCACGTCAACCCATCGTTCAAACCCTCCGTCCTCCACCGACCTCCATTTCCGCCCGCCGCTTTTTCATCTTCTCCTTCACAGTACATATTCCTTCTTATCACCTACATAGATTCATCACTTCCGATAACGTACCGACCAACCAACGGCGCTCACCACTTCATCACCTCCGGTTTTCGCTAAACAACAGCACGCACCCCATCCTCACCGTGCATCCACCACGCTCCCTCCGACCACCGCGCGTCTCGAATCCATAGCCCTCACGCCGTCGGAGTCCGGCTTGGAAGTGGTCGGAAATAGAAGTATGAGGTATCCACTCCACCACGTTTTCTTCCTTTATTTTCTCTTCTGATCTTTTACTTAATACATGGCACACTAACTTTTTTCTACATTTTTCACACTAACTTTATTTTCAGTTGGAACAGACTCAGTGAGAGTCACACTAACCTTTTTTCTACATTTTTGTTGTTAACATTGTTGGGTTTTTTTGTTACTATAAATACATGGCATTAACATTGTTATTATTATAGAAGGAGTTTTGTGTCTACTGTATTGACTTACTGAATATTCCCGGAAGACTACCCAATTCGGTGCATAGTGTAAGATTGCAGAAATTTCTTTTTTTCATTCTATGATGGATGTTTTCTTATTAATCCTGGTGTGTGTTTTGTTAGATAAATAACTCTTTGTCATAATAATTTTTTTGGTTTTCTATCAGGTTTAGTGTACTTCTAGTTGGGATATTATGCCTTTTAATATTGGATGTGTGAATTTTGTTACTTTGAGAAGTTTTTTTTATCGGTGTTGGGTTCACTTTGTGGTTATGTTGGTATGTCAAACGTTATGTAGTTTGTTCTAGCAAAATTGATGGCAATATTTACAAAAGTTCTATTTTTTTTTTAAATATGTGTTGCTTCAACTTTTATTAGATTTCTAATTTTCAAATTAATTGATTACTCCCTTTGGATGATGTAATATTTTGAAATGGCTCGATGATATATTGCTTGGTTTTCTCTCCGATCTTCATTATATTTTATTTTTAATCGGTATTTTGACCCACGGATTCAGCAATCTTATGTCGATATACTATCAAAATTTAAATAAATTAATAGACCACTTCACCGTGTTGCGATTCACATACGACACTCCAATTCCGTTGTCGATATGTGCAAACCGTTTTTTAAGCACATTATCAATTGACATTGTCACTCATTCCATTTTCATTCTAATCAAACTAATTGATTAATTAAATTTTGTTTAATTAATTAATTAATTTTAATTAACCTGATTATTTGATTTAATTAGATAATTTTGATAATTAATTTTAACTAACTTAATTAATCAATTTAACCAAGTTTTAATCAATTAATTTTGTTAGTTAAATATTGACTGATTCCATCCACTATCATTTCATAACACAAGCCTGATTTAACTTCATTTCACCATCAATCTAAAATCATTTAAAAACACACAATTCTTGATTCAATATCGAGACCATTTTCATACCCTTGTAAGTCGATCGTTTTTAATCATCGCCGTCAATCTCACATAGCTTACTCTTGGGCTTTCTTATAATGATACCTATTCGATTTTAATCGAGTAGATGATTGATTCACTAAATAAAATTCGATTTACTAAACGAACACAAATTTAAAACCTCGATCTAATGTCGAGTATTTTCTTTCAAACTCAATCAAGATACTTAATCACAGTTAAACAACACTTCATTTGAAAATGAAAAGGGGGATGGTTTTGAGTTTTCAACTCCTCTCCTCGATTATTTGAATACGAGTTTTCTTACTCGGTTAGTCGAATAATCATCATTTTTAATCCACTTAAGAACAAATACATCAAATTCTTTTACAATAAGAAACCAAAAGGGAGATAACTTTGAGTCTTCAATTTTTTCTCCACGACTATTTGAATACAAGTTCTCTTACTTATTTAGTCAAAATAATTGTCGTTCCTCTACAAACTTCTAAACCCGATGAAATCAAAACACTTTCATAATAAGTGAAATGAAAAAGGAGATGACTTTGAGTCTTCAACTTCTCTCCTCAATTGGTTGAATACGAGTTCTCTTATTCGGTCAGTCTAACAATTGTCATTTTTCCATAAACATACAACTTAATCAAATCATTTTCATAACAAACTGTACGAAATGGGAGATGGTCTTGAGTTTTCAATTCCTCTTCTCAAATGCTTGGATATGAGTTGTTTTACTCAGTCATTCAAGTACTTGTCGTTCATTCTAAAAATACATCAACCATACATAAACCTATTTTCATAATCACTCAGATGAAACAGAAAGTGGTTTAGAGTCTTCTATTCCCTTTCTCGATTATTAGGATACGAGTTGTCTTACTCGATCGTCCGAGTAATCGTCATCCATTCAAAATACCTTAACTATTATCAACTCCTTTCATAATAAAGGATGAAAAGGGAGATGGTCTAGAGCCTTCGATTCCTCTCCTCGACTATTAGGATACGAGTTGTCTTACTTGAATATCTGAGTAATCGTCATCCAACAAAAATATCTCAACACATCAAATATATATTCTCCTCTCCCCCGCGCGATCGAAACCAATCAAACAAAACATCCAACATATTAATCCAACTTGTCACCCTCGTGTGATTAAGACTCTTTTCAGAAAGAATATTGTTTAAATCCCTTCTAATGTGCATAACAAACTAGTGCTTAAGCCTCCACCGAGAGTAGACAAGCCGATGTTTAGCCTTTAGAACACGACCTAAACATATGTTCACTAAAAGACACCAACCAGCCGTAGTTCCCCGAACTACGAATGCTCTGATTTCCTTACTGCACCATAAGGATACGTAGGCAGGAGATTGTTGTAGCTTCGCGAGCATACTAATAAAAAACCTCCATTTCCCCTTTCTAAGCTTCCCATCAATTTCTATTTACAATATATTTATAACCCGAAGATAACAAACAACATTAACTAACATTCAATCTCAAATTAGAACTAAAAGGTTCCCATTGAGTACAACGGACGTGAGGGGTATTAATACCTTCCCCTTACGTAATCCACTCCCGAACCCGAATATGGTTGCGACGACCATTATTCCATTTCTTAAAGGTTTTATCGATATTTTCCTATCCCTTTATTGGGATAAATAAAGTTCAGTGGCGACTCTATTCGAACATAAATTTTTTCCGCGACCATCGTGAGGAATCGTATTTTTCGAGATGCGACAGATGGCGACTCTGCTGGGGACTAGCTCCAAGCAAAAGAGAGTGAAGCCTAATTTAGTTTAGTTTCCGCATTGTATGTTAATCTTGTTTGTTTGATTGTTATTTTTGTTCCGTTATTATTATTCTGTCATAATTATTGTATTGTGATTTATTGACTATGTCTTATTTGGGGCTTTCTGTTAATGGTGCTTCGTGAGATAGGCTCTCTACCCGAGTCTGAGAAAAACCACAAGTTTAAGTTGGTGGTTGCGTAGTGGACGCCCACAAGGAGTCTTCCTTGTTGGGAAGATACGAAGACCCCGCCTAGAGGAGATTCTCTTGAGATATTATTGTCCGACGAGTCTTCGTCACGATGATAGTATTTTCAAGTTGGATCAATGACTCTAGGGACCTTTTAACCCACTCTATCCGGTGGTTATGTTGTATTAACCTACGAAATTTCAGACTTGTTGGGTTAATACGAAAGCCCCAATTAGATGAGATCCCTTGGACGTATTACTATCTTATACTAATATTTCCAACCTAGATCTATGACTCTGAGAACCTTGTTAGACCCCTGGACTCGAGAGTCGTGTAGTAGAATCCCCATGAAGCCTTCCTTGTTGGGACAATACGAAGACCTCACCTAGACGAGATCTTCTTAAGGATATTATTGTCCGACGAGTCTTCGTCACGGTAGTGACGTTCTCAAGAAATATCTGTGACTCTAGGAACCTACCAACTATAGAGCCTACCCATGGGGTTCCATTAATCAGAGATACCTGTCATTCACCCATTATTCTGATCTATCTGAAAACACTTTGAACCTGTGATCCTAAACATGTCATTACATTCATACACATATCATTGCATTTGCATTCACCATCATATATTTCATATAATTTTCCACACAAAATATATACAAAAAACTCATCCATCCTTCGAACATAACCTGCAGTTGATTTACCGATACTAATATCATACTTGAAGTAGCTCTTGAAAGATCATGGATCAATTGGAACAAAGCCATATTGCACTGAGAGGAGATGTGGACTCGATGAAAAACCAGCTAGACTAACTTGTGGAAGCTATGATAGTTTTAGCAAAGAAGGAAGACAACATTCAGCATACTGCAGTTGTTGAGAATGTTATGCTAGCTACAGTAAATGGTCTTACCCAACCTCAGCTTGTGCAAACCCCAACTGATAACTCTATTGTACAAGAACGTCATGTTGTTCAAGATCCCTCACGTCATGATGTTGTTGAGTATCACAGTTTTGCATTCTCCGTGCCAGATTCCCATGGAACAAGCCTAGTGGTTAATGCTGAACAACCACAAGATGATGAGATTTCTAAAAGATGCCGTGTACTAGAGAAAAGACCCAAGGCCATAGAAGGACAAGATACTCTTGAACTGAATGCTTTAGACATGTGTTTGGTACCTGGCCTGGTTATACCCCCAAAATTCAAAGTACCAGAATTTGAGAAGTACAAAGGGGATAGCTGTCCAAAGCACCATTTGGTGATGTTTTTCCGGAAAATGACCTCTCATGCCCATGATGATAAGCTAATGATTTACTGTTTTCAGGATAGTTTGACTGGGGCATTATTGAGTTGGTACATGAAGTTAGAAAGGAGTCGTATTCAATCATGGTTGGACCTAGCTAATGCCTTCTTGAAGCAATACAAATATAATTTGGACATAGCTCCCGATCGCATGCAGCTGAGGGCCTTATCTAAAGAATACCACGAATCCTTTAGAGGGTATGCCCAAAGATGGAGAGAGTTAGCGGCTTGCGTTGAACCACCACTCTTAGACAAAGAATTGATAGAGTTATTCAGGGATTCCTTACAAAGCCCTTACTTCGAAAGGATGATTAGCAGTGCAGCATCAGACTTCGCTCACTTGGTGTCAATTGGAGAATGCATCGAGAATGGCCTCAAAAGTGGAAAAATCCAATGCACCTCAAATAGCCAGAGCATGGAGAGTGAATCTATTGCCAGTTCCCAAAAGGAAGAAGAGGCTGAAGTTAATAGAGTCTGGGAAATCCCACAAGCTCCATATCAAAGACCATCTTCTCCTTATGGTCAGTATCCTACAAATAAAGGATCTCCCCAATATCAATAACGGATTCCACCTCAGCAGCCATACAAATGGCAGGATTTTCCACATCGACAGCGTCAACATGCTCAACCAAGGCCAAGAAATCCAGAGAGGCACATTGACCCGCTTCCAATGCCATACAGTCAAGTACTTCTGTATTTAATTGAGAGAGGACTGATAGTGCCAAAGGAGCTAAAACCAGTAAGTCCTCCATATCCACCAGGATTTGACGCCAATGCTAGATGTGACTTCCATGCTAGGGCACAAGGGCATTCAACTGAAGACTGCAAAGTGTTCAAGAGTAAGGTACAAACCCTGCTTGATTCCAAGATGTTCTCCTTTGCGCCTCGAAGCTTGCAAGCCAACAATACTTCTTCGCCTAGCTATGCGGGTCCATCAGTCCAAACGGTGGAAGAGATTTCGGAGAATAGATCTGAAGATGATTATCATGCTAGTCTCGATGAGCAGAACTACCACTACCCTGAAGAAGGCTAGCCCAGTAGTGAACCAGACACGAGAGAGCTTCATCTACACTGGCAACAATTTGGATATTTTTAGTATTTCATTTGTGTTTTTCTTTGCATGTTAAAGTACTTATCTGCTTTCAAGTATTGTTGATTTCCTTTAATGGTAATATTAATGAAATGACCATGCATGTTTTGAACGAGTCCTTTCGTATTCACTCGTATTTTCCACTTATATATATAAAAAAAGGGAACATTACTCCCGTTCACTTACCAAATTGTTTTTTAGCAAAGATTGAAGGGAGGATGACGAAAACAAAATACCCATAATTGCTGACTGTATGCTTTCGGATAAAATCCTACTGATGATGTACAGGCATTGTTTCAAATCCCCAAACACTGGAGAGATAAGGATTTAATCCCTAGCCAACCACTTCGAGCCTAGAAGTAGGAGTTTTTTTTCGGATCTATAAAACCCTCACACTTAACCTAGGAAAGGGTAGTGTTCAGTTAATCTGACTATGCATCCAAACTACAAGACGAAACATCCTGTATGAGGATCAACCACATGCCATTCTTCGCACACATCCTGAAGTGTAGAAGGAACCTTGAAAAATCCTAAAGTTATGTCGGTTGTTCTTCAATGACCAATGACTTGGCAGTCATAATTTTCCAAAAAAAATCAAAGAAAGAGCCCGCTAAGTCGACACCCCAAAGGCGACTTAGGCAAAAATTAGGGTAATCCCGGTGGACTAAAAGCTTCGAAAGTAGTCCAGGCAAAAGTTAGGAATCAAATAAAAATCAAAAGAGTGCATGAAAATCCTCCGTAAAAGAAAAACAAGATTCGGTGACCACCATATCAAGAATCAAAGGGTCACCAACATCCTTGAAGAGCAAAACAAGGTGGTTGCCATTTCAAGAGATCTTACACTGCCAAAATCTCTCAAAAGAAGAATCCATATGTTGAATTAACTGAGCTTAGGACTGAAGATCATCACGAAGAAGGGATGGGTTAAATTAAACTTTAGGCCTTATATCTATTCTCAAAAACCATGAACCATGCCACGTTACAACCCTTAAAAGACCTAATTGAGGTAGGGTTTATTCTAAAAGCATACTACAGCAAGGTTGCGTAAACTGACTCCTAAACATTTGCTAATCACCTGTATTGGCATCATATTCTCATTGTATCTTTCACACACTAGCTAAATCAACAATGTGTTTGAACTATTGGTTCATCCCTCACACATTATTACCTCAATAAATGATTTTTCAAACCTGCATGAATGTCACATTAAAATTACCATTGATTAAATGAACAATTTTAACTGCAAGTAAGTACTTGACATCAAGGAAACCTCAAAGAAGCAATCAGAAAAGGACTTGATCATTCGTCAATGCTGACCCAAATCAAGACTACTTCCTAACCCTATGGATTAGGAGCATGGTATCCAATGGTTATGAATTGGTCAGTCAAAAATCCCCAAGCATCAGTGGACCAATAAGACAAATTATTACAACATACTCAGCCAATCTGGGGCATGCCTTTCAGAGTCCCAATCAGGGGAAAACTACAGAAAGATTCATACACTGAGGAAAAAATAGGTTTAAGCCCTGGTATAAATGTTCCCATGGTTTCCTTTCAAAAGGACAAATTCCTTCAAAGACCCTACAAACTGTGGCATAGAAGTTGCAAATATCCTTGAGGCAGAGAAAGAGCACAATCATCATACATTGATTACGTCGCTACGCTCATTGAATCATATGCAGTCTATCAAGGCATATCAAGCAAAGAAGTCGAGGTTCTCTCAAGAACAAACATGCAGTCTATCAACAAGGGATCAAACTTGGGGCACCAAGAGCATCCATATTTATCCTTCAATCATGACATCATCCAAAGATCGAGTGTCGGGAAGTCAAAACCTTTCTCCAAAACCCAAGCCCAATCCATATTGGCAACTACCAAAAATAAAAATAAAACCCACTTTGATGGCATCTTCATAAACTCAAATCCAATCAACATTGGTACCCAGAAAGTCTCACCTTTAAAAAAGGAGATCAATCCAAAAAACAACCAATATTCATCTTGCATTACCACGTGCACTACATACAATAAAAACGCATGATTTTCCTACCAAATCAGGAAGTCGCATAGCAAAAGGCTCTCTCAGAGAAACAGGAAATTTCCATTGACATGCATCATATGCATACATAACATAATAAGTCTTTTCCATCAACCCTTTGATGAGGACATAACCTGACTTTTTCTTTTCGTCAACCCTTTGACGATGATAATCTTTTCCATCAGTCCTCTGATGACGATATTTTACAAAATTCCTTTTCCACCAACCCTTTGGTGATGCCACTCCATAGTGAGGTCTCTTTTCCATCAGCCCTCTGATGATGACAGTTTCTTTCCGTCAACCCTTTGACGATGATATTACATACATAATTCCTTTTCCACCAACCCTTTGGTGATGTCTTTCTTTACCTTTTCCATCAGCCCTCTGATGATGACAGTTCTCTTCCGTCAACCCTTTGACGATGACCCTACATATTCAATTATATTTCGCCAACCCTTTGACGATGATAGTCACCTTTCCATCAGCCCTCTAATGATTGACAGTCTTTTCCACCAACCCTTTGGTGATGCCATTCCATAATGAAGTTTCTTTCCGTCAACCCTTTGACGATGACATTTACATGTCCATCAACCCTTTGATGTCGACATAAACTATTTTCCATCAACCCTTTGATGATGATATTCCCCAATAATCTCAAAATCCTACAAAAAATATCCAATTACCCATTTGCATTCCCACATGCATCATATGAATCATTCATAAATGGTTTTCCTACCAAACAGAAAATTCAAAAAAAACACAGTCATATCAATCATCGGCATGCTCATGTATAACACCCCCACAAAATGGGAATTTTAACAAAAAATAAAAATCATTCGCATTCCTACATGCACAGCCAAATATCCCCAGCAGTTGCATACTTGCATACATCTCATGCATCATCCCCTGCATGGTATTCCCACCTAAAATGGAACACCATACAAAAAGAAAATATAAAATATCAGGATCCAAGGTCATTCATGTATATAGACATTCCTTATTTCCAAATAAAATTATTACCCTGCATATGCTCGTGGAATTACTTCTCAGCAACCATTTTTTAACTTTATGATTAGTAATGATATTCCCAACATCTTCTTTACTATCATTGCTCCCCAAGCAGAGGTTACCCTAAAAAGTCTCTTACGAATTTTTCCCCCTGCAGAGTATTTCTAGTAAATCTTCCTCCAAAGGGAGTCTTTTCCAAAAAAAAATCCCCCAACAGACGAATATTCGAGATACTGCTTCATTTATCTGAAGAATCTCATTTCTCTGTTTGAGATATTGCATCATCAATTTGAAGAATCTCATTTGTTTTCTAGAGATACTGCTCTGGTATCCTCGAAGAGTCTTAGATTCAATTAAGGTAAGTTTCCCTTGCTGGAACATCTTAATTCTATCATATAAGATGCTGCTTCGACTCGATACAGAGAATCTCATTTTTACTGTTTGAGATGCTGCTTCATCAATATGAAGAGTCTCATTCCAGATTTTTTTTAGAGATACCGCTCTAGTACCCTCGAAGAGTCTTAGATTCAATTAAGGTATCTTTCCCTTGCCAGAACATCTTAATTCTATCATATAAGATGCTGCTTCAACTCGATACAGAGAATCTCATTTTTATTGTTGAGATGTTGCTTCACCAATATGAAGAGTCTCATGCCATACTTTTTAGAGATACATCTCTAGCATCCTGGAAAAGTCTTGAGATTTAGCTAGGGATGTCACTCCATTACTAACATATCTCGACTATGACGTCCAAGATATATATTGTTCTGACGACTCCCAGAAAGTCCTGGGTGTTCTGTTTTTACTTTAAAATATTTTTTCTTACTGTATTTCTTACTGCATTTTCTTTCAGCATTTCAAAGGACAAAATTAGGGTCTTTTTGTATTTAATTATCTTCTACCACGAATGTACGAAGACTGCTGTCATTCACACCTTCTGGTTCAAGGTAATTAAATAGGGGCAACTGTCATACCCCGATTTTGTCTGGGCATTTTAAATTTTCATAAATTCGATTTAATTTTCAGTTTACATCATATGTATAGCATAACATGCATTTTATCACTAATAATATCTAAAATATCAGTCAGAATAAATTCTTGAAAATACAGACAATTTGGTTAAATCATTCCTCAAGTACGTGCAAAATCAGCGGATAAAAAGTTTCGAAAATAAACCTGCAGACGCAAGTATTATTAATCTACGGTCCGCGTAGTTCAGCCTGGTGTGCTCGCTATATTTTTCGATGACTTTTTCAGCTGTATTTTAATCCGTTTGAGCCTTTTAACCGGTGAAAATTTATTTTAAAATTTAAAGAAACACTGTATTTTTTCAATAAGTATATTTTGTGCTGATCATTTTAGTGCATCCGATTTAATTTTTCGAGCAAATTTTCGCCCGACTTTTATTCATTTTTAGTCGTTTTAATTTTGTTCTTTTGTCAAAATAGTCAGATTAATTAAATAGAATTTCCCATGTTATCATTTTAATTTTATCATGATTATTTTAAAAGTGGTGAATTTTATTTGATTCAATTGATTAAAATTGATTAAGTCATCTAAAAACAACATTATAGGCATTTTAATTTATTTAAATAGTATGTGCTTCTTGGTGTGCTTCTTGGATTCGATCCAGACCATCAATTCAAATTGATCAATGCTCCTCATTAGCACTCTGTATCCATTTCTATCATCCAATCAAAAATAGCATTTAAATTAATTGAATATTAATAATGAAAATAAAAAACTCTCTCTCTCTCTCTCCAGTACATAGAGTCCAACGGATAGTAAATGAAGGGATGGTTTTGTTTCCACTTTATATCTCCCTCTCTGCTACAAAAAAAAGGGGGGGATAAAATAATAAAAGAAAAAATAATAAAAAAAGAGGGATTGATCATCTTCTTCCTAGAGATCCACTTTTTCTCTCACAGAGGACTACTGTTCCTCTTCTTCACCCAACAACTCCCACCACCACAAATCACCGGCGAACCAAAACGCACGCCACAACCCACCTCTGTTTCACCGTGAACCCGCTCTCACATCCAGCATTATCGCCGCGTCCGTCGGGAACCCTCCGCGCCTCCGTCTCTCTCTTTCTTCAACCACGTCGACCCACCGTTCGAACCCTCCGTCCTCCATCGACCTCCATTTCCGTCCGCCGCTTTTTCATCTTCTCCTTCACAGTACATATTCCTTCGAATCACCTCCATAGATTCATCACTTCCGATAATGTACCGACCAACCAACGGCGCTCACCACTTCATCACCTCCGATTTTCGCCAAAAAACAACACGCACCCCATCCTCACTGCGCATCCACCGCGCTCCCTCCGACCACCGCATGTCTCGAATCCACAACCCTCACGTCGTCGGAGTCCCACTTGGAAGTGGTCGGAAATAGAAGTATGAGGTATCCACTCCACCACGTTTTCTTCCTTTATTTTCTCTTCTGATCTTTTACTGAATACATGGCACACTAACTTTTTTTTACATTTTTCACACTAACTTTATTTTCAGTTGGAACAGACTCAGTGAGAGTCACACTAACCTTTTTTCTATATTTTTGTTGTTAACATTGTTGTTTTTTTTTGTTACTATAAATACATGGTATTAACATTGTTATTATTATAGAAGGATTTTTGTGTCTACTGTATTGACTTACTGAATATTCCCGGAAGACTACCCAATTCGGTGCATAGTGTAAGATTGCAGAAATTTCTTTTTTTCATTCTATGATGGATGCTTTCTTATTAATCCCGGTGTGTGTTTTGTTAGATAAATAACTCTTTGTCATAATAATTTTTTTGGTTTTCTATCAGGTTTAGTGTACTTCTAGTTGGGATATTATGCCTTTTAATATTGGCTGTGTGAATTTTGTTACTTTGAGAAGTTCTTTTTATCGGTGTTGGGTTCACTTTATGGTTATGTTGGTATGTCAAACATTATGTAGTTTGTTATAGCAAAATTGATGGCAATATTTACAAAAGTTCTATTTTGTTATTTTTTTTTAAAACATGTGTTGCTCTAACTTTGATTAGATTGCTAATTTTCAAATTAATTGATTACTCCCTTTGGATGATGTAATATATATTGAAATGGCCCGATGATATATTGCTTGGTTTTCTCTCCGATCTTCATTATATTTTATTTTTAATCGGGATTTTGACCCACAAATTCAGCAATCTTATGTCAATATACTCTCAAAATTTAAATAAATTAATAGACCACTTCACCGCGTTGCGATTCACATACGACACTCCAATTCCGTTGTCGATATGTGCAAACCGTTTTTAAGCACATTATCAATTTAAATTGACATTGTCACTCATTCCATTTTCATTCTAATCAAATTAATTGATTAATTAAACTTTGTTTAATTAGTTAATTAATTTTAATTAACCTGATTATTTGATTTAATTATATAATTTTGATAATTAATTTTAACTAACTTAATTAATCAATTTAACCAAGTTTTAATCAATTAATTTTGTTAGTTAAATATTGACTGATTCCATCCACTATCATTTCATAACACAAGCCTGATTTCACTTCATTTCATCATCAATCTAAAATCATTTAAAAACACACAATTCTTGATTCAATATCGAGACCATTTTCATACCCTTGTAAGTTAATCGTTTTTAAGCATCGCCGTCAACCTCACATAGCTTACTCTTGGGCTTTCTTACAATGATACATATTTGATTTTAATCGAGTAGATGATTGATTCACTAAATAAAATTCGATTTACTAAACGAACACAAATTTAAACCTCGATCCAATGTCAAGTATTTTCTTTCAAACTCAATCAAGATACTTAATCACAGTTAAACAACACTTCATTTGAAAATGAAAAGGGGGATGGTTTTAAGTTTTCAATTCCTCTCATCGATTATTTGAATACGAGTTTTCTTACTCGGTTAGTCGAACAATCATCATTTCTAATCCACTTAAGAACAAATACATCAAACTCTTTTACAATAAGAAACCAAAAGGGAGATAACTTTGAGTCTTCAATTTTTTCTCCACAACTATTTGAATACAAGTTCTCTTACTTATTTAGTCAAAATAATTGTCGTTCCTCTATAAACTTCTAAACCCAATGAAATCAAAACACTGTCATAATAAGTGAAATGAAAAAGGAGATGACTTTGAGTCTTCAACTTCTCTCCTCAATTGGTTGAATACGAGTTCTCTTACTCAGTCAGTCGAACAATTGTCATTTTTCCATAAACATACAACTTAATTAAATCATTTTCATAACAAAATATACGAAAAGGGAGATGGTCTTGAGTTTTCAATTCCTCTTCTCAAATGCTTGGATATGAGTTGTTTTACTCAATCATTCAAGTACTTGTCGTTCATTCTGAAAATATATCAACCATACATAAACCTATTTTCATAATCACTCAGATGAAACATAAAGTGGTCTAAAGTCTTCTATTCCCTTTTCCGATTATTAGGATACGAGTTGTCTTACTCGATCGTCCAAGTAATCGTCATCCGATCAAAATACCTTAACTATTATCAACTCCTTTCATAATAAAGGATGAAAAGGGAGATGGTCTAGAGCCTTCGATTCCTCTCCTCGACTATTAGGATACGAGTTATCTTACTTGAATATCCGAGTAATCGTCATCCAACAAAAATATCTCAACATATCAAATATATTCTCCTCGCCCCCGCGCGATCGAAACCAATCAAACAAAACATCCAACATATTAATCCAACTTGTCACCCTTGTGTGATTAAGACTCTTTTCAAAAAGAATATTATTTAACTCCCTTCTAACGCGCATAACAAACTAGTGCTTAAGCCTCCGCCGAGAGTAGACAAGCCGATGTTTAGCCTTTAGAACATGACCTAAACATATGTTCACTAAAAGACACCAACCAGTCGTAGTTCCCCGAACTACGAATGCTCTGATTTCCTTATTGCACCATAAGGATACATAGGCAGGAGATTGATGAATCTTCGCGAGCACACTAATAAAAAACCTCCATTTTCCCCTTTCTAAGATTCCCATCAATTTCTATTTACAATATATTTATAAACCTAAGATAACAAAAAACATTAACTAACATTCAATCTCAAATTAGAACTAAATGGTTCCCGTTGAGTACAACGGACGTGAGGGGTGCTAATACCTTCCCCTTACGTAATCCACTCCCGAACCCGAATATGGTTGCGACGACCATTATTCCATTTCTTAAAGGTTTTATCAATATTTCTGTATCCCTTTATTGGGATAAATAAAGTTCGATGGCGACTTTGTCCGAACATAAAAATTTTCCGAGACCATCGTGAGGAATCATATTTTTTGAGATGCGACAGTCAGGATATTGAAAAGGTTTGGCAAAAGATTTAGCATTACTTTGGAGACAATTCAACAAAATCCTGAAGAGGATGGATGTGAGGTCAAAGTCTAATGTCAAGAACACCTCATTTGACATCAGTAGGCCCAATGATGCTGGAAGAAGAATAAAATCTGAAGAAAACTCCAAACAGGGCAAAGGAATTCAGTGCCATGAATGTGAAGGGTATGGACACATTAGAGTTGAATGTGGGACCTACATCAAGAAATAGAAGAAGAGTCTTGCTGCTACTTGGTCTGATGACAATTTTGAAAGTGAAACAGAATGAGAGTCTGCCAATCTTGTGACTGCCTTGACTGGGAGATGGAATTCTGATGAAGACTCCAGTGATGATGAATTAACCTTTGATGAATTAGCTACTTCTTACAGGAAGTTGTGTTTCAGAAGTGAAGAAGTGTGTCAACAAGTGGAGAATCAGAAGAAACAGATAACCCAACTAGAGGATGAGAAGACATAACACTTAGAAACCATTTCTAAGTTGAAAATTGAAGTTGTGTTCCTGAATTCCAAACTGGATGAGATGACAAAGTATGTCAGAATGTTAAATAGTGGATCTGACACCTTAGACAAAATCCTCCAGGTTGGAAAGATGGCAGGAGACATGACTGGCCTTGGGTTCAATGAATCCTCTCCTAACTGTTGTCCCACTGGTAGCAAACCAAAGATGTCACATCAGGTGTCTCAACATCACAAGGAAAGACAACATAAAGGAAAACACCAAAGATGGAGATGTCATTACTGTGGGAAATTTGGTCACATAAAACCATTCTGCTTTTGGCTGTATGGTTATCCTAGTCCTACTCATCAACCTAGACCCAAACAACACATCCCTGCTAACAGAAAATAGTGGGTTCCTAGGGCTAGTGCTACTAACTTGATAGCTCACACTTCCTCCAAAGTCTCAGCCAAAGAAGATTGGTACTTTGACAGTGGATGCTCCAGACACATGACTGGAAACAAAAACCTGTTGGTTGACCTTCAATCTCATGTCACCAGCTATGTAACTTTTGGTGATGGAGCAAAGGGTGAAATCAAGGGGATTGGAAAGCTGAAATGCCCTGGAGTTCCTAACCTTGATAATGTGCTGCTTGTTAAAGGATTGACTACAAACCTGATTAGCATTAGTCAACTATGTGATCAAGGTCTAAATGTGAACTTCACAAAAAATGAATGCTTGATTACTAATGCAAAAAATAAGGTGATCATGAGAGGAGTCAGATCTAAGGACAACTACTATATATGGATTTCTCAAGAAACTAGCTATTCATCAATATGTGCTCTAGCTAAAGAAGAAGAAGTGAAACTATGGCATCAAAAACTGGGTCATCTGCATCTTAAAGGAATGAAGAGGATCAGATCTGTTGAAGCTGTCAGAGGAATCCCAAACTTACAGATTAAGGAAGGAAAAGTTTATGGTGAATGTCAAATTGGAAAGCAGACAAAGATGTCACATCTGAAGATCAAACATGACACCACATCTAAAGTGCTGGAACTTCTCCACATGGACTTAATGGGACCTATGCAGGTGGAAAGTCTTGGTGGGAAAAGGTATGCTTATGTTGTAGTGGACGACTTCTCCAGATATACCTGGGTGAATTTTATAAGGGAAAAATCTGATGTGTTTGATGTGTTCAAAGATCTTAGCCAAAGACTTCAAAGAGAAAGAGAGGGTCATGTTATCAGAATCAGAAGTGATCATGGGAAAGAATTTGAGAACAATAAATTTACTGAATTATGTTCATCTAAAGGGATTGGTCATGAGTTCTCTTCTCCCATTACCCCTCAACAAAATGGTGTGGTGGAAAGGAAAAATAGAACTCTCCAAGAATCTGCTAGAGCTATGATTCATGCTAAGAAGTTGCCTTACCACTTATGGGCCGAAGCTATGAACACGGCCTGCTATGTTCACAACAGAGTAACCTGGAAGGGAAGAAGACCTACTGTCAAATGCTTCCATGTGTTTTAGTAAATGCTATATCCTGGCTGATCGTGAACAAAGAAGGAAAATGGACCCCAAGAGTGATGAAGGAATATTTTTGGGCTACTCAACAAACAACAGAGCCTTTAGAGTTTTTAATTCCAGAACAAAAGTTATGATGGAATCTATCAATGTTGTTGTTGATGATCAAGAGATTGATGTCACAGACGATGTTGAAACATTTCTGAATGATACCCTAGCTGAACTCCTAGACAAAAGTAGTAAGAGTGAGTCCACTCAAGTTGAACCTAAAGTTGATCAAGTAAATAAGGGACCCTCTATCAGAATTCAGAAGGATCATCCTAAAGATATCATTATAGGAGACCCAAATAAAGGGGTCACCACTAGATCAAGGGAAGTGATCTCACATGCTTGTTTTGTGTCCAAGATGGAGCCTAAGAATGTTAAAGAAGCCTTAACTGATGAATTTTGGATCAATGCCATGCAGGAAGAGTTAGGCCAATTCAAGATAAATGAAGTATGGGAATTGGTTCCAAGACCTGAAGGAATAAATGTTATTGGAACAAAGTGGGTTTACAAGAATAAATCTGATGAAAAAGGTGTAGTTAGTAAAAATAAAGCAAGATTAGTAGCACAAGGATTTGCTCAAGTTGAAGGAGTTGACTTTGATGAAACATTTGCCCCTGTAGCTCGCCTAGAGTCCATTAGATTGTTGCTAGGAGTGACATGTATACTGAAGTTTAAATTGTTTCAAATGGATGTGAAAAGTGCCTTCTTAAATGGCTACTTGAATGAGGAAGTATATGTTAAACAACCTAAGGGATTCACAAACCCAAATCTTCCAAAGCATGTGTATAAGTTGAGGAAAGCTCTCTATGGGTTGAAACAAGCTCCTAGAGCTTGGTATGAGAGACTCACAGTGTTTCTCATTGACAATGGATACAGAAAGGGAGGCATTGATAAGACTTTATTTGTCAAAGATGAAGGAGGAAAGCTCATGGTGTCTCAGATCTATGTGGATGATATTGTGTTTGGTGGGATGTCAAGTAAGATGGTTCAACATTTTGGTGAGCAAATGCAGTCTGAATTTGAAATAAGCCTTGTTGGAGAACTAACCTATTTTCTTGGCCTGCAAGTCAAGTAGATGGAAGATTCTATCTTTCTATCTCAAAGTAAATATGCCAAGAATATTGTTAAGAAGTTTGGCATGGAGAATGCAAGCCACAAGAGGACACCTGCTCCTACTCATCTGAAATTGTCTAAAGATGAAAGTGGTGTCAGTGTGGATCAAAGTCTCTACAGAAGCATGATAGGGAGTCTGCTATATCTTACAGCAAGCAGACCTGACATTGCTTTTGCTGTAGGTGTTTGTGCCAGATATCAAGATGAACCAAAGGTGATCCATATAAACCAAGTGAAAAGAATCCTGAAATATGTCAATGGCACTTGTGACTATGGGATGCTATACACTCATGGATCTGAATCTGTGCTATCTGGATATTGTGATGCTGATTGGGCTGGAAGTGCTGAATGTAGGAAAATCACATCAGGAGGATGCTTCTTCTTGGGGAACAATTTAATATCATGGTTTAGTAAGAAGCAAAATTGTGTGTCTCTATCTACTGCTGAAGCTGAATACATAGCAGCTGGAAGCAGTTGCTCTCAACTGGTGTGGATGAAACAAATGCTGACTGAATACAATGTCACACAAGATGTCATGACATTCTACTATGACAACCTGAGTGCTATAAACATCTCAAAGAATCCTATTCAGCACAGCAGAACAAAACATATTGATATCCATCATCATTTTATTAGAGAACTCGTGGAGGATAAGATTGTAGCCTTAGAGCATGTTGCTACTGAGATGCAGTTAGCTGATATTTTTACAAAGGCCTTGGATGCAAATCAGTTTGAAGTCCTGAGAGGAAAATTAGGGCTTTGCATTTATGAAGACTTGTAGCAATTAATGTGGAGTGGGAAAAGTAAGCAAAGTAGTGTCTATGTGGCTAAAATAAAATCGTCACCTAGTTTTGGAAATACCATCTATTACGTCCTCACACGCTACCCCCACAACCTCACTACCTACTCCAACTCTTCCATCTTCCTGCTCCTTCCTCACACACCTCTGCTAGGGCAACTGCATTTTTTCCACAAAAACTCCAAAATGTCATAACATCAAAATACTCCTGCTACTAAGTCTACTCAAAAGGTTAGCGCTCCTTCCATGGACATTCCAGATGATGAGATTCTGGATGTGGTTTCTCTATCTATTATTCCCTGCGAGGCCCTTGATTTGAACCATCCCATGGATGCCTCAGCTTCTGCATGCCCCAAACAAGGTAACATCTCTAGTATCTCTTCTGGCTCAACTCCTGCCACTAACTCTAAGGAAGATATACACCACACTGATCGTGTCATAAGAAACCTAATCATTAGAATCCTTAATGAAGGACATTCTGTGAAGGGAGTCTCTACTCCCCTATCTAAAATGTACCTCTCTCTTGAGGTTGAACAACATAGTGAGAAGAATGACGACTCCTCCAGTTCTGAGAAGGACATGGCTGCTGAAGGTTTGTGCTCTCTAGGGCAAACTGTGTTTGGTAAAGGAAAATTTGTGGCATCTAAAACTGCCAATGCTTCCCACACTGAGAAGCATGATGATACAAACAATGTGATTAACCTAGAGGATGATAGGTCTGATGATCAAGAGGATAACTTACTTCATCACTTAAAGCCAAGTGTGATTAAACGTATGAAGACTCGAAAAAGAAGACCTCTGGCTGAACTTATGTCAGCTAGAAAAACTAAGAAGACTGCTGGTATTGGTCCCTCCAAATCTTAGAGCAAGGTTGAAGTGAAGAAGAGAAAGGTTAGAGAAGATTCTGAATCTGAAGAGGATGTTGAGGAAGATGTCCCTGACATCTCTCCTGTGAAGAAAACCACTGTGAGGAAGTCTCCTGTGAAAGTTGTTGCTGTGCATTTGGATAATATCTCTTTCCATCTTGAGGATGGAGCTGCCAAATGGAAATTTATGATTCAAAGAAGGGTGGCCGATAAAGGCTGCTGGGTTGTTGAAGACTGTGGCTGAGTTCTCTCAGTGCTATGAGGGTTTAGTTAAGGAATTCATTGTCAACATTCCTGAGGATATTGCTGATAAGAACAACAAGGAATTTTGCAAAGTGTTTGTGAGAGGTAAGTGTATCACATTCTCTCCCACTGTTATTAACAATTTTCTGGGAAGAAAAGTTGAGGGTGCAGGTGAATTGGAAGCTACAGACAATGAGGTCTGTAGAGAAATTACAGCTAGGCAGGTGAAATGGTGGCCTACTAAAAAGCATCTTCCTGCTGGGAAGTTGACTGTCAAGTATGCTATATTGCATAAAATAGGAGCTGCAAATTGGGTGCCTACCAACCATATTTCCACAATTGCTAATACCCTTGGAAGGTTTATCTTTGCTGTTGGAACCAAAATGAATTTTGACTATGGTAGATTTATGTTTGAACAAATCATCAAGCATGCATCTACTAATGCAGTTAAGCTGCCTATTGCCTTTCCCTCTATGATTTGTGGGATTATCCTGAATCAACACCCTGGTATTCTGAGTTCTAATGATTTACCTAGTAGAAGAAAACCTGCTCTATCTGTGCACTATAAACTATTTGAAGGCAGTCATGTCGAAGATATTGTCATGACATCTGCCATGAAAAAGCCAACCTCAAAAGTTGGAACGATTGCTGAGCTTAAAGAGACTTGTAAAGAGTTGGGTGAAGGGATAAGGGTAGCAACAGCTAGGAAACAATCGTTGGAAGCCTTGATTGCAAGCTTGGAGCAAGCTGAAGGTGAAAATATTGAACATGCTTAGGAAGATGAAGGCCACACCTCTAGTGAGAGGTCTGCAAACGATGATGAGACAAGTGGCAATTCTATTTCTGGTGCTGATGAAGCTGCAAGCTCAAGCTCCTCTGATTAGCTCCTTTGACTTTGGTCCCTATTGATGTGATGAATTTTCTTGTTTTTGGCAATTCTGTTTTGCTATTTTGTTGGGTTGTATCTCAGCTTGCTTACTACTGATTATGTACTTGGTTTTGTAACCCCTTAACTTTTGACATTTTGGTTTATGACTGAATAGACATTTATTTTGTCTCTTTGGTCTCTTTTGGCTAAAAAGGGGGAGAAGTAGCTATAGCTATAGATGATGCTTGAGATTATGTTTGATACAAAGAGGGAGAAATGTTTTGTCTGTGTGAAGCAGATTGGTGCTTGGTGTGGACTAGCTGAAGGGGTGGTGGTGTGTTTTGAGCACAAGCGCATGTGTGTTTACTAGTTGCTATTTTTGCTAGTAATGTGTGTATGTTTACTTTTGCTGCTGAACTGATATTGATTTCTTGTGAACGTATGATCTGATGTATGTTTTAGCCAAAATTTGCCAAAGGGTGAGTTTGTTGGTTCTATGTGTTGGCATCAATTTTGGTAAAACTTAGAATTATCACAAGATGTCACACGTGTTGTCTTGATATGTGATATCAGCTTCCTGCAGGATGTTTAAATATGGTTGTGCAGGATTTAGTCAAGATATCAGACCCGATGTTAAGACATGTGCGCACAGAACATTCAGTCTGAATGTTATGTGTTTTGTTGCTACGTTTTTCATGCAAATCTTTGTGTGCTTATGTGAAGATTGCATGCGCTATTCAAGGAGTAATTATATTTAAAACCGGAATGTTCTATTTTACAAAAAGGAAGGATTAGCTGTTGTATCTTAGGAGATACGCAAGTAAAATAGAATTAGGGTTTTATGTTGCCCAGGCCCATTCAAAAAGCTTCTATTTAAAGGCCATGTAAAACCCGTTTTAGACACACAAGAAAAGAACGATAAAGTGAGAGAGTTTTAGGGTTTTAATCTTGTGTGAGCTTGTGTATTGTGAGCCATTCATTCATCTTATTGATGTATGAATTGGACTGACTTTTGTGTTGTAATTTATCCACTCTAAGCTTTGAAGTACGAGTGTATTTGTTTACTTGGTTGAAGCTTTTAAGCAAGATCAAATATGTGTCCTTGAAGTGTGTCTTCTTTCTTTTTGTCGCTTGTTCAATTGTTTCTCTATTTTTATCCTGTTTATATTGCACATGTTATTCAGATATTAGTGTCGTGACATTACCTTCGACATCTCATATCTGATACCAGAATTTCATATATATATATATATATATATATATATATATATATATATATATATATATATATATATATATATATATATATATATATATATATATATATATATATTCAAAATAAAATCAGAGGTTAAAACTATACTTGTATGCTTAAGGACCGTGATGGAAGTCACATCAAATAGGGTAAAAAACTAGCATTCCATAAGGAAAATTGAAGGTGTGAGGGAGTTATTTCATAAATAAATAAAACTGAAAAAGTAGGTTGAAGTTACATATACTCTTACTAAGAATGATCATTTCATATAGAGAAATTATATTCTTACACTAAAAATATACACTACACCGTATATTGGTCACCAATAAAGTGAACTGTGAAATATTATAATAATATTTTAAATATATATATATATATATATATATATATATATATATATATATATATATATATATATATATATATATATATATAAATTTATTTTGTTATTTTTAGATTAAATGATACGGATATAAAATTGTGTGATTATCCAACTTCATAATTTTATTAACCAACACTTTACGTTGTATTAACTAACTTTGGTGACTGCTCACAATATTATTTGATACATGAATGTTTATTAATCAACTTCATAACTTTATTAACCAAATTTTTACTTTTCATTAAGCAACTTTGATGTATTATTAAAAATTATTTTTAATATTTGGGATATTATTAATCAACTTCATCATTTTATTAATCAAATTTTTACATTTCATTAACCTACTTTAAAGTTATTGTTCACGATCACTGTTCATAAAAAAATTTATTTAAAAAGACATTGTTCACAGTATTAATATGGTGAACATGGTATACGGTGTATGTATTTGGTGTAAAAAAGATGTAGAAATATCATTCATGTTTCATATATGCTTGTATTTTTTCAAAAAGATTACTTTTTGGCTGATACACAAGTCACCCACTAAGAATACAAAGCATTAAATATATGATACACAAGAAATAAACATAAAGTGTTTACAATAGTATCTAAGAATATATGATTTATATAACCCATAAAATCCAACAAGGACATTGTTGGGATGAATGTAAACAGAGTATTATAGTTATCATGATAGTTTTAATAGGGCAAAAGGCCTAAAAAGGTGAATTCTTGAGAACTTAATATAAACAAAATCAATACATGAGATATCCCAGTAATTGTTTTTCCTTCTCACCCTCAAGCATAAGTTAAAACTCTGTGGTTCCTTTTATAATAAGCTTGAGTAATTCGAAACCTGCAAATGAATATGTAGAAGTAGAAGTCCTAGAGCTCAAAAATACATTGAAGTTAAATAAGTTTTTTGAATAAAATCAAAGAACACTAATATAAGAAAGAGTGTCCTTAGAATTCATGGAAAAATAAATGAATAAAACTACACCCCTCTCTTTTAAAAGTAATATTTTCATTATAGTCACAACTGTTGGAACTTTGGGACACAAAATTGGTGAATAATGGGCGAGAAAATTGAAATTTGGAGAGTGAAAGAGGAAAGTTGTGTGTGTGTGTGTGTGTGTGTATGAGAGAGAGAGAGAGAGAGGGAGAGAGAATTGAGGGTGATAGTGATAATTACATTAACCTTGGATGAGAATTCATCCAACACATTTATACAGGTGTTACAACTGATTGGGATCCAAACCAAACAATTGCATAACAAAAAATAGCAAAACTCGGGCCTATAACCGGTTACATCATTTGGTTAACCGGTTACAACTGACATGTGAATTAAAATAGCTCTAGTGGTAACCGGTTAACGTTCGAGGTTAACCAGTTACAACTTCAAAATCTTACCTTTTCCTGCAACTCAGAAGTGAAACTGACTTTGCTCTAACCAGTTACAACACTCGAATTACCAATATAACTTTTAACAAATCACATTAATTCAAGTGCTCCAAGTCTTCCATGCCCATGTTTATCTTCAAACTCTTGAACACATCATGTGTGACTCCCTTAGTCAATAAATCAACCACTTGGTATTCACATCTGCAATATTCCAATTGTAACCTTCTTTCACTAACAAACTCCCTCAAGTAGTGAAACCTCATCTCAATATGCTTTCTCTTCCCATTTGTAATTGGATTCTTAGGAAGATTAATCACGGAAACATTGTCAACTAGGAGTGTAACAACCTTGCCCTCACTACCGCCTAACTCCTCCAATAGATTCATAAGTCACGCGACTTGACACACACATAAAGAAGCAACAATGTACTAGGCCTCACAAAATGAGAGTGCAACTACCGGTTCCTTTTTCGAACACCATGAGATTGATGTTTTACCGAACATCAAGATGTATCCATCTATACACTTTCGATCATCTTTATCTCTGCACCAATTAAAATCGATAAAATCAAGAAAATTGCATTTTCTTCTCATATCCGTTGTGGGAAAGAGAACTCCACAGCCAATAGAACCTCTGAAATATCTTTGGATCCTCTTCACTGCTACCAAGTGAGACACCTCCGGTCTCCCCATTAGTCTACTCACAATACCGACACTAAATTCCAAGTTTGGTCGCGTATTGCATAAATAACCCAAGGATCCAATCAAACTTATATATTGAGTTAGATCAACGTCTTGGCCCTCCTCATTCTTAGATAACTGTAGCCTTGGTTCAGCTGGAGTAATGGCAACATTACAATTCTCCATTTCAAACTTCTTCAATATCTCAAGAGTATACCTTCTTTGGTGCATGAGCAATCCCCTTTTGGCCTTGTGGAACTCAATGCAAAGGAAGTATTTCATGAGTCCAATGCCAGTCATCTCAAACTCTTTCATAAGTTCACCCTTGAACTTAGAAATGCAATTTTCATTGCTGCCAGTTATCAACAAGTCGTCTACATATAGACAAAGGATTATCACTCTTTCACTTGTATCCATCTTCACATACACTCTATGTTCGGATACACATTTCTTAAACCCAACCTCCTTTAAGAAACCATCTATTCTTTTGTTTAAAGCTCTTGGAGCTTGCTTAAAATCATATAACACTTTCTTCAACTCGTAGAACCTTAGATCTTGGTTTCTCACAACAAAACCAGGGGGTTGTCCTACATATACCTCTTCTTCAAGCGGTCTGTTCAAAAATGCATATTTGACGTCTGTTTGGTAGATGGGCCAATTGTGGTTATTTTCATTACCTACAACAAGCATAATGGTTTCAATCCTAGCAACCGGTGCAAATACCTCTTAAAAGTCTATGTCTTCTCTTTGCAAAAATCCCTTAGCAACCAATCAAGCCTTATGCTTGGTTATTTCACCCTTGGGATTTGCCTTCACTTTGAACACCCATTTCACACCAATTAGCTTCTTTTCATCCGATAAATAAACCAACTCCCAAGTATTGTTCTTCTTTATAGATTCTAGATCCTTCTTCATAGCATAAATCCATATTGGATCACTTAAATCCTCTTTCATTTTAATGGATTCAGATTCGGCGATAAGTAAAAAATGGACGAAATCACCATCATCATTGACTTCGTTGTCTCGGAATAACTAACAATATTAGATTCTTTGAGGCAAACCTCTTTGCCTTTTTGATCTTCTAACATATTCTTTAATTCGCGCTTCGGCAAAAGGATTTTCTACTCTTTTCGTTTCTGTAGAATTTAAATTCTCAAAGTTGTAACAGGTAACAACTTTTATGTAATCGGTGACAGGCTGCTGCAACTCCCTGATTTCATCAACAATGACATATTGGTTGATCACAACCCTCATCTTTGTTGCATCAAACAACTTGTAACCACCGGTAGGGTGACACCCTACATGTATCATCACTTCTTTCTTATCATCCAACTTCTTTTTTAGCTGTTCCGGAACATGTCGATACGCTACAGAACCAAAAACTCTCAAATGGTTCAGATTCAATTTGAATCCCGACCATGCTTCCTCTGGTGTTACCTTCTCAAGCTTCTTTGTAGGATACTGTTTCTTCCCATAACTCTTCCGGCAAGTTCTTACCATTTAACATGCTTCTCACCATGTTCATAATCGATCGATTTTTCCTTTCGACAACACCATTTTTTTCGGTGTATAAAGTGGTACTACCTCGTGTACAATCCCTTTATTGATCACAAAACCTCTCAAAGTCATTTAAGATATATTCACCTCCACCATCTATTTTGATCACTTAAAGTTTGTGACCACTTTCCTATCAACCATAGACTTGAATTTCTTAAACACTTCAAATACATCATCATTTTTCTTGATTTGGTATGTCTATAGCTTTCTACTATGATAGTCAACGAATGTGACAAAGTATTTATTGCCACTAATGGAATCCACTTGCATCGGTCCACACATATCCAAATACACCATCTCAAGGTGATTCTTTGTACTATAACCTGAATTCTTGCTGAATTTACCCTTATGTTGCTTTGCTTGCACACATTTTTCACAAATTTCAGCCGGTAGGTTCATCGATGGCAGCCTCGTTGTAAGACTCCAATTTTGACCCTAAGATCCCTCATGTTATTCTCATCATATACATTAGCATTGAGATCACAACTTGCCATCCTCCTCACCCTTCATTCATTGGGTTTGCATTGGGAGAGATCACCAAGCACCATTTGATTGTATCATACTTTGTATTTTATCATTTTTACTAACCAAAATACCAAAAATATGTCATTGTATAGTGTAACTCTTTTGTAGGTAAGGCACATGCTCACCTTTGATCTATCAAGCTCACATCTAGAGTTTAAGACCCTCAGTGCAAGGAGTTCAATCAAGAATTGGTTTAATATGGCTCTAAGCATCATATATGAATCCCCATGATCTTCACATGTTATTTTGATCAAAAAATCATCAAGAGTTTGGAGTTGGTTTGCCTTGGAAACCCTATTTCATCTGGGTATCTTATGTGACTTCTTCAACAAGCTTCTTCAACCATTGATCAAATACTTCAAGGTATACTTCAAATTTAATCATCTTATGCATATATGATCCTCCACGAGTCCCAAAAGTCAAGAGAATGTCAAGTTAGCAAGTTGGTTCATGGTGGTTGACCAGAGGAAGTCAACTTATCAAAATTGGGGTTCCCTAGACCCTATATCCTACAATTTTTCTAATATGAAAATGATTCCAAGAGAACCGTTACTCTAAATGACATTCCAAACAACTTCCATGTTGAGGTCTAGAGCTAGTTTTGCTTGTAAAGTCATTGTTTATGGTGAAAGATTATAGGTCATTTTGTCTATACCCTAAGTTGGAGGTCAACTTCCCAAGGCCATAACTTGCTCAATTTTTATGAGATGTCAACTTCCCAAGGCCATAACTTGCTCAATTTTTATGAGATGAAAGCTATTCAAGTTTCACAATCAAATTCAAGATGTATAACTCAACTTTTATGTTTGGAAGAAGAGCAAATTCAACTTTTAAATGCATGTGATATGAGGAGACATTATAGGTCATTTTGGACCAATGCCATTGAACAAGTGATTTTCCTCAACTTCTAAAATGCATAACTCCTTAATGATAAATCCAAATAAGGTCAAATTTGTGACCATTTTGAAGGACTTTAAGAGAGCTAAAAAATTTATGAAGGAATGTTTCTCATTTGAAGCTCATACAAAAAGTTAGCCAAGGTGGAAGAAGTAAACATATGGCTTGACACTTAGAATTTTTTTTGATATGTTTGATTTTCCAAACTTCCACCTCAAAATTCATCATGATCCAAGCTTCAAATGAAAAGGTGTTCAACATAAAAGTTGTTCCTCTTGATCTAACCTTTCCAAAAAACTCCAATTTCATCCCATCTGGACAAAGTATGAGTGACTTGCGTATGGCTTAAAGTCGGATTACCATTTGGCATAATTGAACTTGCATCTTCCATACACAAATGCATGGCCTTTCCACATGACTTTAGCAATGTTTGAACTTACATAGGCCTATCACACGCCCATGCATCCATGCAAAGCAAAGTTGCTATTTTTGAAATTTTGAAACAGGTGTGCAAATAACAATGCTTTGGCTATAAATAGAGACCCTTGCATTCAGAATTGGACACACTTGCGCGCCAGCTTTGAATCCCCAACCCTAAACTCTCTAATTCAAAGGATAACCTTGAGGATTTCCATTGGAAATATAGTTTGAATCTCCACTGTTTTGAGATTCAAATCTCCAAGAGTCCTGCTTCCTTTTTGATTCAATTCTACTCTATCAAGCATCCAGAGCAAGGCCAGGTAAAGTTGGAAGCAAGATTGTGGCCATCTGAACCTGCAGTGAAGGTAACTTTCTCAATTTTTCTTTTCTTAGATTCTCACTCAATTTTCTCCATAATTCTTCTTGATTTTTGTTTGTCTGAAGTCCTACCAATGTAGGCAAGATGATTGAGTTACTTTGAGGTCAAATCAAAGCAACTCAGATCATGATCCTCAAAATTTAACTCCCTGTATCTTTCAATATACTTGGAGTTAGATGAAATTGAGGTAGGATTCGAGCTCCTGGGCATTTTTACTTTAAATTCATGTCCTCCTTTTTTATTTTGGGGATGGTTGAAGGTGGACCAGTCCGGTGAGGTCCACTAGAGAAGAAGACCGGAGTTACAACTCCGGCGATGCGTTGGCATGTCTCAGACCATAGGATCCTTGCAATTTGTTTTAATCTCACGCGTTGGTTTGGATTATCACTTGTGCAGCGTATTGACTAGAGTCCATTGTGGAACGCGCGCTGAGATCCACTTGATTTGCCACCTCAATTAATGAGGGAGATAAAGTGGTCCACGTTTTTTAGCATTTTCTGATTTTCATTTTATTTGACTTATTTTCATTAATTCATACTAATTTTAATATTGATCCAAAAAATATGATACTTTCACCAAAAAAATTTAAATAAATTGCTCTTTCATTTTCTGAATTAAAATCATTTTTTTATCATTATTAATATTTTTCATGATTTAATTGTTTTTGTGCATATTTTTAATTGTTTAAAAATAGTTTCAAGTTTCCAAAAATTATGAAATTTTTTCTCCAAGGTCCTTTGACCTTGTTTGACCTATGATAAATCTCATATTTATTTAGTGTTTTGATGAGGTTTTAGGATTTTTACCAACCATAATTTAATTTAATGCATTTTTTAATTGATTTTAATTGTTTAATTGCAAAATAAATTGTGTTGAGTTTGACTTGTGTTGTCGGGCCTTGGTCAAGGTTGATTTGACTTTGTTGAGTTAAAATCATTGGATTTGGGGGATTGATGAAAGGTACATTTCATCTCCCAAAATGAATGAATGATTTTAATTTGATAAAAGTCCTCCTTTGACCAAATTGTGTTGATTCCATTCCCCTCACCCCTCTTCATCTCAACCCCATTCTCTTCTCATTCATTTCATGGACCTATGATATCTCAGTATCCTAAGGCTAGTTGATTGCAAAATCAACCTAAGTATGGATGAGATTAGGTCCACCCCTTTTGCATTTTCTTTTAAGTGTGCTATGTTTTAGGAGTATGGTTTGTAGGAGAATAGCCATCCAAGGCGCAGCGGAATTTAAAAATTTCTCCATTTAGTGATCCTTACGAATGGGCATGATCAGTGATAGAATCGTTACCTCTTGTGGCGATTCAAACCTTTGGTGCAGATCTCTGATAATGATCAAAACCTTTGATACAGATCCACGGGGCGATCACGAATGTTGAACGATGACAACGTCTCTACTCAGTTCACACGAACGGATTCCTTCAATCGCAGTGCTAGCTGTTATGAATGAAGGCTTTGAGTGAGAGAGAGATACGAAATTCCAACTCTTCAGTTGTGTTGTCTGTCTCAGTGAGTTACAATGCTTCTACCCAAGGGATTCTATTTATAGAACCACTTGTGTGGGCTTCAAGCCAAAAAGCCCACTTAAGTGCATTTTGGCCCATATCTCATAAAATGCCAAAATCACTTAAGTATTTGGTACCTTACCATATTTCGTATTCTACTTAAGTACACCGTACCTTACGATGTTCCTTAATTATTCTATCTCTCATCAATCCGTCCTTTGTGGGTGACCCTATAGGTTTTCGCGGAGTTGGCAATTATATTAAATCACGCATTTAATATAATAAACAGTGAGCGGTATCTAGCAACACATCACTGCTACCCAAGTCACGAAAATGTCATGTGATCTGACAAAACCTCCTGTGATAATAATTATGTGTATAATTACCCATTTGCCCTTATGTCTATATTGAACACAAGGTATAGACCGTGTCACCCTTGTCCAGTTCAATATTGGGCCCATAGACATTTATCCTGTTACGCAGGATTGGCAAATTCCATCTAGGACACTCATGTCCCTCAGCATGCTTCGTGGAGTACCCATCAACTGTCTTTATGGTTATCCAGTTACGGACAACGTTGGATCAGCAATAAAGCACTCGACTCTACATCTAGGATCCATAGTGGTTTCAAGTCGAAGAGTGGTATACACTATTATCACCATGAGAATAACTTATGACACTTTGCATAACTTTCTATATAGTATTCTCATAGCGGGTCAATCCGGTATAAATATTACTCCTAATATTCATACCTATGTGTAAGACTTGATAACTCTTTATCCATGATCCATGAGATGTGATCATCAGTCTACAAACATAATAGTCTTAATGCTTTAATGTTATCCCACTTCACACTAAAGCTCGACTACAGATACTTTAAGAATAGTGTCCTTATGTTTAATGTGTTCTCATGATTAAGTCACACTTAATACATTAAATGGACTATCTATTCCAGGGACTTTATTAATCAACCATAATAAAGAAAATGTCTTTAAATAATTCGATACAAGTACCAAAAGTATTCGCCTCTAGGGCTTACACCAATAATCTCCCACTAGCACTAGAGCCAATCAGGCATACCCCGTATGCCCATTGATCTAGTATGGCCATCATGCTTCTGCTGCGCAAGAGGCTTTGTCAGTGGGTTAGCAACATTGTCAAGTGTAGGTACTTTACATATTTTCACACAACGTCTAAGTATGTGTTTGGATCGTTGGTGAGATCCAGGCTCCTTAGCTTGTGCGATAACACCATTGTTATCATAATAGAGACCAATGAGATCCACAATGCTAGGGACTATGCCAAGTTTATTGATCCAAACAGCTTCCTTTGCTGCACTTAAGGCAGCAATATACTCGGCCTCAGTTGTAGAATCAGCAACTGCATCTTGCGTTGAACTTTTCAAGCTCACAGTGGCACCATTTAAGCAAAACACATAACCAGATTGGAATCATTCATATTAAAGCGTCTCATCACTTTGTCTATGTACTCTGACTTAGGCCAAGCATTTCATGATCTATCTCTATAGATTCTGATAGGCTGCTTCACCCAGGTCCTTCATAGAAAAGCATTTCCCCAACCAAGACTTTACTTGTTGCAGGGTAGGGATATCGATTCCAATGAGTAATATGTCATCTACATATAATACCAGGAATACGATCATGCTCCCACTAACCTTCTTGTAGACACAAGGCTCATCTTCGTTCTTGATGAATCCATACAGTTTTACTGTTTCATCAAGGCGAAGATTCCATGAGTAGGTCACAGGCTAATCTTGATCCATGAGTAATACATCACCTTGATCAGATATCCATATATCTCAGGTAGGTGACGTATCCTGCCTGACCTACGCTGGTCTTGTTCTACTTGAGCAGGTTGCTCTTACACAACTACTTGTGTTTCCTGCTCTAATTCCTCCATAGGTGTATCGATGCTTTGTGATTCTTGAATTTCTTCAAGCTCTACTTTCCTCCCACTGGTTCCTTTGGAATTAAAATCCTTTTCTAGGAAAACTCCAGTTCGAGCGACAAACACTTTGCCCTCCGAAGGATTGTAGAAGTAATATCCTCTTGTTTCTTTAGGATACCCCCACAAATAAGCATTGGTTAGATTTGGGCTTACGCTTAGTTAAAATTTGTCGTTTCACATAAACTCCGCAACCCCAAATCTTCATGTAAGACATATGTGGTCTCTTACCACTCCATATCTCATATGGTGTCTTATCAACCTTTTTGGATGGAACACGGTTAAGTGTGTAAGCTGCGGTCAACAACGCATGTCCCCAAAAGGAGTTTGGAAGATCGGCTTGACTCATCATGGATTGGACCATGTCCAACAGGGTTCAATTTCTTCTCTCAGATACACCATTCCATTGGGGTGTTCCAGGAGGAGTGAGTTGGGATAGGATCCCACACTCTTTCAGATGGTCATCAAACTCTAGGCTTAAATATTCACCACCTCGATCTGATCGAAGAGCTTTAATATTCTTACCTAGTTGGTTTTGTACTTCATTCTTGAATTCTTGGAACTTTTCAAAGGACT
Source organism: Lathyrus oleraceus (assembly GCF_024323335.1). Classification (NCBI taxonomy): domain Eukaryota; kingdom Viridiplantae; phylum Streptophyta; class Magnoliopsida; order Fabales; family Fabaceae; genus Lathyrus; species Lathyrus oleraceus. The sequence continues at coordinate 503,443,971 of NC_066583.1, read as the reverse complement.
CTGATTTGTGTTTCATTAAATACACATAACCATATCTACTGAAATCATCAGTGAATGTGATGAAGTACTGAAAACCTCCTCTGGCAGATATGTTCAGTGGACCACATACATCAGTATGTATGAGGGCCAAAAGATCATTTGCTCTTTCACCTTTTCCTGTGAATGGAGACTTTGTCATCTTTCCAATTAAACAAGATCTGCATGTCTCATATGATTCATAATCAAAAGAGTCCAACAGTCCATCTTTATGGAGTTTGGAACTGTGTTTCTCATTTATGTGGCCTAATCGACAATGCCAAAGGTAAGTTGGATTTAACTCATTAGGTTTCATCCTTTTAGTATTAATGTTATAAATAGGCATTTCAAGATCAATGACATATAGTCCATTGTTCATTTGTGCAGTTGCATAGAATATATCATTCAAATAAATTGAACAACAATTGTTCTTTATTATGAATGAAAAACCGAACTTGTCCAAACAAGAAACGAAAATAATATTCCTGCTAATTGTTGGTACATAATAACAGTTCTCTAACTGAATTATTAAACCACTAGGTAAAGTCAATTCATAAGTTCCTACGGCTAAGGCAGCAACCTTTGCTCCATTACCAACTCGTAGGTCGACTTCACCTTTTGCCAATTTTCTACTCCTTTTTAGTTCTTGTACATTTGTACAAATGTGAGAACTGCATCCAGTATCTAATACCCATGATGCAGAAGTAGATAAATTAATTTCAATAACAAAAATACCTGAAGTTGGAGTCTCTACTCCATTCTTCCTATCTTCCAGGTGCTTTGGGCAGTTCCTCTTCCAGTGTGCGGTCTTACCGCAATGGAAGCAGGTGTCTTCCTTTTCTATGCTTCCACTAGGCTTCAAAGCAGCACTAGTGGGTTTGGGTTTGGCAACTTCCTTGCCTTTCCCTTTATCATGTTTGAGGACAATCCTCATGTCTCGGTACCAATCCAGAAAATTTGTCCCAGACAATTTTTCCTTGTCAAGATTTGATCGCAATATGTTGTTAGAGGTGTTTGTTGTCATGGTAATCTACACAAGGATTAATGAAAATATAAGTATCATTGACATATTTAATTAGGCCTTTAATTAAATATGCTCCCACTATTTTACTCAAAACAAATGACCCTCATCATCTGATTCGGAAAATCCCGTTGGAAGATTTTCTAGTGGGTCGAGATCCATATTTCACTTCGTTCTAAGTCCGCGTAGGCGGATTACACAAAACTAGGTTATTTAGGTAGGAACTCCTTCCAATTGTATCTCATACAACTCTCGAAAATTTCAATTGGATGAATAACTCCTTATTTCGATCCATCATATGGATTATTCCCAAGTCTTGCTTCTAAACATATATAAGAAAATTATAATCAAGTTTGACTCATCGTTTTAGCAGTTGGATATTACAATTATCCCATCGCACCTTAACTAATACAAAACATGCACCTCGCGTAGGCGAAACCTACATTATTCGATACCAGTCTTGATGAGTGCTAAAACTTGGAAAGCAAACATATATAATATTCTCATAATTTGTTTAGTTAAGTTTGACCCATTGTTTTAACAGTTGGATATTACAATTATCCCATCGCACCTTACTAATATATAGATCATGCACCTCGCGTAGGCGAAACCTACATTATCCATTACTAGTCTTGATGAGTGCTAAAACTTGGAAAGCATAAACTTAATATTTAATTTGAGGGAATTGCAATTTTTCTGATCTCACCGGCTTGTTTATCATATAAACCGTCTCTCACATGCATCAACATACATTCACATGCATCAACATACATACACACATAATGAAACAGTTATGGCCCCTAGCGCAATTGTTCTCCCAAGCCAATGAGAGAACCTAAGCTAACCTACAACGATCTAAGCTTCTCCAAGCAAGATCTTCAAGTTTGTCCTCCTTTGGCATTGACTTCTTTGCTTTCTTCATATCATTACATTACATAAAAGAAACTCGTTTTACATACGAGGGAGTGAGATGAGAAGAGAAGTTACATTTGGGAGATTAAGAGAGAGGCACGACACGCAGGTCGTATTTTAAAAACCCAAAACAAAACAAAGGAAAACTAAGGCCATAACCGATCACCACAAGACAATAATAAACACTTTATTATTATTATTATTATTATTCCTTTAATTAATTAAAATCAAATTAAATTTCGACGACCGATCACACTACGCAGAGTTAGCCGGGGGTCCGCTGCCCGGACACTGTTTGAAAATCTCAAAAAATTTATTTCGCATTCCGTTAACCGGTTAACCATATGCGTTAACTGGTTAACACTGTTCCAAAAATGTTTAGAAGGCTGTATTCATTTTCTCGTTAACCGGTTAACCATACGCGTTAACCGGTTAACACTGTTCGGAAGAGTGTTTAGAACGCACAACTCTTGTGCAGTCAAACCCCAATCGTATAACTCTCTGACAACACAACCTTTGTGCCGTCACTAACCCTGATGCACCAATTTTAGACCGTCAAACACATCTCGATTGTTAATTCAGTTTGATTGATCAACACGTCATTGCTTCACCATACTAATGTCGGATCAAGAAGCAAACGACCATTGATCGCTCAAAGGAAAACAATCATTGAGGGTTTGAATGAACGAAACGAAAACACTATATCATATATAATGTATTTTGCATCAGGATTACATATATCACATATATGTAACTTGATCGATCTCAATTTAACCTTTGATTCATTCTGTCTTAAATCATATTATTACAGAACAAAAACAGTTATCAGATTCATGGTTTCGTAAGTGGCTCTGATACCACTGTAGGAGAATAGCCATCCAAGGCGCAGCGGAATTTAAAAATTTCTCCATTTAGTGATCCTTACGAATGGGCATGATCAGTGATAGAATCGTTACCTCTTGTGGCGATTCAAACCTTTGGTGCAGATCTCTGATAATGATCAAAACCTTTGATACAGATCCACGGGGCGATCACGAACGTTGAACGATGACAACGTCTCTACTCAGTCCACACGAACGGATTCCTTCAATCGCAGTGCTAGCTGTTATGAATGAAGGCTTTGAGTGAGAGAGAGATACGAAATTCCAACTCTTCAGTTGCGTTGTCTGTCTCAGTGAGTTACAATGCTTCTACCCAAGGGGTTCTATTTATAGAACCACTTGTGTGGGCTTCAAGCCAAAAAGCCCACTTAAGTGCATTTTGGCCCATATCTCATAAAATGCCAAAATCACTTAAGTATTTGGTACCTTACCATATTTCGTATTCTACTTAAGTACACCGTACCTTACGATGTTCCTTAATTATTTTATCTCTCATCAATCCGTCCTTTGTGTGTGACCCTATAGGTTTTCGCGGAGTTGGCAATTATATTAAATCACGCATTTAATATAATAAACAGTGAGCGGTATCTGGCAACACATCACTGCTACCCAAGTCACGAAAATGTCATGTGATCTGACAAAACCTCCTGTGATAATAATTATGTGTATAATTACCCCTTTGCCCTTATGTCTATATTGAACACAAGGTATAGACCGTGTCACCCTTGTCCAGTTCAATATTGGGCCCATAGACATTTATCCTGTTACGCAGGATTGGCAAATTCCATCTAGGACACTCATGTCCCTCAGCATGCTTCGTGGAGTACCCATCAACTGTCTTTATGGTTATCCAGTTACGGACAACGTTGGATCAGCAATAAAGCACTCGACTCTACATCTAGGATCCATAGTGGTTTCAGGTCGAAGAGTGGTATACACTATTATCACCATGAGAATAACTTATGACACTTTGCATAACTTTCTATATAGTATTCTCATAGCGGGTCAATCCGGTATAAATATTACTCCTAATATTCATACCTATGTTTAAGACTTGATAACTCTTTATCCATGATCCATGAGATGTGATCATCAGTCTACAAACATAATAGTCTTAATGCTTTAATGTTATCCCACTTCACACTAAAGCTCGACTACGGATACTTTAAGAATAGTGTCCTTATGTTTAATGTGTTCTCATGATTAAGTCACACTTAATACATTAAATGGACTATCTATTCCAGGGACTTTATTAATCAACCATAATAAAGAAAATGCCTTTAAATAATTCGATACAAGTACCAAAAGTATTGGCCTCTAGGGCTTACACCAACATGGTTCATAATACCATATATCTAACATGCATTAACACTAAAATTTCTATTTCCCGACCTCAAATAGTTGTGACTTCTACATAAGTCCAATTACGATTGCTTAACATAGCGCTAAATTTTGACACAAAAGGTATAACATTCTAGTAAGTGAGATTGTAAGTCTCCCCTCTTTGATGGTATTATGTGGAAACTTGGCCTTTTTTCCTTCCTTTGGAAGATGTCTTAGTTCAAGGATCCATGCTTGTGAATAGTGGGTTAGTGTTCTCCAAAGAATGACTTAAACATTGAAAAGCAAAAGCAATACTAACTTCTAATCAACTAACAACTAACATTTAATTTCAAGCCATTTACTTTTATGCACTTTAAATTCAAGTCTTTATTCTTTTACCATTATTCATACCATTTAACTTGTTTACTTTAATGCCCTTTCCCACTTTGCTCACTTGAGCCATATCTTGTATATACTTGTTTGTGTTTGTAGTGTTTTAACCTTAATGTACATAATAACAACAAAAAACCTAAAAGACATTTGTGTGGACTGTTGGATTTGATCTGAGACATTGGATTTAGAATCAGGGAACACTCCCTATGCAAAAGGACTTGGCCAATGCCAACTTTCATGAAACCAAGTGCTTGTGAATTGAACTTTCATCTGAAGAAAGTATTGACATCCCTCTTGAGTTCATCTGCTACATGATCTTATTGAAGTTGTTACTTTAAACCTGTGTCTAATGCCTATCTCTGAGCCATTCAAGGATTATGTCATTTGATGCATGGGAGATTATGAAGAAGATCATGAAGTTGTTAAGCTTGGATGTGGCTATCTTTATTTGATGCCTTGCTCTTCATCCTGCTATTTGTGTATTGATATTGCTTGATTCTAAAGTCCAAGGGAAATTTGGGTTTCTATATGATATTCTTGTCTATTGGATTACAGCCCATTGGTCAGATCTGTTCAACTCTTAACTTTTAATTTTTGCTTAGGATTAGTCCCTTCATCTCCTTCCCACTTCTTTAATTTAAAATATCTCCCTCCTTTTAAAATCTTCTTTGCTTGTGTTTTTATAAACTTAGACTTTATTGCAAATTAGAGACTTTGGCCTTATGCCATTGCTTTTTTTAAACTTTTTTCTTAATCAAAATTTGTAAATGAATCTAATCATATTGACTTAAAATTTCAAAGGCCAAAACGAACTAACACTCACTCAAACCTTTTTAGGCCTTTTGTGCCTTTTTTAAACTTAAATTTTTGTTAAAAGTAATGCACTCATTTTGAAATTGTTACCATGAACTACGAGGTTTTGATCCCTCATTTTATGTTCGTACGTAGGCACAAGTCCGAAGGTCTTGTCAAACACAATAATTAATGAATTTTTTTCTCATCCCTCCACTTTATTTTATTGCAAACATCATTTTGTACAAAAACACATATGCACACAAAAAAGGGCTCCCTAGGAGTATCTAGGACACTTTGGGTGCTAACACCTTCCCTCTATGTAACCAACCCCCTTGCCTGTAATCTCTGGCATTTTATTAGTTTTGATTTAAAAACTTCTTATCTTTGGGTTTTGTTCGTACTTTTCCCTGTTCCCTTGGAAACAATAAAAGCGTGGTGGCGACTCTGATTTAATTGACGTTAAGTTTACCCATAGCTTAATGGTCGTGAATTTACCGCTACACTTGTTACCATTATGTTTTTTTGCAAGTCTTCGAGATCTCTAAAATTAAGATGCCCAAGATGATAGTACCATATCCACTCTTCTCTACTTATTGTTGTAGAAAGACATCTATACTCTAAAATGTTCAGCTCATCCTTAAAGGTTCTATTGGCATCCATATGCGCTTTAAGGACCAAAGCTCATTTTGCATCCATAAGACGCAGCCTTTTATTTTCCATGTGAATCTTGTAATCCTTCTCAAGAAATTGGCCAATACTTATAAGATTACAATTAATTCCTAGAATGTATAGAATATCTTTGATCAAGGACTGTCCATCATCCCTTATGATGATCAAAACATCACCCATCCCATCAGCTACTAGAGGGGTGTCATCCATGAAATTCACTTTATTCTTCATGGCACGATTGATTTTAACAAATCAATCATTCATTCCCGTTGTATGAGTAGAACAAAATTAGTTCAAGTACCATTCCTCGCTGCACTGAACTCCTTTCATACTCATCATGGAGTTTTCTTCTTCATGTAACCGGTTAACTGTATCATTTAACCGGTTACAGCTCAATTTTGCAGCATTCCTTGAATTATTGATGTTGTTGTCCCACAACCTACTGTTGTTGCATTCGCCTTCCATGATGATGACCAAAAGTGTATTCTCTTTATCAAACTCTTTTCTTACAACCTTGGATTCGTCTCTTTGAGGTTCCTTCTTGTTCGCATTGCACTCTCTTGCAAAAGGACCAAACCTTTGACACTTAAAGAACTGCTCCTTGCTTTTGTCGAACATCTTCTTTTTAACTCTATAGTTGACTTGACCATCATTTTTGTTGCAACTTCTCTCACCCTTTTGAAAAGTCGAATTCTTGGAATTTTAGAACTCTCTTCAACCAAAATTCTTAAAATTCCCTTTACTTTTCATGAGCCCTTTTCCTTTGGAAGTCTTGTCCTTCTCGTTAAACTGAGATTGCAAAATGATCTCAGCCTTTGCCTTATTAGAATTTCTCTCCTTTATCCTTTGCTCATGAGCCTCAAGAGAGCTTTGCAGCTCCTCTTTGCTCATCGTTGCAAGATCCTTCTATTCCTCAATCGCCACAACTACATTGTCAAATCTTGGTGTTAAAAGAACGCATGATTTTCGCAATAACATACTGCTTTGTAACGGTTTCTCTACATGACTTCACTTGACTCACCAACCGATTGATTCTGGTTATGAAATTTTTAATTGTATCCCTTTATTCCATTTGAACTAATTCAAATGGAAGCTTGTGAGTTTGTAACCTCAGCACCTCCGCCTTATTAGCCCCTGTATGGGCCTTATCTAAGATCTCATACACTTGCTTTGACGATTTACAATCACTAACTTTATCAAAGTTGTGACCATCAACACATTGATAGATAAAAAACATCGCTTTGAAATCTTTATTCTTCTCTTCCTTATGTGTTGCTTGTTATGGATCTGTTTCACCAACGACAAGAGGATTCACCCTGTTCTTAATCACTTTAAGAACATCTTGGTAGCTAGACAACACTTTCATTTTCTTGCACCATTTTTCGTAATTCTTCGTATCAAGGATAAATAGGTTTGCAGGATTCTTTCATTGGAAATATAATTCATGTTGCACACTAGGTGTTTGTGGATCAAAACCAAGCTCTTGATGTCAAATGTTGGAACTTTTGACTATGAGATTGGTGAACAATGGTGGAGAAAATTGGAATGTGGAGAGTGAAAGAGGGAAATTGTTTGTGTGTGTGTGTGTGTGTGTGTGTGTGTGTGTGTGTGTGTGTGAGAGAGAGAGAGAGAGAGAGAGAGAGAGAGAGAGAGAGAGAGACAGAAGAGAGAGAGAGAGAGAGAGAGAATTGAGGGTGAGACTAATAATTGCATTAACCTTGGATCATAATGCATCTAACATATTTATACAAGTGTTACAAACTTATTGGGATCCAAAATAAACAATTTCATAATAGAATAATAGAAAAAATCGAGTTTGTAACCGGTTACACCATTTGGTTAATTGGTTATAGCTGACATGTGAATTAAAACAGTTTAAGTGGTAATCGGTTAATGTCTGAGGTTAACCAGTTACAGTTTTAGAAAATTTCCTTTTTTAGCAACTCAGAAGTGAAACTGACTTTGTTGTAATAGATTACACCCTCGTGTTAACCGGTTACAATGCTTAAATTACTAGTATAACTATTAACACACCACCTTAATTCAAGTACTCCAAGTCTTTCATGCTCATGTTCATCTTCAACCTCTTGAACACATCATTTGTAATTCCCTTAGTCAACAAATCATCCACTTAGTTTTCACTTCTTCAATATCCCAATTGTAACCTTCCTTTACTAACAAGCTCCCTCAAGTAGTGAAACCTCGTCTTAATATGATTTCTCCACCCAAGTGCAATTGGGTTCTTAGAAAGATTAATCGCGGAAATGTTGGGAACCAAAAGTGTAACAGCCTCACCCTCACTACTGCCCAACTCCTCTGATAGATTCATAAGTCACACGGCTTGATACATACATAACGAAGCGACAATGTACTAGGCCTCACAAGATGAGAATCAAACTACCGGTTCCTTCTTCAAACACCATGAGATTAATGTTCCACCGAATATAAATATGTATCTAACTATATACTTTCGATCATCTTTATCTCCGCATCAATTGGAATCGATAAAACTTAGCAAATTGTATTTTCTAGCCGCAGTCAGTAGAACCTTTGACATATCTTAGGATCCTCTTGACTATTGCCAAGTGAGACACCTTCAGCCTCCCCATGAATCTACTCACATTACTGACACTAAATCCCATGTATGGTCGCATATTGCACAAATAATGCAAGGATCCAATCAACCTCCTATATTGAGTTGGATCAACATCTTGCCAATCCTCATTCTTAGACAATTGCAGCCTTGGTTCAACTGGAGTAATGGCAGCATTACAATGCTTCATTTCAAATCTTCAATATCTCAAGAGCATATCTTCTTTGGTGCATAAGCAGTCCCCTTTTGGACTTGTGGAACTCAATGCCAAGGAAGTATGTCATGAGACCAAGGTCGGTTATCTCAAACTCTTTCATAAGTTCACCCTTGAACTTAGAAATTCACTTTATGTTACTGTCTATTATCAATAAGTCGTCTAAATATAGACAAAGGATAGTCATGCTTTCACTTGTATCCGTCTTCACATACACTCCATGTTTGGATACACATTTATTGAGGCCAACCTCCTTTAAGAAACCATCTATTCTTTTTTAAAGCTCTTGGAGCTTACTTCAAACCATATAACATTTTCTTCAACTTGTAGAACTTCAACTCTTGGCTTCTCACAATAAAACCAGAGGGTTGTCCTACATATACCTCTTCTTCAAGCGGTCCGTTCAAAAATGCAGATTTGACGTCCATTTTGTAGATGGGGAATTTTGGTTATTTTCAATACCAACAACAAGCCTAACCTTTTCAATCCTAGCAACCAGTGAAAATACCTCTTCAAACTCTATGTCTTCTCTTTACAAAAATTCCTTAGCAACCAATTGATCCTTATGCTTGATTATTTCACCCTTGAGATTTGCCTTCACTTTGAACACCCATTTCACACCAATTAACTTCTTTCCATCTGGTAAATAAGCCAACTCCCAAGTATTGTTCTTCTCTATGGATTCCAACTCCTCCTTCATAGCATAAATTCACTTTGGATCACTTAAAGCCTCTTCCGTTTTAACGGGTTCAGATTCGGCCATAAGTATAAAATGGACGAAATCAACATTATCATTGACTTTGTTGTCTCGGAATAACTCACAATCTTGGAGTCGTTTAGGGAAACCTCTTTGCCTTGTTGAGCTTATAACATTTTCATCAATTTGGGCTTCAGCAACGGGAGTTCCTGCTCTTTTCGTTTCTGTAGAATCTGAATTTTCAAAGCTGTAATCGGTTACAGATTTTACGTAACCAATTGCAGGCTATTGTTGCTCCTTGATTTCGTCAACAATAACGTCTTGGAGGATCACAACCCTCCTCTTTGTTGCATAAAACAACTTGTAACGACCAGTAGAGTGATACCCTACAAGTATCATCATTTCTCCCTTATCACCCAACTTCTTTCTAAGTTATCCTGGACCATATTGATATGCTACAGAACCAAAAAATCTCAAATGGTTCAGATTTAGTTTGAATCCCGATCATGCTTCCTCTGGTGTTACCTTCACAAGTTTCTTTCTAGGACACATATTCAACAAAATGGCAGTTGTGGATACCATTTCTCCCCATAACATTTTCGACAAGTTCTTCGTGTTTAACATGTTTTTCACTATGTTCATAATCGATTGATTCTTCCTTTTGACAACACCATTTTTCTGCGATGTATAGGGTGGTACTACCTCATGTAAAATTTCTTCTTTATCATAAAACCTCTCAAAGTCATTTGTTACATATTCGCCTCCACCATCTATTTTGATCACTTTGAGTTTGTGACCACTTTGCCTCTCAACTATGGAATTGAACTTCTTAAACACTTCAAATACCTCATACTTTCTATTGATTAGGTATATTTATAGCTTTCTATTATGATCTTCAATGAATGTGACAAAGTACCTATTGCCACAAATGGAATCTACTTGCATCGGTCCATACACATCTGAATATACCACCTCAAGGTAATTCTTGGTACTATAACCTGCACCCTTGCTGAATTTACCCTCATGTTACTTCGCTTACACACATTCTTCACAAATTTCAACTAGTACGTTGATCGATGACAACCACTTTACCATTCTATTCTTTTGCAAGTCTTTGAGATCTCCAAAATTGAGATGCCCAAGACGATAATGCCATATCCACTCTTCTCTACTTGCTCCTATAGCAAGACATTTATGCTCCAAAACCTTCAGCTCAACCTTAAAGGTTCTATTGGCAGCCATAGGTGCTTTAAGGACTAAAGCTCCTTCTACATCCACAATGCACAACCATTTGGTTTACATGAGAATCTAGTAAGCCTTCTCAAGCAAATTTCATTTTCAAGTACCATTCCCCGTTGCACTGATTTTGACTAACCAATCCATCATCCATGTCATATGATTAGAACAACTCGGGTCCAAGTACCATTCCTCATTGCACTGAACTCCTTTCACACTCATCATGGTGTTTTCATCTGTATGTAACCGGTTACAACTCAATTTTGCAACATTTCTTGAATTGTTGTTGTTGTCCCATAACCTGTTGTTGCAATCTTCTTCCATGAGATTATCCTCATCAAGCTTCTGTCTTGCATCCTTGGCTTCATCTCCTTGAGGTTCCTTCTTATCTGCATTACACTCTCTTGCAAAATAACCGAAACTTTGACACTTAAATCCCTGCTCTTTCTTTTATCAACCCTCTTCTTTTCACCTTTAAAGTTGCCTTGGCCGCTATATTTGTTGCAGTTGCTCTCACCCCTTTGACAAGTCAAATCTTGGAATTTTAGGACTCTCTTCAACCAAAACTCTGAAAATTCTCTTTACTCTTCATGGGTTATTTTCCTTTCGGTCTCTTTTCCTTCTCATTGAAGTGAGCTTGCAAAGCAATCTCCGCCTTTTCCTTATTAGAATTTCTATCCTCCATCCTTTTATCATGAGCCTCAAGAGAGCTTTTCAACTCCTCTTTACTCGTCATCGTAAGATCATTTGATTCCTCAATCGCCACAACTACATTGTCGAATATTTGTGTTAGGATTTTGCGACAACATACTGCTGCGTAACAATTTCTCCGCATAACTTCACTTGATTCACCTACCGAGTGATTCTTGTTGTGAAATCGTTTATTGTCTCATTTTCTTCCATTTGAATCAATTCAATTTGATGCTTGTGAGTTTGTAACCTCACTACATTTTACTTATCAGCCCCTGCATAGGCCTTCTCTAAGATCTCCCGCGCTTGCTTTGAGAATTTGCAATCACCAACTATCTCAAAGTTGTCACCATAAACTCATTAATGGATCAAAAAGAGTGCCTTGAAATCTTTCTTCTTCTGTTCCTTATGTTTTGCTTGTTGTTCATCATTTGCACCAACTCCAAGAGGATTCACCCCGTTCTTGATCACTTCAAGAACATCTTGGTAGCCAAACAACATTTTCATTTGCTTGCACCATTTTTCGTAATTCTTCGCATCAGTGATAGGTAATTTACAGTGGTTCTTTCATTGGAAACATAGTTCATGTTGCACACTATGTGTTTATGGATCAGAATTATACTTTTGATGCTAAATGTTGGAACTTTGGATAATAAGATTGGTGAACAATGATGGAGAAAATTGGAATGTGGAAAGTGAAATAGGAAAATCCATAGACGGGAGAGAGAGAGAGAGAGAGAGAGAGAGAGAGAGAGAGAGAGAGAGAGAGAATTGAGGGTGAGAATGATAATTCATTTACCTTATATGAGAATACATTTAACACATTTATACAAGTGTTACAAACTGATTAGAATCCAAAACAAACAATTGCATAACAGAAAAATAGCAAAACTCGGGCATGTAACCGGTGTAACCATTTGGTTAACCAATTACAACTGACATGTGAATTAAAATAGATTCAGTGGTAACCAGTTAACGTCTGAGGTTAACCAGTTACAACTTCATAAATTTACCTTTTCCTACAACGCATAAGTGAAACTGACTTTGTTGTAACTGGTTACACCTCGTGTTAAGTGGTAACAACACTTGAATTACCAATATAACTTTTAACAAGAACATGCATGACACATTACAAAATAAAAGAAGCTTTGAAAGTTGTGTGTCGAACTCTCAAAGATACGTAGTTGAAGGAGATAGTGGGTCATCATGATGTTCTCCACTAAGAATAGTTTTTAGATAAAACACTAACATCTTCTTCTCAAGAAACTCAAATAATTCCATTATTCTTCAAATTACTAGTAAAAAAGTTCAATTAAAAACGTGCATTTGCCAATTAATATTTTAGAGGGCCCTATTATACTCAAAATTTAAAAAGTATCCTCGAGCGAGACCAAAGTGTATGTCAATGAGAGCATAAAAGATTAGTTTCTAAAAGAGAGAAAATATATACTTAAAGGAAGACACACTAGAAAAATGTAAAATTGAACACAAAAGAACCAACACACTTGAAGTGTTCATACCAATTGTTGAGACTTATGCAAGAAGTTTTTAGATTGATATAGTTTTTCCTTAGCAAAGTCGTATGTAAGGCATGCACACAATATTATTTAGTACTTTCTCCGACCTTATTTATAAGCAAAAGTCTTCTAAACTGTTTGACCTTAAATATAAGCAACTGTCAACAAATCTATTTGCATTTAATGTCTTTTGTAGCGGGGTATTCGTTACCTTTAGATTTACTGACTAAATCAAAACTAAATCATACAAATCGAGTCGCCACCGCACTTCTATTTATCCAAAGGAAAGGTTAGAAAGCGAACAAAAATCGAGAAGTTTTATCAAATCAAAAACTAATAAAAATGTCAGAGATCTGGGTAAGGGGGTTGGTTATGCAATGGGAAGGTTTTAAGCACCCAAAACATCCTAGGTACTCCTAGGGAGCCCTTTTCACAATTTGCTGTAAGGTAGGTTGGTATTTGTGAAAATTATTTGTGCAAACATGATTGGGGGGATGAGAGAAGAATGTACAATATTATTTACAATTTTTGTGTTTGAATGGATAAACCCACCGCCTACGTACCATCTTAAAAAAGATTAGGATCAAAACCTCGTAGTTCGGGGTAAAAATCTCAAAACAAGTTGGTGAATTGATTGCTCCAAAAGCCTTAAGGTCTTTTGTTATCAAAGGGAGAAAACTCAACCTAAAACCACAAATCCACCATGTGAGGATAGCTTCAACATGCTAGTGAGGGGTTAACCCTATAATAAGCATGGAAGACTCATTGTCCATCACTAAGGATATAGGTGAGTATTATATCAACCTCAAGGATAACTCAAACCTAATAGCTAAGGGTTATGAAAAACTTTGGTAAGAAGTGGCCATTGAAACCACAAAACATTTGAATGAGTTATATTTACCAATGAAAAGTATTTACAAAATATGGTCAAAGTCTGACTTAGAATTCAATTCAAAAAAAGTTTTATGAAAAGAAAGTTTGAAAATCAAAAGCATAATGCTTAGGTTTCTAATTTTGAAAACAAATGTTAATGTTTGCACAAGAGTTTTGGCTTGGGTTAGAGTGGAGGGAAGAAGAAGAATGACTAAGTCCTAAACATACAAAAGATGAAGGAAGAGAAGTAAAACCACAAATGGAGTTCCCTTCTTGAGATCATAGTGATGATCCAAGTAGCTCCCATCCTTTGGAATAAGCAAGCAAATAAGCAAATACTCAAGCAATCAAGCACACAATCAAACAAAGCTCCTAGGAATCCTCCAATGGCTTTTGTATCTCTCAATTTGGATGCTCATGACAATGGTTCTTCAATTAGGCTCAAGTTGGAATCCCTAGCACAAGAACATACACATTAAAAAGTTCCACAATGCAAACCAAGAATGGACAAGAGTGAGTTTAGAGATTAGGTCCTTTCAATTTGTCTTCAACATTAAGCATTCTAAAGGCATGAGGCCTAGTTTCTCTTTGACATTTATAGCACTCTAAAGGCATGAGGCCTAGTTGCTCTTTGACTCCATTTTGCATAGGGGATATCCTAAAGTCTAAGTCCTTTTGTCCATTTGCATTTGGTTCACAACAATCAAAACAAAACACAAGCACAATAGTATATACACAATTATGTGCTCAAGTGAGCAAAAGGCAAATTGCATTAACATAAACATGAGCTCAAGTGAGCAAATGGTGAAAGCAAATGAATAATGTACAAGAATATTAAATTGCATTAATGTAAAGTGCAAGAATTAAAAGTTAATGGTCAATAGTTAGAGTTAGTGTGCCATAAGGCAATTTAGTGCTATGTTAAGCAATCGTAAGTGGACTAATGTAGTAGTCACACCTATCTGAGGCCAGTCAATAAAATATAGGCAACAAACACAAGTTAGAGATCTTGATTAGTAAATCAAGCTCCTACAACTTGCCATGCCAAAAGAAAAGAAGAATGAGCTCGTATTGATTTAGGTTTTTTTGCTTTATCAAGAAGCAACCTATCCTTAATGCAAATCCATTCACTTGATCTATGATCAAGATGAATTAGATTTGAATCAAGGAAGGTTAAACCTCCCATACATCAAGGCTAACCACCAATCTTTAACTCATTGATCAAAAAAGAAAAAGATGAAGAAGAAGAAGAATAAGAATGTACATTAATGGAATTCAAATGAAGCAAGTAAAGCACATTGACCAAAGATAGATGAAACCAAGGTCAAACACCGGTAAACAAAAGCAAAATGAAACTTAGAAGTTAAGAAACAAATAAAATATTTTTGGTATTTTTCAAAATTAAAATAATACTTGAATTAAAATAAACAATTAAAGGTCAAACTTCAAATCCATTTCAAATCAACTTTGAAAATTCCAAATGGATCGTCCTAAGTTCAACAAGGTCAAACAAAGTTTGACAAAAAAATTCAGAATTTTTAGAAACCAGAAACTATTTTTAAACAATTAAAAATGAATAAAAAATAACCTAATTGAACTAAAATCTCAAATCAATTAATAAATTGATGAGAATATTGTTCATAGATTTATCATCATTTAAAGAGGTTAAGAAAATATTTTGGTATTTTTTGAATATCGGAAACTATTTAAAATGAATTAAAAATAACCAGAAAAGAGAAAATTCACAAAAAATATCAAATGATAAAATAAAAAATATTAAAAATCATTTTTAGAAACTAGAATTAAAAAGTGAAATAATGCAATTGGTCCCATATATTTTGGAATTAAAATGAATGAGTTATTATTTTTTGAAATGAAATGGAATAAAAGAAAAAAAAAGAAATTAAAATCAGAAAAAGAAAAATGGGAAAATATGTGGCGCGTCTGATCCAGTCTCATTAATTGAGCTGGCACATCCAAGGGTTGTGTCATTCGCGCGCACCATGGACCTAAGTCAACTGAACAACACAAACTATTAAATAAAGTCATAAGATCCAAGAGCCCTGATTCAATCTAGAAATCATCATCAACGGTCTGGATCAAATCTGGCAAACGGACGGTGGTGTACACCACCATCTGCTCCGGCGAGCAAGGAGATTTCGGCCAAAGTTGCAGACAAAAAATCTTAACCAAATGAAGCGATCCTCATATCATTGGAAAGCTGGGGTGATGTACATCACCCCTGTACCATTGGTTTTCCTTCTAGATCCCCATAGGAAGAGAAATCAGAAGAGGAAAATAATGGAGTTCAAACCGAACTTGATGATTTTGCAAAATTAAAAGCACAATTCAAATGCCTCTGATGAGAGGACTTCAGCCAAGCCAATAAACACAAGAAACAATCAATAATCAGTGAGTTTCGAAGAAGAAAAGTTTGAACATCCACCTCTGAAATGTAGATCTATGGAGCACAATTCTTCACAGCTCAGGATTGCAGTGTACTCTGGAGGTGGAAAGGAGATGAGGCTAAGGAATTAGAGTCCAAAGAACAACCAAGGAAGTTGAAATTTGGATCTGAAAATTGAAAGTGAAAGAGAGAAATTCCTTTATGTGAGGTTATGGATTCAATTTTGCAGCATATCAAGTGCCTTCAGGTTGCTGAATGATGAAGCCAAGCATGCTTATTTATAGTGAAAGGCAAGGCAAAGCATGAGAATTGTATGTGCATGAATGATAAGGGCCTCCATGCATGGGCCTGTATAGGCGCATGGACGGCCCAAATCTGATTGATTTGGCAAGATGAGGTTATAACAAGATGAAATGGACGTGCAAATGCAATTGATTTGGAGTGTGCAATCAGTTTTCAAGTAGTTTCCATAAATGCACCAAATTCTTCTCCTCTTCGAAAATGCCTCTTCCAAAAGTAAAACATGGCTTTTTGGGTAATGGTTAGAAAGGTCTTAACATTAGGATCAATTGTTATGGTGAACAAAACTTCATTTGGAATTGGGAAATTAGTGAAAATTGGTCATAAAGTTCAAGGTGCAAAACATGTGCATGTGAAAATTTCCAAAATGGACCAACTTCAAGCCCTTCTGTTTCTGTGATGCAAGCTCCAAATGACAAAACCTTCAACATAAAAGGTGTATATCTTTTCAAGACAATCAATTTGGACTCAAATTTTGTATCATTTGGATTTTTTATGAGAAAGTTATGGGCACTTGAAGTTGGACTTTTTCACATTTCAATGCCTTTGGTCCAAAGTGACCTATAATGTTTTGCATTATCACATGTATATATTTTAGGATTATGAAAATTTGTTCAACATAACAAATGAATTAGACATCTTAAAATTTCCAATTCATTTGATCCCACCTCAAAATCATAAAAAATGAGTGAGTTAGGTTCTTGGGAAGTTAACCCAAAATTAGGGTTTCAATCAAAATGACCTATAATGTTTTGAAATGAATGATGACCTTCCAAGCTTAAAATAAATTTTTGATGAACATGCAAGTTGTTCATATGGTTCTTAAGAACATTTTTTATCTTGGGGTCATCTCCATTTGACAAACACATTAAACTTTAGGTCTCAGTGTATTTCAAAATAGTCAGATGAATTGACTGATCAACTTCTCAAGTCCAAACCTCAAACCTTGATGAATTGATGATTGAGGACACTAAAATAAGCTCAAATATGCATTAAATGATGAATGAAGTAACTTCCTTTTATTGTATTTGATCATGGGTTGAGGTTGCTTCATGAGCAAGGCACAGTTGATGCACAAATGAATTAGGGTTTCCTTGGGAAACAATCCTCAAGCCCTTTGGTTTGCTTTGATCAAATTTGACAAATTGAGATACTTGGGAGGCATATATGATTATTGAGAGCTTTGGGAACCATTGTCATGCTTGCTTTCACCTTCACCTGGCCATATCAATGAGCATAGGGTCTCCTAGGAGCCTTGGATCTTATGATTGCTCAAGCTACAAAACAAAAGATGTTAGTGACATATTTTTGTGCTTTTGGTTAGTAAGCAAAATAAGAAAAGCAATAATATACAACTCAAGCATGCTTGGTGGGCTTAAACCAACTCACAAGTGTTCCCACCCAAAGGTAAGGAGCCAAGATGTTATGATCCTTGAGGCCAATGCAAAATGTAATGATATGGTGCCATGAGGGATCTTAGGGTCAAAATTTGGGTCTTACAAATGCCCCTATTTAAGGTCATTCTAGCCGGAGAAGTGAAGGTTAAAATCTTCGTCTCGACGAGGTAGAATGGGCTTAAATAATAACAAAGAGACGAATTTTGGTCCCTAAGAGACCTCATGATGCAAATGTATATATGAAAAAGGTACTACTCTTTGGGGATATATGTCCACAAGGAATAAAAGAAATCAGAAGACTGAAAAAAATCCATATGAGTAATACACTCATAAATGGAGTAGAGACTTTAGGGAACTCTAATGGGGAGAAGAAAGGGGATAAAATGCGTGAGCAGGTCACGACTTAAAACTTGTTGAGAGACACGGAGGAATTCCATGAAAATAAATCAATGGAAAGACTAGAGTTGACGCAAAGATGCATGTATTGGGGAATATGCCAATACAGCGAAATTATTCATAAAGGATACTTCGGATAAAAATTCGGACTCAGGCTGGGAAAATCCACCAAGAGACTCCGATGGGGAATGTCCAAGGAGGACTCAGCCGAGGGAACAACAAAATGAGGTATTACCGGTTACTGGGTAATAAGCTCAAAGAGACATGTGATCAAAACACCGGGATAAGGGTGAGAGAACAACACGCTCGGGGAGAATGAATATCTAAGACCGGTATAAGGGTGAGAGATATCAATCATCCAAAACATCCGAGGAAGACCTAAAAAGGTATATTTCAACTTAGGAAAATCTGACTCCAGAGGGGACCAAACTCATAATAGGGAGCAGAAGAGAAGGAACACCAGGGATACCGATTACTGGGCATATAATAGGTGACCAACCAAGGCGTGAATTGGAGAATATTTCCAAGACACTCATCATCCGAAAGGAGGGCCAAAAAAGCAAACTCGATTACAGGATGGACATTCGATTCCATAAGGAAAAACGAATCTTACTCGACTGGGGAAGAAAAAGACTTCGACCGAAGAGTGCATGAGATATATTATCTATTACCGTCAGAACGTAGATAACATACTCGCATGGAAGATTATCCACAACCGGTTACTGGGTTAATAAAGGATAAATCGACCGAAAAAAGAAAGGACATCGGGATACCGAATACTGGGTATAAAATGATGACCAATCAAAGGGGAGAAACAATCATTACCGAACAAGGGTAAATGAAAGATGACTCGCAGGGATTAAATTGCTTTATCAGAGCAATTATCCAAGAGATATATCACCGGTTACTGGGATATATACTCAAAAGGTGAAGGAATATCAATACTGAATATTGGATAAAGATAACCAACAAGGAGGGAATTACATCTACCGGTTACTGGGTAGAAAACCACAGAAGAGAGTAACCGTCATCGGTTAGGATGAACAAAATCAAGGGTTAACTCTACAAGGGGATAAAACGGGGTTTACAACTACCGGTATGAGGGTAGAAAATCACAGAAATGTGACTTACGACTACCGGTTACTGGGTAGAAAGCCACAGACTCTGTCGGGGAAAAGATGGACAATTACTGGCTACTGAGAAATCATTCATCTAAACTACGGGGAAGTGCAAAGGGAAATAACAAGAAGAGTCAATCTAGGGACGAACTAGAGACACAACGAAACAAGACTCACCCCAATGAGGATATAACTCAGGGGAGAAATTTCATCCCAATACATATTTTGGGAGGAAATAGAAATAATAATCATCCACGAGGACATAACTCAGTGGGGAATATGGAAGAAAGGATAGACACTTTCTGCCTATGGGGCTGACTCTATATGGAGAGATCAGACACAAACATCTGCTTGGGGAAATATATATCACCAGATAGCAGGAGACAACGAACAAAGATATATGGCAAAGAATGCAACATGAATATCTGAATGTTATAATTATGCATGTATATGCGCGGTTTATGTATGATTAATGCTGACAAACAAACATATTTAACACAACCAGGTCCAAGAAACGATGGACAAACATCCGGTACTACATCTCAAAAGAGAAAGCCAGACCCACTGGGGAAACTCCCAATCTGATGGGGGCAACAGATACAAGGAAATATCAATCTCTGCAGGGGAACAAGGCCAGTGCTGAGAATCAAATATAGTCACTGCCGGGAACAAAGACTACCACTAGGGGAGTGAGCAGGATCATCGGGAATCAGAGACTAATGTTGGGGAAAGAGCAAGGGATCACATTCACCAAAGTTGGGGATCTTCCAACAGAATGCAGGGACAAGGATAAGATCGGTTAGAGAAGCAACCGCTGGGGATCTTATCGGGAAGTGATGTAGATTTCTGTGGGGGATAACCACCAGTCAGAAGCACATCCAACAATATTCACTTCTAATCACGGAAGGAAATATCCCTGATAAAGAAGAGGGGAACCAGTCACTCCGCTGGGGAAGGAATCAACACGTCTTCCTCAAAAGTTCCAACGCCAAACTACAATCAGGCAAAGTCTTGGCTGGGGAGCTAAACACGGATAAAATTCATCGTAGAAGCAACTCTACTGGGGAAATTATCAAGGAGAGAGATGAAACTCTGTGGGGAATAACCACCAAACCAAAAGTTCCAAAACCAACATATTTCCTCGCACCGCTGGAGAAATCAACTATGCCGAGGAGAAGAGAAACACCACTCCGTTGGGGGTAGAAAATAAACATTTTCAATACCCACTCTGCTCAGGAGGAATCAACAAACAGGTTCTGATCAGACAACTCCACTGGGGAAACACTGTTGATGACCGTACTGGGGGAGTTAAATGGGGGTCAACCCTGCTGAGGATGATCAAAAGGCAAATCTGTTGTAGACCAATGTAGGCGAGTCCATAGGGGAAAAGCTACAAACCAAATTGTTGAGAATTCCACTCATGCTGGGGATTTCCTGCTCACTCTGCGGGAGAATCCCAATCTGAATGAGGGAAGACCAACTTCCTCGAAAAGATAGCATATCAATTTATCAATCTATAAGGGATTTTAGGTCACTCCACACAAGGGATGACAACCATATAATTGATAACACAAATGATAGATCCAGCCTCAATTGGGGAGCTAGAAAACTGAGAGCAAACTCCAAACCCTATGGGGATTTGGTGGGATGTCAGAGATATTCCTCCAAACAAAATAGGACCAAAGCTCCAGATCCTCTGGGGATTTGGTGATGCATAATCTTCTTCTGCGCTCGCGGAGGAGACAACCTGAAAGATAATGAAGAGGACACAAGTATGCTAGGGATATGAACTAATGTCTTACCCTTTTGGGGATCATACTATCCTTGGGAGAGCACTGAAGATGTCCCAATTATCCTTTTTGTCATTGTGAATGTTCACTTTGTTTAAAAACAATTTTATGAAAATTTTATTTATTTAAAACAATGATATTTATCAATTAAAACATGCAAAATATTTGTTGAATAGAAACAAATAAGAGTGCAAAGAATTGGATAAAGGCTCAAATTTATTTGATGGAATGGTAGTCTGCAAATGGCAAGACTCCATGGATCTTTTACAAATTTGAAATTGGTGATATATATTGGAAAAGGGCTACATTGAACATAATGATCATTCCTCCACCAACTCTGAATCCGTTGTATTTGAAGCTTCAGTTGACGATGACTGAGCGAAATTCTCTAACAGAAGACAGTTATAGAACAAAGTCTTGTCAGGATGCAGTTACTTGTCAAATCCCTAATTTTTGCCTAGATTACCCCAGGGTGAGGTACTCAATCTAGCGGGATACATTTATTCATTTTTTATGTCTCTAACTTTTGCCTAGATCGCCCTTTCGGGTTTTCAATCCACTGAGACGCTCATTTTTGCCTAAGCCGCCCTTTCGAGTTTTCAACTTAGCGAGCTATTCTGTTTTTATTTTAGGCGAAGTATTTCTTGACTACATCTGAATTCACAGGACGAGTGAAATCCTCCCCATCCATAGTTGTAAGTATCAAAGCATCGCCTGAAAAGGCTATCTTAACAACATATGGACCTTCATAGTTTGGAGTCCACTTGCCCCTGGAATCGGGCGCGAAAGACAAGACTTTCTTGAGCACGAGGTCACCTTCTCGGAACACACGAGGCTTTACCTTCTTATCAAAGGCTTTCTTCATCCTTTGCTGATACAACTGACCATGAGACATGGCAGCCAATCTCTTCTCTTCAATCAAATTCAGTTGGTCATAACGACTCTGAACCCATTCAGCCTCAGTCAACTTGGCTTCCATTAAGACTCTCATTGATGGGATCTCCATCTCTACTGGGAGTACGGCCTCCATGCCATAAACAAGAGAGAAAGGGGTTGCCCATGTTGAAGTGAGGACAGATATACGATAGCCATGCAAAGAAAATGGCAGCATCTCATACCAATCTTTGTACGTAACAACCATCTTCTAGATAATTTTCTTGATGTTCTTGTTTGCAGCTTCAACAGCCTCATTCATCTTGGGTCTATAAGGAGAAGAATTGTGATGTGCAATCTTGAACTCGCTACACAGCTCTTTCATCATCTTATTGTTCAAGTTAGATCCATTATCAGTAATGATCTTGTCTGGCACACCATAACGGCATATGAGTTGATTCTTGATAAACTTCATAACCACCTGCCTGGTCACGTTATCATATGACACCGCTTCAACCCACTTGGTGAAGTAATCAATTGCTACGAGAATAAACCTGTGACCGTTGGACGCTTTCGGCTCTATCATGCCAATCATGTCAATTCCCCACATGGAGAAAGGCCATGGTGATGAAATCACATTCAGAAGTGTCGGGGGAATATGAATATTATCCGCATAAATCTGACACTTGTGGCATTTCTTCACATACTTGCAGCAGTCAGACTCTATTGTCAGCCAATAGTAGCCTGCTCTCAACATCTTCTTAGCCATGGCATGTCCATTGGAATGAGTACCAAATGAACCCTCATGGACTTCAGTCATCAACAGGTATGCTTCGTGTCTATCCACACATCTAAGCAGAACCATGTCAAAATTCCTCTTATAAAGCACATCGCCATTGAGGTAGAAACTGCCAGATAGTCTCCTCAAAGTCTTTTTATCTTTCACAGATGCCCCAGGAGGGTAAATCTGACTCTGAAGAAAACACTTGATATCATAATACCATGGCTTATCATGTTTCACCTCTTCTACTGCAAATACATGAGTTGGTCTATCCAAGCGCATCACAGTAATATTGGAGACTTCATTCCAGAATTTCACCACAATCATCGAAGCAAGCGTAGCAAGTGCATCTGCCATCCGATTATCATCTCGAGGAATATGATGGAAGTCAACCTCAGTAAAGAAAGTTGAAATCCTCCTCGCATAATCTCTGTATGGGATGAGGTCAGGCTGATTCATCTCCCCTTCACCCTTAATCTGATTAACAACCAGGACTGAATCACCATAAACATCAAGATGCTTGATCCTAAGATCAATACATTCTTCTAATCCCATAATACATGCCTCATACTCCGCCATATCATTCGTGCATTTGAAAGTTAGCCTTGCTGTAGAAGGAAAATGTGTGCCGTGAGAAGTAATAATCACTGCCCCAATACCATTTCCATATTGATTTACAGCGTCATCAAACACCATGCTCCATCGGGAACCAGACTCTGGCCCTTCATCGAGCGTAGGCTCATCGCAATCTTTCATTTTCAAATACAGAATATCCTCATCTGGGAAGTCGTACTGAACTAACTGATAATCCTCAATTGGTTGATGTGCCAAGTGGTCAGCCAAGATACTACCTTTAATAGCTTTTTGAGCCCGATACTCAATATCAAACTCAGACAATAACATCTGCCAACGGGCAATCCTCCCAGTTAAAGAAGGCTTCTCAAAGATATACTTGATTGGATCCATTTTGGATGTCAACCAAGTAGTATGATTCAACATATACTGGCGTAAGCGCTTAGCAGCCCAAGCCAAAGCACAACATGTTTTCTCAAGCATCGAGTATCGAGACTCACAATCAGTAAACTTCTTACTCAGGTAGTAGATGGCATATTCTTTCTTACCTGATTCATCTTGCTGACCAAGGACACAACCCATTGAGTCTTCAAGAACTGTCAGATACATAATCAAGGGTCTCCCTTCCACAGGCGGAGACAGAATCGGAGGCTCGGACAGATACTCTTTAATACTGTCAAAGGCTTCTTGGAAATCCTCGGTCCAATCATGACGCTGATCTTTCTGGAGGAGCTTGAATATCGGCGCACATGTGGCAGTCATGTGGGATATTAATCTGTAAATATAATTCAAGCGGCCAAGAAAACCTCGGACTTGCTTCTCAGTTTTGGGCGCAGACATCTCTTGTATTGCTTTGACCTTGGCAGTATCAACTTCAATACCTCTCTCGCTGATAATAAAGCCCAATAACTTGCGGGAACGGATTTCAAATGTACACTTGTTCCGATTCAGACGAAGTTTATACTTCCTCAAACGCTGAAAAAGCTTCAACAAGTGTTCTACATGCTCAACTTCCGTTCTTGACTTTGCAATCATATCATCAACATATACCTCAATCTCCTTGTGCATCATATCATGAAACAAGGTAGTCATAGCTCGTTGATACGTGGCTCCGGCGTTCTTCAAACCGAAGGGCATCACTCGATAACAGAATGTTCCCCAAGGTGTGATGAATGTTGTCTTCTCCATATCCTCGGGTGCCATTTTGATCTGATTATATCCGGAAGATCCGTCCATAAATGAGAAGACATTGAATTTATCCGTATTATCTACCAACATATCAATATGTGGTAGAGGGAAATCATCTTTCGGACTAGCTTTATTCAAGTCTCTATAGTCCACACACATTCGGACTTTTCCATCTTTCTTAGGCACGGGCACAATATTGGCCACCCATTGAGGATATGTAGAAGTCACCAGAAACCCCACATCAATTTGCTTCTGAACTTCTTCTTTGATCTTTACTGCCATATCGGGATGAGTTCTTCTGAGTTTCTGCTTCACAGGCACACACTCATGCTTCAAAGGCAGGAAATGTTGCACGATATCAGTATCCAAGCCCAGGCATGTCTTCATATGACCAGGCAAAGACATCGACGTATTCTCGTAGCAACTCAATCAACCCTTTCTTAACAAATTCTTCCAGGAGTGCCCCAATCTTCACTTCTCGCACACAATCCTCAGACCCCAAGTTGACTGTTTCTAGATTCTCAAGATGTGGATGAATGATCTTCTATTCGTGCTCAAGTAGACGGGTAATCTCGTCAGGAATCTCTTCAACATCATCTTCCTCGGTCTCAAATACAGGGAACTCAAAGTTGGGAGATGGTGTTGGATCATTATGTTCAATGGGTTTGATCAACCTGCATAATAACTTGGGATATAAAAGAGATTTTAGAATTCAAACAAGACAAATCATTATGCAAATGAAAAGATTGATTTTATTATATTTTTTAAGGTTTTATGTGATCACCAATTTCATGCAAAAGCAAAAAGTGAAAATAATTTGGAAAAACAAATATTTAACATGAATTTATTGAATGAAATATCATTGTATTTATGGGCCAACAATGTCATCACTTCTCCTTTTGGCATGGGAGAAGGGTTTTTAAACAAAAGTGAACATTACGTTGACTTATGGACAAGTGTTGGAACATCAACAGCGACCCAGTTATTGCAGACCCCTCCAGGGATGACAAAGTTTCCAGAATCTTCCTCTGCATCATCTTCCACAACAGCAGCAGCTTCCTCGTCTTCGACGGTGTGGATGAAACCACCACTCTGAAACAGCCCATGCTTGTTGAAAGTGCCTGAAGAGTACCCTATGCCAGTCCGGGATTTATTGTCTTCCAGCTTGATCATTTATCCTAAACCATTAGTTGTGCCATGCTCAATGGCCAACTTAGCATCATTGTAGGACGCAAATGAAGAAGTCCCTTTCTTAGAAGGCTCAGCAATAGACAAGGCTTGGAACGGCGTCCCAACCTCATCCTCAGCATCTATATAAGAAAAGGAAGACAAATGGCTAACCAAGAGAGCCTTCTCTCCCCCTACCACCACCAACTTTTTGTTCTTGACAAATTTCAACTTTTGGTGTAGGGTGGATGTCACGGCGCCTGCCTCGTGAATCCATGGTCTGCCCAACAAACAGCTGTATAATGGGTGAATATCCATGACCTGAAAAGTGATCTGGAAATCACTTGGTCGAATCTTGACTGGGAGTTCAACCTCGCTAATCACAGTTTTGCGGGATCCATCAAAAGCTTTCACAACCACTCCACTCTGCCTCATGGGAGGCCCCTGATATGAAAGTCTGGCGAGAATGGATTTTGGCAACACATTCAATGATGATCCAGTGTCTACCAGCATATTAGACATGGCATCATCTTTACATTTCATTGAGATGTGAAGTGCCAAATTATGGTCTCTTCCCTCCTCGGGGAGATCAGCATCACAAAAACTCAGATTGTTACAAGCAGTAATGTTTGCAACAATACTATCGAATTGTTCTATGGTGACGTCATGATCTACATACGCCACGTCCAACACCTTTTGCAGAGCTTCAAGGTGTGGTTCTGATTTTAATAACAAAGATAGCACGGATATCTTTGAAGGCGTTTGTAGAAGCTGATCTACAACATTGTATTCACTCCTCTTGATGAGCCTCAGCACCTCATTGCAGTCCTCTTTCATCGTGCCATTTTGGCCAGCAGGGACAGGAGTTTTTACAGCGGTGGCAGGTTTGCTAACAACAAGTGCCAGATTCGGAGAAACAGCAGAATTCCCAACCGGGCGAACAACACTATCAACAATATCAGCCCTTCTGGTGTCAGCTTGGGGTTTCGGCGGCGCTGAGAAAACACGACCACTACGGGTCAGGCCACTGACATCAGCAATGTTAACAACAGAAGTGGAGGGTAGAGGAACCTCATTCCCATCTTCTAATGCCACAACATTATAACGATAGGGAACAACTTTGTCAGAAGAATATGACACAGGACCAGCTGGCTTAATTATGAGAGTGGGAGAAGCCTTCTGCTTGCTGCCATCGTATCGGATGACGACAGGCTTAGGTATCCTGAATACTGGTGATATCACATTGACTTCATCATCCTCATCGCGATTCTGAAGTATTTCAATTACACCTTCGTTCAACATTTCTTGGATGTCTTTTCTCACTTGACGACATCCCCTCTCATTGAAAGTGCAAACACGGCATTTGTCATGGTCATGCTCATAATGACCGTATTCACACAACAGTCTGTGCATCTCGACCAATGATCGTCTGATATGGCTGACATATCTGACCTTGTATTTACCAGGGCAACCCTGGACCATGTTGACAGCAGACTTCCCATGCTCGGGAAATGGGTTCTTCTTGACATTAGGAGCTACGTCCTAGAAAAACAAAATACCGCTCCTCACAAGGTCTTGAACCTTGGTCTTCAACGAATAGTAGTTCTCCATATCATGTCCGGGAGCACCGGAATGATAAACACAATGAAGCTCAGGCTTATACCACCATTGAGGGTTGGTAGGTGTAGCCGGTGGGTCACGTGGAGTGATCATTTTCCTCTCTATCAAAGAAGGATATAGCTCTGAGTAGGTCATAGGAATAGGATCAAAACTTACCCTCTTCCTATCATAGCTTGTACTGGTCTGATTATTGTTTCGAGGCTGGTAGGCCTGCTGTTGAGGACGGTGTTGTTGTTGTTGATATTGTTGATGTTGCTGTTGCTGGTTCTGATTATGATATTGCTGATTTTCTCTGAAAACAGGTGTTATGTGAGCCACCTGATGCTGGTTACCGGCGCAACGCACGGTCTTCCTCTTCACAGAGGGTCTTCTGGATTTAACACGGGAGGTCACAGCATGTGCCTCACCATCTTTCTTCTTCCCAAACACCCCATATCGTTTGGCAGAAGAGTCTTCTTCTCTAGTCAGGCGCCCTTCCCTGACTCCTTCTTCCAGACGCATCCCCATATTCACCATCTCGGTGAAGTCAGAAGGAGTGCTGGCAATCATCCGCTCATAATAGAATGAGCTCAAGGTCTTCAGAAAGATCTTGGTCATCTCTTTCTCTTCCAGCGGAGGCACAATCTGTGCAGCTAATTCTCGCCACCTCTGGGCGTACTCCTTGAAAGTTTCCTTGTCCTTCTAGGACATGGCCCTCAATTGATCCCTATCGGGAGCCATATGCACGTTATATTTGTATTGCTTGACGAAGGCTTCGCCAAGGTCGTTGAAGGGTCGGATGTTCACACTGTCCAAACCCATGTAACATCTCAGGGCGGCACCGGATAGGTTGTCTTGGAAATAATGAATGAGGAGTTGATCATTGTCGGTCTGAGTCGATATTTTTCAGGCGTACATAACCAAGTCGCTGAGAGGGCAAGTGTTTCCCTTGTACTTTTCAAAGTCAGGTACTTTGAACTTTATAGGGATCTTGACATTGAGAACCAGGTATAGCTCAACAGCAGACTTGCCAAAGAGGTCCTTTCCTCTAAGAGTTTTGAGTTCCTTACGAAGCTCAAGGAATTGATCGTTCATAGCATCCATCTTTTCATACACGTCTGGGCCCTCAGACGTCTCAGAGTGATAAATGGCGTCGTCTACTCTTGGCATAGTATGCACGACCAGATGTGGAACGGCAAGGACCGAGCTAGATGCCGGCAGAGAAGCAAACGTTGGGGCGAGACCCTCAGGAACAAAATTCGCGGGCATCCCCCAGGGAAATCCGGCTGGCATAGCAGTAGGCACTAAGTGGGCACTGGCAGCAGGCACTGTTGAAGAGGCAATCTCAGAAATGACTGTCCTCTGGGGAGGAGTTGAAGGCGTTGGAGACGACTGGCTTTGGGCGGCCATGAAAGACTCCATCAGGACAGTCAATCTGGCCACTTCCTCCTTCAGCTCTCTGTTCTCTTGTTCTATGTGATCCATCAGTCTTGAAGAGTTGGCTCTGGTGTAGTACGGTGAGTCATCTTGTCTTCAAAATAAATGAAGAACACAGAGTTAGACCATTGAACAAGAAGCCTGGAGCAAAACCTGCTTATGCACATGATGCATGTAATGCTTGTGCATATGATTCATTTTTTAATCAGGGGAACTTTAGAGTCCTATTTGCAAATATTGAAAATATTAATCATTTAGACACACATGGAAATATCATATCAATAATATCTGGAAAATATTTTTACATCAAATAAGTACAGTCTTGGTAACCAAATACAAGAGAGAAGGAATATGAACATCCTATGGAACCCTAGAAACAATCGTCTAAAGCTCTCGAGACCGGAAGATAAGCTGCACGAAGCCTCTTCACTTCTTGCTCATAGGCTGCCTCCATATATGCCTTCTCTTTGGCGCGTCGGTTGTACTTCCTCTTCCAAAACTTGGAAGACTGAGGAAGAAGAGAAGTCACCAAATCACCAGGCTCATCGATAACCTGATGCTCAAGAAACTCTATCAATGCATCCTTATCTCTAAGCTGCTGAAGTAGCTCCTCTCGCTCACGGATCCAAGCACGTGAACGGTCTTCGTCTCTCAACTCCTCTACTCCTTGGTCAGGGAGGGTTGAAGGCCCAGCCACAACCAAAGGTGTAGGTCTCGGATACTCATAAGGCATAAGGTACTCAGAAGCTCTCCTCCTAACCCACGAGGTATAGGGTTCCAAAGCAATACAGTTCTTCGGACCAAGCTCTTTCCTTCCCTCCCTATGAATCTTGCGCCAAGCGCGGACCATCCTGCCCTTCAAGCCTTGGGGATCTTTACCCTCTTGAAAGAACACACCTTCTAACATAATGTTATTAGGTTTATCCTTAAAGGGGAACCCAAGCTGACGACGTGCTAAAACGGGGTTGTAGTTAATCCCACCACATGTACCAAGAAGAGGTACATTGGAGAATTCACCACAAGAGTCGATAATTTGCACACCATCGTATACACGTTTATACAAAAATATATCATCATTGGTGAGAGACATAAGTCTCGTGGACCACCGTAGACATCCTTTGTTCTCCTTGAAGGCGACCATCTGTGGCAAGTGCGAAATAAACCACTTGTACAACAGAGGCAAACAGCACACAATGGTACCACCACCCTTTGCATTCCTCATATGCAAAGAGAAATAAGTGTCACCCAACAGAGTCGGAACGGAATTAAGAGTAGAGAAAATCCTAATAGTGTTCACATCCACAAACTTGTCGATATTGGGGAATAACACTAGCCCATAGATGAGAAGTACAAATATGGCCTCAAAGGCGTCCTCACTCATGGCCTTCCCATACAAAGTAGTTTAAGCAATGAGGAAATCAGATGGGAGACCTTGAATTCCACCTTTGGTAGTCATATGAGCACCGACCAGAGATTCATCTATATGCAACATATCAGCAATCTCTTCAGAAGTAGGAACTCTCTCCAAGCCACTGAACGGTAACTGATCTAGAATAGGTATATCCACAAGATAGGCATACTCCTCAAGCGTGGGCAAAAGCTGGGAATCCGGAAATGTGAAGCAACGGTACAAGGGATCATAGAACTACACCAATACACTCATCAGACCTTCATCCACTTGAGTAGCAAGAATAGACAGAAGCTTCCCATGACGAGCCTTGAACTCCAAGGGATCTAATACATAGGATGTCAAACTCCTTAACTCTTTCAAGTCGGGTTGTCTGAAACTGTACTTCTTCGTATTTCTTCTTTGTCTATCCATGTCTGAAAATTTGCAAATAGACCTCTCAAGTTCCTTGAAAATTTTCATTGTTGATGATATGGATGTATATGAATGCATGAATGCATGGATGCAACAATCACACTCAAGGATCAAGCAAATCACACCATACAAAGGTCATGGGATGGATCAAGTCATCCTTAATATCAATCATCCATTTTGGTGGATTATGGTTTGCACCTCATCAACACCCAAGTTCCATTGATATTAAGGATATACAAGAATGGATTGACCATGAATCAAGGGTTTGTTGCAAGTCACGAGCATGGAGTCTTGGTTACGAACCACCCAAAGGGAGTGTACTACGGTTTAAACCTATCAATCATGTCCTACAAGAGGTTCCCATAGTCATCATCCCATCTTTCGGATATTATCGGATAAACGACTACTCGTATTCCAAAAATATTCTCAAGAGAGACTCTTATGAGTGTAGTATCGCGTAACAATCGTATCAAATCTTACACTTGAACGACCTTCGCACTACGTCCTAAAAAATAGGCCAAGATGGGCTTGGTAAACTAAGGTCCTTGGCTTCTAAGGTCTATATTGGAAAGAGTAATGCCTAACCACGACTACTCGTGTGACATTATTGATCCCAACATGACCTCCACCAAGTGAATGGGCTTGCAAGTCAAGTTGCTAAGGAATAACTCCACACAAGTTAACAAGACTATGCCATTCTCCTATCCTAAGTGCACTCGAGTTTGGGTATAGAACTCATCTCACAAGAGACCACCAAGCATACAAGCAATTAATATATCAAGCAATTCATACGTTACAAACAATACAGTAATCCCAAATTTGCACAAAAATATGTCACAAAAATAATATAACAATACAATACAACAAATGTGAAAAGTAGGCAAAACCCACTAGGCAAAAATCCCCAGCAGAGTCGCCACTTTTCTGTAGCGGGGTATTCGTTACCTTTAGATTTATTGACTAAATCAAAAGTAAATCATACAAATCGAGTCGCCACCGCACTTCTATTTATCCAAAGGAAAGGTTAGAAAGCGAACAAAAACCGAGAAGTTTTATCGAATCAAAAACTAATAAAAATGTCAGAGATTTGGGTAAGGGGGTTGGTTATGCAATGGGAAGGTTTTAAGCACCCAAAACATCCTAGCCAATGCAAAATGCAATGATATGGTGCCATGAGGGATCTTAGGGTCAAAATTAGGGTCTTACATCTTTATTCCAAAACTATCCTTGCATTAATTACTTAATATTATTAGTGGATGATAATTTAATTGAGGGTATATAAATAAGCGTAAAGTTAAATAAATTTAACTATTTTTCTTAATAAGCGTAAAGTTTGTGTTTTTTGCTTATAAATCAAGTCGGAATAGTATATATATAAATAAGGAAACATGTCAATATTTGTTATATAAGGATTAAATGCATCATATGCAATGTGAATGAATCATAACTCATTCTTACTTATTATAATTCATTTCTTAAATCAACATTAGATCTTACATGTTACTTGATTTCATTTACTTCTAATTATTATAATTACAGTTTGGTCTAACTCATGCCTACAAAACTGACTTTTGTAAGGTAAAAAATCTCACTATATATATACTCTTTCCAAACTCACGACTATAAATAACCTATTTTATCTTGGTTAGGAAAGAGTTATTACCTTAGTTTTTTGGGAGACATAATGAAGGATGATGTGGTAAGTCGTTGTTTTTCCCCTCGGTCTACATGTAGCCGAGGAGAAAGGTGGAACTTGCAGTAGGTTCGATCCCTAACAACTACATATTTGTTTTTTAAACATGCTACTTTGCCTCTCGATTTTAAAATATATATATATATATATATATATATATATATATATATATATATATATATATATATATATATATATATATATATATATATATATATATATATATATATATATATATATATATATATATATATATATATATATATATATATATATATATATATATATATATATATATATATATACACACACACGTTATTTAAATAAAATACAAAGTTTCTTTTTTTATGTTATTTTGGTTTCAATCTACAAGTACAATTTTTTTAAAAATCTAATTATCATCACTATCAATTTTTGAGAAGAACAAATGTTGGTTTTATTACATACCCTTTCCTTTTCAAGTTCAATGATTTTTGTATGTAATATATTCTTAATGACTTTTGTTTGCATTTGTTTCTAAGAAAGAACAAAAAATATTAGATAAATAAAATAAATATTTAGTTACAAGATAAGAGATTATGTAATAACACCAACCTTGCATAATTTTTTTCTACACTTGCAATCCATATCAGAGATCTTTTCCAAATTTCTTTAAGTTTCACTGTTTTCATGAAAAATGATTTCATTATCAATGTTTGAGTTTTACAACGTATTGTCCAAGATATATAATGGTGGTGTTCACGTTCTTATTGGATTTAGAGGATTTTTTGTTGATTGACGTGTTGATAATATCTTGAGCATTTTTACTTTATGAATGTACGATAAAGATTCATTGTAGACAAGATTGAGTTACTTTTTCCCTCGGTTCTTATGTAAAATTGAGGTAAAAGGTTATTTCCTTTTTAATTAAAAAACAAAATAAAATAGGAACTTTTCCCCCTCAGTTTCTAAATCCTCAGAGGTAACAAATACTTTTATTATAAAATAATTGGTGAATGATAAAAAAATAAAAAATAAAATTAATATGTATTGTTTTCTTTTTCATTTTTTTATCATTATCAATTTCTTTGCGTGTTGCAATATTCAAACAAATTGTTGGAAATCCTCCAAAACTTATGGAGAATTTCAATCAATCTTGATGAACAAGATTGTTATTACCCACGCAATAGCAATGAAAAGAAAAGAATAATGGAGAAAGAAAGAGTGTAAAGAATGATGAAGGAGAAGAGTAATATAATTCTGCAGAGTTTCTCTCTGCCCACAAACTGTGGAAAATTTCTTATTCACTTTACAACTGCAAAATACTGTGAATACAATGTTTTGAATGTTCTATTCACCTCATTATAAAAATAAGGGTTTCTCCCTCTATTTATAAATTTAGGTTAACTTGGACCTCAAGACAAAGCTCAAAACTATAAAATCCCAAAATAGCTAACACTACTAAAATAGGCATAAGTCGAAATCCTGTGTGAAGCAACATGCTTCGACACTTCGACACACTAACATAACTCAACACACTAGGTGGTTCGACACTTCCTTGTTTTGTCGAGCAACCTGCTTCGACACAAGGAATTACAATTCAACACACCACCTAATTCATTGTGTCTAAGCTATCTACATTCATATATCTCTTAGTCTTCTGAACACTTCGACATGCACTCCCTTCATCATGATGTCTGCAATCTGATTCTCAGTTCTGCAGTGTTCCACATCCATCTTCCCATCTGTTACCTGCTCTCGAAGATAATGGAACCTCATTTCGAAATGCTTGCTTCGACCATGTGTTATCGGATTCTTCGCCAGATTGATAGCTGACATGCTGTCAATCTTCATGGTAATTGCTCCATGTACAGATTTTCACTTCACAAATTCCTTCTCCCTTAGAAAACCATATATCTTCTTGTTCCAAGATCTTGGAGCTTGTGTAAGTCCGTATAGGGCTTTATGTAGCCTGTACACCTTTCTTTCTTCGCCTTGTTTCACAAACCTAGTTGGTTGTGCAACATAAACTTCTTCTTCTAAGGGGCCATTTAGGAATGCATATTTCATATCCATCTGACACATTTGCCAGTTATTCATGTTTGATAGACCAACAACCAACCTGGTTGTTTCGATCCTAGCAACAGGTGCAAAAACTGCATCGAAGTCGATTCCTTCTATCTAAAGAAATCCTTTTGTCACAAGTCTCGCCCTGTGTCTATCACTTCTCCTTTGGGATTCAACTTCACTTTGTATACCCGTTTCACATTGATTTCCTTATTGTCTTGGGTCAATTCGACAAGTGACCAAGTGTTGTTAACTTCGATTGACTTCAACTCTTCATCCATTGCTTTCATCCACTTCTAATCTTTCAATGCCTTAGCTGCATTGACAGGTTCGACATCTGCGTAGAAAGAATAATGTACCAACTCACCTTTTTCATCGACCACATCATCTAATGTAATCACACATTCTTGCAACCTTGCAGGCATGTGTCTTGTTTGTTGAGGTTTGCTTGGGCCTGCTTCACCTTTGACTTCTTCCTGTCAAACTTCTATTTTGACTTCACTAGCTGGTTCATCACAAAAGATTCCCACTGAATCTTTCTTTACATTCTCAGTCCAATCCCACACCTTAAGCTCATTTATGATCACGTCCCTGCTAATCACTACTTGCTTATTCACTAGGTCGAACAACTTGTATCCTCCAGTCGAATGATATCCTATCAGGATCATCTGACTCGACTTGTCATCAAGTTTTCTTCTCAACTTATCTGGCACATGTCTATGTGCTATAGATTCAAACACCCTCAGATGACTCAAGCTAGGCTTGACACCAGACTAACATTCTTTTGGCGTGAATCCTTCTAACTTCTTCGTCGAACATCCGTTCAGGATATGTGTCGCAGTCGACACAACTTCTCCCCATAATTCTTTGGGTAGATGCTTGCCTTTCAACATACTTCTAACCATATTCATAATGGTTCTATTCTTCCATTCTGCGACTCCATTCTGATGTGGAGTGTATCGTGGCACCACCTCATGCACAATCCACTCTTTCACACATAATGCGTCGAAGTCTTTTGACACATATTCTCCACCACCATCAGTTCTCAAAATCTTGATCTTTAGATCGCTATGTCTTTCGACCATAGATTTAAACTTGGCAAATACCTCGATCACTTCACTTTTCTTCTAGATCAGGTAAGACCGCAGTTTTCGACTGAAATCATTTATGAATATGACAAAGTATTTGTTACCTCCAATCAAATCCACCCGGAGAGAACCACATACATCAGAGTATATGACTTCAAGAATTGCCTTCGACCTGCTTCATGCATCCTTACTGAAGTTGTTCTTATGCTGCTTCGCCTGCACGCATTCTTCACACACTTTGTTTGGAATGTCAATTTCTGGTAATCCTGAAACCATATTTCTTCTCTTAAAATCTTTGATGTCTTTGAAATTGAGATGGCCAAGTCTATAATTCCATATCCATTCATCTCTACTGGCTGCTATTGCAAGGCATTTATGCTCCATCACGTTAAGCTTAATCTTGAAGGTTCTATTATGAGACATTGGAACCTTCAAGATCAACCTTCCATTTGAGTTAAGAACTCTCATCATCTTGTCTTTGATAAGCACCTTGTAGTTCTTTTAGACTAACTGCCCTATGCTGAGCAAATTACTCTTCATGCCTGGTATGTACAACACATTTGAAATTACTGACCTCTTGCCATTTTTCCTCATAATCAGAACATCACCAACACCTTCAGCTGCTAGAGTATTGTCATTTGAAAATTTCACCATGTTCTTCATTGAGGGCTTTATGTTGACAAACCAATATTTTCTTTCAGACACATGTGATGAGCATCTTGAGTCTAAGTACCACTGGTCCTTGAATCTCTCTTCATCTCTTGTTGTAACCATCAACAACGTCTCTTCTACTTCATGTTTTTCCAATTTTGCATAAGTTTCTTGATTCTTATGCTTTTCTGGACAATCACTAGAATAGTGACCATACCTTTGACAATTGTAACACTGAATGTGACTCTTTTCTGGATTTTGACCACCACCTCTTCCTCTACCTGCAACACCACCTCTTTGGTTGCCTTGGTTCCAGGGTTTTTTCTAATTTGACCAGTTTCCTTCTTACTGATTTCGACCAGTTGAATTGTTGTAACCTCCTCTGCCTTTGTTGTCGTTCCAGCTTCCTTTGCCTTTTCTTTCTTTTTCTGATTGAGCTTGGAAAGCCATATCACTATTTGAATTTCCTACAGCTCTTTCAGTCATTCTTTGTTCATGAGATTCAAGCATCCCTTGAAGCTCTTCCTTTGTCAATTTTGATAAATATTTCGACTCTTCTAAGGCTACTACCATGTGGTCGAACTTTGGAGCCAACGACCTTAAAATCTTTCCAACAACAGATTTTGATGCCAACACTTCTCCACATACCTTCATTTGATTCACCAGTTTCGTCACCTTGGTGAAAAAATCAGTTATGCTTTCATTGTCTTCCATCTGAAGCAATTCATATGTTCTTTTGTGAGTTTGTAACCTCACCTCTTTCACCTTCTCTGCGCCTCCAAACGATTTCTCCAGAATTTCCCATGTTTCTTTCGCTGACTCTGCATCACTAACCTTTTCAAAGTTATCTGTATCAACACATTGATGGATTATAAAGAGAGCTTTATAATCTTTCTTCTTCAATTATTTATGTGCAGTCTTTTCTGGATCTATCGCGACTTCTACAAGTGTTGTTACTCCTTCCTTCACAAGATCCCAAAGATCTTGATAACAAAATACAACATTTATCTGCTTATATCAATTCTCATGATTGTTGTTCTTGAGAATCGGAAGATTTGCTGGAAAATGCCCGTTTTGATTATTCGTTGCAATGGTGATTTTCTTCCCACGAATTAAACCGGAGCTTTGATACCAGATGTTGGAAATCCTTCAAGACCTATGTAGAATTTCAATCAATCTTGATGAACAAGATTTTTATTACCCACACAATAGCAATGAAAAGAAAAAAATAATAGAGAAAGAAAGAGTGTAAAGAACGATGAAGGAGAAGAGCAATATAATTCTGCAGAGTTTCTCTCTGTCTGCCCACAAACTGTGGAAAACTTTTTATTCACTTTGCAACTGCAAAATACTGTGAATACAATATTATGAATGCTCTATTCACCTCATTACAAAAATAAGGGTTACTGAAATTCTGGTGTAGTCAGAGTTCAGATGTTCTACTCCAAGTAATGACATCTAATCCAACATTGTTACTAATACAGCAAGACAGTTATACAAATTAAAACTCAGTATTGATATGCACACATTCACAGATGTCACGACATCTGCTACTATATCACCATTGAATGGAATAACACCCAGTTTTGTCCATCTGGTAAAAAGACACAGCAGAGATCAAACATAACACTTACTTCTATTAAGCCTGCACAATTATCAGCATGATATCTCAACATTGATTTGAACATCACCTGTTACAGCATTACAGATTGACCTTATTTTATAACAGACATAATTATAACGTGCAGAAGGTAAAAAACACAAGTAATTGTTAACCCAGTTCGGTGCAACATCACCTACTCTAGGGGCATACCAAGCCAGGAAGAAGATCCACTATCAGCAGTATCAATTCAGAGTTAAAGTCCCCCGTTTACAACTCTTCACTTAATCCCTACCCAATGCAATCTATACCTAGGAACTCCTAGATAGAAACCACCAGTTTCCATTCCTATCACTACAATTACAATGTAATGCTAAACAACTTGAACTTGCTTCACGGCTTCGTTCAATACCATAACAACTCTTACCTACAGGTTTTTAGTCACAAATAATCTCATGCTTTGAGCACTGAGAAACATATGGTAACCTTCCCATAGGTTAGGAGGTTTGCCGCACACACACCCCTAATTTTACATGGTTTGAGGCTTACAAAACCTAGGTTACAATCTGCTATTTATAACCTAAACACCCAACTGGATTTGGGCCTTGTACTTGTATTTCCTAAAATTAAGGTTAAGCAAGTTAACCTAATTTCCACATATTAGGGTGCTAACAAATAGGCTATTTGTTAGGTTCATTAATTGTAGCTCAGTTGTTAGTATCCTGGATTTTAGCTCAGCTGTTAGATTCCTAAAAAATAGCCAGAGAAAAATATTGAAACAGAAAAACTAACTAGCCTACACTTTAGCATATGCTGTCAGGAATGAATGTCACAACATTCAGTTTGACGTCCAGAACATAGGCCATATGCTAGGTCTGTTATTCTCCTAAAAAACAGACTGCAATAAATACTGAACTGTAGCAGAAAAACCAACCTGCCTATAATTCAGTATCTGCTGTCAAGGATGAATGTCAAAACATTCAATTTGACATTCAGACAATAGGCTATGTGCCAGGTCTGTTACTCTCCTGAAAAATAGCCTGAAATAAATACTGAACTATAACAGAAAAACTAACTAGCCTATAGTTCAGTATCTGCTGTCAGGATAGAATGTCATAACATTCAGTTTGACATTCAGTAAATCCTGTATTGAATGACTGTCATAACAGAACAGAAAATCAGCCTGCTGTTAATTTCCTGAAAATCAGCCTGTGATAAATAACAGAAAAACTAACTGGCCTGTCAGGAATGAATGTCATAACATTCAGTTTGACATTCAGAGACTGCTGTTATGAATGACTGTCATAACAGAAAATCAGCCTGAACTAAATACTGAACTATAACAAAAAAACTTATTAGTCTATAATTCAGTATCTGCTGTCAGGGATGAATGTCATAACATCCAGTTTGACATTCAGTAAATCCTGTATTAGCTAATCCTGCAGCATACTACTCAAGCATGTCATGACATCAGTCCAGACATCAGAGTACAGTAAGTGTTTTAACACAAAATGCAGCCAATCAAAAACATCTACAAACTCCCCCTTTGGCAAATTTTTGGCTAAAATAACTTGGCATTACAACAGAGTTCATAGCAGCGGAAAACATACATCCAAGCAGATAATTAAATTAGCTAATACACTCAGCACTCATAGAAGTTAAACTTCAAACAGCAGCAGCACAAGCAGAATGCACACAGCACCATAACCTCTTGTTTAGAGGACCTTCAATGAAATCTGTTGTCCTGGGGTACATTTGTTACTCCCCCTTTTTGTCAAAAATGTTGCCAAAGCAACACTTAATATTACAGACCAAAAATAAAATTACAAGCAAATTTCAGAAACACACACTTGATTTCACTTCACAGTTTCAATCAAGAATACCCCCTCTTGATCTTGCTTTACAGCTTTGATCAAGACAACACCCACTTGATCTTGCTTCACAACTTTGATCAAGTAGACAAACACTCTTGCTTCACAGCTTTAGAGTGACGAATTTCTGCCACAAATTCGATCTTTAATCAAACACAGATTGCCATTAAGTGTGCAATCACAAAACATCAGACATTCACACTGAATGTTCTATGTACAGGGTGTCATGACATCTGGTCTGACATCCTGGAAAAATCCTGCATAATTCCATAATTCCTTTTATAACTTCCAGCAGGTACAATCATATCAGATGCCATGACTTTGTGTATGACTTCTTGAAACACTGCTGCATGAACATGTTTTTGAACTCCAGCAGGTACATAGGATATCTTATGTTAAGACATCACACATAACATCTTGTGAACACTCTTTGTTTTACCAAAATTGCTCCCCCTTTGGCAAATTTTGGCTAAAACATATATCTTTCTTTTTTGTTCACAAGGTAAACTATCAGTAGTTAAACAACATAACAGTAGTTTAAACAGCAGCAGAAGCAACACAATTACTAGCTTTATAGTTACTAGTAATACACACATGCACAAGGGTACTTCTCCTCCCCCTAAATCTGTGCAACAAAAATAGAATTACTAGTTAAGGATGCAACTAGTAAGACACACAAACACATAGGCTCATTCTAATATATCATAATGAGACACACCACATCCATATTCCTTATGACTGTAAGTTTCAGAAGGAAATAACAATATTGTCTAAGGCAATGTCATGACATCCGGTCAGACATTCTTCTGCTCACTCAGCCTTGACACACACCACATCATCTCAATAACTAACAAGGTGTCATACCTTGTTATCTGAGAACACATAGACCACAAGCTTGATGATTACTTGCAACACAAAGACAGAACTCCCCCTGTCATGAACAACCAACTCTCCTCTTGAAACTTGGAGATCACACATGAACATATCCAACACCCCAAAGTTGGACCTTCACATACTTCCTGATTCAAAGAGAACCCAGACCACTTGATGAATGGAAAACATAAGACGCATCTTCATGTCTTCAAGAGCACACCCTCTGTTCAACCCTCTTGGCTGAACACATCCACACTCTGTGTCAATCTCTCTTCTAACCAGAACAGAAAACCACTTCACAAAATGTTCTAACATTAGTTAGGACATCCTTCACAACATAACAAATAACACCATCTGATAATCTTCAGATATCACTGAGTCACCCGCTTGATCCAAAAGAAACCAGACACAAATTGGGACATATACATTCTCATCCCATTACAAGAGATAATCTTCCATAGATAGCTCAGAACTCCTACCACAAGCTCCAAGAGATGAATAGAAAACACCTCCTTTTGTCTTCAACTTACTACTTTTCTGCTCAAAAGTAATTTGTCTCAGACTTTCCTCAAGAATAATCAGCTGCCATATGTTGATTATCTTGATTCTTCGAACTCACTTCTGAGATGGACCAAATGCCACTGGTTGATTACCTCCTTCATGAATCCTCATATGAAAAAGTCAAATGCCACTTTTTGACCTCTCCACGTTTATCAGACTTCTCCCAAAGATATTCTGACCTTCCAAGTGAGACTTGAACTTCAAGCTACATGTTAAACAAAACTTAGATTCTCTAAGACATGAACATGTAACATCTTCTCCATCCAGCAACTCCAAAGAACTGCAATGAGAACGATCTTTTTGAAGTACCCAATCTACAACTCTGTAGACCCTTCTATCTTAAGTTGATGTGCCACTTCACCAACTAAGATTCTGATGTTAAACCAAATGTCACAACATTGTGTTTTAACATCTAGCTGTTGAATTCAGCTCCTTCTTCTGCCACTTGAAAGAACTTCCTCCCTACATAGAACAAGAGTTCAACGCTCTCATAGACTTGATTGTGGAACCAAGTTTGAGTAAACAACCTCCATCCTGCAGGTTTGCAGTTAAATCATCCAAGCTCACACCTTGATGAATCCCTGCTTCTTCTCCAAAGACATCAGACACTCTGATGCATGAGTCTTCAGAAGGACCAGTTAGAAACTAACCCTTCAGCTATACCAAGGATTCCACTTCCTAAAGCAAGGTTGTTTCCATGATGTCAAGAATGCTGCCACTTGTTCTTAACTCCACAGTGTGCATTAGCCAATGCACTTCCTTACCTAGATCAGAAATAAACTGATCCAAGTAACCACCATCAAGACTATGATGTCTTCTTCTTCTTGTATACACCAAGGTTGCACATGTTTCTTGCCAGGAAACCTTTTCAGAGATCATATGCTTTTGCTGCCACCAAAGAGATAGATCATAAACCAATGTACTATCCTTCCTGTGATTCTGCATAGGGTATTGAAGAAGAGATGTTCCAACATCTTTAAGAACATCAGTTATCTTGAGCTCTAAGGATAATCAATTAAATACTTGTACTTGGCACAAGTAGACATTGATCTTAAATCCTTTCCAATTATCCTTTCAGATACTTCCACCATAAGAATACTTTGAAAATACTCTTCTTGTGTCAACATCTTCTGCTTGCGAGCACCTCAACAGTTTTGAGAATCTTTCCAGACTAGATTCACCCTTAGGAATGAGAGAGATGAATCCTTCCTTGCAAATGTGTCACACAACAACCAGAACCCATGTGACACAGGTCAACAGCCAACCAGACCCTAGGTTGACCAAACGTGAGGAGGTTAACCAAAACTCCCCCTCAAATTAACAATGATGGAAACTCCACACCAATATCCATGCATTGTACACAAATGTCTCAACATGACATACACCATCCCTACCAGTGGAAACTAACTCTATGAGTTATACCTATACATACTCAATCACACCAATCAGACTCCAGCTGACCATAAGTACTAGTGAAAAAAAACAACACCAGTCAATAGTAGATATGCATTGCCAGAGCATACTACCTCAACCAACCTCTGAATCTTCATATTCTCACTCCTTGAAAGAAGTGCCACTTCTGAGCGTGGTGTTTAAATAACAAGATTCATGGTCCCAATCCTCTTAAATGAAATAGCAATCAGGTTACCCCATTATTGACATCTAACATCCAGGGGACTTGTCTTCCAACACAACATAGTGCTTCAGGGAACAACTATCCAACCCTGATCAATCTACAGGAATAAGACAAACAGCAGGAAATTGCACAATGTCACATCTCAACCAGCTCCACTTCTAGAGACCAGACTTCTAAAAGTGACCTTCTTGAGCACACACACAGTTGACCCTACCCTTGTCAACTTAGCACACACAGATGTCTCCTCTTCCAGGTCAGGAGTAAGTTCCAAACAAAAGTATCCCTTTGTTTGACACCTAAAAACATCGGCTCTTCAACTAGTAGTTGCATACTTATTGAGCAACATGTTCTAACATCACATAGAACATTAGTTCCACCTCCTTGGAACAAACCCTCCTTGAAAGTCTTCAAGGTCTTCATATACACTACCCAAGAGAGTAAAAGAATCAGTGATCAGGTGATTCTTACCATGATGAGTGGACTTGAGGAGACTCAAGTATCTTTGACATCT
This sequence comes from Lathyrus oleraceus, assembly GCF_024323335.1. NCBI lineage: Eukaryota > Viridiplantae > Streptophyta > Magnoliopsida > Fabales > Fabaceae > Lathyrus > Lathyrus oleraceus. The sequence goes on along the minus strand of NC_066583.1, from coordinate 503,400,764 downwards.
TCAGTAGATTATGATAAAATCTTGAAAACAGCAGCCTTTCATCCACATGAGGGGAAACTACATTAGAGTTTGAGTTTTGCCAGGTATTATGCAGCGGAAATCATAATACAACTCAACCTATGAACACACACTTCACCATATCAGCCTCCAAGAACATATCAAGTTTGAATATGATTCAATACTAGCACAGTTGTCCCACACAAAGGCCAATTGCCAACCTCCAGAGACAGGTACACACAGTTCCTGTCATGAATAGTCCATCCACCTACTTCAAGGGACCATTAAGGTAAATCACATAACCTTCCACAGGTTCCAACATCAGTACTAACATAACTCCTTGCAAGATACCAGAAAGTATCACCCATGGATCTCATCCAGAGACAGAACAGGATGCCTGCTCTAATACCAATTGAAATTCTGGTGTAGTCAGAGTTCAGATGTTCTACTCCAAGTAATGACATTTGATCCAACATTGTTACTAATACAGCAAGACAGTTATACAAATTAAAACCCAGTACTGATATGCACACATTCACAGATGTCACGACATCTGCTACTATATCACCATTGAATGGAAGAACACCCAGTTCTGTCCATCTGGTACAAAGACACAGCAGAGATCAAACATATCACTTACTTCTGTTGAGCCTGCACAGTTATCAGCATGATGTCTCAACATTGATTTGAACATCACCTCTTACAGCATTACAGGTTGACCTTATTTTATAACAGACAGAATTATAACGTGCAGAAGGTAAAAAACACAAGTAATTGTTAACCCAGTTCGGTGCAACATCACCTACTCTGGGGGCATACCAAGCCAGGAAGAAGATCCACTATCAGCAGTATTAATTCAGAGTTAAACTCCCCCGTTTACAACTTTTCACTTAATCCCTACCCAATGCAATCTATACCTAGGAACTCCTAGATAGAAACCACCAGTTTCCATTCCTATCACTACAATTACAATGTAATGCTAAACAACTTGAACTTGCTTCACAGCTTCGTTCAATACCATAACAACTCTTACCTACAGGCTTTGAGTCACAAATAATCTCATGCTTTGAGCACTGAGAAACACATGGTAACCTTCCCACAGGTTAGGAGGTTTACCGCACACACACCCCTAATTTTACATGGTTTGAGGCTTACAAAACCTAGGTTACAATTTGCTATTTATAACCTAAACACCCAACTGGATTTGGGCCTTGTACTTGTATTTCCTAAAATTAAGGTTAAGCAAGTTAACCTAATTTCCACATATTAGGGTGCTAACAAATAGGCTATTTGTTAGGTTCATTAATTGTAGCTCAGTTGTTAGTTTCCTGGATTTTAGCTCAGCTGTTAGATTCCTGAAAAATAGCCTGAGAAAAATACTAAAACAGAAAAACTAACTAGCCTACACTTTAGCATATGCTGTCAGGAATGAATGTCATAACATTCAGTTTGACATCCAGAACATAGGCCATATGCTAGGTCTGTTATTCTCCTGAAAAACAGACTACAATAAATACTGAACTGTAGCAGAAAAACCAACCTGCCTATAATTCAGTATCTGCTGTCAAGGATGAATGTCAAAACATTCAGTTTGACATTCAGACAATAGGCTATGTGCCAGGTCTGTTACTCTCCTGAAAAATAGCCTGAAATAAATACTGAACTATAACAGAAAAACCAACTAGCGTATAGTTCAGTATCTGCTGTCAGGAATGAATGTCATAACATTCAGTTTGATATTCAGTAAATCATGTATTGAATGACTGTCATAACAGAACAGAAAATCAGCCTGCTGTTAATTTCCTGAAAATCAGCGTGTGATAAATAACAAAAAAACTAACTGGCCTGTCAGGAATGAATGTCATAACATTCAGTTTGACATTCAGAGACTGCTGTTATGAATGACTGTCATAACAGAAAATCAGCCTGAACTAAATACTGAACTATAACAGAAAAACTGATTAGTCTATAATTCAGTATCTGCTGTCAGGGATGAATGTCATAACATCCAGTTTGACATTCAGTAAATCCTGTATTAGCTAATCCTGCAGCATACTACTCAAGCATGTCATGACATCAGTCCAGATATCAGAGTACAGTAAGTGTTTTAACACAAAATGCAGCCAATCAAAAACATCTACAGTTACTCCTTCTATTTATAGATTTAGGTTAACTTTGACCTCAAGCCAAATCCCAGAACTATAAAAGCCCAAAATAGCTAACACTACTAAAATATGCATAAGTCGAAATCTTGTGTGAAGCAACATGCTTTGACACTTCGACACACTAACACAACTCAACACACTAGGTGGTTCAACACTTCCTTGTTCTGTCGAGCAACCTGTTTCGACACAAGGAATTATAATTCAACACAAATTACTATATTCAAAACAAAATTTTCAAGATCTTATTTTGTGAAGCAACACCACTGCTTGCAATATATTATCAGTATGATTAGGAATAAATTTTTCAATATTGTCAACCGAGGAAAACAATAAATTATAGAATATTTTCTTTGAGTGACAACATTGGGAAGTTATTGCAAAATATAACAATAGTCTTGCAATAGGTGGTAACAACAACAATAACAACAACAATAACAACAACAATAACAACAACAACAACAATAACAACAACAACAACAACAACAATAAGAATAACATTATTTTGTAAGATCGATTGCAAGAATAAAAAAATATTTTGTTCAAGGTTGGTGTTAGAAGAAGAACAATGCAGAACCTTGAAATATTTCTTAACTAATTAAGAAAACATGAAGATTTTTCTGTCTTACAATTCATCCCAAAGAATGATGTTTACGAGTTTGGAGCAGTTGTAGATGAGTTAGTTTTATGATATAACTTAATAAAAATATTTTTTTATAGTTAAACTTGTGTATTTCACCTCTCGGTTGTTACTTAAACCGAAGGAATAAATCATTTAATTTTTAAATAAAAAATAAAATAGAAAGAAAGATACCATTTTTAAAGAAATAAAAACATAAACTGTGATTGTTGGGATTCAAAACATGTTCTCAGAATTAATTTTCTCCTCGATTATCTACTAAAACCGATGGAATAAATTATAATTTTTAGGTTAAATATATGTCACCTTTGTAATATTAGCGAGTTTCGATTTACCTCCTGTAAGTTTTTTTTAAATCCTCGTGACATTTTTAAAATGGTTTTTAATTTTTTAATTTTAAAAGAAAAAATTGTTTTAAAATTATTTTATTTTATTACGACTTGTAATTTTATTATCTTTTTTAATTATTTTAAACTTAAGCAATTATTAAATTTCAAAAACACTACAAAAATTTGCCCAAGCAAAGATTCGACGTGTAGGTTGGGCGTGTTTCTTAACCACTTGTTTAATGTTCCTTTTGTTTGTATTGTCCACATGTTAAATAAATATTAGATACTAGCTTATTTTTAGACACGTTAATAATAAATTAATAATTAAATATGTTTGGATTTTTTTCAATATTAATAATGTATTTGGTTTATTATTAAATTTTTTTAATAATATTTAAATTTTATTTTAGTATGTATGAATTTTGTTTATCATTCATTCAAAAATAAATAATTATATTAATATATCAAAATGAACAGAAAATATGTTTATATATATTATATATTAAATCAAATATATTCAAACACATTTTAATAGTATTTGAATATGTTAGGATGTGAAGTTTTCTTAAATTAAAAAATAATAGTTCAAAATAACCATAATTTCAAAAAAAAATCAAATTAATAATGTTTCAAACAAAAAAATATGCCCACAAGAAGAGTAGCTAGACCCAATGGCGCATGCACACAACTTTTGTACATAGGTGTAGCACCTCAAATTTGCACCTATCATTGTACATACATTTTCATATTAGGTCCTAGCATATCATGGTCCATTGCATAGCATTGCATTGCCTCATTTGCCTCAAGTGCAAGCCAATCAAGGAATTAGGTCAAACTGATCAGGAGATCAGTCCACCAAGCAAGCAAGTGCATTTCTCAAGGAGCCAAGGCCCTAGGGTTTGTCCAACAAGATCACATGACTTGGGGGTCCATTTGAAGTGTTCAAGTCAAGGGTTGAAGGCTCAAAGGTCATCAGTTCATACACAGACAGTCAAAAACCCTGCCAAAAGCCACAAGACAACAAGCCAACAGAAAAAACCTTGTGCTCTCACTCTCTCAAAAAGAAGCACTTTTGGCCATTTCTTAAAAAAGCTGTCAAACTCAAAAGAGGAGGCCTGGCCAAAGCAACTCAACAGCAGGCTTTCACATGATTTTCTGTTGAAGGAAACCTCAGATTGCAGCCATAACACAAAAAATCCTCACTCTCTCTCATTAGGCACTCTTTTCTCCAAATGGCAAAGGCTGTCCAAAAACAAAAAGAAACCAAACAGAAAATCAAAGCCTCACTTTCTGTCATGGAGTAGCAGTAGCAGCCCACACTGCAGAAAGAAATCACTCATTCACCTTGCTTTTGCATAATCTGTCAAGCTTCAAAAAGAAAAAAACCGGCTTTGATTGATACAATATGTTCCACTATTTTCTGTCATGTAAGAACACTGCTAGCAGCCACCAGCCAAACCAGTAGAACTTCATTGATTCACACTCACTCTAAAAATCCCTCCCACTTGCATTTTTCCAAAAGCCAGCCAAGAGCTTCCAAGAACCTGAGCCTAGCCAGTGCATTTTCACCATCCTTTCATCATTTGTGAACGCTAATTGCTGCCACAAACCAACCTACCTCACTCATTTCTCTAAACATCATCTTACTTTAGCATTGATCAAAAAGCTGTCAAACTCCAAAAGTGAAAGCATAACAAAACCTGCTAGCAACATCCAACAGCATAGGTAGAGGGGATTTTCTGTCAAATGTGAATCTTAAGTAGCAGCCATCACACAACCAATCTTACTCATTCATTCATGCTCACTCATCCTGAGAAAAAACTACATTGACTTTGTTTTGGCATCTCAGAATTTTCTGTCCAAAGCTCACCAAAGACTTAAGCTTGCATTGTGTTTCACCACCACTTTCATCATTTTGGAACCATCAAACACACTAGGAGCAAAAACCAATAGAACCTCATTCATTTTCTAAAACACTTCACTCTTGCATTTTTAGAAAGGCTGTCAAAAAGAACTTCAAGAAAGAAAGAAAACCTTGCCATGTTTTGTTGCTTCTAACAGCAGGCTTTCTTTTGGCAAAGGCAGTTCAAAAACAACATAGCAAAACCTCAATATCATTTTCTGTCAAGAGAGAAACCAGTAGCAGTCACTACTTGCAGCCAGAACAAACCAACTTCATTGATTCATACTCATCCTAAAAACTGCATTCAGTTTGCTTTGGCATGTTAGAATTTTCTGTCAAAAACACAAAAGAGAACCAACCCTGCCTTGCCAAAAGCAACATGAAAGAGCAGATTATGGTCCTTTTTTCTGTCACATGAAACAGCCACAGCCAAAACACACAGTAGAAAACCATTTTTCACTCATTCCCTCAAACTTCACCTTTGTGCATTTTCTAAAAAAACTTGTCCAAACTTCAAAAGAAGACCAAACCTTGCATTGCTTCTCCACCATCCAAGCATCCTTTTGAACCACTAGAGGCAGCCACAAGCCAGCATAAACCATGGTGATCCCAATCTCATTTTCACATTTCATCCAAAAAGCCACCAAATAGCCAAAACATGACAGCTCTTGTTCTAAGCACTTGTTGGTCAAAAGAGCATTGCAAACACACCTCAAATATCACATAGCAAGTGTCCAAAGCCTCAAAACCTGCAGAAAACATCAAGAACTCAAAATCACTTTTCAACTTGTCACATTGTATCAAATTTGCATTTTCAAAGCCACTTTCACTCTCAGGCCATTCCAAGCTTAGCAAATTGGTTTGTCATGATCCATAGGGTATATTGAAGCTGTCTCAAACCTCCATTGCTCACTGTTTGAAAATCCAAAACATCACCTTTCTCAAAATCAAGCAAAAACCAGTTCAGTGGCCATCTTCATTTCCAGCTTGATTCAAGTTCAAGTTAAATGTCAAACAGCTTGCCTTGGACCCTTTGAAGCTATTTGGATACCTGTCAAGCATTGGAAGCATCTCCAACATCACATTCAACATTGCCCTGTTCAGTTTGGTAAATTTTCGAGCTCCATTATTTTCCAAATTAATACATGATTAGTATAGGTCTTTCAATGCTGAGTATCATGTTGCTTTCCTTTTTGAAAATGATTATCTATCCATGAAGATATATGGTTTTGAAGTTTGATGTTAGAATAGGTTTCTGCTCGATTCTTGACTTTTGTGTGGTTTTAATGAAAATCAATGGTAGATTCTTGTTTGCCATGGCTTGCTGATCGTTTCCATGTATTCAATTTCGATTTTTGGATGAGATTGTGAAATCACGATTTTTGGATATGAACCCTAATCCCAATTTGCCCAGAATTGCCCCCATTTTCGTGTGCATGGCCATTTCTCCCTCCAGCCAATCAAAACATTCAATTTACTGCCCAAAACGACTGTGTTTGGTTAAGTGGATTCCAGAATTACCAAAATGCCATTCTTTCAATATTAATTCAATTAATTTCTTCACTTTGATTACCAAACTTCCAAAATTCATAACTTGCTCAATTCTAATCCAATTTGAATGGGATTTTTTGTGTTGTGTTCATCATGATCTCTACTTTTTTATCATTATTTTTCCAGAATTTTTGGATGAGTAGTTTTTAAATGTTGCTAGGGTTTGTGACATGTGACCAAATTTTGTACATCTTGCCAAAACATTTGTGAAATGATGATACTTTATCCAATGGCTCCCAAATTTTTTGTGCTTAAACTAGACACATTCATGGTGATTTTGGTATAAAGTTTGTGAATTTATCATTTGTGGTTTGTGAGATATGATTTTTTGAATTAGGGTGTGACAACTTGTGTCACACCATTGATGTCCAACTTCATGATTTTCATTACCATGCTTCCTTACATCCAAATGACCCCAAATTTTGCATGAACCTACTCTTGTATGTCTAGTTCACATGTGAATTTTCTTGGATTTATTTGAGCTATTTTCCTAATTGTTTGAGATTTTTATTCCCTGCCTAGTCAAATGTTGACCTTGTGTGACACCTGTTCCCATTTCATTTGTGAAATTCTCATACTTTATTAGATGGACTTGAAATTTGACATGTGATAACTAGACATCTCAAGCTTTGCATTGGTGTTAATCTCATTCATTTCTCTTCTGTTTTCAATTTGATATGATTTTTTGAAGTTGACCCATGTTTGTTGACCTTCATTATGCATGCTTAAATTTGGTTTGACTTTTTGATTTTTATTGACTGCCTTCCTCTCATCCAAATGCCATGAAATTTGACATGCTTACCATGCTATGTGTTAGGTTTGATCATGATTTATTTGGTGATTTTTGGAAAATGTTTAGATTGCTTTTGAGCTAAGTCTTGCTGTTGACTTCTATGAGCTTCTGTTTGTCACATTTTGACCTAATTTGTTCATGAAATGATGATAGTGATTGATATGAGTGTGAATCCAATTGGTTGTGTTTCCTAATTGTTTGAACATGATTTTGGATACTTGACCCTTGCTGTCTTGACTTTCTCATTCACTTCTGACCCTAGGCTTGCCCTAGTGGTCCTGTTACTCACCTTTGAGTTTGTGTTTTCAGGTTGACCATCAAATGGCCATTGAGACCAATTCTTTTGATTGAGTTTACTCAAGTATCATTACCTAACCTCTTTGTTTTGTAGGTGGCTTGGCTCACATGCCATAAGTCTTGTGCCTTGCACATTCACTAGCTTGTGTTGACTGGTTGATGTCTGTTTCATCTTGATTTAACTCTGACTTGTATACTAACATCTGCTTGACTGTTTCAGGTACTTTAGTTGCTTTTAGTTCCTTGTGAACTTTTTGCTTTGCTTTGCTTGTAAGCAATTTGCATTGAGGTATGACTCTTTTACTTCATGTAGTCTGGAAGACCTGGTCTGTTACTCGGCCAAGCAACTGTCTGAAGTCCTCCTTAAGAGGCAATGTTTGTGACTGTTTATTTTTGTCCTTGCATAGAGTCAAAGTCCTCCTAAGTGAAGAGGCAATTGGTGGAAGGTAGGGATATGCAATCTATCCCCCACTATTCAGTGTGTCATCCGCTTTGCTCACACCACTGTGTTGATGCATTGCAGATACAAACCCAAGATCTTGTACAATTGTACAGTTGAGTCAGTTTTAATGTGTAGAAGGGTTCCCACTTTCTGAACCCACACATTCTTGTCTTGAGCTCTCCCAGGCCAGGGATAAGAGCTGTGAGGTCTCATCCTCACTTCATCCTTTCATCTGCTTCACCTTAGCCCCTCAATGGCAAGGTTAAGAGCAACATTCACCCAGTTCCAGAGGTTTGTTTGTTGAGGTTGATATGACCCCTTAACTAAAACCTAACCCTTGTTTGAGCCACTTGTTTGTGTATAGCGTGTGCTATCTGTGCTTGTAGGATTGTTTGACTTGCTTCCTGTGCAAGATAGGATTGTTTGACTTGCTTCCTGTGCAAGATAGGATTGTTTGACTTGCTTCTTGTGCAAGATAGGATTAGTTTAGACTTGCTTCCTGTGCAAGTTAAGTGTGTGTGGCTTGCTTCCTGTGTGAGCCATGCTTAGGATAGGTTGGCCCTTGTGCCATTTAGCTAGAAACCATAACTTAGGGTTGATTTTGCATGACAACATCTAGGCTCGAGTCGTAGTCTCCCTAGAGTTGTGTCTCCCTCTGTTATCTGGTTAGGCTAGTCCTTTATCTCTGCGTAGGGGAACTACATCGCCCTGATCTTCATACCAGATGAAGTATGTAGGCAGGAGATTGAGCTGATCTCTCCGGGCGCCCTTTTTCTTTTTGTGTGTGTTGTCTGACCTTTGCTAGGCTCGAGTCCCTGACTCCTTAGCATTTGCTGTCTGTCTGTTTGTTTGTGTTTGACAGTTGTAGGCTGAGTCCCAGACTCCCTGTCTATCTGTTGTGTTGTTTAGGTTCGGATGTCAATGTAAGTCCAGTGATTGGCATTCAGGCTCCATGTTTGCCTTCTTGTGTGTGTTTAGGTTCGGATGCTGACATAAGTCCAGTGATTGGCGGTCGGGCTCCACGTTTGCCTTTGCCACCCTTGTGTGTTTGTTTATTTAGTTGTGTGCGTGTCAGCCGAGCTACGAATGCTCTGATTCTTCTCTCGTCCGAGAAGATACGTATGCATAGGATGCGATATCCTAGCGAGCATGTGTCGTTTCCCCAGTCCGAACTACTTCGACTCTGATGTCTATGCCTGATAGACTAAGTAGGCCCAGGATGCGACATCCTGCCGAGTCAGTTTCAGTCAGTTTCTTTTGTCTCTTTCAGCCAGTGTGTGTGAGTGTTTGAGCAGTGTTTAGCAACCAATTTTCCTTTCTAGTGTGCGTGGATCCCGTAGAGTACTACGGATGCGTAGGGGTGCTAATACCTTCCCTTCGCATAACCGACTCCCGAACCCATACTCTTTGGTCGCGAGACCATGCTCTTTTCCTAGGTTTACTTCGAGCGTTTCCTTTCCCTCTTTTGGGATGAATAACGCACGGTGGCGGCTCTGTTGTTCTTTCTTTTCCCGCCGGTTTTTCGCGCGATGCGACAATAGGTGCCGGCAAGCATGGAGCATGCATATAGGACATGTCACTACATGTGGCGCATGCATGTATCCTCTAGGAGCATGCACCACAGGAAGTGGCTATTGTGTTGGTTAGCGTTTTATATATATAGTGCATCCCCTCCCCATAATTTTTTACTCATCTTCTAAGTCTCTCCTTCAATTTTTCTTAAACATGTCGTCTTATATACTCAAGAGAAATGTCAATTTGATTTATTCGGCAGTAAAACCTCCGATGAAGATCCGACTCTAGAACACGAAAACGTTCGGGCATCTTCAGAGGAGCTTAATCCGTTGGATAGATGGATACATTGCAAACAGTGAAAAGATCAGAAGAATCAAAGGTTTGTTACGGTGTACAGTGACAATAAAGAAAGTCATTTTTGGGACTCAGTTAAAACTGACACTGATTGTTGTATTATGATGCATAGTTTTGAGGAAATTGTCTTGATGGTTGTAATTGCATATATATGTTGTTTAGTCGTTGTATTTGTTTATCTTGTTGTTTAGTTGTTGTTTAAGTGATTGTTTAGTTGTTGTTTAAATTGTTGTCATCGAATATTGTGATATTTATGAAATGAACGTTGTTTTTAATATCAAATAAAATGGTTACATAAAATGAATTACATATAAAATCATGTTATGGTGCTTGTTCCAATATTGGGACAATTTGTATGATTGTTTCCGGGATGACGACGTGAACTGCATAATCACACCATTTTATTCGTCGTATCCATTTCGGTTCGAATACGCGTGCTTTTAGGGAGGCCTTTTTTCTTTTCATATTTTCATTGTTCCAAACTATCTCTCCCTGATATGCATGCCAATAATCCTCCTTTTCTACCACCGAAAAGCTATTGTTGTACATATTGCGTAGGTTTATGACTTTGTAAATGACGAATAGTAAGTTGAAAAGGTCATGTCGAGCCTTTGAACATGTCGCTATGACATGGGAGCAAGGGATAGAGAAGGCTTGGAACTTACCACAACCGCACCAACCTCTATCTAGTTCGACTCAATAGTATCCCATGTGTTCACATCCTTTTTCTGTAGCGTCTTCTCTTTGATCTCATGCATGAAATTTTGAGTGATGTGTCTAATGCAGTAGACATGCGTAGAAGGAGGATCTTGATAACTATTATTAAGGTTTGTATAGGAACTCTCAATTGATGGAAGTCTGTCTGAAATCAAGCATAAGTTAAGATGAGAAACAACGTGTAATAAGAGATTTTTTTAGAAAAAAACTCCATCCACTAGCAGTATCCCTTTCAACCAGAGCGAATGAGATTGGAAAAATGTTGTTGTTGCCATCTTGTACCACTGCCCTGAGTAGCGTTCCTTTATATTTCCCGTACAACCATGTTCCATCAATTTATATAATAGGTTTATAGAAAGAAAAACCTTTGATGCATGGTTCATACGCCCAGAAGAGTTAGTGGAATATTCCATTTCCACTAACACAAATCATGTATGGGGTTTATACCGACAAGGTCTTCAAAATGGCAACGGTCCTCAGAGCATAATGCTTAAGTGCCACCAGGTATTGTGGAAGTTCTTTGTACGAATCCTCCCAATTTATGAATAATCGTTCAACCGCCTTAATCCTAGCTATTCATGCCTTCTTGTATGAGGGAGTATAATTGTATTGTGTAATGATATGCGAGATTACTGTACTCACCTTCAATGACGGATCACTGCTAATGATAGATAAAATTTCAGCGCATATTAACTGAGAGTTGAGTTTTTGATGATCCTGCATTGGATTGGTGATTATGCAAGTGTGAGTTGGACCCATAGAACCTATCTCCCAAGAATCACTCCTCTTCCGATAAGATGTTGTCCGTCGGAACATGCAGAGCATTATACGACACAAGATCTTGTACCTCGACACCTTAGTTCGATCGACATTATAATCAACTGATATTTCCATGTGACACGTTTTAATAGTTCTCACACAGTCTTCTTTTGTGCGAAACATGTCTCCCACTTTTAAAGATCCTCCTGTCTGCATATACGGATTGTAAAATATATATGAGGATGGTTCATCTGCACCCAAGTTCAAGTTTGTCATGTATTGAGGCGAACAATACACATGACCCAAAGGTAATGGATCTTTCTCGTGGTCGACAGTGCCATCGTTTACCATATGATCAACCAATATCTCTTCTTCTTCTTCTTCTTCTTCCTCGTCAACAACATCGACTTCGGCTTGTTCATTATCGTATGTTTCACACAAAAATTGTGACGGTCAATGATCTGAGATAACTGATTTTGTTGTAGTAAATATAACTCAATATCGTTGAACCCGAAATGATCATAAATGAGAAAAATATTTTGAACATCTTCATCATCTCAGACCTTTAGCTAAAAAAACTGGACTTGGTTGTTGGCAAAAATAACTGGATTTTCGTAGATGATTTGTGCCATAGGACCACACTACAACTTCTTTTCTATTCTCTCTTTCAAATTTGAAAATTTTGATCATCTATTTATTATAAACTGAGTAACATCACTATTACGAAAATTAAAACCCGATAATTCACATTCAAATGTCTCACCATTAATGTGAGTGTTGATCATGTATTATGGTGAATAAGCCATTTTTGTAAAATGCGGTATATTTTAGTGTACTGGTGGTGATACTGCAGTATGAGTTGGTTCTAAAACGAATATGCATGCACTTAAATAGGATTCATCTAGGATGACAAAAAGCAACTCATGCGCCATATGGTATGGCACATGCTTTATTTTCTTCACATAGGCACCATATGCAATGGCTTGTCATGTGTTTGCATGCATGCCACCCTAAGTCTAGTTCACATGGTCTGCCAGTATGCCACTTAGGTTTGCATGCATGGTCCTAGGAGTAGCCACTTTGACTGGCGTATGCTTACAAAAAATAATTCATGCACCATTGTGTATGGCGCATTAGTTGTACGCTTCATGCAAAATTGCTTCACGTGAATGCATTGTCCCATCTATAAATATGGCTATACAAGTTATCATTTCCATCAAACACACTTAACATATACACTTTATAGGCAACTCACACTCAGAAGAATTCCAAAAAATGGCTCTATTAACCATGGGTGAGACACATCGATGACCTATCAATAATATTGAGGAGTTTGTAAGTTATTATTTTGAATGTATTACAAAATTACCCGATAATACTTTTCATTAGGATCCAAAGTTTGTAAGCCATTAATTATTTTCCTTAATCATTTTTTGTTAAGATCCAAAGAGATTTCACTGTCGTGTACATGAATATGTACATCACAACGAATTGATAGGACCATATTTATAAGCATGCGGTTTTAGTCATTTACTCAACATAGTCTCATACTCTGTTATAGAAATATGGATACCCGAGACACACACATTTCACCTTCTATTCAGTGAATGTACCGTCACACTAGAGGATGTGTACATGTTGTTGGGTCTATCTATCGAAGGTATGGCTATTAATGGTAGAGTTAACCAAGATAACACAATATGCGAAGAACTATTGGGTTCCCTTTTGTGTGAAGACACAATAAGAGGTCAAGGTATTAATCTAAAGTATCTTAAACAACATTATTCAAGTATAATATTAACCAAAGATTCGACTGAGTATGAAAACATTATTAAAACTCGGTGTTATATTATGATACTATTTAGTAATTTTTTATTTCCTCAAACTACTGATAATACGGTAAATACTATGTATTCGCCTTTGTTAAGAAACATAAATAAAATAGGAACACATAGTTGGGGTTTGGATGTTTTGTTCCATCTACATAATTCTTTGTGTAAAAACGTAAAAAAGAATACTTATTCGTTTTATTCTTGCGCTTTTTTGCTCCAAGCACGGGGTTGATCGAGAATGTTGTCACTCGCCCTCGTTAACGCGAACAACTTCACATTTCCCTTAGAACAAAGTATGTTTATCTTATTTTTCCACTTGCTTACTTTATACTACAACTAACTGTAAATAACTTATTTTCACTCTTTTCGATTTAGGTGGTCTGTTCTAGGGATGAACTACAACAAATGTCCCAAACACGCTATAATAGTCTATCGAGATCTTATAGACCAAACGATGTATTACAACTAAATAACTCATTAGAATCTAAATTTTGTTTTAATATTACCAATTTATAAATCTTCTAATCATTTATTTTTCCTATAGTTTATTGGAGGTCGTATCTGGGTCTCGAGCATGAGGTTAACCTCGAGGATGATGCAGTTTTTATAGAAAAAAGACCAATCATCAGGTTCACTACTATGTAGATGCATCAGAGTGACAGTGTCAAACTGCAGATCGTCATGCAACAACAAATCTTAGACCCCTCGGCATGTTTGGGAAAATGGCATCAACTAAGATTCGATGTCCAATGGAGTTATTCCGGTTGGAGAGAGTTCGCTAGGGAGATGTGTCGTCAATGGAATAATCGACATCAACACATCTTAAACGAACCTATCATATGATATGTTAGACCAACTCAACATTATATGAATTGGTATAGATCAGTTACAACGATACAATTTGTGTCTGACCCAAAGTATTTGATCGATCCATGCCAACGAGCTTCGTCATCATACGTCCAACAACAAACTCGCCCAACAACCTACCCCACGCCATTATCAAACCCAACAACAATGTCAATCCATCCAAACCCAACGAAAAACGTCACAACACCACCATACCAAATACACCCAACCACCAATCGAACATGATTACGAATCCATAAACACCTAACCCCGGAACCAATTCATGTCACACACCCAAACAAAAAAGCAATAGCAAGACCTATACCACCAACAACCACATGTCGTCGCCACATCTTAATATAGCCCCGGTGATGCATATGATTCCACCCCATCCCATTATAGCCCCTAACCAATGTACACCCAAACATCACACCACCACAACACTCAAACATCACATCGCCAAAGCACTCAACCACCACATGCCTTTCAACCACCACAAGAATCATTTCTTCGTTTCCAAAACATTTCAATATCCCAATTCAACCAACCCAAACCAACCCGTTAACACGTAATCCAACCAACACGACCCAACTACGACAACATGGACACCGAACTCAATTACGACAATGCCAACTACTGGGGAGATATGATCGAAGATTTGTTAGATGACACTAATATTCCAGGAACCTCGCACCAACCACCTTCGGCTCAGGTGAATACTAGGAGATCTCAAACACCTCAAGAAAATCGTGGGAGACCTCGAAGGCAAACAAATCCGCCGGAGTGTGGAACCGATGGACGTTACAATCGAGCGGGTTATTAAATTGCTATCCAATTGTCGTGTAATTCTATTTGATGGAATAATATTACTATTTATTTATTTTAACATTTTATTTAATATTATTTTGTTGTTAAAAAAAAAAGGATAACACAATAACCACTGTCTCTGACGCATGCTCTTAAATGATGCATGTGTCACATGCAATGGCATGTCCTATAGGCATACGTCATGCACTTTAGTGCTTATTGAATATGGCTAATCTTTTTCTGAAGTTTTTTTTTTGAAACATAGTTAGTTTGATATTTGTTTTGAAATTATAATTATTTTGAAATTCTTTTTTTTTTAAAACATAGTTATTTAAAAAAAAAAATCTAGGATGTGTTTTGTAAATTATTTGAACGTATGAATCTTATTTAAACTTATGGATTTAAATAAAATGTGTTTAAATAATTATACAATTTTAAAAAAATTATATTTTGTTTTAGAAAAGAATGTCTGGTTTGTTATTATTTTTGTTTTAAATAAAATAATGTATTGACTTATTTATTTGAAAAAAAAATAGTATTGAATATCATACTAGCTCAATTGATCCATGGCGGCTTGTTTTTCTTTTATGATATATTAAAAACTTTAGCATTTTTTTCTTTTGTTATATTTAAACATAATGGGTTATAGTGCATAAGTAAATCTCATGCACTTATTTATCTTGAAAACATCGTCGGAGTCTTGAGCCGTTTCAATTTTCTCGAAGATTCGTTATAGATTAGTCATAATTTAATGAAGAAAAAAATAGAGATTATATTTAATTATTAAAAAAATTATAAGATCTTATTTATCTGTAAGTTAACCGTGAAAAGTTTAAGGTCACGTGGAAGAAACACCTCTTTTAAACAAGGGAATATTAGTTCAATATTTTAATATCAAAATATATAAAAAAAAGTGTCATATAGATTTTAAAAAATAAATAAAATAAAATAAAATAAAAGTCATTTAAACAATCGAAGTAGAATTAAAAAAAGATTTTGGGTTGAAATAGTCTATCAAATACTAGAAATAAAGAATATATATATTAAAAAAGGAAAATCTATAAACAAAATTTATAGAGATAAAATTGAAACTCGTTAATATTATAGAAGATAATATATATTTAAATATTTTTAAAATTAAAAAAAAAAAAAAGTGGCTCATCCAAAAAATTTATCTTAATTTTTGGTTGAATGGAGTGAAAATATTCTTATAAAATATATTATTTATAATAGTGACTGTAATCAATCGTAACAAATGTGGGTAACAAATGTGGGTCCTGTGATTTTTCTAATACACTTCATCAAACTCATCACTACTAGGATCACTATTAGGATTAGTGCATGGAAATAAATAGTGAATGATCTATGGTTCGATCGATAAAATATCATATTAGAATTAGAATTTAATATAATTTATTCTTATAAAAGCGATTTATAAAATGAAAGATGTCACTCAATATAAATTATTTGTAAGTTTTAATTGTAACCAGTATGACATTTGAATTTGAGTTTTATGCGAGAATATACAGAAGGTAATAAATAACTCCGTCGATAGGTGAAAGTTATCCTTACAAAATTGATGTAAGGTGGAATTTGCAAGTCTATATAAAATCTATCCTTAATCAAGGTAAGATTTCATATTTTTTCAATAATATCATATATAAAATTGAATAGAATTTTTAATCATTAATCAATTTATCAATACGTAAAATTCAAACCTAAATTTGTTAATTTTGTTAATTTAAAACCTTTCAATATGTAACTAGAATATGAGGTTCATCTTGGAGTCTATTTGAGATAACTTTTTCCAATCAACAATTAGCTAATGGCTTTGAAGGATGTGAATTATCACAGATCCATTGGAACTCCATTGCAACCTAGTGATGGATATGTGGAGGATCTTCTCATACTATATGGACAACGACTTTTCACAATAATAGAGATGGAGGGTACAATTAGCAATAAAAAGTTAACTTATCAATATACTTGTCCATATCTTTTAAAATTAGTGAAGAGAAGAGGTGCTAATGCTAATAAGAATGTGGAAAAAAAACTCTTGAAGACCTATAAAAGAGGTGGAAAAAACTAGGAAAAAAACCTAGAAAATTGTTGGATTAAAATGTAAATACCTTATGTCAGAAACGGTCTTTTTTTTTAAAACTGACAAATCAACAAAGAAATTTTGCAGAAAATTTATTGACTAAGATATCGAATGAGAGACATCATTTATCGTACACAATGTTACAAACCTACCGTGCATTTAAAGATGACCAACTTGGTCTTGAAAATTCGAAGAGATGGAGAGAGAAAAATAGTATGAAATTGAAAAGCATGGCATTTATGTTTGGTCACGGGCTTTCTGTGCATTTTCCAGGTTATATGCTGAACACTACTGCATGCAGGTTGATTTTATTGCTTCTTTAGTATGCGACAATTCTTTTTTCGTGCAATCACTGCCTTATTATACCAAAATGGAAACACTTAACATGTCAGACAATGATGAAGACATGCAGTATTTTGAACCATCATCACAAAAACAAAGGGGTTCAGTTTAACCCTTCCTAATAATGAGTTTAACATATACTCTCTCCGTCTCATAAAAAATGTCTTATTTATATTTTTTTTTCTCAAAATAATTGTCATTTTATAATACCAATGCAATATTTATTATTATTTTTTCACTATCATATCCTTATTTGTTACGCTTTCACTTTATTCAACTACTCATTTAACTACAATTAATAGGGGTATTTCAGTAAAAGATATTAATTTTATCATCAAAATCATTACATCTAATCATTTTCTTAAGAACCGTGAAATGTTCAAATATGACATTTTTTATGAGACGGAGAGAGTATATGTTAAACTCATTATATATATATATATATATATATATATATATATATATATATATATATATATATATATATATATATATATATATATATATATATATATATATATATATATATATATATATATATATATATATATATATATATATATATATATATATATATATATATATATATATATATATATATATATATCAGTTGAAATGTTTATAAATTGATATATAATAATATTTTATTAAACATATTTTTCATTCCTACAAATTATCAAATTTATATTTTATTTTTATAAAAAGTTTAAAATTTATTTAATTATTGTTAGATAATTTTTTTAAATTGTTGATTTATAATGTCACTATGTGTTGAACGTTAAGACAATAATGTACATCAATTTAATTCAATTAAGACATATCACTTGAGTTATCTCACCCACTTAAATATTATTATTATTATTATTATTATTATTATTATTATAGAGATATATTTGTGAGGACCCATAAGAGGCTTTGAGATCGTATTGTCTGTAAGGGTCGACTGGATCATATGGTGCCCAGTTCGCTAGGATAGGTAACGTGAGAGATGACGTATCTGAGCCAGAGATAATGGGAAAAAGAGTCGAGAGAATAACACATGTCTCCCTAGAAAATAAACATTCAATGATCCATTAATATTACTAGGGTGGGCGGTTGCAATTTCGAATAAACCTTAAAATCAGACTCATACGCCTCTATAAATATCTCAACACGAGGGTTGGGATAAATACTCCGAGTTCACCAAGAAATACTCCTAGATACAAATCTCCTCACTCTCGTGAGATTGCTCTCACTTCATAGAAGACACCACTAATAGAGCTTCTCAAAACTATGAGTTTGTCGTAAACCACCATAAACTCTAAAAGCCTTTGGTCACCCTATACCAGCATAGTGGTGCCACACATCTAGGGTAGCAAACGGGCATGTCCGTCCCGTAAAAGCCCGCAAAAACTGTGGTGGGGCTGGGCGGACATTATTGAGGGTGCGGACCTAAAACCTTAACCTGACCCCATAAAAGTGTGGACATAGTGGGGCGTGCCTATAGATATTGCACCATTTAGGCCTAAAACTGCATAAAGTTATGTTGATGTGTATGCCCGCAAAAGCCCGCAGAAAAAAGGATGGGGTGGGGCAGACATATTAAAGGGTGATAGCCTAAATCTTTGACTTATCCCGCACTAAAGTGCAGGCAAAACGGGCATGTCCAACGAGACGGATCCATTTTGCCACCCTTACACACATTCGTATTTTTTAAAAAAGTACAATGACGCCAACTATAGGGTCCCAATAAAACTAACATGGATCACACCTTCAACTATCACCACCGTTTTCATCGCTTTATCTCAAAAATGGTCAGAGAAGATCCAAGCTTCATGCTTAGCACCATTGCCCGAGGTTTCGCTGACAGTGGAAGTTCTAGCTCCTCCTAGAGGAAATAGGTCATGCAGGTCCTGGCTATGAACGTAATATCCCCATACCTCTCCAAAGCCATGAAAATAGGACTAGGGGCTAAAATTAATTTCTGTAACAGTGACGTCATTCAAGTTTATCCTCATGACAACGACCTCATGGTCATCATCGTGCAGTACAACAACTAGAATGTCAAGCGAGTATTTATAGACTCAGGAAGCTCAACTGACATCCTATTTTGGAGCACCTTCCATAAACTCCAGCTCGTTCCCCGCAGCGTTAAGACATTCCAAGGCTTGCTAGTAGGCTTGTCAAACAAACATGTGCAGGTAAAGGATCACATAACCATGGAAATGACTTGCAGATCATGAGCATATGCCAAGGAAATCGAATTCAATCATCTCGTGGTAGACGCCTTATAACGTCATCCCTAGCCGACCTGCCATTAATTTGTTAGAGGTGATTATATCCATCCAGTACCTAGTTCTAAAATACTCGTTACCCAAAGAGCGAGTCGGGACAGTTCAATGGGACCAGGAAAGCACCAAAGAATGTTATTATAGTAGCCTGGCGAAGAGGATGAGGGATGTCACCTACGAGGTCGTCCCTTTTTTTGAGGTGCAAGACACATAAACCACGAGTTAGGATCCCAGACTGGGCATGGAGAATGAGATACTTACGCCCACTAAATATTTTTAGGAGGTTCAAATAGCTCATTTGGATCACCAAGTAACAAATATAGGAACCTCGTTTTCCAAAGAAGAAAAGCGCGAACTAGATACCATATTGATGTGTCACCACCTCACCATCAACCCCTATGCCAAACTAGTATCTCAAAGGAAGCGAAAAGTTGGCGAGTAGAAAAAAGTTGTCATCAACAAAGAAGTGAGTAAGCTAGCAAACTTCGACTTCATCACAAAAGTAAAATACTCAACCCGGATGGCCAACGTTGTCTTGGTGAAGAAATCATCAAACAAGTGGTGCATGTACATGGATTTCACCTAACTGAATATAACGTGTCCCAAGGACCCTTACCCCCTGTAGGATATTGATCTCCTGGTCGATGGGTCCTCGGGTTAGATGACATTGAGTTTCATGGACGTGTATTCGGGATACAAGCAAATTAAGATGGATTTTGAGTGAGAATATAGATAAGAAACAGTCTAGAGAGGAATGAATAGGCCTCATAATTAAAAATTCCTTTGAAAATTAGTTTGAAAAACTTTTATCAAAGTTTCTAAAATAAAGGTGATTTTGTGTGGCAGAAGCAAACTTTATCATAAAAGAGATTATGCTTATCAATTGGAATCGGTATGTAACAACTCAAATAGTATAAAGCACAAATAAGATTTATACACAAATCTAGCCAAAACATCCAAACTAGGAATGTATTGAATAATTGACAAATTACACAAGTAGTGTGATTTTATAATGTTAACACTGAATGGATTCCACAATCACAGTTTTCAGTTTAATCAACAACAAAACAAAATTGAAGTACAAATTCTAACAAAACCTACACCTTTATAATTAATCGCTACCAAAACAAATCCTAATGGCATGCAATTTCTAAAAAGCAATAAAGAACAACCTAATGATACAATTAACTATGAATTTTCAAAATGAGAGAGGGAGAGAGAGAAGAGAGTACACCGAGATTTATAGTGGTTTAGCATGTTCGTCCTCACTTTATGCCTAATCTATGGATATATGTTCCTTGATCGTCTTTATTGAAGTTATGTTCTTATTCGGACGTTGATTGGACTAGTGAGTTCAAATATCGTAAGTCTACCACACATTTTTGTATCTTTCTTGGAGACTCTCTTAGTTCTTAGAAAAGTAAAAAATAAGATATTATATTTTGTTCTTCTATAAAAGTTGAGTGTAGTGTTATGACATTCACTACTATTGAAACTAGAATGAGACCCGCGCGATACACGGGTGTTATACCCCAATTTTGTCCGGACATTTTAAAAAAATTCATAAATTCGATTTTTATTTCAATTTGCATCAGTTGTACAACATAACATGTATTTCATCATTAATAATATCTAAAATATCAGTCGGAATAAATTCTTGAAAATACAGACAATTTGGTTAAATCATTCCTCAAGTACGTGCAAAATCAGCGGATAAAAAGTTTCGAAATTAAACTTGCAGACATCAACATTATTAATCTACGGTTCACGTGGTTTAATCGGATATGCTCGTTATATTTTTCGACGACTTCTTCAGCTGCATTTTAATCCGTCTGAGCCTGTTAACCGGTGAAAATTTATTTCAAAATTAAAAGAAACGCTATATTTTTTCAATAAGTATATTTCGCACTGATCATTTTAATGTATCTGATTTAATTTTTTGAGAAAATTTTCGCCCGAATTTCATTCATTTTTAGTCGTTTTAATTTTATTCTTTCGCCAAAATATTCGGATTAAATAAATAGAATTTTCCATGTCCTTGTTTTATTTTTATCATACTCATTTTAGAAGTTGTGAATTTTATTTGATTCAATTGATTAAAAATGTTTTAAATCGATTGAGTCATTTAAAAAAAGGCATTATATGCATTTTGATTTATTTAAATAGTGTGTGTTTCTTGGTGTGTTTCTTTGATTCGATCCAAACCATCGATTCAAATTAATCAGTGGTTATTATTAGCAATCCACACTTGTTTCATTTATCCAATCAAAAATTAGGATTTTATTAGTAAATATCAATAAAAGAAAATAAAAGATAATAATAATAAAAATAAAATAATAAACTAGCCAATGTTTGGTTGACACGTGGCACATAGGATTCTCCTACTTTAGAGATATCCACATGCCAGCTAGTAGATTTTTATTACAGCTCATAGGAGGGTCCTCTCCCAACGGTCACTAGAAAGTTTTTTTTTTATTTTTAAAACGAAAAAGAGAAAACAAAGGTACTCTCTCTATTGACCTCACCAAAAGCTCCCTCACACGTTACAATCTTTCTCTCTCTCAATAAAGAAAAAGAAACGAAAAAAGAGAAAAAAAGTGGGATGAACAGTACCCAGTCTCTTCTACCTGCTCTCTCTCTCTCACCAAAAAAACAAGAATACATTAAAAACTCTCTCTCTCTCTCAGAAAAACAAAAAAAAAAGAAAAACAAAAGGAGGAGGACTTTCTTCTTCCATCGGTTTTCGCCGGTCCACACCACCACCATCACAAATCTCTCTCCACTGTGATTCTCACCAAACGCCGTGTCTCCACCACGCGAACTACACACTCATACTCCCACCGCCTTCACGCCAAGCGACCCACCTCACCTTGCATCTCATCGTAATCTCACCACCTTCTTCCGCCACCACCTACATCCGGCCCACCGCTAAACCGTCGGAAGCAAACCGTCCATCACCGGAATCACTTTCACCAAAATGATAATCTCCTCCGTTCTTATTCTCCTTCAAACCGCACTACTCGCCGGCAAAGCGATAACCTCTGTCGCGTCGCGATTCATCCCGCCGCACCAACACCCCACGACGTCACAAGCTCCACCCTCTGTCGGACCTCATCATCTACTCCACTTTTGATTCACCACCCTTAAACTTCAAACGCCGTCGTCGTTCCAACCTTAACCTAAATCAAAACCCGCCGCGCGATTCCACTCCTTCGTGAATCAACTCACAACGCCCACCGTCCACCCTCGTTTTCTCCGTACAACACCACAAACCCATTCAACAACGATTCTCACCATTCAACAATAATGATGGTGTAATATTCTGTTTTGTCTTCAATTTGATTCTTGTTGTTGTTTGTTTTTCATGCAGCTTGTGCAAAGACTCAACGAAGGTTCAAGGTTTGAATTGGACGAAGGATGTTAGTTTAAGTGCAAAGCGAATTCAAGCACGGTGAGGAGTTGGTGGTTCGTGAGGAAAGTACGCATCGACGTTGTTGAAGTGGTGTTACAGTCGAACAATACTAGTATGTATGCTATTTGATTGCACCTCAAATTCAAGCAGCTCGCCGCAAACCACCGCCACTAACCTCCTTCACACCCTTCGTTCCATCTCAACCTATCAGCTCCGTCGAACCGCAACAACGCGTACACCTTATTTCCAGTTCAAGCAGCAATTTTGCGTAACTTGAAAAACTCAAGCACTTCACTCTTATTCAAAGGGGAGTGTGTTCCATTAGAAGTCAATTCTCCGATCCATTTTTCTTTAACTCGGTAACAATTCTGTCTATGGGTTTCTCTAATGTTGATGCCGATTTTATGTTGATTAAGTTAAATTATTTATATTGAGTTGCTGAAAAAAAATTCTGTTTTAGGATTATGTAACTTATTTTGTGAGCTTTGATTACACATTTGTTTCGATTGCGTATCCATTTCGGTTATAGTTTTCTAAATTACTAATAGTTCTCTTTGGTTGATTCTGTTAACTCTATTTTTACAAGATGATTAAGTGATTGTTGTTCCCACTTGTTTAACTGATATGTTGAACTAAGTGTATAGCTTACAGGATATTTTTATGCTTGTAATGTTATCCATAATTTTGACAATGTTGAAATTTTGTGCTTTAAAAATTTAAGTTCTTTTCATTAAAAGCCAACACTTTTGTTTTTGCTGCATATTTTAATGGTAGGGCTGCTATAAAGTTTCATTAGCTATGACTTTTGGACGGTTATCGTCGTTTGCTTGCATGGTGTAAACCGTGACAGTTTAGATTTTCCTTTAACATAGTAGCATGATATGCACATTGCAAATAATTGATTTTTTAGTTATAAATATCATGTAAATATTACATTGAGTGGTTTTGGAGTAAGCTCATTGCATTTTTTTATTTTTTTATTACTCACTTGCATTAGTTAATTGATTAATTAAATTATTAGTTAATTGGATTAATAAATTGTTGTTAAATATATTTTTTGATTACTCTGATTTTATAGTACTTAGTAGATCAATGTCTACTCATGTCCATGCATGCAAGCAATCGTTTTTATTTTCACCATCAACTTTTTTAAACAACTTTAAACCAAATCAAATTATTTTTCACTAATGTGACGAATACCAATTCAACTCTCGATCCAATATCGGTTACGTTATTTAAAATTAATTAAAAAATACCTAATCACGATTAAATACTATTTCATAATTTGGAAATGAAAAAAGGACGGTTTTGAGTTTTCAACTCCTCTCCTCGGTTATTCGAATACGAATTCTCTTACTCGGTTAGTCGAATAATCCTCATTTCTAATCCACTTAAGCATGATTAAATCAAAACATTCTTACAATAAATAAAAAAATGAAACGGGGGATGGTTTTAAGCCTTTAACTCCTCCCCTCGATTGTTTGAATACAAGTTTTCTTACTCAGTCAGTTAAACACTCGTCATCTCTTTACAAACTTCTAAACCCAGATTAAATCAAATTATTTTCATAAGAAGAAATGAAAAGGGAGATGACTTTGAGTTTTCAAATTTTCTCCTCAATTGTTTGAATATGAGTTCTCCTACTCGATCAGTCGAACAATTGTCATTTTTCCGCAAATTAATAAATCAATCAAAACTATGCGAAAAGGAGATGGTCTTGAGTCTTCGATTCCTTTCCTCAAGTGCTTGGATATGAGTTGTCTTACTCAGCTATTCGAGCACTTGTCGTTTATTCTAAAATGCATCAACCATACATAAACCTATTTTCATAATCACTCGGATGAAAAATAAAGTGGTCTAGAGTCTTCTACTCCCTTTTCCGATTATTTGAATACGAGTTCTCTTACTCGACTATCCGGGTAATCGTCATCCATTTAAAACACCTTAACTATTATCAAACTCCTTTTACAATTAAGGATGAAAAAGAAGATGGTCTAGAGCCTTTGATTCCTCTCCTCGACTATTAGGATACGAGTTGTCTTACTCGACCATCCGAGTAATCGTCATCCCACAAAATATCTCAACTAATCAAAACATCCAACATATTAATCCAACTTGTCACCCATGTGTGACCAAAACTCTCTTCAAAAAAGACGATGTTCAATCCCTTCTAACGCGCATAACAAACTAGTGCTCAAGCCTCCATCGAGAGTAGACGAGCCGACGTTTAGCCTTTAGAACGCGATCTAAACAGTTGTTCATTAAAAAACACCAACCAACCGTAGTTCCCCGAACTACGAATGCTCTGACTTTCTTATTGCACCATAAGGATACGTAGGCAGGAGATTATTGTATCTTCGTGAGCACACTAATAAAAAAACCCTCCCATTTTCCCTTTCTAAGGTTCCCATCCATTTCTATTTTCAATATGTTCATAACCCGAAGATAACAAACAACATTAACTAACATTCAATCACAAATTAGAACTAAAAGGTTCCCGTTGAGTACAACGGACGTGAGGGGTGTTAATACCTTCCCCTTGTGTAATCAACTCCCGAACCCAAATATGGTTGCGACGATCATTATTCTAGTTTTCCAAAGGTTTTATCGATATTTTCCTATTCCTTCATTGGGATAAATAAAGTTCGGTGACGACTCTGTTCGAACATAATTTTTTCCGCAACCATCGCGAGGAATTGTATTTTTCGAGATGCGACAGCGGGGAATGAGATGAGTTTTTTAAATAATATTATATAATTCAGATTTTATTTTATCATTAATTTTTAATATTTACAGTTGCATTAACTTAACTGAATTACCCTTTCAATTTCAATTATTTCAATTTAATAATACATTATAGGACATTGTTATATAATAAACTATAAGTTATAGTTGAAAATTTATGGTATAATTTATAATATGTATATGCAATTATAATTTAAAAATAATACATTAGAAATAATTTAAAATATTTGTTGTTCTATTTGAAAATTATAAGTTACATTTTAAAGAATTGTCTAATAGTTTTTTTAGAACTGTATTGAGATTTATTATTTGAAGTTAAATTTTGTAACATATAACCGGGTTTATAAATAAGAATTGTATCTTAAAAAGAATATTGAAGTATTTGTTTGTCTATTTAGAAGTATTGTTTGACAATTTATTTTAAACTATTTTATGCATAATGTTTTACAGAGTAAAATATTATATAATGTATTTTTTTTTTTGAGAAATATTGATAGAGACAAAAAAAGATAGATACGAAAAACATAAAAATTATGATTAGTATAATAAAAATAAAATAAATTATATCTTTATAATTATTGTGACAAAATAGATAATCTCTTTTTTATGAGTGACTTGAATAGTAACGATGTTATCATTTTTTTTGTATGAGACAACAAATTATTGGAATTTAATTAATTATCATAGTTTTTGATTGAATTATATGACAATTAATTAATTTAATTTTTGTAAGAATTGACTGAACTCTCTTAGTGTTTATCAAATTATTTAAAAATTAATTAATTAAAATTTTTAAAAATAAATTAGAGTGCGCATTAGAAAATATAATGAAAGTTTAATAATGAAAATTTAATAGTTTGAGTTGGGATGTATGATGTGAATCTACAATTTTGTATAAGTATATAATATTATATATAGAGTGAAGAAGTAAAAATAATAAATAAATGAGTATACATGATTTTTTGTTAGAGGAATATAATAGGATAAGTCTTGGAATATGATTTTTAGTAAGAGGAATATAATAAGATAAATCTTGGAATATGAAAATAGATGTGTTTTAATTAAAAGAAGTCCTAAGTGAAACGTTACACATTTTTCATAAATAAATGAAAGAAATTTTGAAATTTTGTGGTTGGAAGAATGTCACATCAGATTTTTAGGGATGTGGCGAATAAGTGAATGATTTGTTAATAAAATAGTGTGAGATTCAATTTTAATATATTGTAATAGATATGGGTGTCCCTTTTTATTGAACTAACTTCCATGTACTGTGATAACAAAATTGTCATTCAAATTGACTACAACTCAATATTTCATGAACTTATCAAGCATATTGAAATTGATTGACACTTTTTTCATCATCATATTCAACATAGAATAATTACTCTATTGTTCGTCCATTCCTCCTTGCATATAACTGATTTATTTACAAAGACGCATTCCATTAAATATTTTCATTTCTTGATTGACAAAACTCTCTAGGCTTCCTATTAATGCATAGTGAATTTATGGAAAGATGTTAGATAATATTGTTATTATTATGTTATTATATATTTATGATATCTTAGTAAATATAATTTGGTAATTTTTAGTATCTAGTATTTATACTCTATTGTAATCCTTATTCTACAAATTTTTGTCATTCTAATATAAACCCTAGTCTCATTTATTCTTTATCTATTGTAACAATTATAAAAGTATTTATAAACAAATATTAGGACTATTTTTTAAGGGGATATAAAAAGTGTTAGTCGATCAAGTTGGGTTTGTCCGAACCACTTATCCAATCCAAACATTTTCCTTTTATTTAGTTGGATGATCGGTCCACACTTCTATTATAATATATTAAATATAAGATGTAATTTATTTTGTTAACAACTCATAGCTTTAAGGGATTAATTACTATACACTGTTAATGTAAAAAGATTTACACTGTCGATTCATCACCATCACCCGTTTATATTTTTTTATAGATTTTTAAAATAAAAGTCAAATTTATTTCAATATCCAACATATAAGATTAAGTAACGGTGTAAAAAAATTTTACACTGTCAGTGTATTTCAATTAAATCTTAACTTTAAATGCCACATCAATTAATTTTTAATGTGACACCCTTTCAAATATAATCACTCATTCTCTCACGTTTAATAAATTCATAATAATATGTTTTATGTGTAGCATTCACATTTCTCTCTAAAATTTTCTTTTATTATACTATTACTAAATTTTATTAAATCTCGCAAATCTTTCAATTTATCTAATAGTTCTTCATTATAGTACAACTAAACCAACATTCTTTCAAACCTTTATCATCATATCGGAAATTTTATAGTCTCAACTATCACAGAGCCTCCCATATATTAATTTTGGGGTTCATTTTGGTCCATTAACTTAAGAAATATTCATATTGGTCTTTTAACTCTTCCAAAATATATTATGTTAGTCTTTTTGTCTAATTATCGACGAATTTAGCAATCGATTTCTAAGTTTTTCTATCGTTAATTAGACAAGAAAGACTAACATAATACATTTTAAAAAGTTAATGGATCAATATAGACTTTTTTTAAATTAAGGGATTAAAATGAACCCTTAAACTAACATACGGGACCAAAAATAATATTAAACCTATTTTTTATATCCAATTTTTCTTAATATTGTACATTCACTTATTGGATTCATCGATCAAGTTACATATTTTAAAAAAAAACAAATTATGATTTAAATTTAAAACATAAATTAAAAAAATAAATTCTTTAAGATTTTAAGTATTCATGCATTCAAGATATAACAATTACATTACTAATTTAATATATTTTTCTTTAATATGACACAAGTCTTGCAACTTTTTCAGATATTCATAAATATTTTATATTTCGTATAAGTATAAAATGACTATAGTGGAAAGAAACAAAAACAATTCTTTTTAAAATTAAAAATTGATCTTCTCTTTTCACAAATAATATTATTTTCTATTAAAGGAGGGAGGTTTGTTTAGTGAATTACTTGAAGTCATTTCCTATCTTCGTACAATTAGTCTTTAACAAGAGTTAGCCTCTAATACCACTTGTTGAACAAGTGACTTCAAGCACAAGAGAGGGTGAATTGTGGTATTTAAAATGCATGATTAATTATTAAAAATATCTTACTTAAAACATCAAATTGTGTTAATATTGAAAAGGCAAATAGAAAAGAAGTGGAAATAAATAAAATAATAAAGTAAATGACAAAAACTAAAAAGATAAGGTTAGAGAGATGGAACCGAGATTTATACATATTCAACTGAATGTTGGCCTACTCCTGTCCCCCAAGAGATATTCTTTAAAGTTTTAATAATAATCTTAAGATTTTACAAGTTATGCCCATGAACCTTCATTACAAGCGAATAGAGAAATTTTACAATGACTTATCCCCCAACCAAACAAGAGTTTTTCCATAGGCTGAACTCACGAACCAAGTAGAGGTTTTACCGACTAATCTCAATAAGAAAAATGAACTTTTATCGGGCTAAGTTCTAAAACCAAATAGATATCTTTCACTGGTTTATCTCTAGAACCAAAACAGGAACCTTGAAGAGAATCACACTCTTAAAATAAACAATTGCATGACACCAATACATTATGGGTCATCATGAGAGAGAAACATTCATATTAAGTCAAATAATCACCTAAAGGTCAAAGACTTACCCAAACAAGTGAGAGAGAGATCACATATTCACTCAAAATCTTAAGGTGATAGATGTAAGGAACTTAGAACTCACACTTGTTTCTCAACAATCTCTCTATCAAGTGTGAGTCCATCCATTATTATCCCCCTCGAGTGGAAGCTCTTTCATCCACATGCTTGTACCTCCATTGAAAGACACTTTTATCTCGTCATGGGCACTTTAACGAAACACGCTGTCTGACCACCATATTAGGAAGACTTTTGACACAAGGAGTCGGTCCCTTACTCGAACCACGGCTCTGATACCACTGATGGGTCATCATGAGGGAGAAGTATTCACATTAGGTCAAACACTCACCTAAAGGTCAAAGATTCATCCAAACAAGTGAGAGAAACATCACATATCCACACTTATTTCTCAACAGTACAACACTTTCCTCGTAAGTAGTTTTCAATCACAAGGGACTAAGACAACTTTGGTGAAAGAAAATATTACTGAGAAATGAGGAGCATAGTAAAATAGTAAGAAACAAGAAAATTTTGAATTCTAGTGTGATTTCAAATGAGGAGAGACCTCATTGATATAGGAAAAAAATTAGACTAAAAAAGGAAACAATCAATTGGTCGAATTAATGGAATAATCAATTAGGTTAATCGATTATTGACCCCCAATAAACGATTGTTAAAGACACAATGAGAGGTTTTGATATTTAGCTATTACCAATCATTAAGAGATTATCCCAATCGATTTTAGACTTAACAAGCTGAAAATAACCAATTAGGCGATTAGGGATAATCGATTATTCAATTATAAAAACCCTTCAATGGATTAGACAATCCTTTAATTAGTTAGTTAGGCCTTAAAAATATTTTTAGGTGATTTTAGAAAATAAAGAGAGGTCTTAAAAAGGTTTTAGGTTTGTGTGTTAGTTGCATTATTTTCTTAGGAGTTACTCTCTTACTCTCACAAGACTCTGGTCACTCAAAATGACACGACCAAACAAGATTTCACACTTCCTCTCTTTCACAATTCTGAAACTTTAAGTTCCTTTTCTAGATGCTCCGGTCATATAAGTACTTCACTGTAACTTTGAGCCTTTTACTTGATGAGGCTTGAGATGCTTCAAGTTAATCACTATCATTAGAGAGTTGGAAAGATATCACCACCGACTTCAATAAGCATTAGCATTGTCATCATCAAAACATCAACAAAACCAATAACATCAAGATTATTAGATCTACACCTACAAGCACATAGATCCATAATCATAAGGATGCTCCAATGCCAGTAGATTATATCATTATATGCCAAGAATAACCTCTGGTCTCTGTTGTATTGCAAGAAGAAGTAGTGGTGGTGATCACTGTAGCACCTCAAATTTGCACCCTACCATTTTGTACATTCATTTCATATTAGGTCATAGCATTAACAATGTCCACTGCATAACATTGCATTGTCCATTTGCCCAAGTGCAAGTTCATCAGACAGATTAGGTCAAACTGGTCAGGAGATCAGGTCAAACAAGCAAGCATGTGCTATTTCCATTGGAACAAAGCCCTATGGTTGATTTATCAAGTTCATATGGTCTAAGGATCATTGTGAAGTGGTTTGGCCAAGGATTGAATGATCAAAGCTCATCAGTCAAATTGAATTTCAACCGGAAACCACAGGACGTCAACTGTGGTCAACTGTGGTCAACTGTGCCTGATTTTATGGCTCGGAAGGTGTGAGATGGTTTGAAAGGCCTCATTCATATCCATATAAGTCTCATTTGACATACCAAAGACCAAGGTTGAAGATTTGGAGGTCAGACAGAAAGTTTCCAAAAATAGCAAGTGATCTGTAATTTCAGCTGCCCAAAATGGAAACTTTTTCTCCTCGAAATTACTTCATCATACAAGCTTCAAATGGAATTTTGTCCAACATGAAGGTTGAAGATCGTGATCTCACCATTCCAAAAAGTCCGAGAACTTGAAATTCCCATGTGTGGTTAGCAAGATATGGTCCAGTCATTTTCAGAAAATGCCCGAAATCAAAGTGGCATAACTTGCACATGGAGTGGCCAAATTGGATGGTTTTTCTTTGAGAAAATCACATTTAATGTGTATTTTCATAATCCATCATCACATTTTTCCAGAAGCATTCATACAAGAAGGCCATTTTTCAAGTGCACTAATTAAAATCCAAGGGCAAAATGGTCCAATTTGAGAAATATTTGGAATTTTGAAATGGGACTTTTTTCTACACATCACATATATCATTTGTGACTTGTTTGAACCAAATTTGACAGAAAATGAGCTGCATTAAGGAGGGGCATTTTGGCCACACACTTGAAAGTTGCACATTAACACTAAACTTCCAATTTTTGCTAATCTTAATTAACTTTGTGATTAAGCCTTGGTATAAATAGTTAATTATAACTGTATTGCTTAACGACATTTCATTCTCCAAGATCCAAACTGAATTTCCCTCCAAAACCTCTCAAATTCTTTCAAAACTTCATCACTTTTTTTCACATTTCTTCACCAAATCTTCATCAATTTGCCTCGTTCTTGATTGATTCATGCTCTACATGTGGTTGTGGTGAACTGTTTTGCAGAATTCGTGGCCAAATCTTCAAGAATTCCAACTGTCCAAAGCTTGCACAACAATGGCATCTTCATGATTCTTGCACTTGGAGCTGTTTCGAGCTAAGCTAGCTTCTCCATTCACCTTCCTAATCAACAAACTACGTCTGTTTTCGCCATTGGAGCCTTGAGGAGCTCGATTTCGCAACTGTTGCTTCATAAGGTCAGAATTCAAACCTTTCGATTCTTGAAATTGACATGCGGTTTAGGTAGATCTTGCAACATAGAACACACTGCAACTTGAATCATGCGTTTTCGTTAAGAATTGAATGAGATATGTAGATCTGAACTTTTGATGATAAACTTTCTTTTGCTCGATCCGGTTAGCATGAGTAGATTTAGGATGAATGCTTGTTGTTTCGATGTTCTACATGATGAGACGTTTCGATTGGTATATTGCTTGCATGATTCTGTGAAAATTTGTTCGTAAGTGTGTGTTGTGTTCACTGTTCCGTCGTCTTTTTCGCGAAGAAATCGCGCATTCGCCTAGCGAGTGA
Source organism: Lathyrus oleraceus (assembly GCF_024323335.1). NCBI lineage: Eukaryota > Viridiplantae > Streptophyta > Magnoliopsida > Fabales > Fabaceae > Lathyrus > Lathyrus oleraceus. Next base: position 503,368,161 of record NC_066583.1, on the reverse strand, counting down.
TCCGTTCGCCTAGCGAATGCTGCAGAAGTTGAGTGCTCGCCTAGCGAAGCTTCCTGTTCGCTTAGCGAAGGCTTCCGGTAGGCGCCAGATTCAAATGTTTCGCTGGATTTACAAGTTTGCCACTGGCACCAATTATTTCATTTTTTTTCATAATTTCATGTCATTTTGATGCTTGATCTTTAGAAATTCATAACTCACTCGTTTTTTATCCAATTTTGGTGAGATTTTTTGCATTGTTCTTCCGGAAATGTGTAGAATTTTATCATGATTTTTGTGGATTTTTTGCATGTGTAGAAAATTAAAATGCCTAAGGTTTGATTGTATGTGTCATTTTGTACATGTTTTGCCAAAACCTCTATGAAATGATGATGCTTGCAAATAAATGAATGAAAATTTTTGTGCTTGTTCTGGACATGTTGATGGTGATTTTCATGTAAAGTTTATGATTTTTGGAGCCCTGGTTATTGAGATAGGAATTTTTGAATAGAGGTGTGACAATTTGTGTCACACCAAGCTAGGTCAACTTCATGAATATTTTTGCATGGCCTATGATTGTTGGGATGGATTGAAATTTTGCATGGATGATCATTGATATGTTGAGATGTCATGAGATTTTTTCTGGATTTTTCTATGGCGTTTTCAATTTAATTGATAATTTTCTTCACTGTTGGTTCATTTTACAAGCTTGTGTGACATATGTTGGTACATCTTTTGTGAAATTCTCATATTGCATTGGATGAATGTGAAATTTGGTATGCTGGTTATAGACACCTTGTAGGACATCATGCTTTTGGTCCCATTCATTTTTTGATTGTTTTCACTGTTTTCTGAATTTTTGAAGTGAATGCTTATGTTGATGCTATGAATTGGCTTGAATAATTGTGTCTGGATTTCTCGATTTTCATTGACCTAGTTCCTTTTGTCCAATTGATCTGAAAATTGACATGCTATACATTGAATATGTCCTGTTTAGGGGTGAATTTTTGTGGAATTAATTGAATTGTTTTGATATGGATTTGAGTGAGATAGTTCTGTTGGTCATTTGAAGTTGCAAATTACATGATTGACTTTAAATTGCGCATGAAGTGATAATGGTGGATGGTATGAGCATGGGACCAGTTACATTTGCTTTTGATTTGTTTTAATGTGATTTTGGTTGGTTTGCATTTGCTGTTTAGAACTTTTTGTCCCTTTTGGACCCTAGGCTTGGCCTAGTGGTCTTGTTTCTCACCTTTGGTTTGGATTTTCAGGATGAAATGCACAATGCTTAAGGAGATTGCTCCAAGGCAATTTGAATTGAGTTTGGTTGATATTGTCTACTAACATGACTTTGTTTTGTAGGGATTGATGCTTGAGCTTGGGCTTATAGCTTGCACTTATGTGCATTAATTTGTGTTGCTTGTACAGATTAACTGATTAACCATTTGCTGTTTATTGTTTGTCTGTCTGAGTACTGATGATACTTGATTGATTTCAGGTACATTTAGTTGCTCACAGTTCCTTGAGAACTTGCTTGCTGGTGCTTGGTTTTTAAACCAATTGAGGTAGGACTTCTATTCTTCATGTAGTCTGGGAGACCCGGCCTGTTACTTGGTCGGGCAAACTGTCTGAAGTCCTCCTTAAGAGGCGATGTTTGTGATTGTTTAATATTGTGCCCAAGCAGGTAAAGTCCTTGATTAAGGCAATTGGTGGAAGCCAAGGGATATGCAATCTATCCCCCACTATTCTGTTGAGTCGTCCCTTTGCTCACACTACTGTGTTGATGCATTGGGACACAAACCCAAGATCTTGTACAATGTACAGTTGTGTCAGAGTCTCGAGTGTAGAAGGGTTCCTCCTTTCTGAACCCACACTCCTTTGTCTTAAGCTCTCCCTGGACAGGGATAAGAGCTGTGAAGTCTTATCTTCACTCACTTTTCATCTGCTTCACCTTAGCCCCTCAATGGCAAGGTTAAGAGCAAAACCTCACCTGTACAGTTGGCTTGCCTCTGCAGCCTTACCCTTTGTTTGAGCCTCACTTGTGTGCATATAGTGTGTGCTGTTTGTGATTGATTGTTTGATATTGCTTGTGCTTTAGGATAGGCTGGCTCCCTGTGCCAGTTAGCTAGAAACCTTGACTTAGGGACGATTTTGCATGATAACATCTAGGCTCGAGTCGTAGTCTCCCTAGTTGTGTCTCCCTTTGTTATCTGGTTAGGCTAGTCCTGTGTCCCTGCGTAGGGGAACCACGTCGCCCTGATCCTCATACCAGATGAGGTACGTAGGCAGGAGATGAGCAGATCTCTCTGGGCGCCTGTGTCTTTGTTTTGTGTTGTTGTGTGCTTGGAAGCTGATGTAAGTCCATCGAGTGGCATTCGGGTTCTAGTGTGGGTTTGTTTGGTTCGGATGCTGATGTAAGTCCAGTAATTGGCATTCAGGCTCCACGTTTGCCTTCTTGTGTGTGTTTTTGGTTCGGATGCTGATGTAAGTCCAGTAATTGGCGTTCAGGCTCCATGTTTGCCTTTGCCTTTGCCTGTGTTTGTTTGTGTGCGTGTTAGCCAAGCTACGAATGCTCTGATTCTCCTTCGTCCAAAGGAGATACGTATGCATAGGATGCGACATCCTAGCGAGCATGTGTCGGTTCCCCCAGTCCGAACTACTTTGACTCTGATGTCTATGCCTGATAGACTAAGTAGGCCCAGGATGCGATGTCCTGCCGAGTCAGTCTTGTTTGTTTTCTTGTGTCTCTTTCAGCCAGTGTGCGTGTGTTTGAGCAGCGTTCTAGCAACCAATTTCCTTTCTATTGTGCGTGGATCCCGTCGAGTACGACGGATGCGTAGGGGTGCTAATACCTTCCCTTCGCATAACCGACTCCCTTACCCTTTCTCTTTGGTCGCGAGACCATGCTTTTTCCAGGTTTACTCTGAGCGTTTCCTTTCCCTCTTTTGGGATAAATAACGCACGGTGGCGGCTCTGTTGTTCTTGTTTTCCCGCCGGTTTTTCGCGTAATGCGTCAGCTGGCGACTCTGCTGGGGACAACAGAGAAGTTGACCTGTGCTGGTCCTTCTTCCCTAAGCGAGTCTCTCCTAGCGCTCTCTAGGTTAGGGCTTTGGTTGTTATTTGCTGCTTTATTTATTGCATTCATTATTCATTGTTTGCATTTATTGTTTGCATTAATGTTTGCATTCATTCATATTCATCTGCTGTGTTGGCTGTGTTTCTCTGTTTGGGGGTGGGTGTTACTCGAGGTAAAAGGCCCAATACCCAGGCTATGAGTGCAATCTAGGAAACCTAGGAATAGAGTGAGTCATGGGAAGCGGGTGGTATGCGCCACTTAGCGGAACATCGACGTCACGAGCAGTTCAGACCCTGGTGGGGTATCATCGTTGCATACTTCAGGTGTGTATATGATGGTATTCTGCGAAAGGTTATTTATGCTGTGTTTCTTTCGACCTTACCCTGGCCTAGATAACACCCGTGAGTAGGGAGGGAATGATCATTTTAACAGGTACAGAAGGTGACTGTTGGTGACTCAGTGTGTTCCTGTTGGTGACTCAGTTTCTCAGATTGGGTTCAGACGACAGTTGACCAGTTGACTTTGGGTTTCAGATGATTGTGATCAGAACTCGAGCCGAAGTTTCGATCCTGTGTTCAGAGATGCACAGCTTGTCAGTCGTGTCTGCATCATGTGCATCATAGCATGTTTATTTTTCAAAAGAAATGCAATGAAAAAATTAAAAAAAAAAAGAGAAAAAAAACTAACCGCTGCATGCATATCATTTCTCAGGTACATTCTAGAGCTTGATTCATCGATAGAGATGGCAACAGTTCCCGAGCCGAAGCGGAAGACCTGTTCCTATAGCTTTCACCGTGAGCCTCTGACGTCTCTGATTGAGTTGAGCAGTTTTGTGACCAATGATCATCTGAAGGGGTTCATTGACCAGTATGGGGATCTGTTGACTTTGTTGAAGATTGTAGTTGACCCGGTGCCGTTACAAACGCTTCTTCAGTTCTATGACCCAGAGCTTAGATGTTTCACTTTCCAGGACTATCAGTTGGCGCCTGCTCTCGAGGAGTACTCCATTCTGTTGGGTGTCCCTATTCAGCATCAGACTCCTTTCTTGGACGTCCCGAAGGAAATTGATTTCAGGGTTATTGCTAGAGCTCTTCATCTGAGTATTCGAGAGATCAGTGATAGTTGGAAGACCAGTGGAGATGTTGGGGGCCTACCTTTAAAGTTTCTGCTGAGAGTTGCTAGAGGAGAAGCAGAGAAGGGGAATTGGGAAGCTTTCCGTGCCCAGTTTGTTGTTATGATTTATGGGATCGTTCTGTTTCCGAGTATGCCAAACTTTGTTGACTATGCTGCAGTCTGCATTTTCATTGGAGGGAATCCGGTTCCTACTCTGTTGGCCGACACTTACTACGCCATTCACAGTAGACATGGTAAGGGTGGGGCTATCAGATGTTGTCTCCCGCTTTTGCTCAGATGGTTCATGTCTCTCCTACCAGTCGGTGGGCCGTTTGTGGATGCTCAGAGCACTTATAGGTAGACTCAGAGGGTGATGTCTCTTACTTCATATGACATCAGATGGCATTCATACCGGATGGACGTGCGGGATGTTGTTATGAGTTGTGGAGAATTCCGGAACGTGCCACTTGTGGGGACCAGGGGTTGCATCAATTACAACCCAGTTCTTTCTCTTCGCCAGTTAGGGTTCGTGATGAGTAGAAGACCACTTGAAGCTGAAATAGCTGAGAGTGTGTATTTTGAGAAGCGTACTGACCCTGTTAGATTGGAACAGATTGGAAGAGCTTGGAAGTCTATTGGTGTCAGAGATGGATCCGTTTTAGGGAAGAAGTTTGCCATTGCTATGCCTGATTACACTGATTGGGTGAAGAAGAGAGTGGAAACTTTGTTGTTGCCCTATGATAGGATGAATCCGTTGCAAGTGCAACCACCCTTGATTCTTGCTGATACTGTGCCAGCTGAACAGTATAAGCAAGCCTTGATGGAGAATCGTCGCTTGAAGGAGAAAGAGCAAGATGCCCAGATGGAGTTGTATCAAGCCAAAGCTGATAGGTTGAACCTGTCTCATCAACTCAGAGATGCCCAGAGTGCAGGTGTTGGTGGTGTGAGGAGTAAAAAGAGATCTTATTCAGAGATGGAGAATTTGCTAGATGCAGAGCACAGAGAGTGTTTGAGGTTGCAGAGATCCGAAGCCGGTTATCTGAAGAAGATCAGAGACTTGGAGAAGCAACTCAGAGACAAAGATATCCAGTTGAAGAAGGAAGTCGACCAGAGACTTGCATCAGAGACCCAGCTTGGGGCAGAGGTTGTCGAGCTCAGAAGACAGTTGAAGGAGAAGATCACTCCCTTGCCAGAATGTTCAGAGTGTGAACTGTTGATAGAACAGTGTCACTACTTGAAGACGCTCATTCCTGGAAGTAACTTGTCTTAGCTTGTATTTCCTGATGTTTATGTTGAGAATCACCCCCAGGCTTGTTGGGTGGGATTCTTTGTTGTACCTTGTTGGATATTTTGGATCTGTGTTGTATGATCCAGTTGCTCATTTATAGATGAGATTTTCTCTGTATTCCTTGCTCTGTTGTGTGCTGTTTCTGTATCTCCCTGTTGCTTTGTGTTGTTGCAGGTTGTCGTTTCTTGAGATGAATCAGGCTCTTTGAATGCTTGAGAGATGAACATTTCATGTGCATCATATGCATTAGCATCATAATCATAACATTTGCATAACAGGTGTTCTTGTGCCAACTTCTCACTCTGGTTCCTGTGTCAGGCAGGATAGCTGATCAGAGACCGCACCGGTATTCTACAAGACTAAATCAGCAAAGAAGTATGGATCAGGTTCAGACTGAACTAGATGAGATGAGGGCGAACATGGCCCAGTTTTTGACTATGATGCAAGGGGTTGCCCAGGGACAGGAGGAGCTCCGTGCTTTGGTTCAGAGACAAGAAACGGTTATTCAGGCGTCTAACCGTGGTTCACCTGTTGCTCCACCTGGTTTTGAAACTGTTAATGTTGCTGCTGCTCCCGTTCATGGTTATGCCACTGGAGATGAACTTAGGGGAATAAGAGTTGATGGTCAGCCTCTGGCTGCAGAGATCAATGCCAGAGCTACCCGGATTCCTGTGCGTCATCCAGCTCCTCTTGTTGACAGGCAAGAGGACATGTTCACAATGACGAGTGAGGACGATGGCGATGTTGCCAGAATGGAGGATAGGGATCGTAAGGTCGATGCCCTAGCTGAAAAAATAAGGGCGATGGAATGTCAGAACTCTCTTGGGTTCGATGTCACGAACATGGGGTTAGTGGAAGGTCTGAGAATCCCCCATAAATTCAAAGCGCCCACCTTCGACAAGTACAACGGTACTTCTTGCCCTCGCACTCATGTGCAGGCCTATTATCGGAAGATCTCGGCATATACAGATGACGAGAAAATGTGGATGTACTTCTTTCAAGATAGCCTATCTGGGGCATCCCTGGATTGGTACATGGAATTGAAACGAGATTCTATCCGGTGTTGGAGGGATCTGGGAGAAGCTTTTCTCAGACAATATAAGCACAACATGGACATGGCACCGAGCCGGACTCAGCTGCAAAGTCTGTGCCAGAAAAATAATGAGAGTTTCAAAGAGTACGCCCAGAGGTGGCGTGAACTTGCTGCTAGAGTCCAACCCCCTATGCTGGAGAGGGAATTGACCGATATGTTCATTGGCACACTGCAGGGTGTCTTCATGGACCGAATGGGGAGTTGTCCGTTCGGAAGCTTCTCTGATGTCGTGATCTGCGGTGAGAGGACCGAGAGTTTGATTAAAGCTGGGAAGATCAACGATGTGGGTTCCTCTTCATCAAAGAAACCTTTCTCTGGGGCACCTCGTCATAGAGAAGGTGAAACTAATGTTGTTCAGCACCGCCGAGGTCAGAACAAAAATCAGCATCAGTACAGACAGGTTTCTGCAGTGACCATCCCTGCACCACAACAACGTCAACCTCCGCAACAACCAAGACAACAACAACAACAACAACAGCGTCCTTATCAACCAAGGCAGAGGCTGCAACCTGATAGAAGGTTTGACCCGTTGCCCATGACATATGTTGAGCTTCTGCCTGAGTTGCTCAGATTGGGTTTCGTGGAACTGAGAACGATGGCTCCGCCAACTGTCCTACCACCTGGGTATGATGCGAATGTCCGGTGCGATTTCCATTCAGGGGCACCCGGGCATAATATTGAGAAGTGTCGGGCTTTCCAGCATAAAGTCCAAGACCTGATCGACGCCAAGACGATCAACTTTGCTCCCGTGCCCAATGTTGTTAATAATCCCATGCCCGCGCATGGTGCTCACCGGGTGAACTGTATTGAAGGGGTTGAATCCAAAGATCTGGTGATCCGTGTGGATGAGATTCAGACTTCTCTGTTGGTTGTCAAAGACCGTTTGCTGAAAGCTGGTGTTCATCCGGGTTGTGATGAAAATTGTTTGGGCTGTGCAGAGTCAGCTAATGGGTGTGATCTGTTAAGGGCTGGTATTCAGGGTTTGATGGATCGAGGCTGTGTTCAGTTTGGTAGGGCCGACAACAGAGATCATGGGGCAGTGTCTACTGTCACTATCTTCTTCAAACCATCTGAAGGGCGTGCGCCTACAACGAGTGATACTCCAGTTACCATTTCTGCACCAGTTGCTGCCAACACTCCGACAACAATCGTCGCCCCGGTTAGAAGGGTCGTGGACAATAATGATGTGCCTTTGAGGTATGACAACGCCTTCCGAAGCAACAGAAGGGCTGAGAACAGGGTCAAGCCTTCAAATCAAGCGCCCGTGACAATTTTTGCACCTGCTAGTAAAGCTCCGGTCGTTGTGAGTCCTGCCGTGGACAACGTGGGTGGACCAGGAGGCTTTACCCGTAGTGGTCGGCTGTTTGCGTCTCAACAGTTGAGGGATGCCAATGCTGAGGCATCTGCTAAGGCTAAGGGCAAACAGGCCGTTGTTGATGAAGCTCCCGCTCAAACGAATGTGCCTGGTGGCTCGTTTGAAAAGGATGTGGAGGAATTCATGAGGATAATAAAGAAGAGTGACTACAAAATTGTAGATCAGCTCAATCAAACCCCCTCCAAAATCTCTATTCTTTCTCTGTTGTTGTGCTCTGAGGCACATAGAGACGCCTTGCTGAAAATGTTAAATATGGCGTATGTACCTCAGGAGATTTCTGTCAATCAACTTGAAGGTGTAATTGCTAATGTGAGTACCCGACACGGCGTGGGGTTCACAGATCTTGATTTGACACCTGAGGGGCGGAATCACAACAAGGCCTTGCACATCACTATGGAGTGTAAGGGGGCCGTGCTGTCACATGTCTTGGTTGACACCGGTTCTTCGTTGAACTTGCTGCCTAAGCAGATCCTGAAGAAGATACCGGTTGAAGGGGTTGTGCTGACGCCGAGTGACCTAGTTGTTCGTGCATTTGATGGATCCAAGCGTTCTGTCTTTGGTGAAATCACTTTGCCGATAAGGATAGGTCCGGAGGAGTTTGACATTGTCTTCTATGTCATGGACATCCAGCCTGCTTATAGTTGTCTTCTGGGACGTCCATGGATCCATGCAGCAGGAGCGGTCTCGTCGACTCTCCACCAAAAGCTCAAATATGTCTGGAACGGTCAGATTGTGACTGTGTGCGGCGAGGAGGATATCTTGGTGAGTCATCTATCCTCATTCAAATACGTTGAGGTGGGTGGCGAGATCCACGAGACGTTGTGTCAAGCGTTTGAGACTGTGGCGCTTGAGAAGGTAGCCTATGCTGAGCAGAGGAAGCCAGGTGCTTCAATTACTTCTTATAAGCAAGCTAAGAAGGTTGTTGACTCTGGTAAGGCTGAAGGCTGGGGCAAGATGGTGAACTTTCCTGTCAAAGAGGACAAATTTGGCATCGGTTATGAGCCTCTCCGAGCAGAGCAGGGTGCAGCAGGTCCAAGTACCTTTACCAGCGCTGGGCTGATGAATCATGGTGACGTCTTTGCTACTGAGGGTGAAGATGTTGACAGTGATTGTGATCTCGACTGCTGGGTCCGCCCGAGTGCGCCAGGGGAAGTGATCAACAACTGGACTGCGGAGGATATAGTCCAAGTTACTCTTCAGACAGAGTAATTTTCTTTTGTTTTTTCATTCCGCACAAAACCCTACGTTCTGCCCAAGACATAGTGGTTCATTGTAGGGCCTCATGTTTTCAATGATTATCATTAATAAAGGACGTTTTGCAAACAATTTTGTGATCCCTGTCTTTTTATTTTTGTTTTTCACTTTTCAAAAAAATAAAAATGGCAATGTTTTTGTTTTGTGACTTTCTTGAACTCTTTTTCTAAAATAAAGCATTAAACATGCAGAATTGACCTTATGACATCCACTATGAACAAGTCTGTTATGGCTCAGTATGATTTCGACAATCCCATCTACCAAGCTGAAGAGGAGAGTGATGAAGACAGTGAACTCCCGAAAGAATTGGCTAGATTGTTGAAGCAAGAGGAAAGGGTCATCCAACCTCATCAGGAGGAATTGGAGATTGTTAATCTTGGTACTGAGGACGTCAGAAGGGACATCAAGATTGGGGCTGCTTTGAGACCCAAGGTCAAGAGCAGGTTGATTGAGATGCTGAGGGAGTATGTGGAGATATTCGCCTGGTCTTATCAAGATATGCCTGGGCTGAATACCGATATTGTGGTTCATAGACTACCTCTCAGAGGTGATTGTCCTTCGATTAAGCAGAAGCTTCGCAGAACGAGTTCTGATATGGCAGTTAAAATCAAGGAAGAGGTTCAGAAGCAGTTCGATGCTGGGTTCTTGTCAGTAACAACTTACCCACCGTGGGTAGCCAACATCGTTCCTGTGCCGAAGAAGGATGGCAAAGTCAGAATGTGTGTCGATTACCGGGATTTGAATAGGGCGAGTCCGAAAGATGATTTCCCTTTACCACACATTGATGTATTGGTTGATAACACGGCTCAATCCTCGGTATTCTCTTTCATGGATGGTTTCTCGGGCTATAATCAGATCAAGATGGCGCCAGAGGACATGGAAAAGACGACATTCATTACACCTTGGGGCACATTCTGCTATAAGGTGATGCCATTCGGGCTGAAGAATGCCGGTGCTACCTATCAGAGGGCAATGACGACTCTCTTTCATGACATGATGCACAAAGAGATTGAAGTGTACGTGGATGATATGATTGCGAAGTCGCAGACAGAAGAGGAGCACCTGGTTAATTTGCAGAAATTGTTTGACAGGTTGGTCAAGTTCAAACTGAGGCTGAATCCGAACAAGTGTACGTTTGGGGTGAGATCAGGGAAGCTGTTAGGCTTCATTGTCAGTGAAAAAGGGATTGAGGTTGATCTAGCTAAAGTCAAAGCTATTCAGGAGATGCCTGAACCGAAAACCGAAAAGCAGGTTCGTGGGTTTTTAGGGAGATTGAACTACATTGCAAGGTTTGTATCTCACCTAACTGCCACGTGTGAGCCAATTTTCAAATTGCTCAGAAAGAATCAGGCCATCAAATGGAATGATGATTGTCAGAAAGCTTTTGACAAGATTAAAGAGTATTTACAGAAACCTCCAATCCTGATCCCTCCAGTTCCAGGGAGACCTTTGATAATGTACTTGTCGGTTACCGAGACTTCGATGGGGTGCGTATTGGGACAGCATGACGAGTCTGGTCGAAAAGAGCATGCCATATACTACCTTAGCAAAAAGTTTACCGACTGTGAAATCAAATATTCACAGCTTGAGAAAACTTGCTGTGCTTTGGCCTGGACTGCCCGCCGACTGAGGCAGTATATGCTGAACCATACTACCTTGTTGATTTCTAAGATGGATCCAGTGAAGTACATCTTTGAGAAGCCAGCTCTCACCGGACGTGTTGCCCGTTGGCAAATGATCTTAACTGAGTATGATATCCAGTACACGTCTCAGAAGGCTATCAAAGGTAGTGTATTGTCAGACTATCTCGCCGAACAACCGATTAATGACTATCAGCCAATGATGTTTGAATTCCCTGATGAAGACATCATGTATCTTAAGATGAAAGATTGTGAAGAGCCTCTTGTCGAGGAAGGACCGGATCCTGATGACAAGTGGACATTGATGTTTGATGGGGCTGTGAATGTGAACGGTAATGGTGTTGGTGCAGTGTTGATCAATCCTAAAGGTGCTCATATACCTTTTTCTGCCAGATTGACGTTTGATGTCACCAACAACGAAGCTGAGTATGAGGCTTGTATCATGGAAATAGAAGAGGCCATTGATTTGAGAATCAAAACTCTTGACATATTTGGAGATTCAGCTCTAGTGATCAATCAGGTCAATGGAGATTGGAATACGAACCAGCCGCATCTGATTCCTTACAGAGATTACACCAGAAGAATACTGACGTTCTTCAAGAAGGTGAAGCTGTATCATATCCCCCGGGATGAGAATCAGATGGCTGATGCCTTAGCTACTTTATCTTCCATGATAAAAGTTCATTGGTGGAATCATGTGCCACATGTTGCGGTGAATCGACTCGAGAGGCCTGCGTATGTGTTTGCAGCCGAGTCTGTTGTGATTGATGAGAAGCCGTGGTACTATGATATCAAGAACTTCCTCAAGACTCAGGAGTATCCTGAAGGTGCGTCAAAGAATGACAAGAAAACCCTGAGAAGGCTAGCTGGAAGCTTTTACTTGAATCAGGATGATGTGCTGTATAAGAGGAACTTTGACATGGTCTTGCTCAGATGCGTGGATAGACGCGAAGCAGACGTGTTGATGCAAGAAGTACACGAGGGTTCGTTTGGTACCCATGCTGGTGGTCATGCAATGTCAAAGAAACTGTTGAGAGCCGGATATTACTGGATGACTATGGAATCCGATTGTTTCAAGTACGCTCGGAAGTGCCATAAGTGTCAGATCTATGCTGATAAGGTGCATGTACCACCAAGCCCGTTGAATGTCATGAACTCGCCTTGTCCGTTTGCCATGTGGGGCATTGATATGATTGGGAAGATCGAGCCTACTGCTTCGAATGGACATCGCTTCATCCTGGTTGCGATTGACTACTTCACCAAATGGGTGGAAGCAGTTTCCTATGCTAATGTTACCAAACAAGTGGTTTCCCGGTTCATCAAGAAAGAAATCATTTGTCGTTATGGAGTTCCTGAGAGAATCATCACTAATAATGGTTCGAATCTCAACAACAAGATGATGAAAGAGCTTTGCAGAGATTTCAAGATTGAACATCACAATTCTTCTCCTTACAGACCAAAGATGAATGGTGCTGTAGAGGCAGCTAACAAGAATATCAAGAAGATTGTGCAAAAGATGGTCGTTACGTACAAGGATTGGCATGAGATGCTACCTTTCGCTTTGCATGGGTACCGTACCTCAGTGCGTACGTCGACCGGGGCAACCCCGTACTCCCTTGTATATGGTATGGAAGCAGTCCTGCCTGTTGAAGTGGAGATTCCTTCTCTGAGGGTATTATTGGATGTCAAGCTGGACGAAGCCGAGTGGATTCGAACAAGGTTTAATGAGTTGAGCCTTATCGAAGAGAGACGGATAGCCGCTGTGTGCCATGGGCAGTTGTATCAGAGAAGGATGAAGAGAGCCTTCGATCAGAAAGTGCGTCCTCGAAGCTATCAGATCGGTGATCTAGTTTTGAAGAGGATCCTTCCTCCCGGTACAGATAACAGGGGCAAGTGGACTCCTAATTACGAAGGTCCATATGTGGTGAAGAAGGTCTTCTCCGGTGGAGCCTTGATGCTTACAACAATGGATGGTGAAGATTTTCTGTCCCCTGTTAACTCAGATGTAGTCAAAAAATACTTCGCATAAATTGACCCGCTGGACAAAAAGAACAAAAGAGTCCAGGCAAAAAAGGGCATCCCGGCGAACCAAAAAATAGAAAGAAAAGGTTCGGGCAAAAGTTAGAGATAAAATGAAAAGAATTTGTACACCCGGTAAGTCGAAAACCCGCAAGGGCGGCTTAGGCAAAAATGGGTATCCCGGTGGATTGAAAACCCGAAAGGGCGATCCAACCAGAAGAGGGATTAAAGCGAAGACTACAGTTTGAGTTATCTGTACTTCGTCGCGCTTCATTTGTCTTCCATCTCGAAAGATGTGATCGGTCTAGTCATTCTTCTCAGAAAGCAAGGAGTTGGGAGGAAAACTGATGATCTGTGAGTTATAACAGAATTGGGAAATAGTGGATGCCGTATTCACATTGCCATTAGGATAGTTTATTTTCCTTTTGTGCGCAATTACCTCTTTCTAGGAATTGCTTCCCATTATATTTGCCTTTTCAGGCACATTTTCAATCAATAAAAGTCGTTATTCAGATAAATAGCTCTCTTGTTTTTATTTTTTACTGTTTTGTTTGCAAAAACGTCCGAATTTTTGATAAACATTGCGTATAATAAAACATGAAGGCTAAACAATAACTTGCAGAAGGATGAAACATTTGAAAATCATTTTGAATGTTGAGGATACTGGAGCGTATCTTGTCCATATACCCCTGGGGCATTGTGTTTTATTGTGTTACAGGTCGTCATCTGTGAGCTTTTCCCCAGCAGGTCCTTCTCAGGGCAAGTTTGGGAGCCGTCAGAGCTGTGTTCCCCCGCAGAGGTGTTTTTGGATGGTATCTTCTTTCCTCAGCAGATCTAAGGATTGCATATCGCCAGCAGGTCTGTGAGTGCTTCTCCCCAGCAGGGTTGTGGAAGTTTATCTCCAGTGTGATTTGACGTGTTATCATCCCCAACAGAGTTGTTACTCCCCCCACCAGAGTTGTTCTCTTCGTCAGAAAGGTGTGGGCTTTCCCTCAGCAGTTCCCCAAGTGGAGCGGGTTTCAATGAAATATTTCTCCAGCAGAGCTATCCCACCAGTGGATTGGGAGAAGAATTCCCGTAGCAGAGTTGCATCCCCAGCTAAGTTTATTCCCACTTGTGGATTGTGTGGGTCGTCCCCGGCGGAGTAGTAGTTATTCCCCGAAGCAGAGTTTGTTCTACTTAAGGTTTGGTGGAATCTTCCCCAGTGAAGTCGCTTGATCAATCTCTGGTAAAGCTGTCTTGTTACTCCCTGGCGAATACTATCCCTGAGGAGTTGCCTGGTTTATTTCCCCAGCGGAGTATTGTTTATTTGCTTCCCGAACGGAGTCCCCGAGTGGATTTGGATTACGAAGGATGTTCCCCCAGCAGATTTTATTCTGTCTCGGCATCAGTTTTGTTTTCTCCAGCATGAGTGAGAAGTCGGTGCTTTCTCCGCAAGGCATTCCCCGATAAGTCTCCCCGTAGAGTATTCTTTAAGCAGAGTCTCCCAGTGGAGTTGGAGTATCTGATCAGTTTGGCTCTTTAGCCAGTTTCGCATTGCATGTAGTATTCATTGCATCCTCAAAAAATGCGTAGCATTTCCATTCAGTATGGAGCATTACGCCATAGAAAAATTCAAACATATGCATTCATGTGTTCGAACCCTATCAGATTGTATCCCCGGCAGAGGCGGATGCTTGTTCAAGCTGAACAGCATGTTTGCTACAGTCGCTCCTGATAGGTGTTCTGGATTAATCCCCACAGAGGTTTATTTCCTCGTCCGTTGGTGAAAGGAAAGCCCGCTTCTCCTCAAGGGAGATCCTCTGCAAGTGTTCAGTCTTGCCCGGACATGTAGATATCAGTATACCGTCAGCACCCGCGTGTGTTGTTTCTTTGGTGTCGGTGAACACCATCTTTCGATGATTTCCAGTCATGCGTAGTGTCTGGTCTTCTTTGGTGTGGGTAAATACCATCTTTCGGTGCTTTCCCAGTCATGCGTAAGTGTTTGGTCTGCTTTTGATGTCGGTAAACATCATCTTTCGATGTTCGTAACGTCGTCCCTTCCCTAGTGAAGTTCACTCCTCTCCGTTGGTGTCGATAAACGTCGAGTTTTTCCTATGCGTCCGTTGGCGTATAGTTGATATCTTTCCCCACAGGGTCGTCCCCAGAAGGTTCCTCCTCTCCGTTGGTGTCGATAAACGTCGAGTTTTTCCTATGCGTCCGATGACGTATAGTTGCTTATTCCCCACAGATCATGGATGACTCCCCTCAGAGTTTCCTCCTCTCCGTTGGTGTCGATAAACGTCGAGTTTTTCCCATTCATCCTATGATGTCTAGTTGTACCTTTCCCCAAGTGGATCTACCTCCCCATTGGTTTCGATAAACGTTGAGTTTTTCTCATTCGTCCGATGACACTTGATTGTGTACCCCCTTCCCAGTCATCCATTAATGTCTGGTCGACTCCCAGCCAGAATCCCCAGTAGACGTCCTATTTGGTGTCCGGTTGTGGTCTCCCTTCCGTCCGATGACGTCTGGTTGAGTTTTCTCCTTCTCTGTTGGTGTCGATAAACGTCGAGCTTCTCCCTTTCGTCCGATGACGTCTGGTCGAGTCTCCCCTTCGTCCGTTGGCGTCTGGTTGAGTTTTCTCCTTCTCCGTTGGTGTCGATAAACGTCGAGCTTCTCCCTTTCGTCCGATGACGTCTGGTCGAGTCTTCCCATTCATCCGATGATGTCTGGTTACCTCTCCGTTGGTCTTGGTAAACGTCGAGTTTTTCCTGGTCGTCCCAGCTGATTCACCTCTCCGTTGGTTTCGATAAACGTTGAGTTTTTCCCATTACGTCCGCTGACGTATGGTTGTATCCTTTCCTGGTTATCCCCAGTAGAGTCGATTTACCTCTCCGTTGGTCTTGGTAAACGTTGAGTGTTTCCTAGTTGTCCGTCGGCATCTAGTCGAGATTTCTGTTCCCATTCATCGTGTGTCGATGTCTGGATGTGGTTGTGCTTTTGAACGAAAACAATAAAACAAGAAAAATTCCCAGCAGTGTGCAAATTCTACGGTTCTTGGTATTCAATCCCTGTTTACCCTGAAAGTCTGACAGTCATTGCTATCATCCGTTCGGGTTCCCAGTTGATTGAATAGGGGCAGCTGTAGCACCTCAAATTTGCACCCTACCATTTTGTACATTCATTTCATATTAGGTCATAGCATTAACAATGTCCACTGCATAACATTGCATTGTCCATTTGCCCAAGTGCAAGTTCATCAGACAGATTAGGTCAAACTGGTCAGGAGATCAGGTCAAACAAGCAAGCATGTGCTATTTCCATTGGAACAAAGCCCTATGGTTGATTTATCAAGTTCATATGGTCTAAGGATCATTGTGAAGTGGTTTGGCCAAGGATTGAATGATCAAAGCTCATCAGTCAAACTGAATTTCAACCGGAAACCACAGGAAGTCAACTGTGGTCAACTGTGGTCAACTGTGCCTGATTTTATGGCTCGGAAGGTGTGAGATGGTTTGAAAGGCCTCATTCATGTCCATATAAGTCTCATTTGACATACCAAAGACCAAGGTTGAAGATTTGGAGGTCAGACAGAAAGTTTCCAAAAATAGCAAGTGATCTGTAATTTCAGCTGCCCAAAATGGAAACTTTTTCTCCTCGAAATTACTTCATCATACAAGCTTCAAATGGAATTTTGTCCAACATGAAGGTTGAAGATCGTGATCTCACCATTCCAAAAAGTCCGAGAACTTGAAATTCCCATGTGTGGTTAGCAAGATATGGTCCAGTCATTTTCAGAAAATGCCCGAAATCAAAGTGGCATAACTTGCACATGGAGTGGCCAAATTGGATGGTTTTTCTTTGAGCAAATCACATTTAATGTGTATTTTCATAATCCATCATCACATTTTTCCAGAAGCATTCATACAAGAAGGCCATTTTTCAAGTGCACTAATTAAAATCCAAGGGCAAAATGGTCCAATTTGAGAAATATTTGGAATTTTGAAATGGGACTTTTTTCTACACATCACATATATCATTTGTGACTTGTTTGAACCAAATTTGACAGAAAATGAGCTGCATTAAGGAGGGGCATTTTGGACACACACTTGAAAGTTGCACATTAACACTAAACTTCCAATTTTTGCTAATCTTAATTAACTTTGTGATTAAGCCTTGGTATAAATAGTTAATTATAACTGTATTTCTTAACGACATTTCATTCTCCAAGATCCAAACTGAATTTCCCTCCAAAACCTCTCAAATTCTTTTAAAACTTCATCACTTTTTTTCACATTTCTTCACCAAATCTTCATCAATTTGCCTCGTTCTTGATTGATTCATGCTCTACATGTGGTTGTGGTGAACTGTTTTGCAGAATTCGTGGCCAAATCTTCAAGAATTCCAACTGTCCAAAGCTTGCACAACAATGGCATCTTCATGATTCTTGCACTTGGAGCTGTTTCGAGCTAAGCTAGCTTCTCCATTCACCTTCCTAATCAACAAACTACGTCTGTTTTCGCCATTAGAGCCTTGAGGAGCTCGATTTCGCAACTGTTACTTCATAAGGTCAGAATTCAAACCTTTCGATTCTTGAAATTGACATGCGGTTTAGGTAGATCTTGCAACATAGAACACACTGCAACTTGAATCATGCGTTTTCGTTAAGAATTGAATGAGATATGTAGATCTGAACTTTTGATGATAAACTTTCTTTTGCTCGATCCGGTTAGCATGAGTAGATTTAGGATGAATGCTTGTTGTTTCGATGTTCTACATGATGAGACGTTTCGATTGGTATATTGCTTGCATGATTCTGTGAAAATTTGTTCGTAAGTGTGTGTTGTGTTCACTGTTCCGTCGTCTTTTTCGCGAAGAAATCGCGCATTCGCCTAGCGAGTGATCCGTTCGCCTAGCGAATGCTGCAGAAGTTGAGTGCTCGCCTAGCGAAGCTTCCTGTTCGCTTAGCGAAGGCTTCCGGTAGGCGCCAGATTCAAATGTTTCGCTGGATTTACAAGTTTGCCACTGGCACCAATTATTTCATTTTTTTTCATAATTTCATGTCATTTTGATGCTTGATCTTTAGAAATTCATAACTCACTCGTTTTTTATCCAATTTTGGTGAGATTTTTTGCATTGTTCTTCCGGAAATGTGTAGAATTTTATCATGATTTTTGTGGATTTTTTGCATGTGTAGAAAATTAAAATGCCTAAGGTTTGATTGTATGTGTCATTTTGTACATGTTTTGCCAAAACCTCCATGAAATGATGATGCTTGCAAATAAATGAATGAAAATTTTTGTGCTTGTTCTGGACATGTTGATGGTGATTTTCATGTAAAGTTTATGATTTTTGGAGCCCTGGTTATTGAGATAGGAATTTTTGAATAGAGGTGTGACAATTTGTGTCACACCAAGCTAGGTCAACTTCATGAATATTTTTGCATGGTCTATGATTGTTGGGATGGATTGAAATTTTGCATGGATGATCATTGATATGTTGAGATGTCATGAGATTTTTTCTGGATTTTTCTATGGCGTTTTCAATTTAATTGATAATTTTCTTCACTGTTGGTTCATTTTACAAGCTTGTGTGACATATGTTGGTACATCTTTTGTGAAATTCTCATATTGCATTGGATGAATGTGAAATTTGGTATGCTGGTTATAGACACCTTGTAGGACATCATGCTTTTGGTCCCATTCATTTTTTGATTGTTTTCACTGTTTTCTGAATTTTTGAAGTGAATGCTTGTGTTGATGCTATGAATTGGCTTGAATAATTGTGTCTGGATTTCTCGATTTTCATTGACCTAGTTTATTTTGTCCAATTGAGCTGAAAATTGACATGCTATACATTGAATATGTCCTGTTTAGGGGTGAATTTTTGTGGAATTAATTGAATTGTTTTGATATGGATTTGAGTGAGATAGTTCTGTTGGTCATTTGAAGTTGCAAATTACATGATTGACTTTAAATTGCGCATGAAGTGATAATGGTGGATGGTATGAGCATGGGACCAGTTACATTTGCTTTTGATTTGTTTTAATGTGATTTTGGTTGGTTTGCATTTGCTGTTTAGAACTTTTTGTCCCTTTTGGACCCTAGGCTTGGCCTAGTGGTCTTGTTTCTCACCTTTGGTTTGGATTTTCAGGATGAAATGCACAATGCTTAAGGAGATTGCTCCAAGGCAATTTGAATTGAGTTTGGTTGATATTGTCTACTAACATGACTTTGTTTTGTAGGGATTGATGCTTGAGCTTGGGCTTATAGCTTGCACTTATGTGCCTTAATTTGTGTTGCTTGTACAGATTAACTGATTAACCATTTTCTGTTTATTGTTTGTCTGTCTGAGTACTGATGATACTTGATTGATTTCAGGTACATTTAGTTGCTCACAGTTCCTTGAGAACTTGCTTGCTGGTGCTTGGTTTTTAAACCAATTGAGGTAGGACTTCTATTCTTCATGTAGTCTGGGAGACCCGGCTTGTTACTTGGCCGGGCAAACTGTCTGAAGTCCTCCTTAAGAGGCGATGTTTGTGATTGTTTAATATTGTGCCCAAGCAGGTAAAGTCCTTGATTAAGGCAATTGGTGGAAGCCAAGGGATATGCAATCTATCCCCCACTATTCTGTTGAGTCGTCCCTTTGCTCACACTACTGTGTTGATGCATTGGGACACAAACCCAAGATCTTGTACAATGTACAGTTGTGTCAGAGTCTCGAGTGTAGAAGGGTTCCTCCTTTCTGAACCCACACTCCTTTGTCTTAAGCTCTCCCTGGACAGGGATAAGAGCTGTGAAGTCTTATCTTCACTCACTTTTCATCTGCTTCACCTTAGCCCCTCAATGGTAAGGTTAAGAGCAAAACCTCACCTGTACAGTTGGCTTGCCTCTGCAGCCTTACCCTTTGTTTGAGCCTCACTTGTGTGCATATAGTGTGTGCTGTTTGTGATTGATTGTTTGATATTGCTTGTGCTTTAGGATAGGCTGGCTCCCTGTGCCAGTTAGCTAGAAACCTTGACTTAGGGACGATTTTGCATGATAACATCTAGGCTCGAGTCGTAGTCTCCCTAGTTGTGTCTCCCTTTGTTATCTGGTTAGGCTAGTCCTGTGTCCCTGCGTAGGGGAACTACGTCGCCCTGATCCTCATACCAGATGAGGTACGTAGGCAGGAGATGAGCAGATCTCTCCGGGCGCCTGTGTCTTTGTTTTGTGTTGTTGTGTGCTTGGAAGCTGATGTAAGTCCATCGAGTGGCATTCGGGTTCTAGTGTGGGTTTGTTTGGTTTGGATGCTGATGTAAGTCCAGTAATTGGCATTCAGGCTCCACGTTTGCCTTCTTGTGTGTGTTTTTGGTTCGGATGCTGATGTAAGTCCAGTAATTGGCGTTCAGGCTCCATGTTTGCCTTTGCCTTTGCCTGTGTTTGTTTGTGTGCGTGTTAGCCGAGCTACGAATGCTCTGATTCTCCTTCGTCCAAAGGAGATACGTATGCATAGGATGCGACATCCTAGCGAGCATGTGTCGGTTCCCCCAGTCCGAACTACTTTGACTCTGATGTCTATGCCTGATAGACTAAGTAGGCCCAGGATGCGATGTCCTGCCGAGTCAGTCTTGTTTGTTTTCTTGTGTCTCTTTCATCCAGTGTGCGTGTGTTTGAGCAGCGTTCTAGCAACCAATTTCCTTTCTATTGTGCGTGGATCCCGTCGAGTACGACGGATGCGTAGGGGTGCTAATACCTTCCCTTCGCATAACCGACTCCCTTACCCTTTCTCTTTGGTCGCGAGACCATGCTTTTTCCAGGTTTACTCTGAGCGTTTCCTTTCCCTCTTTTGGGATAAATAACGCACGGTGGCGGCTCTGTTATTCTTGTTTTCCCGCCGGTTTTTCGCGTAATGCGTCAATCACTTCTTAATCTTGACTTACATTTTTATGTCTTATTTATAATCTTAAAAAGTGACAACAAGTCCTTAACATTTGATTTTTGTTTCTATTGTTACTGCCTAGGAATGTAGTTGAGATGAAAAGGAGTATCAAAGGTTGGTGTAAAAAAAGAAGAAAAGTAAAAGATGATGTGAACTATAGATTTCAAAATTTATTTAATCTTGGATTTAGTTTATTTCTATATAAGGTTAATGATTCAAATGTTGCACCTTAACATGGCAGAAGGATCACTCTATCATATAGAGTTTGGAAATGTTAAAAGTTAGAGCTTCCCTTAAGGAAAAATTGAAACAAAAGGGTTTGTATAGTTGAGAATAGCCTTTGGTCTCTGTTGTGTCACAAGAAGAAGCAGTGGTAATGACCAACTTCTTAATCTTGGCTTATATTTTTATATGTGCACGTAGTAGATGGCCTTTGGTACAAGTTATAACACAAACCATTTCAATTCTAAATTTGAATTTGATTCCAGTTAAAAAGCCTTTGTCTCTATGTCGTATGTATCAACAAAAGGGAAATGACAAAATGAGAAAACAATGAATAGACTTTTATAAAAGAAAAGATATTCTTATACCAAACACATACAGCTATACCATATTTCAATGTTCACCAATACGGTGAACAGTGAAATATTATTATAATAATATTTTTTTAAAAATATATATATAAAAAAAATATTATTAATTTTATATTAAATGATACTGATATAAAATTGTATGATTAACCAACTTCATAATTTTATTAGTCAATCTTTTACGTTGTACCAACTTTGGTGACTACTCAAAATTATTTTTGATACCTGGATGTTTATTAACCAACTTCATAACTTTATTAACCAACTTTTTAATTTTTATTAACCAACTTTAGTGTACTAGTAAAAATTATTTTTAATATTTGGACGTGTATTAACCAAATTCATCATTTTATTAACAGTCGCACCTCAAAAAAATGAAAACACGATCTAGCAAAGCGTAATCGCACACTCGTAATGATGGACTGAGCAGAGTCGTCACCGAACTTTATTTATTCCTAAAAAGGAAAGGGGAAATATCGATAAAACCCAAGAAAGAACGACAATGATATTAGTCGTTGCAACCAAATCAGGGTTTGGGAGTCGATTACGCAAGGGGAAGGTATTAGCACCCCTCACGTTCGTTGTACTCAACGGGAACCTAAGTGTTAGCTTGAAATGTTAGGGTTAGTGTTAGCTTGAAATGTTAGGCTTCTCGAGTTATTAGGTGGGAAAGAGGGAAAGAAAAATAGAAAATGTTTATGGATTTTTAACGAATGGAACTAAACCTAAGTTTTTTTATTAATGGGCCTGACAAGATTTACAAATCATGCTCCTACATATCTCCAGGTGCAATAGAAAACTCAAGGCTTACGTAGTTCTGGGCATAAAATATTTTTTTGTTGGTCGATTATAGTGAAAGCTACTTTGTGTCAATCGACAAAAATATTGTTGGACTACCCAAAACAAGTGGAGAAGGGGACATTTGCATCATGGCTGAATTGATTTACAAATCAACATTCGTGGGCAACGTCGCAAGCTTGCTCACACGTTCAAGTGAACGAAACATTTTTTTGCATCGTCTTGAAACAAAATACCTTTCGTTTGAGAAAAGGGTTTAAGGGTCAATCACGCAGTGGTGAGAAAAAAGTTTGATTAGTTTGAATGTGTTTTGAGTAATGGCGAGAACTTGGATGGGCGAGATATCCATCTCGAATCCTAGTCTTAGGAGTGCGTGGTATCCACCACGCTCCATTTCCATCTTATTTTCAAAAGTATTTAATAAGAATTAAGTGTTTTTGAATTTGATTGAGAAAGGGTTTGGAGAAACCGCTTTGATAGTTTTGGATGATGGCGAGAGCTAAGATGTACCAGCTATCCATCTCGAATCTTAGTCTCAGGAGCTCGTGGTATCCACCCCATTTCGTTTCCATCTTTATTGAAAAATGTTTGATAATTAAGTATTTTTGAGTTTTTATTATAAAAAATGGTTTGACGTTGGATCAAGCATTTGATGAACGATTATGAAAGATTTGAATGAAATGGTTTGAAAGAAATGGAATGGATAGAAATGGATCGATTTGTTTATTGAGAAAATACCCGACGTTGGATTGAGTCATTATTGTTGATCTTTTTGAAAAGAAATTGGTTTTATTCTTGTGTTAGTACTAACTAAACAATCAAGCAAATAAAGAAATAAAAATTATAAAATCATACACATCATGGGAATGGGGGTATGTTTTGTCAGATGGGGATTCAAAATAATGAAACAATTAAATTGGGCCCAAATAATGCATGAGTGTAGATGTAAGAGGATAGTCTCATTGTAAGAAGGCCCAAGAGTAAGCCATGTGAAGAAAATAACAAATACAAGTTATATTTACTACACACTCAAAAATTAAGTCAAAAGAAATAAAATCGGGACGTGCACGGATTAAAATTGGGATGCGAGGATGCGAATCAAAGTCACATAACGCAAAGACGTGCAAGACAAATGGAAATTGAGAAACAAACAAAATCATAGGTAATGTGCTCAAAGTCGGTTTGCGCATATTTACAATAATCAAAATGTCATATGTGAGGAACCAAAATGCGGCAAAAATACTATCAATATATCGATAAAATAATCATGGAATAACAACATGGGACGTGTTAAATCCGTAGATTAAGGATCGATGTTTAATCATAAAAATGAGTCAGAGACAGTCAACAAATCAATAAGTATCAGAAAAAATAGAATTAAACATAAAAAAAGTTAAAAAATAGTAAACAAAATGGTAAAAATAATAAAACAAATGGAAAGTGAAGTGTTCAAGGGTCTAGCCCATGGCCTAGTGGGAAGCACCTGATACCTCTACCACGGGGTCATGGGTGATTAGTCATACACTTAATGAACCCACTTTCATAAAAGGCATATGAACTAAAAATGAAAAAAGAAAGAAATATACACGAAACCTGGAAACGAAGCACACAAGTTATCAAACTCATGACTGGTGGGAAGCGAGCTAGCGCCTCGACCACTCAGTCATGAGTTATCCATCTATTACAACTAATAATACATAAATAAATGCACAAGATGATTTAACCCAGTCAAAACAAACCAACCAAATAGATTAAATCTTGAATAAGATTGTGACACTTGGAAATTTTAAGTCAAAATAAATTTAAATGATGAGAGGGAAAACATTGCAGCAACAGAAAAGCTTCATTCGTCGTCTCCTTCATCGTTCCAAACGAAATCATGGCCAAACGCATCTATGAGCTTCACGGTGCATCCTTTCCTGGTTTCATGGGAGGAGCTGGCAAATGTGAGGTACTGGTTGAGGGACCACTGACTCAGGGAAATATGGTGAATAAACATTACATTTGCAAGGTATTTTCACTACATTCTTGTACTGTATTTATGTGGTCCCTTTGGCATTGTATTTACTGCATTTTTTTGTTCATATAAACTTTCCTTTGGCAATTAAATTGGGTTGGATTAACATGTCACACAAATTGAAACTTTGCACATGCTACCTTGTTTGAAAAATGATGTTTGAAAATAACGATTTGGATGGTGATTTTGTAGCTTGTTCATGTAATAGATTCCAACTTCATGTGCATTGAATTAAATGGTGAATCGAGATGCTTAGTGGAACTTGAAATCGATTTGAAGTTGATTGTTAGCTCCATGATGAAATGCTTCGACTTGAACCCTTGATGCCCATGATATCTTAGAAACCGAATTGGACTTTGTCAGTTGTTTTTGTTGGTGCAAAGGTAGAATAAATGATGAACGGAAAATATTCTATTAAGAGAATGACGGCTACAAAACATGATAAAAGTTACAATGATTGCCACCCTATTTATAAGCTAAAACTAGGGTTACTAGAATAGGATAAAATACTAAAATACCCTCTAACAAACTTAGGGGCTAAGAAAATAGTACAACTAATAAATATGAATTACTTCTAATACCATCCCTTAATTCATATTCCATCAAAACTTGTAACACCAATTCCATCCCATAATCTGAGAAATTGATCAGTCTTGATAGCTTTCGTCAGAACATCTGCCAACTGTTTCTGAGTGCTGCAGTGTACAACTTCTAACACTCCCCTCTGAACTTGATGTCTCAGAAAATGATACTTGGTCTCAATGTGCTTGCTTCTCCCATGCAACACTGGGTTTCTGGCAAGATTGATTGCAGACTTGTTGTCAATCATCAGCTTCAGAGGTTTGTTTACTTTAATCTTCAGATCCTGCAATAGATTCAGAATCCACACAGTTTGGCATGCAGTAACAGCACCTGCAATGTATTCAGCTTCACAAGTTGACAACACCACAACAAGTTGCTTCTTGGAACACCAAGAAATGGGACCTCCCAGAAATTTGAATAAGTACCCAGACGTACTTTTTCTGTCAACTCTGTCTCCACACCAATCAGAATCTGAATAACTCAGAAGTTCTGACTCATCCTTTCTTCCAGAAGGAAATAATACTCCATACTTCAGAGTTCCCTTGATATACCTCAGAATCCTGACAGCAGCTTGGTAATGGGACCACTTAGGTTTACTCATGAACCTACTAACCATCCCAACTGAATAGCAAATATCAGGTCTGGTATTGCACAAATACCTCAGAGAACCAACCAACTGTTTGAAGGTTGTAGCGTCCACATCCTTTCCATCAGAGTCAGAATCCAGTTTCTGATTTGTATCAGAAGGTGTGACAGCAATCTTACAATTCTTCAGATTAAATCTCTTCAGAATTTCTAATTCATACTTGAGCTGATGCAAAATAATACCTTTCTCAGAGTATCTGAATTCCATCTCTAGAAAGTATGTCATTTTACCTAGATCAGTCATTTCGAATTCATTCATCAGAACTTTCTTGAACTTGGCTATCTCCTGTTTAGAACTTCCAGTCAGCAGTATATCATCAACATATAAACATACCAGAGTCATATTTCCTTCAGAAGTATGCTGAACATAGACACCGTACTCCATCTCACATTTCTGAAAGCCTTGCTTCTTGAAAAATGAATCAATCTTCTGATTCCAAGCTCTGGGCGATTGTTTCAATCCATATAGAGCTTTGTATAATCTGTACACCATCCCTTCCTGATTCTTTTTCACAAATCCAGGAGGTTGTGACACGTAAACTTCTTCTTCTAATGGACCGTTCAGAAATGCAGATTTTACATCTAAATGCATCAGAGGCCAATTCCTGTTAGCAGCTATTGCAATCACCATTCTGATTGTTTCATGTCTTGCTATAGGTGCAAACACTTCAGAGTAATCCAGCCCAGGTTTTTGTAGAAATCCTCTGGCTACCAACCTTGCTTTATGTTTGGCAATTGAACCATCTGGCTTTAACTTCTGCTTGAAAACCCATCTGACGCTGATGGCTTTCTTGTCTTTTGGAAGTTCTGTCAGCTTCCAAGTCTTGTTTCTCTCTATAGCATCAAGTTCTTCTTTCATGGCCTTCAGCCAAAGCTTCTGCTTAAGAGCCTCTTCTGTACTTATGGGTTCAGAGTCTACTAACATGGCACACTGAATAACTTCTCCTTCAGAGTCTACTTCAGTGTCTTGCAGCATGTCAAATTCTGCATATCTTCTGGGGATGTTTCTGATTCTTTGTGGTCTCTGAACTTGTTCAGAGTCTTGAGCTTCAGAGTTTCTAGCTTCAGATGGTTGACTTCCTCCAGAGCTTTGACCATCTTCAGGGGCTGGCATATTTCCAGAGTCTGAATTGCCACCAGAATTTGGATTACCATCAGAGTCTGGGTCATCAGAGTCTGGATCATCAGAGTCACCTTCATCTTCTGAGTCTTCTCCAGAGTCAGAATCACTATCAGAATCAGAATCAACGTCAGAGTTTACTCCAACTTCAGAAATTCTTAACTCTGACCTTTCTTCAGAAGTTCTAACATCAGAATCAGATTGAGACTTATCCCAAATCCAAAATTCTGATTCCTTCACAATCACATCTCTACTGAATTCAATTTTGTTGGTTTCTGGACAATAGAGCTTGTATGCACCTGTACTGTGGTACCCAATCAAAATCATCACTTTGCTTCTATCATCCAGCTTCTGTCTTCTGGCTTCTGGAACATGTTTATAGCAAACAGAACCAAACACCTTCAGATGACTAACACTTTGCTTATCTCCAGTCCACTTCTGTATTGGAACTATTTCCTTCAACTTCTTCGTAGGACATCGGTTGAGTACATACGTTGCAGTGGCAACAGCTTCTCCCCAGAGCTTCTGAGGAAGTTTCTTCTCCTTTAGCATGCTTCTTACCATATCAAGCAAAGTGCGGTTTCTTCTTTCAGCAAGACCATTGTGTTGAGGGGTATAAGGAGCAGTAACCTCATGCTCAATTCCATTCTCCTCACAGAACTTTTGGAACTCTTTGGAGTTATACTCTCACCTGCACCATCAGTTTTAAGAATCTTCAACTTCTGACCACTCTGATTCTCAGCCTTCATTCTGAACTTCTTGAATTCATCAAACACCTCGTGTTTAAACTTAATAAGGGATACCCATGTCATTCTTGTGAATTCATCAACAAATAACACAAAGTATTTATTCCCTCCAATCGATGCTACTGGAAATGGACCACACACATCAGAATGTACAACTCCCAAGGCATGTTTTGCTCTTGGAGCAGTTTCTGACGCAAATGGCAATCATGGTTGTTTTCCTTCCATGAAAACTTTACATGACTTTTCAGGCTTCTTAATTGCAGGAATTCCATGTACCAACTTCTTTGAATTCAGATGTTTTAAGCTTCTGAAATTCAAATGACCAAATCTTCTGTGCCACAACTCACTCTCCTTCTCAGCACTTGTTGCACTAAGACATTCTGAGTCTGCAGTTCTGACATTCACCTTGAATGTTCTATTCCTTCCCTGTTCTGACTCCATAATCAACTTCTGATTGCAGTCATACAGCTTCAAAAGATTTTCCTTCATGGTAACTGAAAAACCTTTCTCAATTAATTGTCCCACACTCATCAGATTGCTTCTGATGCCAGGTACATACCACACGTTCTGAATCAATGCTGTTTTCCCATTGTTCAGAATCACTCTGACATTTCCCATACCTTCTGCATTAAGATATGTGTCATCAGCACATCTGATCTTTGTCCTCTTTTCAGAGTCAAAGTCAACCAGCCATTTCTTGTTTCCAGTAAGATGATTTGAACAACCAGTGTCCATATACCACCAGTCTATCAGATCCATATCATCAGATTCAGAGGCCATCAATAGCACAGATTCATCATCAGAACTTCTGGTTATATTTGCTTCTTCTGATTTTCTCTCCTTGTTTGACCAACAGTCTCTAGCAAAGTGACCAAACTTCTTACAACAGTAACATTGGATCTTCTTCTTGTCATACTTCTCTTTTCCCTTCTGAGCATTATTTTGTCTATCAGAGGTTGAGCTTTCTGACTTTTGACCACCATCAGATCTTCTCCTGGCTTCTGACTGCTTCTGATACCTCCTATCAGAAGTTGCTTTCAGAGCCTGCTGCTCTACTTCCCTTTCAGAAGTTCTCTCAGTCAAACGCAACTCTTGCGTTTCTAGACTGCTCTGCAGCTCTTCAATTCTCATAGTGCTCAGATCTTTGGAATGTTCTATTGCTACCACAATGTAATCAAATTGACAGGTAAGGGATCTCAATACCTTCTCCATGATTGTTTCTTCAGAAAGACTTTCTCCACACGCTTTCATCTCATTAGTGATCAGAATCACTCTGGAGATGTATTCAGAAACTTTCTCATTATTCTTCATGTTGAGATTCTCATATTGCTTTCTCAAGGACTGAAGCTTCACCTTCTTCACTGATGCGTCACCACCATAACATCTAACCAGTGTGTCCCACGCAGCCTTTGCTGTCGTTGAATCTGCAATCTTCTCAAACACATTTTCATCAACACATTGATGAATGAAGAACAATGCTTTTTGATCCTTCTTCCTTACTTCCTTCTGCGCGTTTTTCTGTTCATCCGTCGCATCTGCTGCTACCGGAACATAACCATCAGTGACAAGATCTAGAACATCTTGAGCACCGAACAGTACACGCATTTGGATCATCCAACGATTCTAGTTTTTACCGTCAAATACTGGAAGTTTGGTGTTCATGTTGTCGTTTCCGTTCATCTTTCTACCTTGTGTAAGAACAAAAATTGTTCTACAACAGATTCCTTGATTTTGATGATAACAAAGGATGAAACCAAAAATGGCACCCTAACGAAAAGTTTCTAAGTGTGCAGGGTTCTAAAGAAAGAAGAAATGAATCTGATGATGTCATCAGATGCAAACAAGATCAGATACAAATTCTAGAGTATTAGGAGCATCTGAAGTGGAAGCACGTTCAAGAAAGTCTAGAAGCTCGGACTCTGGACAAAACTGCAATGTATCAGAAGCATCTGAACATGAAGTATAGTCTAGAAGCTCTGACTCTAGAGAAACGTTATCTGTATATTCTGAAAGTTATCAGCGCCATCTGAACTCTCAAGAGATCAACATCAGAAGCAAGATTCCAAGATTCTCCAGAAACTCAAATACTCTGATTATGGATTTGCTAATCATGAAGAAGTAACGTTCAAGTCAAGTAAAGATTTTCAAATAGATTTCCTAAACAGAGAAAGAGACGTTAATCTCCACTTCCAAGAGAGAAGATACTACTTGTGGTAAGCAGTCACTTCAAAGATGAAAAGTTAAACTGCAGAAGCTATTTAAGTGATGGAGTAAACTCAGTTTAATATCCACCAGGTTCAACCACTACTTCAACTCATATATAAATAGAGCTGCAATCAACATTCAGTAACAAGAAATCAACCAGCCAAAACTATACTGAATTATTTCACGCTCAAGAAAATCATCTTTGCTCTCAAAGAATTTCACTAAGCTTTTGCTTATTAAGTGAAAAATCTGTTCTTAAGTTTGTAATACTTGCTTTCTTAGAAGCACTCTAGATTACATATCTTGTATCTTTTATTTGTTTGATTTCCTCAAGTGACTTTGTGTGGTCTGTAGACTTGAGAAGACTAAGAGATTTTCTTCTCTCTTAGGTGTTGTTTGTAATCTTTCAAGATTAGTGGATTAAGTCCTTGTTGAAGGCGAAATCACCTTGGCCGGGTGGACTGGAGTAGCTTTGTGTTATAAGTGAACCAGTATAAAATCCTTGTGTGATTTTCATTTTGAAAAGCGCTTATTTTTCCAAACAATTCAAACCCCCCTTTCTTGTTTTTCTCACCTTCAATTGGTATCAGAGCTCCGGCTCTGTTATTGATTTTCTAATCAAACACTTAACCGTGTAGAGAGATCCAGTACGAGAAAAACAATGGCCCACTCAAATGAAAGAGATTCTTACAATGCCAAGCCTCCTGTTTTTGATGGAGAAAAATTTGATTACTGGAAAGACAGAATCGAAAGTTTCTTTCTGGGTTATGATGCTGACCTCTGGGACATTGTCACAGATGGATACAAACCTCCAGTCTTAAATGGAGCTGAAGTTCCCAGAAGCAAAATGTCAGAAGATCAGAAACGTGACTTCAAAAATCACCACAAGGCCAGAACAATACTTCTAAATGCTATATCATACAACGAATATGAAAAAATCACCAACAGAGAGACAGCCAAAGATATACTTGACTCTCTGAAGATGACCCATGAAGGGAACTCCCAAGTCAAGGAGACGAAGGCTCTGGCGCTTATCCAGAAATATGAAGCCTTCAAAATGGAAGATGACGAAGCCATAGAGGCTATGTTTTCTAGATTTCAAACTCTTATTGCAGGTCTTAAAGTGTTAGACAAAGGATACACGACTGCAGATCATGTTAAGAAGATAGTCAGAAGTCTGCCAAAGAAATGGAGACCTATGGTTACTGCTCTAAAGCTGTCAAAGGATCTGAACAATATCAGCCTTGAAGAACTTGTTAGTTCTCTCAGAAGCCATGAGATAGAACTAGAGGAGGATGAGCCTCAGAAAAGGAACAAGTCCGTAGCGCTTAAGTCCAGATCTGAAAGACGGAAGCCTGACAGAACCAAAGCTCTCCAGGCAGAAACTGAAGATACTGACGATTCTGAACCAGAAGACTCTGATGACGAAGAAGAGTTGTCCCTACTAACCAGAAGAGTCAAGCAACTCTGGAAAAAGAGGAACAACAACTTCAGAAGACCAAGACCCAGAGGGGATAGATCAGAGTCAACTTCAAAAGGTAAAGCTAACAAAGATATTACCTGTTATGAATGTAAAGAAACAGGTCATTACAGAAATGAATGCCCCAAGCTGAAGAAAGACAACCCTAGAAAAGAAATCTTCAAGAAAAACACCTTCAGAACAAAGAAAGGACTGATGGCTACCTGGGATGACAGTGAATCTGGATCATCAGAATCTGACTCTGATGAACAGGCTAACGTAGCACTTATGGCTACCACATCCAGCTGCTCAGACGAAGAATCTGAAGAGGTATTTTCTGAACTTTCTAGATCTGACTTAGAATCATGTTTGTCAGAAACTCTTACTTCTTATCAGAAATTAAAACAAAAAGTTAAAAACATTAAAGGCCTTCTTAAAGCAAAATCTGAAGAATGTAGTAAACTTGAGACAACAATTCTAGCACAAGAAGATACAATCAGATCTTTAACGTTAGAAAGAGATGAAGCTAAAACAAAAAGCTTAGAATTAGTAGAAGCGTTGTCTCAAGCACCACAAACTTCAAATGAAATTATTTATAAATATGAAGAAGCCTTTCAAAAATTTCTGAAGAATGGAATAGATAGGAGTATTATGGCATCCATGATTTATGGAGTAAGTCAGAATAATAAAAGGGGAATTGGGTATGATCCTAAGGAAGATGAAACCTCTACCAGTAACCAAATTAAATCGCCTTTTTCATATCACTACACACACATACAAGAACACAAATTTAAAAATGCTAGAAGACCCAAAGTTGTAAGAAACTCTGGGAAAACTAATCTGAAAGGACCCAAGAGATTCTGGGTACCGAAAGATAAGATTATCTATGTTGCAGATATCCTATGCAGCAAAGTTCAGACACCAGTCATGGTACCTGGACTCTGGATGCTCGCGACATATGACGGGAAGAAAGTCTATGTTCCAAAGCCTGGAACTTAAAGACGCTGGATTTGTAGGCTTCGGAGGAGATCAGAAAGGAAGAATCAGAGGCTCCGGAACTATTGGTAATGGTACTCTTCCCTCTATATCTGATGTTCTTTATGTAGAAGGATTAATGCATAACTTGTTATCCATAAGTCAATTAAGTGATAACGGTTATGATGTAATCTTTAATCAAAAAACATGTAAAGCCATTAATCAGAACGATGGCTCTGTCCTTTTCACAGGCAAGAGGAAAAACAACATTTATAAAATAAATCTTTCTGATCTAAAAGATCAAAATGTTAAATGTTTAATGTCAGTTCACGAAGAGCAATGGGTATGGCATAGACGCTTAGGCCACATTAGCATGAGAAAACTTTCTCAGCTAACTAAACTTGAGTTAGTCAGAGGCTTACCTAAACTGAAGTTTTCTTCAGATGCTCTGTGTGAAGCTTGTCAGAAAGGAAAGTTTTCAAAAACATATTTTAAAAAGAAAAATGTTGTTTCTACCTCTAAGCCTCTTGAGCTTCTTCACATTGACTTATTTGGTCCTGTGAAAACAGCATCAGTCAATGGAAAGAAGTATGGACTAGTAATCGTTGATGATTACAGCCGCTGGACATGGGTAAAATTCCTAAAGCACAAGAGTGAGTCTCACTCTGTATTCACCAGTTTCTGTTCTAAAGTGCAAAAAGAATTTGACTCTAAAATTGTTAGAGTCAGAAGTGATCATGGTGGAGAATTTGAAAATAAAGATTTTGAAGAATTATTTGATTCTAATGGAATATCCCATGATTTCTCCTGCCCTAGAACTCCACAACAAAATGGAGTTGTAGAGAGGAAGAATAGGACACTCCAAGAGATAGCCAGAACCATGATCAATGAAACTAATGTAGCAAAGCACTTTTGGGCAGAAGCTGTAAATACAGCGTGTTACATTCAGAATAGAATCTCTATAAGACCTATTCTAGAAAAGACTCCCTATGAATTGTGTAAAGGAAGAAAACCCAACATCTCATATTTTCATCCTTTTGGATGCTCTTGCTTTATATTAAATACTAAAGAACATCTGAACAAGTTTGATTCCAAAGCACAGAAAGGTATTATGTTAGGATACTCAGAACGCTCTAAAGGCTATAGAGTATACAACACAGAAACCAAAATTGTAGAAGAATCAATTCATGTCAGATTTGATGATAAGCTTGACCCTGAAAAGTCAAAGCTAGTTGAAAAGTTTGCAGATTTGGAAATCACTCTTGTAGAATCTGAGAAAATTCCAGAAGCAACTGTCACTCAAGACTCTGAAGAAATTAAATCTCCAGAAATTCCAAGGAAAGTTAAAAGTCGTATTAACGTATCTGAAGATTTGATTTTGGGAAACAAAGATGAACCTGTTAGAACCAGATCTACCTTCAGAACTTCTGAAGATATTCCTCTGGGACTAGTGTCTCTGATTGAGCCTACGTCCTGTGATGAAGCTCTTCAAGATAACGATTGGGTGGCAGCTATGCAAGAAGAGTTAGATCAATTCTCCAAGAATGATGTCTGGGATCTCGTTCCTAAACCCAGAGGCACTCATGTCATTGGAACCAGATGGGTTTTCAGAAACAAGCTGAACGAGAAAGGAGAAGTTGTCAGAAACAAGGCTCGACTGGTAGCTCAAGGTTATAGTCAACAAGAAGGTATTGATTATAATGAAACTTTTGCTCCAGTCGCGAGGTTAGAATCTATTCGTCTTCTTGTATCTTTTGCTATTAATCATTCTATCAAATTATACCAAATGGATGTCAAGAGTGCATTTCTTAATGGTTATATTTCAGAAGAAGTGTATGTCAATCAACCTCCAGGTTTTGAAAATTCAAACTTTCCAGAACATGTTTTTAAACTTAAGAAATCCTTATATGGACTTAAACAAGCTCCCAGAGCTTGGTATGAACGCTTAAGCAATTTTCTTCTGGAACAAAATTTTATCAGAGGGAAAGTTGATTCTACACTCTTCTGTAAAAACCTTAATAATGATCTCATGATATGCCAGATTTATGTGGATGATATTATTTTTGGTTCTGCTAATATCTCTGTTTGCCAAGAATTTTCTAAGTTAATGCAGGCTGAGTTTGAAATGAGTTTAATGCAAGAACTAAAGTTCTTTCTGGGAATTCAAATTAATCAAACTCCAGAAGTCACGTACGTCCATCAAAGTAAATATATTAAAGACGTTCTGAAGAAGTTTGACATGACTGAATGCAACTCTGCAAAGACTCCCATGCACCCAACTTGCATTCTGGAGAAGGAAGAGGTAAGTAACAAGGTTTGTCAGAAGCTCTATCGAGGTATGATAGGCTCTCTTCTCTATCTGACTGCTACTCGTCCTGATATTCTCTTTAGTGTCTGTCTTTGTGCCAGATTCCAATCAGATCCTAGAGAATCTCATTTAACAGCAGTTAAAAGAATTCTTAAGTATCTGAAAGGAACTCCTAACCTGGGCCTGATGTATGAGAAAACATCAGAGTATAGACTCTCGGGTTATTGTGATGCAGATTATGCAGGAGATAGAATAGAACGAAAAAGCACATCTGGAAATTGCCAGCTTCTGGGAAACAATCTAGTCTCCTGGGCTAGCAAAAGACAGTCAACTATTGCTCTATCAACTGCAGAAGCAGAATACATCTCAGCATCACTGTGCACAACTCAGATGCTCTGGATGAAGCATCAGCTAGAAGATCTTCAGATATTTGAGAGTAACATTCCTATCTTTTGTGATAATACTGCTGCTATTTGTTTAAGTAAGAATCCCATTCTACATTCCAGAGCCAAACACATAGAAATAAAACATCATTTTATCAGAGACTATGTTCAGAAAGGGATAGTAACATTGAAGTTCATTGATACAGAACATCAATGGGCAGATATCTTTACTAAGCCTCTAGCTGAAGATAGATTTATTTTTATCTTAGAAAATCTGAACATTAAAAATTGCCCTGAGTGAAAAATGGCTCTGAAAATGTAAAATGTGAATTTGATGTAAACAAATGTACTTCTGCCTCTGACTCTGATACTTCTACAAGTTAAGAAGATATCTGAGTTAGAAATCTTCAAGAAACCAATCTCTTGGTATTCCTGAAGATCAGATACATTAACACGTGGAGCATTAAACGTCTAACCCTAGAACTTCTAGACAGTTGTCAAAAGAAATCAAAGGTCAGAACGTTTGAAATCTCCTAGAGCAGTGTGCGTACTGTTGGGATTAGACATTCATTTATTAGCTGTAATCATTTTTCCCCCCAAACGTGCTATTTTGATTTTTGTGCTAACGCTGGAATGTGTGTCGTTTTGCATGTGTTTGAACTTAGGTATATAAACACTTTTCTCACATTTCACACACTTATCACTCTCACTCACTCTAAAACCCTAAACCCTTCTCTCAGCTTTCTCTGCAAGTTCTTCGCTTTCTTCTTCAATCTTCATCTTTTTCTTCATGGATGCTCAACAACAAGAAGTTTTTAACTTCTCTCAACAGATGGAATCTAGTTCTAATCCCCAAACCTCAAACACTCAAACACCAACTGTTACAGGCGTCTCCATAACCCCTGTTTACAAAGAACCTCACGTTCTTGACCGTGAACGCCACATAAACCTTTCAACTCCCTTTGAAGGTTTGGATGTATTGTGTGAATCATTGGTTGATTTCGACAACCTAAGAAGAAATGGCGTTGATCTAACTGGAGAACTGCGTCAACAAGGGTGGGAGAACTATTTCCAAAGGTTGTATGGTCCAATCTACCCTCTTCTGGTCAAAGAGTTCTGGAGACATGCAGATGCAGATGACAACTTCATCGTCTCATTTGTTCTGGGAGTGAAGATAGTTATCACAGAAGGGTCCATTGCCTCTCTGTTGAATATGGAAAGTTGTGGAGGAAAAAGGATTTACAATATCCCTCCTAGGTCAAAGCGCATCACAGATGTGATAAACCCAACTATCTTCAAACCCAATGTTGAAGGAAACCCCTCTAAGAACAAAGAGCTACACCAGAACCTCCGAGTGTGGCTGAAGATTATTCTGGGAACCATCCACCACCGTCCAGCCTCCAACTCTTCTGATTACATTAATGCAGACCAGAAAT
This sequence comes from Lathyrus oleraceus, assembly GCF_024323335.1. Classification (NCBI taxonomy): domain Eukaryota; kingdom Viridiplantae; phylum Streptophyta; class Magnoliopsida; order Fabales; family Fabaceae; genus Lathyrus; species Lathyrus oleraceus. Next base: position 503,332,158 of record NC_066583.1, on the reverse strand, counting down.
GCATTCTGTACTGCATTCAGAAAGGTGTGAAGATCAACCTCCCTGCTCTTCTCTTCAGATATCTGAGAGATTCAGTCAAAGAAACCAGGAATAACATGAAGCCCAGATCCTACATTCCTCTGGGGAGATTGCTTTCTGACATCTTCATTGAGCATGGACTGGTAGACGATCTGGAAAAGACCAGATGTATGGATGATCTGGCAATTGATGTAGGGAAGCCTCTGAATGCCAGAAACCTCAAGAGTATGGGGATAATCAAGAAAATACAAGTCAAGCCAACTCTGGATACATCCTGGAATAGTTTGAAAGATCAGAGGAAGATGCCTCATGGCCTTGCAAGATTCTTCAAGAATGAGCCCAGAGACGCTGTTGCCCTCTACCTTCATCGTCTGCTGGAAGAAGGTATTGATGTTTCTGATTTCAGCCTCGATGACTGTCTGGACTCTGAAGAAGATCTAGTCAGATACAAGAGAGGTGTTTCTGAGAGAAAGATAGCACCACCAGCAAAGAAGGCCAGACTTGAAGGAGCTTCTGGAAGCGGATCTTCAGCTCCTCTGCAATTTTCTACTGGTAAGTCTGTTCCTCCTGCTACCTCTGAATTTATGATGGCTTCCTCTAACCCTCTCTCCTCTCAACCCATTTATACCACCTCTGATATTTCACCCTCAATCATCAGAACCTCCCAACCTACACCAGTCCTAAATGTAGCCCGTACCTTCATACCTCCCTCTAAACCTGCACAAACCCAACAAAGCACTTCATCTTCATCATCCTCTGAACCAGAATCACCTCCATATGTTTCTGTCTCTTCTGACCCTGAATTTTCTGATCCTGAATCCCCAACTATAGCCACACTTTACGCTCATAGACTTGCTTCACAACAAACACAAACCACAGAACCTGAAATAACTTCACCACTACAACAAACAACCACCATCCCCTCTGAAACTCAACCCTCTGAAATTCAACCATCTGATCCCCACACCTCTGATATCACCCCACCAAAAATTCCCGCTGTACCTGAAGCAGAATCTGAACCCTTAGACTTAAACCCTCTTTACGCTTCATCCCAATCTTCTGAACCTCAACCTGAACCAGAAATTGAACCAGAACCTCTCACTTTAAATCTCAGCCCTCCAAACTCTCCACCTCACACCTCTGAACCTGAACCTGAACCTGAACTTACCATACCTACCCTTGAGGAAGCCATCAGGCAGGTAGCAGAAGCTTCAATCCAGAAGGTCAAGTCTCTGGCTAACAACTCTGAAGTCAGTGATGATCCTAAATCTGTTAGGACACACTGGAACAGAGTCATTAGTTGGATGACCTCTGAGTCCTATAGGCTGAAGAATGTCTCTGAACAAGTCAGAAATGGCTACATCAGAGATGCTGAGGAAAGACTCCAAGAGAGACTAGCCAGAGAAGCTGAAGCCAGAAGGCTAGAGGAGGAGAGGTTGGCTAAGGAAGCTGAAGAAGAAGCAAAAAGACTAGAGGAAGAAAGACTGGCAAAAGAAGCAGAAATCCTAAGGGAACAGGAAGCTAAGGCTCTGGCGGATGCAGAAGCCCAAGCTGCTGCTGAAGCTGAAGCTCAGCAGGCTCTGACTCAGGGGGAGTCTTCAACTGCTATTCCGATGATTCTTCAGACTTTGAAGGACCTTAAGGAAGATCAGAATATCCTCCGAGACAGAATGGACAAGCAAGATTCGGTCAATGAGAACATCCAGAAGATGCTTGCCATGATCCTGCAGAAATTGCCTCAGAACCCTTAGGCACTTAGGATTTTATGTTTTGCTTGCCTTTTTGTTGTTTTTGCTTCTGTCATCTTTTTGGATCTAATGTTTTGTTCTTGATCTTTTTGAATCTGTGCTTTGTGTTTCTATTTTAATGAAATGTTTTTCTCTTTAAGTTAATTTTTATTACTATGTCTTTTTGATTCTGACAAAAAGGGGGAGAAATCATTAAATAGCTCTGATGAAAATTGTCTAAAACCTTAAGCACTCTGCAACAATTGTAGAAATGGCTCTGATGAAAATAACTCTGATTAAATAGCTCTAACATTAAATTTAAGAAATTGCAGAAAGTTTTCAGAAATCTCATTACTTGGAAAGCTCTGGTAAGAACTTCTGAACTCCCTAGCACTAACTCAAGGGGAGCTTTTGTCTATCTGATCTTATTTTATTCATGTTTCATCTGCTATTTTAAGTTGTTTTGTCATCATCAAAAAGGGGGAGATTGTAAGAACAAAAATTGTTCTACAACAGATTCCTTGATTTTGATGATAACAAAGGATGAAACCAAAAATGGCACCCTAACGAAAAGTTTCTAAGTGTGCAGGGTTCTAAAGAAAGAAGAAATGAATCTGATGATGTCATCAGATGCAAACAAGATCAGATACAAATTCTAGAGTATTAGGAGCATCTGAAGTGGAAGCACGTTCAAGAAAGTCTAGAAGCTCGGACTCTGGACAAAACTGCAATGTATCAGAAGCATCTGAACATGAAGTATAGTCTAGAAGCTCTGACTCTAGAGAAACGTTATCTGTATATTCTGAAAGTTATCAGCGCCATCTGAACTCTCAAGAGATCAACATCAGAAGCAAGATTCCAAGATTCTCCAGAAACTCAAATACTCTGATTATGGATTTGCTAATCATGAAGAAGTAACGTTCAAGTCAAGTAAAGATTTTCAAATAGATTTCCTAAACAGAGAAAGAGACGTTAATCTCCACTTCCAAGAGAGAAGATACTACTTGTGGTAAGCAGTCACTTCAAAGATGAAAAGTTAAACTGCAGAAGCTATTTAAGTGATGGAGTAAACTCAGTTTAATATCCACCAGGTTCAACCACTACTTCAACTCATATATAAATAGAGCTGCAATCAACATTCAGTAACAAGAAATCAACCAGCCAAAACTATACTGAATTATTTCACGCTCAAGAAAATCATCTTTGCTCTCAAAGAATTTCACTAAGCTTTTGCTTATTAAGTGAAAAATCTGTTCTTAAGTTTGTAATACTTGCTTTCTTAGAAGCACTCTAGATTACATATCTTGTATCTTTTATTTGTTTGATTTCCTCAAGTGACTTTGTGTGGTCTGTAGACTTGAGAAGACTAAGAGATTTTCTTCTCTCTTAGGTGTTGTTTGTAATCTTTCAAGATTAGTGGATTAAGTCCTTGTTGAAGGCGAAATCACCTTGGCCGGGTGGACTGGAGTAGCTTTGTGTTATAAGCGAACCAGTATAAAATCCTTGTGTGATTTTCATTTTGAAAAGCGCTTATTTTTCCAAACAATTCAAACCCCCCCTTTCTTGTTTTTCTCACCTTCACCTTGCACAGTACACTCAGATTTCTCACAGTGTTTCCCAACCCACAGAATTAAAATTCTGATCAGATTTTGTTCAAGATTCAACGTGAATCTAAGAATCAAAATCAAACACACAAGACCTCACGTTCACTCGTGTTTCCCGTGTTTCCCAATGAATCCGAACCGGAGCTCTAGATACCAATTGTTGGTGCAAAGGTAGAATAAATGATGAACGGAAAATATTCTATTAAGAGAATGAAGGCTACAAAACATGATAAAAGTTACAATGATTGCCACCCTATTTATAAGCTAAAACTAGGGTTACTAGAATAGGATAAAATACTAAAATACCCTCTAACAAACTTAGGGGCTAAGAAAATAGTACAACTAATAAATATGAATTACTTCTAATAGTTTTCCTTCATGTTGCCATGTGTTTTCTTTTCATGTTCTTGGCTTGCATTAAAATGGAAATTGTAGATTCACCTTGCTTGCATGAACCGTGGTAATGCTTCTTGATGTTCCTTATGTACATCACATTCATGCATTTCCTTGCTTGACTTGCTTGTTCTTTTGGATTCATGGTGTATGATTTTGGTTTTTGTAGGTTGATGGCTTGCCTTGCAAGGTATGGAAATGGTGAAGAAACCATTCAAATCCAACACTACAATCTTGGCACAAAGTTGGAATCTTGATTTGAAGAAACTTCATGTGTGTAGCTAATTAGGAATAGGTTTTTCTTTTGAAAATTGTAATGATCTTGGTGTTTTTTATAGCAAGACAAGGATCTCTCTTTGTATCTTAGAAACTTCATGTATTCATGTGATAAGAGATACTTTATATAAATGATTATGAACCATTCACATTCCATATAAATGAATGATCATGAATGAATGAATGAGTATGTGGAATTTATTGAACATGAATGAAGAAATTGGAATATGAATGAATGAGTATATGGAATTTCTTGAACATGAATGAAGAATTTTGAATATGAATAAAGAAATATGAATGGAATTTCTTGAACATGAATGAAGAATTTTGAATATGAATAAAGAAATATGAATGGAATTTCTTGAACATGAATGAAGAATTTTGAATATGAATGAAGAAATATGAATGGAATTTCTTGAACATGAATGAAGAAATATGAATATGAATGATGACCAAATAAATTATATGTTATGTAATGCTTTGTACTTGGCATGGAAATTCATTAAAATGTGAGTGAGAACCAAGAATGTGATAATGCAATGTGAATGATCATGTAAGCGAATAACTTGAACAATAGATGAATTATGTCTTAGGAGGGAAACAAAAATATGGATTGAGTTTGGACTAAGGAAAGACAAGAATGAAAGTTATGGGGTTCCACTTGATTCTAACAATTGAAATGGAATTCAAGATTTTCCTTGACTATGAAGATTAATCACCTAAGACCAAAAGAAAAGGCAAAACTCAATGGTTATGGAGTGGCAAGTGATAGCATGCCTAAACAAAGCATGTAGGTGAATAGCCTCATGACCAGATGAAATAGTCATGAGAAGTAATGCAAATGAATGATTGACTGGGAAAGGTTTCAGGACCAAAATTATGATATGACATTAACCAAATTTTTATATTTCATTAAACAACTCTATTTCACTACTTTAAAGTCACAGTTCACGGTCACTGTTCATCGGCACTGTTCATGTACTGTTCATACGTTGTTCACACATTGTTCATAAAAAATATTATTTACCGTATAAATATGTTGAACAGTGTATACAGTGTATCTATTTGGTGTAACAAATGGTGTAGAAATAGCATATCTATTTTTTATAGAGATATTCAAATATGATGAAGTTAGCATTGTCTGTGTCTGTCATGAAAGCACATTTCATCTACTAAGTTTGTGCAGCATGCTGGAGGCAATGGCATTTCACACCCTCTTAGACTCACTACATTTCATTCTTATTCCTTTCCATGACGTTGAACTTTTTGTCTTTTCTTATTCATATATTGATAATTCGTTGAGTTCCAAATCAATAGATGTCACAATGAGTAGAGTTGTATGTTGTTGTTGATCCTGGTGGGTTCCAAATTACTTACTAGCAAGTTTAATTAACTAATTGGTCATACTTAAGAATATTCTACTCATAATTATTGAGGTGATTAGTAAACTGATGATACTAAATTTGTACTAAGGGCTAATTAGTGAGGACTCTCTTAGAAGGTATGTACAGTTTGTAATTTGAAGTTGCATATATGAGATATAAGGTTTGTTCGACTTTGAGATAATATGTTGGTGCATAAGGTGAGAAAGATTAACAATTAACAAGAGAGAGAAGAGAGAATAATGACAAACTTCCACTACTCTTGAAATGGTTGCGCAGAAAAATGCACGCACACACTGCAAAAGGAATAAAGGTACTAATGCTCACACCACTCACTCGCTTAAATACAAGTGAGACTTAATGGAAATACTAAAATATCCTCTAATAAACTTTGCCTACAAGTTTATCAAAATGTGAATTAATTATAACATCATCCCTTAATTCATATTCATCTTAACCAAAACTAACAACACCAATTACATCCCTCAAGCGGAGAGATTGATCAGTCTTGATCGCCTTTGTCAAAACATCTTCCAGCTGCTTCTGGGTGCTACAGTGCACAACTTCTAGCACTCCATTATGAACCTGATTTATCATAAAGTGATACTTAGTCTCAATATGGTTGCTTCTCCCATGTAGCATTGGGTTCTTGGAAAGATTGATTGAATACTTGTTATCAATCATTACCTTCAGAGGCTTGTTTACCTTGATCTTCAGATCCTGCAGTAAATTCAGAAGCCACACAGCTTGACATGCAGTCACAACACATGCAATATATTTTTCTTCACAGGTTAACAAAGAAACAATTGGTTGCTTCTTGGAACACCAAGAAATAGGACTTCCCAGAAACTTAAACAAGTATCTAAAAGTACTTCTTTTGTCAACTTTGTCTCCACACCAATCAAAATTTGAGTAAATTAAAAGTTCTGCATCAGTTTCAACACCAGAAGGGAACAAAACTTTGTACTTCAGAGTTCCCTTTATATACCTGATCAGTAAATTAGCAAGTGTACTAATCTGCCAATGTAGTAATAAAGAGGGGGATACCCAATATTGATCTCAAGGACTGCTTGATGATACAAAGTTCTGGATTAATTTCAACTAAACAAAAGCTTGGGGGTTTAGGATAAATACGTGAAATTATGAAAGCAATTGCAAAGAAAATAAATAAAGTGCGTGCACGGTTAAAACAGATATGAGTAGTATTCTAGGGAAGATGTTTGATTCAATCATGTAAGATCTCACAGTGCAATAACGCATTTTAGATAATTGATTACTGGTTTATAAGGGTGTTTACTCCTAAGTCCTTAGTGATAAAATCTTTAATCATTCAACCTAATTGCTACGTCCATAGACAATCACGGATGACATTAAGCATTATTATATCAAGAATGATCCGGTTATTATAAGATATCCCTAGTCCTAGGTGATATCTACTATGATATATTCTCAAACAGATCATGAACAATGGCGATCCAACCTAATTGTTTCACATACATCAAACTCTGTTTGTTTGACAGAGAAAGCAATAAGAACAGTCATGAGAACAAATCAATTATAATATAAATTATTGTTATTGCACATGGTAATTCAAAATCATTACAAATCTGAATCAGAGACACCCCCTAGCAATGAGGGGTTTATCTACTCATAAAAAGAAAAGAAAACATAATAAACATTGTTGTCATTACATAAATCTTAGATGAATTGGTCTTCAATCGCAGAAAGCTCTTGAAAATTTGAATCCACCTTGAACATCTGAGTTCTCCAGCCTTTAGAACGTGTTTTTGCTCTGTAAAATCATCCAACCTGGGAAAAATCGTGTTTTTGGGTTAAATAGGCACGTTTTGGGCTACTTGAGCTTTTGGACCTCATTACACGTAATGCCTTCCCTGTTACGCGTAATGCCTTGTTCATTGTCTTGGTCTTCTACGCATAAGCATCCTTGGAGGCGTTCCAGAAATGTCATTCCGCGTAATGTCTTCCCTGTTACACGTAAGGGAAGAAGCTCATTTTTTCCTCCCTTCTGTTGGAACTTGTATCATACGCGTAAGGGGATGATGCAATACGCATAATGGCTTGACATTACATGTACGGGCAATAACTGTGCATTTTTTCAGATCTGATACGCGTATGACCAAGTTGATACGTGTATGGGCATAAAATTACGAATAAGTCTTTGATGTTTTCATTAAAGTTGTAGCCCTGGATGTTAGCTTTCATTTTCCGCCGGTCCTAGATCATTCAGAGTTACGACACTTTAGTTATGATTAAAATACCACACGTTTATCATACTGTAAACACATGTTGTAAAACATGCTGAAAAATAGACTTTTCCAGTTTTTCTGAAAATTCTCCGTGTTCCTTTTCTGACCATATCATTGACTTCCTCCGACCTACAAAACACATTAACCTTCCCAAAAAGATAAAAAAATACTAGAAATGATTAAAACATAGATAAATACGAAATTAAAGAAACTGACGTATAAACCACTCAAACTATATGAAAAATACAAATAAATTGCCTACTTTCACCTATTAAAATGATAATAACTGAAATTCTGGCGTTGTCAGTATTCAGATGTTCTACTCCAAGTCATGACATCTGATCTAACATTGTACCTATTACAGCAAGACAGTTATTACACTCTGTACTAATGTGCACCTTTTCACAGTGTCACGACCTCTCCTTCTATGTCATCCTAGAATAGAGGGACGCCTAGTTATGTGCACCTTATCACTCACTTCTGTTGTTTTCCTACACAGATATCAGCAAGATGTCTCAATCCTGTTTTGGACATTATCTGTTACATTGTTCCAGTTTGTTGGTCATGAACTTGTATTTCCTAAATTAAAGGTTGTAACAAGTTAAACTAATCTCCACTTATTAAGGAGCTAACAAATAGATTATTTGCCAGGTTCATTAATTGTAGCTTAGTTGTTAGTTTCCTAGATTTTAGATCAGCTGGTGGATTCCTGAAGAATAGCCTGAGAAAAATCCTTAAACAGAAAACTAACCATCCAACTATTTAGCATATGCAGTGAGGAGTGAATGTCACAACATTCCGTTTGACATCCAAGTCCAGTGCCATATGCTAAGTCTGTTTGTTTCTTGAAAACAGACTGAGCTAAATTTGCTGTACTGTAAAAGACTAACCAGTCTCTACATCAGTATTAGCTTTCTGGAAGAACTGTCAAGACACCCAGTTTGACAGGTTCACAATGATCTTTTGGCCAGGTCTGTGATGATTTTGAAATCCCGACTTCACTACATACTGAACTGAGATCATCAGCTTATTATACAGTATGTGTTGTTGTTGATGAATGTCAAAACATTCTGCTTGACATTCCAACAGAAGGCTATGTATCAGGTCTGCTATTATCTTGCTGAACAGACTGAATTACATGCTCAGTTTGGCTGACATGATTATATCATACAGAAGGAAAACAAACACAGGAAATTGTTAACCCAGTTCAGTCCAACATGACCTACATCTGGGGGCTACCAAGCCAGGAAGAAGATCCACTATTAGTAGTATCAATTCAGAGTTAAACTCCCCCGTTTACAACTCATCACTTAATCCCTACCCAATGCAATCTATACCTAGGAACTCCTAGATAGAAACCTCCAGTTTCCATTCCTATCACTACAAATACAATGTAATGTGCAAACACCTTGAACTTGCTTCACAGCTTCATTCAAGAACATAATTACTCTTGCCTACAGGCTTTGAGTAACAAACACTCTCAGGTTTACCACTGAGAGACACATGGTAACCTTCCCACAGATTGGGAGGTTTACCTTACACACACCCTTAAAAATTCATTCTAAGAGGCTTACAAAAACTAGATTACAATCAGCTATTTATAACCTAATCACCCAACTGGATTTGGGCCTTCAGAAAATTGCAGCAGACTTGTTCTTTGCTGTTGCAACTTCAGCAGAAAAATTCTGCTACAAACAAGGTCTTCAAGTTCCTAAACTCTCTCCATATATATCTCCATGTTTAGAGCCTATATATATTCTGATTTAGTCTTCAAGACCTCCACATGGGAGTTAGGATATTCACCAGATATCCTTGCTGATCCCATGACATATACTGAATTAATTAATTCAGTTTCCTACACATGTGCGATGTCACAGACCTGATGTCGTGACATCGTACATGACATGTTGGTCCAGATGTTGAATTTCTTCAACCCAACATATTAAAACAACAGAGATGATTACATTATTTGTTTTCTAAAATTAATGTCAATCCTAAGGAATCAACAATAACTATAGCACAAATAGTGATTGATCAATACCTCAGAATTATGACAGCAGTTTGGTAATAAGACCACTTCGGTTTACTCATAAACCTACTCATCATTCCAATTGAATAGCAAATATCAGGTCTGGTATTACACAAATACCTCAGAGACCCTACCAACTGCTTGAATGTTGTCTCATTTACATCATTACCAACAGAATCAGAATCCAATTTCTGATTTGTAATAGCAGGTGTGACAACAATTTTATAATTTAGCAGCTCAAACCTCTTCAGAAGCTCAAGTTCATATTTCAATTGATGTAAAATTATGTCTTTCTCATAGTACATAATCTCCATCTCTAGAAAATAAACCATATTTCCTAGATCAGTCATCTCAAACCCATTCATCAGCACCTTCTTGAACTTAGCTATATCATGTTCACAACTTCTTGTTAGCAATATGGCATCAACATACAGACACGCCAGAAGCATATTGCCTTCATAAGTATGTTGAATATAGACACCATATTCCATCTCACATTTCTGAAATCCATGCTTCTTGAAAAATGAATCAATTTTCAGATTCCAAGCTCTAGGGGCTTGCTTCAGTCCATACAAAGCTTTGTGTAGTTTATACACCATCCCTTCCTGATTCTTTTTCTCAGATCCAGGAGGTTGTAACACATAAACCTTTTCTTCTAATGGACTGTTCAAAAATGCAGAGTTCACGTCTAAATACATCAGAGGCCAATTCCTGTTAGCAGTTATCGCAATCACCAACCTGATTGTTTCATGTCTTGCTACAGGCACAAACACTTCAAAGTAATCTAACCCATGTTTCTGCAGAAAACCTCTTACAAATAACCTTGCTTTGTGTTTTCCAATTGATCCATTTGGCTTTAGCTTCACCTTATAAACCCATCTCACGATGATGGCTTTCTTGCTCTTAGGAAGTTCTGCCAGCTTCCAAGTTTTGTTTCTTTTTATGGCATCAAGTTCTTCTTTCATGGCCTTCAGCCAGACTTTCTGCTTGAGAGCTTCTTTCATACTCACATGTTCAAAGTCTACTAACATGGAACACTCAATAATTTCCCCTTCAGGAATCTACTTCAGTATCTTGCAGCATGTTAAAATTTGCAAACCTTCTCGGAATGTTTCTGATTCTTTGTAGCCTCTGAACATTTTCAGAACCTTCTGATTCTGGAACAGTATCAGATGCTGGAACTCCAGAAGTGTCGACTTCATAAGCATGACCACCTTCAGAATTTGGAATATTCTTAGAATCTGGACTACCACCAGAATCTGAATCACCATTAGAATCTGGATCAGAATCAAATTCTTCCTCATAATCAATCTCGCCTTATGATTCTGATTCACTCTCATAATCATTTTCAGGCTCTAACTCATATTCAGAATCAGAATCAATATCTTCAGAAGTTAGTTATGCATCGGAGTTAGATCGAGACTTGATCCAATCCCATACTTCTGACACTTTCACAACAACATCTCTGTTGACTTCAACCTTATTAGTGAATGGACAATAAAGCTTATAAGCACCTATACTATGATAGCCCACCAGTAACATCACCTTGCTTCTATCATTCAGCTTCTTTCTAGTAGCATCTGGAACATGTTTATAAAACACATAACCAAATACTCTAAGATGAATCACACTTTACTTATCTCCAATCCACCTCTCAAAAGAAATAATTTCCTCCAGCTTCTTGGTTGGAAACCTGTTGAGCACATATGTTGTAGTGGCAACAACTTCTCCCCATAAGGTGTTAGGAAGCTTCTTCTCCTTCAACATGTTCCTTGTCATATCAAACAAAGTTCGATTTCTCCTTTTAGAAAGACCATTGTGTTGAGAAGTATATGGAGCAGTCCCTTCATGCTCAATTCCATTCTCCTCACAAAACTTCTTGAACTCTATAGAGTTATACTCACCTCCACCATCAGTTCTGAGAATCTTTAGAGTCTGGTCATTTTGTTTCTCAGCCTTGACTAAATTTCTTAAATTCAGCAAACACCTTGTGTTTGAAATTTATAAGGGATACCCATGTCATCCTTGTGAACTCATCCAAAAATGACACAAAATATTTATTCCCTCCTAGTGAAGGTTCTGGAAATGGTCCACACATATCAGAATGCACTACTCCTAAAGTATGCTTTGCTCTTGGAGCTACTTCTGATGCAAATGGCAGTCGTAGTTGCTTCCCTCTCATGCACACATTGCATGACTTTTTTGGTTTCTTAATTGCAGGAATTACACGTACCAGTTTCTTTGAATTCAGATGACCTAAGCTTCTGAAGTTCAAATGACCAAATCTTTTGTGCCACAACTTACTTTCCTTCACAACACTTGTTGCGCTAAGGCATTCAGAGTCTGCAGTTTTAACATTCACCTTGAATGTTATATTCCTTCCATGTTCTTACTCCATAATCATCTTTTGATTACAATCATACAGCTTCAAAATATTGTCCTTCATGGTAATTGAGAATCCCTTCTCAATTAATTGACCTACACTCATCAGATTGCTATTCATGCCAGGAACATACCAGATATTCTGAATTAACGCAAATTGCCATTATTCAGAATCGCTCTAACATTCATCATTCCTTCAGCATTCAAATACTTATCATCAGCACATCTGATCTTGCTCCTCTTCCCAGAGTCAAAATCAACCAGCCATTTCTTATTTCCAGTAAGATGGTTTGAACAACCAGTGTCCATATACCACCAGTCTTCTAGAGACGCACTATCAGAATCAGAAGTCAATAATAGCACATGTTCATCATTAGAACTTCTGGCTATATTTGCTTCTTCTGATTTCCTCTCCTTGTTTGACCAAAAATCTGCAGCGAAGTGGCCAAACTTCTTACAACTGTAACATTGAACTTTTCTCTTGTCATATTTCTCCTTTCCCTTCTGGCTTCCAGAAGTTGAGGTTTCTGACTTCTAAGAACAACCATGTCTTTTCTTGGCTTCTGACCAAGACTGCTTATGGTCTTTCTTGACAAAAGAAGCTTTCAGAGCCTGTTCTACCTCTCTCAAAGGTTCTTTCAGTCAGACGCAACTCTTGCGCCTCCGTACTGCTTTACAGTTCTTCCATTCTCATGGTGCTCAGATCCTTAGAATGTTCAATTGCTACAACGATGTAATCAAACTGAGGAGTAAGAGATCTAAGTACATTCTCAATAATACTTTCTTCAGAGAGAGTTTCTCCACACAACTTCATCTCATTTGTGATCATAATTACTCTGGAAATGTAGTAAGGTACCTTCTCATTATTCTTCATGCTGAGATTCTCATATTGCTTACATAGAGACTGAAGGTTCACCTTCTTCACTAATGCATCACCGTCGTAGCACCCCACCAGTGTGTCCCACACAACTTTCACCATTGTCGAATCAATGATTTTCTCAAACACGTTCACATCCATACACTGATGGATGTAGAACAGAGCCTTCTGATCCTTCTTCCTCAGATCACACTGAGCATTTCTCTACGCATTTGTTGCATTTTCTGGTAGTGCAACTTGAACATAACTGTCGTTGATGAGATCATGAACATCTTGAGCTCCAAACAACACACACATCTGAATCATCCAACGATTTCAGTTCTTGCCATCGAACATTGGAAGTTTGGTACTCAGATTACCGTTTTCGTTCATCTTCAACCTTCTGCAAAACACTCAGATCTCACCTAAGCACAGTGTTTCCCAATCCTGCAAAATAAAGATATGTGATTCTGTTACGATTCTGAACACAAATTCAACACAAACTCTCCGAACAAAAATCAATCACACAACGCTTCACCGTTTCACTCGTGTTTCCCATGGTGTTTCCCTGTGGATCTGAACCAGAGCTCTAGATACCAATTGTTGGTGCACAAGGTGATAAAGATGAATAATGAACAAGAGAGAGAAGAGAGAATAATAACAAACTTCCACTACTCTTGAAATGGTTACAAAATTGTTGCACATAAAAATGCACACACACACACACAACAAAAGGAATAAAGATATTAATGTTCACACCACTCACTTACTTAAATACAAGTGAGACTTAATAGAACTATTAAAATACTCTCTAATAAACTTTGTCTACAAGTTTCTTAAAATATAAATTAATTCTAACCATTCTTGCTCTTACACAAAATTAACAGTAAAGAGAATTTATAAGCAATATTGTGTTCTTTGAATATTTTTTGTTTACTTATTACTTAAGAAAGTTGTTATGAATTTGTCGGAAAAATTATAGTGTTTGTCTATTTTGGTTTTGATGAAGTAAGATATGATTGGCCTTGAGTTGTGTTACCAAATATTAGTATTGGATGGATAGCCAATTCATAATTATTTGAGATGAAGACTTAAGCAATGACTTTAGACTTCAATGACTTTAGACTTTAGACTTGGGGATGCAGGTTGGGCCAAAGGTAAGCGACCTAAGCGACGACTTTAGACTTCAAAACTTTAACTTAACTTTAAGTTAGAAAAAAAAGTTAAAATTCAATTTAGTTATAAATATATAAAATGACATATAAAATATAGAGATTAATTGTTATGCACCGTAAAAAGTTTTATATTGTCAATGTATCACAATCATTCGTTTGTATTAGTTTTTAAATATTTAAAATAAAAGTTAAAATTTTTAAATATATCAATAATTATGATTAACTCACAATGTAAAAAAAATTTACACGGACCGTGTATATCAATTAAATTCTAAAATATATAGATATATGTTTATTGTGGAGTGGATAAAAGAAATTTTTCATATCTTTTTTATCTTTGATTTAACTCTTGACAATCACAAAAATCATTATTTTTTAATATATTTTAAAAGTCTCATTCTAAAAGTGATTTTAGACCTTTAAAAAAATTGGACCGGACTTAGTGAGGGGTGTGGATGGCTTATGATTTTGGTGATAGAGTTAGAGAATAAAGTAATAAAAAGATAAATAATGGATAGATCTTACGACACAACTAGAGTAGTCTAAAGCTTTGGAGAGGTCATGTGTACGTAATTAAAGTTAATATGAGTTTAGTCATTATTTTTTTTTTAAGGGACTGTATTAACTATAAAATATTTGTGTAGAGATCTTTTTTTTGTTGTAATTCATTCAAGAAAAAGTGTGATATCATGTAATATATGTAATATAAGTCGTTTTGTACACCTAAAAAAAGTGAAAGCGGAATTTGAAAGAATATTAGAACTCAATTTGAAACAATATTAGTCTCTATAGTTTCATATAGGATGAAAATAGGTCCAAGACAACAAGACTTTACTTAAATTGGTCTAAAAAAAATTTTAAAAATTGATTTGATTTCTAGCCTAATATGCTATTTGTCCTTACTTGACTTTTTAGGGTTGACAAACTTTTTGAAAGTGTGGTCCTGCTTGTTAACCTACTTATAGGTTTATTTGGGGGCAAATAAATTTAAATTTTTAGTTTATGTTTATTTTTTATATAAACATTTTAAAAGTATAACCTAACATTTTAAAAAGTCTCACCAATATAATATTCTATTTAATATTCATTCTTTCAAAAAAATATTTTTTTTTAAGTATTTATTCATTTCATTTTATTTATCCTTTTTAAAGTTTAAAATGATATTTTTTTCAAAGTCAACTAACTGTTTATTAGAGAAAAAATATCTAAAATAAAATAATAAATAACTAAGACTTGTTATACGAAAAATATAGATAAGAATCTCACATCAAATGATATAAGACTTGAACATGTATTTATAAAAGAGGACAACTTTCACCTTATAAACCAAATTTATAGGAATGATTAGATTAAACCACATTTCTTAACATATTATCAAAAAGATTTTTCAAAAAGTTAGGTTTAATGTTTGATTTTGATTCTAATAGCACTGGCTCTATCAAAAGATTAGCAGATGACCCTATTGAGAAAAATTCAAGTCTCACATTGGTTAAAGATAGAACTTACAAAGAGTTTATATATAGTGGCACCCCTCACCTTAATGAGTCATCATGAGGGGAAAGCATACACATTGTATCAAACACTCACCTAAAGGTTAAAGACTCACCCAAACAAGTGAGAGAGACACCACATATTCACCCAAAACCTTAAGGAGATAAGTGTATGGGTCATCTTACTTATAAAGTGCTCAACCTCCACTTTTCTAAGCAATGTGGGACTTGGAACTCACACTTGTTTCTCAATAATCTCTCCCTCAAGTATGAGTCTATCCACTATGTTCCCCCTCAAATGGATGCTCTTTCATCCACATGTTTGTACCGCCGTTGAGAGACACATGTATATTATCTTGGGCGCTTCAACGGAACAAGTCATCTGACCACCATGTTTGGAAGACTTTCGACACAAGGAATCGGTCCCTTACTCGAACCAGACTCTGATACCAATGTTGGGTCATCATGAGGGAGAAGCATACACATTGGGTCAAACACCCACCTAAAGGTCAAAGACTCGCCCAAACAAGTGAGAGACACACCACATATTCATCCAAAACCTTAAGGTGATAGGTGTATGGGTCATCTTACTTATAAAATGCTCAACCTCCACTTTTCTAAGCAATGTGGGACTTAGAAATCACACTTGTTTCTCAACACACCTTACAAGCCAGTTTTGTTGGGTTGAGTTAGGTCAAAATATAATTCTATCATGGTATCACGAGCCTGTCGATCCGGGTCATCCACCATTTATATATGCGTACCAAGTCAAAAAAATGTTGGGCGCAACAGGGTGTATTGAAAAAACCAAGTTCCATATATCAATAATTCGGGTCACCCACCATTTATATTCACGTACCAAGCACAATAGTGTTGGGCATGAGGGGTGTATTGGAAAAAACCCAAGTCCCACATTGGTTAAAGATAGAACTCACAAAAGGTTTAGATAGAGTGACACATCTCACCTTACAAGTTAGTTTTGTAGGGTTGAGTTAGATCAAACTCGAATTCTATCAGACCATCGATATTTAACAAGTTAAGAAATTGTGGGTGACCCTATTTAATAACAACTAACATGGATTATCTATAGGTTTTCGTTATTAGATCACTCACTATTTAGTTTCATGGTTTCTCTATTGAACTATCCACCATTTATTTTTACGATGTTCAATTTTGGGCGTGAGAAGCTATGTCAAAAGTCTCATATGGGGTGGAAAAACATCCTTTGGGAAACCCAAAATGCCCCTCAAATTTTGGAGATGCATCTCCGGACGCACCTTGTCCAAAATCTAAATGTTAACTAATTCGGAGATACATCTCCCTAATATTTTAAAACATACACCATTCATTCAATCTAAAGACATTTTACACATTTATTGTTCCAGAGATGCATCGCCGCTTAATTTACGGAGATGCATCTTCATAACATATCACAACAGTGCATGTTATGTTTTGTTTATTTAGATGAAGATTTATAAATGTTATGTTACAAGATTTAAACCATACAATTGATATGCGAAATATGATATATATAAATCCAGATGGTCCCAACAATGACATGTAAATAAAGTTGAAATACACGATAAAGTAGTATGAAGTGAAAATAAAATACAATCCATAATAAATCCAAAGTACAACTACTATATACTACTGCACTACTGCGTATGTCAGACTACACCTTCTCTGTCTTCTTTGGCTCATCTGGCTCCTTGGCCTTCAATACCCTCGTTAGGCATGGCAACATAACTCATATTCGCGGGTACTCACCCGAACCCACCCCGAAGTTGAGGGAGAAAACCCGCTTTGATTGGGTTTGGGTTTTCCCGATTAAAAAATATGGGAACGGGTCGGGTAATGGTGACACTAGGACCCACCCCAATCTCGTCCCGTTTATTTTATTATGTACATTATTACTTAGTTTTGATAATTTGGAATATTAAATATGTGGTTAATGTTTTGATATTTTGATTTGTATTAATTATTTAAAATATTTGAAATTGATGTATGAAAATTTGTCAAGTTAATTTATTATATTATTTGTAATGTAATTTGATTTTGGAAAAATATTTTTTTTTACTAAGAAAATTGATTTTACTAAATGGATGGTGGCGGGGCAGGGATACCCGAACCCGTTTGTGTCGGTTTTGGGTTTTAATTCTCCATCCTCGTTTGGATTTGGGACGGGGAACGGGGATTGTTTGGGGATTTGAGTTTGGGTTTGGGGGAGGTAAAAACTGTCTTTGCCCCACCCCATTTCCATGCCTACCCCCTGTCCTCTGACGTTGTCTCCGATACATCAATGTCTCTCGTGCCTCTGTCATGATGGCATCTAGAACCTGCCTCACATCAGACCCATTAGGGAAGATATCTCTGTCAATGTCTGTCTGCGCAATCTCCACTATGCGACATCTAGACAAAATATCATATGTATGATCTAATTGTGCCTGCTCCTCCTCTAGTATCTCCTGATGAGCTCACTTCAGTGGATCTCCTAGGAGCAGTCTGCACCATATACATATGTGACACCCTGAAGAACCACATGATGCACCTGTCAACGTAGCTCCATTCGCTCTCAGTTATGGTACTATGTGCCTTCTCTGGTATCAGATGACTCTCATAATCATCAAACATGGCGTCAATTTGTCTACGTGTCAAAGCAGGAGGAGCAGAGACAACAAGGTGTATGGGAATAGTCTGAATGTAGCCAAATTGTCGCATCACGCCCTCGGGAAGATGAGGAGCAGTGAGACATGATCCGCAAGCCAACCATCCTGAGTATAGAACTATGTCGTCAAATGGTCACGTTTCACGGTGATCGACATAGTTGTTGAAGTGCATGTCCTCGACAACCAAGCGGTCAAGATACACTTTGAATGGCTTTATCCCTTGGTTCCCGCCTAGTATGTCCTTGGCAACCAAGCGGCGTATACTCAGTGTAAGTCAGTACACCCGTCCAACCGAAGATGCGCGGAAAATTATGGATGATCCAAGCCTGAAAAGTTTGGAACACACGAATCATCAGTAATGGCGTTGTAAAGATGAAATGAAAATGACACAAAAACATTAAAAGACCAGTAAATACTACCATCAGTAGTGTAATGTTGCATGCGACTTATTTCGTCTTCCACCTACAGACATCTAATAACTTTGAGTACAAGTGGACCAAACAAGCGGCCCCCTTGTTGTACTCGTGGATCCGCTCGAAATCCTCAAAGTACCGTAGGTATACGACATATGTATAAGTGGCACTCTTGTCTACAAAAATCACAGTGCCAACTAAATATAGCAGGTATACTCTTATAACATTGCTCTATGGAGCCTCACCTTCTTGTCATCACCTCTAGCATGCTCTGCTCTCTATAGCTCATATGTATATACCTTTTTCAAGAATTCAAACCTAGCATGAGCCCATCTGGTTCTCTCCATCTTTGTTAATGTAACCTCTGGGTCAACTCTCAGATAGTCTACCAACATCTCAAGTGCATCGTCTTTATCAATCCTCCCATGATCCAAAAGTTTCCCCTGATCGGAAGATGCAACAAACACGATATATCATCGAGTGTGATAGACATCTAACCGAGCGGGAGATGAAATGGTGAGGTCTCGGTGTGCCATCTCTCCACAAATGCATTAAGCATCCCATGGTTGACCGTAATATAATCGGCAATGCATCAGTGCTTCATCCCAGATAGGGACAAAGTTGCTTAAAACCACTCTTTATTCGAATAAGGCAAGCCAGTAATCTTCCGCTTGTGGTTAATAAACTTCAGCGGATCACAGTCCTGTAGAAAATAAAAATCAATCTCAAAAACTTGTAATATATTAATGAACATAAATTACTAAGAATAAATCCAACTAATGTTACCTCTTTGTCCCAGATATGCATGGAAGTATGGTCTGGGTACAGAGGCAGTAATGATAACTCTATAGGGCCTCCTCCAAATGCTTGAGGTGGCTATAGCACATCATCTTCAGCAGCCTCACCATTCGGAGGTGGCACTGACTTAGAAGCATCATTCATCGGAGGTGGCACTGGCTCAGAAGCATCATTCATCGGAGGTGGCACTAGTGCCTCCGGTATCACTGGTGACTCGGGTATCTCTGGCGTCTGAATAGGTGAAACCCGGCGCCTGTAGGAGGATGGAAGGAGTGATGTGTCGGTAGATGAAACTTGTCTCTTACGAGAAGAAGAAGATGGAGAAGCATGAGCCCCAGAAGTAGTTGTCTCTACATGGCCAGAGTGAACAAGAATCTCTTAAACCTGACTCTTTTGTCCCGGCACTGGTGCATGTTGTGCAATCCTCTCATGCCTCAGTCTATCGTGTCTATCAACTATAATGCATGTAAGTAAATCAGACAATTAGTGCAAGCAAGCAATACTGCAAGTAAGAAAAGCAAAAAAATAAAACTGACTACTAATTTACAGAGATGCATATCCGATTACTGGGAAACTTAAACGTTGAAAAATTCTGGAGATGCATCTCCGGAATTTTTTGCAACTCTTCAAGTCCGTCAATGGCGGCAATGTAGACATGCAAACCCCAAAAATAATGGCTTGATCATCATTTTCAGCCAAGAAACATGTTTTACAGTATGTCTAAACTATCATTCATGCAATTTCTACTTATTTCTTACCTTAATCATCAATTTGTACTCATTTACACAAAATCTCAAAAACTTTTCAAAACATCAAAAAAAACTTACAAATTTAGAGTTTATTTCACACTTGGATGATATCTCCGATGCCCCTTGATGTTGATTGAAGAACTTCTGAGCTTGGTTGTTTGATTTTTGAGTTGGTGGATGGAAAAAACTTTGAGAGAGTTTGAGCAACAAAAAAAAATTAATGAGGAAGGAGAATGGTTTTTGCATGATTTAAGCTTCAATACATTCCGAAGATGTATCTCCGAATTAAGTTTCAAAATACATCTCCGAAATATTTTAACGTTAAATCAGAATTGGATGCGTCCAGAGATTCATCTCCGAAATCTATGAATATTTTGATATTTTCACGTAAAATTTCCTTAAATAACATAAAATTTGAACATATGTATATAAATGAGGTAACTCTCCCTCTACAAGTCGATTTCATAGAGTTGATAAAGACTTCAACCATATTTTTTAACAAAGATACATAATTCTATTAAAAATAATAAATGGTATGATTTTCTTGATTTATTGAAATATCCTTAATACAACAATTAAAAAATAATGAATATATAAATTATTTATATAAACTGATCATAAATTATTAATGCATAAGCTTATAAGTTAAGGTATTCATATACATAACATAATTCAACTATATTGATTTGAGTGTAAATTTATTTTTATATGAATCTATATTTCCATAAAAACAAAAACCTACAAATCCTAAAATTAATCCCACTCGAGCATAACATCATAGTAAACCAAATACCATTAAACACATCATCTTATTATTACATTAAAGTTAGACGACATCATATAGTAAACTAAGTTACATAATAACAAGTTAGACTATAGTACACAACAAAAGCACACAATGCATCACAAAAAGAATCATCACTTCACTAAACTAAATTATAGAACAAATAACAACAGAGACCCCTTATGGTCAATTTGATAACATCTCCTCTACATCAAACCAGAAAAGAAGAGAAGTTCTTGCATAAACCACTCTCACTCGCTGCAACGCCAGATCTCCGCTCGTCAAAACGGCTTTCGCGCCTCCTTCAATGCGAGTCTGAGAAACAAATACGCCGTTGTTGCACTTGGTTTGTGACGGAAGCACCTCGCTGCTGCAGGCGGTACTTACGATGGGACATGAGAGAAAATCGAGAGGGTTGGACTCGCATTGGAGTAAGCATCCGTCTATGATCAGCCTTCCGCTTCGATGAAGCAAGCAGCAACCGAGCTCGGCCTTCACGGTTAAGTTTGATAATTTGCAGGTGGAAAGGAACTCGAGTGCACTGCTCAGACAAAACAAAAACAGCACATACCGAAATGATGCTAAGATTTCAAATGTCGACTACACAATCTAAATTTAAGAGATGCAAACCTGTCTGAGCCTCGCGAACAAGTGAGCATCGTGTCATCTGGAATTTCACCTGCACCAATCTGAACAAAGATCGTTGGTTCTGGAAAAGCGAATACGGGAAAAAATTCTAGCAATAACACTTACGGTTTCCTCCGAATTAAAGTACAAACACCAAGAAGTAAAGACTTTGTGCGCCGGCATTTGGCAGAGACATAAAATATAACTTACAAATAAATTGTTTCTTATAAATAGGACCAGAAGGAGTATTTCTAGTTTGCAAATATAACAGAGTTATTAATCCCGGAGAACAGAGCGGAGCGGCCGATCCCAAAAATGAGATAGCGGGATAACTTTTTTGACTAATTATATGAATAATCTACCTATATATTTAATGTAGATTAAACAACGTTATGGACTAACTATATGAATAATCTACCTATATCAATCCCATAATCAATATATTTAAAAAGAAAAAAAAAAAGCAATGATATGAAAGAAAAAACAACTTAGGAAACGAATGGAAAAATAATGAATAGAGAATAACAGGATAGAGAACAAGATAGAAAAGCAGAAAATAGAAGTAGAGAAGAAGGAGAATAGAAGAAGAATAGAGAGAAGCTTGAAGCAGGTGAGGCGGAGGAGGAGTTAGGGCATATGAAGCAGGTGAGGCGGAGGAGGAGTTAGGGCATATGAAGCAGCGCGAAAAAAACACGAGAAACAGCGCACGGAAAACATGATGGAGAAGGGTGAAAACACGAATGAGAGAGGAGAAAACACGAACGACTATAATAAATTTTCCAATTTAAATTTTTTTTAAGGGTTAAAACGTATGCTCGCACTCCAAAAAGAGCCCTAAAAGCAGAAAATCGCTCCGGGCCGGGAAGCGCTCCGCTCCCGCAACCCGCTATCTCAGCTTTCCCGTCCGCTATCCAAAACCGGGATGCGCACTGCTCCTCCGCAGCGGAGGGTTGCCGCACCGGGAGAGAATCCCGGGATAGTGCCTTGAGCGGCCGCTATTAATAACTGTGAAATATAGTGTTGCTTGTCAACATAATATCCTCTAATTGTGTACTAAACGCAATCTTGTGAAAAATAACGGCTATATAGCACTTCAACATAGCAAAATTTGAACAAATGACTATTGTTCTACAATATGCTATTTAGTTCAAAGTGTTGTCAAATATTGGCTATAGCGTAGCAAAATTTGAAGAAACGGCCAATCCGCGACTGACAACACTGGCTAAAGTAGGACTAAAGCCACAAATTTAGATGAGATCCTTTCATGGGAATTTTATTTTTCAGAAGAAAAAATATGAATAAAAGCTTTCCAGATCACTTAAACATGCCCTTTCATTTGTCGATTTCACAAGGTAACGAATCATGTTTTGTTAGTTTCCCCCACCACCATATACAATAAGAATTGGATAACTGACCAAGCAGAGTGGTTTATTTATTTGAATGTTCGCCACGCGATGAGTTCCACCAGCTGCTATTAAAATGGTATCACCCGGCCTGAAAGAAAGAAAACGGTGATTAGAATCAATGGCCTATAAAAAAATTTATAGCACCAACAAAATAACCTTAACTTGACATGCCTTGAAGCAGAAACCGCAGTTTCAATGTTTGGGAAAACACCAGGTTCAGATAAGTCTTTAACCGATCGATCTACCCGAAGCCAGAGCCGAGGATGACACGCCAAGTAATTCCATCTGTGGCAAACGAGGGCGGTATTAAAGCGATCTGCAAACTCAATAGCAGCTTTATGATAAAAACACTTCACATCATGTTTTTAAATAAAAAGTGCTTCATTTATAAATATCAACAATTTATTTACATTAATTTGTTTACATTAATGCATAAACATAAATATTGCCGGCAGGGATTGACCATTGTACCAACAAACTACACCCATTTAACTCAACTCGCATATACCTGACACGGCAACACCGATAATAGTTTGAAAAAATGAATAAATTAAATGTAATTACAAATATCAGTGCAAGTGTCCGACCCCGACACGGACACGCCGTTGCACCCACTCCACCATGTTATTTCTTTGATTTTTCTTATAAAACAAAATTAATTGAATGAGGATCCAAGTGTATGTATGTACAAGGAAGTGTAAGCACAAAAAAACATGAGGAAAAAAAAACCTAATTTCAAAACCTAGTTCATGTAGCAAATTACCAACCTTAATGAATGTCAACCACTACTATAAATCCCAAAACAATTCATCAAAATAAAAATCTGGGTATTATTGAATTTCACATAAAGATTAAGATTTTAGGTAAAAGAAAAGAAAAAGGGTTATACCTGGAATAGGGGATAGGAAACTGAAGATATGCATAAGACAACCATCATCAAGATTGTTGATACGAGAGTAACAAGAGGAAGAGGTTCTTTTCCTTTGACACTTTTTCAACTGTTCCTTATTATTTTCCATTACCGTCATGTTCTTCTCAATGAAGCTTGAGCCGAGTTCGTGTCTCTACATCCTCCACCGCAAACTCGTAAGACCGTGTTTGGTTGGCTTTTACGTTTGTGTTGATGTTTTCTACTTTAATTCACGTGCAGGAGACTTGAACTAAGGTAGGAAATATTTCACTTTTATAAATGATTATTATGTGTTTTTTTTTGGCAAATTTACCGAGATAACCCACTTTTTCGAAGAAATTCCCAAAATAACCCAGTTTTCAAAAAAATTCTCAATCTACCCCACTCTTAGGAGGAGGCGCCAATTGGATTGGCGACCCCTCTTAAAAATTGCAAGGAGGCGCCAATTGGATTGGCTAGGGCACCTGCCCTAGCCAATCCAATTGGCGCCTATGTGTAATTTTTAAGAGGGGGCGTCAATCCAATTGGCTCCTCCCTTAAAAAAGCTTCAAATGAAAAAACTTCCAACATGAAAGTTGTAGATCTTTTCAAGACAATGAATTTAGATATAAATTTTGCATCATTTGAATTTTTTATGAGAAAGTTATGGGTAGTTGAAGTTGGACTTCTGAGTTTTTGAACTGTTATCTGACCGATAATGTTTTGTATTATTGCATGTGTTTCTTTTAGGAATATGATTTTTTGTCCAACATAACATTTGAAGTAGACATCTTAAATTTTCCAATGCACTTGGTCCCACCTCAAAATAATTAAAAATGAGTGAGTTAGGTCTTTGCGAACTTGACCCAAAATTAGGGTTTATGTCAAAACAAGTGTATGTGAATTTTGCCAAAAGGGACCAACTTCAAGCCCTTTAGTTTGAATGATAAAAGCCTCAAATGACAAAACCTTCAACATAAAGGTTGTAGATCTTTTCAAGATAATGAATTTGGACTAAAGTTTTGCATCATTTGCAATTTTTATGAGAAAGGTATGGGCACCTGAACTTGGACTCTTTGACATTTTATCTGTTATCTGACCTATAATGTTTTGTATTATTGCATGTGTTTGTGTTAGAGTTATGAATTTTTGTCCAACATAACAAGTGAAGTAGACATCTTAAATTTTCCAATGCACTTGGTCCCACCTCAAAATAATTAAAAATGAGTGAGGTAGGTCCTTGCGAACTTGACCCAAAATTAGGGTTTCTGTCAAAACATGTGTATGTGAATTTTGCCAAAAGGGACCAAATTCAAACCCTTCAACATAACAATAACAAGTTCTTGAATTAGGGTTTATGACCTATAAATTTTTGTATTATGATATGTGTTTATTTTAGAATTATGAAAGAAACCTAATGTTTGGAGTTTACACAAAGATAAATTTGACATAATACGAATTGATATTAATAAAATTTGGATTTTACACAAAGAATCCTAATGGTGATGACCGGGATCACCTAACCGACCTCCGGTCCCACATCCCCTAGCTACCCTAACCCTTGGCCCTAACCCACGTTGACGATTCTGCACCGGTGTTTGTTCATCTGATGGTCCAGGAGCGTCATTACCTCCTACAGGAGAAGATCCGTTGAGGTATTCAGACAACTCAGCATAGTCTTCAGTATTCAATGTTGGTGTACCGGCGTAGCTGAGCTCATGACCCATGCCAGAGAAGTTGGGGTGTGGTTGACTCATGGATGGGCGACCGGGACGGTTGAAGGGAGACATGGGTGACAATGATGGGTCTAGGAAAGGTTGGAAAGGTTGTTGGGGTGTTTGGAAGAGATATGGTTGTGGGATGTTTTGGTATTGTGATGTTTGGGGTTCTTGGCTACGGTAGGTGATGGGGCGGTTAGTGTTTTGGCTAAGGCGACTTTGGTAGGGTGATGGTGTGGGTGCGAAGCGATGTTCGGTCGAAGGTTGATGGTCCATTTGTCGGTGGTGGTATGGGGGATGTTCTTGGTTTTGGGGTTGGGTGAATGGCATGTTTTGGTTGTATGTTTGTGTGTTTGTGGAACGGAAAGTTTGTCGGATAGGTGGTTGTGAGGAACCGGGCTGAGAATGTTGTTGGGGGTTAGATGTTGATCCTTCTTGTGTGTAACTTGTCTGGCGTGGGTCGTAGAGGTACATATCATCGGCGATGAATTGAAATCCAACTGATCTATACCAAGCCATATAAGTACGACTTGGTTTTACCTCATTTGGCATGACTGCGTCAGTTAAGACATGGTCATGACGGTGCTTCCACTTGCGACACTCTGATCTTGCGAAGGTTTGCCAAGGGTTGTAGTTCCATTGGTCGTTCACTTTACGCATATGCCATTCTCCTAGGCTAGCTGGGGGATCTGGGATATTCTGGACCATACCAAACTGCAGCTTCACACGATCGGTGTTGTGCAGCTCCACTGTTGTGAACCGTATTATCGGTGTGCATGTTGTCCATACGGCTGCGTCTTCAGGGTTGATCTGATGCTCATGATCCATATTAAGGTATGGACGCCAAATGAACTGAAATGTTAAAGACGATAGGATTAAAATGAATGTAGAAAAAGTCAACATAATATGAAGAAATAATGAAATTATTTTGCTTACGTCTGTCGGTCGAAGGTGATCCAACAGGTTGCGATATTGAGTAATACAGTGTCTCGGACATCTGCTGTAATTCATACCGCGTGCCGACCATCTACACCAAAAAGTTAAAATAAATTAGTTATGGGTAATAAACTGTAAGGAAGGAAGTAAAGATATAGCAATTTAAACAACTTACTTTTTTGCATATGGAAAAGTGAAGGGGTTGTTATTGACCGGTGCTAGAGACGGTAGTCTTGACCATCCCCATGCTTGTAGCAAAACAGCACATCCAGAAAATGTAGAAGTATCTTTGTGGGAGTTTTTGCATAAAGAACTATAGAGATAGGCTAGACATGCGGATCCCCAACTATAACTACCTATTCTATCTATATGTCTAAGTAAAGGTAAGTACATAATATGCATGCTAGAACCACTACCTTCGGGAAATAAAAAGGATCCTAGTAACAACATAATGTAACACCTAGTTTTGATGATTCGAGCATCTTCGGTAGAATGCTCATCTAAATAAAAACTATTATAATATGACTTTAGGCGTGAAAGTAGTATACCTTGTCCCCTAGCATTATCATCTAACAAATCAGTGTTTAAAAGCTCCATGCAAATTGAATTTGCATAGTTGGTCTTACCATTAACAGCTTTGCCTTCAATTCGTAGTCCTAAAAGCATGTAGACGTCTTCTAACGTCACGGTACACTCACCGGTTGGAAACCAAAATGTGTGTGTCTCTGGCCTCCATCTTTTGCATAAGGCTAGAATGAACTTGTTATCTATAGACCAAGACATAATTTTGCTAATGTGACCAAAACCGGCGAGTTCAACATAAGGTTGAATCATCGGGTCCATTAGGACAAATTCGTGGACTCGAGTTTGAAACCTTGAGACATCCTATAATAGAAATAATGTAACACTTGACTAAGTCGGTATTTCAAAATAAAATGGGGTTGGTGGAGATGAAACATAAAAAATAAGTATAAGAAAAAACTTACGTATGTCGCGATGTTTGCAACTGTTCCTCTGTGTGCTTCGCCCATTGTGAGTAAAGACATATTGTTGGGGAGTTGGTGTAGATGAAAATGGAAGATTTTGTTGAAGATGAAATTGTAAAAGAAGTAATGTAGATGAAGTAGTGAGAAATGTAGATGAAGTAGTGAGAATGTTGGTGTGGAAGAATTGTTGAAGGAGTGGATGAATTTATAGGCAAATGGAGGAGTGCATGAAAAATTGTGTTTGCATGGTGTCTCCACCTCATTTGGCGACCATGTACAATATTAAAGAGGGGGCGCCATTCAAATTGGCGACACCATAGGGTACATGCATGCAAGGCTAGTTCTGAATGCTTGGTTTCGAGGACTGACTCCATGGGGGCGCCATTCAAATTGGCGACCATGTACAAGCCTTAAAGGTAGGCGCCAAACCAATTGGCGCCACCTTCTGCATGTCTGACACGTGGCAATGTTGTCTCCTGCATGCTGAACAACTCACTTATGGATGGCTTGCATGATTGACACATCATCTCTGACCATCTTAGGTGTCCGACACGTGTCTGTCTTGTCTCCTGCATGCTGATGACTCCCTTCTTGATAGCTTGCCTGGTTGACACATCAAGTCACACTGTCTTGCAGGATTGACACATCATCTCAGACACGTGGCTCTCTAGTATCCTGCATGCTGAATACTCACTTCTGTCTTGACTAGCTAGCATGCTTGACACATCAACTCACACTGTCTTGCATGACAGACACATCAACTCATGACTAGCTAGCATGCTTGACACATCAACTCACACTGTATTGCATGACAGACACCTCATCTCTGAAATTACTTGCATGCTTGACACAGTATCTCAGAGTAGCTTCAATGTGAGACACTGATACCATCTATTTAAGTGTCTTACTATCACATTCATCTGCACTTGCAAAATACGTTTCATCTCCAAAATACTTTTCATCTTCACTCACATTCATCTTCACTCACATTAATACTTATCATCTGCAAAATACTTTTCATCTTCACTCACATTCATCTGCACTTGCAAAATACTTTTTATCTCCAAAATGTCATCTTCATCATTATACAGTATCAACGTTCACTGCAACGGTGAAACTTTTGAGTCCGAGCTTCATGGTTTTTGTTTTAGAAACACTGATACCATTAGAGTGACAATGAAGAGAAATGCAACCTTTTTGCATTTTAAAAAAAGAATACAATCCTTTATAGCATCAGGTATTGTGTCAAAGTTGACATATCAGAATCCTATATTTTTTGAGAATGGTCAATGCAAGTTTTTCCCCCTAAAGATACGAGACGATGAAAATGTTGAAAGCATGTTTCTTAGTCATGAACATTCAGGCATGGATTGTATCGAGTTGTACATTACTATACAACCATGTATACCATCTCAACAGTCTCAACTAACCGATCAGGATCCAGCTGGTGAAGATGCTGCAGATGATGCACAATGGTCAGATGAACTCAACCCAGAAGCCGAAGTAGAGGTCGACGTTGTTGATGAAGAAGAAGAGGAGACTGAGGTACAGGTTGATCACATCCTGAACAACGACGATGAAGATGAGGCTCAACCACCACCAATACCTCCTACTCATGCCTACAATCCTCCTCAACATATGACAAATATGGATCTTCACGACGATGAAACGTCCGACAGTGTCTTCTATAATCCGTATCCGAGACCAGTAGGCGAATTAAAGGTGGGAGACATGTTTCGTACCAAAGAGGAATGTGTCTTGGCAATAAAAAAATACCATATGAACAACTTTGCTGACTTTACAGTGAAACGCACTGACTCTAGAAGGTATGTTATCGAATGTCGTAACATGCTTTGTAAGTTTCGTTTGGCTGCATCTTACAAGAAGAAAAATGACTCTTGGGAGATCGCCTCAATAGACCCACCACACAGTTGTGTTGCAACTAACGTTGAACAAGATCACCGTAAACTGAGCACAGCTTTGATATGTCAAGACATTCTGCCATTGGTAAATAAAGACCCATCAGTGAAGGTGAGTATAATTATATCCCATATCCGAACAACATATAATTATACTCCATCTTACAAGAAAGCATGGATTGCGAGGACAAAGGCTGTTGAGCAGGTTTTCGGCAACTGGGAGGACTCATTCAAGGAATTACCACGGTTTTTATGGGCATTAAAAACTTATGTCCCAGGAACTGTGGCAATTCTGGAGACAGTGCCAGCAATGATGCCAGACGGAACCTGTGCTACAGGTAATAGAATATTTCACCGTCTTTTTTGGGCATTTGACCCGTGCATCAAAGGTTTCGCTTTCTGCAAACCTCTCCTGCAAATTGATGGCACTTGGTTATACGAAAAATACAAGGGTACTTTGCTCATGGCAGTTGCACAAGACGGTAACAACAATGTATTTCCCATTGCCTTTGCTCTTGTTGAAGGTGAAACGGCTGGTGGATGGGGTTTCTTTCTTCGACATCTCAGAACGCATGTCGCTCCACAAGCCAATCTATGTTTGATTTCTGATAGACATGCTGCCATCGAAAGTGCCTACAACAACCATGACAACGGATGGCATGATCCTCCTTCTACACATGTCTACTGTATCAGACACATTGCACAAAACTTCATGCGTGCTATAAAAGATAAGAATCTTCGCAAGAAGGTGGTGAATGCTGGGTATGCTTTAACTCAATCGTCTTTTCAATATTATCGTGATGAGATTCGTCTGTCTAATGAAGACGCGGGGAGATGGATAAATAACATCCCAGTAGAGCAGTGGACAAGAGCATTTGACAGTGGTTGTCGATGGGGCCACATGACAACAAACATTGTGGAATGCATGAACGGGGTTTTCAAAGGAATTCGAAACCTGCCGATAACCGCCTTGGTAAGATCAACCTATTATAGGTTGGCTTCTATGTTCGCAACCAGAGGTGAAAGATGGAGTGCAGTGTTAATGTCTGGACAAGTATTCAGTGAGTGTTGCATGAAGGTCATGAAAGAGGAGAGCATCAAAGCTACGACACACGCTGTAACAGTGTTTGACCGTCAAAGACAAAATTTCAGCGTCCAGGAAACAATGGGCAACAGCGAGGGGAGACCAAATTTAGCCTACGCGGTTAAACTACACAGAAGTTGGTGCGATTGTGGAAAATTTCAGGCCTTCCGCATACCTTGCTCCTATGTCATTACAGCATGCGCTTATACTCGTCAAGACGCTTACACCCATTTATCTGATGTGTACAAGGCCAACACCATCATGAATGTATATAGTCAAAGCTTTTCAGTACTACCAATGGAGGATTACTGGCCTCCATATGAAGGAGATATTGTTTGGCACAATGAAGAGATGCGTAGAAAGAAGAAAGAAAGGCCAAACAGCACACGTATCAGAACAGAGATGGATTCCACAGATAAAATGATAAGATTATGTAGTATCTGTCGTCAACCAGGACACAACAAAAACAACTGTCCCAATCAAGGAGCATCATCTAGATCTTAAGCTTTTTGTAACATTTTATCTTGATCTTATGCTTTTTGTAACATTGTATTTCTGTAACAATCAATCAATATATATCATTAAGTTCTTGTTACAACGAGTTTCATAACCAACATCAGTACAAAACATCTGAAAACATAAATAATTCTAACTGATTACAACAATCAAATTAATGTCGTCTCGATCAAACATCATTTCCCTAGCATCCTTATCAGTCTTCATTCGCACCCAACCAAAGATACTGTCAAGTCTCTCAATACTTCTGATTTTTCCCCTTCTGGTATTTTCCCATCTAACCATCGAACCAGCTCCCTCTTCAGTTGATCTAACGTGGTGATGTTCCAAAACAGCATCAGCAATTGAGGTTTGTCTCTCGCATAAATCACCTTACCGTATCGGCGACGAACACCAAACATGATAGCCAAATGATTATATGAGTTGTGGAACAATAGGTCACACAACGCATCTATTTATAAGACAAAAAAGGCATTTTATGAGGGACTCGCCAATTGAGTTGGCGCCTCCTTTTAAAACATACACATAGGCGCCAATTGGATTGACTAGGGCACCTACCCTAGCCTAGGGCACCTGCCCTAGCCTAGGGCACCTGCCCTAGCCAATCCAATTGGCGCCTCCATTCAAGTTTTAACAACAGTTGCCATATGAACAACTTTCATGTTCATCAAAAATCCATTTGAAACTTGGAAGCTCATCATTCATTTCAAAACATTATAGATCATTTTGACAGAAACCCTAATTTTAGGTCAACTTCGCAGGGACCTAAGTCACTCATTTTTAATTATTTTGAGGTGGGACCAAGTGCATTGGAAAATTTAAGATGTCTACTTCAAATGTTATGTTGGACAAAATTTCATAACTCTAAAAGAAACACATGAAATAATGCAAGACATTATAGGTCAGATTACAGTTGAAAAACTCAGAAGTCCAACTTCAACTGCCCATAACTTTCTCATAAAAAATCCAAATGATGCAAAATTTATATCCAAATTAATTGTCTTGAAAAGATATACAACTTTCATGTTGGAAGTTTTTTCATTTGAGGCTTTTTTAAGGGAGGCGCCAATTGGATTGGCGACCCCTCTTAAAAAATACACATAGGCGCCAATTGGATTGG
Organism: Lathyrus oleraceus; assembly: GCF_024323335.1. Lineage (NCBI taxonomy): Eukaryota > Viridiplantae > Streptophyta > Magnoliopsida > Fabales > Fabaceae > Lathyrus > Lathyrus oleraceus. The sequence goes on along the minus strand of NC_066583.1, from coordinate 503,299,948 downwards.
CTAGGGCAGGTGCCCTAGCCAATCCAATTGGCGCCTCCTTGTAATTTTTAAGAGGGGTCGCCAATCCAATTGGCGCCTCCTCCTAAAAGTGGGGTAGATTGGGAATTTTCCTGAAAAATGGGTTATTTTGGGAATTTCTTCGAAAAAGTGGGTTATCTCGGTAAATTTGTCGTTTTTTTAACTTTTATGTAAATACTATGGTTTCAAAATATTTAATTCAAAATTAGTTGACACAATGAGTTTAAAATCTTACACAAAAACTCAATCATTAATATTTTTTACTTTTTATCTATATTAAAAAAGATTCGGGATTCGCTGACAGCAGATATAAGTCTAAAAGTTTTATACTAAATCTCAATCGTTAATAAAAATGAATTAAATGATCATATAAAATTAAATAATTTTTTAATTTTTTTTTTACTACTAATCATTGAGGTTTTGTGTAAGATTTTAGATTTACATTGTGTCAACTAATTTTGAATTAAATATTTTGAAACCATAGCATTTACATAAAAATTATAAAAAAAGACATAATAATCATTTTAAACATGAAATAATATCACATTAGAGCATCACGTTAACTCAAATAATATCATTCATCTCATATATGAGTACTTGTTCAAACATTAATCAAATATGGAAATTTAAAAGTGAAATTACGGCCTCGATGTTTTAATATCAGAGTCTCATTACAAACTCAAACGTATTAGCTGACTTAATAGTTCAGCATACATAAATAAGAAAGAAAAATAATAAAGTGGTCTTTTACACCATCCTCAATAAAAGTACCGCACGGGGATTATTCCTCAGTCTCAACCTGGGGATATCTGGCACATGATTTATATCATGGAAACATAAAAATAGTGAGGTGAGAATGCGTTCTACAAGTTATAAGGTATAATAACAACAAAGGGTAGCATAAATCACAACATACAACATTAACCAGTCATACAACATGATACAATCATACAACATTACACAATCATACGATATTACACAAGGTTACACGATATTATGCGATAAAATGAATACTTATGCAATACACTTTATCCTATATTCCATATGCATGTGGTATCAATCACTAATCAGTCACCATTTATAGTAAGTTTTCATTACTGATCCGACGCAAAACAGAGACATTTGATACACTATGCAAGCATTTAAGGTACAATTCGAGTAGTTTTACTTCCGTTATGTTATTTACGCATTTTTAATCTTTATTATGTTTTACTTTGTTTATCTTGATTTTATGCGTGGGATAGTTGTGTTTTTGTCCGACAGATCCAGGTAGAAGAACCGGAGAACTCAGAACACGACAGTGCGGGAGTCCGGCACACTAAAAAGCAGAAAATCCCGGCACAGGAGGCCTGACACGGCCACCCGTGTCACCTGACACGGGCCGTGTCAGGGCAAGGGAAGCAGAAGAAGGAAAACAGTAGCCTGACACGGCCACCCGTGTCAGTTGACACGGACCGCGTCAGGCAGAAACAACAACTGTGTCATCCTTGCCATGGGTGTGTCAGCTTAAACAGTAGGCTGACACGGCCACCCGTGTCAGCTAACACGGGTCGTGTCAGCCCAAGCCCAATATTTCCAATTTTCTCGGGCTTTTCATTCTTCGGGCTTTGTGGAGACATCTTTGGACCTGTCCAACTGCTGCTGGGAACTTTCACTATAAAAAGAGGTCTTCTGCCAAAGGAAAAATCATCTTGGAATACAGCAAACCACATTATTGTGAAGCAATCAAGTATTACAGAGATCAAGGCATTTGGAGAGCTGAAGAGATTCATGAGCGGGAGCGATTGAAGATCAAAGTCATCCAATTACTTGTAATGTGTAATATTTATCTTGAATTTGTTTTAAACAATATGAGTAGCTAAACCCCCCAATGCTAGGGGTGTCCCTGATTTAGAATTGTAATGAATTTGAGTTTACATTTGCATTTATAATATTTTATTTACGGTAACCTTTTGATGTGTTTATTGCTTTCTCTTTCGGACCAATTGAGATTGATCTATGGTTATCACTTAGGCTGGACCGCCAGTGATAAGGTTTTCATCAGGTTACTCTGCAGTAGATATCACCTAGGACTAGGGATACCCTGTATGAACCAGAGCATTCTTGATATTATCCAGCTTAACTTCACCCTAATTGGCTATGGACATAAGAATTAGGGTAGATTGATTAAAGGTTTTCTCACCAAGGACTTGGGAGAAAATACCCTTAAGAACTGGTAGTAATTGATATTTGTTGATGCAATAGTAACTCAGAGTTATTACAGGGATAAATCATACACCTTCCCTGGCATTGTTCTTTTTTCTCTATAAACCCTTATTTTCATATTTCTTTATTATTTTCTTTTTACACTCAAAAACCAAATTAATACTTTTTGTTTAATTGAAGGATAATTTAAACTCAATAATAACATGCAGTCCTTGAGATCGACATTCGGGGAATTTCCCCATTATTACTATAAAAGGCAAAATAGTACACTTGCTATTTTTCCGGATCAATTTTTTGGCGCCGTTGCCGGGGACTGCCAAAAATATAGAGTTTAATTTTATTTCAATTAAAATTTTGTTGCTCTGCAATAAATTTATTTTTCTGTCATTTATATTTTACTAACCAGTGTATGCGAGGAAAACCCTCAGTTGAAATTCTTTTTGACGCAGAGATCGAGAGAACCCTTCACAGAAGATGTAGAGAACAAAGAGTGGATTCTACAGAAGAAAGTACCTCGGATCAACCAGAAGTCAAGGAACCAATGGCTGAAGTTCCTCCAATTCCACCTCCTTCACCTCCGGAAAGACTCCTAGGTGACTATGGAGGTGCAAACGCACCGGGTGGTCGACTGACCATTGTTAACCAACCGGTGAATGTGACAAATTTTCAACTGCATCCTAGCACGATCAATCAATTGGAAAGAAAATCTTTCACCGGAAAGGTTAATGAAGATGCCAACAAACACCTGCAGAGATTTCTGACCATGAGCACCACCTTGAAAATTGATGGTCACACTGATAAAGCAAAAAAATTAAGAATGTTCCCGTTCACTTTAGCTGAAGACGCGGAAGAATGGTTCTATTTTCTCCCTGCCGGTAGTATCACTTCCTGGGAGGAGATGGAAACTGCATTCTTAAATGAGTATTTTCCAGCATCAGTATTCCTGAGAAAAAAGTATGAAATTCTGAATTTCAAACAAAAGGATGGTGAATCATTGGGAGACACTTACAAAAGATTCAAAAGGATCTTAGTCGCGTGTCCCACTCATAATATGGATCAGACAGAACAAATGCAGATGTTCGTTAATGGGCTGAAAATAAAGACAAAACAGTTGATTGATATAGCAGCCGATGGCTTAACAAATTTCTCAACAGCCACTGGTATCAAGAGGATTATTGAAGCAATAGCTGCTAATGAGCATATAGAGCTATATGACAGATGTACCAGGCAGCCAGATGGGGTGATTGATCTAAAATTAGAGACAAATAAAATCCGTCTGAAAGACACTGTTGCTGCCGAAGTAGACAAAAAGCTGAAAGCTATGAATATATGTACTCAACAGATAGCGCAGGTTCAACCAGCTCAGGGGAGCACTTGTGAAATCTGTAATGGACCTCATCACACGGTCTATTGCTTTGCGACTCCCCAACAAATTGAAGAAATCAAATTCTTGAAGCAGAATAATCCATACTCTAACACTTACAACCCAGGTTGGAAGAATCATCCAAACTTCTCCTGGAAAGATCAGAGAGAGAACGTTCCGCAACAGGGTACAGGGCAATATCTGACTCAGTATTAGCAACAGCAACAACAACAACAGGCACCTAAAAAGGCAGACTGGGAGATTGCCATTGAAAACCTGACAGCTCAAAATAGGCAATTTGAAGAAGAGACTAGAAACTGTAAGAACAAAAATTGTTCTACAACAGATTCCATGATTTTGATGATAACAAAGGATGAAACCAAAAATGGCACCCTAACGAAAAGTTTCTAAGTGTGCAGGGTTCTAAGGAAAGAAGGAAGAGATCTGATGACGTCATCAGATACAGAATCATATCAGATACAAATTATCAGAAGATCAGAAGCATCTGAAGTAGAAACACGCTCAAGAAGTTCTAACTCTGAGCAAAACAGCAGAACATCAGAAGCATCTGAAGAAGAAGTACACTCTAGAAGTTCTGACTCTGAACAACGGTATATCATTCCAGAAGCTCTCAGCGTCATCTGAAGACATCTGCAGAAGCTCCGAATCAACACAGCAAGATTCCAAGATTCCCAGAGTCACGCAGACTTTGGTAATGGATTTCCCAATACAGAAAGAGTAATGTTAACTTCAAATTCAATGAGGTAATGGATTTCCTAATACAAAAAGAGTAACGTTAACTTCAAATTCAAATGGAAAGGAACTATATTTGGAAAGAAGTTTTTCGAGGAGAAAAAGTTGTTTTGGCAAGAAACAATATAAGTTATGGCATTAATTCTTACTCAAGACAAATTATCTGCTCCATTTCAACGGCTCTTTCACTCCTATATAAAGGACAACAATCAACATTGAGAGGTTAAGCAAGCATACACTGAAACATTCTCTTTCTCTCTCAATATTTCACAAAGCTTTTGCTTAGAACGTAAAACATTTTTGTTCTTACTGTTGTAATATTTGCTTATCTTAGAAGCACTCTAGATTACATAGTCTTTTATCTATTGTTTTATTTCCTCAAGTGACTCTGCGCAGTCTGTATACTTGAGAGGACTAAGAGATCTTTCTCTTAGACGTTGGTTGTAAACAATCTTTCAAGATTAATGGATTAAGTCCTTGTTGAAGGCGAAATCACCTTGGCCGGGTGGACTGGAGTAGCTTTGTGTTATAAGCGAACCAGTATAAATTCCTTGTGTGGTCTTTATTTTGAAAAAGCGCTTATTTTCCAAAACAATTCAAACCCCCCTTTCTTGTTTTTCTCATCTTCAATTGGTATCAGAGCTTCGACTCTGTTATTGATTTTCTAATCAAACACTTAACAGTGTAGAGAGATCCAGAACGAGAAAAACTATGGCCCACACAAATGAAAGAGATAGTTACAATGCTAAGCCTCCTGTCTTTGATGGAGAGAAATTCGATTACTGGAAAGATAGAATTGAAAGTTTCTTTCTAGGCTATGATGCTGATCTCTGGGACATTGTCACAGATGGATACAAACCTCCTGTCACAGAGGATGGAGCTGAAGTTACCAGAAGTAAGATGTCAGAAGATCAGAAGCGTGTCTTCAAAAATCACCACAAGGCCAGAACCATACTTCTCAATGCTATATCTTACAACGAGTATGAAAAGATCACCAACAGAGAAACAGCCAAAGACATACTTGACTCTCTGAAGATGACTCATGAAGGAAACTCCCAAGTCAAAGAGACAAAGGCTCTATCACTTATCCAGAAATATGAAGCCTTCAAAATGGAGGATGACGAAGCCATAGAGGTAATGTTCTCTAGATTCCAAACTCTTGTTGCAGGTCTCAAAGTTCTAGACAAAGGGTACACAACTGCAGACCACGTCAAAAAGATAGTCAGAAGCTTGCCAAAGAAGTGGAGACCCATGGTCACTGCCCTGAAGCTGTCAAAGGATCTGAATAATATCAGTCTTGAAGAGCTTGTCAGTTCCCTCAGAAGCCATGAGATAGAACTAGGGGAAGATGAGCCTCATAAAAAGAACAAGTCTGTAGCATTAAAGTCCAGATTTGAAAGACGCAAATCTGACAGAACCAAAGCCTTCCAGGCAGAAACTGAAGATACTGATGACTCTGAACCAGAAGATTCTGATGATGAAGAAGAATTGTCCCTCCTGACCAGAAGAGTTAAACAACTCTGGAAAAAGAGGAACAACAACTTCAAAAGACCAAGACCCAGAGGGGATCGATCAGAATCAACCTCAAAAGGTAAAACTAACAACGATATTACTTGTTATGAATGTAAGGAAACAGGTCACTACAGGAATGAATGCCCCAAGCTAAAGAAAGACAAATCTAGAAAAGAAAGCTTCAAGAAAAATACCTTCAGGACAAAGAAAGGATTAATGGCTACCTGGGATGATAGTGAATCTGGCTCATCAGAATCTGACTCTGATGAACAGGCCAATGTGGCATTTATGGCTACCACATCCAGGAGCAGCTCAGATGAAGAATCTGAAGAGGTATTTTCTGAACTCTCTCGATCTGATCTAGAATCATGCTTGTCAGAAACCCTTAGCTCATATCAGAAATTAAAACAAAAGTTGAAAAACATAAAAGGCTGTCTTAAAGCAAAATTTGAAGAATGTGGCGAACTTGAGATGACAATTCTAGCACGAGAAGATACAATCAGATCTTTAACATTGGAAAGAGATGGAGCAAAAAGAAAAAGCTTAGAATTGGAAGAAGCGTTGTCTCAAGCACCACAAACTTCAAATACAATAATCTATAAATACAAAGAAGCCTTTCAAGAATTTCTGAAAAATGGGATAGGAAGGAGTGTTATGGCATCCATGATTTATGGAGTCAGTCAGAACAATAAAAAGGGAATTGGGTATGATTCTAAAGAAGATAAAACTTCTAATAGTGACCAACTTAAATCTCCTTTTTCATATCACTATACACACACACAAGAACAAAAATTTGAAAATGCTAGAAAACCCAAGGTCATGAGAAACTCTGGGAAAACTAACCAGAAAGGACCCAAGAGAATCTGGGTACCGAAAGATAAGATTGTTTATGTTGCAGATATCCTATGCAGCAAAGTTCAGACACCAGTCATGGTACCTGGACTCTGGATGCTCGCGACACATGACGGGAAGAAAGTCTATGTTCCAAAGCCTGGAACTTAAAGACGCTGGATTCGTAGGCTTCGGAGGAGATCAGAAAGGAAGGATCAGAGGCTCCGGAACTATTGGTAATGGTACTCTTCCCTCCATATCTGATGTTCTTTACGTAGAAGGATTAATGCATAACTTGTTATCCATAAGTCAATTAAGTGACAACGGTTATGACGTTATCTTTAATCAAAAAACATGTAAAGCCATAAATCAAAACAATGGTTCAGTCCTATTCACAGGTAAGAGGAAAAACAACATTTATAAAATCAATCTTTCTGATTTAAAAGAACAAAATGTTAAATGTCTTATGTCTGTTCACGAAGAGCAATGGGTGTTGCATAGACGCTTGGGCCACATTAGCATGAGGAAACTTTCTCAGCTAAATAAACTCGAGTTAGTCAGAGGCCTACCTAAACTGAAGTTCTCTTCAGATGCTCTATGTGAGGCATGTCAGAAAGGAAAATTTTCAAAAACGTCTTTCAAAAAGAAAAATGTTGTTTCTACCTCTAAGCCTCTGGAACTTCTCCACATTGACTTATTTGGTCCTGTGAAAACAGCATCAGTCAATGGAAAGAAGTATGGACTAGTCATTGTTGATGATTACAGTCGCTGGACATGGGTGAAATTCCTAAAGCACAAGAGTGAGTCTCACTCTGTATTCACTAGTTTCTGCTCCAAAGTGCAAAAAGAATTTGACTCTAAGATTATCAGAGTCAGAAGTGATCATGGTGGGGAATTTGAAAATAAATCCTTTGAGGAATTATTTGACTCTAATGTAATATCCCATGATTTCTCCTGCCCTAGAACTCCACAACAAAATGGAGTTGTAGAGAGGAAGAATAGGACACTCCAAGAGATGGCCAGAACTATGATCAATGAAACTAATGTGGCAAAGCACTTTTGGGCAGAAGCTGTAAATACAGCGTGTTACATTCAGAATAGAATCTCAATAAGACCTATTCTGGAAAAGACTCCCTATGAACTGTGTAAAGGAAGAAAACCAAACATTTCATATTTCCATCCTTTTGGATGTTCTTGCTTTATCTTAAACACTAAAGAACATCTGAACAAGTTTGATTCCAAAGCACAGAAAGGTATTATGTTAGGATACTCAGAACGCTCTAAAGGCTACAGAGTATACAACACAGAAACCAAAATTATGGAAGAATCAATTCATGTCAGATTTGATGATAAGCTTGACCCTGAAAAGTCAAAGCTAGTTGAAAATTTTGCAGATTTAGAAATCACTCTTGCAGGATCTGATAAAGCTCCAGAAGCAACTGTCACTCAGAACTCTGAGGAAATTAAATCCCCAGAAATCCCCAAGAAAGTTAAAAGTCGTATCAACATATCTGAAGATTTGATTCTGGGCAACAAGGACGAACCTGTCAGAACCAGATCTACCTTCAGGACCTCTGAAGATACTCCTCTGGGACTAGTGTCTCTGATCGAGCCTACGTCCTGTGATGAAGCACTTCAAGATAACGACTGAGTTTCAGCTATGCAGGAAGAATTAGATCAATTCACAAAGAATGATGTCTGGGATCTTGTTCCAAAGCCCAGAGGCACTCACGTTATTGGAACCAGATGGGTATTCAGAAACAAGCTGAATGAGAAAGGAGAAGTCGTCAGAAACAAAGCTCGACTGGTAGCTCAAGGTTACAGTCAACAAGAAGGTATTGACTATAATGAAACCTTTGCTCCAGTCGCAAGGTTAGAATCTATTCGTCTTCTTGTATCTTTTGCTATAAACCACTCTATCAAATTATATCAAATGGATGTCAAAAGCGCATTCCTTAATGATTATATATCAGAAGAAGTGTATGTCAACCAACCTCTAGGTTTTGAAAATCCAAATTTTCCAGAACATGTTTTTAAACTTAAAAAATATTTATATAGACTTAAACAAGCTCCCAGAGCTTGGTATGAACGTTTAAGCAATTTTCTTCTGGAACACAATTTTATCAGAGGGAAAGTTGACTCCATACTCTTCTGTAAGAACCTTAACAATGATCTCATGATATGCCAGATATACGTTGATGATATTATTTTTGGTTCAGCTAACGCCTCTGTTTGTCAAGAATTCTCTGAGTTAATGCAGACAGAATTTGAAATGAGCTTAATGCAAGAACTAAAGTTCTTTCTGGGAATTCAAGTTAATCAAACTTCAAGAGTCACGTACGTTCATCAAAGCAAATACATTAAAGATGTTCTGAAGAAATTTGACATGGCTGACTGCAACTCTGCAAAAACTCCCATGCATCCAACATGCATTCTTGAAAAGGAAGAAGTAAGCAAAAAGGTTTGTTAGAAGCTCTATCGAGGTATGATAGGCTCTCTTCTCTATCTGACTGCTACTCGACCTGATATTCTCTTTAGTGTTTGTCTCTGTGCCAGATTCCAATCAGATCCTAGAGAAACTCACTTAACAGCAGTTAAGAGAATTCTCAAATATCTGAAAGGAACTCCTAACCTGGGCCTGATGTATGAGAAAACATCAGAGTATAGACTTTCGGGTTACTGTGATGCAGATTATGCAGGAGATAGACTAGAACGAAAAAGCACATCTAGAAATTGCCAGCTCCTGGGAAACAATCTGATATCCTGGGCCAGCAAGAGACAGTCAACTATCGCTCTATCTACTGCAGAAGCAGAATACATCTCAGCATCACTGCGCACAACTCAGATGCTCTGGATGAAGAATCAGTTAGAAGATCTGTAAATCTTCGAGAGTAACATTCCTATCTTCTGTGATAACACTGCTGCTATTTGTCTAAGTAAGAATCCCATTTTACACTCCAGAGCTAAGCACATTGAAATAAAACATCATTTTATCAGAGACTATGTTCAGAAAGGGATAGTAACATTGAAGTTCATTGATACAGATCATCAATGGGCAGATATATTTACTAAGCCTTTAGCTGAAGATAGATTTCTTTTTATCTTAGAAAATCTGAACATTCAAAATTGCCCTGAATAAATTGTGCCTCTGAAGATGTAAAATGAGACTCTGACATAAACAAATGAGCTTCTGTCTCTGACTCTGATACTTCTACCAAGTTAAGAAGATATCTGAGTTAGAAATCTCCAGGAACCAATCCTTTGGTATTCCTGAAGATCAGATACATCAAAACACGTGGAGCACTTAGCGTCTAACCTTGGAACTTCTAGACAGTTGTCCAGAAGAAATTCAAAGGCCAGACGTTTGAGATCTCCTCGAGCAGTGTGCATACTGTTGGGATTAGACATTCATTAATGAGCCTTAATCATTTCTCCCCCAAGCGTGCTAACTTGATTTGTGTGCTAACGCTGAATTGTGTGTCGTTTTGCATGTGTTTTTGTTTAGGGTATTTAAACACTTCTCTCACATTTCACACACTTATCACTCTCACTCACTCTCAAACTTCTCTGAAGCATTTCTGCAAGCAGTTCATCTTCAACTCATCTTCATCAACTATGGATGCTCAACAACAACAAGTTTTCAACTTTTCTCAACAAATGGAATCCATCACTACTGCCCAAAGTTCAAGCATTCCCACTCCAACAGTTACAGGCGTATCCATTACTCCAGTGTACAAGGAACCCCATGTTCTTGATCGTGAACCTCATATCAACCTGGCAACTCCCTTTGAGGGACTGGAAGTTTTGTGTGAATCACTGGTAGACTTCAACAACATGAAAAGGAATGGAGTAGATCTTACTGAAGAACTTCGTAAACAAGGTTGGGAAAACTACTTTCAACGACTTTATGGCCCTGTTTACCCATACCTCATCAAAGAATTCTGGAGATTTGCTGACGCTGATGACCATTTCATCGTCTCCTACGTGTTGGGTGTCAAGATAGTGATTACGGAAAAGTCAATTGCTTCTTTACTCAACATGGAGAAAACTGGAGGAAGAAGGATCTACGACATCAACCCTAGATCAAGGTACATTACTCAAGAAATCAATCCCACCATCTTCAAACAAAACACTGAAGACAATCCATCAAAGAACTTCATCAGAACCTCAGAGTATGGCTCAAGATCATTCTGGGAACCATTCATCACCGCCCAGCATCAAACTCCTCTGACTACATCAATACAGATCAGAAGTTCATTATGTATTGCATTCACAAGGGTTTGAAGCTCTGCCTCCCAGCACTACTCTTCAAGTATCTCAGAGACTTTGTACGGGAGACTAGAAACAACATGAAACCCAGATCCTACATCCCTCTGGGAAGACTTCTGTCTGATGTTTTCATCGAAAATGGGCTTGTAGATCATCTGGAGAAGAACAAGCTTATGGAAGATCTGGCGATAGATACTGGAAAGCCTCTTAACTCCAAAAATCTGAAAAGCATGGGAATTCTGAAGGAGATTCGAGTCAAACCTACGTTGGACACCTCCTGGGACGCTTTAAAAGATCAGAGGAAGCTACCACATGGTCTTGCAAGGTTTTTCAAGAATGAACCCAGAGAAGCAATCCTCCACTATATGCAGCGTCTGAAGGATGAAGGAATTGACATCTCTGACTTCAGACTGGAAGATTGTCTAGATTCAGTAGAAGATTTCGTCAAGTTCAAAAGAGGTCCCTCTGAAAAGATGTCTTCAAAGGCAAAGAAAGCAAGGCTAGGAGAAACTTCTGAAACAAGATCTCCAGCGCCTCTGCAAGTATCTACTGGTAAGTCTGCTCCCTCTATTCCCTCTGAACCTCTTATGGCTTCCTCTAATCCTCTCCCAGCACCTATATACACCACCTCTGAAACCCCACCTTCTACAACCAGAACCTCACAACCTCCACATAAATTTAATCTTGCCCATACATCACTACCTCTATCCGAAGCTGAAGAACTCAATCAAACCACCTCTTCATCTTCAAACCCAGAATCACCCCCTACCTTATTCTCTCCTCTGACCCAGAACCTTCTGACCCCGCTTCTCCCACTTTAGCTCACCTTTACTCTCTAAACCAAAACTCACAACAACCACAACAACCTCCACCTGAGCCTGAAGTCACTTCACCACCCCCAGAACAAACAACCAACGACCCTTCTGAAGCTCAACCCTCTGACATCACCCCCCAAAACACTTCCGCTGAACCTGAACCTCTAACATTAAACTTAAACCCTCCAAACTCTCCACCCCAAACATCTGAACCTGAACTTGAACATTCCATGCCTACCCTTGAGGAAGCCATAATGTTATTCGCAGGGGCTTCAGTACAAAAGGTCAAGTCTCTGACCATTAACTCTGGCATCAGTGATGATCCTGACTCTGTAAGGACACACTGGAACAGAGTCATTGGCTGGATGACCTCTGAAGCTTTCAAACTGAAGCACATCTCTGAGCAAGTCAGAAACGACTTCATCAGAGATGCTGAGGCAAGACTACAGGAAAGACTTGTCAGAGAAGCTGAAGAAGAAGCAAGAAGACAAGAAGAAGAAAGAGCTCGACAAGCAGAAATCCAAAGGGCAAAGGAAGCTGAAGCCAAAGCTCTGGCCGATGTTGCTGCTGTTGCTGAAGCTGAAGCACAAGCTGCTGCTGAAGCACAGAGTGCTCTGACTCAGGGGGAGTCCTCCACTATTGTCCCTATGGTTCTCCAGACACTTGAAGAACTTAAGAGAGACCAGAAGGAACTCAGAGCCAGAATGGACAAACAGGATACCGTCAACGACAACATTCAGAACATGCTGACTCAACTGCTTCAGAGGATGCCTCCTCCTCCAAACCCTTAGGTACTTAGGATCTTTTGCTTGTTGCTTTGCTCTCCTTGTTTCTGATGTTTATTTGTTTTTCTTGCCATTATCTTTGTTGCTCTTTTATCTGAATATAACATCTTTTTGATTTATTTGTTTAAGTCTTTTTGATTCTGACAAAAATGGGGAGAAATCAATATAGCTCTGATGAAAATTGCCTAATACCTTAAGCCTCTGCAACATATTATTTCTTAAAAATAAATTCATCTAACACTGGACTTAAGAAATTGCAGAAGGTATAAGAGAAACTTCATTGCTTGGAAGCTCTGGTAAGAACTTCTGAACTCCCTAACCTATCTCAGGGGGAGCCCTCTTCTATCTGATCTGATATTTGTTATGTTTCATCTGCTATTTAAGTTTGTTTTGTCATCATCAAAAAGGGGGAGATTGTAAGAACAAAAATTGTTCTACAACAGATTCCATGATTTTGATGATAACAAAGGATGAAACCAAAAATGGCACCCTAACGAAAAGTTTCTAAGTGTGCAGGGTTCTAAGGAAAGAAGGAAGAGATCTGATGACGTCATCAGATACAGAATCATATCAGATACAAATTATCAGAAGATCAGAAGCATCTGAAGTAGAAACACGCTCAAGAAGTTCTAACTCTGAGCAAAACAGCAGAACATCAGAAGCATCTGAAGAAGAAGTACACTCTAGAAGTTCTGACTCTGAACAACAGTATATCATTCCAGAAGCTCTCAGCGTCATCTGAAGACATCTGCAGAAGCTCCGAATCAACACAGCAAGATTCCAAGATTCCCAGAGTCACGCAGACTTTGGTAATGGATTTCCCAATACAGAAAGAGTAACGTTAACTTCAAATTCAATGAGGTAATGGATTTCCTAATACAGAAAGAGTAACGTTAACTTCAAATTCAAATGGAAAGGAACTATATTTGGAAAGAAGTTTTTCGAGGAGAAAAAGTTGTTTTGGCAAGAAACAACATAAGTTATGGCATTAATTCTTATTCAAGACAAATTATCTGCTCCATTTCAACAGCTCTTTCACTCCTATATAAAGGACAGCAATCAACATTGAGAGGTTAAGCAAGCATACACTGAAACATTCTCTTTCTCTCTCAATATTTCACAAAGCTTTTGCTTAGAACGTAAAACATTTTTGTTCTTACTGTTGTAATATTTGCTTATCTTAGAAGCACTCTAGATTACATAGTCTTTTATCTATTGTTTTATTTCCTCAAGTGACTCTGCGCAGTCTGTATACTTGAGAGGACTAAGAGATCTTTCTCTTAGACGTTGGTTGTAAACAATCTTTCAAGATTAGTGGATTAAGTCCTTGTTGAAGGCGAAATCACCTTGGCCGGGTGGACTGGAGTAGCTTTGTGTTATAAGCGAACCAGTATAAATTCCTTGTGTGGTCTTTATTTTGAAAAAGCGCTTATTTTCCAAAACAATTCAAACCCCCCTTTCTTGTTTTTCTCACCTTCAGAAACAATCAGAAAAACACCACCGCCTCCCTAAAGAATCTCGAAGTTCAGCTGGGGCAGATAGCACAGCAACTAGCAAGTTCTCGAACACCAGGGTCCCTACCAAGTGAAACAGTTCAAAATCCGAGAGGTCAGGAGAATGTTAATACTGTCACGACGACAAAGAAAAAGGCTGCTAAAAAGAAAAAAATTATATCACCGAGCGAGCCGACTAAAGAAGAAACTACAAAAGGAACTAAACCGGTGATTAAGTTGCCCTACCCTCAGAGAATGACAAAGAAGGAACCTAGTGAGTCAGATTTGGAGAAATTCATGACAATGTTTAAAAGGATTGAGGGTCATATGGCCTTGTTTGAAGCACTTGAAAGGATGCCCATGTACAAGAAATTTGTGGAAGAGTTAATGGCTGAAAAGAAACCAACCACTGAAGATGTGCTGGTAACAATAGCGGACTTGACTTTTCCAGTCGATTTTGTAATCCTAGACATACCTGAAGACAATGAGGCACCCATCATTCTGGGTCGACCTTTCATGAAGACGAGTCGATGCAAGCTCGACATGGATGAGTGCACGTTAACCTTGAAAGTTCACAACAAGGAAATAACATTGAATGCTATTGAAGACCAGGAGATAGAGGAAGATACAAAATCTCAGTATCAAGTAGGCTTAATCAGGACATTGAATACTATCAAAATCTCACCACTGCCAGTAGCCACCCTAAACGGAAAGATTCCTAACACCGAAAGGAAGGTTAAAAAGGAATCGTGGCACAAAGGAGTCCACACTGATAAAAGAGACAACGTCCGAGTTGTAGACAAGAGATGCAACAAGGTTTTGAACCTGAAACATCCCCCATGATAAGGGAAATGAACCGTCGAGCCATGTGATGTTAAACGCAACGCTTCGTGGGAGGCAACCCACGCTTTTTATTTCTAAGCATTTGTGTGTGTCTGTAGGTATACAAGAGTCCCACAAGGAGGAGCCAGAGGAACCAACTGTTGACCTGACAAGAAAACCAAAAAAGGGCCAAAAGGACAGTCTGACACGGCCACCCATGTCACCTGACACGGGCCGTGTTAGGAGACGGAAAATGCTTGAAGGAGGTTGGAAAACAGTAGCCTGACACGGCCACCCGTGTCAGCTGACACAGGCCGTGTCAAGAGCACTGAAGAAAAATTGATTTGTGGTTTGATAAAACAGTGGCCTGACACGGTCGGCCGTGTCAGCTAACACGGCCCGTGTCAGGATCACTGTAAAAGAAGTTGGAGGGAATGGTAAAACAGTAGCCTGACACGGCCACCCGTGTCAGGCGTGCGGATTTTTTGAAAATTTTTTGAAAAATTTAAATTTTCGTGGGGCCCACCCACTTAAACCACTCTTTTTTCCCTTATCACTCATCATTATCAGATTTTTACCAAACTTATTATCACTCTCTCTCATACTTTTTCATCTTCTTCTCTCACTCTCTCACAAACTCCATTAAAACTCACTCACGTCACCACACAAAACCCTACATGCAACCAAGTTCCACTCACCTATAGCCCAAACACCCTTCACAAATACTGCTCACCTCGCCGTCCCGGTCACAACCATGGTTTTAGATTTTTCTAACTCAAAGGTTCAGAATTTTGCTATTTTTTGCAGGTCCAAAATGTCCTCGAACAGAATCCGTACCGGAAAGCAATAACGTGCAGAGATGGCGAAGTCCCGGAAGCGCACGAGCCGGAGTCCTAATCCCCACAATATTGTGTTTGACAACTCGGAGCAAGAGCGACGTTACCAAAGTCACCGGAAGCGCAAGCTCACGCCGACCAGGTATATGTGTGAGAATACTCTGACCGCTTTGGGGCTGAAAATTGAGGTAGACCGAATGTTTCATGTTTTGGGCGTGCTCGAGTTTATGAGTTTGGAGGAGCCGACCTACAAACGCATTACTCTCGAGTTCCTCAGCACCTTGGAGTTCCAGCTGGAAAAGCGGTGGGTTAACACAACCAGGTATTATTTCGGCACCTTACGCTTCTGATTGTTTAACAATTATCATGAATTGTCTGTTGAGGAGTTAGCTGTCATACTCCGACTCCCGCTGAACGGACCCGGAGCGGTCCCAAACGGGTTTTCTCCTAAGGATTTCTGGATCGCCATAACTGGGAGGACGGATTACTCCTCCAAAGGTGCGAAAGCCTCGGGCATCCAGAATCTCTGTTTCAGGTACGCCCAAAAGGGTTTAGCCTACACATTGTTCGGTAGAGGCGACAACACTGGAGTAGCTACTCAGAGAGAGCTATTCTTCATGTACTCGATGGCTCAAACCAAGACCATCAATGTAGCTGCCTTTGCAGCAGACTACCTGGGGAGAGTCGGTCGAGCAAACTCCAAAGGCATTTCCGTGGGAGGTATGATCACCCAAATTGCATTGCATTTCAGGTATCAGGCTGTTTTACTCGAGGACACGCCAATTTCAGGTAATACAAAAATTGGCATGGCTGCTCTGGTTTCCCAAGGTATGATTGCAGTTGCCCCTACCTATTATTCCGTCCTCATTCATAAAAGGTTTATCATCGCTCTGCCGGATCCGGACAGAGTGGATATCACTGACTGTGCGAATTGGTTATATGTGAGTGCCGATCCCGATGCGGATGAAGGCCACGAAACTGACCACTTTAATGCAGGTGAGCACTTGGTAGATGACCAAAAAGAAGGAAGAGACGAAGAATATCCTCAAGCACCGCCTGAGCAGTTTGTTCCACAACATCAAGAACCCACCCAGCAGGTGGCGGGTTCATCATCTTGGTCAACTGACCAATGGAGCTGGGTACAAACCGAGATAGGTGACTTGAGGACTGAACAACAAAGGCAGGGCATCGAGCAAGCCCGTCAGGGCGCGATGTTGGATGAGATGAGCAGCATGATACGACAGTTGATGTTGCATTTCCCGCACCCTCCTCCTCAGTAGGACCCTGTGAGTTCCCTCCTCCGCGCTTGTTCACAAACATTGTGGACAATGTTGAGTTCAAGTGTGGGGGAGATTTTATGTCTTTTATTTGTAATTTGTTTTGTGTTATTTTTACTTTTTAAGTTTGTATTCTAGATTGAATTTGTCTGTTGAATGTACATCATGCTGCAAGTGTGTGTGTCAAGTCTGTGTTGATAGGTTGGAAAAGTAATGATCAAAATTGAGAGTGGATGAAAGATCACACCACTCACCATGGCTTATTGTGAAGGATCTCCCCAGAAAGTGACACTGCTGAAATTAAAGATCGGACGCAACGTATACAGCTTAACCGACACGAGTATCCTGCACGCTCCGAAGTAAGACAGCAATTGCACCAAATTAAGAAGCACTGTGGATCCTGTCAAAGCTAAACCAAACCAAGTGAGTCAGAAAAGGCCAAACACATTAATCATCATGAGCATCATTCAGGTTTGTCTTTATCACTCTAAATTTGCGTAGACTCTCTGGGACTGTCACTGCATGATACACACACTGAGGCACGTTGTTTGTTATTAACCCCGAGCCTTTCTAGCCATCCCGCATTATTATATCCTTCGTTAACCCCCTTTGAGCCTATATCCATTTTTTGTTTAAAACACCATGAATGTAACCATTGGCCAAAACACTTCCTCACCCTGTTCAGAGTCATGAGAATATATTCCAATTGTGTTGAAAAGCTAAGTTTGGGGTAAAAAACCCAAAAGCTCTCAAAGCCCTAGAAAGTGCAAAAACAAAAGAAAAAGAAAAATTGATGAATCGAGAAAAAGAAAGAAAAATAAAAATCAAATACTCGATGATTCAAAAGAAAGAGGCACGAAAAAGAGCAGTCGGTGAAAATGAAAACCGAGGAAATAAAATAAACAAACACAGGATGTAACATTGACTCTAAACCAAAAGCCCCTTGTTTTCCTTTTTTGAATCCATACCCTAACCCAAGCCAAGCTACAACCCGAAAGACCTCAAAAAGTGTGTGTGTTGTGTGTAGGTGATGAGAAAAGAGAGACTATTCAAACTTATGAGTGATATTGCATACTGTGAATTATGAGTGTAAACAGTTAACCCCGAGAGAATTGGTGAGAATGTGAAATAAGCTGACAGGTCAAACGGTGCTTTAAAGTGGAAGTGTGAATGATGACTTACGAGGATGGGTAGGACTTGTGGAAGGAAAAGGGAAGACGTTCGCGAATGATCTCAGCAGTGGTGGAAAGCATAAAGAATTCTGGGGAGTGATAATGAAACATTACTTGGGACAAGCAATGAGCTAAGTTTGGGGTTGTGATCAGTCACCATTTATAGTAAGTTTTCATTACTGATCCGACATAAAACAGAGACATTTGATACACTGTGCAAGCATTTAAGGTACAATTCGAGTAATTTTACTTCCGTTATGTTATTTACGCATTTTTAATCTTTATTATGTTTTACTTTGTTTATCTTGATTTTATGCATGGGATAGTTGTGTTTTTGTCCGACAGATCTAGGTAGAAGAACCGGAGAACTCAGAACACGACAGTGCGGGAGTCCGGCACACTAAAGAGCAGAAAATCCCGGCACAGGAGGCCTGACACGGCCACCCGTGTCACCTGACACGGGCCGTGTCACCTGACACGGGCCGTGTCACCTGACACGGGCCGTGTTAGGGCAAGGGAAGCAAAAGAAAGAAAACAGTAGCCTGACACGACTACCCGTGTCAGCTGACACGGGTCGTGTCAGGCAGAAACAACAACCGTGTCATCCTTGCCATGGGCGTGTCAGCTTAAACAGTAGGCTGACACGGCCACCCGTGTCAGCTGACACGGCCACCCGTGTCAGCTGACACGGGCCGTGTCAGCCCAAGCCCAATATTTCCAATTTTCTCGGGCTTTTCATTCTTCGGGCTTTGTGGAGATATCTTTGGACCTGTCCAACTGCTGCTGGAAACTTTCACTATAAAAAGAGGTCTTCTGCCAAAGGAAAAATCATTTTGGAATACAGCAAACCACATTATTGTGAAGCAATCAAGTATTACAGAGATCAAGGCATTTGGAGAGCTGAAGAGATTCATGAGCGGGAGCGATTGAAGATCAAAGTCATCCAATTACTTGTAATGTGTAATATTTATCTTGAATTTGTTTTAAACAATATGAGTAGCTAAACCCCCTAATGCTAGGGGGTGTCCCTGATTTAGAATTGTAATGAATTTGAGTTTACATTTGCATTTATAATATTTTATTTACGGTAACCTTTTGATGTGTTTATTGCTTTCTCTTTCGGACCAATTGAGATTGATCTATGGTTATCACTTAGGCTGGACCGCCAGTGATAAGGTTTTCATCAGGTTACTCTGCAGTAGATATCTCCTAGGACTAGGGATACCCTGTATGAACCAGAGCATTGTTGATATTATCCAGCTTAACTTCACCCTAATTGGCTATGGACATAGGAATTAGGGTAGATTGATTAAAGATTTTCTCACCAAGGACTTGGGAGAAAATACCCTTAAGAACTGGTAGTAATTGATATTTGTTGATGCAATAGTAACTCAGAGTTATTACAGGGATAAATCATACACCTTCCCTGGCATTGTTCCTTTTTCTCTATAAACCCTTATTTTCATATTTCTTTATTATTTTCTTTTTACACTCAAAAACCAAATTAATACTTTTTGTTTAATTGAAGGATAATTTAAACTCAATACTAACGTGCAGTCCTTAAGATCGACATTCGGGGAATTTTCCCATTATTACTATAAAAGGCAAAATAGTACACTTGCTATTTTTCCCGATCAATCACTGAATGCATGCCTCATTCTAGAATGACATACATACTACCTTAAGTACCACCACACTCTTCATGAGTTCTATAGTTTATGAGGATATGTGAGTTACATTACATACTACGGCACTCTCTCTAGACGTGGATGGACTCCCAATGGTCTAAGAGTACATGTGAGTTACGTCTTCACTACAACACTCTCGCTAAACTCTAATCTAGGAGGACATGCAAGCTACATCCGTATTAAAACACTCTCTTTAAACAGTCGTAGACTCTCAACTGTCTAGGAGTACATGTGAGTTAGGTTCGTACTAGAAAACTCTCTCTAGATACAACCTACTCCCACTCTAGAATCATGCATGATGAATCAAACATACACGAATTCCACCCGTACCTCTTTTCTCTCTTGAAAACACATTTACCTTGATTATCACATTAGGGGTTTCATAAGGTTTTACCACACACTCACTTTGATTGTCACATTAGGGATTCATAATGGTTTTATCAAACCTTTAACTCGATTGCCACATTAGGGCTTCACAATGATTTTACTAAGTATCACATAGTCACCGAATGCATTGTTAGATAAGTGTTATCACTTAAACTAAAAGGATTACATGTGAATTTAAAAATATTTTAACAGAAATATGGCATACAAGAATCATTTTAATTCACCATTAGATAAAGATTTAAACTAGCTTTCTAACACATCTCACTGTGTCTCAATCAGACTTACGAAACTCATTTTATGGTGGTTTCGGGGTGTGTAGTTGGTTACACAAAATATGTAACCGATTACACACGGGTTCTACCTCAAGGTTTGACCAGTTTTGAGGGTGGTAAACGGTTATATACATATTGTACTTTGTTACACCCATGTTCTGAACCAAAAATTACCCAATTTCCTATAATTTTTCCAACTCTAACCCCATGGAATTATGTCTTAACATAAGATAGAGTCGAAACATTTCAAAACAGCACACGCAAATATAACTTCACACACATTCATGGCAAGAATGAAAGTTCATAGAATAAAACATGCAAGTTTCAAAAACTCAACCCAATCCCTCATGCAGTAATCCTAGGTTCTAATCCAATAAAAGCATAAGAACCCCACGCTAGGTTAAAACCTGAATTGAAGAGGAAATTAGATGATGATGAGAGATTCATATTGTAGGGAAATCCTCATAAGAATTAGGATGAATTATGGGTTTAAAGGAAACCCCACTACTCTAAACGCTAAAATATCAATGTTATAGAATAATCTTTCCCCTTACCTTATTATTATATAAATTCCTCCACGAAGCTCTTAGAAATTATAATAACTCTTCATTTCATTTTAAGAGAGTAAGTACTCGCTCATGGAAGCAATTAAGGGATTGAAGATCAAATCGCATCGAGAATTATTTCAATGCTAACCGAAGAATTTACATCGGACAAAGATATTATGCACTACATAACTTGAAAGGTTTGTTACTATGATATTTTAGTTCAAAAGCCAGCTCCATTATTAATATCAATACAAATACTATTTTGTTGTGGAGTTATGTCACTGTTAGTATTAGAGAAAATGCACTCGATTTCTAGAAACTTGACTACATCTATCATACAGATGTATAGAGGTAATCAAGTTTCTAGAACCTGTCTTGGTATATTCTGTAATACTATATAACTTTATACTAAAATAGTCTCCGTAGTTAAGAGTTGAACTGCTGATAAAGGTTGAATTGGGATAACATGGTAAAGTAAATCTCTGTAAGGGCTTTCAAAAGTCCACTATAAAACTTGTTTTGTCCCTTTCTTCCCTTTGGTAAAATATATTTAAAAAAAACATGAAAAACAACGTATTTAACCGGAGGAACGTGTACACAATTAATATGGGTAGAAAGAATATCCAAAGCAGATAACCCATACACCATCTACTGTTAATTATTTTTAATACATTAATATTTAATGCTCCACTTGTTACGCTTCCCTGATAGAATCATTTTAGTTAAATAATTGTTTAAGGAGATCAAATTGTTGAATTGTAATTCCTTGTGTCAAAGTAGGTTGCTCGACAGGAACAAGGAAGTGTCGAACCATCTAGTGTATTGAGTTGTATTAGTGTGTCAAAGTGTCGAAGCATGTTGCTTCACACAGGATTTCGACTTAGGCCTATTTTAGTAGTGTTAGCTATTTTGGGCTTTTATAGTTTTAGGTTTTGGCTTGGGGTCAAAGTTAACCTAAATCTATAAATAAAGGGAGTAATTCTTATTCTCGTAATGAAGTGAATAGAGTATTCATAACATTGTATTCACAGTATTTTACAGTTGCAAAGTGAATAAAAAGTTTTTCCACAGTTTGTGGATAGAGAGAAACTCTGCAGAATTTTATTACTCTTCTCCTTCATTGTTCTTTACTTTATTTCTCCATTGTTCTTTTCTTTTCATTGTTATTGTGTGGGTGATAATAATCTTATTCATCAAGATTGATTGAAATTCTTCATAGGTTTTGGTTGATTTCCAACATCTGGTATCAAGAGCTCCGATTTAAACGATTCGTGGGAAGAAAATCACCATGGCAATGAATCATCCAAATAGGCATTTTCCAACAAATCTTCTGATTCTCAAGAACAACAATTATAAGAATTGGTGCAAGCAGGATAAGGTTGTGTTATGTTATCAAGATCTTTGGGATCTTGTGAAGAAAAGAGTAGCAATGCTTTCATAAGACATGACAGATCAAGAAAAGACTGCACATAAAGAATTGAAGAAGAAAGATTATAAATCTCTCTTTATAATCCATCAAGATAACTTTGAAAAGTTTAGTGATGCAGAGTCAGCAAAAGAAACATGGGAAACTCTGGAGAAATCGTTTGGAGGCACGGAGAAGGTGAAAAAGGTGAGGTTACAAACTCACAAAATAACGTATGAATTGCTTCAGATGGAAGATAATGAAAGCATAACTGACTTTTTTCACCAAGGTTACGAAACTGGTTAATCAAATCAAGGTAGGTGGATAAGTGTTAACATCAAGATCTGTTGTTGGAAAGATCTTGAGGTCGTTGGCTCCAAAGTTAGACCACGTGGTAGTATCCATAGAAGAGTCGAAAGATTTGTCAAAACTGACAAAGGAAGAGCTTCAAGGGACGCTTGAATCTCATGAACAAAGAATGGCTGAAAGAGTTGCAGGAAAGTCGAAGAGTGATATGGCTTTGCAGGCATAATCAGCAAAAGAAAGAAAAGGCAAAGGAAGTTGGAATGGCAACAAAGTAAGAGGAGGTTATAACAATTCGACTGGTCGAAATAAACAAGAAGGAAACTGGTTGAATCAGATAAAACCCTAGAACCAAGGCAACCAAATAGGTGGTGTTACAGGTAGAGGAATATGTGGTGGTCAAAAGTCAGACAAGAGTCACATTTAGTGTTACAATTGTCATAAGTATGCTCATTATTCTAGTGATTGTCCAGAAAAGCAGAAGAATCAAGAAACGTATGCAAAGCTGGCAAAACATGAAGAAGAAGAGACGTTGTTGATGGTTACAACAAGAGATGAAGAGAGATTCAAGGACCAATGGTACTTGGACTCAGGATGCTCATCACACACGTCTGGAAAGAAAGATTGGTTTATCAACATAAAGCCCTCAATGAAGAACATGGTAAAATTTTCAAATAACAACACTCTAGCAGCTGAAGGTGTTAGTGATATTCTGATTATGAAAAAAGATGGCAAGAGGTCAGTAATTTCAAATGTGTTGTACATACCAGGCATGAAGAGAAATTTGCTCAGCCTAGGGCAGTTAGTTGAAAAGAACTACAATATGTCGATCAACGACAAGATGATGAGAGTTCTCGACTCAAATGGAAGGTTGATCTTGAAGGCTCAAATGATCAGAATAAAACCTTTAAGATTGAACTAAATGTGATTGAGCATAAGTGCCTTGCAATAACATCCAACAGAGATGAATGGATATGGCATTATAGACTTGCTTATCTGAATTTCAAAGATATCAGAGATTTGAAGAGAAGAAATATGGTTTCAGGATTACCAAAAATCGACATTCCAAACAAAGTGTGTGAAGAATGTGTGTAGGCGAAGCAGCATAAGAACAACTTCAGTAAGGATGGAGGAAGAAGGTTGAAGGCAATTCTTGAAGTCATATACTCCGATGTATGTGGTCCTCTCCAGGTGGATTTGATTGGAGGTAACAAATACTTTGTTACATTCATAGATGATTTTTGTCGAAAATTATGGTCTTACCTGATCAAGAAGAAAAGTGAAGTAATCGAGGTATTTGCCAAGTTTAAATCTATGGTCGAAAGACAGAGCAGTCTAAAGATCAAGATTCTGAGGACTGATGGTGGTGGAGAATGTGTTTCGAAATATTTTGATGCACTATATGTGAAAGAAGGGATTGTGCATGAGGTGGTGCCACCCTACACTCTAAAGCAGAATGGAGTCGCAGAAAGGAATAATAGAACCATCATGAATATGGTTAGAAGTATGTTGAAAGGAAATCATCTACCCAAAGAATCATGGGGAGAAGTTGTGTCGACTGCGACATATATCCTGAACAGATGTCTGGTGAAGAAGCTAGAAGAAATTATGCCAGAAGAATGTTGGTCTGGTGTCAAGCTTAACTTGAGTCATCTGAAGATGTTTGAATCTATAGCACATAGACATGTGCCAGATCAATTGAGAAGAAAACTTGATGACAAGTCGAGTCAGATGATCCTGATAGGATATCATTCGATTGAAGGATACAAATTGTTCGACCCAGTGAATAAGCAAGTGATGATCAGCAGGGACGTGATCATATATGAGCTTAAGGAGTGGGGTTGAACTGAGAATGTCAAGAAAGATTCAGTGAGAATCTTTTATGATGAACCAGCTAGTGAAGTCGAAAGAGAAGTTCGACAGGAAGAAGTCAGAGGTGAAACATGCCCAAGCAGATCTCAAAGAACAATATACATGCCTGCAAGGTTGCAAGAATGTGTGATTACATTAGATGATGTTGAAATTCTGGCGTAGTCAGAATTCAGATGTTCTACTCCAAGTCATGACATCTGATCCAACATTGTATCTAATACAGCAAGACAGTTATACAAATTAAATCCTGTACTAATATGCACACGTTCACAGATGTCACGACATCTGATTCTATATCACCCTAGAATGAAGGAACACCTAGTCCTGTACATCTGGTAGAAAGACTCAGCAGAGATCAACCATAGCACTAACTTCTGTTATTTTCCTACACAGTTATCAGCAAGATGTCTCAATAGTGATTTGAACATCATCTGTTACATTATTCCAGATTGCTGACCTTGTACTTGTATTTCCTGAATTTAAGGTCAAGCAAGTTAACCTAAATTTACACTTATTAGGGTACTAACAAATAGGCTATTTGTTAGGTTCATTAAATGTAGATCAGTTGTTAGTTTCCTGGATTTTAGCTCAGCTGTTGGATTCCTGAAGAATAGCCTGAGAAAATTACCGAAACAGAAAAACTAATCACCCTACAATTCAGCACATGCTGTCAGGAATGAATGTCACAACATTCAGTTTGACAGCCAGAACATATACCTCATGCTGAGTCAGTTATGTTTCTGAAAACAGTCTGTGCTAAATTTGCTGTATTGTACAAGACTAACTAGTCTCTACTTCAACATCAGCATACATGACTAACTGTCAAGGCATCCAGTTTGACAGTTTCACAATGATCATATGGCCAGGTCTGTTATCCTCTTGGAGACCAGACTGAAATAAATACTGAACTGAAGCAGAAAATCCAACCTGCCTATTATTCAGTATGTGCTGTTAGAGATTGTAGCGGTGTATTCGTCACTTTATGATTTATTGCTTAAACCAAAAGCAAAGCATACAAAGAATCGAGTCGCCACCGCACTTTTATTTATCCAAAGGAATGGCTAAAAAGCGAACAAAAGCCTAAGAAGTTTTACACATAGAAAACTAATGAAAAGATCAGAGATCGGGGTAAGGGGTAAATTACGCAATGGGAAGGTGTTAGGCACCCAAAACGTCCTAGGTACTCCTAGGGAACCTCTTTTCACACTTGTTGTACGAAATGTTATTTGTTTATGAAATATTTGTTGTGCAAACATGGATTGAAGGGATGAGAAAAGAATGTACAAGTTATTATTTTTGTGTTTGAACGGATGAACCCGTTGCCTACGTACCTTTCCATGGAAGGTAAGGATCAAAACGCCGTAGTTCGGCTAAAAGATTTCCAAAATATCAGTGGATTCATTTTAAAACAAAAGCCCTGAGGTCTTTCGTTATCCACGGGAGAAAACTCAACCTTATACAAACAACAAGTCCACCATGTGAGAAAAAGCTTCAACTTGCTAGCGAGGGGTTAACCCTATAATAAGCAAGGAAGTCTTACAATTCAATCACTAAGGACAAAAGGTGAGATTAACATCAACCAACTAGGATAAATCAAACCTATGGCTAATGTATGAAAACTTATCAAGAATGGACAAAGCCACAAAACAATTGAATGAGTGAAATTAACCAATTAGGATTTATTCACAAAAGATGGTCAAAGTATGATTAGGATTCAATTCAAAGAAGTATTATGAAAATGAAGTTTGAAAAAGTCAAAGGCTTAAGGCCTAGGTTTCTAATTTGAAAAGAAATGAAAATGTTTGCACAATGTTTTCAGGTTTGAGTTAACATGCAAAGATGGAGGTTTAAAGAAACAAAAGGTGGGAGGGTTAGGGAGTGTAAAACTTCTTAGATGTTCACCTCTTGAGATCATATGTAGATGATCCAAGTGATCCCTTTGGAATGGGCAATGAGCAATAACAGATAAACAAAACCAATGGATACCGGAAGCCGATCAATGGACTTACACCAATCTCCTAAAACAAACATGGATATCAGATACCAATCAATGGATTTACACCAATCTCCTAAAACAAAACATGGATATCAGATGCCAATATATGAACTTATACTAATCTCCCAAAACAAAGTGAAACAATGATACCATATGCCAATCAATGGACTTATACTAGTCTCCCACCATATCATAGGAACAACTGCCAAGTAATGGACTTATGCTTGTCTCCTCCATGGACAAAGCAAAATGATACAAAGCAAAGTTTATGAAATGATATACAAATGATGATGATAAATGCACAAAGGCACACTCAAGCAGATATGCACAGATGAATCAAGTAAGCAGATAAACAAGTCAATTAGCACACACTATATACAATCAATTAGGCTCAAGCAGGGTTAGACTTTAAAGTCAACTGGAATGGGATAATTTGGTGCTCTTAACCCTAACATTGAGAGTTAGGGTGAAGCAGATGAAATGGAGATGAGGGGTGTGCCTCATAGCTCTTATCCCTGGCCCGGGAGAGCTTTAAACAATAGAATGTGTGGGAGTTCAGAAAGTTGGAACTCTTCTCCACAAGTGATTTGACTCTATAAGATCTTGGGTTAATATCCACAATGCATCAACATGTTATGTGAGCAAAGGGATAACACACTGAATAGTAGGAGATGGACTACACATCTCTTTTATCTACCAATTGCCTCATATGAGGACTTTTCCTGCTTGGCACAAAAAGTAAACAATCACAAGCATTGCCTCTTAAGGAGGACTTCAGACAGGTGCCTGCCCACATAACAGGACAGGTCTTCCAGACTACATGAAGAAGAGAGGTTATACCTAAGTGGTTAAGCAACCAAGCAAAAGCAAGTTCAAAATGAACTTAAGCAACTTATGTACCTGTGGAAACATCAAACAAAATCAGTACAACTATACAGACAAACAACCAACAGTTAATATCAACAGTCAAGCTCAAATGAGCAAAGGCATAAGCCACAAGTC
Organism: Lathyrus oleraceus; assembly: GCF_024323335.1. Taxonomy (NCBI): domain Eukaryota; kingdom Viridiplantae; phylum Streptophyta; class Magnoliopsida; order Fabales; family Fabaceae; genus Lathyrus; species Lathyrus oleraceus. Next base: position 503,272,324 of record NC_066583.1, on the reverse strand, counting down.
AAGCTCAAATGAATTAACAACCCTACAAGACACACAATGTTAGTATCCAAAGGCAAACATCAAATGCTCAAATGATGGAGCATCATGAACCATATAACTTGGATGTTCAACCTGAAATCAAAGCTCAAACATGAGAGGCAAACCACTAGGTCAAAGCCTAGGGTCAAAGATGGAGAAAAAATTTAAAACAGAAGCTGAAAATTTGCATGAATTAACCTCAAACACATCTTGAAGCAATCCAAAAGGTCTCACATCAATATCATATACCAAATGCATTTCATGATCAATTGAAGTTCAAGACTATTTTAAAGCTCAAAAGTGATCAACCAGAATGAAAAATCTCAATTAAATCAGAAATCAATCAAATAATTCCAAGAAAACTCATACTCATTCACAACATTTATAATATGCATCACACAACAAATCAGAGCATTTGGAGATCATTTGATAGGGTAATCACATCACATAAGGTGAACAAGCAAAGGTGTGACACAAATTGTCACACCTACATTCACATGATCATAAAACAGAAACCACAAATGGTAAAAATACCAAATCAACACCAAAATGTCAAGCAAAGTGTCTAGTTTCATCATACAAAAATTCAGATTCATTGGATTAAAACTCATCATTTCACAAATGTTATGGCAAGGCAAGGTACAAAAGGTATACATGTTCACAAACCCTAGGGCAAATTTTTTTCCAGCCAAGCACAATTTATGGAAAAATGATCATAAAATTCTAGACAGAAAATGTGACATGATGCAAAAATTCTCATATTTTTTAGAGCATTTATCAATTTGTTTGGATTTTTGAAAGATGAAGAGAAATTAAAAAAAATGATGAAGCATGTAATAGAAATAATGGAGGGAAAACAAATAATATGAAGCATTTTTTAAATAATGGCACAAGCTGGAATCGAAGTGAGGCTCAATTCAAACTGAAGCGCGCCAACTGAAACGCAGCCATTTTGGTACAAACCCTAAGTACACGTGCATGCATAATCCGCAGGTAAAGGCGATGAACACGTAGCAAAATTCGCAGGTAACGGTATGAAGGTTGCAACAAAATTCGCAGGAAAAATGCAGGTGACTATGAACATGATGAAGATCTTGAAGATCTTCATCCTCGAATTTTCCAGAAAATTTCAACATGTCCAGAATTGCAAACCAAGCACATCATTGTAAAGATCTTCTATCATACAACATGAATCCATAAACAATTCATCAAGAAACATCACAACACGTATGGATCGAAGCAAGGAAGATTCATTGTCAAAACTTTAAACAGCCAGTTCTCACTCAATTCAGCATGGATTCACACGATTCAAAGCCTAAACTACTCAACATCACAAGATCTATCATAATATGGCAATGAAAATCAAAATTATGAGATGCGATTTGTAACCTCTTGTAGAAGCAGAACTGGATTTGGTGTTGTTCAAGCCTTGCAGTGCTCAAAAATCTCCTCTAGAACTCTTGTATGGATGATTGGAAGAGGAATTGTAGCTCAGTTACACACGATTCAACAGAATTTTTGATTTGCCATTGTTGCTTCCAAGCTTCAATATGCTTCAGTGCTGCACGATTTCTACTGATTCTATGGATGATCCTGCTCAAGATCAACTCAACAACAAGAATTAAGCAAGAAAATGAATTGAATATGAAGAAATTGGAAGAAAATTTTGAGAGAAAAATTTGGTACTCTAGATCTAGATCTGAAAATTGTGATGTTCTCCTTGCAGAAACAGTTATGATTTGCTATATATACCTCTCCCTAATCACTCTCCTAATCATGTTTAAGCATATGGCAAATGGATTAGCAAAATGATGGTGTAAGTGCAAATTAGCAAATTCACCTCATGCATGAAATGCATGGTAAACAGTACACGAAATTGTGTTCAAATTCACTTAAAAACTCATTTTGGAGCTAAATGCAATGGTCTCATGCTTAAACAATGCACCAATTTTAAATATTGAAATTTCCCTCCAAAAATCAAGTGGAATGCCAAATGATTATGTGATGAGAAATTATGTAATGCAGTGCATGATTTGGAAAGTAGAAGTCAAGAGAAGAATGTACAAAAAAGAGCCACTTGAATTGGAGCTTTGGTTGAGAAGTTATGCACATTTGAAGTTCAATGTGCACTTGGCCATGTTTTGATCATATCTCCTTAACCACAAATGAGAAATTGATGATCTTGGACTTTTTGGAAATGGGAGAGAAAGATCTACAACTTTCATGTTCAACAAAATTTCATTTGAAGCTTTCTTGGTGATGTAATTTGAAGTTGAAGTTGGGTTAAAACCTTTCCTTTTTTGGCAAGTTTGAATTATAGGTCACTTTCTATTTTTGGAAAGTTTTGACCTGACTTTATTTTCTTCAATGTTGATGTTTGAAATGTCAAATGAGACTTGTTTGAACATGAATGAAGTATTTCTAATCACTTCCCACCTCCAAATCCACAGTTGACTTGGCAGTTGACTTTCTAGGTCTTCAGTTGACCTGGCAATGTTCAGATGAAATTCAAGCCTCTACCACTTGGGATTTTGATTCAAAATGATGTCATAGCTCATGTAATCTCTTGTGAATGATTGTGGTGCCCAAATTCTCAAGAATGGCCACCATCTATTGCTCAAGGAATACCTTTAACTGCTTTGACTGTTGATTGCTTCATCTGCAAGACAAAGGTTAGATGACATATTTTTGTACTTTTGGTTAGTGATAAAAGGAAAAGCAATGATATACAAATGCAAAACATGCTTGGTGATCAAGAATCACTCTCAAAAAGATAACCCACCCACAGGGAAGGAGGCAAGGTGCACAATGATCCTTGAGGCAATGTGATGATATGATATGATGCCATGAGGGATCTTAGGGACAAAATTGGGGTCTTACAGATGCCCCTATTTAAGGTCATTCTAGCCGGAGAAGTGAAGTTTAGAAATCTTCATCTCGACGCGGTAGAATGGGCTTAAATAATAGTAATGAGACAAATTTTGGTCCCTAAGAGACCTCATGATGCAAATGTATGCATAAAAAGAAACAAAACTCTGTGGGGAATACCGGTCCACAAAGAAAAGACGATCCATCTGAGTAATACACTCGCCAGGAACAGAGACTCTAACAAGACTCTCATGGGGATAAGAAAAAGATAAAGAATGCGTGAGCAGGACACGACTCTGAATTAAGGGAAAACGAGAATTAGACACAGCGTGAACAAGACACAACTGGACTAGAGACCTCACAGGGGAGTGAAGGACTCAAACTGGGAAAAGAAGGATTCCAAAGGAAAACACATCCATTGGAAAGACTCAAGCTGACTCAAACTATCCATAAAGGATACTTCAGATGAAAATCCGGACTCGGACCAAAGAAAAGATTCACAAAGAACCTCCCTGCCGGGGAAAACTGCATATATTGGGGAATGCCAATACAACAAAAGGGTAAAAATCACAACGAGAAACTCCACTGGAGAAAGTCTAACAAAAAGACTCTCTTGGAAAAGCAACAAAGAATGAGGTGTTACCGGTATAAGGGTAACAAACTCAGGAAGAATGAATATCTAAGACCGGTAAAAGGGTGAGAGATATCAATCAACCAAACATCTGAGAAAGACCTGAAAAAGGTACATCAACTCAGGAAAATCTGACTCCACAGGGGACCAAAGTCATAATAGGGAGCAGAAAGGAAGGAACACCAGGGATACCGGTTACTGGGTATATAATAGGTGACCGACCAAAGCGTGAATTGGTATATATGCCAAAACACTCATCATCCGAAAGGAGGGCTTGAAAAAGCAAATCGACTTACAGGATGGACATTCGACTCCACAACGGGAAAACGAATCTTACTCAGCTTGGGGACACAAACCCAAAGAGCGCATGAGATATAATATCCATTACCGTCAGAACGTGGATAGAATACTCGCATGAGATGTATTATCTATTACCGTCAGAACGTAGATAACACACTTGCATGGAAGGAAACACCAGGGATACCGGTTACTGGGCATATAATAGGTGACCAACCGAAACCGTGAATTGGTATATGTGCCAAAACACTCATCATCCAAAACACAAACTTGTTAAAGGATGAATATTCGATTCTATAAAGAATACGAATCTTACTCTACCGGGGAAGATCAACAAAGGATTCTAACCAAAGAGTGAAAGAGATATATTATTCATTACCGTCAGAACGTGAATAATACACTCGAAAAGGAAGAGACACCAGAGATACCGGTTACTGGGTATATAATAGGTGGCCAACCAAAAAGAGAGATAATCGATACCACAACAACAGGGTAAACGAAAGATAACTCACAAGGGATAAATTGCAAGCATCCGACAATTATCCAAGAGAACAACAAATATTCGACTCCACAAAGGAATAACGAATCTTACTCGACTAGGGAAACACAACAGGCTTCGACTGAAGAATGCATGAGATATATTATCCATTACCATCAGAACATGGATAGTATACTCGCATGGAAGATTATCCGCAACCGGTTACTGGGTTAATAAAGGATAAATCGACCGAGAAGAAAGGCATCGGGATACCAAAACTAGGTATATAATGATGACCAATCAAAGGGAGCAACAATCATTACAAAGCAAACGGGTAAATGAAAGAAGACTCACCGGGGATGAATTGCATAAACAACAATTATCCACAAGGACTTGCTGGCGACTTCAAAGGGGATAAAATTACAGGCAAACGACAATTATCCAGAAGAAGATTTGTTGGGGATACAATTGCTAGCAAAAGGTAATTATCCAGAAGCAAGGGAGGAATATCAACATCGAATATTGGATGAAGATAACCACGAAGAGTAACCATCATCAGTTAGGATGAACAACAAGGTTAACTCTGCAAAGGGGAGAAATTAGGGTTTACAACTACCGAACACGGGGTAGAAGACCAAAACTCTGGCTGGGGATAGGGTTGCTAGCATCCGACAACTATCCACAAAAAGCACAGACTCCGTTGGGAATAAAACCACAACAACATAGGATTTACAACTACCGAAAACTGGGTAGAAGACCACAAAATCCACCATCAACCAGAACTAACCACAAAGGTTACCTCTGCTAGGGGAAAAGAGATGGGACTTACAACTACCGAATACTGGGCAGACAACCAACTACTCTTGTTGAGGAATAAAAGGTATATAACCACAAATTTCGCCAAGAAGAGGGAACATAGGACTTACAACTACCGGTATGAGGGTAGAGGCTCAAAAAAAATTCCGCTGGGGATAAAAAGAATTATTGCCGGTTACTGGGCAAATTATTCATTTATTCCACAGGGAAGCACAAGAAACAGTTGACAAATAGCCAATTCGGGATTGATCCGAAAAGACAGACTGAATTAAGACTCGTCCTAATAAGGATATAACTCAATAGGAAAATCCATCCCAATATATGTGTTGGGAGGAAACGGAATAAACCGTCATCCACGAGGATATATCTCAGGGGGGAACTGCTGTAGGAAAGACAGACACTTTCTGCTTATGGGGCGGACTCTATATTGAGAGATTAAACCCCCGACATCTGCTTGGGAAGATCTATTGGAGAGATCTATATCACCCATAGCAGGAGACAACAAACAAGAGATATATGGCAAAAATGCAACATGAATATCTGAATGTTTATGATTATGCATGAATATGCATGATTTATGTTTGATGAATGCTGACAAAACAGACATATCTAACACAAACAGGCCCAGGAATCAAACGCCCGGTAATACACTTCCAGAGGAAAAACCAACTGGAAATCCAAATCTGTTGGAGATTCACATGCTGAAAAGCAAAGATCTGGGGGAAGCAACCAAAACCAGAGATATCACGAAATCACAAAATCTCTGAGTGATGGATCGACAATCAACCCAACTGGGGAACAGAAATTCACAACAGGCATAAACAGCCACAAAGACAAATCTGTTGGGAAAATGAAGAAATCCCAAGATATCTGCAGGGGAACAAGAGTTCACTGCACAGACGAGAACTGCCACGAAAGAAACTCCAAATAACTCCGCTGGGGAACAACCCACAAAGGGAGAACAAATCATCCATGTAGAATCTAACTGCAAGAGCAACTCTACTGGGAAACCAACAGCCACTCTCTTGGGGGAACAACCCACTGAGGAGAAAAGTAGATCACACAAGTAGATTCTGCCACAAGCCACTCTACTGGGGATCAAAAGCATCAGGAAATCAACCACATCTGAGGATGATAGATCACCAACCGACCCTACTGGGTAAACAGAGATTTCAACGGGCAGAAATTGCCATAACAACAACTCTGTCGAGGATACCAACTCTGGCGGGGATCCTGATTCTGTTGGGGACTCTGGGGGAATCACAGCTACAATCCACCATACCACAAATCTACTGATGGCCCCAACGGGGAATCCACTGGGGAATTTACCGGGGATGAGGAGGAGAGTTGGGGATCAACCACCAAATGCTGAACCTTCCAAGAATAAACCCACAACTGCCGAGGAGGAAAATAAACACTGCTCTGCTGAAGGGATAAGAGGTAAACCCTCAACAAACACTCCGATGGGGAGATATAGCATCAAATGCAGTATATCATATCAACAAACCCTGACGACAATGCTGAGGAGAGAAGCAACAACTCCGCTGGCGACTGCACTGGGGAGAGTGATGGGGTACCGGGGTCTCAAACCACCTACTACCGAATCTTCCAAAGGAAAGCAACCATGCTGGGGTGAAAAAACTATTGGAGAAGAAAACGAAGTCTTCGACAAACACTCTGTTTGGAGAACAAGATCCCAACAGAGGCTCTGCTTGGGGAGCAACCCCAGCCAACAAAATCTGGAGAAAGAGGATACAACCATGCCAGGAATATGAACAAATGTCTTACCTGTTGGCAATCATGCCACCCTTGGGAGAGCACTGAGAAATTCTTAAGTATCCTTTCATCATTGTGAATGTTCACTTTGTTTAAAACAAATTTTAAAAATTTTTATTGTTTAAAACAATGACATTTTATCAATTAAAACATGCAAAACATTTGTTGAATTGAAACAAATAAGAGTGCAAATAGTTGGATAAAAAGCTCAAATTTATTTGATGGAATGGTAGCCTGCAAATGGCAAGACTCCATAGATTTGTACAAATTTGAAATCGGTGATATATATTGGAAGAGGGCTACATTGAACATAATGACCATTTCTCTACCAATTTGAATCCGATGTATTCGAAGCTTCAGTTGACGACGAATCAAGAGTCTCTGACGAACAGACGACTGCGGAACAGAAAGTCTTGTCAGGATGCAGTTACTTGCCAAATCCCTAATTTTTGCCTAGATTGCCCCAAGGTGAGGTACTCAATCTAGCGGGATGCAAATATACTTTTTTTTCATGTCTCTAACTTTTGCCTGGATCACCCTTTCGGGTTATCCACCGAGACGCTCATTTTTGCCTAAGCCGCCCTTTCGGGTTTTCAACTTAGCGAGCAATTCTGTTTTTCTTTACTTTTTTTTAGGCAAAGTATTTCTTGACTGCATCTGAATTCACAGGACGAGTGAAATCCTCCCCATCCATTGTTGTAAGCATCAAAGCTCTGCCTGAAAAGGCTCTCTTAACAACATATGGACCCTCGTAGTTTGGAGTCCACTTGCCCCTGGAATCGGGCACGAAAGACAAGACTTTCTTGAGCACTAGGTCACCTTCTCGGAACACACGAGGCTTGACCTTCTTATCGAAAGCTTTCTTCATTCTCTGCTGATACAACTGACCATGGCACATGGCACTCAATCGCTTCTCTTCAATCAAATTCAGTTGGTCATAACGACTCTGAATCCATTCAGCGTCAGTCAACTTGGCTTCCATCAAGACTCTCATTGATGGGATCTCCACCTCTACTGGGAGAACAGCCTCCATGCCGTAAACAAGAGAAAAAGGGGTTGCCCCTGTTGAAGTGCGGATAGATGTATGATACCCATGCAAAGCAAATGGCAGCATCTCATGCCAATCTTTGTACGTAACTGTCATCTTCTGGATAATCTTCTTGATATTCTTATTAGCAGCTTCAACAACCCCATTCATCTTAGGTCTGTAAGGAGAGGAGTTATGGTGTGCAATCTTGAACTCAGCGCACAACTCATCCATCATCTTATTATTCAGATTAGATCCATTATCAGTAATGATCTTATCTGGCACACCATAACGGCAAATCAACTGGTTCTTGATAAACTTCACAACCACCTGCCTGGTCACATTCGCATACGAAGTGGCTTCAACCTATTTGGTGAAGTAGTCAATTGCTACGAGAATAAACCTGTGTCCGTTGGACGCTTTCGGTTCAATCATGCCTATCATGTCGATTCCCCACATAGAGAAAGGCCATGGTGATGAAATCACATTCAGAAGTGTCGGAGGAATATGAATCTTATCTGCGTAAATCTGACACTTGTGGCATTTCTTCACATATTTGCAGCAGTCAGACTCCATTGTCAGCCAATAGTAGCCTGCTCTCAGCATCTTTCTGGCCATGGCATGTCCATTGGAATGAGTACCAAATGAACCCTCATGGACCTCAGTCATCAACAGGTTTGCTTCGTGTCTATCCACGCATCTGAGCAAAACCATGTCAAAATTTCTCTTATACAGCACTTCACCACTGAGGTAGAAACTGCCTGACAACCTTCTCAAAGTTTTCCTATCTTTCACAAATGCCCCAGGCGGGTAGACCTGGTTCTGGAGGAAATTCTTGATATCAAAATACCAAGGCTTGTCATCATTCACTTCTTCAACTGCAAACACGTGAGCTGGTCTATCCAAGCGCATCACGGCAATGTTGGGAACTTCATTCCAGTACTTGACCACAATCATGGAAGCAAGCGTGGCAAGAGCATCTGCCATCCGATTGTCCTCTCGAGGAATATGATGAAAGTCAACTTCCGTAAAGAATGTTGAAATCCTCCTCGCATAATCTCTATATGGAATGAGACCAGGCTGATTCGTCTCCCATTCACCCTTGATCTGATTAACAACCAGGGCCGAATCACCATACACATCAAGATGCTTGATTCTCAAATCAATATATTCTTCCAATCCCATAATACAGGCCTCGTACTCAGCCATGTTATTCGTGCATTTGAAAGTTAGCCTTGCTGTAAACGGAATATGCGTGCCATGAGGAGTAATGATTACTGCCCCAATTCCATTTCCATACTGATTCACAGCGCCATCAAACACCATCGTCCATCTGGAACCAGGTTCCGGACCTTCATCAAGTGTAGGCTCATCACAATCTTTCATTTTCAAATACAGAATCTCCTCGTCTGGGAAGTCATACTGTACAGACTGATGATCTTCAATCGGCTGATGCGCTAAATGGTCAGCCAAGATACTACCTTTGATAGCTTTCTGAGCTCGATACTCGATATCATACTCAGATAACAACATCTGCCAACGGGCAATCCTCCCGGTTAAAGCAGGCTTCTCGAAGATATACTTAATTGGATCCATTCTGGATATCAACCAAGTTGTATGATTTATCATGTACTGGCGCAAACGCTTAGCAGCCCAAGCCAAAGCACAGCACGTCTTCTCAAGCATTGAGTATCGAGACTCACAATCAGTAAACTTCTTACTGAGGTAGTAGATAGCAGATTCTTTCTTCCCTGATTCATCTTGTTGACCGAGTACACAACCCATCGAGTCTTCAAGAACATTCAAATACATAATCAGAGGTCTTCCTTCTACAGGCGGAGACAAGATCGGAGGTTCAGACAGATATTCCTTGATACTATCGAAAGCCTTCTGGCAATCCTCGGTCCAATCATAAGACTGATCTTTCCGGAGGAGCTTGAATATAGGCGCACATGTGGCAGTCATGTGGGATATAAAACTGGAAATATAGTTCAAGCGGCCAAGAAAACCTCGAACTTGCTTCTCAGTTTTGGGTGCAGGCATCTCTTGTATTGCTTTGACCTTTGCAGGATCAACCTCAATACCTCTCTCGCTGACAACAAAACCCAACAACTTGCCGGAACGGACTCCAAATGTACATTTGTTCGGATTCAGGCGAAGTCTAAACTTCCTCAGACACTGAAAAAGCTTCAACAAATGCTCAACATGTTCAACTTCCGTTCGGGACTTAGCAATCATATCATCAACATAGACCTCTATCTCCTTGTGCATCATATCATGAAACAAGGTAGTCATGGCACGTTGATACGTGGCTCCGGCGTTCTTCAAACCGAAGGGCATTACTCGATAACAGAATGTTCCCCAAGGTGTGATGAATGTTGTCTTCTCCATATCTTCGGGTGCCATCTTGATTTGATTATATCCGGAAAATCCGTCCATAAAGGAAAAGACTTTGAATTTAGCTGTATTGTCTACCAACATATCAATGTGTGGTAGAGGAAAATCATTTTTCGGACTAGCTTTATTCAAATATCTGTAATCAACACACATACGGACTTTTCCGTCCTTCTTAGGCACGGGCACAATATTGGCCACCCATTGAGGATATGTGGAAGTCACCAGAAACCCCGCATCAATTTGCTTATGAACTTCCTCTTTGATCTTCACTGCCATATCTGGATGAGTTCTTCTGAGCTTCTGCTTCACAGGCACGCACTCATGCTTCAAAGGCAGAAAATGTTGCACAATATCTGTATCTAGACCCGGCATGTCTTCATATGACCAGGCAAAGATATCGGAATATTCTCGTAGCAAACTGATCAACCCCTTCTTGACAGACTCTTCCAGGAGTGCCCCAATCTTCACCATACGAACACAATCTTCAGACCCCAAGTTGACTGTTTCCAGATCTTCAAGGTGCGGCTGAATGATCTTCTTCTCTTGCTCGAGGAGACGGGTAATCTCATCAGGAATCCCTTCAACATCATCTTCCTCTGCCTCAAATACAGGGAATTCAAAATTGGGAGATGGCGTTGGATCATTATGTTCAATGGATTTTAGAATCAACCTGCATAATGATTTTGGTTAATAAAAAACTTTAGAATTTAAACAAGCAAACCATTATGCAGATGAAAAGATTGCTTTTATTCTTGTTTTTATGGTTTTTTGTGATCACTGATTTCATGCAAAAGCAAAAAGTGAAAACAAATGGAAAACAAATGTTTAACAATGCATTAATTGAATGAAATATCATTGTATAAATGCTGCCAACAATGTCATCACTTCTCCTTTTAGCATGGGAGAAGGGTTTTGAACAAAGTGAACCATTACTCTGATCTATGAGTGACTGTAGGAACATCTACAGCGACCCAATTGTGGCAGATCCCACCAGGGATAACAAAGTTGCTCAAATCTTCTGCATCATCTTCCAAGATAGCAGCAGCTTCTTCAGCTTGATCAGCGTGGATAAAACCTCCACTCTTGAACAAACCATGCTCGTTGAATACCCCAGAAGAATAGCCAATGCCAGCCCGGGATTTGTTGTCTTCAAGCTCAATCATCTTCCCTAAACCAGCAACTGCACCACATTCAATGGCCAGTTTCGTATCACGATAGGAAGCAAATGAAGGAGACTTCTTCTCAATCGGCTCAGCAATAGATAAAGCTTGGAAAGGAGTTCCAACTTCATCCTCAGCATCAATATATGAGAAAGAAGACAAGTGGCTAACCAGGAGAGCCTTTTCTCCCCCTACCACAACCAGTTTCTTATTCTTGACGAATTTCAGCTTCTGGTGTAGGGTGGATGTCACGGCGCCAGCCTCGTGAATCCATGGTCTACCAAGGAGACAGCTATAAGATGGGTGGATATCCATAACCTGAAAGGTAACTTGGAAATCACTTGGTCCAATCTTGATTGGGAGATCAACTTCCCCAATCACGGTCTTACGCGACCCATCGAAAGCTTTCACAACAACACCACTCTGCCTCATGGGAGGCCCTTGATAAGACAATTTCAAAAGAGTGGATTTTGGCAATACATTCAAAGATGATCCAGTGTCCACCAGCACGTTGGACATGGCATCAGTCTTGCAATTCATAGAAATATGTAGAGCCATGTTGTGGTCTCTTCCCTCCTCAGGGAGATCAGCATCACAGAAACTCAAAGTGTTGCAAGCAGTGATGTTTGCAACTATACTGTCAAACTGTTCTATCGTGACATCATGATCAACATAAGCCAGGTCCAATACTTTCTGCAGAGTCTCTCTATGGGGTTCTGAATTTAGAAGCAAAGATAGCACGAAGATCTTGGACGGCGTTTGTAGAAGCTGGTCTACAACGTTGTACTCACTCTTCTTGATGAGCTTCAGCATCTCATCGCATTCTTCATTCATAGTGCCACTCGGGCCAACAGAATAAGCAGGAGTCTTTTGTACAGAGGAGGGTTTGGCAACAGCAAGTGCCGGGTTCGGAACATTCACAACAGTCCCAACCGGACGCTCAGCAGAATCAGAAGCAACAGCTCTAGCTTGAGGCTTAGGCGCAGAAAACACACGACCACTACGGGTCAATCCGCTCACATCAGCAATATTAACAACGGAAGTTGAAGGCAACGACACTTCTTTCCCATCTTCCACAGCAACGGGATTATATCTGAAAGGGATAGCTCTATCCGAAGAATAAGGCACAGGGTCTGCAGGCTTGATGACCAACGAAGGAGAAACCTTCGGCTTGCTACCATCATAACGAATGACAACAGGCTCGGGCAACTTGAACACAGGAGAAATAACATTCACCTCTGGTTCGTCTACATCAACATTTTGATTCTGCAGAATCTCAATGGTACCCTCATCCAACAGCTCTTGAAGCTCTCTTCGCACTTGGCGGCAACCCAATCTATTAACGGAGCAGATGCGGAATCTGTCATGGTCGTGCTCCATATGACTGTATTGACACAGCAAACGATGCAACTCGACCAATGACTGTTGAATATGGCTCACATATTTGACTTTATATTTGCCAGGGCAACCCTGGACCATGTTCACTGATTTCCCATGCTCGGGCAATGGGTTCTTCGTAACATTCGGGCCTGAGTCCTCGAAGCTCAGTATGCCGCATCGCATAAGGTCTTGAACCTTAGTCTTCAATGGATAGCAGTTTTCGATATTGTGTTCCGGAGCACCAGAATGATAAACACAATATTGATCAGGCTTGTACCACCACTGCGGGTTAACAGGTACAGCCGGAGGCTCTCTGGGAGTAACCAGTTTCCTCTCCAACAAGGAAGGATATAATTCAGCATATGACATAGGAATAGGATCGAAACTGATCTTTTTCCTATCATAATTCAAATTGGCCTGATTACTGGTGCTGCCACGAGGCTGGTAAGCCTGTTGCTGTGGACGATGTTGCTGTTGGTACTGAGGTTGTTGCTGATGCTGATGATGTTGCTGATACTGCTGAGAGTTATCTCTGAAAACAGGTGCTATATGAGCCACCTGGTGCTGGTTGCTGGCGTGACGCACAGGCTTTCTCTTAACAGAGGGTCTTCTTGGTTTAGCATGGGATTGCACAGCATGTGCCTCCCCATCTTTCTTCTTAAACACCCCATACCGTTTAGAAGAGCTCTCATCTTTAGCCAATCGTCCTTCACGGACACCTTCCTCCAGACGCATCCCCATGTTCACCATTTCGGTGAAATCAGAGGGAGCACTCGCAACCATCCGCTAATAATAAAATGAACTAAGAGTCTTCAGGAAGATCTTAGTCATCTCCTTCTCTTCCAACGGAGGAGTAATCTGAGCTGCTAACTCTCGCCACCTCTGGACGTACTCCTTAAATGTCTCTTTATCCTTCTGGGACATGGCCCTGAGTTGATCACGGTCAGGCGCCATATAACCATTTACTTATACTGCTTGACGAAGGCTTCGCCAAGATCGTTGAAGGATCAGATGTTTGCGCTGTCAAGGCTCATATACCACCGAAGAGCCGCACCGGACAAACTATCCTGGAAATAATGGATCAGAAGTTGATCATTATCTGTTTGTGTAGACATTTTCCTGGCATACATGACCAGGTGAGCAAGAGGGCAAGTGTTCCCCTTATATTTCTCAAAGTCAGGGACTTTGAACTTGACTGGAATTTTCACACCGGGAACCAGGCAGAGTTCAGCAGCAGACTTGCCAAACAGGTCTTTCCCTCGGAGGGTCTTCAATTCCTTACGGAGCTCGAGGAATTGGTCATTCATTGCATCCATCTTCTCATTAACATCTGGGCCTTCAGATGGCTCAGAATGATAGATGGTATCGTCTACCCTGGGAATGGTATGCACGACAGGAGGAGGAGCAGCAAGGACCGGGCTAGATGCCGGCATAGAAGCAAAGGTAGGAGCTGGAATATCTGGCATGAAACCATGAGGCATATCCCACGGGAGCCCGGCTGGCGTGGCTGGCATGAAATGGGCATTAGCGGCTGGCACAGTCGAAGACACGACCTCTGATATAACAGTCCTCTGGGGAGGAGCTGCAGGCGGTGGAGATGGTTGATTCTGAGCATCCAAAAATTGCTCCATCAGAGCGCTCAATCTGGCGACCTCTTCCTTCAGCTCTCGGTTCTCTTGTTCCAATTGATCCATCACTCTAGCAGAATTGGCTCTGGTATAGTACCGGTGAGTCAGCTTGTCTTCAAAATAAATGAAGAGTACAGAGTTAGGCCACAGACAAGAAGACCAGGAACGACACCTGCTTATGCAACATGATGCATGCAATGCTTGTGCATATGCTTTGTTTTTTATTTCCAGGAACTTTTAGGGTTCTATTTGCAAATTTTGAATATTTAAACATTTAATCGCATATGGAAAATATCTCATCAAATATATATTCGAGACAAAGAAGTACAACATTTTTTATTATTACAAGGGAAAAGGAAAATAAACATCCTATGGATCCCTAGAAGCTCGAGATGCTGGAAGACGAGATACACAAAGCTTCTTGATCTCTCTCTCATATGCTGCTTCCATATCTGCTTTCTCCTTTGCGAGCCGATCATACTTCCTCTTCCAGAACTTGGAAGACTGAGGAAGCAGAGAAGTCCAGGTATCATTTGGATCATCTATCACCTGATGCTCGAGGAACTCAATCAGAGCGTCCTTCTCCTTGATTTGCTGAAGCAACTCTTCTCTTTCACGGATCCAGGCACGTGAAAGGTCTTCGTCTCTCAACTCCTCTACGCCTTGGTTAGGGAGGGTTGAAGGCCCAGCCACATCCAACGGTGTAGGTCTCGGATAATCGTACGGCATGAGATACTCAGAAGCTCTCTGTCTGACCCAAGAAGTATACGGCTCCAAAGCTATGCAGTTCTTCGGACCCAACTCATTCCTACCCTTCTTCTGAATCTTGCGCCAAGCGCGGACAAATCTGGCTTTCAGGCCTTGGGGATCTTTACCCTCCTGAAAGAATACACCTTCTAACAGAATGTTATGAGGCTTATCCTTTAGGGGGAACCCAAGCTGACGATGTGCTAAGATAGGATTGTAGCTGATCCCACCACATGTACCAAGAAGAGGCACATTAGGGAATTCACCACAATACTCAATGATCTGAACTGTATCATACACGCGATCATACCAAGAGATATCATCATTAGTGAGAGACATAAGTCTCTGAGACCACCGTAGACATCCCTTGTTCTCCTTGAAAGCGACCGTCTGCGGTAAGTGAGAAATAAACCACTTATACAACAGAGGCAAACAACACACAATAACTCCTCCACCCTTTGCATTCCTCAGATGCAAAGAGACATAGGCATCACCTAACAGAGTCGGAACGGGATTAAGAACTGAAAAGATCCTAATGGCGTTCACATCCACAAATTTGTCGATGTTGGGGAACAATACCAAACCATAGATGAGCAGCACAAATAAAGCCTCAAAGGCATCTTCACTCAAGGCCTTCCCATAAACAGTAGCTTGAGCGATGAGGAAATCAGAAGGAAGACCCCGAATTCCACCTTTAGTAGTCATATTAGCTTCAATCAGGGACTCATCTATGTGCAACAAGTCTGCGATCTCTCGAGAAGTCGGAATACTCTCTAAGCCACTGAACGACACCTGATCCAGAATCGGGATCCCAATAAGATGAGCATACTCCTCCAATGTAAGCAACAGCTGGAAGTCCGGGAAAGAGAAGCAGTGATACAAAGGATCATAAAACTGAGCCAAAGTACTCATCAACCCTTCGTCAACCTGAGTAGTCAACAGAGGCAGAAGCTTCCCATAACGAGCTTTGAAACCCAAGGGATCTAATACATAGGATGTTAGATTCCTTAACTCTTTCACATCGGGCTGTCTAAAGTTGTACTTCTTTGTATGCCTTTTCGGTCTTTCCATGTCTGAAAATTTTGCAAATAAACCCTTTAAGTTCCTTGAAAATTTTCTTATTTTTTCTGATGACATGAATGCAGATGAATGCATGAATGCATGAATGCAACAATCACACTCAAGGATCAAGCAAGGCACACCAGACAAAGGTCAAGGGAAAGCTCATAGTATCCTTAATATCAATCATCCATTTTGGTGGATTTAGGTTTTCACCTTATCAACACTCAAGTTCCATTGATATTAACAATACATGAACCGGCTCAATCATCCTTAATATCAATCATCCGTTTTGGTGGATTATGGTTTACACCTTATCAACACCCAGGTTCCATTGATATTAAGGTTGTCTGAACGACTCAACCATGAATCACGGGTTTGCTGAGAGTCACGAGCATGGAGTCTCGGTTAAGAACCACTCAAAGGGAGTGTACTATGGTTTAAACCTGCCGAACATGTTCTACCAGAGGTTCCCATAATCATCATCCCATCTTTCAGATATTATCGGAGGAACGAATACTCGTATTCCAAAAATATTCTCAAGAGAGACTCTTATGAGTGTAGTATCGCGTAACAATTGCATCAGATCTTACATCTGAACGACCTCCGCACTACGTCCTAAAAATAGGCCAAGATGGGCTTGGTAAACTAAGGTCCTTGGCTTCTAAGGTACATGATTGAAAGAATAATGCCTAACCACAAATAACTTGTGTGACATTATTAATCCAACATGACCTCCACCAAGTGAATGGACTCGCAAGTCAACTTGTTAAGGAATACTCCACACAAGTCGACAAGACTATGCCATTCTCCTATCCTAGAGTGCACTCGAGTTCGGGTATAGAACTCATCTCACAGAGATCACCAAAGCAAACAACAATTGTATATCAAGCAATTCAAGCATTACAATCAATACAGTGATCCCAAATTGTACAAAAATATGTCAAATAACACATAAACAAATATCATACAACAAGGGTGAAAAGTAGGCAAAACCACCAAGGCTACTTGTGTTCTCCCCAGCAGAGTCGCCATTTTTCTGTAGCGGTGTATTCGTCACTTTATGATTTATTGATTAAACCAAAAGCAAAGCATACAAAGAATCGAGTCGCCACCGCACTTTTATTTATCCAAAGGAATGGCTAAAAAGCGAACAAAAGCCTAAGAAGTTTTACACATAGAAAACTAATGAAAAGATCAGAGATCGGGGTAAGGGGTAAATTACGCAATGGGAAGGTGTTAGGCACCCAAAACGTCCTAGGTACTCCTAGGGAACCTCTTTTCACACTTGTTGTACGAAATGTTATTTGTTTATGAAATATTTGTTGTGCAAACATGGATTGAAGGGATGAGAAAAGAATGTACAAGTTATTATTTTTGTGTTTGAACGGATGAACCCGTTGCCTACGTACCTTTCAGTGGAAGGTAAGGATCAAAACGCCGTAGTTCGGCTAAAAGATTTCCAAAATATCAGTGGATTCATTTTAAAACAAAAGCCCTGAGGTCTTTCGTTATCCACGGGAGAAAACTCAACCTTATACAAACAACAAGTCCACCATGTGAGAAAAAGCTTCAACTTGCTAGCGAGGGGTTAACCCTATAATAAGCAAGGAAGTCTTATAATTCAATCACTAAGGACAAAAGGTGAGATTAACATCAACCAACTAGGATAAATCAAACCTATGGCTAATGTATGAAAACTTATCAAGAATGGACAAAGCCACAAAACAATTGAATGAGTGAAATTAACCAATTAGGATTTATTCACAAAAGATGGTCAAAGTATGATTAGGATTCAATTCAAAGAAGTATTATGAAAATGAAGTTTGAAAAAGTCAAAGGCTTAAGGCCTAGGTTTCTAATTTGAAAAGAAATGAAAATATTTGCACAATGTTTTCAGGTTTGAGTTAACATGCAAAGATGGAGGTTTAAAGAAACAAAAGGTGGGAGGGTTAGGGAGTGTAAAACTTCTTAGATGTTCACCTCTTGAGATCATATGTAGATGATCCAAGTGATCCCTTTGGAATAGGCAATGAGCAATAACAGATAAACAAAACCAATGGATACCGGAAGCCAATCAATGGACTTACACCAATCTCCTAAAACAAACATGGATATCAGATACCAATCAATGGATTTACACCAATCTCCTAAAACAAAACATGGATATCAGATGCCAATATATGGACTTATACTAATCTCCCAAAACAAAGTGAAACAATGATACCGGATGCCAATCAATGGACTTATACTAGTCTCCCACCATATCATAGGAACAACTGCCAAGTAATGTACTTATGCTTGTCTCCTCCATGGACAAAGCAAAATGATACAAAGCAAAGTTTATGAAATGATATACAAATGATGATGATAAATGCACAAAGGCACACTCAAGCAGATATGCACAGATGAATCAAGTAAGCAGATAAACAAGTCAATTAGCACACACTATATACAATCAATTAGGCTCAAGCAGGGTTAGACTTTAAAGTCAACTGGAATGGGATAATTTGGTGCTCTTAACCCTAACATTGAGAGTTAGGGTGAAGCAGATGAAATGGAGATGAGGGGTGTGCCTCATAGCTCTTATCCCTGGCCTGGGAGAGCTTTAAACAATAGAATGTGTGGGAGTTCAGAAAGTTGGAACTCTTCTCCACAAGTGATTTGACTCTATAAGATCTTGGGTTAATATCCACAATGCATCAACATGTTATGTGAGCAAAGGGATGACACACTGAATAGTAGGAGATGGACTACACATCTCTTTTATCTACCAATTGCCTCATATGAGGACTTTTCCTGCTTGGCACAAAAAGTAAACAATCACAAGCATTGCCTCTTAAGGAGGACTTCAGACAGGTGCCTGCCCACATAACAGGACAGGTCTTCCAGACTACATGAAGAAGAGAGGTTATACCTAAGTGGTTAAGCAACCAAGCAAAAGCAAGTTCAAAATGAACTTAAGCAACTTATGTACCTGTGGAAACATCAAACAAAATCAGTACAACTATACAGACAAACAACCAACAGTTAATATCAACAGTCAAGCTCAAATGAGCAAAGGCATAAGCCACAAGTCAAGCTCAAATGAATTAACAACCCTACAAGACACACAATGTTAGTATCCAAAGGCAAACATCAAATGCTCAAATGATGGAGCATCATGAACCATATAACTTGGATGTTCAACCTGAAATCAAAGCTCAAACATGAGAGGCAAACCACTAGTCAAAGCCTAGGGTCAAAGATGGAGAAAAAATTTAAAACAGAAGCTGAAAATTTGCATGAATCAACCTCAAACACATCTTGAAGCAATCCAAAAGGTCTCACATCAATATAATATACCAAATGCATTTCATGATCAATTGAAGTTCAAGACTATTTTAAAGCTCAAAAGTGATCAACCAGAATGAAAAATCTCAATTAAATCAGAAATCAATCAAATAATTCCAAGAAAACTCATACTCATTCACAACATTTATAATATGCATCACACAACAAATCAGAGCATTTGGAGATCATTTGATAGGGTAATCACATCACATAAGGTGAACAAGCAAAGGTGTGACATAAATTGTCACACCTACATTCACATGATCATAAAACAGAAACCACAAATGGTAAAAATACCAAATCAACACCAAAATGTCAAGCAAAGTGTCTAGTTTCATCATGCAAAAATTCAGATTCATTGGATTAAAACTCATCATTTCACAAATGTTATGGCAAGGCAAGGTACAAAAGGTATACATGTTCACAAACCCTAGGGCAAATTTTTTTCCAGCCAAGCACAATTTATGGAAAAATGATCATAAAATTCTAGACAGAAAATGTGACATGATGCAAAAATTCTCATATTTTTTAGAGCATTTATCAATTTGTTTGGATTTTTGAAAGATGAAGAGAAATTAAAAAAAATGATGAAGCATGTAATAGAAATAATGGAGGGAAAACAAATAATATGAAGCATTTTTGAAATAATGGCACAAGTTGGAATCGAAGTGAGGCTCAATTCAAACTGAAGCGCGCCAACTGAAACGCAGCCATTTTGGTACAAACCCTAAGTACACGTGCATGCATAATCCGCAGGTAAAGGCGATGAACACGTAGCAAAATTCGCAGGTAACGGTATGAAGGTTGCAACAAAATTCGCAGGAAAAATGCAGGTGACTATGAACATGATGAAGATCTTGAAGATCTTCATCCTCGAATTTTCCAGAAAATTTCAACATGTCCAGAATTGCAAACCAAGCACATCATTGTAAAGATCTTCTATCATACAACATGAATCCATAAACAATTCATCAAGAAACATCACAACACGTATGGATCGAAGCAAGGAAGATTCATTGTCAAAACTTTAAACAGCCAGTTCTCACTCAATTCAGCATGGATTCACACGATTCAAAGCCTAAACTACTCAACATCACAAGATCTATCATAATATGGCAATGAAAATCAAAATTATGAGATGCGATTTGTAACCTCTTGTAGAAGCAGAACTGGATTTGGTGTTGTTCAAGCCTTGCAGTGCTCAAAAATCTCCTCTAGAACTCTTGTATGGATGATTGGAAGAGGAATTGTAGCTCAGTTACACACGATTCAACATAATTTTTGATTTGCCATTGTTGCTTCCAAGCTTCAATATGCTTCAGTGCTGCACGATTTCTACTGATTCTATGGATGATCCTGCTCAAGATCAACTCAACAACAAGAATTAAGCAAGAAAATGAATTGAATATGAAGAAATTGGAAGAAAATTTTGAGAGAAAAATTTGGTACTCTAGATCTAGATCTGAAAATTGTGATGTTCTCCTTGCAGAAAGAGTTATGATTTGCTATATATACCTCTCCCTAATCACTCTCCTAATCATGTTTAAGCATATGGCAAATGGATTAGCAAAATGATGGTGTAAGTGCAAATTAGCAAATTCACCTCATGCATGAAATGCATGGTGAACAGTACACGAAATTGTGTTCAAATTCACTTAAAAACTCATTTTGGAGCTAAATGCAATGGTCTCATGCTTAAACAATGCACCAATTTTAAATATTGAAATTTCCCTCCAAAAATCAAGTGGAATGCCAAATGATTATGTGATGAGAAATTATGTAATGCAGTGCATGATTTGGAAAGTAGAAGTCAAGAGAAGAATGTACAAAAAAGAGCCACTTGAATTGGAGCTTTGGTTGAGAAGTTATGCACATTTGAAGTTCAATGTGCACTTGGCCATGTTTTGATCATATCTCCTTAACCACACATGAGAAATTGATGATCTTGGACTTTTTGGAATTAGGAGAGAAAGATCTACAACTTTCATGTTCAACAAAATTTCATTTGAAGCTTTCTTGATGATGTAATTTGAAGTTGAAGTTGGGTTAAAACCTTTCCTTTTTTGGCAAGTTTGAATTATAGGTCACTTTCTATTTTTGGAAAGTTTTGACCTGACTTTATTTTCTTCAATGTTGATGTTTGAAATGTCAAATGAGACTTGTTTGAACATGAATGAAGTATTTCTAATCACTTCCCACTTCCAAATCCACAGTTGACTTGGCAGTTGACTTTCTAGGTCTTCAGTTGACCTGGCAATGTTCAGATGAAATTCAAGCCTCTACCACTTGGGATTTTGATTCAAAATGATGTCATAGCTCATGTAATCTCTTGTGAATGATTGTGGTGCCCAAATTCTCAAGAATGGCCACCATCTATTGCTCAAGGAATACCTTTAACTGCTTTGACTGTTGATTGCTTCATCTGTAAGACAAGGGTTAGATGACATATTTTTGTACTTTTGGTTAGTGATAAAAGGAAAAGCAATGATATACAAATGCAAAACATGCTTGGGGATCAAGAATCACTCTCAAAAAGATAACCCACCCACAGGGAAGGAGGCAAGGTGCACAATGATCCTTGAGGCAATGTGATGATATGATATGATGCCATGAGGGATCTTAGGGACAAAATTGGGGTCTTACAGAGATGAATGTCAAAACATTCTGATTGACATTCAAACACAAGGCTATGTATCAGGTTTGTTATTATCTTGATAAGCAGACTGAATTACAGGCTAAGTTAAGGCAGACAGGATTTTAACATGCATAAGGAAAACAAACACAGGAAATTGTTAACCCAGTTTGGTGCAACATCACCTACTCTGGGGGCATACCAAGCCAGGAAGAAGATACACTATCAGCAGTATTAATTCAGAGTTAAACTCCCCCGTTTACAACTCTTCACTTAATCCCTACCCAATGCAATCTATACCTAGGAACTCCTAGATAGAAACCTCCAGTTTCCATTCCTATCACTACAAAACAATGTAATGTTAAACAACTTGAACTTACTTCACAACTTCGTTCAAGCACATAATCACTCTTGCCTACAGGCTTTGAGTTACAAATACTCTCAGCTTTGAACACTGAGAAACACATGGTAACCTTCCCACAGGTTGGGAGGGTTACCTCACACACACCCCTAATCTTTCAATCTATTAGGCTTACAAAAACTAGGTTACAATATGCTATTTATAACCTAATCACCCAACTGGATTTGGGCCTTCAGAAATCGCAGCAAACTTCTCCTTTGTTGTTACCACATCAGCAGAAACTTTCTGCTACAAATAAGGTCTTCAATCTTTTAGTTCCTTAAATCTCTCCATATATATATCCTTATTTAGAGCCTATATATTCTGATTGAGTCTTTAAGACCTCCACATGGGAGTTACGATATTCACCAGATATCCTCACTAATCCCAGAATATATACTGAATTAATTAATTCAGTTTTCTACACATGTGCGATGTCACAGACATGATGTCGTGACATCGTACATGACATGTTGGTCCAGATGTTGAACTTCTTCAACCCAACATATTAAAACAACAGAGATGATTACATTATTTGTTTTACAAAATTAATGCTAATCCTAAGGTATTAACAATCTCCCCCTTTGGCAAATTTTAGCTAAAACAAATAAGCCTCTGTCATTATCTCCACCACCACAAACACCAAAGTTGGTATACATGAGGAAGTAGAGGTACAAGGCGCAACTGCATCACAACCCTTCCCCTCAACAGGAGGGCTTCCTGAAGAATATGTAATGCTGAGTACATAGACAATGTAACTCAGATCACAAGACACAGCTGTCTTCTTAACTCAGATCACAAGACACAAGAGGTATACCCGGTTAGTGACTTTTGTGCCTGAACCCAACTTCTGCTTGCCACCATATTTTGCTTGCTTCTGGTACATCCATAATACAGTGTTTCTCTCCCCCTTTTTAGCTAAACATTTATAAACGAAACCTTCGCAAAACCAGATCTAGGCGCAGAATGCCCAAATCTTAACAAACCCCATGGTTTAGAGAGAATGGAGTGTTGCTCTTGGGAGAAGAGGAGTGCTGATACCTCCTTTAAATAGTCCAGCCCGTGCTTAGGAATTTACGGTGGGAATAAATACTTGGTCAACATTCATTAATATTTGCTGAGAAACAGTGAGAGACTCACCAACAAAATCTCAGACTATCTTTGAATACCTTTTATAGCTCTTGACTGTTTCTTTTCCAAAACAGCAGTTCCAGTGCATGGAGACTATTCCATATATGCAGTCAGACACGTTGCACGCGATGTCTTAACATTCAACGCGGCTTTTGCCTGCATTCTTCAGGTATTCTTCCTATCATCATTTCCTAGGACCACTTTTGTGAAGGAGAATTGCGGTCCAAAACGCAGCGGAAATTAAAATTTCTCCTTTAGAGATCCTTACGAATGGTCATGATCAGTGATAGAATATTTACCTCTTGTGATGATCGAAACCTTTGGTGCAGATCTCTTGTGACGATCAAAACCTTTGATGCAGATCCACGAAGCGATCACGAACGTTGAACGATGACAACGTCTCTACTCAGTCCACACGAACGGGTTCCTTCAATCTCAGTGCTAGCTGGTACGAATGAAGGCTTTGAGTGAGAGAGAGAGAGAGAGAGAGAGTGAGAGAAAACGAAAATAATGCAACCGACAATTTTATGCTTCTGCACAAGGGTTCTATTTATAGAACCACTTGTGTGGGCTTCAAGCTAAAAAGCCCACTTAAGTGTATTTTGGCCCATATCTTATAATATGCCCAAAATCACTTAAGCCCATGGTACCTTACCATATTTCGTATTCTACTCAAGTACACCGTACCTTACGATGTTCTATAATTCACTTAAGGGCACCGTACCTTACGGTATTCCTTAGTTACTCTATCTCTCATCAATCCGTCCTTTGTGTGTGACCCTGTAGGTTTTCGTGACGTTGGCAATTATATTAAATCACGCATTTAACATAATAAATAGTGAGCGGTATCTAGCAACACATCACTGCTACCCAAGACACGAAAATGTCATGTGATCTGACAAAACCTTCTGTGATAATAATTATGTGTATAATTACTCTTTTGCCCTTATGTCTATATTGAACACAAGGCATAGACCGTGTCATCCTTGTTCAGTTCAATATTGGGCCCATAGACATTTATCATGTTACGCAGGATGGGCAAATTCCATCTAGTTCACTCATGTCCCTCAGCATGCTTCGTGGAGTACCCATCAACTGTCTTTATGGTTATCCAGTTACGGACAACGTTGGATCAGCAATAAAGCACTCGACTCTACATCTAGGGTCCATAGTGGTTTCAGGTCGAAGAGTGGTATACACCATTATCACCATGAGAATAACTTATGACACTTTGCATAACTTTCTATATAGTATTCTCATAGCGGGTCAATCCAGTATAAATATTACTCCTAATATTCATACCTATGTTTAAGACTTGATAACTCCTTATCCATGATCCATGAGATGTGATCATCAGTCTATATACATAATAGTCTTAATGCATTAATGTCATCCCACTTCACACTAAAGCTCGACTACGAATACTTTAGGAATAGTGTCCTTATGTTTAATGTGTTCTCATGATTAAGTCACACTTAATACATTAAACGGACTATCTATTCCAGGGACTTTATTAATCAACCATAATAAAGAAAATGCCTTTTATTATTAATAAATAATTCGATACAAGTAACATAAAGTATTGACCTCTAGGGCTTACACCAATATTTTGTACCTCCAGTGGGAGCTTGACAGCTGGCACCACTACATCTAAACTCACAAACCCCAGTAAGTGGTTACTCCCCCTGTACCACACAACGGTAACACTCAGGCTTATTCTAATGTATCACAGTTAGACACATCACATCCATCTTTCCTCATGACGGTAAGATTCAGAAGGAAATAATAGTATTGTCCAAGGCAATGTCATGACATCCGGTCAGACATTCTTCTGCTCACTCAACCTTGACATACACCACATCATCCTAATAACTAACAAGGTGTCATACCCAGTTATCTGAGAACACATAGACCACAAGCTTGATGATTACTTGCAGCACAAAGACAAAACTCCCCCTGTCATGAACAACCAATTCTCCTCTTGAAACTTGGAGATCACACATGAACATATCCAACACCCCAAAGTTGGACCTTCACATACTTCCTGATTCAAAGAGAACCCAGACCACTTGATGAATGGAAAACATAAGACGCATCTTCATGTCTTCAAGAGCACACCCTCTGTTCAACCCTCTTGGCTGAACACATCCACACTCTGTGTCAATCTCTCTTCTAACCAGAACAGAAAACCACTTCACAAAATGTTTTCACATTAGTTAGGACATCCTTCACAACATAACAAAGAACACCATCTAATAATCTTCAGATATCACTGAGTCACCAGCTTGATCCAAAAGAAACCCGACACAAATTGGGACATATACATTCTCATCCCATTACAAGAGATAATCTTCCATAGATAGCTCAGAACTCCTACCACAAGCTCCAAGAGATGAATAGAAAACACCTCCTTTTGTCTTCAACTTACTACTTTTCTGCTCAAAAGTAATTTGTCTTAGACTTTCCTCAAGAATAATCAGCTGCCATATGTTGATTATCTTGATCCTTCGAACTCACTTCTGAGATAGACCAAATGCCACTGGTTGATTACCTCCTTCATGAATCCTCATATGAAAAAGTCAAATGCCACTTTTTGTCCTCTCCAAGTTTATCGGACTTCTCCCAAAGATATTATGACCTTCCAAGTGAGACTTGAACTTCAAGCTACATGTTAAACAAAACTTAGATTCTCTAAGACATGAACATGTAACATCTTCTCCATCCAGCAACTCCAAAGAACTGCAATGAGAACGATCTTTTTGAAGTACCCAATCTACAACTCTGTAGACCCTTCTATCTTAAGTTGATGTGCCACTTCACCAACTAAGATTCTGATGTTGAACCAAATGTCACAACATTGTGTTTTAACATCTAGCTGTTGAATTCAGCTCCTTCTTCTACCACTTGAAAGAACTTCCTCCCTACACAAAACAAGAGTTCAATGCTCTCATAGACTTGATTGTGGAACCAAGTTTGAGTAAACAACCTCCATCCTGCAGGTTTGCAGTTAAGTCATCCAAGCTCACACCTTGATGAATCCCTGCTTCTTATCCAAAGACATCAGACACTCTGATGCATGAGTCTTCAGAAGGACCAGTTAGAGACTAACCCTTCAGCTATACCAAGGATTCCACTTCCTAAAGCAAGGCTGTTTCCATGATGTCAAGAATGCTGCCACTTGTTCTTAACTCCACAGTGTGCATTAGCCAATGCACTTCCTTACCTAAATCAGAAATAAACTGATCCAAGTAACCACCATCAAGACTATGATGTCTTCTTCTTCTTGTACACACCAAGGCTGAACATGTTTCTTGCCAGGAAACCTTTTCAGAGATCATATGCTTTTGCTGCCACCAAAGAGATAGATCATAAACCAATGTACTATCCTTCCTGTGATTCTGCACAGGGCCTTGAAGAAGAGATGTTCCAACATCTTTAGGAACATCAATTATCTTGAGCTCCAAGGATAATCAATTAAATACTTGTACTTGGCACAAGTAGACATTAATCTTAAACCCTTTCCCAATTATCCTTTCAGATACTTCCACCATAAGAATACTTTGAAAATACTCTTCTTGTGTCAACATCTTCTGCTTGCAAGCACCTCAACAGATTTGAGAACTTTCCAGATTAGATTCACCCTTAGGAAAGAGAGAGATGAATCCTTCCTTGCAGATGTGCCACACAACAACCAGTACCCATGTGACACAGGTCAACAGCCAACCAGACCCTAGGCTGACCAAACGTGAGGAGGTTAGCCAAAACTCCCCCTCAAATTAACAATCATGGAGACCCCACACCACTATCCATGCATTGTACACAAATGTCTCAACATGACATACACCACCCCTACTAGTGGCAACTAACTCTATGAGTTATACCTATACTTACTCCAATTACACCAATCAGACCCCAGCTGACCATAAGTACTAGTGAAAGACAACAACACCAGTCCATAGTAGATATGCATTGCCAGAGCATACTACCTCAACCAACCTTTGAATCTTCATATTCTCACTCTTTGAAAGAACTGCCACTTCTGATCGTGGTGTTTGAATAACAAGATTCATGGTCCCAATCCTCTTAAATGGAATAGCAGTCCAGTTACCCCATTATTGACTTCTATCATCCAGGGGAATTGTCTTCCAGCACAACATAGTACTTCAGGGAACAACTATCCAACCCTGATCAAGTTACAGGAATAAGGCAAATAGCAGGCAATTGCACAATGTCACATCTCAACCAGCTCCACTTCTAGAGACCAGATTTCTAAAAGTGACCTTCTTGAGCATACACACAGTTGACCCTACCCTTGTCAACTTAGCACACACAGATGTCTCCTCTTCCAGGTCAGGAGTAGGTTCCAAACAAAAATATCCCTTTGTTTGACACCTAAAAACATCTGCTCTTCAACCAGTAGCTGCATACTTGTTGAACAACATGTTCTAACATCACATAGGACATTAGTTCCACCTCATTGGAACAAACCCTCCTTGAAAATCTTCAAGGTCTTCATATACACTACCCAAGAGAGTGAGAGAATCAGTGATCAGGTGATTCTTACCATCCTGAAGTGAGAACTTCATGATGAGTGGACTTGAGGAGACTCAAGTATCTTTGACATCTTCAGTAGGTTATGATGAAATCTTGAATATAGCAGCCTTTTCATCCACATGAGGGGAAACTACATCAGAGTTTGAGTTTTGACAGGTATTATGCAGCGGAAATCATAATACAACTCAACCTATGAACACACACTTCACCAGATCAGCCTCCAAGAACATACCAAGTTTGAATATGATTCAATACTAGCACAGCTGTCCCACATAAGGGTCAATTGCCAATCTCCAGAGGCAGGTGCACACAGTTCCTGTCATGAATAGTCCATCCACCTACTTCAAGGGACCATTCAGGGAAATCACAGAACCTTCCACAGGTTCGAACATCAGTACTAACATAACTCCTTGCAAGATACCAGAAAGTATCACCCATGGATCTCATCCAGAAACAGAACAGGATGCCTGCTCTGATACCATTTGAAATTCTGGCGTAGTCAGAATTCAGATGTTCTACTCCAAGTCATGACATCTAATCCAACATTGTATCTAATACAGCAAGACAGTTATACAAATTAAACCCTGTACTAATATGCACACGTTCATAGATGTCACGACATCTGATTCTATATCACCCTAGAATGAAGGAACACCTAGTCCTGTGTATCTGGTAGAAAGACTCAGCAGAGATCAACCATAGCACTAACTTCTGTTATTTTCCTACACAATTATCAGCAAGATGTCTCAATAGTGATTTGAACATCATCTGTTACATTATTCCAGATTGCTGACCTTGTACTTGTATTTCCTGAATTTAAGGTCAAGCAAGTTAACCTAAATTTACACTTATTAGGGTACTAACAAATATGCTATTTGTTAGGTTCATTAAATGTAGATCAGTTGTTAGTTTCCTGGATTTTAGCTCAGCTGTTGGATTCCTGAAGAATAGCTTGAGAAAATTACTGAAACAGAAAAACTAATCACCCTACAATTCAGCACATGCTGTCAGGAATGAATGTCACAACATTCAGTTTGACAGCCAGAACATATACCTCATGCTGAGTCAGTTATGTTCCTGAAAACAGTTTGTGCTAAATTTGCTGTACTGTAAAAGACTAACTAGTCTCTACTTCAACATCAACATACATGACTAACTATCAAGGCATCCAATTTGACAGTTTCACAATGATCCTATGGCCAGGTCTGTTATCCTCTTGGAGACCAGACTGAAATAAATACTGAACTGAAGAAGAAAATCCAACCTGCCTATTATTCAGTATGTGCTGTTAGAGATGAATGTCAAAACATTCTAATTGACATTCAAACACAAGGCTATGTATCAGGTCTGTTATTATCTTGATAAGCAGACTGAATTACAGGCTAAGTTAAGGCAGACAGGATTTTAACATGCATAAGGAAAACAAACACAGGAAATTATTAACCCAGTTATGTGCAACATCACCTACTCTGGGGGCATACCAAGCCAGGAAGAAGATCCACTATCAGCAGTATTAATTCAGAGTTAAACTCCCCCGTTTACAACTCTTCACTTAATCCCTACCCAATGCAATCTATACCTAGGAACTCCTAGATAGAAACCTCCAGTTTCCATTCCTATCACTACAAAACAATGTAATGTTAAACAACTTGAACTTACTTCACAGCTTCGTTCAAGCACATAATCACTATTGCCTACAGGCTTTGAGTTACAAATACTCTCAGCTTTGAACACTGAGAAACACATGGTAACCTTCCCACAGGTTGGGAGGTTTACCTCACACACACCCTTAATCTTTCAATCTATGAGGCTTATAAAAACTAGGTTACAATATGCTATTTATAACCTAATCACCCAACTGGATTTGGGCCTTCAGAAATCGCAGCAAACTTCTCCTTTGCTGTTACCACATCAGCAGAAACTTTCTGCTACAAATAAGGTCTTCAATCTTTTAGTTCCTTAAATCTCTCCATATATATCTCCTTATTTAGAGCCTATATATTCTGATTGAGTCTTTAAGACCTCCACATGGGAGTTAGGATATTCACCAGATATCCTCACTAATCCCAGAATATATACTGAATTAATTAATTCAGTTTTCTACACATGTGCGATGTCACAGAATGATGTCGTGACATCGTACATGACATGTTGGTCCAGATGTTGAACTTCTTCAACCCAACATATTAAAACAACAGAGATAATTACATTATTTGTTTTACAAAATTAATGCCAATCCTAAGGTATTAACAGATGTGGTCAATGAAGAAAATGAGCTAGTACATTATGCTTTCTATGCAGATGTCGAATCCGTCAATGCAGCCGAGGCATTAAAAGATTCAAGGTGGATGAAAGCGTTGGACGAAGAACTGAAGTCAATCGAAGTCAACAACATTTGGTCACTTGTCGAATTGCCCCAAGACAAGAAGGCAATCGATGTAAAGTGGGTATACAAGGTAAAGTTGAATCCCAAAGGAGAAATGACTCGACACAAGGCAAGACTTATGGCAAAAGGATTTCTTCAGAAAGAAGGAATTGACTTCGATGAAGTTTTTGTACCTGTTGCTAGGATCGAAACAATCAACAACCATAAACAACTGGCAAATGTGTCGGATGGATGTGAAATGTGCATTCCTGAATGGCCCCTTAGAAGAAGAAGTTTATGTTACACAGCTAGTTGGATTTGTGAAACAAGGTGATGAAAGAAAGGTGTACAGGTTGCATAAAGCCCTATACTGACTTAAACAAGCTCCAAGAGCTTGAAACAAGAAGATATATGGTTTTCTAAGGAAGAAGGAATTTGTAAAGTGCAAATCTGAATATGGAGTATATGTAGGAAGAAGTGAGAGTGAATTGCTTATACTATGTCTCTATGTCGATGACTTGTTGATAACGGGTAGTTGCAAGAAGGAGATTGAAGACTTCAAAGGTGATCTCAACAAGTAATTCGAAATTTCAGATCTGGGTGACATTTCATATTTCCTTGGCATCAAATTCTATAAGAGTGCTAGAGGTTTGATGATACATCAAAGAAGGTATGCGGGCGAAATACTCAAGAGATTTGAGATGCAAGATTGCAACCCAACTTCGACTCCAACTGAGCCCATATTACAACTGTCGAAAGATTCAGATGATGTCAACCCGACCCAATATAGAAGACTTATTGGGTCACTTTGATACCGTTGTCACACAAGGCTTGACTTAACATACAATGTAGGTATGGTGAGTAGGTTCATGCAGAAGCCAAAGGCATCACATCTAGCTGCGACGAAGACGATACTAAGGTATCTAAAAGGAACTCTCGACTATAGCATTTTGTTTCCTGCAGCCGATGAAGGAAAAGAATAGATATTAGTGGGATACACTGACTCAAGTTGGTGTAGTGTTGTTGAGGATCAAAAATCCACAGCTGGCTATGTGTTTATGTTAGGTGGTGCACCAGTTGCTTGGAGTTTGAGAAAATAGTCAGTAGTGGCATTATCGTCGTGCGAAGCAGAATACATAATTGTTTCTCTTTGTGCATGTCAAGCAACGTGTATGGTGAATCTGGTCGAAGAGATAACAACGAAGATTCATGGAGCAATTACCATGAAGATCGACAACATGTCAGTTATCAATATGGCGAAGAATTCGATAGCACATGGTCGAAGCAAACACATCGAAATGAGATTCCATTATCTTCGAGAGCAGGTAGTAGATAAGAAGATGGATGTGGAATACTGCAGAATTGAGAATTGGATTGCAGATATCATGACGAAGAAAGTGCAAGTCGAAGTGTTCAGAAGACTAAGAGCTATGATGAATGTAGATAGCTTAGACACAGCGAATTAGGTGGTGTGTTGAGTTGTAATTCCTTGTGTCGAAGCAGGTTGCTCGACAGGAACAAGGAAGTGTCGAACAATCTAGTGTGTTGAGTTATGTTAGTGTGTCGAAGTATCGAAGTATGTTGTTTCACACAAGATTTTGACTTAGGTCTATTTTAGTAATGTTAGCTATTTTGGGTTTTTATAGTCTTGGGTTTTGGTTTGGGGTCGAAGTTAACTTAAATCTATAAATAGAGGGAGTAACATTTATTCTTGTAATGAAGTGAATAGAGTATTTATAACATTGTATTCACAGTATTTTGCATTTGTAAAGTGAATAAGAAGTTTTTCCACAGTTTGTGGGTATAGAGAAACTCTGTAGAATTTTATTACTCTTCTCATTCATCGTTCTTTACTTTCTTTCTCCATTGTTCTTCTCTTTTCATTGTTATTGTGTGGGTGATAACAATATTGTTCATCAAGATTGATTAAAATTCTCCATAGATTTTAATGGATTTCCAACACAAATGAATCAATGTGGCTAAAAACTCAAAAACTCAAAGTGGAGAATATGAAACCAACACAGAGGCATTGCGGTGCAAAGTGGAAGCTGAATATGAAACCCAAACTACTATAGCTCAGGTGTTGGAAAAAAAATTCTTCTCGTTTAAATAGGTTTAATAGAAAGATCAGTTCTAAACTCTGCAAAAATTATTTAAAAAGATTAGAACATTTGAGAAATCAGAATTTTGGATTGAAAGAAAATATTTCCAGTAGTGTTGGCATGGAACTCCTCCAATTTCTGTTTTGAATGATTTATCTTCTATTTATGGATGAAAAGTGATATAACCAAACTTAAGCATCTTTTGTTGCCACGGCTCCCGGAGCGTGCTACGGTAGGGAGCAAGATGATTGAGAACTCTTACCACTCCTACTACTATTGAATTCTTCATCAATTTTTTCATGTCATGAAATTTTCTTATCCCTTTACTATCGTTAAATTATCTTTATTTATAATCCATTTAATTCTTTTCAATTTCATTCAGATCTCTATATTATTCTTCCATCTCATTTACACCTTTTTATAACATAACTTTGGCTCATAGTGCTATATCACCTTTATAAATATGTATTTTTCTATCTATAATTGTACTTGAACTATATATATTGAATAATTTTGAGATTTGGTTGAGTTTGATACTTTTATTTTTAAAAAGTGTTTTTATTTTATTTTTACAATTATCTCTACTCTTTAACTTTTTCTGATTTTACGTACAAAAGAAATTTTATAAGATTTCTTGAAACATTAGAGGTGTCCAAAATTTTCCTTCAATATTCTGCAACTTTTTCACTTTTGATTAAATGTGTTTATGTTGATGGCGGACACTTCATATTGATTGAATATGTGTTCTCTAACTTATAATTGAAGGGATGTTTGTTGATGATTGCCCCAACTATTTATAATAGATTCCTTTTTGTCTTAGTTATAAGATAAAATTAATTTTTTAAATCAATATGATAGAGTCCAAATATATTAATTTTTCAATGAATCTAAAAAATAAATATGTTTCTATAAAAATGATGAAAGATAGTATAAAATTAAAATAATAAATATTTGAACTCTTATTTTATCTTGAAACTATTTATCAAAAAATATATAAATATGGATCTTATATTCCTTTCTTCTTTTATTTTCTTTTATTCATCTTTAATTTGATTTTAAATATCTTAGTGAATAAAGTTGACTTCAACTTTGGTCCCTAAAAAAATTCAAATTTACTTCAATTTATATTGCTAATCTGTTTTTTTTACATATGGTATAGTCCTATTTAAAGACTCAAAGGAGGATTTAAATAAGAGAGGTGATATAATCCTATTTGTAGACTCAAAGGAGAATTTAAATGAGAGGTTGGAGACGATATTTAGAAATACATGATTTTCGCCCAAAATAAAAGTAATATGGAGTGTATGTAACGTAAGTTCAACAAAAGAAGAAGTGTTTCTAACCTAGAGGTGAAAGATGTAGACCATATCATCTCTCAAGTAACACAATTTAAATATCTTGAGTCTATAATACAAAATGATGGTGAAATAGAAGAGATTGTAAAGTAGATCAGATGGAGACAAGTCAAACAAAGAGGAAGACCTAGAAAGTCTATAAGAGAAGTTATTAAGAAAGATCTCGAGTTTAATAATTTAGATAAAATCATGATTTTGAATAGAACATTATCGCGAAAGGTAATTCATGCAACTGACTTCATTTAGTGGGACAAAGTTTAGTTGTTGTTGTTCTATCGCTATTTTGTTAATCCTCTTATTCCATAATGTTGAAAAATATATTATTTCCGATTTTATTATTGTCTTTAATACTGCCTTTATTTTTCTTTATTCAACATTAAGGAGAAAATCAATTGTAATAATTGTATCCTCACTATATAAACCAGCCTAAGGCTGGCGAATAAAATATAACAGTTTTTACCTATTTTTTCCAATATGGTATCAAGAGCACTAGGTTAGGGGTTACCGTAAAGCTTTCCTCAACCTATTGTTATTGAGTTAAGAGCACTAGGTTAAGGGTTATCGTAAAACTTTCTTCAACCTATTTTTGTTGGGTTAGGGATTACCATAAAGTTTTCCTCAATATATTTTTGTTTGACCCGCTTTCTTACCCAACCCGATTCACATATCCATTTAGCCTTCTATGACGAATAACAACAACAGGTGGCATACACGTGAAACTAGGAACCTTGACGAGGGAAGAAGATCAGACAAAGTTCCTTGGTGTGATCACTGCAAACACGAATCACATACACGTGAAACTTGTTGGAAGCTCAAAAGTAAACTTCCTAACTGGAAGAAGAAAAGTGGTCGTGCATTTCAGGCTAGTAATTCTGATCAAGGGCAACAACCTCCTCCGTCTCAGTTTCCACTCACTACGGAGCAACTAGACAGACCGTACAAACTCCTCGAGTCTCCAATCCCTTCTTGCTCTATAGCAACAAAAGATAATTCTGTATTTCTTAATGTCAGTCACAATCATACTTGGATAGTAGATTCAGGTGTCTCTGATCACATGACAGGTGAATCTACTTTGTTCTCTTCATATAGTCCATGTGCAGGTAATCAAAAAATAAAAATCGCAGATGACTCTTTTTCAGTCATTACAGGTAAAGGATCGGTTGTGTTGTCTCCAATGTTAACTCTTAAAAATGTCCTTCATGTTCCAAATTTATCTTGTCATTTAATGTCCTTCAGTAAATTAGCCCAAGATATAAATTGTTAAACTATTTTTTTCCGATCTCACTGGGTCTTTCAGGATTTGAACTCGGGGAAGATGATTAGCAATGCTAAGGAGATTGGAGGACTCTACTACCTTGACATTGGATCTGCATCACAACTACCTTCAAAAATAATAAGTTCATGCTTTGAGTCATTTTCTGTTTTGAATAATAAAGATGACAACATTATGGTATGGCATTTAAGATTAGGTCATCCTAGTTTTCATTACTTAAAACACTTGTTTCCTAAATTATTTCATAATAAAAACTTTTCTTCTTTTAAATGTGAAGCATGTGAGTTTGCAAAGCATCATCGTTCCAGGTTTTCAATACAGCCTTATAAACCATCAAAACCGTTTTCCATTATTCACAACCGTACAAGTACACTCTCTCTCAAAAAATGGTTTATCACATTTATAGATGACCATACAAGGGTATGTTGGGTGTACTTGTTAAAGGGGAAATCAGATGTTTGTCAGACTGTAAAGAATTTTTTTTCAATGATGCAGAACCAATTTCAAACAAATATCCAAGTCTTTAGAAGTGATAATGACAAAGAATATTTTAACACTATCCTGGGTGATTTTTTTCTAAAAAATGGGATTGTACATCAAACACTACGCCAAAAACTGGAATAGACAGCGCACCTTAGAGGGCGCTTTATTACAAAAGCGCCCTCTAAAGTGAAGCGAAAAATAAGGAGCAATAGACAGCGCACTTTAGAGGGCGCTTTTGTAATAAAGCGCCCTCTAAGGTGAAGCGAAAAAATAAGGAGGAGATAGAGGGACAACAATACATGGCGCTTTTTAGAAAGCGCCCTCTAAGGTTACCCTTAGAGGGCGCTTTGAATAAAGCGCTGTTATAAGTCCACGTGCATTTCCAGCTTATAAAGCGCTTCTGGAAAGCCTTAGAGAGCGCTTTCATAAGCGCCCTCTTAGGCCCCCTTTAGAGGGCGCTTTGTTTCCACAAGCGCCCTCTAATGTCCCCTTTAGTAAACATTAAAATTATAACATACTGCGCGTTTTGTTATTTCACTATCTGTTATTAGCGTTCTTTTTCACGTTAGGGTTCTGAGGCGTTTTCCTTCCACCTCTGTTAGATCTACATGCGCGTTTCCTCCTTCTACCCATCAAAGGTACACACTTTTCCCAATTTCTGTTTTATGTTATTGCTTTGTTTTAGCTTTGCCCAATTTCTGTTTTACCTTATTACTGCGCGTTTCCTCCTTCTACGTTTGTTTCGACCATGATAGCGGATGCAATAGGAAATTGACGGTTGATTTTTAGTGACCATGATAGCGGATGCAATGGGTTATACGACCTATGAACATATGATTTTGTGTCAACACCAGTATCATTAGAAACCTAGGTCCGAATGTGTTTGAACTCTTCTGAAATTGTTTTTTGTTTATTCTAATTAGTAATGGATAATACATGGATGTCTTCCAATCGATTGTCGAGAGAGTACGAGAATGGGGTATCAGAATTCGTTAAGTTTGCCGTTGCGCACGCCGAAGACCCCAGTAGAATGATATGTCCTTGCTTGGGTTGTTGTTATGGGAAACGGGTTGACGCAGTTCAGTTGACATCGCATCTAATGAGGCATGGAATTGATCGAAGTTATACATGTTGGAATTTGCATGGTGAGAAAAGTAACGATAATGTTGAACCGGGGGATAGTACGACCTATGCCTCAAACTATAGTGGCGCAGATACATACGATTGTGATCGAGTTGAAGAGATTGCAGAAGCACTTGAAGGAGATCTTAAGGATTGTCCCGAAATGTTTGAGAGGTTGGTAAGTGATGCAGAGAAACCTTTGTATGATGGTTGCACTAAATTCACAAGATTGTCTGCGGTATTAAAGTTGTACAACTTAAAGGCGGGCAATGGGTGGTCGGATAAAAGTTTCACAGAGTTATTAGCCCTTTTGAAAGATATGCTTCCTGAGGATAATGTTCTTCCCAATCGAACATATGAGACCAAAAAGATGTTGTGCTCTATTGGCATGAGCTATGATAAGATACATGCATGTCCAAACGATTGCGTTTTGTTTCGAAATGAGTATGCATCGTTAAATGAGTGTCCTAAATGCGGTGTCTCGCGATATAAGAACAAGTTGTCTCCAGCAAAAGTCTTGTGGTATTTTCCTGTTATTCCGAGATTTAGACGCATGTTTCGTAGTGAAACCGATTCAAGACACTTGACCTGGCATGCAAATGAAAGAATTATAGATGGAAAGTATCGACATCCGGCAGATTCACCATAGTGGTTGAAAATTGATAATGATTATCCTGAATTTGGAGAAGAATCAAGAAACCTTCGCTTGGCATTATCTACTGATGGAATGAACCCACACGGTATCCAGAGTATCTCACACAGTACATGGCCTGTGATTATTATGATTTATAACCTACCTCCATGGCTATGTATGAAGCGTAAGTACATGATGTTGTCTATGTTGATTTCTGGACCTAAACAACCAGGGAATGACATAGACGTGTACTTGAGGCCCTTAATCGAAGATTTAAAGATTTTGTGGGAGACCGGTGTGGAGGTTTATGATGGATATAGGAAAGAAAGTTTCAACTTGAGGGCGATGTTGTTTGGCACAATTAATGATTTTCCAGCATACGGAAATCTATCAGGGTATAGCATAAAAGGTCAATGTGTGTGTCCTATTTGTGAAGATAAAACAGATTGGAAGCGCTTGGAGTTTGGTCAGAAGAATGTCTTTCTCGGTCATCGGAGATTCTTAAATTCAAATCATCACTACCGTGGATGGAGAAAGGCGTTCAATGGAGAGACAGAACAAGGCAGAGCTCCACCTATATTGACGGGTGATCAAATTTTTGAAAAGGTGAAAGATTTGGATACTCAGTTTGGCAAGCCTTTTGCCCACACACTTGTCAAAAGTGGGTGGAAGAAGAGGTCAGTTTTTTTTGAATTGCCGTATTGGAAGTCCTTGTATGTGAGACATTTTCTTGATGTTATGCATATTGAAAAAAATGTATTTGAAAGTGTTATTGGCACGTTACTCAATATACAAGGAAAGTCTAAGGATGGCCTTAAGGCAAGAAAGGACTTGATAGCGATGGGAATAAGAACTGAATTAGGACCCTTGAAGAAAGGAAAACGAACATATCTACCTCCTGCTGCTTATACTCTATCTAGAAAGGAGAAAAAAACATTGTGTAAGTTTCTAAGTGAAGTTAAAGTTCCAGAAGGGTACTCTTCAGATATTAGAAGACTTGTGTCTATGAAAGACCTCAAGTTAAAGAGTTTAAAGACCCATGATTGCCATGTTATAATGGAACATTTTCTCCCAATAGGTATACGTTCTATTCTTCCAGAAAAAGTAAGAAGCTCTATAACTAAGTTGTGTTCTTTCTTCAAGTCAATTTGCAGTAAGGTGATCAATCCTGCGATCTTACCAATGTTGCAAAAAGAAATCGTTATTACTTTGTGTGAGCTTGAAATGTTTTTTCCTCCATCATTTTTTGACATAATGGTACATCTAGTTGTTCATCTTGTGAAAGAGACACAATTGTGTGGACCAGCTTATATGAGATGGATGTACCCTGTTGAACGTTATATGAAAATATTAAAAGGGTACGTGAAGAACCGAAGTCGACCAGAAGGTTGTATGGTTGAAAGATACATTGTTGAAGAAGCGATTGAGTTTTGTACTGAATATTTGTCTAATGTTCAGCCAATCGGACTCCCCAAGTCTCAGCTTGTCGAAAAGAAAGAAGGAAAAAATCTAATTGGAAATAAAATCGTGGCAGTATCAAGGGTCGAACGGGATCAAGTGCATTTGTATGTTCTGCACAATGAGAATGAGGTTGAGCCGTATGTTGAAATTCACAAGGATGTTCTCCGAGGTTTAAATCCCAATAGAAATGAAAATTGGATAGTACGAGAGCACAATCGATGTTTTATACCTTGGTTTAAGGATCATATTTATTCAAAGTATTATTCAGATCCCGCTTCAATAACAGAAAGGTTGAGATGCTTAGCATATGGTCCAAGTTTCCATGTTTTTTCTTATAGCGCATACGCGATTAATGGATACACATTTTATACCAAAGAACAAGATGATAAAAGTACTATGCAGAATAGTGGTGTCACCGTGGTAGCTGAAGCAATGCACATATCAAGTGTGAAGGACTTAAACCCCAAATTTGCAAATCTGTCGTATTTTGGTGTTATCGAGCGCATTTGGGTGTTTGATTATGAGAAGTTTCAGATTCCTATATTTGGTTGCAAGTGGGTTGAAAATAATAACGGCATTCGAATGGATAAGTCAGGATTTATGCAAGTGGATCTTAATAGGGTGGGATACAAAGATGAGTCTTTTATTCTAGCCTCTCAAGCTAGACAAGTGTTCTATGTCAATGATCCGAAAAGTACGAAATGGTCTATAGTTCTTTTTTCCAACAAAGTAATTGATGAAAACACTGGAGATCAAGGTGATATTGATGTTGAGATTGAATCGTTTACCAGAAATGATCAAGATGAGAATATTATATCAAATGATTCATATATTAGAAATGATCATAATGAGGGTATTTGGATCAATCCAACCGTCCGTGTTGTTAAGAGACATGTAGAACATATTCCAACCAAGAAAAGAAAGAGAACTTAGTGAAAAAGGTACAGGTCAAATGATTTTAATTGTTTTCTTTATTACAGGTAAAATGACTTTTATGATTTTAATTGTTTTTACATTTGTCATCTGATTTTAATTGTTTTCTTTATTACAGGTAAAATGGCTATTATGAAGTCAATCATTCGTGCAAGAGACAAGGGTGTAAAATTTGAAGTACATTGGAGTGCTGAAGACCAACTAATTTTTTTCATCAGGCTTGTGTCTCAATAGAGGATGGGTATCTACCTAAAGTTACTTTTGTAGTGGTCCAAAAGAGACATCACACCCGTCTCTTTCCTGTCAACCCCAAAGAGACCGATAGAAGTGGAAATATTATGCCAGGTTTTTTCAATATATTTCTCAATGCAGCTGGTATATATTATCATTTGAATTTATCACTTTTTGCTGATTTTGTTGTTCTAAATTGTCAAAGGAACCGTGGTAGACACCAGCATTTGTCACCCTAGGGAATTTGATTTTTACCTTAACAGCCATGCAGGAATTCAGGTAATATTAGCTATGTCATTTAACTTTATGCCATTGTTTACTATTTGTTGCTCAATCGCCTTTTGACAGTTCTGTGTTATTTGCATTTGGACGTGTTCTTTTTGCAGCGGACTAGTCGACCAACGCATTATCATGTGTTGTATGATGAAAATAAATTCACTGCAGAGTTTGATCAATAACTTGTGCTACACGTAATGATATGATTTGCTTTTTTAATCTTAATTAATGTTTTCTAAACTTGTACTGTTTTTATTTAATTTTAGAAGCCTTCTGATACTATTTTTTTCCATTCAGTTATGCGAGGTGTACTCGATCTGTCTCAATAGGTTTGTTACTCGATTCCCTTTGCTTGTTTTTGTTTTAGGCTATACAAAACTTTAGTTTAACAAAAATGTTATCTTGTATGCAGTTCCTCCTGCCTATTATGCACACTTGCTATTATTCATCATGGGTGGATGGGCGTTATTTTGTTTAGTATTGGTTAGAACTACTAGACAGCTTTTGGATACAGTGGTCACTGGGTGTTGGTTGCTATGGATCTTTCGAGACTAATAGTGTATATTGTTGTTGTACTTTTACTAAATCATGAATATGTTGTTGTATATTGTTGATCAAAGAATCATATATTAATGTTGTATATATGGAGGATTAATGTTGTATATAAATGGATTCATGTTGTATATATCAATGGATTAATGGTGTATAACATTGGATTAAAGGATGAAATCAATATGAATTTTACACTTTTGCAGCATGCGAACAGGTTACCAATTAAATATCCACTGTTTTTCAAACAAATTTTTTTAAAATAACTAACACTTTAGAGGGCGCTTTTTCCTGAAAGCGCCCTCTAAACACTTTACATTGACAACTTTAGAGGGCGCTTTTTCCTGAAAGCGCCCTCTAAACACTTTACATTGACAACTTTAGAGGGCGCTTTTTCCTGAAAGCGCCCTCTAAGGTGTCCCTTTATGGACCACTCCAGAGGGCGCTTTTTTCTGAAAGCGCACTATAATGTGGCCACTTTAGACAACACTTTCTCCAGGAAAACAAAGCGTTGTCTTTACCTATGCCAGCGCCACTTTAGAGGGCGCTTAAAAGCGCTGTTATAGGCCAAAATAAGCGCCCTCTTTTCCCTTATTTGGCGTAGTGAAAGTTCATGTCCTAATACTCCTTAACAAAATGGAGTGGCCGAAAGGAAAAATAGACATTTACTAGAGGTTGCTAGAGCTCTACTTTTTTCAAATAAAGTACCAAATTATTTGTGGGGCGAAGCTGTTTTAACAGCTGCGTATTTAATTAACAGAATGCCCTCCAAAATTCTCAATTTTCAAACTCCTATTAATGTCTTCAAAGAATATTTTCCTAGTACTCGTATTTTAACTGAGTTGACTTTAAAAATATTTGGTTGCACAACCTTTGTTCATGAACATAAAAATGTTGGAAAACTTCAGTCACGTGTTATAAAATGTATCTTTGTTGGATACTCCGCAACCCAAAAATGATATAAATATTTTGATCCAAAAAATAAGAAAATGTTTGTCACTATGGATGTTACATTCTTTGAAAATAAACATTTCTTTTAAGACACTCATCTTCAAGGGGGGGGGGGGGGGAGATAAACGAAGACTCGTTTAAAATTGAGGACATGAGTTTTTTAAATAACTTATCTTTGTTAGTATCACAAAATTCTGAGATTTTTACACCTGCACCAACAAAAAATGACCATGATGTTTTATCTGATCCTACTCCTGTTATGAGTAAGGAACCTTGTGAATCCGAGCCTACATTTTCTCTTGTAGAAAACAATGAGAATCCTGAAAGCGGTGATAACGATGATCTAATTGAAATGCCACAAAATAATGAGTGATTTCAACAAAACAAATTTGAATTAGGAAACAAGATTTGGAAAGGAAATATTTTTGTGAAAAAACACCATAAAGGAAAGGACCAGTCCACATCTCAACACTGTCAGGAATCTGAACCGGGGAATGATCAATTTTCTAACATAAGAAAAGGTAAATTTATCTCTATTTCTGAGAGTCGTATTTTGTATCCTGATATAAATGATCTTGTTGCCATTAGAAAACCTGTCAG
This sequence comes from Lathyrus oleraceus, assembly GCF_024323335.1. Classification (NCBI taxonomy): domain Eukaryota; kingdom Viridiplantae; phylum Streptophyta; class Magnoliopsida; order Fabales; family Fabaceae; genus Lathyrus; species Lathyrus oleraceus. The sequence goes on along the minus strand of NC_066583.1, from coordinate 503,229,657 downwards.
ATCTTGCACTAAACATCCCATGTAAAATTTTATATCATATTCAAATTTGACTTCATCTATGTCTGCCTTCACTTCAAAATTGTCTAGTGTAGAAATTTCAAAAAGTGTACAGGTTTCTATAGAAATTTCAAAGTGGAGGGAAGTTGTACTTGAGGAGATGAAAGCTCTTGAAAAGAATAAAACTTGAAGTGTTACGTCACTACCAGATGGCAAGAAGACAATTGGATGCAAATGGGTGTTTACTATGAAGTATAATTCAGATGGATCAATTGAAAGGTACAAGACTCGCTTGGTGGCTAAAGGCTTTACTCAGACCTATGGTATAGATTACTCAGAGAGATTTGCTCTTGTTGTAAAATTGAACACTGTCAGAATTCTTTTGTCTCTTGTTGCTAACATGGATTGACCTTTGCATCCGTTAGATGTTAAGAATGTATTTCTTAATGGTGATCTAGAAGAAGAAGTATATATGGACATTCCTCCTGGCTTTGAAAACAAATTTGGATCAAATGTGTGCAAACTAAATAAGTCTTTGTATGGATTAAAGCAGTCCCCTAAAGCTTGGTTTGAAAAATTCACTCAGTCCATGAAGAAACAAGGGTACATCCAAGGACAGGCTAATCACACCTTGTTCACAAAATTCTCCCACGATGGAAAAGTTGTTGTCCTGATTGTTTATGTTGATGATATTGTCCTTACTAGAGACGATACAGTGAAAATGACAAGAGTAAAAGAGAAATTGACAGTAGACTTTGAAATCAAGGACCTGGGATTCATGAGATATTTTTTAGGTATGGAGGTTGCTCAGTCAAAAAATGGTATTGTGGTTTCACAACAGAAATACATTATAGACTTGTTGAAAAATGGTAGTGTGGTTTCACGATACAGTGGATGTCGTCCTGCAGATACCCCTATGGATCCTAATGCTAAACTTTGGGAAGAAGGTAATGTTTTTGTTGATATTGGGAGATATCAGATATTGGTTGGGAAACTGATATATTTGTCACACACCCGACCTGATATTGCTTTCTTAGTTAGTGTAGTGAGTCAGTTTATGCATTTTCTTTTCGAGGAACATCTTGAGGCAGTCTATAGGATACTGAGATATTTGAAGGGAAGTCCTGGAAAAAGATTATTTTTTAAGAAGACTAGTGAAAGAAATGTGTATATCTTCACCGATGTCGATTGGGCAGGTTCAGTCACATATATAAGATCAACCTCTGGATATTGTACCTATGTTTGGGGTAATCTTGTGACATGGAGGAGCAAGAAACAAGGAGTTGTAGCAAGGAGTAGTGCAGAGGCCGAATTTAAAGCTATGTCTCGAGGTTATTTGTGAAGGATTATGGATCCTTAGAGTCCTAGAAGAACTTAAGATGGAAATTGAACTTCCATTGAAATTGTACTCTGACAGTAAAGTTGTTATTAGCATAGCTCATAATCCAGTTCAACATGACAAAACCAAGCATATCGAAATTGATCGACACTTCATAAATGAGAAGTTAGATGCGAGAATCATATGTCTATCCTTCGTGATTTCAAGTCAACAAACTGCAAATATTCTGACCAAAAGTTTGACAATACCTACTTTTGAGTATTTGATAGACAAGTTGGGCATGATAAATATCTATGCACCAACTTTAGGGGGATGTTGAAAAATATATCATTTCCGATTTTATTATTGTCTTTAATACTACCTTTATCTTTCTTTATTCAACATTAAGAAAAAAAATCAATTATAATAATTGTATCCTCACTGTATAAACCAGCCACGAATAAAATATAACTGCTAGATAATTTTTTCGAAAACTTTAACTGTTATTGTAATCATTTTTCACATTTTGTTCAAGTAAAAAAAAAGAGAACATTTTTCTTCAATACCTTTAAACATAAATAAGATATTGATCTTTCATAAAAGACAATCATATGCAAAGCACTTTGACTGCCTAACATAATTTTGACCCAAACCATGAAGGAAAAGAATTCACTACAATTTTCTAGTTGCAAGAACAAGAATACGATATTCAGCCTCGGTGTGAAAAGATATGTTATTCTGACACGAAGCTTCGGTGTGAAAAGATAGCAATTTTTTTTACAAATTACAGTCTGTTATTCTGACATAGTTCAGATTTGTTGAGATAACTGTTGGAAAATTCTACCTCTCCAGTTGAGCAAATACAAACCTAAAATAAACATAATAGAGACATTATCAAGCCTTGTGGTTTTCGTTCATAACAGAACAAAGCATTAACTATGGAGATAATCAATAGTTTACCACGAGTAAATGTATGATTTAGGTTCAATTACAAGCCATTGATGAAACTAGAGATTTATCTGCATCAGAACTGTAACATAACCAGTTAGAAATATAAACCAAAGCTAAGAAACTAAGAAGATTTCCATGGTGGCTACAAATTGATTTGAAATTCATGTGCCAAAGAGGGATATAAAAAGCTCACCAAATTAAGTTTGATAATCCACAGCATTAACTGAAGCAATTTTGAGTAGCATCTATAACAAGCTCCGTCTCAACACAATTGATGCCAAAATAACTAGTTTTCATAAAACAGTAGATTTCTAAATCCTGCATGATACTTGAAAAGAGACTAGAGTAAATAACAGCAACGTATAAATCTACCGGAGAGACAACTCATGAACAAAATACAATTCTATGATTAAAATAAACGCGTTAGTGCTAGTGCTATAATATTGTATTTTGATGTTACTATTGAAAAAAAACAATAATTGATGATAACATAACATGAAAGAAACAACAAAAGAAGTATTTAAAAGACTCACCCGGAAAAGACTCATGTGATCAATTCGTCATCAATAATTATGGAGGGAATGTGAGCAATCTTACGCCACTTTTTCCCCCGCTTTTTCCGCAAACTTGCTTCCAGTAATGGACAGCGAGTCACACTTAGTACTGAAAGAGAGGAAGGAAATCCTTTCTTTGGCAACGACTTGAGTTTGGGAGCGTTAATAATCTCAAGGTTTTGGAGAGAAGTGAGGTGTTGAAGCCATTTCTCATCAATGCTTGTATCATTAAGACCACAAATGCATAACGTCACAAGTGATGTAGGTAGCAATGGCCCCATCAGCGTGTTCACCGTATCACCGCCGTTAATTCGCAACTCCGAGAGACAAGTGAGATGTTCCCAAGTTGGCTCAGTATTCCAGGTAATCCCACCAACAGAGCCAACAGATAGTTTCCGTAAACTGCTAGGTAACTCATCTATGACAAAAGATTGAAGATTTGGTAGATTATCGATTTCCATTTCTTGAAGGCTAGCTAGACTGTTCATTGCTTCTGGCAGTGAATGAAGCTTCTCACACTTCCACAGTGCAATATAAACAAGGTTTGGAGTTGCCAATTCGCCGGGGGAAAATGACTCCAGTTCATTACAATCCCATATTTTGATGCTTCTAAGAAATGAGAGACTCTTTTCCGACTCGTCTTCTGCAATTAATATTGATTTCAGATTTATACAACCTTCAATAAACAGACTCTTGAGGACAGGGAGAGTGCCTAAGGTAAATGATATCATTGAATTACAGCTATAAGATATTTTCAATTCCACAAGTGATGTATAGTTATGCAAACAATCATGAGGAAGGAATTCTAGATTCTCACAGTTACTGATTATGAGAAGTTTCAAGGTTTTTGGTAGACCATCTATTGGGAAAGACATCAGAGATGGAAAACCGTCTATAGTCAGTTGTTGAAGAGAATTCAGAGGGAACGTCAGTTGCCCGAATACATGATCAGATAATGGAATTGATTGAACCAATAAAGGACATTCTCTTAACTCAAGTTCAGTTAAGGAAGGAAATTTGTCTGTTATGTTTCCTACTATCAGTTTGGGGCAGTTACCTAGCGTTAAAGTTTTTAGACTAGGAAACATTGTAGTCGTACCTCTAATCAAGTCCCATTCCTCCCACTCTTGCATATTCTCAAAGTGTAGAACCTCCAAAGCGGGAAATGAAGAACCACCACTCCCATAGAACTCAGTACCAATTGTTTGTACTGATTGCATCCCTTCAATAAAGAGTTCTTTTAGATTTCCCAACTGTCCAAGGGGTGGAAGCCATAAACAATTCTCACAATTCGAAATCTTCATATACACCATGTTGCTAAATAAAAAATCACGTAACCAGTTTGGAAAGCTGATTCCACCATAGCCTTTGATGGTGAGACTTTTCAAATTTATTGAGGGTTGCAAATGTTCAAGTACAACACTTTGAATTTGTGAATCTAAAAAAGTACTACCACAATCCCATTCCAAGGCTAATTCGTCTATTTGTTCTTTCATCTTTATATTGGCTCGATCTACTTCAACGGGGTCATTAACATTTTGTAGCTGTGAGATTGAAAGTTTTCCTTGTAGGTGTGGAAGTTTTCCTAGCTCTGCAATATTCAATCCATCATTATGTTTGCTGACAACAAAGTCAGACAAAGTGTGGAGATTCTTTAGCTTGGCTATTTGTACTGGCATCTCCCTCAACGCGGTGTTACTAATGTCAAGGTGGCGCAGATTAATCAATTTTCCCATGTCCTCCGGCAATTCGGTCAACCTTTTACAGCCTGCCAACAACAAGAACTGCAGATGGTAAAGCTTGCATGTTTCAGAAGGGAGCCTTTCAATATTAGTGTGAGAGAGATTTAAGTATCGCATATATAACAAATTTCCAATAGAGTTGGGAACCTTGGTGATGCTCTTGTAGCTTGACAGAGACAACATGCGTAATTGTTTCATTTTTGGCAGCGTGTCATGTACTATCTTGTTTGATAGCAAACAAAGAGGTAGTTGTTCTTGTAATGGGAATGCTAGAAAGGTATGCAGACTTTTTAATCCGTATAATTTATCAAATTTGTCATATGAATCATATGTCTCTCTATTATATGAGAAATTCCGCATCCGATTATCTGGGTTATGTTTGTCCATATTGATATGGTATGAAGATGAAACCTCTGTAGCTAAATCATGGATGAAGTTATGCATTCCGAAGTTTCTTTCCTCATCACCAATAGATCGCCGATGTATCAATGACCTTGACACTAGATCATCAAAGTATTCTTCTCCAACTTTTTCTTGATTTGTGGATGATGATTCTAGTAAGCCTGCTGCAATCCACAACTGAACTACCATCCTTTTTTCTAAGACGGACTTCTTTGGAAAAATTGAACAATATTGAAAACACCGTTTTAAAGGATAAGAAAGAAAATTGTAGCTCAATTCGAGAGAAGCTAGCACCTCATAAGCTGTTTCCCGAGCGTGGCTTTCTAGCACATAATTCCAAACATTTGGGTCCGATGAGATGCGAAGAATAGCCCCATATTCTACAGCAGCTAACGGTAATCCATGACACTTTTTTGCAATTTTTCTGCCAATTTCTTCTAGATAGGATCGCTGTTCGTGGTAGGAATGTGGTCGAAATGCATGTTCGGCAAGTAAAGACCAGCAATATTTAAGTTTCAAGGGTCTGAGATAGTGGACAAAAGAAGAAAGAATGGTATTCATGGATATTGCAATACTTTCATCTTGTGTTGTGATGATGACCCGACTTCCTGTTTTCCCAGCTTTCAAGATATCCATCAGAAATGTCCAATTGACAAATCTTGTATCCCACACACCATCCAATACCATCAAAAAAATTGGGTAAATGGTATCAATATCATTACTGGGGGTTGTTTTTGAAGTAGTAATAGATTCAAGAAAGGTTTCAAAAACACTCAAATCATCTACCTCATTTGAGAAATCTGCCCACAATTTTAAGTCAAATTTGGCCTTAACTTGAGGATCATTGTAAAGGTGTTTGGCAAGAGCTGTTTTGCCAACCCCTCCCATACCTACAATGGAAATCACTCTTATTTTACTTTCACTATCACTATCCCTAGACAACAAAAGATGTTTAAGTTTCTCTATATCAGCATCTCTTCCATAAATAGAAGATTCAACATCACCAAGTTGTTTTCCTGAACTAAAGCCTTGTAATATTTGAACTAAATCAACAGTTTTAGACTTAATCACTGCAATGAAAAAAGTTAAACTAAAATGAGTTTTGAGCTGGTTATTGGTAGCATACGGTAAAAAATAGGTTTCGTGAAGCAAATTGGTAACTTGAAAAACAGCACGAGTCAAGAAATGGAGCGAGTTGTTGTTAGCTTGAGTGGGGATGAGTTTCTTGTTAGCAATATAAAGTGCATCTTGAAGATCCAGCAGTGTTGTCTTCAGGTTTGTCAAGAGTGAAACGTCAAGCTTCGTGTTCCGGAAGTTGTCGATAGAAACAATCTTTTCTAACAATTTTTTCACAGAATTTGAGAGTGAGACCGGTGTTTCTCTCTGAATGGCCTCCATTAGTTACTTTGTTTGTAAGAAGAAGAAGAAGATGAAGAATAGGTTGACAAAAAGTTATAAAAACAAATGAAGAATACCTTTCTTTTTCAATTTTGAAACTCCTTGCCGTGGTGGTTGTTGAAAAGAGGCTGTGCGTTACCAGCATGGGGCACAACATATTGACTTTTGACTGCAATTTCTAAAAAAAAATCTTAATATTTATCATCAGCCATTCAAAACTATCTATACACTCTTCTAATTATTTTAATGACATAAATTTATTTGATATAGAAATAATATTTTAAAATATATTTGTAAAAGAATTTTTTTTATCCAAATAATTAATTTTTTCAAATAAATATCAAAATTAACCTACATTCTCATATATTTTTCAAACTAATCAATATTTTAAAAAAATTCTGACACAAAGGTGACGTCAATTTAATTGACGACAATGTATAAAAGTTAAAAGAAATCGTCAATCCAATTGAAGATAGTATGCCGTCAATTTAATTGTCACTTTTATGTCAATTTTTTTTAAGTGGGTTAGTTTAGAAAATACGTGGGAATATGTATTAGTTTAGATACAAGTTTTTATAAAAGATTTATTTTAAATGAAAATTTATAATAAAAAATTATAATATTAAAATATTTCAACAAAAAATTTACAATAGTTACATAAAATATAATATATACTAATGAACAAAGAGATAAATAAAAATGCAATATGTGTTTCAATCAATTTGATATTATGTTCAAGAGCTGATATTTCAAACATCAAAATAAACTCAATGATTTGACCTGTAAAATAAAAAAATAATTTAATTACATAATAACTCAACAAAAGTTTTAACTTTTAATATTTGAATATCATATCATTTATCTATTTGTATAGTATTATGAAAAAATGAGATGTAGATGATAGTTTGAAAAATATTATATAACAAATATGGTTCCAAGATGTGGTTGAAGGTCAAACTATATATTTAATTTTAAGTTGAAATATAATAAAAATAAGTAGAAGTACTGATTTTGAAATTTAAAAATAATAGAAGTATATTGTTATAATATAGTTTGTATTGGTAGCAGATTGGTTAAGGCGTAACTGAATTATTAAGTGATGAATATTTGCGTAACACCTTGTTTGCTTCTAACTATTATGAATATTTGCATTGCAAACACTTTATTTGCTTCTAATTATGGCAGAATTGGCTGTAGAGGATAACAAAGCAGGAAAGTATCGCTGAATGTACATGAAATATAATTATGTAAACCGTTGTAACTCACTTTCACTTTATAATGACAGAAATACATTAGGACGGATATAGCAGCACAGTAGATAAGGAAAAACAATAAAAAAATCTATTAGTATGTGAGTTTAAAAAATGCCTTCTGCATACCTTTTGAAAGTTTTATGAAAAAGAAAATAACTTGTTTATTATACGAGACTTTAGAAATCATGATTTATCATTAATCAATTTTATTATTGTATTAATCACAAAAATATACGTTATTAATCGTTTATTTTTTTGATATTTTATTAACTAATTTCACTATTTTATTAATCAATAAATAATATATTATTAAATTCTAATATTTATAAATTAATATCAGAACTGAATTAATATTATATCTTTTATTAGTTAATAAAATAGTAAAATCGATTAATAAATTATTAAGAGAAAAATACATGGTTAATAATATATATTTTTTTAATTAATATAATAATAAAAGTGGTTAATTATAAATATTATATTTTTATTATAAAATTATTTTATAAAATTATTTTTTATAAAAAAAAATTATTTAAAATAAATATTTAATATTATTTTATTAAAAAAACATTATTCATCATATAAAAATGATAAATAATATTTGATGGTGTAAGTATTAACTAAAGAATTTGGATGTAGAAATAACATTACTCTATTAAAAATGTTAAAAAGTTAAAAAGAGGTTAACGGTGTGAGATGCGGATTTGATGTAGTTGATGGTGCGGGTGAGTTTGAAAACGGAAACGTGTTGTGTGAGTGTTTGTTGAACGAAACGGAGCACGGCGGCGAGAGGTATGAGTTAAGGTGGGTTTATGAAGTTTTTGTGGGGATGTGAGTTTCAGTTTTAGAAAATATGAAGGAAATGAAAGAGAAGACTCAGTGGAATGGTGAGGAAAGCTGAGAGAGAGATAGTAAGATATTTTGTTATGTTAAAAAATAAAGGGCACGTGGAAGAATAATTGTGGACTGTGGTTCTCCTTCAGTAATTCAGCAACATAAATATATATGCATATAGTTACTAAATTTTAAGCAAAGTAAAAAAATAATAAACTTCTGTAGATATTTTGAGACTAAAAAATAGTTTGAAATGAGTTAATTTATTTAAATCAAATAAAAACCAAACAAACTTAAATAACATAATAAGATCAAAAATAAAAATAAGATTAAACTTATTTATTTTTTATCAATATGTTGATAAAAAAATAAAAATAAAATGATTCAAAATGAATAAAAATTAGACGTATAATTTTCGAAAAATTAAACTAAATGCATCAAAATAATGAGCGCAAAATAAACTTTTCGGAAACATACAATTTTTAATCAAACTTTGAAATAAAAAATGATTGGTTAAAAGTTCGGGCTGATCAAAATGCGACCGAAAAAGTAGTCGAAAAAAGAAACGAGCATGTCAGGTTAAACTATGTGAATCTTAGATTAAGAATACTGACATCTACAAGTTTGATTTTGAAATTTTTTGCCCGTTAATCCTGCGCATATTTGAGAATTGATTCAATTGGTCTGTTTGTAGATCCGAAAAGTTATTTTGGTTGATGTTTTAAGCGTTGCACAAAACAAAATACATGTTGTGATAAGTAGAAAATGCAGATGTCTTGTGAATGTGTTGAATTAGTGATTGAATAGCCGTGAATAGACAATCAGATGAAAATGAAACACTCTTGGACTATTTGCTTCTAATTATCAATCACACTCAAAATCCTACAAAGGTTCATATGACGACAACACTCTTAACTGTTACCCTCAGGATCTCTTAAACATGATGAAATGGAATTGACAATGCACTGAGATTGAGAAATCAAGTCTTTTGACTTCTTAATCAACAAAAGATTGAATAAATATCACCAAGACCAAATAAGATGCCAGAACTCCTGACTTTTTATCTAAATCCTGATGAATGCTTTTGACTGATAGAATACATGATAAACGAAATGATTATGCCATGCTGATAACATGAAATAATATCACATTTTTGGACTCGATTTAATTAAATTATATTATTATTTGTTTCGATTTATTTCATTTTATTCGATATTACTTGGTATTTTTCCTTCTATTTGTCTCAGGTAACTTATTTGAAGCATAAGTGAAAAAGGAAGAAAAGGGGTGCAAAAAGATAATGAGAAGCAAATTCCACTAAAGCCCAGCCCACAATCACAAGGCAGGAGCGCTGAAGCTGTGACGAGCGTCACGCCCTGCTACCTTGTGTTACGAGCGTAACACATGGTGTGACGAACGTCACACCCCTCTCCTATATTTTTGGCTTTTAACGCGCAACAGAGGCACGCTGAAGCCTATTCTTCCGCTTGACTCTTGGAACGTGAAGACTACTTACGGAAGGCATTTTTGGAAACCGTTACAAAAGTGGATTAATATAAATAGTTGCTTTGATCCAACCCTGAAGCCCCCCCGTCTCTTTCCGCCGTGCAAGCATATTTTACAGCATTACTTTTCTACAGCTTTCTATTTTATTAGCAATTTTTATTTCTTTCTTTTTCAGTCAATCTTTCAAGCACTTAATTAATTTTTCACACAATAGTTTCTACACCGGAAACTATTGTGTATCTTTTACTGGATCTAACCTTACGTTAGATCATAGTATTTTATTCCTTCGCTTTTATTTTCCTGTCCGATTGAAGAGTTCAAGAACAAATCCAACCGGTCTGTGGTGGAGTGTTCAAGATTGCTATTAATTATTCAGGTTCTTTAATTTATTGTTTTAATTTATATATGCTCTGCATTGCTGTTTATTTATACTGTTTGCCTGAGATGGTTTTATTTAAGCATGATGATTGTTTAGACCCGTTTAGCATGTCCGGCTAAGTATTTTAGATATCGGTATGTAAAGTAAGCGGAATGAAGGAATCAAAACTAAGTTGGTTTAATTTCATTTAAAAATAAAGTCACTCTTTTTATGGTCTCAATTTACAGGGTTAATCCCAAAGTTTTTGTACGAGAGTAAAAGACATAAAGAAGTTAAAATCAATAGAACGAAAGTTTGAGTTTTTAACTGGACAGTGTAAATTGGACATTAATTCTAAATCAGGGCGAAAGCAATTTTTAGAGTTAATTAAATTCTAATCTTTTTCAAAAAGTATTTTTAAAGGTTAAATGTGAGGACGAGAGTTAAGCATTTAAATTTAATTATATAATCTAAGTCAATAGAGCGAGAGTTTGAGACGAGGGTGTTTAAACGGTTAGTGTTTTCTTAAAAAAAGTTTCTATAGATTCTGTTGTTTTCAAAAAGTGATTTTGGACATAACTAATAAGTGACAGCTACGTTAATATAAAGTCATGGTCTATTCAACAGAGCGAGAGTTTGAGAAAAGGCTTTTAATCAATAGTGTCTACTGAAAAGATTTATTTTAAAACCAAGAAACCAACGAAGATTTGATTCCCTAATTACGACGAACTACATACCGATATCCGCTTAATTGATATTTAATTTAGATCTAATTTTAGTTTTACTTTTCCCCCAAACAATCAAAGTATCATCCGCCTTAGCTTTACGAAGTAACCTTAGAAAACGGTATATCGATTCATAAGTCCCTGTGGGATCGATATCTTTTAAAACTACGCGATAGAACTGTGCACTTGCAGTTAGTACCCCAAATCGACTCATAAAGTCGCGATAAAGTTTTTGGCGTCGTTGCGGGGGACTTTTATTTAGTCGATATCGTAACTCTTTTGTTACGCTGTAGAGACTAAGGCAATTTTTTTTCTTTCGTTGATTTGTATGCCACACACTCGCTCACAAGGTGAGCCGTTTTACTTACGAATCAACGACGTTGAACTATATCTCCGAGTCTTACGACGAATTCGGGAATATCGTGCTGCAAACAATCTCCCTCCTATCGAAGTGCCCGACCTCAAAAATCTTCTTCCTTCGCCGATACCCGAGATGGCAGAACCAGCTCGTGCTCTTCGAGATTACGCCGCTCCATCGCAAGATGAGCCGCATTCGAGTATTGCTCCACCCGCAATTGAAGCAAACAACTTCGAACTTAAACCTTCGCTGCTACAAGCAGTGCAACAGAATCAATTCTCTGGAAATCCTACCGAGGATCCAAACCTTCATTTATCCGTATTTGTCCAATACGCTGATACTGTTAAAGCTAATGGTGTCACTTCAGAGGCAATTCGACTTCGTCTCTTTCCTTTCTCGTTAAGAGATAAAGCTAGAAGATGGCTTCAGTGTCTTCCTTCCAACTCAGTCACCACATGGAACGAGTTGAAGAAAGTCTTTCTTGCCCGATATTTTCCTCCAAGCAAAACAGCTATGTTGAGAGCCCAGATAAATGGATTTAAACAGAAAGATAACGAGTCTCTTTTCGAAGCATGGGAAAGATACAAAGACATGATGAGACTTTGTCCACACCATGGTTTAGAGGACTGGTTAGTAATTCATACCTTCTATAATGGTCTCTTGTACAACACAAGGTTAACAATAGACGTCGCCGCAGGTGGTGCGCTTATGGATAAACCTTATGCCGATGCTTATCAACTTATCAAAAGCATGGCCCAAAATCATTATCAGTGGGGAAGCGATCGAACAATGGTAGAGAAACCTCAAACGAAAAGTGGCATGTACGAGATAAGTAGCCTTGATCATGTTAATGCAAAAGTGGATGCTCTGGCCCAAAAAATTGAAAGTTTAAATGTATCACCTCCAGCCACCGTGGTTGCCGCAACTCAAAATTGCAAAGTCTGCGGAATCCAAGGTCACACTCCTGCAGACTGTCAACTCCTAACAGGAATCCAAGCAGAACAAGTGAATTATGCTCAAGGAAATCCCTACTCGCATACCTATAACTCTAACTGGAAGAACCATCCTAATTTTTCATATAAGAGTAATAATGCTTTATACGCACCAGGACAAGCTCCCAATCAAGCCCCAGCTATACCTCCGGGATATCAAAAGCCGATCCCATCTACACCTAACAATAACGTTTCTAGAAAATCCAACTTGGAAATCATGATGGAGAACTTCATAGTTTCTCAACAGCAAACCAATAAGGACTTCTTAAACCAGAATGTACACACTAGCGAACAAATTAAACAACTAGCAAGTAAAGTGGATGCCCTGGCTACCCATAACAAAATGTTGGAAACACAAATCTCACAAGTAGCTCAATAACAAGCGCCTATTGCTGCCCTAACTGGTACATTTCCTGGACAACCCCAACCTAATCCGAAAAGCCACGCTCATGCAATCATATTAAGAAGTGGAACGGAAGTAGAAGGACCGTCTGATCCAAGGATGGAAAACCAAAACTCTAAAAAGTCAACTGAGGAAGAAAGTAAACCTAAGGAAAAGGAAGAGAGTAATAAGGAAACCGTAGAAAAGAAAGAACTTTATGTACCTCCACCACCATATAAACCACCTATCCCTTACCCTCAAAGGCTTATTAAAACCAAAGATGTGGGCCAATTTAAAAAATTTGTTGACCTACTGAAACAATTAAACGTCACAATTCCGTTTACAAAAGCTATTACGCAGATGCCCTCATATGTTAAGTTCTTAAAAGAAATTCTTTCTAATAAAAGGAAACTTGAAGATAGCGAAATCGTTACACTCACTGCTGAATGCATCGCCATAATCCAGAATATGCCTCTAAAACTTAAGGATCCTGGTAGTTTCTCTATACCCTGTCACATAGGAAAATTTGTCATAGATAAAGCCTTATGCGATTTAGGAGTCGTATCAGTGTTATGCCTTTATCCATATGCAAGAAACTGGAAATGGGAGAATTAAGACCAACTAAAATGTCTGTGCAACTAGCAGATCGTTCTGTTAGATATCCTGTAGGAATTCTTGAAAACGTTCCCGTGCGCATAGGACAATTCTACATTCCAACCGATTTTATAATTATGGACATTAGAGAAGATGAAGTTACACCCATTATATTGGGAAGACCATTCTTAGCAACCGCCGATGCGATCATAGACGTAAAACGAGGACGACTCACTTTCGAAGTAGGAGAAGAGAAAATTGAGTTCATTCTTTCCAAATTTTTGAAAGCACCTGCAATAGAAGACACATGTTACTTCATGGATATCATCGATGAATGCATAAAAGAAACAGAGTTAGAGAATGACAAATTGTCTGACTATCATGTAGAAGACAAACTTAACCAATGTTTAGCAATAACACCGGACCCTACGCAATGCCTTAAGAAACCAACCCTCGGCCTGAAAACACTTCCCAAAAATCTGAGATATGAATTCCTAGACTTAGAACTTGAACGACCAGTGATAGTTAATGCAGACCTAGGAAAACTCGAAACCGAAAAACTCCTACATATCTTAAGAAAATATCCAACCGCACTAGGATACAACATCACCGATCTTAAAGGAATAAGTCCTTCTATTTGTATGCACCGTATCATGCTAGAAGAAGACTGTAAAACCTCTAGGGAACATCAGAGGAGACTAAACCCGATCCTGAGTGAGGTAGTGAAGAAGGAAGTAACAAAGTTATTAGAGGCAGGTATCATATATCCTATATCTGATAGCAAATGGGTTAGTCCTGTACACGTAGTACCAAAGAAAGGAGGTATAACAGTTATTGAAAATGAAAAAGGAGAAACTATAACCAAACGAATCGAATCGAGATGGAGAATGTGCATTGACTATAGGAAACTAAACAAAGCAAGCCGAAAAGATCATTTCCCTTTACCATTCATAGACCAGATGTTAGAACGATTAGCAAAACATTCTCATTTATGCTATCTAGACGGTTACTCAGGCTTCTTTCAAATACCAATTCATCCTGATGACCAAGAAAAGACAACATTCACATGTCCTTTTGGTACCTTCGCTTATCGACGAATGCCGTTTGGCTTGTGCAATGCTCCCGCAACCTTCCAAAGGTGCATGATGGCAATATTCGCCGATTTTCTCGAAAATATCATGGAAGTATTTATGGATGACTTTTCCGTATGCGGACAAAGCTTTGAAGAATGTCTTGAAAACCTAGAAAAAGTTATAGAGCGATGTGTAAAAGTAAACCTAGTACTTAATTGGGAAAAATGTCACTTTATGGTACAAGAAGGAATTGTTTTAGGACACATCATATCAAATAGAGGAATTGAAGTAGACAAAGCCAAAATAGAAGTAATCGAAAACCTTCAACCTCCGAAAACTGTGAGAGAAGTACGAAGCTTCTTAGGACACGTCGGTTTTTACCGACGATTCATTAAAGATTTCTCTAAAATAACTAAACCTTTGACCGGATTATTAATGAAAGATGCTGAATTCATCTTTGACAATAAATGTTTAGAAGCATTTCAAACGCTTAAACAAGCATTGATCTCCGCACCCATAATGCAGACCCCGGATTGGAATGAACCATTCGAAATAATGTGTGACGCAAATGATTACGCCGTGGGCGCTGTTTTAGGACAACGAAAGGATAAAAAGTTTCACGTCATATATTACGCAAGTAGAACTCTAGATGAAGCACAAATGAATTACGCCACAACCGAGAAAGAACTTCTAGCAGTAGTGTTTGCACTAGATAAATTTCGTTCTTACTTGGTCGGAGCTAAAATAATCGTTTACACTGACCACGCCGCCATTAAGTACCTCTTAACAAAAAAGGATGCTAAACCTAGACTCCTAAGGTGGATCTTGTTGCTACAAGAATTCGATCTGGAAATCAAAGATAAGAAAGGAACTGAAAACGTAATAGCAGATCACCTCTCTAGACTCGAAAACCTGGAACCGGAAAGAACATCGATCAACGATGATTTCTCGTACGATAAACTTATAGCTACTTTGGAAGAAAATAAAGCTGATAAACAGGTAGAGACCACCTTAGCTATATGTGTTACACCATGGTACGCTGACTTCGTCAATTATTTAGCTGTCGGAATAGTTCCACCTAATTTATCTTACCAACAAAAGAAACGATTCTTCCATGACATAAAACATTATTACTGGGATGACCCTTTACTTTTCAAAAGAGGCCCCGATGGTATTTTCCGTCGGTGTATACCTGAAGAAGAGATAGAAAATATAATCCAACACTGTCACTCCGCTCCTTATGGTGGACATGCAAGTACATCCAAGACCTGCTCCAAAATCCTACAAGCCGGTCTTTATTGGCCAAACATATGGAAGGATGTGCACGCGGCTATCAAGAAATGTGATAGATGTCAACGCACAGGAAACATATCTAGACGTGACGAGATGCCATAAAAGGGCATTTTGGAAGTAGAGATTTTCGACGTGTGGGGAATAGATTTCATGGGACCTTTTCCACCTTCTTTCGGTAACAAGTACATACTCGTAGCGGTTGACTACGTATCAAAATGGATTGAAGCTATAGCTTGTCCAACAAACGACACACGAGTAGTAACTAGACTCTTTAAGAATATAATATTTCCGAGATTTGGTGTCCCAAGAATAGTAGTCAGTGATGGTGGATCGCATTTCATATCTAAGATACTCGAAAAACTACTGTTTAAGTATGGTGTAAGACATAGAGTAGCGACACCTTACCATCCTCAAACCAGTGGACAAGTGGAGGTGTCTAACAGAGAAATCAAACAAATATTGGAAAAAACAGTCGCCACCTCAAGGAAAGATTGGTCATCGAAACTACCGGAAGCTTTATGGGCATATCGAACCGCTTACAAAACTCCCATAGGGACAACCCCATTTAAGCTTATTTATGGAAAATCTTGCCACCTCCCGGTAGAATTAGAACATAAGGCCTACTGGGCTATTAAAAATCTAAATTTAAACTATAAGTCCGCTGGTGAAAAGCGAATTCTTGACATAAACGAATTAGAGGAACTTCGACAAGACGCCTACGAAAATTCCAGAATCTACAAAGAAAGAACGAAAAAATGGCATGACAAACGTATATCCAGAAAAATCTTCAAACAAGGCGATATAGTCCTTTTGTTCAACTCTAGGCTTAAGTTATTCCCGGGAAAACTACGATCTAGATGGTCAGGCCCTTTCCAAGTTACTAATGTTTTCCCTAGTGGAGCTGTGGAAATTAAAGGCAAATCTATGGAACCATTTATCGTAAACGGGCAGCGTCTAAAACATTATCACTATGCAGAGAACAATGAAGATTCGCAAGTCCTGCACTTAGACGTAATGCCTCCAGAATTTATAGATTATATTTGATAGTTTTTATGTCGAGCTTGCGACATTAAACAAAGCGCTTAGTGGGAGACAACCCACAAATATTTTTATTTTTATTTCTTCTTTAATTATTCTTTTAAATTTTATTTAGTATTCATTCTTAATTTATTTTAACTTATAAAATTTTTCTTCTTTTCTTCTTTCGGCATTTGGCCAAATCCTGACTAAAACTCTTGTTTTTCTTTTCTCTAGCTAACACTAACCTGATGGGACAAATTGATCGTATGGGTATCAAATTCAGAGGGAAAGCTCAGAAACAAAAGTTTGAGGAACTAGCAGAGAGAGAGATGCTACCTAGTTTGTATGCTGATGATTGGGCAATGACTACCCTTGGACTAAGAGAGAGTGTCCTGTATTTGCTGAGTCAAATAGGGTGGGAAACCACTCCTATCCGGAGACAATTCGTCACTTACCGGAGACTAACGCTAGAATTCCTTAGCTCCCTGATCTATCTACCCAGCCATGGAAAAGGAATAAGCAGAGGTTTCATTCAGTTCAGAATGTTCAACATGGAGTATCAATTTAACATTCAAGATTTTACCAACCTTTTAGGTTTCCCTACCTCTTTTAATACATTCACAGTGAGCCAAGAAGACCTTTTTGAATATAGAGAACTTGAACATTTTTGGGGAAGCTTGACTGAAAATGACGACCCCGAGGAACATGAGTTTCTCTCTGGAAACATACATAACCCGGCCTTTCGTTATTTCCATAAGATCCTGGCCCACACCCTTTTTGGGAAGAAGTCAAATATTACTACATTATCACGTGATGAACTCTTCATCATGTTTTGTGCTTCCCAGAACCGTCCTGTGAATGGTGCCACTTTTATGTTGGCGAACTTTGACCGCCTTATCCAAGATGAACGAGCACCAATTCAAATAGGCGGACTGATAACCATGATTGGTAATGCTATCGGATTACGTCAACCTATGCTTGACCTAAGCCCTTTTTGTGGCATTGCGACTATGAGTATACCCTTCCTCTTCAACATTATGTTTATAGCAAACCTCGGGCCTGAAGAGTTTGAGCTTATAATTAACAACCAAGTTCTTTGCCTATTCACCTTGCCTAGTCCGAGGACTAGTGTTCATAACCGCAATAACTGGCTCTACAATCTGAACAGAATACCCTCTCCTGCTAGATCTACTGAATCCATCCAGGACTATGAGATCTGTGATGACCAGATTCCTTATGCTGAGTCTGACCCTCAGACACCATCTGGTTATTATGATATTGACCCTCCTCCTCAACCCATCCCGACCGAAGAGTCGGCAATACCCGATCCTAGACATCATATGCACGGAGATAATTATAACACCATCATTCAAGCCTTGATGTCAGAACAAGACGCCCTCAGAGAAGAGTTAGCTAACATGGGACAAGAATTTCTGGGATACATGAGCAGTATGACAAATCAATTCCACGAGTTGATAAACCGTGTTAACTCCTTTGCTCATCCAGCCAGAGATCATGCAAGTGGCTAGAAGTTGTTTTTCTTAGTTACTTAGTTTTAGTTTAGGCTATTTATTAATTTTGTTTCACATTATTTTTAATATTAGTATTTGTTTTTCTTTCGCATGTTTGCTTTTGGTCTTCCAATGTTACATTATGATTATTTCATGAAGCTATTGCATTATTGGTTTATTTTATTTTGATCTATGCAATTTCTATAATTACAAATAATGATATCCACTATATGCTAATAATTACTATGCCTGTTAAAGAAATACACATATTATGGTAGTAGAATAGCATGCAAGGAAATTTAAAAGTATCACAATAGCAAAATAAAATAAACAGAAGCAAAACAAAATAACAAAAAAATAAAATATAATAGTAAAAAACAAATTATGAAGAACGCAAGCAGTGACCGTTGCAAACTTACTGTGTGACGAGCGTCACACACGCCATCACGGTCTTCACACCAAGTGCCTGTGACGCCCGTAACACCTCTGTTACAAGCGTGACACCTTCAGACTATGTGAACGTTAGTAACCGTTGGAGACACGACCGTTACACCACCCCTCTTTTTACCTTCCCCATTCATTCACCCATTTACTCACATTTACCCACATTTATTTATTTTTCACCCACTCCCTTTCCAACTTCTAAATTTTTTCCTATAAATACCCATCATACCTTTCTTCATACACCACAAACCATTCTATAAAATACATTTCATTTTCTTTCCTTTTACTTCTTTCAACCCACTTATCAGTATGGCGGGAAACCAAGAATTCGGAAATATCATCTTCCGATCCGAAGATGATAATTATCAAAGGGAGCAGTTCGAGCGGTTCCAACAGCGAGGTGTCGTATCCACCAGGTATCCTGATTCAACTTGTTTACAAGAATTAGGATTACTTCAAGGTATACAATGGATGCTCCGTCTTGCTGATTTAACCTTTCTTTGCACACGCAATCAACATACCTACCCATCCCTCACCTTAGAATTTTTAAGTTCTTATTCGTACAACACTCCTACCGGTGAAGACGAGTACTTAACCGATACCGCAACCTTCCGCATGTTCAACACCGAGTACTCACTGTCCCAGAACCAATTGAGTACCATGCTACAATTCCCTGTAGAAGGTCAAGTCCACCCAAGAATACCTCCGAACTCCCAGTGGCACATAAACGCCTTCGACCTCTTTAGAAAAATATCCGGTGTGGAAACCAACAACTGGGATGTACTGCTTGTTTCGCATATACATAACCCAACCATCCGGTACTTTACCCGCATCCTGCAAAACACTATTTTTGGTCGACCCAACAACAGCAAAGTCAACGCGAAGGAATTATTCTTCCTCCACTGCGTCTTTGCAAGGGATACAAAGGTAAACGCTGCTTCTTTCTTATTTCATCATATCCGCACCCTATGTGCTAGAGGCCGCCAACCTTTTGTTATTGGAGGATTAATAACCACAATAGCACTTGGCTTAAATCTAGGGGACCGACTCCAAAATTTAGAATCTTTGCCACCCCTATTTATGGATACCAGTTACTGTCGCTCCAGCCGCCTAATCAAAAACAGGGTAGGCGGAGGGTACTGTCATACCCCAAAATTTGCCCGTTGGTATTACAAAGCATTTCTCAAGACCCTCCGACTTATTCTGCAAGGCACCGACATCAAGTGAACAAAAGCCCAGCTCACAACAGGCCCAACCCAAAAGGGGCCCAAAATAGCTTGCTCGCTAGGCGAGCAATCCCTTCGCCTAGCGAATGCTTCGTCATGACACTCGCCCAGCGAAGCGTCAGATCCAGGAAAAGGCCCAGACCTAGTTTGCTCGCTAGGCGAGCAATTCCTTCGCCTAGCGAAGCTTGCGAAGTTTGAGATTTTTGGACCTCATTTTAAGCCCATTAGGTCACCACTACCTCTACTATAAATACCTGCTCCTCTGCTACGAAAAAACACACACAGACGGACGAAGACGGACGGAAACACGCATCCAGAGGGGGAAACACAGAAACCCTGCTGATCCAAAGAATTCAGAAGGCGGAAACCCTGAAAGCCGCTTACTCACTCCGAAGCTACAGCCGTCCAACTCAATCCGGCTCGCCAATTCAAGGTTACGACTCGATTTGCAAACAGGTTAGCTTCACTATTATTCGCTTTAGCTTCTTAATTGGCATATGATTAATTGGCATATGATTATCATTTGGTGTCCGTATTTTGCATGTGGTATCATTTTAGTATCTTAATTTGCATGTGATATCGTTTTGTATTTTCACTTGGCATATGGTACCACTTCATGTTCTTAATTTGTGGATTATAATTGAATTCATAAACATTTTGAAGTCTTGCATGAGAATTTAAATGTGTTTGCCTCTTGCGAAACTGAACCATATAATTGTATGTTGGATGCCATAAGCCATGCTGCAGGTGGAGGTCATAATGTTCTCAAATTTCAAACCCGTGGCCGCTCGCTAGCTCATCGCTAGGCGAGCCCGCAGCGAGCCTTCGCTGAGCCTTCGCTAGGCGAAGCAGAGGCGACCGGGCCAGGGGCTGCTTTGCTTTTTGCTGCCTATTTCATGTCTACCTAATGATGATTCTGCATTATTTGGCCTAAATTCTTGGCTGCTATATTTATCTTATGATGCAATTTCCAATTGTATTTTATGCTTTAATCCGTGTGTTCATGGGGTAAAGGCTAGCATACTTCCGAAGAAATAGCCGGCTAGGTACTCCGCTTTACGCATGGGAAGCCTTCATGGAGAGGGATTCAACATTATTTCACTTTAATGTGAAGATTCATATTGATTGCCTAATTAATTTTACTATATTAATTTTTAATGTAATGTTGACTTTAATGTATCGATTTAATGTAATGGACTTAAAACATGGACTTTAAATAAATGACATCGGACCTCTCTTTATTACCCCACGATTACAATATTACGGTCATGTCCCGCGCACGTGGGGATACCTTTAGCAAAGACCCTTCGGTAAAATCATCATAGTCCCTCGGATGTTGCCTTCAAAAATACGATTTTGTCCCTCGATGACCCTTCGGTGTAGCCTACGGTTAAATGATGATAGTCCCTTCGAATGCTAAGGTATCCTCACAACTGTTGCCTTCAATGACCTATCGATGACCCTACGATGACCCTTATACATCCCCAGGATAAAACTACTTACTTCTCAATAGTAAGGACAGTTTTACCCTCATAAGGATGGGAAATGCCCAGAAAGACCTCGGACAGGTACAACCTTAATTGCTCATTCATAACAAAAAATGCTTTTTACACCCCACACCTTTCAAATATCTTTTGGAAAATCACCACTTAGCATACATCCGTACTAGGATCATTGCCGAGTTATATTTTTCTAAACTACTTTCAAAAAATCCAACGAGATAACCACTTTATATACATTCATGCAAGAATCATTACAAAGTTAAATTCTCATTTTCAAAACATTTTTTCACATAATTCTCAACCACCTTTTTCAAACTAGAAAACATAAATGATTGAGCAATTAAGAGCCCATGGATAACCATGGATACAAAGGGTGCTAACACCTTCCCTTTGTATAAAGTACCTCCCGAACCTAAGAATTTAAAATTAAGGTCTTTCCTGTTCTTTTCCACCTTTCCTTAAGGGATAAAAGAAAAGTCGGTGGCGACTCTTGCTAACCGCGACATTGCGATTACAAATCCAAATAAAGTCCAGTTCACCGTATGACAGAACTGGCGACTCTGCTGGGGACGAAAAAGAGAGGTCCATCTTAAAAAAAAAAAAAATCATTTATGTTTTAATTTGTTCTTCCGTTTTAAGGGGGGCTTTGAGTGAAAGATCCTACACCCGGATCTAGTGTACCTTAGGTAAGTAGCAATAGATCATCGCGACTATCCGGCGTATACTGGAATGGTTAAAATGATAGCTAAGGTTAATGCGACACTTTGGTTGTCCTGATGGTCCTCATGTTATTTGAGGAAAAATTTGGCTTCCGCGTGGTGTCATCAAAGCATTAACCAGACCTTTAGAACCCTAATTGACTCATCCTAGCCATTAGAAAGTAGTGAGATAACTGACTTCGGTTCCGACTGAGGTTGGTTGATACTCGATACTACACTCTTTGAGATTGGACTTTAGGAAAGCTTCGGTCAACCACTTGGTGTTGCACTGAAGTGGACCTAAAGGAAGGTCAATGATTTGAGATCCTTCTAGAACCCGGTTACTATTCTAGGACAGGTTGAACCAACCAAACTTCAGTAGGGAGGGTACTTACCTATGGAACTCATGCAAGCCTTAAAACCTAGGAATAATTGTTGTGTGACATGCTTGTGCTTGCATAATATCATAACATCATAACATCATAACATCATCATACTAACCATTTCAAGGACTTAGGAATTTAGCTTTGCTCTGTTGAACAGGTTATGGCTTCCAGGAAGACTATCCGGATCAATCTTGTAACGATCTCTCCTCAACTCAAGGATTTGGTGTCAGAACTCCCCGATCATGCCCATTTCAACAAGAAACATGGTCATCTTCTCAACTTAGTTACCACTGGTTTCAAAGAAGATATGATGAGAGTCCTATTCCAGTTCTTCGATCCTAAGCATCATTGCTTCACTTTCCCAGATTATCAGTTGGTACCCACATTGGAAGAATTTTCCCAGCTGCTTGGGATACCTATTCTTGATCAAGTACCCTTCAGCGGTTTAGAAAAGATGCCAAAGGCCGAAGAAGTTACCGCAGCTTTACACATGACAAAGTCCGACATTGAAACTAATTGGGTAACAAGAAGTGGAATTAAAGGTTTACTTGCCAAATTTCTGATAAGTAAGGCCCGAGAATTCCTAAAAGTTATGAATGTCCATGCTTTTGAAGATGTTTTAGCATTGCTAATCTATGGTTTGGTGCTATTCCCTAATCCAGACCAATTCATAGATGTGAATGCTATTAAGATATTCCTCACTCATAACCCTGTGCCTACCTTGCTTGGAGATGTCTTGCATTCCCTTCACACTCGTACTATGAAGAAGCAAGGGACTCTCATGTGTTGCATACCTTTGTTGTCTAGGTGGTTTATTTCGCACCTTCCTCAATCAATCTTGAAGAATGATCAAAATCTGAAGTGGTCTCAAAGGATAATGGCACTTTCCCATTCAGACATCCGTTGGTGTTCTAACCTCAGAGAAAACGTTATCATCATCGACCGTTGTGGAGAATTCCCTAATGTACCCCTCATGGGGATAAGAGGAGGTATTACTTATAATCCTGCCTTAGCCCTACGTCAGTTCGGGCATGCTCGAAGAGACGGTCCACATGAAATGATTATCCAAGGTATAGTGTTTGACTATGACAATGACTCTCAAGGTCTCCGCCAAAGGTTTGTACGAGCTTGGGGCATGGTGAAAAGAAGCTATTTAGGCAAGAAAAATTCTATTCCTATGGAGCCTTATCTCAGATGGGTACGCGCCAGAGCTCGTGAACTTGTCATGCCATATCTTGCAGTCGGACCATTGATTGTTGAATCAAAGGTCGAAGGAGGTACTTCCCAGATCATTCCTTACCCAGATATGCCTACTGATGTTGAGGAATTGAAAAGATCCTGGACCCAGTTGAGAGAAGAGAGAGATACTTTCGAAGCTCAGTTCAATGCAGAAAGGAAGAAAGTATTAGAGCTCACCAGTCAGCTTAATGAAGAACGAAGACTCAATGCATATCTTCGCCCAAAAAGAAGTCGCCCCTGGGAGACTTGAGCTTTCATTGTATTTTTATTATTATTCCTTTTGTAATGAACATTGATCGAAAATATTAGTAATAAACATTTCTCTCTTGTTGGTGATTTATGCAAAGTTAAATTCCAAAAGTCCTTGAAAACATTTCATGCATTGCATCACATAACATAACATTGCATAACAGGTATTCTAAAGGACCATATTCTCACGGTCTGCCTCTTAAACAGAAAAATGGATCTCGAACAAACTGTCAAAGATCTCCAGACTCAGAATGCTCAGTTCAAGGAGATGATGCTAAGCTTATCCAAGGGGCAGGAGGAACTGAAGGCTCTTTTGGCCGAAAAGAAGAAGGACAAGAAAGCTGTGAGCTTCATTAACCCGGGCAGAAGGCGTAAAGGACAGGCTACGGGAATCAAATTTGGAATCCCGAATGGCCCAGAAGAAGGGGCGGAAAAGGATTCAGAGGAGGAGGACGCTGATTTCTCTAACCCTGAGGATGAGGATGAAGAGTATGAAGATGAACAGTACTCTCCAAGAGATGATAAGTACAAGCTGCTGGAAGAACGCATGCTAGCCATGGAGGGTCAGAGGACACCTGGTCTGGATTTCGAAAGTCTGGGTCTAGTCTCCGATGTGACCATTCCCCGCAAATTCAAAATCCCCACTTTCACTAAGTACGATGGTGCATCCTGTCCTCAGATGCATTTAAGGGCTTATGTGAGAAAGATTCAGCCGCATACCACTGATAAGAAACTGTGGATCCACTTCTTCCAAGAAAGTCTGTCTGGCACTCAGTTGGAATGGTATTATCAGCTCGAGAGCTCTGACATCCGCACCTGGACTGATTTAGCAACAGCTTTCTATAAGCAGTACCAGTACAATTCTGAATTAGCACCTACTCGGCTACAGTTGCAGAACATGGCCATGGGATCTAAAGAAAGCTTCAAAGAGTATGCTCAGAAATGGAGAGATTTGGCTGGCAGAGTCAAACCCCCTATGACTGACCGAGAATTAGTAGACCTGTTCATGGGCACCCTGACTGGTCCATTCTACAGCCACCTACTGGGGAGTTCTTCATCAGGTTTCACTGAACTTATACTGACAGGCGAACGGGTGGAGAGCGGCATTCGAAGTGGAAAGTTACAGGCAGCTACTTCTACGAGCAGTAAGAAGTCCTATCATGGGAAGAATGAATCGAATGCTGTGTATGGTCAGAAGAATCATAATAAGAAAAATGGTGACCATGCCGTTGGAGCAGTGACAATCGCAGCCCCGCCAGCTCAAAACTTCCAGCAAAGACAAGACAGGCCAAGAAGGCAGTTTACCAAGCTCAATATGACTTTAGCACAAGCACTGCAAAGCATGCTGAAGGTAAATTTAATCACTCTCAGAGGTCCTCCTGCAAATGTCAACACTGCTTCGCCTCGTTATAATCCCAATGCCAGGTGTGCATATCACTCCGATAGCCCTGGGCATGATACAAACGATTGTTGGCTGTTGAAGAATAAGATTCAGGACATGATCGACGCTGGGGAAATTGAGTTCGAGCCTCCGGAGACTCCTAATGTCATCACCGCTCCTATGCCCAATCATGACAAGGCTGTTAATGCTCTCGATGACGGTTCTCTCATCACTACTGTAGCAGACTTAACATCTCCTCTCCCAATTATAAAGAGGAATTTATTGCAAGCTGGTTTATTTCCAGGTTGTACTGAAGATTGCAATCTCTGCATACTCCGGCCCGAGGACTGTTTGAAATTGAAGAATGGTATTCAACAGCTGATAGACGATCGTACAATTCTCTTTGAAAGGGTTTCTAAGACGGAAAACCCTGTTGAAGAAGTATCTGTAATTGCAAGGTCCAAGGTTCCAGTGAAGATTACTGCTCCCAGAATACCTGTGAAGATTATTGCTGAACCCAGAGTAGCTCCCCTGATCATTACTACACCTGGCCCAGTACCATATTCCTCGAGCAAAGCCATTCCGTGGAATTATGGAGGTGATGTTTACATCCATGGTGTAAAGCAAGTTGCCAATTCTGCTAATCCTAATGATATTGTTGGGACTAGTAAAGTTACTCGAAGCGGAAGGATCTTCTCTCCAGAGATCTCACCTCCGGTTCCCGAAAACCGAGGAAAGGAACCAGTCAACCCTTCTCAGTCAGAGACACCGATCGAAGCTACTACTGAAGACGTTGCCGAACGAGAAATGGAAGAAGTGCTGAAAATCATCCGCAAGAGTGATTTTGATGTGGTAGAACAGTTGGGGCATACCCCTTCCAAAATCTCGATGTTGTCCTTGTTGTTGTCTTCTGAATCTCATGCCAATGCCTTGATAAAATTCCTGAAGACTGCCCATGTACCTCAAGAGACCTCCGTCGATCAGTTCGAAAACTATGTTGCTAACCTGACTGTTGACGACGGCCTAGGTTTTTCCAATGCTGACCTGACACCAGCAGGAAGGAACCACAATAAGGCCCTGCATATTTCTATTGAGTGTAAGGGAATCACTTTGGCTCATGTGTTGATCGATAATGGCTCTTCCTTGAATGTGCTACCGAAAGTCGTGCTCGACAAACTTGACTGTAAAGGCATTGAATTGAATCCTAGTGACATTGTGGTGCGTGCTTACGATGGTGCAAAGAGTGTTGTCCACGGTGAAGTTGTTCTCCCTATCAAGATAGGACCTCAAGTCTTCAACACTACCTTTCATGTAATGAACATTCGCCCCGCCTATTCCTGCTTGCTGGGACGCCCCTGGATTCATGGGGCAGGTGCTGTAGCGTCGTCTCTCCATCAAAAGCTGAGATATCCAGTAGAGGGAAAGATTGTCACTGTGTGTGGGGAAGAAGAATACATTGTCAGTAGTGTGCATACCTTCAGATACGTTGAGATGGATGGTGAATTCTTCGAGACTCCAACTCAGTCATTTGAAGTGGTTTCTCCGCCCGATCCTGTCCTTAAGCCGACTCCCTGTGTACCCAAGATTATTCGTGCTCCTCCTGCTATGATTTCTCTGAAAGATGCTCAAGCTGTGGTCGAAGATGGTGGCTGTACTGGCTGGGGTCAACTGATCAACGTACCCTACAAGTCTGATAAATCTGGTCTGGGATTTAGCTCTGAAAAGATGGTCAAAGATCAAATCAATGCTGTAGAAGATGCTGACGATGATTGCGACCTGGATAGCTGGATCTACCCAACAATTGGCGACGGACTCAATAATTGGAAGGCTGAAGACACTATCCCGATCTCCTTTAGTCAGGAGTAATTGCTATTGTCCATTTAGTTTTGCAAATCTTTACTTTTTTCAATTGAACTTCTTAAAGCATTGTGTCTATACCCGGGGCACAATAGCTAATTTGTTAAGGGTTTTGTCATTTCATAAGCATATTCATATTCAATAAATCAATGGACTTTTTCGCATTCAAATATTGCGCTCTTTATTTTTCCTGTCGTCTTTCAAACAAGCTATGCATTCTTACACACACTCACGTAACAAATTGCAGATCCGTATCCACTCTGGATCCTATTGATAATAATTCCGCTACTGTTCATTATGACTTTGAAAATCCGATCTACCAAGCCGAAGATGGAAGTGAGGAAGATTGTGAAGTCCCTGGAGAGCTTGCCAGACTATTACTGCAAGAGGAAAAGACTATACAGCCACATGAAGAATCCCTCGAAATTGTAAATCTGGGTACTGAGGTAGACAGAAAAGAAGTCAAAATAGGAGCAGGATTGGAAAGCAGTGTCAAGGAAAGATTGATTCGGATGTTACATGACTATGTAGAGGTTTTCGCTTGGTCTTATGAAGACATGCCCGGGTTGGATACTGATATAGTGGTGCATCGACTGCCAACGAGGGAAGAATGTCGTCCTGTTAAGCAAAAGGTTCGTCGCATGCGTCCTGAAATGTCTGAGAAAATCAAAGCCGAGGTTATGAAACAATTCAATGTCGGTTTCTTAGCTGTTACTTCTTATCCTCAATGGGTTGCTAATGTGGTGCCAGTGCCCAAGAAGGATGGTAAGGTACGAATGTGTGTAGATTACAGAGATTTGAATAAAGCAAGTCCCAAGGATGACTTTCCACTCCCGCACATTGATGTTCTGGTAGATAACACCGCTCAACACAAAGTATTCTCATTCATGGATGGATTCTCGGGTTATAATCAGATTAAAATGGCACCTGAGGACATGGAGAAAACTACGTTTGTGACGCAATGGGGCACTTTCTGTTACAAAGTAATGCCATTCGGTCTAAAGAACGCCGGGGCAACATACCAGCGTGCTATGGTGGTTTTGTTCCATGACATGATTCATCATGAGATAGAAGTATATGTGGATGATATGATAGCTAGATCTCATACTGAAGAAGAACATCTCGACCACTTATACAAACTGTTCGAGAGGTTGAAGAAATACAAGTTGAGATTGAATCCAAACAAATGCACTTTTGGCGTAAGGTCCGGTAAACTCTTGGGCTTTATTGTCAGCGGTAAAGGAATCGAGGTTGACCCGGCTAAAGTGAGAGCTATTCAAGAAATGCCAGTTCCCCGTACGGAGAAAGAAGTCAGAGGTTTCTTGGGACGCTTGAACTACATTGCTCGATTTATCTCCCACTTGACCGCTACTTGCAAACCCATCTTCAAGCTACTAAGGAAAAATCAAGAGATGATATGGAATGAGGAATGTCAAGAAGCTTTTGACAAAATCAAGAAATATCTCCAGGAACCTCCGATTCTGATACCACCAGTTGAAGGAAGACCTCTCATCATGTATTTGACCGTGTTAGAAAATTCAATGGGGTGCGTATTGGGGCAACATGACGAGTCTGGTCGAAAAGAGTATGCCATATACTACCTGAGCAAAAAGTTTACCGACTGTGAAACAAGATATTCACTGCTCGAGAGAACTTGCTGTGCTTTGGCCTGGGCTGCTCGCCGACTAAGACAGTATATGTTGAATCACACCACTTTGTTGATTTCTAGGATGGATCCCATCAAATACATGTTCGAGAAGCCTGCCCTCTCCGGAAGAATAGCGAGATGGCAGATGATCTTAACAGAGTACGATATCCAGTACACTACCCAGAAGGCAATCAAAGGAAGCGTGCTGGCTGATCATTTGGCTCATCAAGCGGTGGATGATTACCAATCTATGAATTTTGAGTTCCCAGATGAGGATGTCATGTTTGTTACTGATAATGAAAAACCTAAACCAGATGAAGGACCCGAGTGGGGATCCCGATGGGCTATGGTCTTTGATGGATCTTCTAATGCATTGGGCCATGGCGTTGGGGTTGTACTCATTTCTCCCGAGGGTTACCATACACCTCTCACGGCTAGACTATGTTTTCATTGTACCAATAATATGGCTGAGTATGAAGCATGTATTTTTGGACTCAAAGCTGCTATAGACTGGCAAATCAAGTTTTTGAGTGTGTACGGAGATTCGGCCTTGGTAATCAGTCAGATCAAAGGGGAATGGGATACTAAACATCCAAATCTCATCCCTTATCGAGAGCAGGTGATGACATTAATCCCATACTTTGAAGAGATAACATTTGAACATATTCCACGAGAGGAGAACCAGTTGGCATACGCATTAGCTACCATGTCATCTATGTTCAGAGTCAGATGGGGCAGCGAAGCTCCCATGATTACCATTGGACGGTTAGATGAACCAGCTTACTGTTATGGACTTAACACTGAGAAGGTACAGGAGAAACCTTGGTTCATGACGTAAGAAGATATTTAGAAGCTCAGGAATACCCTGAAGGGGCATCCATCAAGGACAGAAAATTCCTGAGGAAGTTCTCCGCTAAATTCTTTCTGAGTAATGGAGTGTTATACAAACGTAATCATGACTCGACTCTGCTTCGCTGTGTGGATAAAAAGGAAGCAGAAAGGATTATGGAAGACATGCATGACGGTATTTTTGGGACTCATTCTAATGGACATACAATGGCCAAGAAGATTCTGAGATCAGGGTATTATTGGTCTACCATGGAAGCTGATTGCCATCATCACTCCAGAACCTGTCACAAGTGTCAGATCTATGCGGACAAAGTACATGTGCCTCCTGCTCCATTGAACGTGTTGACAGCTCCTTGGCCCTTTGCAATGTGGGGCATCGATATGATCGGAGAGATTAAACCTACGGCTTCTAATGGACATCGCTTCATTCTCGTCGCTATTGATTACTTCACAAAGTGGGTAGAGGCAGCCTCATTCGCTTCTGTCACCAAGAATGTGGTGGCACGGTTCATCAAGAATAGTCTTATTTGTCGATATGGCATCCCTGAAAGAATTATCACTGATAATGGTACTAATTTGAACAACAAGATGATTACTGAACTCTGCACGCAGTTCAAAATTAAGCATCACAACTCTTCTCCGTACCGACCAAAGATGAATGGCGCTGTAGAAGCTGCTAATAAGAACATCAAGAAGATCATACAAAAGATGACAGTAACGTACAAAGACTGGCATGAGATGTTACCATTTGCTCTCCATGGTTATCGCACTTCAGTACGCACTTCGACAGGGGCAACTCCTTTCTCTTTAGTCTATGGAATGGAAGCCGTTTTACCAGTGGAAGTTCAGATTCCCTCTCTAAGAATTGCGAAAGATGCAGGCTTAGATGAGGATTAATGGATTCAAACTCGACTCGATCAGATAAATCTGATTGATGAAAAGAGACTTGCGGCTGTTTGTCATAGGCAGATATATCAGAAGCGCATGACCCAAGCATTTAACAAAAAGGTCAAGAGACAGGTGTACCAACTTGGCGCCTTGGTGGTCAAGCGTATCATTCTACCACAAGGTGATCCCAGAGGCAAATGGACTCCCACACACGAAGGGCCATTTGTAGTTAAGAAGGTATTCTCTGGTGGAGCCATGATGCTTGCTACAATGGATGGCGAAGAGTTCCCGCATCCTGTGAACGCTGACATAGTTAAAAAAAATACTACGCATAAAAGAGACCCGCTAGGTCGACGTACCTAGGCAAAAGTAAGGGCATCCCGGCGAACCAAAAGGGTTCGGGCAAAAATTAGGGATAAACATATAAAGACGTACACCCGGCAAGTCGAAAACCTGAAAAGGCGGCTTGAGCAAAAAAGGGTATCCCGGTGGACTGAAAACCTGAAAAGGCGGTCCAGGCAAAAATTAGGGATTAAAGCGTATGACTATGCCTCATTCTCTGTCTGCTTCAACCAAGTTCAAGGGACTGAACAAGCCAATCACTTCTATCCGACAGCAGGAGATGAGATGCTTGAAGACATAATGACAGTAGTGGAGTTAAAATCAACAGGATTTTTCCTCATAGCTTCTCTTTGTTTGCCTGACAATTTCCTCTTACTAGGATTTCTGTCTCCTTGTACTCAAATTGCCTATTTATAGGCCCTCTTTCAAAATCAATACAATTTCATTTCCAAAAGGATGCTTTTGTTTTACTTTCTCTGTTTTGTTTGCGTAAACGTCCATTGATTTAACTTGAATTGATATATGCATTTGAATATGATCAATGTTTACAAAAAAAAATGCATGCCTAAAATGGCAATAGCAATTACGAAAAGACTTTAGGATCGAGGAGAAGGTCTAATCACGCTTTCCAATGGATCCGTTGCTAATTCTATTCCCCAACAAGAACCAGCTATTTCCCAGCAGAGGTCGGCATCATCAGACAGATTGATCATCTCATCCATCCCCAGCCAGGCTCTGTTGAATATCTCTACCATCAGACAGAAATCAGAACCCCCAGCCGAGAGAGGGTCCTCAACACGAATGTCTCCAATCAGTAGATGGGGATTTATTTGCCCCAGTAGAGTCCCCAAGCAGAACTTCTCATACGCATAACTCATTCATTACATCATTTCACAGCATACGCATGCATTCAACATTCGCATTTATTTTCGAAAGCATAAAAACATCTCATGCATCATGACATGGCATAAAGCTAACCTTTCTTTGCAGGTTAATTATCCTCCTGATATAGTCAAAGTAAAAGGCTCATTCAGGCAGACGCCTTTATCAATCACAGACAAGATTCAGATACATATTCCAGATGCAATTCAGGGGAACATTCATCCTGACAACACTTCGATATCCTCCTAACGATGGCATCTTTAAGCCCATCCCAAATATTCATTGCAAATACAGCATACACAAATACTATCAGATATAGCCTAGCGTACGGTTCATTCTGATTCAGCCCAATATAGGACTCCTTCCACTCAGATACGATCTAACGGGCGATCCATTCTAATCTTCAACTACTCCCAACATGGTCTAATGTACGACCCAGTTGGACCTTCACTTCTCAGGTACTGCCTAGCATATGGTCCATCCTGACTCATCTCAATACATGACTCCTTCAACTCAGATACGATCTAGCGTACGATCCATTCTGACCTTCAAATCTTCAAATACCACTCAAATACGGTCTAATGCACGACCCAGTTAGACATTTGTCTTCTCAGGTGCTACCTTCGGACGGGTACATTCCTGAAGGGTAGTCTAGTATACGACTACTCCCTTTCTCAGGTGCTACCTTCGGACAGGTACATTCCTGAATGGTAGTCTAGTATACGACTACTCCCTTTCTCAGGTGCTACCTTCGGACAGGTACATTCCTGAATGGTAGTCTAGTATACGACTACTCCCTTTCTCAGGTGCTACCTTCGGACAGGTACATTCCTGAATGGTAGTCTAGTATACGACTACTCCCTTTCTCAGGTGCTACCTTCGGACAGGTACATTCCTGAATGGTAGTCTAGTATACGACTACTCCCTTTCTCAGGTGCTACCTTCGGACAGGTACATTCTTGAATGGTAGTCTAGTATACGACTACTCCCTTTCTCAGGTGCTACCTTCGGACAGGTACATTCCTGAATGGTAGTCTAGTATACGACTACTCCCTTTCTCAGGTGCTACCTTCGGACAGGTACATTCCTGAATGGTAGTCTAGTATACGACTACTCCCTTTTCGGCAGCTTCAGCCTAACGTACGGCTCATTCTACAACTCAGATACGATCTAGCGTACGATCCATTCTGATCTGTCATCCCCAGCAAAGTCATCTGCCTAACGAACAGCTCACTCTGGTATTCAGACACACATTCTGATCCCTTATCCCCAGCAGTATAGCATACTCTGGCTCCCCAACGAAGTCAACAGCATAATGGATGGTTCACTATACGGTCTGATGTATGACCCTGTGTGACACCCATGTCTCTAGATATCGTCTAACGTACGACACAATCTGGAAATCTCCTCAGCAAGTTTCTTGGATGGCATCTTTAAGCCCATCTCCGTCAAGACAAGTGCAAATTTTTGGGGCATTCTAAGTGTTCAATAATCTTTCACCTCCAGACCACGAACGGCACCTACCATTCTACTCTCTCGGTTCAAGAATATTGAACAGGGGCAGCTGTCATACCCCAAAATTTGCCCGTTGGTATTACAAAGCATTTCTCAAGACCCTCCGACTTATTCTGCAAGGCACCGACATCAAGTGAACAAAAGCCCAGCTCACAACAGGCCCAACCCAAAAGGGGCCCAAAATAGCTTGCTCGCTAGGCGAGCAATCCCTTCGCCTAGCGAATGCTTCGTCATGACACTCGCCCAGCGAAGCGTCAGATCCAGGAAAAGGCCCAGACCTAGTTTGCTCGCTAGGCGAGCAATTCCTTCGCCTAGCGAAGCTTGCGAAGTTTGAGATTTTTGGACCTCATTTTAAGCCCATTAGGTCACCACTACCTCTACTATAAATACCTGCTCCTCTGCTACGAAAAAACACACACAGACGGACGAAGACGGACGGAAACACGCATCCAGAGGGGGAAACACAGAAACCCTGCTGATCCAAAGAATTCAGAAGGCGGAAACCCTGAAAGCCGCTTACTCACTCCGAAGCTACAGCCGTCCAACTCAATCCGGCTCGCCAATTCAAGGTTACGACTCGATTTGCAAACAGGTTAGCTTCACTATTATTCGCTTTAGCTTCTTAATTGGCATATGATTAATTGGCATATGATTATCATTTGGTGTCCGTATTTTGCATGTGGTATCATTTTAGTATCTTAATTTGCATGTGATATCGTTTTGTATTTTCACTTGGCATATGGTACCACTTCATGTTCTTAATTTGTGGATTATAATTGAATTCATAAACATTTTGAAGTCTTGCATGAGAATTTAAATGTGTTTGCCTCTTGCGAAACTGAACCATATAATTGTATGTTGGATGCCATAAGCCATGCTGCAGGTGGAGGTCATAATGTTCTCAAATTTCAAACCCGTGGCCGCTCGCTAGCTCATCGCTAGGCGAGCCCGCAGCGAGCCTTCGCTGAGCCTTCGCTAGGCGAAGCAGAGGCGACCGGGCCAGGGGCTGCTTTGCTTTTTGCTGCCTATTTCATGTCTACCTAATGATGATTCTGCATTATTTGGCCTAAATTCTTGGCTGCTATATTTATCTTATGATGCAATTTCCAATTGTATTTTATACTTTAATCCGTGTGTTCATGGTGTAAAGGCTAGCATACTTCCGAAGAAATAGCCGGCTAGGTACTCCGCTTTACGCATGGGAAGCCTTCATGGAGAGGGATTCAACATTATTTCACTTTAATGTGAAGATTCATATTGATTGCCTAATTAATTTTACTATATTAATTTTTAATGTAATGTTGACTTTAATGTATCGATTTAATGTAATGGACTTAAAACATGGACTTTAAATAAATGACATCGGACCTCTCTTTATTACCCCACGATTACAATATTACGGTCATGTCCCGCGCACGTGGGGATACCTTTAGCAAAGACCCTTCGGTAAAATCATCATAGTCCCTCGGATGTTGCCTTCAAAAATACGATTTTGTCCCTCGATGACCCTTCGGTGTAGCCTACGGTTAAATGATGATAGTCCCTTCGAATGCTAAGGTATCCTCACAACTGTTGCCTTCAATGACCTATCGATGACCCTACGATGACCCTTATACATCCCCAGGATAAAACTACTTACTTCTCAATAGTAAGGACAGTTTTACCCTCATAAGGATGGGAAATGCCCAGAAAGACCTCGGACAGGTACAACCTTAATTGCTCATTCATAACAAAAAATGCTTTTTACACCCCACACCTTTCAAATATCTTTTGGAAAATCACCACTTAGCATACATCCGTACTAGGATCATTGCCGAGTTATATTTTTCTAAACTACTTTCAAAAAATCCAACGAGATAACCACTTTATATACATTCATGCAAGAATCATTACAAAGTTAAATTCTCATTTTCAAAACATTTTTTCACATAATTCTCAACCACCTTTTTCAAACTAGAAAACATAAATGATTGAGCAATTAAGAGCCCATGGATAACCATGGATACAAAGGGTGCTAACACCTTCCCTTTGTATAAAGTACCTCCCGAACCTAAGAATTTAAAATTAAGGTCTTTCCTGTTCTTTTCCACCTTTCCTTAAGGGATAAAAGAAAAGTCGGTGGCGACTCTTGCTAACCGCGACATTGCGATTACAAATCCAAATAAAGTCCAGTTCACCGTATGACAGGTACTATCTTATGGTAAACAACCAAGAAGTCCCAAGCGTTGTTCTGCCCAACATTGCCCTCACAGATGTCACCAACCCCAACCGTTTCATCTACGATCTGACTGCTCCCGAAGCTACTGAGCCTTCACACGCAAACCCGCCTCCAGACGAGTTTGAAGAAATGGAGCAAGGTGATCAGGTTCCTGCACAACAATCAGTCCCGCTCAACCCTTCCGATAACGCAGTTGGTCCATCCTCACGACATCGTCGACGAAGAAAGCCAGCAACCAACGACGACATCATGGATGCTATTGATGGTATGCAAGCGCAGAATCTCGAAGTGATGCAAATGATGCGCCAGATGCAACAACAACAGGAAGCGAGAAATGCCATAACTGACCAGCGGTTCACTGAGTTGCTCAGCAGGTTTGACGACTTAGAAGTACGTCAATGATCACCAGGTCCAAGAACAAGAGGCGGCAGACAGCATTGACTTTAGTTTCTTTTTCTGTTTTCTATTTCTTTTGTTTTCTTTGAAACATTGAGGACAATGTTTCAGTTAAGTGTGTGTGTGGGGGGGGGGGGGGGGGGGGGAAACCTTGTTCTTTCAACCTTCCCTTTTCAAGTATGTTATTTTCCCTTTCATTGTTATTTCCTTTTCTTATAAAAAAAATTCTTATTATCTATTCCCCTTAATTTTCTTGAGCCATAACAAAAATTTAATACACTCAATAAGTATAAAGGTTGCTTATTTTACAAAACTTGAGTAAAATTAAGACAAAAATTATTACCGCCCCAACGCTCTAAACAAACCTCAACATGTTAGATCAGGAAAAGTACCTATTATACCAATCCCTTGAACTTTTAGTTTTATAGTAACCCCGAGTAGTTTATACAAGAAGTCAGCACCATCTTAATAGCAAACTACGTGGAGAGCCGATGAATATAAGTGAATGATTCCCAAAACAAAAAATATATATATATATATCAGGAAATGCACTAATTAAGTTAGGTGATCCTTACCAGATCATTTAATCTAAAGGTTGCAGATCATACAAAAGCATGATACGAAAGATCCATTATGAGTTGGTTCAGCAGGTATCTGGTGCTGAACTTGGTAGGGCGGACTAAGGTCTGATCCCCCGCAATTTGCAATGGACTAAATAACGAAGTTATCCAACTTATGTACTAGAACTTCAAGCTAAAAAGGGGATCAGAATCACTAACCGGTCACTCCACTATGTGCGCGAAACGATAAAGGGCTTAATGTGATTTCGCTAGAATGAAAACGGGTGAAATAAGAGTAAAGGAACTAGGCTAGTTATAATAGCATGACTCGAACTGGTTTGCATAAGGTGAGGTTATCTGAGGTTGTAACGGTAGTTGTTGATGTCAAGATTAAACCCAGGTTACTTCTAAACAAGGTTTACTTGCAACCTAGTACAAATTGATTTGTATTTTGAAATTTCATCTGGCTAAATTTTTAAACGATTTCTATACTGTATCTTGCTTGAGGACAAGCAAAGGTCTAAGTATGGGGGAGTTTGATAACATGAAATAATATCACATTTTTGGACTCGATTTAATTAAATTATATTATTATTTGTTTCGATTTATTTCATTTTATTTGATATTACTTGGTATTTTTCCTTCTATTTGTCTCAGGTAACTTATTTGAAGCATAAGTGAAAAAGGAAGAAAAGGGGGTGCAAAAAGATAATGAGAAGCAAATTCCACTAAAGCCCAGCCCACAATCACAAGCCAGGAGCGCTGAAGCTGTGACGACCGCCACACAAGGTGTGACGAGCGTCACGCCCTGCTACCTTGTGTTACGAGCGTAACACATGGTGTGACGAACGTCACACCCCTCTCCTATATTTTTGGCTTTTAACGCGCAACAAAGGCACATTGAAGCCTATTCTTCAGCTTGACTCTTGGAACGTGAAGACTACTTACGGAAGGCATTTTTGGAAATCGTTACAAGAGTGGATTAATATAAATAGTTGCTTTGATCCAACCCTGAAGCCCCCCGTCTCTTTCCGCCGTGCAAGCATATTTTACAGCATTACTTTTCTACAGCTTTCTATTTTATTAGCAATTTTTATTTCTTTCTTTTTCAGTCAATCTTTCAAGCACTTAATTAATTTTTCACACAATAGTTTCTACACCGGAAACTATTGTGTATCTTTTACTGGATCTAACCTTACGTTAGATCATAGTATTTTATTCCTTCGCTTTTATTTTCCTGTCCGATTGAAGAGTTCAAGAACAAATCCAACCGGTCTGTGGTGGAGTGTTCAAGATTGCTATTAATTATTCAGGTTCTTTAATTTATTGTTTTAATTTATATATGCTCTGCATTGCTGTTTATTTATACTGTTTTCCTGAGATGGTTTTATTTAAGCATGATGATTGTTTAGACCCGTTTAGCATGTCCGGCTAAGTATTTTAGATATCGGTATGTAAAGTAAGCGGAATGAAGGAATCAAAACTAAGTTGGTTTAATTTCATTTAAAAATAAAGTCACTCTTTTTATGGTCTCAATTTACAGGGTTAATCCCAAAGTTTTTGTACGAGAGTAAAAGACATAAAGAAGTTAAAATCAATAGAACGAAAGTTTGAGTTTTTAACTGGACAGTGTAAATTGGACATTAATTCTAAATCAGGACGAAAGCAATTTTTAGAGTTAATTAAATTCTAATCTTTTTCAAAAAGTATTTTTAAAGGTTAAATGTGAGGACGAGAGTTAAGCATTTAAGTTTAATTATATAATCTAAGTCAATAGAGCGAGAGTTTGAGACGAGGGTGTTTAAACGGTTAGTGTTTTCTTAAAAAAAGTTTCTATAGATTCTGTTGTTTTCAAAAAGTGATTTTGGACTTAACTAATAAGTGACAGTTACGTTAATATAAAGTCATGGTCTATTCAACAGAGCGAGAGTTTGAGAAAAGGCTTTTAATCAATAGTGTCTACTGAAAAGATTTATTTTAAAACCAAGAAACCAACGAAGATTTGATTCCCTAATTACGACGAACTACATACCGATATCCGCTTAATTGATATTTAATTTAGATCTAATTTTAGTTTTACTTTTCCCCCAAACAATCAAAGTATCATCCGCCTTAGCTTTACGAAGTAACCTTAGAAAACGGTATATCGATTCATAAGTCCCTGTGGGATCGATATCTTTTAAAACTACGCGATAGAACTGTGCACTTGCAGTTAGTACCCCAAATCGACTCATAAAGTCGCGATCACATGCAGATGCAGGTAAAAATTTAGGGTAAAATTTAGGGTATGATAATAACATTATCAATGTTGTCACTCACAATATTCTTCATGATTTTCCTTATTATGCTGGTAAAAGGAAGGTCCCCAACTTCCACTTTCAAGTATCTATTGAGAGAGGCATTCTTCACATCCATCTAATAGAGATTGAACAACAATCTTGGTATCAATCTGATGGCTCCAAGATGGTTAATAAAATAAAAATATCCAGTATCACACACTCTTCCATCTTTTTCAGCATGTAGAAAATTATTTCTTGATTCAGTAACAATTTGCTTCATATCAAGACTATTGAGATCAAAATCTTCATCAATAAATTGTGTGTCCTTGGTAAACAATCCACACACCTTGTTATCTAAGGAACAAAATACAAGTAAGCTTGTATCCTTACTTATCATATCTTCACACAAAGTCTCCACATCTTCAGCATGACCAACCTTTTCATGATCATTATTCTCTTTATGCATTTGAGACTTTGTCAATATGTCAGACAAGGTGTCTGTCACATCTTTATCAACATCTTGAATTCCCATATTGGATTCTTAGAATTCTTCACCAACAAACATGTGAATGAGATTATGATTTCTCATAGACACATACATGAGTGAGATATCAATCACGGGTCCACCAGATTTATCAAAATGTGGAATTTTGTGGAAAGCAATATTTGGAACATATTTCTTATCAAACAACCTATGGCTGGACTTCAAGACATTAAGAGTAACATCAATTCCAGTTTTACCAAACACACTATCATGTTTTTGTTTAAACAAAACTCTAGACATATGAAAAGGAATTCTATAATCTTTCTTCTTCAACTCCTTTTTCTAAACAACTATTGATTGTTCAATGTTGGGAGGACCCCCAGCTTGACCATCAGCCTTCCCTTCAATGACAACTCCTTTCTTGAGTCTCATAAATTCATATGTGGTAAATCAGAAGTGTGAAAAAGATGTTGAACCATCTTGAGTAATATCTTGGTTTGCTTCTTATGAAGGTAAACTTCATAACTACTTCCTTCTTCAACATTGAGATCAATACACATGTAACAACAAATTTCATGTTTTCTAATGACTAAACCATGGTTTTCAACATTCTGCTCTGCAGAGGCATCCACCATCTTTATCTTTACGAATTTCCTTCTCATATGGCTATCACAAGGAGCAGTGAAGTTTCTTTCTCCAATCATATGCCTAATACAGCGAAAAAACCAATCTTCATAAGAGAACTCCTTATGGAAGAAAGAAGCAACAATAGTATTTGGATTTCCAAGCCAAACTTGTTGGTGTTGCCTTTGAAGCTTCTTATTCCAGTGTTAATGGTGTCGTTGCCTATCATACAACTTAGAATAGTACAAGGGAATGAAGGAGACACTTAAGAAACTAGTAATCATACCTAACCTGATGCTGAGACATGTTACCTGACATTCTGCATTATGGTTTCTAGATAAAAACAATGCACATTTTCTTTGAATTTAATTGCTCACCAGCATGCATATCTTTTACGGAAACACCATTGTTTCCCTGATCATATTCACCTTTTTCATCATTCGAGACTTTAAATATTCTTTGATCCATAGGAAAACTTGAGCATTGAACTTGAAAATGTCCAAAGTCTTCTCAATTCAGACATTGGATCCCTTTCCATCTGTAAGAGTAATTAAGATTTTTACTTTCACCATCCCTTTCTTTATGATGAATGTTCTTGACATTTATAGTGACAATTCCTATATATCTTATCAAGTTTTCTCATGAATTTACTATATCTCTTATTGAGCCTGAGATATTCTTCAGAATTACGTTCTGCTTGAACATCACAATCTTCATAATGGTTAACAATCTTTGGAGGATTTTTAGCATCATGATAAATCTTTGGTTGATAAACAACTTCTATTTCTTTTACGTTCTCCATCTTGAACAGAATAATATCTCCTTGGAGCTCACCCAAACAGAACAGGATGCCTGATCTGATACCAATTGAAAATTCTGTTCTAAAGGGGACAAATGTTGGACCGGATGCCTGGGACAACAAGAACTACTTATTTATAACAAAT
The DNA here is from genome assembly GCF_024323335.1 of Lathyrus oleraceus. Lineage (NCBI taxonomy): Eukaryota > Viridiplantae > Streptophyta > Magnoliopsida > Fabales > Fabaceae > Lathyrus > Lathyrus oleraceus. The sequence goes on along the minus strand of NC_066583.1, from coordinate 503,188,785 downwards.
TACAGCTTCTGTGGACATATGTTATACACGACGTCAGAGACATTGTAAACCAGAAGCAAAAAACCAATTGCAAGCACGCTTTGATATATTAAGTTTTACGAGACAGTGAAGCAGAAAAGTAATAAAGAACACAAGAGATTCATAACCCAATTTAGTGAAACCACACATACATATGGGGGGCACTCTACGCAAGAAAGGAAATCCACTACTTTGAATTAGTACCTTTAGTCTTACAAGAACCAACAAATTATATGCTAGTCCAAAGCCTCTTCCTAATCCTAGTGTATTTATACTTAAGGACTCTCCCTAAATATGAGAACCCACTCACTTTCTTCTCAATCACTCAACCGTGATTGATGTTTACAACTCAATGAACAATGTTGAATATTACAACTCAACTAAGATAAACCTTTTATACCAAGTTACTGAAACATAGAGGTGTACATAAAGATTCAACACTAAACAAGTTTTAGTGTGAAATATAAGAAACACAATGTTCTCAAGCTTATAGACTTAACATCTTGGAACAAGGTTTACAACTCAACAAAACCAAACTCTATGCCTTTATGATATGAAAGGAGGCGCTAGAGTGATGCACATACAAAGACTCAAAAGATAAACCCTAACACAATGTATCTTCAAAATTTACACACTTTGCACGCCTCAGAAGTGAGGTTTCAGTCTCCTTAAATAACAATGCAATTCTGGGCTTTTCTTCTTGGATTTCTAATTTAATTTTGTCCATAATAATAGTTAAATTTTGTTGGATTTGATTTGCTCTATAAAGTTCTCCAATAAAATATATAATTTATTTTTAATTCAAATTCAAATTTTCTCCATTTAAATTAAACACAATGCATTGCATTAAAATAGTAACGATTCTGATCGAATCAAAACCAGATTTTTGCCCCAAAAATGCAACAACATTAACCATTTGTCCAACATTGACCAACTATCCGAAAACACATTGATTTGCAGTGCACATGTTGGAACAACTAATTCCACATGTTGCAGAAGTACTTCCAAACTCATTCCTCTCCATAACTTAAAGATCTTCTGATGTAGAGTGAATCCTTGATAGAAAACATCCTTCAATACCATTTGTCTGTTGCAATAGACCAGATGTTGCAACTAACAATACCATTTGTCTTAATGATGGAGATAAAATGTTGTACAACACATGTTGGAACATCATATTACATCAGAGCATCCAAAATGACTCTTCTCTGTATAAGTCTTCTTTTTAGAGTAATTCTTGGACCAAACCCTCCTTGAAGGTACATTCAATCAAATCCTCTTTGACTGAAACAAACCCAAATCTTTTCTAATTGATTTTGGATTATCAACAAAAACTTCTTCCCAAAAGAAGCACTTTGGATCATCTGAAGAAATCAACTTCTCAACACTTCTAAATGACATCAGAAAACAATTATAACTCAAATCTTAAGCCTATTGCGTAACTAGTTCTGTCAGCACTTTAGCCAAATAATTTTTGTTTAATTGGTTATGTCAAGCACTTTAGCCAACAACACTTCTTGGCAATAACCTCAGATTCTAAAACACATGCTGGAATATCTTGTTCTACATATTGCCTAAAGTATATTTTGTACACATGTTGCTTTGTCTAATGCAGTCAATCCAAAAGGAACAACACGACATTTACACCATCATTGCTGAATATATATATATATATATATATATATATATATATATATATATTACTTATGTATTAAATCTTATCGAGATTACATCGTTGATGATAATATATCAAAAAAAGTGTATTGATTACAATCTAGAATGTATCAAAAGATGCATCGCCACCTAAATCTACTACTGGTTCTTCCTTCGACTTTTCCTTATTTGATTCTCTTTCAAGCTCGCTCAATTTGGTGAACTTTTCCATCCTTTTCAGAAAGTGATCCGACCAAGTTTCCGCCTCTTTGTGGAATATGTTGTGTTAATTTTGTGAACTCTTCCATCATTTCATTAGTGCGGTGTCTTGATCGGTGACAATTAAATTCATCATGTTTTCTTGGTCCTTCAACAAAGTCTTACACATTTCCAAAGTCCATGTAACATTGACCTCTTTTTTCGGATTCCAAAAATGCAAATCCCACTGAAAAAATCTTCTCCGTAGAAGTAACACCAACAATTTCCAGAAGCAAAAGCCTATACTTTTTTGTCTTATACATTGGATCAATTATGAGGATAATGAGAAATGTGTTTAACAACTTGATACTTTCGGGATGAGTTCAAAATATGTCACGAACAGTGACTTTATTCTCACAAACTATGTACATAGAAACATAGTGGTTATCATCCAAAAGCTTCAAAAGTTATTGCGTTTTGGATCTTTGACCACTTATTGTCATGTTGTTTCAATAACACACATTGTACACCTTCTTGATATTTGGAACACTTTCAAGTCTTTTTCGTTTCAAATCTTCAACGACACTCTGATTAAAAACATGTCTGGAACAATTTCCTTCTCCCCTGGTTTAAGTTGACGTATGATGGGATGACCAGCTAGTTCGGTTTGCAATGCATGATTATGTATATCGGAAACCACATTAAATTTCCATGTATCATTCACCTTACAGTATCCACGCAATTTAAACAGACACTCATATTTTCTCGATCCGGTGTCATCACGTTTCAACTTCCAAATCGGTGGAACGTATGTGCTACTTCTCTCGCATATCATGGTTGCAAATGTTTGCCTTCTATTTGAACCATTTTCAGACCTTTCGATTACAATGCCAAACCCCGATTTCCTTTCCTCCATTGGACTCATTGAAGCATATGTTAACGAGCAGTAAACAGTTGTTCATTTCTAAAATGTTGACCAACATCTATCTCGACAACAACCGGTCTAGCACCCAGTTTAACGCCATCTTTCACTTCATCCAGTTTAACATCATCCCTCACTTCATCCAGTTTTACATCATTACTTATCGCAACTTTGAGAAACATATATGGGTGCACCATATCTAATACGAACAAAAACATAAAAACGATTTAAAAACTCATAGTAGCAGGAAAATCCGGAGATTCAAATTTGAAACATGTAAAGGTAAATTCAGAGATGCACATCTAGACGTAACATATATTTTTCAGCTCAAAAACAAGATTAATGCAAACAGTAAAGGATGGAATGAGCAGTAAAACACAAGAATGGTGATTTGGAGTCAAAAAATTGATTGAGAATGATTCTTTTAGGATTTTGGATTATGGAGATGGTATGGAGTGTGAAAGAGATGATCATGCAAGTGCAAGGTGATCATAAATTCAATTTTTTATTTAATATTTTCGGATATGTATCTCCAAATTTACTCCAAACTAATTTTTGACAAAAATATGATGATAATATGATTTACGAAAAATATATTGATTTAAAGTACGTGCTGAGATGTATTTCCAAATATATTCGAAGGTAATTTCAAGTTTTTAGTGGTGTGAGTCCCACCTTGAAAATATAAGCCGCCACTTGATGTGATTTGACAGCCTCTTTTCTACACCCACCCGTGAAAGAAAAGACTTCAGCTTATAAAAAAAAACTTGCATATTCTTCTTCTTACAAACAAAGTAACTAACGGAGGCCATTCATGGAGAACTCTCAAATTCTATGAAGGTGTTGTTAGAAAGGATTGTTTCTGCTCTACGCTTCGACAACTACTTGAGCATGAGTAGTAGCCTTTCACTCATGAAAAAGCTTCAGAAAACACTGCTGGATCTTCAAGATGTACTATATCATGCTAACAAGAAACTCATCCCCACTCAAGCTAACAACAGATCGCTGGATTTGCTCAAACGTGTTGTTTTTCAAGTTTCCAATTTGCTTGACGAAAGCGATTTTTTACGGTATGCTACCATACTTACTGCGAATCAGCTCAAAATTTATTATCGATTAAGTTTTTTAATTGCACTGATCAAGTCTAAAACGGAAAATCTAATTCAAATATTACAAGGCTTAAGTTCAGGTGACGATGAATCTTCTATATATGGAAGAGAGGCCGATATAAAAAAACTTGAACGTCTTTTGTTGTCTAGTGATAGTGATAGTGAAAGTAAAATAAGAGTGATTTCCATGGTAGGTATGGGAGGGATTGGCAAAACAGCTCTTGCCAAACACCTTTACAATGATCCTCAAGTTAAGGCCAAATTTGAGTTAAAATTGTGGGCCGATTTCTCAAATGAGGTAGATGATTTCAGTGTTTTTGAAACCATTCTTGAATCTATTACTACTTCACAAACAACCATTTACCCAATTTTTTTGCTAGTATTGGACGGTGTGTGGGATGCAAGATCTATCAATTGGACATTACTGATGGATATCTTTAATGCTGGGGAATCGGGAAGTAAGATCATTGTCACAACAAGAGATGAAAGAGTCGCACTATCCGTGCAAACCTTTCTTTCTGTCCACTATCTGAGACCCTTGAAAGTTGAAGATTGTTGGTCTTTACTTGCCGAACACGCATTTGGAGCACATAACTACCAACAACGATCCTATCTAGAAGAAGTTGGCACATTTAAAAAAGAAATTGTCAGAAAAATTGCAAAAGAGTGTGATGGATTACCATTAGCCGCGGTAGAACATGGGGCTCTTCTTCGCATCTCAGTAAACCCATATGATTGGAATTATGTGCTAGAAAGTCACTTTCAGGTAACAACTTATGAGGTGCTAGCTTCTCTCGAATTGAGCTACAATTTCCTTTCTTTTCCTTTAAAACGGTGTTTTCAATATTGTTCAATTTTTCCGAAGAAGTCCGTCTTAGAAAAAAAGATGGTAGTTCAGTTGTGGATTGCAGCAGGCTTACTTGAATCATCTTCCACAGATCAAGAAAAAGTTGGAGAAGAATACTTTGATGAACTAGTGTCAAGGTCATTGATACATCGACAATCTATTGGTGATGAGGAAGGAAACTTTGGAATGCACAACTTCATCCATGATCTAGCTACAGAGGTTTCATCTCCATACCGTATCAATATGCACAAACATAACCTACATGGTAGGATGCAGAATTTTTCATACAACAGAGAGACATATGATTCATATGGCAAATTTGATAAATTATACGGATTAAATGGTTTGCGTACCTTTCTAGCATTCCCATTACAAGAACAATTGCCTCTTTGTTTGCTATCTAACAAGGTAGTACATGACTTGCTGCCAACAATGAAACAATTACGCATGTTGTCTCTGTCAAGCTACAAGAGTATCACCGAGGTTCCCAATTCTATTGGAAATTTGTTAGACATGCGATACTTAAATCTTTCTCACACTAATATTGAAAGGCTGCCTACTGAAATATGCAAGCTTTACCATCTGCAGTTTTTGTTGTTGGCAGGCTGTAAAAGGTTCACTGAATTGCCGGAGGACATGGGAAAATTGATCAATCTGCGCCACCTTGACGTTAGTAACACCGCATTGAGGGACATGCCCGCACAAATAGCCAAACTAGAAAATCTCCACACTTTGTCTGACTTTGTTGTCAGCAAACATAATAGTGGATTGAATATTGCAAAGCTAGGAAAACTTCTCCACCTACACAGAAAACTTTCAATCTCACATCTACAAAATGTTAATCACCCCTTTGAAGTAGATCGAGCCAACATAAAGATGAAAGAACAAATAGACGAATTAGTCTTGGAATGGGATTGTGGTAGTACCTTTTTACATTCACAAAGTCAAAGTGTTGTACTTGAAAAGTTGCGACCCTCAACAAATTTGAAAAGTCTCACCATCAAAGGCTATGGTGGAATCAGCTTTCCAAATTGGTTAGGTGATTTTTCATTTAGCAACATGGTGTATTTAAGGATCTCGAATTGTAATGATTGTTTATGGCTTCCACCCCTTGGACAATTGAGTAATCTGAAAGAACTCATTATTGAAGGGATGCAATCAGTGGAGACAATTGGTATTGAGTTCTATGGAAGTGGTGGTTCTTCATTTCAACCATTTCCCTCTTTGGAGATTCTACACTTTGAGAATATGCAAGAGTGGGAGGAATGGGACTTGATTGGAGGTACGACTACAACGTTTCCTAGTCTAAAAACTTTATCGCTTAGTAAGTGCCCGAAACTGATAGTAGGAAACATAATTGACAAATTTCCTTCCTTAACTGAACTTGAGTTAAGTGAATGTCTTTTACTGGTTCAATCAATGCCATTATCTGATCATGTATTTCGGCAACTGATGTTCCCTTTGAACTCTCTTCAACAGCTCACCATAGACGGCATTCCATCTTCAATGTCTTTTCCAACAGATGGTTTGCCAAAAACCTTGAAACTTCTCATAATCAGTAATTGTGAGAATCTAGAATTCCTTCCTCACGACTATTTGCATAATTATACATTGCTTGAGGAATTGAAAATATCTTATAGTTGTAATTCAATGATATCATTTACCTTAGGCACTCTCCCTGTCCTCAAGAGTCTGTTCATTGAGGGTTGTATAAATCTGAAATCAATATTAATTGCAGAAGACGAGTCGGAAAAGAGTCTCTCATTTCTTAGAAGCATCAAAATATGGGATTGTAATAAACTGGAGTCATTTTCCCCAGGTGAATTGGCAACTCCAAATCTCCTTTATATTGCACTGTGGAAGTGTGAGAAGCTTCATTCACTGCCAGAAGCAATGAACAGTCTGGCTAGCCTTCAAGAAATGGAAATCGATAATCTACCAAATCTTCAATCTTTTGTCATAGATGAGTTGCCTAGCCGTTTACAGAAACTATCTGTTGGCTCTGTTGGTGGGATTATATGGGATACTGAGCCAACTTGGGAACACCTCACTTGTCTCTCGGAGTTGCGAATTAACGGCAATGACATAGTGAACACGCTGATGGGACCATTGCTACCTACATCGCTTGTGACACTATGCATTTGTGGTCTTAATGATACAAGCATGGATGAGAAGTGGCTTCAACACCTCACTTCTCTCCAAAACCTTGAGATTATTAACGCTCCCAAACTCAAGTCGTTGCCAAAGAAAGGATTTCCTTCCTCTCTTTCAGTACTAAGTGTGACTCGCTGTCCATTACTGGAAGCAAGTTTACGGAAAAAGCGGGGGAAAGAGTGGCGTAAGATTGCTCACATTCCCTCCATAATTATTGATGACGAATTGATCACATGAGTCTTTTCCGGGTGAGTCTTTTAAATACTGCTTTTGTTGTTTCTTTCATATTATGTTATCATCAATTATTATGAATTTCAATAGTAACATCAAAATACAATATTATAGCACTAGCACTAACTCATTAATTTTAATCATAAAATTCTATTGTGTCACCCCTGCTTCTTCCCGATCTTGTTGTTGCAAGAAGCCAAATTCACCTCAAAACCTGCCACCATGTCCTGTAACTGTTTTTCTGTTCAGGAACAAATGAAAGGAGAAAACACCACTGACTCCAAATTTGACTATTATTTACTTCCATTTCTCTTCGGTTTTTTTTACAGGATATAGAAAGGAGATGACTGCTGGAGTATCTACGACGAGCAACAATTATCTGTCAGATTTGATTTTGCAGCAACTGCTTTCACATAGAACACTGGATGCAGTAGAGAGGATCCATACTCATAAGAATAAAAAGAGGATAGGTTGCATTTTGTTGTGCATATATTGATTTGAGAGACATAATCTCATGAGTTGTAAATAACATTGATGTCACTTTGTATATCATAGTGATCCTCATCACAAATTTGATACCGGACATGTTTTAGCAAGTAAAGCTACGATAGCAAGAAAACCCCAATTTCCATCTTGACCCACATCAACAAGTATTCTATGTATTGATGTAAGAAAACAGGAAACTTAGACAAGTAAAGAAGTTTTTAAGAGTGACTAGGCGGTTGACTTCCGGTTGATTTTTTACATTTAACTTTTACAAGTATAGACTAACAGATTAAATTCTCGATTTTTGATGGATGCGGTGAACAAAGAGAATAGAAAGGAATGATTAAAAATAGGATATTTTGAATTATTTATTTCAAAATGGAGGGCATGTTAGAATTTTTAGAAATAGGGGCAAGGCAGTCGATTAATTGATATACAAATTGCGTAACGCGGTGGTAGGAAAGGAACAGATTTCTTTTATAAAAAATCATTCTTGATTTTGTTGTTATTTCTTTCTCAAGCAATTCTTCATCTTCTTCTTGTTGTTACAAACAAAGTATCTAATGGATGGTATTCAGAAAGAAACAGTTATGTCACTCTCAAACTCTGAAAGTGTTGTTAGAGAAGATTGTTTCTACTCAGCTCGTCGACGTCGACACCTTCCGGATCAAGAATGCTAACATTTCACTTTCGAAAAAGGTGAAGGAAACACTGGTGGATCTTCAACATGTACTTCTTTATGCTAACATGCCAAATTTGAGTTCAAAGTGTGGGCAGATTTCTCAAATCATGTTGATGATTTCAGTGTTTTTGAAAACATTGTTAGATCTATTACTCCAAAAACAAGGAGTAATGGTACAAGTGACATCAACACCGTTTACCCAATTTTTTGCTAGTATTAGATGGTGTGTGGGATGCAAAATCTGTCGATTGGACATTACTGGTGAATATCTTGAATGCTGGGGAAACAGGAAGTAGGGTCATCGTCACAACACGAGATGAAAGAATTGCAGTATCCATGCAAACCATTCTTTCCATCCATTATCTGAGACCGTTGAAAACCGAAGATTGTTGAACTTTACTAGAAGAACATGCATTTGGAGCACATAACTACCACCAACAAGCCAATCTGCAGTTCTTGTTGTTGGCAGGCTGTAAAAGGCTTACTGAATTGCCGGAGGACATGGGAAAATTGATTAATCTGCGCCACCTTGACGTTAGTAACACCGCATTGAGGGAGATGCCAGTACAAATAGCCAAACTAGAAAATCTCCACACTTTGTCTGACTTTGTTGTCAGCAAACATAATGCTGGATTGAATATTGCAGATTTAGGAAAACTTCCCCACCTACATGGAAAACTTTCAATCTCACAGTTACAAAATGTTAATGACCCCGTTGAAGTAGATTGAGCCAATATAAAGATGAAAGAACAAATAGACGAATTAGCCTTGGAATGGGATTGTGGTAGTACTTTTCAAGATTCACAAATTAAAAGTGTTGTACTTGAACACTTGCAACCCTCAACAAATTTGAAAAGTCTCACCATCAAAGGTTGTGGTGGAATCAGCTTTCCAAATTGGTTAGGTGATTTTTCGTTTAGCAACATGGTGTATTTGAAGATCTTGAAATTATGCATTTGTGGTTTTAATGATAAAAGCATTGATGGGATGTCACTTCAACATCTCAGTTCTCTCAAAAACCTTGAAATTGTGAACGCTCCTAATCTCAAGTCTTTGCCCAAAGAATTGCCTTCCTCTCTTTCAGTACTAAGCATCACTCGCTGTCCATTACTGGTAGCAACGTTGCGGAGGAAGCGAGGGAAAGAGTGGCGTAAGATTGCTCACATTCTTGCCATAATTATCGACGACGAATTGATCACATAAATTTCATATCTACACATAAATTTCATATCTAGGCGAGTCTATGAAGTACTTCTTTTTTGTTTCTTTTTTATCATGCACTCACCATTTAATATTAATAACCTCAAAATTACTAACTCATTTTTTAATCATTGCATTAAATTCTACGTCATGTATGGCAGATAAAAAAGTTTCTTAAGGTGATTAGTCTTTTAATAGAGAGTAGATTAGTTTACTATTAGTTTGTTATTGTGTTGTGCTGTGACAGCTGTATATCAGCCGTACAGTTTGTTAGTCTTGAGGTTTCTATATATAAGTGCCTCAGTACCCTTTCTATTAACAACAGATATATGAGAATTACATCTTTCTTCTTCTCTCTCACTCTTATGGTACTGTATCATGGTATCTAGAGCTTCTATTTTCCCGATCCAGTGATCTTCATCCATGGCGTCACCGTTTCGCAGCGACGGCGCTTTTCCTTCCGCTCACGTCAAGCTCTCCGTTAAGCTTGATGATAAAAATTTCAAGCAATGGAAGCAGTAAATCGATGGAGTTGTGCATGGCCATAAGCTTCAACGCTTTGTCACTGTTCCGATGATTCCGCGGCGATCTCCGATGACTTCTAATCCGAATCTCGGTGAAGTCATGGATGCGTATCTCGATTGGGAGCAGGAGGATGCTCTCGTCTGCACGTGGCTTCTCTCCACAATTTCTGACTCGCTTCTTCCCAAACTCGTTGACTGTACTCACGCGTGGCAAGTCTGGACGGAAGTTCACCGTTACTTCGTCGCGCAACTCACGACGAAGGCTCGTCAATTACGCTCCGAACTACGTCGTCTCTCCAAAGGCAATCTCACGATTGATGCGTTCATGGCGCGTGTTCGCGAAATCAATGAATCGTTGATTTCAGTTGGCGATCCTGTTCCGCTTCGTAACCTAATTGAGATTGTGCTGGATGCGCTTCCTGAGGAGTATGATTCTATTGTTGCTGCTGTCAATAGCAAGGAAGATCTCAGTACGTTAGAGGATCTTGAGTCAAGTCTTCTTGCTCATGAGTCGCGATTGGAGAAACACGGGAAAGCGATTCTTACTGAACCTGCATCTGTTAATTTAACGTAGGTTCCGTCGTCTGAATCATCTTCTCCGGCTGATTCTGTTTCTCAGACTTCTGACTCGTTTCCCACTGGTACTAGTCACGTCACTGCTCACGCTGAAAACAATGGTTACAACTCAAGAGGAGGTCGTTCAGGGCGTGGTGGCGGTCGTTTTGGTCGTAACGGTGGTCGTTTTGGCAAGACTCAGTGTCAAATCTGTCACAAAGGTGGACACGATGCATCTGTCTATTACTACAGGTACTCCCAGTCTTCTTCAATGTCGTTTCCACCGCAACGTGCTCCCTTCAATCCATTTCTGGCGAATGCTCGTCCTGTTTATGCTCTTGCGTTTGGTTATCCTTCGCCTAGATCAGCTGCACCACGACCTTCTCTACCTCAAGCCTTTGTGGCTAGTTCTGATTCCAACTTCAGTAACCAATGGTGGTATCCAGACTCAGGTGCGTCACATCATGTTACACCTGATTCTTCTAACGTGCCTGATGCTCAATCCGTGACTGGTTCTGAACAAGTCTTCATGGGAAATGGCCAAGGTTTGTCCATCAACTCCATAGGTTCCATGAAATTTCCCTCTTCTCATTTGTCTCACAAACCACTCACATTTCACAACTTACTTCTTGTTCCTCACATCACCAAAAACCTCATTAGTGTGAGTAAATTTGCACAAGATAACCAGGTTTTCTTTGAATTTCACCCCTATTTTTGTCTTGTCAAATTTCAGGGTTCTTCTGAGGTGCTTCTTCATGGTATTGTTGGAGATGATGGTCTTTACAAGTTTCAGCTTCCCTCTTCTCAAGTGTCCAAGTCTTTGTCTAGTCTCAACTCTAGCACAACTTTAGACTTGAATAATTGTAATCCTAGGGTTTCAAGTAACACTGTTTCTCATTCTAATGACAATAGTCATATTGTTACTGATTGTAATACTTCATTTTCTGTGAATAAAAGTGATGTTTCTGCTGTTAATTTGCCTATGGTTTATTCTACTGCCAAGTCTGTTCACCCTCTCAGCAAGTATGCTCTGTGGCATACCAGGTTGGGTCATCCCCATCATCAAGTCCTTGCTGAAGTGCTCAAAACCTGTTGCATTTCTCTTCCTTCTAAGTCTGCAGCAGAGTTTTGTTCTGCTTGTTGCTTAGGGAAATCTCACAGACTTCCTACTTCCCTCTCTACCACAGTCTACACTCATCCCTTGGAATTAGTGGTCTGTGATTTATGGGGCCCTGCACCTATCAAATCTTCAGGTGATTACACCTATTTTCTGACTTGTGTAGATGCTTTCTCTAGGTTTACCTGGATCTTCCCTCTTAGGCTAAAGTCTGAAACCTTTTCCCAATTTGTTCAATTCAAAACTATGGTAGAACTTCAATTTAACCATAAGATCAAAGTAGTTCAAACTGATGGAGGTGGTGAGTTTAGGCCTCTCACCAAATACCTCAATGATCTTGGAGTTGTTCATAGATTTACCTGTCCCCATACCCACCATCAGAATGGTATTGTTGAGCGCAAGCACAGACACATTGTTGAAACAGGCTTGGCCCTGTTAGCTCACTCTCACTTGCCTTTTCAAATGTGGGATCATGCCTTTATTACAGCCACTTATCTCATTAACAGACTTCCTAGCGTGTCTCTTGAGAATTAAACTCCATATTTCAAGCTGTTTCACAAGTTTCCTGATTATGCTCACTTAAGAGTTTTTGGATGTGCTTGTTTTCCCTTCCTACACCCTTATAACTCTCACAAATTGGATTTTAGATCTCAAGAGTGTGTTTTCCTTGGTTACTCCACCATTCATAAGGGCTACAAGTGTCTATCTGCTTCTGGCAAAATTTATGTCTCTAGGGATGTTATTTTCAATGAGTCTAAGTTTCCTTACTCTACTATTTTTCCATCTTCTGTCACTATGCAATCCTCATCATCCTCTTCTACCTCTTCTGACTGGTCTTTTCCTCTTGCTTCTACCATCCCTGCTTCTGCTACTAGGGTCGTTTCTGTTGTGCCTATTACTCAGATTCCCTCTGTTCCCACCACTCCTTCTCATGCTCACTCTGCAGCTCTTAGCAATTTCAGTCCTACTCATGCTAATTCTGCTGCTTCCCCTGTTTCTGCCCTACCTTCTATGCCTGCCGACTCTGTTAATTCTTCTTCTATATCTGCTACACCAGCCAATTCTCTGTCTGTTACTCCTCTGCATTCTGACATTGCTGAGGCTGCCACTATTTCCTCTTCTTTTACCCCTGTCTCTGAGTCATCCAACAATTCTGTTCCCACACTTCCTAACCCTTCTATTCATCCTAACAATGTTCACTCCATGCAAACAAGAGCTAAGAGTGGCATCACTAAGCCTAAACTTCATCCTACTCTCTTGCTTACTCACATGGAACCTAGCTCTGTTGGACAAGCCTTGTCTTCTCCTCATTGGCTTCAGGCCATGAAAGATGAGTATAATGCATTGTTGAAGAATCAGACCTGGACCTTGGTGTCTCCAACTATTTCTAGGAAGCCAATTGGTTGCAAGTGGGTTTTTAGGGTCAAGGAGAACCCTGATGGAACCATCAACAAATACAAGGCTAGATTAGTGGCCAAAGGTTTCCATCAACAGGCTGGCAGTGATTTTACAGAAACTTTCTCTCATGTGGTCAAGTCTGTAACTGTCAGAACTGTTCTCACTCTTGCTGTGACTCACATGTGGTATATACAACAAATTGATGTGAATAATGCCTTCTTAAATGGCACACTTGAAGAGGAAGTTTACATGGAGCAGCCTCCTGGTTTTGAAGTTGCAGACAAGACTCTGGTTTGCAAATTAAACAAAGCCATTTATGGCCTCATGCAGGCTCCAAGAGCCTGGTTTGATAAACTCAAGGGTTCTCTCCTAAGTCATGGGTTTCATGCTAGTAAGTGTGATCCTAGCCTCTTTCTCCTTCATACTGGCAGCCTAAGCATTATGGTTTTGGTGTATGTTGATGATATAATCATCACTGACAATTCTTCTGCCTTTATCAGTGGCTTAATTACTCAGTTAAATTCTGATTTCTCCCTCAAACAGCTTGGGAATTTGGACTATTTCCTTGGCATAGAAGTGACTCATCTGCCCAATGGTTCCTTGCTTCTTTCCCAAGCCAAATACTTGATTGATCTGCTAGCCAAAGTAAACATGCTCAATGCCAATGGCGTGCCCACTCCCATGGTGTCTACTAGTAAACTTTCTAGGTTTGGGTCTGAACCAGTCTCTGATCCCACACAGTTCAGGTCTGTGGTGGGTGCTCTTCAGTATGCTACACTCACCAGGCCTGAGATCTCATTCTCTGTTAATAAAGTGTGCCAATTTCTGTCAAACCCTTTGGAGGAGCATTGGAAAGCAGTTAAAAGGATACTGAGATATTTCAGTGGGACTCTGCACTATGGTTTATTGATTCAGCCTGATGTGTCTCATCAACCTCTGTCTTTACTTGGTTTCTGTGATGCTGACTGGGTATCAGATCCTGATGACAGGAGGTCAACCTCAGGAGCTTGCTTATTTCTAGGTCCTAATCTTATTTCTTGGTGGTCCAAGAAACAGCAGTTGGTGGCAAGGTCAAGTGCTGAAGCTGAGTACAGGAGCATGACTTAGCTAGCATCTGAAATCATCTGGGTGCAGTCTCTACTGCAGGAACTTCACTGCAGATTTCACACTCCTAAATTGCTTTGTGATAACCTAAGCACTGTAACTCTTGCACATAACCCTGTTTTGCACAGTAGGACAAAACATATGGAATTGGACATATTTTTTGTAAGGGAGAAAGTGATCTCTAAGAACCTAATTGTGGAGCATGTTCTTGCTCAAGATCAGTGGGCAGACTTGTTGACCAAACCTCTCTCAGCCATCAAGTTCCTACCACTGCGTGACATACTGAAAGTGTTCAATAAACTTAGTTTAGTTGACACACCCTCAGTTTCTAAGGGGGACTAATAGAGAGTAGATTAGTTTACTATTAGTTTGTTATTGTGTTGTGCTGTGACAGCTGTATATCAGTTGTACAGTTTGTTAGTCTTGAGGTTTCTATATATAAGTGTCTCTGTACCCTTTCTATTAACAACAGATATATGAGAATTACATCTTTCTTCTTCTCTCTCACTCTTATGGTACTGTATCACCTTCTACCCTCGGTTTTCATGTATGGCAGATAAAATAATTTCCTGAGTTTTTTCTTTTGTCCCTCTTTGGCACATTTGTGGCCACCTGAGTATCTTCAATTAGTTTCTTATATTTGGTTATAATATCATACTGGTTATCTTGCATAGCAGTGGCATCTAATTTATAACAGAACCAGTTTATTTATGTCACTTTATTAACTTCATTTGTTTATTTTAATACTTTTAACTGAGTGAATGACAAATGTTAATGACAATGTTTATGCGAGTTTTCATTAATTGATCAAAAAATTTAGACCGGTTTGTGACCTGAGTAAACCTTACTAGCTCCTACTCATGTGAACACTTTATCTTGTAGTTGATGAAGACAACTTGACAAGCATCAATTATGACCTACTTACCCAGTAAGGATCCAAATTGGGAAGAGTCTTTGATACATTATTGCTGATAATTAATAGGAATAGAAAATTGAAACAAGTTATGATTAACGAATATATCATTTTCACTTGCATCTGAATTAGAACTCACATGACTATAAAACCCTCATTGTATTCTAAAGCATTTTCGTTCCATTAACGTGACACACAATGTACTAGTATAATTAAGATTATTGAATTCGAGCATGCATCAAATGAGCATTCGGAATTTACAATCTTAAAAATGTTGCAAGCCCCTTAATGCACGTTTGAATCCTATATTATGAACTATGTGTTTCCTGAAGCACTTATGTTTTAAAATTGAATTACATCGCTCTAAATAAAGATGCTCTTCGTGATTCTAGAAAGTTATCGAAGTGAAACTTGACAATGTACCTCAAATTGTCGATGTGAAAGTTGACAGTATACCTCCAATCATGTATTGTAATGGTTGTCGGCTACAGATTAAAACCGAAAAAAATTGACTTCCCCAGATGAATTGTTGACATGGGTTCGAGATGGAGCAAAAAAAGGTAAGATTTACTACTGTTTATTCAAAATCAAATCTAGGTGGGAAAATAGAATTTTATTTCAAGTGTTGAAATGTCTTCACTACAGGTCAAGAAAATGGTTCTGCAATTTCTGTAACAGAACTGGATATATTGTTGATATGCCAACTAAACTCTTGCCAGCATGGCTCTCTACTCCTCGTGGCTTGGATGCTCCTTTTCTGAATGCGTGAAATATAGGATAAATGTGCCATGGCTTTTGTCGAGGAACTCTCAACGAAGGCCTGCATATTCCCCAAACATCATTCAGATTTGTGGAGAAAACCATTTGACGAATCTACCTCCAGTTTAACAAATACAAACCTGACATAAAAATAGGCACGGACAGTATTTTAGGCACTAATGACGGAGTTGGACAGTGTTTGTTAAGAGATTACAATAAATTAACATATATAGGATTCCAGGAAAATAAAACAAACATTCTAAATTACAAAACTTACTATTCCAGTATTTCTAAAGGTGCACAAATATAGTACACGATAAAGCCTAACTAACTACCAACAAGAAAAACTACATGTCAAGCCTGGCCAGTTGCATCGACCGTATCATGATCGACACCGATGCCTAGCAGAAATAAGTAATTTTGCAGATGCAAAAACAACATGATACAGACCAAAATGTGAGCAAAAATTACATGATACAACCAAATAACATGATGCAAATATAGGCGTAAAAATGAAATCGTACATACACTTAATGGTGAGTGAAAATGAAAGTAAAGACCATACATGTAAGATATGAGTAAAAAAGAAAATGTACATACACTTGATAGTATCCTGCTAAGTTATGATCCCGCTAAGAGATCTCAATCCTGACCATGCCGGCAACAGGAAACGGTCTTGCTACGATTGTAGCACGCTCCGGCAGCCATTGCACATAGGATCGTATGATCCTACAACCGAGCGATCAATCTTGACTATGTTGCTTGATACAACTAACTTTTGCAAACTCCTTTTGGTGATGCCATGGAGAGAGCATAAAGAGAAAATCCCAAGGAAGATACTAGTTTTTGAAATGTCGGAGTCATCTCTTGTATCATGCTTAAAATAGTTTTCACATGTAACCACAAGCAGTGCATGAATCTATCGCTTTATCTACTTCAGAGCTGTAAGAAGAAAACAGGTTTGAAACAACAACCGTAGATAAGAAACTAACAAGATTCCCAAAGTGGCTACAAATTTATTTGAGATTCATGTGACAGAAAGGGACAGACAATGGTTTTTTGCAGCATCTATGACATGCTCCTTCCCAATACTAGATATGCCAAAACACAGATATTTTCAGAAAACAGAAGACTTGTTTATACCTCCTTTTCTGACTCTGCAATAAACTACAACTGTGACAGAAGTAAACACTTGGATTTTGCAGATTAACATTATTTTATTAGACTTAGGTTTCAGAAATTGAAGTGGAAGGTAATGTTTGTCTTGAATTTGGACAGAGGTTTGAACAACGCCCGAGTATTTAACTAGCAGAGAAGCGAAAGATAAATTTTTATTATTTTTCTAGAACTAAAAACTAAAGTGCGCTCTGAATTAAATATTTCATCACAAGTAAATGTTTCATTTAGGTTCACTTACAAGCTATTGATGGAACATATACTTTATCTACTTTAAAACTGTAAGACAATAACCAGTTAGAAACTATAACCTAAAATTTATTTGGAACTCATATGCCAAAGAGGGACAAAAAAAAAACTCACTAACTTAATTTTGATACACCACAGCATTATCTGAAGGCTTTTGAGCAGAATCTTTAATAAGCTCCACCCAAACACAATTGATCTCAAAATCATTAATTTTCATAAAAGAGAAGAGTTCCACCTCTTTTTCTAAATCATGCAAGATACTTAAGAGAGTAAATAATAACATGTAAAAACAAACTCATTAAACTACATATAGTCATGAAGACAAATAGAGTACCTAACAAATTATTTGAAGTCAGTTGTTATTTCTCCTTTTCATCTGTTCCACATCAGTAAAACATTTACTGGACTTGGTTGCAGTTCATTCATGCGAATTTGGTTTCTCACAACGGCAACATTGGAAAGAATCAGAGATGACACAGAATATAATTCTATATTTAAAAAAAGAAAAGAAAAGAAAAGAGATAGTGTTATAATACTGTGTTTTGTTGTTATAATTGAAATTAATAATAATTATTGATGATTACATAATAAGAAAGAAACGAAAAAAAGAAGTATTTCAGAGACTCACCAAGACATGAAACTTATGTGATCAATTCGTCATTTATAATTATGGCAGGAATGTGAGCAATCTTACGCCATTCGTTCCCTCTCTTCCTCCGCAAACTTGCTTCCAATAATGGACAGCGAGTCACGCTTAGTACTGAAACAGAGGAAGGAAATCCTTTTTTTGGCAATGACTTGAGTTTGGGAGCATTAATAATCTCAAGGTTTTGGAGAGAAGTGAGATGTTGAAGCGACATTCCATCGATGCTTGTATCAATTAGACCACAAATGCATAACTTCACAAGTGATGCAGGTAGAAATAGCCCCATTAGCAAATTTTCTGTATCATTGCTGTTAATCCGCAACACTGAAAGACGGCTGAGATGATTCAAAGGTGACATAATCCCTCCAACAGAACCAACAGTCAGTTCTTGTAAACTGCTAGGTAAATTGAATATGAGAAAAGATCCAAGATTTGGTAGATTATCAATTTCCATTTCTTGAAGGCAAACTAGAGTCTGCATTGCTTCTGGTAGTGAAGGAAGCTTCTCACACTTCCACAATGCAAAATAAACGAGGTTTGGAGTGGCCAATCCACCTAAGGGAAATGACTCCAGTACATTACAGTCCCATATTTTGATGCTTCTAAGAAATGAAAGACTCTTTTGCGATGCATCTTCAGCGATTAATATTGATTTCAGATTTTTACAACCCTCGATAAATAGACTCTTAAGGACAGGGAGAGCACCTAAGGTAAATGATATCATTGAATTACAACTATAAGATATTTTTAATTTCTCAAGCGATGTGTAACTGGACAAGTATTCACGAGGAAAAAACTCTAAACTCTCACAATTATTGATTATGAGCGACTTCAATGTCTTTGGTAGACCGTCTGTTGGGAAAGACATCAAAGACGACAAGCCATCTACAGTCAACTGTCTAAGAGAATTTAGAGGGAACATCAACTGCCTTAATACATTATTTGATGATGGCTTTGACTGCACTTGTAGAGCACATTCTCTTAACTCAAGCTCAATTAAGGAAGGAAATTTTTCAGGTATATTTCCTACTATCAATTTCGGACACTTACTTAGTGACAGAGTTTTTAGACTAGGAAACTTTGTAGTCGTACCACTAGTCAAGTTCCATTCTTCCAACTCATGCATATCCACAAAATGTAGAATCTCCAGGGAGGGAAATGGTTGAATTAAAGAGTTATCACTTCCATAGAACTCAGTACCAATTGTTTGTATTGATTGCATCCCTTCGATAATGAGTTTTTTCAGATTAACCAACTGTCCAAGGGGTGGAAGCCATAAACATTCATCACAATTTGAGATCTTCAAATACACCATGTTGCTAAACAAAAAATCACCCAACCAATTTGGAAAGTTGATTCCACCATAACCTTTGATAGTGAGACTTTTCAAATTGGTTGAGGGTTGCAAATGTTCAAGCACAACACTTTTAATTTGTGAATCTGGAAAAGTACTACCATAATCCCATTCCAAAGCTAATTCATCTATTTGTTCTTTCATCTTTATATTCGCTTGATCTACTTCAAAGGGGTCATTAATATTTTGTAGCTGTGAGATGGAAAGTTTTCCATGTAGGTGGGGAAATTTTCCCAACTCTGCAACCTTCAGCCCATCATTATGTTTGCTGACAACAAAGTCTGACAAAAATTGGAGATTTTCTAGTTTAGCTATCTGTACAGGCATCTCCCTCAATGCGGTGCCACTAACGTCAAGGTGGCGCAGATTAACCAATTTTCCTATGTCTTCCGGCAATTCAGTGAGCTTTTCACAGCCAGCCAACAACAAGAACTGCAAATTGTAAAGCTTGCATGTTTCAGAAGGTAGCCTTTCAATCTTAGTGTGAGAAAAATTTAAGTACCGCAAGTATAACAAACTTCCAATAGAATTGGGAACTTCAGTGATACTTTTGTAGTTTGACAAGGACAACACCCGTAATTGTTTCATTGTTGGCAACAACTCATGTACTACCTTATTCGATAGCAAATGACAAGGCATTTGTTCTTGTAATGGTAATGCTAGAAAGGTGCGTAGCCGTTTTAATCCAGACAATTCATCAAATTTATTAAATGAGTCATATAGCCCTCTATTGTATGACAAATAGTGTACACTTTCATGTAGGTTATGTTCGTCCAACCTCTTACAATATGGAGATGAAACCATTGTAGTTAAATCATGGATGACGTTATGCATTTCAAAGTTTGCTTCCGCATCACTGATAGATCGTCGTTGTATCAACGACCTTGACACTAGTACATCGAAGTACTCTTCTCCAACTTCTTCCAAACTTTCTTGACCTGGGTACAACTCTACCAAGTCTTCTGCAATCCACAACTGAACTACCAATTTTTTTTCTAAGATGGATTTCTTCGGAAAAATAGAGCAATATGCAAAGCATCGTTTTAAAGGAGTTGAAAGAGAATGGTAGCTCGACTCTAGAGCAACACGCACCTCCTGATTTGACGAGCCCCAAATGTTACTTTCTAGCACAAAATTCCAATCATCTGAGGACAATTTGGAGTGAAGAAGAGTCCCAAGTTCTATTGCAACTAGTGGTAATCCATCACACTTTTTCACAATCTCCCAGCCAATTTTCTCTAGATAGGATTGTTGTGGGTTGTCACGTGCTCCAAATGCATATCTAGAAAATAAAAACCAACAATCTTCACTTCCAAGAGGTCTTAAGTAATGAACAAAAAGAAGGGTTTGCATGGATCTTGCAACTCTTTCATCCCGTGTTGTGATGATGATCCTACTATTTGTTTCCACAGCATTAAAGATGTCCATGAAAGATATCCAATCAACCGATTTTGTATCCCACACATCATCCAATACTAGCAAAAAGCTTGAAGTAGTTAAAATTTTCTTCAATGATACAAATAGAAGATTCGGGTAATAGGTAGTCATCCGACTAGTGTAACTTCCTCTTGTATTGTCAAATTCAACCGTTTGAGAATTCAAGTTATCACTACTGATTGATTGCAAAGTGATAGACTCAAGAATGGTTTTAAAAACTCTATAAACATCAAAATCTTTGGAGATACATATCCACACTTTGAACTCAAATTTGTCCATAACTTGTGGATCATTGTAAAGGTGTTTAGCAAGAGTTGTTTTCCCAATCCCTCCCATACCTACAATGGAAATCATTCTTATTTTACTATCACCATCACTATCACTAAACAACAAAAGATCTTTGAGCTTGTTCATATCACTTTCTCGTCCATAAATAACAGAAGATTCATCCTCCAAAATAGAACTTGTAGGAGTTCCATGGAAAGCATTAGTGTAATTAGAAAACCCCAATCCAGCTTGTTGTTGTCTCAAAATCAAGTATTGTAACCTTTCAATTAATCTTTGCATTTCATAGTTGATGAGCTCGCGAAACTGTTTGAAACTGGAAGGGAAAAAGTCACGCACCTTAGTAGAAGGAGTTAGGGTTTCAGAGTCGTTGATTTGGTCAAGCAAAGTGTGAAGTTGAAAGATAACGTATCTGACGATGTCGAACCATTCCTTGAAAATAGGATGGTTGATCTGTTTCTCCTCATCATGATGATGATGATGAACAAGTACAGATTGAAGATTGAACAGTGTTGTCTTCAGGTTTATCAAGAGTAAATCGTCAAGCTTGGAACTCTGGTAGTAGCAGATGAATTCTGGAGAAAAGAGCTTTTGTAACAACACTTTCACAGAAGCTGAGATGAGTTTTTCTTCAACAATATTCGCCATTGTTTCTTGCGTTGTTTGTAAGAAGAAGAAAAAGAATTTCAGAGAAGTCACATCGAAATGATATTTTAGTAAGTCTCCATTTACAAGTGGATGTAAAAGAAAAAGCTGACTGGGTGGGTGGATGGAAGGGCTATAAAGTGGATAACTATTTTTTTTTAAGTGTTTAAATGCATTTTTGAGAAAAAAAATTCAAAATAACCATTTATTTTTAAAAAAATTCAATTATTCAAAAAAATTACCAAAATAATCAGGTTTCGTAGAGGATATGCCAGATGAATTGGCGCAACCTCAATGCAGTAAGAGGAGGCGCCAATAGCATTGACGCATGCATTGGACTCCTCATGAGGAGGCGTCAGGCGCCAATGCTAGTGGCGCATGTGTGTTTGATTGGTGTATGCGTTAATTCATCTGGCGCATACATCCCCTTCTATTTTTTAATTTTTTTTTAATTTTTTTAATTATTAATTATTAATTATTAATTTTCATTATTTAATAAATAAGAAATAGTAATGGAAAAAAATAAATTCATTGATGATGTAATAATTGGTTACATTGAACTGATAATAAACTAATGATCGACCCGATTATAACGTCCCCCTGTTCCACATCCCGGTGCGTTAGTTTGTCTCATAGGTCTCCCACGATTTTTTTGAGGTGTTTGGGGTCTTTGTGTGCTAACATAATCGAGCGATGGCTGGTTGGAAGGTTCGACGGAAGTTCCAGCGGTATTTGACAGATGTGTCATCATTTGCTCCCAATATACGGAGGGACTCTGGTCAACGGCGCTTCCGTAATGGAGTTTGGTGCCCATGTCATCGTAGTTAGGTCGTTGGGGTTGGGTGAATTAGGGACGGTATAGTTGTCCAAATTGGGTCATTGAGTCGTTTTGAAAACGAAGCAATGGTTCCTGGGGCGTAATATAGTTAAACAATGGTTGGGTGTTATGTTGATGGGATGTTCAACATATGTTTGTCACTCACTAACAATCCGGTTACAACGATATAGAGTTGTATATATTACCACATCAACAACAAGTGTCTCAGTTCATTGATCAATCATAAGTGTTTTGTGAGACTGATGACGAATAAGCTGAGGTGAATGTTCCAGATGACGAAGAAGAAGAAGTTGAGATTATGGTTGATTCGATGGTGAACGCTGAAGAGGAAGAGGAGCCAATATCAACAAGTCATGTATATTGCCCACCCCAACACATGACAAAGTTAAATTTGGGTTCAGATGAACCTTCAGCAGATGTGTGGTACAATCCTTACGTGCAAATGCAAGGATCTTTGAAACAAGGAGACACATTTCGCACAAAAGAGGAATGTGTAAAAGCCATTAAGAAACTCCACATACAACTATCAGCTGATTTCAGAGTTGACAGAACTGACGCATCGAGGTATAAAGTTTATTGTCCGAATGAGCACTGCCTTTTTAGGTTGTCAACTTCGTACCAGAAGAGGAGCGAGTCTTGAGAGATTGGATCAATGGGTCCAGATCACACATGCATGCTGACAAACCCAATGCAAGATCATCGTAAATTAAGCTCTCAGCTAATATGCGATGAAATATTGTATGTCATTGGTGACAATCCATCGTTAAAGGTGAGTACAATAATCTCGCATATTAGGGCAGAGTACGAGTACACTCCATCATATAGGAAGGCATGGATAGCTAGGACAAAAGTTGTTGAAAAAGTGTTTGGCAATTTGGAGGAGTCTTACAAATAACTTCCAAAATACATGTTGGCTCTAAAATAATATGCTCCCGGGACAATTGTCAAAATGGAAACATTGCCCGCATATACACCAGATGGTACGTGTGTTGTTGGAAATAGAATATTTCACTGTCTATTCTGGGCGTATCAACCATGTATCATAGGTTTTTCTTTCTGTAAACCAATTATACAAATTGATGGTACATGGTTGTACGGAAAATACAAAGGAACGTTACTGATGGCAGTGGCACAAGATGGGAACAACAATATTTTTCCAATCGCCTTTGCCCTAGTTGAAGGGGAGACTGCTGAGGGATGGAGTTTTTTCCTAAGAAATCTCCGATTGCACGTTGCACCTCTGCCTAACTTATGTTTGATCTCCGACAGACACCCTTCAATCATCAATGCATATAATAACATTGATAACGACTGGCAAAATCCTCCTTCGACGCATGTGTTCTATATTAGACATATTGCTCAGAATTTCATGCGGGAAATCAAAGATAAGACGTTGCGGAAGAAGGTTGTCAATGTAGGTTACGCATTATCAGAACCTTCTTTCAAACACTACCACGAGGAAATAAGATTGTCAAACGAAGATGCGGTACGGTGGATCGATAGTATTCCATTGGATAAGTGGACTAGGGCATACGACAACGGTCAGCGTTGGGGCCACATGACAACAAATCTTGTGGAATCAATGAACTCTGTCTTCAAAGGCATTCGTAACCTACCAATAACCGCTTTGGTGCAGGCTACATATTTCAGGCTAGGGGCGTTTTTTGAAATCAAACGCTCAAAATGGAGTTCAGTGTTGCAATCTGGACAGTTGTTCAGTGATGCTTCAATGAAATTCATCAGACATGAAGCTGCCAAAGCAAACACACACGTGGTTACGGTCTTTGACCGAAGTAAAGGTTGGTTTAGTGTTGTCGAGTCCATGGATCACAATGAGGGCATGCCGATGGGACAATACAGAGTTGAACTAGATAGAGGTTGGTGCGATTGCGGAAAGTTCCAAGCCTTTCGTGCCCCCTGCTCCCATGTCATTGCGGCGTGCTCAAAGGTTCGAAGGGATCCATCCTACATGTTATCTGAAGTTTACAAAGTCGGCAGCCTTTCAAATGTTTATAAAATTATTTTTTGCGTAGTGGCAAAAGAGGATTATTAAGCCAAAATATCAAGGGGTCATCATCTGGCACAACGAAGTTATGCGAAGGAAGAAAAAGGGTCGCCCAAATAGCACCCGGATTCAAATCGAAATGAATACGACGAATAAAATGGTTAGACTATGTAGTTCATATCGTCAACCAGGTCACAATCATAATAACTGTCCTAGTGTTGGAACGAGCACAACCAGATAAATTTACATGTACCTCTATTGCAATATATGAAAAACTAAATTTATTTCATATTAGACGTCTGTGATGAAAGTACCATTACATAAACAGTAACACAAATAATTATAACAAATACAATACAAGAACTATGCAATTACAACCATCAAAACAATTTTGAACATGTAATGCATCACTACGAGCGTCTTGGTCGGTCTTAATATCCACTCATTCGCTCACTTCTCTGTTTTGGTTGAACGTGAACACAAGTCATTGTATTCTTCTAATCTGTTCACCCTCTCCAATTTCTCCCTCTAACCAACTGTACAACGTCCGATTAAGACGTTCAAATGTATCTGTGTTCTAAAGTCGAATCTGTATCGGAGCCGTAATGGTGGAAAATATTACATCAGCATTTCTTTTCTGAATGTATGCAGACATTGTTGAAACAGATAAAATTGAAACTGATGGTGGTTGAACTAGGCAAATTATGGTATTAGGAGATGAGTTTGAGTGAAAAATATATCATCCAAGGCATGGTATTTATAGAGACGGAACATCAATTGTACAAAACATGTGGGCGCCTGAGGGATTGGCGCCCACATGAGCATGACATGCAGGCGCCAGATGAATGGACGCCCACACAACCAAGCACACATAGGTGGCAGGAGCATTGGCGCCTCCTCATGAGGGCCAATGCAGGCGCCACTAGAATTGGCACCTCCTCATGAGGAGCCCAATGCATGCGCCAATGCTATTGGCGCCTCCTCTTCATGCATTGGGGATGCGCCAATTCGTCTGACGCATCCTCTTCAAACCACGGTTATTTTGGTAAATTTTTTTGAATAATTGATAATTTTCGATTTTTTTTAAATAAATGGTTATTTTAAATAAAAAATCCATTTTTGATTTTTTTTCCTTTAAGCGTCTTAAATAAATGATCCTAATTACAAAATTAATTATTCTATTTTTGTCATTTTAATGAATTTTGAATTTTTATAATTTGTTATTAAATTTTATTTATGTATCATCTTTATTAATAAGGTGACACTTTGACTTTGATTTTAATTTATCAATTCAAAATATTTTAAAAACATTTCAATATTTTAATTAATAAAATATTTTTTAAATAAAGAAAATACTTTTTAATTATTAAAAAAAACTGAAAACCATGAATACATAATGCTCTTGCTGGTATAATCACTGGATTGGATGATGGAGTTATTATTAGGGGTGGCAAACGGGCATGCCCGTTCCGTTTAGGCCCGCCCCGCAAAATCCCGCAGAAAAACGGGGCGGGGCGGTCATAGTTGAGGATGTGAGCCTAAAACATAGGCCCACCCCGCAAAAAAGTGAGGGCGGGCGGGGAATGTCCGCGGGCACTGCACTCTTTAAGCCTAAAAATACAAAAATTTATGTAAATACATGTGCCCGCAAAAGCCCGCGAAAAAAACAGGGCGGGGTTGGGGCGGACACATTAGAGGGTGAGGACCTAAATCCTTGGCTCGCCCCGCACAAAAGTGCGGGCGGGACGGGGAATGCCCGCGGGCCAAGCCCGTTTTCCCACCCCTGGTTATTATCCTGTTATATGTTTTGCTATAATTTGAAATAATTATGGTGTGCGTAGGATGTTTGAGGTGTTTAAAATATTTTCTTTTTCATAAAATTTTCGATTATTAAAATTATTATTAAAAAAAGAAAATAATTGATATAATCATAAATCATATTTGAGTACGTATATGACACCTTTAAGATATCAAAATATATTTTCCCTTATAAATAATACAACTTTATTTTTATACGGTGCTTGAAATGCAGTATTAAGTGTTTAATATCTATAATTATACATAAAGGAGATATAAGATTTTGAATTAGTCTATTTTTATTTCAAATTTATCCTTTAACTATTACTTTAAAACTAATCACATGCCGATTACACCTACAAAATAATAATTGTCGTCCTAATTTAAAACTGCCATTTTTATTCGTCCTCCTTCCTGATTTTTTTATGTGTAGATGAATTCCCTCTCTTTCTTTTACTTTGCAATTAAATCTCTTTCTCTCACTTTGTCAATTCCTACATATTTCCTTTTCTACTTGCAAACATACTCAATAATATTACATTGGTAAGGATTGATACGTGGGTGTGATTTAGGTAACTACTTATATATATTTGGTGGTGGAAAATTAAAACACAATAACATACCAATAAGTAGTAGATATAAAATTCTCAAACTTATAGGAACCTTGAGGATCAACAACAAATATAAGACGGATAATTAAATAAATAAATGCACAAAAGAACACTGATATTTTTAACATGGAAAATTCGTCAATATTAGAGTAAAAACCACGAGTCGTCTATGTCGCACCACGAAAAATACCTGAGCGCATCGCACGCTTGAAGATACAACAGAGTCGCCACCGAACTTTATTTATTTCAAAAAGAAAAGGCAAAATATCGATAAAACCCAAGGGAAAGAGAAACAAGGTAAGGAAGTCGATTATGTAAGGGGAAAATATTAACATCTCTCACATCAGTTGTACTCAACGAGAACCATTTTGATTGTTATTTGTGCGAATGAGTGTTACTATCTAAATGTTACTTGCAAATGGAGAAAAAAAACTTTTTAATTTGTGTGTTCGACAATGATTTAAACCCTCGTGCCTACGTATTTCCATAGTGCAATGATAAAATCAGAGCTCTGTAGTTCATGGTAGAAAATACATATTTATTGGTTGCTTTTAGGGAACAATTATAATTGTATCCTAGAAGTGTGTAGACGTTAGCTGATTTTGATCTTTATTTGGATGCTCTAAGTTTTTAGTTTGACTGCTAAGGAATGAATTATAATAGTTCTTTTATGAAAATAATAGTTGTTTGTTTGAAAAGAGTTTGAAAGAAAAAAAGGTTGATTGAATTAAAAAAGAGAAAGAGTTACTTGAATTGAAAAAGAGTTTATGAAATGAGAAAAGTGTTGTTTAGATGTTGAGAAAGTATTGTTTGGACCAAAAGTGTGTTATTTGAATATATAGAATGGTGTATCTGAACCAAAGAGTGTGGCGTTTAATCAATAGATGATGATTAGCCAATATAGAGTTGTAGGATTTTGCCTAGATTCAGGGATCAAGGCCTACAAGGAAGGGGGTTGCCTAAGCATAGAGCTTATAGGGCATGAATGATTTTCCTGAGCATGGAGATCATATGGCATGAATGATTTGCCTGAGCATGAAGCTCACAAATCATTAATGAGTTGCCTAAATGTAGAGCTTACTGATGCATGAAAAGGGGTTTGAACTGTGAGAGGTGATTAGAGAGGGGTATGGTTCAGATATGGGTGTTTAACCTATTAAAGGTGATTAACCCAAAAAGTGTATGGATGTCCAAAGAGAATGGTGTTGTTGATGTTGATTGTTGATGTGTTGTCTGTGAGGAAGAAAGATTGAAAGTTATTTGATTTGAATTGCATTGAAGTCTACTAACGGAGGCGAATACTTTAAATAACTAGGTCAATCATACTGTATTCAAAGATATTCAGAATAAGGATAAGAATATTTGTCTCATTCTTCTCTGTTACTTAAGGCTCTTGACACACAATTCACATCAAAACTAGCAAGTGTTTGGAGGAAAAGAAGAGTCTTTTTGTTGATTCTAAGTGTTGGCAGCAATTTTGGTAAAACAAAGAGTGTTCACAAGATGTCATGTGTGATGTCTTAACATGAGATATCCTATGTACCTGCTGGAGTTCAAGAACATGTGCATGCAGGATTGTTTCAGAATGCCACATACAATGCCATGGCTTCTGATATTGGATGTACCTGCTGGAGCTTAAATGAAAGACATGTTCATGCAGAATTATTTCAGATGACATACACAAGGTCATGACATCTGATATGGTTGTACCTGCTGGAAGTTATAAAAGGAATTATTGGATTATGCAGGATTTTTCCAGGATGTCAGACCCGATGTCATGACATCCTGTACACAGAACATTCAGTGTGAATGTCTGGTGTTTTATGATTGCACAATTAATGGCAATCTTTGAATGATTGAAGATCTGATTAGCTGGCGCATTTAATCATGGATTACAACCAGATTTACTTATTTTCCAAGGAGATCTAACCAGCTGTTATAAAAAGATTTGATTGGAAAATAGATTTAGGGTTTTCAAGATGTCCAAGCCCAGCTGAAAGCTTCTATAAAAAGGGACTTAGAAAACCTGTTTGAACACATAACCAAGACTGAGCGAAATACAAAGAGAGAGCTAGGGTTGTGTCTGTTTAGTCATAAGACTTGTAGGTCATTCAAGTCATCCATTGATGATTGAATTGGACTGATTTGTGGTTGTAATTTGTCACTCTAAAGCTGTTAAGCAAGAGTGTGTGTCTTCTTGATCAAAGCTGTGAAGCAAGATCAAGAGTGTGTCTTCTTGATCAAAGTTGTGAAGCAAGATCAAGAGTGTGTCTTCTTGATTGAAACTGTGAAGTAAAATCAAGAGTGTGTAATTGAAAAGTATTTTCTTTTCTCAAGGGATTGTTGTTTAAAATCACCGGTGTGTGATTGTAGGGAAGTGAGTGGGTTCTCAAATCTAAGAGTGCTTAGGTAGAAATTGCACGGGTAGAGATTAGGTGAGAAAGATTGTAACTTGTTGAAGTGTACGGAGAGTCTTTGAACTAATTCTATTTTAGTGAATTTCCTTCCTGGCTTGGTAGCCCCCAGACGTAGGTGAGTTGGACCGAACTGGGTTAACAATTGCTTGTGTCATTTGCTTTACCATTCTGTATCTTTATCCTTTGTGTGTTAACAGATATTAGTGTCGTGACATTACCTTCGACATCTTATATCTGATACCAGAATTTCAATTGGTATCAGAGCAGGCATCCTGCTCTGGTTCTGGGTGGGATTTAGGGACAACACTTTCTGGTACAATGGAAAGAGATAGAGGATCTATTCACAGGCCATCAATTTTGGATGGGTCCAACTATGACTACTGGAAACCTAGAATGGTAGCCTTTATAAAATCTCTTGATAACAAAGCTTGGAAGGCTGTGTTGACAGGCTGGGTGCACCCTGTAGTTACTAAAGAAGAAGAAGCCACTACTGAGAAAAAGCCTGAAGAACAATGGTCCAAGGAAGAGGATGACCTAGCCCTTGGAAATTCTAAAGCGTTGAATGCCATCTTCAATGGAGTGGACAAGAACATAAGTAGCTAAAGATGCTTGGGACATTCTCAAAACCACTCATGAAGGCACCTCTAGAGTGAAAATGTCTAGACTACAACGGCTCACCACCAAGTTTGAAAACTTAAGGATGAAAGAAGATGAAAATATTCATGAATTTTACATGAGTATCCTTGAAATTGCCAATGCCTCTAGAGCTTTGGGTGAGAAGATGTCAGATGAAAAGTTAGTAAGAAAAATACTCAGATCACTCCCCAAGAGATTTGCTATGAAAGTAACAGCCATAGAAGAATCTCAAGACATCTCAAATATGAGAGTGGATGAGCTAATTGGATCCCTCCAAACATTTGAGATGGGAATATGTGATGGAGCTGAAAAGAAGGCCAAGAGCATAACATTTATGTCAAACACTGAAGAGGAAGATGAGGAAGGTGGTCAAGATATTGATGAAGATCTGGCAAATGAGATGGCAATGTTGGGAAGACAGTTCAACAGACTGATGAAAAAGGTAGATGTGAGAGCAAAGGGCAATGTCAAGAACATCACATCTGACAACAGTAAATCCAACAGCTTTGGTAAGAAAACAAAGTCTGAAGAAAAGCCCAAAGAAGTTCAGTGCTATGAGTGTAATGGATATGGTCATATTAAAACTGAATATGGGGCCTACCTCAAGAAACAAAAGAGGAGTCTTGTGGCCTCTTGGTCTGATGGAAGTGAAACTGAAGAAGCTACAAACCATGTGACTGCATTGACAGGAAGATAGGGGTCTGAGGAGGAAGTCAATTGATGATGACAGAACTTTTGAAGAGCTGACCACTACCTACAAAGAGTTGTGCCACAGAACTGCAGGAGTGTGCAGACAAGTTGAAATCTAGAATAAAGTGATAGCTCAGCTGAAAAATGAAAAGGAAGAGTATGTGGAAACCATCTCAAAATTGGAGACTGAAGTTGTATTCTTGAATTCCAAACTAGATGAGATGACTAAGTATGTAAGAATGCTTAACAATAGATCTGCCATCCTAGACAAGATTCTCCAGACTGGCCAAATAACAAGAAACAAATCTGGCATTGGATTCAAGGCTGAGTGCAGTTACACTAGTTGCAAACCAAAATCCAAACCTAAGTGCAACCATATTAAAAGCAAACCTGAGATGTCACATCAGATGTCACAACAGTAGAAAGGAAAACATCAAAGATGGAAATGCCAATACTGTGGAAAATCTGGCCACCTGAAGCCCTTCTGTTATAAGCTATATGGTTATCCTACCCCTGACTAGGCTCAATATCAATCAAGATCTAAAACTCACAGGTTTGTCAACAAACATCAATGGATTCCTAAGACACAGATTACAAGTCTAATAACCCACACTTCCCTCAGAGTTTCAGCCAAAGAAGATTGGTATTTTGACAGTGGTTTCTCCAGACATATGACTGGGAACAAAAATCTGCTAACTGAACTTCATGCCATGAGTTATGTTACCTTTGGTGATGGTGCAAAGGGAGAAATTAAGGGAATGGGTAAACTGGATTGCCCTGGAGTTCCTGACCTTGACAATCTCCTACTTGTTAAGGGATTAACTGCTAATCTTATAAGCATCAGTCAACTGTGTGATCAAGGTCTGAATGTGAACTTCACCAGAACTGAATGTCTGATTACTAACAAGGAAAATGAAGTGATCATGAAGGGAGTCAGGTCCAAAGACAATTGCTACATGTGGAGCTCTCAAGAAACTGGATACTCTTCAATGTGTACCTCAGCCAAAGAGGAAGAAGTGAAGATATGGCATCAAAGATTGGGCCACCTGCACCTTAAAGGTATGAAGAGGATCATATCAGTTGAAGCTGTTAGAGGAATTCCCAACTTAAAGATTGATGAGGGAAAAATCTGTGGAGAATGTCAGATTGGAAAACAAACAAGGATGTCACACCAGAGGCTCAGACATGACACCACCACCAAAGTCTTGGAACTCCTTCATATGGACTTGATGGGACCCATGCAAGTAGAAAGCCTTGGTAGGAAGAAGTATGCATATGTGGTAGTGGATGATTTCTCCAGATACACCTGGATAAATTTTATAAGAGAAAAATCTGATGTATTTGATGTTTTTAAGGAGCTTTGTCTCAAACTTCAAAGGGAAAAGAAAGTCCTGTTATCAAAATTAGAAGTGATCATGGGAGGGAGTTTGAGAACAGCAAATTTGCTGAATTCTGCTCTTCATAAGGAATACATCATGAGTTCTCATCTCCCATCACTCCCCAGCAAAATGGTGTAGTGGAAAGAAAAAATAGGACTCTACAAGAATCAGCCAGAGCTATGATTCATGCTAAGAAATTGCCCTACCATTTCTGGGCTGAAGCCATGAACACAGCCTGCTATGTTCACAACAGAATGACATTAAAGAAAGGGACTCCCTTAATCCTTTATGAACTCTGGAAAGGAAGAAAACCTACAGTCAAATACTTTCATGTATTTGGTAGCAAATGTTATATCTTAGCTGATCGTGAGCAAAGAAGGAAGATGGATCCCAAAAGTGATGAAGGAATATTTTTGGGCTATTCAACAAACAGCAGAGCCTACAGGGTCTTCAATTCCAGAACTAATGTGTTGATGGAGTCCATTAATGTTGTGGTTGATGACCAACAAACTGATGTCACAGACGATGTCGAGACATCTCTGAATGATTCTCCAGCTGACTTCTCAGACAAGAATAAGGAAGAAGAACCTCCTCAAGCTGAACTTGAAGATGACAAAATCAACAAGGGACCCTCTATTAGAATTCAGAAGGATCATTCCAAAGATCTTATCATAGGAGATCCAGATAAAGGAGTCACTACTAGATCAAGGGAAGTAATCTCACATGGTTGCTTTGTGTCAAATATTGAACCCAGAAATATCAAGGAAACCTTGACCAATGAGTTCTGGATCAATGCCATGCAAGAAGAGTTAGGCCAATTCAAGAGGAATGAAGTATGGGAATTGGTTCCTAGACCTGATGGAGTAAATGTCATAGGTACAAAGTGGGTATATAAGAATAAATCTGATGAACAAGGAGTTGTTACTAAAAACAAAGCTACATTAGTAGCTCAAGGATATACTCAAGTTGAAGGAGTAGACTTTGATGAAACTTTTGCTCCTGTAGCTCGCCTTGAGTCCATTAGATTACTGCTTTGAGTGGCATGTATTCTGAAATTCAAACTGTTTCAAATGGATGTAAAAAGTGCCTTTCTAAATGGCTACCTAAATGAAGAAGTATATGTTGAACAGCCTAAAGGATTCACATATCCAAATCTTCCACAACATGTGTACAGATTGAAGAAAGCCCTCTATGGGTTGAACCAAGCTCCCAGGGCTTGGTATGAGAGACTCACAGTGTTCCTCACTGACAATGGATACAGGAAAGGAGGTATTGACAAAACTCTGTTTGTGAAGAATGAAGGAGGGAAGCTCATGGTGGCACAAATATATGTAGATGACATTGTATTTGGTGGAATGTTAGAACAGATGGTTGAACATTTTGTTAGACAAATGCAATCTGAGTTTGAGATGAGCCTTGTTGGAGAACTGACCTACTTTCTTGGGCTACAAGTCAAACAGATGGAAGATTCTATCTTTTTATCTCAAAGCAAGTATGCCAAGAACATTGTGAAGAAGTTTGGCATGGAGAATGCAAGCCATAAAAGAACACCTGCTCCCACACATGTAAAAATCTCCAAAGATGAAAATGGTGTCAGTGTAGATCAAAGCCTATACAGAAGCATGATAGGCAATCTTCTATATCTCACAACAAGCAGACTTGACATTGCATTTACTGTTGGTGTGTGTGCTAGATATCAAGCTGAACCAAAAGTCAGTCACATAAACCAAGTGAAGAGAATACGGAAATATGTCAGTGGCACCAGTGACTATGGGATATTATATACTCATGGATCTGGATCTATGTTGACTGGATACTGTGATGCTGACTGGGCTGGGAGTGCTGATGATAGGAAGAGCACATCAGGAGGATGTTTCTTCTTAGGGAACAATCTGATTTCATGGTTTAGCAAGAAACAGAATTGTGTATCTTTATCCACTGCTGAAGCTGAATACATAGCAGCTGGAAGTAGTTGCTCTCAACTGGTCTGGATGAAACAAATATTGTATGAATACAATGTCACACAAGACGTCATGACATTGTATTGTGATAACCTGAGTGCTATAAATATTTCCAAGAATCCTATCCAGCACAGCAGGACAAAGCACATTGATATTAGGCATCACTTCATTAGAGAACTTGTGGAAGAGAAGATCATAGGACTGGAGCATGTTCCTACAGAGAGGCAATTAGCTGACATATTCACAAAAGCTTTGGATGCCAATCAGTTTGAATGTCTAAGAGGAAAATTGGGGATATGTGTGTATGAGAATTTATAGCAATCAAAGGAGTCTGTGGATAGCCCTCACAAAAAGAGTATGAAGTTATGTGAGGTATGGTGTAGTGAAGGATGTGATGGGTGTGAAGATGTTATGAGAATTGGTCACCTTTGGTCAATTTTGACTAAAAAGGGGGAGAAGTGTTGTGTGGAAGTTGATGTGGAAGCTGTTGAGGAGTGGTATATAGCTGAAGGACAACTATTATGGAAGGAAGTGCACAGGTGCTGTGATTCTGTTTACAGATGTCAAAGTGGATGTTTGATATGGTGTACATGTGCTGATGTTGAAGCAGATGTCAGAATGACATTCTGGCTGGTACAAGTGCTGGAGTTACAATAGCTGTTATTTGATGAATGCACAGATTTAGGGGGAGAAGGAGTACCCTTGTGCATTGTGCATTTGTGTGTCTTACTAGTTGCATCCATAACTAGTAATTCTATTTTTGTTGCACAAATTTAGGGGGAGGAGAAGTATCCTTGTGCATGTGTGTATTACTAGTAGCTATAACTAGTAATTGTATTTGCTTCTACTGCTGTTTAAACTATTGTTATGTTGTTTAACTGCTGATAGTTTACCTTGTGAACAAAAAGGACAGATATATTTTTTAGCCAAAATTTACCAAAGGGGGCGTTTGTTGATTCTAAGTGTTGGCAGCAACTTTGGTAAAACAAAGAGTGTTCACAAGATGTCATGTGTGATGTCTTAACATGAGATATCCCATGTACCTGCTGGAGTTCAAGAACATGTGCATGCAGGATTATTTTAGAATGCCACATACAATGCCATGGCTTCTGATATTGGATGTACCTGCTGGAGCTTAAATGAAAGACATGTTCATGCAGGATTGTTTTAGATGACATACACAAGGTCATGACATCTGATATGGTTGTACCTGCTGGAAGTTATAAAAGGAATTATTGGATTATGCAGGATTTTTCCAGGATGTCAGACCCGATGTCATGACATCCTGTACACAGAATATTCAATGTGAATGTCTGGTGTTTTGTGATTGCATAATTAATGGCAATCTTTGAATGATTGAAAATCTGATTAGCTGGCGCATTCAATCATGGATTACAACCAGATTTACTTATTTTCCAAGGAGATCTAACCAGCTGTTATAAAAAGATTTGATTGGAAAATAGATTTAGGGTTTTCAAGATGTCCAAGCCCAACTGAAAGCTTCTATAAAAAGGGACTTAGAAAACCTGTTTGAACACACAACCAAGACTGAGCGAAATACAAAGAGAGAGCTAGGGTTTATGTCTGTTTAGTTGTAAGACTTGTAGGTCATTCAAGTCATCCATTGATGATTGAATTGGACTGATTTGTGGTTGTAATTTGTCACTATAAAGTTGTTAAGCAAGAGTGTGTGTCTTCTTGATCAAAGCTGTGAAGCAAGATCAAGAGTGTGTCTTCTTGATCAAAGTTGTGAAGCAAGATCAAGAGTGTGTCTTCTTGATTGAAACTGTGAAGTAAAATCAAGAGTGTGTAATTGAAAAGTATTTTCTTTTCTCAAGGGATTGTTGTTTAAAATCACCGGTGTGTGATTGTAGGGAAGTGAGTGGGTTCTCATATCTAAGAGTGCTTAGGTAGAAATTGCACGGGTAGAGATTAGGTGAGAAAGACTGTAACTTGTTGAAGTGTACGGAGAGTCTTTGAACTAATTCTATTTCAGTGAATTTCCTTCCTGGCTTGGTAGCCCCCAGACGTAGGTGAGTTGGACCGAACTGGGCTAACAATTGCTTGTGTCATTTGCTTTACCATTCTGTATCTTTATCCTTTGTGTGTTAACAAATATTAGTGTCGTGACATCACCTTCGACATCTTATATCTGATACCAGAATTTCACTTTTTGTTTTGCAAAGGGCAAAGTGTGCTTGAAGGATGAAGCTCACTAATGATCAAGATCTTGATGTCTTTCTGTATTCAAAGTCTTGAATGTGGAGTCTTGACTTTAGTGTCGCTTGAAGGCAGGTGCAGATGTGAAGGTCTCAATTCAATCAAGTGATCAAGGGACTTATGATCATTCAATTGAATGTGAATCCTAAAGGGGGTCATGTAATTTTTCAGGACAAGTCA
Organism: Lathyrus oleraceus; assembly: GCF_024323335.1. Classification (NCBI taxonomy): domain Eukaryota; kingdom Viridiplantae; phylum Streptophyta; class Magnoliopsida; order Fabales; family Fabaceae; genus Lathyrus; species Lathyrus oleraceus. The sequence goes on along the minus strand of NC_066583.1, from coordinate 503,152,389 downwards.
TGAAAAGTCAAGACTAATCACAACAAGTAACTAATTGATCAAAGTTGAATTTAATCAACTAATCAAATGGGATAAACATGTTGAGAATCAAACATTAAGCATATAGATTTAATTAAAAGCTAAAGTCATAAAAAAATTGAATAAACCTTAATCTCTAATGAATTTTAATTGAACTTTAAAGAGAAATTCTAAAAACTAATTCTAATTAAAAGAACTACTTCTAATTAAAATCTAGCCTAAGTATTATTTTTAAAGTGACTAAAAAATGTATTTTTCTAAACTAAAACTAAAACTAATGTTAAAACTATAATATTTCTAAACTAAAACTAAAATATACATTCTATCTAAACTAAAGTATAAGCATTGTTGCTAAACTCAAAGGAATTAAGTTTCATGAATATAGGCTTTTTATGATCCAATTAGAAGTCATAACAGAGAAATTCCGCTCCAAAGCACAAGACTTCAGGTGACGTGATATTGTAGCCTTTTCTTCAACTACAATGGCTTCCGTTAAAGTCCTTTTTTCATCGGTGCTCCGAACTGTTGGAAATCCTCCATAACTTATGTAGAATTTCAATCAATTTTGATGAACAAGATTGTTATCACTCACACAATAACAATAAAAAGAAGAATAATGGAGAAAGAAAGAAAGTAAAGAACGGTGAAAGAAAAGAAGAATTAAAATTCTATAGAGTTTCTCTCTGCCCACAAACTCTGAAAAACTTCTTATTCACTTTGAAACTGCAAAATAATGTGAATACAATGTTATGGATACTATATTCACTTCATTTCAAGAATAAGGGTTACTCCATCTATTTATAGATTTAGGTTAACTTGGACTTCAAGCCAAAGCCCAAAATAGCTAACACTACTAAAATAGGCCTAAATCAAAATCATGTGTGAAATAAGATGCTTCGACACTTCGACACACTAACACAACTTAACATACTAGGTGGTTCGATACTATCTTGCTCTGTCGAGCAACTTGCTTTGACACAAGGAATTATAATTCAACACACCGCCTAATTTATTGTGTTTAAGCTATTTACATTCATCATAGCTCTTAGTCTTCTGAACACTTTGACATGCACTCCCTTCGTCATGATGTCTGCAATTTGATTCTCAGCTATACAGTGTTCCACATTCATCTTCCCATATACTACCTGCTCTCGAAGATAATAGAACCTCGTCTCGATGTGCTTGCTTCGACCATGTGCTATCGGATTCTTTTCCAGATTGATAGTTGACATGATGTCGATCCTCATGGTAATTGCTCCATGACTCTCTGATGTTATCTCTTCGACCAGACTCACCATCCATGTTGCTTGACATGCATAAAGAGAAGCAACTATGTATTCTGCTTTGCACGATGATAATGCCATTACTGGCTCTTTTCTCGAACTCCAAGCAATTGATGCCCCACCTAGTATAAACACATAGCCAGCTGTAGATTTTCGATCCTCAGCATCACTACACCAACTTGAGTCGGTGTATCCCACTAATTTGCATTCCTTTCCTTCATCAGCTGCAGGAAAAAATGCCATAGTCGAGAGTTCCTTTTAGATACCTTAGTATCCTCTTCACCGCTTCTAGATGTGATACCTTTGGCTTCTGCATGAACCTACTAACCATACCTACATTGTATGCTAAGTTAGGTCTTGTATTACAAAGGTATCGAAGTGACCCATTAAGTCTTCTATATTGGGTTGGGTCGACATCATCTTTATATGAATCTTTCCACAATTGTAATCTCAGTTCAAATGGAGTCAAAGTTGGGTTGCAATATTCCATCTCAAGTTTCTTGAGTATTTTGCATGCATACCTTCTTTGATGCATCATCAAACCTCTGTCACTCTTGTAGAATTCGATTCTAAGGAAATATGAAATGTCACCCAGATCTGACATTTCGAATTCCTTGTTGAGATCACCTTTGAAGTCTTCGATCTCCTTCTTGCAACTATTTGTTATCAACAGGTCATCGACATAGAGACATAGTATAAGCAATTCACTCTTGCTTCTTCTTAAATATACTCCATGTTCAAATTTGCACTTCACATATTCCTTCTCCCTTAGAAATCCATCTATCTTCTCATTCCAAGCTCTTGGAGCTTGTTTAAGTCTGTACAGGGCTTTATGCAGCCTGTACACCTTTCTTTCTTCGCCTTGTTTCACAAACCCAACTTGTTGTAAAACATAAACTTCTTATTCTAAGGGGCCATTAAGGAATGCACATTTCACATCCATCTGATACATTTGTAAATTGTTCATGTTTGCTAGACCAACAACCAACCTGATTGTTTTGATCCTAACAATAGGTGTAAAAACTTCATCGAAGTCAATTCCTTCTTTCTGAAGAAATTCTTTCGCCATAAGTCTCGCCTTGTGTCGAGTCAGTTCTCCTTTGGGATTCAACGTCACTTTGTATACCCACTTCACATCGATTACCTTCTTGTCTTGGGGCAATTCGACAAGTGACCAAGTGTTGTTGACTTCGATTGACTTCAATTCTTCGTCCATTGCTTTCATCCACTTTGAATCTTTCAATACCTCAGCTGCATTGACTAGTTTGACATGTGCATAGTGTTATACCCCAATTTTGTCCCTACCCCGATACAATTTTCATTTGATCCATGACTCTACTACACATGCATACATTCATTATTTCTATAAAAAAAATTGGGTAACCGGTTACCCTAATCAGCGTAACTGGTTACACAGACCCAAAATTGAGTTTTTGGCCATTTTTGACTGGGTAACCGATTACACCTGCGCAGGCAGTTGTAATAAGTCTGTTTTTTACACAATATGCTTTTTGGATCACCCCCTTTTTCCACCAACTTTCCCTATAAATAGAGGTACTATTTCCCCTCATTTTTCATGCTTCCTAGCCCCCAAAAGTTCTGTCCAAGTACCATTTACTCACCTCTCTAAACCTAAGCCAAAACAAAAAATCTTCCTCTCTTAGAAAAGTCACCCTCCCAACTTTTTTGCCCACTTTCATATTTTTTTTCAAAACTTCCTACTCTCTAACACTCTTAACTCAGCCCTTTCACTATACTTCCACCATCAACACTTTCATCCCAAACTCCTTGCTCTATATCCAAGCTCAACACCACTTCAACCTACCATTTTTTCAACATTTTTGGGTAATGATTTTAACTTAATCTTTGTTAACTTTTTGGTTCTATTTTTATGTCGAAAATGTTTGTTCATTCTTGGTTGATCTTTTGAGAGGTTTTAGACTCAAGCTTGTAAAAATGATTAACTTTGGTTTACACCCTTTTTTTGGGATTTCTTGCTCTTGCTATTTTTATCCACTATCTTTAATCAAACTTAGTATTTTATTTCATTTGTTATTTATTGTTGACTTGTTGTTCATATTTATTTGGTTGATGAGATCTATTAGATCATGACTATGGTTGTTTAGGGTTGATAAAACCTTCAATGTTTCAAACCTATTAATGATTGATCAATAAACCCTTCATGATACTTTGAGGCATTGATAGGTTGCCTCTATTTCAACCATGTTTGAGTCATTCGATACATAGATGAAACCATTTCCTTTGCATTGTTTCTTGTTATCATTTAATATTTATTGTTGACTTTTTGTTACATTTATTTGGTTGATGAGTTCTATTAGATCATGATCATGGTTGTTTAGAGTTGATTAAATCTTCAATACTTCAAATCTATTAATGTTTGATCAATAGATCATTCATGATACTTTGAGGCATTGATAGATTGCCTTTATTTAAACCATATTTGGGTCATTTGATACATAGATGAAACCATTCTCTTTACATTAACTTGTTAATCCATTTGCTTATTATTATTCTACTAACTACTAACATTTATATTATTGCACTTTAATTCCTTGCAATTTATTTTATTGTTACTAACCATTAACCACTAACTTCTAACATTTATATCATTGCACTTTAATTCCTTACAATATATTTTATTGTCACTAACCATTATTATTGTGATATTGTCATTCTTTATCTTGTGATTTAGTTTTATGTCATTACCTTGTAATTTAGATTCAAGTACTCATTATCATCATCATTGTACAAACTCATCATGCATGTTTATTTACTTGCTATTTATTTTATTGTCATCAAACATTAAAAATAACAAAAACATGATAAAATGGAAAGACCAAAAATATTCATTCCACTCTTAATCAACTTGGACTTAGAGAATCTCATCTTAGGACCTTTGCTTGGAAACCTTCCTTCACTCTTTGTGATACTTTGTAAACAATTGGATTCTCACCCGTAACTTACATGCATATTTGTAAGGCCATTATCCTTTGTTTAGCTTAGGTCACTTTAGCACACAAAAGGCTTTCTGTTGGGCTACCTTACAATGAGACTCTTTATTTCCTTGTTGGTTATTTTTGCATTCACGTTGCATAAGCTAAAATTTATAAGTAATCTCATTTTGAGACCATTGTCATAATTCGATTCATATGCACATGTAAATACAAACTTCGATCAACATCGAGTGCGCCTTTCCCAAATCAATTCGAAACACCCTTGTAAGTCGATCGCTTTTAAAGCATCGCCATCAACCTCACATAGCTTACTCTTGGGCTTTCTTACAATGAGATCTATTCGATTTTTATCGAGTAGAAGAGCAATACACTAAATAAATTCATTTCATTCAAAACACAAATCTAAAACCTCGATCCAACGTCGAGTGTTTTCTCTTAAACTCAATCGAAATACCCCAATTAAATCAAAACATTCTTTACAATAAGTTGAATGAAAAAGGAGTTGACTTTGAGTTTTCAACTTCACTCTTCAATTGGACAAATATGAGTTTTCTTACTCGGTCAGTCGAACAATTGTCATTTTCCGCCAAACATACAACTTAATCAAATCATTTCCTTAAGAAAACTATACGAAAAGGGAGATGGTCTTGAGCTTTCAATTCCTCTTCTCAAATGCTTGGATATGATTTGTTTTACTCAATTATTCGAGTATTTGTCGTTCATGTTAAAATACATCAACCATACACAAACTTATTTTCGTAATCACTTAGATGAAAAAGAAAGCGGTCTAGAGTCTTCTACTCCCTTTCCCGATTATTAGGATACGAGTTGTCTTACTTGATTATCCGAGTATTCGTCGTCCATTTAAAACACCTTAATTATTATCAAATCCTTTATGCAATTAAGGATGAAAAGGGAGATGGTCTAGAGCCTTCGATTCCTCTCCTCGACTATTAGGATACGAGTTGTCTTACTCGAATATCCGAGTAATCGTCATCCGACCAAAATATCTCAACACAACTAGTCAAACAAAAAATCCAACATATTAATCCAACTTGTCACCCCGTGTGACCAAAAACTCTTTTCAGAAAGAACATTGCTAATCCTTTCTAATACGCACAACAAACTAGCGCTTAAGCCTCTGCCGAGAGTAGACAAGCCGACGTTTAGCCTTTAGGATGCGATCTAAACAATTGTTCATTAAAAAACACCAACCAACCGTAGTTCCCCGAACTACGAATGCTCTGATTTCCTTATTACCATAGGGATACGTAGGCAGGAGATTGCTGTATCTTCACGAGCACACTAATAAAAAACCTCCCCTTTCCCTTTCTGAGGTTCTCATCCATTTCTATTTTAAATAATTTTATAACCCAAAGATAACAAACAAACATAAATTAACACTCGAAACGCACATTAGAACTAAAAGGTTCCCGTTGAGTATAACGGACGTAAGGGGTGCTAATACCTTCCCCTTACGTAATCCACTCCCGAACCCGAATATGGTTGCGATGACCATTATTCCATTTCCTAAAGGTTTTATCGATATTTTCCTATCCCTTCATTGGGACAAATAAAGTTCGGTGGCGACTCTGTTTGAACGTAATTTTTTCCGCGACCATCGCGAGGAATCGTATTTTTCGAGATGCGACAGATGGCGACTCTGCTGGGGATTAGCTCCAAGCAAGAGAGAATGAAGCCTAATTTAGTTCAGTTTCTGTATTGTGTGTTAATTTTGTTTACTTGTTTGTTATTTATTCTGTTATTATTATGCTGTCATAATTATTGTCTGGTATTTTATTGGTTATGTATTATTGGGGTTCTCTGTTTGGTGATACTTTGTGAGATAGGCTCTCTACCCGAGTCTGAGAAAAACCATAAGATTAAGTTGGTGGTTGCGTAGTGGGCGCATGCAAGGAGTCTTCCTTGTTGGGAAGAAACGAAGACCCCGCCTAGAGGAGATTCTCTTGAGATATTATTGCCCGACGAGTCTTCGTCACGATGATAGTATTCTCGAGTTTGATCAATGACTCTAGGGACCTTTTAACCCATTATATCCAGTCGTTATGTAGTATTTACCTGAAAAGTCCCGGACTTATTAGGTTAATACGAAAGCCCCAATCAGATGAGATCCCTTGGATGTATTACTATCTTATAGTAATATTTCCAACCTCGATCTATGACTCTGAGAACCTTATTAGAACCTTGGACTCGAGAGTTGTGTAGTATGGACCCACTAGGAGTTTTCCTCTTTGGGATCATACGAAGGCCTCACCCAAACGAGACTCTGTTTAGGGATGTTATTAGCAGATGAGTTTTCATCATGACAATAACTTTCTTAAATATTGATTGATGACTTTGGGAACTTCTCACCTTTAGCATTCTACCAAAAGGGTTTTGTTTAGTAACCAATAATACCCACTCGCATGACCTGTATATCAACCTACATGTGACACACATAATATCATTCATAACATATCATTCATATTATTTTATTTCCAAGGAATCTGAGTATCATGAGTTGCAGGAATTCAAGAAACATGGAATCAAGCAAAAGAAACATTTACTCCTTCAAATTCAAGGATCCCGATCTAAAGAATTTACGTAACTTGGTCTCTCAGATGCACCCTGTATACAGAATCAACTTTGGAAAGAATTATGGCAATTTGCTCAGCATCCTCAATCAACAAGTGGACCATACAACCTTGATCACTTTAACCCAATTTTATGACTTACCTTTAAGATGCTTTACATTCCAAGACTTCCAGCTAGCACCAACGTTGGAAGAATTTGAGCGTCTTGTTAGGATTCCCATGAAGGACAAGTCACTATTTGAAGGGACAGATGAATCTTTTGCCCCTCGAGGTCATTGCTAGTGCGCTACACATGGATGAAAAGGAAGCAAAAGATAACTTAGAGACCAAAGAAAATACCAAAGGATTTTCACTAAGTTTTCTTTTGGAAAGAGCTCATACCCTGTTGAAAGTAGAAAGTTGGGATGCTTCTTACTCTGCTATTGCATTGGCTATCTATGGCATCGTCCTGTTCCCGAATATGGACGGTTTCGTAAACATGACTGCCATTTGTGTTTTCCTTACTGGGAACCCAATACCCACTTTGTTAGCCGATGTCTATTATCATATAAGTCATATGTATACTAAGAAGAAGGGATTGATTGCTTGTTATGCTCCTTTATTGTATCAGTGGTTTCTAGAACATCTTCCGAAGACAGATGCTTGGGTTGAACAAACAGATGTTAGTTGGCCTCAGAGATTGGGATCGCTCCGATCTAAAGATCTCTCTTGGTACTCCAAAGAATATATCAATGTAGACATCATATTCAGTTGTAGGGATTTCCCAAATCTACCGCTTATTGGAACTCAAGGATGTGTGAATGCTAATCGAGTTCTATCACTCAGACAACTCGGTTACCCAATGGAAGGCCCTCCAGAGGCAAATTCTTTGGAAGCTTTCTTGTTACTTGACTTTGGGGCTGAGAATCCTAGCTTATTCTAGCGAATCAAAGAAGCTTGGAAAAATGTCAATCGAAAAGGGAAAGCTGAGTTAGGGAGAGCAAATGGGATTACAAAAGAACCATATTTTCAGTGGGTAAAGGAAAGGGTGCAGATAATTAAAATGCCATTTGTCATTCGGACACCTATACCTCTTCTTGAACCTAAGCTCACCCATGTCCCTATTGAAGAAATGGAGGAACTCAAGACCACCGTGGCAAAGCTAGAAAAAGAGAATGAAGAGTTGCATATAAAACTCCAACAGACCATCAATGAGAAGAACAATATGAAGTGGGAGCTTGAGAGAAAAGAGGCACAACTTCAAGCCCACGTGGAAAAGTTCAACAAGGAGGAGCATAAGAGAAAGAAGATCAAAGTGGGATTAGAACAGGCTGATCATTATTTGGATACCCTTAAAAGTCAACTACGATAAGCTCATAAAGAATGTCAAGACAATGAGCGTTGGTGGCATCTAGCCACAAAGGAGAACAAGACCATAAGGGATACACTTAGGGCTCAGATAAAAGAACTCAGCAATACTGTTCGTCATGCAAGCTGAAGTAGATCAGGAGCGCCGACTCAAGAAAATAGCCATTGAAGCTTTTAGGGTGTCGCCCATGATATGGGAAGAGAAGTGTCGAGAAGTAAGAGATGCCAGGGAGTCTGTAAGTTATTGGAAGAACCAGCTAGAGTCATTACACCAAGACAGCTCCATATGGTTGAAAGAGCGAGACTATGTGATTAAAGATTATGAATCCTTTAAGAGGACCATAGACTTCTTACAAGGGGATAGGGACAAGTTTCGTGCAAAACTCGATGGGCTAGTAGGATTCTGTAAATGGGCAGCTAAAGAATTTCGATGGAGGTTGAGAGACACAGTCGAAGAGTTGAAAGAAGATAGCACTCATCTAGCCATAATCAATTTCGTTCTGCTCTGCAAAGGGTTGTTGAAGAGATTCAATGAGGAACTAGAAGAGCTTCAGGCTAGAAAGCCAACTGTTTAATTTGCTTATGTCTTGTATTTTGTTCCTTTAACAAATGTACTTTTGAACTATGACCTTTTTGGACCTCTATGTTATGTAATGAATGACGTTTAAAAATTACTCCATTATTGCTATTCTAAGTATTTTTTGTTTCTTCGAATTACTAACAACTAATGAAACTCGAATGACTCCCTGGAAATAAAATATGCATAACATTTGCATCTTCATTATGCATCACACTTCATGAAAATCAAAAAAACTTACCCAACCTTTTTACCCTTTATCCAGCCACACTGACTAATCAACACCGGTACGAGAAGCGAAGCAAATACAAGATAACATTAGAACAAGTTGAGTCCAACTAGGTTACCATGAGGACAAACATCAATACGATCCAGGAGAAGATGGATCAGCTGTTGGAGACAATGCTTGCGATCGCTCAGAGAGAGAGGAGCGAGGAGGAAGAAGCTAGGGCAAAAAGGAATGATGGCGCGCCAGGTCCGAATCCCCAAGACGAAAGTTACGTCCCCACCAAGAAGAGATTGGTTTAGGTACCGGTAAGAGGAGATCCTGCCGAACCTTCTGATACATATACTCATCATGGATCCGAAATTGGAGATGACCAGTATGATGCATTCTATATGCCTGATCAACCAAAGCCTAAGATACTTTCAGATCCTGCTGCAGATAGGCTCCGTGCCCTAGAAAAGAAAATCAAAGCCATAGAAGGAAACAACATCTTCGGTGCTTCTGCCATGAACATGCGTTTGGTATCAAATTTAGTCATCCCGGCTAAATTTAAAACCCTTGATTTCGAGAAATACAAAGGACAAACTTGTCCAAGAAGTCACCTGGTGATGTACTTCAGGAAAATGGCTGCTCATACCGAAAATGACAAACTACTTGTACACTGTTTCCAAGACAGTTTGATTGGAGCATCTCTGAGATGGTATATGAGTTTAGAACAGGGGCGAATTCAAAGTTGGGAGGATTTGGCTGACGCATTTCTCCGTCAGTACAAATACAACTTAGATATGGCACCCGACCGAATGCAGTTGCAAGAGATGACTATGAAGGAGAGTGAGTCATTCAAATAATACGCTCAGCGGTGGAGAGAATTGGCTGCTCAGGTAGAGCCACCATTGTCTGAGAAGGAAATGACCGGGATATTTGTGGACACCTTAAAGGACGCATTCTTTGATCGATTAGTGAGCAGTGCCGCATCTGATTTCGCACATCTAGTTACAATTGGAGACCGCATAGAGAAGGGGTTGAGAGATGGAAAGATTCCTGGAGCAGTAACATCACCTAGCGCACCAAAGAAATATTCTGGAGGCTTCCCAAGGAAAAGAGAAGGTGAAACAAACGCCATATCCAGGAACTATAAAGGGAAGCAACAAGCTTCATATGGCCAAGTCGCCGCCGTGGTACCCATACCCTATCAACAACCAATGCAGCAATAACAAATGTATCAGCCACAACATCAACAACATCATCATCAGCAAAATACCGCACCAACAAGACAGTTTAAGCCAAGACCTCAAAGAAGACAACTTGATCCTCTATCAGTACCTTATAGTCAGATATTCCCATATCTGCAGAAGGAGGGCCTTCTAACATTGAGGGAGTTAAAACCAACTGTTTTTCCATATCCACCTGGATACGACGCTAATACCCATTGCGAATTTCACATGGGAGCACCTGGTCATACTTTGGAAAACTGTTTCGCATTTCAGAATCGAGTACAAGACTTGATCGAAGCCAAGGCCGTTTCTTTCACTCCAAGACGCCCGAACGTGAATACCAACCCTATACTGATGCATAAGGATGCTTCCGTCAGTGCCATTAAGGAGAGTGATGAAGGCAAACTGATCTGTAAGGTTGAAGAGATTCAAACCTCTATCACCATGATAGGAGCACAATTGCTGAAGAGTGGTCTGATCCTGGAAGAGATGGTTGAGGAAGAGAATAATGAAGAATTTATGAGTTTTATACAACAAATGCTGGATCGAAGCGAGTTACAGATAACTTACCGTGTCACGAGCAAGCGTCAGGAAGAGATAGCCGTGGTAGATATCCCCTATGATGAGGTCATAGTAGAAATACCTATAAGCCCGTTGGTGATAGAGTTCCCAGCACCATTTGAATATAAAGATGAGAAGGCAGTCCCATGGATATATCAACCCAGAGCTTTTAAGCAGGGGCAAGAAGATAAACCTTTAATGATCAATGAACCAAATGTCACTTCAATTGTGGGCCCAGCAGGAATGACGCGTAGTGGTCGGGTGTTCGCACCAAGAAAATCTGATACTTCTGAGAGAGCTAAAGGGAAGGAGGCTGCTGTCCAGATCCCCATCTCTAATCAGGGGATGCAAGACATACACCTGTCTCCTAAAGCTGCTGTCACTCGTGAGGAGGCTGAGGAGTTTTTGAGAATAATCAAGAAGAGCAATTATAAGGTGGTGGATCAGCTAAACCAAACACCTTCCAAAAATTCCATGTTATCTCTACTGCTCAACTCAGAGGCGCACAAGAATTCATTGTTGAAGGCATTGAGCGCCGCTCATATCACAAAGGATATAACAATAGAACAGTTTGATGACGTGATAGCTTGTGTGACTACTGGGAATTTCTTGGGTTTTAATGATGACGAACTACCGATTGAAGGAAAGAACCATAACAAGGCTCTCCACATCTCTCTGAAATGCATGGATACTATACTGTCAAAGGTGTTGGTAGACACAGGTTCCTCATTGAATGTCATGCCAAAGACGACTTTGGTAAAGCTGCCAGTGGAAGGGATAAGTATGAAGCCCATCACCCTAATCATAAAAGCATTTGATGGCTCAAGGCGAGCAGTGATAGGAGAGGTTGACTTACCAAACAAGATAGGTCCAACTATTTTCAATATCACATTCCAGGTCATGGGTATACATCCTGGTTACATTTGCCTACTTGGGAGACCCTAGATTCACTCTGCAGGTGCTGTCACCTTTACTCTGCATCAAAAACTAAAATTCATTACAAATGACAAGATGATTGTGGTTGGAGGAGAAGAAGATATTTTGGTTAGTCACTTGACATCTTTCCGATATATCGAGGTGGATGGTGAAATCACTGAGACACCATTCCAATCCTTGGAAGTGGTAAACATGATGGCCATCCAACAGACCTTGAAGGTTCCGAAATCAGGACCATCCATGGTCTCGTGGCAAGGAGCTAAAGGTGTTATGGAAAGTGAAGATGCTCAAGACTGGGGCAAAGTGGTGGAAGTGAAAGAGACACGAGATAAGTTTGGCCTGGGGTATGACCTATCATCATACAAAGCCGATAACCAATCTGACAAAGAGAAGGTTCCTTCTGTGGAGAAAACGTTCACCAGCATTGGCCCCATCTTTGGCAAGCAGGTGGCAATGATCAGTGAAGAAGACCGCAAGGAGGGGGTGTCTAGCTGGATGCGTCAAGCCGCACCTAATGAAGAACTAACAAACTGGAAGGCTGTGGAAGTTCCCCAAATATTTCAAAAGTAATTTTATCATTTTTAGACAAAACCCTGTGCTCTGCCCAAGGCACAGTGGCATGTTGTAGGGCCTCCTTTATCTTTTTCAAGAGTTTTTATCATTAATGAAATGACGTTTTGCATTCAAATTTTTGTCCATTTTCTTTCGTTTTGATCTATTTACGAAAATGGCAATCAATTTTTATGCACGCACTTTCTAAATAAACTGCATAAATCATAACATACATAAACACCACCGAGACCGTTGATAACGACACTGCTATGGTCCAATATGACTTTGATTGTCCAATCTACCAAGCCGAAGACGAAGTGGGGGAAGATTGCGAACTCCCTGAAGAGTTGGCCAGATTACTCAGACAAGAAGAAAAGGTTATTCAACCACACCAGGAAGACGTTGAAGTTATCAATCTGGGAACAGAAGAAGATAAGAGAGAAGTAAGGGTAGGCGCAACGCTTCAAGATACAGTGAAGACAAGACTGATAGATCTCCTTCGCGAATATGACGACGTGTTTGCTTGATCATACCAAGACATGCCCGGATTAGACACTGACATCGTGACCCACAAGCTTCCCCTTAAAGAAGAATGCCCTGTTGTCAAACAAAAGTTAAGAAGGACGCGACCTGATATGGCTCTCAAGATCAGAGAAGAAGTGAGAAAGCAATTTGACACTGGTTTCCTGGAAGTCTCAAAGTACCCACAATGGGTTGCTAACATTGCACCAGTGTCGCAACACGAAAAACAACCGGCGGAAAAAATAAAGAAACAGAGCCGCCACCGACGCTATTCATCCTATGACGGAAAGGAAGCGTTGGACTAACCTAAGAAACGGGAAAGGAACGGTCTTACGACCAGAGATTGCAAGGTACGGGAGTCGGTTACGCAAGGGGAAGGTATTAGCACCCCTCACGTTCGTCGTACTCGACGGGATCCACGCTCAAAAGAATAGGAAAAGGTTTCTAAGATAACTGCTCAAAAAGAATGCACACACTGGAATAATAAACAGATGAAAGGAAACGGAGGAAGTGGACTCGGCAGGATATCGCATCCTGAGCCTATGTAGTTTGTCAAAAACAAACATCAGAGTCAACGTAGTTCGGGGAAATGGGAAACATGCTCGCTAGGACATCGCATCCTATGCCTACGTATCTTCTCTATCCAGAGTAAGAATCAGAGCACTCGTAGCTCGGCTAACGCACGCCGAAACAAAAAAACAAAAGAGACGCTGAGACGTCAAAAGAAACACACAAAAGGAAACGGAATGCCAATAAATGGGCTTATATCCAACTCCTGCTAAACAACACAAACAAGGAAACTGAATGCCAATAAATGAGCTTACATCCGACTCCAAACAAACAACACAAACCAGGAAATTGAACGCCAATATATGGACTTACATCCGACTCCTGCCAAAACAAACGCTAACCAGCGTACCAGAGAAAAGGATTATCAGATTGACAAACTAATAGGGAGTCTGGAACTCGAGCCTAATAGTTGTCACACAAACACAAAGAGACGCTGAGACGTCAAAAGAAACAGAAAGGGTGATCAAACAGAAAGGTTGACACAACACAAACAAAAAGAAAAAGGGTGAACAAAACACACGCAAAAAAAACAAAAAGGTTGAACAAAACACACGCAAAAAAAAAAGGTTGCCCGGAGAGATCTCGCACGATCTCCTGCCTACGTATCTCATCTGGTATGAGAATCAAGGCGACGTAGTTCCCCTTAACAGGGGAGAAACTCTCTCCTAACCAGAGACCAGGGAGCAACAAACTAAAAGGGAGACTGACTCGAGCCTAATAGTTGTCATGCAATCCACAATAGCCCTAGGTTGAGGTATCTAAACAGAACCTAACTCGCACAGGCAACAAGTCAAAACGAACAACAAATCAACATGTATGAAAAGCAAACACACAAGCAATCATCACACACTATATACAAACAAGAGGCTCAGACACGGTTGGGCTTTAGTCAAGGGGTCATATCAACCTCGACAAACAAGCCAAAATTGTAGGGGTATGCTGAATCTCTTAACCACTGACATTGACCGTCAGGGTGAGCAGATGAAAGGTAATGAGGATGAGACCTCATAGCTCTTAACCCTGGCCTGGGTGAGCTTCAATCAATGAAAACGTGGGGGTCCAAAACGAGGGACCCTACTCCACTTGACTGACACTGTACAAGATCTTGGGTTAGGTTCAAGAGCATCAGCACGTAGTGCGAGCATAACGAACGACTCAAAGACTAACAGGGGACTGACTACTAGTCCCTTCTATCTATCAATTGCCTCTTCACTTAGGAGGACTTAACAAGTAACATGCCTCGACAAGGAGGTCTTTAGCATAAATATAAACAATCACAGTCATTGCCTCTTAAGGAGGACTTCAGCCAAAATGCCTGCCAAAAAGGTGGCAGGACTTCCAGACTACATGGAGTTAGAAGGCTAAACTATCTCAGTGGTGTATCAACCACACTCCAAAGCAAAGCTCAAGCAAGAGCTAAAAGCGGCTAATGTACCTGTACAAAAGCTAACCAGTCAGTGTCTCAGACAACAAATCAGAAAACACACAGTGAAACCAATGCAACTGTACACAATTCAAGTTACAAATGCAATCACTTAAGTGAGTTCACCATATCAATGGACCTATAACATAACAAGAGTTAGTGATCCAAGCAACTTTCAATCTCAAATAATGAGATCAAACCAAACATTAGTGCTAAGTGCTCAATACCTGAAATACAAAACACAATTGGTGAGTACAAACCACTAGTACGAAGACTAGGGTCAAAGGCAAGCCAAACAACTAAAACAAAAGTCAATACTTCTCATGAAGCACATTCAAACATGTCACAAGATGTCCTAAAAAGGATCAAGGCTAATTCATAAAGCAAAAGCCATCAAATGATCAAGGTAAAGCATAGGCAAGCAGTGTGCACACAATTGGACATTCAAATGAGAAAAACCACATTAAAACAGAAAAGCATCCAATGATCATGAATTTTTTTATACAGGCTCCTCATGTTAAGAACAAACATCATACCAAAAATCAAGTCCAGAAGAGATCACATGGTATGTAAATGAAAATGCATAAATGCAACATACAAATTGTGACACAAATTGTCACAACATATGTTCATGTGTCCAAAATAGTGATAGAACATGATAAAAATCTCAAACAAAATCCATAAAATCAAATCACATGTTAAGATCAAGCATGTCAAATTTCAAAGCAATTGGATAATCAATGAGCATTTCACAATCAATTGAATGAAGCATGGTAATTGTGCATACATGTTCAAACACACATTCTCAATTAAAAAACCAGAAGCAATCAATTCACAAAATAAATCCTATAAAAAGTAGAGATTAAAACAAGAAAGTGAAAAAAAACTAGGATCAAATTGGATTAATTTCCTATTTTTGGTGATTTTTCAAAGTTGATGAAAATATTTGAAATATCATGAACAAATGCATGGCAATTTGGAGGGAAATGGAAAATGTTGAATAAAATTTGAAAACATGCTGGAAGCAAGTGTTGAACACAGGACACTAAGGTCAACAAAATGCGCTGGAAAATAAATTTCACATTTGGCATTGCAAAGATTCGAACACATGAAGGTATGGTAAAAGGAAAGCGTTCACAAAATAAAATCAAATAATCAAATGCCATGCCAAGGATTCGAACCTAGGCCTATGAGGTTCCAGGTAGCATTCAGAAAATAAAAACATAAACAATGCGTGGCCAGGGATCGAACTGAGGAAGCCAAGGTTGCAAACGCGCTTAGAGTGAAACGCAGTGTTTCACTAATTGAGGTGGCGCCCAGTCAGCGTAGTCAACACACACAAGGCGTAGTCAAACGCGTATGGACCAATGGTTGTGCCAACAGAATTCATGCGTGGCGCCAGAGAGGACAAACCCTAACAACTATTACAGACGGTGGTTGGCGGAGGTTTCCACCGTCTTCTCCGGCCAGCCAGGCGGAGAAGACACAATTTTTTTTCCAGAATTCACAAACACACATATGGATAGAAAGGTCTTGTCATGTAGATCAAGAATATCACGTTAGCTAAGCCTAATTCTTCATGGATCAAGCAAATCAAAGGAAAACATCTCATACATTCAAAACTTCAAATCAACATATCATGCTCAATACTTCACCAAATCAAGATCTATTTACATCAGAATTCTCATCACATCATGATCTACATGTTTATGTTCATGGATTGGCAAATAGTGAGATTCGAATTTCCACTTACTTGAAGTGCAGTGACCAAAATACTCGTCCTCAAGCTTCCTCCAGCTCCAGATTTCCTTCTTCAATCTTGTTATGAAGCTTTATGCAAGAATTGGCACTTGAATTGACCTAGATCCAATTGAATTTCAAACTTCCATGTTCATGTTCAAGCTTTGGATGTGCACGAATCTTCACCAAATTCTTCAAACCAGAGATCAAATCCTACTCAATGATGCATGATAAACCAGAATATGTAAGCATTTTGTGGAATTGGATCAAGAAATTTGAAAATTGAAGAGAGAGAAATTTGAGAGGGAATGTGAATTTGAGATCTAGAATTGTTCTCTTCTGAAATTCTGTTATGATTTAGCTTTTATTCCAAGTGTTAATCACCTTGCTAATCAAAATTTGTATTGGTTAATTGGGATTAATGAAATGTAAGGTGAATGACCAATTTTGAGAAGTGTGTGGTGCATGGAGATTTTACACGTGAACAGTGCACATGCATGGTTCAAAGTCACTTAAAATCATCCAAAGATCACAATGGCATTGGTATTTTTCATGTATGATCAATAAAATTTGAATTCTCCATTTTCCCTCCAAAATATACATGCATGGACAAATGATCATGTGAGTTAATTTCATGCAATGCAATGTTTGATTTGGAAAATATTGGTCATGATAAGCATAATGCAAAAAGAGTGGACCAATTTGGAGCTTTGGAGCAAAAGTTATGCCATGTTGAACTTCCATGTGCACTTTGTCATCCTTTGGCCATAATTCTTCAACCATTCATCAGATGATCATAATCTTGGACTTTTTGGAAAGAGGAGAGAAAGATCTTAAACTTTCATGTTCAACAAAAATCCATTTGAAGCTTCTTTGATGATGATAGGTCAAGTTGAATATGGACCAAAAACTTGCCATTTTTGGAATCTTTCAATTACAGGTCACTTGCCATTTTTGGAAACTTTTGCCATGACCTCAAAATATTCAAGATAGATGTTTGAAATGACAAATGGACCTCTTTTGAACATGATTGAGGTGTTGAAACTCATTTCCCCCACCTCAAAGCCCACAGTTGACTGCACAATTGACTTTATGGTCCTCAGATGACCCTGCAATGCCCTGATCAATTTGAGCCTCCAACACTTGGTGAAATTGATCCAAAATGAAACCCTAGCTCATGTAAGCTCCTTAGAATAACCAAATGATCCTCAAACCAAGAAATAACCTCATCTCCTTGAGAAACCCTGATTGAAAAAAAGCATTGATTAGGGTTGACCAGAGGTCAAAACCCTAATCCAAAGGAACTTGGGAATGCACTCTGAAACCCTTGATGATGATAAAACCATGATGATGGTGATATATCCTTGCAAACAAGATAAATATCAAGACCTCTGAAGGATTAGGAAACCCTAACTGAAGTGCAAACCCTCAGATGGTTGATCATCAATTCATAGAAACCCTTAGGCTTGAATCATGCAACCTCCCCATCTTCTGAAAAGACTTTGGAGGATGACCTTCTTATTTTCATATGAGATGCAAAAATGCAATGCCTAATGCTCTAAAATATGAAATGCAATATGCCAAACTAGTCCCAAGAAGAGGAGGGCAAATTTTGAGGTGTTACAGCTGCCCCTATTCAATCCACTGTGAATCTGTCGATATGAACAACCTCGGCTTTCAGATGATAAGAGTGAAGAGTGGTTGAATACCAAGAACAGACGAACAATTTGTGCTCCATGGGAAATTATGTAGCAATGCATGTCAGAATCGGCAAAGAAGTGATTTCAAAAGAAGAATCCGTCTAGGACGGCGCAAGTCGGTCTGATAACCGAAAAAGAATGTCGACCTGGATACCAAAATAAATGGTAACACAGGAATAACCATGGCCTGAATGCCGCATCCGCTGGGGATTATTATTATTTTTCTTTGCTTTTTTTTTTTTTTTTTTTACTTTTTCTTTGGACCCCAAAACTTCTTTGATTTATTTTTTCCTTTTCTTGAACCCCAAAGCTTTTCTTTCGCGCGAATGATCCCTGATCACCGCATTTGAACCCCGATACCTTCATGTCATCTTTGCTGCCAAACAATGAACCCCGTTCTCCATTTGAACCCCAGTCGCCTAACGATAACTCGCGATCATCATTCCCCGTTCTCCAGAAAACACCCCGTGTCTCCTTTTCTCCATTTGAACCCCGTTCTCCATTTGAACCCCGTGCTAATTCCGCTGGCAACGTTGGAAATAACACCAGACACCACTCTGATGGCGACATACCAGAGGGTACACCTTCACAAAAGGAAGGCAACATGTGCGTTTCTTCCTCAGAAGACACCCATAACGACCTCTCTTGGCCTCAACCAAAGTCTAAGGTGACACATGATCAGAAGACAATCCTAAGGACCCCATCCCGGATACCATCTTCAACTCCAATCTCCAGTTGAACCCCGTTCTCCAGAAAATGCCCAACACTTCCTTTTCTCCATTTGAACCTCGTTCTCCAGAAAATGCCCAGCACTTCCCTTTCTCCATTTGAAATGTATTTTCGCGTTGATCGCGTAATGTTCTCCGATCTTCATTTCCATCTCCGCCCGACGGAAACTCTTCCTCCAGTATCGCGCTACTGGGGAACACTGTTGATCCAACAACACGATGCTAAGCCCCTCAGAGTAACATCTTCACCAACCGGCTAAACCAACTCTCAAATGGTAACCACGGCTTGAGACTAGCTTATGCTTGCAATGCTGATGCATGATGATTTTTCTAGCGTAATGCTCCATAACCATGGAAATGCTACGCAATGACTATGCAATATGCTATGCTTTTCTAAATGATGAATGTATAAAAAGTATCCCCCTCAGGGGACTCTACTGGGGAGCTCGAGGAACTCGATATCGCTCCATTCTCCAATCCTGCTTGGGAATAACACTGTTGCTGGGGAAAGGATAATCCTTACTAGGGACAACCTCCACTGAACCCGATCCGCTTGGGGACTTCGCTGGGGAAGAAACCACCAACGCACACCTCCGCCGGGGGAAACAGCAATCTTCAGACTTGCTGGGGAAATAACAATCCCAACCCTGCTAGGGGAAACAACAACCTTCAGGCCTGGCTGCCGAAGAAATACCGATCTCGAACCTGCTGGAGAGATACAAAATATTTGACACGGAACACCTGTCGACTCGTCGAACACTGGTATTCACCATCTAACTCCAGTGTCAGCTTTCCACTTTTGAGAACTCCCAGACTCATCTGGACTTTTCTGATTCATCATCTTGTATTCTCGACTTCTCCGTACTCTACGAAGATCGAACTCCTTAGATTCGTACAAACTTTCCAATCCTCAAATTTTGAAGAGTCTTCTTGATTAATACTTTAGGATCGTCGCACGTTTCTCACTGTCTTTATGCCTTGTCCCTGATTGGACTCCACAAGGGATCTTTCATCGGAAACTTCGCATCACAACCTGCAAGTGAGTGAAAATAACCAAACAACACCTGCAAAAGAGATCGTTAGATAAAAACGTGCCCCAGGCGTGCCAAAATTTCAACACCTAGGTCACTCAACCTTCCGAATAAGATTTCAAGCTTTCAATCCTATAAACATGCATTGGAAGGGACCTCTATGTCTCAAAATGCAAAGATTCTTTATCAAAATAAACATATGTTTTTGCAATCAAAGCGGTAATGAAAACAAAAACAAAAATATTTGACTGAATATGCATTTTATTGATTGAAAAGGTGGCTCCTAACTGAGCAATACACAGGAAGCAATTCCTGAAAAGAGGTAATTGCACATAAAAGGAAAATCTATCCTAATGGCAATGTGAACCCGTGATCTCATCGAGTTCCAAACCGGTTACAACCCATATGTCCTCAAGACTCTCCGTGCTTTCTGCCTTCTGAACAAGACGCTTCTGACCGATCCCTATCGGGGATTATCCACGTGTCTCAACCAAAACACAAACGATCATGCTAGACGCAGTTGTTCGTTTCATTCCCTCTTTTTGCCTGGACCTCCCTTTCGGGTTTTCAGTCCACCGGGATACCCTTTTTTGCCCAAGTCGCCCTTGTGGGGTTTTCGACTTGCCGGGTGTACAATTTTTTCTCTTCTTATCCCTAATTTTTGCCCGAACCTTTTTCATTTTTTTGGTTCGCCGGGATGCCCATTTTTGCCTGGACTATTTTATTCTTTTCGTCCAGCGGGTCTCTTATACGAAGTATTTTTTAACTACGTCCGCATTCACAGGGGATGGAAAATCCTCACCATCCATGATCGTCAACAATAAGGTTCCGCCAGAGAAAACCTTCTTGACCACGAATGGACCTTCATAATTGGGTGTCCACTTGCCCCGACGATCGTTTTGAGGAGGAAGGATCCTTTTCAATACCATATCTCCCACATGATACACACGAGGTCGTACCTTTTGGTCAAAAGCACGCTTCATTCGCTGCTGGTATAGCTGCCCATGGCAAATGGCCGCCAGCCTCTTTTCCTCAATCAGGCTCAACTCTTCATACCGAGTCCTCATCCATTCAGCCTCTTCCAATTTCACGTCCATCAGGACTCTTAATGACGGAATCTGAACCTCAACTGGTAGCACAACTTCCATTCCATACACAAGCGAGAAAGACGTTGCCCCAGTAGACGTACGCACCGAGGTTCGATACCCATGCAATGCAAACGACAACATCTCATGCCAATCCTTATAGGTCACGACCATTTTCTGCACAATCTTCTTGATATTCTTATTGGCCGCCTCGACCCCCCATTCATCTTTGGACGATAAGGAGAAGAATTGTGATGCTCGACTTTGAACTCCCGACATAGTTCTGCCATCATCTTGTTGTTGAGATTAGAACCATTATCAGTAATGATTCTTTCGGGAACCCCATATCTGCAAATGATGTCTCTTTTTAGGAATCTGGCAACGACCTGTTTCGTCACGTTTGCATAAGACGCCGCTTCCACCCACTTGGTGAAGTAATCAATAGCCACTAATATGAACCGATGCCCATTCGAAGTCGTAGGCTCGATCTTTCCAATCATATCAATGCCCCACATAGCAAACGGCCAAGGGGACGACATCAAGCTCAAAGGGTTTGGAGGCACGTGCACCTTATCAGCATAAATCTGGCATTTATGACATCTCCGCACGAAGTTGAAACACTGAGCATTCATTGTCATCCAGTAATAACCAGCCCGTAACAACTTTTTCACCATCGCATTCCCACTGGCATGGGTACCAAACGACCCCTCGTGCACTTATTTCATCAATTGGCTTGCTTCTCTGTCATCGACACATCTGAGCAATACCCAATCGAAATTCCGCTTGTACAAAACCCCATCCTTATTCAGATAGAACACCATGGCCAACCTCCTCAGAGTCTTTCGATCTTTTTTAGACGCTCCCTCAGGATATTCTTGGGTTTCCAGATAGCGCTTGATATCATAATACCACGGCTTTTCATCATCAGGCGCTGCTTCAACAGTAAACACATAAGTCGGTCTATCCAGTCGTCCCACCTCAACACTAGGGAACTGATTCCACCACTGCACCTTAATCAAGGCGGCCAGAGTAGCCAAAGCATCTGCCAAAGGATTCTCTTCTCTCGGCACATGATGTAATTCCACTTTGGTGAAGAACGTCAACAATCTCCTCGTATAATCCCGGTATGGAATTAAATGAGATTGATGCGTATACCATTTTCCGTTAACCTGATTCACAACCAAAGCTGAATCTCCATAAATGACAAGGTTCTTGATCCGCAAATCAATAGCCTCTTCAATACCCAATATACAAGCTTTGTATTCAGCCACATTGTTGGTGCATTCAAACGTTAGCCGGGCAGCAAAAGGAACGTGGGATCCCTTCGGCGTAACCAAAACAACACCAACTCCACTACCATTCACGTTAACGGCCCCATCAAACATCAGAATCCATTCGGATTCAGGGTCAGGCCCCTCCTCCGGGATCGGTTCCTCACAATCTTTCGATCTGAGAAACATGATGTCCTCATCAGGGAACTCAAACTTCATCGGTTGATAATCCTCAATGGGTTGCTGGGCGAGGTAATCAGACAATACACTCCCCTTGATTGCTTTCTGAGAGGTATACTGGATATCATATTCAGTCAAAATCATTTGCCATCTCGCAACCCGTCCGGTCAATGCTGGCTTCTCAAATATATACTTGATCGGATCCATCTTGGAAATCAACAAAGTGGTATGAACCAGCATATACTGTCTCAGTCGGCGAGCAGCCCATACCAAAGCGCAACAAGTTTTCTCGAGCAGTGAATATCTTGTTTCACAGTCGGTAAACTTTTTGCTAAGGTAGTAAATTGCATGCTCTTTTCGACCAGACTCGTCATGCTACCCCAATACACACCCCATAGACCCCTCGAGGACCGTCAAGTACAGAATTAACGGTCGTCCCTCCACAGGAGGCATCAGAATCGGAGGCTTCTGCAAATATTCTTTTATCTTTTCAAATGCCGCTTGGCAATCATTATTCCACCTGACCGTTTGATCTTTTCTCAACAACTTGAATATGGGTTCACACGTGGCTGTTAGATGAGATATGAACCGTGAAATGTAGTTCAATCTACCTAAGAAACCACGAACCTCCTTCTCTGTTCTCGGTTCAGGCATTTCTCGTATTGCTTTTACCTTAGTAGGATCAACCTCGATTCCTCTTTCGCTTACAATAAACCCCAGCAATTTACCGGACCACACTCCGAAAGTGCACTTATTCGGATTCAACCTCAGTCTGAATTGTCTCAATCGGTCAAACAACTTGGCCAGATCTACCAGATGCCTCTCCTCTGTTTGGGACTTCGCTATCATGTCATCAACATAGCATTCAATTTCATGATGAATCATATCATGAAACAAAGTCACCATGGCTCTTTGATACGTGGCACCGGCGTTCTTGAGACCGAATGGCATCACCTTATAACAAAAAGTGCCCCATGGTGTGATGAACGTTGTTTTCTCCATATCATCTGTCGACATTTTGATTTGATTATAGCCAGAAAAGCCATCCATGAAGAAAAACACCGAGAATTGAGCCGTATTATCTACCAACACATCAATGTGAGGTAATGGGAAATCATCTTTCGGGCTAGCTCTGTTCAAATCCCGGTAGTCCACACACATTCTCACCTTCCCATCCTTTTTCGGCACCGACACAATGTTCGCGACCCAAGGCGGATAATTGGTGACAGCGAGGAAACCAGCATCCAACTGCTTCTGCACCTCTTCTTTAATTTTCATGGCCATCTCAGATCGAGTTCTGCGCAACTTCTGCTTCACTGGAGAACGATCTGCTCTCAATGGCAACTTGTGTACAACGATATCGGTATCCAACCCTGGCATATCTTGATAAGACCAGGCAAAGATGTCGACATACTCTTTCAACAATGCTACCATTCTGCTCTTGACATTTACCTCCAAAGCAGCCCCAACCTTTACTTCCTTTCTGACCTCTTCGGTACCCAGATTCACAACCTCGACTTGCTCCTCGTACGGTTGAATCACCTTCTCCTCTTGCTTCAACAACCTGGCTAATTCCTCCGGCAGTTCACAATCTTCTTCGCCTTCTTCTTCGGCATGATAGATCGGATTGTCAAAGTCATATGAGGGTGTAACAGGATTGTTATCAATGAGATCCGGAGAAGAATCGCATCTGCATGAATGTTGATTCATGCACTGCTTTAGAACCGGAACGAGACAAATTAAAAGGAAAATGAAAACAAACATTGCCATTTTTATTTTTTTGTTTTAAACTGCAAAAATAAGTGAAAAACGGGGAACATCGCTTTTAGTGAAAAACATCCTTTTATTGATGATGCAAACAATGCATAATGAAACACATGAGGTGGCCCTTACAATGGACCATTATGTTTCGGGCAAAACGTATGGTTTTCATGCAGACAGAATTGAAAAACAGAAATATTACTCTTCACGTAGAGTGACAGTGATGATCTTTTCGGCCTTCCAGTTCTGGATCTCCATCCTTGGTACGCACAGTTTAATCCACGAATCCAACTCGCAGTCACTGTCGATCTCTTCACCCACCGCACAGACGTGATCTGGATCTAACATTCCAGTACTGGTTAACGTGAACGGCTGACGATGTCCTCTGCTCTGTCCAGACGAGCCTTGGCCCGACTGATAACCAACCCCAAACCTGTCTTCCTTTGTCGCGATGTCTATCATCCTTCCCCAACCTGGGGCTTCCCCACTCTTCACCACTTCCACAACATGCTTGTAAGAAGAAATGGACGGTTTCTTCTCTTCCTTAGCAAAGATGGCATTCTCCACCTTAACGGTTTCAAATGCTTGACTTGTGTAAGAACAAAAATTGTTCTACAACAGATTCCTTGATTTTGATGATAACAAAGGATGAAACCAAAAATGGCACCCTAACGAAAAGTTTCTAAGTGTGCAGGGTTCTAAAGAAAGAAGAAATAAATCTGATGATGTCATCAGATGCATAACAAGATCAGATGCAAAATCTCAAGTATCAGAAGCATCTAAAGTGGAATCTCGTTTCAAGAAGCTCTGACTCTGGACAAAACTACAAAGTATCAGAAGCATCTGAACATGAAGTAAAGTCTAGAAGCTCTGACTCTGAACAAATGCCTTCTGTAAATTCTGAAGTTATCAGCGCCATCTGAACTTTCAAGAGATAACATCAGAAGCCAGTTTCTCCAGATACACAAAGACTCTAATCAGAATTGTTAATCATGATGAAGTAACGTTTAAGCCAAGTTAAAGTTCTGCAAATGGATTTCCTCAATTAGAAAGAGACGTTAATCTCCACTTCCAAGAGAGAAGATACTACTTGTGGTAAGTAGTCACTTCTAAAAGAAAAAGTCTACTGCAGAAGCTATTAATGGAATGGCGTAACTACATCTCAATATCCAACAGATTCAACGCTACTTCAACTCTACTTCAACTCCTATAAATAGAGAAGATATTTCATTCAGCAAAGAAGAAATCACTAGCCAAAACTATACTGAAATCATATCACGCTCAAGAAAAACATCTTTGTTCTTCAAAGATTTTCACTAAGCTTTTGCTTATCAAGTGAAAAATTTGTTCTTAAGTTTGTAATATTTGCTTTCTTAGAAGCACTCTAGATTACACATCTTGTATCTAATTTTTATTTGATTTCCTCAAGTGACTCTTTGTAGTCTGTAGACTTGAGAGGACTAAGAGATTTTCTTCTCTCTTAGGGGTTGTTTGTAATCTTTCAAGATTAGTGGATTAAGTCCTTGTTGAAGGCGAAATCACCTTGGCCGGGTGGACTGGAGTAGCTTTGTGTTATAAGCGAACCAGTATAAAATCATTGTGTGATTTCATTTTGCAAAAGCGCTTATTTTTCAAACAATTCAAACCCCCCTTTCTTGTTTTTCTCACCTTCAATTGGTATCAGAGCTACGACTCTGTTATTGATTTTCAAATCAAACACTTAACCGTGTAGAGAGATCCAGTGCGAGAAAAACAAATGGCCCACTCAAATGAGAAAGATTCTTACAATGCCAAGCCTCCTGTTTTTGATGGAGAAAAGTTTGATTACTGGAAAGATAGAATCGAAAGTTTCTTTCTGGGTTATGATGCTGACCTCTGGGACATTGTCACAGATGGATACAAACCTCCAACCTTAAATGGAGCTGAAGTTCCCAGAAGCAAAATGTCAGAAGATCAGAAACGTGAATTCAAAAATCATCACAAGGCCAGAACAATACTTCTAAATGCTATATCATACAACGAATACAAAAAGATCACCAACAGAGAGACGGCTAAAGATATACTTGACTCTCTGAAGATGACCCATGAAGGAAACTCCCAAGTCAAGGAGACGAAGGCTCTGGCGTTGATCCAGAAATATGAAGCCTTCAAGATGGAAGATGACGAAGCTATAGAAGCTATGTTTTCCAGATTCCAAACTCTTATTGCAGGTCTTAAAGTGCTAGACAAAGGATACACGACTGCAGATCATGTTAAGAAGATTGTCAGAAGTCTGCCAAAGAAATGGAGACCTATGGTTACTGCTCTGAAGTTATCAAAGGATCTGAACAGTATCAGCCTTGAAGAACTTGTTAGTTCTCTCAGAAGCCATGAGATAGAACTAGAGGAGGATGAGCCTCAGAAAAGGAACAAGTCAGTGGCGCTGAAGTCCAGACCTGAAAGACGGAAGTCAGACAGAACCAAAGCTCTCCAGGCAGAAACTGCAGATACTGACGACTCTGAACCTGAAGACTCTGATGATGAAGAAGAACTGTCCTTACTAACCAGAAGAGTTAAGCAACTCTGGAAAAGAAGGAACAACAACAACTTCAGAAGATCAAGACCCAGAGGGGATAGATCAGAGTCAACTTCAAAAGGTAAACCTAATAAAGATATTACCTGTTTTGAATGTAAAGAAACAGGTCATTATAGAAATGAATGCCCCAAGCTGAAGAAAGATAACTCTAAGAAAGAAAGCTTCAAGAAAAATGCCTTCAGAACAAAGAAAGGATTAATGGCCACCTGGGACGATAGTGAATCAGGATCATCAGAATCTGACTCTGATGAACAAGCCAACGTAGCATTTATGGCTACCACATCCAGCAGCTCAGATGAAGAATCTGAAGAGGTATTTTCTGAACTTTCTAGATCTGACTTAGAATCATGTTTATCAGAAACTCTTACCTCTCTTCAGAAATTAAAACAAAAAGTTAAAAGCATTAAAGGTCTTCTTAAAGCAAAATCTGAAGAATGTAGTGAACTTGAGACAACAATTCTAGCACATGAAGATACAATCAAATCTTTAACGTTAGAAAGAGATGGAGCTAAAACAAAAAGCTTAAAATTAGAAGAAGCGTTGTCTCAAGCACCACAAACTTCAAATGAAATTATTTATAAATATGAAGAAGCCTTTCAGAAGTTTCTGAAGAGTGGAATAGATAGGAGTATTATGGCATCCATGATTTATGGAGTAAGTCAGAATAATAAAAGGGGAATTGGGTATGATTCTGATTCTGATAAAACTTCTACCAGTAACCAAATTAAATCACCTTTTTCATACCACTATACACACACACAAGAACACAAATTTAAAAATGCTAGAAGACCCAAAGTTGTAAGAAACTCTGGGAAAACTAATCTGAAAGGACCCAAGAGATTCTGGGTACCGAAAGATAAGATTATCTATGTTGCAGATATCCTATGCAGCAAAGTTCAGACACCAGTCATGGTACCTGGACTCTGGATGCTCGCGACATATGACGGGAAGAAAGTCTATGTTCCAAAGCCTGGAACTTAAAGACGCTGGCTTTGTAGGCTTCGGAGGAGATCAGAAAGGAAGGATCAGAGGCTCCGGAACTATTGGTAATGGTACTCTTCCCTCTATATCTGATGTTCTTTATGTAGAAGGATTAATGCATAACTTGTTATCCATAAGTCAATTAAGTGATAACGGTTATGATGTAATCTTTAATCAAAAAACGTGTAAAGCCATTAGTCAGAACGATGGCTCTGTCCTTTTCACAGGCAAGAGGAAAAACAACATTTATAAAATAAATCTTTCTGATTTAAAAGATCAAAATGTTAAATGTTTAATGTCAGTTCACGAAGAGCAATGGGTATGGCATAGACGCTTAGGCCACATTAGCATGAGGAAACTTTCTCAGCTAACTAAACTTGAGTTAGTCAGAGGCTTACCTAAACTGAAGTTTTCTTCAGATGCTCTGTGTGAAGCTTGTCAGAAAGGAAAGTTTTCAAAAACATCTTTTAAAAAGAAAAATGTTGTTTCTACCTCCAAGCCTCTGGAGCTTCTTCACATTGACTTATTTGGTCCTGTGAAAACAGCATCAGTCAATGGAAAGAAGTATGGACTTGTAATCGTTGATGATTACAGCCGCTGGACATGGGTAAAATTCCTAAGGCACAAGAGTGAGTCTCACTCTGTATTCACCAGTTTCTGTTCTAAAGTGCAAAAAGAATTTGACTCTAAAATTGTTAGAGTCAGAAGTGATCATGGTGGAGAATTTGAAAATAAAGATTTTGAAGAATTATTTGATTCTAATGGAATATCCCATGATTTCTCTTGCCCTAGAACTCCACAACAAAATGGAGTTGTAGAGAGGAAGAATAGGACACTCCAAGAAATGGCCAGAACCATGATCAATGAAACAAATGTAGCAAAGCACTTTTGGGCAAAAGCTGTAAATACAGCGTGTTACATTCAGAATAGAATCTCTATTAGACCTATTCTGGATAAGACTCCCTATGAACTGTGTAAGGGAAGAAAACCCAACATTTCATATTTTCATCCTTTTGGATGCATTTGCTTTATATTAAATACTAAAGAACATCTGAACAAGTTTGATTCCAAAGCACAGAAAGGTATTATGTTAGGATACTCAGAACGCTCTAAAGGCTACAGAGTATACAACACAGAAACCAAAATTGTGGAGGAATCAATTCATGTTAGATTTGATGATAAGCTTGACCCTGAAAAGTCAAAGCTAGTTGAAAAGTTTGCAGATTTAGAGATCACTCTGGTAGAATCTGAGAAAACTCCAGAAGCAACTGTCACTCCAGACTCTGAAGAAATTAAATCTCCAGAAATTCCAAGGAAAGTCAAGAGTCGTAGCAACGTATCTGAAGATTTGATTTTGGGAAACAAAGATGAACCTGTTAGAACCAGATCTACCTTCAGAACTTCTGAAGATATTCCTCTGGGACTAGTGTCTCTGATTGAGCCTACGTCCTGTGATGAAGCTCTTCAAGATAACGATTGGGTGGCAGCTATGCAAGAAGAGTTAGATCAATTCTCCAAGAATGATGTCTGGGATCTCGTTCCTAAACCCAGAGGCACTCATGTCATTGGAACCAGATGGGTGTTCAGAAACAAACTGAACGAGAAAGGAGAAGTTGTCAGAAACAAAGCTCGACTGGTAGCTCAAGGTTATAGTCAACAAGAAGGTATTGATTATAATGAAACTTTTGCTCCAGTCGCAAGGTTAGAATCTATTCGTCTTCTTGTATCTTTTGCTATTAATCATTCTATCAAATTATACCAAATGGATGTCAAGAGTGCATTTCTTAATGGTTATATTTCAGAAGAAGTGTATGTTAATCAACCTCCTGGTTTTTGAAAATTCAAACTTTCCAGAACATGTTTTCAAACTTAAAAAATCTTTATATGGACTAAAACAAGCCCCCAGAGCTTGGTATGAACGTCTGAGCAATTTTCTTCTGGAACAAAATTTTATCAGAGGGAAAGTTGACTCTACACTCTTCTGTAAAAATCATGAAAATGATCTCATGATATGCCAAATTTATGTTGATGACATTATTTTTGGTTCTGCTAATATCTCTGTTTGCCAAGAATTTTCCAAGTTAATGCAGGCAGAATTTGAAATGAGTCTAATGCAAGAACTAAAGTTCTTTCTGGGAATTCAAATCAATCAAACTCCAGAAGTCACGTACATTCATCAAAGCAAGTACATTAAAGATGTTCTGAAGAAGTTTGATATGTCTGAATGCAACTCTGCAAAGACTCCTATGCACCCAACTTGCATTCTGGAAAAGGAAGAGGTAAGCAACAAGGTTTGTCAGAAGCTCTATCGAGGTATGATAGGCTCTCTTCTCTATCTGACTGCTACTCGTCCTGATATTCTCTTTAGCGTTTGTCTTTGTGCCAGATTCCAATCAGATCCTAGAGAATCTCATTTAACAGCTGTTAAGAGAATTCTTAAGTATCTGAAAGGAACTCCTAACCTGGGCCTGATGTATGAGAAAACATCAGAGTATAGGCTTTCTGGTTATTGTGATGCAGATTATGCAGGAGATAGAATAGAACGAAAAAGCACATCTGGAAATTGCCAGCTTCTGGGAAACAATCTAATCTCCTGGGCTAGCAAAAGACAGTCAACTATCGCTCTATCAACTGCAGAAGCAGAATACATCTCAGCATCACTGTGCACAACTCAGATGCTCTGGATGAAGCATCAGCTAGAAGATCTTCAGATATTTGAGAGTAACATTCCTATCCTTTGTGATAATACTGCTGCTATTTGTTTGAGTAAGAATCCTATTTTGCATTCCAGAGCCAAACACATAGAAATAAAACATCATTTTATTAGAGACTATGTTCAGAAAGGGATAGTAACGCTGAAGTTCATTGATACAGAACATCAATGGGCAGATATCTTTACTAAGCCTCTAGCTGAAGATAGATTTCTTTTTATCTTAGAAAATCTGAACATTAAAAATTGTCCTGAGTAAAATTTGGCTCTGAACATGTAAAATGAGACTCTGATAAAAACAAATACACTTCTGCCTCTGACTCTGATACTTCTACCAAGTTAAGAAGATATCTGAGTTAGAAATCTTCAGAAATCCTTTGGTATTCCTGAAGATCAGATACATCAACACGTGGGGAACATGCGTCTAACCCTAGAACTTCTAGACAGCTGTCAAAAGAAATCAAAGGTCAGAACGCTTGAGATCTCCTCGAGCAGTGTGCTTACTGTTGGGATTAGACATTCATTTATTAGCTATAATCATTTTTCCCCCCTAGCGTGCAAATCTTGTGTTCTGTTCCAACGCAATTAAATGTGTCGTTTTGCATGTGTTTTTACCCTTAGTATATAAACACTTTCTCTCACTTTTCACACTTATCACTCTCACTCACTCTAAAACCCTAAACCCTCTCTCGAAGTTTTCTCTGCAACTTTCTCAGTTCTTCATCTTCTTCATCAATTTTCTTCATGAATCCTCAAGAGCAAGCAGTTTTTAACTTCTCCCAACAAATGGAAGCCGCTTCTAATCCCCAAACCTCAAACACTCAAACACCCATGGTTGTAGACGTTACCACAACCCCAGTCTACAAAGAACCTCACATTCTTGAACGTGAACAACACATAAACCTTTCAACTCCCTTTGAAGGTTTGGATGTACTGTGTGAATCACTGGTGGATTTTGAGAATTTAAGAAGAAATGGTGTTGATCTTACTGAAGATCTTCACAAGCAAGGTTGGGAAACCTACTTCAACAGATTGTATGGTCCAATCTATCCTCTTCTGGTGAAAGAGTTCTGGAGATGTGCAGATGCTGATGACCAGTTCATTGTCTCGTTTGTTCTGGGTGTGAAGATTGTCATCACTGAAG
Organism: Lathyrus oleraceus; assembly: GCF_024323335.1. Classification (NCBI taxonomy): domain Eukaryota; kingdom Viridiplantae; phylum Streptophyta; class Magnoliopsida; order Fabales; family Fabaceae; genus Lathyrus; species Lathyrus oleraceus. The sequence continues at coordinate 503,120,685 of NC_066583.1, read as the reverse complement.
CGTCTATTGCTTCCTTGCTAAACATGGAGAAAGCTGGAGGTAAAAGGATTTACAACATTCCTCCAAGGTCCAAGCGCATCACAGAAGTCATTAACCCTACAATCTTCAAAGCAAATGTTGAAGGAAACCCATCTAAGAATAAGGAGCTTCATCAGAACCTCCGAGTTTGGCTGAAGATTATTCTGGGAACAATCCATCATCGTCCAGCCTCCAACTCTTCAGATTACATAAATGCTGACCAGAAATGCATCCTCTACTGTATTCAGAAGGGTATTCCAATCAACCTCCTTGTTCTCCTCTTCAGATATCTGAGGGATTCAGTCAGAGAAACGAGGAATAACATGAAGCCCAGATCCTACATTCCTCTGGGTAGATTGCTCTCTGACATCTTCATTGAGCATGGGCTGGTAGATGCTCTGGAGAAGACCAGATGTATGGATGATCTGGCAATTGACGTTGGAAAGCCTCTGAATGCCAAAAATCTGAGGAGTATGGGAATCATCAAAGACATCAGAGTCAAGCCCACTATGGAAGTGACCTGGGAAGCTCTGAAGGATCAGAGGAAGATGCCTCATGGCCTTGAAAGGTTCTTCAAGAATGAACCCAGAGATGCCATTGCTATCTACCTTCAGGATCGTCTGGATGAAGGCATTGATATCTCTGATTTCCGCCTTGAAGACTGTCTGGACTCTGTAGAAGATCTGGTCAGATACAAAAGAGGTCTTTCTGAGAAGAAGATAGCTGAGGAAGCAAGAAAGGCAAAGAAAGCCAGACTTGGAGAAACCTCTGGCACCAAAGCTTCAGCACCTCTGAATGTCTCTTCTGGTAAGTCTATTCCTCCTGTCTCTTCTGAATCTATAATGGCTTCCTCTAACCCTCTCTCCTCTCAACCAATATATACCACCTCTGAAATACCACCCTCAATCACCAGAACCTCTCAACCTCCACCTGTTCTAAAAATTGCTCGTAATTTCACAACAACCTCTGACCCTAATCAACTATATCACCACAGCTCTTCCTCATCCTCTGAATATGAATCACCCCCTTACCTTTCCCCTTCTTCTGACCAAGAGTTATCTGATCATGAGTCCTCTGATCAAGAACACTCTGACCCAAACTCCCCAACAATAGCTGAAATCTATGCTAAAAATTTCGCTCCACAACCCTCAACCCAATCTGAAGTAACCTCTCCCCTCCAAACTTCACTTCCACCACAACAAACAACAACCTTACCCTCTGAAACTCAACCATCTGATCCCTTCACCTCTAATATCACTCCACCAATTATTCCCGCTGTACCTGGACCAGACTCTGACCCTTTAGACCTAAATCCACTATATGCTTCATCCCCTAGTCTTCAACCAGACGCAGATTCTGAACTTCAAGCAGAATCTGAACCTCAACAAACTGAACCTCAACAATCTGAACCTCAACAAACTGAACCTCAACAATCTGAACCTCAACAAACTGAACCTCAACCTCTAAATCTCAGCCCTCAAAACTCTCCACCTCATTCACCTGAACCTGAACCTGAACTTACCATACCTACCCTTGAGGAGGCCATTATACAGGTTGCAGAAGCCTCAGTCCAGAAGATCAAGTCTCTGGCTAAAAACTCTGAAGTAAGTGATGATCCTAAATCTGTTAGGACACACTGGAACAGAGTCATTAGTTGGATGACCTCTGAGTCTTATAGGCTGAAGAGTATCTCTGAACAAGTCAGAAATGGCTACATCAGAGACTCTGAGGAAAGACTCCAAGAGAGACTGGCTAGAGAAGCTGAGGCCAAGAGATTAGAGGAAGAAAGATTGGCTAGGGAAGCTGAAGAAGAAGCTAAGAGGTTAGAAGAAGAACGCCTGGCAAAGGAAGCAGAACTTCTAAGGATTCAGGAAGCTGAAGCCAAGGCTAAGGCAGATGCAGAAGCCCAAGCTGCTGCTGAAGCTGAAGCTCAGCAAGCTCTGATTCAGGGGGAGTCTTCCTCTGCGATCCCTCTGATTCTTAACACTCTGAAGGAGATCAAGCAAGATCAGCAAGAGATCAAGAAAGATCAGAATGAGCTTCGTGCCAGGATGGACAAGCAAGATGCTCTGAACGAAAACATCCAGAACATGTTTGCCATGTTGCTTCAGAGACTTCCTCAACCTCCAAACCCTTAGGCACTTAGGATTTATTTTTGTTTGTTTGCCTAAGTGTTTTTGCTTCTGTCTTTCTTTTTAGCTCTGATACTCTGTTGAATCTAATGTTTTGACTGCTGTTTGCCTTTGTGCTTTTCAATGAAGTGTTTTTCTCTTTATTATTCTTTTCATTTTTTTATGCCTTTTTGATTATGCCAAAAAGGGGGAGAAATTATTAAATAGCTCTGATGAAAATTATGTCTAAAACCTTAAGCATTCTGAAACAATTATAAAAATAGTTCTGATATAAATAGCTCTGATTAGATAATAGCTCTGATTAAATAACTCTAACATTAAAATTAAGAAATTGCAGAAAGTTTTTCAGAAATCTTATTGCTTGGAAAGCTCTGGTAAGAACTTCTGAACTCCCTAGCGCTAACTCAGGGGGAGCTTTTGTCTATCTGATCTAATATTTTTCAAGTTTCATCTGATAATTTTATTTGTTTTGTCATCATCAAAAAGGGGGAGATTGTAAGAACAAAAATTGTTCTACAACAGATTCCTTGATTTTGATGATAACAAAGGATGAAACCAAAAATGGCACCCTAACGAAAAGTTTCTAAGTGTGCAGGGTTCTAAAGAAAGAAGAAATAAATCTGATGATGTCATCAGATGCATAACAAGATCAGATGCAAAATCTCAAGTATCAGAAGCATCTAAAGTGGAATCTCGTTTCAAGAAGCTCTGACTCTGGACAAAACTACAAAGTATCAGAAGCATCTGAACATGAAGTAAAGTCTAGAAGCTCTGACTCTGAACAAATGCCTTCTGTAAATTCTGAAGTTATCAGCGCCATCTGAACTTTCAAGAGATAACATCAGAAGCCAGTTTCTCCAGATACACAAAGACTCTAATCAGAATTGTTAATCATGATGAAGTAACGTTTAAGCCAAGTTAAAGTTCTGCAAATGGATTTCCTCAATTAGAAAGAGACGTTAATCTCCACTTCCAAGAGAGAAGATACTACTTGTGGTAAGTAGTCACTTCTAAAAGAAAAAGTCTACTGCAGAAGCTATTAATGGAATGGCGTAACTACATCTCAATATCCAACAGATTCAACGCTACTTCAACTCTACTTCAACTCCTATAAATAGAGAAGATATTTCATTCAGCAAAGAAGAAATCACTAGCCAAAACTATACTGAAATCATATCACGCTCAAGAAAAACATCTTTGTTCTTCAAAGATTTTCACTAAGCTTTTGCTTATCAAGTGAAAAATTTGTTCTTAAGTTTGTAATATTTGCTTTCTTAGAAGCACTCTAGATTACACATCTTGTATCTAATTTTTATTTGATTTCCTCAAGTGACTCTTTGTAGTCTGTAGACTTGAGAGGACTAAGAGATTTTCTTCTCTCTTAGGGGTTGTTTGTAATCTTTCAAGATTAGTGGATTAAGTCCTTGTTGAAGGCGAAATCACCTTGGCCGGGTGGACTGGAGTAGCTTTGTGTTATAAGCGAACCAGTATAAAATCATTGTGTGATTTCATTTTGCAAAAGCGCTTATTTTTCAAACAATTCAAACCCCCCTTTCTTGTTTTTCTCACCTTCAACTTGGTGTTTCAAATATCTCACCGTCCATCTCTACGTACTTGAACGATGACAAGTGGCTGACAAAGATGTCCTCCTCTCCGCAAACTGTTACGACCTGCCCGTCCTAGATATACTTCAATTTTTGGTGCAAAGTCGAAGTTACCGCCCCTGCAGCGTGTATCCATGGTCGACCCAACAAGCAACTGTATGCCGGCTGAATATCCATGACATAAAACACAGACTTGAACACCTCGGGCCCGATCTTCACAGGGAGTTCCACTTCCCCAAACACTGCCCTCTTAGAGCCATCAAAGGCTCTAACCACCAGGTCCGTCGGCCTCAAGATCAACCCTTCGCAATCCAGCTTTGCCAGGGCCTTCTTTGGCAACACATTGAGTGATGAGCCGGTATCCACCAAAACGTGCGAGAGCACTGCTCCTTTACACTCCATTGCAATGTGTAATGCCCTATTGTGATTACGCCCATCCACCGTAAGATCCAGATCAGTGAAACCCAGTCCATGGCTGGCATTAACATTAGACACCACTGTCTCCAATTGATTGATCGTTATCTCCTACGGGAAATAGGCTCTCTTCAATATTTTCAACAAAGCCTCTCTATGCCCTTCGGAGCTTAACATCAATGACAGGATTGAAATCTTAGACGGAGTCTGCTGCAAGTGGTCAACAAGTTTGTACTCCGACTTCTTGATGATCCTCAGAAATTCCTCACCTTCATCATCAAATTCTTTTTCCGACCCAACAGGCGCCGATGTCGCTACAGGAGTACCCTCACTCACTACCTGCTTCCCTCTTGCCCTGGCTAAAGCCTCAGCCTTATCTCTCTTTTCTTTTTCTCCCTCCCCACTCCTCAATGTGTCCGGTGCAAACAACCTTCCATTGCGAGGGAAACCACTAGGTCTGGCATTATCCACCTTTGAAACGATGGTTTCACCCGCAGCCTGTTCCTCCTGCTTCTCCCCATTACAATATACCTCTCCACCATAATCCTATGGCACAACATCGTCGTTTTCATATGGAATAGGCCCAGGTACCGTGATGGTAATCGGAGCCGCATCTGCCAGCGCTGACAAGTCGATCGAATCAAAATAGATAGTTATGGTGGAGACATCCTTCCTTTCTAAACCAACTTTCTCAAACCTGAGGCTTCCCTCATCCATCATCCTCTGGACAACCTCCCTTAACAATACACACCCATTAGGAGCAACGGTGCATGCAGCACAACAATCATCACAACCCGGAAAGACCCCACTCTTCAGCAGTTGTCTCTTGACCTCAGCCAATGGAGTCCTTAACTGATCTATATTCATCAGCCCAATTGTCCTCCTATCCTCCAAAATTACACTCACCCCCATCTGACCATGCGTCGGCATGGGATTAGCATTAACATTCGGAGATGGTGCAAAATTAACGGCCTTGGAGTCTACCAGATCCTGAACCACATGCTTGAAGGCTTTACAATTCTCAACATTGTGTCCAGGGGCACCAGAATGGAATTCGCACTTGGCGTTCTCATCATAATTTGCAGGCCTCTGATCCGGTCTCAACGGAGCCAATGTTCTTAGCTGAACCAACCCCAGATCTTTCAACTTCTTTAATAGAAATGAATATGTCACAGGCGGCCTATCAAACTGACGATCAGTCATTCGTCCTCTCACTTGATACCCGACCCGTTGGGTTCTCTGTTGAAACGGTTGTCGTTGCTGTGGCTGTTGTTGTTGATGTTGTTGTGCAGGTTGATTATCAGCAGGAATTGTTACTGCAGCAGTGTGCTGGTAGTAACGATCCCTACCGTGTCCTCTTTGGGCATACACAGCACTCGTGTCACCTTCCTTCTTATGCTGACCATTACCGAAGGGCTTCTTCGATCCAGACGACAAAGCACTACCCTGTATCTTTCCCAGTTTTAGCCAGCTCACAATTCTTTCACCAGCCACTACGATGTCTGTAAAACCCGTGACGGGACAACCCACCATTCTCTCAGCAAAAGTCCCCTGCAGGGTACCCATGAACATATCAGACATTTCCCTATCCACCAACGGAGGTTGAACTCTGGAAGCCAACTCCCTCCACCTTTGGGCGTATTCTTTAAACCCTTCATTCGGCTTCTGAGACATACCCTGCAGCTGGGTACGGCTAGGTGCCATGTCAGCATTAAATTGGTACTGTTTAAAGAAAGCTTCTCCCAAATCCTGCCAGCTCTTGATATCCGATGATCTCAACTTGGTATACCACTCCAGAGACCCACCAGACAAGCTGTCTTGGAAGAAGTACATCCATAGCTTCTGATCCATAGTATAGGCATAAATTTTCCGGACAAAGGCCTGGAGATGAGTTTCCGGGCAAGAACTCCCATTATACTTATCAAACGTGGGAACTTTAAACTTTTGCGGGATCACAATCCCCTCAACCAGCCCCATATTTGTCATGTTGATAGCCCCAAGAGTAGCATGGCTTTCCAGAGCCCTGATCTTTTCTGCCAGTATCTGAATCTCCTTGTTCGGCGGTTGAACACCCCACTGACCAAACTGTTCATTCAGCACAGAGAACTGATCTTCCTCTTTATCCTCCACCGCTTCAAAGAAAGGAGGAAACTGATTATCCTTCATAGGACCTGGCCCACCGCCTGCAGCGAAACCAAAACCTCCAACATTGTTGACTACACCAGCAGTAGTTGTCTACCTTCTGGGATCGCCACCATCCCTAGAACCACCGAGACCATTGTTGGAAACACCCTCTAGATTATTGCCACTATTGGCAGCCGAAGCCCGCTCAAGCTTTTCCACCTTCTCAACAAGTGCCTTCTGCCCCAAGGCGAACCCTTGCATGACGTTGATCAACTCTCCCATCTTCTCCTTCAGCTCAAGAATGTCTGCGTTGGGTAGATCCATCAGTTTGGATTTGTTGCGCTTGGTAGGGTATCTGTGCGGACAAGCTACGTGCAAGGGAATGATTCTACGTGCGCGAGCAATGATTCCTGAAACAATCAAACACGTTAGAAACCGACACCTGCAAAATAGAAGACAAGTTATTATGATTCATGCATGAATGCAATGTCTATTCATATGAGGAACACTCTGTCTTTCGATCCTGGTTTCATCGAGACAAATAGTAATCTGACAACAATATTCTGACATCAATCAACTGGTTTCACCATACAGCTCAGAGAATTATGATTTAGCAAGGATATTGCCCGACCATGTGTGTGTTATGTGAGTGCGCACAGAAAAGCAAATAAAGCTTGAAGATCAATCACTGAATGATAATAACCACTGTATATCAAAAGTGCACAACACGTGCAAGAGTCATACATCAGGCTTGATACAAATCAATGTTACAATTCTCCAGAATCAGAAAGAAAATACAAGCAAGTGAATTCCGTCAACATGCCTGACGGTAACTCAACACATGATAATAACTGCAACAAAAGTCTAAACTGAAGAAGGTCCCACAGAAGGCTCTACATCATCAACCATCCTGGTAAACTTCATAGCGAACCTAAGCTCAGTGTTCTCCTGCTGAAGTCTTCCCACCTCTTTCTGATGAATCTTCATCTGTTGGAAATAATGGTCCCTCTCAGCCAAATAATGATCTCTCTCAGCCATAATCTTCGCGTTCTCTTCTTCCTTAACCTTCAGCTTTGCTTCCCACTTGGCGGTAAGGGCTTTGGCTCTAGCTTCCCTCTGAGTCTTCACAAGGATTTGTCTTCTCTTCTCATCTTCAATGACCTTCAAAGCTCTAGCCAACTTCTCCTTGGTAATGTCATGCTCCTTTGTAGATGACTCTAACGCTTGGCTGATCTTGCGGTAATAGGCGGTGTCTATCTCAAAGCGCTTCACCAAAAGAGCATGTCTCTTAGCCTGGTCCTCTGTTTTCCCCTTGATTTCCTGATTATCCATCTGAACTCTAGCAACACTCATCTCCAACTCAGTCTTCTCTGCATGCAGCTGATCTCTCTCCCATTTCATCTCAAGGAACTCTTCCATACTGACAAAAGAACATGGCTCCTCAATCAACGGATACCAAGGATCACCCACAGGAAACGGTAGACGAGTGAGCTCAATCCTCCTTCTGAGCCAATCATCAAACGGAGGAAAAGACCTGTTATTAGCTCTACCAAAAGGAATCCTGCCTTTCCTTTGAATATTACGCCACGCCTCAGACACTATCTCCAACGATGACCGGTTAACCTCAATCGGGAAGTAACAAGAGTCCTGAATCTCACACTCGAGAGGAGGAACCTCCATAGCAAACCCCATTTGCCTCCTAAGAAGCACCGGGTTGTAATTAATACAACCTTGAACTCCCATAAGAGGTACATTGGGAAAACTCCCGCAACTGTAAATAAAGTCTCGTCCAGCCTCATCAATGTGAGTCCAAGCTATGTCCTTGGATCTCAAACCCATCAGCCTGGTTGCCCAATTAACCGTATGGTCAAGAAGAACAAAGGCACCCCTGGCCGGCAAATATCCCATGAACCATTTGTATAACAGTTGAGCACAACATCTAACCAAACCTCCACGCCGCTTCTCGTTCTGATTATGGACCGAGTAATAAACATCCCCAACCAACGTAGGAATAGGATTCCTCTGTACAAACACCCGGATGGAATTAATGTCTACAAAGTTCTTCTGATTAGGGAACAAGATGATTCCATAAATGCCCACAGCAAGCAGAGCACAAACAACCTTCCAATCACCCAAAACAGCATGTTCCTTGGCTTTGGTCTCCAAGAAACTCAAATGAAAACCGGGCAACTTTCCTTTCTCCTTCAAACCTCCCTTAGTCACTTCGGGGCTCAAATAAAGAGCACGAGAGATCTCACCAACATCAGGTTCTTCCTTAGTAGCATAGAAAGGAATCTGGTTTCTGATCTGAATACCCAGGATGCCGGCATAGTCCTCCATCAAAGGTCCCAACAAGTAATCAGGGAAGACAAAGCATCTCAAACCCGGATCATAAAACTGGAGAAAAGTATGGATGGCGTCCCTATCCCCATCTGTAAGCCTGAAAACCATCCTCAGAATATTACCATAAATCTCACGGAACATCCCCACATGGTCAGGCGTGATCAATGCTATCATGTTTTTCAACACACGAATCTCTGGATCAAAGAAACTGTATACAACATCAACTTTCAAGTCGGTCCTCATATCCGGAACATGGATGCCTCTCAACCAGGATCTCAATCAAGAATGTACCCTGCATATGAATAAACATGAGTTAGATATGGATAAATGCAAAATGGGAATGATGCTGATGCATGAATGCAATGCATAGTGCCATCCTCCAAGTCATCTGAACATCCCCTGTACTGGATTCTGGTCTCTGAACTGATCACAACCATCTGAGGGAATAAGTAACCACAAAACCAGCTTGGGAGGTTCCGAAATAAACGGAACCAGAGGATTCATCACCATCATCACAGAGGAGTCACTGAACCGATAACCACAAAATCATCTGTAGCAACCCAGGGAATCCTGAAATAAACGGATCCCCACTGATAAATACCACGGACGTAACTCCGGCGTATCATAAATAAATATCCATAAATCTGACTTATAAAATCACCACCACTGAATCACTGATTGAACCTGTATCTGCAAGAATCAAACCCTCCCCTCACAGGTGAATTCTACTAAGGTCATCCTAAGGCGGATAATCGGTCTCGACAATCAGACAAGATACTCAACGGGTTTTCCCTTTTGGGTGTGCCATTGCAGCTCTCATAAGATCATCTAAACCAAAGATCCGGGAAAGAACGGTCACCGAAGTCAACAGCTCAAAAGAGGTAAAACCCAACCATAGTGGAAACTCCACAAGGAAGAGCTTTTCTCAGATGAACCTCGTCCGACTGTGGTATGTCATATCTCAACATCATGTTAATCCAACATGTGAGGAAACATGAGACCACGCTAATCCTAGGTGTATACTCGGGCCTGGGTTTTAGCCCCACTCAAAACACCCACCCCAAAAATCAGAGGAACCACCTGTCCAGAATCCAGCACAGTGATAATATGATGCATGCAAACATATATGCAAATATATACAATCACAGTATAATCATAAATGCCATAAATAAAGCAGTAAAAGCAACCCAAACTACCCTAGAGAGCACTAGGATTGACTCGCTTAGGGAAGATGGACCAGCAGAAGGTCAACTTCAAAGTGTCCCCAGCAGAGTCGCCAGCTGTCGCAACGCGAAAAACAACCGGCGGAAAAAATAAAGAAACAGAGCCGCCACCGACGCTATTCATCCTATGACGGAAAGGAAGCACTGGACTAACCTAAGAAACGGGAAAGGAACGGTCTTACGACTAGAGATTGCAATGTACGAGAGTCGGTTACGCAAGGGGAAGGTATTAACACCCCTCACGTCCGTCGTACTCGACGGGATCCACGCTCAGAAGAATAGGAAAAGGTTGCTAAGATAACTGCTCAAAAAGAATGCACACACTGGAATAATAAACAGATGAAAGGAAACGGAGGAAGTGGACTCGGCAGGATATCGCATCCTGGGCCTACGTAGTTTGTCAGAAACAAACATCAGAGTCAACGTAGTTCGGGGAAATGGGAAACATGCTCGCTAGGACATCGCATCCTATGCCTATGTATCTTCTCTATCCAGAGTAAGAATCAGAGCATTCGTAGCTCGGCTAACGCACGCCGAAACAAAACAACAAAAGAGACGCTGAGACGTTAAAAGAAACACACAAAAGGAAACAGAATGCCAATAAATGGGCTTATATCCAACTCCTGCCAAACAACACAAACAAGGAAACTGAATGCCAATAAATGAGCTTACATCCGACTCCAAACAAACAACACAAACCAGGAAATTGAATGCCAATATATGGACTTACATCCGACTCCTGCCAAAACAAACGCTAACCAGCGTACCAGAGAAAAGGATTATCAGATTGACAAACTAATAGGGAGTCTGGAACTCGAGCCTAATAGTTGTCACACAAACACAAAGAGACGCTGAGACGTCAAAAGAAACAGAAAGGGTGATCAAACAGAAAGGTTGACACAACACATACAAAAAGAAAAAGGGTGAACAAAACACACACAAAAGAAACAAAAAGGTTGAACAAAACACACGCAAAAAATAAAAAAGGTTGCCCGGAGAGATCGCGCACGATCTCCTGCCTACGTATCTCATCTGGTATGAGAATCAGGGCGACGTAGTTCCCCTTAACAGGGGAGAAATTCTCTCCTAACCAGAGACCAGGGAGCAACAAACTAAAAGGGAGACTGACTCGAGCCTAATAGTTGTCATGCAATCCACAATAGCCCTAGGTTGAGGTATCTAAACAGAACCTAACTCGCACAGGCAACAAGTCAAAACGAATTGCAAATCAACATGTATGAAAAGCAAACACACAAGCAATCATCACACTCTATATACAAACAAGAGGCTCAAACACGGTTGGGCTTTAGTCAAGGGGTCATATCAACCTCGACAAACAAGCCAAAACTGTAGGGGTATGCTGAAGCTCTTAACCACTGATATTGACCGTCAGGGTGAGCAGATGAAAGGTAATGATAATGAGACCTCATAGCTCTTAACCCTGGCCTGGGTGAGCTCCAATCAATGAAAACGTGGGGGTCCAAAATGAGGGACCCTACTCCACTTGACTGACACTGTACAAGATCTTGGGTTAGGTTCAAGAGCATCAGCACGTAGTGCGAGCATAATGAACGACTCAACGACTAACAGGGGACTGACTACTAGTCCCTTCTATCTGTCAATTGCCTCTTCACTTAGGAGGACTTAACAAGTAACATGCCTCGACAATGAGGTCTTTAGCACAAATATAAACAATCATAGTCATTGCCTCTTAAGGAGGACTTCAGCCAAAACGCCTGCCAAAAAGGTGGCAGGACTTCCAGACTACATGGAGTTAGAAAACTAAACTACCTCAGTGGTGTATCAACCACACTCCAAAGAAAAGCTCAAGCAAGATCTAAAAGCGGCTAATATACCTGTACAAAAGCTAACCAGTCAGTGTCTCAGACAACCAATCAGAAAACACACAGTGAAACCAATGCAACTGTACACAATTCAAGTTACAAATGCAATCACTCAAGTGAATTCACCACATCAATGGACCTATAACACAACAAGAGTTAGTGATCCAAGCAACTTGCAATCTCAAATAATGAGATCAAACCAAACATTAGTGCTAAGTGCTCAATACCTGAAATACAAAACACAATTGGTGAGTACAAACCACTAGTACGAAGACTAGGATCAAAGGCAAGCCAAACAACCAAAACAGAAGTCAATACTTCTCATGAAGCACATTCAAACATGTCACAAGATGTCCTAAAAAGGATCAAGGCTAATTCATAAAGCAAAAGCCATCAAATGATCAAGGTAAATCATAGGCAAGCAATGTGCACACAATTGGACATTCAAATGAGAAAAACCACATTAAAACAGAAAAGCACCCAATGATCATGAAATTTTTTATACAGGCTCCTCATGTTAAGAACAAACATCATACCAAAAATCAAGTCCAGAAGAGATGACATGGTATGTAAATGAAAATACATAAATGCAACATACAAATTGTGACACAAATTGTCATAACATATGTTCATGTGTCCAAAACAGTGATAGAACATGATAAAAATCTCAAACAAAAGCCACAAAATCAAATCACATGTTACGATCAAGCATGTCAAATTTCAAAGCAATTGGATAATCAATGAGCATTTCACAATCAATTGAATGAAGCATGGTAATTGTGCATACATGTTCAAACACACATTCTCAATTAAAAAACCGGAAGCAATCAATTCACAGAATAAATCCTATAAAAAGTAGAGATTAAAACAAGAAAGTGAAAAAAAACTAGGATCAAATTGGATTAATTTCCTATTTTTGGTGATTTTTCAAAGTTGATGAAAATATTTGAAATATCATGAACAAATGCATGGCAATTTGGAGGGAAATGGAAAATGTTGAATAAAATTTGAAAACATGTTGGAAGCAAGTGTTGAACACAGGACACTAAGGTCAACAAAATGCGCTGGAAAATAAATTTCACATTTGGCATTGCAAAGATTCGAACACATGAAGGTATGGTAAAAGGCAAGCGTTCACAAAATAAAATCAAATAATCAAATGCCATGCCAAGGATTCGAACCCAGGCCTATGAGGTTCCAGGTAGCGTTCAGAAAATAAAAACATAAATAATGCGTGGCCAGGGATCGAACTGAGGAAGCCAAGGTTACAAACGCGCTTAGAGTGAAACACAGTGTTTCACTAATTGAGGTGGCGCCCAGTCAGCGTGGTCAACACACACAAGGCGCAGTCAAACGCGTATGGACCAATGGTTGGCCCAACAGAATTCATGCGTGGTGCCAGAGAGGACAAACCCTAACAACTATTACAGGCGGTGGCTGGCGGAGGTTTCCACCGTCTTCTCCGGCCAGCCAGGCGGAGAAGACACAATTTTTTTTCAAGAATTCACAAACACGCATATGGATGGAAAGGTCTTGTCATGTAGATCAAGATTATCACGTTAGCTAAGCCTAATTCTTCATGGATCAAGCAAATCGAAGGAAAACATCTCATACATTCAAAACTTCAAATCAACATATCATGCTCAATACTTCACAAAATCAAGATCTATTTACATCAGAATTCTCATCACATCATGATCTACATGTTCATGTTCATGGATTGGCAAATAGTGAGATTCGAATTTCCACTTACTTGAAGTGCAGTGACCAAAATACTCAACCTCAAGCTTCCTCCAGCTCCAGATTTCCTTCTTCAATCTTGTTATGAAGCTTTATGCAAGAATTGTCACTTGAATTGACCTAGATCCAACTGAATTTCAAACTTCCATGTTCATGTTCAAGCTTTGGATGTGCACGAATCTTCACCAAATTCTTCAAACCAGAGATCAAATCCTACTCAATGATGCATGATAAACCAGAATATGCAAGAATTTTATGGAATTGGATCAAGAAATTTGAAAATTGAAGAGAGAGAAATTTGAGAGGGAATGTGAATTTGAGATCTAGAATTGTTCTCTTCTGAAATTCTGTTATGATTTAGCTTTTATACCAAGTGTTAATCACCTTGCTAATCAAAATTTGTATTGGTTAATTGGGATTAATGAAATGTAAGGTGAATGACCAATTTTGGCAAGTGTGTGGTACATGGAAATTTTACACGTGAACAGTGCACATGCATGGTTCAAAGTCACTTAAAATCATCCAAAGATCACAATGGCATTGGTATTTTTCATGTATGATCAATAGAATTTGAATTCTCCATTTCCCTCCAAAATATACATGCATGGACAAATGATCATGTGAGTTAATTTCATGCAATGCAATGTTTGATTTGGAAAATATTGGTCATGATAAGCATAATGCAAAAAGAGTGGATCAATTTGGAGCTTTGGAGCAAAAGTTATGCCATGTTGAACTTCCATGTGCACTTTGTCATCCTTTGGCCATAATTCTTCAACCATTCATCAGATGATCATGATCTTGGACTTTTTGGAAAGAGGAGAGAAAGATATTCAACTTTCATGTTCAACAAAAATCCATTTGAAGCTTCTTTGATGATGATAAGTCAAGTTGAATATGGACCCAAAACTTGCCATTTTTGGAAACTTTCAATTACAGGTCAGTTGCCATTTTTGGAAACTTTTGCCATGACCTCAAAATCTTCAAGATAGATGTTTTAAATGAAAAATGGACCTCTTTTGAACATGATTGAGGTGTTGAAACTCATTTCCCCACCTCAAAGCCCACATTTGACTGCACAGTTGACTTTATGGTCCTCAGATGACCCTGCAATGCCCTGATCAATTTGAGCCTCCAACACTTGGTGAAATTGATCCAAAATGAAACCCTAGCTCATGTAAGCTCCTTAGAATAACCAAATGATCCTCAAACCAAGAAATAACCTCATCTCCTTGAGAAACCCTGATTGGAAAAAAGCATTGATTAGGGTTGACCAGAGGTCAAAACCCTAATCCAAAGGAACTTGGGAATGCACTCTGAAACCCTTGATGATGATAAAACCATGATGATGGTGATATATCCTTGCAAACAATATAAAGCTCAAGACCTCTGAAGGATTAGGAAACCCTAACTGAAGTGCAAACCCTCAGATGGTTGATCATCAATTCATAGAAACCCTCAGGCTTGAATCATGCAACCTCCCCATCTTCTGAAAAGACTTTGGAGGATGACCTTCTTATTTTCATATGAGATGCAAAAATGTAATGCCTAATGCTCTAAAATATGAAATGCAATATGCCAAACTAGTCCCAAGAAGAGGAGGGCAAATTTTGAGGTGTTACAACCAGTACCGAAGAAAGATGGAAAAGCTAGCATGTACGTAGACTACCGAGACTTAAACAGAGCCAGTCCCAAAGACGATTTCCCATTACCCCATATTGATGTATTGGTGGATAACACATCTCAGTTCTCCGTGTTTTCCTTTATGGATGGTTTCTCTGGATACAACCAAATTAAAATGGATCCCGAGGACATGGAGAAGACCACGTTCATTACCCCTTGGGGCACCTTTTGTTACAAAGTAATGCCGTTTGGATTAAAGAACGCTGGGGCAACATATCAACGTGCCATGGTGACTCTCTTTCACGACATGATTCATGAAGAGATTGAGGTGTATGTCGATGACATGATTGCCAAATCCCAGACAGAAGAAGAGCACATCACCAACCTGGGGAAATTATTCGCCCGTTTGAGGAAGTTTAGGTCGAGACTTAATCCTAATAAATGCACATTTGGGGTTCGATCTGGGAAGATTTTAGGCTTTATTGTAAGCCAAAAGGGAATTGAAGTAGATCCTGACAAGGTTCGATCCATTCAGAACATGCCTGCACCAAAGACTGAGAAGGAGGTTCGTGGTTTCTTGGGGAGACTAAATTACATCGCCAGGTTTATCTCTCACCTTACTGCAACATGCAAACCCATATTCAAGCTTCTGAGGAAGAATCAAGGTGTGGAGTGGAATGAGGACTGTTAAATAGCCTTCGATAAAATCAAAGAATACTTGTAAGAGCCACCAATTCTAATGCCCCTGCCGAAGGGAGACCTCTCATCATGTATCTAACTGTGCTCGATGAGTCCATGGGTTGTGTATTGGGACAACAAGATGAGACTGGTAGAAAAAAGCATGTCATCTATTATCTAAGCAAGAAATTTAATGATTATGAGATGAGATATTCATTACTCGAGAAGACTTGTTGTGCACTTGCATGGGCTGCTAAGCGTCTCAGGCAATACATGCTAACTCACACGACTTGGTTGGTATCTAAAATGGATCCCACCAAGTACATATTTGAGAAACCAGCTCTCACTGGTAGAATTGCCCGATGGCAGATGTTGTTGTCAACATACGACATCCAATATGTCGCGCAAAAGGCGATCAAAGGAAGCATATTAGTAGATCATATGGCTCACCAACCGCTGCAAGAATACCAATCTTTGAAGTTCGACTTCCCAGATGAGAACATCATGGCTGTTAAGGATGTTGAAGACTCCGAACTAGAGGAAAGTCTGAAGCCAAAAGCAGGTTGTACGCTCATGTTTGATGGTGCCTCAAATGCAATGGGACATGGAATTGGGGCAGTGCTGATGTCTCCCAAGAATTTCCATCTACCATTCACTGCAAAGCTCTGTTTTACTTGCACAAACAACATGGCCGAGTATGAAGCTTGCATACTAGGGTTGGAAGAAGCTATTGAATTGAAGATCAAGGTACTAGAAGTGTTCGGGGACTCCGCTCTAGTCATACATCAAATCAGAGGCGATTGGGAAACAAGACATACTAACCTAACTCCATATCGGGATTATGTGCTAAAGCTACTCCCAAAGTTCGACGAAATCACTTTCTCTCACATTCCTCGAGAAGAGAATCAGATGGTAGATGCCCTAGCAACTCTGGCCTCCATGTACAAATTGATATGGCCCAACCATCAACCTCATATTGAAATTAGGCGTTTTGATGAACCTGCTCATTGCCTGATGACAGCAGAAGAGCCAGATGGTAAACCCTGGTTCTTTGATATCAAACAGTATCTAGAGAAGCAGGAATATCCAGAAGGGGCTTCCAGCCTTGACAAAAGGACCCTCCGGAGGTTGGCATCAAAGTTCCTCTTGAATGGAGAGGTATTGTACAAGAAAAACTATGACATGGTTTTGTTGAGGTGTGTGGACAAACACGAAGCAGATCAGCTTATGAGGGACATACACGAAGGGTCTTTTGGTACGCACGCCAATGGGCATGCCATGGCCAAGAAAATTCTAAGGGCAGGTTACTACTGGTTAACGATGGAAACCGACTGTTATCATTACACGAGAACATGCCACAAGTGCCAAATCTATGCTGACAAAATACATGTACCGCCTACCCCGCTGAATGTCATATCATCACCTTGGCCTTTCTCTATGTGGGGCATCAACATGATTGGAATGATAAAACCCAAAGCGTCAAATGGACACAGATTTATCTTGGTGGCCATAGATTACTTTACCAAATGGGTGGAAGCTGCGTCTTATGCGAATGTCACAAAGCACGTAGTTGCCCGTTTCTTGAAAAATAACATCATATGTCGATATGGGATTCCCAACAAAATCATCACTGATAATGGGTCCAACCTTAACAACAAGACCATGGATGAGTTATGCGCAACATTCAAGATCGAGCACCATAACTCATCACCCTATCGACCTAAGATGAATCGGGTTGTTGAAGCTGCAAATAAAAATATCAAGAAAATTATCCAAAAGATGGTTGTTACGTACATGGATTGGCACGAGATGTTACCTTTTGCATTACATGGCTATCGCACGTCGATACGAACTTCAACAGGGGCAACCCCTTCTTCCTTGGTATACGGTATGGAAGCAGTTCTCCCTATAGAAGTAGAGATCCCCTCGATGAGAGTCCTGATGAAGGCTAAGCTAGACGAGGCGGAATGGGTTCAATCAAGGTATGATGAGCTCAACCTTATTAAGGAGAAACGCTTGAAAGTGTTAGGTCATGGTCAACTCTATCAGAGGCGTCTTAAGAAGGCATTCGACAAGAAAGTTCGTCCCAGGGTGTTTCAAGAAGGAGATTTAGTACTGAAGAAAATATTGCCTATTCACAAAGACTCCAGAGGGAAATGGACACCAAATTATGAGGGTCCATTTGTGGTGGTTAGAGCCTTCTCCGGGGGCGCTCTGATTCTAGCTACTATGGATGGTGATGAGTTGCCGCTTCCCACCAACACTGATGCTGTTAAAAAGTACTTCACCTAAAAAAGTGGAATAATAAAAGCCGCTAAATCGAAAACCTGGAAGGGCGATTTAGGCAAAAAATGGCTATCCTGGTGGATCGAAAACCCAAAAAGGCGATCCAGGCAAAAATTAGGGATGAAAATAAAAGAATTTGACCCACTGAGTTGAAAACCCGAAAGGGCGACTCAGGCAAAAATGGGTATACCGGTGGATCGAAAACCCGAAAGGGCGGTCCAGGCAAAAGTTAGGGATTAATTCCAAGGCAAAGAGTTGTACCTACAGACATCTGACATACCCTCGAAGACAAAGAATCAGTCTACCTCACTTTTCAAAAGCAAAGTGCTCGGGCTATCAAAGACATAAGGATCATAGCAGTGTGGAAACTCAATAAGAACTCAATTTTCATTGCTATTTTGTTTCTATGCACAACAATTACCTCATTAAGGAATTGCGTCTTTATGTATAATTACCCATTTAAGGGTCAAATCAATAAAAGAGAATTTTTCTCAACAAAAGTGTGCCCAAATCATTTTTTAGTTTATCTGTTTGTTTGCAAAGCACCTTTTATTTTTGATAAACATCACTTTTAAGAACTATTGGAGAAAATAAAACGCATGTTTGAATAAAATGGTAAAATTGCTTTTGAAACAATAAGCGGACGAATCCTTTAGTCCCCAAGATCCACTCTTGTCTTTCATAAAGGTGTAGGACTGATTGTAAACGATTATGTTCCTTCCAACTGCTGATTCATACCTCTCATAAATGTACTCATGGTATAGCCAGACCGGAGCAAGGCTCCATCACATTTCCGACAGAAACATTGATAAATCATGGATGGAGTATCGTGTGTTGAGAAGTCTGAACCTTTCAGTAACTTGGAGCAACCCAAATACATTCCCAGAACCACCTAGTAGGGGCATTAAAACTTGATCTCCATTAATCATCCCAATAACAAAAGTCCACACTATTGGCATCATACCCCAAAGCAAAAACGTCATAACTGGGGCATATCCGATTACCCATTTGCATTCCAACATGCATCATATAAATCATTCATAAGTGGTTTTCCTACCAAACAGGAAATTAAAAGAAATAGTCATACCAGTCATCAACATACTCATGCATAACACTCCCCACAAAAACGGGAATTTCAAAAAAAACAAACAGTCATTCGCATGCACAGCCAAATACCCCCAGCAAAATTGCATACTTGCATGCATCTCATGCATCATCCCATGCATGGAATTCCCACTTAAAGTGGGACATCATACAAAAATCAAATATAAAATATCAGGATCCAAGGTCATTCATGTATATCTTGGACATTCCTCATTCCAAATGAAGTTATTACCCTGCATATGCTCGTGGGATTATATCTCAGTAAATCATTTTTTCGACTTTACGATTAATAATGATATCCCCAACAATTTTCTTTACAATCATCGTTCCCCAAGCAGAGGTTACCCTAAAAGGTCTCTTATGAGCTTTTTCCCCTGCAGAGCATTTCCAGTAAATCTCCCTCAAAAGGAGTCTTTTCTTAAAATTTCCCCAACAGACGAATATTCGAGATACTGCTTCATTTATCTGAAGAATCTCATCTCTCTGTTTGAGATACTGCTTCATCAATTTGAAGAATCTCATTTGTTTTCTAGAGATACTGCTCTAAGTATCCTCGGAGAGTCTTAGATTCAATTAAGGTATCATTCCCTTATTCGGAATATCTTAATTCTATCATATAAGATGCTGCTCCGACTCGATCCAGAGAATCTCGTTTTTACCGTATGAGATACTGCTTCATCAATATGAAGAGTCTCATTTCAGAGTCTTTTAGAGATACTGCTATAATATCCTCGGAGAGTCTTAGATTCAATTAAGGTATCTTTCCCTTGTTGGAATATCTTAATTCTATCATATAAGATGCTGCTTCGACTCGATACAGAGAATCTCATTTTTATTGTATGAGATACTGCTTCATCAATATGAAGAGTCTCATTTCAGAGTCTTTTAGAGATACTGCTCTAATATCCTCAGAGAGTCTTAGATTCAATTAAGGTATCTTTCCCTTGTTGGAATATCTTAATTCTATCATATAAGATGCTGCTTCGACTCGATATAGAGAATCTCATTTTGTACTGTTTGAGATACTGCTTCATCAATATGAAGAGTCTCATTTCAGATTTTTTAGAGGTACTGCTGTAAGTATCCTCGGAGAGTCTTAGATTCAATTAAGGTAGCATTCCCTTGTTTGGAAATCTTAATTCTATCATATAAGATGCTGCTTCGACTCGATTCAGAGAATCTCATTTTTTTACTGTTTGAGATACTGCTTCATCAATATGAAGATTCTCATTTCAGATTTTTTAGAGGTACTGCTCTAAGTATCCTCGGAGATTCTTAGATTCAATTAAGGTATCATTCCCTTGTTTGGGATATTTTAATTCTATCATATAAGATGCTGCTTCGACTCAATACAAAGAATCTCGTTTTTACTGTTTGAGATACTGCTTCGTCAATACGAAGAGTCTCATTTCAGATTTTTTAGAGATACTGCTCTAAGTATCCTCGGAGAGTCTTAAATTCAATTAAGGTATTATTCCCTTGTTTGGAATATCTTAATTCTATCATATAAGATGCTGCTTCGACTCGATATAGAGAATCTCGTTTTTACTGTTTGAGATACTGCTTCATCAATATGAAGAGTCCTATTTCAGAGATACTGCTCTAAGTATCCTCAGAGAGTCTTAGATTCAATTAAGGTACCATTCCCTTGTTCGGAATATCTTAATTCTATCATATAAGGTGCTGCTTCGACTCGATACAGAGAATCTCGTTTTTACTGTATGAGATACTGCTTCATCAATATGAAGAGTCTCATTTCAGAGTCTTTTAGAGATACTGCTCTAATATCCTCGGAGAATCTTAGATACGATTAAGGTACCATTCCCTTATTCGGAATATCTTAATTCTATCATATAAGGTGCTGCTGTTTACTGTGGAAATTGGTAAACAACCGCTGGTCCTCCCCAGGCTTTAAAATAAAGGGTTACTTGCAGGATCGACCAGTTGATCCTAGGACATGTGCTAGTGCAAGTAAGGCTTGTCCAAACTTCGACAGAATGACTTTGTGAGGAACGGCTCCTAACAAAGTGTTGAACAAGCGTAGGGTTTTTCCACAAGAACGGTTTTAGACAATGTTATCGCCTATAGGTGACTCGTGACCGACAACGCTATAACATTCAAAAGAGGTATACGACGAACACGCTTTTGGTGAACTCTACTATCGTAATAGAATCAGTGTTGACAGCGTAAACGACAACGTAAAATGATAACTCAAAAGTAAAAGAAATTAAGATAAAATGTTCAACGGGAACAATTGAAAAGTAGGGAAGTTGCATTGAAATAAATGTGGTGATTCACGTACATAGCACTCTCAGAAAAACTCTTGCTTCCTCGCGCTGGGAATGGGAAGTTTTCTTACAAGTGATTTCGTAGTATAAAGTGAACATCCCGAGCCCCTTGTGGGATACTCCTATTTATACTAAACTAGAGGAAACTACTCATAAGCTAAACTCCTAGAAACTAGCAGATGTTATGTCATACGATCTGCATAACCGTTGCACCCATGTCTTGCTAACTGCTCCACATTATGGCGCTCTTATTCCTTTTGAAACTGCTGTTTATTTTAAATTTCAAATTTCTCCCGCCCAGACATTAGGGCGATGTTGTCTTCTGCATATTGACGACAATTCTTTAAGTCCTAAACCTTGCGTTGGTCGACAGAATGGCCTGTCGACGAGGCCAACTTCCCCCGTCGGCTTCATCCTTTGATTTTTGTTTTTTCTACTCTTGCTTGCCTCCACTGTCTCTTCCTCCTTTGATGGGGTATGACCCCCACATTCATAGGACTCCTTCATTAATTACGCTTTCAGCATGCCTTAGAGATTTTTCGTGGTAACAAATTGCCCCCCAGAGATGCCATTTTCGACTGTCGAAGTTGGTGAGATGATGGCATCTATGAAACTGTCGATTTACCCCCTACTGTTTCCGCTTCTACTTACTGGGACCTCTGTTTACCCCACGTGGGTGACGTCATACAATCATGATGAACGTTTCTTTTTCTCCTCGAGATGCATAAAATCAAGTCTACGTCATTTCACGTCTTCATGACTGAACGTGTTTGTCTTTTCGCTTGCCTTCTCTCCTCCACGTGTCTGTAGGTGTGGGAACATGGGTATACGTGTCGGCCATGGAAGTTCAACCACTCCCTCTTCTGTGCTCAGGATTTAAGCTCTATAAAACCCTCATTCTTTCTTCTTTTTCTCTTTTTTCGTTCTCTTGTTTCAACATTCACTTGTTTTTCTACTTTTTTGTGAAAACTCTTCTACTCCACAACATAAAAATCTTCTGTTCTCTCCATGGCAAGCTCTAACAAACCTTCTGCTGCTACACTCACATGTCCCATCAACATTGATGGTAGGGATTATGTTCCTGAGCCTCCATTGGCAGAAGAAAAGGAGAAGATATGGTGTTCTCAGGTATTGATTCTTCTCTCTCTGGATAATGAACCCTTAGCGTTCCTAGGTCCCCTCCCAGAAAACCGACACCCAGAGGTTTCCAAAAACGACTCTTCCCTTTTTCCCGCCAGTCACATTTATGAACCTGTGATTTCCGCTCAACAACCCTTCTCCCTTCGATACGTCGATAGGAACTTCAGGACTGCTCCTCCCAGGAATTGTCCTAAGTTTTGTGCTTGGATGGACCGGTTGGAAACTGAGAAAATCGACCACTGGAAAAGGACAGGCATCTATACCCTTTTACAGATTGCCCGATGTGGCCCTCCCCAGTCTTGTGGCATGTTATTAGTCGCCTTTCAATTCGGGGAGAGTTCGACCAACTCCTTCCATACTAAGTGTGGTATGATCACGCCGACACTTCTAGACATTGCTGCCACCACTGGCTTGAGACCGACTGGCGAAGTCTTCGACTGCGAAGCTGTAGTGCCAATTTCCTTGAGGTTCGACGATGGTGACTCTCGCAAACCAACATATAACAACTTTATTGATCATCACGCCACTTCTGCAGGCCCTGTGACCGACGAGGAACATGTGGCTTTCTTGACCCTTTGGCTGTCCCGCTTTGTTTTCTGCTCAAGGTCTATGCAGGTAGCCAAGCATTTTGCTCTCCTAGCAACCCAATTGCACCAAGAGCGTGACGTTGCCTTAGGCCAGCTGATATTAGCCTCTCTCTACGAGTCTCTATCTGAGGTTGTCTTCCAGATTAGACTCTTCGACCCTGAGAACTCCAGAAAGAAGAACGTATTGGTCCATGGCCCTTTCTGGTTTCTACAATTGTGGCTCAATGCCATTTTCTACAAAGATGTAGCCCGTTATGGAATGAGGAGGGTTACGTGTCCCCAAGAGGAACGACATCTTATCTGGAAATGGTTGATCCCCTTGACACCCATCGACAAGAATTTCCCAGACCTTCAAGTGTTTCGACTCATCTTCAACATCATGTTGACTCTTGTCGATTTCCTACCCTCTATGGCCCCTTTTAGCCGTCGAACTGAGGGTCCTGAGTGGCTCACCAGACCTTTCCCTCCGGCTGACGGGGAACATAGGAATGAATCCTTCCTCATTTGGAGGCGTTATTTGGCCCCTCGCTTCTTGTCGGCGGAGACTGCCAGCAGCAATCCTGGCCTAGTGGCTTATCAGCCTAACTTTGTAGCCAGGCAATTTGGCCTTTGCCAATTCATTCCTAAGTCTCTGTTCTCCTCTCAGAAGCTACTTTCCAATATCCTTTGCGGTCAACCTTGGAGTGAGGTCGCAGAGGAACTTGAAAATATTTGGAAAAACCGACCACGTCTTCCTTCTCTTCCTTTTCGACCAACCTATTACTGTACCAAGGAATTCCATGATTGGTGGCAGTCCTATTTTACCCTTTATGTTGGCGCTCCTAATGCCAAGCTATCTGAATTAACTGAGGCTTTTGTTTGTTTACAGGCGAAGTCGACCAAGTGTAAGGTTCTTCATGTCAAACAAATTCGTGCTTTCCAGAATTATTTCCAAGTTGTGTATCGACCAGATAATCTTCGTGGGACCATCTGGGAGGCTGCGGTCGAACTAAAAGCGAAAATAACCGACCAATTTCCAAAACTCAAAATCCCCGATTACGTGAAAGACAAATATCTTTACGCCATTCACTTCGGAAAACTCAAGTTCCCTCCTCTGCCATCTAGCCCTTTGCCTTTGGCCTTTGGTCATTTGGTTCCGGTGTGGTTCTATTGTCCCATTTCATACGTACAAAACGCCTCTAAGAGAAAGAAGACCGACAGAGTGGTCCCAACGAAGTATTATCTGCCTGACTACTCAGGACCGCTCCATATTGATCCTCAATATGTTAGCGTGTTCGAAACCACGCAACTTGGTAACACTTTTCTGGAAATTTTAACCCTCTGTTCTACCTGGATTTCATTGCTCACTTGTGTTCCTTTTATTTATTTGCAGCGCTCCCTCTAAATCCTGTAGGTTCTGCATCTGCTAACCAACCTGCTCCTTCGACATAGGAGGCTCAGGTTCGACTCTGGCTGAATTACTGTTTGCTTTGGTCTTTTGTTTTTTATTCTTAACCATCCTTTTTACTTGCAGGCTGCTCCTGAGCAATCTTCTGACGATGATGGGCGCCCTATTTCTCAAGTCTTGAGGAAACCCAGTTCTTCTGTATGCCCCTCTATGAATCATTTCTATTTGCTCTTGTGTCTTCTTAAAGGGAATATTACGTGGTTGCTAATGTTTCACTTATGTGCAGGGTCAACCACGTTCGATAGAACCTACTGTCCCTTCTGCCTCCAAAAATCCAAAAAACACAAACGCTCTGCTCCCGCGGGCTCTGAGGTTTTTCTTGTCGGCTTGTCTGCTCTTTTGGCTAGACTATCTGCTTATAACCTCTCCTCGTGTCTCCAGCACACCTCCCAGCATAAATCCAAAAGTCACCATGGCCACAAGAGGAAGAAACATGACTCTCCTTCCAAGAGTGACGACAACAAAAAGAAGAGGCACCATACAATGCCTCCTTCAGAGGCTCCTGTTGAAGATGCCGACACCCTTGTGGTCGACACTACCATCCTTGGTACGGTCCCTGCTCCAGCCGTGGGAGCTTCACCATCGTCTGGTCTCTCCCCCGCTACTGCCTTGGGGAACACAAATCAGGATGAAGTCTCCCCTGCATCGACACAGGTATTTACCCATTTTCCTATTTATTTCTTTGGATTTTTGTTATGCTTCTCTTACACATTTTTCTTTCTGTAGGCTGATGCCTCTACTGAGCCGACTCAGCCTGTCGCTGACTACACTCCAGCGTCGCCGATTTCTTCTCCAGCTCTCCCCTTTCAATCTGTCGACACCGCTGGTGAGTCCATTAAATTTCCTCTCCAGATTAGTGACAGTGACTCTGACTCGGTCACTAGTCCTGCGACGCATCTGGACTCCAGTTCGACTAGTTCTGACTCGAGTCTCTCTTCAGCTTCCTTGCAGGATCCACGGGAGCCAGTCGGTGTCGACACCAACAAACAACAATCCTCCCAGGCTACTCCTTTGTCGACTGCTTCTCCCCCTCCTCAAATTACTTCTCTGTCAGCAGCTTCTCCTTCGACCTTCCCGGGGATGACGATCAAGCCTTCTGCTTTAGAAGCAATTACCAGGCTTCGCAATCTGGTGAAATCGCGTGATGTCTCCTCAGACTCTGACCAATTCCATTCTGGAAAAATGGGCCTTGAGGCGACGAAGGCTAAAGCTCTCATGGACAAAATCCACATTCACGCCTTAAATCCTGACCTTCCTTTCGTGTTCATGCATGAACCTGCTGTCGTTTCAGAGATCCTGAGCGCACTTGCCCAACTAAAGGATCTCCAACTCTCTGATTATGCCAAACGTGCAATGGCGACTCTAGAACAAATCTTGGTGCCTATGTTGCGCCATATTGACAATGTTCGGGACACTGAGCGCCATATTGCTGATACTGAGGCCTCTGTGAAGGAGAAATGGGAGTTGGTGATGCATGCCGACACGGAAGTCACCAGTATGTTGGGGGCTATGGAGGAGCAGCAAAAGGAATTGACTTCCAAACAAGCAAGGGCCACTGAACTACGTCAACAAATCGATGCCCTTCGGCGTCAAATTGCCACTTTGGATAGTGAGTTGGAATCAATTGTTAAGGAGGAGTCCCGTTTTGTCGACGAAGTGCTAAAACCTGCTCAGGCCACTGTGGAACAAACTACCAATGATGCCTTAGCGGTCGGTGAAGAAATCATGGTCGTCGAAGGGAAGCTTGAAGAGCTTAAAGCCTATGCCGACACCTTGGAGCCTGCGTCTTTGCACTATAATTTTGAACTTAAATCCTTCCAATCCAAGTTCGGCCAGATTTGACCGATTTTATTGATTTTACCAATTTTTTGTAATGTTTAAACAATGTCTTCTTGCCACATTAATGTTATCTTTCTTACCTTTAACACTGTATATTTATTTTCTGTGCCTTTGCAGCTGGTATCTAACATAACTATCTCCAACTTTATTCTTTCGACATTTATTTTAGTCTGCCAAAATTTTGACCTCTTGAAGGAGAGGCCTATATTTTTTCAAGTACTTTCCATTCACTCTTAAAATCTGCCTGTCTGGTGCCAACTCTTCAACCTCGTAGGCATTATTAGAAAATGCCTGCAAAACCTTGAACGGTCCCTCCCAATTTGGGGACCACTTACCCAAAACTCTATCATTTCTGTCCATAGGCAGGATTACCCTCCAAACCAGATCGTCGACAGCAAACACTTTCCCTTTCACCCTTTTATTGTAGGCTCAGGCGACTTTCTCTTTCTGTCTTTGTAGGGAGTCTAATGCTAACATTCTTTCTTCATCTACGTCGACTAATTCGTCTGTCATCATACTCCAGTAATCTTCAGAAGGTATTTCATACTGCCTTTGGGTTCTGACTGCCTCGACCTGAATTTCTACTGGCAATACTGCGTCATGCCCATACGCCAGTCAAAATGGGGTTGTTCCAGTTGCTTCTTTTGGTGACGTTCGACATGCCCACAAAGCTTGGTCTAACGTCTTATGCCAATTTCTTGGATTTTTTCCTATGTGTTTCTTTATTAGGCTGATGATCACCTTATTAACAGCTTCGACTTGGCCATTCGCCTGTGCGTAATAGGGGGTAGATGTCATTAACTTGATTCCCATTTCTTTTGCAAATTCTTACACTTTTTGACCAGTGAAAACTGACCCCTGGTCGGTTGTGATAGTTTCTGGGATGCCAAATCTGCAAATGATGTAACTCTGGACAAAGTCTATCACAACTTCTGGGTCCACATTTGTCAATGCTACGACTTCGACCCATTTTGTGAAATAGTCGATACCGACTAACACATACCTTTGTTGTTTCGACGAGGATGGCTTTATTTCTCCTATAACATCCAGAGCCCATCCTCGAAATGGCCAGGGTTTCACAATTGTGTGTAGCTCGCTTGCACGCACATACTGTATGCCCCCATGCAATTGGCATTCTTGATAGCCTTTAGCAAATTCAATGCAATCTTTCAGCATTGAAGGCCAATAAACTCCTGAATGCATCAAGAGCTACTTCATCTTCAAACCTGCTTGATGTGCCCCACACACCCCGCTATGTATGCTCGACACAACCACGTATGCCTCACTTTCCCCCAGGCAATTTAATAACACTCCTTCGACTGTCTTTTTGAATAATTTATCATTTACCAAGACGTAGTTAAGGGCCCTATACTTTACCTTTCAATCTGTCGACCCCACGGGATTATGTAAGTAATCGACTAGCGGTTTACGCCAATCACTTCCCCCTTCATCGTCGACAGCCAGAATTTCAAAATGATTTTTATCTACTGCCCCTAACTTCACGATCGCCAGATCTGACGGTGACAACACTGTCGCTCGTACTTTCTCTCTTGCTTGGACCTTTTCATCCTGGTCTTTCGCCGCTTTATACCTTGAGGCCTCCTGCGTCAAATCATTTCCTCTTTGGTTTTCTTGTCGTGGAATGTGTTGGAGATTGACTTGCTCAAACCTCTTGAGTAATCTGATAGTGACCATAAAATACATGATTAAATTTTCTTTAACACACCTGTACTCTTTCGATGCTTGCTTAATCACTAACTCCGAATCTCCTATAATTTCGACATTCCTTGCCCCTAATTCTAGCAGTAGTTCAAGTCCGGTGATCAGTGACTCATATTCTGCTTCATTATTGGTGCATACCCCTTCGATTTTGTATTTGAACTCTGCTGGAATTCCATCAGGAGAAATTATGACTCCTCCTATCCCAGATCCATGCTTATATCTTGACCCGTCGAAGTATAGCCTCCATGGTGCTAAATCTACGTAATTCTGCGCCATTTCGACCATTGAATGGTCGACAAGAAAGTCCGCTACTACCTGCCCTTTCATTGCTTTCAAGGGTACGTATGACAGGGATTATTCTGTTAATGTTAAAGCCCATTTTCCGATTCGACTATGCAAAATTGGTTTAGATAACATGTGTTTAATAATATCAAAGTGGGAAGATACGTACACATCAACAGGCTTGATATATTGCTTTAATTTCGTACAAGAGAAATACAGGCATAGACATAGTTTTTCTATATCACTATACCTAGTTTCAGGATCATTAAGCATTCGACTAAGGTAATACACAGGTCTTTCGACACATTTTTCATCCTCTTGGACTAACATACTTCCTATAGTCGATTCAGAGGCTGCAATATACAATCTCATTGGCCTTTGCCTAACGTGAGGGGCCAATATTGGAGGCCTAGTCAAACACTCTTTGATTTTGTCGAAAGCCTCTTGGTGTTCATCCTGCCATTTGAAATTTTCGTTCTTCAGTCGAAGTAGTGGGGAGAACGCTTTTGTTTTGCCACTTAGATTTGATATGAATCTTTTGAGAAAAATTATTTTTCCCAAAAAAGATTGAAACTCCTTTTTGGTCGACGGAGGCTTGACGTCCATAATGGCTTTTGTTTTGCTTTGGTTTACTTTAATACCCTTTTTATGCACCACAAAACCAAGGAAGTCGCCTGCCTGCACACAAAAAGCGCATTTTAATGGATTCATTTTTAATCCACATTTCCTCATCCTCAGAAAGGCTTTTCGAAGATGTTTGACGTGAGTATGTTGACCATTGGATTTTATCACAATATCATCAATGTAGACTTGCATGAAATCTTCAATAAAATCATGGAACATTGACTTCATTACCCTCTGGTATGTGGCTCCGATATTTTTCAGACCGAATGGCATGACAACCCACTCATATGTCCCTAAGGCTCCTGGACATCGAAACGCCGTCTTCGGCACGTCTTCTTCTGCAATAAAAATATGGTTATATCCAGCATAACCTTCTAACATGCTTAAATATTCAAAACCAACGGCTGAATCGACCAGCATCTCAGCCACGGGCATGGCATATTCATCTTTTGGGGTGGCAGCATTTAGATCCCTAAAATCAATGCATACTCTTAAAGACCCATTTTTCTTTATGACTGACACAATATTGGCCAACCATTCGACATACCTTGCAGTTTAAATAAACTTGCTTTTCAGGAGTCTTTCTACTTCTGTTTTTATCTTTGCCATGATCTCTGGGGCGAAACGCCTGGTCGTCTGCTTCACTGGCTTTCTTCCAGCTTTTATGGGCAACTTTAACTCGACCAACTCTCTACTTAAACCAGACATTTCATTATAATCCCAAGCAAAACAATCTCTAAATTCTTTAAGTATGGATATTACCTCAGACTTTAGTTCTTTGTCGATGTTGGCGCTTATATATGTTGGCCTTTTCTCGTCATTCTCGCCAAGGTCGACTTCTTCTGAGGGGTCTTTTGGTCGGATTTTCTCTGGTGCCTTTGGGTCTTTTTCAAACCCTAAAGGTTCACTATTGTAAATGCAGTCCAGACGCTGCATGTCGACGTTCCTTTTGGCCAAAGTTGGTTTGTCTGGGTTTTTTGGCCCAATAGCCATATACCCCTCTTTATTCAACACACAGGCTTCAACAACCATGTTTTCTTCAGCCTCTAAAGCCGACTTTATTTTGTTCTCGGCAACGTATGCCGAAATCTTTCTTAGAGCTTCTAACTCAGACATCATCATTGACGTCCCTCCAGCCTGTCGGCCGGATACCTGTGTAGGGTGGATCATCTAGGCGTTCCACATCCCAAATGAAGCCGTGAGTCTCATGTAGAGTTAGAGAGACGAAAGCTTCACTTAGATCGACATATACATCCTCAGTTGGGAAGCAAGGAGAGATGTTTGCCAGCTTTCTTTCAAACTCCTTCTTGCCGACATTATTCACGTCGGCCATAAAATATCCTTGGTCGGCCTCAATATTTTCGGCCACCCCATTCTCTCTCCAAATCACCAGCCTTTGGTGTGCTGAAGATGGTACAGCTCCGACGCCATGTAGCCACTCTCTGCCAAGTAGCAAGTTGTAACTTGGCTTAGCGTCTATCACCATGAATATTGTCGGTCTAGTCACTGAACCCATTGTGATGTTCACCATAATCACTCCCATGGTGCTTTTCATCTTTCCTCCATAGTCCGACAAGACCACGTTATTAGACCTGATGTCGGTATCATATTTGCCAATCTTCCTCAGAATATGGTGTGGCATGATGTTGACCGTGGCACCACAATCGACCAAAATTTTGTTGACAGTTACGCCTTCCACTTTTGCCCTGATCAGTGGTTTCAAATGGTTTTTCATGTTCATCGTTGGTCTTTCGAACACTGCCTCTTGGCTTTCAGCAGAACCATCGTTCAGTAGAAAATAACATCTTGGTTGGTGCAAAGCCATTTCTTCAGCGTCAGCATTGTCCACCGACCCTTCGACTTCAGTCACACACTTGTATTCTTGTGGTAGGATTGACACCATGTTGACCAGGATGTCGAGGTTTGCTTCAGATTCTGAATTGAAGTCATCAGTCACTTCATCAGAACATTTTTCAGTTGGTCGACGGACGTACTCTCTTATCCGTTCCTTCGCCGCTGTGTCGAATTTCACAACAATTTTCTTCTCAATATTCGCCTCGCTGGTCATGCTTCTTGCAGCGTCTCTTTTGGCATGTTTACGCCTCTGAAAACGTCTCCATTGAGTCCTCGACATGAGGTTATTTCCCAAATAGTTTTCAGAGATATGAGTCCTCTTTTCAGACTTAAATTCACGCCTGTAGTTAACTGCTAGACCTCCTCTAGCATCAGCAGCAACCCCTTGTGGGGGATCTTGTCTTTCTTGAGGCTTGATCCAAGTACCTTTAGGAGCACTTGCCGACGGCACGAAGCTTTTAGGCCTTTTTGGGTTATTTCCCACAGCCTTTTTTGAGCCTCTTTCATTCTGGTAACCCCTGGTTGGCATATTCCTTTTGCTTTTACCCAGTTGCAGCTTCTGGAAATTCTCTGCTGCTATTTTGTCGGTGACAACACCACACCTTGGGCACAGGCACACATGTGAACCCTTCTTCTTGCAGCGATACAGAAAATCCACCAAGTCCTCATCAGCCCTTGGGTAAACTTCAGCTATATCGACATCTGGGCTTTCCCCAGTTTGCTCCAGCATGTTGGCCTCATCATATTCGCTGATCTCGACCATGTTGATCTCGACTGGCTTCACGAACAGGGCTTCCTCCTGGTGAAGAGTGTAGCACCTCAAATTTACCTCCTCATTCATGCATTCATTTTAGGACATTTAACATTTCATATTGCATTTCATCATGTCAATCAGAATTAGCTCCAAGAGTTTGTCTTCCAAGAAGCTTGGGTACCATCCAAGTCACTTCGTGGGTTCTATCTGAATGATCAGTCAACACAAGGGAAATTGTGCATCAACTAAGGTTTTTCTCAACACTCAAGGAAGTTTGTATTCATCTGGGTATCAAAGTCAAAGTAGGGTTCCTCAAGGATTGAGATGCAATCTTGGTTTGAAGGTCTTATGGATGTTGTATAGAGCTCTCGGGAGCTAGGGTTTCATTTTCAGAGGTTTTATTCAAAGGATCCAACTTAATGGGCTCAGTACAGTTCAAAATTTAACCATGAAGTCAAAAGTCAACTGTTGGTCAACTGAGGGTCAAATGGCTAGGGAATGACTTGAGTTACTTCCAACATATTCAAATGGGGTCTATTCATCATTCAAAACATTAACCTTGGAGGAGCAAAAGTTTGTTCCTGAGCTGTCATGCTCGCTAGGCGAGCAGAATGGTTCGCCTAGCGAGTCCCAAGAAAAGCCACCAGAGTCACCTGCGCCCAGAAGAACTTCCTGAACTGTCATGCTCGCTAGGCGAGCAATTCTTCGCTAGGCGAAGCCCACGCTTTTAAAAAAAATATATAACAAAAAAAATCATGGACCTGAATTGCCTTCATTTTGAGCCCACCAAACCACAAAAATCAGAGTATAAACTCTAAAAATTCATTGAAGCAAAACCCTAATTGGGGCAGCCTCCATACAAACTGAAAAACTCACTTGCAAAAAATCACCTCTATCAATTCCATCTCCCATAAACCCTAACATTGCTTTGCAAACCCAACCGTGCAATCCAATTTCAATCGATCTCTCCAATCAGGTTTGCCATATTCCCATTACATTTATGCTTTTAATTTGAAATTTCTGAAGTATGAGGCATTATGGGTGAATTTGGGAGAGTGGGTATCATTAGGTTTTGCATGTGGGTTTAGATGTGCATGAATGTGTAGAACAATGCCTTGAATGTTTAATCACTTAATTTCTATAATGGGTACCATAGGGTTTGGGGTTTCCGAAATCGGACTGTTATCAAGGAAGAACCCAGAACCCGTAGGCATTCGCTAGCACCTCGCTAGGCAAACCTGCAACGAAGCTTCACTAAGTCTTCGCTAAGCGAAGCAGTAGCGATCATGACAGTAGTGGGTTTTTTTGTTTGCTCTCTAATCTGTTTTGTGTTTGTTGTGACATGTTTTCTATTGCATCCGTGCACTATTTATCTGACGCTGTTGTTGCTATGATTCTTCTGTTTGGTGCAACTCTGGATTGTACCTCATCTTGTTATTATAACTTGTTTGTTGAGTCTTTGTGAGGGCTCACATGACTCTTGAAGAGATAGCTTGCTTGGTATTCCACTTTATTTGTGGGATACCACTTGGAGATTTATTCTGATTGCTTTGTTGACTTGCGCTCTTTGATGGTGCTAGCTTGAGAGATCTCTGGGTTTCTTGTTTCTTTAGTTGCTATTACTTCGGATCTTTATCCGTGTGGTAGATATCTTGATCCCTTTTACATCTTTCCAGTATTTTACCGCTTTCATAGCTGGAAGACCTCGATAGGAGGCAGTGTTTTTGTGTGTTTACTTTTGTGCCCAAAGACCTCCAAGAGGAGGTATCAGTGCTAAAGACCTCCATAAAGAGGCAATTGACGGATAAAATGGATTAGTAGTCAATCCCCTGTTATTCAGTGTGTCGTTCTTTATGCTCGCACTACGTGTCGATGCTTCAGAACAAAAGCCCAAGATCTTTTGTCCGGTCGGTCAGTGGAGAGGGTTCCATCTTTCTGAATCCCCACGCTTTGTCATGAGCTCACCCTGTCCAGGGTTAAGAGCTATGAGGTCTTATCCTCATTACCCTTTTGATCTGCTCACCCTGACGTTCAATGTCAGTGGTTAAGAGCCTATTTGATTACCTTTCCATGGCTTGTTTGTCGAGGTTGATATGACCCCTCTTGACTAAGGCCCTACCCATGTATGTTTGAGCCCCCTTGTTGGTGTGTTTACTCTATGCTATATGTTTGTTGTATGGTGTGATCGTCCTCCCCATAGGATTGCTAGACTTTGTATAGTCTCTCGTTTGCATGTCAATTAAGGTAGCACGGTTCCTTCGTCTAGGACTTCCTTTTTGCATAAGCATTCCTAAAACACAAACAAACTCATTGATTTTTCTTCTCCTAAGAACATGTTAGCTCCTTCTATTACAGGCGAGTAAGTCTCCAAAGGTCGAGCATCCGGTAGATTGCGTAGTAACGTCGTTCATCTAAAAAACACAAAACAAACAAAAATAGGTTAGCCGAGCTACGTGTAAGACCCCAATTTTGGCCCTAAGATCCCTCATGGCCCATATCATCTCATATCATAGCCTCAAGGATCATTGCATGCCTTTGCTTCCCTCCTAGTGGGTAGGTTGCCTTGTGTGTGTGGTTCTTGATCACCAAGCATGTTTTGCATTTGTATATTATTGCTTTTCATATGTTTATCATCCAAAAAGTACAAAAATATTGTCAGTCTAACCTTGTTGCTTGCAGTTGAAGCAATTATCAACAATTAGGTCAAAGACAGTCAACAGTCAGTCAAAGCAATGGATGATGGCCATTCTTGCAGAATTTGGGCACCATGACCAATAATCAAGAGTTCACACAACTTGGGACATCATTGGAAATCAAGGTCTCAAGGAATTAAGGTCTGGAATTCATCAGAAGTGGTTCAATCATGCAAAACCCTAGAAAAGTCAACAGAAAGTCAAACTTGGTCAACTGGCCATTTAATCAGTGATTTGATGGATGGAATTGATTTGAAGGAGTTCATTCATGTCTATACAAGCCTCATATATCATGTCCAACCTCATCATGGAAGAATTTGAAGTCAAACAGAAAATTTCCAGAAATGGAAACTGGACCTGTAACTGAAACTTACCAAAAATGGAAAGTCTTGATCCTCAACTTACATCATGATAAAAGCTTCAAATGAATTTTTTCCCAACATGAAAGTTGAAGATCTTTTTCTCCCATTTCCAAAAAGTCCAAGAACTCTCAATTCCCATGTGTGGTTGGCAAGTTATGATCGAATCGATTTCAGAAAATCTTGAACTTCAAAGGGCCATATCTCTCAAACCGTTTGGCCAATTTTGGTGGGGTTTTTTCCTACAAGTCACATTTGATCCCCCCTTTCCAAAAATATAAATTTCATGTGCCAAAACTTCACCAATCAAAATGGCATATTTTGACATTTTTCATTTAAATGCAAGTTTGACCAAGAGTTGACTTTTTGATATAAACATTTTTTCAACATTTGGCCAATTGGAACAGCTCAAGAATATCATTTTAAGTGTGTTTGCAAGCTCAAATTATGCAGGACATGAGGCCATTGCTTGGTTGCTTGAATTGTAAGAAAAGTACAATTTCACCATAATTGTCCATGCCATCCACCATACCATGATTTGTACTCTCAAAACAGAAAATTAGAAGGCCATTTTGCTGTCAATTGAACATGTTGCAGCCTAAAAAACCAGCAAAAACAAAGGCATTGCCAAGTTGCCAAAGAATGGGCAAAAAGTACATGTTTTCACCATGCTTCCACAACCATACTTGTACCATGACCATCACAACATACCTCCTCATCATATTTTCTGCAGATGGAGGACAGTAGCAACACAGTAGGCCAACCATTTCTTTCACTCATCAATAGATTTTCACCCTTGGCC
This sequence comes from Lathyrus oleraceus, assembly GCF_024323335.1. Lineage (NCBI taxonomy): Eukaryota > Viridiplantae > Streptophyta > Magnoliopsida > Fabales > Fabaceae > Lathyrus > Lathyrus oleraceus. The sequence continues at coordinate 503,085,161 of NC_066583.1, read as the reverse complement.
ATTCTTGACTGATGCATTGGTACACAAGCCATATTGGATTTTCATTTTTGCTGTCACAAACACCCCTGTCATGAAAAACCAAGGGCAGCCTCACAAACTATTTTGGCCAAGGCAAATGCATTAGGCATCCTGAGTCAAAAAGCCCTCTCTCACTTAGCATTTTCCTCCTCAAAAAACTGAAGCAACAGCAAACAGCATGGAGAGGTATGGTTTGCTGTCATTTGAAACACAGTGTGAAGCTTAATATTGCAGCCAAAACCAACAGGAGGCCATGCCTTAGCTGCTTGAAATATGGAGAGCAAGTACAACTCCATCCCAAAAAGCACAACCATGCCTTGTACTGTCACATGGCAGATTTCTTTATCCATCATTTTCTGTCATACACACACATAGGACAATAGTAGACACAAGCCTGGCACAACAAAAAGAACCAACAGAACTCATTCATAGGAAGATTCACTTGGCTTGTGGCAATTTTCCAATTTTCTAAAAAACTCCAAAGAGAACAAAAGTTGGCTTGGCTCAATACCATATCTACCATCATGTTTCTGTCATGAGAGACAAAAGAAGCAGCAGCCACAGACCAAAAACACTCTGATTCTCTCACTCTTGCATTTTGCATTTTTGGAATTTCGGTCAAATCCTCCAAACCCTCGAGCTTTCTTTTGTTCTCTTCATCATCCATCATCATTGCAAGCTCATTCCAAGTGTGAAGTCTTAGCTGGAACTTCATTTTCAGACCCTGTTTTCTCCAAGCATCTACAATGGCAAATTGAGTTATGGAAGCTTCCAAACACCATTGAGCTCATTTTCTTCAAACATCCTTCACTACCAAGCATTTCCTGCATCTGTTTGCACTTATAACCATCAAAGCAGCCCTGTTTCACATTTTGCTTCAAAACCAAGTAAGTATTCGAACTCAATCCTTTGCCATGCCATGATATATTTATGAAAGATCTTCTTGAGCTGATTCCAATGAACTAAAGCATGCTTAAAATGGTTGTGACATGAGGGAGAAATCTGGATTTTATTCTGCATGCTCAAACCTTTTTTCCATCGAGTTGCTTATTCTTTGTTGATTCAGTGAAGACCACTGCTATATAATGCTTGTATTTAGTTTGATGAAGCTATTGGTATACATGTTGTTGATTTCTGAGCACATTTGTTCATGTTGATTTTGCATGATGATGATGAATGATGCTGCTGTTTAAACCCTAGATAGTTTTCCAGAAGTTTACATGAATGTGTTGGTTTACTATTGCTTTAACTGTATGAGAGTCAATACCATGCTATTGTGTGATGCTTGTTTGAATATTGGTCTGTTGGTGTTGGCTGCACGATGCCCTGCTGTTCCAAAATCCCTCTTGTTCTGCCCAGAAAAATTCACATGATCTTGCTTGTTTTGTTGTCATCTGATGCTGCATGAACCATTCCCATGCCATGCTTTTGAATGATGCTTGTTTCGAATTTTGTTTATTAAAGATGATGATGCTTGCTGTTATGATGAGTATGCACAGAATTTTCTCATGAATGTTTTGGTCTATTGCTGTTATCATAAAAATGATGAATATCCTGCTGTTTGCCATGCTGGTCGAGTGTTGTTTTGATGATTGATGTTTGAATGATGATGATGAATGCTGCTGCAGTTTGAAACCCTGGTCTTCTCCAGAAATCATGTCTCTATGTATGCACGAGTTTGGCTGATGTTGTTGCTTGTGATTATGTGATTGATTTCCATGGCCATGCTATTGCATTGTGTTGTTTGATCTGTTGATAAATTTGTTGAATGCCATGCTTAAACCCTAGGGTTTATGTTGAAAACTCAGAAAATTTGAGTTAGTTGGCCTGTGCACTGTTCCATTGGCTGAGAGCCAATAGGAACATTTCCTTTGCCTTGCCCAAAACACACCGTTTTGATTAATGAGGGGTTAATTACAAATATGCCACGGTTGACCATCGCTTTGACCCTCTTGCCTTGCTATGTGCTTCATGTTTCATCAATTTGTGCATCAACTTCAACAATTAATTTCTCATCCATTTCAACTCCAAAAATTCTGATTTTTTTTTGCATCATGTTCACAAGAATGTCTAGTATTTGATTGTGTTTTTTAATTAATTTTCCATTGGCTGGATTTTAATTGATAATTATTTTCTTGACATGTATGCATAATTGATACATTGTGCCATTCCTTTTGTGAAATTGTCATGACATATCCAATGAGCTTGAAATTTTTTGTGGTAAAACTAGACTCATTCATCTTCATTTTGGTATAAAGATTGTGCATTTATCATTTGTGGTTTGCTAGATATGATTTTTTGAACTAGGGTGTGACAATTTGTGTCACACCAATGATGTGCATCTTCTTGATTTTTGTTCACATGTCTCCTGGCCTCCAAATGATCTCAAATTTTGCATGAATGATCTATCACATGTCTAGTTTGTGTATGAATTTTCTTGGAATTAATCATGCTGTTTTCCATTTGATTGTGAATTTTCTTCCATGCTTAGTCATTTGTGGACTTTATGTGATACACATTGCCAAATCTTTTGTAAAATTCTCAAATCTTATTGTATGACCATGAAATTTCATATGTGATAACTAGACATCTTGAACTTTGCATTGGTGTTAACCTCATTCATTTCTCTTCTGTTTTCAAATTGATATGATTTTTTGAAGTTGACCCATGCTTGTTGACTTTCATTATGCTTACTTGAATTTTGTTGACTTCTTGATTTTAATTGACTGCCTTCCTCTCATCCAAATGCAATGAAATTTGACATGTCTACCATGATAGATGTTAGGTTTGAATGTGATTTATTTCATAATTTTTGAGATTGTTTGGGTTGACTTTTGGATGAAGTCTTGCTGTTGACCTATTTGTGCTCTTTCTTGCCATGCTTTGCATTCTTTTGCATATGAAATGACAATGATGCATGATTTGATTATGAATCCAATTGAGATTGCTTCTTAAATGTTTGAACATGAATTGGGTTGACTTTCCTTTGCTGTTTGACTTTTTTTTTCTTTCATCTTTGACCCTAGGCTAGTCCTAGTGGTCTTTTGAGCTTACCATTGAGCTATTGTTTCAGGTTAAGCACCAATGCCTCAAAGATCATTCAAATTTGATTGAGTTGGATTATATATATTGTGCTAACCCTTGTTTTGTAGGTGTGACTCATATAAGTTTGGCTTTGTGCCTTGGCACCTCTGTTTATGGTTGACTGTTGTTTATCCATTTCTTTTGGTTTGAACTGTTGATTTGTTTACTAATAAGTTTGACTTTTTTCAGGTACTTTAGTTGCTTGCTTTGCTATTTAGCATTTGCTTTGAGGTATAATTACTTCTTCTTCATGTAGTCTGGAGACCCGGTCTGTTATTTGACCGGGCAAACTGTCTGAAGTCCTCCTTAAGAGGCAATGCCTGTGCGTGTTTAAAATTGTCCCAAGCAGGAAAAGTCCTTCAAGTAAGGCAATTGGTGGAAGGTAGGGATAAGCAATCTATTCCCCACTATTCAGTGTGTCCTCTCTTTGCTCCCATTATATGGTTGAAGCATTGAGATAAAAACCCAAGATCTAATCGAGTCAATAAAGGGGAAAGAGTTCCATCTTTCTGAACTCCCCCACTTTCTATTTGATGCTCTCTCTGACCTGAGATAGAAGCAATGAGGCACACCCCTCATCCCCTATTCATCCGCTTCACCTTAGCCTCTCAATGGCAAGGTTAAGAGCGACCTTCACCTATTACAGGGGACTTTCAAAGTCAAACCCTCTTGTGTGAGCCCCCCCATTGTTTGGCTATAGAGTGTGCTGTTTGCTATTCATTGATTGATTGATTGCTTCATATGCACTTGTTTGCCTGTATGCTATGCATTTATCATCATCAATTGCCATTAATGCATGATCATCTCATTTGCTTTTGTGATGCTATCATTGTTGTTTGCCCATTGAGGACAATTGTAAGTCCATCTCTTTTGGCCATTTGCTCCTATGATATGGAAGGATAGAGTGTAAGACCTCATTGGTCACTCATAGCTTTTGTTTTGTTTGTTTGATTGTGAGGAAGCAATTGTAAGTCCCTGCAAGTTGGCATTTGTTTCCTAGGATCATACTGTGTATGTGAGAGTAAGCCCAGACAGATTGGCATCTAACATCCATGTTTTGCTTTCGTTTGTTTATGTGAGGATGCAATTGTAAGTCCCTGCAAGTTGGCATTTGTTTTCCTATGATCATATGTTGGATATTGGTATAAGTCCAGACAGATTGGCATCCGGTATCCAAGTTTCATTTTGTTTTAGGAGATTAGTATAAGTCCATTGAGTGGCCTCTGATATCCAGTTTTGTTTTAGGAGATTGGTGTAAATCCATCTAGTGGTATCCGGTATCCGCTTTTGTTTGTGAGATTGGAGTAAGACCATTGAATGGCATCCGGTATCATTTGTTTGCTTACATTATTATTATTCATTGCCTATTCCAAAGGACACACTTGAATCATCTTCTATATGATTTCAAGAGGTGAACCTTCTAAGAAGTTTTACGATCCATCTTCATCCATTCATCCCCATTATGTCCTAAACCTTTTCATACTTTGATTTCAAACTTAACATAGATATTGTGCAAACATCTTCATGTTTTCCAAACTAAAAACCTGGACCCAAGTCCTTGACTTTTTTCAAACTTCATTTCATAATACTCATTTGAATTAATCTTAATCATACTTTGACTCCATTTTCATAATCACAATCAATTAACTTCACCCATTCACTTGTTTTGGCTTTGTCCATTGTTAATCTTTTCACACATTAGCCATAGGTTTCAATTATCATTGTGGTTGATGTAAACCTCACCTTATCTTTAGTGAGTCGACTATAAGACTTCCGTACTGAAAACAGGGTTAACCCCTCTAGTGCGTCGAAGCTATCCTCACATGGTGGATGTTGGTCTTGGTCGAGTTTTCTCCCATTGATAATGAAAAGCCTCAGTGCTATTGTTTAAAATTGAATCCACCAACCTTTTGGAAATCTTTTAGCCGAACTACGGCGTTTTGATCCTTACCTTTGATGGAAGGTACGTAGGCAGCGGGTTCATCCGTTCAAACCCAATAATAAAATTGTATATTCTTTTCTCACCATCCCAATCATGTTTGCACAATGCTTATGTCATAACAAATAACAATTTAGTACAACAAGTGTGAAAAGGGCTCCCTAGGAGTACCTAGGACGTAGTGGGTGCCTAACACCTTCCCATTGCGTAATTTACCCCTTACCCAGACTCTCTGATCTTTTTATTAGTTTTCTACGTGTAAAACTTCTTAGGCTTTTGTTCGCTTTTTAGCCAGTCCTTTGGATAAATAAAAGTGCGGTGGCGACTCGAAAATCATTGTATGCTTTGCTTATGGTTTAATCGATAAATCATATAGCGACGAATACACCGCTACAGAAAAGTGGCGACTCTGCTGGGGAGACTATCGATCCTTGGTGGTATTGCCTACTTTTCACCCTTGTTGTGCTATATTATTATCTGTTATTTGACATATTTTTGTACAATTTGGGATAACTGTATTGATTGTAATGTTTGAATTGCTTGATATACATTTGCTGTTTGCTTTGGTGATCTGTGAGATGAGTTCTATACCCGAACTCGAGTGCTCTCTAGGATAGGAGAATGGCATAGTCTTGTTGACTGGTGTGGAGTATTCCTTAGCCAGTTGACTTGCGAGTCCATTCACTTGGTGGAGGTCATGTTGAATTAATAATGTCACACAAGTTATTTGTGGTTAGGCATTATTCTTTCAATCATGTTCTGCAGAAGCCAAGGACCGTAGTTTACCAAACCCATCTTGGCCTATTTTTAGGACCGTAGTGCGGAGGTCGTTCAGATGTCAGTTCTGATACGATTGTTACGCGATACTACACTCATAAGAGTTTCTCTTGAGAATATTCTTGGAATACGAGTATTCGTTCCTCCGATAATATTCGAAAGATGGAACGATGATTATGGGAACCTCTGATAGAACATGTCTGGCAGGTTTAAACCCTAGTACACTCCCTTTGGGTGGTTCTTAACCGAGACTCCATGCTCGTGACTCTCAACAAACCCGTGATTCGTGGTTGAGTCGTTCAAACATTGTTAATATCAATGGATCCCGGATCAGGTGTAAAACCTAAAATCCACCAAAGCGGCTGGTTGATATTAAGGATGTTCGAGCCGGTTCATGTACCGTTAATATCAATGGAACTTGGGTGTCGATAAGGTGAAAACCTAAATCCACCAAAATGGATGATTGATATTAGGGATACATAGAGCTTTCCCACGACCTTTGTTTGGTGTGCTTTGCTTGATCCTTGAGTGTGTTTGTTGCATTCATGCATTCACGCATTCATCCGCATTCATGTCATCACAAAAAAAAAGATTTTCGAGGAACTTAAAAAAGGGTTTATTTGCAAAATTTTCAGACATGGAAAGACCAAAGAGGCATACAAAGAAGTACAGCTTTAGACAGCCCGATGTAAAAGAGTTAAGGAATCTGACATCGTATGTACTAGATCCCTTGGGTTTCAAAGCTCGCTATGGGAAGCTTCTACCACTGCTCACCACTCAGGTTGACGAAGGGTTGATGAGTACTCTGGCTCAGTTCTACGATCCGTTGCATCACTGCTTCTTATTTCCGGACTTCCAGCTATTGCCAACCTTGGAGGAGTATTCTCATCTCATTGGGATTCCAATTCTGGATCAAGTGCCGTTCAGTGGCTTAGAGGATATTCCATCTGCTCGAGAGATTGCCAGCTTGTTGCATATAGATGAAGAACTGATTAGAGCTAACCTGACTACCAAAGGCGGAATTCAGGGTTTTCCTTCCGAGTTCCTCATTGCCCAAGCTACCTTTTATGGGAAGGCCATGAGTGAGGATGCCTTTGAGGCTCTATTCGCGTTACTCATCTATGGATTGGTGCTATTTCCCAATTTCGACAAGTTCGTGGACATGAACGCCATTAGGATCTTCTCGGTTCTTAATCCAGTTCCGACTTTGTTGGGTGATACATATGTCTCCTTGCACCTGAGGAATATGAAGAATGGAGGAGTCATTGTCTGCTGTTTACCCCTGCCGTACAAGTGGTTTATTTCGCACTTGCCGCAGACAGTTGCTTTCAAGGAGAACAAGGGATGTCTACGGTGGTCTCAGAGACTCATGTCTCTCACCAATGATGATATCACTTGGTATGATCGCGTGTACGATACCGTCCAGATCATCGACTATTGTGGTGAATTCCCTAATGTGCCCCTTCTTGGTACATGTGGTGGGATCAGCTATAATCCTATACTTGCACGACGTCAGCTTGGGTTCCCCCTGAGGGATAAACCTAATAGCATTCTGTTAGAGGGGTGTATTCTTTCAGGAGGGTAAAGATCCCCAAGGCCTGAAAGCCAGATTTGTCCGCGCTTGGCGCAGTATCCGCAAGAAGAGTAGGAATGAGTTGGGTCCGAAGAACTGCATTGCTTTGGAGCCATACACCTCTTGGGTCAGACAGAGGGCTGCTACCTACTTGATGCCGTATGATTATCCAAGACCTACACCGTTGGATGTGGCTGGGCCTTCAACCCTCCCTACCCAACGTGTAGAGGAGTTGAGAGAAGAAGACCTTTCGCGTGCTTGGATCCGTGAGAGGGAGGAATTGCTGCAGCAGCTCAAGGAGAAGGACGCTATGATTGAATTCCTCGAGCACCGAGTGATCGATGATCCGAACGACGCTTGGACTTCTCTGCTTCCTCAGTCTTCCAAATTCTGGAAGAGGAGGTATGATCGACTTGCAAAGGAGAAAGCTGACATGGAAGCGGCCTATGAGAGAGAGATCAAGAAGTTGTGCACTTCTCGTCTTCCAGCATCCCGAGCTTTTAGGGATCCATAGGATGTCATTTACCTTTTCTCTTTGTAATTTAAAATGCTGTACTTTTTGTCTTGATGTATTGAATGAAATATTTTCCATGAGGAATCAAAAATGCTTAAATTAATCAAAATATTGCAAATAATACCCTAAGGGTTCCTTGAAAACAAAGCATTTGCACAAGCATTTCATGCATCATTCTTGCATAAACAGGTACCCTTTGTTTCTGGTCTTCTTGTCCTAACCTCTGTTCTTCATTTATTTTGAAGACAAGCTGATTCACCGGTATTATACACGAGTCAACTCTGCAAGAATCATGGAGCAGTTGGAACAAGAGAACAGAGAATTGAAGGAAGAGGTCGCCAGACTTGGCGCTTTGATGGAGCAACTCCTTGCCGCTCAGAATCAACCTGCTCCGACGCCTGCAACTCCTGCTCAGAGGACAGTCATTTCAGAGGTAGCTACTTCTACAGTGCCAGTCAGCACCCACGCGCCCAATGCCATGCCGCCCGGGTTTCCTTGGGGCATGCCCCCAGGTTTTATGCCAGATATTCCTGCGCCAACCTTCGCTCAAATGCCGGCGTCTAGCTCGGTCCCTATCGCCGCTCCTCCTGTCGTGCATACCATGCCAAGGGTAGACGACATCATCTATCACTCCGAGCCATCTGAGGGCGCAGACGTTCATGAAAAGATGGATGCCATGAACGATCAATTCCTTGAGCTGAGAAAGGAATTGAGGACTCTTCGAGGCAAAGACCTATTCGGCAAGTCTGCAGCCGAACTCTGCCTAGTTCCCGGTGTCAAGATACCGATCAAATTCAAGGTCCCGGACTTTGAAAAATACAAAGGGAACACCTGTCCGCTTGCTCACCTGGTCATGTACGCCAGGAAGATGTCAACACAGACTGATAATGATCAACTCCTGATTCATTATTTCCAAGACAGTCTATCTGGTGCCGCGCTCAGATGGTACATGAGCTTGGACAGCGCCAACATCAGATCTTTCAATGACCTTGGCGAAGCTTTCGTCAAGCAATATAAGTACAACGTCGATATGGCGCCTGACCGAGATCAACTCAGGTCCATGTCCCAGAAGGACAAGGAATCGTTCAAGGAGTACGCCCAGAGATGGCGAGAGCTGGCAGCTCAAATCACTCCACCGCTGGAAGAGAAGGAAATGACCAAGATCTTTCTGAAGACTCTTGGCTCATTTTATTATGAGCGGATGGTAGCAAGCGCTCCCTCTGATTTCACCGAGATGGTGAACATGGGGATGCGTCTCGAAGAAGGTGTCCGTGAAGGACGGTTGGCTAAGGATGATAGCTCTTCCTCTAAACGATATGGGGCATTTAAGAGGAAAGAAGGTGAAGCACATGCCGTTCAATCTCAGCCCAAACACAGAAGACCCTCTGCTCAGAGGAATCCTGCACGACATGTCAGTCATCAGCACCAGGTGGCTCACGTAGCACCTGTTTTCAAGGACAATACTCCTCAACATCAACAGTATCAGCATCAGCAACAATATCAACAACCGCAGTACCAACAACAACAATCTCGTCCACAGCAACAGGCTTATCAGCCTCGTGGGAGTACGAGTAATCAGGCAAACATGGGTTACGAAAGGAAGAAGATCAGTTTTGATCCGATTCCTATGTCGTATGCGGAGTTATATCCCTCTCTAATAGAGCGGAAGTTGGTTTCTCCGAGAGATCCTCCGGCTATACCGGTCAACCCTCAGTGGTGGTATAAGCCTGACCTACACTGTGTCTATCATTCTGGTGCTCCGGGCCATGATATTGAGAATTGCTTCCAGCTGAAGACTAAGGTGCAAGACCTTATGAGAAGTGGAATCCTGAGTTTTGAGGACTCAAGCCCGAACGTCACCAAGAACCCATTGCCTGCGCATGGGAAATCTGTCAACATGATTCAAGAATGCCTTGGGAGGTACAAGGTCAAGTATGTCAGCCACATCAGGCAGTCGTTGGTTGATTTACATAAGATGCTGTGTCAGTACAGTTATTTGGAGCATAACCACGACAAGTGCCGCGTTTGTTCGGTTAATCGTCTGGGTTGCGATCAAGTACGCAGAGAACTTCAGAAGTTGTTGAATGAAGGTACCATTGAGATTCTGCAGAATCGCAATGTTGATGAAGTCGAACCTGAAGTGAACGTCATTTCACCAGTGTTCAAGCTGCCTGAACCAGTTGTTATTTGCTATAATAGCAACAAGCCAAAGGTTTCCCCTTCCTTGGTCATTAAACCAGCTGGCCCTGTGCCCTATTCATCTGACAAAGCTGTACCCTTCAGATACAATCCTGTTGCTGTCCAGGATGGGGTCGAAGTGCCTTTACCTTCCACTTCCGTCACCAACATTGCTGATGTCAGTGGGTTGACCCGAAGTGGTCGTGTATTTTCTGCGCCTCCAAAGGCTACTGTTTCTGATACTGAGCGCCCTGTGGGGACCGCTGTGAATGTTCAGAATCCGGCACTTGATGTTGCCAAACCCTCCTCATCCGTACAAAAGACTCCTGTTTCTTCAGTTGGCCCAAGTGGCATTGTTGATGAAGAATCTGATGAGATGCTGAGGCTCATCAGAAAGAGTGAGTACAACATTGTAGACCAGCTTCTACACACGCCCTCCAAGATTTCTATTCTTTCTCTACTGCTGAATTCAGAACCCCATAGGGAATCTCTGCAAAAGGTCTTGGATCTGGCATATGTTGATCACGACGTCACCCTTGAACAATTTGATAGCATTGTTGCAAACATTACCGCTTGCAACACTTTGAGTTTTTGTGACGCTGATCTCCCTGAGGAGGGAAGAGACCACAACATGGCTTTACACATCTCTATGAATTGCAAATCTGATGCAATGTCCAATGTGTTGGTAGACACTGGATCGTCCCTTAATGTGTTGCCAAAATCCACACTCTCTCGACTATCATATCAAGGTCCTCCTATGAGGCAGAGTGGGGTTGTTGTGAAGGCGTTTGATGGGTCGCGCAAGACCGTGATTGGGGAAGTTGATCTCCCTATCAAGATAGGACCAAGTGATTTCCAAGTCACTTTCCAAGTAATGGATATCCACCCATCTTACAGCTGTCTCTTAGGCAGACCATGGATTCACGAGGCTGGCGCCGTGACATCCACCCTACACCAGAAGCTGAAATTTGTGAAGAACAAGAAATTGGTTGTAGTAGGGGGAGAAAAGGCTCTCCTGGTTAGCCATCTGTCTTCTTTCTCGTACATTGACGCAGAGGATGAAGTTGGAACTCAGTTCCAAGCTTTATCTATTGATGAACCAATCGAGAAGAAGTCTCCTTCATTCACTTCCTACCGTGATGCTAAGCTGGCCATTGAATGTGGTGCAGTTGCTGGTTTGGGGAAGGTGATTGAACTTGAAGACAACAAATCCCGGGCTGGCATTGGCTATGGTTCTGGGGCATGCAATGAGCAAGGTCTGTTCAAGAGTGGAGGGTTCATTCACGCCAATCAACCTGAAGAAGAGGAAGCTGCTGCCATCATTGAAGAGGAAGCAGAGGACATGAACAATTTTGTTATTCCTGGTGGTGTCTGCCACAATTGGGTCGCTGTAGATGTTCCTACAGTCATCCATAGATCAGAGTAAATTGTTCATTTTGTTTAAAACCTTCTCCCATGCCAAAAGGAGAAGTGATGACATTGTTGGCAGCATTTAATACAATGATGTTTTCATTCAATTAATGCATTGTTTAACATTTGTTTTTCCTTTGTTTTTACTTTTTGCTTTTCTGCATGAAATCAGTGATCACAAAAAACCATAAAAAAAAAAAAAAAAAGAGCAAACATTTTTTCATCTGCATAATGGTTTGCTTGTTTAAATGCTGAAGTTTTTTTCCTTAACCAAAATCATTATGCAGATTGATCCTAAAACCCATTGAACATAATGATCCAACGCTATCTCCCAATTTTGAATTCCCTGTATTTGAGGCAGAAGAAGATGACGTTGAGGGGGTTCCTGATGAGATTACCCGTCTCCTTGAGCACGAAGAGAAGATCATTCAGCCGCATCTCGAAGACTTGGAAACAGTCAACTTGGGGTCTGAGGATTGTGTTCGTCTGGTGAAGATCGGGGCACTTCTTGAAGAGTCTGTCAAGGAAGATTTGATCAGTTTGCTACGAGAATATTCAGATATCTTTGCTTGGTCCTATGAAGACATGCCGGGTTTAGATACAGATATTGTGCAACATTTCCTGCCTTTGAAGCCTGAGTGCGTGCCTGTGAAGCAGAAGCTCAGAAGAACTCATCCAGATATGGCAGTGAAGATCAAAGAGGAAGTTCAGAAGCAAATTGATGCGGGGTTTCTGGTGACTTCGACATATCCTCAATGGGTGGCCAATATTGTGCCTGTTCCTAAGAAGGATGGAAAAGTCCGTATGTGCGTTGATTACAGAGATTTGAATAAAGCTAGCCCAAAAGATGATTTTCCTCTACCACACATCGACATGTTGGTAGACAACACAGCCAAATTCAAAGTCTTTTCCTTTATGGACGGATTTTCCGGTTATAATCAAATTAAGATGGCACCAGAGGATATGGAGAAGACAACATTCATCACACCTTGGGGAACATTCTGTTATCGAGTGATGCCCTTCGGTTTGAAGAACGCCGGAGCCACGTATCAACGAGCTATGACTACCTTGTTTCATGACATGATGCACAAGGAGATAGAAGTCTATGTTGATGATATGATCGCTAAGTCCCGAACGGAAGTTGAGCATGTTGAGCATTTGTTGAAGCTTTTTCAGCGTTTGAGAAAGTTCAAACTTCGCCTGAATCCGAACAAATGTACATTTGGAGTCCGTTCCGGCAAATTGTTGGGTTTTATGGTAAGCGAAAGAGGTATTGAGGTTGATCCTGCAAAGGTCAAAGCAATACAAGAGATGCCTGCACCCAAAACTGAGAAGCAAGTCCGAGGTTTTCTTGGCCGCTTGAACTACATTTCCAGATTTATATCCCACATGACTGCCACATGTGCGCCGATATTCAAGCTCCTCCGGAAAGATCAGTCGCATGATTGGACCGAGGATTGCCAGAAAGCTTTCGACAGTATCAAAGATTATCTGTCTGAACCTCCGATTTTGTCTCCGCCTGTGGAAGGAAGACCTCTGATCATGTATTTAACAGTTCTTGAAGACTCGATGGGTTGTGTACTCGGTCAACAAGACGAATCAGGGAAGAAGGAGTTTGCTATATACTACCTCAGTAAGAAGTTTACTGATTGTGAGTCTCGATACTCTACACTTGAGAAGACGTGCTGTGCTTTAGCTTGGGCTGCTAAGCGTTTGCGCCAGTACATGATAAATCATACAACTTGGTTGATATCCAGAATGGACCCAATTAAGTATATCTTCGAGAAGCCTGCTTTAACTGGGAGGATTGCCCGTTGGCAGATGTTGTTGTCTGAGTATGATATTGAGTATCGAGCTCAGAAAGCTATCAAAGGTAGTATCTTGGCTGACCATCTAGCGCACCAGCCGATTGAAGATCATCAGTCTGTTCAGTATGACTTCCCTGACGAGGAAATTCTGTATTTGAAGATGAAAGATTGCGATGAGCCTACACTTGATGAAGGTCCAGAACCTGGTTCCAGATGGACGATGGTGTTTGATGGCGCTGTTAATCAATATGGAAATGGAATTGGGGCAGTGATTATCACTCCTCAAGGTTCACACATTCCGTTTACAGCAAGGCTAACTTTCAAATGCACGAACAACATGGCGGAGTATGAAGCCTGTATAATGGGACTTGAAGAATGCATTGATTTGAGAATCAAGTATCTTGATGTCTATGGTGATTCGGCCCTAGTTATCAATCAGATCAAGGGTGAATGGGAGACGAACCAGCCAAGTCTCATTCCGTACAGAGATTACGCAAGGAGAATTTCAACATTCTTTACAGAAGTTGAATTTTATCACATTCCTCGAGAGGATAATCGGATGGCGGATGCTCTTGCAACGCTTGCTTCCATGATAGTGGTCAGACGGTGGAATGATGTCCCCAATATTACTGTGATGCGCTTGGACAGACCAGCTCACATATTTGCAATCGAAGAAGTGAAAGATGACAAGCCTTGGTATTTTGATATCAAAAATTTCCTCCAGAACCAGGTCTACCCGCCTGGGGCATCTGTGAAAGATAGGAAAACTTTGAGAAGGTTGTCAGGCAGTTTCTACCTCAGTGGTGAAGTGCTGTATAAGAGGAATTTCGATATGGTTTTGCTCAGATGCGTGGATAGACACGAAGCAAACCTATTGATGACTGAGGTCCATGAGGGTTCATTTGGTACTCATTCCAATGGACATGCCATGGCTAAGAAAATGTTGAGAGCGGGCTATTATTGGCTGACAATGGAGTCTGACTGTTGCAAGTATGTGAAGAAATGTCACAAGTGTCAAATTTATGCGGATAAGATTCATATTCCTCCGACACTCCTGAATGTGATTTCATCACCATGGCCTTTCTCTATGTGGGGAATCGACATGATCGGCATGATTGAGCCGAAAGCATCCAACGGGCATCGGTTTATTCTCGTAGCGATTGATTACTTCACCAAATGGGTTGAAGCCGCTTCATACGCGAATGTAACCAGACAGGTGGTTGTGAAGTTTATCAAGAACCAGCTGATTTGCCGTTATGGTGTGCCAGAGAGGATCATTACTGATAATGGATCCAATCTGAACAATAAGATGATGGATGAGTTGTGCGCTGAATTCAAGATTGCACACCATAACTCCTCTCCTTACAGACCTAAGATGAATGGGGCTGTTGAAGCTGCTAACAAGAATATCAAGAGGATCATCCAGAAGATGACTGTCACGTACAAAGATTGGCATGAGATGCTGCCATTTGCTTTGCATGGATACCGTACGTCTGTACGCACTTCAACAGGGGCAACCCCTTTTTCTCTTGTTTATGGCATGGAAGCCGTTCTCCCAGTAGAGGTGGAGATCCCATCAATGCGAGTCTTGATGGAAGCCAAGTTGACTGATGCTGAATGGATTCAGAGTCGTTATGACCAGTTGAATTTGATCGAAGAGAAGCGATTAACTGCCATGTGTCATGGTCAGTTATATCAGCAGAGAATGAAGAAAGCATTCGATAAGAAGGTCAAGCCTCGTGTGTTCCGAGAAGGTGACCTCGTGCTCAAGAAAGTTTTGTCTTTCGCGCCCGATTCCAGGGGCAAGTGGACTCCAAACTACGAGGGTCCATATGTTGTTAAGAGAGCCTTTTCAGGCGGTGCTTTAATGCTTACAACAATGGATGGGGAGGATTTCACTCGTCCTGTGAATTCAGATGCAGTCAAGAGATACTTTGCCTAAAAAAAAAAAGTATATGCAAATGAAAAAACAGAATAGCTCGCTAAGTTGAAAACCCGAAAGGGCGGCTTAGGCAAAAATAAGCGTCTCGGTGGAGAACCCGCAAGGGTAATCCAGGCAAAAATTAGAGACATGAAAAAAGAGAGAATATTTGCATCCCGCTAGATTGAGTACCTCACCCTGGGGCAATCTAGGCAAAAATTAGGGATTTGGCAAGTAACTGCATCCTGACAAGACTTTCTGGTTCATCAGTCGTCATTTCGTCAGAAGATTCTCGATTCGCCGTCAACCGAAGCTTCGAATACATCGAGATTCAAATTGGTAGAGAAAGGATCATTATGTTCAATGTAGCCCTCTTCCAATATATATCACTGATTTCAAATTTGTACAGATCTATGGAGTCTTGCCATTTGCAGACTACCATTCTATCAAATCAATTTGAGCTTTTTATCCAATTATTTGCACTCCTATTTGTTTCAATTCAACAAATGTTTTGCATGTTTTAAATTGATAAAATATCATTGTTTTAAACAAATCAAAACTTTTCAAAAAATTGTTTTAAACAAAGTGAACATTCACAAGATTGAAAGGATACTCAAGAATATCTCAGTGCTCTCCCGAGGGTGGCATGATTTCCAACAGGTAGGACATTGGTTCATATTCCTGGTTTGGTGGTATCTTCTTTCTTCAGATCTTTGTTGGGGTTGTTCCTCAAATAGAGTTGTTGTTGGGGTTGTTCCCCCAGTATAGTCGCAAGCAGAGTGTTGTTGAAGACTTCGTTTTCTCCAGCAGCAGTTTTCCCAGCATGGGTGTTTCCTTGTGAGTTTCGGCGGTTGATGGTTTGTCATCTTGGTGCCCCGTCACTTTCTCCAGTGGGTCGTATGCCCCAGACTTTATTTGTCTCCTCGGCAGTCATGAGTAGAGCTGTTATTGATATCCCCATCGGATTCGCGAGCAGAGTTGTTATCACTCTTCCCAATGCAGTTGCCAGCGGAGTTGTCTGTTTCCTCAGCACGATCGCTTTCTTTTGAAGACTCGGTAAACCGGCGGTTTGATACCCGGTACTTTACCTTTTCCCCCGGCGAAGTCGTCTGCGGAATTGTTGCTATCTCTCCATCAGAGTTTGTTCTCTTCAGCAGAGTAGGATTTATTTTCCTATTCAGCGGTTGATTGGGTCGACATCCCAGTGTTTTCAACCATCTTTTTCCTCAGCATAGTCTGCAGAGTATTTGTTATGGCAATTTCGCCTGTTGAGTACTCCTTCAATCCCCGGTATGGTCGGATGATGGCTCTACCATCCAGAGAACGGACTAATTTCCTGACTGTTTGTGATCCCCAGTAGAGTGGCTTATATTGCAGAATCTACTTGTTGTGATCAGTTTGCTATGCATATTCTTTCCCAAGTAGAGTGGTTCGTTGCAGAATATACTTGTTTGATCTGTCCTCCCTCAGTGGGTTGTTCCCCAAGAGAGTAGCCGACAGTTTTCCCCAGTAGAGTTGCTTATGCAGTTAGATTCTATTTGGATGATATCACTCTCCCTCAGTGGGTTGTTCCCCAGCGGAGTTATGTGGAGTTGCTTCTACAACAGTTCGTGCTTGTGCAATGCATCCTTTTGTTTCTCAGTTGACACTGAGATCCCCTGCAGATACTTTGGGACTTCTCTTGTTCCCCTACAGATTCGTCTTGGTGACTGCTTTGCCCATTGTGACTTTCTGTACCCTGATTGGGTTGTTTCCTGATATCTCTGATCCTCTGCTTCTTCAGCAGTACCCGCAGATCTTTGCTTTACAGCATGAAGATCTCCGCAGATTGGCTCTCCAGCTGGTTGTTCCCCTGGAAGTATAATACCGGACGTTTTGATTCCTGAACCTGTTTGTGTTAGAATTGTCTGTTTTGTCAGCATTCATCAAACATAAATCACGCATATTCATGCATACTCAAAAACATTCAGATATTCATGTTGCATTTCTTGCCATATATCTTTTGTTTGTCGTGTCTCCTGCAATGGGCAATACAGATCTCTTTATAGATCTCCCCAAGCAGATGTCGGGTGTCAAAATCTCTCCATATAGAGTCAACCCCATAAGCAAAAATGTTGCCTTTCCTTCTGCAGTTCCCCACTGAGATATATCCTCGTGGATGACGGTTTCTTCTGTTTCCTCCCAACACATATATTGGGATGGATGTTCCTATTTGAGTTACATCCTCATTAGGACGTGTCTTGATTCAGTCTGTCTTTTCGGATTATTCCCGAATTGGCTATTTGTCAAATGTCTTGTGCTTCCCAGTGGGTTGTTCCCCAGCGGAGTAATTTTGGGCCGCTACCCTCATACCTGTGGTTATAAGTCCTACTTTTCCTGGCTTTCTTGACAGAATTTGTGGTTATACACCTTTTATTCTCCAGCCAGAGTTTTGGTTTTCTACCTAACAGTCGGTAGTTGTAAATCCTATTTTCCTGCTCTCCAGCAGTTTGTGGTTTGTTATAAACCCTATTTTGGTTTCCCGTGCGGATTTGTGATTCGTTCTATCCCCACGTGGAGTTGTTGGTCTTCTATCCCGTATTCGGTAGATGTAAACCCTAATTTTGTGGTCACCTCCACCCTTTTTGGCCCTCTGCCTACGAACCAGCAGTCGTAAGTCCTATCTTTGCGGTTTTTCTACTTACAAACCGGTAGTCATAAACCCTGTTTTCTCCACTTGCAGAGTTAACTTTGTTGTTCATCTCAACCGATGACAATTTCCCTTGTGGTTATCTTCATCTAGTTCTTGATGTTGATTTTTCCTTTGCTTGGATAAGTTGCTCAGATCAGCACTTATATCCCTCGCAAGTCTTTTGTGGATAATTGCCGTATGCTAGCAATTTTATCCCCAGTGGGTCCTTTCACCTTGTGTCAGTGATTGTGTTCCCTGGATCATTGGTTTTCACCAGTGAATCCTCAGCAGATCGCCTTTCATTTACCCTTTTGTTGGTAAAATCTGTTGTTCCTGTTGATTGGTCATCATTATATACCTAGTTTGGTATCCCGATGCCTTTCTTTTCGGTTGATTTATCCTTTATTAACCCAGCAACCCGGTTAAGGATAATCTTCCATGCGAGGTTATTATTCACGTTTTGACGGCTATGAATAATATGTCTCATGCGCTCTTTGGTCGGAATCCTTTGTTGATCTTCCCCAGTCGAGTAAGATTCGTTTTCCCGTTGTGGAATCGAATGTCCATCCTATAAACAAGTCTGCTATTCTAGCTTTCTTCAGGGTGATGAGTGTCTTGGAACACAAAACCAATTCACGATTTCGGATTTTATCCTACAAACAACCTACGACCCGGTTCAGGATAATCTCCCTTTGTGAGTATTCTATCCACGTTCTGACGGTAATGGATATTATATCTCGTTCACTCTCGAGTCAATCTTTTGATTGTTTTCTCCACAGAGTCAGATTCGTATTCCTTGTGGAATCGAATGTCCATCCTATAAACAAGTCTGCTGTTCTAGCTTTCTTCAGGGTGATGAGTGTTTTGGAACACAAACCAATTCACGATTTCGGACTTTATCCTACAAACAACCTACAACCCGGTTCAGGATAACTTTCCATGCGAGTACATTATATACGTTTTGACGGCTATAGATAATATATCTCATGCACTCTCTTGTCGAACACTTCGTTTGTTTCCCCAACTGAGTAAGATTTGCATTCTTTACAGAATCAAATATCCATCCTATAAACAAGTTTGCTTTCGCTCTCTTCAGGATGATGAGTGTTTTGGAACACACACCAATTCACGTCTTTGGTCGGTCACCTGTTACATACCTACAACCCGGTATCCTTGGTGTTCCTTCCTGATTTTTTGTTACCCTCATACCGGTAACACCTCATTCTTTGGTGTTTCCTCAGTGAAGTTTTCCCGTTGCTTCTCCCCAGGAGTCAGCTTGTGTCTCTCCAATGGATTTATTTTCCTTTGGATTTCTTTTCCCAGTGTGAGTCCTTCACTCCCCAGTGAGGCCTACAGTCTGTTTTCTGTTATCTTCTAATCAGAGTCGTGTCTTGTTCACGCTGTGTCAGTGTTGTTTATCCCCAACTAAAGTCTTGTCAGAGTCTCTGTTCCGGGTGAGTGTATTACTCCGATAGGATCGTCTTTTCTTCTGTGTTAACCATATTCCCCACAGAATTTGTGTCTTTTGCATACATACATTTGCATCATGAGGTCTCTTAGGGACCAAAATTTGTCTCATTACTGTTATTTAAGCCCATTCTACCGCGTCGAGATGAGGATTTCTAAACTTCACTTCTCCGGCTAGCATGACCTTAAATAGGGGCATCTGTAAGACCCCAATTTTGGCCCTAAGATCCCTCATGGCCCATATCATCTCATATCATAGCCTCAAGGATCATTGCATGCCTTTGCTTCCCTCCTAGTGGGTAGGTTGCCTTGTGTGTGTGGTTCTTGATCACCAAGCATGTTTTGCATTTGTATATTATTGCTTTTCATATGTTTATCATCCAAAAAGTACAAAAATATTGTCAGTCTAACCTTGTTGCTTGCAGTTGAAGCAATTATCAACAATTAGGTCAAAGACAGTCAACAGTCAGTCAAAGCAATGGATGATGGCCATTCTTGCAGAATTTGGGCACCATGACCAATAATCAAGAGTTCACACAACTTGGGACATCATTGGAAATCAAGGTCTCAAGGAATTAAGGTCTGGAATTCATCAGAAGTGGTTCAATCATGCAAAACCCTAGAAAAGTCAACAGAAAGTCAAACTTGGTCAACTGGTCATTTAATCAGTGATTTGATGGATGGAATTGATTTGAAGGAGTTCATTCATGTCTATACAAGCCTCATATATCATGTCCAACCTCATCATGGAAGAATTTGAAGTCAAACAGAAAATTTCCAGAAATGGAAACTGGACCTGTAACTGAAACTTACCAAAAATGGAAAGTCTTGATCCTCAACTTACATCATGATAAAAGCTTCAAATGAATTTTTTCCCAACATGAAAGTTGAAGATCTTTTTCTCCCATTTCCAAAAAGTCCAAGAACTCTCAATTCCCATGTGTGGTTGGCAAGTTATGATCGAATCGATTTCAGAAAATCTTGAACTTCAAAGGGCCATATCTCTCAAACCGTTTGGCCAATTTTGGTGGGGTTTTTTCCTACAAGTCACATTTGATCCCCCTTTCCAAAAATATAAATTTCATGTGCCAAAACTTCACCAATCAAAATGGCATATTTTGACATTTTTCATTTAAATGCAAGTTTGACCAAGAGTTGACTTTTTGATATAAACATTTTTTCAACATTTGGCCAATTGGAACAGCTCAAGAATATCATTTTAAGTGTGTTTGCAAGCTCAAATTATGCAGGACATGAGGCCATTGCTTGGTTGCTTGAATTGTAAGAAAAGTACAATTTCACCATAATTGTCCATGCCATCCACCATACCATGATTTGTACTCTCAAAACAGAAAATTAGAAGGCCATTTTGCTGTCAATTGAACATGTTGCAGCCTAAGAAACCAGCAAAAACAAAGGCATTGCCAAGTTGCCAAAGAATGGGCAAAAAGTACATGTTTTCACCATGCTTCCACAACCATACTTGTACCATGACCATCACAACATACCTCCTCATCATATTTTCTGCAGATGGAGGACAGTAGCAGCACAGTAGGCCAACCATTTCTTTCACTCATCAATAGATTTTCACCCTTGGCCATTCTTGACTGATTCATTGGTACACAAGCCATATTGGATTTTCATTTTTGCTGTCACAAACACCCCTGTCATGAAAAACCAAGGGCAGCCTCACAAACTATTTTGGCCAAGGCAAATGCATTAGGCATCCTGAGTCAAAAAGCCCTCTCTCACTTAGCATTTTCCTCCTCAAAAAACTGAAGCAACAGCAAATAGCATGGAGAGGTATGGTTTGCTGTCATTTGAAACACAGTGTGAAGCTTAATATTGCAGCCAAAACCAACAGGAGGCCATGCCTTAGCTGCTTGAAATATGGAGAGCAAGTACAACTCCATCCCAAAAAGCACAACCATGCCTTGTACTGTCACATGGCAGATTTCTTTATCCATCATTTTCTGTCATACACACACATAGGACAATAGTAGACACAAGCCTGGCACAACAAAAAGAACCAACAGAACTCATTCATAGGAAGATTCACTTGGCTTGTGGCAATTTTCCAATTTTCTAAAAAACTCCAAAGAGAACAAAAGTTGGCTTGGCTCAATACCATATCTACCATCATGTTTCTGTCATGAGAGACAAAAGAAGCAGCAGCCACAGACCAAAAACACTCTGATTCTCTCACTCTTGCATTTTGCATTTTTGGAATTTCGGTCAAATCCTCCAAACCCTCGAGCTTTCTTTTGTTCTCTTCATCATCCATCATCATTGCAAGCTCATTCCAAGTGTGAAGTCTTAGCTGGAACTTCATTTTCAGACCCTGTTTTCTCCAAGCATCTACAATGGCAAATTGAGTTATGGAAGCTTCCAAACACCATTGAGCTCATTTTCTTCAAACATCCTTCACTACCAAGCATTTCCTGCATCTGTTTGCACTTATAACCATCAAAGCAGCCCTGTTTCACATTTTGCTTCAAAACCAAGTAAGTATTCGAACTCAATCCTTTGCCATGCCATGATATATTTATGAAAGATCTTCTTGAGCTGATTCCAATGAACTAAAGCATGCTTAAAATGGTTGTGACATGAGGGAGAAATCTGGATTTTATTCTGCATGCTCAAACCTTTTTTCCATCGAGTTGCTTATTCTTTGTTGATTCAGTGAAGACCACTGCTATATAATGCTTGTATTTAGTTTGATGAAGCTATTGGTATACATGTTGTTGATTTCTGAGCACATTTGTTCATGTTGATTTTGCATGATGATGATGAATGATGCTGCTGTTTAAACCCTAGATAGTTTTCCAGAAGTTTACATGAATGTGTTGGTTTACTATTGCTTTAATTGTATGAGAGTCAATACCATGCTATTGTGTGATGCTTGTTTGAATATTGGTCTGTTGGTGTTGGCTGCACGATGCCCTGCTGTTCCAAAATCCCTCTTGTTCTGCCCAGAAAAATTCACATGATCTTGCTTGTTTTGTTGTCATCTGATGCTGCATGAACCATTCCCATGCCATGCTTTGAATGATGCTTGTTTCGAATTTTGTTTATTAAAGATGATGATGCTTGCTGTTATGATGAGTATGCACAGAATTTTCTCATGAATGTTTTGGTCTATTGCTGTTATCATAAAAATGATGAATATCCTGCTGTTTGCCATGCTGGTCGAGTGTTGTTTTGATGATTGATGTTTGAATGATGATGATGAATGCTGCTGCAGTTTGAAACCCTGGTCTTCTCCAGAAATCATGTCTCTATGTATGCACGAGTTTGGCTGATGTTGTTGCTTGTGATTATGTGATTGATTTCCATGGCCATGCTATTGCATTGTGTTGTTTGATCTGTTGATAAATTTGTTGAATGCCATGCTTAAACCCTAGGGTTTATGTTGAAAACTCAGAAAATTTGAGTTAGTTGGCCTGTGCACTGTTCCATTGGCTGAGAGCCAATAGGAACATTTCCTTTGCCTTGCCCAAAACACACCGTTTTGATTAATGAGGGGTTAATTACAAATATGCCACGGTTGACCATCGCTTTGACCCTCTTGCCTTGCTATGTGCTTCATGTTTCATCAATTTGTGCATCAACTTCAACAATTAATTTCTCATCCATTTCAACTCCAAAAATTCTGATTTTTTTTTGCATCATGTTCACAAGAATGTCTAGTATTTGATTGTGTTTTTTAATTAATTTTCCATTGGCTGGATTTTAATTGATAATTATTTTCTTGACATGTATGCATAATTGATACATTGTGCCATTCCTTTTGTGAAATTGTCATGACATATCCAATGAGCTTGAAATTTTTTGTGGTAAAACTAGACTCATTCATCTTCATTTTGGTATAAAGATTGTGCATTTATCATTTGTGGTTTGCTAGATATGATTTTTTGAACTAGGGTGTGACAATTTGTGTCACACCAATGATGTGCATCTTCTTGATTTTTGTTCACATGTCTCCTGGCCTCCAAATGATCTCAAATTTTGCATGAATGATCTATCACATGTCTAGTTTGTGTATGAATTTTCTTGGAATTAATCATGCTGTTTTCCATTTGATTGTGAATTTTCTTCCATGCTTAGTCATTTGTGGACTTTATGTGATACACATTGCCAAATCTTTTGTAAAATTCTCAAATCTTATTGTATGACCATGAAATTTCATATGTGATAACTAGACATCTTGAACTTTGCATTGGTGTTAACCTCATTCATTTCTCTTCTGTTTTCAAATTGATATGATTTTTTGAAGTTGACCCATGCTTGTTGACTTTCATTATGCTTACTTGAATTTTGTTGACTTCTTGATTTTAATTGACTGCCTTCCTCTCATCCAAATGCAATGAAATTTGACATGTCTACCATGATAGATGTTAGGTTTGAATGTGATTTATTTCATAATTTTTGAGATTGTTTGGGTTGACTTTTGGATGAAGTCTTGCTGTTGACCTATTTGTGCTCTTTCTTGCCATGCTTTGCATTCTTTTGCATATGAAATGACAATGATGCATGATTTGATTATGAATCCAATTGAGATTGCTTCTTAAATGTTTGAACATGAATTGGGTTGACTTTCCTTTGCTGTTTGACTTTTTTTTTCTTTCATCTTTGACCCTAGGCTAGTCCTAGTGGTCTTTTGAGCTTACCATTGAGCTATTGTTTCAGGTTAAGCACCAATGCCTCAAAGATCATTCAAATTTGATTGAGTTGGATTATATATATTGTGCTAACCCTTGTTTTGTAGGTGTGACTCATATAAGTTTGGCTTTGTGCCTTGGCACCTCTGTTTATGGTTGACTGTTGTTTATCCATTTCTTTTGGTTTGAACTGTTGATTTGTTTACTAATAAGTTTGACTTTTTTCAGGTACTTTAGTTGCTTGCTTTGCTATTTAGCATTTGCTTTGAGGTATAATTACTTCTTCTTCATGTAGTCTGGAGACCCGGTCTGTTATTTGACCGGGCAAACTGTCTGAAGTCCTCCTTAAGAGGCAATGCCTGTGCGTGTTTAAAATTGTCCCAAGCAGGAAAAGTCCTTCAAGTAAGGCAATTGGTGGAAGGTAGGGATAAGCAATCTATTCCCCACTATTCAGTGTGTCCTCTCTTTGCTCCCATTATATGGTTGAAGCATTGAGATAAAAACCCAAGATCTAATCGAGTCAATAAAGGGGAAAGAGTTCCATCTTTCTGAACTCCCCCACTTTCTATTTGATGCTCTCTCTGACCTGAGATAGAAGCAATGAGGCACACCCCTCATCCCCTATTCATCCGCTTCACCTTAGCCTCTCAATGGCAAGGTTAAGAGCGACCTTCACCTATTACAGGGGACTTTCAAAGTCAAACCCTCTTGTGTGAGCCCCCCCATTGTTTGGCTATAGAGTGTGCTGTTTGCTATTCATTGATTGATTGATTGCTTCATATGCACTTGTTTGCCTGTATGCTATGCATTTATCATCATCAATTGCCATTAATGCATGATCATCTCATTTGCTTTTGTGATGCTATCATTGTTGTTTTCCCATTGAGGACAATTGTAAGTCCATCTCTTTTGGCCATTTGCTCCTATGATATGGAAGGATAAAGTGTAAGACCTCATTGGTCACTCATAGCTTTTGTTTTGTTTGTTTGATTGTGAGGAAGCAATTGTAAGTCCCTGCAAGTTGGCATTTGTTTCCTAGGATCATACTGTGTATGTGAGAGTAAGCCCAGACAGATTGGCATCTAACATCCATGTTTTGCTTTCGTTTGTTTATGTGAGGATGCAATTGTAAGTCCCTGCAAGTTGGCATTTGTTTTCCTATGATCATATGTTGGATATTGGTATAAGTCCAAACAGATTGGCATCTGGTATCCAAGTTTCATTTTGTTTTAGGAGATTAGTATAAGTCCATTGAGTGGCCTCTGATATCCAGTTTTGTTTTAGGAGATTGGTGTAAATCCATCTAGTGGTATCCGGTATCCGCTTTTGTTTGTGAGATTGGAGTAAGACCATTGAATGGCATCCGGTATCATTTGTTTGCTTACATTATTATTATTCATTGCCTATTCCAAAGGACACACTTGAATCATCTTCTATATGATTTCAAGAGGTGAACCTTCTAAGAAGTTTTACGATCCATCTTCATCCATTCATCCCCATTATGTCCTAAACCTTTTCATACTTTGATTTCAAACTTAACATAGATATTGTGCAAACATCTTCATGTTTTCCAAACTAAAAACCTGGACCCAAGTCCTTGACTTTTTTCAAACTTCATTTCATAATACTCATTTGAATTAATCTTAATCATACTTTGACTCCATTTTCATAATCACAATCAATTAACTTCACCCATTCACTTGTTTTGGCTTTGTCCATTGTTAATCTTTTCACACATTAGCCATAGGTTTCAATTATCATTGTGGTTGATGTAAACCTCACCTTATCTTTAGTGAGTCGACTATAAGACTTCCGTACTGAAAACAGGGTTAACCCCTCTAGTGCGTCGAAGCTATCCTCACATGGTGGATGTTGGTCTTGGTCGAGTTTTCTCCCATTGATAATGAAAAGCCTCAGTGCTATTGTTTAAAATTGAATCCACCAACCTTTTGGAAATCTTTTAGCCGAACTACGGTGTTTTGATCCTTACCTTTGATGGAAGGTACGTAGGCAGCGGGTTCATCCGTTCAAACCCAATAATAAAATTGTATATTCTTTTCTCACCATCCCAATCATGTTTGCACAATGCTTATGTCATAACAAATAACAATTTAGTACAACAAGTGTGAAAAGGGCTCCCTAGGAGTACCTAGGACGTAGTGGGTGCCTAACACCTTCCCATTGCGTAATTTACCCCTTACCCAGACTCTCTGATCTTTTTATTAGTTTTCTACGTGTAAAACTTCTTAGGCTTTTGTTCGCTTTTTAGCCAGTCCTTTGGATAAATAAAAGTGCGGTGGCGACTCGAAAATCATTGTATGCTTTGCTTATGGTTTAATCGATAAATCATATAGCGACGAATACACCGCTACACTACGGTGCTCTGATTCTCAATCCTTCTTGAGATACGTATGCAGCAGGGTAGGGCCTGTGCGAGCATTAACTCTTTCTTTTCCCTACTTTGATTTTCTCTATTTCGCATTGCATATAGGACTTTTTATTTACACACTTTAGACATAAATAGCAAGCGTGGATCCTGTGGAGTACCACAGACGTGAAGGGGTGCCATAACCTTCCCTTCACGTAACCGGCCCCCTTACTCAGTTTTTTTTGGTTCGAGACTTTGTTTTATCCGTTCCCTCTTGGTTATGCAGTACTACATTTCCCTCCTCTTGGGATAAAAGTACATAGCTGGCGACTCTACTCTTCTTCTGCGCCACCCTTTTCGCGTTTGTACTTGGATTCGGGAAATCCGGGGAGCGACAGCTGGCGACTCTGTTGGGGACTTATTTTCCCTGGTGGGCCTTTCTTAGCGTTTGTTTGTTTATTGTCTATTGTGTGTTATTTATTTATTGCTTTGCATACTTATCTGCTTGCATTGCATCCTATGTGCGCTTTACTGTGTCATGCATACGTGCTGGTTGTGTATCTGTTTCGCTGTTGGGTGGGAGTCACAAGTGGTAAAAGGCCCAATACACAGGCTATGATTGAACTTTAGGACACCTATGAATATAGTGATTCATGGGAAGCAGGTGGTATGGCGCCACTTAGTGGAACATGGTATCACGAGCAGTTCAGATTCTGATGGGGTATTATCGTTGCATACACTTGGTGTGCATATGATGATATTCTTGGAAGGATTGTTTATCCTGCGTTTCTCTTGACCTTACCCTGGCCTAGATTACACCCGTGAGTGGGGCGGGAATGAATCATTTACAGGTACTGATGGTGACTTGTTCTGTTGGTGACCGTGTCCTATCGGTGACTTTTGTTTGGTTCTTGTTGGTGACCGTTGGTTCTGAAGTATGGGTTCTAAGTTGATGACTGTGTTCTATGGTTCCCGGTTCCGAATTCATGCTGAAGTTCTGATCATGTGCCATGTGATACACAGCCAACCAACCATTGTTTCATCATTTTGCATCATAGCATGTTTATTTTCAAAAAAATAATGCATAAAAAAGAAAAAGTTAACCCGCATATGCATATCATTTCTCTTGAATACTTGAGAAATGATAAAACATAGCATACGCATCATACACATATCATTTTTGCATCATACACATATCATTTCTCATTCTTGTTCCCGTTTCAGACAGGATTGCTGAGTATCGTCCGCACCGTTACGCAACAAGGCAGAATCAACAGAAGATCATGGATCAAGTTCAAGCAGAACTAGCAGAGATGAGGACCAACATGGCCCAGTTCATGAGTATGATGCAAGGGGTAGTGCAAGGGGCAAGTGGACTCCGAATTATGAAGGTCCATATTGTAACACCCCAAAATTTTCCCTCCTCATTCATGTATTCATTTAGCATTTCATATTGCATTTCATCATGTCAATCAGAATTAGATCCGAAAAAAAAATGGAAAAAAAAATGAAAAATAAAACGAAAAAAAAATAATATTTTTTTTACAAAATAAATAAATAAATAAAAATAATAATAAATAAATAAATAAAATATAATAAAAATTTTTGGACTTGGGTCTCTCTCATTTGAGCCCACAAAACCATGAAATTCAGTCTATAAATACCAAGGCTTCACTTGAGAAAAAGAAAGAGAAGCAAAACACTCTGAGGTTTCCTTGGAACAAAACCCTGAGGAAAAAGATAGTGAGAGAAGACCTAACGGAGTTCAGAGCAGCCTCCAAACCCCGAAGGGAACTCAACTACACAGAATCACCTCTACCTCACATAAACCCTGAAGATTGTTTTGTAAACCTCACGGGTGCAACTCAATTTCAATCAAGCTCTCCAATCAGGTTTGCCTTTATTCCCATTACCTTTTGCTTTGAAGTTGAATACTCTGAATGTATGAGGTATGATGGATGAATTTCATTAGGTTTT
Source organism: Lathyrus oleraceus (assembly GCF_024323335.1). Classification (NCBI taxonomy): domain Eukaryota; kingdom Viridiplantae; phylum Streptophyta; class Magnoliopsida; order Fabales; family Fabaceae; genus Lathyrus; species Lathyrus oleraceus. The sequence continues at coordinate 503,056,795 of NC_066583.1, read as the reverse complement.
TCGCCCATGGGTTTAATATGTATATGAATGTATAAACAATGCCTTGAATGTTTAACCGTTTAATTTTTGAGTGTATGCCACAGGGTTTGAGGTTTCTGAAACCATACTGTTATTCATGAAAAAAATGCTTATCGTGTTTCACTAACCCTTTTGTTGAGTTTTTGTGAGGACTCACAGACTCTTGCAGAGATGGTTTGCGTGGTTTTCCCACTTTATTTGTGGGATACCCCCGGGAGGTTCATTCCGATTACCTGTACTGACTCACCTTTCTTTGATGACATTAGCTTGGGAGATCCCCGGGTTTCTTACTCCTTTAATTGTTGTTACTTCGGATCTTTATCCGTGTGGTACTTTTACCTCTTTTCCGCATTTTATCGCTTTCTTAGCTGGAAGACCTCGATAGGAGGCATTTGTTTTCTTTTGTTTATTTACTTCTGAGCCCCTTGTTGGCACATTTACTTTATACATGTTTGTTTTGTATGTGTTCGTATCCCTGCAGGTAGCGCGGTTCCTTCGTCAAGGACTGCCTTTTTGCCCTTGAGCATCCCAAACCCTAAAACCCAAAGCAACACGTTAACTCCTTCTACTACAGGCGAGTAAGTCTCCAAAGGTCGAGCATCCGGTAGATTGCGTAGTGACGTCGTTCGTCCAAAACCCAATCCATAACCCCATAGTTAGCCGAACTACGGCTTGCTCTGATTCTCATTCCAGATGAGATACGTAGGCATAAGACGCGATGTCTTAGCGAGCACACATCCCCCAACCCATAGGTCAGCCGAGCTACGAAGACTCTGATTCTCATATTCAGATGAGATACGTATGTAGTGGATGCGACATCCGCGCGAGTCATTTTCATTTAACCCTTTTTTTTTTGGTAAACAACACAAGATAAACTCACACCCTTTAAACAAGAACTACAAAAGTGGATCCCGTAGAGTACTACGGATGTGTAGGGGTGCTAATACCTTCCCTTAGCATAACCGACTCCCGAACCCAAGATTTGGTTGCGAGACCCCGTCTTGTCCTTTCCTTTTCCAGGTTTACTTCGAGCGTTTCCTTTCCCTCCTTTGGGATGAATAACGCACGGTGGCGACTCTTCTGTCTTTTTCTTTCGCCGGTTTTTTTTTTTGCGCACTGTATTTTTCAGGTTGCGACAGCTGGCGACTCTGCTGGGGAATAAGAAGTTGACCTCTTGCTGGTCCATCTTCCCTAAGCGAGTCCCTTCTAGCTTGTGTGATTTCTTGTTTATTGGGTGTTCATGCTTTTGTACATTTATTTGCTTACCTGCTTGCATGCATCTGTTGTATCTATTGGATCTGTTTGTTTGTTTGTTGGGATGGGATGTTCTATGAGAGATAAGCCCATTACCCAGGCTTGAGTGTACACACAGGTTTTAGAGTGGATAATCATGAGGCTTGCGTGGCATGTTGCTACGTTAAGTCGTTCGTGAAGAACCACACCCAGACGAGGTTTCTTTTGGATATATTATGTCCTACGGATGTTCCGTAACGACATGGTGTTCCTTTAGAAATCATCAACTCTGGTGACCATTTCCCGAGAACTCAGTCGAGGCCTCTCCTCCGAGACGTGATTATGTTAACTCTGGTGGGCGCATTCTCGCTGATCAATCCGAGGACCCCGAGACTGGGAACTTGCTTTAGGATGTCCTGTTGAGGGGAGTCAGTGGAGGTCTTTTATCCCGTAATAATGCCAAACCTTCAGTGGTAAACGTATTATTCGCGACTGAAGGGCTGAAGCTGACGAACTTCTGTTCTTAGAACCTACCAGTGAGGGGTGGGCTAAATTCAGGAAACCTTAACCTCCAACCAACCCGGTTTTCTGGAGCAGAGTTTTGGTCTTGTATTATATTCCTCAGTGAATTTCTCTCCAGGAAGTGCAACCTGACAGATGTTCAAGCGGATCCATCAATTCTGATTGACATGCCTTTGCATTGCATAACATCATTTGCATATTTGCATCCAACATCTCATGCTTATTCATTTTCAGGGTATTCCCTTTCAAAACGGGGGTGCCTTAAAACTGAATAAGCAGTGCATCGCATACCATGCATATTAACCCTTGTCTGTTTTGCAGGTGTCACCGCAGTGTCTAATGTTTGTTCCCTGTATCAGGCAGTTATTGGTCCCAAGCGAGTCCACAGGTACCCGACAAAGGAAAATCGTCCACAACTAGCGATGGACCAAGTACAGAAAGAGCTGGCTGATATGCGTGAAAGGATGGATCAGTTCATGACATTGATGACTGGTATGGCAGCAGGTCAAGAAAAGCTGAGGGAATTGGTTGGGCAACCGAGGCCTGAGGTGGAGATACTAAATGCTGAGGGAAACCCTGGTAACCCTGGGAACGCTGATAACCCTGTGAACACTGGTAACGCGGGTAACGCAAATGCTGATGGAAACCCGGGTAATGTTGGCAACACAGGGAATGTTGGAAATGGTATTGGCGGAAGGTACAATGTGAATCAAGGAATTCGGATTAACGGGCGCCCCGTTACTGAAGATTATCAGTATGATCAATTTTCTTTGCACGACGAGGCCCTCGAGACCACTCGCCGTATGGATGAGCTTGCTGAGAAGCTCAAATCTTTGGAGTCTCAAAATTCCTTAGGCTTTGATGTCACAAATCTTAGTCTGGTTCAGGGAGTAAGAATTCCTCACAAGTTCAAACCCCCTACTTTTGAGAAATACAACGGGGCTTCTTGCCCACGCACTCATCTCCAATCTTATTTGGGAAGGTTGGGAGCTCACACGGAAGATGAAAAGCTGTGGATGTACTATTTTGAAGACAGTCTAACTGGAGCTTCTCGTGAATGGTATTCTCATTTGTCTCGTACTACCATCAAGAGCTGGAAAGACTTGGCAGAGGCTTTTGTCAAGCAATATCAATACAACTTGGACATGGCTCCAAATCGGACCTTGTTGCAAGGTATGTCCCAGACTGCCAAGGAGACCTTTAGAGAATATGCTCAGCGTTGGAGACAGATTGCTGCGTCCGTCCAACCCCCTATGTCTGAAAGGGAGATGGCGGACATGTTCATGAACACTCTTCAAGGCAATTATATTGAGAGATTGGCTGCTTGCCCGTCAATCAGCTTTGCAGAGATAGTAATTGCTGGAGAAAGAATCGAGAGTCTGTTGAAGATGGGTCGAATTCAAGACAATAGTGTTTCCAACCCATCAGGTCCCAAGAGACCGTTTGCTGGTAACGGTCAGCGAAGAAAAGAAGGCGAGGCAAGCGTTGTGTATGCCGGCAGAGGCAGGAGTAAAGGACGCCCTAATTATTATCAAGATCAAGTGGCCGCAGTCACTATTCCAACACCTGTTCCTCAACCGCAATATCATCCGCAACAACAACCCAGGTACAACAATCAACAACAAGGAGGTAATCCGGGTCAGCAGAGACACTATCAACAACGTCCAAGGTAGACGGACCGGGTCATCGAGCCAATCCCAATGCCTTATTCAGTATTACTTCCCAAGCTGATTGACATGAATCTGGTTACATTGAGAACTCTGGCCCCACCAATCAATCCCAATAGTTTTCCTAGAGGTTATGATGTCAACGCCAGATGCGCTTTTCACTCCAACGCACCTGGCCATACTACAGATAATTGCAAGGCTCTCCAGTTAAAGGTACAAGATTTGAGAAATGCCCAGGCTATCAATTTTGCTCCGGTGCCTAATGTTATCCAGAACCCGATGCCGGCTCACGGCGGGCAGAGGATTAATGCTGTTGATAGTGGGGAAACTTTGAATTTGGTTTCTGATGTGACTAAGGTGAAGACTTCGCTATCGGTGGTTAAAGACCGACTTCTGAAAGGACAGATTTTCCCGGGTTGTGGGGAAGAATGCAGAAATTGTCAAGCTGCCGAAAACGGATGTGACAGTTTGAGAAGGGGTATTCAGCAGCTGATAGATGAAGGTTGTCTTCAGTTCGATCAGGCCCGTCCGGTGAAGAATGATGTATCGACGGTGGCGTTTTATTTCACTCCTGAAGAAATATATGTTCCCGAGAGACTCGCTCCGACAACAATATATTTCCCAGAAAGTACAGAACCAGCAGCGGTGAACATCGAAAGTTCAGCACCAGTCGCAATTTACTCTGACAGCCCTCAACCGACTTTGGTTGGTCCAATCACCATCACGGTACCAGGACCTGTTCCGTATGAGAAAGACAGTGCTATCCCGTGGCACTATGGGGCTGATATCTACTGCCAGGGGCAGAAAGTTAACGAAGAAGACATTGACATTGGTAGCTCCGCTGTAGACAATGTTGGAGGGGTTGGTGGCTTCACTCACAGTGGATGCCTATTTGCACCATCAACATTACGCGCGAATACTGAAGCCGAGGCAGCTGCCAAGGCTAAAGGGAAACAGGTATCCACCGAAGAGGTTACTACTGAGGAAGATCCTCCTAAGACCGCATTCGAGAAGGAAGTGGATGAGTTTATGAGGATTATCAAGAAAAGTGACTACAAGGTAGTCGACCAGCTAAATCAGACACCCTCAAAGATCTCCATTCTCTCACTATTGCTGTGCTCTGAGGCGCACAGAGCAGCCTTGTTGAAAGTACTGAATATGGCCTATGTTCCACCGGAGATAACTGTTAACCAGCTGGAGTCGGTAGTTTCCAATGTAAACGCTAGCCGGGGGCTAGGTTTCACCGATAATGACCTGACACCTGAGGGCAGGAATCACAACAAAGCCTTGCATATCACAATGGAGTGCAAAGGGGTGGTGCTTTCCCATGTTTTGGTTGATACAGGCTCTTCTCTGAATGTTCTTCCAAAGAAAGCCTTAATGAAGTTGGATTGCGATGGCATCATCCTGAGGCCAAGTAACTTAGTTGTGAGGGCTTTTGATGGCTCTAAGAGAGCTGTTTTTGGCGAAGTTGAGTTGCCAGTTAAGATTGGACCGCAGGTGTTCAAGAGCACCTTTTATGTGATGGATATCTAGCCTGCCTACAGCTGTCTGCTAGGTCGGCCTTGGATTCATGCTGCCGGTGCTGTTACTTCTACCCTCCACCAGAAGCTCAAATATGAACTAGAAGGTCAGATCGTCACTGTATGTGGTGAAGAGGATATTTTTGTTAGCCACCTGTCTACATTTAAGTATGTAGAGATGGATGGCGAGATGCATGAGATGCTGTGTCAGGGCTTCGAAACTACAAACATCAATGAGGTCGCACCCGAAGCTGTCTTTTCACCTGAGTTTGAGAAGGTCGGGACTTCTATCTCTTCATACAAGCAAGCTGTCGAAGTGGTTAAAGCTGGTAATGCCCAAGGCTGGGGCAAATTTGTGGAGGCAGTCATCAAAGAAGACAAGTTTGGATTGGGGTATGCTCCGGGATCTCAGAAGAATGAAACCGGTACTCTCTCCAGCGGGGGTTTGGTTTCCCCCCACATCGTCAATGCTGCAGATGAAGACAAGGCTGACAGCGACTGTGACTTAGATAGCTGGATTCGCCCGTGTTTCCCGGGAGAAAAGCTCGACAATTGGTCGTCTGAAAAAACCGTCCGGGTTACTCTGCTGAAAGAGTGATTTTTATTGTTTTCCTTTATTACATGCATAATAAAGTCTTACACTTTGCCCAAGGTGTAACGGCTCATTTGTAGGGCCATCCATTTAGTTACGTTTCGCAATTATTTTTATCATCAATAAAGGACGGCTTTTGCAAACAATTTTGTGTTCTCTTTCTTTCAGTTTTTTTTACTTTTACAAAAAAAATGGCAATGTTTCTTTTTTCGTTTTTCCTTTCTTTCAAAAAAAAAATCTCTCATTCTAAGGTAAAGCATCATCCTCCATCATGCAGAGCCGACCACTCGGATCTCACTGCTAACGACACTGCTATGGCCAAGTATGACTTCGACAATCTTATCTATCAAGCCGAAGAAGGGGCTGAGGAAGATTGTGAATTGCCTGAAGGGTTAGCCATATTGTTGAAACAGGAGGACCGAGCTATTACACCTTATCAGGAGGTGGTTGAGACCATCAACGTTGGTACCGAAGACAACAAGAAAGAGATCAAGATCGGGGCCAGTCTACAGGCCGAGAGGAAAGACCGTTGATCATGTACTTGACTGTGTTAGAAAGGTCAATGGGTTGTGTGCTCGATCAGCATGACGAGTCAGGTCGAAAAGAGCATGCAATATACTACCTTAGCAAAAGTTTACCGACTGTGAACAAAGATACTCATTGCTCGAGAAAACTTGCCGCGCTTTGGCATGGGCTGCTCACCGACTAAGATAATATATGTTGACTCACACGACTCTATTGATATAAAAAATGGATCCAGTCAAGTATATTTTTGAAAAGCCATCACTTACCGGAAAGGTTACTAGGTGACAAATGATACTGACAGAGTATGACATCCAATATACTTCACAAAAAGCCATCAAGGGAAGTGTCTTGTCAGACTATCTTGCAGAGCAACCGATTGATGATTACCAACCTATGAGGTTTGAATTTCCTGATGAGGACATCATGTTTCTCAAATCGAAAGATTGAGAGGAACCACTCCCGGAGGAGGGGCCTGACCCTGAATCCAAATGGTTTATGATGTTTGATGGGGCGGTCCACGTCAATGGTCGCGGAGTTGGTATAGTGTTGATCACACCGGAAGGGGGTTCATATGCCATTTGGTGCCAGAATAACTTTTCCCTGCACCAACAATGAAGCCGAATACGAAGCTTGTATCCTAAGACTTGAGGAAGCCGTCAATATACAGATTAAAACCCTGGATGTATACGGGGATTCAGCTTTGGTCATCAATCAAACCAACGGGAAATGGTATACACCTCAGCCTCATCTGGTTCCTTACAGAGACTACACGAGAAGATTGTTAATTTTCTTTTGAAGAAAACCAATTTGCTGATGCTTTGTTTACCTTGTCTTCGATGATTAAGGTGCTATGCTGGAACTACGTACCCAGAATTGACGTATCTCGGTCAGAGACGAATGAAGAAAGCATTTGGTCAGAAAGTGCGCCCTCGGGGGTATCAAGTCGGTGAATTGGTACTCAAAATATTTCTTCCTCCCAACACAGATCACATGGGCAAATGGACACCGAACTATGAGGGTCCGTACGTGGTTAAAAGGATTTTCTATGGCGGAGTTTTGATGCTAACAGCCATGGATGGCGAAGGATTCCCGTCCCCTATTAACTCAGACGCAGTTAAAAAAAAATACTTCGCATAAAATAGACCCGCTGGACGATAAAAAGAATAGTCCAGGCAAAAAAAGGGCATCCCGACGAACCAAAAAAAAAGAGAATAAAGAGGTTCGGGCAAAAATTAGGGATCTAAAAAAAGAGTACACCCGGTGAGTCGAAAACCCAAAAGGGCGGCTCAGGCAAAAATGGGTATCCCGATGGATTGAAAACCCGAAAAGGGGGCGATCCAGGCAAAAGTTAGGGAATAAGCGAATGACTGTGATCTGAGTTCATCAGTGTTATATCACCGTTTCATTCAATCCGGCAATCTTCGAAGGTTAAAGATCGACTAATCATCCACTTCAGAAAGCAAGATGAGCAGAGCGTCTTGAGGACATACGAGTCATAGCAGAGTTGAAATTCAGTGGGACCCCGTATCCCCGTTGTCATTAGGATAACTCTCTTTTTATAGAGATCACCTCTTTTCAGGGATCAGCTTCCTGATACCCTCGCCTATTCCTGGCACAAATTTTCTCCCCATTAAGAGTTGAATAATTCAGTTAAAGAGCCTCTTTATTTTTCATTTATCAGTTTGTTTGCAAAAATGTCCGAATTTTTGATAAAACATATTGCATATGAACATAATGGTGGCTTTTGCAGATGATTTGCACAGGAAAACATTTAAAATTGCTTTGAATGTGCTTAATCCCGAACGGTGAATTCAAACCGAGTAATTCCCCCGAGGCATACGTGTATTTTTGGTTGCAGGTCACAGGAACCGGATGCCAAGTCATGAATCCTCATCCCCAAGCGGTTGACAAAGTCTCTCCTCAGCAGAGCATGTTCCCCAACAGAGTTGACAGTATCCAGACTGTCTATCCCCAGTAGAGTTGACAGTATCCAGACTATCTATCCCCAGTAGAGTTGACAATATCTAGACTATATAACCCCAGTGGAGTTGACAGTGTCAGACTGTATCTTCCTAGCAACAGCGGAGTGGTTGCATAACCAACAGATGAGAGGGTGGCGTTCCCAGTGTTCATCTCATTCCCCAGCAGATTATTTTTAAGAGATTTGTTAATCCCCAGCTTGAGGGCGATTAACAAGTTCATATCCCCAGTAAAGGCCGTTTCCTACGACATTTCCTCAAGAAGTGTTTTCCCCACAGACTCTCCTCACAGAGCCTCGCCGAACAAAGTTTCCATAGTTGATACTCCCCCCGCAAGGTCAACTTTTCAAGCAGCCAATTTATTTTTGGTGGCTCATTGGTCCCGGCAGACGGATCATTCCCCACAGAGCATTCAAGGATTGATACAGCGATCTGTTCCCTACCGGAGTTTGCTTCCCCAAGCAGATTTCTTTTTACACCATGCATAACATTTGCATTTGCATGCATATCATATCAAGCATACACATAAGCTGATAAACAGGTTCTTCCAAGCAGACTAAAGAATTACTTTACAACCAAGGTCATGAGATCCAGCCAGAGGATCAAGCGTGAGTGATCCAGCCTGAGGGTCGTTTTGAAGATTCAGCCTGAGAATCATTTTCTAGTGATCCAGCCTGAGGGTCATTTTGAAGATTCAGCCTGAGAATCGTTTTCCAGTGATCCAGCCTGAGGGTCATTTTGAAGATTCAGCCTGAGAATCGTTTTCCAGTGATCCAGCCTGAGGGTCATTTTGAAGATTCAACCTGAGAATCGTGTTCCAGTGATCCGACCTGAGGTTCATTTTGAAGATTCAGCCTGAGAATCGTGTTCCAGTGATCCAGCCTGAGGGTCCATTTTGAAGATTCAACCTGAGAATCGTTTTCCAGTGATCCAGCCTGAGGGTCATTTTGAAGATTCAGCCTGAGAATCGTGTTCCAGTGATCCAGCCTGAGGGTCAATTCAAAGATTCAGCCTGAGAATCGTGTTCCAGTGATCCAGCCTGAGGGTCATTTCGAAGATTCAGCCTGAGAATCGTGTTCCAGTAAGCCAGCCTAAGGCTCAATTTGAAGATTCCCCAGTGAAGTCGCCTACAAGCTTTATTTCCCCAGCAAGCCCAAGTCTAATTAAGGAGTCGTTACAACATGTTCTAGCCCGAAGAATATGTACGAAGCCCAAAAGTGGAATATTCTCGAAGCTGCATATCTAATATGAAGGTTGGGTGTAGATTTCAAAAGAGGGTCAACCAGCGCATGCCTCAGATGCGGGATCCTAATGATGGGAATTTATCATCAAAACAATCCAGATCTAGCCAGAAGATCGAAGAAGATCTAGCCAGAAGATCGAAGTCAGGTCTAGCCCGAAGACCGGAAATAGATTCAGCCAGAGAATCGAAACAATTCAGATCTAGCCATAAGATCGAAGTAGATTCAGCCAGAGAATCAAAGGAAGTAGATTCAGCCAGAGAATCGAAACAAAGGAGATCTAGCCAGAAGATCGAAGAAGATCTAGCCAGAAGATCGAAGTCAGGTCTAGCCCGAAGACCGGAAATAGATTCAGCCAGGGAATCGAAACAATTCAGATCTAGCCAGAAGATCGAAGTAGATTCAGCCAGAGAATCAAAGGAAATAGATTCAGCCAGAGAATCGAAACAAAGGAGATCTAGCCAGAAGATTGAAGAAGATCTAGCCAGAAGATCGAAGTCAGGTCTAGCCCGAAGACCAGAAATAGATTCAGCCAGAGAATCGAAACAATTCAGATCTAGCCAGAAGATCGAAGTAGATTCAGCCAGAGAATCAAAGGAAATAGATTCAGCCAGAGAATCGAAACGAAGGAGATCTAGCCAGAAGATCGAAGAAGATCTAGCCAGAAGATCAAAATCGTATCCAGCCCGAGGATCAAAATTAATATCCAGCCAGAGGATCGAAACTCCAAATTAAGCTAGAGGATCGGAAGAAAAATAAACAACATGGTGTATTTCCGCGTTTTTGTGGTGTTCTCGGAGCGCAAGTTTTCGGTCTGTCTTTGGTATTCAATCACAGCTCACCCCGTTTGTCTGATAAGCTGTTCGCTTTCATCCTACTCGGTTTAGCTGATGATTGAATAAGGGCAGCTGTAACACCCCAAAATTTGCCCTCCTCATTCATGCATTCATTTAGCATTTCATATTGCATTTCATCATGTCAATCAGAATTAGATCCGGAAAAAAAAATGGAAAAAAAAATGGAAAAAAAAACGAAAAAAAAAAATAATAATAATTTTTTTACAAAATAAATAAATAAATAAAAATAATAATAAAAAATAAATAAAATATAATAAAATTTTTTGGACTTGGGTCTCTCTCATTTGAGCCCACAAAACCATGAAATTCAGTCTATAAATACCAAGGCTTCACTTGAGAAAAAGAAAGAGAAGCAAAACACTCTGAGGTTTCCTTGGAACAAAACCCTGAGGAAAAAGATAGTGAGAGAAGACCTAACGGAGTTCAGAGCAACCTCCAAACCCCGAAGGGAACTCAACTACACAGAATCACCTCTGCCTCACATAAACCCTGAAGATTGTTTTGTAAACCTCACGGGTGCAACTCAATTTCAATCAAGCTCTCCAATCAGGTTTGCCTTTATTCCCATTACCTTTTGCTTTGAAGTTGAATACTCTGAATGTATGAGGTATGATGGATGAATTTCATTAGGTTTTTCGCCCATGGGTTTAATATGTATATGAATGTATAAACAATACCTTGAATGTTTAACCGTTTAATTTTTGAGTGTATGCCACAGGGTTTGAGGTTTCTGAAACCATACTGTTATTCATGAAAAAAATGCTTATCGTGTTTCACTAACCCTTTTGTTGAGTTTTTGTGAGGACTCACAGACTCTTGTAGAGATGGTTTGCGTGGTTTTCCCACTTTATTTGTGGGATACCCCCTGGAGGTTCATTCCGATTACCTGTACTGACTCACCTTTCTTTGATGACATTAGCTTGGGAGATCCCTGGGTTTCTTACTCCTTTAATTGTTGTTACTTCGGATCTTTATCCGTGTGGTACTTTTACCTCTTTTCCGCATTTTATCGCTTTCTTAGCTGGAAGACCTCGATAGGAGGCATTTGTTTTCTTTTGTTTATTTACTTCTGAGCCCCTTGTTGGCACATTTACTTTATACATGTTTGTTTTGTATGTGTTCGTATCCCTGCAGGTAGCGCGGTTCCTTCGTCAAGGACTGCCTTTTTGCCCTTGAGCATCCCAAACCCTAAAACCCAAAGCAACACGTTAACTCCTTCTACTACAGGCGAGTAAGTCTCCAAAGGTCGAGCATCCGGTAGATTGCGTAGTGACGTCGTTCGTCCAAAACCCAATCCATAACCCCATAGTTAGCCGAACTACGACTTGCTTTGATTCTCATTCCAGATGAGATACGTAGGCATAAGACGCGATGTCTTAGCGAGCACACATCCCCCAACCCATAGGTCAGCCGAGCTACGAAGACTCTGATTCTCATATTCAGATGAGATACGTATGCAGTGGATGCGACATCCGCGCGAGTCATTTTCATTTAACCCTTTTTTTTTTGTAAACAGCACAAGATAAACTCACACCCTTTAGACAAGAACTACAAAAGTGGATCCCGTAGAGTACTACGGATGCGTAGGGGTTCTAATACCTTCCCTTAGCATAACCGACTCCCGAACCCAAGATTTGGTTGCGAGACCCCGTCTTGTCCTTTCCTTTTTCAGGTTTACTTCGAGCGTTTCCTTTCCCTCCTTTGGGATGAATAACGCACGGTGGCGACTCTTCTGTCTTTTTCTTTCGCCGGTTGTTTTTTTTGCGCACTGTATTTTTCAGGTTACGACACATATGTTGTTAAAAAGGTCTTTTCTGGTGGAGCCTTGATGCTTACAACTATGGATGGTGAAGATTTTCCATCTCCTGTGAATTCAAATGTAGTCAAAAAATACTTCGCATAAACTGACCCGCTGGACAAAAAAAGAAAGTCCAGGCAAAAAAGGGCATCCCAGTGAACCAAGAGAAAAAGAAAAGAAAAAGGTTCAGGCAAAAGTTAGGGATAAAGAATAAAAAATAATATGTACACCCGGTAAGTCGAAAACCTGCAAAGGCGGCTTAGGCAAAAATGGGTATCCCGGTGGATTGAAAACCTGAAAAGGCGGTCCAGGCAAAAGAGGGATTAAAGCGAAGACTACAGTCTGAGTTATCTGTACTTCATCGCGTTTCAGTGTCTACCCTCTTGAAGGATATGATCGGTCCAATCACTCTTCTCAGAAAGCAAAGAATTTGGGGGAAATTGAAGATCTATGAGTCATAATAGAATTGGAAAATAGTGGAATGCCGTGTTCACATTGCCAATAGGATAGTTTATTTTCTCTTTTGGCGCAATTACCTCTTCCTAGGAATTGCTTCCTGATGTATTTGCCTTTATAGGCCATTTTCAATCAATAAAAGTCGTTATTCAGTCAAATTGCTCTCTTGTTTTTTTTATTTTTACTGTTTCGTTTGCAAAAAACGTCCGAATTTTTGATAAACATTGCATCTAAAAACATGAAGGCTAGACAATGACGTGCGAAAAGATAAAACATCTGAAAATCATTTTGAATGTTGAGTACACTTGAGTATATTTTGTCCATACGATCCCCTGGGGCATGTATGTCTTGCCGCTTTGCAGGTTACTATCTTTGATTGATGGCTAAAGCAGATGAGCTAAAGTTTGTTCGAAGGAAGACCCTGTTTGTTTCAACACTGTCCAGTTGTGTAAGAAGTTGGGTCATCTAAGTCGAGTTCAGAATTTGTTTCCCCAACATGGTCGAGAGGTTGGTGTTTTCCCAACAAGTGACTCCCCGGTTGAGTTGGTTTCTCTATCGTTCCGAGAATGTCGGATCAGTAAGTATCCTCAGCAGAATTGTTGTATGTCCCCACAGAGTTGGAAGATCGAATCAGAAATTGTGCGCTCAGTAAAGTGATCATTTGCTTTCCCAACAGGAGTTTTCCTCCCTTTGCATCTTGCATGTAGTAATCATCATTTGCATTCGCATTCTCAAATCGCGTAGCATTTCCATTCAGCATGGAGCATTACGCCATGGAAAACTCAAACATATGCATACATGCATTAAACCAGATCGGATCATATCTCAGGAAAAGACGGATCATCTTTCAACATCAGTGTAGCACACTTGCAGCAGTTGCTCTTGGCAACATTCAGAATCGATAATCCCAGTGAGATTTATTTTCTCACCAGTCCGTGAAAGGAGAGCTTGATCCCCTTCCGATTTAGGCACCAGTAAGTGTCTTCCTTATTTTGGCATATGTGAATGTCATCCTTGCGATACTGGTAAGTGTCGTGTTGATCCCCGTAGATGTCTGTGCTTTTCTTTGATGTCGGCGAACATCATCTCTCGATGTCGATAAACGTCGAATTCCAATCGTTGGCCATCGGTAAATGGCATGTCTCTCATAATGTCTACAAAAAAACCGTTCTGTCAACACCCGTGTGTGTCCTTTCCTTTTTTGGTGTCGGTAAACATCATTGTTAGATGTCGGTAAACATCAGCCGCTTGTTAACCATCGGTAAATGGTTTTGTCGTTTAAATAACTGTACGTTTTCGCTACCCGTAAATATCGAGTATTTCATTTTCGCCATCGGTAAATGGTTCCGTTTCATAAATGTATTATTTCCTTGGTGTCTATAAACATCTTTGTTCAATGTCGGTAAACATCGAGTTCCTTCCCAATCGTCGATAAATGTCTGGTCTTGTTTCACTTGTAAACATCTTTTTTCGATGTCGGTAAACATCGAGTTCCTTCCCAGTCATCGGTAAATGTCTGGTCTTGTTTCACTTGTAAACATCTTTTTTCAATGTCGGTAAACATCGAGTTCCTTCCCAGTCATCGGTAAATGTCTGGTCTTGTTTCACTTATAAACATCATTGTTCGATGTCGGTAAACATCGAATTCCTTCCCAGTCATCAGTAAATGTCTGGTCGTGTAGCGCTTTCTTTGATATCGGTAAATACCAAATTTGTTTTGAAGCCGCCATCGGTAAATGGCCTTGCTTTCCTTGATATCGGTAAATATCAATTTTGTTTTGATGCCGCCATCGGTAAATGGCCCCGCTTTCCTTGATTTGTCACCTACAAAGTGCAAATTCTCCGGTTCTCTTGGTATTCAATCCCTATTTACCTTGAAAGTCTGATAGCCGCTGCTTTCATCCGTTCAGGTTCACAGTTGATTGAATAGGGGCAGCTGTAGCACCTCAAATTTGCCCTCCTCATTCATGCATTCATTTTAGGTCATTTAACATTTCATATTGCATTTCATCATGTCAATAAGAATTAGCTCCAAGAGTTTGTCTTCCAAGAAGCTTGGGTACCATCCAAGTCACTTTGTGGGTTCTATCTGAATGATCAGTCAACACAAGGGAAATTGTGCATCAACTAAGGTTTTTCTCAACACTCAAGGAAGTTTGTATTCATCTGGGTATCAAAGTCAAAGTAGGGTTCCTCAAGGATTGAGATGAAATCTTGGTTTGAAGGTCTTATGGATGTTGTGTAGAGCTCTCGGGAGCTAGGGTTTCATTTCAGAGGTTTTATTCAAAGGATCCAGCTTAATGGGCTCAGTACAGTTCAAAATTTAACTGTGAAGTCAAAAGTCAACTGTTGGTCAACTGAGGGTCAAATGGCTAGGGAATGACTTGAGTTACTTCCAACATGTTCAAATGGGGTCTATTCATCATTCAAAACGTTAATCTTGGAGGAGCAAAAGTTTGTTCCTGAGCTGTCATGCTCGCTAGGCGAGCAGAATGGTTCGCCTAGCGAGTCCCAAGAAAAGCCACCAGAGTCACCTGCGCCCAGAAGAACTTCCTGAACTGTCATGCTCGCTAGGCGAAGCCCGCGCTTTAAAAAAAATATATAACAAAAAAAATCATGGACCTGAATTGCCTTCATTTTGAGCCCACCAAGCGACAAAAATCAGAGTATAAACTCTAAAAATTCATTGAAGCAAAACCCTAATTGGGGCAGCCTCCATACAAACTGAAAAACTCACTTGCACAAAATCACCTCTAGCAATTCCATCTCCCATAAACCCTAACATTGCTTTGCAAACCCAACCGTGCAATCCAATTTCAATCGATCTCTCCAATCAGGTTTGCCATATTCCCATTACATTTATGCTTTCAATTTGAAATTTCTGAAGTATGAGGCATTATGGGTGAATTTGGGAGAGTGGATATCATTAGGTTTTGCATGTGGGTTTAGATGTGCATGAATGTGTAGAACAATGCCTTGAATGTTTAATCACTTGTTTTCTATAATGGGTACCATAGGGTTTGGGGTTTCCGAAATCGGACTGTTATCAAGGAAGAACCCAGAACCCGTAGGCATTCGCTAGCACCTCGCTAGGCGAACCTGCAGCGAAGCTTCGCTAAGCGAAGCAGTAGCGATCATGACAGTAGTGGGTTTTTTTGTTTGCTCTCTAATCTGTTTTGTGTTTGTTGTGACATGTTTTCTATTGCATCCGTGCACTGTTTATCTGACATTGTTGTTGCTATGATTCTTCTGTTTGGTGCAACTCTGGATTGTACCTCATCTTGTTATTATAACTTGTTTGTTGAGTCTTTATGAGGGCTCACATGACTCTTGAAGAGATAGTGTAAGACCCCAACTTTGTCCCTAAGATCCCTCATGGCATCATATCATATCATCACATTGCCTCAAGGATCATTGTGCACCTTGCCTCCTTCCCTATGGGTTGGTTATCTTTCTTAAGAGTGGTTCTTGATCACCAAGCATTCCTTGCATTTGTATATCATTGCTTTTCTTTTCCTCACTAACCAAAAGTACAAAAATATGTCATCTAACCTTTGTCTTGCAGATAAAGCAATCACAGTTAAAACAATCAAAGGCAGTCATTGAGCAATAGATGGTGGCCATTCTTGAGAATTTGGACCCCACAATCATTATCAAGAGTTCATATGAGCTATGATGTTATTTTGAAGCAAAATCCCAAGTGGTAGAGGCTTGAATTTCATCAGAACATTTTCAGGTCAACTGAAGGCCTAGAAGGTCAACTGCCAAGTCAATTGTGGATTTGGAGGTGGAAAGTGATTAGAAATACTTCATTCATGTTCAAACAAGTCTCATTTGACATTTTAAACATCAACCTTGAAGAATTTAAAGTCAGGTCAAAACATTCCAAAAATAGAAAGTGACCTATAATTCAAATTTGCCAAAAATGGAAAGGTTTTAACCTAACTTCAACTTCAAATTACATCATCAAGAAAACTTCAAATGAAATTTTGTTGAACATGAAAGTTGTATATCTTTCTTTCCCATTTCCAAAAAGTCCAAGATCATCAATTTCTCATGTGTGGTTAAGGAGATATGATCAAAACATGGCAAAGTGTACTTGAAGATTCAAATGGGCATAACTTCTCAACCAAAGCTCCAATTCAAGTGGTTCTTTTTGCTAAATTCTCCTCATGACCTCTACTTTCCAAAACATCCATTACATAACATAAATTTCACTTACATGATCATGTGCACATTCATGAAATTTTGCAAAGAAAATTCTATAAAACAATTTTGGTTGATCATGGGCTTCCAAAACCAATTCAGAAACTTGCATGGGCTTGGTTTGAGTGGATTTGAACCAAATTCGTGCACTGTTCATACATGCATTCCATGCATGGGGGTGAAAACCAAATTTGCACTTACACCTTAAAATTCAATTAATTCCATTTGCATTTGGTTTAAGCTTAATTAAACATGATTAGTAGAGCATATATAAGCTAAAGCTCTAACTGTTTTTCAGATTAACATTCATTATTTCAGATCTAGATCAAAATCACAAAACTTTTCTCTCAAAACTTTTTGCAATTTCTTCACATCTAATCCATTTCCAGTGCTTGATTCTTGTTTCTGAGGTGTTCTTGAGCAGTATTGTACGTGGAATCGAAGCAAACAGTGCAAGGTTGAAGCATACACCAAGCTTGAAGCAACAATGGTGATTTGAAATTCTGTTAGATTCATGCGCAATTGAAGCTCATTCTCTCCATTAATCATTCATACAAGCATCATAGAAGAGATTGGAAGCATCACAAGGCCTGGATAACACGATTCACCAGTTCTGCTCTTCAAGAGGTTACAAATCAACTCTCTTATTTTTTATTTTCCTTGCCATGATATTATAGATCTTGTTATGCTGATGAATTTGAGCTTTGAATCATGAATTTTGGTGCTGTTTTGAGTGAGATACGATAGATTGAAGTTTTGATAATGAACTTTTGATTTCTTCGATCCATGCGTGTTTTGTTGTTTTTACATAAAATAATTGTGGATCCTTGATGTATATGACAAGCTGATTCGAATGCTATGCTCAGTTTTAATTTCTGGACACTTTGAATTTTTCTGGAAAATTCTGGATGAAGATCTTCATGATCTTCATCATGTTCATAGCGTTTCCAGGTTTCCTGCGAATTTTGCTAGGAAACGCATAGGCTTTGTTGCGGATTTTGTTACGAGTTCATCATGATTACCTGCGGATTTTTTGAAATCCATGCATAGCGCGCGCTAGGGTTTGAGTGGAAACGATGTCGTTTTAAGGCGCGCGCATTTCAAATGTTCCCTGGCTTCGATTCCCAGCGGTTCCATATTATTCGAATGCCATGCTATATTTTCCATTTCCCTCATTTGCCATGTGCATGCTTCACATATATTTTTTTTTAATTTTTCATCATCTTACAAAAATCATATTAAATTGAAAATCCATCCAAATTCATCCCAATTTTTTGCATCTTGCTCCTTGCCCTGTCTATTATTTTTTGATCATTTTTTCTAAAATTGTTCTTGGCTGGATTTTGTTTTGTGCTAGGGTATTTGATCATGTGTCCTATTGATACCTTGCCTTGCTTATTCATTTGTGAAATGCTGGTTTTTAATCCAATGAATCTGAAAATTTGCATGATGAAACTAGACACTTTGCTTGACATTTTGGTGTTGATTTGGTATTTTTACCATTTATCATTTTTGTTTTATGATCATGTTAAGTTGGTGTGACAATTTGTGCCACACCTTTTGCTTGTCCAACTTATGTGATGTGTTTGCCATGCCAAATGATCTTCAATTGTCCTGATTTTTTTGTGTGATGCATATTATGGATGTTGTGAATGAGCATGATTTTTTTTGGAATTATTTGGATCATTTCTGATTTAATTGAGATTTTTCATTCTGGTTGGTCACATTTGAGCTTTAAAATTGCCTTGAACTTCAATTGATCATGAAATGCTTTTGGTTAATGATATTGATGTGAGACCTTTTGGAATGTTTCAAGATGTGTTTGAAGTTGATTCATGTTAATTTTCAGCTTCTGTTTTGAATTTTTTTCTCCATCTTTGACCCTAGGCTTTGACCTAGTGGTTTGCTTCTCACATTTGAGCTTTGATTTCAGGTTGAATATCCAAGTTTCCATAGTTGTTGATGCTCCATCATTTGAGCATTGATGTTTGCCTTTGATTACTAATCTTTGTGTGTTTTGTAGGTTGATGTTGACTCATTTGAGTTTGACTTTTGGCTTACCCATTGTGTACATTGGGATTGTTTGTTACTTATTGACTGTTGTTTGATTGTCTGAACTTTGTACTGATTTGTTTGATGTTTCCACAGGTACATAAGTTGCTTTAAGTTCACTTTGAACTTGCTTTTGCTTGGTTGCTTAACCACTTAGGTATAACCTCTAATCTTCATGTAGTCTGGAAGACCTGTCCTGTTATGTGGGGCAGGCACCTGTCTGAAGTCCTCCTTAAGAGGCAATGCTTGTGTTTGTTTATCTTTGTGCCAAGCAGGAAAAGTCCTCTTATGAGGCAATTGGCAGATAAAAGAGGTGTGTAATCCATCTCCTGCTACTCAGTGTGTCATCCACTTTGCTCACATAACATGTTGATGCATTGTGGATATTAACCCAAGATCTTATAGAGTCATTCATTTGTGGAGAAGAGTTCCTAATTTCTGAACTCCCACACCTTCTATTGTTTAAAGCTCTCCCTGACCAGGGATAAGAGCTATGAGGCACACCCCTCATCTCCATTTCATCTGCTTCACCCTAACTCTCAATGTTAGGGTTAAGAGCTCATATTACCCCATTCCAGTTGGCTGTAAAGCCTAACCTTGCTTGAGCCTAATTGATTGTATATAGTGTGTGCTAACTGACTTGATTGTCTGCTTACTTGATTCATCTGTGCATATTTGCTTAAGTGTGCCTTTATGCATTTATCATCCTTATTTGTATATCATTTCATAAACTTTGTTTTGAAGCATCTTGTTTTGTCCATGGAGGAGACAAGCATAAGTCCATTGATTGGCAGTTGTATCCTATGATATGGTAGGAGACTAGTATAAGTCCATTGATTGGCATCTGGTATCCATGTTTTGTTTTAGGAGATTGGAATAAGTCCATTGATTGGCCTCCGGTATCCATTTTGTTTTGTGAGATTAGTGTAAGTCCATTGATTGGCATCTGGTATCATTGCTTCTTTGTTTTAGGAGATTGGTATAAGTCCATTGATTGGCATCCGGTATCCAGTTTTGTTTTGTGAGATTGGAATAAGTCCATTGATTGGCATCCGGTATCCATTTGCTTTATTTATTTGCTTATTGCTCATTGCCTATTCCAAAGGAATCACTTGAATCATCTACATATGATTTCAAGAGGTGAACATCTAAGAAGTTCTACTTCCACACCCTCCCATCTTTTTGTTTCTTTAAACCCCCATTTGCATGTTAATCCAAAACCTGAAAACATTGTGCAAACATTTTTCACCTCTTTTCAAATTAGAAACCTAGGCTTTAGGCCTTTGACTTTCCAAACTTCACTTTCATAAATACTTCTTCTGAATTGAATTCTAATCATACCTTGACCATTTTTGTGAATAATCCTAATTGGTTAATTTCACTCATTCAATTGTTTTGTGGCTTTGTCCATTCTTGATAAGTTTTCATACATTAGCCATAGGTTTGATTTATCCTAGTTGGTTGATGTTAATCTCACCTTTTGTCCTTAGTGATTGAATTGTAAGACTTCCTTGCTTATTATAGGGTTAACCCCTCACTAGCAAGTTGAAGCTTTTCTCACATGGTGGACTTGTTGTTTGTATAAGGTTGAGTTTTCTCCCGTGGATAACGAAAGACCTTAGGGCTTTTGTTTTAAAATGAACCCACTCATATTTTGGAAATCTTTTAGCCGAACTACGGCGTTTTGATTCTTACCTTTCATGGAAAGGCACGTAGGCAACGAGTTCATCCGTTCAAACACAAAAATAATAACTTGTATATTCTTTTCTCATCCCTTCAATCCATGTTTGCACAATAAATATTTCATAAACAAATAACATTTCGTACAACAAGTGTGAAAAGGGCTCCCTAGGAGTACCTAGGACGTTTTGGGTGCTTAACACCTTCCCATTGCGTAATTAACCCCTTACCCAGATCTCTAATCTTTTCATCAGTTTTCTATGTGTAAAACTTCTTAGGCTTTTGTTCGCTTTTTAGCCATTCCTTTGGATAAATAAAAGTGCGGTGGCGACTCGATTCTTTGTATGCTTTGCTTTTGATTTAATCAATAAATCATAAAGTGACGAATACACCGCTACAGAAAAGTGGCGACTCTGCTGGGGATAGATCTCCTTGGTGGTTTTTCCTACTTTTCACCCTTGTTGTATGATATTGTTTATTTGTTATTTGACATATTTTTGTACAATTTGGGATAACTGTATTGATTGTAATGTTTGAATTGCTTGATATACAATTGCTGTTTGCTTGGTGATCTCTGTGAGATGAGTTCTATACCCAAACTCGAGTGCACCTTAGGATATGAGAATGGCGTAGTCTTGTCGACTTGTGTGGAGTATTCCTTAACAAGTTGACTTGCGAGCCCATTCACTTGGTGGAGGTCATATTGGATTAATAATGTCACACAAGTCATTTGTGGTTAGGCATTATTCTTTCAATCATGTGCCTTAGAAGCCAAGGACCTTAGTTTACCAAGCCCATCTTGGCCTATTTTTAGGACGTAGTGCGGAGGTCGTTCAGATGTAAGATCTGATGCGATTGTTACGCGATATACACTCATAAGAGTCTCTCTTGAGAATATTTTTGGAATACGAGTATTCGTTCCTCCGATAATATTTGAAAGATGGGATGATGACTATGGGAACCTCTTGTAGAACATGTTCGGCAGGTTTAAACCCTAGTACACTCCCTTTGGGTGGTTCTTAACCGAGACTCCATGCTCGTGACTCTCAACAAACCCGTGATTCATGGTTGAGTCGTTCAGACATCCTTAATATCAATGGAACTTGGGTGTTGATAAGGTGTAAACCCTAATCCACCAAAATGGATGGTTGATATTAAGGATGATTGAGCCGGTTCATGTATTGTTAATATCAATGGAACTTGGATGTTGATAAGGTGAAAACCATAATCCACCAAAATGGATGATTGATATTAAGGATGCTATGAGCTTTCCCATGACCTTTGTCTGGTGTGCTTTGATTGATCCTTGAGTGTGATTGCTGCATTCATGCATTCATCTGCATTCATGTCATCAGAAAAATCAGAAAATTTTCAAGGAACTTAAAGGGTTTATTTGCAAAATTTTCAGACATGGAAAGACCAAAAAGGCATACAAAGAAGTACAGCTTCAGACAGCCCGATGTGAAAGAGTTAAGGAATCTGACATCTTATGTATTAGATCCCTTGGGTTTCAAAGCTCGTTATGAGAAGCTTCTGCCTCTGTTGACTACTCAGGTTGACGAAGGGTTGATGAGTACTTTGGCGCAGTTTTATGATCCTCTGTATCACTGCTTCTCTTTTCCGGACTTTCAGCTGTTGCCTACCTTGGAGGAGTATGCTCATCTTGTGGGTATTCCTATTCTGGATCAGGTGCCGTTCAGTGGCTTAGAGAGTATTCCGACTTCTCGAGAGATCGCAAACTTGTTGCACATAGATGAATCCCTTATTGAAGCGCATATGACTACCAAAGGTGGAATTCAGGGTCTTCCTTCTGATTTCCTCATTGCTCAAGCTACCGTTTATGGGAAGGCCATGAGTGAGGATGCCTTTGAGGCTTTATTTGTGCTGCTCATCTATGGTTTGGTATTGTTCCCCAACATCGACAAATTTGTGGATGTGAACGCCATTAGGATCTTTTCTGTTCTTAATCCCGTTCCGACTCTGTTGGGTGATGCCTATTTCTCTTTGCATTTGAGGAATGCAAAGGGTGGAGGAGCTATTGTGTGCTGTTTGCCTCTGTTGTATAAGTGGTTTATTTCTCACTTACCGTAGACGGTCGCCTTCAAGGAGAACAAGGGATGTCTACGGTGGTCTACGAGACTCATGTCTCTCACTAATGATCGCGTGTATGATACTGCTCAGATCATTGATTATTGTGGTGAATTCCCGAATGTGCCTCTTCTTGGTACATGTGGTGGGATCAGCTACAATCCTATCTTAGCACGTCGTCAGCTTGGGTTCCCCCTAAAGGATAAACCTCATAACATTCTGTTAGAAGGTGTGTTCTTTCAGGAGGGTAAAGATCCCCAAGGCCTGAAAGCCAGGATGGTCCGCGCTTGGCGCAAGATTCACAAGAAGGGTAGAAACGAGTTGGGTCCGAAGAACTGCATTGCTTTGGAGCCGTATACTTCTTGGGTCAGGCAGAGAGCTTCTGAGTATCTTATGCCATATGATTATCCGAGACCTACACCATTGGTTGTGGCTGGGCCTTCAACCCTCCCTAACCAAGGCGTAGAGGAGTTGAGAGACGAAGACCTTTCACGTGCCTGGATCCGTGAAAGAGAAGAGTTGCTTCAGCAAATCAAGGAGAAGGATGCTCTGATTGAATTCCTCGAGCATCAGGTGATAGATGATCCGAATGATACCTGGACTTCTCTGCTTCCTCAGTCTTCCAAATTCTGGAAGAGGAAGTATGATCGACTTGCTAAGGAGAAAGCGGATATGGAAGCAGCATATGAGAGAGAGATCAAGAAGCTTTGTGTTTCTCGTACTCCAGCATCTCGAGCTTCTAGGGATCCATAGGATGTTCATTTTCCTTTTCCCTTGTAATATGATTAACAATGATGTACTTCTTTGTCTCGAATATATATTTGATGAGATATTTTCCATATGCTATTAAATGCTTAAATATTCAAAAATTGCAAATAATACCCTAAAAGTT
The DNA here is from genome assembly GCF_024323335.1 of Lathyrus oleraceus. NCBI lineage: Eukaryota > Viridiplantae > Streptophyta > Magnoliopsida > Fabales > Fabaceae > Lathyrus > Lathyrus oleraceus. The sequence continues at coordinate 503,033,466 of NC_066583.1, read as the reverse complement.
CCTTGAAATAAAAACAAAGCATATGCACAAGCATTGCATGCATCATTTTGCATAAGCAGGTTGTTCTGGTCTTCTTGTCTGTGGCCTAAATCTGTGCGCTTCATTTATTTTGAAGACAAGCTGACTCACCGGTACTATACCAGAGCTAATTCTGCAAGAGTGATGGATCAGTTAGAACAAGAGAACCGAGAGCTGAAGGATGAAGTCGCCAGGCTCACTGCTTTGATGGAGCAATTTCTAGCTGCTCAGAATCAACCGTCTCCACCTCCTGCAACTCCTCCCCAGAGGACTGTTATATCAGAGATTGTCTCTTCAACCGTGCCAGCTGCCAGTGTCCACTTCGTTCCAGCCATGCCAGCCGGGTTTCCGTGGGGTATGCCTCCTGGTTTTATGCCAGATATTCCAGCTCTTACTTTTGCTTCTATGCCGGCATCTAGCCCGGTCCTTGCGATGCCTCCTCCTGTCGTGCATACCATTCCCAGGGTAGACGATACCGTCTATCATTCTGAGCCGTTTGAGGGCCCAGATGTTAATGAGAAGATGGAAGCAATGAATGACCAATTCCTCGAGCTCCGTAAGGAATTGAAGACCCTCCGAGGGAAAGATTTGTTCGGCAAGTCTGCTGCTGAACTGTGCCTGGTTCCCGGTGTGAAGATCCCGGTCAAGTTCAAAGTCCCTGACTTTGAGAAATATAAGGGGAATACCTGCCCTCTCACTCACCTGGTCATGTACGCCAGGAAAATGTCTACTCAGACTGATAATGATCAATTGCTGATTCATTATTTTCAGGATAGTTTGTCTGGTGCAGCTCTTCGTTGGTATATGAGCCTTGATAGTGCAAACATCCGATCCTTCAACGATCTTGGCGAAGCCTTCGTCAAGCAGTACAAATACAATGTTGATATGGCTCCTGACCGTGATCAACTCAGAGCCATGTCTCAGAAGGATAAAGAGACATTTAAAGAATACGCCCAGAGGTGGCGAGAGCTGGCAGCTCAGATTACTCCTCCGCTGGAAGAGAAGGAGATGACTAAGATCTTTTTGAAGACTCTTAGTTCATTTTATTATGAGCGGATGGTTGCGAGTGCTCCCTCTGATTTCACCGAGATGGTGAACATGGGGATGCGTTTGGAGGAAGGTGTCCGAGAAGGACGGTTGTCCAAAGATGAAAGCTCTTCTAAACGATATGGGGCGTTTAAGAAGAAAGATGGGGAGGCACATGCTGTGCAATCCCATGCTAAACCTAGAAGACCCTCTGCTAAGAGGAAGCCAGTGCGTCATCAACACCAGGTGGCTAGTGTAGCACCTGTCTTCAGGGATAATTATCAGCATCAGCAACATCAGCATCAGCAACAGCCTCAGTATCAACAACAACATCGTCCACAGCAACAGGCTTACCAGCCTCGTGGCAACACCAGTAATCAGGCCAATTTGAATTATGATAGGAAGAAGATCAGTTTCGATCCCATTCCTATGTCATATGCTGAGTTATATCCCTCTTTGATAGAGCGGAAATTGGTTACTCCCAGAGAGCCTCCGGTTGTGCCTGCTAACCCGCAGTGGTGGTACAAGCCAGATCAACATTGTGTTTATCATTCTGGTGCTCCGGGACATAATATTAAAAACTGCTATCCGTTGAAGACCAAGGTGCAAGACCTTATGCGATGCGGCATTCTGAGCTTTGAGGACTCAGGCCCGAATGTTACGAAGAACCCATTGCCCGAGCATGGGAAATCTGTGAACATGGTCCAGGGTTACCCTGGCAAGTATAAAGTCAAATATGTGAGCCATATTCGACAGTCTTTGGTCGAGTTGCATCGTTTGCTGTGTCAGTACAGTCATATGGAGCATGACCATGACAGATGCCGTATCTGCTCCATTAATAGATTGGGTTGTCGCCAAGTGCGAAGAGAGCTTCAAGAGCTGTTGGACGAGGGTACCATTGAGATTCTGCAGAATCGGAATGTTGATGAAGACGAACCAGAGGTGAATGTGATTTTTCCTGTGTTCAAATTTCCCGAACCTGTTGTCATCCGTTACGATGGTAGCAAGCCAAAGGTCTCTCCTTCGCTAGTGATCAAACCTGCAGGCCCTGTGCCTTATTCTTCTGAGAAAACGATTCCCTTTCGTTACAGTGCTGTTGCTGTTGAAGATGGGAAAGAAGTGACGTTGCCTTCAACTTCTATGGTAAATATTGCTGATGTGAGTGGGTTGACCCGTAGTGGTCGTGTGTTTTCAGCGCCAAAGCCTCAGGCTAGAGTTGTTGCTTCTGATTCTGCTGAGCATCCGGTTGGGACTGTGGTGAATGTTCCGAATCTGGCACCTGTTGCCAAACCCTCCTCTGTACAAAAGACTCCTGCTTCTTCTGTTGGCCCGAGTGGCACTGTGAATGAAGAATGTGATGAGATGCTGAGACTCATCAAGAAGAGTGAGTACAACGTTGTAGACCAGCTTCTACAAATGCCGTCCAAGATCTCCGTGCTATCTTTGCTTCTGAATTCAGAACCCCATAGGGAGACTCTGCAGAAAGTTTTGGACCTGGCTTATGTTGATCACGACGTCATGATTGAACAGTTTGACAGTATAGTTGCAAACATCACTGCTTGCAACACTTTGAGTTTTTGTGACGCTGATCTCCCTGAGGAGGGAAAAGACCACAACATGGCTTTACATATTTCCATGAACTGCAAGACTTATGCCATGTCCAACATGCTGGTGGATACTGGGTCATCTTTGAATGTATTGCCTAAGACCACTCTTTCGAGATTGTCATATCAGTGGTGTTGTTGTGAAAGCTTTTGATGGGTCGCGTAAGACCGTGATTGGGGAAGTTGATCTCCCAATCAAGATTGGACCAAGTGATTTCCAAGTTACCTTCCAGGTTATGGATATCCACCCATCTTATAGCTGTCTCCTTGGTAGACCATGGATTCACGAGGCTGGCGCCGTGACATCCACCCTACACCAGAAGCTGAAATTTATCAAGAATAAAAAACTGGTTGTGGTAGGGGGAGAGAAGGCTCTCCTGGTTAGCCATCTGTCTTCTTTCTCATATATTGATGCTGAGGATGAAGTTGGAACGCCTTTCCAAGCTTTATCTGTTGCTGAGCCAATTGAGAAGAAGTCTCATTCATTTGCTTCCTATCGTGATGCAAAACTGGCCATTGAATGTGGTGCAGTTGCTGGTTTGGGGAAGATGATTGAGCTTGAAGACAATAAATCCCGGGCTGGCATTGGCTATTCTTCTGGGGCATTCAACGAGCAAGGGCTGTTCAAGAGTGGAGGTTTCGTCCATGCTGATCAAGCTGAGGAAGCTGCTGCTATCTTGGAAGAGGATGCAGAGGATCTGAGCAACTTCATCATACCTGGTGGTGTCTGCCATAATTGGGTCACTGTGGATGTTCCTACGGTCATTCATAAGTCAGCGTAATTTGTTCACTTTGTTTCAAAACCCTTCTCCCATGCCAAAAGGAGAAGTGATGACATTGTTGGCAGCATTTATACAATGATATTTCATTCAATTAATGCATTGTTAAACATTTGTTTTCACTTTTTGCTTTTGCATGAAATCAGTGATCACTAAAAAACCCTAAAAACAAGAATAAAAGCAATCTTTTCATCTGCATAATGATTTGCTTGTTTAAATTCTAAAGTTTTATTATCCAAAATCATTATGCAGGTTGATTCTAAAACCCATTGAACATAATGATCCAACGCCATCTCCCAATTTTGAAATCCCTGTATTTGAGGCAGAGGAAGATGATGTTGAAGGGATTCCTGATGAGATTACCCGCCTCCTTGAGCACGAGAAGAATATCATTCAGCCGCATCTTGAAGATCTGGAAACAGTCAACTTGGGGTCTGAAGATTGTGTTCGTATGGTGAAGATTGGGGCATTTCTTGAAGAGTCTGTCAAGAAGGGGTTGATCAGTTTGCTACGAGAATATTCCGATATCTTTGCTTGGTCGTATGAAGACATGCCCAGTCTAGATATAGATATTGTGCAACATTTCCTGCCTTTGAAGCCTGAGTGCGTGCCTGTGAAGCAGAAGCTCAGAAGAACTCATCCAGATATGGCAGTAAAGATCAAAGAGGAAGTTCAGAAGCAAATTGATGCGGGGTTTCTGGTGACTTCTACATATCCTCAATGGGTGGCCAACATTGTGCCTGTGCCTAAGAAGGACGGAAAAGTTCGTATGTGTGTTGATTACAGAGATTTGAATAAGGCTAGTCCGAAAGATGATTTCCCTCTACCACACATTGATATGTTGGTAGACAATACAGCTAAATTCAAAGTCTTTTCCTTTATGGACGGATTTTCCGGATATAATCAGATCAAGATGGCACCCGAAGATATGGAGAAGACAACATTCATCACACCTTGGGGAACATTCTGTTATCGAGTGATGCCCTTCAGTTTGAAGAACGCCGGAGCCACGTATCAACGACCTATGACTACCTTGTTTCATGATATGATGCACAAGGAGATAGAGGTCTATGTTGATGATATGATTGCTAAGTCCCGAACGGAAGTTGAACATATTGAGCATTTGTTGAAGCTTTTTCAGCGTTTGAGGAAGTTCAGGCTTCGTCTGAATCCGAACAAATGTACATTTGGAGTCCGTTCTGGCAAGTTGTTGGGTTTTGTTGTCAGCGAGAGAGGTATTGAGGTTGATCCTGCAAAGGTCAAAGCAATACAAGAGATGCCTGCGCCCAAAACTAAGAAGCAAGTCCGAGGTTTTCTTGGCCGCTTGAACTACATTTCCAGATTTATATCCCACATGACTGCCACATGTGCGCCGATATTCAAGCTCCTTTGGAAAGATCAATCTCATGATTGGACCGAGGATTGCCAAAAAGCTTTCGACAGTATCAAAGAATATCTTTCTGAACCTCCGATCTTGTCTCCGCCTGTAGAAGGAAGACCTCTGATCATGTATTTGACTGTTCTTGAAGACTCCATGGGTTGTGTACTCGGTCAGCAAGATGAATTAGGGAAGAAAGAATCTGCTATATACTACCTCAGTAAGAAGTTTACTGATTGTGAGTCTCGGTACTCAATGCTTGAGAAGACGTGCTGTGCTTTGGCTTAGGCTGCTAAGCGTTTGCGCCAGTACATGATAAATCATACAACTTGGTTGATATCTAGAATGGATCCAATCAAGTATATTTTCGAGAAGCCTGCTTTAACTGGGAGGATTGCCCGTTGGCAGATGTTGTTGTCTTAGTATGATATCGAGTATCGAGCTCAGAAAGCTATCAAAGGTAGTATCTTGGCTGATCATTTAGCGCACCAACCAATTGAAGATCATCAGTCTGTTCAGTACGACTTCCCAGACGAGGAGATTCTGTATTTGAAAATGAAAGATTGTGATGAGCCTTCACTTGATGAAGGTCCGGAACCTGGTTCCAGATGGACGATGGTGTTTGATGGCGCTGTGAATCAGTACGGAAATGGTATTGGGGAAGTAATCATTACTCCTCATGGCACGCATATTCCGTTTACAGCAAGGCTAACTTTCAAATGCACAAATAATATGGCTGAGTATGAGGCCTGTTTTATGGGACTAGAAGAATGTATTGATTTGAGAATCAAACATCTTGATGTATATGGTGATTCGGCCCTGGTTGTCAATCAGATCAAGGGTGAGTGGGAAACGAATCAGCCTGGTCTCATTCCATACAGAGATTATGCGAGGAGGATTTCAACGTTCTTTACTGAAGTTGATTTTCATCATATTCCTCGAGAGGATAATCGGATGGCAGATGCACTTGCTACGCTTGCTTCAATGATTGTAGTGAAGTATAGGAATGAAGTTCCCAACATTACCGTGATGCGCTTGGATAGACCAGCTCACGTATTTGCAGTTGAAGAAGTGAATGATGACAAGCCTTGGTATTTTGATATCAAGAATTTCCTCCAGAACCAGGTCTACCCGCCTGGGGCATCTGTGAAAGATAGGAAAACTTTGAGAAGGTTGTCAGGCAGTTTCTACCTCAGTGGTGAAGTGCTGTACAAGAGAAATTTTGACATGGTTTTGCTCAGATGCGTGGATAGACACGAAGCAAACCTGTTGATGACTGAGGTCCATGAGGGTTCATTTGGTACTCATTCCAATGGACATGCCATGGCGAGAAAGATGTTGAGAGCAGTCTACTATTGGCTGACAATGGAGTCTGACTGCTGCAAATATGTGAAGAAATGCCACAAGTGTCAAATTTATGCGGATAAGATTCATATTCCTCCGACACTTCTGAATGTAATTTCATCACCATGGCCTTTCTCTATGTGGGGAATCGACATCATCGGCATGATTGAGCCGAAAGCGTCCAATGATCACAGGTTTATTCTCGTAGCAATTGACTACTTCACCAAATGGGTTGAAGCCGCATCGTATGCGAATGTGACCAGACAAGTGGTTGTGAAGTTTATCAAGAATCAGCTGATTTGCAGTTATGGTGTGTCTGATAAGATCATTACTGACAATGGATCTAACTTGAACAACAAGATGATGGAAGAGTTGTGCGTTGAATTCAAGATTGCACACCATAATTCCTCTCCTTACAGACTTAAGATGAATGGGGCTGTTGAAGCTGCAAACAAGAATATCAAGAAGATTATCCAGAAGATGACAGTTACATACAAAGACTGGCATGAGATGCTTCCATTTGCTTTGCATGGTTATCGTACATCTGTCCGCACTTCAACAGGGGCAACCCCTTTTTCTTTTGTTTACGGCATGGAGGTTGTTCTCCCAGTAGAGGTGGAGATCCCATCAATGAGAGTCTTGATGGAAGCCAAGTTGACTGATGCTGAATAGGTTCAGAGTCGTTACGACCAACTGAATTTGATTGAAGAGAAGCGATTGACTGCCATGTGCCATGGTCAGTTATATCAGCAGAGAATGAAGAAAGCATTCGATAAGAAGGTCAAGCCTCGTGTGTTCCGAGAAGGTGACCTCGTGCTCAAGAAAGTCTTGTCTTTCGCGCCCGATTCCAGGGGCAAGTGGACTCCAAACTATGAAGGTCCATATGTTGTTAAGAGAGCCTTTTCAGGCGGAGCTTTGATGCTTACAACAATGGATGGGGAGGATTTCACTCGTCCTGTGAATTCAGATGCAGTCAAGAAATACTTTGCCTAAAAAAAAGTATGTAAAAGAAAAATAGAATAGCTCGCTAGGTTGAAAACTCGAAAGGGTGGCTTAGGCAAAAATGAGCGTCTCGGTGGAGAACCCGAAAGGGCGATCCAGGCAAAAGTTAGAGACATGAAAAAATGAATTTGCATCCCGCTAGATTGAGTACCTCACCCTGGGGCAATCTAGGCAAAAATTAGGGATTTGGCAAGTAACTGCATCCTGACAAGACTTTCTGTTCCACAACTGTCTTTTCGTCAGAGATTCTCGATTCATCGTCGACTGAAGCTTCGAATACATCAAGATTCAAATTGGTAGAGAAAGGATCATTATGTTCAATGTAGGCCTCTTCCAATATATATCACTGATTTCAAATTTGTACAGATCTATGGAGTCTTGCCATTTGCAGGCTACCATTCCATCAAATCAATTTGAACTTTTATTCAATTATTTGCACTCTTATTTGTTTCAATTCAACAAATGTTTTGCATGTTTTAATTGATAAAATGTCATTGTTTTAAACAAATAAAATTTTCCAATTTGACGTTTTAAACAAAGTGAACATTCACAATGATGAAAGGATACTCGGGAATTTCTCAGTGCTCTCCCAAGGGTGGCATGATTTCCAACAGGTAAGACATTTGTTCATATTCCTGGCATGGTTGTATCCTCTTTCTCCAGATTTGTGGTTGGGGTTGTTCCCCAAGCAGAGCTTTTGTTGGGTTGTTCCCTAAGCAGAGTGTTTGTTATGGACTTCATGGTCCTCTCCAACAGTATTTCTCTCTTCAGCATGGGTGTTTTCCCTTTTGGAAGATTCAGTGGTCAGTGGATTGATATCCCGGTACTTCATCACTTTCCTCAGCACAGTCGCTGGCAGATTTGTGCTGATATGATATACTGCATTTATGCTATATCTCCCCATCAGAGCGTTTGGTGAGGTTTTCACCTCTTATTCCTTCAGCAGAGCAACATTTGGTGGTTGATCCCCAGCTCTCCTCCTCATCCCTAGTGGAGCCACTATGTAGATTTGTGATATGGTGGATTTTATCTGTGATGTTTCCCTACGGAATCCCCGCCAGAGTTGGTATCTCCAAAGGAGTTGGTATCCTCAACAGAGTTGCTTTTGTGGCAGTTTCTGCCTGTTGAAAATCTCTGTTTCCCCAGTAGGGTTGGTTGGTGATCTATCATCCATAGATTTGGTTGATTCCCTGATGCTTTTGATCCCTAGTAGAGTGGCTTGTTACAGAATCTACTTTTGTGATCTATTTTTCCCTCAGTGGGTTTATCCCCGATTGGAGTGACTGACAGTATCCCTAGTAGAGTTGCTTGTGCGACTAGATTCTACTTGTGTGTTATGTTTTCTTCAGCGATTCTTGCTTGCGCAGTGAACTCTTGTTTCTCAGTTGATACTGAGGATCCCCTGCAAAAACCTTGGGATTTCTCCATTTCCCCAACAGATTTGTCTTTGTGGCAGTTTCTGCCTGTTGTGACTTTCTGTTCCCCAGTTGGGTTGATTGCTGATCCATCACTCAGAGATTTTGTGATATCTCTGACCTTTTTTTTCCTCCCCGCAGATCTTTGCTTTTCAGTATGTAGATCTTCAGCAGATTGGCTCTCCAGTTGGTTTTTCCCCTGGAAGTGTAGTACCGGGCGTTTGATTCCTGGGCCTGTTTGTGTTAGAAATGTCTGTTTTGTCAGCATTCATCAAACATAAATTACGCATATTCATGCATACTTTCAACATTCAGATATTCATGTTGCATTTTTGCCATATATCTCTTGTTTGTTGTTCTCTGCTAATGGGTGATATAGATCTCCCCAGTAGATCTTCCCAAGCAGATGTCGGGTGTCTAATCTCTCCATATAGAGTCAGCCCCATAAGCAGAAAGTGTCTGTCTTTCCTTCTGCAGTTCCCCACTGAGATATATCCTCGTGGATGACGGTTTGTTCCGTTTCCTCCCAACACATATATTGGGATGGATTTTCCTATTGAGTTATATCCTCATTAAGACGAGTTTTGATTTAGTTTGCCTTTTTGGTTTGATCCTGAATTGGCATTTTTCAACTGTTTCTTGTGCTTCCCTGTGGAATAAATGAATGAATTGCCCAATAACCGGCAAAAATTCTTTTTTATCCCCAGCGGAATCTTTTGGGCCTCTACCCTTATACCGGTAGTTATAAGTCCTATGTTCTTTTTCCTCTTGGCGGAATTTGTGGTGATATACCTTTTATTCCTCAGCAAGAGTCGTGGTTTTCTACCCAGTAGTCGGTAGTCGTAAATCCTATTTTTGCTCGCTCTTCAGCAGTTGGTGGTTTGTTATAAACCCTATTTTGTTTCTCGTGCGGAATTGTGATTCTTTCATTCCCACGCGGACGTTGCGGTTTTCTACCCCGTATTCGGTAGATGTAAACCCTATCTTTTATCCTCATCAGAGTTGTTGGCTACTACCCAGTATTCGGTAGTTGTAAGTCCTATCTCTAATCCCCTAGCCGAGGTAACCTTTGTGGTTCATTATGGTTGATGGTGGATTTTGTGGTTTTCTACCCCGTATTCGGTAGTTGTAAATCCTATGTTGTTGTGGTTTTTATCCCCAACGGAGTCTGTGCTTTCTTGTGGATAATTGCCGGATGCTAGCAATTTTATCCTTAGCCAGAGCTTGTGGTCTTCTACCCCGTACTCGGTAGTTGTAAACCCTAATTTCTCCCCTTTTCAGAGTTAACTTTGTTGTTCATCCTAACCGATGATGGTTACTCTTTGTGGTTATCTTCATTCAATATTCGATGTTGATATTCCCCCCTTGCTTCTGGGTATTTGCCGTTTGCTAGCAATTGTATCCCCAACAAGTCTTGTGGATAATTGCTGTTTTTGCAATTCATCCCCAGCGGGTCGTCTTTCATTTACCCTTTTGCTTGGTAATGATTGTTGCTCCCTTTGATCGGTCATCTTTATATACCTAGTTTGGTATCCTGATGCCTTTCTTTCCGGTCGATTTATCCTTTATTAACCCAGTAACCGGTTCTGGATAATCTTCCATGCGAGTATACTATCCACGTTCCGGCGGTAATGGATAATATATCTCATGCACTCTTCAGTCGAAGCCTGTTGTGTTTCACCAGTCGAGTAAGATTCGTTTTTCCTTCGTGGAATCGAATATTTGTTGTCTCTTGGATGATTGCCGGATGCTTTCAATTTATCCCCTGTGAGTTATCTTTCGTTTGCCCTGTTGTTGTTGGTAATGATTGTCTCTCTTTTCGGTAGGCCACCTATTATATACCCAGTAACCGGTATCTCTGGTGTCTCTTCCTTTTCGAGTGTATTATTCACGTTCTGACGGTAATGAATAATATATCTCTTTCGCTCTTTGGTTGGAATCCTTTGTTGATTTTTTCCAGCGGAGTAAGATTCATATTCTTTGTAGAATCGAATATCCATCCTTTGATAAGTTTGCGTTTTTCTCTCTTCAGGATGATGAGTGTCTTGGCATATATACCAATTCACGTTTTCGGTAGGTCACCTATTATATACCTAGTAACCGGTATCCCTGGTGTTTCCTTCCATGCGAGTATATTGTCTACGTTCTGACGGTAATAGATGATATATCTCATGCGAGTATACTATTCACGTTCTGACGGTAATGGATATTATATCTCATGCGCTCTTTGGGTTTGTTTCCCCAACTGAGTAAGATTCGTTTTCCCGTTGTGGATTCGAATGTCCATCCTGTAAGTCGATTTGCTTTTTCAAGCCCTCCTTTCGGATGATGAGTGTTTTGGCATATATACCAATTCACGCTTTGGTCGGTCACCTATTATATACCCAGTAGCCGGTATCCCTGGTGTTCCTTCCTTTCTGCTCCCTATTATGACCTTGGTCCCCTGTGGAGTCAGACTTTCCTGAGTTGATGTACCTTTTTCAGGTATTTCTCAGATGTCTGGTTGATTGATATCTCTCACCCTTATACCAGTCTTAGATATTCATTCTTCCTGAGCTTGTTACCCTTATACCGGTAACACCTCACTTCTTTGTTGCTTCCCCAGGAGAGTCTTTTTGTTAGACCTTCTCCAGTGGAGTTTCCTGTTGTGATTTTACCCTTTTGTTGTATTGGCGTTCCCCAATATATGCAATTTTCCCCGGAAGGGAGGTGCTGTGTGAATCTTTTCCCCAGTCCCAGTCCGGATTTTTATCCGAAGTATCCTTTGTGGATACTTTGAGTCAGCTTGTGTCTTTCCAGTGGATGTGTTTTCCCTTTGGAATTCTTCTTTTCCCTGTTTGAGTCCTTCTCTCCCCAGTGAGGTCTCTAGTCCAGTCGTGTCCTGTTCACGCCGTGTCAGCTTGTCCCTAATTCAGAGTCGTGTCCTGCTCACGCATTCTTTTTCTTATCCCCATGAGAGTCCTGTTAGAGTCTCTATTCCTGGTGAGTGTATTACTCTGATGGATCGTCTCTTCTTCTTTGTGGACCCATATCCCCCATAGATTTGTTTCTTTTGCATGCATACATCTGCATCATGAGGTCTCTTAGGGACCAAAATTTGTCTCATTACTATTATTTAAGCCCATTCTACCGCGTCGAGATGAAGATTTCTAAACTTCACTTCTCCGGTTAGAATGACCTTAAATAGGGGCATCTGTAAGACCCCAATTTTGTCCCTAAGATCCCTCATGGCATCATGTCATATCATCACATTGCCTCAAGGATCATTGTGCACCTTGCCTCCTTCCCTATGGGTTGGTTATCTTTCTTAAGAGTGGTTCTTGATCACCAAGCATTCCTTGCATTTGTATATCATTCCGGTCGGTCAGTGGAGAGGGTTCCATCTTTCTGAATCCCCACGCTTTGTCATGAGCTCACCCTGTCCAGGGTTAAGAGCTATGAGGTCTTATCCTCATTACTCTTTTGATCTGCTCACCCTGACGTTCAATGTCAGTGGTTAAGAGCCCATTTGATTACCTTTCCATGGCTTGTTTTTCGAGGTTGATATGACCCCTCTTGACTAAGGCCCTACCCATGTATGTTTGAGCCCCCTTGTTAGTGTGTTTACTCTATGCTATATGTTTGTTGTATGGTGTGATCGTCCTCCCCATAGGATTGCTAGACTTCGTATAGTCTCTCATTTGCATGTCAATTAAGGTAGCACGGTTCATTCGTCTAGGACTTCCTTTTTGCATAAGCATTCCTAAAACACAAACAAACTCATTGATTTTTCTTCTCCTAAGAACACGTTAACTCCTTCTACTACAGGCGAGTAAGTCTCAAAAGGTCGAGCATCCGGTAGATTGCGTAGTAACGTCGTTCATCTAAAAAACACAAAACAAACAAAAATAGGTTAGCCGAGCTACGGTGCTCTGATTCTCAATCCTTCTTGAGATACGTATGCAGCAGGGTAAGGCCTGTGCGAGCAATAACTCTTTCTTTTCCCTACTTTGATTTTCTCTATTTCGCATCGCATATAGGACTTTTTATATACACACTTTAGACATAAATAGCAAGCGTGGATCCTGTGGAGTACCATAGACGTGAAGGGGTGCGATAACCTTCCCTTCACGTAACCAGCCCCCTTACTCGGTTTTCTTTGGTTCGAGACTTTGTTTTATCCGTTCCCTCTTGGTTATGCAGTACTACATTTCCCTCCTCTTGGGATAAAAGTACATAGCTGGCGACTCTACTCTTCTTCTGCGCCACCCTTTTCGCATTTGTACTTGGATTCAGGAAATACGGGGAGCGACAAAGAGGATCAACGTCGATCTTCATTCTGCGGCCAACAAATTTCAGCATGCCTTCTTGAATCGCTTTCTGAACCAAATCCCTGAAAAGGTAACAATTAGAGGTGTTATGACCAAGATATTTATGATATTTACAAAACCCTCTTTTCTGTCTTTGTTCCAACAGTGATATTTTAGTACTAGGAGGTACCACCATCTGCCCATCTTTGACCAATAAGTAAAAAACTTCCTCACATTTCGACACGTCGAAAGTATAAGTTTTCGAAGGGAATTTTGGGTTGTTTTCGACAAGATTTTTTCCTTGCGCAGGCAGCAATGATCGACACTCATAGGCGGACCCTGGCTTTAGTTCAGCCACGTCGATTTCTAATTCGGTCGATGAAGCATAATCGGCCTCACGTATTAGGTATGTCGCGTCGTATTCGACAAACGCTACCTTTTCTTTCTTAGGCTTATTGTGCCTAACTTTTTCTAGCCTTAGTCGTTCTAGATGTCAGACTCTGTCAGCCAGTTGTGACATACTTTTCACAAAAGTTGGATCTATCTTCTTCCTAATGGAATAATCTAAACCTCCTGCGGCCATTTGAACTAGTTCATGTTCTGGCACTTACGTAAAGCACCTAGCTTTTAAGGACCTAAAACGATTCAGATAATCATCTATACTTTCAGCAAACCTTCTCTTAATACTAGACAATTCTACCAAACTAATTTTGGAGTGTCCTTCGTAAAACTGTTCATGGAACTTCTTTTCTAATTTGGCCCACGAGTCAATTTAACTTGGGGCCAACGAAGTAAACCATGTGAAGGCAGCCTTGGTCAGAGAGGAGGGGAAGTTTTTTACTCTTAAACATTCATTATGAGCTAGATCCCCTGACTCTGTTAAGTATCTGGCGACGTTCTCTATTGTCGATTCACCAGACTCTCCCCTAAATTTAGTGTACTTAGGCACTTTTATCCCCCTAGGCGCCTCAGCTTGGAGAATAAATTCAGCTAACGGGGAAGCATATAATGGCCTTTGTAATGTAGCACCCATGCCATTTCTAGCCATAATCCTTTCAATAATAGTTGTCAAATTATTTTCCACTGCCAAGTCTTCTTGTCGATGTTGGTCGACAATTTGATCAGCATCCTGGTGTCGGTTAACCATTACCATCTGGTTACGTCCCGCGACTCCTGATTCGACGCCTTGATGTTGAAGGGGTCTAATGATTTGTCCTTCGTGGGCTGTCTCCTCCTCCGCTGACCCTATCTCTATCTGCACAGGAATAGTCGGTCTAATCATTGGTGTCATCTGTCGGGCCGGTGCCCCAGAAAATTGCACAAGCGTATCAATTGGTTCGCCACCTGCCTATTTGTTTCAGAAGATTCTTGTATTAGTGGATTAAAGACTGTGCCCATCTTGTTGGTCAACATGTTAACCAATTCATGGTTACTATCGTCCATTTGGTGTCTCAACACCGCTACTGAAGTGTTTGACAGCGGCATGGTTCTGTTCTGAGTAGTGTTCCTTATGTTGCCCCCTTGTGCTGATCCTTGCAAGGGAGGATTTGTATCTGAAAATAGTGTTGCACTGGATGTCGACTGATATCCTGGCATTAGGGAATACGACATTCCATAAAGCAGATATGTGGCGCCAAAGCGAGGCACATAAGGTTTGAACGTTGTTATCATTGATCCTGAACCCCTCGGTGGAGGCTGAGGAAATAATGTTCCAACCGCACCCGTAGTCGACATGGTTAGGGCTACACTTGTCATCGGTGGCAAAATGGCAACCTGTGAGACTACTGTTTCCGTATTGGATAAAGTTCCTCGTGGAACTTCATCAGTGTTAGTTTCTGACATTTTCACACAACTTCGTGGCTTACTATATAGCTTGCCACTTCTAAGTTTCATGCAATTTCGCAACTGCTCTAGCACCGTCCCATTGGGCGTGCCATTTTGTTTACTGTGGAAATTGGTAAACAACCGCTGGTCCTCCCTAGGCTTTAAAATGAAGGGTTACATGCAGGATCGACCAGTTGATCCTAAGACATGTGCTAGTGCAAGTGAGGCTTGTCCAAACTTCGACAGAATGACTTTGTGAGGAACGGCTCCTAACAAAGTGTCAAACAAGCATAGGGTTTTTCCACACGAACGGTTTTAGACAATGTTATCGCCTATAAGTGACTCGTGACCGACATCGCTATAACATTCAAAAGAGGTATACGGCGAACACGCTTTTGGTGAACTCTATTATCGTAATAGAATCAGTGTCGACAGCGTAAACGACAACGTAAAATGATAACTCAAAAGTAAAAGAAATTAAGATAAAATGTTCATGGGAACAATTGAAAAGTAGGGAAGTTGCATTGAAATAAATGTGGTGATTCACGTACATAGCACTCTCAGAAAAACACTTGCTTCCTCGCGCTGGGAATGAGAAGTTTTCTTACAAGTGATTTCATAGTACAAAGTGAACACCCCGAGCCCCTTGTGGGATACTCCTATTTATACTAAACTAGAGGAAACTACTCATAAGCTAAACTCCTAGAAACTAGCAGATGTTATGTCACACGATCTGCACAACCGCTGCACCCATGTCTTTCTAACTGCTCCATATTATGGCGCTCTTATTCCTTTTGAAACTGTTGTTTATTTTAAATTTCAAATTTCTCCCGCCCAGGCGTTAGGGCGATGTTGTCTTCTGCATATTGACGACAATTCTTTAAGTCCTAAACCTTGCGTTGGTCGACAGAATGACCTGTCGATGAGGCCAACTTCCCCCGTCGGCTTCATCCTTTGATTTGTGTTTTTTCTACTCTTGCTTGCCTCCACCGTCTCTTCCTCCTTTGATGGGGTATGACCCCCACATTCATAGGACTCCTTCATTAATTACGCTTCCAGCATGCCTTAGAGATTTTTCGTGATAACAGCTGCTTCGACTCGATACAGAGAATCTCGTTTTTACTGTATGAGATACTGCTTCATCAATATGAAGAGTCTCATTTCAGAGTCTTTTAGAGATACTGCTCTAATATCCTCGGAGAATCTTAGATACGATTGAGGTATCATTCCCTTGTTGGAATATCTCGATTATATCATGTAAGGAACTACTTCGTTGATCCCTAGAGAATATTGTGTTTCTGTTCAAAACAATGTTCTGCTAATTTTCAAAAAGCCCTAGATACTATTGAAGTATCATTCTATTGTCGGAATATCTCGATCATGGCATCCAAGATGTTGTTCTGATAATTCCCAGAGAGTCTTGATTATTTTACCTTCCGATAACCTTTTCTTACTATATTTCTCAATGCCTTTGGTTTCCACATTTCTTCCTTACATTTTAAAGGATAAAATTCGGGTCTTTTAAGTATTTAATTATCTTCCACCGTGAATGTACGAAGACTGCTGTCATTCATACTTTCTGGTTCGAGGTAATTAAATAGGGGCAACTGTCATACCCCAATTTTGTCCCTACCCCGATACAATTTTCATTTGATCCATGACTCTACTGCACATGCATACATTCATTATTTTAAAAAAAATAAATAAAAAAAATTGGGTAACCGGTTACCCTAATCAGCGTAACCGGTTACACAGACCCAAAATTGAGTTTTTGGCCATTTTTGACTGGGTAACCGGTTACCCTAATTAGGATAACCGATTACACCTGCACAGGCAACTGCAATAAGTATGTTTTTTACACAATGTGCTTTTTGGATCACCCCCTTTTTCCACCAACTTTCCCTATAAATAGAGGTACTATTTCCCCTCATTTTTCATGCTTCCTAGCCCCCAAAAGTTCTGTCCAAGTACCATTTACTCATCTCTCTAAACCTAAGCCAAAACAAAAAATCTTCCTCTCTTAGAAAAGTCACCCTACCAACTTTTTTGCCCACTTTCATATTTTTTTTTCAAAGCTTCCTACTCTCTAACACCCTTAACTCAGCCCCTTCACTATACTTCCACCATCAACACTTTCATCCCAAACTCCTTGCTCTATATCCAAGCTCAACACCACTTCAACCTACCATTTTTTCAACATTTTTGGGTAATGATTTTAACTTAATCTTTGTTAACTTTTTGGTTCTGTTTTTATGTCGAAAATGTTTGTTCATTCTTGGTTGATCTTTTGAGAGGTTTTAGACTCAAGCTTGTAAAAATGATTAACTTTGGTTTACACCCTTTTTTTTTTGGGATTTCTTGCTCTTGCTATTTTTATCCACTATCTTTAATCAAACTTAGCATTTTGTTTAATTTGCTATTTATTGTTGACTTGTTGTTCACATTTATTTGGTTGATGAGATCTATTAGATCATGGCTATGGTTGTTTAGGGTTGATAAAACCTCCAATGTTTCAAACCTATTAATGATTGATCAATAGACCCTTCATGATACTTTGAGGCATTGATATGTTGCATCTATTTCAACCATGTTTAAGTCATTTGATACATAGATGAAACCATTTCCTTTGCATTGTTTCTTGTTATCATTTAATATTTATTGTTGACTTTTTGTTACATTTATTTGGTTGATGAGTTCTATTAGATCATGACCATGGTTGTTTAGAGTTGATTAAATCTTCAATACTTCAAATCTATTAATGTTTGATCAATAGATCATTTATGATACTTTGAGGCATTGATAGATTGCCTCTATTTCAACCATATTTGGGTCATTTGATACATAGATGAAACCGTTCTCTTTACATTAACTTGTTAATCCATTTGCTTATTATTATTCTACTAACTACTAACATTTATATTATTGCACTTTAAATCCTTACAATTTATTTTATTGTTACTAACCATTAACCACTAACTTCTAACATTTATATTATTGCACTTTAATTCCTTATAATTTATTTTATTGTCACTAACCATTATTATTGTGATATTGTCATTCTTTATCTTGTGATTTACTTTTATGTCTTTACCTTGTAATTTACATTCAAGTACTCATTATCATCATCATCATTGTACAAACTCATCATGCATGTTTATTTACTAGCTATTTATTTTATTGTCATCAAAAATTAAAAATAACAAAAATATGATAAAATGGAAAGACCAAAAATATTCATTCCACTCTTAATCAACTTGGACTTAGAGAATCTCATCTTAGGACCTTTGCTTGGAAACCTTCCTTCACTCTTTGTGATACTTTGTAAACAATTGGATTCTCACCCGTAACTTACATGCATGTTTGTAAGGCCATTATCCTTTGTTTAACTTAGGTCACTTTAGCACACAAAAGGCTTTCTCTTGGGCTACCTTACAATGAGACTCTTTATTTCCTTGTTGGTTATTTTTGCATTCACGTTGCATAAGCTAAAATTTATAAGTAATCTCATTTTGAGACCATTGTCATAATTCGATTCATATGCACATGTAAATACAAACTTCGGTCAACATCGAGTGCGCCTTTCCCAAATCAATTCGAAACACCCTTGTAAGTCGATCGCTTTTAAAGCATCGCCATCAACCTCACATAGCTTACTCTTGGGCTTTCTTACAATGAGACCTATTCGACTTTTATCGAGTAGAAGAGCAATACACTAAATAAATTCATTTCATTCAAAACACAAATCTAAAACCTCGATCCAACGTCGAGTATTTTCTCTTAAACTCAATCGAAATACCCCAATTAAATCAAAACATTCTTTACAATAAGTTGAATGAAAAAGGAGTTGACTTTGAGTTTTCAACTTCACTCCTCAATTGGACAAATACGAGTTTTCTTACTCGGCCAGTCGAACAATTATCATTTTCCGCCAAACATACAACTTAATCAAATCATTTCCTTAAGAAAACTATACGAAAAGGGAGATGGTCTTGAGCTTTCAATTCCTCTTCTCAAATGCTTGGATATGAGTTGTTTTACTCAATTATTCGAGTATTTGTCGTTCATGTTAAAATACATCAACCATACGCAAACTTATTTTAGTAATCACTCAGATGAAAAAGAAAGCGGTCTAGAGTCTTCTACTCCCTTTCCCGATTATTAGGATACGAGTTGTCTTACTTGATTATCCGAGTATTCGTCATCCATTTAAAATACCTTAATTATTATCAAATCCTTTATGCAATTAAGGATGAGAAGGGAGATGGTCTAGAGCCTTCGATTCCTCTCCTCGACTATTAGGATACGAGTTGTCTTACTCGAATATCCGAGTAATCGTCATCCGACCAAAATATCTCAACACAACGAGTCAAACAAGTAATCGTCATCGTGAGATGTCTGGTCGTGGTTTCTTTCTTCCCATTCGTCTGTTGACGTTTGGTCGTGGTTTCTTTATTCCCATTCATCCGTTAACGTCTGGTCGTGG
This sequence comes from Lathyrus oleraceus, assembly GCF_024323335.1. Lineage (NCBI taxonomy): Eukaryota > Viridiplantae > Streptophyta > Magnoliopsida > Fabales > Fabaceae > Lathyrus > Lathyrus oleraceus. The sequence continues at coordinate 503,014,304 of NC_066583.1, read as the reverse complement.
TTTCTTTTCCCATTCGTTCATTGACGACTGGTCGTGGTTCCTCTTTCCCATTCGTCCGTTGACGTCTGGTCGTGGTTTCTCTTTCCCATTCGTCCGTTGACGTCTGGTCGTTCCTTTTTTGGTGTCGGTAAACATCATCCTTCGATGTCGGTAAACGTCGAGTTCCTTCCCAGTCATCGTTGATGTCTGGTCGTGTAGCCTTTCTTTGATAAAAATCAAAATCCCCAGTAGAGTCGTCGGTAAATGTTTGGTCGTGGTTTCTTTATTCCCATTCATCCGTTGATGACTGGTCGTGGTTTCTTCTTCCCATTCATCCGTTGATGACTGGTCGTGGTTTCTTCTTCCTATTCGTCGGTTGGCGTCTGGTCGTGGTTTCTTTATTCCCATTCGTCCGTTGATGTCTGGTCGAGGTTTCTTTGATCATCCCCCGCAGAGTGCAAATTCTACGGTTCTTTTGGTATTCAATCCCTGTTTACCTTGAAGGTCTGACAGCCGTTGCTCTCATCCGTTCAGGTTCCCAGTTGATTGAATAGGGGCAGCTGTAGCACCTCAAATTTGCACCCCCCATTCACGCATACATTTCATTTTTTTTAGGTTATTAACATTACATCTTGCATTGCATCATTGCATTCAGCATTGGCATCAAGAGATTCATCAGTGCAAAAAGGGCAAGCATTTACTTGAGATGAAGGCCATATGAGTATTCTAAGAAGCTTATATGAGCCAAGGTTCAGTTTGAAGCAACTTTGCCAAGTGATAGAGGCTCAAAAGTCCACAGTGCATTTTCAAGTCATCTGGGGCCCATAAAAGTCAACTGAAAGTCAATTGAGGGCTAGGAGGTGGAGAAATGGTTTGAGACACTTCATTCATGTCCCAAAGAGGCTTATTCATCATGTCAAACACATAACTTGAAGAATTTGAAGTCAGATCAAAAGTTTCCAAAAATGGAAAGTGACCTATAATTTCAAGTTTCCAAAAATAGCAAGTTTTTGGTTCACATTCAACCAAACTTTCCAACATCAAGAAAGCTTCAAATGAAATTTTATTAAACATGAAAGTTGAATATCTTTCTCTCCCATTTCCAAAAACTCCAAGATCATGAGCATCTGATGTATGGTTGAGGAGTTATGATCAAATGATTGCCAAGGATGCATGGAACTTCAAAATGCCATAACTTTTGATCCAAAGCTTCAATTTGAGTGCCTCTTTTTGCATTATGCTCTTTATGCTTCATACTTTCCAAATACATCATGGCATTGCATGAAATTATCTCATATAATCATTTGTTCATGCATGTCCATTTTGGAGGGAAAATACCAAATTCAAATTTGGTGCATCATATGAACAAAATACCAATCCAATTATGTGCATGAGATGATTTTAAGTGAAATTACACATGCACTTGGTACTGTTTGTGACACCCCGATAATAATATGGTAATTATTTAAATTAAGTTAATAATATATTTATTAATTTAATTAGATAATTGGATTATTATTATTATTACTTTGGAATTATTGAATTATTATTATTATTGGAATAATAATTATTTGAAAATATATATAAGCTGGAATAAGTAAAAAGAGTTCATTTTTGGAAAATAAGGTTTTCACGTGAAACAGAGAAGCGATTGAGAAAGTGGAGAAAGGGCAAGAGGAAGAGCTAGAGAGCAAGGGTTGGAGAACGGAAAAGCTTGAAGCTCAAAGTTGCCGGATTAACTCAGGTAAGGGGGGTTTATCGTCGTTTAATGGGTATTATGGGTTAGCATGTAATGGGTAGTGATAAACCGTTGAATTGACCCTAATTGGGATTGTTGAATGCTGAAAATTGTGATGGATATGTTGTGTAAAAACCGGAATTGAACCTGTAATTGAGTGTGTTGTAATTTCCCTAACGTATAGCTTTTTACGGAATTGGAATCGGAGGTCCGGAAGTCCTCCAACGGCGGAAAAGGCGGAGAATTCTGCATTCTGCTTTGTGTTAGCGCAGGAACTGCTGTTTTGTCTGCGTTAACCGGTTAACCCAGGGTGTTAACCGGTTAACACTGTTGTGAATTGTGAAATTAGTGCTGTTTTGCCTGCGTTAACCGGTTAACCCAGGGCGTTAACCGGTTAACACTGTTGCGTTTTGCCAGAAAGTGTGTTGGTGCTGCGTTAACCGGTTAACCCAGGGCGTTAACTGGTTAACACTGTTGAAAAGTGAGAAAATTGACATTTTAATGTTGTGTACATAATCGATGTTGGCCTATGGTAGCGTATGATGTGATAGGGATTAATTCCCGCTATTTTGATCAGTATAGGTATTAGTAGAGTGTGCTAATACTGTGGTTAATTATTTAACATGATATGATGTTTTGATACATGTTTTGATGATGTTGATAGTATGCATAATGTTGTGAATGTACATGTTATGTATGCAATTGTGAATGGACTGTTGTATGGTTTAGAGTGTGAGCATATGTCCATTGTGGATTTTGTTGTTGATGTTGCATTGCTAGATGATTAGCATGCATATTGTGGCCTTTAGGGTGGTAGCTAATTCCCATGGTGAGGAATTAGTGAGTTAGTCATTTTGGACTGTTGTTGATGTTTGCATGCTAGGTGATTAGCGTGCATAGCATGGCCCATTTGGGGTGGTAGCTAATTCCCATGGTGAGGAATTAGTGAGTGAGTCACTAGGTCTCAAATGAGTGGGACTAGTGGGCTTGGTAGCCGTGCCTGGATTTGGACGGTGAGGTGAACTATATGTTCACAAAGAGTCGGTACCGCATGCATGGAGTCTCATTGCATAATTGATATATGGCGTATAATATGAACGGATGTATTCCAGTATTATATGTGAGTTGTGTGTTGTGTGTTGTGTTGATGTTGAGCATGATTGAGTTGACATTGCTATTACTGAATGTGTAATCTGATTTGGGTGATGAAATGTGTTATTTACTTAGCATTACATGATGTTTTATAATGCTTATTATATCGATTGAGGAACTCACCCTTACAACTATTTTTCAGGTAACGAGCAATGAGTTGAGTAGAAGTTAATGCTTGGAGTCTAGTGTAGCCTCCTTAGTGGGTCGTGCTCTGATAGATGTAACATCGGGATGGGATGTTTTAACTTGCTTTAAATGTTTTATTGTTGGTTGTGAACCATTTTACATGTAATGTTTTGCATGATTGATGAGATTTCTATCCGCTGCGTTTTATGCAAATGTTTATGTTTGAATTAATAAAAGAGCATGACCGTTATATTGGTGAATGGTGTGAAGTAACTGTGTGACACCCTTGATTGCATATTACTCTGATTGACACATTGTTATTTTAATTAAATATTTGGGGTTTTTTAGAAGGGTGTTACATTAGTGGTATCAGAGCATAGTCGGTCGAGTCGAGTCGTAATTATTCTGTTTCCCCTGTACGGGATAGGTGTTGTGTAACCCTATCAGTACTTATTGTTTAGCTTGTTGGGTTTTCAGAATAGAGATGGCTGGAAGAGGTAGAGACGATGCTGCAATTGCTGAGGCTCTGGGTATGCTAGCTGGAGTACTTGGAGGAAATCCGAATGTTGTGGGAATGGGAGCTGCTCGCCAACTGAGTGAGTTCCAGAAGAACAATCCTCCAATGTTCAAGGGAGCATACGATCCAGATGGCGCTCAGAAGTGGTTGAAGGAGATAGAGAGGATCTTCCGAGTGACGGAGTGTGCCGATAACCAGAAGGTCAGGTTCGATACGCATATGCTGTCAGAGGAAGCTGATGATTGGTGGGTTGCTACCCGCACTGAGTTGGAATCTGCTGGAAATGCTGAGATCACTTGGGCTGTGTTCAGAGAGAGATTCCTGAGGAAGTATTTTCCAGAGGATGTTAGAGGGAAGAAAGAGATAGAGTTCTTGGAATTGAAGCAGGGCAATCGGTCGGTTACTGAGTATGCTGCTAAGTTCACAGAGCTGTCGAAGTATTACACTCCCTATAATGAGGCTGCTGGAGAATTTTCGAAATGTGTGAAGTTTGAGAACGGGTTGCGTCCCGAGATCAAACAGGCTATTGGATATCAGCGGATCAGAGTGTTTTCTGACTTGGTTGACTGTTGCAGGATTTTTGAACAGGATTCTAAAGCCAGAGCGGAGAGCTATCAGCAGAGGGTTGATAGAAGAGGCAAGAATCAGAATGATCGTGGAAAACCGTATGCAGCTGGCAGAGGTTTCCAGAGTCAGAGTGGGATGAAGAGGCCTAGTGGGGGAGACTCTAGTGCTCCTGCTAAGTGTTACAGATGTGGTTAGGCTGGACATCGTGTCCATGAGTGTACCAGTAATGAGAAGAAGTGTTTTAAGTGTGGAAAAGGTGGTCACTTGGCTGCAGAGTGCCGGTTGAAGACTGTGACTTGTTTCAACTGTGGAGAAGTGGGTCATATCAGTCCACAGTGTCCTAAGCCAAAGAGAGAGAATCAGTCGGGAGACAAGGTCTTTGCTTTATCGGGTTCTGAGACTTCTGCAGATGATCGTTTGATCCGAGGTACGTGTTATATTAATGGCTTTCCTCTTGTAGCTATTATTGACACAGGTGCAACTCATTCCTTTATATCTTTGGATTGTGTTGTGAAACTTAAGTTAGAGATATCTGAGATGTGTGGTAGTATGGTGATTGATACTCCTGCAAAGGGTTCAGTGACTACTACTTCAGTTTGCTTGAGTTGTCCTTTGAGTATTTTTGGTAGAGATTTTGGGATAGACCTTGTGTGTCTTCCACTAGTGCAGATTGACGTTATCCTGGGTATGGACTGGTTGGTGTTTAACCGAGTTTCTATCAATTGTTTTGATAAGACTGTGATATTTCCTGAGGTTGAGGAAGGAAAGGATTTGTTTCTATCAGCGAGGCAGGTGAATGAGGAAGTAGCAGATGGGGCAGAGTTGTTTATGCTGTTAGCGACTTTGGAGGCTAAAGATAAACTGATGATTTGTGATCTGGCTGTGGTGTGTGATTTCCCTGATGTGTTTCCGGGAGAAGTGAATGAATTGCCGCCAGAGCGTGAAGTTGAGTTCTCGATTGATTTGGTACCTGGTACTAGACCGATATCGATGGCTCCGTACCGTATGTCTGCTGTTGAGTTAACTGAATTGAAGAGTCAGTTGGAAGATCTGTTGGATAAGAAATTTATTCGTCCGAGTGTGTCACCGTGGGGTGCACCAGTGTTATTGGTTAAGAAGAAAGAAGGTACTATGAGGTTGTGTGTGGACTACAGGCAACTGAATAAAGTGACGATCAAGAATCGGTATCCTTTGCCGAGGATTGATGATTTGATGGATCAATTGGTTGGTGCGAGTGTGTTCAGCAAGATAGATTTGAGATCTGGGTATCATCAGATACGTGTGAAAGCTGAGGATATTCAGAAGACTGCTTTCAGAACGAGGTATGGACATTATGAGTATTCTGTAATGCCTTTTGGTGTGACTAATGCGCCTGGAGTATTTATGGAGTATATGAATAGGATTTTCCATCCGTTCCTAGATAAGTTTGTTGTGGTGTTTATTGATGACATTTTGGTGTATTCGAAATCTGAAGAAGGGCATGCTGAGCATTTGAGAGTGGTTTTAGAAGTTCTACGAGAAAAGAAGTTATTTGCTAAACTGTCTAAGTGTGAATTTTGGTTAGAGGAGGTTAGTTTTCTTGGTCATGTGATTTCAAGAGGTGGTGTCGCTGTTGATCCTTCTAAGATAGAAGCGGTGTCTAAGTGGGAAGCTCCGAAGTCTGTTGCTGAGATTCGCAGTTTCCTGGGATTGGCTGGTTACTATAGGAAATTCATTGAGGGATTTTCTAAGTTGGCGTTACCGTTGACGATGTTGACTAGAAAGGGGCAAGCATTTGTTTGGGACTCAAAATGTGAAGAAGGTTTCCAAGAGTTAAAGAGAAGGTTGACTACTGCTCCTATTTTGATATTACCGAGTTCGTCGGAATCATTTGAGGTTTACTGTGATGCTTCATTGTTGGGTTTGGGTGGTGTGTTGATGCAGAATAAGCAGGTTATAGCTTATGCTTCGAGACAACTGAGAGTTCATGAGAGGAACTATCCGACACATGATTTAGAGTTGGCAGCTGTGGTATTTGTTCTGAAATTATGGAGGCATTACTTGTATGGGTCAAGATTTGAGGTTTTCAGCGACCATAAAAGTTTGAAGTATTTGTTTGATCAGAAAGAACTGAATATGAGACAGAGGAGATGGTTAGAATTCCTGAAGGATTATGACTTTGGTTTGAATTACCATCCGGGTAAAGCAAACGTAGTGGCTGATGCATTGAGTCGGAAATCATTGCATATGTCTATGTTAATGGTTAAAGAATTGGATTTAATTGAGCAGTTTAGAGACTTGAGTTTGGTGTGTGAGAGTACTCACAATAGTGTTAAATTGGGAATGTTGAAGTTAACGAGTGGTATTCTGGATGAGATTAGAGAGGGTCAGAAATCCGATGTGCTTTTGGTTGATAAGTTGACTTTAGTGAATCAAGGTCAAGGTGGTGAATTCAGAGTTGATGAGAATGGTATTTTGAAATTTGGGAATCGGGTGTGTATTCCGGATGTTACCGAGCTTAAGAAGAGTATTCTTGAAGAAGGACATCGTAGTGGCCTGAGTATTCATCCTGGAGCTACGAAGATGTATCATGATTTGAAAAAGTTATTTTGGTGGCCGGGAATGAAGAAAGAAATTGCGAGTTTTGTTTATTCCTGTTTGACTTGTCAGAAGTCAAAGATTGAGCATCAGAAGCCGTCTGGGCTAATGCAACCGTTGGCTATTCCAGAGTGGAAGTGGGATAGTATCAGTATGGATTTTGTTTCTGGTTTACCGAGGACAAGTAAGAATTGTGAAGCTATTTGGGTGATTGTTGACAGATTGACAAAGTCGGCTCATTTCATTCCGATCAGAATGGATTATCCGTTAGAGAGATTAGCCGAGTTGTATATTGAGAAGATTGTAAGTTTGCATGGTATTCCGTCTAGTATTGTTTCGGACAGAGATCCTAGATTTACATCGAAGTTCTGGGAAGGTTTGCAGAGGGCTTTGGGAACTAAGCTGAGATTGAATTCTGCATATCATCCGCAGACTGATGGTCAGACTGAGAGGACGATTCAGTCATTAGAGGATCTTTTGAGAGCTTGTGTTTTGGAGAAGGGAGGTGCTTGGGATTGTTATTTACCTTTGATTGAGTTTACCTACAACAATAGTTTTCATTCGAGCATTGGTATGGCACCGTTTGAAGCTTTGTATGGTAGGAGATGTCGGACACCTTTATGTTGGTATGAGTCCGGTGAGAGTGTTGTGGTTGGACCGGAGATTGTTCAACAAACTACGGAAAAGATTAAGATGATTCAGGAGAAGATGAGAATTGCTCAGAGTCGTCAGAAGAGTTATCATGACAAGAGGAGGAAGTCACTTGAATTTCAAGAGGGAGATCATGTGTTTCTTCGTGTTACTCCGATAACTGGGGTTGGTCGAGCTTTGAAGTCGAAAAAGTTGACACCTCGATTTATTGGTCCTTATCAGATTTTGGAGAGGATAGGGGAAGTAGCCTATCGTATCGCTTTACCGCCGTCGCTTGCGAATTTGCATGAAGTTTTTCATGTGTCTCAGTTGAGGAGGTACATTAATGATCCGTCGCATGTAGTCCAACTAGATGATGTACAGGTGAGAGATAACCTGACTGTCGAAACATCACCTATGAGGATTGAGGATCGAGAGTTGAAGCAGTTGCGGGGTAAAGAGATTGCCTTGGTGAAGGTAGCTTGGGGAGGACCAGCAGGTGGCAATGTGACTTGGGAACTGGAGAGTAAGATGAAGGAGTCTTACCCAGAGTTGTTCGCTTGAGGTATGTTTTCGAGGACGAAAACTCTTTTAGTGGGGGAGAGTTGTGACACCCCGATAATAATATGGTAATTATTTAAATTAAGTTAATAATATATTTATTAATTTAATTAGATAATTGGATTATTATTATTATTACTTTGGAATTATTGAATTATTATTATTATTGGAATAATAATTATTTGAAAATATATATAAGCTGGAATAAGTAAAAAGAGTTCATTTTTGGAAAATAAGGTTTTCACGTGAAACAGAGAAGCGATTGAGAAAGTGGAGAAAGGGCAAGAGGAAGAGCTAGAGAGCAAGGGTTGGAGAACGGAAAAGCTTGAAGCTCAAAGTTGCCGGATTAACTCAGGTAAGGGGGGTTTATCGTCGTTTAATGGGTATTATGGGTTAGCATGTAATGGGTAGTGATAAACCGTTGAATTGACCCTAATTGGGATTGTTGAATGCTGAAAATTGTGATGGATATGTTGTGTAAAAACTGGAATTGAACCTGTAATTGAGTGTGTTGTAATTTCCCTAACGTATAGCTTTTTACGGAATTGGAATCGGAGGTCCGGAAGTCCTCCAACGGCGGAAAAGGCGGAGAATTCTGCATTCTGCTTTGTGTTAGTGCAGGAACTGCTGTTTTGTCTGCGTTAACCGGTTAACCCAGGGTGTTAACCGGTTAACACTGTTGCGAATTGTGAAATTAGTGCTGTTTTGCCTGCGTTAACCGGTTAACCCAGGGCGTTAACCGGTTAACACTGTTGCGTTTTGCCAGAAAGTGTGTTGGTGCTGCGTTAACCGGTTAACCCAGGGCGTTAACCGGTTAACACTGTTGAAAAGTGAGAAAATTGACATTTTAATGTTGTGTACATAATCGATGTTGGCCTATGGTAGCGTATGATGTGATAGGGATTAATTCCCGCTATTTTGATCAGTATAGGTATTAGTAGAGTGTGTTAATACTGTGGTTAATTATTTAACATGATATGATGTTTTGATACATGTTTTGATGATGTTGATAGTATGCATAATGTTGTGAATGTACATGTTATGTATGCAATTGTGAATGGACTGTTGTATGGTTTAGAGTGTGAGCATATGTCCATTGTGGAATTTGTTGTTGATGTTGCATTGCTAGATGATTAGCATGCATATTGTGGCCTTTAGGGTGGTAGCTAATTCCCATGGTGAGGAATTAGTGAGTTAGTCATTTTGGACTGTTGTTGATGTTTGCATGCTAGGTGATTAGCGTGCATAGCATGGCCCATTTGGGGTGGTAGCTAATTCCCATGGTGAGGAATTAGTGAGTGAGTCACTAGGTCTCAAATGAGTGGGACTAGTGGGCTTGGTAGCCGTGCCTGGATTTGGACGGTGAGGTGAACTATATGTTCACAAAGAGTCGGTACCGCATGCATGGAGTCTCATTGCATAATTGATATATGGCGTATAATATGAATGAATGTATTCCAATATTATATGTGAGTTGTGTGTTGTGTGTTGTGTTGATGTTGAGCATGATTGAGTTGACATTGCTATTACTGAATGTGTAATCTGATTTGGGTGATGAAATGTGTTATTTACTTAGCATTACATGATGTTTTATAATGCTTATTATATCGATTGAGGAACTCACCCTTACAACTATTTTTCAGGTAACGAGCAATGAGTTGAGTAGAAGTTAATGCTTGGAGTCTAGTGTAGCCTCCTTAGTGGGTCGTGCTCTGATAGATGTAACATCGGGATGGGATGTTTTAACTTGCTTTAAATGTTTTATTGTTGGTTGTGAACCATTTTACATGTAATGTTTTGCATGATTGATGAGATTTCTATCCGCTGCGTTTTATGCAAATGTTTATGTTTGAATTAATAAAAGAGCATGACCGTTATATTGGTGAATGGTGTGAAGTAACTGTGTGACACCCTTGATTGCATATTACTCTGATTGACACATTGTTATTTTAATTAAATATTTGGGGTTTTTTAGAAGGGTGTTACACTGTTCACGTTCATATTGCCATGCATAGGGTGAATTTTCCAATTGTGCATAACACCTCATTTTTCATTAAAAGTTCATTAGCCAAGCTTAAGTGTGATTAGTAGCATAATTAACATGTCATATAAATAGATAATTGTAACAAAATTTCTCATTCTAACACATTCTAGATCTAGATCACATTTTTCCCTCCATTTTTTCTCTCAATCCAAATCTGAAATTTCTTCATATAGCATAGCAATTTTCTTGCATATTCTGGTTTGTTGAGTGTTGTTGATGAAGATCCAAGCATTTACTTGAAGAATTCGAGCTAGAATTAAGCACATGAAGCTCAAGAACATGAAGATGGAAGTTGAAATCTGAGCTAGATCCAAGCCATCTCAAGCTTCAATTCATACATCAAACTTCAAGTCATCATCTCAGGATTGGATCTGGACACTTTTGGCACTTGAATCGCTTGTTTTCTCATACTGCTCTTCAAGAGGTTAGAATTTCGAATCTCTTAATTCTTCAAACCATTGCCATGTCTAGGTAGAGCTTTTCATGCTGAAAATTCTAATATAAATTTCATGAAAAATGGATGAATATTGGTTGAGTTGTGTTGATTTGAAGTTTGTATGGTGAAAGATGTTTTCAATCGATTTGCATTTTTCATGATGATTTAGCCTTAGTTAATGGTGGATCCGTGCTCTAAACATCATAACCTTTCCAATGGTGTACGCATTACTAAAATCTGGAAAAAAATTAGTGGAAGCACTGTAGCACCACCGTCTCCATGAAGAAGACGGTGGAAACCACCGTTGGCCACCGCGCCTGCACAGTGTTAGGGTTTTCTCTGGTTCAGCTTGTCAATGGTACTGTGCGCGCGCTATTAACCCTTGCTTCACCTGTTCGATACCGCGCTAAGGCATTCTGGAAATTCATTTCAATTTCTCACTTAAAACCAAAATGTTGTGTTTTGATTAGTAGCGCTTGAACCTCCTTCGATTCCTGGCTGATGCAACTTTGGATTTTATTTTGTTCAGCGCTTGTTATTTTGTTGCTACACTGTTCGATCCATGCATGATGCAATTTCCATTTCCAATTCATATTTCATTTTATTTCATTTTATTTTCTTCCAACTTCAAAAAATCATAACAAATTGAAAATTAATCCAAATCACTTCCAATTTTTTCCTACATGATCATGTGGATGTCTATTATTTTGTGTTGTTGATTTCATGATTTTATCATTCCTGGAATTTTACTTGTGTTGGCTTCTTTGGACATGTATGCAAATGTGACATGCTTCATTCATTCTATTGTGAAATGCTCATACATTGGCCAATTGATTTGAAATTTGGTATGCTGATTCCTAACACATAACATGATCTTTGAGAGTTAGTTTGGCATTTTTAGCATTTTCCATCTCTGTTTTAGGCACATGAACTTAGGGTGTGACAATGTGTGTCACACATTTTGATGTTGATCTTGTTCATTTTCATATCCATGCCAATTGATGTCCTCTGATTCCAATTTTTTGCATGATGCTTGTGTTTGACATGTTGTGTGCACATAAAATTTTTCATGATTGTTTGATTCATTTCTGTTTTAATATGGAATTTTGATTCTTGATGTCCAATTGTGTGCTTTGTAATTGCCTTTGCCATATCTTGCTCATGAGATGACTTTGCCATTTGATTTGAGTTTGGTCCTTTTTAGGACATGTTCATGATTGATTAAATGTGCTTCATGTGGAAAATCAACCTCTGTTTTGATTTTTTGCTTTGTCTATGACCCTAGTCTTTGTACTAGTGGTTTGTACTCATCTTTTGAGCTTTGTATTTCAAGTTCAAGCTATTAGCTCTAGTGGTTGATGCAATCTTATGACTTGAGATGCAAATTTGCTTTGTCCACTAACCTTTTTGTGTTGTAGGTTCATTGGTGATGAATTCACTTGAGTTGTTTGCTTGTAGGACTTGCATTGTGAACACATTGGTTGTAACACTGTTGACTGTCTGTTTGGTTTGTCTGAATGTGAATATTGACTTGTTTGACTTTCTTACAGGTACTTTAGACGCTTTAGCTCATTACTTGAGCTTTGCTTTGCTTGTGGTTGGCATACCACCTAGGTAACCATTCTATCCTCCATGTAGTCTAGAAGACCTGTAATTTCTTTTGGCAGGCACTTGTCTGAAGCCCTCCTTAAGAGGCCATGTTTTTGTTTGTTTAAGTTTGTGCTAAAGACCTTAATGAGGCATTGTTACATGTTAAGACCTCCTAAGTGAAGAGGCATTGGCAGATAGAAGGGATTTGCAATCAATCCCCTGCTATTCAGTTGAGTCATTCATTATGCTCGCACTACGTGCTGATGCTTTTGAATAAACACCCAAGATCATTGTCCAGAGTCAGTCATGTGGAGTAGGGTCCCTCATTCTGGATCCCCACACTTTCATTGATTCAAGCTCACCCAGGCCCGGGTTAAGAGCTATGAGGTCTTATCCTCATTACCTTTCATCTGCTCACCCTGACGGTCAATGTCAGTGGTTAAGAGCCTCAGACACCCCTTCCAGTGTTGGCTTGTTTGTCGAGGTTGATATGACCCCTTGACTAAAGCCCAACCTTGTATGATCCGATTGTTTGCATATAGTGTGTGATACTTGTTCACCTATGCTTGTGTACTTGCTGTTTAGGCTAGCTTGCTTCCTGTGCGAGTTAGGTTCTGATTAGAGACCTCAACTTAGGGATCGTTTGCATGACAACTTCTAGGCTCGAGTCGTAGTCTCCCTCTTAGTTGTTATCTCCCTAGTCTCTGGTTAAGATATAGTTTTTCCCTGTTAAGGGGAACTACGTCGCCCTGATCCTCATACCAGATGAGGTACGTAGCAGGAGATTGAGCTGATCTCTCCGGGCGCCCTTTTTCTTTTTCAACCCTTTTGTGTTGTGTGTGTTAGGAGATGGATGTAAGACCAGCGATTGACATTTCGTATCCTATTTGCGTGTGTTAGGAGATGTATGTAAGACCAACGATTGGCATTCCGTTTCCTATTCGTGTTTGTTTGTTCGGAATTGGATGTAAGACCAGCGATTGGCATTCCGTTTCCAGTTGTGTGTTTCGTTTGACGTCTCAGCGTCTCTGGTGTAGCGTTTTGTTTCGGCGTGCGTTAGCTACGCTATGAGTGCTCTGATTCTTACTCTGGTTAGAGAAGATACGTATGCATAGGATGCGATATCCTAGCGAGCACGTTTCCCAGGTCCCCGAACTACGTCGACTCTGATGTTTGTCTCTGACAAACTACGTAGGCCCAGGATGCGACATCCTGCCGAGTCACCTTCTTCCGTCTTTCATCTGTGTTTTATTCCAGTTTTGTGTAGTTTTTGAGCAGTTTGTTAGCAACCTTATTCTATTCTTTCCGAGCGTGGATCCCGTCGAGTACGATGGACGTGAGGGGGTGCTAATACCTTCCCCTTGCGTGACCGACTCCTGTATCTAGCAATCTCTGGTCGTAACACCATTCCTTTCCAGGTTTACTTCGAGTGTTTCCTTTCCCTCCTTTGGGATAAATAACGCACGGTGGTGGCTCTGTGTCTTTTTCCCGCCGGTTGTTTTTCGCGTATGCGATAGTTGGCGACTCTGCTGGGGAATAAAGAAGTTGACCTCTTGCTGGTCCATCTTCCCTAAGCGAGTCAATCCTAGCGCTCTTTAGGGTAGCTTTGGTTGCTTTTACTGCTTTATTTATTGCCTTTGTGATTATTATGTTGTGACTGTATATATTTGCATATATGTTTGCATGCATCATATTATCATTGTGCTGGATCCGATACAGGTTGTTCCTCTGATTTGGGGTGGATGTTCTGAGTGGGGCTAAAACCCAGGCCCGAGTATACACCTAGGATTAGCGTGGTCTCACGTTTCCTCACTTGCTGGATCAGCATGTTGTTGCGACGTGACATACCACAGCCGGACGAGGTTCATCTGAGAGAGTCCTTCTGGGTGGAGTTATTCCGCTTTGGTTGGATTATCTCTTTTGAGCTATTGACTTCGGTGACCGTTCTTTTCCGGATCTTTGGTTTAGATGATCTTAAGAGAGCTGCAACGGCACACCCGAAAGGGCAAACCCGTTGAGTATCTTTGCCCGATTGTCGAGACCATTATTCGCCTTAGGATGACCTTATTAGAATTCACCTGTGAGGGGAGGGTTGATTCTTGCAGATACAGGTTCTGTCGGTGACTCTGTGTTGGTGACTTTGGTTCAGTCAGATTTATGGATATTTATTTCTGAGACGCCGGAATTCTGTCCGCGGTATTTATCAGCGGGTTCCGTTTATTTCGGATCCCCGGGTTGAATCCAAGGGTACCTGTTCAGAGGATCTTGTCGTCATCCATTCAGTGGATTTCCTGTGATGATGGTGGTATATCCTCCGTTCCGTTTATTTCGGAACCTCATGAGTTGGATTTATGGTTACTCGGGCCCTCAGATGATTGTAATCAGTTGAGAGACCGGTCCAGTACAGTTGATCTTCAGATGACTTGGAAGATGGCGCAGTGACTTGCATTCATGCATCTGCATCATTCCCATGTCGCATTCATATGCATCTAACTCATGTCTATCCATACTCAGAGTAAATTCTCGATTGAGATTCTGGTTGAGAGACATCCTGATGTCAGAATGTTATTGTCAAATTATTATCCGTCTCGATGAAAGCCAGAATCAAAAGACAGAGTGTTCCTCCATACGGATAGACATGGCGTTCATGTGTGAGTCATATTAACTTGTTTTCTGTTTTGTAGGTGTCAGTATCTAACCTGTGTGATTGACCTAGGAATCACTGCTCACACCACAACGGATCCTCTGCACATAGCTCGTCCGCACAGATACCCTACCGGACCCAACAAACCCATAATGATGAATCTATCCAACGCTGACATTCTTGAATTGAGAGAGATGATAGGTGAGTTGTTCAACATCATGCAAGGGCTCGCCGTGGGGCAGAAAGCAATTGCTGAGAGGTTGGAGAGGATTGAAAATTGGCTGAGAATGGAGAAAATTCAGGGAAATGCTCTGTCGTCTAGAGTAAAGAAGCCATTTGACAATAGTCAACAACAGAAAGAGGTTGAATCAAGTGGTGTGAATGCCCAAAGAGAACCTGGTAAAGATCGGTACCACCCATATGCTGCTACAGTGACTATTCCTGCTGGTAATTAATCCGTACAGCAGCAACAAAAGCCACCTCAACAAAGAGCACAGAAAGCTAAAGGGAAGACGGATCGTCAGCTTGATAAGCCACCCGTGACTTATACCGTTCTATTTAAGAGGTTGACGGATCTTGGGTTAGTTCAGTCGAGGACGTTGGCTCCTGTAGGACTAGGTCAGAGGCCTGTAAATTACGATGAGAACGTCAGGTGCGAGTTCCATTCTGGGGCACCCGGACATCACATTGAGGGTTGTAGAGCTTTTAAGCATGTCGTTCAAGATTTGGTGGATTCTAAAGCCATCAATTTTGCACCGACGCCGAATGTTGATGCTGACCCCATGCCGATGCATGGTCCTATGGGAGTGAATGTGATGTCAGAGGACAAGAGAAAGATAGAGATGGCAGATGTGAATCAGTTAAGAACTCCAATGTCTGTGGTCTAGAGACATCTGATGAAGAGTGGAGTTTTCCCTGGTTGTGATATTTATTGTGCGGCTGTCGTTACAAATGGGTGTTCAATGATGAGGGAAACGATCCAGAGAATGATGGAGGCGAAAATGGATGGTGAACCATGTGAAACACCATGTCAGGCGTTTGAAACCGTCAAGGTGGAGAATGCCATTTTTGCTAAAGAAGAGAAGAGGCCGTCCATTTCTTCTTACAAACAGGCCATGGAAGTGGTGAAGAATGGAGGGATCCCAGGCTGGGGAAGAATGATAGACATTGCAGTCAAAGTAGATAGGTTCGGGGTTGGCTATCAGTCGGACCAAGGCTCGTCAGAGGACGTCGTCAACCGTTCACGTTCATCAGTGCTGGAATGCTGGATCCAGGTCATGCCTGTGCGGTGGGTGAAGAGATTGACCGTGACTGCGAGCTTGACTCGTGGATAAAATCGTGCGTACCAGAGAATTGGAAGGCCTCAAAGATCGTCACTGTCACTCATCGTGAAGAGTAATATTTCTGTTTTTCAATTCTGTCTACATGAAAGCCATACGTTTTTGCCCGAAACATAATGGTCCATTGTAAGGGCCACCTCATGTGTTTCATTTTGCAACATTTTGCATCATTAATGAATGGATGTTTTTGTAGTAAAAGCGGTATTCCCTGTTTCTCATTTGTTTTTTGCAGTTTAAAAAAATAAAAATGGCAATGTGTGTTTTCATTTTCCTTCCTTTTGATTTGTCTTGTTCCGACCTCAAAAGCAACGCATGAATCCGCATCCATGTAGATGCGACTATTCTCCTGATCTCATTGATAACAATTCGGTTACATCTTTGTATGACTTCGACAATCCGATCTATCATGCCAAAGAAGAAGGCGAAGAAGATTGTGATTCGCTGGAAGATTAGCCAGGTTGTTGAGACAAGAGGAGAAGGTGATTCAACCGCATGAAGAGCAGGTCGAGGTTGTTAATCTGGGGACCGAGGAGGTTAGGAAAGGAAATAAAGGTTGGGGCCGCTTTGGAGGCATATGCCAAGAGCAGAATGGTATCCCTGTGGAAGGAGTATGTTGATATCTTCGCTTGGTCTTATCAAGGTATGCTAGGGTTGGATACCGATATCGTTGTGCACAGGATACCATTGAGAGAAGACTGTCCTCCAGTGAAGCAGAAGTTGCGGTGCCGAAAAGGGATGGAAATGTGAGAATGTGTGTGGACTACCGAGAGTTGAACAGAGCTAGCCCGAAAGATGATCTCCCATTACCTCACATTGATGTGTTGGTAGATGATACAGCTCAGTTCTCGGTGTTTTCCTTCATGGATGGCTTTTCTGGCCATAATCAGATTAAAATGTCGCCAGATGATAGGAAGAAAACAATGTTCATCACACAGTGGGGCACTTTTTGTTATAAGGTGATGCCATTCGGTCTCCAGAATGCCGATGCCACGTATCAAAGGGCCATGGTGACTTTGTTTCATGATATGATTCATCATGAAATTGAATGTTATGTTGATGACATAATAGCAAAGTCCCAAACAGAAGAGGGGCATTCGGTAGACTTGGCCAAGCTTTTTGACCGATTGAGACAATTCAAGCTGAGGTTGAGTCCGAATAAGTGCACTTTCGGAGTGCGGTCCGGTAAGTTGTTGGGGCTTATTGTGAGCGAAAGAGGAATCGAGGTTGATCCTGCTAAAAAAAAAAGAAAGAAAAAGCAATACGAGAAATGCCTGAACCGAGAACAGAAAAAGAGGTTCGTGGTTTCTTAGGTAGATTGAACTGTATTTCACGGTTCATATCTCATCTAACAGCCACGTGTGAACCCATATAAAAAAAAGAGATCAAACGGTAAGGTGGAACAATGATTGCCAAGTGGCATTTGAAAAATAAAAGAGTATGTGCAGGAGCCTCTGATTCTGATGCCCCCTGTGGAGGGACGACCGTTAATCCTGTACTTGACAGCCCTCGAGGGGTCTATGGGGTGTGTACTGGGGCAGCATGACGAGTCTGGTCGAAAAGAGTATGCAATTTACCTTAGCAAAAAGTTTACCGACTGTGAAACAAAATATTCACTGCTCGAGAAAACTTGTTGTACTTTGGCATAGGCTGCTCGCCGACTAAGACAGTATATGCTGGTTCATACCACTTTGTGGATTTCCAAGATGGATCCGATCAAGTATATCTGAGAAGCCAGCATTGACCGGACAGGTTGCGAGAGGGCAAATGATTTTGACTGATTTTGATATATAGTTTACCTCTCAAAAAGCAATCAAGGGGAGTGTATTGTCTGAGTACTTCACCCAGAAACCCATTGAGGATT
The DNA here is from genome assembly GCF_024323335.1 of Lathyrus oleraceus. Lineage (NCBI taxonomy): Eukaryota > Viridiplantae > Streptophyta > Magnoliopsida > Fabales > Fabaceae > Lathyrus > Lathyrus oleraceus. The sequence goes on along the minus strand of NC_066583.1, from coordinate 502,996,542 downwards.
ATCAACTGATGAAGTTTGAATTCCCTGATGAGGACTGTTGGAGAATTGCCATCCAAGGCGCAGCGGAATTTAAAAATTTCTCCATTTAGTGATCCTTACGAATGGGCATGATCAGTGATAGAATCGTTACCTCTTGTGGCGATTCAAACCTTTGGTGCAGATCTCTGATAATGATCAAAACCTTTGATACAGATCCACGGGGCGATCACGAACGTTGAACGATGACAACGTCTCTACTCAGTCCACACGAACGGATTCCTTCAATCGCAGTGCTAGCTGTTATGAATGAAGGCTTTGAGTGAGAGAAAGAGGGAAACAAAATTCCAAGTCTCTACTTGAATTTCTGTCTGAGTGGAATGGAGTGACAATGCTTCTACCCAAGGGGTTCTATTTATAGAACCACTTGTGTGGGCTTCAAGCCCAAAAGCCCACTTAAGTGCATTTTGGACCATATCTCATAATATGCCAAAATCACTTAAGTATTTGGTACCTTACCATATTTCGTCTCCCCTTAAGTGCACCGTACCTTACGATGTTCCTTAATTATTCTATCTCTCATCAATCCGTCCTTTGTGTGTGACCCTATAGGTTTTCGCGACATTGGCAATTATATTAAATTACGCATTTAACATAATAAACAGTGAGCGGTATCTAGCAACACATCACTGCTACCCAAGTCACGAAAATGTCATGTGATCTGACAAAACCTCCTGTGATAATAATTATGTGTATAATTACCCCTTTGCCCTTATGTCTATATTGAACACAAGGTATAGACCGTGTCACCCTTGTCCAGTTCAATATTGGGCCCATAGACATTTATCCTGTTACGCAGGATTGGCAAATTCCATCTAGGACACTCATGTCCCTCAGCATGCTTCGTGGGGTACCCATCAACTGTCTTTATGGTTATCCAGTTACGGACAACGTTGGATCAGCAATAAAGCACTCGACTCTACATCTAGGATCCATAGTGGTTTCAGGTCGAAGAGTGGTATACACTATTATCACCATGAGAATAACTTATGACACTTTGCATAACTTTCTATATAGTATTCTCATAGCGGGTCAATCCGGTATAAATATTACTCCTAATATTCATACCTATGTTTAAGACTTGATAACTCTTTATCCATGATCCATGAGATGTGATCATCAATCTACAAACATAATAGTCTTAATGCTTTAATGTTATCCCACTTCACATTAAAGCTCGACTACGGATACTTTAAGAATAGTGTCCTTATGTTTAATGTGTTCTCATGATTAAGTCACACTTAATACATTAAACAGACTATCTATTCCAGGGACTTTATTAATCAACCATAATAAAGAAAATGCCTTTTATTATTAATAAATAATTCGATACAAGTACCAAAAGTATTGGCCTCTAGGGCTTACACCAACAAGGACATCATGGTTCTCAAATCGAAAGATTGTGAGGAACCAATCCCGGAGGAGGGGTCTGACCCTGAATCTGAACGGATTCCGATGTTTGATGGGGTCGTTAACGCGAATGGAAACAGAGTTGGTGTTGCTTTGGTTACGCCAAAGGGATCCCATATTCCTTTTATTGCCCGGCTAACATTTGAATGCACCAACAGCGTGGCTGAACACGAAGCTTGTATCCTGGGTATCGAACCTCGGTGCGTACATCTACTGGGGCAACGCCTTTCTCGCTGTGTATGGGACGAAAGCCGGGCTACCAGTCGAGGTCCAGATTCCGTCATTTGAGAGTCCTGATTGATGTGCAATTGAAAGAGGCTGAATGGGTAAGGACTCAGTACGAAGAGTTGAGCCTAATTGAGAAAAAGAGGCTAGCAACCGTTTGTCATGGGCAGTTGTGCCAACAGAGAATGAAACATGCTTTAGGTCGAAAGGTACGGTCTCGTGTGCATCACGTAGGAGATGTGGCATTGAAAAGGATCCTTCCTCCTCAGAACGATCGTAGGGGCAAGTGGACACAATTATGATGTCCATTCGTGGTCAAGAAGGTTTTCTCTGGCAGAGCCTCGTTGTTGACGACCATGGATGGCGAGGATTTTCCATCCCCTGTGAATGCGGATGCAGTTAAAAAATACTTCGTATAAGAGACCCGTTGGACGAAAAGAATAAAATAGTAAAGGCAAAAATGGGCATCCCGGCGAACCGAAAAAAAGAGGAAAGGTTCGGGCAAAAATTAGGGATAAAAAGAATGAAAACTGTACACCCGGCAAGTCGAAAACCCCACAAGGGCGACTTGTGCAAAAAAGGGTATCCCGGTGGACTGAAAACCCGAAAGGGCGGTCCAGGCAAAAGAGGGATTGAAACGAACAACTGCGTCCAGCATGATCGTTTGTACTTTGGTTAAGACACCTGGATAATCCCCAGCAGAGATCAGTCGGAAGCGTCTTGTTCAGAAGGCAGAAAGCGCGGAGAGTCTTGAGGACATATGGGGTGTAACCGAGTTGGAACCCGATGAGATCACGGTTTCACATTGCCATTAGGATAGATTTTTTCCTTTTGTGCGAATTACCTCTTTCCAGGGATTGCTTCCCGTGTACTGCTCAGTTTTGAGCCACCCTTTTTCAACCAATAAAATGCATGTTCAGTCAAATAATTTTGTTTTTGTTTCACTACCGCTTTGATTGCAAAAACATCCGTTTATTTTGATAAAGAATCTTTGCATTTTTAGACATAGAGGTCCCTTCCGATGCATGTTTACAAGATTGAAAACGTGAAATCTTATTCGGAAGTTTGAGTGACCTAGGTGTTGAAATTTTGGCACGCCTGGGGCACGTTTTTATCTAACGATCTCTTTTGCAGGTGCTGTTAGATATTTTCACTCACTTGCAGGTTGTGATGTGAAGCGTTTTGACAAGAGATCCCCGCAGAGTCCAATCAGAGTCCAAAGGAATAGAAGAACGGTGAAAAGACGACGAAAGAAGGGCAACGATCCTAGAGGGTAATCAAGAAGACTCTTCAAAGTCTGAGGACTATAGAGTTGGCCCGGATCTGAGGAGATCGTTTGTCTCGAAGCAGAGAAAAGTCGAGAATACAAAATGAATCAGAAGAGACTGGATGAGTCTAGGAGCTCTCAAAAGTGGAAAGTCAACACTGTGGTGGGATGGTGAACACCAGTGTTCGACGAGTCGACAGGCGGTCCGTGTCCAATAAGCCGTATATTCTCAGCGGGTTCGAGGTCGTTATCTCCCCAGCGGATTCGAGAGCGGTGTTTCCTCGGCAATCTGCCTGAGATTGGTTATCTTCCCCAGCAGGGTTGAGAATGTAATCCCCAACAAGGTCGAGAAGAGTATTTCCCCAGCAGGGTTGAGAATGTAATCCCCAGCAGGGTCGAGAAGAGTATTTCCCCAGCAAGTCTGAGGATTGTTAGTTCCCCAACGAGTCTGACGGTTGCTATTTCCCCAGCGAAGGTGTCTGTGGGTAGTTTGTTCCTCAGCGGCCAGGTCTGGAGGTTGTGTCGCATCCGCGAAAAACAACCGGCTGGAAAACAAAATAAACAGAGCCGCCACCGTCATTATTTATCCCAAAAAAGGGAAAGGAAACGCTCGAAGTAAACCTGGAAAAGACATGGTCTCGCGACCAGAGAGAGATGGGATCGGGAGTCGGTTATGCGAAGGGAAGGTATTAGCACCCCTACGCATCCGTCGTACTCGACGGGATCCACGCTCAGAAAGATAGAATAAGGTTGCTCAAACTGCTCAAAAGAATGCACGCACACTGGAACACAGATGGAAGAAAAGGGGGACGGGCTCGCTAGGATATCGCATCCTATGCCTACGTATCTCATATGGAATGAGAATCAGAGCTACCGTAGTTCGGCTCACGCACGCCAAACAAAACCCACACAGGAAACCGACTTCCAATCGCTGGACTTACGTCAGACTCCACCCAAACAGGCAAACATGGAAACCGAATGCCAATCGCTGGACTTACATCAGACTCCGAACCAACAAACACACACGGGAAACCAACTGCCAATCGCTGGACTTACGTCAGACTTCAAACACACACACAGGAAACCGACTGCCAATCGCTGGACTTACGTCAGACTCCGAACACGCAAGAGGTTAACCGGACACTGAGTCGTCAAAAGCAACAAAAAAGTTGAACAAACAAGCTAACAGGGAGTCTGGTATTCGAGCCTGCTAGCTGTCAAGCAAACACACACAAAAAGAAAAAGGGTGCCCGGAGAGATCTCGTACGATCTCCTGCCTACGTACCTCATCTGGTATGAGGATCAGGGCGACGTAGTTCCCCTGAACAGGGGAGAAACTTCTAACCTAACCAGAGACTGGGAAATGACAAACTAGAAGGGAGACTGACTCGAGCCTAATAGTTATCATGCAATCCACAATGGTCCTAAGTTGAGGTTTCTATCTAACTTGCACAGGGAGCAAGCTATCCTAAACAGCACAGTCAAACAACACAAGCACAATAAGCAATCACACACAATATATGCACACAATTGGGCTCATACAAGGTTAGGCCGTGAAACACAAGCCAACTGGAATCGGGTGTAGCTAGCTCTTAACCCTAACATTGAGAGTTAGGGTGAAGCAGATGAAATAGGAAGTGAGGGTAAGACCTCACAACTCTTATCCCTGGCCTGGGAGATCTTCAGACAAATGAAAGTGTGGGAGTTCAGAAAATTGGAACTCTTCTCCACATATGACTGACACAACATAGATCTTGGGCTGTTATCCACAATGCATCAACACAAGGTGTATGAGCAGAGTGGATGACACACTGAATAGCAGGAGATGGACTACACATCTCTTTTATCTGCCAATTGCCTCATAAGAGGACTTTTCCTGCTTGGCACAAAAAATAAACAATCACAAGCATTGCCTCTTAAGGAGGGCTTCAGACAGGTGCCTGCCCCCATAACAGGACAGGTCTTCCAAACTACATGAAGTCAGAGATATTATACCTAAGTGGTTAAGCAACCAAGCAAAAGCAAGTTCAAAGTGAACTTAAGCAACTTATGTACCTGTTGAAACATCACACAAATCAGTTCAACTATACAGACAAACAGACAATCATGAATATCAAACAGTCAAACCCAATGAGTAAAGGCATAAGCCACAAGTTAAACTCAAATGAGTTAACAACCCTACAAAACACACAAGGTTAGTAGTCAAAAGTAAACATCAAAGGCTCAAGTGATAGAGCATCAACAACTATGGAACTTGAATGCTCAACCTGAAATCAAAGCTCAAACATAAGCAACTAACCACTAGGTCAAAGCCTAGGGTCAAAGATGGAGAAAAAAATTAAAACAGAACATGAAATTTAACATGGATCAACTTCATTCAATCAAGAACACAATCCAAAAGGTCTCATCTCAATATCAATTACCAAATCCATTTCATGAACCAAATATGGCAAGGTATGCACATTGTGACCACATTGTGACATCAGAATGAACAAATGCACATTAAATCAAAAATGATTCAAATGACCTTGGAAAAATTCATGAGTAAACAGGACATACAACATGATCATCACACAAAAACTTAGAGGCATTGGACATCAATAGGCATGGCAATCACATAACATAAGTCAAGACAAGCACAACAAGCACATGTGTGACACCAATTGTCACACCAACTTAGCATAGGCATAAAACAGAGATGGATTATGGTAAAGACCTCAAACCAAAGCCAAAACAACACTAAACATGTCTAGATATAGTGTGCAAAATTTCACATTCATTGGATAAGGAACAAGCATTTCACAATCACATGAAGTTCAAGGCAATTTAAAAGCTCAAATGTGACCATCCAGAATGAAAAATCTCAATTAAATCAGAAATGATCCCAAAAATTCCAACAAAAATCATGGGCAATCACAACATTCATATCAAGCATCATACAAAAAATCAGGACAATTGGATATCATTTGGCATGGTAAACACATCAATCAAGTTGGACATCACAAGGTGTGACACAAATTGTCACACCTAACTTAGCATGATCATAAAACAACAATGGCACATGATAAAAATACCAAATCAACACCATAATGTCAGGCAATGAGTCTAGTTATAGCATGCAAAATTTCATGAGCATTGGATGAAATCTCAGCATTTCACAAAGGTATGATCAAGGCAATGTACAAAGTGCACACATGTTTACAAACCCTAGCACAAGATATTATTCAGCCATGCACAATTTTGGAATTAATCATCAACAAATACTAGACAAGATAAGGAATATAATGCAAAAAACCTCATCATTTTTGGATGATTATTTAATTTGTTATGAATTTTGGAAATGTGAAAAGAAATAAAAAATGAAGTAGAACAATGCATGGAATGTGAAGGAATATTGAAAACACAAGGCAAGATAAAAATGCTCTCCACCGGATTCGAACCAAGTACCTTTTCAAACCACAAGCGCGCGCTATAGTCAAAACGACTGTGCTTTGAACCTAGCCCTAACGCGCGCGCCAACACAATTCCAAAAAATCCGCAGGAAACCGAGATGTACTCGTGGAAAATTCCGTAGGAAACGCTATGCGTTCCGCAGGTAAATGCGTAGGTAAACTAGAAACATGCATGAATCATGAAGAACACGATGAATGCCTTCATCCAGATTTCCAGAATTTGGTCAAACGTTCCAGAAATCAAAAACATGCACATCAATCAACTCATCATTCATCATACAACAAGAATCAATAATCATTTCATAAAAAAACACATAAACATGCATGGATCGAAGGAATTAAAGTTCATCATCCAAACTTCAAATGCACGAATCTTCATGGATATAGCATCAAATCACTTGATTCAAAGTGCAGATTTATCACCATCAAGAGATCTACATGATAGGCATAACGAAATGCAAAATTAGAGAGGTCAAAAAACCTACCTCTTGATGAGCAGCCACTTGATTCATGTGTTTCCAAGGCTCTTGATGCTTTAGATCTTCTCCAATATACTCCTTAAGATGAATGATGATGAATATGAGGCTCAAATGCTCTTGAATCTTGCTCAATCTTTACTTGCCATGGAAGCTTCACCTCTTGAACATGAACAAAATAGCAACAATTTCCTCTGTTTCCACGTGCAAATGCTCTCAAATATGCTCCATGATGATGAATGAATCAAGAAGAAGTGGTTGTGATTGAAGAATTTTGGAGAAAAAAGTGAGAGAAGATTTTGAGATTTTTGTGATTCTAGATCTAGATCTGAAATTATGAGTGTTGTTAACTGAAAAACAGTTATGGTTTAGCTTATATATGCTCCACTAATCATGCTTAATTAAGCCTAAACCATATGCTAATGAAATGAATAAGTTAGGGAGTGTAAGTGCAAAATGAGTTTTCACCCTATGCATGAAAATGCATGGTGAATAGTGCACGAATTTCCCTTCAAATTCACTTCAAATGATGTTTTGGAGCTATTGGCAATGATAGAATGTTCAAATAATGCACCAATTTTAAATTCCATATTTTCCCTCCAAAAATCAAGTGAATTTCCAAATATTCATGTGATGATAATTGATGTAATGCAATGTACGTTTTGGAAACTAGAGGTTAAAAGGAGAATTTAGCAAAAAGAACCACTTGAATTGGAGTTTTGGTTAAGAATTTATGCCCATTTGAAGTTCAAGTACACTTTGTCAAGTTTTGATCATATCTCCTTAACCACACATGAGAAATTGATGATCTTGGACTTTTTGGAAATGGGAGAGAAAGATCTACAACTTTCATGTTCAACAAAATTTCATTTGAAGCTTTCTTGAGGATATAATCTTGAATTGAAAACCTTTCCATTTTTGGCAAATTCAAATTACAGGTCACTTTCTATTTTTGGAAAGTTTTGACCTGACTTTAAATTCTTCAATGTTGATGTTTGGAATGTCAAATGAGACTTGTTTGAACATGAATGAAGTATTTCTACTCACTTCCCACCTCCAAATCCACAGTTGACCTGACAATTGACTTTTGCAATTGATAGATGACTTGGTCATGCACAGATGATTTTGAGCCTCAACCACTTGATGAAATAACTCCAAAATGAAACCCTAGCTTATACAAGCCCAATAGAATCACATGATGATCTTCATCTCAATAAAGACCTCATCTCCCTGAAAAACCCTGATTGGTATAATGCAACTGATTAGGGTTGACTAGAGGTCAAAACCCTAATCCCAAGGAATCTGATCAGAAATAATGAATCATGATGATGATGATGATGATGTACCATTTTAACCAAGATGATACTCAACCTCCTTGAGGAACCAAGAAACCCTAATTGAAGCACAAACCTCAGATGATTGGTGATCAATTCATGAGACCCTCAAGCTTGAATCTTTTAACCTTTCTATCTTCTGAGCAAGACTTAGGAGGATGACTTGCTTATTGTTTCCACATGATATGCAAAGATGTAATGCCTAATGCCCTAAAAATGAGATGCAATATGCTAAGCTAGTCCCAAGAGAAGAGGGCAAATTTTGAGGTGTTACAGCTGCCCCTATTCAATCCACTATGAACCTGTCGATATGAACAGCCTCGGTTTTCAGATGATCAGGGTGAAGAGTGATTGAATACCAAGAACAGACGAACAATTTGCACTCTGATGGGAAATAATTAACAATGCCTGTCAGAATCGGCAGAGAAACAATCTCAAAAAGAAGAATCCGTCTGGTACGGAGAAAGTCGGCCTGAATACCGAAAAGAATCGTTGACCTCGATACCAAAATAAATGGTAACACAGGGATAACCATGGCCTGAACGCCGCTCATCAGTCTGAATACTGAGTATCAGAATATGAGAGTATTGATATCGGTCTGAATACCGAGAGATTGGCCTGAATGCCCAACAACTGGCCTGAATGCCGTATCAGTCTGAATACCGGAAAACCGGCCTGAGTGCCGCAAGTTGTATCGATCTGAATTTCAGAAGCTTCTTCGATCTGAAAATCGGAAACTGGCATGAGTGCCACCTCGGCCTGAACACCGGAAAACTGGCCTGAATACCACAAGTTACATCGACCTGAGCATCGGAAACTTCTTCGATCTGAAAATCGGAAACTGGCCTGAGTGCCCACCTCGGTCTGAACACCGGAAAACTGGCCTGAGTGCCATTTCGGTCTGAATACCGGAAACTGGCCTGAGTGCCACAAGTTCTTCGACCTGAGCGTCGGAAACTTCTTCGACCTGAAAATCAGAAATTGGCCTGCGTGCCACCTCGGTCTGAACACCGGAAAACTCGTCATGCATGTCAGCATTGGCAAAAATAATGAATAGTGATAAACGAGGCGGCACGCGTGCCAACAACCCGTGTTGGGGATAACAAGCCATGAACCGGCTATTCTCTATTCAACCCTAGCCAACGAACACTTTGCGCTTAGCTGGGGATTATTATCTTTCTTTTTCTTTTTGGACCCCGAAACTTCTTGGATTATCATTTCCATCTCCGCCCGACAAAAATCCTTTCTCCAATATCGCACTACTGGGGAATACTGTTGATTGAAATCACGATGCCAAACTCCTCAGAGCAACACCTTCACCTTCTGGCGAAACCACCTCTCAAACAATAACCACGGTCTGAGACTAGCTTCTGCTTGCAATGCTTATGCCTGATAATTTTTAGCGTAATGCTCCATAATTATGGAAATGCTACGCAGTTAGCTATGCAGCATGCTATGCTTATCTAAATGATGAATGCATAAAAAGTATCCCCCTCAAGGGACTCTTCTGGGGAGCTTGAGGCACTTTGCTGAGGAACCCATTAACACTTCAACCTCCACCCTGCTGGGGAATGGCACTGCTGCTGGGGAAAGGACCACCCTTACCAAGGATAACCTCCTCTGCACCCAACCCGCTTGGGGACTTCGCTGGGGAATAAACCACCAACGCACTCTGTGGGGAAACAACGGTCTTTGTCTTGCTGGGAAACCTAACAAGCTCCGCCATGCTAGGGGAAACAACTACCCACAGACACCTCCGCTGGGAAATAGCAACCTTCAGGCCTGGCTGCTGAGGAAACACCGATCTCAAATCTGCTGGGGAGATAACCATCCCGACCCTGCTAGGGAAAACTCGGGCCTTGAATCTGCTGGGGAGGTAACAATCCCAACTCTGTTTGGGGAAACAAGGAAATTCTGGCACAGAACACCCGTCGAACCCTGGTATTCAACATCCAAATCCAGTGTCAGCTTTCCACTTTTGAGAGCTCCCAGACTCGTCTGGACTTTTCTGATTCATCACCTTGTATTCCCGACTTCTCCGTACTCCACGGATTCATACAAACTTTCCAGCCCTCAGACTTTGAAGAGTCTTCTTGATTAATTCCCAGGATCGTCGTACGTCTTTCATCGTCTTTTCACCATTCCTCCATCTCTTGTCCCTGATTGGACTCTACGGGGATCTTTTGTCAAAAACTTCACATCACAACCTGCAAGTGAGTGAAAATATCTAACAGCACCTGCAAAAGAGATCGTTAGATAAAAACGTGCCCCAGGCGTACCAAGATTTCAACACCTGAGTCACTCGACCTTCCGAGTAAGATTTCAAGTTTTCAATCTTATAAACATGCATTGGAAGGGATCTCCATGTTTTCGAAATGCAGAGATTCTTTATCAAAATAAACGGATGTTTTTGCAATCAAAGCGGTAATAAAAACAAAAACAAAATTATTTGACTGAATATGCATTTTATTGATTGAAAAAAAATGTGGCTCATGAATGAGCAATACAAAGGAAACAATTCCTGAAAAGAGGTAATTGCGCACAAAAGGAAAAATCTATCCTAATGGCAATGTGAAATCGTGATCTCATCGAGTTCCAACTCGGTTACACCCCATATGTCCTCAAGACTCTCCGTGCTTTCTGCCTTCTGAACAAGACGCTTCCGACCGATCCCTGCCGGGGATTATCCTGATGCCTTAACCAAAGCGCAAACGATCATGCCAGACGCAGTTGTTCGTTTCAATCCCTCTTTTGCCTGAACCGCCCTTTCGGGTTTTCAGTCCACCGGGATACCCTTTTTTGCCCAAGCCGCCTTTTCAGGTTTTCGACTTGCCGGGTGTACAATTTTTCTTTTATCCCTAATTTTTGCCAGAACCTTTTCATTCATTTTTTTCGGTTCGCCGGGATGCCCATTTTTGCCTGGACTATTTTATTCTTTTCATCCAGCGGGTCTCTTTATACGAAGTATTTTTTAACTGCGTCCGCATTCACAGGGGATGGAAAATCCTTGCCATCCATGGTCGTTAACAACAAGGCTCCGCCAGAGAAAACCTTCTTGACCACGAATGGACCTTCATAATTGGGTGTCCACTTGCCCCTACGATCGTTTTGAGGAGGAAGGATCCTTTTCAACACCATATCACCTACGTGATACACACGAGGTCGCACCTTTCGGTCGAAAGCATGCTTCATCCGCTGCTGGTACAACTGCCCATGACAGATGGCCGCCAACCTCTTCTCCTCAATCAGGCTCAACTCTTCGTACCGAGTTCTTACCCATTCAGCCTCTTGCAATTTCACGTCCATCAGGACTCTCAAAGAGGGAATCTGAACCTCAACCGGTAGCACGGCTTCCATCCCATATACCAATGAGAAAGGCGTTGCCCCAGTAGATGTACGCACCGAGGTTCGATACCCATGCAATGCAAACGGCAACATCTCATGCCAATCTTTATAGGTCACGACCATTTTCTGCACAATCTTCTTTATATTCTTATTGGCTGCCTCAACCGCCCCATTCATCTTTGGACGATAAGGAGAAGAATTGTGATGCTCGATCTTGAATTCCCGGCACAGTTCTGCCATCATCTTATTGTTCAAATTAGAACCATTATTAGTAATGATTCTCTCGGGAACCCCATATCTGCAAATGATGTCTCTCTTCAAGAATATGGCGACGACCTGCTTTGTCACGTTTGCATAGGAGGCTGCTTCCACCCACTTGGTGAAGTAATCAATAGCCACTAATATGAACCGGTGCCCATTCGAAGCCGTAGGCTCAATCTTCCCAATCATATCAATTCCCCACATAGCAAACGGCCACGGAGATGACATCAAACTCAACGGATTTGGAGGCACGTGCACCTTGTCAGCATAAATCTGGCATTTATGACACTTCCGCACGAAGTTGAAACATTGGGCCTCCATCGTCATCCAATAATAACCAGCTCTTAACAGCTTCTTCACCATCGCATTCCCACTGGCATGGGTACCAAACGACCCCTCATGGACCTCTCTCATCAATTGGCTTGCTTCTTTGTCATCGACGCATCTGAGCAAGACCCAATCGAAATTCTGCTTGTACAAAACCCCATCCTTGTTCAAATAGAACACCATGGCTAACCTCCTCAGAGTCTTTCGGTCCTTCTTGGATGCTCCCTCAGGATACTCTTGGGTTTCCAAATAGCGCTTGATATCATAATACCACGGCTTCTCATCGTCAGGCGCTGTGTCAACAGCAAACACATAAGCCGGTATATCCAAACGTCCTACCTCAACACTTGGGAACTGATTCCACCACTGCACCTTAATCAAGGCGGCCAGAGTAGCCAAAGCATCTGCTAAAGGATTCTCTTCTCTAGGCACATGGTGCAACACTACCTTGGTGAAGAATGTCAACAATCTCCTCGTATAATCCCGGTATGGAATTAAATGAGATTGATGCGTATACCATTTTCCGTTAACCTGGTTCACAACCAAAGTTGAATCTCCATATATGACAAGGTTCTTGATTCTCAAATCAATCGCCTCTTCAATCCCCAATATGCAAGCTTCGTATTCAGCCACGTTGTTGGTGCACTCAAATGTTAGCCGGGCAGCAAAAGGAATGTGGGATCCTTTCGGCGTAACCAAAACAGCACCAACACCGCTACCATTCACGTTAACAACCCCATCAAACATCAGAATCCATTCGAATTCAGGGTCAGGCCCCTCCTCCGGGATTGGTTCCTCACAATCTTTCGATTTGAGAAACATGATGTCCTCATCAGGGAATTCAAACTTCATCGGTTGATAATCCTGAATAGGTTGCTGGGCGAGGTAATCAGACAATACACTCCACTTGATTGCTTTTTGAGAAGTATACTGGATATCATATTCAGTCAAAATCATTTGCCATCTCGCAACCCGTCCGGTCAATGCTGGCTTCTCAAAAATGTACTTGATTGGATCCATTTTGGAAATCAATAAAGTGGTATGAACCAACATATACTGCCTCAGTCGGCGAGCAGCCCAGACCAAAGCACAACAAGTTTTCTCGAGCAGTGAATATCTTGTTTCACAGTCGGTAAACTTTTTGCTAAGGTAGTATATGGCATGCTCTTTTCGACCAGACTCGTCATGCTGCCCCAGTACGCACCCCATAGACCCCTCGAGGACTGTCAAGTACAGAATTAACGGTCGTCCCTCCACAGAAGGCATCAGAATCGGAGGCTCCTGCAAATACTTTTTTATCTTTTTAAATGCCGTTTGGCAATCATTATTCCACCTGACCGTTTGATCTTTTCTTAACAACTTGAATATTGGTTCGCACGTGGCTGTTAGATGAGATATGAACCGTGAAATATAGTTCAACCTACCTAAGAAACCACGAACCTCTTTCTCTGTTCTTGGTTCAGGCATCTCTCTTATTGCTTTTACTTTAGCAGGATCAACCTCGATTCCTCTTTCGCTTACTATAAACCCCAGTAATTTACCGGACCGCACTCTGAAAGTGCACTTGTTCGGATTCAACCTCAGTCTGAACTGTCTCAGCCGGTCAAACAACTTGGCCAGATCTACCAGATGCCCCTTCTCTGTTTGGAACTTTGCTATCATGTCATCAACATAGCATTCAATTTCATGATGAATCATATCATGAAACAAAGTCACCATGGCCCTCTGATAAGTAGCACCAGCGTTCTTGAGACCAAATGGCATCACCTTATAGCAAAAAGTGCCCCACGGTGTGATGAACGTTGTTTTCTCCATATCATCTGGCGACATTTTGATTTGATTATAGCCAGAAAAACCATCCATGGAGGAAAACACCGAGAACTGAGCTGTATTATCTACCAACACGTCAATGTGGGGTAATGGAAAATCATCCTTCGGGCTAGCTCTGTTCAAATCCCGGTAGTCCACACACATTCTCACCTTTCCATCCTTCTTCGGGACCGACACAATGTTTGCAACCCAAGGCGGATAATTAGTGACAGCGAGGAAACCAGCATCCAACTGCTTCTGAACCTCTTCTTTAATTTTCATGGCCATCTCAGGTCGAGTTCTGCGCAACTTCTGCTTCACTGGAGGGCAATCTGCTCTCAACGGTAGCTTGTGCACAACGATATCAGTATCCAACCCTGGCATATCTTGATAAGACTAGGCAAAGATTCTGCTCTTGACACTCGCCTCCAAAGCAGCCCCGATTTTCACTTCTTTCCTGACCTCGTCGGTACCCAGATTCACAATCTCAACTTGCTCCTCGTACGGCTGAATCACCTTCTCCTCTTGTTTTAACAACCTGGCTAATTCCTCCAGCAGTTCACAATCTTCTTCGCCTTCTTCTTCGGCATGATAGATCGGATTGTCGAAGTCATACGAGGGTGTAACAGGATTGTTATCAATGAGATCCAGCGAGAAATCGCATCTGCATGAATGTTGATTCATGCATTGCTTTAGAACCGGAGCGAGACAAATTGAAAAGGAAAATGAAAACATACATTGCCATTTTTATTTTTGTTTTTATTAAACTGCAAAAATAAATGAAAAACAGGGAACACCGCTTTTAATTGAAAAACATCCTTTTATTTATGATGCAAATTTTGCAAAATGAAACATGAGGTGGCCCTTACAATGAACCATTACGTTTCGGGAAAAACGTATGGCTTCCATGCAAATAAAATTGAAAACAGAAATTATTACTCTTCAAGTAGAGTGACAGTGATGATCCGTTCGGCCTTCCAGTTCTGGACTTCCATCCTTGGTACGCACGACTTTATCTATTGATCCATCTCACAGTCACTGTCAACTTCTTCACTCACCATACAAATGTGATCTGGATCCAGCATTCCAGCACTGGTGAATGTGAACGACGGACGACGTCCTCTACCTTGTCCAGACGAGCCTCGGCCCGACTGATAACCAACCCCAAATCGATCTTTCTTGGCGGCGATGTCCATCATCTTCCCCCAACCTGGAGCTTCCCCACTCTTCACTACCTCAGCGGCCTGCTTGTATGAAGAAATGGACGGTTTCTCCTCTTCTTTGGCAAAAAGAGCATTCTCCACCTTGACGGTTTCGAATGCTTGACTTGGTGTTTCCCATATCTCACCGTCCATTTCAACATACTTGAACGATGACAAGTGGCTGACGAAGATATCCTCCTCCCCACAGACTGTGACGACCTGCCCGTCCCAGATATACTTCAATTTCTGGTGCAAAGTCGAAGTCACTGCCCCAGCAGCATGAATCCATGGGCGACCCAACAGGCAACTGTATGCCGATTGACTATCCATGACATAGAATACCGACTTGAACACCTCGGGCCCGATCTTCACCGGGAGCTCTACTTCTCCGAACATTGCCCTCTTCGAACCGTCAAACGCTCTCACTATCAGGTCAGTGGGCGTCAAAATCAACCCTTCACAGTTCAGCTTTGCCAAGGCTTTCTTTGGCAACACATTTAAAGATGAGCCGGTATCAACCAACACATGCGAGAGCACAACTCCTTTACATTCCATAGCAATGTGTAATGCCCGATTATGATTCCTCCCATCCACAGTTAGATCTAAATCAGTGAAACCCAACCCATGGCTGGCATTGACATTTGACACCACTGTCTCCAACTAATTAATAGTGATCTCTTGAGGAACATAGGCTCTTTTCAGTATCTTCAATAAAGCCTCTCTATGCCCCTCAGAGCTTAACAACAACGACAAGATTGAAATCTTAGATGGGGTTTGTTGCAGATGGTCAACAAGTTTGTACTCTGACTTCTTGATGATTCTCAGGAATTCTTCCGCTTCATCATCAAGTTCCTTCTCCGACCCATCAGGCGCCGGTGTCACCACAGGAGTACCTTCATTCACCACTTGCTTTCCTCTTGCCCTGGCTAAAGCCTCGACCTTTTCTTTCTTTTCTTTTTCTCCTTCCCCACTCCTCAAAGCATCAGGGGCAAACAACCTTCCACTGCGAGTGAAACCACTGGGTCCGGCATTATCCACCTTTGAAACGGTGGTTTCCCCTGCAGTTTGATCCTCCAACTTCTCCCCATTACAGTACACCTCCCCACCATAATGCCACGGCACGACATCATCTTTGTCATAAGGAATTGGCCCAGGTACCGTGATAGTAACTGGAGCCGCATCAGCCAGCGTTGACAAATCGATCGGGTCGAAGTAAATGGTTATGGTGGAGACATCTTCCTTCACCAAATCCACTCTCTCAAACCTGAGGCTTCCCTCATCCATCAGCCTCTGGACAGCCTCCCTCAAGGAAACACACCCATCGGGAACAACGGTGCACGCAGCACAACAGTCATCACAACGGAGTCTTCAACTGATTCACACTCAACAGCCCGATTTTGCCCTCTTCAGAGATTGCATTCACCCCCATTTGACCATGCGCAGGCATGGGATTAGCATTCACATTTGGAGATGGTGCAAAGTTGATGGCTTTAGAATCCACCAAGTCCTGGACCACATGCTTAAAAGCTTTGCAATTTTCTATGTTGTGTCTAGGAGCACCTGAGTGAAATTCACATTTGGCGTTCTCATCAAAACTGGGAGGCCTCTGATCAGGTCTCAACGGTGCCAACGTCCTCAGTTGGACCAACCCCAAGTCCTTCAACTTCTTCAGCAAGAAAGAATAGGTCACAGGTGGTCTATCAAACTGACGATCATTCATTCGCCCTCGCACCTGATACCCAGTCCTCTGCGGTCTCTGTTGAAATGGTTGTCTTTGTTGTTGCGGTTGTTGTTGTTATTGTGCAGGCTGATTATCAGCAGGAATGGTTACCGCAGCAGTGTGCTGGTGGTAACGATCCCTACTCTGCCCTCTTTGGGTATACACAGCGCTTGTATCACCCTCCTTCTTCCTTTGACCATTTCCAAAGGGCTTCTTCGATCCAGACGACGAAGCATTACCCTGGATTTTTCCCAACTTCAACCAACTTTCAATTCTTTCTCCGACCACCATAATATCAGCAAAGTTAGTAACCGGGCATCCAACCATTCTCTCTACAAATGTCCCCTGAAGGGTACCCATAAACAGATCTGACATTTCTCTGTCTACCAACGGAGGTTGGACCCTGGCTGCCAACTCCCTCCATCTCTGCGCATATTCTTTAAACCCCTCATTAGGCTTCTGAGACATACCCTGCAATTGGGTACGGCTAGGAGCCATATCAGCATTAAATTGATATTGTTTAAAGAATGCATCTCCAAGATCTTGCCAGCTCTTAATGTCAGAAGACTTCAACTTGGTGTACCACTCCAGGGATCCTCCGGACAGACTGTCCTGGAAGAAGTACATCCAAAGCTTCTGATCCATCGTATAAGCAGAAATCTTGCGGACGAAAGCCTGGAGGTGAGTTTCCGGGCAAGAACTCCCATTATACTTGTCAAATGCAGGCGCTTTGAACTTTTGTGGGATCACAATCCCCTCAACCAGCCCCATATTAGACATATTAACAAACCCTGGAGTAGCATGGCTTTCAAGAGCCCTGATCTTCTCTGCCAGCAACTGAATCTCTTTATTTGGCGGTTGGACACCATATTGCCCAAACTGTTCATTAAGCATAGAGAATTGATCTGCTTCTCTGTCCTCCTCTCTATCCTCCTCAGCCCCAAAGAAAGGAGGAAACAGGTTGTCCTTCAAATTATTGCCCACCAGACCTGGTCTACCGCTTGTGGCAGCACCAAAACCCCCAGCATTGTTAGTCACTACACCAACAATTGTCCTCTTTCTGAGATCTTCCCCATCTCTGGAACCACCAAGGCCGTGGTTGGAGACCCCCTCTAAATTGACACCACTATTGGCAGCCGAAGCCTGCTCGAGCTTCTCCACTTTATCAGCAAGCGCTTTCTGCCCGACGACAAACCCTTGCATGACATTGATCAGTTCATTCATTTTCTCCTTCAGCTCGAGAAAATCTGCGTTGGGTAGATCCATCAGCCTGGGTGTGTTGCGTCTGGTAAAATATCCGTGTGGACGGGTTGTATGCAAGGGAATGACTCTACGCGCACGAGCAATGATTCCTGAAACAATCAAGCACGTTAGAGACTGACACCTGCAAAATAGAAGACAAGTTATTATGATTATGCATGAATGCAATGTCTATCCACATGAGGAACACTCTGTCTTTCGATCTTGGCTTCATCGAGACAGATAATAATTCGGCAGCAATATTCTGACATTCATCATTTGATTTCATCATACAGAGCAGAGATATATGATTTAGGAACCACCCAACCATGTGTGTGCTATGTGAGTGAATACAGGAAAGCAAATAAAGCTTGAAGATTAATCACTGAATGAAAATAACCATTGTATACCAAAAATGCACCATACGTGCAAGAGTCATACATCAAGTCTGATACAAATCAAATACAATTCTCCAGAATCAGAAAGAAAATACAAGCAAGTGAATTCCGTCAACAGGCCTGACGGTAATCCAACACGAATGATAACAAGAGGCTACGCTGAAGAAGGCCCCACAGAAGGCTCCGCATCATCTACCATCTTGGTAAGCTTCACAGCAAACCTGAGTTCGGTGTTCTCCTGCTGCAATCTCCCCACCTCCTTCTGGTGAATCTTCATCTGTCGGAAATAATGATCCCTCTCAGCAAGGTAGTGATCTCTCTCAGCAATAATCTTCGCTTTCTTAGTTTCCCATTCTGTGGCAAGGACTTTAGCTCTGACATCTCTCTGATTCTTCACAAGAATTTGTCTCCTCTTCTCCTCTTCAATGACCTTCGAAGCTCTAGCCAACCTCTCCTTGGTAATGTCGTGCTCCCTTGTGGATGACTCTAAAGCTTGGCTGACCTTGCCATAATAAGCGGTGTCTATCTCAAAGCGCTTTACTTCCATGGCATGTCTCTTATCCTGGTCTTCTATTCTCCCTTTGATCTCCTAATTAGCCATCTGAATCCTAGCAACACTCATCTCCAACTCAGTCTTCTCTGCTCGCAGTTGATCTCTGGCTTTCTTCATCTCAAGAAACTCTTCCATGCTGACAGAAGAACGTGGCCCCTCAATCAATGGACACCAAGGATCACCTCCAGGAAATGGTAGATGGGTGAGCTCAATCCTCTTCCTAAGCCAATCATCAAATGGAGGGAGACCTGCTATTAACCTTACCAAAAGGAACCTTGCCCTTCCTCTGAATGTTACACCATGCCCCGGACACCTGCCTCAACTGTAACAAATTACCCTCAGCTGGGAAGTAGAAAGACTCCTAAATCTCACACTCGAGAGGAGGAACCTCCATAGCAAACCCCATTTGTCTCCTAAGAAGCGTCGGGTTATAATTAATGCAACCCTGAACTCCTATAAGAGGCACATTGGGAAAGCTCCCACAACTGTAAATGAAATCCCGTCCAGCCATACCATTGTGAGTCCAAGCTATGTCCTTGGCCCGCAAACCCATCAACCTGGTCGCCCAATTAACCGTAGGATCAAGAGAAACAAAAGCACCTCTGGAAGGCAGATACCCCATAAACCATTTGTGCAACAGTTGAGCACAACATCTGATCAATCCATCACGCCTCTTCTCGTTCCGATTATGGACCGAGTAATAAACATCCCCAACCAAGGTAGGAATAGGATTCCTCTGCATAAACACCCGGATGGCATTAATGTCCACAAAGTTCTTCTGATTAGGGAACATGGCGATCCCATAAATGCTCACAGCAATCAAAGCACAAACGGCCCTCCAATTACCCACAACAGCATGCTCCTTGGCTCTAGCCTCCAAGAAACTCAGATGAAAACTGGGCAACTTCCCTTTCTCCTTCAAACCCCCCTTGGTCACCTCTGGGCTCAAACAAAGAGCACGAGACATCTCAACAGCATCGGGTTCCCCCCTAGTGACATAGAATGGAATCTGATCTCTGATCGGGAGATCCAGGATGCTAACATAGTCCTCCATCAAAGGTCCCAACAGGTAATCTAGGAACACGAAGCATCTCAAACCCGGGTCATAAAACTGGAGAAGAGTATGGATGGCGCTCCTATCACTGTTTGTGAGCCTGAAAACTAACTTCAGAATACCACCATATGCCTCACGGAACATCCCCACATGGTCAGGTGTAATCAATGTTATCATATCTCTCAACACATCAATCTCTGGATTGAAGAAACTGTAGACGACGTCATCTTTCAAGCCGGGCCTCATGTCTGGAACAAAGAAGTCTCTCAACCAAGATCTCAATCAAAAATGTCCCTGCATATGGATAAACATGAGTTAGATGCAGATAAATGTAAAATGATGATGCGGATGCATGAATGCAATGCACTGTGTCATCCTCCAAGTCATCTGATCACTCACTGCACTGGACCACGGTCTCTGAACTAATCACAACCATCTGAGGTACCGAGCAACCATAAATCCAACTCAGGAATTCCGAAATAAACGGAACCGAAGAATATACCATCATCATCATAGGAACATCCACTGATCTGATATCAACAAAATCATCTGTATCAACCCAGGGAATCCTGAAATAAACGGATCCCCACTGATAAATACCACGGACAGAACTCCGGCGTCTCAGAAATAAATATCCATAAACCCGCCTTATAAATAGAATCCTGATCAACAGCTGAACCATTAGTTACCATCAGAACATGCATCTGCAAGAATCAACCCTCCCCTCACAGGTGAATTCTAATCAGGTCATCCTAAGGCGGATAATGGTCTCGACAATCGGGCAAAGATACTCAACGGGTTTGCCCTTTCGGGTGTGCCGTTGCAGCTCTCTTAAGATCGTCTAAACCAAAGATCCGGGAAAGCACGGTCACCGAAGTCAACAGCCCTAAAGAGATAACCCAACCAAAGTGGAATACCCCACTAAGGAAGAGCTCACTCTAAAGAACCTCGTCCGGCTCGTGGTATGTCACGTCGCAACAACATGCTGATCCAACATGTGAGGAAACGTGAGACCACACTAATCCTAGGTGTATACTCGGGCCTGGGTTTTAGCCCCACTCAGAACACCCACCCCAAATCAGAGAAACCACCTGTACAGAAGACAACATAATGATAGTATGATGCATGCAAACATTTATGCAAATATATACACAACATAATAATCATAAATGCAATAAATAGAACAGCACACGCAACCTAAACTAACCTAGAGAGCGCTAGGAGAGACTCGCTTAGGGAAGATGGACCCGCCAGAGGTCAACTTCTTGTTTCCCCAGCAGAGTCGCCAGCTGTCGCATCCGCGAAAAACAACCGGTAGGAAAACAAAACAAACAGAGCCGCCACCGTGCGTTATTTATCCCAAAAAAGGGAAAGGAAACGCTCGAAGTAAACCTGGAAAAGACATGGTCTCGCGACCAGAGAGAGATGGGATCGGGAGTCGGTTATGCGAAGGGAAGGTATTAGCACCCCTACGCATCCGTCGTACTCGACGGGATCCACGCTCAGAAAGATAGAATAAGGTTGCTCAAACTGCTCAAAAGAATGCACGCACACTGGAACACAGATGAAAGAAAAGGGGGACGGGCTTGCTAGGATATCGCATCCTATGCCTACGTATCTCATCTGGAATGAGAATCAGAGCTACCGTAGTTCGGCTCACGCACGCCAAACAAAACCCACACAGGAAACCGACTTCCAATCACTGGACTTACGTCAGACTCCACCCAAACAGGCAAACATGGAAACCGAATGCCAATCGCTGGACTTACATCAGACTCCGAACCAACAAACACACACGGGAAACCAACTGCCAATCGCTGGACTTACGTCAGACTCCAAACACACACACAGGAAACCGACTGCCAATCGCTGGACTTACGTCAGACTCCGAACACACAAGAGGTTAACCGGACGCTGAGTCGTCAAAAGCAACAAAAAAGTTGAACAAACAAGCTAACAGGGAGTCTGGTACTCGAGCCTGCTAGCTGTCAAGCAAACACACACAAAAAGAAAAAGGGTGCCCGGAGAGATCTCGTACGATCTCCTGCCTACGTACCTCATCTGGTATGAGGATCAGGGAGACGTAGTTCCCCTGAACAGGGGAGAAACTTCTAACCTAACCAGAGACTGGGAAATGACAAACTAGAAGGGAGACTGACTCGAGCCTAATAGTTATCATGCAATCCACAATGGTCCTAAGTTGAGGTTTCTATCTAACTTGCACAGGGAGCAAGCTATCCTAAACAACACAGTCAAACAACACAAGCACAATAAGCAATCACACACACTATATGCACACAATTGGGCTCATACAAGGTTAGGCCGTGAAACACAAGCCAACTGGAATCGGGTGTAGCTAGCTCTTAACCCTAACATTGAGAGTTAGGGTGAAGCAGATGAAATAGGAAGTGAGGGTAAGACCTCACAGCTCTTATCCCTGGCCTGGGAGAGCTTCAGACAAATGAAAGTGTGGGAGTTCAGAAAGTTGGAACTCTTCTCCACATATGACTGACACAACATAGATCTTGGGCTATTATCCACAATGCATCAACACAAGGTGTGCGAGCAGAGTGGATGACACACTGAATAGCATAAGATGGACTACACATCTCTTTTATCTGCCAATTGCCTCATAAGAGGACTTTTCCTGCTTGGCACAAAAAATAAACAATCACAAGCATTGCCTCTTAAGGAGGGCTTCAGACAGGTGCCTGCCCCCATAACAGGACAGGTCTTCCAAACTACATGAAGTCAGAGATATTATACCTAAGTGGTTAAGCAACCAAGCAAAAGCAAGTTCAAAGTGAACTTAAGCAACTTATGTACCTGTTGAAACATCACACAAATCAGTTCAACTATACAGACAAACAGACAATCATGAATATCAAACAGTCAAACCCAATGAGTAAAGGCATAAGCCACAAGTTAAACTCAAATGAGTTAACAACCCTACAAAACACACAAGGTTAGTAGTCAAAAGTAAACATCAAAGGCTCAAGTGATAGAGCATCAACAACTATGGAACTTGAATGCTCAACCTGAAATCAAAGCTCAAACATAAGCAACTAACCACTAGGTCAAAGCCTAGGGTCAAAGATGGAGAAAAAAATTAAAACAGAACATGAAATTTAACATGGATCAACTTCATTCAATCAAGAACACAATCCAAAAGGTCTCATCTCAATATCAATTACCAAATCCATTTCATGAACCAAATATGGCAAGGTATGCACATTGTGACCACATTGTGACATCAGAATGAACAAATGCACATTAAATCAAAAATGATTCAAATGACCTTGGAAAAATTCATGAGTAAACAGGACATACAACATGATCATCACACAAAAACTTAGAGGCATTGGACATCAATAGGCATGGCAATCACATAGCATAAGTCAAGACAAGCACAACAAGCACATGTGTGACACCAATTGTCACACCAACTTAGCATAGGCATAAAACAGAGATGGATTATGGTAAAGACCTCAAACCAAAGCCAAAACAACACTAAACATGTCTAGATATAGTGTGCAAAATTTCACATTCATTGGATAAGGAACAAGCATTTCACAATCACATGAAGTTCAAGGCAATTTAAAAGCTCAAATGTGACCATCCAGAATGAAAAATCTCAATTAAATCAGAAATGATCCCAAAAATTCCAACAAAAATCATGGGCAATCACAACATTCATATCAAGCATCATACAAAAAATCAGGACAATTGGATATCATTTGGCATGGTAAACACATCAATCAAGTTGGACATCACAAGGTGTGACACAAATTGTCACACCTAACTTAGCATGATCATAAAACAACAATGGCACATGATAAAA
This sequence comes from Lathyrus oleraceus, assembly GCF_024323335.1. Classification (NCBI taxonomy): domain Eukaryota; kingdom Viridiplantae; phylum Streptophyta; class Magnoliopsida; order Fabales; family Fabaceae; genus Lathyrus; species Lathyrus oleraceus. Next base: position 502,972,593 of record NC_066583.1, on the reverse strand, counting down.
ATACCAAATCAACACCATAATGTCAGGCAATGAGTCTAGTTATAGCATGCAAAATTTCATGAGCATTGGATGAAATCTCAGCATTTCACAAAGGTATGATCAAGGCAATGTACAAAGTGCACACATGTTTACAAACCCTAGCACAAGATATTATTCAGCCATGCACAATTTTGGAATTAATCATCAACAAATACTAGACAAGATAAGGAATATAATGCAAAAAACCTCATCATTTTTGGATGATTATTTAATTTGTTATGAATTTTGGAAATGTGAAAAGAAATAAAAAATGAAGTAGAACAATGCATGGAATGTGAAGGAATATTGAAAACACAAGGCAAGATAAAAATGCTCTCCACCGGATTCGAACCAAGTACCTTTTCAAACCACAAGCGCGCGCTATAGTCAAAACGACTGTGCTTTGAACCTAGCCCTAACGCGCGCGCCAACACAATTCCAAAAAATCCGCAGGAAACCGAGATGTACTCGTGGAAAATTCCGTAGGAAACGCTATGCGTTCCGCAGGTAAATGCGTAGGTAAACTAGAAACATGCATGAATCATGAAGAACACGATGAATGCCTTCATCCAGATTTCCAGAATTTGGTCAAACGTTCCAGAAATCAAAAACATGCACATCAATCAACTCATCATTCATCATACAACAAGAATCAATAATCATTTCATAAAAAAACACATAAACATGCATGGATCGAAGGAATTAAAGTTCATCATCCAAACTTCAAATGCACGAATCTTCATGGATATAGCATCAAATCACTTGATTCAAAGTGCAGATTTATCACCATCAAGAGATCTACATGATAGGCATAACGAAATGCAAAATTAGAGAGGTCAAAAAACCTACCTCTTGATGAGCAGCCACTTGATTCATGTGTTTCCAAGGCTCTTGATGCTTTAGATCTTCTCCAATATACTCCTTAAGATGAATGATGATGAATATGAGGCTCAAATGCTCTTGAATCTTGCTCAATCTTTACTTGCCATGGAAGCTTCACCTCTTGAACATGAACAAAATAGCAACAATTTCCTCTGTTTCCACGTGCAAATGCTCTCAAATATGCTCCATGATGATGAATGAATCAAGAAGAAGTGGTTGTGATTGAAGAATTTTGGAGAAAAAAGTGAGAGAAGATTTTGAGATTTTTGTGATTCTAGATCTAGATCTGAAATTATGAGTGTTGTTAACTGAAAAACAGTTATGGTTTAGCTTATATATGCTCCACTAATCATGCTTAATTAAGCCTAAACCATATGCTAATGAAATGAATAAGTTAGGGAGTGTAAGTGCAAAATGAGTTTTCACCCTATGCATGAAAATGCATGGTGAATAGTGCACGAATTTCCCTTCAAATTCACTTCAAATGATGTTTTGGAGCTATTGGCAATGATAGAATGTTCAAATAATGCACCAATTTTAAATTCCATATTTTCCCTCCAAAAATCAAGTGAATTTCCAAATATTCATGTGATGATAATTGATGTAATGCAATGTACGTTTTGGAAACTAGAGGTTAAAAGGAGAATTTAGCAAAAAGAACCACTTGAATTGGAGTTTTGGTTAAGAATTTATGCCCATTTGAAGTTCAAGTACACTTTGTCAAGTTTTGATCATATCTCCTTAACCACACATGAGAAATTGATGATCTTGGACTTTTTGGAAATGGGAGAGAAAGGTCTACAACTTTCATGTCCAACAAAATTTCATTTGAAGCTTTCTTGAGGATATAATCTTGAATTGAAAACCTTTCCATTTTTGGCAAATTCAAATTACAGGTCACTTTCTATTTTTGGAAAGTCTTGACCTGACTTTAAATTCTTCAATGTTGATGTTTGGAATGTCAAATGAGACTTGTTTGAACATGAATGAAGTATTTCTACTCACTTCCCACCTCCAAATCCACAGTTGACCTGACAGTTGACTTTTGCAATTGATAGATGACTTGGTCATGCACAGATGATTTTGAGCCTCAACCACTTGATGAAATAACTCCAAAATGAAACCCTAGCTTATACAAGCCCAATAGAATCACATGATGATCTTCATCTCAATAAAGACCTCATCTCCCTAAAAAACCCTGATTGGTATAATGCAACTGATTAGGGTTGACCAAAGGTCAAAACCCTAATCCCAAGGAATCTGATCAGAAATAATGAATCATGATGATGATGATGATGATGATGTACCATTTTAACCAAGATGATACTCAACCTCCTTGAGGAACCAAGAAACCCTAATTGAAGCACAAACCTCAGATGATTGGTGATCAATTCATGAGACCCTCAAGCTTGAATCTTTTAACCTTTCTATCTTCTGAGCAAGACTTAGGAGGATGACTTGCTTATTGTTTCCACATGATATGCAAAGATGTAATTCCTAATGCCCTAAAAATGAGATGCAATATGCTAAGCTAGTCCCAAGAGAGGAGGGCAAATTTTGAGGTGTTATAGGTTGCTGTAATCCCCAGCAGGATTGAGAGGGTTGTTTCCCCAATGTGGGTGTGGGTTGTTTTCCCCAGCGAAGTCCCCGAGCGGACCGAGTTCAGTGGAGATCGTCCCTAGTGAAGATTATCCTTTCCCCAGCAGCAGTGTTATTCCCCAGCAGGGTCGAGATTGTTGTTTCCTTGGCAGTAGGTCTGAAGTTTGCTGTTTCCCCTAGCAGGGTCAAAATTGTTATTTCCCCAGCATGGTCGAGAGGTTGGTGTTTTCCCAACAAGTGATTCCCCAGTTGAGTTGGTTTCTCTGCCATTCCGAGAGCGTCAGATCAGCAAGTATCTGCAGCAGAATCGTTATGTCTCCCCACAGAGTTGGAAGATCAAGTCAGAATTGTTCGCTCGGAAGTGATCATGTGCTCCCAGCAGGAGTTTTCCTCCCTTTGCATCTTGCATATAGTAATCATCATTTGCATTTGCATCATCAAATCGCGTAGCATTTCCATTCAAATATGGAGCATTACGCCATGAGAAAACTCAAACATATGCATACATGTGTTAAACCAGATTAGATCATATCCCCAACAGAGGTGGACCGTTTTTCAACATTTGTGCGGCATATTTGTAGCAGTTGCTCTTGACAGAATTCAGGATTGAGAATCTCCAGAGAGGTTTATTTCCTCACCCGTCCGTGAAAAGAAGAGCTTGATCTTCCCCAGTGTAGTCCCCGGCAGGTGTCTGCCTTGTTTTGACATATATAGATGTCATCCTTACGATACCAGTAGGTGTCGTGTTGATCCCCGTGTGGGTCTCATTTCTTTTGGTGTCAGTAGACATCATCTTTCGATGTCCGTAACATCGAGTCTCTTTCCCACTCATCTGTTGATGTCTGGTCGTGGTTTCTCTTTCCCATTCGTCCGTTGGCGTCTGGTCGTGGTTTCTCTTTCCCATTCGTCCGTTGACGTCTGGTCGTGGTTTCTCTTTCCCATTCGTTCGTTGGCGTCTGGTCGTGGTTTCTCTTTCCCATTCGTCAGTTGGCGTATGGTTGTGGTTTCTCTTTCCCATTCGTCCATTGGCGTCTGGTCGTGGTTTCTCTTTCCCATTCGTCCATTGACGTCTGGTCGTGGTTTCTCTTTCCCATTCGTCAGTTGGTGTCTGGTCGTGGTTTCTCTTTCCCATTCGTCCGTTGACGTCTGGTTGTGGTTTCTCTTTCCCATTCATTCGTTGACGTCTGGTCGTGGTTTCTCTTTCCCATTCGTCCGTTGACGTCTGGTCGTGGTTTCTCTTTCCCATTCGTCCGTTGGTGTCTGGTCGTGGTTTCTCTTTCCCATTCGTCCGTTGATGTTTGGTCGTGGTTTCTCTTTCCCATTCGTCCGTTGACGTCTGGTCGTGGTTTCTCTTTCCCATTCGTCCGTTGACGTCTGGTCGTGGTTTCTCTTCCCATTCGTCTGTTGGCGTCTGGTCGTGGTTTCTCTTCCCATTCATCGTGAGATGTCTGGTCATGGTTTCTTTCTTCCTATTCATCGTGAAATGTCTGGTCGTGGTTTCTTTCTTCCCATTCATCGTGAGATGTGTGGTCGTGGTTTCTTTGTTCCCATTCGTCGGTTGACGTCTAGTCGTGGTTTCTCTTCCCATTCATCGTGAGATGTCTAGTCGTGGTTTCTTTCTTCCCATTCATCGTGAGATGTCTGGTCGTGGTTTCTTTGTTCCCATTCGTCGGTTGACGTCTGGTCGTGGTTTCTCTTCCCATTCATCGTGAGATGTCTGGTCGTGGTTTCTTTCTTCCCATTCGTCTGTTGACGTCTGGTCGTGGTTTCTTTATTCCCATTCATCCGTTGACGTCTAGTCGTGGTTTCTTTTCCCATTCGTCCATTGACGATTGGTCGTGGTTCCTCTTTCCCATTCGTCCGTTGACGTCTGGTCGTGGTTTCTCTTTCCCATTCGTCCGTTGACGTCTGGTCGTTCCTTTTTTGGTGTCGGTAAACATCATCCTTCGATGTCGATAAACGTCGAGTTCCTTCCCAGTTATCGTTGATGTCTGGTCGTGTAGCCTTTCTTTGATAAAAATCAAAATCCCTAGTAGAGTCGTCGGTAAACGTCTGGTCGTGGTTTCTTTATTCCCATTCATTCGTTGATGACTGGTCGTGGTTTCTTCTTCCCATTCATCCGTTGATGACTGGTCATGGTTTCTTCTTCCCATTCGTCGGTTGGCGTCTGGTCGTGGTTTCTTTATTCTCATTCGTCTGTTGATGTCTGGTCGAGGTTTCTTTGATCATCCCCCGTAGAGTGCAAATTCTACGGTTCTTTTGGTATTCAATCCCTGTTTACCTTGAAGGTCTGACAGTCGTTGCTCTCATCCGTTCAGGTTCCCAGTTGATTGAATAGGGGCAGCTGTAGCACCTCAAATTTGCACCCCTCATTCATGCATACATTTCATTTTTTTTAGGTTATTAACATTACATCTTGCATTGCATCATTGCATTCGGCATTGGCATCAAGAGATTCATCAGTGCAAAAAGGGCAAGCATTTCCTTGAGATGAAGGCCATATGAGTATTCTAAGAAGCTTATATGAGCCAAGGTTCAGTTTGAAGCAACTTTGCCAAGTGATAGAGGCTCAAAAGTCCACAGTGCATTTTCAAGTCATCTAGGGCCCATAAAAGTCAACTGAGGGCTAGGAGGTGGAGAAATGGTTTGAGACACTTCATTCATGTCCCAAAGAAGGCTTATTCATCATGTCAAACACATACCTTGAAGAATTTGAAGTCAGATCAAAAGTTTCCAAAAATGGAAAGTGACCTATAATTTCAAGTTTCCAAAAATAGCAAGTTTTTGGTTCACATTCAACCAAACTTTCCAACATCAAGAAAGCTTCAAATGAAATTTTGTTGAACATGAAAGTTGAATATCTTTCTCTCCCATTTCCAAAAAGTCCAAGATCATGAGCATCTGATGTATGGTTGAGGAGTTATGATCAAATGATTGCCAAGGATGCATGGAACTTCAAAATTCCATAACTTTTGATCCAAAGCTCCAATTTGAGTGCCTCTTTTTGCATTATGCTCCTTATGCTTCATATTTTCCAAATACATCATGGCATTGCATGAAATTATCTCATATAATCATTTGTTCATGCATGTCCATTTTGGAGGGAAAATACCAAATTCAAATTTGGTGCATCATATGAACAAAATACCAATCCAATTATGTGCATGAGATGATTTTAAGTGAAATTACACATGCATTTGGTACTATTCACGTTCATATTGCCATGCATAGGGTGAATTTTCCAATTGTGCATAACACCTCATTTTTCATTAAAATTTCATTAGCCAAGCTTAAGTGTGATTAGTAGCATAATTAACATGTCATATAAATAGATAATTGTAACAGAATTTCTCATTCTAACACATTCTAGATCTAGATCACATTTTTCCCTCCATTTTTTTCTTCACATAGCATAGCAATTTTCTTGCATATTCTGGTTAGATCCAAGCATTTACTTGAAGAATTCGAGCTAGAATTAAGCACATGAAGCTCAAGAACATGAAGATGGAAGTTGAAATCTGAGCTAGATCCAAGCCATCTCAAGCTTCAATTCATACATCAAACTTCAAGTCATCATCTCAGGATTGGATCTGGACACTTTTGGCACTTGAATCGCTTGTTTTCTCATACTGCTCTTCAAGAGGTTAGAATTTCAAATCTCTTAATTCTTCAAACCATTGCCATGTCTAGGTAGAGCTTTTCATGCTGAAAATTCTGATATAAATTTCATGAAAAATGGATGAATATTGGTTGAGTTGTGTTGATTTGAAGTTTGTATGGTGAAAGATGTTTTCAATCGATTTGCATTTTTCATGATGATTTAGCCTTAGTTAATGGTGGATCCGTGCTCTACACATCATAACCTTTCCAATGGTGTACGCATTACTAAAATCTGGAAAAAAATTAGTGGAAGCACTGTAGCACCACCGTCTCCATGAAGAAGACGGTGGAAACCACCGTTGGCCACCGCGCCTGCACAGTGTTAGGGTTTTCTCTGGTTCAGCTTGTCAATGGTACTGTGCGCGCGCTATTAACCCTTGCTTCACCTGTTCGATATCGCGCCAAGGCATTCTGGAAATTCATTTCAATTTCTCACTTAAAACCAAAACGTTGTGTTTTGATTAGTAGCGCTTGAACCTCCTTCGATTCCTGGCTGATGCAACTTTGGATTTTATTATGTTCAGCGCTTGTTTTTTGGTTGCTACACGGTTCGATCCATGCATGATGCAATTTCCATTTCCAATTCATATTTCATTTTATTTTCTTCCAACTTCAAAAAATCATAACAAATTGAAAATTAATCCAAATCACTTCCAATTTTTTCCTACATGATCATGTGGATGTCTATTATTTTGTGATGTTGATTTCATGATTTTATCATTCCTGGAATTTTACTTGTGTTGGATTCTTTGGACATGTATGCAAATGTGACATGCTTCATTCATTCTATTGTGAAATGCTCATACATTGGCCAATTAATTTGAAATTTGGTATGCTGATTCCTAACACATAACATGATCTTTGAGAGTTAGTTTGGCATTTTTAGCATTTTCCATCTCTGTTTTAGGCACATGAACTTAGGGTGTGACAATGTGTGTCACACATTTTGATGTTGATCTTGTTCATTTTCATATCCATGCCAATTGATGTCCTCTGATTCCAATTTTTTGCATGATGCTTGTGTTTGACATGCTGTATGCACATAAAAATTTTCATGATTGTTTGATTCATTTCTGTTTTAATATGGAATTTTGATTCTTGATGTCCAATTGTGTGCTTTGTAATTGCCTTTGCCATATCTTGCTCATGAGATGACTTTGCCATTTGATTTGAGTTTGGTCCTTTTTAGGACATGTTCATGATTGATTAAATATGCTTCATGTGGAAAATCAACCTCTGTTTTGATTTTTTGCTTTGTCTTTGACCCTAGTCTTTGTACTAGTGGTTTGTACTCATCTTTTGAGCTTTATATTTCAGGTTCATGCTATTAGCTCTAGTGGTTGATGCAATCTTATGACTTGAGATGCAAATTTGCTTTGTCCACTAACCTTTTTGTGTTGTAGGTTCATTGGTGATGAATTCACTTGAGTTGTTTGCTTGTAGGACTTGCATTGTGAACACATTGGTTGTAACACTGTTGACTGTCTGTTTGGTTTGTCTGAATGTGAATATTGACTTGTTTGACTTTCTTACAGGTACTTTAGACGCTTTAGCTCATTACTTGAGCTTTGCTTTGCTTGTGGTTGGCATACCACCTAGGTAACCATTCTATCCTCCATGTAGTCTGGAAGACCTGTAATTTCTTTTGGCCGGCACCTGTCTGAAGCCCTCCTTAAGAGGCCATGTTTTTGTTTGTTTAAGTTTATGCTAAAGACCTTAATGAGGCATTGTTACATGTTAAGACCTCCTAAGTGAAGAGGCATTGGCAGATAGAAGGGATTTTCAATCAATCCCCTGCTATTCAGTTGAGTCATTCATTATGCTCGCACTACGTGCTGATGCTTTTGAATAAACACCCAAGATCATTGTCCTGAGTCAGTCATGTGGAGTAGGGTCCCTCATTCTGGATCCCCACACTTTCATTGATTCAAGCTCACCCAGGCCCGGGTTAAGAGCTATGAGGTCTTATCCTCATTACCTTTCATCTGCTCACCCTGACGGTCAATGTTAGTGGTTAAGAGCCTCAGACACCCCTTCCAGTGTTGGCTTGTTTGTCGAGGTTGATATGACCCCTTGACTAAAGTCCAACCTTGTATGAGCCGCTTGTTTGCATATAGTATGTGATACTTGTTCACCTATGCTTGTGTACTTGTTGTTTAGGCTAGCTTGCTTCCTGTGCGAGTTAGGTTCTGATTAGAGACCTCAACTTAGGGATCGTTTGCATGACAACTTCTAGGCTCGAGTCGTAGTCTCCCTCTTAGTTGTTATCTCCCTAGTCTCTGGTTAAGATATAGTTTTTCCCTGTTAAGGGGAACTACGTCGCCCTGATCCTCATACCAGATGAGGTACGTAGGCAGGAGATTGAGTTGATCTCTCCGGGCGCCCTTTTTCTTTTTCAACCCTTTTGTGTTGTGTGTGTTAGGAGATGGATGTAAGACCAACGATTGGCATTTCGTATCCTATTTGCGTGTGTTAGGAGATGTATGTAAGACCAGCAATTGGCATTCCGTTTCCTATTCGTGTTTGTTTGTTCGGAATTGGATGTAAGACCAGCGATTGGCATTCCGTTTCCAGTTGTGTGTTTCGTTTGACGTCTCAGCGTCTCTGGCTAGAGAAGATACGTATGCATAGGATGCGATGTCCTAGCGAACACGTTTCCCAGGTCCCCGAACTACGTCGACTCTGATGTTTGTCTCTGACAAACTACGTAGGCCCAGGATGCGACATCCTGCCGAGTCACCTTCTTCCGTCTTTCATCTGTGTTTTATTCCAGTTTTGTGTAGTTTTTGAGAAGTTTGTTAGCAACCTTATTCTATTCTTTCCGAGCGTGGATCCCGTCGAGTACGATGGACGTGAGGGGGTGCTAATGCCTTCCCCTTGTGTAACCGACTCCCGTATCTAGCAATCTCTGGTCGTAAGACCATTCCTTTCCAGGTTTACTTCGAGCGTTTCCTTTCCCTCCTTTGGGATAAATAACGCACGGTGGCGGCTCTGTGTCTTTTTCCCGCCGGTTGTTTTTCGCGTATGCGACAGGTGCTAATACCTTCCCCTTACGTAATCCACTCCCGAACCTGAATATGGTTGCGATGACCATTATTCCATTTCCTAAAGATTTTATTGATATTTTCCTATCCCTTCATTGGGACAAATAAAGTTCGGTGGCGACTCTGTTCGAACGTAACTTTTTCCGCGACCATCGCGAGGAATCGTATTTTTCGAGATGCGACACACAGAAAGCGTAATCTACCAGCTCACCTTCTTCATTGACCATATCATCTAATGTAACCACACATTCTTACAATCTTGCATGCATGTGTCTTGTTCTTTGAGGTATGCTTGGGCCTGCTTCACCTCTGACTTCTTCTTGTCGAACTTCTCTTTCGACTTCACTAGCTGGTTCATCACAAAAGATTCTTACTAGATCTTTCTTGACATTCTCAATCCAATCCCATTCCTTAAGCTCATCTATGATCACGTCTCTGCTGATTACCACTTGCTTATTCATCGGGTCGAACAACTTGTTGTCATACCCCAATTTTGTCAGGGTATTTCAAATTTATCTGATACATGTCTATTTGTCAAGTTTTACATTTTTTAGGCATATGCATTTTTATCATCAAATACAATCACCATAACCATGCATATATGCATTATAGTAAAGAAGTCAACTTAAAGTCAACATTTTACATGTTGAAAAAATTGACTAAAATTGCATATTTTCATTATGTATATTGAAAAAAATAAACTCATGATCATTTGATTTATCATTATTTATCATCAAAATATCCATTTGAATTTTATTAATCATTTTCATGCATCATAAAATAAAAATTAATGTTTCTAGAAGGTCCAAAACATCTCTCATTTATTACATCATTATTTCATGCATATATTACATAATTATTCACTATTTAATTAAATAAGTTTCTAGAAGACACTCAAACTCTTTGCATAATTCATAAACTATCATTTCTAGAGCCTATAAATAAACCTCATTCCATTCATAAATGACAACATTATTCATTCACAAAAACTAAGCTAAAATTCTCTTTATTTTTCTCTTCATTTTCTTTTAAGTCATTTCTTTCTTTTTATTGAATAGGTAGACTCTTATGCTTGTTCTTTATTTAATTTTATTGCATTTTTACTTTTGCTTTATTTATTTAGTATCTTAATCATCACCATTTTGCATGAAAACTCAATTGATTTTAAATCAAGAGTTGAAAAGTGTTCTTGAACCTCCATACGCAAAAGTAATTTGTTGTTTTTTTAAATAACTCTTATGATTGTTCTTTATTTAATTCTATTACATTTTTACTCTTACTTATTTATTTAGTACCTTAATAGTCATCATTTTGTATGGAAACTCAATTGATTTCAAAATCAAGAGTTTAAAGTGTTCTTGAACCTCAATGAATAAAAATGGTCAAATATTTTTTTTACTTGTTTTACATAAATAATATATTCAATAATTTTTCAACATCACCTCGAGCATGAATCCATAGTTCGTTTGTCATGAGGGTGAATAAAATGGTCAAATCAAGCAAATATATATTGTTGCATTTTTGTTGATTTTCGAAATTTTTTGTTATTTATTTTCTGATTTTTAATATACCATTATGTTTGTGAGATCGAATAGATAAATTTTCATTATTTATTTACTTAATTCCGTGAAAAATTGAGAAAGTTATGGTGTTTTTACATTTTCGTTGGAACCTATTTTCTTCCATTTTTGTTGATACAGGAATAAGAACCAAATATGAGGTTGGAGAAGATGAAGTCTCTCACACCTCCTAATTGCTCAATGCACCCTTGTGAGACTCTCTTCTTTGGACCTAGAGCATTTTCCTATCTACATCCCTAATTTTCAACTTTTTTTTGTCTTTTGTATATTTTTTAGTTATTGTTTTCTTCTTATTGTTTTATTTATTTATTTTGTTTTTTCTTTCATTTTTTTAATTATTTTACCTCTTGTATTGATAGTATGTCCCCTCCCTTTTATTATTATTTTTACCTTTTTTTATTGCTTTATTTTTTATTTTATTTTATTGTATTTTTAGTTGATGCATAATTATTAATCCAAAAAGACAAAATGACCATTAAAATTCACCTTTCAAAAATAATAAAATAAAAGGTATTTGATCAACATCAAGTATATTTTTCAAAAATCCCACTAAGCTTTTTTCTTTAATAAACACCTCATATTATTCCAAACCATTTTTACTAATGCGATAAAATACCCGATCAACATCGAATTTATCTTCCGCTTTCTCAACTCATTAATCTCTTTTCTTAATCAAGTACGAAAAAAGAAGGTCCTTAGAGTCTCGGATTCCTTGAATCTTTGAATGAGGCTCTTGAGATACATGTCTTGAATTAACCTTTCATTCACTTTTTCGTTTCTAAAACACATAATAACTTGGACAAAAACAGGCCATTGGAGTCTAGCATTCCGGTGGAACCTTTGAACAATAGTTTGAATGTTCATTGTCCATCAAACAATTTCATAAATACATCGAATAAAAAAGGTGTTATTGGAGTCTAGCATTTTGACAATACCCTAATACATTGGTCCCGAGGCTCACGTCTCGTTCTCACCAAATATTTGTCATTCTTCTAAAATCATTCAACACAACTTTAACCTAATCTCTCGCCCCCGTGTGATTAAACAACTTCTCCCAAGGACATTGCTTAATCTTATCTAATGTGTATACAAACTAGCGCTTAAGTCTCCCCGTGAGCATACAAGCCAATGTTTAACCATTAGAATGCGATCTAAGCACTTGCTAATTACAACAAAACATCTCAACACATCGAATCCATCTTTTTCTCACCTCGTGTGATCGAAAACCTTTTTAGAAATAACATTATTTAATCCCTTCTAATGCACATAACAAACTAGTGCTTAAGCTTTTGCCGAGATTAGACAAATCAATGTTTATCCTTTAGAATGCGATCTAAATTATTGTTCACTAAAACACACCAACAAACTGTAGTTCCCCAAACTACAAATGCTCTGACTTCCTTATTGCACTATAAGGATACGTAGGCACAAGATTGCGAGATCTTGGAGAGCACACTAATAAAAAAAACCTTCATCTTCCCCTTTATGAGGTTTCCATGCATTTATCTTTTCAATATTTTTATCACTCGAAGAAAACAAACAATATTAGCTAACATTTAAGTCACAAATTAAACCTTCAAGATTGAGCTTAATATGATGGAGCATAAGTGTCTTGCAACAACAACCAGCAGAGATGAATGGATATGGAATTATGGACTTGGTCATCTCAATTTCAAAGACATCAGATACTTGAAAATAAGAAATATGGTTTCAGGATTATCAGAAATTGGCATTCCAAACAAAGTGTGTGAAGAATGTGTGCAGGTGAAACATCACAAGAACAACTTTAGTAAGGATGCATCAAGTTAGTCGAAGGCAATTCTTGAAGTCATATACTCTAATGTATGTTGTCATATCCATGTGGATTCGATTCGAGGTAACAAATACTTTGTTACACTCATAGATGATTTCAATCGAAAACTGTGGGCTTACTTGATCAAGAAGAAAAGTGAAGTGATCGAGGTATTTGCTAAGTTTAAATCTATGGTCAAAAGACAAAGTGGCCAAAAACTCAAGATTCTAAGGACTGATGGCGGTGGAGAATATGTGTCGAAAGACTTCGATGCATTATGTGTTAAAGAAAGGATTGTGCATGAGGTGGTGCCACCCTACACTCCAAAACAGAATGGAGTCGCAGAAATGAAGAATATAACCATCATGAATATGGTGAAAAATATGTTGAAAGGCAAGCATTTACCCAAAGAATTATGGGGAGAAGTTGTGTCGACTGTGTAGTACCCCAAAATTCCCCCCCCCCCCCATTTTTGCTTTTCATCTAACCCATAACCTGAGACCTATCTAACCTTAGTCATGTCTCAGGCATATTCGTCATCATTCCTTCATGGTTAACATTGACTAACAAACATCATAGATTCAAGGTTTATGGATAACAAAGCAGGTTTAGATTGGAAATTTTGGTATTGCTCATCCTGTGGAATCTGGTTGCTCGGTCTCTGTGCATGAACTGGGATTCTAAACCCTAGTTGTGGACCCATGGTTTGAGATATTGTTGGTGGAGCCTTGTGCTTGGTTTGAAACTCTAATCAGGGATAATTGGTGTTCAAGTGCCTTACTTGATTGGCTTCTGGATTTGGGATTCATCAAAACCCTAACCATTGATCTTTGAAGGTTATGAAGCATATGTCATACTTCGAGGGGATGAAAACCCTGGTTTCTGGTTATGTAATCATCATTTGTGGGACATACTTTCATGAAGACCTCATTGAGGCATTCCTCAGTTGCAGATCTTTGGTTTGAATTTATGCAAGTCATTTCAATCCACTTTCAAATTAGTTCATACAGGTCATGTTTATCCGTACCCAATTTCAAATCGTGATCACAGAAGCCCATAATTCAATCCATTTCAAGTAACATGTTCATGTATTAAGTCATTTCATTTTCATTCAATTGGCCAATTCCATTCATTTTCTTCCCTAAAATATCCATTACATACAAAAAGGTGTAACACATTGCAAAAACTCATTTTTGGAGGTTTCAGCTTTGTGAGTCGACTCATGACTCAACGCAAAACCTTCGGGTCCGAAAAGGTCGAGTCACAGGTCGAACTAATTCTGGAAAATCTGGTTGAGTCGACTCATCCAATCCTTGCGTTGACTCATCTCTCTTCTTCATTTGAATCGTGTTGCCACGGGTCCGAATCGGTTGAGTCACCAGTCGACCCAATTCTGGGAAACCTGTTTGAGTCGACTCACCCACTCCTTACGTCGACTCATTTTTCGTTTTCCTTTGAATCATTTCGCCACGGGTCCGAACAGGTCGAGTCGTAGGTCGATTCAACCCTGGGAAAATCTCTATGTGAGTCTACTCATCCCCTATTTGAGTAGACTCATTGCTTATTTTACATGATTTTTTGCTAATGGACAAGTCAGGTTTGACACTTGAGTGAGTTGCACATGAGGCTTGGTTACACTGCTATGAGAGTTGGACTTATAGGTTGAACGTGAACCCCTGTCATCGAAGATCGCCAAGGCTTGTAAGTCGATCGTACAAAACAAGTGCACACCTACATGAACACCATAAAACCATAAGGCAATCTCACCTGCAGAACACATGACCCCGTACCCGCAGAATGCATACCACAACCCACCTACTGCAAAACCAATGCTACAAGCTGCTGAGACACTACAAAATACAAATTCCTGTCATGCCAAAACATTCACAATGGTTCACAACTGTAAGTCACACTTAAACCTGCACAAACATAACCAAAATCACAGCTTTCACAACATAACCACACAATTGTTAACCTATAGTTGCAAGTCATGATTAAGTCTATTGGTTATATCTTGTACCTAAACCAATTAAACCACAGGTCATCATTCAAGTTTTAACCTGCAATAGCCAGTCATAAGAAATCACTTGAACACATTCCATTAAATTAACCAACCAACTGTCATAACAACTTTCAAGGCCATAACAAACTGACCCAAGGAGTAACTCACTGAGTTCAAACCAACTAACTCCAGGCCTCACCTAACTAAATCCAAACCTGAGCTCCAAGCCGTATTAATCCCAAGCCTAATCACTATAAATCTACATATTCATCATCATTTTAGGGTTCACCTTCTTAGAAATCATCATCTTTAATCCTCAGCAATCATTCTCTATGAATCCTCTCTCTTTCACACTCAAAGATCAATTTCTAAAAACTCCATTGAAGCTTTACATTGAAGCTTCAAGAAGAGAGAGCTTAACCTCATCACAGTACAAAATTTTGGAAGAAGAAGATTTGGAAAACTAGCAAATCAAAAGAAGATAAAGGCAATACTGTACCTGTTTGAACAAGTGATTTTCCATCTTCATCTACTTCGATCAACACTCGCCGGAGCAAGTCTCAGCTTCGGAGGTAGGTCCGTTTTTCATCATTTCATTGCATTCTGGTTGCTATGTTGAACATTACACCATGCTGTTGCAAAACCCTGTCATGAAAAGCCTTTAATCTTGATCATGGAGGCGTATTTTAGATCTGATTCTGGAGGGACTGGTTTCAGTTGTGGATTTGGACCAAGAATTAGGGGATTTGGAGTTTGGATTCTTATTTAGGAGATGGAGACGAAGACGGAGGTGGGTCTATTGTCCATTTCTGGTGGCCACCGCCGGAAGCGATTTACGGCGCGACGGCCCATGGTGGAGTTCCAACGTCGATGGTGCCATGAAGAAGGCACACGAGCACATTCAAATCATGCTGACTTTTTCCACGTCAGATCCCAATCTTTGGGCTTAATCCTAGTTTGGTCTTGGTTTATCCAAGCCAAAAGTGAAAATGCTATCCCACACCAGTTTCACGTTGCACCCCCTGGCTGAAAAGAACATGTTCAGCATTGGGCTTTGGCAACTGAAGCCCATGCATTTGGACCCTGTCTTGCCCTCTCTTTCCAGCACACATCCAAACCAGGTCTACACCCCCGCTGTTATGCAAATGCCCATTCCTTTTTTTGTTTTTGTTTGTTATTTGGTATCGTTAATTAGATTAATTTTGATTGTTAGAATTTAGGTTAATTAGATCAATTAGGAGTTAATTAGGATTTCCAAAATATTAGAAACATTGTTAGGTTTGCTAAAACTCTTGATTTAGATTAGAAATTAGATTCAAATAGAGATTTTTAGGAATATTAACATTTTTAGAAATTGGAATATTTTAGAACCTAATAGCATTTTAATAGTTTAATTGAGTTTAACTAGAATTTTTATGATTATTTTAGATTCAATAACCATTAAAATTGTCAAAAGACCATTTTATCTCTTAGGGGTAATTTTAGACATTTTTACTCATATAATCACATGCTCCTTTAGGATTTTTACATAGATTTTATAATCAACCGTAACATGTACCCTTAGGATAGCTTGATTAATTCTAACTATTAGATTAGGTTTTAACCAAAAATTCCAAATTGTTTCGAGCCCTCCAATTCAAATTGATCAAAAGTAATTTTGATTAATTAAATCTTTTGAACTTGTATAATCCCACAGTCTAAATTGAGTGACCAAAAGACTCTTGGTCACTTAATAAGACTTTTCTTCTAAGATGTGGAGCTCGAAGCCTCAAGTCAAGATCTTCAAATCAAGGCATCCTCAGTCACCTTAAGCAGCAGATTATACAAGATAAATAAAAGGTCAACACTTGATAAACACGATTCAATTGGTACGAAACGAGCCTTAAGCAATAAGGAATGTCGAGATAGAGTATCTCCTATCCTCATCTAAAGAGACTTTGCGTATGGGGAGTAGGCCCCGAATATTCAAAGTGTTCGCCCTTATTCATAGACTTTAGGGAAAATACGAATCGATTAAACTACCAAGTCTTCTTCACACAAGATCAACACCAACACAAGGATCAACAATGAAGATTCTTCACCAACAATTTATCAGTTAAGAGAAGTATCATGCGAAAAGAGTCTTAAGTAATAAGGAATGACGAGACGGAGTCTCTCCTATCCTCGTCTAGAGCGATTTTGCATATGAGGCGTATGCCCCAAATATTCAAAGCGTTCGCCCTTATTCATAGACTTTAATGTGATTTTTATCAATCGACTGTCAAGTCTCTTATCACTTCACTCTCTTACTTCATTCATCTCTCCATTTTTATTCACTTGAATTCAATCATTCAATCATATTCTTTTGCCTCAAATCATCTTTTTTCCAGCCCTAATGGGTTGAAGTACGAAAGCTCTGATTTCCTTATTGCACTATAAGGATACGTAGGTAGGAGAACCCAGATTCTTCGTGAGTTATCTTATTTATCAATCTACCTTATATATTGCTACCCTATTTATCAATCAATCATTCTTCATTCATTCTATCAATACCATCTTTTTGAGATCAATCATATTTCTCCTTGGACTCATTGTCTATCCTTTTGGGATGTCTTAACGACAATCCATCTCCTCAATCGAGAGTTGTTTGGGACTGCGCCCAAACACTTAATTCCGTCTTTCTTTTTGGCTTTACCCTATAGTGGCGGTCTTCCTAGTCTACGTATTGGTATATGCCTACCTTACTCTTCGATTCAGAGTTTATCTCCTTCTTGGATCCAAAATACTATTCTTCATTGATCTCAAACTATTTGTTCCCCATCCAGTGATACACTATTCTTTGTACTATACAGTACTGCAATCATTCCTTGAATTAGTGTTTGTCTTGTGAGCCCCCATCGCTTAGACAAATATCTATCTCTACTCGTTTCATGGTAGTTAACCTCTGAAATTGGGTTTGTCTTGTGAGTCCCCATTGCTTGGACAAATACCTTTTGATACCATTCTGTTGGTACAAATTATACTTTTTATCATTGTATGTCTCTCATTCTATTCTCGTGGTTCCGAACTACGATTGCTCTGACTTTGTCATTGCACGATGAGAATACCTAGGTGTCGCATTGCGCGAAAAACCGGCGGGAAAACAGAAACAACAGAGCCGCCACCGTGCGTTATTTATCCCAAAAGAGGGAAAGGAAACGCTCAGAGTAAACCTGGAAAAGACGTGGTCTCGCGACCAAAGAGAATGGGATCGGGAGTCGGTTATGCGAAGGGAAGGTATTAGCACCCCTACGCATCCGTCGTACTCGACGGGATCCACGCACAATAGGAAGGAAAATGGTTGCTAAAAACGCTGCTCAAAACACACACACACTGGCTGAAAGAGACACAAGAAAACTGACTGAAACTGACTCGGCAGGATGTCGCATCCTGGGCCTACTTAGTCTATCAGGCATAGACATCAGAGTCGAAGTAGTTCGGACTGGGGAAACGACACATGCTCGCTAGGATATCGCATCCTATGCATACGTATCTCCTTGGACGAAGAAGAATCAGAGCATTCGTAGCTCGGCTGACACGCACACAAACAAACACAGGCAAAGGCAAACATGGAGCCCGAATGCCAATCACTGGACTTACATCAGCATCCGAACCAAACCACACTGGAATCCGAATGCCACTCGATGGTCTTACATCAGCTTCCAAGCACACAACAACACAACAAGTTAATAGGGAGTCGGGGACTCGAGCCTATAACTGTCAAGCACACACTCAAACAAACAGACAATAAATTGCTAAGGAGTCAGGCACTCGAGCCTAGCAACGGTCAAACAACACACACAAAAGAAAAAAAGGCGCCCGGAGAGACCTCGCACGGTCTCCTGCCTACATACCTCGTCTGGAACGAGGATCAGGGCGATGTAGTTCCCCTACAGAGGGGAGAAAGACTAGCCTAACCAGATAACAGAGGGAGACACAAGTAGGGAGACTACGACTCGAGCCTAGATGTTATCATGCAAATCATCCCTAAGTTAAGGTTTCTAGCTAACTGGCACAGGGAGCCAGCCTATCCTAATCATGACTTGCACAGGAAGCAAGCCACACACACACTTAACTTGCACAGGAAGCAAGCCAAGCAAAACCTAACTTGCACAGGAAGCAAGTCTAAACTAACCCTAACTTGCACAGGAAGCAAGTCAAACAAACATACAAGCACAGGTAGCACACACTATACACAAGCAAGGGGCTCAATCAAGGTTAGGTTTTAGTCGAGGGGTCATATCAACCTCAACAAACAAACCACTGGAACTGGGTAATGTTAGCTCTTAACCTTGCCATTGAGGGGCTAAGGTGAAGCAGATGAAAGGTGAGTGAAGATAGGACTTCACAGCTCTTATCCCTGGCCTGGGAGAGCTTAAGACAAGAATGTGTGGGTTCAGAAAGTGGGAACCCTTCTACACATTTAAAACTGACTCAACTGTACAATTGTACAAGATCTTGGGTTTGTATCTGCAATGCATCAACACAGTGGTGTGAGCAAAACAGATGACACACAGAATAGCAGGGGATAGGTTGCATATCCCTTGGGTTCTGCCAATTGCCTCTTCACTTAGGAGGTCTTTGACTCTATACAAGGACAAATGTAAACAGTCACAAACATTGCCTCTTAAGGAGGACTTCAGACAGTTGCCTGGCCAAGTAACAGGCCAGGTCTTCCAGACTACATGAAGATTTAGAAGTATACCTCAATGCAAATTGCTTATACAAGCAAAGCAAAGCAAAAGTTCACAAGGAACTGAGCAACTAAAAGCACCTGAAATAGTCAAGCAGACATTAGTATACAACTTCAAAACAAAGCAAAAGGAAACAGACATCAACAGTTAATCATAAGCAAGTGAATGTGCAAGGCACAAGGCTCAAGGCATGTGAGCCAAGCAACCTACAAAAAATAACATGTTAGTCATGATAAACAAGCAAGTTCAATCAAAAAGAATTGGTCTCATTGGCCATTTGTTGGTCAACCTGAAAACATGAACTCAAATGTGAGTAACAGGACCACTAGGGCAAGCCTAGGGTCAAAAGTGAATGAGAAAGTTAAAACAGCAAAGGGCAAGTATCCAAAATCATGTTCAAACAATCAAGAAACAAAACCAATTGGGTTCACATTCATATCAATCATCATTATCATTTCATGAACAAATTAGGTCAAAACATGGCATTTAGAAGCTCATAGAAGTCAACAGCAAGACTTGAATCAAAAGCAATCTTAAACATTTCCAAAAATCATCAAATAAATCATGATCAATCACAATCCACAGCATGGTAAGCATGTCAAATTTCATCTCATTTGGACAAGTGGAAGGCAGTCAATGAAAATCAGAAAGGCAAAGCAATTTTGAACATGCTCAAAGAAGTCAACCAAACATGCATCAACTTAGAAAAATCATAAATCAGGGATGGCATATGATAAATGAATGGGACTAAAACCATGGCAAAGCTTAAGATGTCTAGTAATCTCATGTAAAATTTCATGTTCATCCAATTAGGTATGAGAATTTCACAAATGAAATGGCAACATGTATCACACAAGTCAACATTTTGGTCAAACAGGGGAGAAAATCTCAAACAATTAGGAAATGCCACAATTAATTCCAAGAAAAATCACATGTAAACTAGACATACACAAGTAGGTTCATGCAAAAATTCAGATCAATTGGAGGTCAAGAAGCATGGTAAAGAAAATCATGAAGTTGCACATCAATGGTGTGACACAAATTGTCACACCCTACTTCAAAAAATCATAACTCAATGACCAGAGAAGATAAATTCACAAACTCTACATCAAAATCACCATGAATGTGTCTAGTTTAAGCACAAAAAGTTTCAGGGCCATTGGACAATGCATCATCATTTCACAATAGATTTGGCAAAGGGTACAAAATATTGTCACATGTGCAAAACCCTAATACCATTTAAAATTCACTCATGCAAAAATTCTGGAAAAATCATGATAAAATACTAGACATCAAGATGAACACAATGCAAAAGTTCCCATGAAATTTGGATTTAAAATGAAGATGTTATGATTTTTGTAAGATTGTGTAACAAAGTGAAATAAAAATTGAAATGAAATGATTTTAATTGAATTAATAAAACCGGGGATGGCATTTTGGTAATAATTGGGCTAACTTAACCAAACGCAGCGTATTGGCCAGGACAATGAAATGTTGTGATTGGTCGGTTTCAATGGAACAGTGACCGACTCATGCAACCACGTGAACAGTGTTTCTGGGAAATGCATTTTTAGGGTTTGTGAGCTACAGTAGCAACTTCATCACCTTGTTCAAATCGTGAAAATGAAATTGCACAGAAACATGAAATTAAGCACACTATTAAACTCAGCAAACCACACACATCAAGGATCCAAGCATCATTTTCACCAAATCATCTCAAACAAAGTGAATCGAGCAAGAACAAGTTCATACATCAAACTTAAAAACAGCATATCTTCATAAATAATCAACCATTTTTAATCATTCAAAGCTCAGTGTGACCAGGGAAAGAAGATCTATAAAGTGTATAGCATGGATTAGAGAAAAAAGAGAATCGAATTCTTACTTGGTTATGAAGAAATTTGAGAAACAGTTGTTGTTTGGTGTGGTAAGCTCGAAACAGATGAAGCTTGTAGTTGGTATTGATGGATACTTGAAGAAGTTTAGCTCAGTGATGCTTGAAAATGCTTAAATCGAACATTGCCATGGAAGAGTATTGAAGTAGCAGCTGATGAAAATGGTGTTACAGTTGAGAAACAAAGCTCCAAATGGCTTCCAAGAAGATGTTGGATGATGAAGCAAGCAAGCAAATTCGTGCTTCTTTGAAAGTTCTTGCAGAATTTCAAGATGAAGGAAATGTGTGTTTTTGAGAGCAAGTGATTTTCTGAGTGAGTGTTATGGCTGCTAGGGTTGCAATTGACAGAAAATGTGCTATTTATTTGCTGTTTAGTATTGGCTAAGTAAGTGTTAATCACCATTATCTCAAATGAATCATTTTGGTCATTTTGCTAAATTTCACCAACTTGGCAAATGGGGTGTGTACTGCACGAATTGGGCTTGCAAACAAGTCATAAACAACATTTCTGAACTATTCCAAATGGCCAATAATGTTAGAAATGCTTAATTCAAAAACTCAAATTTCCACTACACTTGAAATTAATTCAAGCAAGTCCAAAAAGGCCATTTTGAATGGTGATGTTTTGATGAATGATGATGACATTTTTGGAAAGAGGGGATCAAATATGACTTGTTGGAAAAAACCTCACCCAATTTGGCCAAATGGTTTGAGAGATATGGCCTTTTGAAGTTCAAGAATTTTTGAAAATGAAATGATCATATCTTGCCAACCATACATGGGAATTGAGAGTTCTTGGACTTTTTGGAAATGGGAGAACAATATCCTCAACTTTCATGTTGGGCAAAAATTCATTTGAAGCTTGTATCATGATGTAAGTTTGGGATCAAGAAGTTTCCATTTTTGGCAGTTAAAATTACAGGTCCAGTTTCTATTTTTGGAAATTTCTGATTTGGCTTCAAATTCTTCAATGATGATGTTTGCCATGATATATGAGGCCTATTTGGACATGAATAAGCTCTCTCAAACCAAATCCATCCATCAAAACCATAAAATCAGTCACAGTTGACCAAGTTTGACTTTTTAGGGTTTCTGACTGATTGTGCATTGAATGATGACCTCTGAACATCCAATCTTTGACCTAAACACTTCAAATGGATCCCCAAGTCATGTGAACATGTTGGACCAACCCTAGGGCCTTGGCTCAATGGAGATTGTACTTGTTTTCTTGACTGACTGGTCTCCTGATCAGTTTGACCTAATTCTCCTGACTGGCTTGCACTTGGGCAAAAGGGACAATGCAATGTTATGCAGTGGACCATATTATGCTATGACCTAATATGAGAATGTATGTACAATGATAGGTGCAAATTTGAGGTGCTACAGCTGCCCCTATTCAATCAGCTGGGAACCCGAATGGATGAGAGCAACGGCTGTCAGACTTTCAGGGTACACAGGGATTGAATACCAAAGAACCGTAGAAATTTGCACTCTACTGGGAAAATAATTAACAACGCCTGTCATAATCGGCAAAGGAACAGTCTTGAAACAAGAATCCGTCTGGAACGGAAAAAGTCGGCCTGATCACCGAAATAGTAACGTCGACCTGGATACCAAAATAAATGGTAACGCAGGGATAACCATGGCCTGAACACCACACGTCCGCTGGGGATTATTATCTCTCCTTTTCATGCTTTTCTTGAACCCCGAGATTTTTCTTTTGCGCAAATGATCCCCGATCGCTGCAGTTGAACCCCAACATCTTGTTTTGCCCAAAATAATGAACCCCATTCTCCAATTTGAACCCCAGTCGCCTGACGATAACTCGCGATCGCCATTGTGAACCCCATTCTCCAGAAAATGCCGCAACATCTCCCTTTCTCCATTTGAACCCCGCTCTCCAGAAAATGCCTCAACATTTCCCTTTCTCCATTTGAACCCCGTTCTCCAATTTCTCGTGATAATTCCGCTGGCAACGTCGGAAATAACACCAACACCACTCTGAGGGCGACATATCAGAGGGTATACCTTCACAAAAGGAAGGTAACATGTGTGTCTCTTCCCCTGAAGACACCTATAACGACCTCCATTGGCCTCAGCCAAAGTCTAAGGTGACACATGAACAGAAGATAATCCTGAGGACCTCATCCCGGATATAATCTTCAACTCCAATCTCCATTTGAACCCCAGAAAATGCCGCAACATCTCCTTTTCTCCAGTTGAACCTCGATCTCCAAAAAAAATGTCTCAACATTTCCTTTTCTCCAGTTAAACCCCGTAATCACGCTGATTGCGTAACGTCCTTTGATTCCATTTCCTTCTCCGCTTGACAGAAAAATTTCCTCCAATATCGCACTACTGGGGAACATTGCTGATCTGACGTCATGATGCTAGACTCCTCAGAGTAACATCTTCCAATCGCTGTCTCGCACGACAGAAAACTCCTCCAGTATCGCACTACTGAGGAACACCTCTGATTCAAAATCAAGATACTAAACTCCGCGGAGCAACACCTTCACTTCTGATAAAACCACCTCTCAAACGGTAACCACGGCTTGAGCCTAGCTTATGCGTGCAATATGATGCATGATTGACTTTTCTGCGTAATGCTCCATAATTATGGAAATGCTACGCGATTTATTATGCAATATGCTATGCTTATTCTTCATGATGAATGCATAAAAAATGTCCCCCTCAAGGGACTCTCCTGGGGAGCTCGAGACATTCTGCTGAGGAACTCGTCAATACTCCGATTCCACCCTACTGGGGAATGACGCTGCTGTCGGGAAAAGGTAACCCCTGCTGGGGAAAGCCTCCTTTGCACCCAATCCGCTTGGGGAATTGCTGAGGGATAGGAACCACCAACACTCAGGGGGGATACCTCGATC
Source organism: Lathyrus oleraceus (assembly GCF_024323335.1). NCBI lineage: Eukaryota > Viridiplantae > Streptophyta > Magnoliopsida > Fabales > Fabaceae > Lathyrus > Lathyrus oleraceus. The sequence continues at coordinate 502,948,522 of NC_066583.1, read as the reverse complement.
TCTGACTTGCGGGGGATATCAATCCCGACTCTGCTTTGGAGAACCCTCACAGATACCTGACGACTTCACTGGGGAAATGCTCACAGATACCTCTGCTGGGAAACAACAACCTCCAGGCCTGGCAACTGGGGAAGCATCGATCTAAAACCTGCTGGGGATAACCATCCTGACCCTGCCAGGGGAAACGAATGCTACTCCGCTGGGGACAACCCATGCAATCCACAGGTGGAATCAACTCAGCTGGGGACGCAGATATCAGTCTGCTACGGAAACTCGTCCAATCCACTGGTAGGATGAGCACTGCTGGAGATATATTTCGTTGAAACCCGCTCCACTCGGGGATAGCAACCTTCGGGCTTGCTGCTGAGGAAACATCGTTTTAAACCTGCCTGGGATAACCATCCTGACTCTGCTAGGGGACCCACAGACCTTGGATCCGCTGGGGAGTTAGTTCTCACGATTCTGTTTGGAGACTACGCTGGGGAAATGAGAAAAGTTGGTACAGAACATCCGTCGACTTGTCGAACCATAGTATCCGCCTCCTAATCTCGTATCAGCTTTCCACTTTTGAGAATTCCCAGACTCGTCTGGACCTTTTCTGCTCCATCATCTTGTATTCCCCAATCGCTCTGCCCTCGACGAAGATCGAACTCCTGGGACTTTATACAGAAATTTCAATTTTCCGACTTTGAAGAGTCTTCTTGATTAATTTCCAAAGGCCCTCGGACGTCCTTCGCCGTCTCTTCACCGTTCCTCCAACTCGCCTGTCCCTGATTGGACTCTGCGGGGAATTTCCACAGACTTTCCAGTCTTCCGACTTTGAAGAGTCTTCTTGATTATCATTCAAGGATCGTCGCACGTCTCAACGTCTCTTCGTCATCCTTTCATACATTCGTCCCTGATCGGACTCCATGGGGATTTGTCTTGTCAAAAGCTTCCACATCATAACCTGCAAGTGAGCGAAAATATCTAACAGCACCTGCAAAAGGAGATCGTCAGATAAAACCGTGCCCCAGGCGTGTCAAGATTTCAACACTTGGGTCCCTCAACCTTCCGAATAAGATTTCAAGCTCTCAATCTTATAAACATGCATTGGAAGGGACCTGTATGTCTCAAAATGCAAGATTCTTTATCAAAAATAATTGGATGTTTTTGCAATCAAAGCGGTAATGAAAAACAAAAACAAAATTATTTGACTGAATATGCATTTTATTGATTGAAAAAAGTGTGGCTCAAATGAGCAATACAAAGGAAGCAATTCCTGAAAAGAGGTAATTGCGCACAAAAGGAAAAATCTATCCTAATGGCAATGTGAAACCCGTGATCTCATCGAGTTCCAACTCAGTTACACCCCATATATCCTCAGACTCTCCATGCTTTCTGCCTTCTGAACAAGACGTTTCTGATTGATCCCCACCGGGTATTATCCATGATGCCTTAACCCAAAACGCAAACGATCATGCTGGACGCAGTTGTTCGTTTCAATCCCTCTTTTGCCTGGACCGCCCTTTCGGGTTTTCAGTCCACCGGGATAACCTTTTTTGCCCAAGCCGCCTTTCCAGGTTTTCGACTTGCCGGGTGTATAATTTTTCATTTTATCCCTAATTTTTGCCCGAACCTTTCTTTCTGTTTTTGGTTCGCCGGGATGCCCATTTTTGCCTGAACTGTTTTATTCTTTTCGTCCAGCGGGTCTCTTTACACGAAGTATTTTTTAACTGCGTCCGCATTCACAGGGGATGGAAAATCCTCGCCATCCATGGTCGTTAGCAACAAGGCTCCGCCAGAGAAGACCTTCTTGACCACGAATGGACCTTCATAATTCGGTGTCCATTTGCCCCTTCGATCGTTTTGAGGAGGAAGGATCCTTTTCAGCACCATATCACCTACGTGATATACCCGAGGTCGCACCTTTTTGTCAAAAGCACGCTTCATTCTTTGCTGGTATAACTGCCCATGACAGATGGCCGCCAGCCTCTTTTCCTCAATTAGGCTCAACTCCTCGTATCGGTTTCTTACCCATTCAGCCTCTTGCAATTTCACGTCCATCAGGACTCTCAAAGAGGGAATCTGAACCTCAATAGGTAATACAGCCTCCATCCCATACACCAATGAGAAAGGAGTTGCCCCAGTAGATGTACGCACCGACGTTCGATACCCGTGCAATGCAAACGGCAACATCTCATGCCAGTCTTTATAGGTTACCACCATTTTCTGCACAATCTTCTTGATATTCTTGTTGGCTGCCTCAACCGCCCCATTCATCTTCGGACGATAAGGAGAAGAATTATGATGCTCGATCTTGAATTCCCGGCACAGTTCTGCCATCATCTTATTGTTCAAATTAGAACCATTATCAGTAATGATTCTCTCGGGAACCCCATATCTGCAAATGATGTCTCTCTTGAGAAACCTGGCCACAACCTGCTTCGTCACGTTCGTATAAGAGGCTGCTTCAACCCACTTGGTGAAGTAATCAATAGCCACTAATATGAACCGATGCCCATTCGAAGTTGTAGGCTCAATCTTTCCGATCATATCAATGCCCCACATAGCAAACGGCCATGTAGACGACATTAAGCTCAAAGGATTTGGAGACACGTGCACCTTATCAGCATAAATCTGGCATTTATGACACTTCCGCACGAAATTAAAACATTGGGCCTCCATTGTCATCCAATAATAACCTGCCCTCAGCAGCTTCCTTACCATTGCATTCCCACTGGCATGGGTACCGAACGATCCTTCATGAACCTCTTTCATCAATTGGCTTGCTTCTTTATCATCAACACATCTTAGCAAGACCCAATCAAAGTTCCTCTTATACAAAACCCCATCCTTATTCAGGTAGAACACCATGGCCAACCTCCGCAGAGTCTTTCGGTCCTTTTTAGATGCTCCCTCGGGATACTCTTGAGTCTCCAGATAGCGCTTGATATCGTAATACCACGGCTTCTCATCATCAGGCGCTGTATCAACAGCAAACACATAAGCCGGCCTATCCAAACGTCCAACCTCAACACTGGGGAACTGATTCCACCACTGTACCTTAATCAAGGCGGCTAGAGTAGCCAAAGCATCTGCCAAAGGATTCTCCTCTCTGGGCACATGATGCATCTTCACCTTGGTGAAAAACGTCAACAATCTCCTCGTATAATCTCGGTACGGCACTAAATGAGATTGATGCGTATACCACTTCCCGTTAACCTGATTTATCACCAGAGCTGAATCTCCATATATGACAAGGTTCTTGATCCTCAAATCAATCGCCTCCTCAATTCCCAATATACAAGCTTCATATTCAGCCACGTTGTTGGTGCACTCAAATGTTAGCCGGGCAGCAAAAGGAATGTGGGATCCTTTCGGCGTAACCAAAACAGCACCAACACCGCTTCCATTCACGTTAACGGCCCCATCAAACATCAAAATCCATTCGGATTCAGGGTCAGGCCCCTCCTCCGGGATTGGTTCCTCGCAATCTTTCGATTTGAGAAACATGATGTCCTCATCGGGGAATTCAAACTTCATCGGTTGATAATCATCAATGGGTTGCTGAGCGAGGTAATCAGACAATACACTCCCCTTGATAGCCTTCTGAGAGGTATACTGTATATCATATTCTGTCAAAATCATTTGCCATCTCGCAACCCGTCCGGTCAATGCTGGCTTTTCGAAAATGTACTTGATTGGATCCATCTTGGAAATCAATAAAGTGGTATGAACCAGCATGTACTGCCTTAGTCGGCGAGCAGCCCAGACCAAAGCACAGCAAGTTTTCTCGAGCAGTGAATATCTTGTTTCACAGTCGGTAAACTTTTTGCTAAGGTAGTATATGGCATGCTCTTTTCGACCAGACTCGTCATGCTGCCCCAATACACACCCCATAGACCCCTCAAGGACCGTCAAGTACAGAATTAACGGTCTTCCCTCCACAGGAGGCATCAGAATCGGAGGCTCCTGCAAATATTCTTTTATTTTTTCAAATGCCGCTTGGCAATCATCATTCCACCTGACCGTTTGATCTTTTTTCAACAACTTGAATATCGGTTCGCACGTGGCTGTTAGATGAGATATGAACCGTGAAATGTAGTTCAATCTACCTAAGAAACCACGAACCTCCTTCTCCGTTCTCGGTTCAGGCATTTCTCTTATTGCTTTTACTTTTGCAGGATCAACCTCGATTCCTTTCTCACTTACAATAAACCCCAGCAATTTACCGGACCGCACTCCGAACGTGCACTTGTTCGGATTCAACCTCAGTCTAAATTGTCTCAGCCGGTCGAACAACTTGGCCAAATCTACCAAATGCCCCTCTTCTGTCTGGGACTTTGCTATCATGTCATCAACATAGCATTCGATTTCATGATGAATCATATCATGAAACAAAGTCACCATGGCCCTCTGATAAGTAACACCGGCGTTCTTGAGACCGAATGGCATCACCTTGTAACAAAAGGTACCCCACGGTGTGATGAACGTTGTTTTCTCCATATCATCTGGCGACATTTTAATTTGATTATAGCCAGAAAAGCCATCCATGAAGGAAAACACCGAGAATTGAGCTGTATTATCTACCAACACATCGATGTGAGGTAGCGGAAAATCATCTTTCGGACTAGCTCTGTTCAGATCTCGGTAGTCCACACACATTCTCACCTTCCCATCCTTCTTCGGAACTGGCACGATATTTGCAACCCACGGCGGATAATTAGTGACAGCAAGGAAACCAGCATCCCACTGCTTCTGCACTTCTTCTTTGATTTTCATCGCCATGTCAGGTCGAGTTCTGCGCAATTTCTGCTTCACTGGAGGACAATCTGCTCTCAACGGTAACTTGTGCACAACAATATCGGTATCCAACCCTGGCATATCCTGATAAGACCAGGCAAAGATGTCGACATACTCTTTCAACAGTGCTACCATTCTGCTCTTGACACTTTCCTCCAAAGCAGCCCCGATTTTCACTTCTTTTTTGACCTCGTCGGTACCCAAGTTCACAACCTCAATCTGCTCTTCATGCGGCTGAATCACCTTCTCCTCTTGTTTCAACAACCTGGCTAATTCCCCTGGCAGTTCACAATCTTCTTCGCCTTCTTCTTCAGCATGATAGATTGGATTGTCGAAGTCATACGAGGGTGTAACAGGATTGTTATCAATGAGATCCGGAGAAGAATCACATCTGCATGAATGTTGATTCATGCATTGCTTTAGAACCGGTGTGAGACAAATGGAAAAAGAAAAATGAAAACATTGCCATTTCTATTTTATTTTTATTTTTAAACTGCAAAAATAAATGAAAAACAGGGAACATCGCTTTTAATTGAAAAACATCCTTTTATTAATGATGCGAACTTGCAAATTTAAACATGAGGTGGCCCTTACAATGGACCATTACGTGTCGGGCAACGCGTATGGCTTTCATGCACATAAAATCAAAACAAGAAAAATATTACTCTTCCAGCAGAGTGACCCGGATGATCTTTTCAGCCTTCCAGTTTTGGATTCCCATCCCTGGTGCGCACGGCTTTATCCACCGGTCAACGTCGCAGTCGCTATCAGCTTCCTCACTCATCATGCAAATGTGATCCGGATCCAGCATTCCGGCGCTTGTGAATGTTACTGACGTACGGCGTCCTCTACCTTGTCCTGAGCCTCGGCCCGGCTGGTAACCCACTCCGAAGCGATCTTTCTTTGCGGAGATATCCATCATCCTGCCCCAACCAGGAGCCTCTCCATTCTTTACCACCTCAGCAGCCTGCTTATACGAAGCTATGGACGGTTTCTCTTCTTCCTGTTTAGCAAACAGAGCATTCTCCGCCTTAACGGTTTCGAAAGCCTGACTGGGTGTCTCCCAGATCTCACCATCCATCTCCACATATTTGAACGAGGACAGATGGCTGACAAAAATGTCTTCCTCCCCACACACAGTGACGACTTGTCCCTCCCAGATGTATTTCAACTTTTGGTGTAAAGTCGAGGTCACTGCGCCAGCAGCATGGATCCATGGTCGACCCAACAGGCAACTATATGCCGGCTGGATATCCATGACGTAAAAAGTCGACTTGAACACCTCTGGGCCTATCTTCACAGGAAGCTCAACCTCTCCAAACACGGCCCGCTTCGACCCATCGAATGCTCGCACTATTAAATCAGTCGGAGTCAGAATCAGCCCATCACAACTCAACTTTGCCAGAGCCTTCTTCGGCAACACATTCAAAGAGGAGCCGGTATCAACCAGCACATGCGAAAGCACGGCTCCTCTACATTCCATCTCTATGTGTAACGCCCGATTGTGATTTCTCCCATCCACAGTCAAGTCCATGTCTGTAAAACCCAACCCATGGCTGGCATGCATGTTAGACACGACCGTCTCCAACTGGTTAATGGTAATCTCTTGAGGAACATAGGCTTTCCTCAAAATCTTCAACAAAGCCTCCCTGTGACCCTCAGAGCTTAACAGCAAGGACAAAATGGATATTTTGGAAGGAGTCTGCTGCAGATGGTCAACCAATTTGTACTCAGACTTCTTGATGATTCTCAAGAATTCCTCTGCATCATCATCAAGTTTTTCTTCCGACCCAAGCGGCGCCGGTGTCACCACTGGAGTACTATCACTCACCACTGCTTTCCCTTTTTCCCTGGCTAAAGCCTCGGCCTTTTCTTTTTTCTCTTTTTCTCCTTCTTCTCTCCTTAATGCATCCGGAGCAAACAGTCTGCCACTGCGAGTGAAACCGCTAGGACCGGCATTATCCACCTTCGAAATGGTGGTTTCATCCGCAGTCTGATCCTCTACCCTCTCACCATTGCAGTATACCTCTCCACCATAATGCCATGGTACGGCATCCTCTTTGTCATACGGAATGGGTCCAGGTACCGTGATGGTAACTGGAGCCGCCTCCGCCAGGGTAGACAAATCTACCGGGTCAAAATAAATTGTTATGGTGGAGACCTCTTCTTTTCCCATATCAACCTTCTCAATCAAAATACTCCCATCGTCCATCAAACTCTGGACAGTCTTCCTTAAGAGTTCACACCCATCAGGGGCACCAACGCACTCAGCACATTGCTCATCACAGCCTGGATAAACCCCATTCTTCAACAACTGCCTCTTGACCTCAGCCAGAGGAGCCTTCAACTGATTAACACTTGACAACCCAACTCTGCCCTCCTCAGAGATAGCATTCACCCCCCTTTGACCATGCACGGGCATGGGATTAGCATTCACGTTGGGAGATGGTGCAAAGTTGATAGCTTTTGAATCCACCAGGTCTTGAACTGTGTGCTTAAAAGCTTTACAGTTCTCTATATTATGTCCAGGAGCACCCGAATGGAATTCACACTTTGCATTTTCATCATAGTTGGCTGGCCTTTGATCAGGTCTCAAAGGTGCCAGAGTCCTTGTCTGTACCAGCCCCAAGTCCATCAACTTTTTAAACAGAAAAGAATAAGTCACAGGCGGCCTGTCAAACTGCCTATCAACTGCTCTCCCCCACACCTGATAACCAGCCCTCTGAGGCCTCTGCTGAAATGGTTGTCTTTGCTGTTGAGGTTGTTGTTGTTGTTGTTGTTGCTGTGCAGGCTGATGCTCAGTAGGAATGGTTACCGCAGCAGTATGCTGGAAGTAACGATCCCTACTGGGTCCTCTTTGTGCGTATACTGCACTGGTATCACCCTCCTTCTTCCTCTGTCCATTCCCAAAGGGCTTCTTTGACCCAGACGACGAAGCTACACCCTGAATCTTCCCGAGCTTCAACCAGCTCTCAATTCTCTCCCCAGCCACAACTATATCTGAAAAGTTGGTCACCGGACAACCAACCATCCTCTCAGCATACGCCCCCTGCAAAGTCCCCATAAAGAGATCAGACATCTCTCTGTCAACTAGTGGAGGTTGCACTCTGGCAGCCAACTCCCTCCACCTCTGAGCGTATTCTTTAAACCCTTCGTTATTCTTTTGAGACATACCCTGCAGCTGGGTACGACTCGGGGCCATATCAGCATTGAACTGATACTGCTTAAAGAATGCGTCCCCCAGATCTTGCCAATTCTTGATATCAGAAGATTTCAGCTTGGTATACCATTCCAAAGATCCTCCAGACAGACTGTCCTGGAAGAAGTACATCCACAGCTTTTGGTCCATGGTGTAAGCTGAGATCTTGCGGACAAAAGCCTGCAGATGAGTCTCGGGGCAGGAACTCCCATTATAGCGATCAAACGCGGGCGCTTTAAACTTTTGCGGGATCACAATCCCCTCCACTAGCCCCATGTTTGACATGTTTACCACCCCAGGAGTGGCATAGCTCTCCAGAGCTCTGATCTTTTCAGCCAACAGCTGAATCTCTTTGTTCTGTGGCGGAGCACTGTACTGACCAAAAGGTTCATTATGCATCGAGAACTGGTCTGCTTCCCTGTCTTCCTCTCTGTCATCCTCAACCCCGAAGAATGGAGGAAACAGACTATCCTTCAAATTCTGTCCCGGTTGACCACCAGCAGTAGCACCAAAACCAGCAGCGTTGTTCACCATACCTACAGTTGCTCTTTTTTCACCATCTCTAGAACCACCCAGCCCCTGGTTGGAGACACCATCCAAGTTTATACCACTGTTTGCTGCTGAAGCCCGCTCGAGCTTCTCAACTTTGTCTGCTAGAGCTTTCTGACCAACTGCAAAGCCTTGCATGATGTTGATCAGCTCAGTCATCTTGTCTTTTAGCTCGAGGATATCTGTGTTTGGAAGATCCATCAGTCGAGGAGTGTTGCGCCTCGTGAAGTATCTGTGAGGTCGGGTTGAGCGCAAAGGTACAACTCTGCGAGCACGAGCAATGATTCCTGAAACAATCAAGCACGTTAGCAACAGATACCTGCAAAACAGCGAACAGGTTAATATGCATGAATGCAACGTCTGTCCATATGAGGAAGATTCTGTCCTTTGATTATGGTTTCATCGAGACAGATAATATTTCACCAATAACATTTTGACATTCAGATGTCTCTCAACCAGATTCTCAATCAATAATACTCCCCATATGGCTAGACGTAGGTTTGATGCAGATGAATGCAAAGTGGGAATGATGCAGATGTATGAATGCGATGCACTGTGCCATCCTCCGAGTCATCTGAACATTTGCACTGAAGCCCTGATCTCTGAACTGATCACAACCATCTGAGGGAATATGTAACCACAAATCCAACTCAAGGGAGTTCCGAAATAAACGGAACTGACAGATACATCATCATCATCAGACAATCTCTGAGCAGATAACCATGGGATCTCTGAATCGGCCCAGGGAATCCTGAAATAAACAGATCCCCACTGATAAATACCACGGACAGCACTCCGGCGTCTCGGCAATAAATGACCATAAATCCGACTGATAAATATGACTCTGATCAACGGAACCATTAGTCACCACCTGAGTCACCATCTGTACCTGTAATAATGATCAACCCTTCCCCACTCACAGGTGTAGTCTAGGCCAGGGTAAGGTCGAGAGAAACACAGCATAAATAACCTTTCGCAGAATATCATCATATACACACCTGAAGTATGCAACGACAATATCCCACCAGGGTCTGAACTGTTCGCGATATCAATGTTCCGCTGAGTGGCGCAATACCACCCGCTTCCCACGAATCACTCTATTCCTAAGCATCCTAGATTTCACTCATGGTTTGGGTATTGGACCTTTTACCTCAAGTGACTCCCACCCCCAAACAGAGAAACACAGACAGCACAGCAGATGATAATGAATGAATGCAAACATTGATGCAAACAATAAATGCAAATAATAAATGCACATATATACAATGAATGCAATAAATAACAGCAAAAAGCAACCAAAGCCCTAACCTAGAGAGCGCTAGGAGAGACTCGCTCAGGGAAGATGGACCAGCAGAGGTCAACTTCTGAATCCCCAGCAGAGTCGCCAGCTGTCGCATTGCGCGAAAAACCGGCGGGAAAACAGAAACAACAGAGCCGCCACCGTGCGTTATTTATCCCAAAAGAGGGAAAGGAAACGCTCAGAGTAAACCTGGAAAAGACGTGGTCTCACGACCAAAGAGAATGGGATCGGGAGTCGGTTACGCGAAGGGAAGGTATTAGCACCCCTATGCATCCGTCGTACTCGACGGGATCCACGCACAATAGGAAGGAAAATGGTTGCTAAAAACGCTGCTCAAAACACACACACACTGGCTGAAAGAGACACAAGAAAACTGACTGAAACTGACTCGGCAGGATGTCGCATCCTGGGCCTACTTAGTCTATCAGGCATAGACATCAGAGTCGAAGTAGTTCGGACTGGGGAAACGACACATGCTCGCTAGGATATCGCATCCTATGCATACGTATCTCCTTGGACGAAGAAGAATCAGAGCATTCGTAGCTCGGCTGACACGCACACAAACAAACACAGGCAAAGGCAAACATGGAGCCCGAATGCCAATCACTGGACTTACATCAGCATCCGAACCAAACCACACTGGAATCCGAATGCCACTCGATGGTCTTACATCAGCTTCCAAGCACACAACAACACAACAAGTTAATAGGGAGTCGGGGACTCGAGCCTATAACTGTCAAGCACACACTCAAACAAACAGACAATAAATTGCTAAGGAGTCAGGCACTCGAGCCTAGCAACGGTCAAACAACACACACAAAAGAAAAAAAGGCGCCCGGAGAGACCTCGCACGGTCTCCTGCCTACATACCTCGTCTGGAACGAGGATCAGGGCGATGTAGTTCCCCTATAGAGGGGAGAAAGACTAGCCTAACCAGATAACAGAGGGAGACACAAGTAGGGAGACTACGACTCGAGCCTAGATGTTATCATGCAAATCATCCCTAAGTTAAGGTTTCTAGCTAACTGGCACAGGGAGCCAGCCTATCCTAATCATGACTTGCACAGGAAGCAAGCCACACACACACTTAACTTGCACAGGAAGCAAGCCAAGCAAAACCTAACTTGCACAGGAAGCAAGTCTAAACTAACCCTAACTTGCACAGGAAGCAAGTCAAACAAACATACAAGCACAGGTAGCACACACTATACACAAGCAAGGGGCTCAATCAAGGTTAGGTTTTAGTCGAGGGGTCATATCAACCTCAACAAACAAACCACTGGAACTGGGTAATGTTAGCTCTTAACCTTGCCATTGAGGGGCTAAGGTGAAGCAGATGAAAGGTGAGTGAAGATAGGACTTCACAGCTCTTATCCCTGGCCTGGGAGAGCTTAAGACAAGAATGTGTGGGTTCAGAAAGTGGGAACCCTTCTACACATTTAAAACTGACTCAACTGTACAATTGTACAAGATCTTGGGTTTGTATCTGCAATGCATCAACACAGTGGTGTGAGCAAAACAGATGACACACAGAATAGCAGGGGATAGGTTGCATATCCCTTGGGTTCTGCCAATTGCCTCTTCACTTAGGAGGTCTTTGACTCTATACAAGGACAAATGTAAACAGTCACAAACATTGCCTCTTAAGGAGGACTTCAGACAGTTGCCTGGCCAAGTAACAGGCCAGGTCTTCCAGACTACATGAAGATTTAGAAGTATACCTCAATGCAAATTGCTTATACAAGCAAAGCAAAGCAAAAGTTCACAAGGAACTGAGCAACTAAAAGCACCTGAAATAGTCAAGCAGACATTAGTATACAACTTCAAAACAAAGCAAAAGGAAACAGACATCAACAGTTAATCATAAGCAAGTGAATGTGCAAGGCACAAGGCTCAAGGCATGTGAGCCAAGCAACCTACAAAAAATAACATGTTAGTCATGATAAACAAGCAAGTTCAATCAAAAAGAATTGGTCTCATTGGCCATTTGTTGGTCAACCTGAAAACATGAACTCAAATGTGAGTAACAGGACCACTAGGGCAAGCCTAGGGTCAAAAGTGAATGAGAAAGTTAAAACAGCAAAGGGCAAGTATCCAAAATCATGTTCAAACAATCAAGAAACAAAACCAATTGGGTTCACATTCATATCAATCATCATTATCATTTCATGAACAAATTAGGTCAAAACATGGCATTTAGAAGCTCATAGAAGTCAACAGCAAGACTTGAATCAAAAGCAATCTTAAACATTTCCAAAAATCATCAAATAAATCATGATCAATCACAATCCACAGCATGGTAAGCATGTCAAATTTCATCTCATTTGGACAAGTGGAAGGCAGTCAATGAAAATCAGAAAGGCAAAGCAATTTTGAACATGCTCAAAGAAGTCAACCAAACATGCATCAACTTAGAAAAATCATAAATCAGGGATGGCATATGATAAATGAATGGGACTAAAACCATGGCAAAGCTTAAGATGTCTAGTAATCTCATGTAAAATTTCATGTTCATCCAATTAGGTATGAGAATTTCACAAATGAAATGGCAACATGTATCACACAAGTCAACATTTTGGTCAAACAGGGGAGAAAATCTCAAACAATTAGGAAATGCCACAATTAATTCCAAGAAAAATCACATGTAAACTAGACATACACAAGTAGGTTCATGCAAAAATTCAGATCAATTGGAGGTCAAGAAGCATGGTAAAGAAAATCATGAAGTTGCACATCAATGGTGTGACACAAATTGTCACACCCTACTTCAAAAAATCATAACTCAATGACCAGAGAAGATAAATTCACAAACTCTACATCAAAATCACCATGAATGTGTCTAGTTTAAGCACAAAAAGTTTCAGGGCCATTGGACAATGCATCATCATTTCACAATAGATTTGGCAAAGGGTACAAAATATTGTCACATGTGCAAAACCCTAATACCATTTAAAATTCACTCATGCAAAAATTCTGGAAAAATCATGATAAAATACTAGACATCAAGATGAACACAATGCAAAAGTTCCCATGAAATTTGGATTTAAAATGAAGATGTTATGATTTTTGTAAGATTGTGTAACAAAGTGAAATAAAAATTGAAATGAAATGATTTTAATTGAATTAATAAAACCGGGGATGGCATTTTGGTAATAATTGGGCTAACTTAACCAAACGCAGCGTATTGGCCAGGACAATGAAATGTTGTGATTGGTCGGTTTCAATGGAACAGTGACCGACTCATGCAACCACGTGAACAGTGTTTCTGGGAAATGCATTTTTAGGGTTTGTGAGCTACAGTAGCAACTTCATCACCTTGTTCAAATCGTGAAAATGAAATTGCACAGAAACATGAAATTAAGCACACTATTAAACTCAGCAAACCACACACATCAAGGATCCAAGCATCATTTTCACCAAATCATCTCAAACAAAGTGAATCGAGCAAGAACAAGTTCATACATCAAACTTAAAAACAGCATATCTTCAGAAATAATCAACCATTTTTAATCATTCAAAGCTCAGTGTGACCAGGGAAAGAAGATCTATAAAGTGTATAGCATGGATTAGAGAAAAAAGAGAATCGAATTCTTACTTGGTTATGAAGAAATTTGAGAAACAGTTGTTGTTTGGTGTGGTAAGCTCGAAACAGATGAAGCTTGTAGTTGGTATTGATGGATACTTGAAGAAGTTTAGCTCAGTGATGCTTGAAAATGCTTAAATCGAACATTGCCATGGAAGAGTATTGAAGTAGCAGCTGATGAAAATGGTGTTACAGTTGAGAAACAAAGCTCCAAATGGCTTCCAAGAAGATGTTGGATGATGAAGCAAGCAAGCAAATTCGTGCTTCTTTGAAAGTTCTTGCAGAATTTCAAGATGAAGGAAATGTGTGTTTTTGAGAGCAAGTGATTTTCTGAGTGAGTGTTATGGCTGCTAGGGTTGCAATTGACAGAAAATGTGCTATTTATTTGTTGTTTAGTATTGGCTAAGTAAGTGTTAATCACCATTATCTCAAATGAATCATTTTGGTCATTTTGCTAAATTTCACCAACTTGGCAAATGGGGTGTGTACTGCACGAATTGGGCTTGCAAACAAGTCATAAACAACATTTCTGAACTATTCCAAATGGCCAATAATGTTAGAAATGCTTAATTCAAAAACTCAAATTTCCACTACACTTGAAATTAATTCAAGCAAGTCCAAAAAGGTCATTTTGAATGGTGATGTTTTGATGAATGATGATGAAATTTTTGGAAAGAGGGGATCAAATATGACTTGTTGGAAAAAACCTCACCCAATTTGGCCAAATGGTTTGAGAGATATGGCCTTTTGAAGTTCAAGAATTTTTGAAAATGAAATGATCATATCTTGCCAACCATACATGGGAATTGAGAGTTCTTGGACTTTTTGGAAATGGGAGAACAATATCCTCAACTTTCATGTTGGGCAAAAATTCATTTGAAGCTTGTATCATGATGTAAGTTTGGGATCAAGAAGTTTCCATTTTTGGCAATTAAAATTACAGGTCCAGTTTCTATTTTTGGAAATTTCTGATTTGGCTTCAAATTCTTCAATGATGATGTTTGCCATGATATATGAGGCCTATTTGGACATGAATAAGCTCTCTCAAACCAAATCCATCCATCAAAACCATAAAATCAGTCACAGTTGACCAAGTTTGACTTTTTAGGGTTTCTGACTGATTGTGCATTGAATGATGACCTCTGAACATCCAATCTTTGACCTAAACACTTCAAATGGATCCCCAAGTCATGTGAACATGTTGGACCAACCCTAGGGCCTTGGCTCAATGGAGATTGTACTTGTTTGCTTGACTGACTGGTCTCCTGATCAGTTTGACCTAATTCTCCTGACTGGCTTGCACTTGGGCAAAAGGGACAATGCAATGTTATGCAGTGGACCATATTATGCTATGACCTAATATGAGAATGTATGTACAATGATAGGTGCAAATTTGAGGTGCTACACTAGGCACGAGGATATGAATCCTTGGCGAGCATACTTATAATTATTCCTCCTTCTGCCTTAGGGCATCATTCATATCTTTCACTATTCATTATCTACATTCGATCATAAATCGTTCACCCAATGACATATTATTCCTTTAACATCGAAATACACTTTCCTTGGAATTCCATACACATCCTTTTAATACGCCTAACGCATAGTCCGCATTTCTATCTAGAGTTGTTTGGGCTACACCCTCAAACACTTAATTCCTCCTTTTTTGGCTAAACACCCTATAGTGGCGGTCTTACTAGTTCATGTATCGGTTAAAGTCATTTCCCTCTATGGTATAAATCCCATTTCTTTTATGGATTCCAATACACTTTCACCTTTCGATTTCAAACAATACTTCTTCAGTCACTTATCACCAAATATTCAATTATGTGACTTCGGTCACTTCATTCCGCTCATCTCCATGATACACTCATATTCTACCTTCATTCACTCCATGTGATATACCATTTATCTTTGAGCTAAACACACTACATCTTTGTGCTCCTTCTTGCGTCACCTTGTGAACCAAGAGATGTTTGGGACTTTGCCCAAACACCTATTTCTTCATCTTTTTGGCGTTACCCTATAGTGGCGGTCTTACTAGCCCATGTACTGGTAATATCCATCTTACTCTTGGGTTCATCTTTTCACCCTTGTTGGAGTTCAAAACACTCAATTCTTTGGTTCATACCATACTTTGATCACACTTCTTTTCACCTCCCACCTCTAGTTCCTTGAACTACGAAGCTCTGAATTCCTCATTACACTATGAGGATACGTAGGCATGAGGGACCCAATCCTCACCGAGCACTCTATCTATTTCTCTTCCTTTTTTCATTCTTTTGCGAGTAATCTTCAGATATAACACCTATTCAAGCAAGAACTATCAAAATGTTTCCCATGGAGTACCATGGATGTTTAGGGTGGTAATACCTTCCCCTTGCATAACCGACTTCCTTTCCTAATGTATCTCTTTCCCCCCAGGTTTTATCGATGCTTTCCCTTTCCTTTTGGAATAAATAAGGTTCGATGGCGACTCTGTTGTATGTTCGAGCGTGCGATACGTTCGGGTATATTTGCGCTAGCTTCAGACTGCAACATATATCCTGAACAGATGTTCGATGAAGAAGCTAGAAGGAATCATGCCAGAAGAATGTTGGTCTGGTATAAAGCCTAGCTTGAGTCATCTGAAAGTGTTTGGATCTATAGTTTAGCGGGTTTTTCGTTACCTTTAGGTTTATTGACTAAACCAAAAGTCAACATACAATTCGAGTCGCCACCGCACTTTTATTTGTCCAAAGGAAAGGCTAAAAAGCGAACAAAAGCCAAGATAAGAAGTTTTTCAAATCAAAAACTAATAAAAAAGTCAGAGATCTAGGTAAGGGGGTTGGTTATGAAATGGGAAGGTTTTACGCACCCAAAACATCCTTAGTACTCTAAGGGAACCCTTTTTGAAAATATGTGTTGTAGGTTGGTATTTGTGAAAATATGTGCAAAAGATTGGGGGATGAGAAGAGAATAGATTATATTTACAATTTTTTTGTTTGAATGGATGAACCCATTGCCTACGTACCATTACAAAGGAGGATCAAAACCTCGTAGTTCAGGGTAAAAATCACAAAAAGATTGGTGAATTGATTTGATCAAAAGCCTTAAGGTCTTTTGTTATCAAAGGGAGAAAACTCAACCTAAACCAATAATCCACCATGTGAGGAAGGCTTCAACATACTAGTGAGGGGTTAACCCTATGATAAGTATGGAGGACTTATAATCCAATCACTAAGGAATGAGGTGAGATTTACATCAACCACTATGATAACTCAAACCTATGACTAATGTTTTTGAAAAGGTTTTAACAAGGTGGCCATTGAAGGTGAGAAAAACAAGAAAGGGGGGTTTGAATTGTTTGAAAAATAAGCGCTTTTGCAAAATGAAATCACACAATGATTTTATACTGGTTCGCTTATAACACAAAGCTACTCCAGTCCACCCGGCCAAGGTGATTTCGCCTTCAACAAGGACTTAATCCACTAATCTTGAAAGATTACAAACAACCCCTAAGAGAGAAGAAAATCTCTTAGTCCTCTCAAGTCTACAGACTACAAAGAGTCACTTGAGGAAATCAAATAAAAATTAGATACAAGATGTGTAATCTAGAGTGCTTCTAAGAAAGCAAATATTACAAACTTAAGAACAAATTTTTCACTTGATAAGCAAAAGCTTAGTGAAAATCTTTGAAGAACAAAGATGTTTTTCTTGAGCGTGATATGATTTCAGTATAGTTTTGGCTAGTGATTTCTTCTTTTGCTGAATGAAATATCTTCTCTATTTATAGGAGTTGAAGTAGAGTTGAAGTAGCGTTGAATCTGTTGGATATTGAGATGTAGTTACGCCATTCCATTAATAGCTTCTGCAGTAGACTTTTTCTTTTAGAAGTGACTACTTACCACAAGTAGTATCTTCTCTCTTGGAAGTGGAGATTAACGTCTCTTTCTAATTGAGGAAATCCATTTGCAGAACTTTAACTTGGCTTAAACGTTACTTCATCATGATTAACAATTCTGATTAGAGTCTTTGTGTATCTGGAGAAACTGGCTTCTGATGTTATCTCTTGAAAGTTCAGATGGCGCTGATAACTTCAGAATTTACAGAAGGCATTTGTTCAGAGTCAGAGCTTCTAGACTTTACTTCATGTTCAGATGCTTCTGATACTTTGTAGTTTTGTCCAGAGTCAGAGCTTCTTGAAACGAGATTCCTCTTTAGATGCTTCTGATACTTGAGATTTTGCATCTGATCTTGTTTTGCATCTGATGACATCATCAGATTTATTTCTTCTTTCTTTAGAACCCTGCACACTTAGAAACTTTTCGTTAGGGTGCCATTTTTGGTTTCATCCTTTGTTATCATCAAAATCATGGAGTCTGTTGTAGAACACTTTTTGTTCTTACAATCTCCCCCTTTTTGATGATGACAAAACAAATAAAATTATCAGATGAAACATGAAAAATATTAGATCAGATAGACAAAAGCTCCCCCTGAGTTAGTACTAGGGAGTTCAGAAGTTCTTACCAGAGCTTTCCAAGCAATAAGATTTCTGAAAAAACTTTCTGCAATTTCTTAATTTTAATGTTAGAGTTATTTAATCAGAGCTATTATCTAATCAGAGCTATTTATATCAGAACTATTTTTATAATTGTTTCAGAATGCTTAAGGTTTTAGACATAATTTTCATCAGAGCTATTTAATAATTTCTCCCCCTTTTTGGCATAATCAAAAAGGCATAAAAAAAATGAAAAGAATAATAAAGAGAAAAACACTTCATTGAAAAGCACAAAGGCAAACAACAGTCAAAACATCAGATTCAACAAAATATCAGAGCTAAAAAAAAGATAGAAGCAAAAACACTAGGCAAGCAAACAAAATAAATCCTAAGTGCCTAAGGGTTTGGAGGTTGAGGAAGTCTCTGAAGCAGCATGGCAAACATGTTCTGGATGTTTTCATTCAGGGCATCTTGTTTGTCCATCCTGGCACGAAGCTCATTCTGATCTTTCTTGATCTCTTGCTGATCTTGCTTGATCTCCTTCAGAGTGTTAAGAATCAGAGGGATCGCAGAGGAAGACTCCCCCTGAATCAGAGCTTGTTGAGCTTCAGCTTCAGCAGCAGCTTGGGCTTCTGCATCTGCCTTAGCCTTGGCTTCAGCTTCCTGAATCCTTAGAAGTTCTGCTTCCTTTGCCAGGCGTTCTTCTTCTAACCTCTTAGCTTCTTCTTCAGCTTCCCTAGCCAATCTTTCTTCCTCTAATCTCTTGGCCTCAGCTTCTCTAGCCAGTCTCTCTTGGAGTCTTTCCTCAGAGTCTCTGATGTAGCCATTTCTGACTTGTTCAGAGATACTCTTCAACCTATAAGACTCAGAGGTCATCCAACTAATGACTCTGTTCCAGTGTGTCCTAACAGATTTAGGATCATCACTTACTTCAGAGTTTTTAGCCAGAGACTTGATCTTCTGGACTGAGGCTTCTGCAACCTGTATAATGGCCTCCTCAAGGGTAGGTATGGTAAGTTCAGGTTCAGGTTCAGGTGAATGAGGTGGAGAGTTTTGAGGGCTGAGATTTAGAGGTTGAGGTTCAGTTTGTTGAGGTTCAGATTGTTGAGGTTCAGTTTGTTGAGGTTCAGATTGTTGAGGTTCAGTTTGTTGAGGTTCAGATTGTTGAGGTTCAGTTTGTTGAGGTTCAGATTGTTGAGGTTCAGTTTGTTGAGGTTCAGATTGTTGAGGTTCAGTTTGTTGAGGTTCAGATTGTTGAGGTTCAGTTTGTTGAGGTTCAGATTGTGCTTGAAGTTCAGAATCTGCGTCTGGTTGAAGACTAGGGGATGAAGCATATAGTGGATTTAGGTCTAAAGGGTCAGAGTCTGGTCCAGGTACAGCGGGAATAATTGGTGGAGTGATATTAGAGGTGAAGGGATCAGATGGTTGAGTTTCAGAGGGTAAGGTTGTTGTTTGTTGTGGTGGAAGTGAAGTTTGGAGGGGAGAGGTTACTTCAGATTGGGTTGAGGGTTGTGGAGCGAAATTTTTAGCATAGATTTCAGCTATTGTTGGGGAGTTTGGGTCAGAGTGTTCTTGATCAGAGGACTCATGATCAGATAACTCTTGGTCAGAAGAAGGGGAAAGGTAAGGGGGTGATTCATATTCAGAGGATGAGGAAGAGCTGTGGTGATATAGTTGATTAGGGTCAGAGGTTGTTGTGAAATTACGAGCAATTTTTAGAACAGGTGGAGGTTGAGAGGTTCTGGTGATTGAGGGTGGTATTTCAGAGGTGGTATATATTGGTTGAGAGGAGAGAGGGTTAGAGGAAGCCATTATAGATTCAGAAGAGACAGGAGGAATAGACTTACCAGAAGAGACATTCAGAGGTGCTGAAGCTTTGGTGCCAGAGGTTTCTCCAAGTCTGGCTTTCTTTGCCTTTCTTGCTTCCTCAGCTATCTTCTTCTCAGAAAGACCTCTTTTGTATCTGACCAGATCTTCTACAGAGTCCAGACAGTCTTCAAGGCGGAAATCAGAGATATCAATGCCTTCATCCAGACGATCCTGAAGGTAGATAGCAATGGCATCTCTGGGTTCATTCTTGAAGAACCTTTCAAGGCCATGAGGCATCTTCCTCTGATCCTTCAGAGCTTCCCAGGTCACTTCCATAGTGGGCTTGACTCTGATGTCTTTGATGATTCCCATACTCCTCAGATTTTTGGCATTCAGAGGCTTTCCAACGTCAATTGCCAGATCATCCATACATCTGGTCTTCTCCAGAGCATCTACCAGCCCATGCTCAATGAAGATGTCAGAGAGCAATCTACCCAGAGGAATGTAGGATCTGGGCTTCATGTTATTCCTCGTTTCTCTGACTGAATCCCTCAGATATCTGAAGAGGAGAACAGGGAGGTTGATTGGAATACCCTTCTGAATACAGTAGAGGATGCATTTCTGGTCAGCATTTATGTAATCTGAAGAGTTGGAGGCTGGACGATGATGGATTGTTCCCAGAATAATCTTCAGCCAAACTCGGAGGTTCTGATGAAGCTCCTTGTTCTTAGATGGGTTTCCTTCAACATTTGCTTTGAAGATTGTAGGGTTAATGACTTCTGTGATGCGCTTGGACCTTGGAGGAATGTTGTAAATCCTTTTACCTCCAGCTTTCTCCATGTTTAGCAAGGAAGCAATTGATGCTTCAGTGATGACAATCTTCACACCCAGAACAAACGAGACAATGAACTGGTCATCAGCATCTGCACATCTCCAGAATTCTTTCACCAGAAGAGGATAGATTGGACCATACAATCTGTTGAAGTAGGTTTCCCAACCTTGCTTGTGAAGATCTTCAGTAAGATCAACACCATTTCTTCTTAAGTTCTCAAAATCCACCAGCGATTCACACAGTACATCTAAACCTTCAAAGGGAGTTGAAAGGTTTATGTGTTGTTCGCGTTCCAAAATGTGAGGTTCTTTGTAGACTGGGGTTGTGGTAACGTCTACAACCATGGGTGTTTGAGTGTTTGAGGTTTGGGGATTAGAAGCGGCTTCCATTTGTTGGGAGAAGTTAAAAACTGCTTGCTCTTGAGGATTCATGAAGAAAATTGATGAAGAAGATGAAGAACTGAGAAAGTTGCAGAGAAAACTTCGAGAGAGGGTTTAGGGTTTTAGAGTGAGTGAGAGTGATAAGTGTGAAAAGTGAGAGAAAGTGTTTATATACTAAGGGTAAAAACACATGCAAAACGACACATTTAATTGCGTTGGAACAGAACACAAGATTTGCACGCTAGGGGGGAAAAATGATTATAGCTAATAAATGAATGTCTAATCCCAACAGTAAGCACACTGCTCGAGGAGATTTCAAGCGTTCTGACCTTTGATTTCTTTTGACAGCTGTCTAGAAGTTCTAGGGTTAGACGCATGTTCCCCACGTGTTGATGTATCTGATCTTCAGGAATACCAAAGGATTTCTGAAGATTTCTAACTCAGATATCTTCTTAACTTGGTAGAAGTATCAGAGTCAGAGGCAGAAGTGTATTTGTTTTTATCAGAGTCTCATTTTACATGTTCAGAGCCAAATTTTACTCAGGGCAATTTTTAATGTTCAGATTTTCTAAGATAAAAAGAAATCTATCTTCAGCTAGAGGCTTAGTAAAGATATCTGCCCATTGATGTTCTGTATCAATGAACTTCAGCGTCACTATCCCTTTCTGAACATAGTCTCTAATAAAATGATGTTTTATTTCTATGTGTTTGGCTCTGGAATGTAAAATGGGATTCTTACTCAAACAAATAGCAGCAGTATTATCACAAAGGATAGGAATGTTACTCTCAAATATTTGAAGATCTTCTAGCTGATGCTTCATCCAGAGCATCTGAGTTGTGCACAGTGATGCTGAGATGTATTCTGCTTCTGCAGTTGATAGAGCGATAGTTGACTGTCTTTTGCTAGCCCAGGAGATTAGATTGTTTCCCAGAAGCTGGCAATTTCCAGATGTGCTTTTTCGTTCTATTCTATCTCCTGCATAATCTGCATCACAATAACCAGAAAGCCTATACTCTGATGTTTTCTCATACATCAGGCCCAGGTTAGGAGTTCCTTTCAGATACTTAAGAATTCTCTTAACAGCTGTTAAATGAGATTCTCTAGGATCTGATTGGAATCTGGCACAAAGACAAACGCTAAAGAGAATATCAGGACGAGTAGCAGTCAGATAGAGAAGAGAGCCTATCATACCTCGATAGAGCTTCTGACAAACCTTGTTGCTTACCTCTTCCTTTTCCAGAATGCAAGTTGGGTGCATAGGAGTCTTTGCAGAGTTGCATTCAGACATATCAAACTTCTTCAGAACGTCTTTAATGTACTTGCTTTGATGAATGTATGTGACTTCTGGAGTTTGATTGATTTGAATTCCCAGAAAGAACTTTAGTTCTTGCATTAGACTCATTTCAAATTCTGCCTGCATTAACTTGGAAAATTCTTGGCAAACAGAGATATTAGCAGAACCAAAAATAATGTCATCAACATAAATTTGGCATATCATGAGATCATTTTCATGATTTTTACAGAAGAGTGTAGAATCAACTTTCCCTCTGATAAAATTTTGTTCCAGAAGAAAATTGCTCAGACGTTCATACCAAGCTCTGGGGGCTTGTTTTAGTCCATATAAAGATTTTTTAAGTTTGAAAACATGTTCTGGAAAGTTTGAATTTTCAAAACCAGGAGGTTGATTAACATACACTTCTTCTGAAATATAACCATTAAGAAATGCACTCTTGACATCCATTTGGTATAATTTGATAGAATGATTAATAGCAAAAGATACAAGAAGACGAATAGATTCTAACCTTGCGACTGGAGCAAAAGTTTCATTATAATCAATACCTTCTTGTTGACTATAACCTTGAGCTACCAGTCGAGCTTTGTTTCTGACAACTTCTCCTTTCTCGTTCAGTTTGTTTCTGAACACCCATCTGGTTCCAATGACATGAGTGCCTCTGGGTTTAGGAACGAGATCCCAGACATCATTCTTGGAGAATTGATCTAACTCTTCTTGCATAGCTGCCACCCAATCGTTATCTTGAAGAGCTTCATCACAGGACGTAGGCTCAATCAGAGACACTAGTCCCAGAGGAATATCTTCAGAAGTTCTGAAGGTAGATCTGGTTCTAACAGGTTCATCTTTGTTTCCCAAAATCAAATCTTCAGATACGTTGCTACGACTCTTGACTTTCCTTGGAATTTCTGGAGATTTAATTTCTTCAGAGTCTGGAGTGACAGTTGCTTCTGGAGTTTTCTCAGATTCTACCAGAGTGATCTCTAAATCTGCAAACTTTTCAACTAGCTTTGACTTTTCAGGGTCAAGCTTATCATCAAATCTAACATGAATTGATTCCTCCACAATTTTGGTTTCTGTGTTGTATACTCTGTAGCCTTTAGAGCGTTCTGAGTATCCTAACATAATACCTTTCTGTGCTTTGGAATCAAACTTGTTCAGATGTTCTTTAGTATTTAATATAAAGCAAATGCATCCAAAAGGATGAAAATATGAAATGTTGGGTTTTCTTCCCTTACATAGTTCATAGGGAGTCTTATCCAGAATAGGTCTAATAGAGATTCTATTCTGAATGTAACACGCTGTATTTACAGCTTCTGCCCAAAAGTGCTTTGCTACATTTGTTTCATTGATCATGGTTCTGGCCATTTCTTGGAGTGTCCTATTCTTCCTCTCTACAACTCCATTTTGTTGTGGAGTTCTAGGGCAAGAGAAATCATGGGATATTCCATTAGAATCAAATAATTCTTCAAAATCTTTATTTTCAAATTCTCCACCATGATCACTTCTGACTCTAACAATTTTAGAGTCAAATTCTTTTTGCACTTTAGAACAGAAACTGGTGAATACAGAGTGAGACTCACTCTTGTGCCTTAGGAATTTTACCCATGTCCAGCGGCTGTAATCATCAACGATTACAAGTCCATACTTCTTTCCATTGACTGATGCTGTTTTCACAGGACCAAATAAGTCAATGTGAAGAAGCTCCAGAGGCTTGGAGGTAGAAACAACATTTTTCTTTTTAAAAGATGTTTTTGAAAACTTTCCTTTCTGACAAGCTTCACACAGAGCATCTGAAGAAAACTTCAGTTTAGGTAAGCCTCTGACTAACTCAAGTTTAGTTAGCTGAGAAAGTTTCCTCATGCTAATGTGGCCTAAGCGTCTATGCCATACCCATTGCTCTTCGTGAACTGACATTAAACATTTAACATTTTGATCTTTTAAATCAGAAAGATTTATTTTATAAATGTTGTTTTTCCTCTTGCCTGTGAAAAGGACAGAGCCATCGTTCTGACTAATGGCTTTACACGTTTTTTGATTAAAGATTACATCATAACCGTTATCACTTAATTGACTTATGGATAACAAGTTATGCATTAATCCTTCTACATAAAGAACATCAGATATAGAGGGAAGAGTACCATTACCAATAGTTCCGGAGCCTCTGATCCTTCCTTTCTGATCTCCTCCGAAGCCTACAAAGCCAGCGTCTTTAAGTTCCAGGCTTTGGAACATAGACTTTCTTCCCGTCATATGTCGCGAGCATCCAGAGTCCAGGTACCATGACTGGTGTCTGAACTTTGCTGCATAGGATATCTGCAACATAGATAATCTTATCTTTCGGTACCCAGAATCTCTTGGGTCCTTTCAGATTAGTTTTCCCAGAGTTTCTTACAACTTTGGGTCTTCTAGCATTTTTAAATTTGTGTTCTTTTGTGTGTGTATAGTGGTATGAAAAAGGTGATTTAATTTGGTTACTGGTAGAAGT
The DNA here is from genome assembly GCF_024323335.1 of Lathyrus oleraceus. Taxonomy (NCBI): domain Eukaryota; kingdom Viridiplantae; phylum Streptophyta; class Magnoliopsida; order Fabales; family Fabaceae; genus Lathyrus; species Lathyrus oleraceus. The sequence continues at coordinate 502,923,825 of NC_066583.1, read as the reverse complement.
TTTATCAGAATCAGAATCATACCCAATTCCCCTTTTATTATTCTGACTTACTCCATAAATCATGGATGCCATAATACTCCTATCTATTCCACTCTTCAGAAACTTCTGAAAGGCTTCTTCATATTTATAAATAATTTCATTTGAAGTTTGTGGTGCTTGAGACAACGCTTCTTCTAATTTTAAGCTTTTTGTTTTAGCTCCATCTCTTTCTAACGTTAAAGATTTGATTGTATCTTCATGTGCTAGAATTGTTGTCTCAAGTTCACTACATTCTTCAGATTTTGCTTTAAGAAGGCCTTTAATGCTTTTAACTTTTTGTTTTAATTTCTGAAGAGAGGTAAGAGTTTCTGATAAACATGATTCTAAGTCAGATCTAGAAAGTTCAGAAAATACCTCTTCAGATTCTTCATCTGAGCTGCTGGATGTGGTAGCCATAAATGCTACGTTGGCTTGTTCATCAGAGTCAGATTCTGATGATCCTGATTCACTATCGTCCCAGGTGGCCATTAATCCTTTCTTTGTTCTGAAGGCATTTTTCTTGAAGCTTTCTTTCTTAGAGTTATCTTTCTTCAGCTTGGGGCATTCATTTCTATAATGACCTGTTTCTTTACATTCAAAACAGGTAATATCTTTATTAGGTTTACCTTTTGAAGTTGACTCTGATCTATCCCCTCTGGGTCTTGATCTTCTGAAGTTGTTGTTGTTCCTTCTTTTCCAGAGTTGCTTAACTCTTCTGGTTAGTAAGGACAGTTCTTCTTCATCATCAGAGTCTTCAGGTTCAGAGTCGTCAGTATCTGCAGTTTCTGCCTGGAGAGCTTTGGTTCTGTCTGACTTCCGTCTTTCAGGTCTGGACTTCAGCGCCACTGACTTGTTCCTTTTCTGAGGCTCATCCTCCTCTAGTTCTATCTCATGGCTTCTGAGAGAACTAACAAGTTCTTCAAGGCTGATACTGTTCAGATCCTTTGATAACTTCAGAGCAGTAACCATAGGTCTCCATTTCTTTGGCAGACTTCTGACAATCTTCTTAACATGATCTGCAGTCGTGTATCCTTTGTCTAGCACTTTAAGACCTGCAATAAGAGTTTGGAATCTGGAAAACATAGCTTCTATAGCTTCGTCATCTTCCATCTTGAAGGCTTCATATTTCTGGATCAACGCCAGAGCCTTCGTCTCCTTGACTTGGGAGTTTCCTTCATGGGTCATCTTCAGAGAGTCAAGTATATCTTTAGCCGTCTCTCTGTTGGTGATCTTTTCGTATTCGTTGTATGATATAGCATTTAGAAGTATTGTTCTGGCCTTGTGATGATTTTTGAATTCACGTTTCTGATCTTCTGACATTTTGCTTCTGGGAACTTCAGCTCCATTTAAGGTTGGAGGTTTGTATCCATCTGTGACAATGTCCCAGAGGTCAGCATCATAACCCAGAAAGAAACTTTCGATTCTATCTTTCCAGTAATCAAACTTTTCTCCATCAAAAACAGGAGGCTTGGCATTGTAAGAATCTTTCTCATTTGAGTGGGCCATTTGTTTTTCTCGCACTGGATCTCTCTACACGGTTAAGTGTTTGATTTGAAAATCAATAACAGAGCCAGGCTCTGATACCAATTGAAGGTGAGAAAAACAAGAAAGGGGGTTTGAATTGTTTGAAAAATAAGCGCTTTTGCAAAATGAAATCACACAATGATTTTATACTGGTTCGCTTATAACACAAAGCTACTCCAGTCCACCCGGCCAAGGTGATTTCGCCTTCAACAAGGACTTAATCCACTAATCTTGAAAGATTACAAACAACCCCTAAGAGAGAAGAAAATCTCTTAGTCCTCTCAAGTCTACAGACTACAAAGAGTCACTTGAGGAAATCAAATAAAAATTAGATACAAGATGTGTAATCTAGAGTGCTTCTAAGAAAGCAAATATTACAAACTTAAGAACAAATTTTTCACTTGATAAGCAAAAGCTTAGTGAAAATCTTTGAAGAACAAAGATGTTTTTCTTGAGCGTGATATGATTTCAGTATAGTTTTGGCTAGTGATTTCTTCTTTTGCTGAATGAAATATCTTCTCTATTTATAGGAGTTGAAGTAGAGTTGAAGTAGCGTTGAATCTGTTGGATATTGAGATGTAGTTACGCCATTCCATTAATAGCTTCTGCAGTAGACTTTTTCTTTTAGAAGTGACTACTTACCACAAGTAGTATCTTCTCTCTTGGAAGTGGAGATTAACGTCTCTTTCTAATTGAGGAAATCCATTTGCAGAACTTTAACTTGGCTTAAACGTTACTTCATCATGATTAACAATTCTGATTAGAGTCTTTGTGTATCTGGAGAAACTGGCTTCTGATGTTATCTCTTGAAAGTTCAGATGGCGCTGATAACTTCAGAATTTACAGAAGGCATTTGTTCAGAGTCAGAGCTTCTAGACTTTACTTCATGTTCAGATGCTTCTGATACTTTGTAGTTTTGTCCAGAGTCAGAGCTTCTTGAAACGAGATTCCTCTTTAGATGCTTCTGATACTTGAGATTTTGCATCTGATCTTGTTTTGCATCTGATGACATCATCAGATTTATTTCTTCTTTCTTTAGAACCCTGCACACTTAGAAACTTTTCGTTAGGGTGCCATTTTTGGTTTCATCCTTTGTTATCATCAAAATCATGGAGTCTGTTGTAGAACACTTTTTGTTCTTACAGCCATTGGAACCACAAAAGCAACTTGAAGTGAGTTATATTTACAAGTTAGGTTTATTTACAAAATGAAGTCAAAGTTGGATTAAGATTCATTCATAATGAGTACTAATGAAAAGATTTTGAAAAGTCAAAGGCATAAGGCCTAGGTTTCTAGTTTGAAACAAGAGTCAAAGTTTGAAAAGAAAAGATTTTTGGCTTGGGTTAGAGTGAGGAGAAGAAAAGAAGAGCTAGTCCTAAAGCATACAAAGATAAGGGAGAAAAGATAAACCCTTGGAGTTCCTTTTCTTGAAGTCATAGAGATGACTCAAGATGCTCCTTTCTTTTGGACTTGGCAAACAAACAAGCAATCACATAATTGAACTCAAGCTCCTAGGATCTCCATTTGGCTTGTCTCTCTTAACTTGGCTACTCATGACAATGGTCCTATTTTCACTATCTCAAGATGGAATCCCTATCACACAAGAACAAACATCAAAAGGTTCACCACACAATAAGAGGAATGGACAAAGAATGAGTTTAGATGAGAAAGTCCTTTGAAGATCAACTTGGAAATTTAGCATTCTAAAGGCATGAGGTCTAGTTGTTCTTCAACAAATTTAGCATTCTAAAGGCATGAGGCCTAGTTGCTCTTTCAACTCCTTTAAGCATGGGTATGTCCTAATTCTAAGTCTTTTTTCCTTTTTGCATTGGGTTCACACAAAACAAAGACAAAACAATCACATGACAACAATATATTTATATACAATAATTAGCTCAAATGAGCAAAAGAAAAATGACATAAACATAAAATATATGCTCAAGTGAGCAAAATGAAAAGCAATATGAATAAATGAGCAAGAAATTAATGGCATTAAAAGTAAAGGGCAAGAAATTAAATGCTCAAATTAAAGTTAATAATTAGTGAAGTTATGTTAGTTTGTCATAAGACAATGTAGCGCTATGTTAAGCAATCGTAAGTGGACTAATGTAGTAGTCACACCTATCATGACTAGTAAGCCAAGCTCCACAAACTTGCCATGCCAAAACAAAAGGGGAATGGCCTTGTATGGACTTTAGGTTTTTTGCTTGACCAAGAAGCAACCTATCTTGGACACAAAACAACTCACTTGATCTTGGATCAAGTTGAGTTTGGTTTGGATCAAAGAAGGTTAAGCCTCTCATTTGTCAAGACCAACCATAAGACATTAACTCATTGGCCAAATTATGAAAAGAATGAGATGAAGATGAAATGGATGGAAAACGAATTCAAGTATAAAATCCAATTGATCAAATATGGACCAAGTCATCACCAATCAATGCCAAACAGAAAAGAAATGAAGATTACAAGTCAACAAGTCAAACATAATTTTTTGGTAATTTTTGAATTAAAAATAAAATAATCAAAATATGGTTAAACCTCAAATTTAATTCAAATCAACTTCAACAAGTCCAATTAAATTCTCATGGGTCTAACATGGTCAAACAAACTTTGACAATTTTTCTCAACAATTTTAAAAACCAGAAACTATTTTAAAACAATTAAAAACAATGGAAAATAACACAATATGAATTAAAATCTCACATAAATCTCAAATCAAATAAGAAATTGATGAGACTATTTTTCATTGACTTATCATGATCCATAGGTGTTAGAAAAATATTTTTGGATTTTTCAAGTATCAGAAAGTAATTAAAAATGAATTAAAACTATTAAAAACCAAATAATTCACAAAAAATATTAAATGACGTCACAAAAATAATTAAAAAATCAAAATATGAAACTAGATTTTTTAAGAATTTTTTTGGAATTGGTCTCATATTTTTGTGACTTCAAATAATTTTTTTATGAATTTCCGAAAATAAATGGAATTAACTGAAATTAAAAGAAAATAGGATAAATAGAAAAAAAAATGCAGCCACCAGATCACATTCATTAATTGACGTGGCATGGATCAATGGCTCAGAGGCGCGTATGCGTGGTAGACTTAAGTCAAGCGCGCAACATGATGATTTAAAATAAGTAAACACAACCAACACATGAGATTATAACGTGGCCAAGCAATCCAACGATCAGGAAAGCGCACACGTGGTGATGGTGGTGGAAACCACCATCTTCTCCGGTGAGATACCAGAATCCGGTCACCACGCGCAGGGAAAATATTGTAATGAAAAAAAAAGTAAGAACATCAAAATGAAGCTCAGGGGATGTACATCACCACTGTATACATGGATCATCCTCACTCTTCCTATTTAGAGAGAAATATGAGATGGAAGTTCATGGTATGTCAACTGGAAATGCATGAAATGATCAATTGAGACCACCACTGGCCTGCCTCAAGTGTGAGGACTTCAGAAAACCACACAAACCAAATAAAATCACATTGAATTGTAAGATCTAGATCCAAAAAGTTTGAGATGCTACCTCTGAAATGGAGCTTCTAAGGCCACGAATTCTTCAAGATCTTGATCTGCTTTTGCTCTGGAAGTGTGATGGAGATGATAGGTTAAGGAATTGAGCTTTGAAAATCAACTAATGATGTTGAATTTCAAGCTTGAAAAAGAGAGAAAAATCTGAAAATTCCTTTGGTGAGGGTTGGGATTTCAATTCAGCAGCAATTCAGATCTCCACTTGGTTGTGAAATGAAGGAGATTGAGTCTCTATTTATAGCCGAAGAGGGTTGTAAAGCATGGTTCCCTCGTGTGCATGGGATTTGAATCTTCCTTGCATGGGCCTGTACAGGCGCATGTAAGACCCAATGATGGGTGATAAACCATGCTGAGATCAACTGGAATTAAATTGGACATGTAATTGAAGTGGAATTGGCTTGCACATGAAGTTTCAACATGAAATGCAAAAATGAACATAGAGAGAAAGCTCTTCGAAACTCACACATGGAAAGTCCAAAAAATTCTTGTGAGTAATGGTTGGAAAGCCCTTGAAATAAGGAACAAAAGTCATGTTGGGCAAAAATTCATTTGGAATTTGGAAATTAGTGAAAACTGGCTGTGAAAGTTTGGGCACAAAACATGTCTAAGTCACCCTTTGAAAATTTTCACCAAAAGAAAGCCTCTTTAAACCCCTCTATTTGCATGATGAAAACTTCAAATGAGAAAACCTTCGACATCAACATTGTAGATCTTTTCAAGATGGTCAATTTAGACTCAAATTTTGAATCATTTGGATTTTTCATGAGAAAGTTATGGGCATTTGAAGTTGGGCATTTTCAAATTCAATGACTTAAGTCCAAAGTGACCTATAATGTTTTGTATTATCACATGTATTTATTTTAAGATTATAAAATTTTGTCCAACATAACATTTGAATTATACATTTTAAGCTTTCCAATGCATTTTGTCTCACCTCAAAATCATAAAAAATAAAGAAGTTAGGTCCTTGGGAAGTTGACCCAAAATTAGGGTTTCAGTCAAAATGACCTATAATGTTTTGAAATGAATGATGACCTTCCAAGTTTCAAATGAATTTTTGATGAACACGAAAGTTGTTCATATGGTTCTTAAAAACATGTTTTCTCTTGGGGTCATCTTCATTTGACAAACACATCACAAGTTTTATCTCAGTGATCTTCAATTTAGTTAGATGACTTGACTGGTCAACTTTTCAAGGCCAAACTTCCAATCTTGATGAATAAATGATTGAGGGGCCTCACATAGGCTCATATATGCATAAAATAATGAATGAAAGAACTTCACTTGATTAAATTTGATCATAGGTTGAGATTGCTTCATGAGCAAGGCACAGTCAAAGCATAGTTGAATTAGGGTTTCCTTGGGAAACAATCCTCAAGCCTTTTGGATTCTCTTGATCAAAATGGAAAATTGAGATACTTGGGAGACATATATGATGATTAGGAGCTTTGTGGACCATTGTCATGCTCTTTCTCATCTTCATCTAGCCATTGCATTGAGCTTAGGAGCCTCCTAGGAGCATTGGAGCACATGATCACTTGAGCTTCAAAACAAAAGAGTTAGTGATATATTTTTGTGCTTTTGGTTAATAATAAAAATAAGAAAAGCAATAATGTACAATATAAGTATGCTTGGTGGTCTCAAAACACTCAACCAAGTCCCAACCCTAGGGTTAAGGAGCCAAACATGTCATGATCCTTGAGGCAATGCACTGAGCAATGATATGATGCCATGAGGGATCTTAGGGTCAAAATTAGGGTCTTACATATAGCACATAGACATGTGCCAAATCAGTTGAGAAGAAAACTTGACGACAAATCAAGTCATATGATCCTGATAGGATATCATTCGACAAGAGAATACAAGTTGTTCGATCCAGTGAACAAGCAAGTGGTGATCAACAGGGACGTGATCATAAATGAGCTTAAGGAATGGGATTGGACTGAGAATGTTAAGAAGGATTCAATGAGAATATTATGTGATTAACCAGCTAGTGAAGTCGAAAGAGAAGTTCGACAAGAAGTCAGAGGTGAAGCAGGCCCAAGCAGGCCTCAAAGACCAAGAGACATGCCTGCAGGGTTGCAAGAATGTGTTATTACATCAGGCGATGTGGTCAATAAAGAAAGTGAGCTGGTACATTATGCTTTCTACACAGATGTCGAACCAGTCGATGTAGCTGAGGCATTGAAAGATTCAAAGTGGGTGAAAGCAATTAACAAAGAACTGAAGTCAATCAAAGTCAACAATACTTGGTCACTTGTAGAATTTCCCCAAGACAAGAAGGCAATCAATGTGAAATGGGTATACAGGATGAAGTTGAATCCCAAAGGAGAAGTGACTCGACACAAGGCGAGACTTGTGGACAAAGGATTTCTTCATAAAGAAAGAATCAACTTCGATGAAGTTTTTGTACCTGTTGCTAGGATCAAAACAATCAGGTTGGTTGTTGGTCTAGCAAACATGAACAACTGAAAGATGTTTCAGATGGATGTGAAATGTGCATTCCTGAATGACCCCTTAGAAGAAGAAGTTTATGTTGCACAACCAACTGAGTTTGTGAAACAAGGCGAAGAAAGAAAGGTGTACATGCTGCATAAAGCCTCGTACAGACTTAAATAAGCTCCAAGAGCTTGGAACAATAAGATAGATGGATTTCCAAGGGAGAAGGAATTTGTGAAGTGCACAACTGAACATGAAGTATATGTAAGAAGAAGCTAGAGTGAATTGCTTATACTATGTCTCTATGTCTATAACTTGTTGATAACATGTAGCTGCAAGAAAGAGATCGAAGACTTCAAAGGTGATCTCAACAAGGAATTTGAAATGTTAGATTTGGGTGACATATTATATTTCCTTGACATCGAATTCTACAAGAGTGGTAGAGGTTTGATGATGCATTAAAGAAGGTATGCATGTGAAATACTCAAGAGAATTGAGATGCAAGATTGCAACCCAACTTCGACTCCAGTTGAGCCCAGACTAAAACTGTCAAAAGATTCAGATGAAGATGATGTCGATCCAACCCAATATAGAAGATTTATTGGGTCACTTCAATATATTTGTCACACAAGGCCTTACTTAGCATACATTTTAGGTATGGTGAGTAGATTCACGCAGAAGTCAAAGGTATCATATCTAGCAACGACGAAAAAGATATTAAGATATTTGAAAGGAACTCTCGACTCTGACAATTTTTTTCCTGGAAGAAAAAGAATGTAAACTAGTATGATACACCGACTCAAGTTGGTGTATTGATGTTAAGGATCGAAAATCCATAGTTGGCTATATGTTTATGCTAGGTGGTGCACCAGTTGCTTGGAGTTCGAGAAAGGACCATAGTGACATTATCGTCGTGCGAAGCAGAATACGTAGTTGTTTCCCTTTGTGCATGTCAAGCAACGTGGATGGTGAATCTGGTCGAAGAGATAATAGTGGAGAGTCATTGAGCAATTACCATGAAGATCGACAACATGTCAATTATCAATCTGGCGAAGAATCTGATAGCACATGGTCGAAGCAAGCACATCGAAATGAGATTCCATTATCTTCGAGAGCAGGTAGCAGATGAGAAGATGAATGTGAAACATTATAGAACTGAGAATCATATTGCAGACATCAGGGAGTGCATGTTGAATTGTTCAGAAGACTAAGAGCTGTGATAAATGTAGATAGCTTATACACAATGAAATAGATGATGTGTTGAATTGTAATTCCTTGTGTTGAAGCAGATTGCTCAACAGAACAAGGAAGTGTCGAATCACCTAATGTGTCGAGTTGTATTAGTGCGTCGAAGTATCGAAGCATGTTGTTTCACACAGTATTTCGACTTAGGCATATTTTTAGTAGTGTTAACTATATTGAGCTTTTATAGTTTTAGTTTTGGCTTAGGGAGCAAGTTAATCTAAATTTATAAATAGAGGGAGTAACCCTTATTCTTGTATGAAGAGAAGAAAGAATTCATAACTTTGTATTCACAAAATTTTATAGTTACAAAGTGAATGAAGAAGTTTTCCACAGATTGTGGGCAGAGAGAAAATTCTGCAGAAAATATTCTTCTTCTTCAACGTTCTTTTCTTTTCTTTCTTAATTGTTCTTTTCCTTTCATTGTCATTGTTTGGGTGATAACAATCTTATTCATCAAAATTGATAGAAATTCTTCATAGGTTGTAGTGAATTTCCAACATACAAATGATCAATCAGAAAAGTTTATTGACAAAAAATCAATGAAAAAAAAATTGGGTTAACACATTGATGATAGTTACTACTTTTTGTTCACATATTATTAAAAAGTTTAATTGGATATATATTATTTGTAGAAACCTAGAGAACAAAACCATAATACCTAAAAGACCAATTTTTCAAAATAGTAGGAATCTTATTCCTTGTCAATTTCCTTCTCCATTCGAATAAGTCAATTCCCTCAAGCTTTTGATCCAGTTTAACTTCAAATTCACCAAAATCATCATTTTAATGTGCCATAACATTCTAACATATAGACATTGTAAATATGGACATGGCCAGAACAGAGAAGATATGTTGCCGGTTATCGCTCCATGTATGACATTTCGATTGTCTGAGTAATGATGTAAAGAAATCTTCATATATCCTAAAAAATCATTATAGATACCATTATGTATTCAATATTTCTAAAGGGCAACGTGCATCTGATATCTACATCAAATGCTAAGGTAAGCTAGTGGTTTACAACATTGTTGGTGCAGATAAAGAGCCATTTGCTCATCCTCATGAGACACAATATTTACCTTATTCGTCTACAGAAGCCTTCGCTTTTGTACCGATGAAGAAAGTTGGTTTTGCATGGTAAAGCGATATAAAACCGAGTAAACCTGAATGAGGAGCTTTTGGATAACGAGTTAAAATTATCGGATATTAGATCGTTAATACTCTCACTAGTACCTTCAAATCCGTCTAAACATGTCATCAAGTCGGAACTCAGGTTACTAGTTCTGTTGAGTGTAAATGAAAGCATAACAGTACTGGCAATTGACTTCTGACAATCTGATCTTGATCTTGCTGGTCACTCAAGTCGAGTGCACACCATTTCAAATCACTTCACAATGTTGGGCCAATTTTTTTCACTGAACTAGCTGCGGGACCGAAAGCTGCTGCAGACTTTCGACTAGAATCATACATCCACTAAGAATGCCGAGGATCCTCAGAAAAATAAGATGTATATTAGTGGGCAGTACTGATGATCAGATATTGCTGCAAGCTCCTCACCCTAGTCTAGGTGCTACAATATTGTTGAGGATACTTGCATATTGTTGGAGCAGACAAAAATTCCAATATGATTATCATTTGACTAATAGATTTAAGAAAAAATGCTAGTGCAAAATCTCAGGCAAACACTATATGATATGGATAACATCGACATATAATTAATCTGTTCAGCATGATAAACCACAGTGATAACTGTTGCCTATTCTAAATATATCTTTATTCTAGAGCACTCAACTATTATTCTAAAGGTAGTTAGTTGTACATGGCAGTGAAATCTACTGTGTTAGATTTCATGGTTGCAACTAACATGTATCAATAATGCTAGATGAATTGATGCTTTCATTTACATTTTCAAACAGTAGCCAGAAACCAATTCGAAGCCTTCCTTATGGCAAAACACATTTGTATATCCCTTGGTAGATCTGCAAACATGCCAGAAACCAATTCGAAGCCTTCCTGAATCAATATTCATTGGTTGAGGATTTTTGTAGCCACTAATCTCATCCTTGTAACGCTTTTTATCCGCTTGGGCTTTTTGCTAGTACGGTTCCTTCTCCTCCGCTGTGTAATGAACATGCAAAGAAATAGAGAAACTTAGTTACAAACACATTAACATAATAGGCTTTGATCATGAACATAAATGACACTAGATGGAACTTCAATGAAATGAAATTAATGACAACTAGCAATACCTGACAGGTTTTTCCATTTCTCTCCAAGTGCTCCTGATCAGTAAAACATTTACTGGATATGGTTGCAGTTCATGCATAAAAATTTGGCTTCTCACAACAGCAAGATTGGGCAGAAGCAGGGATGACACAGAATTTAATACTACGAGTAAAAAATGAGATAGCGTTATAATATTGTAATTTGATGTTATTATGATAATATTAACTAAAGATTAAATAATAAGAAAGAAACAAAAAAGACGTTTTTCATAAACTCACCTAGACATGAAACTTATGGTATCAATTCATCGTCAATAATTATGGCAGGAATGTGAGCAATCTTACGCCACTCTTTCCCTCTCTTCTTCTGTAACCTTGCTACCAGTAATGGACAGCGAGTCATACTTAGTACCAAAAGAGAGGAAAGCAATCCTTTCTTTGGCAACGACTTGAGTTTGGGTGCGTTAAGAATCTCAAGGTTTTGGAGAGAAGTGAGATGTTGAAGCCACTTTTCATCAATGCTTGTATCATTAAGACCACAAATGCATAATGTCACAAGCGATGCAGGTAGCAATGGCCCCATCAACGTTTTCACCATACCATCGCCGTTAATTCGCAACACTGAAAGACAAGTGAGATGTTCCCAAGTCTGCTCAATATTCCACGTAATCCCACCAACAGAGCCAACAGTAAGTTCTCGCAAAGCATTAGGTAAATCATTTATGACAAAAGATTGAAGATTTGGTAGATTGTCAATTTCCATTTCTTGAAGATCAGTTAGAGTGTGCATTGCTTCAGGTAGTGAAAGAAGCTTCTCACACTTCCACACTGCAAAATAAATGAGGTTTGGAGTGGCCAATCCACCTGGGGGAAATGACTCCAGTTCATTACAATCCCATATTTTGAGGCATTTAAGAACCGAGAGACTCTTTTGCGATGTGTCTTCTGCAATTAATATTGACTTCAAATTTTTACAACCCTCAAGAAATAGACTCTTAAGGACAGGGAGAGCGCCTAAGGTAAATGATATCATTGAATTACAACTATAAGATATTTTTAATTCCTCAAGCGACGTGTAGTTGTTCAAGTATTCATGAGGAAGGAACTCAAGATTCTCACAATTATTGATTCTGAGAAACTTCAAGGTCTTGGGTAGACTATCGGTTGGGAAAGACATGAGTGACGGAAATCCGTCTATAGTCAGTTGTTGAAGAGAATTTGGAGGGAACATTAGTTGCCTTAATACAAGATTTGATGATGGCATTGATTGCATTGGTAGAGCACATTCTCTTAATTCAAGTTCAGTTAAGGAAGGGAATTTTTCAGGTATATTTCCTATTCTCAGTTTCGGGCACTTACTTAGTGATAAAGTTTTGAGACTAGGAAACTTTGTAGACGTACCTCCAGTTAAGTTCCATTCATCCCACTCCTGCATATCGTCAAAGTGTAGAATCTCCAAGGAGGGAAATGGTTGAAATGAAGAGCTATCACTTCCATAGAACTCAGTACCAATTGTTTGTACTGATTGCATCCCTTCAATAAAGAGTTTTTTCAGATTTCCCAACTGTCCAAGGGGTGGAAGCCATAAACATTCATCACAATTCGAGATCTTCAAATACACCATGTTGCTAAATGAAAAATCACCTAACCAATTTGGAAAGCTGATTCCACCATAACCTTTGATAGTGAGACTTTTCAAATTTGTTGCAGGTTGCAAATGTTCAAGTACAACTCTTTTTATTTCTGAATTAGGAAACATACTACCACAATCCCATTCCAAAGCTAACTCATCTATTTGTTCTTTCATCTTCATATTGGATCGATCTACTTCAAAAGGGTCATTAATATTTTGTAGCTGTGAGATGGAAAGTTTTCCATGTAGGTGGGGAAACTTTCTGAGCTCTGCAATCTTCAATCCATCATTATGCTCGCTGACAACAAAGTTGGACAAAGTTTGGAGATTTTTTAGTTTGGCTATTTGTACAGGCATCTCCGTCAATGCAGTGTCACTAACGTCAAGATAGCGCAGATTAAACAATTGTCCCATGTCCTCAGGCAATTCAGTTAGCCTTTTACAGCCTCCTAACAATAGGAACTGCAGATTGCAAAGCTTGCATGTTTCAGAAGGCAACCTTTCAATATTAGTGTGAGAAAGATTTAAGTACTGCAGGTATAACAAATTTCCAATAGTCTTGGGAACCACGGTGATACTCTTGTAGTTTGACAAAGACAACACACGTAATTGTTTCATTGTTGGCAACAATTCATGTACTACCTTGTTCGATAGAAAACAACGAGGTGATTGTTCTTGTAACGGTAATGCTAAAAAGGTACGTAGACCTTTTACTCCATACAATTTATCAAATTTATCAAATGAGTCATATAGTCCTCTGTTGTATGACAACTTATGTACACTTTCATCTAGGTTATGTTCGTCCAACCTGATACATCTTGGAGATGAAACCATTGTAGCTAAATCATGGATGAGGTTATGCATTTCAAAGTTTTCTTCCCTATCATTGAGAGATCGCCGTTGTATCAACGACCTTGATACTAGTACATCAAAGTATTCTTCTCCAACTTTTTCCCTACTTTCTTGACCTGCAGACATTGCTACTATGCCTTCCGCAATCCACAATTGAATTACCATTTTTTTTTCTAAGATGACCTTCTTTGGAAAAATAGAGCAATATGCAAAGCATCGTTTTAAAGGAGTGGAAAGATAACGGTAGCTCGATTCTATAGCAGCGTACACCTCATGGTTTGTCGAGTCCCAAATGTTACTTTCTAGCACATAATTCCAGTCACTTGAAGACAACTTTCCATAAAGAAGAGCCCCAAATTCTATTGCAGCTAATGGTAATCCATCACACTTTTTTGCAATTTCCCTGCCAATTTGTTCTAGATACGATTGTTGTTGGTTGTGACATGGTCCAAATGCATATTTGGAAAATAAGGACCAACAATCTTCACTTTCCAGAGGTCTCAAATAGTGGACAAAAAGAAAGGTTTGCATGGATCTTGCAACTCTTTCATCCCTTGTTGTGATGATGATCCTACTTCCCGTATCCCCAACATTAAAGATGTCCATCAAATATATCCAATCAACATGTTTTGTATCCCACACATCATCCAGTACTAGCAAAAAGTTTGAAGTGCTTAAAATTTGTTGTAGTGATAGCAACAGAAGATTCGGGTAATTGCTAGTGATGTCACTAGTGTCATTTCCTTTTGTTTTCGCAGATTTAAGAATTTGAGAACTAAGGTTATCATGATTCATGATTGATTGTGAAGTGATAGATTCAAGAATGGTTTCAAAAATACTGACATGATCAAAATCTTTCGAGATATCTACCCACCGTTTCAACTCAAATTTCGCCGTTACTTGAGGATCATTGTAAAGGTGTTTAGCCAGGGCTGTTTTCCCAATCCCTCCCATACCAACAATGGAGATTATTCTCATCTTACAATCACCATCACTAGCATCTTCCGACAACAAAAGACCTTTAAGTTTGTTTATATCGGCATCTCTTCCATAAATAGAAGAGTCATCATCCAAGATAGAAACATCTGATTCATCAGTTTGTTCTCCTAAACTCAATACTTCTAATTTCTCAATTATTTTTTGCAATTTAGAATTAATCAATCCATTAAACTGTTTGAAAAGGGAAGAAAAGTTTTTCAGCACCTGAGTTGTAGCGGTTTGGGTTTGATACTGAAACAAATTGATTTGGTCAAACAAAGTGCCAGCTTCATAGACAGCATCTCGCAGCATATCCAGCCTCGTCAGTGTTGTCTTGAGCTTTTCCATGAGCGAAAAGTCCAGCTTCGTACTGTGAAAATTGTCGACGAATTCAGTAGAATCAATACTCTGCAACAACATCTCCATAGAAGCTGAGAGAAGAGTTTCTCCCACAGTTGTCGCCATTTTTATTCGCTTAGTTTGTAAGAAAAAGATGAAGAATAGCTTCACAGAATCACAAGAAAATGCAATTGTGTAACCAAAACACTATGCGTCACTTTGATTTTAGCAAGTTTCCGCGAACGCTTTGCCTGACTAAGTCAGTCAACTACCATTATCACACTTTTTTTAATACTTGTTTTTTAAGAGATCATGATGTAAATATTATCATTCAATATATAAGAGAATTACCCCTGTTAAATTTAGCACCCTCCAATTTTTTAATATTTCCGAAGTATTTTTTATTTTATTTTTAAATCTGAGTAAAAGATTTCAAAAATTTAAGTTTTTTTTTTTATATATAATATAGAAAATTCTCAAAATTTTCGTGGACAAACAACAAGTATAATTTTTTTAAAATTTATTGAATATCGAAAATTTTGAGTATATTTGAAATTTCCGGTTGTTACCATAAATTTCAAAAAATGTTTTATTTGTGTGGTCCGAAGCCGGCAGAGTCATCTATAGTTTCGTGTAGCGATTGTACGCAATTTTTCACCACAGGCAAAGTATATTTAATTAAATATTTTTTCGATATGATATTGATATTATACTTTTTTTGTGATGTAAAACAAATATTTTAGTCCTGATCTTAAGTATTAGTCTGGGCACAAAATATTGGCAAACAACATGGTATTATAGTTGTGATCGTTCGTTCTGATACAACAAATCGCCAGCGAGGTAGAAAAGATAATTTGATTTTGGATCGTGAGAGAGAAGGTAATTATAAAAGGAAGAATACATCTGAAAACAGTAAATCCTCACAGGACATTTATAATACAAAAGTGAAATGCCATTTTAGGTTGAGATCCGCGCCGAGTGATATTGGTTGGACGGTGATGGTTAGATGTGGGTTTCACAATCATAAACTATCTAATGATTTATATGGTCATGACATATTGGACCGTCTAAAAGTTCATGAGAGACAGTTTGTGAATGACATGAAAAAATACAACATGACTCCACGATACATTATTTCTGCCTTGAAAGACAAAGATCCAAGAAACCTCATCAATGTTACCCAAGTATATAAATCTAGAGCTACATACAATGTGAGTAAGAGGTGTTCATTAACAGAAATGAAAATGTTGTTGTGTCTTATTCATAGAGAGAAATATATGTGCTGGACAAGAAATAAGGAAGACTCAAATGTGTTAGACGGTGTGGCTAGTGATCGAGAGGGGGGGTGAATAGATCACCTCTTGAAAATAAACGGATTTTAAAATTTTATCAGAGTTATTAAAACTTGGCGGAAAATTTCAGTCCCGAATCGACTTCCGTCTATTCTGAACCGCTACTAGAAAACCGGACACGCGAATTTTATGCTGGATTTGAATTAGAACGACGCAGATTACTAACACCAGAATCTTATCTAATTGAATGCACTTATCACTAAATCCTAATTCCAATGAATAAAACTCAGTTGAACGTTTTGTCAAACAATTGGTGTGTATGTGATCAATGATGAACAATGGTGGACTTTAGTTAAAGAAGTTTTCTTGCCACTATTGTATCACGAAAAATACAGCCACAACACACTAACTGAAATTGCAAAACTGTTGAAAACGTAAAGAGAGATAAGGAAAGAATACGATACGCAGAGATTTGGTAAGGAAGTTCCCCACGTCGTCCTCGCGTGTGGGTACGTCTCCCTCTCAATTTCAAATGAAATTGAGAACTGTAATTATCAATAATGCCAAATTCGTTGATACAAGGTTTCAATACACAGACATAATTCTAAATCCCAAGATCTTCTTCTTGTATAAAACCTTCACTTGATCTGAGCTCGATCAAGAATTTCCTGCAAGAAATTGCAAACAATTCACCGGTTCCACGACCTGTTTGCGAAATCACCTGATTTCCAAACCCTACGCTGCGGCTGAATCTGTTCTGCAAACGTGACTAACAAACCCGCAAGAACACTCCAGTTCTTGAAGGACAAACCAGTTGGTTTTTCCTCGAAACCCCCTTCAATCTTCAACTCATCTAGATCCTCGATCGTTCCACTGAACACCTCAGCTAGATCCTTGATCGTACCACTGAACGTTATCTCGTTGATCCTTTAATCCAAAGAACAAGAATGATTATGTGTTGATGTTCTTGAAGAAAAGAGATTGAGAAGATGAAGAAGATGAAGTCTCTTTCAGGTTTCTAACTGCTCAAAAACAATTGCTGCTACACACTCCTTTGATTGGTGTTTCAACTGTTTTTGCCTCTCAGAATTCGTCTCTTCTAAACTGTCAAAAAAATGCTTCTTATATGAAAGACAGAAGCTGTTAGTAGACAAAACAGAATTATGTATTGATACAAAAGGTTATGCATCGATACATGTTGTAGCTTTGATTAATTTTTGAGAATTAATACAAGCATGTATCGATACAAAGCTCGTATGTATCGATCCATGGAGCATTTTAACTAACATGTATCGATACAAGGATCGTATGGATCGATACATACTGAAGCAAAAACGTTTTGTGATTTAAAACAAGTTTATGTATCGATACAAGGCTTGTATGGATCGATACATACTGAAGCAAAAACGTTTTGTGATTTAAAATAAGTTTATGTATCGATGCAAGGCTCGTATGGATCGATACATACTGAACCAAAAACGTTTTGTGATTTAAAACAGGTGTATGTATCGATGCAAAAGAACATGTATTGATACATGCTAACACAAAATAGTTTTTATGAGTTCTTTATAGAATTGTATCAATGTGGATCTGTATGTATAGACACGAAACAATATTATAGGCTAAAAACACAATTGAAACATGCGAAATAATGCACAACCAACAATTAGACAATGATCACACAATTTGCTATCATTCAAAACTTATTCAAAGTAAAGAATTTGCTCACAAACTCCCCCTTTTTGATGATGGCAAATTTTTAGCAAGATGTGTGATACTCCCCCTGAGTTTGTGCATGTCTGTCAAAATCTGCATTTCTCCCCCTTTGTCAACATCAAAAAGAAGAAAAAAACAGTTTTATCAAGGCAACATGTAGCAGAACACAGCAAAAATGATAAATAAGCTAACAATCACACAGAATGAAGCTTACAAAGTAAAGAATCACTCACAAAGAATGACAAATAAGGGCAATAACACCGGAAGTAAGCAGAATGAAATAAGCATTTAACCATTAGAAAGTGTTTAACATTTACATAAGCCAATACATATACGGTGCACCTAATCTGAAAAAAAACTCAAGCAATCATGCAATGAAATGAAATGATGATGGTTTAATGTGGATTGTGGCCACCACAGGACTCCTCATCATCTCTATCAGGATCTCTGAAGCTTGGCGGAGGCGGAGGAGGAGGCATTGTATCTGGATTTTGGCCCATGAATGTGTAGTGCCTGAACCGGTCCTGAACTTCGACACTTCTGAATCTGTCCATAATACCAGGATTGGCACGGCAGTCGTCCATAAAACCATACATTTCATTGTAGAAGACTTGGTGCCACTTAACCAAGTTCGTGTGCCAAGAGTGCTGGTTATGGTACATCCGTGTATGATTGTCATGCCACTCACGATGCTCCTTATGCCACTCACTTTGTTGTACATGCCAAGACCGGGCCTCTTCATGACATTCTTGGTTGGCAAGCTCCATTTGTTGAAGCATTTGAGTGAGGTGCGCAGTAGGTGTTGAAGATGAAGCACCGCCGGATGACGGAGGAACCGTTGGTTCAGGTACATAGTTGGTTGGAGACCACCTTTGTGACACCCAATCACCCCAACCAGCATTGTCCTCAACTGGAGGTACATCTGCTTCGTTCACATCATGCATTTCTTCATCAGGTTGGTCTTCAGCAACATGGATTCGTTCAGACGGCACATCAAAATTATAGATCCTTGTTTTGGATTTCCTTTCAAAGAAGTAGAAACATTGACGTTCCCTGTCCCACCAATATCCCATATGCGATCAAGTGGAAGAGTCAAACTCTTGAGCAGCAGATGGTGTTATGAGAGGAACTAAAGGGATTGCAACATTCCAGAACTTAAGAATTTTCATGATTTGAGAAGCATATCCAAGAGCAACATTCTTGGCGTTGTTGCGCACGAAAAAGAGACGCTTCACAAAGTAATTTGCCCAATTCAAGGGAACCTTATTTTGTAGAATATACAGGAGATGTATGCTTGCCCTGTCTAACCTAGAATGTCCACTGTTTGCTAGAAGCAGAATGTGCGAGATAATCCAATGGAGAATACGAGGAATTTTCTTAATCATTCCAGACGTAACCTGTTCATCCTCACCTAGCGGTCTGTCCAATTTCAAGATGGACAGAGTAAACTCCTTTAGGTTAAAGTCAGTATCAAAATGCAGGTCATGCCAGGTCTTGAGATTAAGCGACGGAAGCGCAATTTGAAACACTGTTTCCCAATCAGCAGCTTCAAAAGTGTAGGTTCTAACACCGATAGAACACTTAAACATATATCCTCTACCAGATTGTAAGCCAGCATAAAATGCACGGATAAAATCCTCATGGTAATCATCCTTTGTAGTCAAAAATGAGCCAAGTTTTTGTGCATTAATAAGTTCAACCTCAGCATTGAGATGCAGACGAAAAGCATCATGTTTATCGAAGACATGGGGTTTCATAACTAACCTTGTCTTGAAGGAATCCTCAAACTCAGTAGCAATTGCAGTATGAAGCAAATCTAAGGCATTTGGAGGAATTTCTGGTAACTGCTGAGAAGTGCCAATTGG
Organism: Lathyrus oleraceus; assembly: GCF_024323335.1. Lineage (NCBI taxonomy): Eukaryota > Viridiplantae > Streptophyta > Magnoliopsida > Fabales > Fabaceae > Lathyrus > Lathyrus oleraceus. The sequence goes on along the minus strand of NC_066583.1, from coordinate 502,904,151 downwards.
TTCCTTTCCCTTTCCTTTTCCCTTTGCTCTACCCAGCATGGTTCTTGGAGGCATGGTGATGAAAGATTGAGGAAAAGTAAGATAGATTTAGGTTTTTTGGAGAGAATGATGATGAAGGAGATTAGGGTTAGCCGTAGGTTTTGTGAGATAGAGGAGTTGCTGATACTAAGTTTGTGAAAGGAAGTGATAAGAGTTGCTGATGTGTCGATCCATGAGTGAGAAAAAATGCATTTAATCCAAATAAGAATCAGTATGTGTCGATGCATATGGGCATGGATCGATCCATGTCACGCATTTTTGTTTTTAAAGAGTCTATGTATCGATACAAACGACGGATGGATCGATACATACTGAACCAATTTTGACAGATTTGAAAAGAGAAAGACATGAATCGATACATACATGTTCGTATAGATACATACTGATGCTACACCAACTTTTTAATTAATTTTATGCAGTATGAATATGCATTATGAAGTATGTCATGATAATTATGCCCAAGTATGATTCACAAATCAGATTTTAATGTTCAAACAATATATGCAAAGAAATTCACATAAACGAGAGTAAGGAATTTTGTTCTAACATACACAATCACATAGTTGTAAAGGAATTATAGAAAGGAGTGATATTACCTCTGTTGACGTAATCTTGTGAGGTATAAATTACATCTAAAACAAATCTCATCAACCAAGGTGAGGCATAATATAAATAAGAACAAACATGCTTAAGACATCAATTGAGAAAGATCTAAGATCCCTAATTCACGACGAATGTTGAAGAACGGTTCCGTTGCCAAAGGTTTAGTGAATATATCAGCAAGCTGATTTTTAGAATCAACCTGCTCAAATACAACGTCTTCTTTTTCAACATGGTCGCGAAGAAAGTGATGTCTAATCTCTATGTGTTTAGTGCGTGAGTGTAAAACAGGGTTTTTAGTAAGGTTTATGGCACTAGTGTTGTCACATTTTATTGGAATATGTTTGAGTTGAATGTTAAAGTCTTGTAGTTGTTGCTTTAGCCACAAAATCTGAGCGCAACAACTACCGGCTGCAACGTATTCAGCCTCTGCAGTTGACAAAGCCATAGATACCTGCTTTTTGCTATGCCAACTTACCAAGGAGTTTGAAAACAGGTGACATGTACCACTCGTGCTTTTCCTATCTGATTTGCAGCCAGCAAAATCAGAATCGGAGTAACCTACTAAGCTACAATCACTTCCTTTGGAATACCAAAGCCCATATTTAGGTGTTCCATGAAGATATCTAAATATGCGCTTAACAGCTTTCAGGTGTGATTCCTTAGGATTTGATTGATATCGTGCACACATACAAACACTAAACATGATGTCAGGTCTAGAAGCAGAAAGATACAGAAGAGATCCAATCATACCTCTGAACTTTTTGACATCTACACACTTACCATGCTCATCCTTATCTAGATTTCCGTTGGTAGGCATAGGGGTGTCAATTGATTTTGAGTCATTCATTCCGAAGCGCTTGAGTAGTTCTCTGCAGTATTTTGTTTGACATACTGCTGTACCCTCATCAAGTTGCTTTATCTGCAGTCCTAGGAAGTAATTCAGCTCCCCCATGAGACTCATCTCAAATTCACCCTGCATAACCTTAGAAAATTCTTCGACCAAGTGTATGTTAGTTGAACCAAAAATTATATCGTCTACATAAACTTGAACTAAAAGGATGTGCTTTCCCTTGTGTTTAATAAAGAGAGTATTATCCACTTTACCTCTTGAATATCCATGATCAATTAGAAATTTGCTAAGCCTTTCATACCAAACCCGAGAGGCTTGTTTAAGACCATACAAAGCTCGTTTTAATTTGTAAACATAATCTGGATTTTCAGCATTCTCAAAACCAGGAGGTTGTGAGACATATACCTCTTCATTTATGACACCATTTAGAAAAGCACTCTTTACGTCCATTTGGTAAAGCTTAAGATTGTTAGAACACGCATAGGCAAGCAAGAGACGTATAACTTCAAGGCGAGCAACTGGAGCATAAGTTTCCTCATAGTCTATGCCCTCCTCTTGGTTATACCCTTGTGCTACTAAACGTGCCTTGTTCCTAGTTATCACTCCGTTTTCATCAAGCTTATTTCTAAAAACCCATTTAGTACCTATGATATGATGATCTCGCGGACGAGGGACAAGTTCCCAAACGTCATTTCTTTTAAATTGATTAAGCTCTTCTTGCATGGCCATTAGCCAAAATTCATCAATCAAGGCCTCTTTGGCATTTTTAGGTTCTACTTGTGAAACAAACGCGAAGTGAGAACAAAAATTACTTATCTTAGAACGAGTCATTACTCCCTTTGAAATATCTCCCAAGATGTTGTCGATAGGATGGTCTTTTGAAGATTTCCAGGCTGGTGGAAGGTCATTCACTTCAGTTGTCGTTTCTTCCTCATCTTCTTCATGACTAGTATCTTCCTCCTTCTCATGGGCAGCTGTTCTGGACTGATCAGTTTCCTTAACAGCTTCCTTGAGTATGTCTTCTGTAGATACACCTGTGTCATCAAAAGAAATACCTTTTCCGACACTTTTCGGATAAGACTCATCAAAAGAAACATGGACAAATTCTTCAACCGTAAGTAAACGCTTATTATACACTCTATATGTTTTACTTGATTGTGCGTATCCAAGAAAGATACCTTCATCCGCTTTCGCATCAAACTTCCCAATATTTTCCTTACCATTATTCAAAACAAAACACTTACAACCGAATACGTGAAGATGTGACAAGTTTGGCTTTCTTCCTTTTAAATGCTCATAAGGAGTTTTATTTAAAATAGGACGAATTAAGATCCTGTTTAAAACATAACAAGCTACACTACCTTTGCCAAGTATAGCTCCTTTGTTATTGTCTCCATAAGTAACATATCCCTTCTTCTTTGCTTTGAAGTCTATAAAAAGCGATATGTCACCGGTCATGTGCCTTGAGCAACCGCTGTCAAGAAACCATCTCCTATCTACGGAAGCAAGGCACTCATCCTACAATATCAAAAGAGAGAAGTTGGTACCCAATTTTCATTGGGTCCAAGTGGGTAAGTGCTAACATGGTTGCCTTTTGGCTTCCATTGATAAATACCTTTAGGAACAAGAAATCTCCTAAACTTGCATTTCTCAATGGTATGGCCAGCATGACAACAATAATGACATAAACCATGATGATGTGTTTGTTTATTCTTGTTCATTAAATCCTTTGGAATAAAAGAGTATTTTGCATATGGTGGATTTAATGACTTCTTAAACAACCTAGAGTCAACGACATAAGTAACCTTAGGTTGTAAAGCTTTTTCCAATTTGACCTTGAGAGTGTTTACCTCTTTTTGCCAAATGTGACAAGCTTCACAATACCTAACTTTACTACATCCATCAATGTCAATAATTTTTGAATTTTCTGCAATACTAGCTTTTAACCTTTCTAAATCTGTTTCGGCTTTGTATACTTTACCTTCCAAAAATGAAAAAATTTGTTTATCGGAAGATAATCTTTTAAAAGCATCTACAGCTTCGTTATGCAGTTTTTCAAAAGCTATTTTCAGTTCAGAAAAAGTCATAGAAGAGAAATTATTATAGTAGGCTTGTTTTACCTTTTTATCATTGATTTTCTTCTTGTGGTAGGACAGATTTTTGGTGTGAGCCATAAGGCACAGATTTGCGGTTTCATCACTATCACTTGAACTTTGTGTGCTTGATGAATCACTGTCGCTTTCCCATGCAATATAAGCTCTTCTTTGTTTGCTGTACTCTTTTGGTGGAGCTTTTCTTTGATCCTTATACTTCATAGGACAATCTATTTTATAATGTCCAGATTTACCACAATTAAAACAAGATCCTTTTCCTCTACTCTTCATATTCTCTTCCTGTTTTGAATCTGTAGATTGTCTTCGAAACTTCATGAGGTTTTTGTCGGAATGCTTGACTCCATTCTTTCGAATGAATCTATTATATCTCCTTACAAACAGTCCCATTTCCTCATCATCCGAATCTTTGTCACTACTAGAATCATTGTCACTTTGCTCTTTTCGTGAGGACTTAGAGCTAGAGGCCACAAGAGCTATTGGCTTCTTCTCTCCCTCTTTGTCTCTTTTCTTCTCCTTTTCCTTCTTACTTTTGTTCTCAAACTTTTCAAGACTTTCTAATGCTTGCTGATGTTCTTCCATCTTTCCAAACAGAGTTGTAATCGTAAGTCTTGTTAGATCGTTGGCTTCCTTAATAGATGTTACTTTAGGTTGCCATTCCCTGCTAAGACACCTCAGAATTTTATTAGTAGCAATTTCATTGGAAACAGGTTTTCCAAGTGCATTCAACCTATTAGTGAGATGAGTGAATCTCTTTTGCATGTCGGAGATAGATTCTCCTTGTTTCATGCGAAAGAGCTCAAACTCTTGATTGAGTGTGTTAATACGGGACTGTTTTACTTCAGTAGTACCCTCATGGGCAACTTCTAAAGCATCCCACATTTCTTTAGCTGTCGCGCAATGGGATACTCGATAATACTCATCAACACCAAGTGCTGAAATTAGCATATTTCGAGCTCTCCAATCACACGACCATTTTTTCTCATCTTTCTCATTCCAATCAGCTTCTGGTTTAGGAACTATGGCGCCAGCCGCATTTGTCATAGTAATTTGAAAAGGACCATTTTCAATGGCAGCCCATACTAGCCTATCCACAGAATTTATATGAACTCGCATGCAGTCTTTCCAGTAGTCGTAATTTTCACCGTTGAAAATCGGCGCTCTATTATACGCCCCCTTTGGTTCAGAATCCATATCGTTACAGGCAGCCACAGAGCACCAGCGAACCGACGCTCTGATACCACTTGTTAGACGGTGTGGCTAGTGATCGAGAGGGGGGGTGAATAGATCACCTCTTGAAAATAAACGGATTTTAAAATTTTATCAGAGTTATTGAAACTTGGCGGAAAATTTCAGTCCCGAATCGACTTCCGTCTATTCTGAACCGCTACTAGAAAACCGGACACACGAATTTATTGCTGGATTTGAATTAGAACGACGGAGATTACTAACACCAGAATCTTATCTAATTGAATGCACTTATCACTAAATCCTAATTCCAATGAATAAAACTCAGCTGAACGTTTTGTCAAACAATTGGTGTGTATGTGATCAATGATGAACAATGGTGGACTTTAGTTAAAGAAGTTTTCTTGCCACTATTGTATCACGAAAAATACAGCCACAACACACTAACTGAAATTGAAAAACTGTTGAAAACGTAAAGAGAGATAAGGAAAGAATACGATACGTAGAGATTTGGTAAGGAAGTTCCCCACGTCGTCCTCGCGTGTGGGTACGTCTCCCTCTCAATTTCAAATGAAATTGAGAACTGTAATTATCAATAATGCCGAATTCGTTGATACAAGGTTTCAATACACAGACAGAATTCTAAATCCCAAGATCTTCTTCTTGTATAAAACCTTCACTTGATCTGAGCTCGATCAAGAATTTCCTGCAAGAAATTGCAAACAATTCACCGGTTCCACGACCTGTTTGCGAAATCACCCGATTTCCAAACCCTACGCTGCGGCTGAATCTGTTCTGCAAACGTGACTAACAAACCCGCAAGAACACTCCAGTTCTTGAAGGACAAACCAGTTGGTTTTTCCTCGAAACCCCCTTCAATCTTCAACTCATCTAGATCCTCGATCGTTCCACTGAACACCTCAGCTAGATCCTTGATCGTACCACTGAACGTTATCTCGTTGATCCTTTAATCCAAAGAACAAGAATGATTATGTGTTGATGTTCTTGAAGAAAAGAGATTGAGAAGATGAAGAAGATGAAGTCTCTTTCAGGTTTCTAACTGCTCAAAAACAATTGCTGCTACACACTCCTTTGATTGGTGTTTCAACTGTTTTTGCCTCTCAGAATTCGTCTCTTCTAAACTGTCAAAAAAATGCTTCTTATATGAAAGACAGAAGCTGTTAGTAGACAAAACAGAATTATGTATTGATACAAAAGGTTATGCATCGATACATGTTGTAGCTTTGATTAATTTTTGAGAATTAATACAAGCATGTATCGATACAAAGCTCGTATGTATCGATCCATGGAGCATTTTAACTAACATGTATCGATACAAGGATCGTATGGATCGATACATACTGAAGCAAAAACGTTTTGTGATTTAAAACAAGTTTATGTATCGATACAAGGCTTGTATGGATCGATACATACTGAAGCAAAAACGTTTTGTGATTTAAAATAAGTTTATGTATCGATGCAAGGCTCGTATGGATCGATACATACTGAACCAAAAACGTTTTGTGATTTAAAACAGGTGTATGTATCGATGCAAAAGAACATGTATTGATACATGCTAACACAAAATAGTTTTTATGAGTTCTTTATAGAATTGTATCAATGTGGATCTGTATGTATAGACACGAAACAATATTATAGGCTAAAAACACAATTGAAACATGCGAAATAATGCACAACCAACAATTAGACAATGATCACACAATTTGCTATCATTCAAAACTTATTCAAAGTTAAGAATTTGCTCACAAAATGTTGTTGCAGATATCTTTTGGACATATCATGATTCAGTGAAGTTGTTGGGTTTTTTTACCGAGATAACCCACTTTTTCGAAGAAATTCCCAAAATACCCCACTTTTCAGCAAAATTCCCAAAATACCCCACTTTTAGGAGGAGGCGCTAATTGGATTAGCGACCCCTCTTAAAAATTGCAAGGAGACGCCAATTGGATTGGCTAGGGCACCTGCCCTAGCCAATCCAATTGGCGCCTATGTGTAATTTTTAAGAGGAGGCGCCAATCCAATTGGCTCCTCCCTTAAAAAAGCCTCAAATGAAAAAACCTCCAACATGAAAGTTGTATATCTTTTCAAGACAATGAATTTGGATATAAATTTTGCATCATTTGGATTTTTTATGAGAAAGTTATGGGCAGTTGAAGTTGGACTTCTGAGTTTTTCAACTGTTATCTAACCTATAATGTTTTGTATTATTGCATGTGTTTCTTTTAGGAATATGAATTTTTGTCCAACATAACATTTGAAGTAGACATCTTAAATTTTCCAATGCACTTGGTCCCACTTCAAAATAATTAAAAATGAGTGAGTTAGGTCTTTGCGAACGTGACCCAAAATTAGGGTTTATGTCAAAACATGTGTATGTGAATTTTGCCAAAAGGGACCAACTTCAAGCCCTTCTGTTTGAATGATAAAAGCCTCAAATGACAAAACCTTCAACATAAAAGTTGTAGATCTTTTCAAGGTAATGAATTTGGACTAAAGTTTTGCATCATTTGCAATTTTTATGAGAAAGGTATGGGCACCTGAACTTGGACTCTTTGACATTTTAACTGTTATCTGACCTATAGTGTTTTGTATTATTGCAATTGGATTGGCGACCCCTCTTAAAAAATACACATAGGCGCCAATTGGATTGGCTAGGGCAGGTGCCCTAGCCAATCCAATTGGCGCCTCCTTGTCATTTTTAAGAGGGGTCGCCAATCCAATTGGCGCCTCCTCCTAAAAGTGGGGTAGATTGGGAATTTTGCTGAAAAGTGGGGTATTTTGGGAATTTCTTCGAAAAAGTGGGTTATCTCGGTAAATTTGCCAAGTTGTTGAATATGTTTAATTTGGTGTTGATTTTTTATTCTACATACAGAACAAATAGGTAATGTGAATTATGATCATGCCTTGATATCATTTCGACATACTTTGATTTATCAGAATTTTGATTATTTGCATCGTGATCATATAGGTATCGATTACCACTGCTTGAGATTGTTGGTGTTACGTCAACAAAATTGATGTTTTCGACAGGCTTTGTCTATTTGGAGCATGAAAGAGAGAAAAACTTCAAATGGACACTGGAGAAGTTCAAAGAGTTGTTCTCTTCAGAGAAATTGCTACCAAATATTATGGTGACGAATCGAGAACTTGCATTGAAGGATGTAATTGAAGTTGTGTTTCCAAATTCAACTCATATGTTATGTTCATTCCATATTTAAAAAAATGTTAGCGTGAAATGTAAAAAGTGTGTTAAATCAGAAAGACATGAGCATGTCATGGTCGTTCCATTGTTCGTTAAGTATATGATTGAAACATGGTTGACACCTTATAAAGAAAGGTTTATTGCAGCTTGGACTAACATAGTCACTTATTTAGGTAACACAACAACGAACAGGGTAAAGTCTGCTCATTGGTGACTAAAAAACATGTTGACTACAAGTCAGGAGATTAATGCTGAAGTTGGGTGTTGTGAACATGATGTTGAAGTTACAACTTGGTTCAATCAGGTTCTCGTTCCAAAAGAGTATTACCAATATTGAGCATCAGTATAACACACAATTCTATATGAACTTGTACAGTTTTGTTTCAAGGCAATGTATACAACGTATAAGGAAGGAACTAAAAAGGGTAAACTTTGTTGGTACAAGCAAAGACGTTTGTGGTTGCTTCATTAGAACAACACATGGGTTACATTGTGCGTGTCAACTTGTCGGTTTCCAAATACAAGGCAAACTTGTTCCTTTAGATCCAATCCATGTTTTTTGGAAGAAATTACACATTGAAGAGCATGGTGTCAATCACAAAGATACTAGTATAAAGTTGTATTTAGAAGCAGAGTGTGAAGAGTTGAAGACACATTTCAATTATTTGGATATTGTAGGCCAGAGGGCGTTGAAGAAAAATGTTAGGGAACTAACAAATCCATCCATAACTTCCATGTGTCCACCGCCGATGAAGTACAAGCCAAAGAGGGGAGTTAAGAAGAGCAGAAAAGATGAAGAGAGTGATGTACATCGTGATCCTTCACATTGGGATTCTGATGAGGGCTCGCATGGGAGTCAAACTACAAAGAGATCATGCACGAAACTAACAGGAAGTCAACCTTCAAGTCTTCCAGGTTAAAGTCAACCTTCAAGTCTGTCAGGTCAAAGTCAATCGATCACTACATCTTCGAGGCATCTTTACTTGTCTCGATTTCCTAGTTTCTCGCATCCATACATTAATGACATTGTTGATGTGGGTGACGATGGAAATTATGGTTTTTCGGGCTATTGCAACTTTACTTTGATGGGGCGAAGAGTCATGGTTGTTAGTTCAGACGCAGTTAGATACTCAAGTTCATAAACACCTTAAACTGTTTTCCAATTTATTATATGACACGGTCTTTGAAGTTAGAAATGCCTTAAAAGTAGAACACTTGAGTGTGCAAGATCGAGAAAAATGGATGATGGTTCCTGGTATGGGTTACCCTATTGATATTAGGTACAATGTCGTATTTGTCTCCTTGTCAAAGAGACTTAACATTGGGTCCACATATGTATACGAGCAAACATAAATCATTGTTGTTGGTTTTGTCAATGACAATCATTGGGTTGAAGTAAAATTGAAACCTGATAGTCCATTGCCACCCGTGACTGATTATTGGAGACCAAACTGTACTGAAGATGCAAAAGCATGGGAATCAGCATATGCAGGACGAATTAGGTACTAAGAAGATAAAGTTAAGAAATCATCATAAGTAGTGTTGTAATCTTGTACGTAGAACAACTTTTGTGGTAAATATGTATTTATCATATGTGATGACTTTTTAATCAAACCATTTATGCAGGTCGTTGCATTAAAAAAAATTGAATTTCATGTTTTTGAGAATTTTGGAAGTATACTGGAAGTTTGGCATAATTTGAAATTCCCGGTATATCGGAAATTCAAAAATTTCCGTAACTTTAAACCATTTTACAAAATTCATGAATTCCGATATAACTCTTCTAGAAATTTTGAAATTTTCCGGTACATGCCTTCCGAAATTTTGAAATTTCTGATAACTGTGTTACAACAACGGTAAAAACATGTAAATTTATAAAATTTCCGATATTCGCTTAAAATTTTAGATATAAAATTGGAAATTTCAAAAAATTTAAATTTTTTACAAAAGCATCATGTCATTTCACTCCAAACAGGAGGTGTCAGATTTAATTGAGAGTGTTAAGTTAAATATTCAATATAATTATAACATTCAAATATGTTATATTACTATTTTAAAAATAAAAGTGAAAGTTTAAAATATTTTACACTGTATGTATATTTTTTTTTCTTTTTTAATTAGTTAAAAATCCACATAATTTATTGGAAGACGTGAAAATCTTAGTCATTCATAAGAAAAATATTAGAATATTTAATAAGGCTTTTTTTAAATACCCACCTCTTAAATTTTCACATAGATTTACTTCTTCTAAACAAAAAAAATGCCGGGGAAGTTTCTAGTTTGTCTACTTGTTTGGTAAACATAGCAAATGGGTTCTAAATACTATCAAAACAATTACATAATCAAGAATATTTTCCATTCTAAATTACTATTAAACTAATTATATAATTAAAAATATTTTACATTATTAAATATATTTTAATATAGAGATTGAGATAGAAAGAGACACATAAGAAGAGAGGAGTTGGTTTTGATGGCATGCTTTTTTATTATTGTCAAACTTATTAGCCATTAGAATGATCTATGTAGTAAAAGTAGTTTTAGGGAGTAGTTTTTTGTTTAAAATATCCCTCTAGCTATTTATAAATGTACTTTGAGTTCTAAGATGTTAGGGTATCATCACATCACCCTAAATTTTAGAAAATTGAATCCACGCATTCCTGCTTTCAGGATTTTAATAACCGCACAAGATAGGTTGATTTAAAATAATATATACTTTTATTTTTTATTTTAAAATTTAAAATATTAAATTTAAATTTAAATCGTTTGATTTTGATCAAACATTGACTAAGATCTTGAATGTATGGTCTCGATGGGCGGGAAACTCAATCCAAATTTTAACCTAAAAAAGAAGATAATACAGTCTTCTATGTGTTGAGATATTAAATATAATCCAAGTTGAGTTGTGTGGTCCAAGTCCAAAATTAATTAAGATTTAGGGTTTGTTACTTAGTTTGTTATTTTACTTAGTATTCAAGTTACTTAAGTGTATATAAATAGACACTTAGTAATTCAGTATTATCATTTAATTCAATAATACAATCCTTATTTCTTTATTTTATCTTTCTCTCCTCACTAAAAGTGTCTCAAACACTAATAAATTGGTATCTAGAGCTCCGATTAGATTCTTGATCGTGTTTTCAAGAATCACATGTCTGAGATCGTGGGTTGTTGTTGATTAATCGCTGCAAAGATGAATGGTAATGGAAATTTACCAACTCCCTTCCAACTCTTGACGAAAAAAATTGACTTCAATGGAGAAAACAAATGCAATCTCTATTTGGCTTTCATAAAACCCTAGAAGTGGTTACTAATGGTGTTCCTGTGGTTGGTGAAGATGCAACCGACGCACAGAGAACCGCTCACAAGGATAACAAGAAAAAAGATTGCAAGACAATGTTTTACATCTAATCGACAATTGATGCGGCTAATTTCGACATAATCGCTCATGCTGAATCGGCGAAGGAGGCATGCATGATATATTCTTGTCAAGTACTACGAAGGAGGTGAGAAAGTCAAGGTTGTCAAATTGCAAACTTTGCGACGATAATATGAATTGTTGTTGATGGGAGAAGACGAAAATACTGCAGGTTATGTGTCGAAGGTGCAGAAACTCGTCCATCTCCTAAAGGATTGTGATGAAACACTAACTGATAAGATGAAAGTTGAGAAGCTAATGTGTATATTGACCTCTCACTTTGATCACGTTATCGTAGCTATTCAAGAATCCAACAACCTTGAAACCCTAAAACTGGAAGATTTAGTTGGTTTGTTGGAGGTGCATGAGATTAGGATTTTCGAAAGGAAACGAGTTCAAGACTCGATACAAGCACTACATGCTCAATCATGGAAGAAGAATGGTGGTTCTATAAAGTTCAAAGGCAAAATCGACAAGACTCGGGGTAAGAAGTCTTGGTGGAATTCTCACAAGAATAAGGTTGATGATAGAGCTTATGAATCCTCGAAAAGAGGAGAAGTAAATTCATATTAGAAAGACAAAGAAGAGAAAAAAGGTGTGCAATGCTATAACTGTGAAAAGTGGGGTCACTTGACCAAGCATTATTGGTACAGGAAAGACAAGGGATCGGCAAAAGGCAAGGACGAAGGAACGAACATTGCACGTCAAGATTCAGATGATTCTGAATCGGCGAAGGAGGCATGCATGAGATATTCTTGTCAAGTACTACGAAGGAGGCGAGAAAGTCAAGGTTGTCAAATTGCAAACTTTGCAACGATAATATGAATTGTTGTTGATGGGAGAAGACGAAAATACTGCAGGCTATGTGTCGAAGGTGCAGAAACTCATCCATCTCCTAAAGGATTGTGATGAGACACTAACTGATAAGATGAAAGTTGAGAAGCTAATGTGTATATTGACCTCTCACTTTGATCACGTTATCGTAGCTATTCAAGAATCCAACAACCTTGAAACCCTAAAACTGGAAGATTTAGTTGGTTTGTTGGAGGTGCATGAGATTAGGATTTTCGAAAGAAAACGAGTTCAAGACTCGATACAAGCACTACATGCTCAATCATGGAAGAAGAATGGTGGTTCTATAAAGTTCAAAGGCAAAATCGACAAGACTCGGGGTAAGAAGTCTTGGTCGAATTCTCACAAGAATAAGGTTGATGATAGAGCTTATGAATCCTCGAAAAGAGGAGAAGGAAATTCATATTAGAAAGACAAAGAAGAGAAAAAAGGTGTGCAATGCTATAACTGTGAAAAGTGGGGTCACTTGATCAAGCATTGTTGGTACAGGAAAGATAAGGGATCGGAAAAAGGCAAGGACGAAGGAACGAACATTGCACGTCAAGATTCAGATGATTCTGAATCGGCGAATGAGGCATGCATGAGATATTCTTGTTAAGTACTACGAAGGAGGCGAGAAAGTCAAGGTTGTCAAATTGCAAACTTTGCGACGATAATATCAATTATTGTCGATGGGAGAAGACGAAAAGACTACATGCTATGTGTCGAAGGTGCATAAACTCGTCCATCTCATAAAGGATTGCGATGAAACACTAACTGATAAGATGAAAGTTGAGAAGCTAATGTGTATATTGACCTCTCACTTTGATAACGTTATCTTAGCTATTCAAGAATCCAACAATCTTGAAACCCTAAAACTGGAAGATTTAGTTGGTTTGTTGGAGGTGCATGAGATAAGGATTGTCGAAAGGAAACGAGTTCAAGACTCGATACAAGCACTACATGCTCAATCATGGAAGAATAATGGTGGTTCTATAAAGTTCAAAGGCAAAATCGACAAGACTCGGGATAAGAAGTCTTAGTCGAATTCTCACAAGAAGAAGGTTGATGATAGAGCTTATGAATCCTCGAAAAGAGGAGAAGGAAATTCCTATCGGAAAGACAAAGAAGAGAAAAAAGGTGTGCAATGCTATAACTGTGAAAAGTGGGGTCACTTTACCAAGCATTGTTGGTACAGGAAAGACAAGGGATCGACAAAAGGCAAGGGAGGACGAGCGATTGCACATCAAGATTCAAATGATTTTGATGATATGATGGTTTTGGCTGCAGTTGCAGATGCCCATGTGGAATCCAAGATCTGGTTCCTTGACTCAAGCTGCTCAAATCACATGACTGGTCGAAAAGTATGGTTGATAGATTTTGACAATTCAAAGAAGAGCAAGGTCAAATTTGCTGATAATAGCTCGTTGCAGACTGAAGGTAATGGCAATATAGTTATTCAAAGGAGTAATGAAGCGAAACCTTTGATCAAAGATGTACACTATATCCCTGGAATGAAGTACAATCTGCTAAGTGTTGGACAACTGGTCGAAAAGGGGTTCTCAGTGGTTAAGAATGATGGAGCCTTAGAAATTTTCGACATCCAGAATGACTTGGTCATGAAATCTCCTCTGTTGAAGAATAGAACATTTAAGACCATGATTAGTTCGATAGAGGTACAATGTCTGAAAATAGTTGTCGACCATAAAAATAGTTGGTTGTGGCATATGAGGTTTGATCATCTGAATTTTAGGTCGCTCAATCAATTTATCACTCAAGATATGGTAACTGGTATACCAAGTCTTGAGATGCCCGACAAACTCTGTGAAGGTTGTCTAGTCGCAAAGCAGTCCAGAAAGTCTTTCGTTTCGACTATGCCAATGAGATCCTCCTGCATACTCGAAGTTGTACATTCAGATGTATGTGGTCCTTTTGAGGAGCATACCATTGGTGAAAATAGATAGTTTGTTTCGTTTATCGACGAGTTTAGTCGAAATCTATGGATCTATATGATCGAGAAAAAGGATGAAGTATTCGAAATATTTAAGAGATTCAAAATGCTTGTCGAAAACCAGAGTGAAAAGAAGATCAAGGTGCTGTGAATAGATGGAGGTGGCAAATACACATCCAAGATATTTGAAGCATTATATGCAGAACATGGTATTGATCATGAGGTAACTACTCCTTATACTCCTCAACATAATAAAATAGCAGAAAGAAGAAACATGATCATATTGGACATGGAGAGCTGCATGCTAAAGCAGAAGAATTTGCCAAAACCCTTATAGGGTGAAGTTGTTTCGGTTGTTGTTTATATAGTGAACATGTGCCCTATCAAGAAGCCGAAGAACGGGTTCCTGAAGAAGTGTGAAGTGGAAAACGACCATCAGTGAGTCATCTGAAGGTGTTTGGCTCTATGTGTTACAAGTATGTTCCTAATGCAAGAAGAATGAAGCTTGATAAAAAGAGTGAAGCTATAACTTTGGTAGGATATTATAAGATTGGAGTATACAGGTTGTTCAATTCAATTAATCTGAATATTATGATTAGTCGAAATATTATGCTTGATGAAAATTCTACCTAGGATTGGAATTCTAGTAATGCAATTGACAAGCCATTGATGAGCTATGATTTCGACAAAGCAAGTAATGATGTCAAAGTCGAAGATACTATCGATATTCCAGTTGAAGTCGAAATTGTTACTGACATACCCGACATAGTCAAAGTCGTAGATGTTATGGCTAGCACAAGTCAAAGAACTCAAAGAACTAGAGCTCGTACAACAAGACTTCAAGACTATAAAGTGGTTGGTGATGATGAAGTCACAACAGATGGATAACTAGTTCATTTTGATTTACTTGCAAGTGTTGAACCAATCAACTATAGTGGGGATTTAAATAATATGAAGTGGAAGTCTTCTATGGTCGAAGAGTTATAAGCAATAGAAAGAAATAACACACGGGAGTTGGTCGAATTGTCAACGCATACAAAAGCTATCGAAGTGAAGTAGGTGTTCAAGTTGAATCACAATGTTGATGGATCGATAGCAAGACATAAGGCGATATTGGTAGCTCAAGGATTTCTCCAGCGAGTAGGACTTGACTACTTTGAAGTTTTTGCACATGTCGCAAGATTGGAAATTGTTCAATTAGTGGTAGCCTTGGCATGTAAGCAAGGTTGGTAGACATTTCACAGAGATGTGAAATAAACATTTTTGAATGGTCCCTTAGATGAAGAGTTGTATGTCACACAACCTCCTAGGTTTTTGATTCAGGAGGAAGCAAGGAAAGTATACAAGTTTCACAAAGTGCTATATGGTCTCAAGCAAGCACCTAGAGCATGGAACAAGAAGATCGACTCATACTTGGTCGAATTGGGATTCGTCAAATGCAAATATGAGTATGGTGTCTATGTTCAAGTTGTGGCACAAGATATAACAATCATCTTCTTATATGTCAATGACTTGCTAGTAACTGGAAATAACTTGAAGAACTTGTCAAAGTTCAAAGAGCTGATGAAGAAGGAATTTGAAATGTCGAATCTGAGAAAGTTGTCATACTTCCAAGGCATGGAATTTCAAATATCGAAGCAAGGTATGGTTCTACGTTAAAGAAAGTATGTTAATGAGATATTCAAGTGATTCAAGATGGATGATTTGACTCATGCATCTTCGTCTATCAAACCATTATTTGAACTTGGAGAAGCATGGAGAGGAAGACATAGTCGATGCAACTTTGTTCAAACAAATTGTCGGATCTCTGAGATATGTGTGCAACAGTCGACCTGCTATATGTTTTCCAGTCGAATTAGTGAGCAGATATATGAGTGAACCAAGGGTGTCATACATGAAGGATGTGTAAGACCCCAATTTTGAACCTAAGATCCCTCATGGCATCATAACATTGCATTTGCATTGCCTCAAGGATCTTTAGCATCTTGGTTCCCTTTGCCTTTGGGTGGGACTCCTTGTGATTGGTTTGAGATCACCAAGCATGCTTGAATTATACATCATTGTTTCTCTTACTTTTGTTTACTAACCAAAAGCACAAAAATGTGTCACTAACATCTTTTCTTTGAAGCTTGAGTATCATCCAAGACACTTTGTGGATTCTATTTAGATGATCAGTCAACACAAGGGAATGACTTGAGATACTTCCAACAGGTTCAAATGAGGTCTATTCACCATTATGAATGCTAGTCCTGAAGGAGCAAGAATATGTTCCTAAGTTGTCATGCTCGCTAGGCGAGCAGAATGGTTCGCCTAGCGAACCTTGAACTGTCATGCTCGCCCAGCGAGCAGATCCTTCGCTAGGCGAAGAGCGCGCATTTCAGAAAATAACAGAAAGTTCTGGGCTTGAGTTACCCTCATCTGAGCCCACCAAGCTACCAATATCAGGCTATAAATACTAGAGCTTTCATTGAAACAAAACCTGGACAGAAAAGGGGAGAAAAAGAGACAGAAAGACAAAGAGGCAGAGAAGAGCCATAGGAACTAATCTGCAGCAACCTCCAAACAGCTCTGAAAAGTTCACTCTGACTCACACACTTTTTCGCCTCCGCCTCCCGCAAACCCTAACATTGCTTTGCAAACCCAGCCGTGCCATTCGAGCTTAATCGATCTCTCCAATCAGGTTTGCCCTTATTCCCATTACCTTTATGCTTCCAATTTGAATGCTCTGAATGTATGAGGTATGATGGATGAATTTCATTATGTTTTCGCCCACGGGTTTAGATATATAAACAATGCCTTGAATGCTTAACCGTTTAATTTCTAAAGTGTGTTCCATAGGGTTTGAGGTTTCCGAAACCACGATGTTATCAATGGAGGATCCAAAACCCGCAGGCGTTCGCTAGCCGCCTCGCTAGGCGAGCATGTAGCGAAGCTTCGCTAGTCCTTCGCTAGGTGAAGCAGTAGCGAGCGTGACAGTAACTGATTTTTTCTGTTCGTTCTAATCTGACTTTTGTGTTTGTAATGCCATTGTTTTCTCCTGACCCCATCTTGTTACTCTAACCTTTTTTATTGAGTTTTTGTGAGGGCTCACATGACTCTTGCAGGGATAGTTTATTTGGTGTTCCACTTTATTTGTGGGATACCATTTGGGAGATCTATTCCGATTACCTGTACTGACTTGTTGCCTTGTTGGCACGTTTACTTTATGCATGTTTGTTTTGCAGGGTGTGATCGTATCTCCATAGGTAGCGCGGTTCCTTCGTCTAGGACTGCCTTTTTGCCCTTTTGCATCCCAAAACCCAAACCAATTCATTGATTTTTCTTCTCCTAAGAACACGTTAACTCCTTCTACTACAGGAGAGTAAGTCTCCAAAGATCGAGCATCCGGTAGATTGCGTAGTAACGTCGTTCAACCCTTACCCCGTAGGTAGTCGAACTACGTTTTGCTCTGATTTTCATCCTAGATGAGATACGTAGGCATAAGGCGCGATGTCTTAGCGAGCACGCTCATCTTTAACGCATAGGTAGCCGAGCTACGAAGACTCTGATTCTCCCATTCAGATGAGATACGTATGCAGTGGATGCGACATCCGTGCGAGTCATTTTCTTTTGACCTTTCTTTTAGTAAGTAGTACATTAGATAAACATACACGCTTTTCTCATCCCTTCAATCATGTTTGCACAAATAAATTTTCAAAAAAAAAAACAACAACCTTTGCAACAAATGTGAAAAGGGCTCCCTAGGAGTACCTAGGATGCTTTGGGTGCCTAATACCTTCCCATTGCATAACCAACCCCCTTACCCAGATCTCTGACATTTTTACTAGTTTTTGATTCGATAAAACTTTTAGGTTTTTGTTCGCTTTCTAACCATTCCTTTGGATAAATAGAAGTGTTGTGGCGACTCGACTTGTATGATTTACCTTGGATTTAGTCAATATCTCTAATGGTAATGAATACCCCGCTACAGAAAAGTGGCGACTCTGCTGGGGAAAACAATTTGCCTAGTGGGTTTTGCCTACTTTTCATATTTGTTGTATTGTATATTTTTCTTTGTGTGACATATTTTTGTGCAATTTGGGATTACTGTATTGTATGTAATGATTGAATTGCTTGAATATTAATTCCTTGTATGCTTGGTGATCTTTGTGAGATGAGTTCTATACCCGAACTCGAGTGCACTTAGGATAGGAGAATGGCATAGTCTTGTCGGCTTATGTGGAGTTATTCCTTAGCAAGTTGACTTGCAAGTCCATTCACTTGGTGGAGGTTATGTTGGGATCAATAATGTCACACAAGTAAGTTGTGGTTAGACATTACTCTTTCCAATATAGACCTTAGAAGCCAAGGACCTTAGTTTACCAAGCCCATCTTGGCCTATTCTTAGGATGTAGTGCGAAAGTCGTTCAAGTGTAAGATTTGATACGATTGTTACGCGATACTACACTCATAAGAGTCTCTCTTGAGAATATTTTCGGAATACGAGTAGTCGTTTCTCCAATAATATCCGAAAGATGGGATGATGGCTATGGGAACCTCTTGTAGAACATGTTTGGCAGGTTTAAACCCTAGTACACTCCCTTTTGGGTGGTTCTTAACCTAACTCCATGCTCGTGACTTACAACAAACCCTTGATTCATGGTTGATCCGTTCATGAATCCTTAATATCAATGGAACTTGGGTGTTGATAAGGTGCAAACCATAATCCACCAGAATGGATGGTTAATATTAAGGATAACATGATCCATCCCATGACCTTTGTTTGGTGTGCTTTGCTTGATCCTTGAGTGTGATTGTTGCATTCATGCATTCATGCACCCATTTGCATTCATATCATCAATAATGAAGAAAATTTTCGAGGAACTTAAGGGGTTTATTTGCAAGATTTTCAGACATGGAAAGACAAAGAAGGAATACAAAGAAGTACAGCTTCAGGCAACCAGATTTGGAAGAGTTAAGGAATTTGACATCTTATGTATTAGATCCCTTGGGTTTCAAAGCTCGTTTTGGGAAGCTTCTTCCTCTTCTGACTACTCAGGTGGATGAAGGATTGATGAGTGTATTGGTGCAGTTTTATGATCCCTTGTACCATTGCTTCACGTTTCCGGATTTCCAGCTTTTGCCTACCCTTGAGGAGTATGCTTACCTTGTGGGTATACCTATTCTAGACCAGTTGTCGTTCAGTGGCTTGGAGAGTATTCCTATTTCTCAAGAGATAGCAGATATGTTACACATAGATGAATCTCTGGTTGATGCTCATATGACTACCAAAGGTGGAATTCAGGGTCTCCCTTCTGAGTTCCTCATTGCTCAAGCTACTATATATGGGAAGGCCATGAGTGAGGATGCCTTTGAAGCCATATTTGTACTTCTCATCTATGGATTGGTATTGTTCCCCAACATCGACAAGTTTGTGGATGTGAATGCTATCAGGATTTTCTCTACTCTTAATCCCATTCCGACTCTGTTGGGCGATACCTACTTCTCTTTGCATATGAGGAATTCAAAGGGTGGTGGCGCCATTGTGTGTTGTTTGCCTCTGTTGTATAAGTGGTTTATTTCTCACTTACCTCAGACGGTCGCTTTCAAGGAGAACAAGGAATGTCTACGGTGGTCCACGAGACTTATGTCTCTCACTAATGATGATATCTCTTGGTATAATCGTGCGTATGATGGTGTGCAGATTATTGACTCTTGAGGCGAATTCTCCAATGCACCTCTTCTTGGTACATGTGGTGGGATTAACTACAATCCTGTTTTGGCACGTCGGCAGCTTGGGTTCCCCTTAAAGGATAAACCCAATAACATTCTGTTAGAGGGTGTATTCTTTAAGGATGGTAAAGATCCCCAAGGCTTGAAAGCTAGGATGGTCCGCGCTTGGCGCAAGATTCATAGGAAATGAAGGAAAGAGTTGGGTCCTAAGAATTGCATCGCTTTGGAGCCTTACACTGTTTGGGTTAGGAAGAGGGCGTCTGAGTATCTCATGCCTTACGAGTATCCAAGACCTACACCTGTGGTTATGGCTGGGCCTTCAACCCTCCCTAATCAAGGAGTAGAGGAGTTGAGAGACGAAGACCGTTCACGTGCCTAGATCCGTGAACGTGAGGAGTTGCTTCAGCAGATTAAGGAGAAGGATGCGTTGATTGAGTTTCTTGAGCATCAGGTTATTGATGACCCTGATGATGTATGGACTTCTCTACTTCCTCAGTCTTCTAAGTTCTGGAAGAGGAGGTATGATCGACTCGCCAAAGAGAAGGCCGATATGGAGGCAGCCTACGAGAGGGAGGTGAAGAGGCTTCGTGCATCTTATCTTCCTGTGTCTCGAGCTTTAGATGATTGTTTCTAGGGATCCATAAGACGATTATTTTCCTTTTCTCTTGTATATGATTGACGATGCTGCACTTCTTTTCCCTGATATTATTTGATGAGATATTTCCATATGTGATAAAATGATTAAAATTTCCAAAATTTGCAAATAAAACTCTAAAGTTCCTTTGAAATAAAAAACAAATCATATGCATAAGCATTGCATGCATCATATGCATAAGCAGGTTTTGTTTCCGGTCCATTGCCCTGTGGTCTAACTCTGTGTCCTTCATTTATTTTGAAGACAAGCTGACTCATCGGTACTACACTAGAGCCAACATTTCAAGACTGAGGGATCACTTAGAACACCAGAAATTGAAATTTGTGAAAAACAAGAAGCTGGTGGTGGTAGGGGGAGAAATGGCTCTCCTGGTTAGCCACTTGTCTTCCTTCTCTTATATAGATTCTGAGGTTGAAATTGGAACTCCTTTCCAAGCTTTATCTATAGCTGAGCCTATTGAGAAGAGAAATCCTTCATTTACTTCCTACAAAGATGCAAAGTTGGCCATTGAGCGTGGTGCAACCACTGGTTTAGGAAAAATGATTGAGTTAGAAGACAACGAGTCCCGGGCTGGCATAGGTTTTTCTTCTGGTACTTTCAACAAGCAAGGGTTATTCAAGAGTGGAGGTTTCATCCACACTGGTCTAGATGAGGAGGCTGCTGCCGTTTTAGAAGAAGATACAAAGGATTCTGGCAATTTCATCATCCCTGGAGGGGTCTGCAACAATTGGGTCGCTGTGGATATTCCAACAGTTGTCCATAAGTCAACGTAATGATCACTTTGTTTAAAAACCCTTCTCCCATGCCAAAAGGAGGAGTGATGACATTGATGGCGCATAAAAACAATGATATTTTCATTCAATAAATTCATGTTAAATGTTTGTTTTTCCATTTATTTTCCCTTTTCGCTTTTGCATGAAATTGGTGATCACATAAAACCTCAAAATGGAATAAAATCAATCTTTTCATCTGCATAATGATTTGCCTTGTTTGAATTCTAAATCTTTTCATATCCAAAATCATTATGTAGGTTGATTTCTAGACCCATTGAACATACCTAACACCATCTCCCAATTTTGAATTCCCTGTATTTGAGGCAGAGGAAGATGATGTGGAAGAAATTCCTGACGAGATCACCCGACTACTTGAGCATGAAGAGAAGATCATTCAACCGCATCTTGAGAATCTGGAAATAGTCAACTTGGGGTCTGAAGATTGTGTGCGAGAGGTAAAAATTGGGGCACTCCTGGAAGAATCTGTTAAGAAGGGGTTGATTAAATTGCTACGAGAATATGTTGACGTCTTTGCCTGGTCATATGAAGACATGCCTAGTCTAGATACTGATATTGTGCAACATTTCCTACCTTTAAAGCCTGAGTGCGTGCCTGTGAAGCAGAAACTCAGAAGAACTCATCCTGATATGGCAGTGAAGATCAAAGAGGAAGTTCAGAAGCAAATTGATGCGGGGTTTCTGGTGACTTCTACATATCCTCAATGGGTGGCCAATATTGTGCCCGTGCCTAAGAAAGATGGAAAATTCCGAATGTGTGTGGACTATAGAGACTTGAATAAAGCTAGTCCGAAAGATGATTTCCCTCTACCACATATTGATATGTTGGTAGACAATACAGCTAAATTCAATATCTTCTCGTTTATGGATGGATTTTCCGGATATAATCAGATTAAAATGGCACCAGAGGATATGGAGAAGACAACATTCATCACACCTTGGGGAACATTTTGTTATCGAGTGATGCCCTTCGGTTTGAAGAACGCCGGAGCCACGTATCAACGAGCTATGACCACCTTGTTTCATGATATGATGCACAAGGAGATTGAGGTATATGTTGACAATATGATTGCTAAGTCAAGAATGGAAGTTGAACATGTAGAGCATTTGTTGAAGCTTTTCCAGCGTTTGAAGAAATATAAGCTTCGTCTGAATCCCAACAAGTGTATATTTGGAGTCCGTTCTGGCAAGTTATTGGGCTTTATTGTCAGTGAGAGAGGTATTGAGGTTGATCCTGCAAAGGTCCAAGCAATACAAGAGATGCCTACGCCCAGAACTGAGAAGCAAGTCCGAGGTTTTCTTGGCCGCTTGAATTATATCTCCAGATTCATATCCCACATGACTGCCACATGTGCGCCTATATTCAAGCTCCTCCGGAAAGATCAGTCCCATGATTGGACCGAGGATTGCCAGAAAGCTTTCGACAGTATTAAAGAATATCTGTCTGAGCCTCCGATTCTGTCTCCGCCTGTAGAGGGAAGACCTTTGATCATGTATCTGACTGTTCTTGAAGATTCTATGGGTTGTGTCCTTGGCCAGCAAGATGAATCAGGGAAGAAAGAGTATGCTATCTACTACTTGAGTAAGAAGTTCACCGATTGTGAGTCTCGATATTCAAAGCTTGAGAAGACATGCTGTGCTTTGGTTTGGGCCGCTAAGCGCTTACGTCAGTATATGTTGAACCATACCACTTGGTTGATATCCAGAATGGACCTAATCAAGTATATATTTGAGAAGCCTGCTTAAACTAGAAGGATTGCCCGTTGGCAGATGTTGTTGTCTGAGTATGATATTGAGTATCGAGCTCAGAAAGCTATTAAAGGTAGTATTTTGGCTGACCACTTGGCACATCAACCAATTGAAGATTATCAGTCAGTTCAGTATGACTTCCCGGATGAGGAAATTCTGTATTTGAAAGTAAAAGATTGCGATGAGCCTACACTTGATGAAGGGCCAGAGCCTGGTTCCAGATGGAGTATGGTGTTTGATGGCGCTGTAAATCAGTATGGAAATGGTATTGGGGCCGTGATTATTACTCCTCAGGGCGCGCATATTCCTTTTACAGCAAGGCTAACTTTCAAATGCACGAATAATTTGGCTGAGTATGAGGCCTGTATTATGGGATTGGAGGAATGTATTGATCTAAGGATCAAGCATCTTGATGTATATGGTGATTCGACCCTCGTTGTTAATCAGATTAAGGGTGAATGGGAAACGAATCAGCCTGGCCTCATTCCATACAGAGATTATGCGAGGAGGATTTCAACGTTCTTTACTGAGGTTGACTTCCATCATATTTCTCGAGATGAGAATCGGATGGCAGATGCTCTTGCTACGATTGCTTCAATGATTGTGGTTAAACTGTGGAATGAAGTCCCCAATATCATCGTGATGCGCTTGGACAGACCAGCTCATGTGTTTGCGGTAGAAGAGGTGAAAGATGATAAGCCATGGTATTATGACATCAAGTGTTTCCTTCAGAACCAGGTCTACCCGCCTGGGGCATCTGTGAAAGATAGAAAGACTTTGAGGAGATTGTCGGGAAGTTTCTACCTCAATGGCGAAGTGCTTTATAAGAGGAATTTTGACATGGTTCTGCTCAGATGCGTGGATAGACACGAAGCAGACCTGTTGATGACTGAGGTCCATGAGGGTTCATTTGGTACTCATTCCGATGGACATGCCATGGCTAGAAAGATGTTGAGAGCAGGCTACTATTGGCTGACAATGGAGTCTGACTGCTGCAAATTTGTGAAGAAATGCCACAAGTGTCAGATTTATGCTGATAAGATTCATATTCCCCCGACACTTTTGAATGTGATCTCATCACCATGGCCTTTCTCCATGTGGGGAATTGACATGATTGGCATGATAGAGCCGAAAGCGTCCAATGGACACAGATTTATTCTCGTAGCAATTGATTACTTCACCAAATGGGTTGAAGTGGAGTCATATGCAAATGTGACCAGGCAGGTGGTAGTGAAGTTTATCAAGAATCAGCTTATATGCCGTTATGGTGTGCCAGATAAGATCATTACTGATAATGGATCTAACTTGAATAACAAAATGATGAAAGAGCTGTGTAGTGAGTTCAAGATCGCGCATCATAATTCTTCTCCTTACAGACCCAAGATGAATGGGGTTGTTGAAGTTGCTAATAAGAACATCAAGAAGATTATCCAGAAGATGGTTGTCACGTATAAGGATTGGCATGAGATGTTGCCATTCGCTTTGCATGGCTATTGTACATCTGTCCGCACTTCAACAGGGGCAACCCATTTCTCTCTTGTTTATGGCATGGAGGCTATACTCCCAGTAGAGGTGGAGATCCCATCAATGAGAGTCTTGATGGAGGCCAAGTTGACTGATGCTGAATGGGTTCAGAGTCGTTATGACCAGCTAAACTTGATTGAAGGGAAGAGATTGACTGCCATGTGCCACGGTCAGTTATATCAGCAAAGGATGAAGAAAGCTTTTGATAAGAAGGTCAAGCCTCGTGTGTTCCGATAAGGCGACCTTGTGCTCAAGAAAGTCTTGTCTTTCGCACCCGATTCCAGGGGCAAGTGGACTCCAAACTATGAGGGTCCGTATGTTGTTAAGAGAGCCTTTTCAGGCGGTGCTTTGATACTTACAACTATGGATGGGGAGGATTTCACTCGTCCTGTGAATTCAGATGCAGTCAAAAAATACTTCGCCTAAAAAATAAAAACTGAATAGCTCGCTAAGTTGAAAACCCGAAAGGGAGGCTTAGGCAAAAATGAGCGTCTCGGTGGATTGAAAACCCGAAAGGGCGGTCCAGGAAAAAGTTAGAGACATGAAAAATGAATATAGGTATCCCGCTAGATTGAGTACCTCATCCTGGGGCAATCTAGGCAAAAATTAGGGATTTGGCAAGTAACTGCATCCTGACAAGACTTTGTTCTACAACTGTCGTCCGTCAGAGATCCTTGCTCATTATCAGCCAAAGCTTCAAATACATTGGATTCAGAATTGGTGGAGAAATGGTCATTATGTTCAATGTAGCCATTTTCCAATATATATCACCAATTTCAAATTTGTAAAGATCTATGGAGTCTTGCCATTCGCAGACTACCATTCTATCAAATAAATTTGAGCCTTTTATCCAATTATTGGCACTCTTATCTGTTTCTATTCAACAAATGTTTTGCATGTTTTAAATTGAGAAAATATCATTGTTTTGAAAAATGAATTTTCATAACTTATTTTCAAACAAAGTGAACATTCACAATGACAAAAAGATACTTAGGAGATCCTCAGTGCTCTCCCAAGGGTGATACGATCCCCAACAGGGTAAGATTTTTGTCCATAATCCTGGCATGACTGTATCTCCTCCCTCCGGAACCCCTTGTGGTTTATCCTACCAAGTGGATTGCTTGTTGAGAGTCACCTTTCTTCCCTTCAGCAGAGTAGCAATCTTTCTTCCTCAGCAGCTTGGATCTCTTTGGGCAAGAGCAGTATTTGGTGGTTGATCCCGATAAATCCTTTATCTCCTCGGATAGATTCCCCAGTAGAGTTGTTGGTGTGGTGGACCTTGTCTGTGATAACTCTCGTCCCCAACTGGAATGATTGATGATTCATCCCTTGCAGAGTTCTTTGCTTCCTGGTATCTCTGATCCCCAGCAGATTGGATACTCCCCGATGAACTTGGCTTTCTCTCTTGAGATGTAGTACCGGGTGGTTGATTCCTGGACCTGGTTGTGTTAGACATGTCTGTCTGTCAGCATACATCATACATAAACCACGCATATTCATGCATAATTATAACATTCAGATATTCATGTTGCATTCTTTGCCATATATCGTTGTTTGCTGTCTCCTGCTATTTGGTGATATACTTCCCCAAGCAGACGTGTGTGTCTGATCTCTCCATATAGAGTCAGCTCCATAAGCAGAAAGCGTCTATCCTTTCTTCCATATTCCCCACCGGGTTATATCCTCGTGGATGTTGATTGTTTTTGTTCCTTCCCAACACATATACTGGGATGGTTTTCCCCATTGAGCTATATCCTCACCGGGACAAGTCTTGATTTGGTGTGTCTATCTAGTTTGATCCTAGATCGGTCTCTTGAGACTCTTTTCCTGTTTCCCCGTGGTAAATGAATAATTGCTCAATAATTAGTAATTATTATCCCCGACGGAGTCTGTATTTCTCTACCCTCATACCGGTAGTTGTAAACCCTATTTCTTCCCTTTTTGCAGAGTAACTATTTTTGCTCATCTTTAATTGGTGACAGTTATCTTCATCCGGTGATGATATCCCCTCATCTGCTTGGATAATTGCCCTGATTACGCAATTTATCCCCAGCGGGTCATCGCTCGTCTACCCTGTTGTTGTTGGTAACAATTGTTTCTCTCCTGAATTGGTCATCATTATATACCTAGTTTCGGTATCCCGATGCCTTTTCTTGTCGGTCGATTTATCCTTTATTAACCCAGTAACCGGTTGTGGATAATCGTCCATGCGAGTATATTATCTACGTTCTGACGATAATAGATAGTATATCTCATGCACTCTCGGGTCTGAAGCCTTTTGTTCTTCCCAAGTTGAGTAAGATTCGTATCCCCTTTGTGGAGTCGAATATCCATCATGTAATCAAGTTTGCTTTTAGCCCTCTTTTGGATGATGAGTGTTTTGGGAGTATTCCCCAATTCACGCCTTGGTTGGTCACCTATTATATGCCCAGTAACCGGTATCCCTGGTGTTCCTTCCTCTCTGCTCCCTATTATGACTTTTTGTCCCCTGTGGAGTCAGAATCCCTGAGTTGAAGTATACCTTTTAGGTTTTCCTCAGACGTTTTGAAGTTTTGATATCTCTCACCCTTATACCGGTCATGGATATTCATCTCTTCCTGAGCATGTTGTATCTCTCACCCTCATACCTGGCGTTCAGATCACATGTCTCCTTGAGCTTATTACCTAGTAACCGGTAATACCTCGTCCCGCTGCTTCCCCAGGAGTGTCCTTGTGGACATCCCCAGCGAAGTCCCTTAGTGGATTGTTTTCATCCGGATTTTATCCGAAGTATCCGTTGTAGATAGTTTTTTTGCTGTATTGGCATATTCCCTAATACATGCATCTTTGAGTCAGCTCGAGTCTTTCCATTGGATCTTTTCCCTTTGGAATTCTGTTCCCCACGCTTTGAGTCGTGACCTGCTCGCGCATTTTTATCCCTTTTCTATCCCCAAGAGAGTCCCCAGGGTCTTGGTCCCATGGAGTGAATTGCTCATATGGATTATCAGTGACTTCTGATTTCTTTGCTTTTGTGAACACATATCTCCACAGAGTGCTACCATTTTTCATACCTACATTTGCATCATGAGGTCTCTTAGGGACCAAAATTCGTCTCTTTGTTATTATTTAAGCCCATTCTACCCCGTCGAGACGAAGATTTTAACCTTCACTTCTCCGGCTAGAATGACCTTAAATAGGGCCATCTGTAAGACCCCAATTTTGACCCTAAGATCCCTCATGGCATCATAACATTGCATTTGCATTGCCTCAAGGATCTTTAGCATCTTGGTTCCCTTTGCCTTTGGGTGGGACTCCTTGTGATTGGTTTGAGATCACCAAGCATGTTTGAATTATACATCATTGTTTCTCTTACTTTTGTTTACTAACCAAAAGCACAAAAATGTGTCACTAACATCTTTTGTTTGAAGCTTGAGTATCATCCAAGACACTTTGTGGGTTCTATTTAGATGATCAGTCAACATAAGGGAATGGCTTGAGATACTTCCAACAGGTTCAAATGAGGTCTATTCACCATTCTGAATGCTAGTCCTGAAGGAGCAAGAATCTGTTCCTAAGTTGTCATGCTCGCTAGGCGAGCAGAATGGTTCACCTAGCGAACCTTGAACTGTCATGCTCGCCCAGCGAGCAGATCCTTCGCTAGGCGAAGAGCGCGCATTTCAGAAAATAACAGAAAGTTTTGGGCTTGAGTTACCCTCATCTGAGCCCACCAAGCTACCAATATCAGGCTATAAATACTAGAGCTTTCATTGAAACAAAACCTGGACAGAAAAGGGGAGAAAAAGAGACAGAAAGACAAAGAGGCAGAGAAGAGCCATAGGAACTAATCTGCAGCAACCTCCAAACAGCTCTGAAAAGTTCACTCTGACTCACACACTTTTTCGCCTCCGCCTCCCGCAAACCCTAACATTGCTTTGCAAACCCAGCCGTGCCATTCGAGCTTAATCGATCTCTCCAATCAGGTTTGCCCTTATTCCCATTACCTTTATGCTTCCAATTTGAATGCTCTGAATGTATGAGGTATGATGGATGAATTTCATTATGTTTTCGCCCACGGGTTTAGATATATAAACAATGCCTTGAATGCTTAACCGTTTAATTTCTGAAGTGTGTGCCATAGGGTTTGAGGTTTCCGAAACCATGCTGTTATCAATGGAGGATCCAAAACCCGCAGGCGTTCGCTAGCCGCCTCGCTAGGCGAGCATGTAGCGAAGCTTCTCTAGTCCTTCGCTAGGTGAAGCAGTAGCGAGCGTGACAGTAACTGATTTTTTCTGTTCGTTCTAATCTGACTTTTGTGTTTGTAATGCCATTGTTTTCTCCTGACCCCATCTTGTTACTCTAACCGTTTTTTGTTGAGTTTTTGTGAGGGCTCACATGACTCTTGCAGGGATAGTTTGTTTGGTGTTCCACTTTATTTGTGGGATACCATTTGGGAGATCTATTCCGATTACCTGTACTGACTTGTTGCCTTGTTGGCACGTTTACTTTATGCATGTTTGTTTTGCAGGGTGTGATCGTATCTCCATAGGTAGCGCGGTTCCTTCGTCTAGGACTGCCTTTTTGCCCTTTTGCATCCCAAAACCCAAACCAATTCATTGATTTTTCTTCTCCTAAGAACACGTTAACTCCTTCTACTACAGGCGAGTTAGTCTCCAAAGGTCGAGCATCCGGTAGATTGCGTAATAACGTCGTTCAACCCTTACCCCGTAGGTAGTCGAACTATGTTTTGCTCTGATTTTCATCCTAGATGAGATACGTAGGCATAAGGCGCGATGTCTTAGCGAGCACACTCCTCTTTAACCCATAGGTAGCCGAGCTACGAAGACTCTGATTCTCCTATTCAGATGAGATACGTATGCAGTGGATGCGACATCCGTGCGAGTCATTTTCTTTTGACCTTTCTTTTAGTAAGTAGTACATTAGATAAACATACACGCTTTTCTCATCCCTTCAATTATGTTTGCACAAATAAATTTTCAAAAAAAAAAAACAATAACCTTTGCAACAAATGTGAAAAGGGCTCCCTAGGAGTACCTAGGATGCTTTGGGTGCCTAATACCTTCCCATTGCATAACCAACCCCCTTACCCAGATCTCTGACATTTTTACTAGTTTTTGATTCGATAAAACTTTTAGGTTTTTGTTCGCTTTCAAACCATTCATTTGGATAAATAGAAGTGCGGTGGCGACTCGACTTGTATGATTTACCTTGGATTTAGTCAATATCTCTAATGGTAACGAATACCCCGCTACAGGATGTAAGAAGAATCTAGAGATACTTAAAAGGTTCGACACACTATGGAATTTTATTTTGACGAGACTCTGAAAGCAAATAAGCTATGATTACTTGTTATTCAGATGCTGATTGGTGTAGAGATAAAGAAGATCGAAAAAGCACTACTGAATATTTCTTTCAAGTCTTTGGTGCCCTGGTCTCATGGTGCTCGAGAAAGCAACTTGTGGTGGCGTTATCATCGCGTGGGGATGAATATATAGCAGAATCCTATGATGTGTGTCAAGC
Organism: Lathyrus oleraceus; assembly: GCF_024323335.1. Taxonomy (NCBI): domain Eukaryota; kingdom Viridiplantae; phylum Streptophyta; class Magnoliopsida; order Fabales; family Fabaceae; genus Lathyrus; species Lathyrus oleraceus. The sequence goes on along the minus strand of NC_066583.1, from coordinate 502,873,990 downwards.
AATTTAGATAAGATATGTACTGGAAGAGATCGAGGTCGAAGTGAAGAAACCTCTGGTACTGCAGATCGATAACAAATTAGCCATAAATATTGCGAAGAATCCAGTTTTGCATGGAAGAAGTAAGCACATAGAAGCTATATTTCACTTCTTAAAGGAGAAGGTAAATCGAGGTGAACTTGAAGTAAGGCATTACTCAAGTTAAGCACAATTGGCCGACATTTTCACCAAAGGGTTGAAGGTCGACGGGTTCCTAACGTGAGAAAAAAATTAGGAATAATTCAGATCGACAACGATTAGTGTGTTTCGACAACTTGGATTATAGGGGGTATGTTGAGATATTAGATATTATCCAAGTTGAGTTGTGTGACCAAGTCCAATGCTAATTAGGGTTTAAAGTTTGTTTCTTAGTTTGTTATTTTACTTAGTATTCAAGCCACTTAGGTGTATATAAATAGACACTTTGTAATTCAGTATTATCATTCAATTTAATAATACAATCTTTATTTATTTATTATCTCATTCTCTCCTCACTAAAATTACCTCAAGTACACTTGAATTCAATGAGTAAATAGTACCCATCTCTCTCAAGCTATTTTCTTGTAATGAACTCAAGCTATAAATAAAGTAAACACGAGTGTCTATCCTGATCATGCAATAATATTATCATGCAGATGGTCAATTAGAGAAGTGTACTAACAAAAGACGATGAAGAAAAATTGGGTTGACAAGTTGATGATAATTACTAAGAAACCTAGAGACCAAAACCATGTATGCCATTTCAATTGTCTGTGCAATGATGTAAAGAAATTTTCATAATCCAAAAAATCATTATAGATACCATTATGTATTCAATATTTTTTTATTAGATCTGCCACCTCAATTAATGAGGGATGATCTGATCGCTCAGGTTTTTTCATTTTTATTTTATTTTTTTAAAGTGATTTTTAATTAGCCTTTTCTTTTAAAATTCACCATAAATTCACTTTTGATCCAAAAATCATGGGACCAACACCAAAAATTCACAAATACTTTTTTATTCCCATTTATGATTTAAAATTAATTTTTGGATTAATTTTGATATTTTTGGTGAATTTTATGATTTTTAACTTCCGACTTTTGAAAAATACCAAAAAAATTAGTCAATGGTCCTTTGATCATACTTGGCTTATGATAAATCCCTTGACCATTTCTTTGGTGTTTTGAAGGGGTTTTAGGTTTTTGATCTTTGAAAACTTATTTTTCGTCATTCTTAAAATATTTTAAAATTAGTTTAATTGATTTAATGCTTTGATGAGCTTTTGTATTGACTTTATGTTGATCTTACTTCTGTTTGACCTTGGTCTTGGTTGAATTGGATCTTGACTTGGTCAGTACCATTGGACTTAGGAGGTTGATGAAGTTTAAAACTTCATCCCTCAAATGAATGAATGGTATTGATCAAGTGAGGTTCATCCCTTGACCAATTTGGGATCCCGTTCATTTCATCTCTCCATTTTCATCTTATTTTCCCCCCAATTATCTCTTGGTCAATGACTTCTCATGGATAATCAGCTAGTTGATTCATCAATGACCTTGTGTCAGATGAATCAACATAGGCTTGATTGAGATAAGACCATCCTCTCTTGTTTTTGTGTGTGATATGCTTTAAGAGCTTGGTCTTGGATACCTTGTCTATATCATGCATTAACACCAACGTTATTATTGACCTACCTCAAATAGGTATGACTTCTACATAAGCCTACTTGCGATTTCTTAACATAACGCTAAATTTGCCTCAAGGCACAAATTAACATACTAACTTGACAACTAACATTTAATTTTATTGTCATTTACTTTAATGCAATTTAAATTCTTACACTTTATCATTCCTTGTCATTTACATTCATGCAAATTGTTTATGCTTCACTTATTTTCATTTTTTGCTCACTTGAGCCATTATATTTTGTGCTTGTGATATATTTGTGATTGCGATCATGTTTTGTTTGTGGTCTTAGGACCTTAAAACACTTAATAAAAACAAAAACACTAAAAAAAACATTGGTGGACTGTTGGATCTTTGTCTGTGACTTGATTTGAACCTATGGACTTAGAGTAAACAACATTCCTGAACTATGGAAGAAAGACTTGGTCAATGCCATTAATTTGAGACCAAAACATGGTCAATGTCACTCATCTGACACAAGCTTGAGAAATTACCTTGGGTTTATCTGATACACTCTTTCTCTTTGCCTAAATTGTTATTTTGATCTTATTGTTATTATTTGATGTTTTCTCTTTGAGTATGTTTCGAGAGATTTTTCATCTGATACACATAAAGGACATTGAAGATTGCTTGCTTTGGAGTGCTAGCTTGGATGATTGGTTATCTTTATTTGATATAATTGGGTTTCTTATTAATTGCTTAGATGATTATGACTTTGTTGTTTTGTTTTACAATCCAAAGGAAATGGTTTTCTATTTGACACTATTGTCTTGTGGATGCTTCCCATGGGTTAGATCTTTTCAACTCTGAACTCTTAATCTTGTCTAAGATAGTCTCTTCATCTCCTTCCACCTCCTTCTTCTTTAATTTCAAAATCTCCTTCTCATTTTTAAAACTTCTTTGCTTGTTGTTTTTCAACTTAGACTTGTTTTAATAAGTAGAAACCTTGACCTTATGCCATTGATTTTGAAAATATTTTCTTAATCAAACTTGTAAGAAGACTTAATCATATTGACTTTATTTTCAAAAAGACCAAAAAGAATTAATAACTCCATCTAATCATTTTGGCCACTTGGTGTCTTTTTCCTTTTAAGCTTTTCAAAAAGAAAGTATTTAGATTTGAGTTATCATTGGTTGAGATGTAATTCTCCCATTCGATGATATGTTGAGTGTAAGACTTTCCATTTACTAGGGGTTATAGGCATACTTGTTGATTTAATTTGAGTTGGAGTCCTCCCTCTTAAATATTGTAAAACCCTCATTATTGATGGATGTTTGTCTCCCATTGATAACAAAAGATCTTTAAGTTTTTGTCTCCCATTGATGATAAAAGATTTTAAGTTTTTGTTAAAATCAATCCACCTATCTTTAAATTTTTTACCACTACGAGGTTTTGATCCCTCATTTATGTTAGTACATAGGCATAAGACCAAAAGTCTTATTAAACACAAACATGTAGATAATGAATTCTTTTCTCATCCCCTCATTCTATTTTTAAAACAAACATCTTTTCAACCAAAACAAGTACACACAAAAAGGCTCCCTAAGAGTACATAAGATACTTTGGGTGCTAATACATTGTCTTTGTGTAACCAACCCCCTTACCTATAATCTCTGACATTTTATTAGTTTTCATTTGAAAATTTCTTATCTTTGAATTTTGTTCGTACTTTCTTCCTTTTTCTTTGGAAATAATAAAAATGCGGTGGCGACTCTTATTTTATTGATGTTGAGTTAACCAATAGTTTAATGATCATGAATTTACCGATACACTATGTAGTTGAATTCAATGAGTAAATATTATCATGCAGATGGTCAATTAGAGAGGTGTACTAACAAAAAAAACGATGAAGAAAGATTGGGTTGACAAGTTGATGATAATTACTAAGAAACCTAGAGACCAAAACCATGTATGCCATTTCAATTGTCTGTACAATGACGTAAAGAAATTTTCATAGTCCAAAAAATCATTATAGATACCATTATGTATTCAATATTTTTTCTAAAAGGCAATGTGCATCTCATATCTAAATTTTGAGTACATAAGGTGTTGTAAATATTAGATTGTAAATAGTAATTATTTCTATTAGTAATGGGGCCCATTAGTCAAAGCCCATTAGGTCTTCTATTCTCTCTTATTTAAAGCATGTAGATGTAACATGTAAGAATCACTTTTTAATATATCAGTAAAATATTTTATAACATGGTATCAAGAGCTCCCGATTTTGGGGGATTCGCTTCCGCCTAAACCCTAGCCGCCTTGTAGCGGAGTTTTTTTGTTACTGCAGTTTGCAGTTTGTTGTTGTTTTTGGGTGTTTGGGTCATTGTTGTTTTGCGTGCTTCTTGTTTTTGTCCACTCATCTTTGAAACCCTAACCCATCCTGTTTCTTGGTTTGTTTTCTCTCGATTGTCCTTTCAATGGCTGAGATTATTAACGATCAACCACCTCCACCTCCACCTCCACCTCCACCTCCCACAAATCCACCAGCCCCATTTAATGCTAAGGATTTTGTCGTTCAAAAAGGTTATTGGCTTACCGGCAAAAATTATTTTCAATGGTCTCAGTTCATCAGACACACTCTTAAATGTTGCGACATGCTTGTTCATATTGAAGGAAATCCTCCTCTGGTTACTGCTCCTAACTTCCCTTCCTGGGATAAAGATGATTCTGCTATTATTACTTGGCTTTGAAACTCCATATCTCCAGAAATTAGTAGAAATTGCATGTATCTCTCAAGTGCAAAGGCAGTTTGGGAGTATCTTCGTCGCAATTATTCCATGAAACAAGATATGTCTGCTTGTTATGATTTAAAGAGGAAAATCTTCAACACTAAGCAGGGAAATCTTTCGATCACTGAGTATTTTGGAGTTCTCAATGGTTTTTGGATTGAGTTGGATCAGTATCAGAATTTGAAGATGGAGTGCAACAAGGATACTGCCACCTTGAATACTGTTGTTGAGCGGGATAGGATCTTTGATTTCCTGGCAGGCCTTAATGCTGAATTTGACCCTATTCGGGTGCAGATTTTGGGTAAGGAAAAATTTCCTGATCTTAATGAAGTTTTTTACACTGTCCGTAGTGAGGAAACCCGTCGTCAAGCTATGCTTCATGAACAACCCCCGGATGTGTCAGCATTAGTAGCTAACAAAACAACAAGACAAGGACCACCACCATCATCATCCAAGAATGTTCGTGACAAATTCTATTGTGAGCATTGTAACCGATCAGGGCATACAAAGGATAGGTGTTTCAAACTTCATGGGAGGGAGCAGGTTCTTAGCCGAGGTGGCGGTTCTCGCAACATGCACCAGTATCAGGCACATGTTGCTACACATGTCCAGGATACTGAAAGCTTTGAAAAGAGGGGAACTGATCTTTCCTCCTTCAGTCAGAATGATGTGGAACGGTTGAATCTATGCTTGACTCCATGAGTAAGCCTTCTGGTTCTGGGTCTCTAGCAGTTACTGGTAAGAGTTTGTGTTCCCGATCTCTTACTGTTTGTGGTAATATTCCTAAGAATGCGTGGATTCTTGACTCTGGTGCTACTAATCATATGACATTTGATTCCACATTATTATGCTCTTATACCACACCTTCGAGTATTCCTTATATCACTGTTGCTGATGGCTCTCATGCTTGTGTTGTTGGCACTGGAAATATTGACTTGCAACCTCCATTCCAGTTGCAATCTGTGCTTCATGTTCCCACACATTCCCACAATTTAATTTCCATCCATAAGCTTACCCGTGATCTGAATTGTAAAGTAATTTTTTCTATGTCCCATTGTGTTTTTCAGGACCTTACCACGGGGCAGACGATTGGAATTGCTAAGGAAAAGGAAGGGTTATACTACTTCTCTGATGACCATCCAAAGGTGTTGTCCTCCTGTTTCCAGTCTCAGTCTTCCTCTTCAGCCTCACAAATTTGGCTTCAGCACAAGCGTCTCGGTCATCCTCCATTTTATATAATTAAGTCTATGTTCCCGTCGTTGTTCTTACACCATTCTGTTGAGTCTTTTAAGTGTGATGTTTGTCAGTTGGCAAAACACAATCGTGTATCTTTTCCTTCCAGTTTTAATAAAAGTGATGAACCTTTTGATTTGATTCATTCTGATGTTTGGGGACCTGCCCCTACCTCTAATATTTTTGGTGCAAAATGGTTTGTCTCATTTATTGATGATTGTACTCGGGTAACTTGGATTTTCTTGATGAATACTAAATCCGAAGTACCACAAATATTTATCCAATTTTATAATATGGTACAAACGCAATTTGGGAAAGGCATAAAAAGAATTCGTTCTGACAATGGTAAAGAATATGTCAATCATACCTTTTCCAACTTCACTAGTAAACATGGCATTCTCCATGAATTCACATGTGTTGACACCCCACAACAAAACGGTGTCGCAGAAAGAAAAAATCGTCATTTACTTGAAGTTGCTAGATCTCTCCTTTTTCAAATGTCTGTTCCTACCTCTTATTGGGGTGAGGCAATTCTTACTGCTGCCTATCTGATTAACCGGGTCCCATCTCGAGTCTTAGGTAATCAAAGTCCTGCCCAATTTATGCTTTCACGTTTTCCATCTGTTCCTATCTTACACACTCTTGAGTCTCGCATTTTTGGTTGTGTTGCTTTTGTTCATGTTCACAAACAATATCGCAACAAATTGGATCCCCGTGCTGTCAGATGTATCTTTCTGGGTTATGCACCCAACAAAAGAGGGTACAAATGTTATCATCCTCCGAGTCGAAAATTCTTTGTCTCCAAAGATGTCACCTTTCATGAAAATGTGTCATATTTCACTCGTTCTCAGTCTCAGGGGGAGAACATAAGTGACTTAGAGTCAGAGTCAGAGTCTGAGTCCGAGTTTCTGATCCTTGGTCCTAGCCTCCCTAGAACACCTATCAGTGTTCCCTCTCTTGAACCCGAGTTGTCACCTAGTTTGAGTTTGAGTCCTAGTTCAACACCTGAATCTGAGCCAGTAAGTGTTCCTGGTCCTTCAAGGCCTTCTGTTTTACAGGAATCAGCACCTCCAGCACCAACTCTAGTGTATCAGAGAAGAAGTAAACCTGACCTTCTCCAGAAACAAATTCAATCGCCTGAACCGGAGGTAAGTACTGAAAATGATTCCTCTAGTGATGATTGTGCCATTTCTGATACTTGTGACACTAATCCAGTTGATTTACCCATTGCTTTGAGGAAGGATAAAAGATCTTGTCCCTCCCTATATCGACACCCTATCTCTCAATATGTCTCCACTAAACATCTTTCCACACAATATCAAAGTTTTGTTGCAGCTGTTGATTCTGTGAAAATCCCATCATCTGTTGAAGAAGCATTGCAAAATAAAAATTGGGTCCAAGCTATGGATGAGGAAATGAGAGCACTTGAAAAAAATGGTACTTGGGAGATTATTGAAAGGAAAAGAGACAAAAGTCCAGTTGGATGCAGATGGATCTATACTGTAAAGTACAAATCTGATGGTACACTTGATCGGTACAAAGCAAGACTAGTGGCAAAAGGTTATACTCAGACGTATGGTATTGATTATGAGGAGACATTTGCCCCAGTGGCAAAGATGAATACTGTTCGAATTTTACCATCTCTTGCTGCTTCATGTGGATGGGAATTGCAACAGTTTGATGTTAAAAATGCGTTCTTGCATGGAGACTTAGAGGAAGAAGTGTATATGGAGATTCCACCAGGTGTTGGCATAACAAATGGAGCTAACAAGGTGTGTAAATTGAAGAAAGCCTTATATGGACTAAAGCAGTCCCCTCGGGCATGGTTTGGAAGATTCACAAAGGCAATGATGTGTTTGGGCTATAAGCAAAGTCAAGGAGACCACACTTTATTTTTTAAACATTCACAAGGAGGAAAACTGACTATACTTCTTGTTTATGTTGATGATATTATTGTTACAGGAGATGATTTGACTGAGAGACATTTCCTCAAAGAGAAATTATCAGCGGAGTTTGAGATGAAAGACCTTGGGTAACTCAAGTATTTCTTGGGAATTGAGGTAGCCTACTCAAAGCAAGGCATCTTTATTTCTCAAAGGAAGTATGTGCTTGATCTTTTGCAGGAAACTGGCAAACTTGGATGCAAACCTGCAAGTGTTCCCATTGAACAAAATCACAGGATAAGCTTTGAGGAGGAAAGTGACAAAGTTGACAAGGGTCAATATCAGAGATTAGTGGGAAAATTGATTTACTTGGCACACACTAGACCAGATTTGGCATATGCAGTCAGTGTGGTGAGCCAATTCATGCATGATCCGAGGGTGAGACATTTGCAGGCTGTAGACCGCGTTCTACAATATCTTAAAGCAACTCCAGGGAGAGGACTTTTGTTTAAAAGAGGTGGAAATCTAACTATGGAGACTTACACTGATGCGGATTATGCCGGATCAGTGAGTGACAAAAGATCTACGTCAGGCTATTGTACTTTTCTGTGTGGTAACCTTGTAGCTTGGAAGAGTAAGAAGCAAAGTGTAGTTGCTCGATCAAGCGCCGAGGCAGAATTTAGAGCTATGGCATTAGGAATTTGTGAGCTATTGTGGATGAAACAAATTCTAGAAGACTTAAAGATACAATGTGAAGGTCCTATGACATTGTTTTGTGACAATAAATCGGCTATTAGTATTGCTCATAATCCTGTTCAGCATGACAGGACTAAACACATTGAGATTGACCGACATTTTATCAAAGAGAAGTTGGATAGTGGACTGATAACTACATCTTACGTTCCTTCCGGGCATCAACTGACAGATGTGTTAACAAAAGGCTTACCAACAGAAAGATTCAGGCAACTTACTTGCAAGCTGGGAATGATAGATATCCATTCACCAGCTTGAGGGGGAGTGTTGTAAATATTAGATTGTAAATAGTAATTATTTCTATTAGTAATGAGGCCCATTAGGTCTTCTATTCTCTCTTATTTAAAGCATGTAGATGTAACATGTAAGAATCACTTTTTAATATATCAGTAAAATATTTTATAACATAAGGTATATAGCAAACTCCACACTACCTACATCACAAATGTCAGATCAATACTTATTTGACAACATAATAACCATCAAATGCTAAGCTAAGCTAGTGGTATACAAGATCCTTGGTGCAGATAAAAGGCCATTTGGTCATCCTCATAAACAACAATATTGTATCAACAATATGCACCTTATTTGTCTACAGATACTTAATTAAACATGTCCTCAAATCAGAACTCAGGTTAAGAACATTCTTAAGTGCTAAATTTGCAAACAAAGATACATGCATCGACGAATACAAAGGAACTAGTGGCAACATTGATGGTGTAGTATCCACGGTTATTGACAATGTGAACTTGCTGGTCCCCTAAGTCGAGTGCATACCATTTCAAATCACTTCACCATGTAGGGCTAATTTTTTTCAGTGAATCAGCCGCGGGACTGAAAGCTGCTGCAGACAAATAAGGTGCATATTATTGACGTTGTTGCTGCGCATGTTGTGGCCAGTATTGATGATCAGATATTGCTCCAAGCTCCTCACCCTGGTCTAGGTGCTACAATATTGTTGAGGATACCTGCATATTGTTGAAGCAGTTGCCGCGAAATCAACTCTGAGAGATAATTGCTGCCCAACGTAGCTACTTCATCAATCATCTCCTTTTCTGAATCCTGTAATAAAACCAGGACATGGGAGTAAATAATAGTCGCATAGAAAAGTGAAGCTAAATGAGTAATGTTTAAGGTTATCAAAGAGGAAATTTATACCTGAGATGCAACTGCTTCCATCTTGGTTCCAGTCACACAATCACCCTTTAGGCCCCGGGTTGATCTGCAAATGGGCTAAAGAATAAAAATAACTCAATTGTTCCACACAACACAATGAGTAAGCCAACAAATCCGATAGATAACTTCATGTGGTGTATTGTAAGCCTATGCGAATATTGAAATTAACAAAATTTATTGATGACATAATGCGAATATTGAAATAACAAAGTATTTCAGTGACTCACCCCGAGAGACAGGAAACTTATATGATCAATTTGTCTTTAATGACTATGAACTGAATGTGAGCAATCTTACGTTACTACTTCCCTCGCTTCCTCTGCAGACTAGCTTCAAATAACGAGTAGTCTGTGATACACTAAATTAATTTTGATAGTCCACAACATTAACTTTAGATTGAGCAGCATCACTAACAAACTCCTTCCCAACACAATTGATGTTAAAGATACGTGAAGAGAGACTAGAGAAAATAATAACATATAAATCTACAGAAGAGACAACTAGTGAACAAGAACTTGTAAAATATAAACTGAGGGATGGATGGCGAAACACACAATACTGACGTGAAAGTAACTTAGACGAAATTTATACCTAAGATTCCACTGCTGCCATCTTGTTGCAAGCCAACAATCCCACTTGAAGAACTTGGCCAATCTGTAAACAGGAGAGAGAGATAAACAATTCGAAAATAAAAACTAAGCCACCAAATCTGGTTGACGAACTGGTAAACAACAAAACATGAAGTCTCAAAAATCAAAATGTAATTTAGAATCAAATAACTTTCTTAAGCATCTTTATCTTCCACACATGACAATCAAGGGTAGAAGGCTAATCACCTTAAAGAACCTTTCTAATTGACCAAGATGAGGAAGAAATATCAAGTCAAGATAATTAGATAAATGCACAAAAAATGTGGAAATGCATAAATGGTATTCATTAGAGATGAACTTAACTAGTGTTACAAAAGCTTGATAAAATCTTCACCCAAAAAGAGAAGCTTGACAAAATATATATACATCAAAATTAACTCATTCTAATATATAAACAAAAAAAGGTACCTGACATATTTGCGGTGAGTTGTTTCTCCTTTTCGTCTCTGGGACTGTGCCTGATCACTAAGACATTTACTGGATTTGGTAGCAGTTCGTGTATGTGAATTTGGCTTTTCACAACAGCAAGATTGGGCAGCAGCAGGAGTGACACATAATGGAATACTATGATTAAAAAAATGAGTTAGTGTTATAATATTGTATTTTGATGTTATTATTATTGAAATTGATATTAATTGATGATTACATAATAACAAAGAAACAAAAAAGAAGTATTTTAGAGACTCACATAGACATGAAACTTATGTGATCAATTCGTCATCGATAATTATGGCAGGAATGTGAGCAACCTTACGCCACTCCCTCCCTCGCTTCCTCCGCAAACTTGCTTCCAATAATGGACAACGAGTCATACTTAGTACTAAAAGAGATGAAGGCAATCCTTTTTTTGGCAAAGTCTTAAGTTTGGGAGCATTAACAATCTCAAGATTTTGGAGAGAATTGAGATGTTGAAGCCACTTCCCGTCAAAGCTTGTATCACTAAGACCACAGATGCATAGTGTCACAAGAGATGAAGGTAGAAATGCCCCCATCAGCGTGGTCACCATGATATCGTCGTTAATTCGCAACACTGAAAGACAAGTGAGATGCTCCCAAGTTGGCTTAGTATTCCACATAATCCCTCCAATAGAGCCAACAGTCAGTTCCTGCAAACTGCTAGGTAAATCATCCATGACAAAAGATTGAAGATTTGGTAGATTATCAACTTCCATTTCTTGAAGGTTGGTTAGAGTGTGCATTGCTTCTGGTAGTGAAGGAAGCTTCTCACACTTCCACACTGCAAAATAAACAAGGTTTGGAGTGGCCAATCCACCTGGGGGAAATGACTTCAATTCAGTACAATCCCATATTTTGATGCTTCTAAGAAATGAGAGACTCTTTAGTGACGCATCTTCTGCAATTGATATTGATTTTAGATTTTTACAACCCTCAATAAACAGACTCTTGAGAACAGGGAGAGCACCCAAGGTAAATGATGTCATTGAATTGCAACTATACGATATTTTCAGTTCCTCAAGCAATGTGTAATTGGACAAGTATTCAAGAGGAAGGAACTCTAGATTTTCACAATTACTGATTATGAGAAATTTCAAGGTTTTTGGCAGACCGTCTGTTGGAAAAAACATTGAAGATGGAATGCCGTCTATGGTCAGCTGTTCAAGAGAATTCAAAGGGAACGTCAGTTGTCTGAATACATGATCAGATAATGGCATTGATAGCACCAGTAAAGGACATTCTCTTAACTCAAGTTCAGTTAAGGAAGGAAACTTGCCAGCTATGTTTCCTACTATCAGTTTCGGGCACTTACTAAGCGATAAATTTTTTAGATTAGGAAACGTTGTAGTCGTACCTCCAATCAAGTCCCATTCCTCCCACTCTTGCATATTCTCAAAGTGTAGATTCTCCAAAGAGGGAAATGGTTGAAATGAAGAACCACCACTTCCATAGAACTCAATACCAATTGTCCCTACTGATTGCATCCCTTCAATAATGAGTTCTTTCAAATTACCCAGTTGTCCAAGGGGTGGAAGCCATAAACAATCATCACAATTCGAGATTCTTAAATACACCATGTTTCTATATGAAGAATCACCCAACCAATTTGGAAAGTTGATTCCACCATAGCCTTTGATGGTGAGACTTTTCAAATTTGTTGAGGGTTGCAAATGATCAAGTATAACACTTCTAATTTGGGAATCTGGAAAAGTACTACCACGGTCCCATTCCAAAGCTAATTTGTCTATTTGTTCTTTTATCTTTATATTGGCTTGATCTACTTCAGAGGGGTCATTAACATTGTGTAGTTGCGAGATGGAAAGTTTTCCATGTAGGTGGGGAAATTTCCCCAACTCTGCAACCTTCAATCCATCATTATGTTTGCTGACAACAAAGTCGGACAAAGTGTGTAGATTTTCTAGTTTGGCTATTTGTACGGGCATCTCCCGCAAAGCAGCGTCACTAACGTCAAGGTGCCGCAGATTAACCAATTTTCCTATGTCTTCTGGCAATTCAGTTAACCTTTTACAGCCTGCCAACAACAAGAATTGCAGATTGTAAAGCTTGCATGTCTCAGAAGGCAATCTTTCAATCTTAGTGTGAGAAAGATTTAAGTACTGTAGGTATAATAAATTTCCAATAGAGTTGGGAACCTCAGTGATACTCTTGTAGTTTGACAAAGACAAGACGCGTAACTGTTTCATTGTTGGCAGCAAGTCATCTACTACCTTGTTTGATAGCAAACAAAGAGGCAATTGTTCTTGTAATGGTAATGCTAGAAAGGTGCGTAGACTTTTTAATCCATACAACTTATCAAATTTATCATGTGAGTCATATATCCCTCTGTTGTAGGATAAGTTATGCACCGAATGATGTAGGTTATGGTCATCCAAATTTATACAATATGGAGATGAAACCTCAGTAGCCAAATCATAGATGAGATCGTGCATTTCAAAGGTTGCTTCCTCATCACCAATAGATCGTCGATGTATCAATGATCTTGACACTAGTACATCAAAGTATTCTTCTCCAACTTTTTCCGGATCTGTAGATGATTCTACTAAGCCTTCTGCAATCCACAACTGAACTACCATATTTTTTTCTATGATGGACTTCTTTGGAAAAATCGAACAATAAGCAAAGCATCGTTTTAAAGGAGTCGGAAGATAATTGTAGCTCAATTGTAGAAAAGGTTGCACGTCATGATCTGTCAATTCCCAAATGTTACTTTGTAGCACATAATTCCAGTAATCTAGGGACAATTTGGTGCGAAGAAAATCCCCAAGCGCCACTGCAAGAAATGGTAAACCGTAACACTTTTTTGCAATTTCTCTGCCGATTTCTTCTAGATTGGACCGTTGTTGGTCATTACATGCTCCAAACGCATTTCTAGCAAGTAAAAACCAGCAATCTTCACTTTTCAGAGGGCTCAAGTAATGGACAGAACCAAAGGTTTCCATGGATGGTGAAATTCTCTCATCCCGTGTTGTGATGATGATCCTGCTTCCCGTTTCCGCAACACTAAAGATGTCCATCAGATGCGTCCAATTGACAGACTCCGCATCCCACACATTATCCAATACAAGCAAAAATAAGTTATTGCTAATAATTTTTTTGAAAAACACTAATATAAGATTCGCGTAAAGGTCACCCGGGTCATTTCTTTTTGTATTGGCAAATTCAATAACCTCCCGATTCACCTCATCATCCCTAATTGTTTGCGAAGTGATAGAATTAAGAATGGCTTCCAAAACCTTGAAAACAACAAAATCTTTCGATACAACTGCCCACCCTCTCAATCCATATTTGTCCTTAACTTGAGGATCATTGTAAAGTAGTTTAGCAAGGGTTGTTTTACCAATCCCTCCCATACCTACAATAGAAATCATTCTTATTTTACTAGCACCATCAGTAGCATCTTCTTCTGACAACAAAAAACTTTTAAGTTTGTTTATATCACTATCTCTTCCATAAATATCAGACTGGTTATCAACGGCTTCAGAACTTTCAGGATTTTCAAGCCAAACACCTAATTTACCTTTCTGTCCACTTCCTGAACTCAATAACTCCAATCTTTCAACTAATTTCAACAATTTAGACTTAATCAGTTTTTTAAACCGTTTGAAAGGAGAATAAATAGCATTTTTGAGAACCTGAGAAGGAGAAAGAGTTAGGGTTTTATACTCCGCTTCCACTTTACGCCGCAATGCCTCGGTGTTGATTTCGTCAAACAAAGTTTCGAGTTCAAAGACAGCATAGCTCACCATATCGAACCATTCATTGGAATCAGCATCGTCATTAAGTAGAACTACGATCCTCGTCAATCTTCTCTTGAGCTTTGTCAAGAGTGAAACGTCGAGCTTCGTCTTCCGAAAGTTATCGATGAGCTCAGTAGAACCAATTTGTGCTAACAACATCTTCACAGAATTTGAGAGTGTGAAGAGTTTTTCTCTCTGAAATTCAATAGTATCCATTAGTTTCTTAGTTTAGAAGAAGAAGAATAGATTGAGAAAGAAATGTGAATGAATGTATAACAAAACTCTGACTCTTGTTGTTAACGTGTGAAAGTATGGAAGAAGAGACGGTTAAGTAGGCTATCAACTGGATAAGAAAAATCTCATTCTATTTCACTAAATTGCCGACTACCGTATAGTTACCGTAAATTATTATTAGTAATAGCAAATATTTAAACTATTGTTTTTGTAAAAGTTTACTAGTAATAGAGAAAAAATAAAACTCGCAATAAAGTAATCAATTTTCTATAAATTATCTTTGTCATTTTTATCAATTATTAATATTTAATTTTTTCTGAATTATTATTTAATTTATTAATCTATTGAGTATGATATCACATGCGAAAAATTTCGACAAAGAGATATTGATTTCAAGATAGGAAATTAAATTAAAAAGTTAATATGCTACAACTTTTTTTCCTTCTATTAGTTTTTTTTCTTCTCATGTTTGTTTATGCAATATCATGTTTATTATTTCTTCTCACCTTTCTATTTGACTGTGTTTAATACGTGATCACAATTAAATATTATAGTTTCTGACATTTATTGGAATAATTGAATAAATGCATTTGTTTCTTCAACATACTGTATTGAATTTTTCTAGTCTTTATCATTCTTTTGTTAATTTATTTTATTTTTGTTTTCTTTTTAACGAATATCATTAATTAAGAATGAAAGAAAATGAATTACTATTTTTTATGATGGGTATGTATGATGCTTCTATTCTCTTATTTGTAATATTGTCTATTTATTGTTTATTTATAGTTTGAGTGAAGTCACACTGTCATAGTTGATTGGTTGATTGTTGTTTATATTGCAAAAATACATTTTTCATTCACATAGAGCAAGAAGAAAAGAGTTATTCCTACTGGATAGAAAATTGATACTAATATTTTATTTCATGTTAATTTGTATTTTGCCAAGGCAGGATCATTCAATTTTTTATTATATATCATCAATTTCTTTCTTCAAATTTTTAATTTAATTATGTTAATTGTTTTATTTTGAAAAATGTCATATTTTTACTTATCAGGGATACTCATAAGAAACATCCAAGAAAGGAAGAATAATTTTCGTGTAGTTTTATGAAGTAATCATTAACTCTCATATTAAAAAGCTGTTATTTTTTTTTGGTGTAAGCAAAACAGAGAAAGAAGTGCATTGAAAATATATGTAATAATTGATCATAGATTACAAATTTACAATTTGAGTTTAATCGAAATTCCAATATTGTATGATATTTTAATTTAAATTGCTTTATATTGTTTTTTATTTTTCATTCTTTCAATTGTTTTTCATATTATTTATTTAATTATAAACAAACACAATAGTAAAATGTAAAATTATGTGTGAAAGAGAGAAAAATACAACAAATAGATTAGAGAGAAAATAGAATAGAAAGGGAATATATATATATATATATATATATATATATATATATATATATATATATATATATATATATATTTTATTCTTTACCGTTGATGTTTATTTTATGTTATTATATATTTATTATGTTTATTTATCGTATATTTAATTAAGTTTTAATGTATATATCATAAAATTTATTATATAAATAATTTAAATTATAATCTATATTAAATAAAAAATATGTTTATGTTATGACGCATGTGCACATTAGAAAAAACGGACAAACGGACCGTGCTTAAAAATTTTAAAAGAATGAAAGACCAAATTTTTAAATATTTTAATGCATTCTCCACTACTTAATTCTCTTCTATAGGCGTCCAAGTGCCCGTTTGTGTGTTGTTTAATTGATTACACAGTATCAATAGTACTTTGTATGCTTCATATAATTTTGAGTATCTTTGTTTAACATTTTCAAAATGTAATAATATTATTTTTAATGCGACATACAATAAAAACCCCATAAAAAGAAAAACACACATTTATTTTTCTCTGTTGTGCGCATTAAAAAAAGCGGTGAGACGTGAAAATTCTCAATTATGTAAGGAGTTGAGACGAAACAATGTTGAAACTTGCTTCGACATAAAAGTAAGTTATACTTAATCATTTATTTTATGCTTTTATGTTAGATATCAATTGGGTTATACTTATTCTCACTATTCTTATGCAATAAATTTTAGATAGCAAACTTTGAAGATAAATGAAACACATGGAAGAATGAACAAAGTATTTCATCCGTCGTACCTCGAAAAATGAGACCGGCCTCGCGAAGCGCAATCGCACGCTCGCGGGATGGACTTAATAGAGTCGCCATCGATCTTTATTTATTCCCGTAGAGGGAAAGGGAAAATCTCGAATAAAACCCCTAAAGAGGGACAAGGATAAGGTCATCGCAACCAATATCAGGGTTCGGGAGTCGGTTACGCGAGGGGAAGGTATTAGCACCTCTCACGTCCGTTGTACTCAACGGGAACCGTTTGGTTAGTTGTACGTGTTAGTGTTTGTTTATAATTTAGGCTTCTCGAGTTATTAAGAGGGTAAAGAAGAGGACAAAAGGTTTATTTTTTATTAGTGAGCCTGACAAGATTTCGCAATCCTGCTCCTACGTATCTCAAAAGAGAAGTCAAGGTACACGTAGTTTTGGGTAAAAAAAAGTTTGTTTGTTGATCAATTTTAGCTAAAGCTATCTTGTATTAATCGACGGAAAACATTGTTTTACCCAAAACAAGTAAGAAGCGGACATTTGTACCACATTGAATGGATTTACAAATCACATTCACGCCACTTATCTCAACTCAACATTTGTGGATGAAACATTGTTTTTCATCTGCTTAAGACAAAATGTCTTTCGTTTCTGAAAAAGGTTTTAGGTTGTGCCAAAAGGCAAAAAAGTTTGAATGAGTTTGATGTATTTTTGGCGATGGCAAGAGCTTGGATTAGCGAGATATCCATCTCGAGTCCTAGTCTCAGGAGCTCGTGGTATTCACCCCGTTCCATTTCCATCTTTATTAAAAAATATGTTTTGAATATTTTTATGTATTTTGAAGTTTTATTGGGAAAATGGACTCGATGTTGATCGAGGTTTGTTTATGGTTATGAAAAAAAATGAAGTGGTTTTATGGTTTGAAAAATGATTTGAACATGGATGGTTGATAAATTGAGATAGTGAAAACGGTTTGAAAAGAAAAAGTCAAATGGGTTGGTTTTGAGATGATTTTAAAAATAGCTTGATGTTGGATCAAGCTTTTGACTTGCCTTGTGAAATAGTTTTGAAAATGATTTTGGGTAAGTGATTAGAAATGAATTGAAACCGATGGCTAAAGACGGCGGATAAGATTAATAATATGAAGGGTGCAAATTGGATCGCGAAGGGGTGCAAGTTCAAGTGTAGTGACACAAACTCAAGCACGAGGCGTAAATCAAACGCCACAAAAATCGAATGTACATACAAGCATTCAACAATGATAAAAATAAATACAAGAAAATATGCAATATTTACATCACACATCCACAACAAATGATTTAGAAAAATAAAATGAAAAAAAATATAAATATAAATGCACGGATTAAAATCATGATGCAAAGACGCGAATCAAAGTCACGTACGCGAAGACGTGCAAATGCTACCACAAGAAAATTAATTCGATATGAACATAACAATGTTGGATTGTTGTTCTTAGCACAAATCGAAACATGCAAATTGCTAACGCATAAGCGGCCATTGCAAGACGAATCAAGAAATAATAATATGATAAAAAATCAAATTAAACCATAAAGTTGTGAATCGAAATGCGAATTGGTAAGCGCACAAAAGCGGTCGCCACTATGCTAAACCATCGGATGCGTGTAAAATCGAAATACAACAAAAAAAATATAGAAATGCACATAAACCAATATATATATTAACCAATAGCTTGCTACACTTAACATGATCATCGCAATATGGATCAAAATCGTGTAGATCTAAATTTATCAAAAAGAAACACAAAGCAAAAATGAAATAAAATGTGTTTAAAAAAAACTAACAATATTGCTAACGCAAGAATGCGATCATCGCAACCGGATCGAACTAACACAAATGTCACACACCATGCACACATGTATGCAAATAGCGTATTAACATGATCCGATCAAAATATCATAATAAAAGTAAAAATAAAATTACAGCAACCCAATATATATATATATAACTTAGCACTACCAGATAACTAAAATTGAAGTAAGTATATGAAAAAGGAATTGAAGCTAGCACATGAAAAAGAAATTAAAATGTAATCATGTAGCATTTTTGAAAACAATGGATCATTGTACCAGTTCTACAATTTGTACCTCCCCAATTTGTACCGTGCCTTTTTTGTTTTTCGAATTTTAAAATTGAGTTTTGAAGCAAACAATGGAGGCGTCGTGTGTTGCAAAAACGGATCCCTTCTTTTACCTTTCAGCATCACTACTATATATACATATTATTTTAGGGTTTTTAATAATTTTGAAAATCCACAAATGTCCTTGGTGCTCATTTTAGAAACACAATTAAACAGTATTAATTAAAACTAAATAAAATTAAATATTAAAATATAACTAAAATAAAAATATAATAAAAACATCAATAATTCTATTTAAATTTTATAAACACTCTGAAAAAAATGCAAAAATAAAAGCCTCTAAAATAAAAAAAAGTCGGGCGCAAAAACTTCTAAAAAATATACAGCGTTTGATTTAATTTTAAACTGATTTTTTAGCGGTTAACAGGTCCAGACTGATCAAAATGCGACCAAAACAAGTCAAAAAAATAAAACGAGCATGTCAGGTTAAACTACGTGAAAGTTAGATTAATATAATTGACATTTACAAGCTCGATTTTGAAAAAAAAAATTGTCCACTGATTTTTCGCACTGTTGAGATTCAGTTTGATCGATCTGTCTGTAAATCCGAGAAATTATTTTGATTGACAATTTGGATATTATGCATGTTATGATATGCATATGATGTTAATGATTCGATGAATGCATTGATTCGGCGATTCAGGGTCAAAATTGGGGTATGACAGTTGCCCCTATTTAAATAGCTTTACCAAATGGTATGAGCGATGACAATCCTCATAGTATCTTAGTGAAAGATATTTAAATACAGAAGACTCAAATTTTGTCCCTAAATGCCGATGACAAGATATGGTATGTTATGCATGCGTGAATGATTTTTTTGTTCGTTGGGGTTATGATGTGAGATGAACCTAACATGATTTTTTCTTATGATGAATGATGGACAAATCTGTGGGGAGTGATGGAGATATAATGGTGGTGATTCACAGGAAATATCAAAGACAACGAGTGAGGACTCACTGGGGATGACAAATTGCTGGAAAAAGGATATTGGGGAATATTCAAAGTATGTTTTATCAATAGGTTCAGACATGACCTGACACTTTAGAATATATCTACAGTTCTGGAGATTTCTCATAAGAAATTCATCCAATCAGAGATTTTGGAGATTCCTAACATGGAATTTATCCAATACAAGAATAAATTGGAGTCTTCTCACTAGAAGATCACCCAAACAACAAGACATTGGAATTTTCTTACTAGAAAATCATTTGTACAAAATAAGATTAAGAGTCTCCTTATGAGAAAAATCATCCATGTAAAAGGCTAAGACGGTCTTTTATGAAGAAATCGATTAAGACAAACATCATTGGAGTTTTTTTTCTAACTAGAATAACATTCAAGCTTTTGGTAAGTCCTTAAGATGAATAGCCAAACATGACTTTCTAGGAACCATCAGGAAAAAACAGGGTAATTAAACTCTCTGTATAGGCCAACAAAAATTGGAATTTGACCGTAAGTATTGGTTACAACCAGCATCTAACAGATTGGTACCAGTTACAACTGGAATTTTAAATGATGTTGGTGACAACCAAACTCCAAGCACCAATTATGATTGGATTTTCAAACGGTATGCCAGTTATGACTGGACTTTTGGAGGATGCCAATGACAATTGGATTTTGAGGACATAGTACCAACAATAACTGGTCTTTTGGGTCAAAGGACAACAATCAACGACAAGATCTGGGTCAGTGCAAAATGAGCACGGCGTACACTTCAGACCATGCATGATTGGATTTTTCTTTTATGCATGATATGTGAATGATCATGATATGAAAATGCTGACTCTACATAGAATGGGAGTTTATGGAGACTCTTTATGGAGATTTTGATTCCTCAACACCAATTACTCAACCAAAATGCCCTGTGATGGATGCTGCTAAGGAAAAATTCATCAAGCTTGATAGTTGTTTTTGTCCCATTGATCATTCCAGAAGGTTGACAAGTTATGCCCCATGGAGATCTTTGTTACGGTGATCTAGGGATGCTTCTGCAACCTTGAGACTTTCGAGACAACAAATGATTTCTTTTTAATCTTCCCATATTCCAAAGAAAAAATTGTGTTCTTTCAATATGTGTTAAAAAATCTTTTCATGTTCAAAATCTCATTATTAACAAATAAATGACATTTTGCATAACAGAGAAAAAACATGGGTGACAATATTGATAGACAAATTTTGTATTTATTAAAGAATGGTAGCACGCAAATGGCGGAACTCCATGGAATATTACAATTTTGAAAATGGCAATGGGGGAAGGGTTTACATTGACTCCAAAAATCACTACTAGCCCTAAATAACTATGACTCCATAAAACCCTGCTTTTGAAAAGAGCAGTTGGATTGATCTTCCGCCTTTGGCTCTTCTTGTGTTGATTAACACTATCTGATGCAGTATTTGCCTTTAGTCCCTAATTTTTTCCTGGATCGCCCTTTCGGGTTTTCAATCCACCGGGACGCTCTTTTTTTGCCTAAGTCGCCTTTTCAGGTTTTCAACTTAGCGAGCTATCATTTTTTCTATTTTATCCCTAACTTTTTCCTGGATCGCCCTTTCGGGTTTTCAATCCATCGGGATATCCATTTTTTCCTAAGTCGCCTTTTCAGGTTTTCGACTTAGCGGGTTTTTATTAGGCATAGTATTTTTTGACTACATCAAAGTTCACGGGGTGTTAGAGCTCTTCCTTATCCATAGTTGTAAGAATCAGGGCACCTCCAGAGAAGGCTTTCTTTACAACTTATGTGCCTTCATAGTTAAGAGTCCACTTCCCACGTAAATCTTTGTGCACAGGCAAAATCTTCTTGAGCACGAGATCTCCTTCTTTGAACTCCCAAAGATGGACTTTCTTATCAAACACTCTTTTAAGTCGTTTCTGGTACAACTGTCCATGGCACATAGAGGTCATACGCTTCTCATCAACGAGGTTCAATTGGTCATATATGTTCTAAACCCATTCAACTTCTTACAGCTTGGTTTCCATAAGGATTCTGATAGATGGTATCTCTACTTCGATTAGGAGAACTGCTTCCATCCCATATACTAAAGAGAAGGGGGTTGCCCCTGTTGAAGTACGGACCGAGGTCCGATATCCATGTAGTGCAAAAGGTAGCATTTCGTACCAATCCCTATAAGTTTTCACCATCTTCTGTAGGATATTCTTGATGTTTTAATTAACGTCTTCAACATCGCCCTTCATCTTTGGACGATATAGGGAAGAGTTATTATGCTCAATCTCGAAGTTCTCGCACAACTCTTTCATTGTTTTGCTGTTCAAAATTTTCCCATTATCTGTGATGATCCGACTTGGAATTCCATAGCGGCAAATGATCTCCTTTTTTAGGAAACGAGCAACCACCTGTTTCGTTATGTTGGCGTTAGAAGCGGCTTCTACCCATTTGGTAAAATAATCAATTTCTACTAGAATGAAGTGGTGACCGTTTGAGGCTTTAGGATCTATGGCGCCAATCATGTCAATGTCCCACATTGAGAAAGGCCAGGGTGATGTTAAGACATTCAGTAACATTGGTGGCACATGCATTTTATCAGCATAAATTTGTCACTTGTGACATTTTCTGGCATAGTTGAAACAGTCAGACTCCATGGTCAACCAGTAATAACCAGCTCTCAGAATCTTTTTAGCCATGGCATGCCCATTGTCATGAGTCCCAAAAGATCCCTCACGAATCTCTTTGATTAACAGGTCTGCATCGTGTCTATCCACGTATCTCAGCAAAACCATGTCGTGGTTTCTCTTGTATAACACATTATTGCTTAGGAAGAATTTGGATGCTAACTTCCTCAGGGTCTTTTTATCCAGGGTTGTAGCATTTGTCGGATACTCTTGATTTAGCAGGTAGTGTCTGATGTCATGAAACCAAGTTTTTCCATCGGCCTCCTCTTCAACAAATTGGCAATAAGCTGGCTCAGTTTTTTGCTCTATTTGGATGAGCGGTGCCTCATTGAGAAATCTAACTTTGTATATTGAGGCTAACATAGCCAGAGTGTCAGCTACTTAATTTTCTGTCCTTGGGATATGACAGAAAGTGACTTCATCAAAATATTTTATCAATTCCAAGATGTATGCACGATATGTGATCAACTTGGTGTCACGGATTTCCCATTCACCTTTGACTTGGTAGATTACCAGGGCTGAGTCCCCATACACCTCAAGGATCTTGATTTGGAGGTCAATTGCAACTTCAATACCCAGGATGCACGCCTCGTATTCTGCTATATTTTTTGTACATTTAAAACACAACCTTGCTGTGAAAGGAGTATAGCCACCATTTGGATTAATCAAAACAGCTACCACACAATGCCCCATGTAATTGGAGGAACCATCAAATATTAGCCTCCATCGAGATCCTAGTTCAGGTCCTTCGTCAGGGCCTGGGATCTTATAATCTTTTATAGCCATAATATCTTCATCAGGGAAGTCAAACTTCAATGACTCATAGTCTTCAATAGGTTGGTGTGCAAGGTAGTCAGACAACACACTTCTTATAATGGCCTTTTGGGTTACGTACTGGATGTCATACTCAGACAACATCATCTGCCAACGGGAAAGTCTTCCAGTTAAAGCAGGCTTTTCAAAGATATACTTTATTGGATCCATCTAGGAAACCAACAAAGTCGTATGACAAATCATATATTTCCTAAGACATTTGGCGACCCATGCTAGAGCGCAACAAGTCTTCTCCAAGAGTGAATATCTGGTTTCACAATTAGTAAACTTTTTGCTCAAGTAATAGATACCATGCTCCTTTTGGCCGATTTTCCATGTTATCCTAGAACACATCCCATAAACTCTTCAAGCACAGTCAAATACATAAATAGCGGCTTCCCTTGAATAGGTGGAATCAGGATAGGAGGCTCTTGCAAGTAATTTTTGATCTTCTCAAAAGCTCCTTGACAATTAGGATTCCATTAAACTGCTTGATCTTTGCGAAGCAACTTGAAGATGGGCTCACACGTAGCAGTCATATGGGAGATAAACCTGGAGATGTAGTTCAAACGTCCAAGGAAACCTCTAACTTCTTTTTCGGTACGTGGAGCAGGCATTTCTTGTATTGCTCTAACTTTGTATGGATCTACCTCAATTCCTCATTGACTAACAATGAATCCAAGTAATTTTCTGGATCGAACACCAAATGTGCATTTAGCAGGGTTTAGATGTAGTCAGAACTTTCTGAGGCGCTCAAACAACTTTTGCAAGTGGTTTATATGGTCCTCTTCACTTTGAGATTTAGCGATCATGTTATCGACATAAACCTAAATCTCTTTGTGCATCATATCATGAAAGAGGGTGACCATTGCTCTTTGTAAGTTGCCTCTGCGTTCTTGAGACCGAAGGGCATGACCTTGTAGCAATACGTTCCCCAAGGGGTAATGAACGTGGTCTTTTCCATATCATCAGGATCCATCTTGATCTGATTGTAGCCTGAGAATTGATGACACTGAAATTCACCGTATTTTCGACTCCGATTTCGCATGCATTTTAGTAGTTTTATTATCATTTCGTTGTGTTATTACTATGTTTCTCTTTGTTTTCAGGTTTTTACTTTAATCGGAGCCCCGATCGAGAAAAGGAGTGAAAAAGAGCTAAAAACCCTAAAATTCAGCATTTTGTACTTGTGGCTCCCACTGTGGCTGGCGCCATAGACCCTGCCATGACGTGTCCTAGCTCAACTTCCCTCAACTGCCACGTTCCCCACTACTTCCACTAAGGCGCCTCAGATTGGCCTTGTGGCGGGCGCCACAAGAGGAAAAGTTTTCCCTCCCATTTTCAAGTTGAAGGGCATCTTTGTCATTTCCATCATTTTATTCTCCTATAAATAGAGACTCGAATTCACTTGTTTAATCATCCAAACTTAGAGCAGAGGCAAACTTAGAGCAAACTTTGTTTCACTTAGGCATATATTCAGTATTTTAAAGTGGTAATCACTTCGCATTGAGGTGTTACCACAATTGTGTAATCGAGTTTTGTGATCGAGTCTGTAATCGAGTTTGGAGCACTTTGGAAGGAAGTTAATCCTGCCGCCATTTTCATTTCCGCTTTGCATTTTATTCAACCCTCCGATTGGAGCAGGTTTTTATTACTTTGCCTTTATCTATTTTATTTTCCCGCACTCGCTTTACTTTATTTATTTCCTGCACTCGCTTTACTTTATTTATTTCCCGCACTCGCTTTACTTTATTTATTTCGCGCACTCGCTTTACTTTATTTATTTCCCGCACTCGCTTTACTTTATTTATTTCCCGCACTCGCTTTACTTTATTTATTTCCCGCACTCACTTTACTTTATTTATTTTCCGCACTCGCTTTACTTTATTTATTTTCCGCACTCGCACTACTTTTATTTATTTTCCGTACTCGCACTACTTTTATTTATTTCCCGCACTCGCACTACTTTTATTTATTTTCCGCACTCGCACTACTTTTATTTATTTCCCGCACTCGCACTACTTTTATTAATTTTCCGCACTCGCACTACTTTTATTTATTTTTAATGCACCTTTACTTTACCATGTCTAACTAAATCTATAAGGTTAGAATGTAAGGATCGTAATTGAACCAATAATCCGTACAATTGTTCGTAGAAACACTTAAGGGCTATTTTAACTTTCAACTTAAGTTTTCCCGCACTTGATTTCCATTGGGTAAGATCGAAAGCCGTCCAACGTCTATTTAAACTTAATTGTTTTTAACTATTTCAAAAACAGCGAAAGCGCTTTGTTTAGTTCATTAGGAGTTTTTAACTTAAGAAGAAAATAGATTTTAAAACTATTTTCGGACGCGTTTATAAGTTTAGAGTCTGGTTCGCGAAAACCTCTTTTGGTTAAGAAATCCAGGTTAAAATACTTTTCAACTTAGTCAAGATTCTATATTTCTTAAAAATAGGTTTACTACTCTAACGCAATGCGCGTCTTTTTATAAGTGACAATAAAAGGGTTTGATTAGGGAGTACAGCTCGGTTCTGAATACGCGAAAGCGACAGTTCCTGTTAAATTAGTTCTTTTCAAAGTAGGAAACACTGCCCATAAGTAGTTCTATTAGCAAGTACTTGGATTATCAATTGATTATGTGAATTACATTCGACCCTGTCTTTATTAATTGAACTTTATTCAGCACCTTAATTTTCATTGCACACTCTAAAAACACCTATTTCGATTGCCTTAGATAAACACCATAACAATAGATAACGATAGATTGACACTTGGTCTCTGTGGATTCGACAATCTTTTATATTACTCTGACGCGTTCGTATACTTGCGAAAAGTATGCATCAAGTTTTTAGCGCCGTTGTCGGGGACCAATTTCGTCAAATTTCATTTCCCTGTTGTTATATCGTTTAGACTTAGGCTATTTCCCGCCGGTCAATGCGAAAAGCTCGCAGCACCGGAAGCTTAGTATACCCTCTAGCAGAACCTGAACGTTACGCTCGCGCACGTTTATTCTTTCATAGAATTAGGAGAGCTATGGCCGAAGATCAAAACCAAAGACCTCTTAAGGACTTCGCCCAACCATCTAACGAAGAACCTAGTTCTAGTATAGTAAACCCAACCATACCAGCTAATAATTTCGAACTTAAACCTTCCCTGTTGCAACTAGTGCAACAGAGACAATTTGCAGGTCTCGCTACCGAGAACCCAAACCAACATTTAAAAATATTTCTTCAATTAGCAGACACTTTTAAAACCAATGGAGCTTCTCCTGAGGCAATACGTTTAAGATTATTCCCTATTTCCCTCAGAGATAAAACCCTATCATGGTTAGATTCCCTTCCACCCAACTCCATTACGATATGGGAAAACCTTAGAAGAGTTTTCCTTGCTAGATACTTTCCCCCAAGTAAAATCGTCGTTCTTCGAAACCATATAACTAGATTTACCCAGAACCAAGGAGAATCGCTGTTCGAAGCTTGGGAGAGATATAAAGAGTTGTTAAGAGCATGCCCACATCATGGTTTAGAAAATTGGTTAATCATTCAAACCTTCTATAATGGACTTCACTATAAAACTAAGATGACCATCGACGCTGCCGCAGGCGGTGCTCTAATGAACAAACCTTATCCTGAAGCTAGTGCCCTCATCGAAGATATGGCTCAAAACCATCAATCATGGGGAGTCAAACGAGCGACAGTTGAGAAGAAAGAAGCCCAATGAGGGGTGCATGAACTAAGCTCTATAGACATGATGCAAGCTAAAATGGACGCATTAGCCCTTAAGGTCGAGCATATGTGCATAAACCCGAATACTGTAGTCACAGTTTCATCGGATTGTGAGATATGTGGAACCAAATGACACCAATCTGCAGAATGCAGTCTATTAAACGAAACCTACTCTAAGCAAGTGAACTACACCCAAGGGAACCCATATTCGAATACCTATAACCCTGGATGGAGGAATCACCCGAACTTCTCCTATAAAAACAATAACCGTATCCAAAATAATGCACCTCCGAGACCTAGTTATCAAGCCCCAAGATCAAATCAACCTATGCAACTTGTGCCACCAAAGCCGAGCCTTGAGAAAATTATGGAAAATTTTATCACCGCTCAAACCCAACAAAACAAGGAGTTCATGAACCAAAACATTCATGTTAACAAATTGATTACTCAGTTAGGAACCAAGGTTTGTTTAAATAGTTACTCATACCAAGATGCTTGAAACCCAGATCTCTCAGGTAGCTTTAAACCAAGCCCCTCAGACTACACCTGGAGGACAGTTCCCTGGATAACCTCAACAAAATCCGAGAGGACAAGCCAATGCCATTACCCTACGAAGTGGGAACGCTTATGATGAGCCACCTAACCCTAGATTGAGTGAACCCAAAACTTCTAAGGGATATACCAAACCCCCGGACGAAGTAAAGGAACCAGAGGAATCTGAAAACCAGGAAGGTCAAGAAAAAGGAGAAGAACCTAAAGATAAAACTTACGTACCACCCCCGCCATATAAACCACCTATACAATATCCGTAAAGACTCAAACAAACCCAGATCAATAACCAGTATCAAAAATTTATTAAAGTTATAGAAAAACTTCATGTAGAAATCCCTTTCACAAAAGCCATCACCCAAATACCTTCTTATGCAAAGTTTCTCAAAGACATCCTTACCAACAAACATAGACTAGACGATCCGAAGCCCTTGGAATGTAATGCCATTTCCGAGAACAAATTAGCCAAAAAAGATAAAGATCCTGGAAATTTCTCCATTCCTTGTCTTTTGGGTAGTCATGTCATCGAAAAAGCTTTTCTAGACTTAGGAGCTAGTGTGAGCTTAATGCCTTTAGCAGTTTGTGAGAGGTTAAACTTAGGAGAATTACAACCCACTAAGATGTCGCTTCAATTAGCCGATAGATCTGTTAAGTAGATAGGCATTTTAGAAGATGTTCCCGTTAGGATAGATCAGTTATTTATCCCTACTGATTTTATTGTCATGGACATCAAAGAGGACAATGATATACCAATCCTTCTAGGTAGACCATTCTTATCACCTGCAGGAGCCATAATAGATGTCAAGAGAGGAAAGTTGACCTTTGAAGTAGGTGACGAGAAAATAGAATTTATACTTTCGATATTTCTTATGGCACCTGTGATGGGAGACGCGTGTTATGCCTTAGATATCATTGATGAATGCGTTAGGGAATTAGAACAAGAAGAAATCATAAAAACAATTAAGTTACCATCAACCCTCATAATGGAAGATGATGACTTTAGAAAACCCTACATCGATGATAACCTTTATGAATGTTTATCCCTTACCCCAGATCCTATGCCTTGCCCTAAGAAACCGACCTTAGAACTTAAGGAACTGCCTAAGAATCTGAGATATGAGTTCCTCGATGAAGAGATGAACCGTCCAGTTATAGTCAGTGCTACCTTGAGCCAAGAGGAAACGAACCAACTTTTAGACGTTTTACGAAGATATCCCTCAGCCTTAGGATATAATATCTCTAACCTGAAAGGTATAAGCCCATCTGTATGCATGCATCGCATTTCGCTCGAAGAAGATTCAAAATCCTCCAGAGAACATCAGAGAAGAATAAACCCTATAATGAGTGATATTGTTAAAAAGGAAGTTCTTAAGTTGCTTGAGGCAGGTATAATCTATCAGATCTCTGATAGTAAGTGGGTGAGCCTTGTGCATGTAGTACCTAAAAAGAGAGGCATCACAGTCGTGCAGAACGATAAAGGCGAACATGTAGCAAAACATTTAGAAGGAGGATAGTGGATGTGTATAGATTATAGAAAATTAAATAAAGCAACCAGGAAGGATCATTTCCCTTTACCATTTATAGACCAGATGTTGGAGCGTCTAGCCAGACACTCTTACTTCTGCTATCTAGATGGATACTCAGGATTCTTCCAAATACCTATTCACCCCGAAGATCAAGAAAAAACTACCTTTACATGCCCTTATGGAACTTTTGCCTACAGACGAATGTCATTCGGCCTCTGTAATGCCCCAGCTACTTTCCAACACTGCATGATGTCCATCTTTGCAGACTACCTAGATGGTATTATGGAAGTGTTTATGAATGATTTCTCGGTTTGCGGATTTGACTTCAACAATTGTCTTGCTAACCTTGAGAAAATCCTGGAGAGATGCATGGAGGTGAACCTCGTGCTAAACTGGGAAAAGTGTCATTTCATGGTGACCGAAGGAATTGTTTTAGGACATATAGTTTCCGAAAAAGGTATAGAGGTAGATAGAGCTAAAATAGAAGTTATAGAAAACCTAAAACCCCCTAAAAATATCAGAGAAGTCCGAAGCTTTCTAGGACACGCTGGATTCTACCGGCGTTTTATCAAGGACTTCTCCAAAATAACTAAACCCACTATGAAACCACCTGATTGGTCAGAACCTTTTGAGATAATGTGCGATGTTAGTGATTATGCGGTTGGAGCCATTCTAGGACAAAGGAAAGATAAAAAAATTACATGCAATTTATTATGCCAGTAGAACCCTAGACGCTGCCCAACTTAACTACGCAACAACTGAAAAAGAATTACTCGTTGTAGTCTTCGCTATAGACAAATTTAGATCTTATCTAGTAGGAGCAAAAATTATAGTTTACACTGATCATGCTGCCATTCGTTACCTATTAAGTAAAAAAGATGCCAAGCCCAGGTTACTCCGATGGATTCTATTACTACAAGAGTTTGATTTGGATATAAAAGATAAAAAAGGCACTGAAAATGTAGTAGTCGCTCACCTCTCTAGGCTAGAACATCTAAAACCAGAACTAGTACCCATAAACGATGATTTCGCCTATGATAGACTGATAGCTAGACTAGAAACCATTGAAGATAATAACCTAGGCCCTGATGAGCACTACCAAAGTTCCTTAGCAATAAGTAACGTACCCTGGTATGCAGATTTCGTTAATTACCTAGCTGCTGATATTGTACCCCCTGATCTTGACTACCACCGCAAGAAGAAATTCTTCCACGATGTGAGAAACTTCTATTGGGACGAACCGCTCCTTTTCAAAAGGGGCAAAGATGGTATTTTTCGCCGTTACGTTCCAAAAGAAGAGGTAAATAGTATTATCGAGCATTGTCATTCTGCACCCTATGGTGGACATGCGAGCACCTCTAAGACATACGCCAAGATTCTTCAAGCTGACCTATTCTGGCCTACCATGTGGCGTGATGTCTATGCTTGCATTGTCAAATGTGATAGATGCCAACGCACTGGGAACATTTCAAGGCGTGATGAAATGCCTCTAAGAAACATTCAGGAAGTAGAACTCTTCGATGTATGGGGTATAGATTTCATGGGACCTTTCCCACCATCCTTAGGAAACATGTATATCTTAGTAGCTGTAGACTACGTATCTAAGTGGATTGAAGCTATAGTTGCACCCACAAACATAGGGTGGTGATTAAGCTATTTAAAAACTATATATTCCCTAGATTTGGAACACCACGCTTAGTCATAAGCGATGGAGGATCACACTTCATATCGAGGATATTTGATAAACTTTTAAGAAAATATGGAGTTAGGCATAGAGTAGCAACACCATACCATCCACAAACTAGTGACCAAGTAGAAGTATCTAATAGGGAGATAAAACAAATCCTAGAGAAAACCGTTTCTATTTCTAGGAGAGACTGATCTCAGAAGCTTCAAGAAGCATTATGGGCCTATAGAACTGCTTTCAAAACCCCTATAGGAACTACTCCCTACCAACTAGTCTATGGAAAATCCTGTCAGTTACCGTTCGAATTAGAGCATAAGGCCTATTGGGCCATTAAAACTTTGAATTTAGACTACCTGACCGCTGGACAAAAGTGTACCCTTGACATTCATAAACTACAAGAACTTAGGCAATCCGCCTACGAGAATGCAAAAATATACAAAGAGAGAATAAAAGCCTACCACGACAAAAGAATAGTAAAGAAAAACTTCAATATAGGTGATCCTGTTCTCCTTTTCAACTCTAGGTTACGACTCTTCCCTAGAAAGCTACGCTCAAGATGAACTGGCCCCTTCGAAGTATCCAAGATTCTGAGATCCGGAGCCGTAGAAATCAAGAACGAAACCTATAGTCCATTCATTGTAAATGGACAAAGACTGAAGCTCTACGAAGGAGGAGACATTCTAACATACTACTCAAGCCACACTTTGGTTGATCCACCGATTCCTACTACTACAGGTGTATAAATTCTAATCGTCAAGCTAATGACGTTAAACAAGTGCTGCGTGGGAGGCAACCCATGGTTTTTCATTTTACTTCTTCGCATTTATATAATTTTATTTTATTTTTATTTTTATTTTTCACCGAGACTAAAAATTTGAATGGTTTGTATTTTCAGGATCACTTTCCTAACTTTTATAGGATGCAGGATTTCGACGATATGCACGTAGCCTATAGAGATGATGCTCAGAGAGAGCGCTACATCGCTCTGTATCAGCGCCCTATGGCGCCCACACGTTATCCTGATCAGCATTGTATGAAGGCACTAGGTATCGAGCCGAGTATCCGATTTCTGAGCCACCAGCTTCACTGGGACGAGTTCGCTGACGATCTGAGTAACACCTATAGGAACTTGACATTGGAGTTCCTCAATTCATTTGATTATGACCCATACTCTGGACCGGATGTGTATGCTGCTTTCAGGCTCTTTGGAGTTGAGTACTCTTTCAGCCAGAAAGAGTTCGGTGACCTATTGGGTTTCCAGACCACTCCTGATGCTATCCCGGAGACACCTATGGGATATTTTCTGGGTAAGGAGGTGGAGAAGTTTTGGAGTGATATATCAGGTGGTGGAAGCCAGGATCCATCTATGCAGCTGTCTCAGGTTATACATAACCCTGCCTTTAGATACTTCCAGATGATATTGGCACATTCCTTCGTAGGAAGACCGGATGCTGAGACATTACTGAGTGAAGAGGAGATCTTCCTGCTATTTTGTGCATCCTAGTCTCGCCCAGTAGCATGTGGGAACTTACTGTTATGTGGCCTCAACGGTGTCTCTAGATCGACCGAAGGAGTCATCCATGTGGGCGGGATCATTACACAGATTGATGTCGCTTTAGGTCTATCTCGCAAGCTGTTACATCTCCGGACCTACTGTGGGTACACTACCATGGACATCGACTTCTGTTTGACCAGAGGGTTGATGAGGAGAGCCTCTTTCCACCCATGTTAGTTCCGATTGCTAGTCGACAGCGAGGCTATTCATTATTTCACACTACCTGATCCTATGATGACTAGTGTGCATGACCCAGCGAATTGGAGTTATGCTCTGGAGGGCCAGGGAGATGCCATCGAGGAGCCGAGATCACCACCCATTGCTGAGTACACGCCTACACCACCTTCTCCCAGGATCACTGTATTCTCTAACAATCTATCATTGCAGACCCCAGACATCCGCACCCAGATTGCAGAGTGTCGTAGAGAGATTGCAGAGCTTAGACAGGAGGTGGCTGACCTCACCTTACAGATGGGAGTATCTGATCTCACCCACGCTACCGAAGCCGACTATTTATACCAAGAGATCGCAGAGCTCAGGCAGGAGGTAGCCATGCTCCGTGGATTCGTTCAGGAAGACGACATCCCTACTATATGATCTCACCATTTCATCTTATTTTATCTCTTTTTTTTATATTTCTCGCATTTACATAACTCATTTTATATCATCGCATTTGGAATATTTTATCAACTATGTCTACACATTGATATTTCTACTTATATATATATATATATATATATATATATATATATATATTTCTACTTTTTTATATATATATATATATATATATATATATATATATATATATATATATATATATATAAAAAGTAGAAATATATATATATATATATATATATATATATATCTATATATCTATATATCTATATATCTATCTATATATATATATATATATATATATATATATATATATATATATATATATATATATATGTCTTATGTTTGTTTTATTTACATTTTTTATTTTAGTTATTTATTTATTAATCTAATGTTTAAATTTTATTTTATTTTATTTTATTTTTACTTTTATAAAATTATGCAAGCCGATGATACTAGGAAAATTACAAGACAAACGCTATTCGGACCCCTCAAGTCAAAAGACAAAGAGAAGCCCAAGCCAAAGGACCAAAATCCGGGCCAGCCGAAATTTGCCTTGTGGCGCCCGCCATAGACCCTGTGGCGCCCGTCACAGCGTATGTATAAGCTCGGGGCAGACTCCCTTTCTTCACCATTTTCACACCTTCAAACCTTCAAAACCCATTTTTCCACCTTGCAAAAACGTCCTTGAAACCACAAAAAGCTCACACCTTTTTCACCCTCACACCATACAAATCATTTTCCCGATTTCCATTTTCATTTTCATCAGTCGGATTTTATAAAAATCCAACCTTTTCACATTCCACTTCATCTTCTTCGTCACATTTCAAGAGCTACACAATGGAGTTTAATGAATTCATTCTTCGAGGAGGGAAACCGGGAGATAGGCAAAGGAAGAGTATCGAACGGTTGCAAAATTGGGAGATCCTCCCGACAAGGTATGTTGATGAAAATTGTCTCTACACTTTAGGTATCTATCATAGAATATTTCATTTACTAGATAATTCAGGTTTGCATAATTTCTTTTCAAACAAAGAACCTACCTATGAGCGATTGACAATCGAATTTTTAAGTTCTTTAATCTATATTGTCAATCCTAACACTGCTAGCACAGTTGGTACTGTCAGATTTAGAATGTTTGCTGTTGAATATGAATTCAGTACCGACGAACTAGCAGGCTTGTTAGGAATCCCTCATGGGGACGGTGCTATTTGTGAGGCCCCTTTGAATTCGGATTGGTCAGTCGAGGTGTTTTCCTTCTGGCAGAGATTGTCAAACACTTCCATAAATTCTTTTGAAGGAGTTCTTGCCTCGACTATCCATAACCCGACCATCAGAGTTTTTAGATATCTGTTGGCATGTACTATTTTTGGCCGGGAGAATCCAAATAAGGTAAATGCTAGAGAGCTTCTATTTTTGCAAGGAAGCCTCACAAATAGACGAATTAACTCGGTCCCGTTCATGCTCGCTCATATGACTTTAACTTTAAATAAAGCGGGACCGATTGTTTTCGGAGGATTGATTACGTCTATTGCTCGGGCGCTTTACCTGAACACTGAGATAGCTACCCTAGACCCCTTACCTCCCCGCATAATTAACCTAAAATTTCTAAGAGACATGAAATTGTGCCGATTGAGGAGAGAAGGAGGCTATGTACTTATGGTTCATGGTGTAGCTATCCCATATGTTGTTTTACCTTGCACTAGACGTACCGATGTACGTGATGAAAGGAATTGGACCTACGCTTTAGATGTTCCACCTGTTTTGGATTCTCTTCCTCCTAACATTCCTGATGAGGCGGGACATGACACTGATGATGAATATGATCAGAGAGAGAGAGATCTCCCGTACCCCATGTGTCCCCCCATCACACTTCACCACCACACACCGCACCATCTTCTTCTTCTGCAGGTACAGCTCCTGGCTTTTATATTACAGAGGAGATGTGGCGTGACCACATGGCTAGAGAGCAAAGGCGTGATGACCTACTCTCTACCATCCAATAACAACTGGCGAATGACATGAGCTTCATGCAAGAATCGCAGCGGAGGACAGACAGGTCCTATGACACTATTTTACAGTCCCTACAAACGATCACAGATACGCAAGCCCGTCAGCAACACTACCACCATCAGCGTGTTGCACTCATCGAAGCCACTCAAGCTTCCATTATGGGTAACCTTCAAGAAGTGAGGATTGCTCAGGATGCCTTACGAGCGAGGATGGATCAGAGAGACCGTCGTCGTACCCGATCCCGTCGTCCACCTCAGGATAGCGAGGGCACCAGTGGTCAGCAGTAGGTTGTTAGGTAACCTTTCCCTTATCTTACTTCGAAACATTAGGGACAATGTTCGATTTAAGTGTGGGAGGAGACTTTATCGCTTTTCTTTATCGCTTTTCTTTGCTATTTTTAGATAGTTTGTTTATTTTTATTGCCTTTTAGTTGTTTATTTTGCTTTCAGTTTAAGTGTCTTAGATAATGCATGAGTCTGACGAGTCACCAAATATAGTGTATCTTTAGTACAATCTAATCTCCCCATACCTTTAGCCCCACCGAATTTTTTTTTGCTAAAGAAAACAGTGTCATTCTGAAAGTTTTTGGGATTTTAAGACGGGTTTGAGTAAGGATGCGGTGACTTGGGAGAACTTTGTGAAACATCAATATTTGTTTTAGCACCATAAGCTTCGTAAATATAGGAATCATTCCCGAAACCCCATATACCATGGCCTTAATCATCATTTCAGTATAAGTCCTCAGTAGTTTATCTCAGCAGTCAGCTACGGCCTACGCATCCTCTACGTAGGGGACCGATGCAAATAAGTGAATGATCCAGCAAAATAAATAAAAGAAAGCAAAAAGGCAACTCCGGTATAGGTGACCCTCACAAAGTCATTTAAACCAAAGAATTGTAAAAATTTGCTACAAAAAGAAAAAAAAAAGAAAAAGAAAAAGAAAAATTTACCCGCTGTTAGTTGGTTCAGAGGTATCTAGCGCTGAACTCGGTAGGGCGGATTACGATTCGATCCCCCACAACTGCAGTTGGGTCAAATAAAAGGGTTTACACATATTTATGTGCCAGAAACCCCATGCTTAGATCATAATCACTAACAGGTCACTCTGCTATGAAGCATGTACGGATAACGGGCTTAATGTGATTGCGCCTGAATGAAAAGGACACAAAAGAGATGAAGAGGCAGGCCTAGGTATTGTGGGATAATATGGGTTGGTTAATATAGGAATGAAGTTTATGTCGTATTTGCGGATTAGTGTCATGATGATACCCTTAGTTCACTCAGTTAGTACCTATCACTGCATCCCGACTTAAACTTAGAACCTTTTTAACCTGAAGCACTCGTTTAAACCAGTTCTTTCTTCTATGAAATTTTTAATGTTTTGCTTGAGGACAAGCAAAAGGTTTAAGTGTGGGAGAGTTTGATGACACTGAAATTCACCGTATTTTCGACTCCGATTTCGCATGCATTTTAGTAGTTTTACTGTCATTTTGTTGTGTTATTACTATGTTTCTCTTTGTTTTCAGGTTTTTACTTTAATCGGAACCCCGATCGAGAAAAGGAGTGAAAAAAAGCTAAAAACCCTAAAATTCAGCATTTTGTACTTGTGGTTCCCACTGTGGCTGGCGCCATAGACCCTGCCATGACGTGTCCTAGCTCAACTTCCCTCAACTGCCACGTTCCCCACTACTTCCACTAAGGCACCTCAGATTGGTCTTGTGGCGGGTGCCATGGCCCTGTGGCGGGCGCCACAAGAGGAAAAGTTTTCCCTCCCATTTTCAAGTTGAAGGACATCTCTGACATTTCCATCATTTTATTCTCCTATATATAGAGACACGAATTCACTTGTTTAATCATCCAAACTTAGAGCAGAGGCAAACTTAGAGCAAACTTTGTTTCACTTAGGCATATATTCAGTATTTTAAAGTGGTAATCGCTTCGCATTGAGGTGTTACCACAATTGTGTAATCGAGTTTTGTGATCGAGTCTGTAATCGAGTTTGGAGCACTTTGGAAGGAAGTTAATCCTACCTCCATTTTCATTTCTGCTTTGCATTTTATTCAACCCTCCGATTGGAGCAGGTTTTTATTACTTTGCCTTTATCTATTTTATTTTCCCACACTCGCTTTACTTTATTTATTTCCCGCACTCGCTTTACTTTATTTATTTCCCGCACTCGCTTTACTTTATTTATTTCCCGCACTCGCTTTACTTTATTTATTTTCCGCACTCGCTTTACTTTATTTATTTCCCGCACTCGCTTTACTTTATTTATTTCCTGCACTCACTTTACTTTATTTATTTCCCGCACTCGCTTTACTTTATTTATTTTCCGCACTCGCTTTACTTTATTTATTTTCCGCACTCACACTACTTTTATTTATTTTCCGCACTCGCACTACTTTTATTTATTTCCCGCACTCGCACTACTTTTATTTATTTTCCGCACTCGCACTACTTTTATTTATTTCCCGCACTCGCACTACTTTTATTTATTTTCCGCACTCGCACTACTTTTATTTATTTTTAATGCACCTTTACTTTACCATGTCTAACTAAATCTATAAGGTTAGAATGTAAGGATCGTAATTGAATCAATAATCCGTACAATTGTTCGTAGAAACACTTAAGGGCTATTTTAACTTTCAACTTAAGTTTTCCCGCACTTAATTTCCGTTGGATAAGATCGAAAGCCGTCCAACGTCTATTTAAACTTAATTGTTTTTAACTATTTCAAAAACAGCGAAAGCGCTTTGTTTAGTTCATTAGGAGTTTTTAACTTAAGAAGAAAAGAGATTTTAAAACTATTTTCGGACGCGTTTATAAGTTTAGAGTCTGGTTCGCGAAAACCTCTTTTGGTTAAGAAATCCAGGTTAAAATACTTTTCAACTTAGTCAAGATTCTATATTTCTTAAAAATAGGTTTACTACTCTAACGCAATGCGCGCCTCCTTATAAGTGACAATAAGAGGGTTTGATTAGGGAGTATAGCTCGGTTCTGAATACGCGAAAGCGACAGTTCCCGTTAAATTAGTTCTTTTCAAAGTAGGAAACACTGCCCATAAGTAGTTCTATTAGCAAATACTTGGATTATCAATTGATTATGTGAATTACATTCGACCCTGTCTTTATTAATTGAACTTTATTCAGCACCTTACTTTTCATTTCACACTCTAAAAACACCTATTTCGATTGCCTTAGATAAACACCATAACAATAGATAACGATAGATTGACACTTGGTCTATGTGGATTCGACAATCTTTTATATTACTCTGACGTGTTCGTATACTTGCAAAAAGTACGCATCAAGAATCCATCCATAAAGGAGAAGACATCAAATTTAGCAGTGTTGTCTACCAAAGTGTCAATGTGTGGTAGAGGAAAGTCATCCTTTGGACTAGCTTTGTTTAAACCCATATAATCGACACACATCCTAACCTTGCCGTCCTTTTTGGGTACAGGTACAATATTGTCTACCCATTGAGGATACTTTGAAACTGCTAGGAAACCGACATCAAATTGCCTTTTGACCTCTTCACGAATCTTCAGATCCATGTCCGGTCTTGTTCTTCGGAGTTTCTGCTTCACTGGTGGGCATTCTGGTTGAAGTGGTTGCTTGTGCACAATAATATCAGTGTCTAGACCTGGCATATCCTAGTATGACCATGCAAACACATCTGCGAACTCTTGCAACAACTTGACCAATCTTTCTTTGATGCTTGCCCCAAGTATGGTTCCAATCTTGACCTCTTTCTTCTCTTCCTCTGTGCCGAGGTTGATTATCTCCACCGACTCTTGATGTGGCTGAAGGGCTTTAGACTCGTGCTCGAGCAACCTTTCCAATTCATTGGGGATATCATAATCTTCCTCGCCGTCTTGTTCCGTTGGGTAGATAGGGAACTCAAAGTTATGAGAGAGAGCAAAGTCATTGGATTCAACGGGTTTATTGATTATTCTGCACGTTTTTTGAAATATTTCTTTTTTATTAAAAATGGAAAAAAATGTAAAAGGAAAACATTTTTTTATAGTTTTTAAAGAGATTGCCATTTTCTGAAAAGAAAACAATAAAATGAACAACAAGAATTTAATAAAATGCCTTTTATTCATCATGATGATTTTGAAAATGAAAAGAGGCCCTACAACATGATCCGTTAGTCTTGGGCATAACTAAGGATTTAGAAACCAAAGGAAAACAACAATTACTTTGATATAGGAATGACTTCAGGAATCTCAATTGCTTCCCAATTGGTCAAAGTTGCTTCATACTGATACACCTGATTTGTCATGTCTTCATCTTTAGTGTCTTCTTCAACAGTGTTGACTTGATCTCCATAGACATAGCCTGCACTGAGGAATACTTCTTGAATTCTTCGCACACAATCCTTTGTAGGTATCGAGGCTCCTTCTTTAGCGAATGGATTGTACCCCAAACCGAAACAGTCTTTCTTCATGCTGATGTCAATAACTTGTCCCCAACCTTCAGGACTCCCATTCTCAATAGTTATCTTTGTACCTTTCACAGATGAAAATGATGGGATGACTTTCTCCACAGATTCCTTCACTTCCACAAAAGTGGCGTTGGCTATCTCCAGAGCTTGGAAAGAAGTTTCCAAGGAATCTTCATCAGCCTCAATGTAACGAAAGGAGGAAAGATGACTAATATGAGATCTTCTTCACCAGAGATGATTACAAGCTTGTTATTGATGACAAACTTCATTTTCTGATGCAAAGTGGAGGTTACTGCCCCAACGACATGTATCCAAGATCTCCCCAATAGGAAACTATAGGCAGAATTGATATCCATGACTTGGAAAGTTATGTTAAATACATGTGGCCCAATCAGAATTGGTAACTTCACTTGTCCAACCACAGTCCTCCGGGACCCATCAAATGTTTTGACAATCAGTGCACTAGGCCTCATTTCTGATCCTTGAAAAGCTAATTTGGCAAGTGGCCTCTTTGGTAGAACATTGAGGGAGGACCCTGTATCCACTAAAACTCTGGCTAGAGTATCCTTTTGGCACTTCACTGACACATGCAAGGCGCGATTTTGATTTTGTCCTTCCTTTGGAAACTCTCCACCATTGAAACTCAGGATGTTGCAAGCTGTGATATTGGTAACCACTCCATCAAACTGGCCAACCATTATATCTTGAGTGACGTGGGCTTGCGTTAGCACTTTCAATAATGCATTCCTATGAGCTGGGGAACACATAAGCAAGGACAAAATGGAAATTTTTGATGGTGTCTGGTGCAGTTGATCAACTACTTTGTAATCACTCTTTTTAATTATCTTTAAAAATTCAGCATCTTCATTGGATTGAACCATATTTTTCTTCCTAACAGGGGCTGCAGCTGTAGTTTCTTTGGTTGGTGCTTGAGAGGCCACATTAAACTGGGGAGTGTAAATCCGCCCACTACGAGTCATTTGGCTCGTCCCTGTGATGTTTGTGACTTCGACACCATCAACCTTCGAACTTTCCTCTTGTCTAACCTCTTCAGACTCTTTGTCAATGACAGTTATATCATATTTCCATGGTACTGACTTAGTACTTTCATAGGGGAAAGGACTAGGCATGCAGATAACCACGGGTGATAGGTGATTAATTGGCTGAACAATATCTTTTCTTCTATAGGTTATCTCAAGGCTCTAGTAAATTGAAAAATGGCTCAATTACAACTACTTCATCTCTTCTCACGAGGCTACTAACTTGTAACACTCCTTGGTTCATTAAGTCTTGGACATCTTTTCGTACCATCTCACATCCTTCTGGATGAATGGCACATTCTTCACAATCTTTATGACAAGCACTAACTAAACCAGCTTCTACTAGTCTCGCATGGAACGCTAGCAAAGGAGTCTTGATATTTGCAACATCTTTGATCACATCACCATTGGATGCTTCTTCAATTGCATTAACAGTTTCATGTGCTGGCAAAGGATTACTCTTGACATTAGGCCCCAAGTCTCTGAATGAAAGAATCTTCTTTTCCACCAATTCTCGCACTATATGCTTCAAAGCATAACATCATTCTAAATCATGCCCAGGTGCACCCTCATGGAAAGGGCAATGAGCATTTGGGTTATACCATGGAGGCAAAGGATCAGGAGGTGGACCCAAAGGTCTAGGAACCACTAACCCCTTTTGAAATAAAGAAGGATATAACTCAGTATACGTCATCGGAACCAGACTGAAGGGAGGTTTAACACCTTGTCTTCTATTCTGAGAAGGTGCATTCTAACGTGGAGCTTGAGCTTTTGGTTACTGATATGTTAGGGCTGCAAGCGCTTGTTGATATGCAGGAGCAACCTGAGCAGGTTGATAAATTGGTGTTTGCTGAACTGGTTGATAAACAAGTACTTTTTGTTGGTTGAAATTTGGCCTAATTGCTGCCACATATGGTTGTTGAACATACTGCACAGGGTATGCTGGTTATTGTTGAGTGAAATGACGTTGTTGCTTTCTCCATGATTGACTCCTTATTCGACTGGACGATACAACATTCGTCTCTCCTTCCTTTTTTTATGAAAATTTCTGGGAAACTTCTTAGCATTATTGTTATTAGAAGTTCCAGCAACACTGATCATCTTTCCATTCTTCAAACCGAGTTCAACTTTAATGCCTACAGCTACCAAGTCAAAAAAACTTGCAGACACACTACCCACCATCCTCTCATAGAACATTGGTTGTACAGTATCCATAAACCAATCAGCTAATTCTTTTTCTTCCAAAGGTGGTTCAACCTGAGATGCCATCTCTTTCCAGCATTGTGCATACTCTTAAATGACTCGTTGTCTTTTTGAGACTTATTCAACAATTCTCTTCTGTCTAGAGCCATATCTATGTTGTATTTGTAATGCTTTATTATAATACCCCAAAATTTACCCTTCATTTTTCTTGGAAGCATACGCTTTACACCTCATGTATGCATTCATTTTTAGGTCATTTAGCATTTGCATTTCATCATGACAATCAGAATATTTTTTCAAAAAAAAAAAAAAACGAAAAACGGAAAACGAAAAAAAAAAACAAAAAACGAAAACAAAAAAAACGAAAAAAAAAAATTAAATAAATAAATTAAATAAATAAATAAATAAAAGAAAAATCTTGGACTTGGACCTCTCTCATTTGAGCCCACAGGTCCACAAAAATCAGGTTATAAATTCAGAGTTTCAGTGAAAGAAAATTTTATTCTATTCCTATTACCCTGGCTGGAGGAAAAAGATAGTGAAAGAAGAGCTAACAGAGTTCAGAGCAACCTTTAAACCCTGAAGGGAACTCAACTGCACAGAATCACCTCTGCCTCACATAAACCCTAAAGATTATTTTGTAAACCTCACGGGTGCAACTCAATTTCAATCAAGCTCTCCGATCAGGTTTGCCCTATATCCATCATATTTATGCCTTTAATTTGAATGCTCTAAATGTATGAGGTATTATGGGTGAATTCGATACCCTTTGGATGCATGTGTTTGACAAGAGGTTTAGGCCTCCTACCCTTGGTTGCTTTT
Source organism: Lathyrus oleraceus (assembly GCF_024323335.1). Lineage (NCBI taxonomy): Eukaryota > Viridiplantae > Streptophyta > Magnoliopsida > Fabales > Fabaceae > Lathyrus > Lathyrus oleraceus. The sequence continues at coordinate 502,831,460 of NC_066583.1, read as the reverse complement.
TGTGAGCTTTTTGTGAATTGAAAGGGCATGATTCATGTGGTTACATTTTGATCGGGGGGCAACTCTTGATTACCCTATTTTGTTTCTCTAACCTGTTTGTTGAGTTTTGTTTTGTGAAGGCTCATATGACTCTAGCAGAGATGGTTTGCCTGGTGTTCCACTTTATTTGTGGGATATCCCCTGGAGGTTCATTCTGATTACCTGTACTGACCCACTTTCTTTGATGATGTTAGCTTGGAAGGATCTCAGGGTTTATCGTTCCTTTAATTGTTGTTACTTCGGATCTGTATCCGTGTGGTACTTTTACATTTTTCCGTATTTTTACCGCTTTCTTAGCTGGAAGACCTCGATAGGAGGCAATGTTTTGTGTGTTTACTTTATGCAGGTTCCTTCGTCTAGGATTTCCCTTTTTGCATGAGCATCCCAAACCCTAACCCTTCATTGATTTTTCTTCTCCTAAACACACGTTTACTCCTTCTACTACAGGTGAGTAAGTCTCCAAAGGTCGAGCATCTGGTAGATTGCGTTCGTCCAAAACCCAATCCATAACCCCGTAGTTAGCCGAACTACGGCTTGCTCTGATTCTCATTCCAGATGAGATACGTAGGCATAAGACGCGATGTCTTAGCGAGCACACATCCCCCCAACCCATAGGTCAGCCGAGCTACGAAGACTCTGATTCTCATATTCAGATGAGATACGTATGCAGTGGATGCGACATCCGCGCGAGTCATTTTCATTTAACCCCTTTTTTAGTAAACAACACAAGATAAACTCACACCCTTTAGACAAGAACTACAAAAGTGGATCCCGTAGAGTACTACGGATGCGTATGGGTGCTAATACCTTCCCTTCGCATAACCGACTCCCGAACCCAAGATTTGGTTGCGAGACCTTGTCTTTTCCTTTCCTCTTTTCAGGTTTACTTCGAGCGTTTCCTTTCCCTCCTTTGGGATAAATAACGCACGGTGGCGACTCTTCTGTCATTTTCTTTCGCCGGTTGTTTTTCGCACACTGTATTTTTCAGGTTGCGACAGCTGGCGACTCTGCTGGGGACCGAGCCCGGTTTCCCTAAGCGAGTCCCTCATAGATTTTGTAGTTTGTTTGTTTATTGGGTGTTCATGCTTTTGTACAGTTATTTATTTACCTGCTTTACCTTATTGCATTGTATACATATCATTGCTGTATCTGTTGGCTGGCTATGGCTGCTTGGTGATCTTTGTGAGATGAGTTCTATACCCGAACTCGAGTGCACTTAGGATAGGAGAATGGCATAGTCTTGTCGACTTGTGTGGAGTTTTTCCTTAGCAAGTTGACTTGCAAGCCCATTCACTTGGTGGAGGTCATGTTGAGATCAATAATGTCACACAAGTAAGTTGTGGTTAGACATTACTTTTTCCAATATAGACCTTAGAAGCCGAGGACCCTAGTTTACCAAACCCATCTTGGCCTATTCGTAGGACGTAGTGCGAAGGTCGTTCAAGTGTAAGATTTGATACGATTGTTACGCGATACTACACTCATAAGAGTCTCTCTTGAGAATATTTTTGGAATACGAGTAGTCGTTCCTCCGATAATATCCGAAAGATGGGATTATGACTATGGGAACCTTTTGTAGAACATGTTTGGCAGGTTTAAACCTTAGTACACTCCTTTTGGGTGGTTCTTAACCTAAACTCCATGCTCGTGACTTGCAACAAACCCTTGATTCATGGTTGATCCGATCAGGTATCCTTAATATCAATGAAACTTGGGTGTTGGTAAGGTGTAAACCATAATCCACCAAAATGGGTGGTTGATATTAAGGATAACATGATCCATCCCTTGACCTTTGTTTGGTGTGTGTCATACCCCAAAATTTGCCCGTTAATCTTTCAACAGATTTTTCAAGACATTGATCTTAAAGGAACAAAGGCCCAGCGCACAGGTGGCCCAATCCAGAAAAGGACTTAAACTGGCATGCTCGCTAGACGAGCAAATCCTTCGCCTAGCGAACCCTTCGCTACACCACTCGCCTAGCGAAGCTTGCGAATACCAGAATTTTTGGGCTTCATTCTGAGCCCACTAGGTCACAAAAAATCACTATAAATACCAGGACCTCAGACAGACAGAGAGGAAGGAAAACCCTAGCAAGCAAACCCTAACAGAGGCAATCGGAGCAAACCCTGGAGGCTAACCAAGAGAATTCAGAGCAACCTTAAGGGAAACCCTGAAGGAAACTCATCTGCACAAAGGTTACCTCCGCCCAACTCAATCCGGCATCAACCCTAAGAGCGTTCTGCCAATTCAAGGTTGCAACTCAATTGCAAACAGGTTTGCATTACTATTATCGCTTTATGTTCCTAATTCACATGTGATATCATAATTGAATTCATAAATATATTTGAGGTTTTGCATGTGGACTTAAGTATGCCTGGATATCTTGAATGTTTCACCATGTAATTGCTGTAATGGATGCCATAGGGTTTGGAGCTTGCTGAAACCGTACTGCTGTTAAATTCAAAACCCGCAGCCGTTCGCTAGCACATCGCTAAGCGAACATGTAGCGAGTGCTCGCTAAGCCTTCGCTAGGCGAGGCAGTAGCGAACATGACAGTCGTTGTTTTTCGTTCTGTTTTGATCTTTGCTCATCTAACCTGTTTTATTATAACCATGCTTGGTTTACCTGATACTATTACTGCTTTGGTGCAACTCTTGATTGCACCCCATTTGGTGTTCTGACCTGTTTGCGGAATTTTGTAAGGGCTCACATACTCCCGAAGAAGGTAGCTTGCTAGGTATTCCACTTTATTTGTGGGATACCCTTATGGAGATTCATCCTAATTACCTAATTGATTACAAATGTTTTGGAGATTCATCCTAATTACCTAATTGATTATAAAATATTGCCTTTGAATATGTGATATTGGACCTCTCTTTGTTGCCTTACGGTATTACGGTATTATGGTCATGTCCCGCGAATGTGGGGATACACTTAGCAAAGATCCTTCGATTAAATCATCAGGTCCCTATAAGATAAATCATAGTCCCTCGGATGTTGCCTGCGAATATATGATTTTGTCCCTCGATGACCCTTCGTTGTAGCCTACGGTTAAATGATGATTGTCCCTTCGAATGCTAAGGTATCCTTGCAAATGTTGCCTTCAATGACCAATCGATGACCCTACGATGTCCCTTTACATCCAAAGAATAAAACTACTTACTTCTCAATAGTAAGGACAGTTTTACCCTCATAAGGATAGGAAATGCCCATAAAAACCTTGGGTAGGTATAACTCTTAAATGCTGAATCACAACTCAAAATACTTTTCACACCTCACACTTTGCAAAACATCTACTAGAAAATCACCACTTGGTATACATTCGTACTAGAATCATTGCCAAGTTATATTTTTCTAAACAGTTTTCTAAACAACTTTCAAAATTAAACGAGATAAACACTTTGTATACATTCGTACAAGAATCATTACAAAGTTAAACTCTCTTTCCAAAACATTTTCTAAGCAATTCACAAACACTTTTTCAGACAAGAAAAACATAAGTGATTCAGCAGTTAAGAGCCCATGGATAACCATGGATACAAAGGGTGTTAACACCTTCCCTTTGTATAATATACCTCCCGAACCCAAAATCTAATCTAGGTCTTTCCTGTTCTTTTCCGCCTTTCCTTATTGGATAAAAGAAAAGTCGGTGGCGACTCTTGCTATCCGCGACATTGCGATTCAAAACAAAACACAAAAGTCCAGTTCACCGTATGACAGTGTGCTCTTAATTTCTCTCCAGACAGTGCAACCTGACAGATGTTCAAGCAAATACAACGATCCTGATTCCCATGCCACTGCACTGCATTCACATCATTTTGCATTCATAATCATTCACACATGTTTATCCATTTATGTGGGGTTTATATCTTCTACTTGATTCTAGTCGGAACTTTCTTGGTTCTCATCAACGGCTTAGTCTTTTTTTTACATCGTTTATCTATTGAGAGACTGGAATCAAGGGGGTAGAATACCTTTGGAATTGATAAACATGTCATTGCATTTACATATTCATTAGCATGTCTTGCATAACAGGTACCGCCACAGTGTTCTCAGTTTGTTTGGTGTTCCATTATCAGGATAGCTGACCCAGGCATTCACCGGTACGGTACCCGCATAAACCAACAGAGAGTAATGGAAAGCCTACAGGCAGAGTTCACCGAGATGAAAATCCGCATGAATCAATTCATGGATGTGGTTCAAGGGGTGGCTCAGGGACAACAAGAGCTCAGGCAGATGATACAGAGGAATCCCCCTGCTCAACCAGAGACGGTGACTGATCCTCCAGCTGGAGAGGCTAATGGACCCAATGGACCGGGGCCTATCCCAATCCTACATGTCACCTCCGGTCAACAACCCGTTCATGATGATCAAGACGATCAGTTCCCCCTGCTGCAGGAAGACTTTGGTATGGGTCATGGTGTGGATCCCATGTTTAGAAGATTGGAAGAGAGGTTGAAGGCAGTGGAAGGACAGAATCCTCTGGGAGTAGATGTTGCTGACTTGGGGTTGGTCCCAGGTGTGAGAGTGCCACCGAAATTCAAGGTCCCGATATTTGACAAATACAATGGCAACTATTGCCCGAAGACCCATGTGCAAGCCTATTTCCGTAAAATGGTTGCATACTCCGATGACGAAAAGTTGCTTATGTACTTTTTCCAGGACAGCCTAGCTGGGGCATCCCTGGAATGGTATATGAGGCTGGACAGAGCCCACATCCGTTGCTGGAGGGATTTGGCTGAGGCTTTCGTGAAGCAGTATCAGTATAATGCAGACATGGCTCCGGACAGAACTCAACTTCAAAATTTGTCTCTTAAAAGCAATGAGTGCTTCAGAGAATACGCTCAACACTGGAGAGAAACAGCTTCCCGTGTTCAACCTCCTATGTTGGAGAAGGAAATGGCTAACATGTTCATGAACACTCTGCCAGGACCTTATTTGGAGCGCCTGGTGGGTTGCAATGCCTCCAATTTTGCTGATGTAGTCTCTACCGGAGAGAGGGTGGAGAATTACCTGAGGACATACAAGACCTAGAGTGGAGGTGGATCCTCATAAGGGGTGAAGAAGCCGTTCATTCAGGGACAGAAGAGGAGAGAAGGGGATGCATATGCCATATCTTCTTATCAGAACAGGGGTAACCGGAGGAATAACTTTCAGAACTACCATCAACAACCTTATGTTGCAGCAGTGACATTCCGGCTGCAACACCACTACAACAATAACAACCACAGCGTCAACCAGCTCAGTACCAACCACAACAACCGGGTAACAGACCCACCTATCAACTGAGGCCAAGGACGATGGACCGACATTTCGACACACTTCCAATGTCGTACGCTCAGTTGCTTTCTAGTCTTCAACAACTACAACTTGTGCAGTTGCGCACTCTGGCTCCTCCCGTTGGTATGCTTCCGGTGGGTTATGACGCCAACGCTAGGTGTAGCTTCCACTCTGGGGCACCTGGCCACAATATTGAGAACTGCAAAGCTTTTAAGCACGTAGTTCAGGACCTTATTGATTCAAAGGCCGTTAACTTTGCACTTGCTCCTAATGTCGTTAACAATCCCATGCCCCAGCATGTTGGAGCCAACGTTAACATGGTTGAAGGGGAAGTCAAATTAGTCTCTACGGTCAATAATGAAGATGGGGATAGTGATTGCGACATCGATAACTGGGTGCGTCCGAGGATCCCGGGTGAAGTTCTCAACAATTGGTCTTCTGAGGAGATTGTCCAAGCCACTTGTCTGGAGGAGTAATTTTCTTTGTTTATTCATGCATATCCAAGTCTTACGTTCCGCCAGGGCGTAATGACTCATTGTAGGGCTCATCTATGTGACACTTGCATTTTTATCATAAATAAAGGACGTCTTTTTGCATTCAAATATTTCGTTCCCTGTCTTTCTATTTTTGCAGTTTTTCAAAAAAAATGGCAATGTTTTGTTTAGTTTCCACTTTTTTTTTCACACTCATAAGCACATACCATCACTCATGCAGATGCACATCACCGGATCCTATTGATAACGGTTCTGCTATGGCTCGCTTCGACTTTGAAAATCCAATCTTTCAAGCTGAAGAAGAGGGTGATGAAGACTGTGAACTCCCTGAAGAACTTACCAGGTTATTAAAACAAGAGGAAAGGGTCATTCAACCGCATCAAGAGTCTGTTGAAGTGATTAATCTCGGCACCGAGGACGCCAAGAGAGAAATCAAGATATGGGCTTCTTTGGAAGACAATGTGAAGAAGGGGTTGATTGAATTGCTGCAAGAGTATGTTGACATCTTTGCTTGGTCTTATCAGGACATGCCAGGGCTTGACACAGACATCGTGGTACATCGCTTGCCGCTCAAAGAAGGTTGTCCTCCGGTCAAGCAGAAGCTCAGAAGAACAAGACCAGAGATGGCTGTCAAGATAAAGGAAGAAGTGCAAAAACAGTTGGATGCAGGGTTTCTAGCAGTCACAAATTATCCGCCATGGGTTGCAAATATCGTTCCGGTACCTATGAAGGATGGAAAGGTACGGATGTGTGTTGACTACCGGGATCTGAACAGGGCTAGTCCTAAAGATGATTTCCCCTTACCTCACATTGATGTTTTGGTGGATAACACGACTCAGTTCTCGGTATTCTCCTTCATGGATGGATTTTCTGGCTATAATAAAATTAAGATGGCACCAGAAGACATGGAGAAGACAACATTCATAACCCCATGGGGCACCTTCTGCTACAAGGTGATGCCATTTGGTCTGAAAAATGTCGGAGCAACATATCAGCGAGCGATGGTGACTCTGTTCCATGATATGATTCATCATGAAATCGAGGTTTATGTTGATGATATGATTGCAAAATCTCAGACAGAAGAAGAACATTTGGTGAATTTGCAGAAACTGTTTGAGCGTTTGAGGAAATTCAAGCTGAGGCTTAATCCGAACCAGTGTACTTTTGGGGTGAGATCTGGAAAACTATTGGGTTTTGTTGTTAGCAGAAAAGGGATTGAGGTGGATCCGGCCAAAGTGAAAGCGATACAGGAAATGCCTGAGCCAAGAACAGAGAAACAAGTCTGTGGTTTCTTAGGGAGGTTGAACTACATTGCAAGGTTCATCTCTCACCTAACAGCCACGTGTGAGCCAATATTCAAATTGTTGAGAAAAGACCAGGCTATCAGGTGGAATGATGATTGTCAAAGGGCATTCGAGAAGATAAAAGAGTATTTGCAGAATCCTCCTATCCTTGTGCCTCCGGTCCCAGGGAGACCGCTGATTATGTATTTGACAGTACTAGACAATTCCATGGGTTGTGTTCTCGGTCAACACGACGAGACAGGTAGGAAAGAGCATGCCATCTACTACCTGAGTAAGAAATTCACAGATTGCGAGTCGAGATACTCAATGCTTGAAAAAACATGTTATGCACTTGCATGGGCTGCTAAGCGATTGAGACAATACATGCTGTCTCACACAACCTTACTGATCTCCAAAATGGATCCAGTCAAGTATATATTTGAGAAGCCAGCTCTCACCGAAAGAGTTGCTCGTTGGCAAATGGTACTGACAGAGTACGACATCCAGTATACTTCCCAAAAAGCCATCAAGGGGAGTATTCTGTCAGACTATCTTGCTCAACAGCCGGTTGAAGATTATGAGCTGATGAAGTTTGATTTTCCAGATGAAGACATCATGTTCCTCAAGATGAAAGACTGTGAAGAGCCAGTTGTTGAAGAGGGACCTGATCCAGACGAAAAGTGGACTTTAATGTTTGATGGGGCCGTCAACGCCAGAAGAAGTGGAATTGGTGTTGTCATTACAACTCCGAAAGGTGCCCACATGCCTTTCACCGCTCGTCTGACTTTCGAGTGCACCAATAATGAAGCTGAGTATGAAGCCTGTATCTTGGGTATTGAGCAAGTCATTGATTTGAGAATCAAGACTTTGGACATCTTCGGAGATTCAGCTCTGGTAATCAATCAAGTGAATGGTGATTGGAACACTCTCCAGCCTACTCTGGTCCCCTACAGAGATTACACGAGAAGAATGTTGACTTTCTTCACAACAGTAAAGCTGTACCATATACCTCGTGATGAGAATCAGATGGCAGATGCCCTTGCTACTCTATCCTCCATGATCACGGTGATCCGTTGGAACCATGCTCCCAAGATCGACGTGATGCGCCTTGATAGGGTCGCATATGTGTTTGCTGCTGAACTGGTAGTTGACGACAAGCCCTGGTATCACGACATCAAGTGCTTTCTGAAGAATCAAGAGTACCCTGCAGGGGCATCCAACAATGATATAAAGACTTTGAGAAGATTGGCAGGCAGTTTCTTCTTGAACAAAGACGATATGTTGTATAAGAGGAACTTCGACATGGTTTTGCTCAGATGCGTGGATAGACACGAAGCAGACATGTTAATGCAGGAAGTTCATGAAGGATCCTTCGGTACTCATGCCGACGGACATGCAATGGCTAAGAAATTATTGAGAGCGGGTTATTACTAGATGCCCATGGAATCTGATTGTTTCAAATATGCTCGGAAGTGTCATAAATGCCAGATTTATGCTGATAAGGTGCATGTGCCGCCAAATCCTTTGAATGTGATGTCTTCGTCGCGGCCTTTCGCTATGTGGGGCATCGATATGATTGGAAAGATTGAGCCGACCGCTTCCAATGGGAACCGCTTCATCCTTGTTGCCATTGACTATTTCACCAAGTGGGTCGAAGCAGCGTCATTTGCGAAGGTCACCAGACATGTGGTTGCCCGATTCATCAAGAAAGAAATCATTTGTCGCTATGGGATTCCCGAAAGAATCATTATTGACAATGGTTCTAATCTCAACAACAAAATGATGAAGGAGTTGTGCCAGAACTTCAACATTCAGTATCACAATTCTTCCCCTTACCGCCCTAAGATGAACGGTGATGTTGAGGCGGCAAATAAGAACATAAAGAAGATTGTGCAGAAGATGGTCGTTACGTATAGAGATTGACATGAGATGCTACCCTTCGCCTTGCATGGGTACCGTACTTCAGTGCGTACATCGACCGGGGCAACCCCTTACTCCCTTGTGTATGGTATGGAAGCAGTCCTACCTGTTGAAGTGGATATTCCTTCTCTAAGAGTCCTGTTGGATGTCAAGTTAGACAAAGCTGAATGGATTCAGACAAGGTTCAATGAGTTGAGTCTTATCAAAGAGAAGCGAATGACAGCCATTTGTCACGGGCAGCTGTATCAAAGTCGGATGAAGAGAGCCTTTGATCAGAAAGTACGTCCTCGATGCTTCCAGGTCGGAGATTTGGTGTTGAAAAGGATCCTTCCTCCTCAGACAGATCACAGGGGCAAGTGGACTCCTAACTATGATGGACCGTATATTGTCACCAAGGTTTTTGATGGTGGGGCCTTAATGCTTGCAACGATGGATGGTGAAAACTTCACTTCCCCGGTGAACTCAGACGCAGTTAAAAAATACTTCGCATGAAATAGACCCGCTGGACAATAAAAAGAATAGTCCAGGCAAAAATGGGCATCCCGACGAACCAAGAAAATGAAAAGGTTTGGGCAAAAATTAGGGATTAAAAGTGAAAAGATTGTACACCCGGTAAGTTGAAAACCTGAAAACGCAACTTAGGCAAAAATGGGTATCCCGGTGGATTGAAAACCCGAAAAGGGCGATCCAGGCAAAAGTTAGGGATTAAGCGAATGACTGCGTTCTGAGTAGTTCTGAATCTCATCTCGTGTCAATGATTGGAAATTTTTGAAGGATAGGAAACCATCCAATCACTCTTTTCAGAAAGCTGATCATCTGGAGGATCTTGAAGACGAGCAAGTCATAGCAGAATTGGAACCCAATAGAAATCCATTTCACATTGCCATTAGATTAATGTCTGTTTTTATCTGTTGTGCGATGACCTCTTTCCAGGGATTGCTTCCTGATGTAAATGCCTATTCAGAGGCCGTTCAATCAATAAAATCATGTTATTCAGTATATCTCTGTTTTCATTTTCATTTTTCTGTTTTGTTTGCAAAAATGATGTCCGAATTTTTTGATAAACATTGCATCATGACACATAAGAGCTTTACAGGTACATGCTTAATAAACATTTAAAATTGCTGTAAATTTTAAGTGCTTTGGATCGTCTATTCAGAACAGGTACCCTCGGGGCATTTCCTTAAAATCCCCTGCAGATGATCGTGAATGTTTTCCCCAATGAAGTCGCCAACAGACGAATTCGGTATCTTATCCTTGTAGAGCTGATCAGAGCGTTGGATTCTTCAATCCCCAACAGGTTCTCACCACTGTACCTCCCCCCAAGCGGTGGTTTCAGATTATACACTCCTTAGTAGAGTTGACAGTGTCAGACTATATACCCCCAGCGGAGTTGACAGTGCCAGACTGTATCTTCCCAGCATTACGCCAAATCGCGTAACATTTCCATTTTCATGGAGCATTACGCCATTGAAAAATTCAAACATACGCATGTAAAGCATAAAACATTCTCGGTATCCCAAGTGATAAGCCAGAAGTTGTTTCCAGTACTCAGACTGAAGATTGTTCATGACTTACCTTTGTTATCCCCAGCAAGTGTCATTGGCCCAAGCGCCGCCTCTATTATCGTTCCCTATTTATGCCGATGCTGACAGGCATGAAGTTTCCGGTATTCAGACCGAAGTGGCATTCAGGCCAATTTTCCGATATTCAGATCGAAGTGGCATTCAGGCCAATTTTCCGATATTCAGATCGAAGTGGCATTCAGGCCAGTTTTCCGATGTTCTGATCGAAGAAGTTTCCGACGTTCAGGTCGATGCAACTTGTGGCGTTCAGGCCAGTTTTCCGATATTCAGATCGAAGAAGTTTCCGACGTTCAGGTCGATGCAACTTGTGGCATTCAGGCCAATTTTCCGATGTTCAGATCGAAGAAGTTTCCGACATTCAGGTCGATGCAACTTGTGGCATTCAGGTCAATTTTCCGATGTTTAGATCGAAGAAGTTTCTGACGTTCAGGTCGATGCAACTTGTGGCATTCAGGCCAATTTTCTGACGTTCAGATCGAAGAAGTTTCCGACATTCAGGTCGATGCAACTTGTGGCATTCAGGCCAATTTTCCGACGTTCAGATCGAAGAAGTTTCCGACATTCAGGTCGATGCAACTTGTGGCATTCATGCCAATTTTCCGATGTTCAGATCGAAGAAGTTTCCGACGTTCAGGTCGACGCAACTTGTGGCATTCAGGCCAGCCTCTCGGTGTTCAGACCGATATTAATAATCTCATATCTCCCGATGTTCAGATCGAAGTCATTTCCAGTATTCAGACTGATGAGTGGCATTCAGGCCATGGTTATTTTTGTGTTACCATTTATTTTGGTATCCAAGTTAACATTCTTTTTCGGTATTCAGACTGATGAGCGACATTTAGGCCATGGTTATTTCTGTGTTACCATTTATTTTGGTATCCGGGTTAACATTCTTTTTCGGTATTCAGACTGACTCTCACCGTACCAGACGGATTCTTCTTTCAAGACCACCTCTTTGCCGATTCTAACAGGCATTGTTACTTCACTTCACTTCAGTGCAAATTTTCGGGCTTTTATTGTATTCAATCCCTTGATACCTCGAAAGCACGAAAGTCGCTGCTATCTTCTTTCCAGGTCTCCAGTTGATTGAATAGGGGCAGCTGTAATACCCCAAAATTTACCCTTCATTTTTCCTGGAAGCATACGCTTTACACCTCATGCATGCATTCATTTTTAGGTCATTTAGCATTTGAATTTCATCATGGCAATCAGAATATTTTTTCAAAAAAAAAAAACGAAAAACGAAAAACGAAAAACGGAAAACGAAAAAAAAAATTAAATAAATAAAATAAATAAATAAAAGAAAAATCTTGGACTTGGACCTCTCTCATTTGAGCCCACAGGTCCACAAAAATCAGGTTATAAATTCAGAGTTTCAGTGAAAGAAAATTTCATTCTATTCCTATTACCCTGGCTGGAGGAAAAAGATAGTGAGAGAAGAGCTATCAGAGTTGAGAGCAACCTCCAAACCCTGAAGGGAACTCAACTGCACAGAATCACCTCTGCCTCACATAAACCCTAAAGATTATTTTGTAAACCTCACGGGTGCAACTCAATTTCAATCAAGCTCTCCAATCAGGTTTGCCCTATATCCATCATCTTTATGCCTTTAATTTGAATGCTCTAAATGTATGAGGTATTATGGGTGAATTTGATACCCTTTTGATGCATGTGTTTGACAAGAGGTTTAGGCCTCCTACCCTTGGTTGCTTTTTGTGAGCTTTTTGTGAATTGAAAGGGCATGATTCATGTGGTTACATTTTGATCGGGGGGCAACTCTTGATTACCCTATTTTGTTTCTCTAACCTGTTTGTTGAGTTTTGTTTTGTGAAGGCTCATATGACTCTTGCAGAGATGGTTTGCCTGGTGTTCCACTTTATTTGTGGGATACCCCCTGGAGGTTCATTCTGATTACCTGTACTGACCCACTTTCTTTGATGATGTTAGCTTGGAAGGATCTCAGGGTTTATCGTTCCTTTAATTGTTGTTACTTCGGATCTGTATCCGTGTGGTACTTTTACATTTTTCCGTATTTTTACCACTTTCTTAGCTGGAAGACCTCGCTAGGAGGCAATGTTTTGTGTGTTTACTTTATGCAGGTTCCTTCGTCTAGGATTTCCCTTTTTGCATGAGCATCCCAAACCCTAACCCTTCATTGATTTTTCTTCTCCTAAACACACGTTTACTCCTTCTACTACAGATGAGTAAGTCTCCAAAGGTCGAGCATCTGGTAGATTGCGTAGTAACGTCGCTCGTCCAAAACCCAATCCATAACCCCGTAGTTAGCCGAACTACGACTTGCTCTGATTCTCATTCAAGATGAGATACGTAGGCATAAGACGCGATGTCTTAGCAAGCACACATCCCCCCAACCCATAGGTCAGCCGAGCTACGAAGACTCTGATTCTCATATTCATATGAGATACGTATGCAGTGGATGCGACATCCGCGCGAGTCATTTTCATTTAACCCCTTTTTTAGTAAACAGCGCAAGATAAACTCACACCCTTTAGACAAGAACTACAAAAGTGGATCCCGTAGAGTACTACGGATGCGTATGGGTGCTAATACCTTCCCTTCGCATAACCGACTCCCGAACCCAAGATTTGGTTGCGAGACCTTGTCTTTTCCTTTCCTCTTTTCAGGTTTACTTCGAGCGTTTCCTTTCCCTCCTTTGGGATAAATAACGCACGGTGGCGACTCTTATGTCATTTCCTTTCGCCGGTTGTTTTTTCGCACACTGTATTTTTCAGGTTGTGACATTTATGAAAGCATCAGACAAGTCTTAGAAACACCGGATACGACTCTGATCGAGGCTTAGGTACCGCTTAGAGGGGGCACCCTTCAAACTGTCTTGAAAGAAGTGGATCATGAGCTTATCGTCCTCAACATGGGCAACCATTTTCCGGTAGTATATAACAAGATGGCTCTTAGGACATGTATGACCCTCGTACCTATCAAAGTCAGGAGTCTTGAATTTCGCAGGAATTACAAGACCAGATACTAGGCACATCTCCCTAGCAGCAGCACCAAAGACTTGGTCACCTTCCATTGCCCTTAGTCTCTTCTCAAGAATCTGAAAATTCTCTTTAGTACCCTTTATATCTTCATGCCTTTCTTCTTCTTCATTAGAAATTTCTGGAGCATGTTGTTGATCTTCGAAGTAAGGTTGCACACGTGTGTGAACAGTCGGTGATGCAAATGTATGGACCATAGGGTGAGCCTCGGTGGTTAATGGTAGAGGAACAGTCTGTTGAGTAGATTTCATTACACCGGGGACTACTTCAGGTTGAGGTGTGAAGCCATAAGGTAGACCAAAAGGAAATAATGTAGAAGGTACCGTCCTTACGGGTTGGGGTTCAAGCGTTGGACCAACGATCTCTGAAATGACTGTTGTTTGTGTGTCCATCTTGGCTCCGATGACTTGCAGTATCTCCATGATCTGACCCATGCTCCCTCGCAGGTCCTCAAGTTCTGAGCTGACTCTTTCCAACTCTTGTTCTTGTTCTGCCATTCTTTGTCGAGCACCGACTCTGGTGTTGTATTGGTGTTGAGGACTCAGTGTGAAACTGGAAGAATACAGCGGAATGAGCTTTTATTTGAAGAATGACATGGATGCATGTATGGATGCATATATGGATTCATTTTTTTCAAAGCTCTTAGTTATCTTTGTTATTTATTTCAGCAATGTTAGGACATTTTATTTGCAAGATTTTTGAATAAAAATAACAATAAATGAAATCCAAAATGAAAATTTTTCATTAATTAAAATTCAACATCAAATACAAGTGATTTAAATTTAAATTCAAGTACAAGTGATTCAAATTTAAGTACCGGTGAACTTAATTTGCATCTCCGCCCTTTTGATCGTAGCAAGATTGGTGGTGAGCTCTTTCACCATTTGCTTGCAAAACTTGAGGAGGTGTGTTCTTTGGGCACATGCTCCATTCAGCTTCTTGGAGTTTCTCTGGAAGTTCCAGCATGTCGAGGTTAGCAAATCAAGCCAAGTTGATGACTTTTCCATTCCATTCAACATAGAGGTCTTGGAGCTTCTTAATGACACGCTGATCTTCGTCTAGGACCTCCCTAGCCTCCCTATACAACCCCATTAATATACACAGTCATTCTTCAAGATTATGTAAGTTGCATCACCTTCTTGGTTTTCCAAACCTGTAATCCTTTTATTAGCTTCTCCCAATTGGTACTCGAGACAGAGACAGTTCCTCTCAGCTCCCTCTTTCCGAAGGACCTCACGAGATAACTTATCTTTGCAATTCTTGAGAGTGTCCCTAAGTTCACACATTTGAGCTTCATAGTCGAGTCTAGCTTCTCTCTTCTCCACAAGAGATGTCTCCAACCTTTTGTCCAACTCTTGAATTTTGAGGTGGGCTTTTTTGAGCTCCTCATTCTTGGTTTTGAACACAGATTTTGTACCTATGAGAATATCATCAAGCTCATCCTTCTTGTCTTCAAATGTTCGTTCTCTCTTGTTGCTAGCTTCAAGGTCTCGGTCCTTCTCTTTACGTTCATCCTTCAGATTTTCATTTTCCAGAGTGGTTCGGTTAAGCTTAAGTTGTAACTCAGAGTTTTCTAATCCAATATTCTTAATTTTGGCATTGAGCTTCTCAACGTCTTAAGGTAGTATAGGTTCTGACTCGGGAACTGGAGGAAAAATAGAGGGATCAAATGGAAATGGGAGCTTAACCACTTAAACTCTTTCTCTTGCCCAACGAGTGTAAGGCTCTTTCACAAGGACATTCCTCTTTACAAACTCCTCACCTTTTCTAACAATTGTTTTCCAGGATTTCTTAATCTTCTTCATAATTGGGTTGTCTGCATCAATGTCATGCAAAACGAAAGGCTCTAAAGCTTCAGCTTTTGGAGGTCCGTTCATGGAGTAACCATGTTGCATCAGGGATAACATAGGGTTGTAGTTGATGCAACTCCTAGTCCCTATCAAAAGTACATTAGGAAAGTCTCCAATGCTAACAATAATATTTGGGGTCTCCCAATCTCTAATATACCATTTGACATGGTTGGCAGTAATGGAAGTTAACTTCTGAGAGGGCTTAAGTGTTTTGGAGGTGTATGGTCCTTTTTCGGGCATGTGAGATATGAACCAAGCATGCAACAACTGTTTGCAACACAAAAGGGTTCCCCCTTTCTTCTCATGACGCTCATGGAGGGCATAGTAGATATCAGCTAGGAGAAAAGATACCGGATTGCCAGAGAGGAAGATTCTTACGGCCACATGATCTACGAAACTGTCGAGATTTGGAAACAGTACTATCCCATAAACCAATAGCGCTAGCACGACATGGAATGCTATCCGTTTTCCATCTTTCTCCAACTTAACAGCTTGTTCTTCTAAAAACCATCTAGAAAAACCATTGAAGACTCCCTTCTTATCCCAATTACTTATAACCAATTGGACCTCCAGACCCAAAACTGAAGCTATTCTCTTGGCAGTGACACCTTCATCAAATTTGGGAAATGGATCATGGTCCCTTAAATTCCGGCCCACAATTCTCTCTAACTCTTCCAAAGTAGGAGCTAATTGGAAGTCAGAAAAGGTGAAACAACGCAGAGGTGGGTCGTAGAATTGAGCTATAGTCACAGTTGTCATTGGTTCCATCTTTTCATTCAAAATACTCAGGATCCTCCCATAATCGTCCACGAATTCAGTGAGCTTGATCACTTTGACACTTAACTTCTTCAAACTGTCAAGGTCCAATTTCTTGTACTTGAATTGAAATGTGCTTCTTCTTTCAGGATTCATTTTCTCTTGCAAATGACTTAGATCCCTGAAACAAATGAAATACGACTAAGAGCTTTGCTTTTTATGCATATGCAATGAATGTAGATGAAATGCAATGTTTTTTATACAGGTTCAAAGGTTCGAGGTAACGAATGAATCTGATTGCTTTCCAAATAGGTTCTCACTGGGTATGATCTAAGGCTTTTACAAAGAACCCCAAAGTCATGGATGCACAAGAATGTTTGACGCCTACGGTAAATTCTTGTTGCGCATCAACTCTTTCAAGGGAATCTATTCTAGGAAAGGTTTTCGTATTGATACTAACGAGGCATTCACCTCGCGAATCCACACTACGTAACCATCAACTTCGGTTCTAGACATGGTTCTCAGAGTCATGGATTCACAAGTATGTTTGAGGCTTACGACAAATTCTTTCCGTGCACCAACTCCTTCGTGAGAATCTATTCTGAGTGAGGTTTTCGTATTGATCCTAACGGGGTATTCACCTCGCGAATCCATACTGCGCAACCATCATTCTTAGTTGGCAAAAAAGGTTCAATGTTCTAAAAGGTCCTTAGAGTCATGGACCCCTTTAAAAACATCGAAGCTAACGAGGTATTCACCCCGCGCAACAACATTTTCAAAAGGATCTACTCTAAGTGAGGTTCTCATGCTGACCCTTACGAGGTATTCACCTTGCGAGATCGCACTACTCAACCATTATCATGTCTTATGTTTCCGCTCAAGACTCGGGTAGAAAGTCTTTACCTCAAGGTTTTACAATCAGATATCCAAGTACCAATGATCCAATAGAGCCATATAACAATATAACAATAATGAAAGCATAAGGTAAAGAAAAGCCATATAAGTAAACAAACATAAGCACACACAACAAACCTAACTAGGCCTGACTCACTTAGGGATGGGAGAGTCCCCAGCAGAGTCGCCATCAATCGTACCTCGAAAAATGAGACCGACCTCGCGAAGCGCAATCGTACGCTCGTAGGATGAACTTAACAGAGTCGTCATCGATCTTTACTTATTACCGTAGAGGGAAAGGGAAAATGTCGAATAAAACCCCTAAAGAAGGACAAAGATAAGGTCATCGCAACCAATATCAGGGTTCAGGAGTCGGTTACGCGAGGGGAAGGTATTAGCACCCCTCACGTCCATTGTACTCGACGGGAACCGTTTGGTTAGTTATACGTGTTAGTGTTTGTTTATAATTTAGGCTTCTCGAGTTATTAAGAGGGTAAAGAAGAGGACAAAAGGTTTATTTTGTATTAGTGGGCCTGACAAGATTTCACAATCCTGCTCCTACGTATCTCAAAAGAGAAGTCAAGGCACACGTAGTTCTGGGTAAAAAAGTTAGTTTATTGGTCAATTTTAGCGAAAGCTATCTTGTATTAATCGACGGAAATCATTGTTTTACCAAAAACAAGTAAGAAGCAGACATTTGTACCACATTGAATGGATTTACAAATCACATTCACGCCACTTATCTCAACTCAACAGTTATGGATGAAACATTGTTTTTCATCTGCTTAAGACAAAATGTCTTTCGTTTCTAAAAAAGGTTTTAGGTTGTGCCAAAAGGCAAATTTTTTTGAATGAGTATGATGTATTTTTGGCGATGGCAAGAGCTTGGATTAGCGAGAAATCCATTTCGAATCCTAGTCTCAGGAGCTCGTGGTATTCATTGAAATTCTGGTATCAGATATGAGATGTCGATGGTAATGTCATGACACTAATATCTGAACAATATAAACAGGATAAAAGATAAAGAAACAATAGAACAAGTTACACAAGCAATTATTAACCCAGTTCGGTGCAAACTCACCTACGTCTGGGGGCTACCAAGCCAGGAAGGAAATCCACTAAACAAAATTAGTTCAAAGACTCTCAGTAAATAACTTCAAGGTACATTCTTTTCACCTAATCTCTACCCGTGTGACTTCTATCTAAAAACTCTTAGATAAGAGACCCTACTCACTCCTCCTCAATCACAATAGTGATGTAAAAACAAATATTACAAAGAAAGAAGACACTCTTCAAGAACACATACTTGATCTTGCTTAAATTCTTCAACCAAGTAAACACACACTCATGCTTCAAAGCTTAGAATAGACAAATTACAACATAAAAGTCAGTCCAATTCAATCATCAACAGGATGAATGAATGGCTCACAATACACAAATGCACACAAGACTAAAACCCTTATTCTCTCTCACTATTTCGCTCGTTCTCTTCTGTATTAAAACCAGGTTTTACATGTCCTTTTTATAGAAGCATTTGAATGGGCTTGGACATTATAACACCCTAAATCTATTTTCCTTTTGTATCTTCTTATGACAGCTGATCATATCTTGTTGGAAAATAAATCAATCTGATTTTAATTCAGAATAGCGTGTTCAATCTCCACATCAATCACACACAGATTTGCATGAAAAGCGCAATCATAAGATACATAACATTCAGACTGAATGTTTTGTATACACATGTCTTAACATCGGGTCTGACATCTCAGCTAAATCCTGCACAATCACATTTAAACACCCTGCAGGAAACTGATATCTCTTGTCAAGACAACACTCGTGACAACTTGTGATAACTCTAGGTTTTACCAAAATTGATGCCAACACATAGAACTAACAAACTCCCCCTTTGGAAAATTTTGGCTAAAACATACATCAATAATCACAGTATCAGTTCAGCAGCAGAAGTAATAAAACACACATTACTAGCTAAAATAGCAACTAGTAAACATATATTAAACACACATGCGCTTGTGCTCAAAACACACCATCTCCCCCTCCAGCTAGCAATTCTTCCCCCTCTAACATCACCTGTAACATAGAACACCTCCCCATCTAACATCACCTTCAACATCACATGTAGCATACAGTTTAACATCATCTCCAACATCATTTGTAACATCATCTATAGCATATAGTATAGCATAGCTACTTTAGCTACTTCTCCCCCTTTTTAGCCAAAAGAGACCAAAGAGACAAAATAAATGTCTATTCAGTCACATAAACAGAATGTCAAAGCAGAGTGTTAAGTGTTACAGATCCAAGAACATACACAGCTTTATACAAGCTGAGATAAAATCCATCAAACCAGAAAAATACACATCAAAGCAGCGGAACATAACTGCCAAAATAATCAGAACAACCACCACATCACAGAGAAAACAAAACACCATCAGAAGAGTGGGAGACAACTTCAACAAAAAGCTAGTCAGAGGAGCTTGAGCTTGTATCTTCATCAGCATCAGAAACAAAATTTCCACTTGATTCATCTTTAGTTGCAGACCTCTCACTAGAGGTTTGGGCTTCTGCTTCCTTGGCCTGTCCACATTCTCTCTTTCAGCTTGCTCCAAGCTTGCAATCAGAGCCTACAATGCTTCTTTCCTAGTTGTTGCTACCCTTATCCCTGTATCCAACTCCTTACAAGTTTCCTTCAGCTCAACAATAAGACCACCTTTTGAGGCTGGCTTTTTCACAGCAGATGTCATGACAATGTTTTCGACATGACTGCCTTCAAACAATTTGTAGTGAACTGATAGAGGAGGTTTTCTTCTACTAGGAAGGTCATTTATACTCAGAATCCCAGGGTGTTGGCTCAGGATAATCCCATAAATCATTGAGGGAAAAGCTATAGGCAGCTTTACGGCATTTGTAGAAGCATGTTTGACAATTTGTTCAAACATGAATCTACCATAATCAAATTTCAGCTTGGTTCCAACATCAAAGATAAATTTTCTAAGGGCATTTGAGATTGTGGAAATATGGTTGGTGAGTACCCAATTTGCAGACCCTATCTTATACAATATAGCATACTTAACAATCAGCTTCCCAACACGGAGATGCTTTTTACTAGGCCACTCCTTCACATGTCTTGCTGTAATTTCCCTATAGACCTCATTGTCTGTGGCTTCCAGTTCACATGCACCTTCTGTACCTCTTCCTAGAAAGTTGTTAATCACAGTGGGAGAAAATGTGATACACTTCCCTCTTACAAACACTTTACAAAATTCCTTGCTGTTTTTATCAGCAATATCTTCAGAAATGTTGACAACAAATTCCTTAACCAATCCTTCATAGCACTGAGATAACCCAACCACAGTCTTCATTAACCCAACATTTTTAATTAGGTACATGACCTTTTTGACCTCAACAACATCCTTGCCTAATTCTCTCTCTACAGCCACCCTTCTTTGGATCACAAACTTCCATTTTGCTGCTCCATCTTCAAGATGGAAAGAGATATTGTCCAAGTGTACAGAAGCAACTTTCACAGGGGACTTCCTAATAGGTGTCCTCTTCACAGGGGAGATGTCAGGGACATCTTCTTCAACATCTTCATCATACTCAAAAACTTCTCTCACCTTCCTCTTCTTCACATCAACTTTGCTCCAAGATTTTGAGGGACCTACACCAATAGTCTTCTTAGCAGTTTTGGCTGACATCATTTCAACCACAGACCTACCTTTTCTAGTCTTCATCCTATTAGCCACACCAGGCTTTAAGTGATGAAGTAAGCTATCCTCTTGATCATCCGACCTATCATCCTCTAGGTCAATCACATTGTGTGCAGAATCATGCTTCTCAGAATGTGAAGCATTGGCAGTTGTAGATGCCACAAATTTTTTACCAGACACAGTTTGCCCTAAAGAGAACAAACCTTCAGCAACCATATCCTTTTCAGATCTAGAGGAATCATCATCCTTCTCACTATGAGGTTCAACCTCAAGAGAGGGGTCCCTTCTTGATAGAGGAGTAGAAACTCCTTTTACAGTATGTCCTTCATTGCGGATTCTAGTGACTAGGTTTCTTATGACACGATCAGTGTGATGCATGTCGTCCTTAGAACTAGTGGCATGAGTAGAGCTAGAAGGGATACTAGAGCTATTACCTTGAGTAGGGCATGCAATGGCAGATGCATCCATGGGATGGTTTGAGTCAGGAGCTTCGCCTGGAATAACAGACAGGGGAATCACATCTAAAATATCTTCATCAAGAAAGTCCATTGAAAGCGTTCTATCCTTGTGAGTAGGCTTAGGAGTTTTTGAACCAGATGGTGTTTGATGTTGTGACATCTTGTTGTTTTTGTGTAAAGGTTTCAGTTTCCCTAGCAGAGGAGTTTGAGGAAGATGCAAGAAGTTGGAAATGTTTGAGTAGAGGTTGCGTGTGAAAAGGTAATAGATGGAGTTTCCAATACTAGGTGATGATTTACCATAAATGGGGCGCTTTATTTTAAGTAAGCAGACAATTATTTGACTACCTTTTCCACTCCAAATTAATTGCTACAAATTCTCATAAATACAAATCCCTAATTTCCCTCTTAGAAATTCAAATTGATTTGCATCCAAGGCCTTTGTAAAAATATCAGCTAACTGCATTTCAGTAGCAACATGCTCTAGGACTATCATTTTATCTTCCACTAGTTCTCTAATAAAATGATGACAAATATCAATATGTTTTGTCCTGTTGTGCTGAATAGGATTCTTAGAAATATTTATAGCACTCAGGTCGTCACAGTACAATGTCATGACATCTTGTGTGACATTATATTCAGTCAGCATCTGTTTCATCCATACCAGTTAAGAACAACTACTTCCAGCTACTATGTATTCAGCTCCAGTAGTGGACAGATACACATAATTTTTTTTCTTACTAAACCATGATATTAAGTTGTTCCCCGAGAAGAAGTATCCTCCTGATGTGCTTTTCCTATCATCAGAACTTCCAGCCCAATCAACATCACAGTATCCAGTCAGCACAGATCCAGATTCATGAGTGTACAACATCCCATAGTCACTAGTGCCATTGACATATTTCAGGATCCTTTTCACTTGGTTTATGTGACTCACCTTTGGTTCAGCTTGATATCTAGCACATACACCTACATCAAAGGCAATATCAGGTCTACTTGCTGTGAGATATAGCAGACTCCCTATCATGCTTCTATAGAGACTTTGATCCAAACTGACACCATTTTCATCTTTAGAGACCTTCAGATGAGTAGGAGCAGGTGTCCTTTTGTGACTTGCATTCTCCATGCCAAACTTCTTACCAATATTTTTGGCATATTTGCTTTGAGATAGAAAGATAGAATCTTCCATCTGCTTGACTTGTAGCCCAAGAAAATAGGTTAGTTCTCCAACAAGGCTCATTTCAAATTCAGACTGCATTTGTTTAACAAAATGTTCAACCATCTTATTTGACATCCCACCAAACACAATATCGTCCACATATATCTGAGCCACCATGAGTTTTCCTCCTTCATTTTTGACAAATAAGGTCTTATCAATGCCTCCCTTCCTGTATCCATTGTTAATGAGAAACACTGTGAGTCTATCATACCAAGCCCTAGGAGCTTGTTTCAAACCATATAGGGATTTCCTCAACTTATACACATGCTTTGGAAGATTTGGGTCTGTAAACCCTTTAGGTTGTTCAACATACACTTCCTCATTTAAGTAACCATTCAAGAAGGCACTTTTTACGTCCATTTGGAACAGTTTAAACTTCAGAATACATGCTACTCCGAGCAGTAGTCTAATGGACTCCAGGTGATCTACAGGGGTAAATGTTTCATCAAAGTCAACTCCTTCAACTTGAGTGTATCCTTGTGCTACCAATCTTGCTTTATTTTTAGTAACCACCCCTCGTTCATCAGATTTATTCTTGTAAACCCACTTTGTTCCAATAACATTTATTCCTTCAGGTCTTGGAACCAATTCTCATACTTCATTTCTCTTGAATTGGCCTAACTCTTCCTGCATGGCATTGATCCAGAATTCATCAGTTAAGGCTTCTTTGACATTTTTGGGCTCAATCTTGGACACAAAACAACCATGTGAGATCATTTCCCTTGATCTAGTGGTGACCCCTTTATTCGGGTCTCCTATAATGAGATCTTTCGGATGATCCTTCTGAATTCTGATAGAAGGTCCCTTATTAATTTTGTCAGCTTCAGATTCAACTTGAGTGGGTTCACTCTCATTAGTTTTGTCTAGGAGATCAGCTGGGGCATCATTTAGAGATGTCTCAACATCGTCTGTGACATCAGTCTGTTGATCATTAACAACAACATTGATAGATTCCATCATTACTTTTGTTTTGGAATTAAAGACCCTAAATGCTCTGCTGTTTGTTGAGTATCCCAGAAATATTCCTTCATCACTCTTGGGATCCATCTACCTTCTTTGTTCACGATCAGTCAGGATATAACATTTACTACCAAACACATGGAAGTATTTGACAGTAGGTCTTCTTCCTTTCCAAACTTCATATAAAGTAGTTGGAGTCCCTTTCTTCAAGGTTACTCTGTTATGAACATAGCAGGCTGTGTTCATAGCTTCAGCCCAGAAGTGGTAGGGCAATTTCTTAGCATGAATCATAGCTCTGGAAGATTCTTGGAGAGTTCTATTTTTCCTTTCTACCACACCATTTTGCTGAGGGGTAATGGGAGATGAGAACTCATGACTAATTCCTTCAGATGAACAGAATCCAGCAAATTTACTGTTCTCAAATTCTTTCCCATGATCACTTCTGATTCTGATAACCTGACTTTCTTTTTCTCTTTGAAGTCTTAGGCAAAGATCTTTGAATACCTCAAATACATCAGATTTTTGCCTTATAAAATTTACCCAGGTGTATCTGGAGAAGTCATCCACCACCACATAAGCATATTTTTTCCCACCAAGACTTTCCACCTGTATAGGTCCCATTAAATCCATGTGGAAAAGTTCCAGCACTCTGGATGTGGTGTCATGTTTGATCTTCTGATGTGACATCTTTGTCTGCTTTCCAATCTGACACTCCCCACAAACTTTTCCTTCATCAATATTTAATTTTGGGATTCCTTTAATAGCTTCAATAGATATAATCCTCTTCATTCCTTTAAGATGTAGATGGCCTAGTTTTTGATGCCATAGTTTCACTTCTTCTTCTTTGGCTAGAGTACACATTGATGAATAACTATTTTTTTGAGAACTCCACATATAGCAGTTGTCCTTAGACCTGACTCCTTTCATGATCACTTCATTTTTTTATTAGTAATCAGACATTCAGTTTTTGTGAAGTTTACATTTAGACCTTGGTCACATAGTTGACTGATGCTGATTAGGTTTACAGTCAGTCCTTTAACAAGTATCACATTATCAAGGTTAGGGACTCCAGGGAAGTTTAGCTTTCCAATCCCCTTGATTTCACCCTTTGCTTCATCACCAAAGGTTACATAGCTGGTGGCATGAGGATGGAAGTCAATCAACAGGTTTCTGCTTCTAGTCATGTGTGTCGAGCATCCACTGTCAAAATACTAGTCTTCTTTGGCTTAAACTCTGAAGGAAGTGTGAGCTATCAGGTTAGTAGCACCAGTCCTAGGAACCCACTGTTTTTTGTTGACAGGGATGTGGTGTTTGGGTCTAGGTTGATGATGAGAAGGACTAGGATAGCCATACAACTTAAAGCAGAAAGGTTTTATGTGGCCAAATTTTCCATAGTAATGACATCTCCATCTTTGGTGTTTTCCTTTATGTTGTCTTTCCTTGTGATGTTATGACACATGATGTGACATCTTTAGTTTGCTATCAGTGTGACTACACTCAGGAGTGGATTCATTGAATCCAAGGCCAGACTTGTCTCCTACCATTTTTCCAGTCTGGAGGATTTTGTCTAAGGTGTCAGATCCATTATTTAGCATTCTGACATACTTTGTCATCTCATCCAGTTTGGAGTTCAAGAACACGACTTCAATTTTCAACTTAGAAATGGTTTCCAAGTGTTCTGTCTTCTCATCCTCTAGTTGTGTTATCAATTTCTTCTGATTTTCCACTTGTTGAGACACTTCTTCACTTTTGTAACACAACTTTCTGTAGGTAGTGGCTAACTCATCAAAGGTTACTTCATCATCACTTGAGTCTTCATCAGAACCCCATCTTCCAGTCAAGGCAGTCACAAGATTGGCAGACTCTCCTTCTGTTTCACTTTCATCAGACCAAGTAGCAGCAAGACTCTTCTTCTGTTTCTTAAGGTAGGTCCCACATTCAGTTCTAATGTGTCCATACCCATCACATTCATGACACTGAACTCCTTTTCCTTGTTTGGACTTTTCATCAGATTTTGTTCTTCTTCCAGCATCATTGGACCTACTGATGTCAAATGAGTTGTTATTGACATTAGACTTTGACCTTACATCCATCTTTTTCAGGAGTTTGTTGAACTGTCTACCCAGTAATACTACATCATTTGCCAGATCTTCATCAGTATCTTGACCACTTTCTTCCTCTTTCTCTTCAGTGTTTGAACTGAAGGCTATGCTTTTGGCTTTCTTTTAAGATCCATCACTCATTCCTAACTCAAATGTTTGGAGGGATCCAATTAGCTCATCCACTCTCATATTGCAGATGTTTTGAGATTCTTCTATGCCTGTCACTTTCATGGCAAATCTCTTGGGAAGTGACCTGAGAATTTTCCTCACTAGTTTTTCATCTGATATCTTCTCACCCAGGGCTCTTGAGGCATTAGCAATTTCAAGGATATTCATATGGAAGTCATGAATATTTTCATCTTTCATATTCTTTCATCCTCAAATTTTCAAACTTGGTAGTAAGCAGCTGCAATCTAGACATCTTTACTCTAGAGGTACCTTCATGAGTGGTTTTGAGAATATTCTAAGCATCTTTAGCCACCTCACAATTGTTCACCAGTCTGAAGATGTTCTTATCAACCCCATTGAATATAGTATTCAATGCTTTAGAGTTTCCAAGGGCTAGTTCATCCTTCTCCTTGGTCCATTCTTCCTCAGCCTTCTTATCAGTTGTAACTACTTCTTCCTTAGTAATAACGGGATATTCCCAGCCTGTTAGAACATCCTTCCAAGCCTTATTATCCAAAGATTTCAGGAAGGCTACCATTCGAGGTTTCCAGTAGTCATAGTTAGATCCATCCAGAATTGGTGGTCTGTGAAAGTAACGTCCTGCAGGTTTCCAGTAGTCATTGAATCGGGTCTGACATCTCAGCTAAATCCTGCACAATCACATTTAAACACCCTGCAGGAAACTGATATCTCTTGTCAAGACAACACTCGTGACAACTTGTGACAACTCTAGGTTTTACCAAAATTAATGCCAACACATAGAACTAACATTCACCCTGTTCCGTTTCCATCTTTATTAAAAAATGTGTTTTGAATATTTTTATGTATTTTGAAGTTTTATTGGAAAAATGCACTCGATGTTGATCGAGGTTTGTTTATGGTTATGAAAAAAAATGAAGTGGTTTTATGGTTTGAAAAATGATTTGAATATGGATGGTTGATAAATTGAGATAATGAAAACGGTTTGAAAAGAAAAAGTCAAATGGGTTGATTTTGATATGATTTTAAAAATAGCTTGATGTTTGATCAAGCTTTTGACTTGCCTTGTAAAATAGTTTTGAAAATGATTTTGGGTAATGATTAGAAATGAATTAAAATCGATGGCTAAAGACGACATATAAGATTAATAATACGAAGGGTGCAAATTGGATCGCGAAGGGGTGCAAGTTCAAGTGTAGTGACACAAACTGAAGCACAAGGCGTAAATCAAACGCCACAAGAATCGAATGTACATACAAGCATTCAACAATGATAAAAATAAATACAAGAACAAATACAATATTTACATCACACATCCACAACAAATGATTTAGAAAATAAAATGAAAAGAAATAAAAATAAAAATGCACGGATTAAAATCATGACGCAAAGACGCGAATCAAAGTCGCGTACACGAAGACGTGCAAATGCTACCACAAGAAAATTAATTCGATATGAACATAACAATGTTGGATTGTTGTTCTTAGCATAAATCGAAACATGCAAATTGCTAACGCATAAACGGTCATTGCAAGACGAATCAAGAAATAATAATATGATAAAAAATCAAATTAAACCATAAAGTTGCGAATCGGAATGCAAATTGGTAAGCGCACAAAAAGCAGTTCGCCGCTATGTTAAACCATCGGACGCGTGTAAAATCAAAATACAACAAAAAACAAATATAGAAACGCACATAAATGAATAGATATTAACCAATAACTTACTACACTTAACATGATCATCACAATATGTATCAAAATCGCGCAGATCTATATTTATCAAAAAGAAACACAAAGCAAAAATGAAATAAAACGTGTTTAAAAAAAACTAACAATATTGCTAAAGGAAGAATGCGATCATCACAACCAGATCAAACTAACACAAATGTCACGCACCATGCACACATGTATGCAAATAGCGTATTGACATGATCCGATCAAAATAGCATAATAAAAGCAAATAGCAACCCAAAAAATATATATATATATATATATACACACACACACATGTGTGTGTAACGTAGCACTACCAGATAACTAAAATTGAAGTAAGTATATGAAAAAGAAATTGAAGCTAGCACATGAAAAAGAAGTTAAAACTTAATCATGTAACATCTTAGAAAACAATGGATCATTGTACCAGTTCTACAATTTGTACCTCCACAATCTGGACCGTGCCTTTTTTGTTTTTCGGATTTTAAAATTGAGTTTTGAAGCAAACACTGGAGGCGCCGTGTGTTGCAAAAACGGATCCCTTCTTTTACCTCTCAGCATCACTACTATATTTACATATTATTTTAGGATTTTTAATAATTTTGAAAATCCACAAATGCCCTTGGTGCTCATTTTAGAAACACAATTAAATAGTATTAGCTAAAACTAAATAAAATTAAATATTAAAATATAACTAAAATAAAAATATAATAAAAACACCAATAATTCTATTTAATTTTTCTAAACACTCTGAAAAAAATGCAAAAATAAAAGCCTCTAAAATGAAAAAGTCGGGCGCAAAAATGCCCGAAAAATAAATTGACCGCACCAAAAAAATAATACGAGCATGCCAGGTTAAACTTTGTGAAATGTAGATTAATATAATTGACGTCTGCAAGCTCGATTTTGAAAAAAAATTTGTCCACTGATTTTACGCACTGTTGAGATTCAGTTTGATCGATCTGTAAATCCGAGAAATTATTTTGATTGACAATTTGGACATTATGCATGTTATGATATACATATGATGTTAATGATTCGATGAATGCATTGATTCGGCGATTCAGGGTCAAAATTGGGGTACGACATCAGCAAAATTGGAGATTACGGTGGATTAAAGAGCACCAAAGTGATATACATTCTGAGTTGTACCAAAGTTTCTATAACTATATATAAAGGTAATACACAATATTGCTATATGACCTATTTTATATTCCATAATTACCCTTCACTTATTTCATATTTTACAATTTGCTTTTGTGTGTTGTCAATTTCATGGTAACAAAGGTATTATTATTGATTTTTCATAAAGAGGAGAGAGAGAGAGGTTGAAGAAATGAGAGAAAAAAATAAACCGTGATCAAATGTTGAAACACAGGTGAAGTTAAAAATGGATTTAAATTTATTTGAATTTAGAGTGAAATGGAGACTCTTATATATAAGGAGGAAGTGAGGGAGCACCTAGATCCAAATCAATAATGGAAAATTGGAGAAAAAATGGGGAAATTAAAATTAGGGTTTGGAAATGAATAATAAAAAATTAAGAAAAAAATAAAGAAAGAAAGATGAATTTTGTTTTGTGTTGTTGTGTTAGCGTATAATTGACGAGTGAATGTGATATGTATCCTTAAATGAAGGGATAGTTTAAGTCTTAAGGAGGTTTTTTAAATTTGCTTTTATGTATTTTCAATTTCATGGTAACAGAGGTATCCTTAATGGTTTGTCATTTATTAATGAATATAATAAGATGGATATAAGGCATTAGAAAGATAAAGTAAGAATTAGTGAACAATTATTTTGAAGTGGCAACGACATAATGAAAATGCTATCACTTCTTAAGACAAGCGAATGTTACAATTCTACGCTTCTCTTTTATTATTCTAACTAGAATATATAATATATTAATGTCACTATATATGAAATTTTAAACTTCATCAAAATTTTAGATTTTTTTATTGAGTAATTTTTAAATAATTATGTTTGAATAATTATTATATGTAGTTTTATAAACACATATTTAAAAAAAATAGAATTTTAAGAGTAATAGAGAAAATCAATTAATTATTTTGATAGAATTTTTTTTCTAGTGAATTATATGAGTTTATTAGGACATTTGAGAATAACTTAAATTTTAAGGAGTAATAAAAAAGACCGATGTAATCGTAAATAATATAAGAATTATACTAAATTTTATCAATTAGTTTGTATCTTAAAAATTTAATGATTTTAATGATTGAATAATAGATAATAAAATAATTTCATGATTAAATTTATAATTTAGTTTAATTTATTTTTATTCAAAGAGAATAATTGATTGATTGACAATTACAAAGAAACAATAATTATACTAAAATATAATAAAAAAACACTTTCAAAATTTTTAATATTACATTAATTGTTGAGTTAGAAATTGGAATGTATATAATTATTATCAATAATAAGTAAGAAATATAATTTCAAAATTTCTAATAGTCCTTAATTATAGGTTGAGATCTAGATTGATAGATAATTAGTAAATAGTGAGAAACTGAGATTCAATTTAATTTTTTTTAAAATATGATATTAACTACAAAATTAAAATTTTGATTGGTAGATAATGTCAATAATATTGTAAAATGGAGCTTCCGTTTTATTTAGAGTCAGAATTTGGATGGATGAATAATTAAAATAGTGAGAAATAAATTTTAATTTTTTAATACACTAATTATAGTATTGTTAGAAATAGTTTGTCTAAAGGAATAAAATATTTTTTATAAAGAATAAAAACATCAACTATTCCATATAGCTAAAGCACAACAACTTTTAAAAATCGAGGGAAGGAAATTAAACCAAAAAATAACTTCGTAACAATCAAATGGAAATTAAATATTGATGGTATGGTTATATTCGAAAGAGATAGTAAGAGAAAGAAGGAAACTAAACAAAAAATAATAATCTAATTGGTATGGTTATATCTGGACGAGAACATGTGTATAATAGTTCAAAAAATTTGACGATAAACTTTCAAATTGAAGACCCGTAAATTTTATGTGAACTTTCAATTTGAAGACCCGTAAATTTATGTGCATCTTTATTACAAAGACAGTAAACAACATATATCAAAATAATTCTGAGTATAAAATATAATTAAGATAATAATTAGAATTTATACTAAAGAAATAAATAAGAATTTATATCCGAAAGAAAGTATAAATACTACCATTCTAGAATTATGAAGAAAGAGGAAGGAAATTAAACCAAAAAAATAAAATAAAAATCAATACAAAAAATAAAAATATCTGAACGAAAACATATATATATATATATATTGTATTTTCTAGAATTGTGATGCTTCAAATGATGGTAAACATGATAAATATGAGTATAAAATGAATTTAAACATGATAAAAATTATGTTAGACAATATAAATATGAGTATGAAATGAATTTAAACATGATAAAAATAATACTTATGAAATAAATTTGAATATGACCAAAATAAAAAAAATTAAAATTTATACAAAAAAATATGGGCAAAAAATTTATTTGAATAGATATAAAACAAAAAGATGAAAACTTCCAAGAGCTCTTGGATTAGATAAAGATAGAAATATCAATTTTTCTTTTGAATCGGTGTTGAATAGTTCACCAATTCATCTCATTTTTTGATTGGTTATGCATCAAGTTTTAAAATATACATGTGAGGGAGAAAGTGGGAGGAATCTATTTACCTTCCAAAAGCTTTTGGATTAGATAAAGATAGAAAAATCAAAATTTTTAATCGGTGTTGAATAGTTCACTCATTCACCTCATTTTTTATCTGGTTATGCATCAAGTTCTAAAAGATACCTCTAAGGGAGAAAGTGCGAGGAATTTATCTATTTAAAGAAAAAAGTTAAACAAATTGACTGTTTAAGAATAATAAAATAATATTATCGAAGAAAATCAAACATCACATATATCTTGATTGAGTTCATAACTGAAACAAAATCTATTAAATTTAATTTATATCTATGTGACTGAATTTAAAATTTAAATTTTTATTACATTCACCGTTTCATAAAACTCTTCATTTTCTAAATATTAATTTTTATAATAATTAAAAGAGTATAACTAAAAACTTATTACTAATATTTATACCAAAAATAAATTGTAACTAATATACAATATAATAATGATAATATTAAAAACTAAAAACTAAAAATTAAATATGTTAGTAATTACTACTAAAACATAATTTTCAACAAAATAAACTGAGTAAGAATAAAATTATCGATTACTTTATATAAAATTTAAGTACTTCGTTCTTTTTCAAAAGTATTAGTAAAATGGTTATTAGAAACTTTACTGATAGTAAAAAAAAATATTGTTTGAAGATTTTAAGAATAAAATAATATAATAATATTGAAAAAAAATAATTAATTAATTAGATCAAAATCTCTCTTTTAAACTTTCTCTCTTTTATTTTATAAATAATATTTTTTTAATAGTGATATCTAGATATTATATTATATTATTATTATTAGCCAAATATTATATTATTATTTATTATTTGTATTAATATTATTGTTAATAGTGGTGACTATTTTGTTATTTTAAGAGTCAAAATATGAATGTTGATAAATAATGGTGTTTTGATTGGTGGTTTAATAGAAGATGTACACATAAGTTAATAGGATGGTGTGGATTGTTTTTAAAGAAGAATGTGTTAAGTGTCGTAATATAATTTGAAGCATTGAATTTAATATATATAAATAGATAGATTGTATTCTAAATTGCATTGTTACATATTCAAAACTAATTGATCAGAGAATGAATGAAGAAACTACCACCACTCATATGAATTGACTAAAAATAAGATAGAAAAACACATTTATTCTCCTCAGTTGTACGCATTAGATCATATTGCTCACACATTGATTCCCATTTTGTTTACACGACATTTCAAGATTATATTGTATTCTTTATATCATAAATCTATAATAATATATAATGGGGATTGCAAATTTTAGTTTGGCCTATTTTATTTCCTATTTTATCCTTCAAATATTATAATTATTTCAAAAATGTTTCATTGTAACTGCATTGCCACGTTATAACACGGTTTTTAGATAGATATCTCGGACGGACATGAAAGTTCATGTCAAAAAGGTTTATTATACAAATGAGAGAGATTATTACCGTTGCATTCTTACTCCATTTGTATTATTAATGATTATATCCATAAAAGACAAATAAATATTGATGATTATTATCGTTGCATTTGCATTACATCCTAATACCAAAAACATTAAAGATCACAAATTCAAAAACATTAAAGAAGAATTTAATTTTATACATTGAGTTATTTATTGATTTGTTTGAAAAATACGGTTGAATAAAATCACGTTACACTGCAATTTTCTCAATTCAAACAAAATTTAATGCTCGAATATTATATATTATAAACAAAATTTAATATGTATATGAATAAATACCATATTTTTCATCATATAAATAATTTATATTAAAATCAAACTTATAAAAAAAGACGTTGTTAATATTTTCACGTGTTAGCGCAATAAAAAAAGCGGACAAACGAGCACGAAGTGCCCGTCTGAACGCTAGTTAAGGATAATACTCTTAACATGTATAGAAAGTTGTCATGCACCTTCTAATTCATTCTCCAAATTTGTATTGGTTTTGATTATGTATTTCACTACGCCAAAAACTGGAATAGACAGCGCACCTTAGAGGACGCTTTATTACAAAAGCGCACTCTAAAGTGAAGCGAAAAAATAAGGAGCGAACAACTGGAATAGACAGCGCACTTTAGAGGGCGCTTTTGTAATAAAGCGTCCTCTAAGGTGAAGCGAAAAAATAAGGAGGAGATAGAGGGACAACAATACAGGGCGCTTTTTAGAAAGCGCCCTCTAAGGTTACCCTTAGAGGGCGCTTTTAAAAAAGCGCTCTATAAGTCCATGTGCATTTCCAGTTTATAAAGCGCTTTTGGAAAGCCTTAGAGAGCGCTTTCATAAGCGCCCTCTTAGGCCCCCTTTAGAGAGCGCTTTTTTTTCACAAGCGCCCTCTAAGGTCCCCTTTAGTAAACATTAAAATTATAACATACTGCGCGTTTTGTTATTTCACTCTCTGTTATTTTCGTTCTTTTTCACGTTAGGGTTATCACTGCTACGATTTTCGCTACTTCTAAGGCGTTCTCCTTCCACCTCTGTTAGATCTACGACGTTTCCTCCTTCTATTAATTCGTTGTTAGCTGTTCGATTTTGACACCATAGGTATTTTTCTAATCTTCATATTACTTGGTTTCTCTTCTGACGTTCGCTATTGTTCATTTTTGGTTTCATTTTTCTTGGTTCATACATTTATTGAGTATTCTCAACAATAATTATTGTGTTGCAATGCTAGCAATGGAGACTAGGCATTATGGGTTAAATTTCACCAACTGTTCCATTTGTTTCTCGATGTAGAAAAAGGAGGCAGCAATATCTAAAACACCTTCTACCAATCAAAGGAACATTATGCAGCTTATGAGTGTATTTATTCTAGCATACATAGCGTAGCTAGTAACTTAAGAAGTTTAGGTATGGATGTTATTTGATAGAGTAAATTAGAGTCGACTATTCTTCTGTTAGCTTTCAGTTAGACCATTATACAATTCTACATATATATTTTCTAGTCAATGTTTATCTTTTGTAAAAACTATATGATGATATATAACTATGCTACAAATTAGTGCATACCACTAATGCTTAATGCATGGTTCATACATTCTCATGCTATTGAAGTCAGAGATATCTGAAAATGTTGAGAAACTAACTCAATAAACCAAAATTGTTTCGAGTGATGTAGCAACATTTGGAGTCGGTGTTGTTCAGGTTCGACCGAAAGGAAACTAAATTTGTAACGTTCCAAATTTATCAGACCATAATCTGAACAATATTTACATGTCATTTAGGTTCTTGCTACGATTTTAACTTTGTGGTTAGCAGACAAATCTGGTCGCCGGCTTTTACTTATTGTGAGTCTGAGCTTTTTCGATAATTTTTGCATTCACATTACTATTTGTTTGGAGGGTAATAAGAGATTAATCAAAATCTCCTATTGCAGGTTTCTTCATCTGCAATGGCTTTGAGTCTTTTGGTTGTTTCAATATCATTCTACTTGAAGGTAATAATAATTTTTTTGTTTGTTATATTTTTTGAACATTTTTTTTTGTTTATTTTTATATATACATAATACATTAACTAGATATTACACATGCATTCATGCATAAATGTTCAGAAATTTGTAACACAGATTCACAGGATTATATATATCAGTAAATTCTTCTTTATATTTTTGGTTTTTTATATGGATAATATATTTTATGTTGAATTTGCTCTTAGGAATATATATCACCATATTCTGATTTATATGCGACATTGAGCCTCGTATCGGTGGCTGGAGTTGTGGTGTGTAAATACAACTTTATTACACAAATGATGGTTTCTATTGTTTGTTTCCCTAACTTCATTATTATAAACTTTCAATTTCTTTCAGGTCATGGTTATTGCATTCTCTCTGTGATTAGGAGCAATGTCATGGATTATAATGTCTGAGGTACAATTTTCTTCAATAATAATATGCATGACAACCCTATATGAACAAACCTTTGTTGTAATATAATGTGATAGTTGATGTGTTGAATATATTTTACATAATAGATTCTTCTGATTAACATCAAAGGCCTAGCTGGAAGTTTTGCAACACTTGCCAATTGGTTCTTTTCCTGGTTGGTTACATTAACAACAAATTTGCTCTTGGATTGGAGTTCGGGAGGTTTGTGTGCATTGCCTATGTTAATTTTCTATAAATATCTATTGTTTCTAACCAGAAGCTTCCTATGTTTTTATCAGGAACCTTCACAATATATACTGCAGTGTGTATTTTCACAGCAGGATTTGTTGCCATTTGGGTCCCCGAGACAAAGGGAAAAACTCTTGAAGAAATACAACAGTTTTTCAGATGAAGTTTCCTTTCGAGTAGCACTTCAGCTAGTGTTCACTCATGTATTCACATTCATATTTTTTTTTTTCTGAATCAACTCAATTCATTTTTGTGCTCTTTGGTCTTGTTAAATATGAAAAATACCAAAACAGTGTGATTTTCTAATCTAGCAGCATACTTGCATTTTTGTTGTAATTGATTGATTATAAACAAATAAATGAAAGAGAGTGGTTATTATACATTTCAATTAGAGTAGCAGTGGTTTCGGTTCATGACATTTCAAATAGCAAGAGGATCATATAAACAATAAGCATATATCAGTATTTGCATTTTAATATTATAAAAGCATAAAAAGAACCTTTAGTTGCTCTTGTGAATTATAACAAGCAGCTGTATGCCATTTTCTTCTGGTTACCTCTTGTGGCTGCAACATAACCTGAAATGAGAATATGGTCACAGAGACATGTGATGCATGTAAATGTTAAATAACCACCCACTTTAGAGGGCGCTTTCCAAAATAAGCGCCCTCTAAACCCTTTAAATTTCCACTTTAGAGGGCGCTTTCCAGTAAAAGCGCCCTCTAAACCCTTAAAGATTTCCACTTTAGAGGGCGCTTTCCAGTAAAAGCGTCCTCTAAACCCTTAAAAGTTTCCACTTTAGAGGGCGCTTTCTTTAAAAAGCGCCCTCTAAAGTGGCTCTTAAAGGGCTTAAAGAGCCACTTTAGAGAGCGCTTTCACCAGGAAAAAAAGCGCTGTCTTTACCTATGCCAGCGCCAGATTAGAGGACGCTTTAAAGCGCTGTTATAGGCCAAAAAAAGCGTCCTCTTTTCCCTTATTTGGCGTAGTGTTTGTGGTTAAAGAATAAAATTAATATCTTTATTTCATATTGTCAACATAAAAATAAAACAAAAATTTATAATATATCAAATTTTTTTCACACTTTAAATGTTTAACGCTTTTTTACTTAAAAATAAATTATTTAAGAAATTGTTTAAACTTATAACTCATACAATTAAAAAAATGGCACACCATAGTTCTTTTTATAGTATTGAAGATAGATTCTAATTTTTATTAAAAATGAAAAAAATCATTATTTTGATCTTATTGAATTAATTTTAAAATATTCTTCATTTAGCCACAATTACTAAGTTGATTGTTGTAAAACTAATACACAAAAATTAAAGAAAATTTATGTATGTATAACCATTTTTGTATCTTAAATATTGAATTAATAAAAGAAAATTAAAATTGATACATGTTTCTCTCTCTTATTTAAATAACATTTGTTTCTCTTTGTTATCTTTTAACTCTTGAATTAATCTAACGGAACATACTTGCATATGAGAGAGAAAATTGGAGAAGATTCAATTCCGTGAATTCGAGTTAACGCCCATACAATCGTATATATTCTCCTATCTACTATTTGAGATGACTTAACAGATCATGAAATAACTCTTTAAATTTTAACATATTGTTATGGATGTTCGTGGATCGGTTTGGTCTGATTTCGAAAAAAAACATGAACAAATTAATAAAAAATATGGATTAGTTCGGATTAAATTTTTATATTTTTGCAATAAAGCACAAACTAAACCGATCCGGAAAAACAATGAATTGGTTTAATCGGATATATTAAAAATAAATATGCAAAAATATCTTTTAAAAATCATTTATTTACATATTAAAATAGTAAAAGTAAATATTGAACACATCACACACATATCTTTTAACAAACTAGAACTTAGTAACAGTGTAATACAAACCATCAAAGAGGTTTATAAATTGGGACGGGATACGAATCAATCTGAACATAACATAGTTGCCTTTAGGGATGGCAAAACTAATCTAATTCGTTGGACATGTCCGTTTTGTCCGCACTTTAGTGCAGAACAGACAAAGAGTTCAAACCATCACCCACTAGACAACACCAAAACAGCACGAGACAACACCAAAACAGCACGAGACAACATCCAACAACAACAAACAAACACTAAAATCGCATGAGACAACCAAACAACAATGAACAAACACCAAAACTGTTGAATTGTAATTCCTTGTGTCGAAGTAGGTTGCTCGACAGAGCAAGGAAGTGTCCAACCACATAGTGTGTTAAGTAGTGTTAGCTATTTTGGGCTTTTATAGTTTTGGGCTTTGGCTTGAGGTCCAAGTTAACCTAAATCTATAAATAAAGGGAGTAACCCTTATTTTGTAATAGAAGTGAATCGAGCATTCATAACATTGTATTCACAGTATTTTGTAGTTGCAAAGTGAATAAGAAGTTTTCCACAGTTTGTGGGCAGAGAGAAACTCTGCAGAATTATATTACTCTTCTTCTTCATCGTTCTATACACTCTCTCTTTCTCCATTGTTCCTTTCTTTTCATTGCTATTGTGTGGGTAATAACAATATTGTTCATCAAGATTGATTGAAATTCTCCATAGGTTTGGGGGGATTTCCAACATCTGGTATCAAGAGTTCCGGTTGAAACGATTCGTGGGAAGAAAAGCACCATGGCAACGAATCATCCAAACGGGAATTTTCCAGTAAATCTTCCGACTCTCAAGAACAACAATTATGAGAATTGGTGCAAGTAAATAAAGGTTGTGTTCTGTTATCAAGATCTTTGGGATCTTGTGAAGGAAGGAGTAGCAATGCTTGTAGAAGCCGCGACGGATCAAGAAAAGGCTGCACATAAAGAATTGAAGAAGAAAGATTATAAAGCTCTCTTTATAATCCATCAATGTGTTGATACAGATAACTTTGAAAAGGTTAGTGATGCAGAGTCAGCGAAAGAAGCATGGGAAATTCTGGAGAAATCGTTTGGAGTCCTGGAGAAGGTGAAAGAGGTGAGGTTACAAACTCACAAAAGAACATATGAATCACTTCAGATGAAAGACAATGAAAGCATAACTGATTTCTTCACCTAGGTTATGAAACTGGTGAATCAAATCAAGGTATGTGGAGAAGTGTTGACATCAAGATTTATTGTTGGAAAGATCTTGAGGTCGTTGGCTCCAAAGTTCGACCACGTGGTAGTAGCCATAGAGAGTCGAAATATTTGTCAAAATTGACAAAGGAAGAGCTTCAAGGGACGTTTGAATCTCATGAACAAAGAATGACTGAAAGAGCTGCAGCAAAGTCGAAGAGTGATATGGCTCTGCAGGCTCAATCAACAAAAGAAAGAAAATGCAAAGGAAGTTGGAATGGAAACAAAGGAAGAGGAGGTTACAATAATTCGACTGGTCGAAATCAGTAAGAAGCAAACTGGTCGAATCAGAGAAAACCCTAGAACCAAGGAAACCAAAGAGGTGGTGTTGCATGTAGAGGAAGAGGTGATGGTCAAAAGCCAGACAAGAGTCACATTCAGTCTTACAATTGTCAGAAGTATGGTCACTATTATAGTGATTGTCCAGAAAAGTCGAAGAATCAAGAAATTTATGCAAAGCTGGCGAAACACAAAGAAGAAGAGACGTTATTGATGGTTACAACAAGAGAAGAAGAGAGATTCAAGGACCAGTGGTACTTGGACTCAGGATGCTCATCACACATGTTTGGAAGAAAAGATTGGTTTGTCAACATAAAGCCCTCAATGAAGAACATGGTGAAATTTTCAAATGACAACACTCTAGCAGCCGAAGGTGTTGGTGATGTTCTGATTATGAGGAAAGATGGAAAGAGGTCAGTAATTTCAAATGTATTGTACATACCAGGCATGAAGAGTAATTTGCTCAGCATAGAGCAGTTGGTCAAAAATAACTACAAGGTGTCGATCGAAGGCAAGATGATGAGAGTTCTCGACTCAAATGGAAGGTTGATCTTGAAGGCTCCAATGTCTCATAATAGAACCTTCAAGATTGAACTAAATGTGATGGAGCATAAGTGCCTTGCAACAACAGCCAACAGAGATGAATGGATATGGCATTACAGACTTGGCCATCTCAATTTCAAAGACATCCAAGAGTTGAAGAGAAGAAATATGGTTTCAGGATTACCAGAAATCGACATTCCAAACGAAGTGTGTGAAGAATGTGTGCAGGCAAAGCAACATAAGAACAACTTCAGTAAGGATGCAGGAAGCAGGTCGAAGACAATTCTTGAAGTCATATACTCTGATGTATATGGTCCTTTTCGGGTGGATTTGATTGGAGGTAACAAATACTTTGTTACATTCATAGATGATTTCAACCAAAAATTATGGTCTTACCTGATCCAGAAGAAAAGTGAAGTGATCGAGGTATTTTCCAAGTTTAAATCTATGGTCGAAAGACAGAGCGGTCGAAAGATCAAGATTTTGAGAACTGATGGTGGTGGAGAATATGTGTCGAAAGACTTCGATGTATTATGTATGAAAGAATGGATTGTGCATGAGGTTGTGCCACCCTACACTCCACAACAGAATGGACAAAAAGAAAGAATAGAACCATTATGAATATGGTTAGAAGTATGTTGAAAGGCAAGCATCTACCCAAAGAATTATGGGGAGAAGCTGTGTCAACTGCGACATATATCCTGAATAGATGTCCGACGAAGAAGTTAGAAGGAATCACGCCAGAAGAATCTTGGTCTGGTGTCAAGCCTAGCTTGAGTCATCTAAGGGTGTTTGGATCTATAACACCTAGACATGTGCCAGATCAGTTGAGAAGAAAACTTGATGACAAGTCGAGTCAGATGATCCTGATAGGATATCATTCGATTGGAGGATACAAGTTATTCGACTCAGTGAATAAGCAAGTAGTGATCAGCAGGGACGTGATCATATTTGAGCTTAAGGAGTGGGATTGGACTGAGAATGTCAATAAAGATTCAGTGAGAATCTTTTATGATGAACCATCTAGTGAAGTCGAAAGAGAAGTTCGACAGGAAGAAGTCAGAGGTGAAGCAAGTACAAGCAGACCTCAAAGAACAAGACACATGCCTGCAAGATTGCAAAAATGTGTGATTACATCAGATGATGTGGTCAACGATGAAGGTGAGCTGGTACATTATGCTTTCTACACAGATGTCGAACCTGTCAATGCAACTGAGACATTGAAAGATTCCAAGTGGATGAAAGCAATGGACGAAGAGCTGAAGTCAATCGAAGTCAACAACACTTGGTCACTTGTCGAATTGCCCCAAGACAAGAAGGAAATCGATGTGAAGTGGGTATACAAGGTAAAGTTGAATCCCAGAGGAGAAGTGACTCGACATAAGGCGAGACTTGTGGCGAAAGGATTTCTTTATAAAGAAGGAATCGACTTCGATGAAGTTTTTGCACCTGTTGCTAGGATCGAAACAATCAGGTTGGTTGTTGGTCTAGCAAACATGAACAACTGGCAGATGTGTCAGATGGAATGTAGAATATGCATTCCTTAATGGCCCCTTAGAAGAAGAAGTTTATGTTGCATAACCAACTGGGTTTGTGAAACATGGCGAAGAAAGAAAAGTGTACAGACTGCATAAAACCCTGTACGGACTTAAACAAGCTCTAAGAGCTTGGAACAAGAAGATAGATGACTTTTTAAGGGAGAAGGAATTTGTGAAGTGAAAATCTGAACACGGAGTATATGTAAGAAGAAGCAAGAATAAATTTCTTATACTATGCCTCTATGTTGATGACCTGTTGATAACACGTAGCTGCAAGAAGGAGATCGAAGACTTCAAAGGTAATCTCAACAAGGAATTTGAAATGTCAGATATGGGTGACATTTCATATTTCCTTGGCATCGAATTCTACAAGATTACAACCCAACTTCGAATTCTACAAGAGTGGTAGAGGTTTGATGATGCACCAAAGAAGGTATGCATGTGAAATTCTCAAGAGATTTAAGATGCAAGATTGCAACCCAACTTCGACTCCTGTTGAGCCAAGATTACAATTGTCAAAGGATTCAGATGAAGATGATGTCGACCCAACCCAATATAGAAGACTTATTGGGTCACTTCGATACCTTTGTCACACAAGGCCTGACTTAGCATACAGTGTAGGTATGGTGAGTAGGTTTATGCAGAAGCCAAAGGTATCACATCTAGCAGCGGCGAAGAGGATACTGAGGTATCTGAAAGGAATTCTCAACTATGGCATTTTTTTCCTGCAGCTGATGAAGGAAAAGAATGCAAATTCGTGGGATACACCGACTCAAGTTGGTGTAGTGATGCTGAGGATCGAAAATTCACAGCTGGTTATGTGTTTATTCTAGGTGGTGCACCAATTGCTTGGAGTTCGAGAAAAGAGTCAGTAGTGGCATTATCATCGTGTGAAGTAGAATACATAGTTGCTTCTCTTTGTGCATGCCAAGTAACATGGATGGTGAATCTGGTCGAAGAAATAACAGCAAAGAGTCATGGAGCAATTACCATGAAGATCGACATCATGTCAGCTCTCAATCTGGTGAAGAATCCGATAGCACATGGTCTAAGCAAGCACATCGAGATGAGGTTCCATTATCTTTGAGAGCAGGTAGCAGATGAGAAGATGATTGTGGAACACTGCATAACTGAGAATCAGATTGCGAACATCATGGCGAAGGGAGTGCAGGTCAAAGTGTTCAGAATGCTAAGAGCTATGATGAACGTAGATAGATTAGACACGATGAATTAGGTGGTGTGTTGAATTGTAATTCCTTGTGTTGAAGCAGGTTGCTCGACAGAGCAAGGAAGTGTCCAACCACCTAGTGTGTTAAGTAGTGTTAGCTATTTTGGACTTTTATAATTTTGGGCTTTTATAGTTTTGGGCTTTGGCTTGAGGTCCAAGTTAACCTAAATCTATAAATAGAGGGAGTAACCCTTATTTTGTAACAGAAGTGAATAGAGTATTCATAACATTGTATTCACAGTATTTTGCAGTTGTAAAGTGAATAAGAAGTTCTATACACTCTCTCTTTCTCCATTGTTCCTTTCTTTTCATTGCTATTGTGTGGGTAATAACAATCTTGTTCATCAAGATTGATTGAAATTCTACATAACTTTTGGGAGATTTTCAACAAAAACAACAATAAATGATATTTAACAGCATTCAACAGCAACAAACAAACACCAAAATAACAGTTGACGACATTCAACAACAACAAACAAACACCAAAACTGTAAAATAGCAACAATAATATATTAGTAACATGTTAACTACAACAACAAAGTTAGAACTAGGATAACAAATTATTTTTAATGAGAAGTCATTGATGAATTTTCTTATTGAATGAATTAATTTTTTTAAAAATTAATTAATTAAAATTCTTAAAATTGATTTTTGGCCAAAGCCCATTATGTTTTGGCATGAGCCTAGTATCAAAGTTGGCATCACATGATAGATAAAAGAAGTATATAAACACTTAGTATATTTTATCAAAAAAACAATGTGAGACTTATTTAGATTTCAACGACAACAAACCTTGTCTTTCTCTCTCATTGTTTGATGTGTTGGTGCAAAGGTAGAATAAATGATGAACGGAAATATTCTATTAAGAGAATGACGGCTACAAAAACATGATAAAAGTTACAATGATTGCCACCCTATTTATAAGCTAAAACTAGGGTTACTAGAATAAGATAAAATACTAAAATACCCTCTAACAAACTTAGGGGCTAAGAAAATAGTACAACTAATAAATATGAATTACTTCTAATACCATCCCTTAATTCATATTCCATCAAAACTTGTAACACCAATTCCATCCCTTAATCTGAGAAATTGATCAGTCTTGATAGCTTTCGTCAGAACATCTGCCAACTGTTTCTGAGTGCTGCAGTGTACAACTTCTAACACTCCCCTCTGAACTTGATGTCTCAGAAAATGATACTTGGTCTCAATGTGCTTGCTTCTCCCATGCAACACTGGGTTTCTGGCAAGATTGATTGCAGACTTGTTGTCAATCATCAGCTTCAGAGGTTTGTTTACTTTAATCTTCAGATCCTGCAATAGATTCAGAATCCACACAGCTTGGCATGCAGTAACAACACCTGCAATGTATTCAGCTTCACAAGTTGACAACGCCACAACAGGTTGCTTCTTGGAACACCAAGAAATGGGACCTCCCAGAAATTTGAATAAGTACCCAGACGTACTTCTTCTGTCAACTCTGTCTCCACACCAATTAGAATCTGAATAACTCAGAAGTTCTGACTCATCCTTTCTTCCAGAAGGAAATAATACTCCATACTTCAGAGTTCCCTTGATATACCTCAGAATCCTGACAACAGCTTGGTAATGGGACCACTTAGGTTTACTCATGAACCTACTAACCATCCCAACTGAATAGCAAATATCAGGTCTGGTATTGCACAAATACCTCAGAGAACCAACCAACTGTTTGAAGGTTGTAGCGTCCACATCCTTTCCATCAGAGTCAGAATCCAGTTTCTGATTTGTATCAGAAGGTGTGACAGCAATCTTACAATTCTTCAGATTAAGTCTCTTCAGAATTTCTAATTCATACTTGAGCTGATGCAAAATAATACCTTTCTCAGAGTATCTGAATTCCATCCCTAGAAAGTATGTCATTTTGCCTAGATCAGTCATTTCGAATTCATTCATCAGAACTTTCTTGAACTTGGCTATCTCCTGTTCAGAACTTCCAATCAGCAGTATATCATCAACATATAAACATACCAGAGTCGTATTTCCTTCAGAAGTATGCTGAACATAGACACCGTACTCCATCTCACATTTCTGAAAGCCTTGCTTCTTGAAAAATGAATCAATCTTCTGATTCCATGCTCTGGGCGCTTGTTTCAATCCATATAGAGCTTTGTATAATCTGTACACCATCCCTTCCTGATTCTTTTTCACAAATCCAAGAGGTTGTGACACGTAAACTTCTTTTTCTAATGGACCGTTCAGAAATGCAGATTTTACATCTAAGTGCATCAAAGGCCAATTCCTGTTAGCAGCTATTGCAATCACCATTCTAATTGTTTCATGTCTTGCTACAGGTGCAAACACTTCAGAGTAATCCAACCCAGGTTTCTGTAGAAATCCTCTGGCTACCAACCTTGCTTTATGTTTGCCAATTGAACCATCTGGCTTTAACTTCTGCTTGAAAACCCATCTGACGCTGATGGCTTTCTTATCTTTTGGAAGTTCTGTCAGCTTCCAAGTCTTGTTTCTCTCTATAGCATCAAGTTCTTCTTTCATGGCCTTCAGCCAGAGCTTATGCTTAAGACCCTCTTCTGTACTTATGGGTTCAGAGTCTACTAACATGGCACACTGAATAACTTCTCCTTCAGAGTCTACTTCAGTGTCTTGCAGCATGTCAAATTCTGCATATCTTCTGGGGATGTTTCTGATTCTTTGTGGTCTCTGAACTTGTTCAGAGTCTTGAGCTTTAGAGTTTCTAGCTTCAGATGGTTGACTTCCTCCAGAGCTTTGACCATCTTCAGGGGC
The DNA here is from genome assembly GCF_024323335.1 of Lathyrus oleraceus. NCBI lineage: Eukaryota > Viridiplantae > Streptophyta > Magnoliopsida > Fabales > Fabaceae > Lathyrus > Lathyrus oleraceus. The sequence continues at coordinate 502,786,693 of NC_066583.1, read as the reverse complement.
TGGCATATTCCCAGAGTCTGAATTGCCACCAGAATATGGATTACCATTAGAGTCTGGGTCATCAGAGTCTGGATCATCAGAGTCACCTTCATCTTCTGAGTCTTCTCCAGAGTCAGAATCACTATCAGAATCAGAATCAACGTCAGAGTTTACTCCAACTTCAGAAATTCTTAACTCTGACCCTTCTTCAGAAGTTCTAACATCAGAATCAGATTGAGACTTATCCCAACTCCAAAATTCTGATTCCTTCACAATCACATCTCTGCTGAATTCAATTTTGTTGGTTTCTGGACAATAGAGCTTGTATGCACCTGTACTGTGGTACCCTATCAGAATCATCACTTTGCTTCTATCATCCAGCTCCTGTCTTCTGGACTGCTGCTCTACTTCCCTTTCAGAAGTTCTCTCAGTCAAACGCAACTCTTGCGCTTCTAGACTGCTCTGCAGCTCTTCAATTCTCATGGTGCTCAGATCTTTGGAATGTTCTATTGCTACCACAATGTAATCAAATTGACAGGTAAGGGATCTCAATACCTTCTCCATGATTGTTTCTTCAGAAAGAGTTTCTCCACACGCTTTCATCTCATTAGTGATCAGAATCACTCTGGAGATGTATTCAGAAACTTTCTCATTATTCTTCATGTTGAGATTCTCATATTGCTTTCTCAAGGACTGAAGCTTCACCTTCTTCACTGATCCGTCACCACCATAACATCTAACCAGTGTGTCCCACGCAGCCTTTGTTGTCGTTGAATCTGCAATCTTCTCAAACACATTTACATCAACACATTGATGAATGAAGAACAATGCTTTCTGATCCTTCTTCCTTACTTCCTTCTGCGCGTTTTTCTGTTCATCCGTCGCATCTGCTGCTACCGGAACATAACCATCAGTGACAAGATCTAGAACATCTTGAGCACCGAACAGTACACGCATTTGGATCATCCAACGATTCCAGTTTTTACCGTCAAATACTGAAAGTTTGGTGTTCATGTTGCCGTTTCCGTTCATCTTTCTACCTTGCACAGTACACTTAGATTTCTCACAGTGTTTCCCAACCCACAAAATTAAAATTCTGATCAGATTTTGTTCAAGATTCAACACGAATCTAAGAATCAAAATCAAACACACAAGACCTCACGTTCACTCGTGTTTCCCGTGTTTCCCAATGAATCCGAACCGAAGCTCTAGATACCAATTGTTGGTGCAAAGATAGAATAAATGATGAACGGAAATATTCTATTAAGAGAATGACGGCTACAAAAACATGATAAAAGTTACAATGATTGCCACCCTATTTATAAGCTAAAACTAGGGTTACTAGAATAGGATAAAATACTAAAATACCCTCTAACAAACTTAGGGGCTAAGAAAATAGTACAACTAATAAATATGAATTACTTCTAATATGATGAACCCTATTTGACACGGTTTAAACACACAATTTAGAGAGAGAATGAGTAAACATCAATTGAAATTCGGGGGAAGATGAACTATTTCTCATTGATTAAAGAGGACAGTTGTTGAGATAGGATGCTAATATGGATAATGTCTCCAGGAATTGAGTTTGAATTGCAATGAATTACAACTCAGTATTTCAAATCTGCAATTAAATAATTCTTATTCATCTTGTTTTCAATGACTCTTGTTATCATTTTTTAGTGTAAGAAATTTTCTTTCGGAAAGCTAAATGATTCATCATTTCCAGATATGGTGCACCACCACATGGTAGCTTTGAAGTAGGATTGAAGCGTCTAGTAATGCTCTTATGCAACCTTAATAATATTCGAAAAACATTGCTTTATCCACGCGACATTCTCAGGATTGCACCATGATGGCATTATTAGTATTTCTTTATGATTTGATAATAATGTGACCCCACTTTCAACGGAAGCTTGAAGGCGTAGTTTCACGCCAATCATGACTATTATCTTTGGAGACTTAATCCATATTTGGAAACATATCAAAGCTTGAACGTGGATAGATTCAAGGAACTACGAAATGCATCAAGCACTCTACCACCACTACTAGACGCTGAGTCAGAGGATACCGTAGAGACTCTAATTGCCAAAATATCCATAGTAATGCGGGAAAGAACATATACTTATTTGCTTTACCTTTCCACCATTTCAAAATGTCAAAACCAACCACACTTTACTCAATACCATATTCTACCTATCTATTTATTTGGACTTCACCTTATTTTATCTACATATTCAATCTAAATTGGTTTTCCCAATACTCATCCTTAACATTCCACCATTAATCTCAGAGATAGCAAAATTTGAAGATATTATACTAGATCCGCAAGTTTCAATACAAATAGGATACTTTACCAGGTATTGTTCAAACAATTGTTTCACAAGATCATATAACTTTGCCATCATCTCCTTACACTTGCCAACCCCATACATCTTTTTAAAGTAAAATTCAATGTAATCATACTTATAACGAGAATACATAAAAATAGCCACAAATAGTAAAAAAAATGATCTCACCACAAGATCATATAACTTTGCCATCATCTCCTTACACTTGTCAACCCCATACATCTTTTTAAAGCAAAATTCAATGTAATCATACTTATAACGAGAATATATAAAAATAGCCACAAATAGTAAAAAAATGATCTCACCACTACTCCAATATTCGTTAAACTTTTCTTGCATGTTTGTTGTCATCATCTTCAATGTATCATCATCACTATTCACCCACATATTCAATAATTTTTTAATCTCAATCAACTTCTTGAAGAAAGTGTTGGCAGTAGCATGCAATGACCCAGAAAAAGAAAGTGTTTCATCATAGAAAACCTTCAAAATTTAGTCAAGAGCACGATTCTAATCATCTTAGTTAGGACAACTTTCGAAATCACTCTCAAGAGAAATGTTATATGCAACCTTAACATATTCCAATTGATAAAACAATTATTCATATTTTTCAATCATATCTAACATCAAATAAATGGGACTCCGCCAAGTCAGTACACCAAATATTACTTTTGCCTTAGTTTCTAAATTTAGATCTTGTGCACGCCTTTTAAAAGAGTTCAATCTAAAAGGAGAAAACTTAACAAAGCAACCCTAATTTTAACAATCGAAACATCAATGTGTTTCAATCCTTCACTAACAATTAAGTTTAGGATATGACCACAACAATGCAAATGCACGTACTCTCCTTTCAATAATGTTTTACCATTCCAAACACACACTGTATGACCCGAATTTTGTCCCTAAGATCCCTCATGACATCATATCATATCATATCATTGCCTCAAGGATCATTGTGAATCTTGCTTCCTTCCCTGTGGGTGGGTTATCTTTTGAGAGTGGTTATTGATCACCAAGCATGTCTTGCATTTGTATATTATTGCTTTTCCTTTTGCCACTAACAAAAAGTACAAAAATATGTCATCTAACCTTTGCCTTGCAGATGAAGCAATCACAGGTCAAAGCAGTCAAAGGCAGTCATTGAGCAATAGATGGTGGCCATTCCTGAGAATTTGGACCCCACAATCATTCACAAGAGTTCATATGAGCTATGATGCCATTTTGAATCAAAATCCCAAGTGGTAGAGGCTTGAATTTCATCAGAACATTTTCAGGTCAATTGAAGGCCTAGAAAAGTCAACTGCCAAGTCAACTGTTGGATTTGGAGGTGGGAAGTGATTAGAAATACTTCATTTGTGTTCAAACAAATCTCATTTGACATTTGAAACATCAACATTGAAGAAAATAAAGTCAGGACAAAACTTTCCAAAAATAGAAAGTGACCTATAATTTGAATTTGCCAAAAATGGAAAGGTTTTAACCTAACTTCAACTTCAAATTACATCATCAAGAAAGCTTCAAATGAAATTTTGTTGAACATAAAAGTTGTATATCTTTCTCTCCCATTTCCAAAAAGTCCAAGATCATCCATTTCTCATGTGTGGTTAAGGAGATATGATCAAAACATGGCCAAGTGCACATTGAACTTCAAATGGTCATAACTTCTCAACCAAAGCTCCAATTCAAGTGGCTCTTTTTTGTACATTCTTCTCTTGACCTCTACTATCCAAATCATGAATTGCATTTCATGAATTATGACCATATGAGCATGTGCCAATCCACTTGATTTTTGGAGGGAAATTTCAATATTTAAAATTGGTGCATTGTTTAAGCATAGGACCATTGCATGTAGCTCCAAAATGAGTTTTAAAGTGAATTTGAACACAATTTCGTGTACTGTTCACCATGCATTTCATGCATGAGGTGAATTTGCTAATTTGCACTTACACCACCATTTTGCTAATCCAATTACCAAATGGCTTAAACATGATTAAGGGATGATTAACACAACATATATATAGCAAATCATAACTGTTTCTGCAGAAGAACATCACAATTTTCAGATCTAGATCTAGAATACCAAAATTTTTCTCTCAAAATTTTCTTCCAATTTCTTCATTTCCAATCCATTCTTCTTGCTTAATCCTTGTGTTTGAGTTGTTCTTGAGCAGGATTACACATAGAACCAAAGGAAATCGTGCAGCATTGAAGCATATTGAAGCTTGGAAGCAACAATGGCAAATCAAAAACTCTGTTGAATCGTGTGTAACTGAGCTGCAATTCCTCTTCCAATCATCCATACAAGAGTTCTAGAGGAGATTTTGAGCATGGAAGGGCTTGAACAACACCAAATCCAGTTCTGCTTCTACAAGAGGTTACAAATCGCATCTCATAATTTTGATTTTCATTGCCATATTATGATAGATCTTGTGATGCTGAGTAGTTTAGGCTTTGAACCGTGTGAATCCATGCTGTTTTTAGTGAGATATGGATGTTTGAAGTTTTGATGACGAAACTTATTCTCTTCGATTCATATACGTGTGATGTTCTCTTGATGAATTGTTTATGGATTCATGTTGTATGATAGAAGATCTTTACAATGATGTGCTTGATTTGCAATTCTGGACATGTTGAAATTTTCTGGAAATTCGAGGATGAAGATCTTCAAGATCTTCATCATGTTCATAGTCACCTGCACATTACCTGCGAATTTTGCTAGGACCTTCATACGTTTGCTGCGAATTTACCTGCGTGTTCATCGTGTTTCCTGCGGATTATGCATGCATGTGATGTTAGGGTTTAAATGAAACGACCGCGTTTCATATGCGCGCGCTTCAGTTTGAAAATCGCCTGGCTTCGATTCCGGCTTGTGACATTATTTCAAAAATGCTTCATGATTATTTGTTTTCCCTCCATTCATTTCCATATGCATGCTTCATCATTTTTTAATTTTTCTCCATCTTCCAAAAATCATATTAAATTGAATAATGATCCAAAAAATATGTGGTTTTTTGCATGATGTCACATTTTCTGTCTATTAGTTTTTGGCTATTTTTTCATAAATTGTGCATGGCTGGAAAATATATTTGTGCTAGGGTTTGTGAACATGTATGCATTTTGTACCTTGCTTGCCATATCTTTTGTGAAATGCTGAGTTTTTATCCAATAGATCTGAAAATTTGCATGATGAAACTAGACACTTTGCTTGACATTTTGGTGTTGATTTGGTATTTTTACCATTTGTAGTTTCTGTTTTATGATCATGTGAATGTAGGTGTCATACCCCAAAATTTGCCCGTTGATATTACAAAGCATTTTCCAAGACCCTCTGACTTGATCTGCAAGGCACTGATATAAAATGGACAAAAGCCCAGCTCACAACGGGCCTAATCCAAAGTGGCCCAAAATAGCTTGCTCGCTAGGCGAGCAATTCCTTCGCCTAGCGAATATCTCAGCATGCCACTCGCCCAGCGAAGCATCAGGTCCAGAAAAAAGCCCAGACCTAGCTTGCTCGCTAGGCGAGCAATTCCTTCGCCTAGCGAAGCTTGCGAAAATTCGAAGTTTTGGACCTCATTTTAAGCCCATTAGGTCACCACCACTACTACTATAAATACCAGCTCCTCTGCCACGAAAACACACACACAGACCCAGAGGGAGAAACACTGAAACCCTGCTGATCCAGAGAATTCGGAAGACGGAAACCCTGAAGGCCGCTCACCCGCTCCGAAGCTACCGCCGCCCAACTCAATCCGGCTCGCCAATTCAAGGTTGCAATTCGATTGCAAACAGGTTTGCATCACTATTATCGCTTTATTTTCTTAATTTGCATGTGATATCGCTTTATGTTCTTATTTTGCATGTGGTACCGCTTTAGGTTCTTAATCTGCACGTGATTATCACTTTATGTTCTTATTTTGCATGTGGTACCTCTTTAGGTTCTTAATCTGCATGTGATATCGCTTTGTGTTCGCATTTGGCATGTGGTACTGCTTCATGTTCTTAACTTGTGGATGATATTATAATTGAATTCATAAACATATTTGAAGTTTTGCATGTGAATTTAAGTGTGCCTGAATATTGTGAATGCTGAACCATGTAATTATGTGTTGGATGCCATAAGCCATGCCGCAGGTTGAGGTCATACTGTTCTCAAATTCCAAACCCGTGGTCGCTCGCTAGCTCATCGCTAGGCGAGCCTGCAGCGAGCCTTCGCTGAGCCTTCGCTAGGCGAAGCAGAGGCGAACGGGACAGTGGCTGTTTCGTCTCTTTGTTGTCCATTTTTATGTTCATCTAATCATGATTCTGCATTATTTGGCTTAAATTTCTGACTGTTATATTTATTTTATGGGGCAATTTCCAATTGTATTTTGCCTCAATGCTCTAATCCGTGTGTTGCATGATGTAAAGGCTAGCATACTTCCAAAGAAATAATCGGCTAGGCATGCCGCTTTAGGTGTGGACATTCTTGAGGAGATGGCTTTTGGATGACCTAAGTTTAATATGGAGATTCATCTTGAATCACCAAGCTTGATTTTTAATGTATTGATTTCATTGATTTCCTGTGGACCTAATTACCTAACTGATTACGGCTATTTAATTAATTGTTAAAATCCGGACTTTAAATAAATGATATCGGACCTCTCTTTATTACCCCCCGATTACATAATACGGTCATGTCCCGCGAATATGGGGATATCCTTAGCAAAGACCCTTCGGTTAAATCATCATAGTCCCTCGGATGTTGCCTTCAAAATATACGATTTTGTCCCTCGATGACCCTTCGGTGTAGCCTACGGTTAAATGATGATAGTCCCTTCGAATGCTAAGGTATCCTCACAACTGTTGCCTTCAATGACCTATCGATGACCCTACGACGACCCTTCTACATCCCAAGGATAAAACTACTTACTTCTCAATAGTCAGGACAGTTTTACCCTCATAAGGATAGGAAATGCCCGGAAAGACCTCGGACAGGTATAACCTTAATTGCTCATTCATAACAAAAAAAATACTTTTCACACCTCACACCTTTCAAACATCTTTTGGAAAATCATCACTTAGCATACATCCGTACTAGGATCATTGCCGAGTTATATTTTTCTAAACTACTTTCAAAAACTATACGAGATAACCACTTTGTATACATTCATGCACGAATCATTACAAAGTTAAATTCTCATTTTCAAAACATTTTTCACACATTTCTCAACCACCTTTTTCAAACTAGAAAACATAAATGATTGAGCAATTAAGAGCCCATGGATAACCATGGATACAAAGGGTGCTAATACCTTCCCTTTGTATAAAGTACCTCCCGAACCTAAGAATTTAAAATTAAGGTCTTTCCTGTTCTTTTCCACCTTTCCTTATGGGATAAAAGAAAAGTCGGTGGCGACTCTTGCTAACCGCGACATTGCGATTAAAAATCCAATAAAGTCCAGTTCACCGTATGACAGTAGGTGTGACAATTTGTGTCACACCTTTGTTTATTCATCTTATGTGATGTGTTTGCCTTTCCTATTGATCTCCAAATGCTCTGATTTTTTGTGTGATACATATTATGGATGTTGTGAATGAGCATGAATTTTCTTGGAATTATTTGATTGATTTATGATTTAATTGAGATTTTTCATTCTGGTTGGTCACATTGGTGCTTTGAAATTGCTTTGAACTTCAATTGATCATGAAATGCATTTGGTATATGATATGAATGTGAGACCTTTTAGATTGTTTCAAGGTGTGTTTGAAGTTGATTCATGTTAATTTTCAGCTTCTGTTTTAAATTTTTTCTCCATCTTTGACCTTAGGCTTTGACCTAGTGGTTTGCTTCTCATGGTTGAGCTTTGATTTCAGGTTGAACATCCAAGTTATATGGTTCATTATGCTTCAACACTTGAGCATTTGATGTTTGCTTTTGACTACTAACATTGTGTGTTTTGTAGGGTGTTAACTTGTTTGAGCTTGACTTGTGGCTTATGACTTTGCTTATTGGGTTTGACTGTTGATATTGACTGTTGTTTGATTGTCTGAGTTGTATACTGATTTGTTTGATGTTTCCACAGGTACATAAGTTACTCAAGTTCAATTTGAACTTGCTTTTGCTTGGTTGCTTAACCACTTAGGTATAACCTCTCTTCTTCATGTAGTCTGGAAGACCTGTCCTGTTATTTGGGCAGGCACCTGTCTGAAGCCCTCCTTAAGAGGCCATGTTCTTGTGTGTTTATTTTTGTGCTAAGCAGGAAAAGTCCTTTGATAAGGCAATTGGCAGATAAAAGAGATGTGTAATCCATCTCCTGCTATTCAGTGTGTCATCCCTTTGCTCACATAACATGTTGATGCATTGTGGATATTAACCCAAGATCTATAGAGTCATTCACCTGTGGAGAAGAGTTCCAACTTTCTGAACTCCTACACATTCTATTGTTTAAAGCTCTCCCAGGCCAGGGATAAAAGCTATGAGGCACACCCCTCATCTCCATTTCATCTGCTTCACCTTAACTCTCAATGTTAAGATTAAGAGCACAACATACCCCATTCCAGTGACTGTAAAGTCTAACCTTGTTTGAGCCTAATTGATTGTATATAGTGTGTGCTAATTGACTTGTTTGTCTGATTGCTTGATTCATCTGTGCATAGTTGCTTATGTGTGCTTCTGTGCATTTATCATCATTAATTGTACATCATTGCATGATCATTATTCATATCTGTGTGATCATCTTGTTTTGAGGAGTCAACTGTAAGTCCATTTATTGGCATTTGTTTCCTATGACCATTGAGGAGTCAATTGTAAGTCCAGTTATTTGGCATTTGTTTCCTGTGATATGGTAGGAGATTGTGTAGCGGTGTATTCGTCGCTATATGATCTATTGATTAAATCATAAGCAATGTATACAATGAATTTGAGTCGCCACCGCACTTTTATTTATCCTAAGGACTGGTTAAAAAGCGAACAAAAACCTAAGAAGTTTTACACGTAGAAAACCAATGAAAGATCAGAGAATCTGGGTAAGGGGTAAATTACGCAATGGGAAGGTGTTAGGCACCCATCACGTCCTAGGTACTCCTAGGGAGCCCTTTTCACACTTGTTGTATAAAAATGTTTATTTGTTTTGACATATTGTGCAAACATGATTGGGATGATGAGAAAAGAATGTACATGTTAATTATTTTTGTGTTTGAACGGATGAACCCGTTGCCTACGTACCTTCCATCAAAGGTAAGGATCAAAACGCCGTAGTTCGGCTAAAAGATTTCCAAAAATTTGTGAGTTCAATTTTAAAACACAAGCATAAGGCTTTTCATTACCAATGGGAGAAAACTCAACCAACATCAACAATCCACCATGCGAGGACGGCTTCAACATACTAGTGAGGGGTTAACCCTATAATAAGTATGGAAGACTTACAATCAACTCACTAAGGATAAGGTAAGATTTACATCAACCACTATGGTAATTAAAACCTACGGCTAATGAATGAAAACATATTAACAATGGACAAAGGCAAAACAATTGAATGGGTGAAGTTAATTGATTATGATTATTCACAAAATATGGTCAAGGTATGATTAGGATTGATTCAAAGAAGTGTTATGAAATGGAGTTTGAAAAATCAAGGACTTAAGGTCCAAGTTTCTAATTTGAAGAAAAGGGTGATAATGTTTGCACAACAAGTCAAGGTTTTGAAATCAAAGTGTGAAAAAGTTTAGGACAAAGATGGTATGGATGATGGATATGTAAAACTTCTTATAAAGGTTCACCTCTTGAAATCATATAGAAGATGATTCAAGTGTGTCCTTAGGAATGGGCAATGAAGCAAGTAAGCAACATAAAAGCAAGTAAGCAACATAAAAGCAAGATGATACCGGATGCCATCAATGGTCTTATACCAATCTCACAAAAGCAAAAAGCGGATGTTGGATACCAATAAATGGGTTTACACCAACCTCCTAAAGTAAAACAAAACTTGGAAGTCAGATGCCAATCTATCTGGACTTATACCAACCTCCAAAGTATGGTCATAGGAATACAAATGCCACATCACAGGGACTTACAATTGCATCCTCTCATACAACAAACGAGAGCAAAAAGATATGAGTGACCAATGAGGTCTTACACTCTATCCTTCCATATCACAGGAACAATGGCCAATCAACATGGTCTTACAATTGTCCTCAATGGGTAAACAAACATAGATCACGAGGATATACAATAATGATCATACAAGGATTAACAATCAATAATGATGAATGCACAATGGCAAGTAAGCATGTACAAATGCAACAGTCAATCAAGCAAACAAAGTCATTTAGCACCCACTATAACCACACAATTTAGGCTCAATCAAAGGTAAGGCATTAAAGCCAACTGGAATAGGGTTAATGTTGCTCTTAACCTTGCCATCGAGGGGCTAAGGTGAAGCAGATGAAAGGATATGAGGGGTGTGCCTCATTACTCTTATCCCTGGTCAGGGAGAGTATTGAATATTAGGAGGTGTGGGAGTTCAGAAAGATGGAACTCTCTCCACAAATTAGACTCGATAGATCTTGGGTTTGGATCTCAATGCTACAACCATGTAATGGGAGCAAGGAGAAGACACACAGAATAGTGGGAGATAGGCTACATATCTCTTATATCCACCAATTGCCTCAAAATGAGGACTTTTCCTGCTTGGGACAAACATAAACAATCACAAACATTGCCTCTTAAGGAGGACTTCAGACAGTTGCCTGGCTAAATAACAAGCCAGGTCTTCCAGACTACATGGAGACAAGAGAGTCTACCTCAATGCAAATGCTTATACAAGCAAAGCAATGCAAGTTCTTAAGAGAACTGAGCAACTAAAGAGTACCTGGAATCAATCAAATATAATCAGCATCCCAGCATAAACAAAACAACAACATAATGATCAACAAACAATGTACAATCAAACAATAATGTGCATAGCACCAAGCTCAAGTGAACCAAGCACCCTACAAAACAAATAGGTTAGTTCACAATAATCAAATGAAACAATTCAATTATGAATCAACCTTCTTAAGGCATTAGCTTCTTAACCTGAAAAGTCAAAGTCAAACCCAAACATGAGTAACAAGACCACTAGGACAAGCCTAGGGTCCAAAGGAGGGAAAAATCTTAAAACAGCAAGTGAAACATGATCAAAACCAAGATAATTCAATTAAGAAGAAGGACCAATTGGCCTCATATCCAAACTATGCACTAATTTCATTTTATGTACAATTTAACTCAAAGTAAGCAAATGTGAATCATAAATGAGCAAACAGAATGATTACATCCAAACAAATATCAAAACAGCTCAATAAATTCCACAAAAATTCTATTCTAAACAGAACATATTCAATGAGCTAAATGTCAATTTTCATGCAATTTGGACTAGTAGAAGTAGGGGAATTAAATCCAACATGTCATGGCATGCAAAAATCAACCCAAACAAGGTCACAAACCAAGTGTCAACTTCAATCAATTGTAAATCAGTATGAACTCATGAGAAATGAATGAGACCAAAGCCAAATTAAAGCTATACATGTTAGGAAGCACTCCACCAAATTTCATATTCATAGGATAAGGGATGAGTATTTAACAAGACATGTAAGTTTGCTACTCAAGAAACAATCCAAAAATGCTAAACAGCAATCAAAAATCCAAATCAATTAGAAAATGGATCAATTAAATCCACAAAAAATCAGAGTGAAACTTAACATATAAAAGTAATCTCATGCAAAAAATCAGAGCCATAGGCAAAGCATAAGCATGGAAAATTAAATCATGAAGTCAGCATAGCATAGTGTGACACATATTGTCACACTCAAAAAGATTAAATCATATCTATCAAACCAGAGATCCAAAAATCACAAATTACACATCAAAATCTCCAGGCATTAGTCAAGAATCATCATATGAAATTTCATTCAATTTGGAGCTAGCATGATTATTTGGTGATTAAAATGGTAAAACATACAAATATTGCACACATGATCAAGATCAATATACCATTCCAAAATTCTACCAGGCACAACATGAGTTACTATGCCTAAAAAAATCTAGGGGAAATTTGGGATCCAACAAAAAAAGTCCCAATTAATTTGGACTAAAATTACTTAAGTGAATTATGGATTAAATAAATTAATTAAATCCGCTGATGGCAAACTTGTAATTCCCGCAGCCATGGCTAAAACGGCGCCGTATCACATTAATTCGGTGGCACTCCCTGATTGGTCCATCTTGGCGGTAAACAGAATTTCGAATTGGCCAGGCACAGGAACAGATTGAACGCGGGATTTTCCAGATTTTATGAAGGTTCTTCGCGTGTTCATGTGAGTTCATCGTTCCAGATGCGGTTACGAGCATTTCTCCACCAAAATGCGTAAGCGATATACCGTTCTCTTCCTCTTCCAACGTAGATTACGGATATGGTCACGATTTTGTCTATAGGTTAACATACATAAAGATCCGATCGAAAGAAATTTTGATGCATAAACTTTGAATCAAGATATCTTGATAATTACTCAATGAAAACGCGAGATTCAAACGCCAATACACTCTACATTCAAAGATCTACTGAATCCATATGGCAATTGCAACAATTGGAAGATTCGAAAAACTCACCTTCTTGAAGCACAGTGTGAAATCCTTGCGTGTATTGCCTTGATTCTTGAAAACAAATGGAGTATTATGCTGTAGGAGGTGAATGATGAAGAAACTTCAGCTCAAAAGTGCACGGATCAGTGGAATTCACCAACTGCCATTGATGTTCAAGGCTTTGCAACAGTTGGAGTTGGCCACGATTTAGCATCAATCTTCACAAACAGAAATTATCCAAGACCTGCAGAGGAAGAATCAAGCATCAACTAGCACAAGCATTAGCAAAATCTTGAAGAATTGATGGAAAAAGTGAAGATGAAACTTGGAGAATTTTTGAGAGAATTTGTGAATTTTTGTGATTGGATCTGAAAAAATGATTATTCTCCTTGAGTTTCTGTTATAATTAACCTTTTATATGATTGCCTAATCCACCTCATAATCATGATTAGCAATTTTTTTATAATTAACACAATGTGCACATTATGGCAATTTGGCATTTTTGCCCTTGGATGGTTAGAAGCAATGTAACAGTGATTTTTCACTTTGAACAAGTCACAAATTTCATTTAGAAGCTATTGGAATTGGTCCCATGTCAAAATTCCATGTAATTTGAGTTTTGGACCATTTTGCCCTTGCATTTTAATTGGTTCACTTAAAAAATGACCTTTTTATGTGAAGGTTTTTGGCAAAATGTGATGATGGATTATGAAAGTACATATCAAATGTGGTTTGCTCAAAGAAGAACCATCCAATTTGGCCATTCCATGTGAAAGTTATGCCACTTTGAATTTAGGCATTTTTGGAAAATGATTGGACCATATCTTGCTAACCACACATGGGAATTTCAAGTTCTTGGACTTTTTGGAATGGTGAGATCAAGATCTTCAACTTTCATGTTGGACAAAATTTGATTTGAAGCTTGTATGATGAAGTAATTTTGGGGAGAAAAACTTTCCATTTTGGGCAGGTGAGAATTACAGGTCATTTCCATTTTGGGAAACTTTTTGTCTGACTTCAAATTCTTCAACCTTGATCTTTGAAATGCCAAATGAGGCTCATATAGACATGAATGAGGCTTTTCAAACCATCTCACACCTTCCAATCCCTGATTAAATGCACAGTTGACCACAGTTGACCACAGTTGACTACAGTTGACTTTTCTAGGGTTTTGGTTGACTGAGCCATGTTCTGATGAATTCCAATCCTCTACCACATGAGATCTTGATCCAAAATGATATCACAACTCAAATGAACTCTGATGAATGATCATGGTGCCCAAATTCTTCAAGAATGGTCACCATCTAGCTCAATGGTTGATTTTGACTGTTTGACTGATGATTGCTTCAGCTACAAGAAACAAGGTTAGATGACAATATTTTTGTACTTTTGGTTAGTAAACATATGAAAAGCAATGACATACAAATGCAATACATGCTTGGTGATCAAGAACCACACTCACAAGACACCCACCCACTAGGAGGCAAGCAAAGGTGCACAAATGATCCTTAAGGCTATGATATGAGATGTTATGGGCCATGAGGGATCTTAGGGCCAAAATTGGGGTCTTACAGATTGGTATAAGTCCAGTGATTGGCATCCGGTATCCTTATTATTTGTGCTTCAGTGAGATTGGTGTAAGTCCAGTAATTGACATCTGATATCCATGTTTTGTTTTGCTTTGTGAGATTGGTGTAAGTCCAGTAATTGGCATCTGATATCCATGTTTTGTTTTGCTTTGGGAGATTGGAATAAGTCCATTGATTGGCATCTGATATCCATGTTTGTTTTAGGAGATTGGTGTAAATCCATTGATTGGTATCCGGTATCCACCTTTGTTTGTGAGATTGGTATAAGTCCATTGATTGGCATCCGGTATCCATTTGTTTTTCTTATTTGTTATTGCTCATTGCCTATTCCAAAGGAATCACTTGAATCATCTACATATGATCTCAAGAGGTGAACATCTAAGAAGTTTTACACTCCCTCACCCTCCATCCTTTTGTTTCTTAAACCTCCATTTGCATGCTAATCCAAACTTGAAAACTATTGTGCAAACATTTTCATTTCTTTTCAAATTAGAAACCTAGGCCTTAAGCCTTTGATTTTCCAAACTTCATTTTCATAATACTTCTTTGAATTGAATTCTAATCATACTTTGACCATCTTTTGTGAATACATTCTAATCGATTAACTTCACTCATTCAATTGTTTTGTGGCTTTGTCCATTCTTGATAAATTTTCGTACATTAGCCATAGGTTTGATTTATTCTAGTTGGTTGATGTTAATCTCACCTTTTGTCCTTAGTGATTGAATTGTAAGTCTTCCTTGCTTATTATAGGGTTAACCCCTCACTAGCAAGTTGAAGCTTTTCTCACATGGTGGACTTGTTTGTTTGTATAAGGTTGAGTTTTCTCCCGTGGATAACGTAAGAACTTAGGGCTTTTGTTTTAAAATGAATCCACTCATATTTTGGAAATCTTTTAGCCGAACTACGGCGTTTTGATCCTTACCTTCCATGGAAAGGTACGTAGGCAACGGGTTCATCCGTTCAAACACAAAATATAATAACTTGTATCTTCTTTTCTCATCCTCCCAATCATGTTTGCACAATAATATTTTCATAACAAATAACCTTTCGTACAATAAGTGTGAAAAGGGCTCCCTAGGAGTACCTAGGACGTTTTGGGTGCCTAACACCTTCCCATTGCGTAATTTACCCCTTACCCCGATCTCTGATCTTTCATTAGTTTTCTATGTGTAAAACTTCTTAGGCTTTTGTTCGCTTTTTAGCCATTCCTTTGGATAAATAAAAGTGGGGTTGCGACTCGATTCTTTTGTATGCTTTGCTTTTGGTTTAGTCAATAAATCATAAAGTGACGAATACACCGCTACACACACGCATCTACTTAAATATGAAATATAAACACTATTACTACTTGCATTATCATCAGTCGCACTTTTTTTTAATCCCCCATTCTTTCATGCAATTCTCTAGAGTTATCCCAATGGACTCACCTTTGTAGTTAGAAATCAAGTCAAAATAAAATATTTTCTTTTTTAAAGCCCACCCATCATCAATATAATGACCAGTAATGCACATATAATTCATATTTTGTATTGAAGTCCATGTGTGAGTAGTAAGTGAGACCATCTGGTTATTTGAAGATAAAATACATTTCAACAAATCTTTTTCAACATTAAAGACTTGAATGCAATTTCTCGTAATAGTGATACATGAAAGAATTTTCAATTTAGGTTGTACCTCATCAATAAAATTCCTAAACCCTTCATTTTCAACAAACTTAAAAGGAAGTTCATCTATAATTATCATTTTTGCAATTGCCAATCTAAACTTCTCTCGTTTAAAATAAACAAGCTTAAAGCTAAAGCTATTAAGGTCATCTTCATCATTACTCTTTCCTAGTACAAGTGTATTTTGTTAACTACTAACTTTATTATATGAGTTTTTTAAGAAAATCTTGAAATGTTTCAGTATATTACTAGTTCCATGGCTAGAACTATTTGCAGCATAAGATGTGAAACATTAGTTACAAAATACATAACTTTCTTCTTTGTAAAATGACTCCAAGCAATATAAGGAGGTCTATAAGGTCTTATTTTCTTTACCTTGGTTAGTGATGGTGATGGAGTTTCAAGCCCTTGTTCACGGGCTAAATCAACAACTTTAACTCATGTTTGCACAAGAAACAACTTCAATTTCTTATTGATTTCGAGCATCTGACATTTGAATTTGAGGAGAAATAACACCATCAGTAATACTTTCCATGTCTACCAAATATTATAAATAACATAAATCATCACAATAAGTAAGAAACATATAAAAAAGAGTTTGTATCAGAAACATATAAAAAAGAGTTTGTATCAAAAACATATATAATTTTTTTTGTATCATAACAAAGTTTGTACCAATAGACATTTGATTAAATGGAATATGAAAAATAAAATCATACCTTATTGTTTCAGGAAAAGACAAAGAGAGGAAGAAACGATTGAATGGTTCAATTTGATTGGGGCAGAAGGTGGAAAAGACGAAGACATGTTTTAATGATTTTGAATAACATATATTGTTTCTGATTTACACTTTGGGAAGAAGGTTGAACGGTTTTTAACCATTTGCGATTAAGAAAGAAAGTTATGGGACTAGACAAAACTAAGTTTTTTTGCAATTTAAGATAAGAACATATTTCAAACAACCAAATTTGAAAAAGTTTGAAAATCCCTTTAACACCACTGCAAGGAAACCTCATCTATATTCTAATTATCATCTTGTAAACTCTAAGCGATATCATGAAAGACATATATAATATAAGGATCCAGGTGAACACATAGTTTATGAGAAAAAAAGTCTCTCACCTAAACTTAGGTACCTACTATCCCACTAATATAATATTCTAAAAATAAGCTTGATAAGAGACTCTCAAGGAAAATCGAAGCAACATTAACCCAATCAAGATTTTAATAAATATGTAACATTGAGATTCACAATACATGAGTCATTAACATTTAAGATTTAATTAGATACATCACTAATGATGCTAACTAATTTTTTCTAAATCAATTAAATATTTATCTAAATTGATTATGTTATAAAAGAAATTATCATTCAAACAACATTAAATAACGTGAATGAACCTCCATCATTAACATAATATAAATAGTAAAACTTTAAAAAGATAGATTACACGGTTGGACTTACCAATATAATATGTTACTTGTGTTTGTGTTTATTTTTCTTTTTTTAAGAAATATTACTTGTGTGTTAAAACAAACTATATCATAAACATTACATCCTTTAAAAATTCACAAGTTTTAAGTTATAATGTATCTTAACATTTAGTAAAAAAAAAGCATATTTAATCAAATAAAAGGATGACTCATGGAATCAAGCTGGTCCAAACTACCAACTCATGCGTTGATGGATGTTCTTGATAGGTAAATTTAGCTTGTGTTATTCTCAATAGTTGAATGATTCTTAGCAATAAATGAATGTAAACTACTACTATGCATGATTCTTACATTGCTAAACTGTTTTTTCTAATTATAAATTTAAAACAATTATGGCGGCATAGTTGAGAGCATAATCAAATTTAAAACATCTTTTTCAATTTGTTTTTTTTAAAACACTTATTTTTAACTCTATTATTATTCGTATTATACACTAGTATGCGATTCTGTACGGTATGTTCTCCTTTTAAGTGAACACATATGTAATACTATTTAATTTTTTTTTTAATTTCAATTTTAATTAAAATTATTTGTTAAGTGAAATTTGTGATATGTATTCTTAGGTAGCATACCAATGGTTTGTAGGCTATATGGGTATGTGATGGGAGGTCAATTTATAGACATGGATGTATGTTTTAAAATGTATTAACTTAATTAGTAGTCTATTTAACTTTGTATTAATTTAAGGTAGCATATGACATGCACAAATAACAAATTTGTCTATAATACAATATAGTTGACCTTTAACTTGTAAAAATAAATAAATTTAAGAAGTTAATATTAATTTACACTTTCACACTTAAAAATTAAATATTTTACATTAATGAGTTTAAATATTCAATGTTATTTTTTAAAGATCTTTATGAGAATCAACATGACCATATTTAATGTAGTATTTAACAAGAAAATATTACCATAATTATTTTTTCACAGTTATTTAAGCCATACAATTTTACTGTTTTACTTGTATTAACTAGTTAATGAAATTAAAAATAAAATTATTAAAAAATAAAATTCAAAATTATGGAATCATCAATTTCTAATTTTAGGAAGAATAAAAAATAAGACTAACAAACTTAGTCAACACTACAAGAAAAGTAGTCATTAATTTGATTGTAGAGAGGTATATAAAAATGTTGATTGGATTTTATTTAATTTTGAAATTAATTAAATTATCTTTTGTAAATCATTTTTCATTAAAATAAAACTTAAAATTATTAATAATAATTACATAATTCTATTTTAGATTTCGTTATTACATAAATCTTAAATTTAATTCCTAACCAAATTAACCAATAAGCAAAAATTTTAAACACACTTCCTAAAATTACACAAATATCATACTACTAGATTAATCAATCATCAAATTTAAGTTGATATTTCTAGTTAAAAAAAATAAACATATTTACCATTTTTATTGGTTGAAATTCTAATCATCACACGTTCAAATCTCGTTTACCTAATATCAGAGTCAGTCAAATGTTGAGTAAAAAAAATTTCATTGCAAGATTTGGATGATTAACAAACACATTTGTAACCTGCAATGTTTGAAATCTATCATAGTTTTTGGTTTTACCTACAGAGCCTAAAAGTTGAAGGATTTAGATAATTGGATATTTTTTCAAATGATTTACTAGATAAATTACCCTAACAAACAATAAAAGTTATGGATAGATTAGCATTTAACATGTTGGTAAATGATTAGTATGACAATTATGAATTATGAATATGACAAAATCTAAAGATTTTATACTCTTATCAATAAAAAAAATTGTTTAATAACTATTTTTTAACTTGTAGTTTTTAAAATTAATTTATAACATTTTTTCAAATATTATTTGAAGTAGTTTTTAAGTTTACAGTTTTTATCTAATCATTTTTTTTATTATTTTAACTAAAATTTATTCTCATCATTTAAAATTTAAAATAGTTTAATATAAAATACATATATTTTAAATGCAGAAATAAAAATTTCTCTCTCAACAACAATTTCATCTTTTGAATTTTTTTTATCTCAATTTATAAGGTGAAAATACACCCTATAAAAAATCGAAAATAATCATCAGATTTTAAAGATACATCTCCGAATCCACTTTATATATATATACAATTTATTTGTTTTTAAGTTATACCCTAATTTTATTACTTAATTTATTCCGGAATCCATTTTTAGAATTTCTCCCAAAATGATCTTTTGAAGCTCAGAACAAATACTTAGATGCTATAGTTACTCATAAAATGATACCAATGTCAGTAGACTTTGGTGTGACGGGTCTTTGTAACATCAGTTTGAACAATACTATAAAATGATATCAATTAAAATCACCACTCTTTGAAATTTCTTACTGAACAAATATCACTGAAGATTATTTTTTTATTTATTAATATAGACTTTGTAAATTGTTGAGATATGTGTTCTAAAATGGATAGAGAGGTTTTGCAAAGGATTAAACCTTAAGCATCAAGAAAATCATTTTAAAATTTGATTTAAATAATTTCAAAATATAAAAAAAATTAACTAAATTAATTAATTTATTATGTAAAAAAAATTAAATAATAAATTACCATAGTCATCGATGTCTTGTCATAATTTTTTATATCTTAATTATCACTATCACGTATGCAAAATTGGAAGGGGCCAACAAAATCCCAAAAGAGATAACGTTGAGGATCAAAAAGTTAATTTTTAAAATGGACGGGATTAAAAGTTAAAAATCATCAAACTAGGAGGGTCAAAAGGACATTTACATCTATTTTAAATTAAAACAACTCTAAAATAATTACTAAATTACCTTCCCATCTTACGAGCAACACAAGTTGTAGCTCCATCATTATCTAAAGTTAGTTGAGACAACTCTAAAATTATTAACAAAATCACATTAATTCATAACTTCCAGCAATTAAAAGTAAAAAAAATAAAATGCTGAGAAGTTATAAACAAAGAAATATACATAATTCAATCTTTTCTTTTTATCTAATTCAGCTTGAAAATCTATTATCTTTGGAGACTTAATCAATATTTGGAAACATATCAAAGCTTGAAATGTGAATGGATTCAAGGAACTACGAAATGCATCAAGCACTCGACCACCACTATTAAACGCAAACTCGGAGGATAACATAGATATTCTAATTGCAAAATATCCATAGTAATGCGGGAAAGAACATGATACTTATTTGTTTTTCCTTTCCACTATTTCAAAATGTCAAAACTAACCACACTTTCCTCAATACCATATTCTACATATTTATTTATTTGGACTTCACCTTGATTTATCCTCATTATCAATCTAAATTGGTTATCCCGATCCTCCTTCTCAACATATCCACCATTAACCTCAGAGATAGCAAAATTTGAAGATATCATACTAGACTCGCACGTTTCAAATACAAATAGGATACTTTACCATGTATTTTTCAAACAATTTTTTCACAAGATCATATAACTTTGCCATCATCTCCTTACACTTGTCAACCTCATACATCTTTTTAAAGTAAAATTCAATGTAATGATACTTATAACGAAAATAAATAAAAATAGCCACAAATAGTAAAAAAATTTATCTCACCACTACCCTAATATTTGTTAAACTTTTCTTGCATTTTTGTTATCATCTTCTTCAACGTATCATCATCACTATTCACCCACATATTCAATAATTTTGTAATCTCAATCAACTTCTTGAAGAAAGTATTGGCAGTAGCATGTAATGACTCAAAAAAAGAAAGTGTTTCATCACAAAAAAACCTTCAAAATTTAGTCAAGAGCACGATTCCAATCATCTTAGTTAGGACAACTTTCGAAATCTCCCTCAAGAAAAATCTTATATGCGACCTTAACTTATTCCAATCAATAAAAAAATTTGTTCATATTTTTCAATCATATTAACGTCAAATAAGTGGGATTCCACCTAGTTGGTACATCAAGTATTACTTTTGTCTTAGTTTCTAAATTTAGGTCTTGTGCACGACTTTTAAAAGAGGCCAATCTAGAAGGAGAAAACTTAACAAAGCAACCCTAATTTTAATAATTGAAACATCACCACAACAACACAAATGCACTACTCTCCTTTCAACAATGTTTTACTATTCCAAACACACATGTATCTACTTAAATATGAAATAAAAACACTATTAGAACTTGCATTATCAACTATCACACAATTTTTTAAAGCCAAAATGCAATATTTTCTTTATTAAAGCCCACCCATCATCAATATAATGGCCAATAACTCACATATAATTCATGTTTTGTATTGAAGTTCATATGTCAGTAGTAGTAAGGGAAACCATTTGGTTATTTGAAGACAAAACACATTTCAATAAAAAAATTTCAACATTAAAGATTTGAATGCTATCTCTTGAAATAGTGGTACGGGAAGAAATTTTCAATCTAGGTTGTACCTCATCAATAAATTTCCTAAACCCTTCATTTTCAACAAACTTAAAAGAAAGTTCATCTATAATTGTCATTTTTGCGATTGCCAATCTAAACTTCACTTGATTAAAATAAACAAGCTTAAAGCTAACACTATTAAGACCATCTTCATCATTACCCTTTCCTAATACAAGTGTATTTTGTGAACTACTAACTTTCCTATATGGGTTTGTTTAGAAAAATCTTCAAATTTTTCAGCATATTACTAGTTTCATGGCTAGAACTATTTGCAGCATAAGATATGAAACAATTGTCACAAAATACATAATCTTTCTTCTTTGTAAAATGTCTTCGAGCACTATACGGAGGTCTGTAAGTTTATTTTCTTTAACTTGGTTGGTAATGGTGATGGAGTTTCAAGCCCTTGTTCACGGGCCAAATCAACAACTTCAACTCATGTTTGCACAAGAAACAACTCCAATTTCTTATTGATTTTGAGCATCTGACATTTGAATTTGAGGAGAAATAACACCATCAATAATGTTTTCCATGTCTACAAAACATTATAAATAACATAAATCATCGCAATAAGTAAGAAATATATAAAAAAGAGTTTGTATCATAAACATATAAAAAAGAGTTTCTATAAAAAAACATATATATATTTTTTTTTATCATAACAGAGTTTGTACCAATAGACATTTGATTAAATGAAAGATGAAAAATTAAATCATACCTTATTCGTTTCAGGAAAAAGCAAAGAGATGAAAAATTAAATCATACCTTATTCGTTTCAGGAAAAGGCAAAAAGAGGAAGAAACTCTTGAATGGTTCAATTTGATTGGGGGAGAAGGTGAAAAAGATGAAAACATGTTTTAATAGTTTTGAAAAATGAATATTGTTTCCAATTTGCAATTTGGGAAGAAGGTTGAATGGTTTTTAACAATTTGCGATTAGAAAAGAAGGTTAAAGGACGAGACAAAGCTAGTTTTTTGCATTTACGATAAAAACATATTTCAAACAATCAAACTCGAGAAAGTTTGGACACCCTTTAACACCACTACAAAGATATATCATTCACATTCTAATTATCATCTTATAAACTCTAAGCGGAATTTTCATGAAAGACATATATAATATAAGGATCAAGCTAGAAAAACTCTCTCGCCTAAGCTTACGTACCCATATGCTCTTGCATATGCAATGGAGAAAGTCTTCAATTATTAACATAGCATCCAATCAAAGTTTTAGTAAATATGTAACACAGAGATTCAAAATACACAAGCCATTAACATTTAAGATTTAATTAAATACATCATCGGCGTAACGACTTTTTGTTTGACGAATTCTAACTAATTTTTTCTAAATCAATTAAGTATTTATCTAAATTGATTTTGTTATAAAGTAAATTATCAATCAAATAAGGTTAAATAACGTGAATCAAGCATTTTAAAAAGATAGATTACACCGTTGGACTCACCAATATAACATGTGACTTGTGTTTGTGTGTCTTTTATCTTCTTCTTTTTTAGGAAATATTACTTGTGTGTTAAAACATACTATATCATAATGATTACATCTTTAAAAATTCACAAGTTTTGAGTTATAATGTATCTTAACCTCTAGTCAAAAAAAGCATATTTAATCAAATAAAAGGATGACTCATGGAACCAAGCTGATCCAAACTACCTACTCATGCCTTGATGATGGTTGTTCTTGATAGTTAAATTTAACTTGTGTTATTCTCAATAGTTGAATGATTCTTAGCAATAAATGAATGTAAACTACTAATATACTAATATGCATGATTCTTACATTACTAAACTACTTTTTTTAATTATAAATTTAAAATAATTATGGCGGCGTAGTTGATACATAATCAAATTTAAAATATTTCTTTCTATTCGTTTTTTTAAACAAACACTTATTTTTAACTCTATTATTGTTCTTATTATACATTAGTATGAGTATGCAGTACGGTATATTCCCCTTTTAAGTGAGCACATATGTAATACTATTTAATCACTATTTTTTCTTAATTTTAGTTTTAATTTTAATTATTTGTTAAATAAAATATTTCAACATGATCATATCTCATGTAGTATTTAAAAAGAAAATATTACAATAATTGATTTTTCACAATTATTTAAGCCATACAATTGTAGTATTTTAATTGTATTAACTAATTAATGGAAATTAGAAAAAATATTTTATTAAAATAATAAGATTCAAAATTATGGAATTATCAATTTCAAAATTTTAAAATAAGACTAACAAACTTGAAGCATCTCTCAGCCTCCTACACTGTCAACACCTCGTAGTCATTAATTTGATTTTAAAGAGGTCTATAAAAATGTTGATTGAATTTTATGTAATTTTGAAATTAATTAAATTATCTTTTGTAAATCATTTTTTATTAAAATAAAACTTAAAATTATTAGTAATAGTTACATCAATTCTACTTTAGATTATTACGTTAATCTTAACTTTAATTCCTAACCAAATTAACTAAGAACCAAAAAAATTATTCCTTGCAATGTATATCTATCACTACCCCGAATTATTAATAACTCATTAAATTTTTGTAACCTATATTTTTTTCATTCCACAAAACAAATTATCTCATAAGTATGGAGGTTTGAGATAACAGACTTCCTAAAACTACACAAACATCGTATTAGATTAATCCATCATTAAGTTGAAATTGATATTTCTAACCTCAAACCATAAACACATTTATGACTTTTACTGGTTGAAATTTCAATCACCATACATTCAAATCTCATTTACCTAAGGTCAGAATCGGTCATGCTGAGTAAAAGAAACTTCTTTGCAAGATTTGGATGATTAAGAAACACATTTGTAACATACAATGTTTGAAATCTATCATAGTTTTTATTTATTTTTAAATAATCAATATTTTCAAATAAAATTTTAAAATAATCAATTTTTCAAAAAAATATCAAAATAACCATTTTTTTCTACTGATGCGTCAGTTGAACTAGCGCATCCAACTAAGTTACATAGGAGGCGCCCAGAGCTTTGGCGCATGCATGCAAAACATTTTCATGTAGACGCCACATGCATTGGGCATGCATGTATGCATGTGTGTGTGCCACATGCATTGGCGCATGCATGTGTTATGTGTGTGTGGAGCCTAGTGCATTGGCGCATGCATGTTTTGGTTCTTCTATAAATACCATGTGCATCTCCCATATTTTTTTAAACAACTTCTTACCCTCCATCCATTTTCTTCAATTTCTTCAATCTCCTTCAATTTTGATTTCTTTAATCATGTCTGAATACATTCACAAGAGAAAGGCTTGGAACTTTCCACAGTCGCATCAACCTCTATCTAGTTCCACTCTATATTGTCCCCTCGATATGCCTTCATTGTGATCCATGGACTCTACAAAACTGTACCAACCTTTAGTATGGTCAAACACCGTGACCACATGTGTGTTAGCTTTGTCAGCTTCGTGTCTAATGAATTTCATTGAAGCATCACTGAACAACTGTTGGTGTAAGCCCTAGAGGTCAATACTTTTGGTACTTGTATCAAATTATTTATTAATAATAAAAGACTTTTTCTTTATTATGTTTGTTTAATAAAGTCCCTAGAATAACTAGTTCGTTTAATGTATCAAGTGTGACTTAATCATGAGATCCCATTAAACATAAGGACACTATTCTTAAAGTATCTGTAGTCGAGCTTTGTTGTGAAGTGGGATAACATTAAAGCATTAAGACTATTATGTATATAGACCGATGATCACATCTCATGGATCATGGATAAGGAGTTATCAAGTCTTAAACATTGGTATGAATATTAGGAGTTATATTTATACTAGATTGACCCGCTATGAGAATACTACATAGAATGTTATGCAAAGTGTCATAAGTTATTCTTATGTTGATAGTGGTGTATACCACCCTTCAACCTAAAACCACTATGAGTTAAGAATTATAATATGTACAAACTTGTGATGATTCTATAGATTAGTAACATACACATATATACCAATGAGAAGGGAAAGCGTGATCCTACAATTAAGCTAGTATTGATGGCTATACACTGAATATGGAAAAATAATATCCTATCCTATAATTAGAACATAAATGCTATTGACTATACATTAAACAATAGGAACATGACATAAATGCTATTGAATATACATTAAACAATGGGGACATGATAGTGATATTAAGGAATCATGTTTCTAATTCCCCCCTTCAAACTAGTGGTGAGTGGATAACACCAAGTTTTTCTCTGAGCTGATTGAAACGTGTGTGGCTTAATGGCTTGGTGAGGCAGTCTTCAATTTGATCAGTTGTAGGAACATAGGAAACAATAACTTCATTTTATAGTACTTGATCTCTGATATAGTGAATATCAATTTCAATGTGTTTGGAGCGAGCATGAAGGACAAGATTTGAAGCTAGTGCCTTGGCACTCAAGTTATCACGCCACAATATGGGTTTCCTTGGAAGTGGGAGTTTAAGTTCAGCAAGTAATGATTGAGTCCATGCTATTTCAGCAGCTAGGTCAACTAGGGCTCTGTATTCTGATTCAGTGCTTAATCTTGATACCATATTTTGCTTTCTTGATGACCAAGAAACAAGTGTTTCACCAAGGAACACACATTGACCAGCCATGGATTTCATGTCATCAACACTAGTGGCCCAGTCTACATCAGAGAAGCGATGAATGCCCAGATCAGTGGATGACTTGATGTGTAAGGAATGATTTATGGTGCCTTGAAGATACCTAAAGATTCTTTTTATGCCTCGTCAGTGTTCAAGTGTTGGTGATATCATGTATTGGTTGAGTTTGTTAACAGAGAATGCTAGATCAGGTCTTGTGTGAGTCAAGTATTGTAAGGCACCTATGGCTTGTCTAAACACAGTTGGGCGGCTAGTTTATCTCCCTCAACTGTGAATTTCCTACCTGTTATCATAGGTGTGGGACATGGTGAGGCTTCGTCCATCTTGAATCTACTCAGTAAGTCACTAATGTACTTAGATTGTTTGAGATACATTCCACTAGTATCTCTTTTCACTTCTATGCCCGAAAAGTAGTGTAGCTGACCCAAGTCTTTGAGAGAGGATACATCATTAAGCTGAGTGATGAAAGCTTGAAGTAACTTGGTGTTGCTTCCTGTAATTATTATCTTATCCACATAGATAAGCAGAAAAGTAATGTGATATTTACCTTCTAGGAGGAAAAGAGAGGAATCACTCTTTGTGTTTTGAAAACCCCACTTCAGTAATGCAGCCTTGAGACTATCAAACCAAGCTCGTGGGGCTTGCTTCAGTCCATAAATTGCTTTAGATAACCTGCATATGTGATTAGGCCTGGTTGGATCAACAAATCCTTTAGGTTAATGCATGAAAATTGTTTCCTTGAGATATCCATTTAGGAAAGCATTGTTAATGTCTAGTTTCCTGACTTCCCAATTGAGATGGACTGCAATTAAAAGGATGATTCTTACAGTGCTAGCTTTGACTATAGGGCTGAAGGTTTCTTCATAATCAATGCAAGCTGTTTGTTGAAATCCTTTGGCAACTAGACTAGATTTTCTCCTTTCTATGGTACCATCTGACTTGTATTTGGTCTTGAAGACCCATTTTGAGTCAACTATGTTTTCTTCATCTTGATAAGGGACCAGTGTCCAAGTTTTGTTAGACATGAGTGCTTGCAACTCACTTTGCATTGCTTCCTTCCATAAGTGCCTTGTGAGAGCATCCTTGGCATTTGTAGGTTCCATTGTATCTTTGTAGGTCTCAGGTAGACCAATGTACGGAAGCTTTGGCTTGTGAATGCCTGACTTGCTTCTGGTTTGTATGATGCTTACGTTGCTTGCTTCACCTCTACTTTACTAGGTTATGTCAGGTTGTATCTCTGGATGAGTTGCATCATCTAGTACAATATCTTCAGATTGTTCTGTGATATTGTTGTCAACTTATGTGGCATTGTTGTCATCTTGTGATTGTTGCTCAATTTGTGAGTTAGCTGAGTTCACTTCATCTGAGATATCTCCTTCAGGGATTTCATCAGTGATAGGATTACTTGCGGGGAACAAGGGAAAAAGAGAATGATGGATTGTTAATTGTTTTTAGAGGACCTCTTGTATTGATAAAACCATTATGGAATGGGAAGTGATCTTCATTGAAAATAACATGTCTTGATATAAAGATCCTGCCATGGGAATTGAGACATTTATACCCTTTGTGAGAGTTACTATAGCCTAAGAACACACATCTCGTTGTATGAAATTGTAGCTTGTGTTGATTGTAGGGTTTGAGACATGGATAACAAGCACAACCAAAGGGTTTTAAGAGCTTATAGTCAGGTTCCTTATGAAGCATGAGTGAGTAAGGGGTCTCATTTTGGGTAACTTGAGATGGAATTCTATTTATAAGGTATACTAAAGTGGAGAATGCTTCCCACCAATATTGGAATGGCATTTGAGCTTGTGCAAGCAGGGTTAAACCAAACTCAACTATGTATATATGTTTCCTCCCAGCTCTTCCATTTTGTTGAGAGGTAGAAGGACAAGACATTCTAAAACCTATGATAGCTTCTATTGCAAGTCTCTGCACAGGTTTGTATTCACCACCACCATCACACTGAATTACTTTGATTCTCTTATTGTATTGGTTTTAAGCCAAGGCTTTAAATTGAATGAAAGCTTGCACAATTTCAGACTTTTGTTTTAAAGGATAAATCGAAGTGAACCTACTAAAGTCATCAACAAAATGCACATAATATTTGACACCAGAAGATGTCATTATTGGTGCAGGGCCCCATACATCAGTGTGAACCAACTCAAGTGGTTCCTTAGCATGAGATGAAGAAGACTTAAAGGGTAAGAGGTGCATTTTCCCATATTGGCAAGCCTCACAAAAACTAAAGTTATCACTAGGTGATACTTTGACATTACAATTTTTTAAGACTTTGTCTAATATGTTGTTATTTGGTTGACCAAGTCTCCTATGCCATCTCTCCCTGACAGATATATAAGCACTTGGGATACTTTTAATTCCCGAGAGCTGGTATAATCCATCTTTAATTATTCCTTTTAATATTGTCTTCCCTGTCAACTTGTCCTTCACAAAACAACAATTCTTATCAAACTCAACAAGAATGTTATTGTCAGCAACCAATTTAGATACACTTAATATATTTTTGGTAATGTTAGGCACATATAGTGTATCATGTAGATTAAGTGACTTGAGTTTGGAAGAGCCTGTGGCTATAACTTCTAGTTGCTTACCATTTCCAAAAATCAGAGAGTTCTTACCATGATGTTCATTTATTTCTTGGAATTTTTTAGTTTGATGTGTCACATGATTGCTTGCTCCACTGTCAAAGTACCAGTCATATTCTTGATTGGTTCCTTGTGATGCTAGGAATGCAAATTTCTCTTCCTCTTCTGCTGAGTGATTTGATCCTGAGTAGGTTTTGTTAAACCTATAGAAGCATTGCACTGCTGTATGACCAGTCTTTGAGCATACTTAATAGTTAGGTTTAAAGAACCTGCCTCTACCTCTACCCCCTCTCCAACCTCTCGAGTTGGAGCCTCTCCAGTTTCCATTTGAGCCATGGAAGCCGAGTCTATTATTTCTCCAATTTCCTTTGTAATCAGTCTTGTTTGCAACATTTGCTGAGGCATTGAGACTTAAGCTGTTAAAGGAATTGAGCTGCTCAATTCTACTATCAAAACTCAACAATTGAGATTGTAAATCAATCCAACTGAGATTGATTTGATTAGAGAGTTTTACCACTAGAGGATTGTACTCAGAATCCAATCCATTTAGGGTTTGAATGATCAGCTATGAGTTGAGAATTGGATTTCCTGCCAGCTTGAACTTATCAGCAAGAGTTTTCATCTTGGACAGATAATCATGCATTTCCATTTCACCTTTCCTGGCACTGTGGAATTCTGACTTCAGGTAGGTGATTCTAGACCTTGTATGTGCTCCAGCTAGACTTTGGGTCTCCTTCGAAAGTTGCTTTGAATTTTCACAGTGCAAAAACTATGTTGCAACGTTTGCAGTCATGGAATTCTTTAACCAACCTAGAAGTTGTTGGTCATAAGCTTTCCAATCTTCAAATGAAGGATTCAACTTCTTGCTTGAATTTGAATTTGTGATATATTGCTCATGCCACTCCTTTGTCCCTAGCATGTATCCTTCAAGTTTGCAGCCTCTGATAATGGGCAAGACTAAGGACCGCCAGAAGGGAAAATTGTCTCTATCCAACTTAACAAAGATAGTTGATGGAAGATCATTTTTGTTGTTTGTATTTGTAACGGATGCCATGGTTTTTAATTGGATCACGAGCCTTTCGGCAACAACCGCTTTGATACCAAGTTAAGAATTATAATATGTATAAACTTATGATGATTCTATTGATCAGTAACATATACATATATACAAATGAGAAGGGAGAGCATGATCCTACAATCAAGCTAGTATTGATGGCTATACACTGAATATGGAAACATAATATTCTAGCCTATAATTAGAACATAAATTCTATTGACTATACATTAAATAATAGGGACATAACATAAAGGCTATTGACTATACATTAAACAATAGGGACATGATACTGATATTAAGGAATCATGTTTCTAATTCTATGGACCCTAGATATAGAGTCGAGTGCTTTATTGTTGATCAAACATTGTCCATAACTGGATGACCAGAAAGACAGTTGATGGGTACTCCACGAAGCATGCTGAGGGACATGAGTGGCCTAGATGGAATTTTTCCATCCTGTATAACAGGATAAATGTCTAAGGGCCCAATATTGAATTGGACAAGGATGCCATGATCTAGCCTTATGTTCAATATATACATAAGGGAAAAGGGGTAATTATACACATAAGTATTATCACAAAAAGGGATTTGTTAGATCACATGACATTTTCGTGTCTTAGGTAGCAGTGATGTGTTGCTAGATACCACTCACTGTTTATTATGTTAAACACGTGATTTAATATAATTGCCAATATCGTGAAAACCTATAAGGTCACACACAAAAGGACAAATTGATGAGAGATGGAGTAAATAAGGAACACCGTAAGGTACAGTGCACTTAAGTGAATTGTAGAACATCGTAATGTACGGTGCACTTAAGTAGAATACACAATATGGTAAGGTACCACGCGCTTAAGTGATTTTCGGTTTACCATAAGATATGGGCCACATACACTTATGTGGGCTTTTTAGGTTGCAGCCCACATAAATTGTTATATAAATAGAACCCTTGGGCAGAAGCATATCGCTTTATGAAATTTCGTTTCTCTCTCTCTCTCTCTCTCTCTCTCTCTCTCTCTCTCACACACACACACACACACACACACACACACACACACACACACACACACACACAGAGAGAGACATACACACACACACACACACACACTCAAAACCTTCATTCGTAGCAGCTAGCACTGAGACTGAAGGAATCCGTTCCCGTGGACTGAGTAGAGGCGTTGTCACAATTCAACGCTTCTGATCACTCCATAGATCTACATCAAAGGTTTCAATCGCCACAAGATGTAACGGTTTCTATCACTAATCATGCTCATTCGTAAGGATGACTAAAGGAAATTTTTTAATTTCTGTTGCGTTTTGGATCACAATTTTCCTTCAGTGGTATCAGAGTCACTTATGAAACCATGCATCTGATAGCTGTTTATTTTCTATATTTTCTGTATTAATATGATTAAAAGACAAAATGAATTAAATAATAAACGAGTAATTAAATTTGGCATCATATGTGTATGATTTGGATGATTGATGTTGACTATGCTTCAGAATCCGACGTTAGTATGGTGAAACAGCGATACATCGCTCGTCCATAGGTTACACAAATGAGATCGATCAACTTATATATATGATATAAGTAATTCTGATGCAAAACATGGTATATATGATATATTGTTTCTATTTCGTTCATTCAAACACTTAATGATTGTTATTCCTTTAAGAGATCAATGGTCATTTGCTTCAGAGTCCGATATTAGTATAGTGAAGCAATGACATGTTGATCAATGATACTGAATTATCAATCGAGGTGTGTTTGACGGTATCAAATTGATGCATTAGGATTCATGACGGTACAAGGGTTGTGCTTTCAAAGAGTTATGCGATTAGGGTTGTGACTGCACAAGAGTTGTGCTTTAAAGTATCAAGTATTGATGCGAAAAATGACGTCGGTTTCAAATGAATTGTTCATTAAAATTTTGCGTCGGGGCGCTGCCTCTGACAACCCCGCAGGGGGCGCTTCCCCCTTGACCCCCGTCCGCTGACCGTGCAGCGGAACCACCGGCTAACTTTGCATAATGTGATCAATCGCCGAAATTTAATTTGATTTATTTAATTAACAGAATTAAATTTAATAATAATAATGTATTTATTATTATTGTTGATTCTAAGTGTTGGCAGCAATTTTGGTAAAACAAAGAGTGTTCACAAGATGTTACGTGTGATGTCTTAACATGAGATATCCTATGTACCTGCTGGAGTTCAAGAACATGTTCATGCAGGATTGTTTCAAAATGCCACATACAATGCCATGGCTTCTGATATTGGATGTACCTGCTGGAGCTTAAATAAAAGACATGTTCATGCAGGATTGTTTCAGATGACATACACAAGGTCATGGCATCTGATATGACTGTACCTGCTGGAAGTTATAAAAGGAATTATTGGATTATGCAGGATTTTTCCAGGATGTCAGACCCGATGTCATGACATCCTGTACATAGAATATTCAGTATGAATGTCTAGTGTTTTGTGATTGCACAATTAAAGGCAATCTTTGTATGATTGAAGATCTGATTAGCTGGCGCATTCAATCATGGATTACAACCAGATTTACTTATTTTCCAAGGAGATCTAACCAGCTGTTATAAAAAGATTTGATTGGAAAATAGATTTAGGGTTTTCAAGATGTCCAAGCCCAGCTGGATGCTTCTATAACAAGGGACTTAGAAAACCTGTTTGAATACACAACCAATACTGAGCGAAATATAGAGAGAGAGCTAGGATTTGTGTCTGTTTAGTTGTGATACTTGTAAGCCATTCAAGTCATCCATTGATGATTGAATTGGACTGATTTGTGGTTGTAATTTGTCACTCTAAAGCTGTTAAGCAAGAATGTGTGTCTTCTTGATCAAAGCTGTGAAGCAAGATCAAGAGCGTGTCTTCTTGATTGAAACTGTGAAGTAAAATCAAGAGTGTAATTGAAAAGTATTTTCTTTTCTCAAGGGATTGTTGTTTAAGATCACAGGTGTGATTGTAGGGAAGTGAGTGGGTTCTCATATCTAAGAGTGCTTAGGTAGAAATTGCACGGGTAGAGATTAGGTGAGAAAGACTGTAACTTGTTGAAGTGTACGAAGAGTCTTTGAACTAATTCTATTTTAGTGAATTTCCTTCCTGGCTTGGTAGCCCCCAGACGTAGGTGAGTTGCACCAAACTGGGTTAACAATTGCTTGTGTCATTTGCTTTACAATTCTGTATCTTTATCCTATGTGTGTTAACCGATATTAGTATCGTGACATTACCTTCGACATCTTATATCTGATACTAGAATTTCAATTGGTATTAGAGCAGGCATCCTGCTCTGGTTCTGGGTGAGATCTAGGGGCAATACTTTCTGGTACAATGGAGAGAGATAGAGGATCTGTTCACAGGCCACCAATTTTGGATGGTTCTAACTATGACTATTGGAAACCTCGAATGGTAGCCTTTCTAAAATCTCTTGATAACAAGGCTTGGAAGGCTGTGTTGACAGGCTGGGTGCACCCTGTAGTTACTAAAGAAGGAGAAGCCACTGTTGAGAAAAAGCCTGAAGAACAATGGTCCAAGGAGGAGGACGACCTAGCCCTTGGAAAAACTAAAGCATTGAATTCCATCTTCAATGGAGTGGACAAGAACATCTTCAGATTAGTAAACACCTGTGAAGTAGCTAAATATGCTTGGGACATTCTCAAAACCACTCATGAAGGCACCTCTAGAGTGAAAATGTCTAGACTACAGCTGCTCACCACCAAGTTTGAAAACTTAAGGATGAAAGAAGATGAAAATATTCATGAATTCTACATGAGTATCCTTGAAATTGCCAATGCCTCTGGAGCTTTGGGTGAGAAGATGTCAGATGAAAGGTTAGTAAGAAAAATACTCAGACCACTCCCCAAGAGACTTGCTATGAAAGTAACAGCCATAGAAGAATCTCAAGACATCTCAAATATGAGAGTTGATGAGCTAATTGGATCCCTCCAAACATTTGAGATGGGAATATGTGATGGAGCTGAAAAGAAAGCCAAGAGCATAGCATTTATGTCAAACACTAAAGAGGAAGATGAGGAAGGTGGTCAAGATATTGATGAAGACCTGGCAAATGAGATAGCAATGTTGGGAAGACAGTTCAACAGACTGATAAAAAGGGTAGATGTGAGAGCAAAGGGGAATGTCAAGAACATCACATATGACATTGTCGCATTACGCGAAAAACCGGCGGGAAAACGAAACAACAGAGCCGCCACCGTGCGTTATTTATCCCAAAAGAGGGAAAGGAAACGCTCGAAGTAAACCTGGAAAAGACATGGTCTCGCGACCAGAGAGAGATGGGATCGGGAGTCGGTTATGCGAAGGGAAGGTATTAGCACCCCTACGCATCCGTCGTACTCGACGGGATCCACGCACAAAAGAAAGGATAAGGTTGCTAGAAACTGCTCACAAACTGCACAAGGCTGGAAGGAAATACAGAAAGACAAAAGAAACGGGACTCGGTAGGATATCGCATCCTGGGCCTACGTAGTCTGTCAGGCACAAACATTAGAGTCGACGTAGTTCGGGAAACGGGGAAACGTGCTCGCTAGGATGTCGCATCCTATGCATACGTATCTTCTCTAACCAGAGAAAGAATCAGAGCACTCGTAGCTCGGCTAACGCACGCCAAACAAAACCACACAGGAAACCGACTGTCAATCGCTGGACTTACGTCAGACTCCACACAAACGGCAAACATGGAAACCGAATGCCAATCGCTGGACTTACATCAGACTCCGAACCAACAAACACACACTGGAAACCAAATGCCAATCGCTGGACTTACATCAGACTCCAAGCACACGACAAACAAACACACACAGGAAACCGACTGCCAATCGTTGGACTTATGTCAGACTCCAACACAACACAACACAAAGGGGATTGAAAAAGACAAAGGGCGCCCGGAGAGATCAGCTCATCTCCTGCCTACGTACCTCATCTGGTATGAGGATCAGGGCGACGTAGTTCCCCTACGCAGGGAAAAAGGACTAGCCTAACCAGATACAAAGGGAGACACAAACTACTAGGGAGACTACGACTCGAGCCTAGAAGTTGTCATGCATACGATCCCTATGTTAAGGTTTTTATCTAACTTGCACAGAGAGCAAGCTATCTTAAACAGCACAGGCAAATACATACAAGCACACACACTATATGCAAACAATTGGGCTCATACAAGGTTAGGTTGTGAAACACAAGCCAACTGGAATCGGGTGTAGTTAGCTCTTAACCCTAACATTGAGAGTTAGGGTGAAGCAGATGAAATGGGAAGTGAGGGTAAGACCTCACAGCTCTTATCCCTGGCCTGGGAGAGCTTCAGACAAATGAAAGTGTGGGAGTTCAGAAAGTTGGAACTCTTCTCCACATATGACTAACTCAACAAAGATCTTGGGTTAATATCCACAATGCATCAACACAAGGTGTGTGAGAAAAGTGAATGACACACTGAATAGCAGGAGATGGATTGCACATCTCTTTTATCTGCCAATTGCCTTATCAAAGGACTTTTCCTGCTTGGCACAAAAGTAAACAAACACAAGCATTGCCTCTTAAGGAGGGCTTCAGACAGGTGCCTGCCCAAGTAACAGGACAGGTCTTCCAGACTACATGAAGTCAGAGATATTATACCTATGTGGTTAAGCAAACAAGCAAAAGCAAGTTCAAATTGAACTTAAGCAACTTATGTACCTGTGGAAACATCAAACAAATCAGTTCAACTGTACAAACAGACAGACAATCATGAATATCAAACAGTCAAACCCAATGAGCAAAGGCATAAGCCAACAAGTCAAACTCAAATGAGTTAACAACCCTACAAAACACACAAGGTTAGTAGTCAAAAGTAAACATCAAAGGCTCAAGTGATAGAGCATCATCAACTATGGAACTTGAATGCTCCACCTGAAATCAAAGCTCAAACATAAGCAACCAACCACTAGGTCAAGGCCTAGGGTCAAAGATGGAGAAAAAATTCAAAACAGAAGCTGAAAATTAACATGAATCAACTTCAATCAATCAAGAACACAATCCAAAAAGTCTCATATCAATATCATTCACCAAATTCATTTCATGAACCAAACATGGCAAGGTATGCAAGTTGTGACCACATTGTGATATCAGAATGAACAAATGCACATTAAATCAAAAATGATTCAAATAATCTTGGAAAAATTCATGAGTAAACAAGACATACAACATGATCATCACACAAAAAATTAGAGGCATTGGACAAGATTAGGCATGGTAATCAAATTGCATAAGTCAAGGTAAGCACAATCAA
Source organism: Lathyrus oleraceus (assembly GCF_024323335.1). NCBI lineage: Eukaryota > Viridiplantae > Streptophyta > Magnoliopsida > Fabales > Fabaceae > Lathyrus > Lathyrus oleraceus. The sequence continues at coordinate 502,750,006 of NC_066583.1, read as the reverse complement.
GCACATGTGTGACACCAAATGGCACACCAACTTAGCATAGGTCTAAAATAGAAATGATTCATGGTAAAAACCTCAAACCAAAGCCAAAACAACATTCAACATGTCTAGAAATAATGTGCAAAGTTTCACATTCATTGGATAAGGAACAAGCATTTCATGATCAAATGAAAATCAAGACAATTCAAAAGCTCAAACATGACCATCCAGAATGAAAAATCTCAATCAAATCAGAAATCAATCCAAAAATTCCACCAAAAATCATGAGCAACCACAACAACCATATCAAGCATCATACAAAAAATTACATCAATTGGAATTCATTTGGCGTGGCAAATTAATCAATCAAGTTGAACAAGCAAAGGTGTGACACCAATTGTCACACCTACCTTAACATGATCATAAAACAGAAACCACAAATGGTAAAAATACCAAATCAACACCAAAAGTTCAAGCAATGAGTATAGTTTTAACATGTAAAATCTCATGAGCATTGGATAAACAACCATCATTTCACAAAAGATATGGCAAGGCAATATGAAGATATGCTACATGTTCACATTCCCTAGCACAAAAACAATTCCAGCCATGCACAATTTATGGAAAAATGTTCATAAAATACTAGACTAAAAATGGAATGCAATGCAAAAATCCTCATATTTTTTGGAGCATTTGTCAATTATTTATGAATTTTGGAAGTTAAAGAAAAAATAAAAAAAAATCACATGAGAAGCATAGTATGGAAATAGGAGGGAAATGGCATAACATGAAAAAATATTTGAATATTTGCTGAAGCTGGGAATCGAATAGGGGAAGGATTCAAATGATGGCGCTCGCATGTGAAACGCAATCGTTTCACTTATGCGCTGGCAAGTCAAAGCCAATCAGGCGCTTGCATGGCTTTTGAACGGACCAATCACAACGCAGCTCTGGGAAAACACATGCAAACACAGAAAAACATTTTCTAAAGATCAAACACGGCCTGGAAACGACATTCAACAATCTTCATCGTGTTCATCCATGAACAGTACACAACTCAAGAACAAATTTCTCAGAAATAGCAATTAAACATATCATCGTGTAGATCTTCCAACATAGAGCAAGGATCAATGCATGGCTAAGGCTAATTCAACATATACAAGGAGAATCGAAGCCATGAACATTCACACATCAAACTTTAAACAATCCTAACTAACTCAATTCTTCATGAAATTTTGTGGTTCAAAGCTCAAATCAACCAGCATTGCAAGATCTATAATAACATCATAATCATTTTAAGAATGGAGAGATTCGATTTCTGACCTCTTGGAGAAAACAGAACTGGAATTCAATGGATCCAAGCCTTGTGAGGTTCAACAGATCTTCCAAAGTGCTTGTGAAGTTGATTGGATGAAGAATTTAAGATTAATTGCACGCGATCTCACCACAATATGAATTCACCATTGTTGTATCAAAGCTCCAAGCATGAGCAAACAGGCACTGTTTTCTTCGATTCTACCTGCAAACCTACTCAAGAACTCTTCCAGATGATGAATTGATCAAGAGAATGGGAAGTTATGTGAAGAAATTGAGAGAAAAAAGTGAGAGCAAGTTTGAAGAATTTTTTTAGATCTGAAAATATGGTTGTGTTCATGATGAAACAGTTAGGGTTTCAGGCTTTATACTCCCTCTTAATCATGCCTCTAATCAGGTTTAAGCATTGGTTAAGTGTATTAACCAAAATAAGGTGCATATGCAAAATTGGATATTTCACCTCTATGCATGGAATCATGATGAACAGTACACAAGTTTGTGACCAAATCCACTTAAAAAACCATTTTGGAGCTATTGGCAATGATAGAATGCTTAAACAATGAACCAAATTTGAATATTGAATTTTCCCTCCAAAAATCAAGTGAAAATGCAAATGATTATGTGATGAGAATGCATGGCATGTAATGCATGATTTGGAAAGTATAGGTCAAAACAAGAACAATGCAAAAAGAACCACTTGAATTGGACATTTGGTTTGAAAGTTATGCACATTTGAAGTTCAAACCACATTTGGCCAAGATTGATCCATATCTCTCCAACCACACATGAGAAATTCATGATCTTGGACTTTTTGGAAATAGGAGAGAAAGATATTCAACTTTCATGTTGGACAAAATTTCATTTGAAGCTTTCTTGATGATGTAATCTTGAGTTGAAAACCTTTCCATTTTTGGCAAATTCAAATTACAGGTCACTTACTATTTTTGGAAAGTTTTGATCTGACCTCAAATTCTTCATTGTTGATGTTTGAAATGTCAAAAGAGACTTATTTGAACATGAATGAGGCATCTCTAACCATCTCCCACCTCTAAATCCATGGTTGAACTGACAGTTGATTTTTGTTGACTTTTTAGGGTTTCAGATGAATTGCACCTTGACTGATGAACTTTGAGCCTCCAATACTTGGCCAAATCACTTCAAAATGATCTTTGAACCACATGAGCTCATTGAACCAACCCTAGGGCTTTGATTCCATAGAAAATGCTCTTGCTTGCTTGCACAACTGAATCTCCTGACCAGTCTTGCCTGGTGACTTGATGGACTAGTGCAATGAACAATGCAATGTTTATGACCTAAAATGAAAATGTATATACAAATGGGAGGTGCAAATTTGAGGTGTTACAGACATCAATAAATCCAACAGCTTTGGTAAGAAAACAAAGTCTGAAGAGAAGCCCAAAGAAGTTCAGTGCTATGAGTGTAATGGGTATGGTCATATTAAAACTGAATGTGGGACCTACCTCAAGAAACAAAAGAGGAGTCTTGTGGCCTCTTGGTCTGATGGAAGTGAAACAGAAGAAGCTACAAACCATGTGACTGCATTGACAGGAAGATGGGGGTCTAAGGAAGAGTCAATTGATGATGAAAGAACCTTTTAAGAGTTGGCCACTACCTACAAAGAGTTGTGCCACAGAAGTGCAGGAGTGTGCAAACAAGTTGAAAGCCAGAAGAAAGTGATAGCTCAGCTGGAAAATGAAAAGGAAGAGTTTGTGGAAACCATCTCAAAATTGAAGACTGAAGCTGTATTCTTGAATTCCAAACTAGATGAGATGACTAAGTATGTAAGAATGCTTAATAATGGATCTGCCATCTTAGACAAGATTCTCCAGACTGGCCAAATAACAGGAAACAAATCTGGCATTGGATTCAAGGCTGAGCGCAGTTACACTGGTTGCAAACCAAAATCCAAACCTAAGTGCAGCCATGTTAAAAGCAAACCTGAGATGTCACATCATATGTCACAACAGCAAAAAGGGAAGCATCAAAGATGGAAATGCCAATACTGTGGAAAATTTGGCCACCTGAAGCCCTTCTGCTATAAGCTATGTGGCTATCCTGGCCCTGCTCAGTCTCAATACCAATCAAGGTCCAAGCATCACAAGACTGTCAACAAAAAGCAATGGGTTCCTAAGACAAAGGTCACAAGTCTAATAACTCACACTTCCCTCAGAGTTTCAGCCAAAGAAGATTGGTATTTTGACAGTGGTTGCTCCAGACATATGACTGGGAACAAAAATCTGCTAACTGAACTTCATCCTCATGCCATGAGTTATGTTACCTTTGGTGATGGTGCAAAGGGTGAAATCAAGGGAATGGGTAGGCTGGATTTCCCTGGAGTTCCTGACCTTGATGATGTCCTACTTGTTAAGGGATTAACTGCTAATCTTATAAGCATCAATCAACTGTGTGATCAAGGTCTGAATGTAAACTTCACCAGAACTGAACGTCTGATTACTAACAAAGAAAATAAAGTAATCATGAAGGGAGTTAGGTCCAAAGACAACTACTACATGTGGAGCTCTCAAGAAACTGGATACTCTTCAATGTGTACCTTAGCCAAATAAGAAGAAGTGAAGATATGACATCAAAGATTGGGCCATCTACACCTTAAAGGTATGAAGAGGATTATATCAGTTGAAGTTGTTAGAGGAATTCCCAACTTAAAGATTGATAAGGGAAAAATCTGTGGAGAATGTCAGATTGGAAAACAAACAAGGATGTCACACCAGAGGCTCAGACATGACACAACTACCAAAGTCCTGGAACTCCTTCATATGGACTTGATGGGACCCATGCAAGTAGAAATCCTTGGTGGGAAGAAATATGCATATGTGGTGGTGGATGATTTCTCCAGATACACCTGGATCAATTTTATAAGAGAAAAATCTGATGTATTTGAAGTCTTTAAAGAGCTTTGTCTGAAACTTCAAAGGGAAAAAGAAAGTCCTGTTGTCAAAATTAGAAGTGATCATGGGAAGGAGTTTGAGAACAGCAAATTTGCTGAATTCTGCTCTTCAGAAGGAATTCATCATGAGTTCTCATCTCCCATCACTCCCCAGCAAAATGGTGTGGTGGAAAGAAAAAATAAGACTCTTCAAGAATCAGCCAGAGCTATGATTCATGCTAAGAAATTGCCCTATCATTTTTGGAATGAAGCCATGAACACAGCCTGCTATATGCACAACAGAGTGGCATTAAAGAAAGGGACTCCCACAACCCTTTATGAAGTCTGGAAAGGAAGAAAACCTACAGTCAAATACTTCCATGTATTTGGTAGCAAATGCTATATCCTGGCTGATCGTGAGCAAAGAAGGAAGATGGATCCCAAAAGTGATGAAGGAATATTTCTGGGCTATTCAACAAATAGCAGAGCTTATAGGGTCTTTAATTCCAGAACTAATGTATTGATGGAATCCATTAATGTTGTGGTTGATGACCAACAGACGGATGTCACAGACGATGTCGAGACATCTCTGAATGATTCTCCAGCTGACTTCTCAGACAAAAATAAGGAAGAAGAACCTCCTCAAGCTGAACCTGAAGATGACAAAATCAACAAGGGACCCTCTATCAGAATTCAGAAGGATCATCCCAAAGATCTTATCATAAGAGATCCAGATAAAGGAGTCACTACTAGATCAAGGGAAGTGATCTCACATGGTTGCTTTGTGTCAAAGATTGAACCCAGAAATATCAAGGAAGCCTTGACTGATGAGTTCTGGATCAATGCCATGCAAGAGGAGTTAGGCCAATTCAAGAGGAATGAAGTATGGGAATTGGTTCCTAGACCTGAAGGATTAAATGTCATAGGAACAAAGTGGGTATATAAGAATAAATCTGATGAACAAGGGGTTGTTACTAAAAACAAAGCTAGATTAGTAGCTCAAGGATATACCCAAGTTGAAGGAGTAGACTTTGATGAAACATTTACTCCTGTAGCTCGCCTTGAGTCCATTAGACTATTGCTTGGAGTGGCATGTATTCTGAAATTCAAGTTGTTTCAAATGGATGTAAAAAGTGCCTTCTTGAATGGCTACTTAAATAAAGAAGTATATGTTGAACAACCTAAAGGATTCACAGATCCAAATCTTTCACAACATGTGTACAAATTAAAGAAAGCCCTCTATGGGTTGAAGTAAGCTCCCAGGGCTTGGTATGAGAGACTCACAGTGTTCCTCACTGACAATGGATACAGGAAAGGAGGTATTGACAAAACTCTGTTTGTGAAGAATGAAGGAGGAAAGTGTAACACCTCAAAATTTGCCCTCCTCTCTTGGGACTAGCTTAGCATATTGCATTTCATTTTGTAGGTCATTAGTCATTGCATCTTTGTATACCATATGGAAACAATGAGTGAGTCATCCTCCCAAGTCTTGTTCAGAAGATAGAGAGGTTAAAAGATTCAAGCCTGAGGGTCTCATGAACTGATCACTAATCATCTGAGGGTTTGTGCTTCCATTAGGGTTTCTTGGTTCCTCAAGGAGATTGGGAATTATCTTGGTTGAAAGGGTACATCACCATCATCATGGTCTTATCATCACCAAGAGGTTCATTGTGCCTGGTCAGGTTCCTTGGGATTAGGGTTTTGACCTCTGGTCAACCCTAATCAGTTGTATTGTGCCTATCAGGGTTTTGCAAGGAGATGGGATCTTTAAGGATATGGGGATCATCATATGTGTTTTATGGAGCTTGTGTAAGCTAGGGTTTCATTTTGGAGCCATTTCATCAGGAGATTGAGGCCCAAGTTCATCTGTGCATGACCAAGTCATCTATCAATTGAAAAAGTCAATCAAAAGTCAACTGTTGGATTTGGAGGTGGGAAGTGGTTAGAAATACTTCATTCATGTTCAAACAAGTCTCATTTGACATTTCAAACATCAACATTGAGGAAAATAAAGTCAGGACAAAACTTTCCAAAAATAGAAAGTGGCTTGTAATTCAAAATTGCCAAAAATGGAAAGGTTTTCTCCTCAAGATTACATCATAAAAAATGCTTCAAATGAAATTTTGTCCAACATGAAAGTTGAAGATCTTGTTCTCCCATTTCCAAAAAGTCCAAGATCATGAATTTCTCATGTATGGTTGAAAAGATATGGATCAATCATGGTCAAATGGATTTGAACTTCAAACATGCATAACTTTCTCACCAAATGTCCAAATGGAATGGCTCTTTTTGCAACATTCATGTCTTGACATGCACTATCCAATTCATGCATCATATGCCATGCATTTCCATCACAAAAATATTTGGTTTTGCATTTGAATTTTGGAGGGAAAGTTATAATTTGAATTTGGCTCATTGTTTTCATATGGCAACACTTGCTTTGGCTCCAAAACAACATTTCAAGTGAATTGAACTCAGAATTCGTGCACTGTTCCATTACTTTTCCACACATGAGGTGCATTGGCAAATTTGCATAAACACTTGGTTTTCATTAATTACACTTGCATTACTTAATTGTGATTAACAAACATGATTAGTACATCATATATATAGCTAAGCATAACAGAAAATTGGTTTAACACATCATAATTCTCAGATCTAGATCCATTTCACAATTTTCTTCACATTGTGCTCTCAAACTTTTCTTCATTTTTCTTCAAGTACATTGCCTGGTTCTTGATTGATTCATCATCCACAAGCATTGGAGAGGTAGATTGAAGCAAGATCCATCAAGTTTCGTGCATATTTGAGGCTGTTGAAGTTCACACTCATCCATGGCAGTTGGAGTTTCTGGCCAAATCGTGCAAGGTTAAGCATCGAGCATTCATCCATTCAATCATACAAGAATGTTGGAGCATCTGTTCGTGCTTAGCAAGGCTTGAATCAACCAAATCCACTTCTGCATCTTCTTGAAGGTCAGAATTCGACTCTCATAATTCATGAAATAGTTATGTGCATATTGTAGATCTTTCATTGGTGGTTATGCTGAGCTTTAGATCCGTGAAATCCATGCAGAAATGAGTGAGATATGCTAGATCTAAGTTTGACATGCGGAACTTCTTTTGCTCGAATCGTTTGATATATGTGGATTTAGAACAAATTAAGCATGGCATGTTAATGTACGTGGAAAGATGAACATAATGATGTGTTGGTTTTTGATTTCTGGACACTTTTGTTCTTGAGGCTCAAGAACATGATGAATGTGTATGAAGAAGCTAGGTTTTCGTTTCCAGAATGATGTTTGATCTTTGCAGCGCGTGTTTGCATGAATTTGGTTGTTTGTGAGCATGTACTGGACCACGTGTCTCCTGCTTGGCACATTGATTGGTCACGAGCGCTTGATGGTGCCACATCCGCTTAAGTGAAACGGTGCGTTTCACTGAAGCGCGCTCAACATTTCAAAATCCAACTCACTTCGAATCCGGGCGAAGGCATTTCCAAAATTGGAATTTTGCATTTTATCCATTTATTCCATATGCCATTCATGCTATGTGCTTCATGTTTTTTTATTTTTTCTTCAGTTCCAAAAATCATAACTCAATCAATGTTGATCCAAATAATGTGTGGTTTTTTTCATATTGCTCCTCATTGTGTCTACTATTTTTTAAGCATTTTCCCACAATTTGTGCCTGGCTGAAATTAAATTGGTGCTAGGGATTGTTCACATGTGTGTTTTCTTGACCTACCTTGCCATATGCTTTGTGAAATGATGAGTTTTCATCCAATGCTTTTGAAATTTGGTATGCTTAAACTAGACATCTTGCTGGACATTTTGGTGTTGGGTTTGCATTTTTAGCATTTATATTTGTTGAGATATGATCTGGTTAATGTAGGTGTGACAATGTGTGTCACACCTTTGCTTGCTCAACTGGATAATTTTCTTTGCCATGCCAAATAAATGCCAAATGATGTGATTTTTTGGATGATGCTTCTTCTGGATGATAAGATTGATCATGAATTTGTGTGGAATTTTTGGATTGATTTCTGATTTGTTTGAGATTTTTCTTTCTGGATTGCCATTTGTGAGCTTTTGAATAGTCATGAACTTCAATGATTTGTGAAATGCTGGTTGTGTATCCTATGAATGTGAAATTTTGCACATTGTTTCTAGACACTTTGAAGTTTATTGTGGCTTTGGTTTGAGGTCTTTATCATTTTCCAATTCTGTTTTAGGCTTGTGCTAAGTTGATGTACCAAATTGTGTCTCAATTGAGCTTGTTTGTGCTTACCTTGCCTTAGGGAATTTGATTACCATGCTTAAACTTGTCCAAATGCCTTGATTTTTGGTGTGATGATCATGTGGCGTGTGATGTTTAGCCATGATTTGTCTTGGGATTTATTGAATCATTTTGGAATTAATGTGGATTTGTTCATTCTGTTGCTTCAATGAGCTTCCAACTTGCATGCCTTGCCTTATTTGATTTGTGAAATGAATTTGGTTGATGCTATTGACATGAGACCTTTTGGATTATGTTCTTATTTGATTAAGGTTAATTCGTGTCAAATTTCATGTTCTGTTTTGAATTATTTCTCCCTCTTTGACCCTAGGCCTTGTTCTAGTGGTTTGTGCTTATGTTTGAGCTTTGTTTTCAGGATAAGAAGCATATGGCCATGAGGAGATTGATTCACATTGCTTGAGTTGGATTATTTGGTTGATGTTGACTAACCTTGACTTGTTTTGTAGGTAGCTTTTAGCTCATTTGAGTTGAGCTTGTGCCTTGCATCTTGATGCATTGCTTGCTTGTCTGTTTGACTATGTCTGTTGACTGTTGACTATTAACTGTCTGTTTGACTTTGTGAATTGTATACTGACTGAGTTAGATTGTTTTCAGGTACATTAGTTGCTTAAGTTCATTGTGAACTTGCTTTTTCTTTGCTTGGTTGCTTAAGCATTGAGGTATAAAATCTCTGACTTCATGTAGTCTGGAAGACCTGTCCTGTTACTTGGGCAGGCACCTGTCTGAAGCCCTCCTTAAGAGGCAATGCTTGTGCTTGTTTATGTTTGTGCCAAGCAGGAAAAGACCTTTGATAAGGCAATTGGCAGGTAAAAGAGATGTGCAATCCATCTCCTGCTATTCAGTGTGTCATCCACTTTGCTCACACACCTTGTGTTGATGCATTGTGGATATTAACCTAAGATCTTTGTTGAGTCAGTCATATGTGGAGAAGAGTTCCAACTTTCTGAACTCCCACACTTTCATTTGTCTGAAGCTCTCCCAGGCCAAGCATAAGAGCTGTGAGGTCTTACCCTCACTTCCCATTTCATCTGCTTCACCCTAACTCTCAATGTTAGGGTTAAGAGCTAACAACACCCGATTCCAGTTGGCTTGTGCTTCATAGCCTAACCTTGTGTGAGCCCACTTTGTTTGTATATAGTGTGTGCTAATTGTGTGTATGTTTGCTTTGCTTGTGCTGTTTAGGATAGCTTGCTGCCTGTGGAAGTTAGATAGAAACCTCAACCTAGGACCATTGTGGATTGCATGATAACTATTAGGCTCGAGTTAGTCTCCCTTCTAGTTTGTCATTTCCCAGTCTCTGGTTAGGAGGAAGTTTCTCCCCTGTTAAGGGGAACTACGTTGCCCTGATCCTCATACCAGATGAGGTACGTAGGCAAGAGATCGTACGAGATCTCTCCGGGCACCCTTTTCTTTTTTTGAGTGTGTTGTGCTTGACAGCTATCAGGCTCGAGTTCCCGACTCCCCGTTAGTCTGTGTGTTCACCCTTTTTCTTTTTGTGTGTGTTTGTTTGACAGTTACTAGGCTCGAGTGCCAGACTCCTTAGTAACTTGTTGGGGTGTTAACCCTCTTGTGTGTTAGGAGATGGACGTAAGGCCAACGATTGGCAGTCCGTATTCTATTGGTGTTTGTTGTATGGAGTCCGACGTAAGCCCAGCGATTGGCAGTTGGTTTCCTGTGTGTGTTTGTTGGTTCGGAGTCTGATGTAAGTCCAGCGATTGGCATTCAGTTTCCATGTTTGCCTGTGCGTGTGTTTTGTTTCGGCGTGCGTGAGCCGAACTACGGTAGCTCTGATTCTCATTCCAGATGAGATACGTAGGCATAGGATGTGATATCCTAGCGAGCCCTTTCCCCTCTTCTTCCACCTGTGTTGTTTCAGTGTGTGTGTGTGCATTCTTTTGAGCAGTGTTTAGCAACCGTATTTCTTTCCTTCTGAGCGTGGATCCCGTCGAGTATGACGGATGCGTAGGGGTGCTAATACCTTCCCTTCGCATAACCGACTCCCGATCCCATCTCTCTTTGGTCGCGAGACCATGTCTTTTCCAGGTTTACTTCGAGCGTTTCCTTTCCCTCTTTTGGGATAAATAACGCACGGTGGCGGCTCTGTTTGTTTTGTTTTTAGCCCGCCGGTTGTTTTTCGCGGATGCGACAGCTGGCGACTCTGCTGGGGAAACCATTGCAAGTTGACCTCTTGCTGGTCCATCTTCCCTAAGCGAGTCTCTCCCAGCGCTCTCTAGGATGGTTTAGGTTGCTTGCGTTGCTCTATTTATTGCATTTATTATTATTTTGCTGTGTATATATTTGCATAAATATTTGCATGCATCATACTATCATGTTGCTGTCCTCTGTACAGGTGGTTCCTCCGATTTTGGGGTGGGTGTTCTGAGTGGGGCTAAAACCCAGGCCCGAGTATACACCTAGGATTAGCGTGGTCTCATGTTGCCTCTCATGTTAGGTCAATATGTTTTGGGCGACATGACATACCACAAGCCGGACGAGGTTCTTTGAGGGAGCTCTTCCTTTGTGGAGTATCCACTTTGGTTGAGTAACTTCATCTGAACTATTGACTTCGGTGACCGTTCATTCCCGGATCTTTGGATTAGACGATCTTAAGAGAGCTACAACGGCACACTCGAAAGGGCAAACCCGTTGAGTATCTTTGCCCGATTGTCGAGACCATTATCCGCCTTAGGGTGACCTGATTAGAATTCACCTGTGAGGGGAGGGTTGATTCTTACAGATGCATGTTCTGATGGTGACTTTGATGGTGACTAATGGTTCAGTTATTGATCAGAGTTCTATTTATAAGTCGGATTTATGGATTTACTTCTGAGACGCCGGAGTTCTGTCCGTGGTATTTATCAGTGGGGATCCGTTTATTTCAGGATTCCCTGGGCTGGTTCAGAGGGTCTTATGGTTATCTGTTCAGAGAATCTCTGGTGGTGATGATGATGGTGCATCCTTCAGTTCCGTTTATTTCGGAACCACAAGTTGGATTTGTGGGTTGCTCAGTACCACAGATGGTTGTGATCAGTTCAGAGGCCGTAACTCAGTGCAACAGATGTTCAGATGACTTGGAGGATGACACAGTGCATTGCATTCATGCATCAGCATCATTCACATTTTTCATTTATCTGCATCTAACTCATGTTTATCCATATGTAGGGACATTTTTTGATTGAGATCCTGGTTGAGAGACTTCTTTGTTCCAGACATGAGGACCGGTTTGAAAGATGATGTTGTCTACAGTTTCTTCGACCCAGAGATTGGTGTGCTGAGAGATATGATGGCATTGATTACACCCGACCATGTGGGGATGTTCCGGGAGGCATACGGTGGCATTCTGAAGATGGTTTTCAGGCTCACAGACAGCGATAGGAGCGCCATTCATACTCTTCTCCAGTTCTATGACCCGGGCTTGAGATGTTTCGTGTTCCCGAATTACTTGTTGGGACCTTTGATGGAGGATTATGCCAGCATCCTGGGTATTCAGATCCGAGGTCAGATTCCTTTCTATGCCACTAAGGGAGAGCCTGATGTTATGGAGATTTCTCGTGCTCTTTATTTGAGCCCAGAGGTGACAAAAGGGGGTCTGAAGGAGAAGGGAAAGCTGCCTGGTTTTCATCTGAGTTTCTTGGAGGCTAAAGCCAAGGAGCATGCTGTTGTGGGTAATTGGAGGACTGTCTATGCTTTGATTGCTGTGAGCATCTATGGGATCATCCTATTTCCTAACCAGAAGAACTTCGTGGACATTAATGTCATCCGGTTGTTTATGCAGAGGAATCCTATTCCTACCCTGGTTGGAGATGTATATTACTCGGTTCATAATCGGAACGAGAAGCGGCGTGGGGGAGTGATCCGATGTTGTGCTCAACTGTTGTACAAGTGGTTCATGGGGTATTTTCCTTCCAGGGGTGCATTTGCTTGTCTTGATCCTACTGTCAAGTGGTCATTCAGGTTGATGGGTTTGCGAGCCAAGGACATAGCTTGGACTCACAATGGTATGGCTGGACAAGATTTCGTTTACAGTTGTGGGAGTCTTCCCAATGTGCCTCTTATAGGAGTTCAGGGTTGCATTAATTACAACCCGGTGCTTCTTAGGAGACAGATGGGATTTGCTGTGGAGGGTCCTCCTCTCGGGCGAGAGATTCAGGAGTCTTTCTACTTCCCAATTGAGGGCAATCAGGCCAAGTTGAGGCAAGTGTCTGATGAGTGGTGTGACATTCAGAGGAAGGGCAAGGTTCCTTTTGGAAAGGTTAATAGCAGGTCTTTTCCTCCGTTTGACGATTGGCTTAGGAAGAGGATAGAGCTCACACATCTATCATTTCCTGGAGGTGATCCTTGGTGTCCTTTGATTGAGGGGCCACGTTCTTCTGTCAGCATGGAAGAGTTCCTTGAGATGAAGAAAGCCAGAGATCAGCTGCAGGTAGAGAAGACTGAATTGGAGATGAGTGTTGCTCGAATTCAGATGGCTAATCAGGAAATCAAAGGGAAGATGGAAGACCAGGATAAAAGGCATGCTCTTGTGGTGAAGCGCTTTGAGATGGATACCGCTTACTATGGCAAGGTCAGCCAGGCTTTAGAGTCATCCACAAAGGAGCACGACATCACCAAGGAGAGGTTGGCCAGAGCTTCGAAGGTAATTGAAGATGAGAAGAGGAGGCAAATCCTTGTGAGGGATCAAAGGGAAGACAGGGTCAGAGTCCTTATTGCTGAGTGGGAGGCAAAGCTGAAGATTAAGGAAACAGAGAAGGTAAAGATCATTGCTGAGAGAGATCATTATATCGCCGAGAGAGATCATTATCAGGCTGAGAGAGATCACTACTTCAGACAAATGAAGATTCACCAGAAGGAGATCGGGAGATTGCAGCAGGAGAACACTGAGCTTAGGTTCGCGGTGAAATTTACCAAGATGGTAGATGATGCGGAGCCGTCTGTGGGACCTTCTTCAGTGTAGTCTTTTGTTATCATTTGTGTGGATTACCGTCAGGCCTGTTGACGGAATTCACTTGTTTGTATTTCCTTTCTGATTCTGGAGAACTGTATTTGATTTGTATCAGACTTGATGTATGACTATGGCACTTATTGTGCACTTTTGATATGCAGTGGTTATTTTCATTCAGTGATCGGTCTTCAAGCTTTATTTGCTTTCCTGTATGCACTCACATAGCACACACATGGTTGGGTGGTATTTTGCTAAATCATATATCTCTGATCTGTATGATGAACTCAAATGATGAATGTCAGAATATTGCCGCCGGATTATTATCTGTCTCGATGAAGCCAGGATCAAAAGACAGAGTGTCCCTCATGTGGATAGACACTGCATTCATGCATGATCATAATAACTTGTTTTCTATTTTGCAGGTATCAGTTGCTAACGTGCTTGATTGTTTCAGGAATCATTGCTCGTGCTCGTAGAGTTGTACCTTTGCACTCAACACGTCCACACAGATATTTCACCAGACGCAACACACCGAGACTGATGGATCTACCAAATACAGATGTTCTCGAGCTGAAAGAGAAGATGAATGAGTTGATCAACATCATGCAAGGGTTTGCTGTGGGCCAGAAGGCACTGGCTGATAAAGTAGAGAAGCTCGAGCGGGCTTCAGCTGCCAACAGTGGTGTCAATCTGGATGGTGTCTCTAACCATGGTCTGGGTGGTTCTAGGGACGGTGGAAAGAGGACAACTGTGGGTGTGGTGACTAACAATGCCGGTGGGTTTGGTGCTGCCACAGGGGGTGGTGGACCCGGTCAGATGGGCAATAATATGAAGGATAGTTTGTTTCCTCCTTTCTTTGGAGTTGAGGATGATAGGGAGGAAGACAGAGAAGCTGATCAATTCTCCATGCATAATGAGCCGTTTGGTCAATATGGTGTCCAACCACCAAACAAAGAGATTCAGTTGCTGGCAGAGAAAATCAGGGCTCTCGAAAGTCATGCTACTCCGGGGTTTGTTAACATGTCAAATATGGGGCTGGTTGAGGGGATTGTGATCCCACAGAAGTTCAAGGCGCCTGCATTTGACAAGTATAATGGGAGTTCCTGCCCGGAAACTCACCTCCAGGCTTTTGTCCGCAAGATTTCTGCTTACACGATGGATCAGAAGCTGTGGATGTACTTCTTCCAGGACAGTCTGTCCGGAGGATCCCTGGAATGGTACACCAAGCTGAAATCTGCTGACATCAAGAGCTGGCAAGATCTTGGCGATGCGTTCTTTAAACAGTATCAGTTCAACGCTGATATGGCTCCTAGTCGTACCCAGCTGCAGGGTATGTCTCAGAAGCCTAATGAGGGGTTTAAAGAGTATGCGCAGAGGTGGTGGGAGTTAGCTGCCAGAGTTCAACCTCCATTGGTAGACAGGGAGATGTCTGACTTGTTTATGGGTACCCTGCAGGGGACGTTTGCTGAGAGGATGGTTGGATGCCCAGTTACCAATTTCGCCGACATTATGGTGGCCGGAGAGAGAATTGAGAGTTGGTTGAAGCTGGGGAAAATCCAGGGTGGTAATGCTTCGTCGTCTGGATCGAAGAAGCCCTTCGGAAATGGTCAGAGGAAGAAGGAGGGTGATACAAGTGCTGTATATACCCAAAGAGGACAGAGTAGGGATCGTTACTACCAGCACACTGCTGCGGTAACTATTCCTGCTGATAATCAGCCTGCACAACAGCAACAACAGCAACCGCAACAACAACGTCATCCGTTTCAGCAGAGACCGCAGAGGGCTGGGTATCAGGTGCGAGGACGAATGAATGATCGTCAATTCGATAGGCCGCCTGTGACCTATTCATTCTTGTTGAAAAAACTGAAAGACTTGGGGTTGGTACAATTGATAACTTTGGCACCTTTGAGACCTGATCAGAGGCCAGCCAGTTTTGATGAGAATGCTAAATATGAATTTCACTCGGGTGCACCTGGACATAACATAGAAAATTTCAAAGCTTTTAAGCATGTGGTCTAGGACTTGGTGGATTCTAAGGCTATCAACTTTGCTCCATCTCCAAACGTTAATGCTAATCCCATGCCTGCGCATGGTCAAATGGGGGTGAATGCAATCTCTGAGGAAAGCAGAATTGGGCTGTTGACTGTGGATCAGTTGAAGACTCCGTTGGCTGAAGTCAAGAGACAACTGTTAGAGAATGGGGTCTTTCCGGGTTGTGGTGTTGGTTGTGCTGCGTGCTTTGTTGTTCCGAATGGGTGTATACTGTTGAGGGAGGTTGTCCAGAGGCTGATGAACGAAGGAAGTCTCAGGTTTGAGAAGGCTGATTTGGGGAAGGAGGATGTCTCCACCATAACTATCTACTTCGACCCGGTTGATTTGTCAACGCTGGCAGATGCGGCTCCAGTTACTATCACGGTACTGTAATAGGGAGAAGATGGAGGATCAAGCTGCAAGTGAAACCACCGTTTCAAAGGTGGATAATGTCGGACCTAGTGGTTTCACTCGTAGTGGAAGGTTATTTGCCCCTGATGCTTTGAGGGGTGGAGAAGGGGAAAAAGAAAAGAAAGAAAAGGCCGAGGCTTTAGCCAGGGCAAGAGGGAAACAAGTAATCAATGAAGGTACTCCTGTGGTGACACCGGCGCCTGGTGGGTCGGAGAGAGAACTTGATGACGAAGCGGAAGAGTTTTTAAGAATCATCAAGAAGTCAGAGTACAAACTTGTTGACCATCTGCAGCAGACGCCGTCTAAGATCTCAATCTTTTCCTTATTGTTGAGCTCTGAGGGGCATAGAGAGGCTTTATTGAAAATTCTGAAGAGAACCTATGTTCCTCAGGAGATAACGATTAATCAGTTGGAGACGGTGGTGTCTAATGTTCATGCCAGCCATGGGCTGGGGTTCACTGACCTTGATCTGACTGTGGATGGGAGGAATCATAATCGGGCTTTACACATTGCAATGGAATGTAAAGGAGCCGTGCTTTCACACGTGTTGGTTGATACTGGCTCCTCTTTAAATGTGTTTCCGAAGAAAGCATTGGCGAAGCTGAACTGTGAAGGGTTGATCCTGACGCCCACTGACCTGATAGTGAGGGCTTTCGACGGTTCAAAGCGGGCTGTGTTCGGGGAAGTGGAGCTCCCGGTGAAGATTGGGCCCGAGGTGTTCAAGTCGGTATTCTATGTCATGGATATTCAGCCAGCATACAGTTGCCTGTTGGGTCGCCCATGGATCCATGCTGCAGGGGCAGTGACTTCGACTTTGCACCAGAAGTTAAAGTATATCTGGGACGGGCAGGTCGTCACCGTCTGTGGAGAAGAAGACATCTTCGTCAGCCACCTATCATCGTTCAAATACGTGGAGATGGACGGTGAGATATGGGAAACGCCTAGTCAAGCATTCGAGACCGTTAAGGTGGAGAATGCTCTTTTTACCAAAGAAGAAGAGAAACCGTCAATCTCTTCGTACAAGCAGGCCGCTGAGGTGGTGAAGAATGGAGAAGCTCCAGGTTGGGGGAAGATGATGGATATCGCCGCCAAGAAAGACCGATTTGGAGTGGGTTATCAGCCGGGCCGAGGCTCGTCTGGACAAGGCAGAGGACGTCGTCCGTCATTCACATTCACCAGTGCTGGAATGCTGGATCCAGATCACATCTGTATGGTGGATGAAGAAGCTGACAGTGACTGTGAAATTGATCAGTGGATAAAGCCGTGCGCACCAGGGATGGAAGTCCAGAACTGGAAGGCTGAAAAGATCATCACTGTCACTCTACTCGAAGAGTAATAATTTCTATTTTCAATTTTATGTGCATGGAAGCCATACGTTTTGCCCAAAACGTAATGGTTCATTGTAAGGGCCACCTCATGTTTCATTTTGCAACTTTTTGCATCATAAATAAAAGGATGTTTTTCAATTAAAAGCGGTGTTCCCTGTTTTTCATTTATTTTTGCAGTTTAAAAACAAAAATAAAAATGGCAGTGTTTTCATTTTTCTTTTCAATTTGTCTCGCTCCGGTTCTAAAGCAATGCATGCATCAACATTCATGCAGATGCAATTTCTCGCCGGATCTCATTGATAACAATCCTGTTACACCCTCGTATGACTTCGACAATCCGATCTATCATGCCGAAGAAGAATGCGAAGAAGATTGCGAACTGCCAGGGGAATTAGCCAGGTTGTTGAAACAAGAGGAGAAGGTGATTCAGCCGCATGAAGAGCAAGTTGAGATTGTGAATCTGGGTACCGAGAAGGTCAGGAAGGAAGTAAATATTGGGGCCGTTTCAGAGGCGAGTCGAGAGCAGAATGGTAGCCCTATTGAAAGAGCATGTGGATACCTTCGCCTGGTCGTGTCAGGATATGCCAGGGTCGGACACCGATGTCGTTGTGCACAAGCTACCATGGAGAGAAGACTGTTCTCTAGAGCAGCAGAACGCCGGTGCCACGTATCAGAGTGACTTTGTTTCATGATATGATTCGTCATGAAATTGAATGCTATGTTGATGACATGATAGCAAAGTCCCAGACAGAGGAGGGGCATCTGGTAGGGCTGACCAAGTTGTTGGACTGGTTGAGACAACTCAGACTGAGGTTGAATCTGAATAAGTGCACTGTCAGAGTGCGGGCCGGTAAATTGCTGGGGTTCATTGTAAGTGAAAAGAGGAATCGAGGTTGATCCTGCTAAAAAAAAAAGAAAAGAAAAGAAAAAAGAAAAAGCAATACAAAGAAATCCCTGAACCGAAAACAGAAAAAGAGGTTCGTGGTCTCTTAGGTAGATCGAACTACATTTCATGGTTCACATCTCACCTAACAGCCACGTGGGAACCCACTCAAGCTGTTGAAAAAAAAAAGATCAAACGGTCAGGTGAAATAATGGTTGCCAAGGGGCATTGAAAAATAAAAGAATATTCGCAGGAACCTCTGATTCCGATGCCTTCCTGTGGAAGGAGCAATTGTTAATCTGGTACTTGACGGCCCTCGAGGGGTCTATGAGGTGCGTATTGTGTCAGCGTGACGAGTCTGGTCGAAAAGAGCATGCAATTTACCTTAGCAAAAAGTTTACCGACTGTGAAACAATATATTCACTGCTCGAGAAAACTTGCTGTACTTTGGCATAGGCTGCTCGCCGACTGAGACAGTGTATGCTGGTTCATACCGCTTTGTGGATTTTCAAGATGGATCTGATCAAGTACATATTTGAGAAGCCAGCAGTGACCGGACGGGTTGCAAAAGGGCAAATGATTTTGATTGAATGCGATATTCAGTACACCGCTCAGAAAGCAATCAAGGGGAGTGTATTGTCTGATTACCTCGCCCAGCAACCCATTGAGGATTATCAACCAAGGAAGTTTGAGTTCCCTGATGAGGACATCTCGAGGTGCTCAAATCGAAAGATTGTGAGGAACCGATCCCGGAGGAGGGGCCTGACCCTAAATCCGAACGGATTCTGATGTCTGATGGGGCCATTAACATGAATGGAAGCGGAGTTTACCGAACGCACCGACGGTGTGATTGAGTAGGAAGTTGGTATCCTGGGTATCGAACTTCGGTGCGTACTTCTACTGGGGCAACGCCTTTCTTACTCATATATGGGATAGAAGTGGTATTACCAGTCGAGGTCTAGATCCCATCATGGGGAGTTCTGATGGACGTGAAATTGCAAGAGGCTGAATGGGTAAAGACCCGGTACGAAGAGTTGAGCCTGATTGAGGAAAAGAGGCTGGCGGCCATTTGTCATGGGCAGTTGTACCAGCAGCGGATGAAGCGTGCTTTTGACCGAAAGGTGCGACCTCGTGTGTATCACGTAGGGGATCTGGTGCTGAAAAGGATCCTTCCTCCTCAAAACGATCGAAGGGGCAAATGGACACCCAATTATGAAGGTACATTCGTGGTCAAGAAGGTTTTCTCTGGTGGAGCCTTGTTGTTGACGACCATGGATGGCGAGGATTTGCCATCCCCTGTGAATGCGGACGCGGTTAAAAAAATACTTCGTATAAGAGACCCGCTGGACGAAAAGAATAAAAGAGTCCAGGCAAAAATGGGCATCCCGGCGAACCAAAGAAAAAATGATGTAAAGGTTCGGGAAAAAATTAGGGATAGAAAGGAAAAACTGTACACCCGGCACGTCGAAAATCTGAAAAGGCGACTTGGGCAAAAAAGGGTATCCCGGTGGACTGAAAACCCGAAAGGGCGGTCCAGGCAAAAAAGGGATTGAAATGAACAACTGCGTCTGGCATGATCGTTTGTACTTCGGATATGACATGGATAATACTCGGTAGGGAGCAGTCGGAAACGTCTTGTTCAGAAGGCAGAAAGCACGGAGAGTCTGAGGACATATGGGGTGTAACCGAGTTGGAACTCGATGAGATCACGGGTTTCACATTTCCATTAGGATAGATTTTCCTTTTGTGCGTAATTACCTCTTTTCAGGAATTGCTTCCTTTGTATCGCTCAATTTGAGCCACACTTTTTCAATCAATAAACTGTATATTCAGTCAAATAATTTTGTTTTTGTTTTCATAACCGCTTTGATTGCAAAAACATCCAGTTATTTGTGCTGAAGAATCTTGCATTTTAAGACATACAGGTCCCTTCCAATGCATGCTTATAAGATTAAAAGCTTGAAATCTTATTCGGAAGGTTGAGTGACCCAGGTGTTGAGACTTTGGCATACCTGGGGCACGTTTTTATCTAACCATCTCTTTTGCAGGTACTGTTAAATATTTTCACTCACTTGCAGGTTGTGATGTGGAAGTTTTTCGATAAAAGATCCCCGAGGAGTCCGATCAGGGACGAATGGATGGAGAAATGGTGAAAAGACGACGAAAGACGTACGACGATCCTAGATATTAATCAAGAAGACTCTTCAAAGTCTGAAGATTAAAAAGTCTGTATGAATCTAAGGAGTTCGCTCTCTGTAGAGGACGGAGCAGTCGAGAATACAAGGTGATGAATCAGAAAAGTCCAGACGAGTCTGGGAGTTCTCAAAATTGGAAAGTTGACAGTGGATTTGGACGGTGAATGCCATGGTTCGACGAGTCGACGGGTGTTCAGCACTAGACTTTCCTGGTTTCCCCAAGCAGAGTTGGGATTGCTACCTCCTCAGCAGATTCAAGGTCTGTGTTTTCCCTAGCAGGGTCGGGATGGTTATCTCCTCAGCACGGTTGGAGATCGGTGTTTCCTCAGCAGCCAGGCCTGAAGGTTGCTATTTCCCAGCGGGAGTATCTGTTGGTGGTAGTTTCCCCACAGAGTGCGTTGGTGGTTCTTTCCCCAGCGAAGTCCCCAAGCGGATCGGGTGCAGAGGAGGTTTTCCCTGGTGAGGGTGGCCTACTTCCCAGCAGCGGTGTTGTTCCCCAGCAGGGTGGAGATCGGAGTGTTGGCGAGTTCCTCAGCAGAGTGCCTCGAGCTCCCCAGAAGAGTCCCTTAAGGGGGATACCTTTTTATGCATTCATCATGTAGATAAGCATAACATATTGCATAATAAATCGCGTAGCATTTCCATGATTATGGAGCATTACGCTGAAAAAAGTCATGCATCATCATTGCGAGCATAGGCTAGTCTCAAGCCGTGGTTACCGTTTGAGATTTGGTTTTGCCAATAGGTGAAGATGCTATTCAAACCGTGGTTACCGTTTGAGGAGTGGTTTTGCTAGTTGGAAAATCAGCAGCGTTGCAAGTATCAGTTACTCGAGCAGTGGTTACCGCTTGAGATTTGGTTTCGCCGGATGGTGAAGATGTTACTCTGAGGAGTTTAGCATCATGATTTTGAATCAACCATATTCCCCAGTAGTGCGATACTGGAGGAAATTTCTGTCGTGCGAGATAGAAATTTGGAGATGTTACTCAAAGGAGTTTAGCATCATGACGTCAGATCAGCAATGTTCCCCAGTAGTGCGATACTGGAGGAAACTTTTTCGTCGGGCGGAGATGGAAATAAAATCAAAGGACGTTACGCGATCAGCGCGAAAATACAGTTCAATTGGAGAAAAGGAAGTGTTGAGACATTTTCTGGAGAACGGGGTTCAAATGGAGATTAGAGTTGAAGATTATATCCGGGATGAGGTCCTCAGGATTATCTTCTGTTCATGTGTCACCTTAGACTTTGGCTGAGGTCAATAGAGGTCGCTATGGGTGTTTTCTGAGGAAGAGATGCACATGTTACCTTCCTTTTGTGAAGGTGTACCCTCTGATATGTCGCCATCAGAGTGGTATTTTGGTGTTATTTCCGACGTTGCCAGCGGAATTATCACAAGTTTCTGGAGAGCGGGGTTCAATTGGAGAAAAGGAAGTGTTGAGACATTTTCTAGAGAACGGGGTTCAAATGGAGAAAGGGAAACACAGGGTGTTTTCTGGAGAACGGGGTTCACAATGGCGATCACAAGTTATCGTCAGGCGACTGGGGTTCAAATGGAGAACGGGGTTCATTATTTGGAAAATAAGACTACTATGAAGTTGTCGGGGTTCAACTGCGGTGATCCGGGATCATTCACGCAAAAGAAAATTTTGTTTGGGGTTCAAGAAAATGAAAAAAGAGGAAATCATCAGAAAGTTTCGGGGTTCAAGAAAAGTAAAAAGAAAAAGTAATAATAATCCCCAGTGGATAAGTGGTGTTCAGGCCATGGTTATCCCTGTGTTACCATTTATTTTGGTATACAGGTCAAGTTTCTATTTCGGTATTCAGACCGACTTTCTCCGTACCAGACGGGTTCTTCTTTCGAGATTGCTTCTTTGCCGATTCTGACAGGCATTGTTAATTATTTCCCAATCATAGTGCAAATTGTTCGTCTGTTCTTGGTATTCAATCACTCTTCATCCTGATCATCCGAAAGCTGAGGCTATTCATATCAACAGGTTCACAGTGGATTGAATAGGGGCAGCTGTAACACCTCAAAATTTACCCTCCTCTCTTGGGACTAGCTTAGCATATTGAATTTCATTTTGTAGGTCATTAGTCATTGCATCTTTGCATACCATATGGAAACAATGAGTGAGTCATCCTCCCAAGTCTTATTCAAAAGATGGAGAGGTTAAAAGATTCAAGCCTGAGGGTCTCATGAATTGATCACTAATCATCTGAGGGTTTGTGCTTCCATTAGGGTTTCTTGGTTCCTCAAGGAGATTGGGAATTATCTTGGTTGAAAGGGTACATCACCATCATCATGGTATTATCATCACCAAGAGGCTCATTGTGCCTGGTCATGTTCCTTGGGATTAGGGTTTTGACCTCTGGTCAACCCTAATCAGTTGTATTGTGCCTATCAGGGTTTTGCAAGGAGATGGGATCTTTAAGGATATGGGGATCATCATATGTGTTTTATGGAGCTTGTGTAAGCTAGGGTTTCATTTTGGAGCCATTTCATCAGGAGATTGAGGCCCAAGTTCATCTGTGCATGACCAAGTCATCTATCAATTGAAAAAGTCAATCAAAAGTCAACTGTTGGATTTGGAGGTGGGAAGTGGTTAGAAATACTTCATTCATGTTCAAACAAGTCTCATTTGACATTTCAAACATTAACATTGAGGAAAATAAAGTCAGGACAAAACTTTCCAAAAATAGAAAGTGGCTTGTAATTCAAAATTGCCAAAAATGGAAAGGTTTTCTCCTCAAGATTACATCATAAAAAATGCTTCAAATGAAATTTTGTCCAACATGAAAGTTGAAGATCTTGTTCTCCCATTTCCAAAAAGTCCAAGATCATGAACTTCTCATGTATGGTTGAAAAGATATGGATCAATCATGGTCAAATGGATTTGAACTTCAAACATGCATTACTTTCTCACCAAATGTCCAAATGGAATGGCTCTTTTTGCAACATTCATGTCTTGACATGCACTATCCAATTCATGCATCATATGCCATGCATTTCCATCACAAAAATATTTGGTTTTGCATTTGAATTTTGGAGGGAAAGTTATAATTTGAATTTGGCTCATTGTTTTCATATGGCAACACTTGCTTTGGCTCCAAAGCAACATTTCAAGTGAATTGAACTCAGAATTCGAGCACTGTTCCATTACTTTTCCACACATGAGGTGCATTGGTAAATTTGCATAAACACTTGGTTTTCACTAATTACACTTGCATTACTTAATTGTGATTAACAAACATGATTAGTACATCATATATATAGCTAAGCATAACAGAAAATTGGTTTAACACATCATAATTCTCAAATCTAGATCCATTTCACAATTTTCTTCACATTGTGCTCTCAAACTTTTCTTCATTTTTCTTCAAGTACATTGCCTGGTTCTTGATTGATTTATCATCCACAAGCATTGGAGAGGTAGATTGAAGCAAGATCCATCAAGTTTCGTGCATATTTGAGGCTGTTGAAGTTCACACTCATCCATGGCAGTTGGAGTTTCTGGCCAAATCGTGCAAGGTTAAGCATCGAGCATTCATCCATTCAATCATACAAGAATGTTGGAGCATCTGTTCGTGCTTAGCAAGGCTTGAATCAACCAAATCCACTTCTGCATCTTCTTGAAGGTCAGAATTCGACTCTCATAATTCATGAAATAGTTATGTGCATATTGTAGATCTTTCATTGGTGGTTATGCTGAGCTTTAGATCCGTGAAATCCATGCAGAAATGAGTGAGATATTCTAGATCTAAGTTTGACATGCGAAACTTCTTTTGCTCGAATCGTTTGATATATGTGGATTTAGAACAAATTAAGCATGGCATGTTAATGTACGTGGAAAGATGAACATAATGATGTGTTGGTTTTTGATTTCTGGACACTTTTGTTCTTGAGGCTCAAGAACATGATGAATGTGTATGAAGAAGCTAGGTTTTCGTTTCCAGAATGATGTTTGATCTTTGCAGCGCGTGTTTGCATGAATTTGGTTGTTTGTGAGCATGTACTGGACCACGTGTCTCCTCCTTGGCACATTGATTGGTCACGAGCGCTTGATGGTGCCACATCCGCTTAAGTGAAACGGTGTGTTTCACTGAAGCGCGCTCAACATTTCAAAATCCAACTCACTTCGAATCCGGGCGAAGGCATTTCCAAAATTGGCATTTTGCATTTTATCCATTTATTCCATATGCCATTCATGCTATGTGCTTCATGTTTTTTTATTTTTTCTTCACTTCCAAAAATCATAACTCAATCAATGTTGATCCAAATAATGTGTGGTTTTTTTCATATTGCTCCTCATTATGTCCACTATTTTTTAAGCATTTTTCCACAATTTGTGCCTGGCTGGAATTAAATTGGTGCTAGGGATTGTTCACATGTGTGTTTTCTTGACCTACCTTGCCATATGCTTTGTGAAATGATGAGTTTTCATCCAATGCTTTTGAAATTTGGTATGCTTAAACTAGACATCTTGCTGGACATTTTGGTGTTGAGTTTGCATTTTTAGCATTTATAGTTGTTGAGATATGATCTGGTTAATGTAGGTGTGACAATGTGTGTCACACCTTTGCTTGCTCAACTGGATAATTTTCTTTGCCATGCCAAATAAATGCCAAATGATGTGATTTTTTACATGATGCTTCTTCTGGATGTTAAGATTGATCATGAAATTTTGTGGAATTTTTGGATTGATTTCTGATTTGTTTGAGATTTTTCTTTCTGGATTGCCATTTGTGAGCTTTTGAATAGTCATGAACTTCAATGATTTGTGAAATGCTGGTTGTGTATCCTATGAATGTGAAATTTTGCACATTGTGTCTAGACACTTTGAAGTTTATTGTGGCTTTGGTTTGAGGTCTTTATCATTTGCCAATTCTGTTTTAGGCTTGTGCTAAGTTGATGTACCAAATTGTGTCTCAATTGAGCTTGTTTGTGCTTACCTTGCCTTAGGGAATTTGATTACCATGCTTAAACTTGTCCAACTGCCTTGATCTTTGGTGTAATGATAATGTGTTGTGTGATGTTTAGCCATGATTTTTCTTGGGATTTATTGAATCATTTTGGAATTAATGTGGATTTGTTCATTCTGTTGCTTCAATGAGCTTCCAACTTGCATGCCTTGCCTTATTTGATTTGTGAAATGAATTTGGTTGATGCTATTGACATGAGACCTTTTGGATTATGTTCTTATTTGATTAAGGTTGATTCATGTCAATTTTCATGTTCTGTTTTGAATTGTTTCTCCCTCTTTGACCCTAGGCCTTGTCCTAGTGGTTTGTGCTTATGTTTGAGCTTTGTTTTCAGGATAAGAAGCATATGGCCATAAGGAGATTGATTCACATTGCTTGAGTTGGATTATTTGGTTGATGTTGACTAACCTTGACTTGTTTTGTAGGTGGCTTTTAGCTCATTTGAGTTGAGCTTGTGCCTTGCATCTTGATGCATTGCTTGCTTGTCTGTTTGACTATGTCTGTTGATTGTTGACTATTAACTGTCTGTTTGACTTTGTGAATTGTATACTGACTGAGTTAGATTGTTTTCAGGTACATTAGTTGCTTAAGTTCATTGTGAGCTTGCTTTTGCTTTGCTTGGTTGCTTAAGCATTGAGGTATAAAATCTCTGACTTCATGTAGTCTGGAAGACCTGTCCTGTTACTTGGGCAGGCACCTGTCTGAAGCCCTCCTTAAGAGGCAATGCTTGTGCTTGTTTATGTTTGTGCCAAGCAGGAAAAGACCTTTGATAAGGCAATTGGCAGATAAAAGAGATGTGCAATCCATCTCCTGCTATTCAGTGTGTCATCCACTTTGCTCACACACCTTGTGTTGATGCATTGTGGATATTAACCCAAGATCTTTGTTGAGTCAGTCATATGTGGAGAAGAGTTCCAACTTTCTGAACTCCCACACTTTCATTTGTCTGAAGCTCTCCCAGGCCAGGGATAAGAGCTGTGAGGTCTTACCCTCACTTCCCATTTCATCTGCTTCACCCTAACTCTCAATGTTAGGGTTAAGAGCTAACAACACCCGATTCCAGTTGGCTTATGCTTCACAGCCTAACCTTGTGTGAGCCCACTTTGTTTGTATATAGTGTGTGATAATTGTGTGTATGTTTGCTTTGCTTGTGCTGTTTAGGATAGCTTGCTGCCTGTGGAAGTTAGATAGAAACCTCAACCTAGGACCATTGTGGATTGCATGATAACTATTAGGCTCGAGTTAGTCTCCCTTCTAGTTTGTCATTTCCCAGTCTCTGGTTAGGAGGAAGTTTCTCCCCTGTTAAGGGGAACTACGTTGCCCTGATCCTCATACCAGATGAGGTACGTAGGCAAGAGATCGTACGAGATCTCTCCGGGCACCCTTTTCTTTTTTTGAGTGTGTTGTGCTTGACAGCTATCAGGCTCGAGTTCCCGACTCCCTGTTAGTCTGTGTGTTCACCCTTTTTCTTTTTGTGTGTGTTTGTTTGACAGTTACTAGGCTCGAGTGCCAGACTCCTTAGTAACTTGTTGGGGTGTTAACCCTCTTGTGTGTTAGGAGATGGACGTAAGGCCAACGATTGGCAGTCCGTATTCTATTGGTGTTTGTTGTGTGGAGTCCGACGTAAGCCCAGCGATTGGCAGTTGGTTTCCTGTGTGTGTTTGTTGGTTCGGAGTCTGATGTAAGTCCAGCGATTGGCATTCGGTTTCCATGTTTGCATGTGCGTGTGTTTTGTTTCGGCGTGCGTGAGCCGAACTACGGTAGCTCTGATTCTCATTCCAGATGAGATACGTAGGCATAGGATGCGATATCCTAGCGAGCCCTTTCCCCTCTTCTTCCACCTGTGTTGTTTCAGTGTGTGTGTGCATTCTTTTGAGCAGTGTTTAGCAACCGTATTTATTTCCTTCTGAGCGTGGATCCCGTCGAGTACGACGGATGCGTAGGGGTGCTAATACCTTCCCTTCGCATAACCGACTCCCGATCCCATCTCTCTTTGGTCGCGAGACCATGTCTTTTCCAGGTTTACTTCGAGCGTTTCCTTTCCCTCTTTTGGGATAAATAACGCACGGTGGCGACTCTGTTTGTTTTGTTTTTAGCCCGCCGGTTGTTTTTCGCGGATGCGACAGAAAGCTCATGGTGGCACAAATATATGTAGATGACATTGTATTTGGTGGGATGTCAGAACAGATGGTTGAACATTTTGTTAGACAAATGCAATCTGAGTTTGAAATGAGCCTTGTTGGAGAATTGACCTACTTTCTTGGGCTACAAGTCAAACAGATGGAAGACTCTATCTTTCTATCTCAAAGCAAGTATGCCAAGAACATTATGAAGAAGTTTGGCATGGAAAATGCAAGCCATAAAAGGACACCTGCTCCTACTCATGTGAAAATCTCCAAAGACGAAAATGGTGTCAGTGTAGATCAGAGTCTATACAGAAGCATGATAGGAAGTCTGCTATATCTCACAGCAAGCAGACCTGACATTACATTTGCTGTAGGTGTTTGTGCTAGGTATCAAGCTGAACCAAAAGTCAGTCACATAAACCAAGTGAAGAGAATACTGAAATATGTCAATGGCACCAGTGACTATGGGATGTTGTATACTCATGGATCTGGATCCATGTTGACTAGTTACTGTGATGCTGACTGGGTTGGAAGTGCTGATGATAGGAAAAGCACATCTGGGGGATGCTTCTTTTTGGGGAACAATCTGATTTCATGGTTTAGCAAGAAACAAAACTGTGTATCTCTATCCACTGCTGAAGCTGAATACATAGCAGCTGGGAGTAACTGTTCTCAACTGGTCTGGATGAAGCAGATGTTGTCTGAATACAATGTCACACAAGAAGTCATGACATTATACTGTGATAACCTGAGTGTCATAAATATTTCCAAAAATCCTATTCAACATAGCAGGACAAAGCACATTGACATTCGTCATCACTTCATCAGAGAACTTGTAGAAGAGAAGATCATAACTCTGGAGCATGTTACTACTGAAAAGCAATTAGCAGACATTTTCACTAAAGCTTTGGATGCCAATCAATTTGAATGTTTAAGGGGAAGTTGGGGATCTGTGTTCATGAGAACCTATAGCAAGTAAAGGAGTTTGTGGTTATCCCAGAGGATATTTCTGACTGGGTAAACTGTGATGTGGCGAAGACTAGACTGTATGGCTGGAAGCTTTTCTGATGCTGATGTTTGAAAGACTGAAGTTGTATTGTTTTTGAAAAAGATCACCTTTGGTCAATTTTGACTAAAAAGGGGGAGAAGTGCTGAGTTGTGGAAGTTGTGAGATGTATATAGCTGGAGGACAGCTATTATTAAAGGAAGTGCACAGGTGTTAAAACAGAATGTTGTTCTGTCTACAGATGTCAAAGAGGATGTCTGATATGGTGCACAGGTGTTGTTGTTGAAGTAGATGTCAGAATGACATTCTGGATGGTACAGGTGCTGGAGTTACAGTAGCTGTTATGTTCACGGAGACTGTTTGTTGTGTGCACAAATTTAGGGGGAGAAGGAGTACCCTTGTGCATTTGTGTGTCTTACTAGTTGCATCCATAACTAGTAATTCTATTTTTGTTGCACAAATTTAGGGGGAGGAGAAGTACCCTTGTGCATGTGTGTATTACTAGTAGCTATAGCTAGTAATTGTTTTGCTTCTGCTACTGATTAAACTACTGTTATGTTGTTTAACTGATGA
Organism: Lathyrus oleraceus; assembly: GCF_024323335.1. Lineage (NCBI taxonomy): Eukaryota > Viridiplantae > Streptophyta > Magnoliopsida > Fabales > Fabaceae > Lathyrus > Lathyrus oleraceus. The sequence continues at coordinate 502,721,038 of NC_066583.1, read as the reverse complement.
TAGTTTACCTTGTGAACAAAAAGGACAAATATATGTTTTAGCCAAAATTTGCCAAAGGGGGAGTTTGTTGATTCTAAGTGTTGGCAGCAATTTTGGTAAAACAAAGAGTGTTCACAAGATGTTATGTGTGATGTCTTAACATGAGATATCCTATGTACCTGCTGGAGTTCAAGAACATGTTCATGCAGGATTGTTTCAGAATGCCACATACAATGCCATGGCTTCTGATATTGGATGTACCTGCTGGAGCTTAAATAAAAGACATGTTCATGCAGGATTGTTTCAGATGACATACACAAGGTCATGGCATCTGATATGGTTGTACCTGCTGGAAGTTATAAAAGGAATTATTGGATTATGCAGGATTTTTCCAGGATGTCAGACCTGATGTCATGACATCATGTACACAGAATATTCAGTATGAATGTCTGGTGTTTTGTGATTGCACAATTAAAGGCAATATTTGTATGATTGAAGATCTGATTAGCTGGCGCATTCAATCATGGATTACAACCAGATTTACTTATTTTCCAAGGAGATCTAACCAGTTGTTATAAAAAGATTTGATTGGAAAATAGATTTAGGGTTTTCAAGATGTCCAAGCCCAGCTGGATGCTTCTATAAAAAGGGACTTAGAAAACCTGTTTGAATACACAACCAATACTGAGCGAAATATAGAGAGAGGGTTAGGGTTTGTGTCTGTTTAGTCGTGAGACTTGTAAGCCATTCAAGTCATCCATTGATGATTGAATTGGACTGATTTGTGGTTGTAATTTGTCACTCTAAAGCTGTTAAGCAAGAGTGTGTATCTTCTTGATCAAAGCTGTGAAGCAAGATCAAGAGTGTGTCTTCTTGATTGAAATTGTGAAGTAAAATCAAGAGTGTGTAATTGAAAAGTATTTTCTTTTCTCAAGGGATTGTTGTTTAAGATCACAGGTGTGATTGTATGGAAGTGAGTGGGTTCTCATATCTAAGAGTGCTTAGGTAGAAATTGCACGGGTAGAGATTAGGTGAGAAAGACTGTAACTTGTTGAAGTGTACAGAGAGTCTTTGAACTAATTCTATTTTAGTGAATTTCCTTCCTAGCTTGGTAGCCCCCAGACGTAGGTGAGTTGCACCGAACTGGGTTAACAATTGTTTGTGTCATTTGCTTTACAATTCTGTATATTTATCCTATGTGTGTTAACAGATATTAGTGTCGTGACATTACCTTCGACATCTTATATCTGATACCAGAATTTCAATTATTGTCTTATGGTGATCAGTTACAAACTTAGTTTTCCTTTATTTTGTTTTTGGGATTTTAAAATACGGCCTGTGTGTCGTGCCTCGTTCTTTTAATCTCTTAATGTAAGTTCTTTTCTCATCTCACTCCCTCGTATGTAAAACGAGTTTCTTTTATGTAATGCAATGTAATGAAGAAAGAGAAGAATATAATACCAAAGGAGGACAACCTTGACGATCTTGCTTGGAGAATCTTAGATCGTTATTAGGTTAGCTTAGGTTCTCTCATTGGCTTGGGAGAACAATTGCGCTTGGGGCCATAACTGTTTCATTTTGTATGTATGTTGATGCATGTGAATGTATATTGATGCATGTGAGAGGCGATTTATATGATAAATAAGCCGGTGAGATCAAAATAATTGCAAATTCCCTCAAATTAAATATTAAGTTTATGCTTTCCAAGTTTTAGCACTCATCAAGACTAGTATCGAATAATGTAGGTTTCGCTTACGCGAGGTGCATGTTCTATATTAGTAAGGTGCGATGGAATAATTGTAATATCTAATTGCTAAAACAATGGGTCAAACTTAACTAAACAAATTATAATAAGATTATGTACGTTTAGAAGCAAGAGTTGGAAATGATCCATATGATGGATTGGACTAAGGAGTTATTCACCCAACTAAAATATTCGAGAGTTGTATTAGATACAATTGGAAGGAGTTCCTACCTAAATAACCTAGTTTTGTGTAATCTGCCTACGTGAACTTAAAACAAAGTGAAATATGGATCTCGACCCATTAGAAAATCTTCCAACGGGATTTTCCGAATCAAATGGCGAGGGTCATTTCTTTTGAGTAAAATAGTGGGAGCATATTTAATTAAAGGCCTAAGTGAATATGTTATTTTAATGATACTTATATTTTCATATTTTTCATGTAGATTACCATGATAATAAACACATTTAACAATATTTTTCATGTAGATCATTTTGCGGTCCAGGACAAATTTTCTGGATTGGCACCGAAATCTGAGGATTGTCCTCAAGCATGATAAAAAGATGTATGTCTTGGAGGAACCTATTCCTAAAGAGAAACCTCCTAGTTCTGCACCTAAGGCAAAAAGAGATGCTTATAAGAAGCATGTAGATGCCAATGAAGTTGCTTGTCACATTCTAGCTACCATGAACTCGGAGTTGCAAAAGCAACATGAGAACATGGTAGCGTTCGATATGGTCGGACACCTGAAGATGCTATATCAAGAGCAGGCAAGGCATGAAAGGGTTGGTGTTTCAAAAGCCCTTTTTCAAGGCAAGTTAACTTAGGGAGCCCCTGTAGGTCCCCATGTTCTCAAGATGATTGGGTAAGTGGAGAACCTTGAGAGGTTGGGTTTTCCCCTCAAAAAGGAACTTGCGACTGATTTGATCTTGCAATCGTTGCCAGAGAGCTTCAGTCAATTTGTCCTTAATTTCAACATGAATGATATGAACTACTAGGCATGTTAAGAACTGCTGAGTAGAATCTGAAGTCAAAAGGGAAGTCCATTCTGATGATCGGAAATGGAAAGAAACAAAACAAAAGGCCCACCAAGAAGGGTGGTAAAGGGAAAGGCAAGGAAATTGCCAAACCCAAACCCACTGCTCCTGCTTTGAAGCCCAGTGGAGGCATATAAAAGGATCACACTTGCTTCCATTGCGGTAAGACTGGAAACTGGAAGAGAAACTACCCAAAGTACCTGGAAGATAAGAAGAATGGAGTAGAGACTTCAACTTCAGGTATTTTTGTTATTGAAATTAATCTATCTACTTCTGCATCATGGATATTAGATACTAGATGCAGTTCTCACATTTGTACCAATGTGCAGGGGCTAAAAAGGAGTAGAGATTTGGCAAAGGGTGAAGTTGAACTACGAGTTGGAAATGGAGCAAAGGTTGCTGCTTTAGCCGTAGGGACTTATGTATTGACTTTACCTAGTGGTTTAATAATTCAGTTAGAGAACTGTTATTATGTACCTGTAATTAGCAGGAATATTATTTTCGTTTCTTGTTTGGATAAGTTTGGTTTTTCATTCATAATAAAGAACAATTGTTGCTCCATTTATTTGAATGATATATTCTATGCTACTGCACAAATGAACAATGGGCTATATGTACTTGATCTTCAAATGCCTATCTATAACATTAATACTAAAAGGATGAAACCTAATGAGTTAAATCTAACTTACCTTTGGCATTGTCGATTAGGCCATATAAATGAGAAACATATTTCCAAACTCCATAAAGATGGACCATTAGACTCTTTTGATTATAAATCATATGGTACATGCAAATATTGTTTAATTGGAAAGATGAAAAAGTATCCATTCCCAGGAAAAGGTGAAAGAGCTAATGATCTTTTGGCCCTCTTACATACTGATATATGTGGACCACTGAACATACCAGCCAGAGGAGGTTTTCAGTACTTCATCACATTTACTGATGATTTCAGTAGATATGGTTATGTGTATTTAATGAAACACAAATTAGAGTCCTTTGAAAAGTTTAAGGAATTCAAGAAGGAAGTACAAAACCAACTAGGTAAGAATATTAAAACTATTCGATCAGATCGAGGTGATGAGTATTTAAGCCTAGGGTTTGATGAAAATCTGAAAGAGTGTGGGTATCTAAGAGAAGAAATCAAACCTTGTTAGACATGGTCCGATCCATGATGAGTCATGTCGATCTTCCAAACTCCTTTTGGGGACATGCATTGTTGACAACAACTTACACACTTAACCGTGTTCCATCCAAAAAGGTTGAGAAGACACCATATGAGATATGGAGTGGTAAGAATCCACATATGTCTTACATAAAGATTTGGGGTTGCAAAGTTTATGTGAAACGACAAATTTTAACTAAGCTTGAGCCCAAATATGACAAATGCTTATTTGTGGGGTATCCTAAAGAAATAAGAGGATATTACTTCTACAATCCTTCTGAGGGTAAATTGTTTGTCGCTCGAACTGGAGTTTTCCTAGAAAAGGATTTTATTTCCAAAGGAATCAGTGGGAGGAAAGTAGAGCTTGACGAAATTCAAGAATCACAAAGCATTGATATACATATGGAGGAATTAGAGCAAGAAACACAAGTAGCTGTGGAAGAGCAACCTGCTCAAGTAGAATAAGACCAGCGTAGGTCAAGCAGGATACATCACCTACCTGAGAGATATGGATATCTCATAACTGATCAAGGTGTTGTATTAATTACAAATCAAGATGAGCCTGTGACCTACCAAGAGGTCATAACTGGTCATGAGTTTGAGAAGTGGCTAGAAGCCATGAAATCTGAAATGGATTCCATGTACACAAACCAGGTTTGGACCTTGGTAGAGCCTCCTGTAGGAGTTAACCATATAGGATGCAAGTGGGTCTTTAAAAAGAAGACTGGCATGAATGGTAAGGTACATACCTATAAGACAATAATGGTTCCAAAAGGATATAAAGAAATTCATGGGGTTGACTATGATGAAACCTTTTCACCAGTTGTAATGCTTAAATCTGTTCGAATTTTACTTGTTGTCGCTGTATATCATGATTATGAAATATGGCAGATGGATGTCAAAACTGCTTTCCTTAATGGGAATCTTCTTGTGGATGTGTACATGACACTGTCGCATCTCGAAAAATACGATTCCTCGCGATGATCGCGGAAAAAATTAGTTCGAACAGAGTCGCCACCGAACTTTATTTATCCCAATGAAGGAATAGGAAAATATCGATAAAACCTTTAAGAAAATAGAATAATCGTCGTCGCAACCATATTCGGGTTCGGGAGTCGATTACGCAAAGGGAAGGTATTAGCACCCCTCACGTCCGTTGTACTCAACGGGAACCTTTTAGTCTAATTTGCTATTTGAATGTTAGTTAAATGTTATTTGCTTTCTTCGAGTGAATAAAGATTGAAATAGAGACGGATGGAAACCTTAAAATGGGAAAAGGGAGGTTTTTTATTAGTGTGCTCGCCAAGATCTCGCAATCTCGTGCCTACGTATCCTTATGGTGCAATAAGGAAATCAGAGCATTCGTAGTTCGGGAAACTACGGTTTTTGTTGGTGTCTTTTAATGAACGACTGTATAGATCACGTCCTAAAGGCTAAACGCTGGCTTGTCTACTCTCGGCGGAGGCTTAAGCGTTGGTTTGTTGTGCGCATTAGAAAGGATTGACAGTGTTCTTTTGAAAGGGTTTTGGTCACGCGGGGGTGACAAGTTGAATTAATGTGTTTGGGTTTTGATTGGTTTCGATCGCTCGGGGGCGAGAAATTAGGTTTGATTTGTTTGAGATGTTTTTTGAAGAACGACGAAAGATTGAGCAATGTGGTGTTCACCAATCGTCCAATTCTTTCGAGGAGTAATAAGGCGTCCGCCTTCTACTCCTTTTTCGTTCGAATTATTTTGAAAGTTTGTTTGTGGATGTTGAATATGCACGATAGTGAGGCGTACGCCCCCTACTTGCTTATTCAAAGAATAATGAGGCGTACGCCCCTTATTCCTTTATCCAAGTTTATTTAACGTGTTTTAGTCGGAAGTCAATAATTTGTGCAATATGGCGTACGCCAATTATTCAAATAATCGAGAGAGGGCGAGGCGTACGCCTCTCCTCTTTTATCATCCGAAGTTTAAATTGTAAAAGATATGTTTGGATTGATTGCGTTTTAAATTGATGACGAAGATTCGAGCAATGTGGCGTACGCCAATTATTCGAATAATCGAAAGATAGTGAGGCGTACGCCTCCTATCCTCTTTTCATCTGAAATATGGGATTAAAAGGATTTGGGATTTGTAGAAATGATTTGAAATTGTATGATTATGGTTTTGATTTGAATGACGAAGATCCGAGAAATATGGCGTACGCCAATTATTCGAATAATCGAGAGATAATAAAGCGGATGCTCACTATTCTCCTTTTCATTCAAAGATTAATTATTAAAAGGTTTTGAGGAGTGTATTTATTGAAAGGGTTTGATTTGAATGACGAAAATCCGAGCAATATGGCGTACGCCAATTATTCGAATAGTCGAGAGATAGTGAAGCGGAAGCTTACTATTCTCCTTTTCATCCCAATGTTTATGTTTGAAAGAGAAAATCCTTTTGAAGTTGAATGGTTTGAAAAATGATTTGAATTTGTGTTGATTGAATAAATGAATTTTATTTAGTGTATTATTTCATCTACTCGATTAATCAATAACCAAGTAGGTTTCATTGTAAGGAAGCCCAAGAGTAAGCTATGTGAGGTTGATGGCGATGCGAAGAGCAATCGACTTACAAGGGTGTTTGAAAGTGGACTCGATGTTGAATCGAGAATTGTATGATTTGTGCTTTTTGAAATTGGTTTGAATCAAATGAACTTGGTTTGGAAATGAATTGAAATTGAAATAAAATTGAAAAAAAGGCTTATGAAATGGTGATGGAAAAGAAAAATCCTTTGACTATTATCAAATTTTACTTAAGTTGATTAATCAAATTAATTAAAACTAATTATCAAAATTATTTAATTATCTCAAATAATTAAGTTAATTAAGGTTAATTAATTAAAAGCAATTAATCAAACAAAATTCAACTAATAATATTTTTTATGAAAAAACAAATTAGTGACAACTTTGATTTATAAAAATTGAATCGGTGACAAAATGTGCTTAGGAACCGGTTTATACATGGCGACCATGGAATTGAAAGTCGTATGTGAGATCTAAACGCGGTGAAGTCGTACAATTGATTTAATACAATTTGAGCGGCATATCGGTATGAATTTACCGAATCCGTGGATAAAAGTTTATTTTGAATTTCAAGAAAATGAAACAAATAACAATAATAATAATAATACCACACATTGTCCTCACCACCAGTCCATTAACTTGATAAATTTCTACTTCACATAAAAACTAACATTTACATGGAGATGAATATTTCTTCCTAGATAAGATTGCCAATTTAAACTTTTGGCCTAGTAAAGATTTGTCACAAAATTTAAACTCAAAACTGTATTTAATCCAAAACTGAATAGATAACGAGTTATGGGCTCAAAACGGTGTTTAACTCAAAATTGAAACTCACAATATTTACATGTTTAATCCAAGCAGCATCAAAATTGAAAGGCACGTTAGATAAACACAATGCTACTCAAACACATATCATTAAAACTAGCTTAACATGTGACTGTAATTAATTTAAAGAACTCCATAGAAATTGCTACAACACTTGAGAATTTCACTACAACCTTTCCTCGTAATTCTGCAAATGAGATCCAACACGCAATTCCTCATAAGATGCAGATGAAATCCAGCAGTAATGACATTGGTTGCTGATTTCAGACCAAAATTAACAACACTCAGAGCTAAAAAATATAAGTTCAGATAATTAACACACAATCAAGTTCAGTAGTCCTTAACAAATCCAAAGACAGACCACCAAAATTCACTACATTATAGACTCAAGTAATAGCAAAAAGGGTGTAACAAGAAGAAATACGGGTTGGTTTCGGTTATGAGGATCTTGTGTTTAACATGTATAACGGAACCGACTCCTAATTATAGTTTTTAGTCTACAACCCACAGAATGTTCATCAGATGGAAATCAAACACATAGAACTCGATTTACCATAATAATAACAGTTGTAGTAGAATTAAGTCATAGCAGCAGCAACTTGGAATCGTTTGTTAGTGTCGACAGCTTGACGAGCTTGTGATGTCTTTGAACCGATATTGCCAGCACCTGTAAAAATCAAAGCCAATAGAACCACATCTGCAAAAAAACAAAACCGATTGTGTTGTTGTGATGCCAGCAGCGATGTTGTTTGAAGGCAGTGACGAAGCGAGTTCGCGGTTATTGCCGGCGAAGCGAGTCCAAAAAAAAATTCAATCAACAGCGGTTGAAAGTTGAAAGATTTTGCGGTGTTGTGGAGAAGAAATCGTGTCGGAGGTTGGCGAAGATCTAGCGGTTGTGAGTTGCGAATCAACGCTTGAGGAAGGTTGCGAGATCCGTTGAAAAGGGGTTGAAGGTGGGTCGCGAGGTTGGATTATTGACGGATTTGGCGGCGGGAGCTAGCGGCGAGGGTTTCGTCGGCGGTGGATGAAGAGGGTTAAGGGTTGGTCGATGGGGTTTCGATGGAGGTGACGGCGAAGGAGAAAGGGTTTTTTCGTGAGGGTTGCGATTTTGAGCAGTGGAGGGAGTTTGAGCGGAGGTGAGGGTTTTACGGTGGATTTGTGGTGAGATGATGATGATGGTGGCAGATGGTTTATGGAGGAAGCGGCGATTAGGGTAATGAAGGTGATTTCAGACGGAGGATCGTGCCACTGTGTGAGGTAGATGAAGAGATATATTGTGAGTGATCGTGTGAGAGGATGAAGGGTGAGGTCTCCGATGGAGAGGATCTTTTTTCTCTTTATCTTTTTTTTCTTTTTTTTCTGTTGGAGTGGGAAGAGAGATTTTTTTGGAGAGTGAGCGAGAGGGGCGCGTGTTGTCTGTCTATACGTGCCAGAGTGAGAGAGGTATTTGTTGAGAGTTGAAAGAGAGAGTGAGTGGCGTGTAGTAGACCGTTGGGAGTGGATCCCCTTCGGATTCCTCTTTTTTTTATTTATTTACTTGTTTTTTTTTTATATATAAAATAAAAAAGGATCCAATGCAAATATATACATATTTATTTTATACTTATTATTTATTTAAGAAAATAAAATCAACAAAGAAAAATCTAATTAATATTTGATTCTAATTATTTTAAATTACCTTATCTAACCACTAAACCAAAAAAGTATGGACCAATTAAAAAAATAGAAATTGAGTATAATTTGTTCGGAAAAGTAAACCGGTCACACTAAAATTGTCAGGACAAAATATACTTATTAAAAAATACAGTCTTTCCTTAAATTATAACGATTCAACCGATTTTTTCTGTATTCTCAAATAAATTCATTCTGACTGACATTTCAGGTATTATTCATGATGCAAATGTATGTCATGCTATGCGTATGATGCTAAATTAAAAATGAAATTAATTCTACGAAAATTTAAATATGCCCGGACAAAATTGGGGTATGACAGCTGCCTCTATTTAATTAACTTGAACCAGAAGGTAAGAATGACAACGATCTTCATACATTCGTGGTGGAAGGTAATTAAATACGAAAAGACCCAAATTTTGTCCTTTGAAATGCAATAGGGAAATGTAGAAAGAAAATGCAACGAGTTCTGGAATTTTGTAGTTTTTTTTTTGTTGAGATTATTGGGGAATATCATCATCAAAGAGTTGATGGAAAGAAACTTCACTATGGAGTGGCATCACCAAAGGGTTGGTGGAAAAGAGACTTCACTATGGAGTGGCATCACCAGAGGATTGGTGGAAAATTATTATCATCATCAGAGGGCTGATGGAAAGGAAACTTCACTATGGAGTGGCATCACCAGAGGGTTGGTGGAAAATTTTAGTCATCATCAAAGGGTTGACGGAAATGTAACTGTCATCATCTTTACCAAGGGGTTGGTGGAAAAGAAAATTTATCATCGGCAAAGATTTGTCGGAAAGAAACTTCGCTATGGAGTAGCATCACCAAAGGGTTGGTGGAAAAGTATTATCATCATCAGAGGGCTGATGGAAAGGAAACTTCACTATGGAGTGGCATCACCAAAGGATTGGTGGAAAAGTATTATCATCATCAGAGGGCTGATGGAAAGGAGACTTCACTATGGAGTGGCATCACCAAAGGGTTGGTGGGAAAGAAACCTCACTATGGAGTGGCATCACCAAAGGGTTGGTGGAAAAGAAACCTCACTATGGAGTGGCATCATCAAAGGATTGATGGAAAAGATCATCATCATCAGAGGGCTGATGGAAAGGAAACTTCACTATGGAGTGACATCACCAAAGGATTGGTGAAAAAGTATTATCATCATCAGAGGGCTGATGGAAAGGAGACTTCACTATGGAGTGGCATCACCAAAGGATTGGTGGGAAAGAAACCTCACTATGGAGTGGCATCACCAAAGGGTTGGTGGAAAAGAAACCTCACTATGGAGTGGCATCATCAAAGGATTGATGGAAAAGATCATCATCAGAGGGCTGATGGAAAGAAACTAAAGGATGTCGTCACCAAAGGGTTGGTGGAAAAAAAAACCTCACTATGGAGTGGCATCACCAAAGGATTGGTGGAAAGGATGATCATCATCAGAGGGCTGATGAAAAAAAAGAAAGATCAGGTTATGTCCATCAAAGGGTTGATGGGAAAGAATTATGATGTTGTGTATGCATATGATGCATGTTAATGAAAATTTCTCATTTTTGTGTAGGAGATTTTTGATATGCAACTTCCTTATTTGGAAGGAAAGTCATGTGTGTTTATTGTATGCAATGCATGTGGTAATGCAAGATGAATATTGGTTATTTCTGGATTGATCTCCCTTTTGAAGGTGAGACTTTCTGGGTACCAATGTTGATTGGATTTGAATTTATGAAGATGCCAGCAAAGTGGACTTTCAGTGGTTGCCAATATGGATTGGACTTTGGCTTTGAAGATGCCAATAGGGATTGGACTTTGGTTTTGGAGATGCCAATAGGGATTGGACTTTGTGTTTTTTTTTTGTAATTGCCAATTTGGATTAGACTTTGTTTTTTGGTAATTGCCAATTTGGATTGGACTTTGGTTGGTGAAAGGTTTTGACTTCCCGACATTCTGTATTTTGACGATGCGATGATCAAAAGATAGATGTGGATGCTTTTGGTGCCCCAAGTTTGATCATTTGCTGATAGACTGTGTATTTGTTCTTGAGAGAACCTCAACTTCTTTGACTGGTATGCCATGACGGCTTGCAAATGATTTAATGAGCGTAGCGATATAATTAATGCATAATGATTGTGCTCTTGCTCTGCCCTAAGGCTCTTTGCAACTTGTCTGCCCCAACCTGTAGGGTCTTTGAAGGAATTCTCCTTTGAAAGGAAACCCTGGGAATGATTATACCATGGCCTGAACCAAATTTTCCCCAGTGTATGGGTCTTTTTGTAGTTTGCCCCAAGTTAAGCTTTTTAAAGGCTTGCCCCAGATGGACTAACTATTTTGAAATTATTTGCCTCCTTGATCAACTAATGCTTGGAGTTTGTCTTTTGACTGACCAATTCACATTCATTGGATACCATGCCCCTGATCCATAGGGTTAGGAAGTAGTTTTGATTTGGGTCAGCATTGACGAGTGATCAAGTTCTTCTCTGATTTCTTCTTGTTGGAACTTTCTTGATGTTAAATACTTACTTGCAGTTAAAATCGTTTATTTAATCAATGGTAATTTTAATGCAATATTCATGCAGGTTTGAAAAATCATTTATTGAGGTGATGTGATAGTGTGTGACGAATGAATCAATAGTTCAAACGTAGTGCTGGTTTAGCTAATGTGTGAAACATACAGCGGGATATGATGCCAATACAGGTGATTAGCAAATATTTAGGAGTCAGTTTACGCAACCTTGTTGTGGTATGCTTTCAGAATAAACCTTACTTCAATTAGGTCTTTTGAGGGTTGTAACGTGGCTTGGTTCACGGTTTTGAACGAAAGGATATAAGGCTCAAATTTTGTTTTAACCCACCCCTTCTTTATGATGATCTCCAATCCTATGTCCAGTTAACTCAACACACACATTCGACTTTTAACAGAGTTCAATGGTGTAAAGATGAGGATCCCAGATTCGCTTAAAATGGCAGTCACCTTATTTTGCTCTTCATGAATGTTGGTGACCCTTTGATTCTTGACATGGTGGTCACTGAATCTTGTTTTATTTTGTTGAAGTTTTTCATGACCTCTTTTGATTTTTGCTTTGATCCCTAACTTTTGCCTGGACCACTTTTTGAAGCTTTTTAGTCCACCAGGATTGCCCTAATTTTTGCCTAAGTCTCCTTTTTGGGTGTTCGACTTAGCGGGCTTTTTCTTTGATGATTTTTGAAAATTATGACTGCCAAGTCATTGGTCATTGAAGAATAACCGACATAAGATTTGGATTTGTATGGTTCCTTCGACACTTCAGGATGTGTGCGAAGAATATCATGTGATTGGTCCTTGTACGAGATATTTCATCTTGTAATTTGAATGCGTAGTCAAATCAACTGAACACTACCCTGCCCCAGGTTAGATGTAAGGGTTTGTAAATCCGAAAGAAACTCCTACTTCTAGGCTCAAAGTGGTTGACTAGGGATTAACTCCTTATCTCTCCAGTGTTTGGGGATTTGAAACAATGCCTGTACATCATCAACAAGGTTTCATCCGAAAGCATACAATCAACAATTATGGGTATTTAGTTTTCGTCATTCTCCCTTCAATCTTTGCTAAAACAACAGTTTGATAAGTGAATGGGAGAAATATTTTTTTATATCAATGGAAAAAATGAGTGAATACGAAAGGATTCGTTCAAAACATGCATAATCATTTCATTAATATTACCATTAAAGGAAATCAACAATACTTGAAAGCAGATAAGTACTTAACATGCAAAGAAAGACACAAATGAAATGCGAAGAGTAGCCAAATGGTTGCCAGTGTAGAGGAAACTCTCTCGTGTTTGGTTCACTGTTGGGCTATCCTTCTTCATAGTGGTGGTAGTTCTGCTCGTCGAGACTAGTATGACAATCATCTTCAGACATATTCTCGGAAATCTCTTCCATGGTTTGGACTGATGGACCCGCATAGCTAGGCAAAGAAGTATTATTGATTTGCAAGCTTCGAGGCGTAAATGAGAACATCTTGGAATCAAGCAGAGTTTGTACCTTACTCTTGAGCACCTTGTAGTCTTCAGTTGAATGCCCTTGTGCCCCAGCATGGAAGTCACATCGAGCATTGGCGTCAAAGCCTGGTGGATATGGAGGACTGACTGGTTTTAGCTCCTTTGGCACTATCAATCCCCTCTTAGTCAAATATGGAAGTAATTGACTGTATGGCATTGGAAGCGGATCAATGTGTCTCTCTGGCTTCCTTGGCCTTTGTTGAGCAGGATGACGATGCTGATGCGGAGTATTATGTCGTTTGTATGGCTGCTGAGGTGGAATCCATCGTTGATATTGAGGAGGTCCTTGAGTTGTAGGATATTGACCATGTGGAGAAAATGTTGTCTGGTGTGAAGCTTGTGGAGCTTCCCAGACTGCGTTAATTTCAGCCTCCTCTTCCTTTTGGGAACTAGGAATAAATTCACTCTCCATACTCTGGCTATTTGAGGCGCATTGGATTTTTCCACTTTTGAGGCCATTCTCGATGCGTTCTCCAATTGACACCAAGTGAGCGAAGTCTGATGTTGCACTGCTGATCATCCTTTCGAAGTAAGGACTTTGCAAGGTATCCCTGAATAATTCCATCACTTCTTTGTCTAAGAGTGGTGGTTCAACGCGAGCTGCTAACTCTCTCAATCTTTGGGCATACCCTCTGAAGGATTCGTTGCTTTCCTGAGATAAGGCTCTCAACTGCATGCGATCGGGAGCCATGTCCAAATTATATTTGTATTGATTCAAAAAGGCGTTAGCTAGGTCTACCCATGACTGGACATGGTTCCTTTCTAACTTCATATACCAACTCAATGATGCCCCGGTCAAACTGTCCTGAAAACAGTGAATCATTAACTTATCATTATGGGCATAAGAAGTCATTTTACGGCAAAACATCACCAAATGGTGCTTTGGACAGCTATCCCCTTTGTATTTTTCAAATTCTGGTACTTTGAATTTTGGGGGTATAACTAGGCCAGGTACCAAACACATGTCTAAGGCACCCTGTTCAACAGTATCTTGTCCTTCTATGGCCTTGAGTCTTTTCTCTAGCACGCAACATCTTTTAGCAATCTCATCATCTTGTAGTTGTTCAGTATTAACCACAAGGCTTGACCCATGGGAATCTGGCACGGAGAATGCAAAGCTATGATACTCAACATCATCATGATATGAGGAATCTCGAATGATATGACGTTTCTGTACAACAGAGTTATCAACTGGGGTTCTCGCAAGCTGAGGTTGGATAAGGTCATTTACTGGAGCTAGAATAACATTTTCGGTAACTGCAGTTTGTTGAATGTTGTCCTCCCTCTTTGCTAAAGCTATCATAGCCTCCACAAGTTGGTCTATCTGATTTTTCATTAAGTCCATATCTCCTCTCAAAGCAATGTGTTTTTGCTCCAATGGATCCATAATCTTTCCAGAGCTACTTCAAGTCTGATACGAATGTCGGGAATTCAACTGCGGGTTATGGACAAAGGATGGGATGAGTTTTTTTATTTATGAAAATGATATGCAATTCATGCTGATGAGATGGGAATGCATGAAATTTCGTATTTAGGTATGCAAAGGAAATGTAATTCAGGTATAGTTAGGATCCAGGATATCATGAGTATCATATGCTACACCCTATAAGGAGGTTCTATGTTCTCTACCCCACACACAAAGGATGGCTCCTAAGGTTGTTCCTTTCCAAAACAGAACTTAGAGTCATGGATTGTGTTCAGCATCCCATCGCAATAATGGGCTAGCCTCATCGTGATGAGAGTTCTGAATCAATCTATTCTAAGTGGGATCCTCATATTGTTCGAACAGGGTATAGACCCTTCGGTTCAATACTACACGATCGCCAATCATGAAGACAGACTTCAGTTTAAGACGAGGTTCCCAGAGTCATGGACCATGTTCAACGTTTCCTTGTAATAATGGGCTAGCCATATTATGATGGAAATTCTGAACAGATCTACTCTAGGTTGAGTTCTCGTATTGTCCCAATGAGGTGTACACCCCTCGGTTCAATACTACACAACTCCGGGTTCTAAGTTCTTCTCAAAGCTCGGGTACGGAGCTTATCTCACAACATGTGTCAGAAACCATAGATCACCCAACATAATGGCAGAATAAATAACATAGCATAAATAATACAACAAGATATAAAGAAGTAATAAGGAAGAAAACAATGTTTTAACATTCATAGCAATTTGAACTAAATTAGGCCTGACTCTCTCTAGCATGGAGCTATAGTCCCCAGCAGAGTCGCCATCTGTCGCATCTCGAAAAATACGATTCCTCGCGATGATCGCGGAAAAAATTAGTTCGAACAGAGTCGTCACCGAACTTTATTTATCCCAATGAAGGAATAGGAAAATATCGATAAAACCTTTAAGAAAATAGAATAATCATCGTCGCAACCATATTCGGGTTCGGAAGTCGATTACGCAAAGGGAAGGTATTAACACCCCTCACATCCGTTGTACTCAACGGGAACCTTTTAGTCTAATTTGCTATTTGAATGTTAGTTAAATGTTATTTGCTTTCTTCGAGTGAATAAAGATTGAAATAGAGACGGATGAAAACCTCAAAATGGGAAAAGGGAGGTTTTTTATTAGTGTGCTCGCCAAGATCTCGCAATCTCGTGCCTACGTATCCTTATGGTGCAATAAGGAAATCAGAGCATTCGTAGTTCGAAGAACTACGGTTTTTGTTGGTGTCTTTTAATGAACGACTGTATAGATCGCGTCCTAAAGGCTAAACGCTGGCTTGTCTACTCTCGGCGGAGGCTTAAGCGTTGGTTTGTTGTGCGCATTAGAAAGGATTGACAGTGTTCTTTTGAAAGGGTTTTGGTCACGCGGGGGTGACAAGTTGAATTGATGTGTTTGGGTTTTGATTGGTTTCGATCGCTCGGGGCGAGAAATTAGGTTTGATTTGTTTGAGATGTTTTTTGAAGAACGACGAAAGATTGAGCAATGTGGTGTTCACCAATCGTCCAATTCTTTCGAGGAGTAATAAGGCGTCCGCCTTCTACTCCTTTTTCGTTCGAATTATTTTGAAAGTTTGTTTGTGGATGTTGAATATGCACGGTAGTGAGGCGTACGCCCCCTACTTGCTTATTCAAAGAATAATGAGGCGTACGCCCCTTATTCCTTTATCCAAGTTTATTTAACGTGTTTTAGTCGGAAGTCGATAATTTGTGCAATATGGCGTACGCCAATTATTCAAATAATCGAGAGAGGGCGAGGCGTACGCCTCTCCTCTTTTATCATCCGAAGTTTAAATTGTAAAAGATATGTTTGGATTGATTGCGTTTTGAATTGATGACGAAGATTCGAGCAATGTGGCGTACGCCAATTATTCGAATAATCGAAAGATAGTGAGGCGTACGCCTCCTATCCTCTTTTCATCTGAAATATGGGATTAAAAGGATTTGGGACTTGTAGAAATGATTTGAAATTGTATGATTATGGTTTTGATTTGAATGACGAAGATCCGAGCAATATGGCGTACGCCAATTATTCGAATAATCGAGAGATAATAAAGCGGATGCTCACTATTCTCCTTTTCATTCAAAGATTAATTATTAAAAGGTTTTGAGGAGTGTATTTATTGAAAGGGTTTGATTTGAATGACGAAAATCCGAGCAATATGGCGTACGCCAATTATTCGAATAGTCGAGAGATAGTGAAGCGGAAGCTTACTATTCTCCTTTTCATCCCAATGTTTATGTTTGAAAAAGAAAATCCTTTTGAAGTTGAATGGTTTGAAAAATGATTTGAATTTGTGTTGATTGAATAAATGAATTTTATTTAGTGTATTATTTCATCTACTCGATTAATCAATAACCAAGTAGGTTTCATTGTAAGGAAGCCCAAGAGTAAGCTATGTGAGGTTGATGGCGATGCGAAGAGCAATCGACTTACAGGGGTGTTTGAAAGTGGACTCAATGTTGAATCGAGAATTGTATGATTTGTGCTTTTTGAAATTGGTTTGAATCAAATGAACTTGGTTTGGAAATGAATTGAAATTGAAATAAAATTGAAAAAAAGGCTTATGAAATGGTGATGGAAAAGAAAAATCCTTTGACTATTATCAAATTTTACTTAAGTTGATTACTCAAATTAATTAAAACTAATTATCAAAATTATTTAATTATCTCAAATAATTAAGTTAATTAAGGTTAATTAATTAAATGCAATTAATCAAACAAAATTTAACTAATAATATTTTTTATGAAAAAACAAATTAGTGACAACTTTGATTTATAAAAATTGAATCGGTGACAAAATGTGCTTAGGAACCGTTTTATACATGGCGACCATGGAATTGAAAGTCGTATGTGAGATCTAAACGCGGTGAAGTCGTACAATTGATTTATTACAATTTGAGCGGCATATCGGTATGAATTTACCGAATCCGTGGATAAAAGTTTATTTTGAATTTCAAGAAAATGAAACAAATAACAATAATAATAATAATACCACACATTGTCCTCACCACCAGTCCATTAACTTGATAAATTTCTACTTCACATAAAAACTAACATTTACATGGAGATGAATATTTCTTCCTAGATAAGATTGCCAATTTAAACTTTTGGCCTAGTAAAGATTTGTCACAAAATTTAAACTCAAAACTGTATTTAATCCAAAACTGAATAGATAACGAGTTATGGGCTCAAAACGGTATTTAACTCAAAATTGAAACTCACAATATTTACATATTTAATCCAAGCAGCATCAAAATTGAAAGGCACGTTAGATAAACACAATGCTACTCAAACACATATCATTAAAACTAGCTTAACATGTGACTGTAATTAATTTAAAGAACTCCATAGAAATTGCTACAACACTTGAGAATTTCACTACAACCTTTCCTCGTAATTCTGCAAATGAGATCCAACACGCAATTCCTCACAAGATGCAGATGAAATCCAACAGTAATGACATTGGTTGCTGATTTCAGACCAAAATTAACAACACTCAGAGCTAAAAAATATAAGTTCAGATAATTAACACACAATCAAGTTCAGTAGTCCTTAACAAATCCAAAGACAGACCACCAAAATTCACTACATTATAGACTCAAGTAATAGCAAAAAGGGTGTAACAAGAAGAAATACGGGTTGGTTTCGGTTATGAGGATCTTGTGTTTAACATGTATAACGGAACCGACTCCTAATTATAGTTTTTAGTCTACAACCCACAGAATGTTCATCAGATGGAAATCAAACACATAGAACTCGATTTACCATAATAATAACAGTTGTAGTAGAATTAAGTCATAGCAGCAGCAACTTGGAATCGTTTGTTAGTGTCGACAGCTTGACGAGCTTGTGATGTCTTTGAACCGATATTGCCAGCACCTGTAAAAATCAAAGCCAATAGAACCACATCTGCAAAAAAACAAAACCGATTGTGTTGTTGTGATGCCAGCAGCGATGTTGTTTGAAGGCAGTGACGAAGCGAGTTCGCGGTTATTGCCGGCGAAGCGAGTCCAAAAAAAAATTCAATCAACAGCGGTTGAAAGTTGAAAGATTTTGCGGTGTTGTGGAGAAGAAATCGTGTCGGAGGTTGGCGAAGATCTAGCGGTTGTGAGTTGCGAATCAACGCTTGAGGAAGGTTGCGAGATCCGTTGAAAAGGGGTTGAAGGTGGGTCGCGAGGTTGGATTATTGACGGATTTGGCGGCGGGAGCTAGCGGCGAGGGTTTCATCGGCGGTGGATGAAGAGGGTTAAGGGTTGGTCGATGGGGTTTCGATGGAGGTGACGGCGAAGGAGAAAGGGTTTTTTCGTGAGGGTTGCGATTTTGAGCAGTGGAGGGAGTTTGAGCGGAGGTGAGGGTTTTACGGTGGATTTGTGGTGAGATGATGATGATGGTGGCAGATGGTTTATGGAGGAAGCGGCGATTAGGGTAATGAAGGTGATTTCAGACGGAGGATCGTGCCACTGTGTGAGGTAGATGAAGAGATATATTGTGAGTGATCGTGTGAGAGGATGAAGGGTGAGGTCTCTGATGGAGAGGATCTTTTTTCTCTTTATCTTTTTTTTCTTTTTTTTCTGTTGGAGTGGGAAGAGAGATTTTTTTGGAGAGTGAGCGAGAGGAGAGCGTGTTGTCTGTCTATACGTGCCAGAGTGAGAGAGGTATTTGTTGAGAGTTGAAAGAGAGAGTGAGTGGCGTGTAGTAGACCGTTGGGAGTGGATCCCCTTCGGATTCCTCTTTTTTTTATTTATTTACTTGTTATTTTTTTATATATAAAATAAAAAAGGATCCAATGCAAATATATACATATTTATTTTATACTTATTATTTATTTAAGAAAATAAAATCAACAAAGAAAAATCTAATTAATATTTGATTCTAATTATTTTAAGTTACCTTATCTAACCACTAAACCAAAAAAGTATGGACCAATTAAAAAAATAGAAATTGAGTATAATTTGTTCGGAAAAGTAAACCGGTCACACTAAAATTGTCAGGACAAAATATACTTATTAAAAAATACAGTCTTTCCTTAAATTTTAACGATTCAACCGATTTTTTCTGTATTCTCAAATAAATTCATTCTGACTGACATTTCAGGTATTATTCATGATGCAAATGTATGTCATGCTATGCGTATGATGCTAAATTAAAAATGGAATTAATTCTATGAAAATTTAAATATGCCCGGACAAAATTGGGGTATGACAGACACAACCTGAAGGATTTGACATACCAAAAGAAGCCCAAAAGATATGCAAGTTACAGAGATCAATCTATGGATTGAACCAAGCTTCCAGAAGATGGAATCTTTGTTTTGATGAAACAATAAAACAATATGGATTCATCAAGAATGAAGATGAGACTTGTGTCTACAAGAATGTTAGTGGGAGCATGATCGTCTTCCTGGTATTATATGTAGATGACATATTACTCATTAGAAACGATGTCCCTACCTTGCAATAAGTAAAGACTTGGTTGGGGAAATACTTTTCTATGAAGGACCTAGGTGAAAAAACCTATATATTAGGAATGAGGATTGTCGCATTACGCGAAAAACCGGCGGGAAAACAAGAACAACAGAGCCGCCACCGTGCGTTATTTATCCCAAAAGAGGGAAAGGAAACGCTCAGAGTAAACCTGGAAAAGACGTGGTCTCGCGACCAAAGGGAATGGGATCGGGAGTCGGTTATGCGAAGGGAAGGTATTAGCACCCCTACGCATCCGTCGTACTCGACGGGATCCACGCACAATAGGAAGGAAAATGGTTGCTAAAAACACTGCTCACACACACACTGGTTGAAGGAGACACAAGAAAACAGACTGAAACTGCCTCGGCAGGATATCGCATCCTGGGCCTACTTAGTCTATCAAGCATAGACATCAGAGTCAAAGTAGTTCGACCTGGGGGAACGACACATGCTCGCTAGGATGTCGCATCCTATGCATACGTATCTCCTTTGGACGAAGGAGAATCAGAGCATTCGTAGCTCGACTAACACGCACACAAACAAACACAGGCAAAGGCAAACGTGGAGCCTGAATGCCAATCACTGGGCTTACATCAGCATCCGAACCAAAACACACACAAGAAGGCAAACGTGGAGCCTGAATGCCAATCACTGGGCTTACATCAGCATCCGAACCAACACAGGAAGAAGAAGGGTCTCGATTGCGACTAGGGCAAGAGAAAGGGGAGGTCTCAATTGCAACGAGGGCGAGAGAAAAGAATTAGTGTTAGTCGTTAGTCAAACTCGACAAGACATCGCATCTCGTGCCTACGTATCTCATCTGGGCATGAGAATCAGAGTTGCCGTAGTTCGGCTAAACTATTCCTGTTGGTTTGTGTTTTTTAGGTGGACAACGTCACTACACAATCTACCGGATGCTCGACCTTTGGAGACTCACTCACCTGTAGTAGAAGGAGTTGACGTATCCTTAAGAGGGGATAATGTTTGTTTGTGTTTTAGGAAAGCTCAAGCAAGAAAGGAAGTCCTATACGAAGGAACCGTGCTACCTTAATTGACATGCAAACGAGACTACGCGGAGTCTAGCAAACCTAGGGGATACAATCACACCATACAAACATATACAGCATGAAATAAACACACCAACAAGGGGCTCAAACATCAGGGTTAGGCTTTAGTCGAGGGGTCATATCAACCTCAACAAACAAGCCTCTGTATCGGGGTCAGGTTAGCTCTTAACCTTGCCATTGAGGGGCTAAGGTGAAGCTAGATGAAAGGTGATGAGGGGTGTGCCTCATTGCTTCTATCTCAGGTCCGAGAGAGCATGTAAATATAAGAATGTGGGGGAGTTCAGAAAGATGGAACTCTTTCCCCGATTAGACTCGATAGATCTTGGGTTTGGATCTCAATGCTACAACCATGTAATGGGAGCAAGGAGAAGACTCACAGAATAGTGGGGGATAGATTGCTTATCCCTACCTTCCACCAATTGCCTCATAGAGGTCTTTACCTGCTTGGCACGAAAAATAAACAACCACAATCATTGCCTCTTAAGGAGGACTTCAGACATTTGCCCGGCCCGGTAACAGCCGGGTCTCCAGACTACATGAAGAAGAAAGTGCAATACCTCAATGCTAATTGCTTATAAGCAAAGCAATGCAAGTTCTTAAGAGAACTGAGCAACTAGGGGTACCTGGAAACAGTCAAACAGAATCAGCATCCCAACATAAACAAAACAACAACAATAAGAATCAATCAACAATCAAACAATGAGGTGCATAGCACCAAGTCCATGTGAACCAAGCACCCTACAACACAAACAAATTAGTATACAATGATCAAAGGAAACAACTCAATTATGCATCAACCTCCTTAAGGCACTAGCTTTTTAACCTGAAAAGTCAAAGTCAAGCTCAAACATAAGTAACTAGACCACTAGGCCAGGCCTAGGGTCCAAAGGGTGGAAAAATCCTAAAACAGCAAGCAAATCATAATCAAAACCAAGATAATTCAATTACAAAGGGATCCCAATTGGTCTCATATCCAAACCATACACCAATTTCATTTTATGCACAAATTAAGGCAAAGTAAGCAATGTAGAATCACATATGGACAACCAGAATGATTACATCCAAAAAAATACCAAAACAGCATAGAAAATTCCACAAAAATTATATCCTAAACAGAGGACATTCAACAAGCTACATGTCAATTTTTATGCCATTTGGACTAGTGGAACTATAGGAATTAATTCAACATGTCAAAGCATGCAAAAACACAACCAAATGAAGTCACAAGATGTACACTAACTTCAATCAAATGGTAAACAGTGATATTAAATGGGAAATGAGTAGGACCAAAGCCAAATGAAAGCTACACATGTCAGGAACTACTTTACCAAATTTGATGTTCATAGGGTTAAGGATGAGGATATGGTAACATGCTAAAAAATGTTACACAAGCAACAAGTCAAAATTGCTAAGCAGCAAACAAAAATCCTAAACAATTAGAAAATAGATGATTAAAATCCACAAAAATTCATGTTGAAAGTTAACATGTCAAAGGTGTCTCATGCAAAAAATCAAAACCATAGGCCAAAGGGAAGCATGGAAAAATAATACATGAACTCAGCATATCAAATTGTGACACATATTATCACACTCAAGTTCAATAAATCATATCTAAAAAACCAGAGGTCCAAAAATTACAAATAATATGTCAAAAATTCCAGAAGAGTGTCAAGAATCTACACCTAAAATTTCATTTCATTTGGATTAGGCATGATGATTTTGTGATTAAAATAGCAAAACATGTGAATATTGCATACATTGTGAACATCCCTATACCAATTAATTTTTCTACCAAGCACAATTTTAATTTTCATGCCTAAAAAATAATAGATTAAAAATGGAGATTAACAAAAAAAAATCTCAAATTAATTGGACTAGGGATGATTATTGTAAGATTTTTAGAAGTTTTGAAATAATTATTGAGTATTCATTTAATTGGAATTAGGATTAATTAATTAATTAAAGGTCTGAATGGCAAATCCGTAATATTCCAAAGCCTGGCCAAAAACGCAGTCGTGTGACTAATTGACGTGGCGGCGCGCTATTCGCTTGGTGCGGCGGGAAACAACCGGTTTGAAACTAATGCCAGCCAGCACGGATCAATGAAGAAAAAATTTCTGGAAATCGTCATCACCTTCGCTCATTTTCCAGAATTCTGATGAACATCAAGAACAACAAACTCTCACCAAAACTCGCAAGCTTATGTCCGTTGGAAAGGTCTTAATGCGTAGATCTCAAATATCATAACGATTTCTCCTAATTCTTCTTGTACAGCACAGATCGAGTGAAAGAAGATTTTGCATCAAAGTGTAAATTCAAGATTGCTCTCTCTAATCTTAACGGTTTTCGATTCTATAAAGTGTTGCACGATCTACAAGGTATATTCTACAAGAACCACAACGCAATTTTGAGTTTGGTGAACAATGGATCCTAACCTTCTTGACGTGTAGCCGTGGATTTCGCTCGCGTTTTGCCTCGATGAGTGAAAACAGAAGCTGCACAAGCTCTAGGGAGATGAATGATGGTGAGAATCCAGCTCGAGAGTGCTTAGATCAATGCTGTTTCTCAACTGCCATTGGAGGATGAACCTTACAACAGTTGCGAATCGGTTAAGGTTTTGCTTCAATCTTGATCAACAGAAGTTCTATACCACCTGCAAGTCATGGATCAGCAAAGAAATCGCAGAGAAATTGATGAGATCTTGATGAAGAAATCAAAAAGTGTGTTATGTAAAATTGGAGCAAAATGAGAGAAAATGAGAGAATTTGCTTTTGGATTTGTGAATTGTGATTAGTCTCCGAGAAAACAGTTATAATTAACTATATATACTACCACTTAATCTCAAAGTTAATCCTAATTAGTGAAATGGGAGTTTTAGTGTTAACATGAAATTTCAAGTGTGGCCAAAATACCCTCTCTTAAACCAGCCAATTTTTCTGCCCAAGCTTGGTTCTAGCAGGTCACAAATGTCATTTAGGAGCTGATGGAATTGGTCCCAAGTCCATTGGATGCATACTTCTCAATTTCACTATGTGATGGTACTTTGTCCATTTTTCCAATTCATTTCAAAAGCCAAATTTCAAACCATGAAGCCTTAGCATGTTATGAATATTCCAACAATTTTCAAATGCCATTTGTGAAGTGTTGCAAAAATCCCCACTCAAAAATTCCAATTATTTCACAAGTTGGACAATTTTGCCCCTGGTTCATTTAACAGTCCAGTTGAAATTTGACCTTTTGCATTGACCACTTTTGAAGAAATCCAATTATGCACCATTAAAGCACATGTCAAATGGAGTTTGTGCATATAAAGAACTTGCAATGTGGACAATCCATGTGGAAGTTATGGCCTCCTGATTATGGGTCATTTCTGAAATTCACTGAGCCCTAATTTTCCAACCATGCATTGGATTTTCAAGTTCTTGGACTTTTTGGAAAGGTGAGATCAAGATCTTCAACTCTCATGTTGGACAAAATTCCATTTGAAGCTTGTATGATGAAGTTATTTTGAGGGGAAAAAGTTTCCATTTTGGGCAGCTGAAATTACAGGTCACCTGCTATTTTTGGAAACTTTCTGTCTGACCTCCAAATCTTCAACCTTGGTCTTTGATATGTCAAATGAGACTCATATGGACATGAATGAGGCCTTTCAAACCATTTCCCACCTTCCAATCCATAAAATCGGGCACAGTTGACCACAGTTGACTTTCTAGGGTTTCTGGTTGACTGAACAATGACTGGTGACTTCTGAGCATCCAACCTTTGGCCAAACCACTTCAAAATGATCCTTAGACCATATGAGCTTGATAAATCAACCCTAGGGCCTTGTCCCAATGAAAATGGCACTCACTTGCTTGATTGACTGATTCTCCTGATCATTCTGACCCAATCCATCAATTGAGCTTGCACTTGGGCCAATGGACAATGCAATGTTATGCAGTGGACATGTTATGTTATGACCTAATATGAAATGAATGTACAAAATGGTAGGGTGCAAATTTGAGGTGCTACAGCTGCCCCTATTCAATCAGCTGGGAACCCGAATGGATGAGAGCAACGGCTGTCAGACTTTCAGGGTAAACAGGGATTGAATACCAAGTACCGTAGAAATTTGCACACTGCTGGGATTTGTCTTTTTTCTTTCTTTTCAGGGTAAAGCACATCCAGACATCGACACACGATGAATGGGAACAGAAATCATCTCAACTAGATGCCAACGGACAACTAGGAAACACTCAACGTTTACCAAAACCAACGGAGAGGTAACTCAACTCTACTGGGGATAACCAGGAAAGGATACAACCATACGTCAGCAGACGTAATGGGGAAAAACTCAACGTTTACCAAGACCAACGGAGAGGTAATCAATCATCATAGGATGAATGGGAAGACTCAGCCAGACGTCATAGGACGAAAGGGAGACTCAACGTTTATCGACACCAACGGAGAAGGAGAAAACTCAGCCAGACGTCATAGGACGAAAGGGAGACTCAACGTTTATCGACACCAACGGAGAAGGAGAAAACTCAGCCAGACATCATAGGACGAAAGGGAGACTCAACGTTTATCGACACCAATGGAGAAGGAGAAAACTCAGCCAGACATCATAGGACGAAAGGGAGACTCAACGTTTATCGACACCAACGGAGAAGGAGAAAACTCAGCCAGACGTCATAGGACGAAAGGGAGACTCAACGTTTATCGAAACCAACGGAGAAGGAGAAAACTCAGCCAGACGTCATAGGACGAAAGGGAGACCACAACCGGACACCAAATAGGACGTCTACTGGGGATTCTGGCTGGGAAATCAACCAGACATTAATGAATGACTGGGAATAGGGTATACAATCAGACGTTCATGGACGAATGAGAAAAACTCGACGTTTATCGAAACCAACGGGGAGGTAAACCAACTTGGGGAAAGGTACAACTAGACGTCATAGGACGACTAGGAAAAACTCGACGTTTATCGACACCAACGGAGAGGAGAAACATTCTGAGGGGAATCATCTGGTATTACCAAATGATCTGCGGGGAACAATCAACTATACGTCATAGGACGCACAGGAAAAACTCGACGTTTATCGACACCAACGGAGAGGAGTAAACTTCTGGGGACGACCCTGTGGGGAAAGATATCAACTATACGCCAACGGACGCATAGGAAAAACTCGACGTTTATCGACACCAACGGAGAGGAGTAAACTTCACTAGGGAAGAGTGAGAACACAACCAAATTATCAGCGGATAATTGGGAAAAACTCGACGTTTATCGACACCAACGGAGAGGAGTAAACTTCACTAGGGAAGGGACGACGTTATGAACATCGAAAGATGAGGTTTACAGACACCAAAGAATACCAGACACTACGCATGACTGGGAAATCACCGAAAGATGGTGTTTACCGACACCAAAGAAACAACACACGCGGGGCTGACAGGATACTGACATCTACATGTCTGGGCAAGGCCACATACTGGCAGGGGGTCTCACTGGGGAGAAACATGCTTTCCTTTCACCAACGGATGAGGAAATAAACCTCTGTGGGGATTATTAATCCTGAATGCTGTCAGGAGCAACTGTAGCAAACGTGCTGTACAAGTTAAACAAACATCCGCCTCTGCCGGGGATACGGTCTGATTGGGTTTTGGAACACATGAATGCATATGTTTGAATTTTTCTATGGCGTAATGCTCCACATTGAATGGAAATGCTACGCGTTTTGAGGATGCAATGATTACTACATGCAAAATGCAAATGCACCCTGGCTACGGAGCCAAAAGATCAGGTACTCCAACTGGGCGGGGAGACTCTGACTGAGGAATACTCTGCGGGGAGAGCCTTCATCTGGGGATGCTTTGCGGAGAAAGCACCGACTTCTCACTCATGCTGGAGAAACAAAACTGTTGCCGGGAATAGGATAGACTTCGCTGGGGATATCCTTCACAGGATCCAATCCACTTGGGGACTCCGCTTGGGAAGCACTCAATACTCCGCTGGGAAAGATAACACCAAGCAACTCTTCGGGGATGATACTCGTTGATGAGTAACAGGATCACCTTACTGGGGAATGATATACCACTTCGCTGGGGGAAGACTTAACCAAACCTCAGGTAGGACCACTCTGCTTTGGGGAATAACCTCTACTCCACTGGGGACGACCCACACAATCCCTAGGTAGACTAAACTTAGCTGAGGATACCAATACGGATCTGCCACGGGAACTCGTCCAATCCACAAGTAGGATGAACTCTGCTGGAGAAATATTTCTTCGAAACCCGCTCCACTCGGGGAACTTGCTGAAGAAAACCCACACCATTCTGCTGAGGAGAACAACTCTGGTGGGGATGATAACACATCATATCATACTGAAGATAGACCTTCACAACCCTGCTGGGAGAAGCACTCACGGCCATGCTGGGGATAACATATCACAAACCCAACTGCTGGGGAACAACATTCTCATGACAAACTCCGCCGGGGGAACTCCTGGGGAAACGTCTGCCAGGCACTCAGCGGGGATCTCAGCTGGGGAAACTGCCAACACGAGCCTGCTGGAGGTAGGCAATCCTTAGATCTGCTGAGGAAAGAAGATACTATCCATAGACCTCTGCAAGGGAACACAGCTCTGACAACTCTCAAACTTGCTCGGAGAAAAACCTGCTGGGGAGATGATCACAGAAGACGACCTGTAAAACAGCACAACACAATGCCCCAGGGGTACATGGACAAGATATGCTCAAGTGTCCTCAACATTCAAAATGATTTTCAAATGTTTTATCCTTCTGCAAGTTATTGTTAAGCCTTCATGTTTTATTATATGCAATGTTTATCAAAAAATCGGACGTTTTTGCAAACAAAACAGTAAAATAAAAACAAGAGAGCTATTTATCTGAATAACGACTTTTATTGATTGAAAATGTGCCCGAAAAGGCAAATACATTGGGAAGCAATTCCTAGAAAGAGGTAATTGCGCACAAAAGGAAAATAAACTATCCTAATGGCAATGCGAATACGGCATCCACTATTTCCCAATTCTGTTATAACCCACAGATCATCTGTTTTCCTCCCAACTCCCTGCTTTCTGAGAAGAATGACTGGACCGATCACATCTTTCAAGATGGCAGCTGACGAAGCGCAATGAAGTACAGATAACTCAGACTGTAGTCTTCGCTTTAGTCCCTCTTTTGGCTGGATCGCCTTTTCAGGTTTTCAATCCACCGGGATACCCATTCTTGCCTAAGCCGCCCTTGCGGGTTTTCGACTTACCGGGTGTACATATTCTTTTCACTTATATCCCTAATTTTTGCCCGAACCTTTTCTTTCTGTTTTTGGTTCGCCGGGATGCCCCTTTTTGCCTGGACTCTCTTATTCTTTGTGTCCAGCGGGTCAATTTACGCGAAGTATTTTTTGACTACATCTGAGTTGACAGGGGAATGAAAATCTTCACCATCCATTGTTGTAAGCATCAAGGCTCCACCGGAGAAGACCTTCTTCACAACATATGGACCTTCGTAATTAGGAGTCCACTTGCCCCTGTTATCTGTACCGGGAGGAAGGATCCTTTTCAAAACTAGATCACCAGTTTGAAATGTCCGAGGACGCACTTTCTGATCAAAGGCTCGCTTCATCCTTCTCTGATATAACTGCCCATGGCACACAGCTGCTAGCCGTCTCTCTTCGATAAGGCTTAACTCATTAAACCTTGTACGAATCCACTCGGCTTCGTCCAGCTTGACATCCAATAACACCCTCAGAGAAGGGATCTCCACTTCAACTGGTAGGACTGCTTCCATACCATACACAAGGGAGTACGGGGTTGCCCCGGTCGACGTACGCACTGAGGTACGGTATCCATGCAAAGCGAAAGGCAGCATCTCGTGCCAATCCTTGTACGTAACGACCATTTTCTGCACAATCTTCTTGATATTCTTGTTAGCTGCCTCTACAACACCATTCATCTTTGGTCTGTAAGGAGAAGAATTGTGATGTTCGATCTTGAAATCTCTGCACAGTTCTTTCATCATTTTGTTGTTGAGATTCGAACCATTGTCAGTGATGATTCTCTCAGGAACTCCATAACGGCAGATGATTTCTTTTTTGATGAACCGGGCAACCACTTGTTTGGTAACATTAGCATAGGAAGCTGCTTCCACCCACTTGGTGAAGTAATCAATCGCAACCAAGATGAAGCGATGTCCATTCGAAGCAGTAGGCTCAATCTTCCCAATCATATCAATGCCCCACATAGCAAACGGCCAAGGCGAGTTCATAACATTCAACGGGCTTGGTGGTACATGCACCTTATCAGCATAGATCTGGCATTTATGGCACTTCCGAGCGTATTTGAAACAATCGGATTCCATAGTCATCCAGTAATAACCGGCTCTCAACAACTTTTTTGACATCGCATGACCACCAGCATGGGTACCAAACGAACCCTCGTGCACTTCTTGCATCAACACGTCTGCTTCGTGTCTATCCACGCATCTGAGCAAGACCATGTCAAAGTTCCGCTTGTACAGCACATCATCTTTATTCAAATAAAAGCTTCCAGCTAGCCTTCTCAGGGTTTTCTTGTCATTCTTCGATGCCCCTTCAGGATACTCTTGAGTCTTGAGGAAGTTCTTGATGTCATAATACCACGGTTTCTCATCAATCGCAACAACGGACTCGGCTGCAAACACATACGCAGGCCTCTCGAGTCTATTCACCGCAACATGTGGCACATGATTCCACCAATGAACTTTTATCATGGAAGATAAAGTAGCCAAGGCATCAGCCATCTGATTCTCATCCCGAGGGACATGATACAATTTCACCTTCTTGAAGAACGTCAGTATTCTTTTGGTGTAATCTCTATACGGAATCAAATGCGGCTGGTTCGTATTCCATTCTCCATTGACCTGATTGATCACTAGAGCAGAATCTCCAAATATGTCAAGCGTTTTGATTCTCAAATCAATGGCTTCCTCTATTCCCATGATACAAGCCTCATACTCAGCTTCATTGTTGGTGACATCAAACGTCAATCTGGCAGAAAAAGGTATATGAGCACCTTTAGGATTGATCAGTACTGCACCAACACCATTACCATTCACATTCACGGCCCCATCAAACATCAATGTCCACTTGTCATCAGGATCCGGTCCTTCCTCGACAAGAGGCTCGTCACAATCTTTCATCTTTAGATACATGATGTCTTCATCAGGGAATTCAAACATCATAGGCTGATAGTCGTCGATCGGTTGTTCGGCGAGATAGTCTGACAATACACTACCTTTGATAGCCTTCTGAGACGTGTACTGGATATCGTACTCAGTTAAGATCATCTGCCAACGGGCAACACGTCCGGTGAGAGCCGGCTTCTCAAAGACGTATTTCACTGGATCCATCTTAGAAATCAACAAGGTAGTATGGTTCAGCATATACTGCCTCAGTCGGCGAGCAGCCCAGGCCAAAGCACAACAAGTTTTCTCAAGCTGTGAATATTTGATTTCACAGTCGGTAAACTTTTTGCTAAGGTAGTATATGGCATGCTCTTTTCGACCAGACTCGTCATGCTGTCCCAATACACACCCCATTGAATTCTCGGTAACCGACAGGTACATTATCAGCGGTCTCCCTGGAACTTGAGGGATCAGGATTGGAGGTTTCTGTAAATACTCTTTAATCTTGTCAAAAGCTTTCTGACAATCATCATTCCATTTGATTGCCTGATTCTTTCTTAGTAATTTGAATATCGGTTCACACGTGGCAGTTAGATGAGATACGAACCTTGCAATGTAGTTCAATCTCCCTAAAAACCCACGAAACTGCTTCTCTGTTCTCGGTTCAGGCATCTCCTGAATAGCTTTGACTTTTGCTGGATCAACCTCAATCCCTTTCTCACTGACAATGAAGCCTAACAGCTTCCCTGATCTCACACCAAACGTACACTTGTTTGGATTCAGCCTCAGTTTGAACTTGACCAACCTGTCAAACAACTTCTGCAAATTTACCAGGTGCTCCTCTTCTGTCTGCGACTTCGCAATCATATCATCCACGTACACTTCAATTTCTTTGTGCATCATGTCATGAAAGAGAGTCGTCATTGCCCTCTGATAGGTAGCACCGGCATTCTTCAGCCCAAATGGCATCACCTTATAGCAGAACGTGCCCCAAGGTGTAATGAATGTTGTTTTTTCCATGTCCTCTGGCGCCATCTTAATCTGATTATAGCCCGAGAAACCATCCATGAAAGAGAATACCGAGGATTGAGCCGTGTTATCAACCAATACATCAATATGAGGTAATGGGAAATCGTCTTTCGGACTCGCCCTATTCAAATCCCGGTAGTCGACACACATTCTGACTTTGCCATCCTTCTTCGGCACAGGAACGATGTTGGCTACCCACGGCGGGTAAGTTGTTACTGACAAGAAACCAGCATCGAACTGCTTCTAAACCTCTTCCTTGATTTTCACTGCCATATCAGGACTCGTTCTACGAAGCTTCTGCTTAACTGAAGGACAATCATCTCTGAGAGGTAGTCTATGAACCACAATATCGGTATTCAGCCCAGGCATATCTTAATAAGACCAGGCGAATATCTCCATGTACTCTCTCAGCATTTCAATCAACCTGCTCTTGACCTCAGGTTTCAGAGCGGCCCCGATCTTGATCTCCCTTCTGGCGTCCTCAGTACCAAGATTCACAATCTCCAATTCCTCCTGATGAGGTTGGATGACCCTTTCCTCCTGCTTCAACAATCTAGCCAATTCTTTCGGGAGTTCACTGTCTTCATCACTCTCCTCTTCAGCTTGGTAGATGGGATTGTCGAAATCATACTGAGCCATAACAGATTTGTTCATAGTGGATGCCATAAGATCATTTCTGCATGTTTAATGCTTTATTTTAGAAAAGAGTTCAAAAAAGTCACAAAAACAAAAACATTGCCATTTTTATTTTTTTTTGAAAAATGAAAAACAAAAATAGAAAGACAGGGATCACAAAATTGTTTGCAAAACGTCCTTTATTAATGATAAGCAATGAAAACATGTGGCCCTACAATGAACCACTACGTCTTGGGCAGAACGTAGGGTTTTGTGCAGAATGAAAAAACAAAAGAAAATTACTCTGTCTGAAGAGTAACTTGGACTATATCCTCCGCAGTCCAGTTGTTGATCACCTCCCCTGGCGCACTCGGGCGGACCCAGCAGTCGAGATCACAATCGCTGTCGACATCTTCACCCTCAGTAGCAAAGACATCTCCATGATTCATCAGCCCAGCGCTGGTGAAGGTACTCGGACCTGCTGCCCCCTGCTCTGCTCGGAGAGGCTCATAACCAATGCCAAATTTGTCTTCTTTGACAGGCAAGTCCACCATCTTGCCCCAGCCCTCAGCTCTACCAGAGTCCACAACCTCCTTAGCTTGCTTGTAAGAAGTAATTGAAGCACCTGGCTTCTTCTGCTCAGCGTAGGCCACCTTCTCAAGAGCCACCGTCTCAAACGCCTGGCATAGAGTCTCGTGGATCTCGCCATCCACCTCGACATATTTGAACGAGGACAGATGACTCACCAGGATGTCCTCTTCGCCACACACGGTCACAATCTGACCGTTCCATACGTATTTGAGCTTCTGGTGGAGAGTCGACGAGACCGCTCCTGCTGCATGGATCCACGGACGTCCCAGAAGACAACTGTAAGCAGGCTGGATGTCCATGACATAGAAGACAATGTCAAACTCCTCCGGACCTATCCTTATAGGCAGAGTGATTTCACCAAAGACGGAACGCTTGGATCCATCAAATGCACGAACGACTAGGTCACTCGGCGTCAGCACAACCCCTTCAACTGGTATCTTCTTCAAGATCTGCTTCGGCAGCACGTTCAACGAAGATCCGGTGTCCACCAAGACATGAGACAGTACAGCCCCCTTGCACTCCATGGTGATGTGCAAGGCCTTGTTGTGATTCCGACCTTCGGGTGTCAAATCAAGATCTGTGAACCCCACGCCGTGTCGGGTACTCACATTAGCAATTACACCTTCCAGTTGATTGACAGAAATCTCCTGAGGTACATACGCCATATTTAACATTTTCAGCAAGGCGTCTCTATGTGCCTCAGAGCACAACAGCAGAGAAAGAATGGAGATTTTGGAGGGAGTTTGATTGAGCTGATCTACAATCTTGTAGTCACTCTTTTTAATTATCCTCATGAATTCTTCCACATCCTTTTCAAACGAGCCACCAGGCACATTCGCTTGAGCAGGAACTTCATCAACAATGGCCTGTTTGCCCTTAGCCTTAGCAGATGCCTCAGCATTGGCATCCCTCAACTGTTGAGGCGCAAACAGCCGACCACTACGGGTAAAGCCTCCGGGTCCACCCACGTTGTCCACAGCAGGACTCGCAAAGACCGGAGCTTTACTAGCAGGTGCAAAAATTGTCACAGGCGCTTGATTTGAAGGCTTGACCCTGTTCTCAGCCCTTCTGTTGCTTCGGTAGGCATTGTCATACCTCCAAGGCACAGCATTATTGTCCACGGCCCTTCTTACCGGAGCGACGATTGTTGTAGGAGTGTTGGCAGAAACTGGTGCGGAAATGGTAACTGGAGTACCACTTGTTGTAGGCGCCCGTCCTTCAGACGGCTTGAAGAAAATTGTGACAGTAGACACTGCCCCATGATCTCTATTGTCGGCCCTACCAAACTGAACACAGCCTTGATCCATCAAACCCTGGATACCAGCCCTCAGTAGTTCACACCCATTCTCGGCCTCGGCACAACCCAAACAGTCTTCATCACAGCCCGGATGAACACCACCACTCAGCAAACGGTCTTTGACAACCAATAGAGAAGTCTGAATCTCATCCACACTGATCACCAGATCTTCAGATTCGACCCCTTCGATACAGTTTACCCTATGAGCACCATGCGCAGGCATAGGGTTGTTCACAACATTCGGCACAGGGGAGAAATTGATCGCCTTAGAATCGATCAGATCTTGGACTTTATGCTGAAAAGCCCGACATTTCTCTATATGATGTCCTGGTGCCCCTGAATGGAAATCGCACCGGACATTTGCATCGTACCCAGGTGGCAAGACGGTTGGTGGAGCCATCGTTCTCAATTCTACGAAACCCAATCTGAGCAACTCAGGCAGGAGCTCCGCATACGTCATGGGCAACGGGTCAAACCTTCTGTCAGGCTGCAGCCTCTGCCTTGGCTGATAGGGACGTTGTTGCTGTTGTTGTTGTTGTCTGGGTTGTTGCGGAGGTTGACGCTGTTGCGGTGCAGGAATGGTTACTGCAGCAACCTGTCTATATTGATGCTGATTTCTGTTCGGACCTCGGCGGTGCTGAACAGCATTAGTTTCACCTTCTCTACGGCGAGGTGCCCCAGAGAAAGGTTTCTTTGATGAAGAGGAACCCACATCGTTGATCTTCCCGGCCTTGATCAAACTCTCGGTTCTTTCACCACAGATTACAACATCAGAGAAGCTTCCAAATGGGCAACTCCCCATTCGGTCCATAAAGACACCCTGCAGTGTGCCAATGAACATATCAGTCAACTCCCTTTCCAGCATAGGGGGTTGGACCCTGGCAGCAAGTTCACGCCACCTCTGGGCGTATTCTTTGAAACTCTCATTATTTTTCTGGCACAGACTCTGCAGCTGAGTCCTGCTCGGTGCCATATCCATATTGTGTTTATATTGTCTGAGAAAAGCTTCTCCCAGATCCCTCCAACATCGGATAGAATCTCGCTTGAGTTCCATGTACCAATCCAGAGATGCCCCAGATAGGCTATCTTGAAAGAAGTACATCCACATTTTCTCGTCATCTGTATATGCCGAGATCTTCCGATAATAAGCCTGCACATGGGTGCGAGGGCAAGAAGTACCGTTGTACTTGTCAAAGGTGGGCGCTTTGAATTTGTGGGGAATCTTCAGACCTTCGACCAACCCCATATTCGTGACATCGAACCCAAGAGAATTCTGGCATTCCATCGCCCTAATTTTTTCAGCCAGGGCATCGACCTTACGATCCCTATCTTCCATTCTAGCAACATCACCATCGTCCTCACTCATCATCGTGAACATGTCCTCTTGCCTGTCAACAAGAGGAGCTGGATGACGCGCCGGAGCCCTGGTAGCTCTGGCATTGACCTCTGCAGCAAGAGGCTGACCATCAACCCTTATACCTCTGAGTTCTTCTCCAGTGGCGTAACCATAAACAGGAGCAGCAGCAACGTTGACATTCTCATAACCGGGTGGAGCAACGGGTGAACCACGGTTAGACGCCTGAATAACCGTTTCCTGTCTCTGAACCAAAGCACGGAGCTCCTCCTGACCCTGAGCAACCCCTTGCATCATTGTCAAAAATTGGGCCATGTTCGCCCTCATCTCAGCCAGCTCAGTCTGAACCTGATCCATACTTCTTCGCTGATTTAGTCTCGTAGAATACCGGTGCGGTCTCTGATCAGCTATCCTGCCTGACACAGGAACCAGAGTGAGAAGTCCGAACTAGAACACCTGTTATGCGAGAATGATATGTATATGATGTGCGTAATGCATATGCAGATTACATTTCTTTTTCTGTGCATATATTGTATTTTTTTTTTTTTTTTTTTTTTGAAGATAGACATGCCATGATGCAAGTTATGCAGACATGACTGGTCAGCTGCGTGTCACACGACACAGGATCAAAACTCCGGCTTGAACTCAGAATCACCCATTCGTCTGAAACCCCAAAGTCATCTGGTCAACTGTCATCTGAGCCCAATCTGAAGAACCAAACCTACATCTGTGCAACCTCACACTCAGCCCAGGGATCCGAAATAAACGGAACCTTCTGATACTGGCCAAGATCAAACCTCCGGCGTCCAAAAATAGAGATCCATAAATCCGTCTGAACCATAGTCACTATCACAGCATCACAGGCAGAAACTGTGCTGGCAAACATCAAACCCGCCCCTCACAGGTGAATTCTAACAAGGTCATCCTAGGGCGGATAATAGTCTCGACTATCGGGCAGAGATACTCAATGGGTTTGCCCTTTCGGGTGTGCCATCGTAGCTCTCCTGAGATCGTCTAAACCAAAGATCCGGGAAATGATCGGTCACCAGAGTCAACAGCTCAAATGAAGTAACTCAACCAAAGTGGAATATTCCACAATGGAAAGCACTATCAGATGAACCTCGTCCGGCTTGTGGTATGTCACGTTACAACATCATGCTGATTTAGCAAATGAGGAATGTGAGACCCACACTAATCCTAGGTGTATACTCGGGCCTGGGTTTTAGCCCCACTCAGAACACCCACCCCAGACAGAAGAACCACCTGCACAGGAGACAGTTCAATGACAGTATGATGCATGCAAACATACATGCAAACAATAAATGCAAACAATAAATGCACATATATACAATGAGTGCAATAAATAACAGCACAAAGCAACCAAGGCCCTAACCTAGAGAACGCTAGGAGAGACTCGCTTAGGGAAGATGGACCAGCACAGGTCAACTTCTTAGGTCCCCAGCAGAGTCGCCAGCTGTCGCATTACGCGAAAAACCGGCGGGAAAACAAGAACAACAGAGCCGCCACCGTGCGTTATTTATCCCAAAAGAGGGAAAGGAAACGCTCAGAGTAAACCTGGAAAAGACGTGGTCTCGCGACCAAAGGGAATGGGATCGGGAGTCGGTTATGCGAAGGGAAGGTATTAGCACCCCTACGCATCCGTCGTACTCGACGGGATCCACGCACAATAGGAAGGAAAATGGTTGCTAAAAACACTGCTCACACACACACTGGCTGAAGGAGACACAAGAAAACAGACTGAAACTGCCTCGGCAGGATATCGCATCCTGGGCCTACTTAGTCTATCAAGCATAGACATCAGAGTCAAAGTAGTTCGACCTGGGGGAACGACCCATGCTCGCTAGGATGTCGCATCCTATGCATACGTATCTCCTTTGGACGAAGGAGAATCAGAGCATTCGTAGCTCGGCTAACACGCACACAAACAAACACAGGCAAAGGCAAACGTGGATCCTGAATGCCAATCACTGGGCTTACATCAGCATCCGAACCAAAACACACACAAGAAGGCAAACGTGGAGCCTGAATGCCAATCACTGGGCTTACATCAGCATCCGAACCAACACAGGAAGAAGAAGGGTCTCGATTGCGACTAGGGCAAGAGAAAGGGGAGGTCTCAATTGCAACGAGGGCGAGAGAAAAGAATTAGTGTTAGTCGTTAGTCAAACTCGACAAGACATCGCATCTCGTGCCTACGTATCTCATCTGGGCATGAGAATCAGAGTTGCCGTAGTTCGGCTAAACTATTCCTGTTGGTTTGTGTTTTTTAGGTGGACAACGTCACTACACAATCTACCGGATGCTCGACCTTTGGAGACTCACTCACCTGTAGTAGAAGGAGTTGACGTATCCTTAAGAGGGGATAATGTTTGTTTGTGTTTTAGGAAAGCTCAAGCAAGAAAGGAAGTCCTATACGAAGGAACCGTGCTACCTTAATTGACATGCAAACGAGACTACGCGGAGTCTAGCAAACCTAGGGGATACAATCACACCATACAAACATATACAGCATGAAATAAACACACCAACAAGGGGCTCAAACATCAGGGTTAGGCTTTAGTCGAGGGGTCATATCAACCTCAACAAACAAGCCTCTGTATCGGGGTCAGGTTAGCTCTTAACCTTGCCATTGAGGGGCTAAGGTGAAGCTAGATGAAAGGTGATGAGGGGTGTGCCTCATTGCTTCTATCTCAGGTCCGAGAGAGCATGTAAATATAAGAATGTGGGGGAGTTCAGAAAGATGGAACTCTTTCCCCGATTAGACTCGATAGATCTTGGGTTTGGATCTCAATGCTACAACCATGTAATGGGAGCAAGGAGAAGACTCACAGAATAGTGGGGGATAGATTGCTTATCCCTACCTTCCACCAATTGCCTCATAGAGGTCTTTACCTGCTTGGCACGAAAAATAAACAACCACAATCATTGCCTCTTAAGGAGGACTTCAGACATTTGCCCGGCCCGGTAACAGCCGGGTCTCCAGACTACATGAAGAAGAAAGTGCAATACCTCAATGCTAATTGCTTATAAGCAAAGCAATGCAAGTTCTTAAGAGAACTGAGCAACTAGGGGTACCTGGAAACAGTCAAACAGAATCAGCATCCCAACATAAACAAA
The DNA here is from genome assembly GCF_024323335.1 of Lathyrus oleraceus. NCBI lineage: Eukaryota > Viridiplantae > Streptophyta > Magnoliopsida > Fabales > Fabaceae > Lathyrus > Lathyrus oleraceus. The sequence goes on along the minus strand of NC_066583.1, from coordinate 502,682,842 downwards.
ACAACAACAATAAGAATCAATCAACAATCAAACAATGAGGTGCATAGCACCAAGTCCATGTGAACCAAGCACCCTACAACACAAACAAATTAGTATACAATGATCAAAGGAAACAACTCAATTATGCATCAACCTCCTTAAGGCACTAGCTTTTTAACCTGAAAAGTCAAAGTCAAGCTCAAACATAAGTAACTAGACCACTAGGCCAGGCCTAGGGTCCAAAGGGTGGAAAAATCCTAAAACAGCAAGCAAATCATAATCAAAACCAAAATAATTCAATTACAAAGGGATCCCAATTGGTCTCATATCCAAACCATACACCAATTTCATTTTATGCACAAATTAAGGCAAAGTAAGCAATGTAGAATCACATATGGACAACCAGAATGATTACATCCAAAAAAAATACCAAAACAGCATAGAAAATTCCACAAAAATTATATCCTAAACAGAGGACATTCAACAAGCTACATGTCAATTTTTATGCCATTTGGACTAGTGGAACTATAGGAATTAATTCAACATGTCAAAGCATGCAAAAACACAACCAAATGAAGTCACAAGATGTACACTAACTTCAATCAAATGGTAAACAGTGATATTAAATGGGAAATGAGTAGGACCAAAGCCAAATGAAAGCTACACATGTCAGGAACTACTTTACCAAATTTGATGTTCATAGGGTTAAGGATGAGGATATGGTAACATGCTAAAAAATGTTACACAAGCAACAAGTCAAAATTGCTAAGCAGCAAACAAAAATCCTAAACAATTAGAAAATAGATGATTAAAATCCACAAAAATTCATGTTGAAAGTTAACATGTCAAAGGTGTCTCATGCAAAAAATCAAAACCATAGGCCAAAGGGAAGCATGGAAAAATAATACATGAACTCAGCATATCAAATTGTGACACATATTATCACACTCAAGTTCAATAAATCATATCTAAAAAACCAGAGGTCCAAAAATTACAAATAATATGTCAAAAATTCCAGAAGAGTGTCAAGAATCTACACCTAAAATTTCATTTCATTTGGATTAGGCATGATGATTTTGTGATTAAAATAGCAAAACATGTGAATATTGCATACATTGTGAACATCCCTATACCAATTAATTTTTCTACCAAGCACAATTTTAATTTTCATGCCTAAAAAATAATAGATTAAAAATGGAGATTAACAAAAAAAAATCTCAAATTAATTGGACTAGGGATGATTATTGTAAGATTTTTAGAAGTTTTGAAATAATTATTGAGTATTCATTTAATTGGAATTAGGATTAATTAATTAATTAAAGGTCTGAATGGCAAATCCGTAATATTCCAAAGCCTGGCCAAAAACGCAGTCGTGTGACTAATTGACGTGGCGGCGCGCTATTCGCTTGGTGCGGCGGGAAACAACCGGTTTGAAACTAATGCTAGCCAGCACGGATCAATGAAGAAAAAATTTCTGGAAATCGTCATCACCTTCGCTCATTTTCCAGAATTCTGATGAACATCAAGAACAACAAACTCTCACCAAAACTCGCAAGCTTATGTCCGTTGGAAAGGTCTTAATGCGTAGATCTCAAATATCATAACGATTTCTCCTAATTCTTCTTGTACAGCACAGATCGAGTGAAAGAAGATTTTGCATCAAAGTGTAAATTCAAGATTGCTCTCTCTAATCTTAACGGTTTTCGATTCTATAAAGTGCTGCACGATCTACAAGGTATATTCTACAAGAACCACAACGCAATTTTGAGTTTGGTGAACAATGGATCCTAACCTTCTTGACGTGTAGCCGTGGATTTCGCTCGCGTTTTGCCTCGATGAGTGAAAACAGAAGCTGCACAAGCTCTAGGGAGATGAATGATGGTGAGAATCCAGCTCGAGAGTGCTTAGATCAATGCTGTTTCTCAACTGCCATTGGAGGATGAACCTTACAACAGTTGCGAATCGGTTAAGGTTTTGCTTCAATCTTGATCAACAGAAGTTCTATACCACCTGCAAGTCATGGATCAGCAAAGAAATCGCAGAGAAATTGATGAGATCTTGATGAAGAAATCAAAAAGTGTGTTATGTAAAATTGGAGCAAAATGAGAGAAAATGAGAGAATTTGCTTTTGGATTTGTGAATTGTGATTAGTCTCCGAGAAAACAGTTATAATTAACTATATATACTACCACTTAATCTCAAAGTTAATCCTAATTAGTGAAATGGGAGTTTTAGTGTTAACATGAAATTTCAAGTGTGGCCAAAATACCCTCTCTTAAACCAGCCAATTTTTCTGCCCAAGCTTGGTTCTAGCAGGTCACAAATGTCATTTAGGAGCTGATGGAATTGGTCCCAAGTCCATTGGATGCATACTTCTCAATTTCACTATGTGATGGTACTTTGTCCATTTTTCCAATTCATTTCAAAAGCCAAATTTCAAACCATGAAGCCTTAGCATGTTATGAATATTCCAACAATTTTCAAATGCCATTTGTGAAGTGTTGCAAAAATCCCCACTCAAAAATTCCAATTATTTCACAAGTTGGACAATTTTGCCCCTGGTTCATTTAACAGTCCAGTTGAAATTTGACCTTTTGCATTGACCACTTTTGAAGAAATCCAATTATGCACCATGAAAGCACATGTCAAATGGAGTTTGTGCATATAAAGAACTTGCAATGTGGACAATCCATGTGGAAGTTATGGCCTCCTGATTATGGGTCATTTCTGAAATTCACTGAGCCCTAATTTTCCAACCATGCATTGGATTTTCAAGTTCTTGGACTTTTTGGAAAGGTGAGATCAAGATCTTCAACTCTCATGTTGGACAAAATTCCATTTGAAGCTTGTATGATGAAGTTATTTTGAGGGGAAAAAGTTTCCATTTTGGGCAGCTGAAATTACAGGTCACCTGCTATTTTTGGAAACTTTCTGTCTGACCTCCAAATCTTCAACCTTGGTCTTTGATATGTCAAATGAGACTCATATGGACATGAATGAGGCCTTTCAAACCATTTCCCACCTTCCAATCCATAAAATCGGGCACAGTTGACCACAGTTGACTTTCTAGGGTTTCTGGTTGACTGAACAATGACTGGTGACTTCTGAGCATCCAACCTTTGGCCAAACCACTTCAAAATGATCCTTAGACCATATGAGCTTGATAAATCAACCCTAGGGCCTTGTCCCAATGAAAATGGCACTCACTTGCTTGATTGACTGATTCTCCTGATCATTCTGACCCAATCCATCAATTGAGCTTGCACTTGGGCCAATGGACAATGCAATGTTATGCAGTGGACATGTTATGTTATGACCTAATATGAAATGAATGTACAAAATGGTAGGGTGCAAATTTGAGGTGCTACAAGGATCTATATAGATAGATCATAAAAACTGTTTGGCCTAAGTCAAAATACATACATAGAAAAAGTGTAGAGAGGCTTTAATATGCATGATTCCAAGAAAGGATTCATACATATGCAACATGGCATGTGTCTATCAAAAACACAATCCCCTTTAACTAAGGAAGAAATGGATCGCATGAATAAGATTCCATATGCATATGCAATATGATTTATCATGTATGCCATGTTATGTACTCGACCAGATGTCTCGTATGCTTTAAGTGCAACGATTATGTACCAATCTGATCCCGATGATGCTCATTAGGTAGATGTCAAGAATATCCTTAAGTATTTGAGAAGGACTAAGGACTCATTCTTGATATATGGAGGTCATGAAGAACTTGTTGTAATTGGATACACCGATGCTTGCTTCCAAACGGATAAGGGTGACTTTAGATCACAATCTGGTTGTGTATTCTGCTTAAACGGTGGCACTATGAGTTGGAAAAGTTCAAACCAAGATACAGTTGTTGATTCTACAACTGAGGCCGAGTATATTGATGCCTCAAGTGCAGCAAAGGAAGTTGTTTGGATCAAAAAGTTCATTAGTTAACTTGGCATAGTTCCTAGAATTGTGGATCCCATTGATCTCTATTGTGATAACAATTGTGCTATTGCATAAGCTAAGGAGCCTAGATCTCACCAACGATCCAAACACATACTTAGGAGTTATCACCTCATTCTAGAGTGTAATACCCCAAAATTTACCCTTCATTTTTCCTGGAAGCATGGGATTATGTTTTACACTTCATTAGCATCATATTAGGTCATACTCATTGCATACTGCATTAGTGACTTGGAAATCAGGGTTTGATTGATCACTCCTTAACAGAAGGAGCCCACACAAAGAAAGATTGAGAACTGGACTTCATTTTCTAAGTATACGAGTCTCAAGGGTCTCAGGGGGTCCAATTATCTTATTATGGTCCTCAGTTCATCAGTGAAGGATTCAAAGCTATCAGAGTGTTCATCTGGATTTAATCAGAAATTAGGGTTTCATGGCTACCTACAACAGGAAATGTTTGGTTGGAAGTAGAGGGGATCATCCATGTCATGATTGGAGAGGCATCTTGGCCTAGGAAGACTCACAATTATCTCAGAAAGATCCATTGGCAATCAGTGCAATCAGTTCTTAATCATTTTGCCCTAAAACTAGGGTTTGGTACAAAATTAGTTTATTTTTTATTCTTTGGGTGAAACTCTTTTCCATGGCCCTCCATATGTCCACAAGGGTCTACATACAAAAAATCAGCTCTTTATTTGAGCTAGAAGTGCTTCAATTGATCAATGGAATCGGGAATCAGACAGTTTGGGAAAAGTCAACTGTGGGGCCAGAAAAGTCAACTCCTGACATTTTGAGAGTGGAATCTCAAAATCCATGCCTAGGGGATCCTACATGTGAAATTTGATCAAGGTTGGATCATGGATTCATCATTTAATCAGGAATTGGAAAAGTTACTTAATTTGGAAATGGTTGACTTTCCATTTAGGGCAAGTTTTCATGATCGTTGCACTCACTTTAAGCCCATTTTTCATCAAGTTAAAAGCTCCATTTGAAAACTTCTCCAACACGAAAGTTGTTCCTATTGTTCCGAGCTTTCTAGAGATATAAAGTTTACTCCATTTGGGTTAGAATTGAGAAAGTTATGCTTAGTCAAAGTGAGACATTTTTTTATGACACTTAGAAAAATTTCTAAGTCCAAAATCTTCAAAATTTGTCAAGACTTCTTGACCAGTTTTCTTGCACTTCAAGGCATTATTTGAAAATACTTTCTTCACAACAATTGTACCTTGCCATGTCCTCTTTCACACCCTTTTGGAATCATCTCATTTGGATCCATGGTTTGAGAGATACATTCATTTAAAGTGGGCACCATGACTTGATTTTCTAGGCAGATTTTGGGTCTGGCTGGCCCAAACAGATTTTCTAAGCATGTTGCACAAACCAGTCATATTTTTTTTTACCTCTTTTGGCCATGCATTGGACATCCATTCACTTAAGTTTGACCCAAAATAACAATATTTTACACCTCACTTCACACTTTTATTGTTATGGATAAATCAGTTATTAAAAAGCCCATGAGAACACCTAATCCACCCTATTTAAGAAGCTGAAACCCTAACCCTAAAGGGGTATTGAAATTTCGTGGCAAGGAGGCAAAGCTTCATCACATATCAGATTCCATTCCACTTCTATTTTCCATTAGGTAATCATCTCTTCCATGGTCATGTTTTGATATATCTATGCTTGCTTACCATGTTCATCCCCATTAATCCTTCCATTTTCATATTTCTTTTTCTTATTTAAAATATTTTCTTCGTCCACAAAATTACCCAAAAATATTTTTCACTTTTCGTAAAATTTTATTTAATTTTATATAATTTTTATTTTCGTATTTTTTCAATATTAATATTTTATTTTAATTATTTATTCTAAATGGTCCATTTTAACACACTTTTTTTTATTGATTTTACTTTTCTGACTTAAAATTATTGTTAGCATTTGATTTTTGGGATGAAGGTTGACCACTGTCTCATGGTCAACCTGACCTTTTCTTGGAATTTTATTTCACATTTTCAATATATTTTGGATTTATTTTTGACCTAGTTTGGTTGGTTGACTTTTAATTTGACTTCTATTTTATTTTAATTAATTCACGTACCAATTTTCATTATTTTTAAAATATTTTTGGGGGATGATGACTTCCTAATCCCACCTTATTTAGTTTAATTTTTCATAATTTTTTTGATTAATTTGCTATGTATTTGTTATTTTTTAAGTTAACTTGAATTTTCAGTTGACTTCTTTATGATCGATGTTTGACTTAGGGATTGCTTATGGCAATTGAAGAGATCTTTTGATCCTCCCTTGTTCATCTCATATGCCATGCATTAGAGGCCTTTTACCTTGATTTTATTTGGTCCTTACCTCATTTCCTGATTAAATTATTCAGTGGACCCTTCGTGTGCATCTTTTCATCTGTTTGATTCATCTGTTATCTTTTATACTTGTTTCTCTCATTCATGTTTTCTATTGCTTGATTATTTAACATGTTCATACTCCCATGCATTGTTTAAATGCTCCATTATTTGATTCTCTGGTTTGATTATATATTGTTTATTTATCCGATCTGATTGGTAATTGTTGCCTACTTGTATGATGTATGAGGCATATATTCTTATTGTTTGTTTGCCATGAACAATCCCCATTCATAACAAATGTACCCCTCTCCCATAAAGTGTATAATATTTATTTCTTTATTTCTTTATTCACCTGTTAATACAAGAATTAAAACAAACATCCGATAACCATTTCAAAATAAGATCAAAAGCTCGATCCAACGTCGAGTAATCATTTTCAAAACTTAACAGAACCAGCACACATTCATCCATCCTCTTGTAAGTAGATTGCCTCAGGCATCGCCATCTACCTGTAAGTCGATTGCCTCCGGCATCGCCATCTACCCTTATCCGTGGCTCCTCTCCTTGCTCCATATGTCGACTCTTGTTCCGTTTAGGTAGCACCCATTAGGTAGAACCCTTTGTATGATAACATAGGTAGAACTCCCTTATTCTTTGCATGCTAACATTAGGTAGATGCTCCCATTTTAAATCCTAACACATAGGTCCACATTGCATGACAACTCTAGGGCAGAGCTTCCCCACTTTTAGACCTTCCGTGCGTCCCCGATCTTGTGGCATGTCAGTCCGTTCTATTGCAAAGAGGTAACTGCCTAAGACTCGATTCAACGAGCTGCGAAACCTACTGCTAGGAAGTTGAATACATTGCTCGCTTTCCTTTGACACAGCTGGTGTCCTCCTTTGTAAGTCCATGTTCAGATGGAAATCCTTAACCCCTAGTCAGTCGATACGACAACTCTGATTCTCATGTTCAGATGAGATACGTAGGCACGAGACGCAATTTCTTGCCGAGTTTGATTGACGACTAACAACTAATCCTTGCTTGCTTTCGCCCTTGCTGCGATTCTTTTCTCTCGCCCTCGTTGCGATCGAGACCGTCCCTTTCCCTTGCCCTAGTTGCAATCGAGACCCTTGTTCCCGTAGTTAGCCGAACTACGTTTTGCTCTGATTCTCATTCCAGATGAGATACGTAGGCATAAGACACGGCGTCATACCGAGCACACTTCTCTTTAACCCATAGGTAGCCGAGCTACGAAGACTCTGATTCTCATACTCAGATGAGATATGTAGGCAGTGGATGCGATATCCTTGCGAGTCATTTTCTTTTAACCTTCCTTTTAGTAAATAGTACTTTAGATGTACCTACACCCTTTAGACTAGAACAACACTTATGAAAAGGGCTCCCTAGGAGTACGTAGGATGTTTTGGATGCTTAAAACCTTCCCATTGCATAACCAACCCCCTTACCCAGATCTCTGATATTTTTACTAGTTTTTGATTCGATAAAACTTTTAGGTTTTTGTTCGCTTTCTAACCATTCCTTTGGATAAATAGAAGTGCGGTGGCGACTCGACTTGTATGGTTTACCTTGGATTTAGTCAATATCTCTAATGGTAACGAATACCCCGTTACAGAGAGATAATATATAGAGGAGATATGAAAATATGCAGAGTACATATACTTGACATTATTGATGACCCATTGACAAAGACTTTTGCGCAGTAAAAGCATGATGGCCATACTAGATCTATGGGTATTAGGGGTATGCCTGATTGGCTATAGTGCTAGTGGGAGATTGTTGGTGTAAGCCCTAGAGGCCAAAGTTTTTGGTACTTGTATCGAATTATTTATTAATAATAAAAGGCTTTTTCTTTATTATATTTGTTTAATAAGGTCCCTAAAATAACTTGTCCGTTTAATGTATCAAGTGTGACTTAATCATGAGATCCCATTAAATATAATGACACTCTTCTTAAAGTATCTGCAGTCGAGCTTTATTATGAAGTGGGATAACATTAAAGCATTAAGACTATTATGTATATAAACTGATGATCACATCTCATGGATCATGGATAAGGAGTTATCAAGTCTTAAACATAGGTATGAATATTAGGAGTAATATTTATACTGGATTGATCCGCTATGAGAATACTACATAGAATGTTATGCAAAGTGTCATAAGTTATTCTCATGGTGATAATGGTGTATACCACCCTTCGACCTGAAACTACTATGGACCCTAGATGTAGAGTCAAGTGCTTTATTGCTGATCAAACATTATCGTTAACCGGATGACCATAAAGATAGTTGGTGGGTACTCCACGAAGCATGTCGAGGGACATGAGTGACCTAGATGGAATTTGACCATCCTGTGTAACAGGATAAATGTCTAAGGGCCCGATATTGAACTGAACAAGGATGAAACGGTCTATGCCTTGTGTTCAATATAGACATAAAGGCAAAAGGGTAATTGTAGACACAAGTATTATCACAAAAAGGGATTTGTCAGATCACATGACATTTTCTTGTCTTGGGTAGCAGTGATGTGTTGCTAGATACCACTCATTGTTTATTATGGTAAACACATGATTTAATATAATTGCCAATATCGCAAAAACCTGCAAGGTCACACACAAAAGGACGGATTGATGAGAGACAGAGTAAATAAGGAACACCGTAAAGTACGATGCACTTAAGTGAATTGTAGAACATCGTAAGGTACGGTGCACTTAAGTAGAATATGAAATATGGTAAGGTACCACACTCTTAAGTGATTTTTTGGTATACCATAAGATATGGGCCACATACACTTAAGTGGGATTTTTAGCTTACAACCCACACAAGTGGTTCTATAAATAGAACCCTTATGGAGAAGCATTTAACTTGATGAAAATTTGTTTCTCTCTCTCTCTCTCACTCAAAGTCTTCATTCGTAGCAGCTAGGACTGAGACTGAAGGAATCCGTTCATGTGGGCTGAGTAGAGGCGTTGTCACCATTCAATACTCGTGATCACTCCTTAGATCTGCATCAAAGATTTCAATCGCCACAAGAGGTAACAGTTTCTATCCCTGATCATGCCCATTTATAAAGATCACTAAAGGAATTTTTTTAATTTCTGTTGCATTTTGGATCGCAATTTTTCTTCAACAACTACCCAGATTGTAACACTGAACTCCATTTGGAACGTCTGGTCTCAAACAACGCCCCTAGCCTGAAGTTGCTTGCACTAAAGCAGTTATAGGTAGGCTTGAGATGCCTTTGAAGACAAAGTTCATTGATTCCACAAGATTTGTTGTCATGTGGCCCCAACGTTAACCGTTGTCGTATGCCCTAGTCCACTTCTCCAATGGAATACGGCCGATCCACCGTATTGCATCTGCATTTGACAATCTGATGTCTTCGCGGTAGTGTTTGAAAGAAGGTTCTTTTAATGCATAACCTGTGTTAACAACCTTCTTCCGTAATGTTTTATCTTTGATCTCCCGCATAAAATTTTGAGCGATATGTATAATGCTGTAGACATGCATCGACGGAGGATCCTGCCAGCCATTACCAATGTTTTTGTAGGCACTCACTATTGAAGGGTGTCGGTCAGAGATCAAACATAAGTTAGGTTGAGGAGCAACATGCAATCAGGGATTTTTTTAGTAAAAAACTCCACCCCTCAGTAGTCTCCCTTTCAACTAGGGCAAAGACGATTGGAAAAATGTTGTTGTTGCCATCTTGTGCCACTACCATCAGTAGCGTTCCTTTATATTTTCGTACAACCATGTACAATCAATTTATATAATAGGTTTATAGAAAGCAAAACCTTTGATGCATGGTTGATACGCCCATAAGAGACGGTGGAATATTCTATTCCCAATAGCACAAGTCCTGTATGGGGTATACGCCGACAACGTTTCCAACTTGACAATAGTCCCTGGAGCATACTATTTAAGAACTACCAAGTATTTTGAAAGTTGCTTGTAAGACTCCTCCCAATTGCCATACACTTTTTCAATTGCCTTTGTCATAGCTATCCAAGCCTTCCTGTATGATGGAGTATAGTTGTATTGTGTCAAAATATGCGAGATTATTGTACTCACCTTTAACGATGAAGTGTCACTAATGACAAACAAAATTTCATCGCATATTAACTGAGAGCTAAGTTTGTGATGGTCTTGCATTGGGTTCGTGAGCATGCATGTGTGAACTGGACCCATGGAACCAATCTCCCAAGAATCACTCCTCTTCCTGTAAGAAGCTAACAATCAGAAAAGGCAACGCTCATTTTGACAATTATTCTTATACCTCATTGCATTAGTTCGATCAACTCTATAATCAGCTTATAATTCCATGTGATACTTTTTAATGGCTTTTATACAATCTTCTTTTGTGCGAAATGTGTCTCCTTCTTTCAATGAGCCATGAATTTGCATATAAGGATTGTAAAATATATTTGATGAAGGTTCATCAGAACCCAAATTCAAGCTTGTCATGTGTTGAGGTGGACAATATACATGACTAGCTGGTAATGGCTCCTCTTCTTCTTCATCATTATGTTGGTGTAAGCCCTAGAGGCCAATACTTTTGGTACTTGTATCGAATTATTTGTTAGTAATAAAAGACTTTTTCTTTATTATGTTTGTTTAATAAAGTCCCTAGAATAGCTAGTCCGTTTAATGTATCAAGTGTGACTTAATCATGAGATCCCATTAAACATAAGGACATTATTCTTAAAGTATTCGTAGTCGAGCATTGTTGTGAAGTGGGATAACATTAAAGCATTAAGACTATTATGTATATAGACTGATAATCACATCTCATGGATCATGGATAAGGAGTTATCAAGTCTTAAACATAAGTATGAATATTGAGAGTAATATTTATACTGGATTGACCCACTATGACAATACTATATATAATGTTATGCTAAATGTCATAAGTTATTCTCATGGTGATAATGGTGTGTACCACCCTTTGACCTGAAACCACTATGGACCCTAGATGTAGAGTCGAGTGCCTTATTGCTGATCAAACATTGTCCGTAACTGGATGACCATAAAGACAGTTGATGGGTACTCCACGAAGCATGCTGAGGGACATGAGTGACCTAGATGGAATTTGCCCATCCCGTGTAACAGGATAAATGTCTACGGGCCCAATATTGAACTGGATAAGGATGACATGGTTTATGCCTTGTGTTCAGTATATACATATGGGTAAAAGGGTAATTATACACATAAGTATTATTGTCGCATCGCGCGAAAAACCGGCGGGAAAAGAAGAAACAACAGAGCCGCCACCGTGCGTTATTTATCCCAAAAGAGGGAAAGGAAACGCTCAGAGTAAACCTGGGAAAGAACATGGTCTCGCGACCAAAGAGAATGGGTTCGGGAGTCGGTTATGCGAAGGGAAGGTATTAGCACCCCTACGCATCCGTAGTACTCTACGGGATCCACGCACAATAGAAAGGAAAATGGTTGCTAAATACTGCTCAAATATTCGCACACACTGGCTGAAAGAGACAAAAGAAACTGACTGAAACTGAACTCGGCAGGATGTCGCATCCTGGGCCTACTTAGTCTATCAGACATAGACATCAGAGTCGAAGTAGTTCGGACTGGGGAAACGACACATGCTCGCTAGGATATCGCATCCTATGCATACGTATCTTCTCGGACGAGAGAAGAATCAGAGCGTTCGTAGCTCGGCTGACACACACACAAACAAACACAGGCAAAGGCAAACGTGGAGCCTGAATGCCAATCACTGGACTTACATCAGCATCCGAACCAAAACACACGCAAAGAGGCAAACGTGGAGCTCAAATGCCAATCACTGGACTTACATTGACATCCGAACCTGGACAACACAACAGATAGATAGGGAGTCGGGGACTCAGCCTATAACTGTCAAACGCACACAAACAGACAGCAAATGCTAAGGAGTACGGGGACTCGAGCCTAGCAAAGGTCAACCAACACACACAAAAGAAAAGGGCGCCCGGAGAGATCAGCTCAATCTCCTGCCTACATACTTCATCTGGTGTGAAGATCAGGGCGATGTAGTTCCCCTACGCAGGGATAAAGGACTAGCCTAACCAGATAACAGAGGGAGACACAACTAGGGAGACTACGACTCGAGCCTAGATGTTATCATGCAAATCATCCCTAAGTTAAGGTTTCTAGCTAAATGGCACAAGGGCCAACCTATCCTAAGTATGGCTCACACAGGAAGTAAGCCACACATACTTAACTTGCACAGGAAGCAAGCCAAGCAAAACCTAACTTGCACAGGAAGCAAGTCTAAACTAATCCTAACTTGCACAGGAAGCAAGTCAAACTATCCTAACTTGCACAGGAAGCAAGTCAAACAATCCTAACTTGCACAGGAAGCAAGTCAAACTATCCTAACTTGCACAGGAAGCAAGTCAAACAATCCTACAAGCACAGATAGCACACGCTATACACAAACAAGTGGCTCAAACAAGGGTTAGGTTTTAGTCAAGGGGTCATATCAACCTCAACAAACAAACCTCTGGAACTGGGTGAATGTTGCTCTTAACCTTGCCATTGAGGGGCTAAGGTGAAGCAGATGAAAGGTGAGTGAAGATAAGACTTCACAGCTCTTATCCCTGGCCTGGGAGAGCTCAAGACAAGAATGTGTGGGTTCAGAAAGTGGGAACCCTTCTACACATTTAGAACTGACTCAACTGTACAATTGCACCAGATCTTGGGTTTGTATCTGTAATGCATCAACACAGTGGTGTGAGCAAAGCAGATGACACACTGAATAGTGGGGGATAGATTGCATATCCCTACCTTCCACCAATTGCCTCCTCACTTAGGAGGACTTTGACTCTATGCAAGGACAAAGTTAAACATCCACAAACATTGCCTCTTAAGGAGGACTTCAGACAGTTGCCTGGCCAAGTAACAGGCCAGGTCTTCCAGACTACATGGAGTAAAAGAGACATACCTCAATGCAAATTGCTTATACAAACAAAGCAAAGCAAAAAGTTCACAAAGAACTAAGCAACTAAAGCACCTGAAACAGTCAAGCAGATGTTAGTATGCAACTTCAAACAAAACAAACAGAAACAAAAACCAACAGTCAATTGGAGGCACATGGATGTGCAAGGCACAAGGCTTAAGGCATGTGAGCCAAGACACCTACAAAACAAATAGGTTAGACAATGATATTTGAACAAACTCAATCAAAAGAATTGGTCTCATTGGTCATTTGTTGGTCAACCTGAAAACACAAGCTCAAAGGTGAGTAACAGGACCACTAGGGCAAGCCTAGGGTCAAAAAGGAATGAGAAAGTCCAAACAGCAAGGGGTAAGTATCCAAAATCATGTTCAAACAATTAGGAAACAAAACCAATTGGGTTCACATTCATATCAATCACTACCATCATTTCATGAACCATTTAGGTCAAAACATGGCAAACAGGAGCTCATAGAAGTCAACAGCAAGACTTGCATCAAAAGCAATCTAAACATTTTCCAAAAATCACCAAATAAATCATGATCAAACCTAACACATAGCATAGTAAGCATGTCAAATTTCATCTCATTTGGGCAAGTGGAAGGCAGTCAATGAAAATCAGAAAGTCAAAGCACATTTGAACATGCTCAATGAAGTCAACCAAACATGCATCAACTTAGAAAAATCATAAGTCAATAATGGTGTATGATAAATGAATGGGATCAAAGCCATGGCAAAGATGAGGATGTCTAGTTATCTCATGTAAAATTTCATGTCCATCTAATAAAGTATGAGAATTTCACAAATGAAATGGGAACATGTGTCACACAAAGTCAACATTTGACTAGGCAGGGAGGAAAAATCTCAAACAAATGGAAAATAGTTCAAATAAATCCAAGAAAATTCACAAGTCAACTAGACATACAAGAGTAGTCTCATGCAGAAAATCAAGTCATTTGGAGGTCAAGAAGCATGGTAATGAAAATCATGAAGCTGGTCATCAATGGTGTGACACAAATTGTCACACCCTAATTCAAAAAATCATATCTCTCAATCCACAAATGATAAATTCACAAACTCTACACCAAAATCACCATGAATGTGTCTAGTTTAATCACAAAAAATTTGAGAACCATTGGATACATTCTCATCATTTCACAATTGATTTGGCAAAGTGTACAAAATTTGGTCACATGTCACAAACCCTAAGGCCAATTAAAAACCACTCATCCAAAAATTCTGGAAAAATAATGATAAAAAAGTAGAGATCATGATGAACACAACACAAAAAAATACCATTCAATTTGGATCAAAAATGAGCAAGTTATGAATTTTGGAAGATTGGTAATCAAAGTGAAGAAATTAATTGAATTTATATTGAGAAAATGGCATTTTTGTAATTCTCTGATTCACTTAACCAAACACAGTCGTTTTGGGCACAAAATGAAATGTTTTCATTGGTTGGTGAATTGAAAGGCACAGTACACGTGAGGAAAGAAGAAAAACTGGAAAATGGCTTAGGGTTTCACTGTTGCAGCATCATCTCCAAATTCGAATTTCTTAATTTCTCCCCAAAAATGTCAATTGAGCATACCATTGTAATCATCAAACATCATACAACAACAATCCAAACCCTATTTTCATTAATTTGAACTACACAACAAAAAAATCACAGGAAACATTTTCAAACATCAAACTTTATCTCATCATATCTTCATGGACAAGCAATCATTTTCAAAAAGGAAAGCATCATGGTACTCAGCGTTGAAAGACCTATTCAAAACATGTAATAATTTGAAGAATAATGGAGTTCGAAAATTTACCAAAACTGAACAGGGCAATGTTGAATGTGATGCTGGAGATGCTTTCAATGCTTGACAGGTATCCAAATAGCTTCAAAGGGTCCAAGGCAAGCTGTTTGACACTTTACTTGAACTTGAATCGAGCTGGAAATGAAGATGGCCACTGAACTGGTTTTTGTTTGATCTTGGGAAAGGTGATGTTTTTGATTTTCAAACAGTGAGCAATGGAGGTTTGAGACAGCTTCAATATACCCTATGGATCATGACAAACTAATTTGCTAAGCTTGGAATGGCCTGACAGTGAAAGTGGCTTTGAAAATGCAAATTTGATACAATGTGACAAGTTGAAAAGTGATTTTGAGTTCTTGATGTTTTCTGCAGGTTTTGAGGCTTTGGACACTTGCTATATGATATTTGAGATGTGTTTGCAATGCTCTTTTGATCAACAAGTGCTTAGAACAAGAGCTGTCATGTTTTGGCTATTTGGTGGTTTTTTTTGATGAAATGTGAAAATGAGATTGGGAACACCCTGGTTTATGCTGGCTTGTGGCTGCCCCTAGTGGTTCAAAAGGCTGCTTGGATGGTGGAGAGGCAATGCAAGGTTTGGTCTTCTTTTGAAGTTTGGACAATTTTTTAGAAAATGCACAAAGGAGAAGTTTGAGGGAATGAGTGAAGAATGGTTTTCCACTGTGTGTTTTGGCTGTGGCTGTTAGCTTCATGACAGATAGTGAGGCCTTTTCATTTTTGTTTTTGTACTGTTGGTGGCATGGCAGGGTTTTGGTTATGCTGAGTTTGGACAGAGTGAATGAGATGCCAGGATAGCAGGGTTGGTGAATGCTGTTGTGTGGTTGTGGCAAGGCCAGGTTTGGTTGTGGTGGACAAGGTTTGGACAGAAAATGCACAAGCAAAGTGAGTTGGACTTCTTGGCTTTGCTGGTTTTGTTAAGACAGGAAAATAATGACAATCACTCTGCTGTGGGGTGTGGTCTTTTGTGGTTTGTGGATTTTGACAGTTTTCTTCAAATCTGTCAATGGCAAGATGAATCAATGATGAGTCAAAAATTGGTTTGTTGCTGTTGATTTATCATGACAGAAAAGGATTTGAAAGTCTTGTTTTTGATGTGTTTGTGTGGGAGAGCCATGGCCAAGGTTTTGCCTTTTGGTCTTTTCAGCCAAAGATTGGAATCTGCAAGATGTGTGGGGTGGTGACAGAAAAATAGCCAAGTGAGCAAGGGCTTTGTTGGGAAGTGAGTGAAGGTTGTTTGTGTATTTGTTGGTTAGGTACTGCAGGGTTCAGGCAACTTTGGTTCTACTGCTGTTGCTGCAGTTGGGCGGTGTGAGAGCAAGGGTTAAGGTTTAGTCTTTTGGTCTTTTACAGCAAAACTGGGATATGCAGGATGTATGGTGTGATGGTTGCAGCTAGGTTGCTTCTATTGGGGTGTTGGCTGCAGTTCATGACAGACAATGTGTTTTGGTTTTTTGTCACCAACCAGGCCAGGTTCATAGAGACTTTGGACAGGAAATTGGGAAGTGCAACAATGTGATTTTAGTGAGAATGATTTCTGCTTATGATGGATGCTGGCTAGAAGCCTCATTTGACAGTAAATACCATGTAACCAACTGCTATGTCATGTTGCAAAGTGGCCAGGCAGGGATGTTTGTGCTTGACAGAAGGTTTTGCAAATGCCAATGCCAAGTCAATGCAGTTTTTTTCTTTTAGGATCAGTGAGCCATGGCCTGTGTTTTTTGTTCTTCTTGAGTTTTTACAGGTTTTGGAAGAAATGCCAAAATGAGCTTGAGAGAATGTCAAGTTATGTTGGTTTGTTGCTGTTTTAAAATGAGGAAAAGATGTGTTGTTTTGTATTGTTAGCCATGCCTTTTCTCTTAAGTTTGACAGGTTTTTTTTTGCTAGAAAGATGGCCAAAGTAAGATGACTGGTTTTCTACTGCTGGATGTTGTGAGGCATGCAGGTTCCAAAGGGTGAAATGGTAGACAAGGCTGCTGTTAGCAGTTGCCTTTGGTTTTTGCAATGTTTCGGTTCTGTTGTGTTTTTGACAGAAAATCCTAATAACAAGGTCAGGTTTTGGGAGGGTGCTGTATGCAGTTTTTTAGAGGCTGCTTATGCTGTGTTGTGGCTACCATTTAGTGCTTGGCTTTGATGGATGCTGTTGGTTTGACATGATGAAGAGATGTGAAAAATGTAATGGCTAGGTTTTTTTTTTAGGTTTATTGGAAGTTGGACAGGGAATTTAGAAAATGCACCAGCAAGGCAAAGTTGGTCTGCTTGAGTTTTTGACAGATGAATCTTGGCCAAGAATGAAGTGTGTTAGAGAATGGAAAGTCTATTGGTCTTTTGCTGCAGTTTTTCATGACAGGTCTGTTTTTTGACATGGCCAAAGTAAGGTCCATGACCTATTGGATGAGTGATTTTCTATAGGTTTGGTGCTGTCCAAAATGTGTTTCTCCAAGACTGAAAAATGATGGTGCAAAGTCTGCTGTCATGGTACAAACTAATGGCATGGAAGCATGGAGAAAACATGTACTTTTGCCCAATTTTTAGCAACTAAGCATGGCCTTCTATTGTTGTTAGTTTTGGCTGCAAGATAAGGTCTCAAATGACAGAAAAATGCTGCATAATTGCTGTTCTTTTGAGGTACAAGGCAAGGCATGGTGAGTGGTATGGACAAGTATGGTTAAATGGTACTTTTCTTACAATTCAAGCAACCAAGCAATGGCCTTATGTACTGCATATTTTGACTTTGCAAACACATTCTAAATGACATTTATGAGCTGTTCCAATTGGCCAAATGTTGAAAAAATGTTTAAATCAAAAAGTCAACTCTTGGTCAAACTTACTTTTAAATGAAAAAGGTCAAAATATGCCATTTTGATTGGTGAAGTTTTGGCTCATGAAATTTATATTTTTGGAAAGAGGGGATCAAATGTGACTTGTAGGAAAAAACCCCATCAAAATTGGCCAAACGGTTTGAGAGATATGGCCCTTTGAAGTTCAAGATTTTCTGAAATCGATTCGATCATAACTTGCCAACCACACATGGGAATTGAGAGTTCTAGGACTTTTTGGAATGGTGAGAACAAGATCTTCAACTTTCATGTTGGACAAAAATTCATTTGAGGCTTGTATCAAAATGTAAGTTTGAGGATCAAGACTTTCCATTTATGGCAGGTTTCAACTACAGGCCCAATTTCTACTTTGGGAAATTTATGATCTGGCTTCAAATTCTTCCATGATGGTGTTTGGCATGATATATGATGACTATTTGGACATGAATGAACTCTCGCAAACCAATTCCAATCATCAGATCACTGATTAAATGGACAGTTGACCAACAGTTGACTTTTAGGGTTTCTGCCTGATTGTGCATTGACTGATGAATTCCAAACCCTAATTCCTTGAGAACTTGACTTCAAATGATGTCCCAAGTTGTATGAACTCTTGATTATTAACCATGGTGCCCAAATTCCACAAGAATGACCACCAACCATTGCCTTGACTGACAGTTGACTTTTTTAGGGTTTTTGGCTGTCTGTGTATGAACTGCTGACCTCCCAGCCTTCACTCCTTGACCAAAATACTTCAAATGGACCTCCAAGTCATGTGAACTTGTTGGACAAGCCCCAAGGCCTTGGTTCAATGAAAAATTCCTTTGCTTGCTTGGTTGACTGATCAGGAGATTAGTTTGACCTAATTCTTGATTGCTTGCTCTTGAGGCAACTGAGGGACAATGCAATGCTATGCAATGGACCATGATATGCCATGACCTAGCATGAAAATGTATGTATAATGATAGGTGCAAATTTGAGGTGCTACAGCTGCCCCTATTCAATCAGCTGGGAACCCGAATGGATGAGAGCAACGGCTGTCAGACTTTCAGGGTAAACAGGGATTGAATACCAAGAACCGTAGAATTTGCACAATATGGGGATCCACCAATGGAAACGTCCACTGGGTTTTGATATTTATTACTGGGTATATATTTTTGGTTTTGTTTTTTAAAGGGTACGGCCACGTCCAGACATCGCAACGACGATGAATGGGGAAAGAAATCACAACTAGATGCCAACGGACAACTAGGAAAAACTCGACGTTTACCAAGACCAACGGAGAGGTAACCAGACGCTATTGAATAACTGGGAGGGATACAGCCATACGCCAACGGACGAAATGGGAAAAACTCAACGTTTACCAAGACCAACGGAGAGGTAACCAACTGGGGATGACCAGGAAAAACTCGACGTTTATCGAAACCAACGGAGAGGTAACCAACTGGGGACGACCAGGAAAAACTCGACGTTTATCGAAACCAACGGAGAGGTAACCAGACATTAATGAATGACTGGGGGGACTCGACCAGACATCAACGGATGAATGGGAGAAAACTCGACGTTTACAGACATCGAAAGATGATGTTTACAGACACCAAAAGGATCGACCAGACATTTACAGATGAATGGGAATACTCGACGTTTACAGACATCGAAAGATGATGTTTACAGACACCAAAAAGATCGACCAGACATTTACAGATGAATGGGAATACTCGACGTTTACAGACATCGAAAGATGATGTTTACAGACACCAAAAAGATCGACCAGACATTTACAGATGAATGGGAATACTCGACGTTTACAGACATCGAAAGATGATGTTTACAGACACCAAAAGGATCGACCAGACATTTACAGATGAATGGGAATACTCGACGTTTACAGACATCGAAAGATGATGTTTACAGACACCAAAAAGATCGACCAGACATTTACAGATGAATGGGAATAAGAGAAACACAACCAGACGTCGACGGACGACTGGGAAAAACTCGTCGTTTATCGAAACCAACGGAGAGGTAAATCCCCATGGGGAGGGTACAACTAGACATCACCGGATAACTAGGAAAAACTCGACGTTTATCGACACCAACGGAGAGGAGTAATCTTCACTAGGGAAGGGATAGCGACGTTATGAACATCGAAAGAGGATGTTTACCGACATCAAAAGAAGACCAGACACTTACGCATGACTGGAAATCACCGAAAGATGGTGTTTACCGACACCAAAGAAGACCAGACACTTACGCATGACTGGAAATCACCGAAAGATGGTGTTTACCGACACCAAAGAAATAAAACACGCGGGTGCTGACGGGATACTGACATCCACAAGATGACAGGGCAAGGTTGAACACTTGCAGGGGGTCCCACTGGGGAGAAGCGGGCTTTCTTTTCACCAACGGATGAGGAAATAAACCTCCGTGGGGACTATCAACACCAAATGTTGACTGGAGCAACTGTAGCAAATGCGCTGATGTTGAATGAGATGATCCGCCTCTGTCGGGGATATGGTCTGGTGAAGTTAACACATGAATGCATATGTTTGAATTTTTCTATGGCGTAATGCTCCATATTGAATGGAAATGCTACGCGGTTTTGAGGATGCAATGATTACTACATGCAAAATGCAAAATGATGAAAAACTCCGGCTGGGGAGCCACAACTGATTGGGTACTCCAACTCTGTGGGGAGACTCCTCTTGGGGAAATAATCTGCGGGGAATTCTGCTTGAGGAATGGTAAAGCGACTTCACTGGGAGAAAGGCCCAACCCATCCTCAGATAGGATAAACTCTGCTTGGAGAAAATCTGTTAATCCGCTGGGGATAACCCACGCAGTCCATAGGTAGAATCAACTTAGCTGGGGATGTAGATATCAGTCCACTATAGAAACTCAATCCACTGGTAGGATGAACTCTGCTGGAGAAATAAATGCTACTCCTTTAGGGACGACCCAACCAATCCATATGTAAGAGAATCACTGTTGGAGATGTATTTCATGAGACCCGCTCCACTCGGGGAACTTGCTGAGGAAAAACCACACCATTCTGCTGGAGAGAAAAACCATAGTGGTGAGAGTAACAACTCTGTTGAGGATGATGACACGTCATATCATACTGGAGATGAATTCCCACAAACCTGCTTGGGATAGGCACTCACGGCCATACTGGAGATAATAGCATCACAAGACCAATTGTTGGGGAACACACCAACAGTCTACTGATAAACTCCACTAGGGGACTCCCGGGGAAAATAACTGCCAGGCGCTCAGCGGGGATTCTCAACTGGGGAAATCTGCAAGCACATGCCTGCTGGGGAAAAACAATCCTTAGATCTGTTGGGGAAAGAAGGTACTGTCCACAGGTATCTCTGCAGGGGAAATAGCTCTGATAGCTTCAATACTGGCTTGGGCCGGGAGACGTCCTCTACCCTGAGAAACATTCTGCCCCTGCCCCTGATGGGGACGTGATAACCTTCAGGCTTGCTGAGGAGACAATGATCTCGAATCTGTCAGGGAGATCACACTCTCAATCCTCTGGGGAGATACAGCTTGTTCGACAGGGATGTCGGTCGACTCGTCAAACACCAGTATCCATCATCCACCCATAGTGTTGACTTTCCACTTTTTAGAACTCCCAGACTCTTCTGGACTTTTCTGCTCCATCATCTTGTATTCCCAATCTCGTCCGTACTCCACGGGGATCGAACTCCTGGTATTCATACAAACTTTCCAATCATCAGACTTTGAAGAGTCTTCTTGATTAACTTTCCAGGATCGTCGTCGTAATCCTTCACCGTCTTTTCACGGTTCATCTATCCCTTGCCCCTGGTTGGACTCTGAGGGGATCTCTTTGTCGAAAGGGTTCATGTTACAACTGGCAAGTGAATGAAGATGTCTAACATCACCTGCACAAGAGATCGTCAGATAAAAACGTGCCCCAGGTATGCCCCAGGTGTTCTGATATTTCAACACTTAGGTCACTCAGACTTCCAAGTAAGATTTCCAGATTTCAATCTCACAAGCATGCATCAGAAGGGACCTCTATGTTTCAAAAGGCAAATATTCTTATCAAAATGAATAGATGTTTTCGTAACCAAAACAGTAATGACACAAAAAACAAAATTTATTTGACCGAACACACGCTTTATTTGACTGGAATAAAAGATGGCTCACAATTTGAGCAACACACAGGAAGCAAACCCTGGAAAGAGGTGATTGCACATAAAAGAAAAAATTTTATCCTAATGGCAACGTGAAACTGCGATCTCATCGGGTTCCAACTCAGTTACGCCTCATATGTCCTCAGGACTTTCCGCACCTTCTGTCTTCTGAACAAGACGCTTCCGATCGGCCTCTGTCGGAGATTATCCAAGTCATCATGAGCACGAATGATCATGCTGGACGCAGTTGTTCGTTTCAATCCCTCTTTTGCCTGGACCGCCCTTTCGGGTTTCAGTCCATCGGGATACCCTTTTTTGCCCAAGTCGCCCTTGCGGGTTTTCAACTTGCCGGGTGTACAGTTCTTTTCTTTTATTTTTATCCCTAACTTTTGCCCGAACCTTTCTCTTTTTCTTGGTTCGCCGGGATGCCCATTTTTTGCCTGGACTCTTTATTCTCTTCTTTTTTGTCCAGCGGGTTTCTTTCACGAAGTATTTTCTAACTGCGTCCGCATTCACAGGGAATGGAAAATCGTCGTCGTCCGTGGTCGTCATTAACAAGGTTCTGTCAGAGGAAAACTGTCTTGACCACGAATGAGACACTTATAACTGCTTTATCCATCTGCCCCACAATCGTCTTGAGGAGGAAGGATCCTTTTCAACCAATTCTTCCACGTGGTACGCGCGAGGTCACACTTCTTGGTTAACAACATGCTTCGTTCACTGGGTACAACTGCCCCATGACAAGTAACTGTCAGCCCTTCCCTCGGTTGGACTCAACGTGTCATTCTGAGTCTTTATCCATTTAGCCTTCTCCGGTTTCTCATACATCCGTGAGGAAAACACTGTCCCAGGTAGATGCACATCCCTAGGTTCAATATCCAGGATACAGACTTTATGTTCAGCCACCATTGTTGGTGCAACCAACTGGGATCCGGGAAGTACTAACTTATTCACCTCATCTCTTCCCCCTCAGACATCGGAATCCGTTCGGATTCAGGGTCAGGCCCCTCCTCCGGGATCGGTCACTCTCAATCTTTCGATTTGAGTACCTTGAGATGTCCTCATCAGGGACCTCAAACCTCCTTGGTTGATAACCTTCCATGGATTGTTACTAGCTTCTCAAACACATATCTGATCAGATCCATTATGGACATTCACAAAATGGTATGAATCAGCATATACTGTCTCAGTCGGCGAGCAGCCTATGCCGAAGTACATCAAGTTTTTTCGAACAGTGAGTGTATTGTTTCACCGTCGATAAACTCTTTGCTTGGGTAAATTGCATACTCTTTTCGACAAGACTAGTCATGCTAACTCAGTACGCACCTCATAGACCCCTCGAAGGCTATCAAGTACCGGATTAACAGTTATTTCTTTCACTGAGGTGTCGGAATCAGAGGTTCCTACATCTTACCCCGTTTTTTTTTTTTTTTTTTTTTTTTTTTTTTTTTTTGCAGGATCGACCTCGATTCCTCTGATTCGCTCACAACAAGCCTCGGTAGCTTGATGGATAACACTCTCTGAGTGCACTGATTCAGACTTAAAAGTATGAGTTATCTCAAATGGTCAAACAGCTTGCCCCAAGTCTACCGGACGCCCCTGTTCTGCTTGGGACTTTGTCATCATGTCATCAACATGGCATTTGCTTTCGCGAAGAATCATATCTCGAAACAAAGTCACCGTAGACCTCTGGTACGTGGCACCGGCCTCATGTGACGGAACGACATCAACTTAGAACAAGAAGGTGCCCCTTGTGTGATAGACTTGGTTTACTTCATATTATCTGGAAACAATTCAATCTGGTCTTGGCCAAGAAGCCATCCATGAAGATAAACACTGAGACCTGAGCCATATGATCAACCAATACCTCATTGTGATGTACTGGGAATCCATCTTTCTGATTAGCTCTGCTCGCATCTTGATAGTCTATTCACACCTTCTCTCCTTCTCATCCTTTGTCGGCCTCAGCTTTTGCTTTCTAACCTCGGCGGAGCTTGGAGTAACAATCTTGAATCGCTCCTCGTGCGGTTGAACCACCTTCTCCTCTTGTTTCAATGACCTGGCTAATTCCAGCAAATCACAATCTTCTTCGCCTTTTTCCTCTGGCATGATAGGTCGAATTGTCGAAGTCATATAGAGGTGTAACCAAATCGTTATCGGTGAGATCAGGAGAGTAATCACTTTGGAACGAGACAAAATCAAAAGGAAAGAGAATAAAAAAACGTTGCCATTTTTATTTGTTTTTTTTTTGTTTGCAAAATTAAATGAAAAACAGGGAACACCGCTTTTAACTACAAAAACATCCATTCATTACTGATGCAAAATGTTGCATAATGAAACACATGAGATGGCCCTTACAATGGACCATTACGTTTCGGGCAAAACGTATGGCTTTCATGCAAACAAAAACTGAAAAACAGAAATACTACTCTTCAGAATGAGTGACAGTGATGCTCTTGGAGGCCTTCCAATTGCCTGGTACGCACGACTGTATCCACACCTCAAGCTCGCGGTTGCTGTCGACATCTTCAACCACTGAACGGGCATGACCAGGATCCAACATTCCGGCACTGACGAAGGCGTATAGTGGACGACATCCTCTGTCTGGTCTGGACGACTCTAAATCTGGATGATAACCGACTCCAAACATGTCTGCTTTTGCCACGATGTCAATGATACTCCCCCAGCCTTGGGCCTCTTTGTTCTTTACCACTTCCAGAGCTTGTTTATAAGAAGAAATGGACAGCTTCTTCTTTTTCTCAGCAGCACGGACATTCTCCACCTGGACGGTTTCAACTGCCAGACTGGGTACTTTACATCTTACACCGTCCATTTCTACTTTCTTCATCTTCTGGGTCGTGTCTTTCATCAATACACACTCTCCTGTAGTGACGGTGGCATAAGCATTATCAACAGCAGGTAAGGCTCCATCCTGTAGCAGAAGTTTTGGAAACATAGCCTTTGGACCTTTTAGCTGACCCTCTTCAATCATTTCTACTCCTTTCTTGGCCTTCTTCACCATCTTGACTTTTACTGGTCTCTGCCTGAGTGCGGGGTCGACATCCTCATTCATTATTTGGGCCAAGCTAATAGCCTTGGAGTCCACCAGATCTTGGACGATATGCTTAAAAGCTCTGCAACCTTCAATGCTGTGTCCGGGTGCCCCAGAGTGAAACCCGCACTTGGCACTCTCATCATAGTTGGCAGGCCTCCGCTGCTGTTCTATAGGAATCAAAATCCTCGGCCGAACTAATCCCAGATCCCTCAACCTTTGGAAAAGAAAGGCATAAGTCACCGGTGGTTCCTCAAACTGACGATCCTCATTCTTCTTCTTCACCTGGCTCTTAGCTCCTGGTGTCTTCTGTTGAGGTGGCAGTTGTTGCTGTTGAACAGGTGATTTGCTGACAGGAGTGGATACGGTGGCAGCGTAAGGATGATAACGATCTTTGCTACGTTCTTTCTTTGCGGGCACACCGACTGGCTCAACCTTCTTCTTGAATGGACCACTGTCGGAGGGTTTCTCTGCTACAGTACCAGAAGGTTTGTTCACTTCGGAGGACGGAGCCTTCCCCTGGACTTTCTCCACTATCAGCCATTTCTCGATCCTTTCCAATCTTTCAGACATGGCCTTCTGTCCCAAGGCAAGCCCTTGCACAACACTGAACAAGTCCCTCACCATCCCTTTCAGTTCAAAGATATCGGCGTTGAGAAGATCCATCAGCTTGGATTTGTTGACCCCCAGCAGGTTATCTGAACAGACGAGCTATGCGTACCGGTTGAATACTGAAACCTACAAAACAGCAAATGGGTTAGTATGACTCACACATGCAATGTTTGTCCGTACCAGGAATATTCAGTCCTCTTTTTTTCTTTGGTTTCATTGAGACAGATTAAAATTTCATCAACAACATTTTGACATCTGGATGTCTCTCAACCGGGGTTTTTAATTTAAAAATAATGGACCCTGAGTACGGACAGACATGAGTTGAATGCAGATGAATGCGAGATGATATGATGCGAATGCATGAATGCAGGCCTTTGTGCCACCAAGTCAACTGTAGACCCTCTGCTTTTCTGAACCAGTCAATTTGCGGGACCAAATCACCATAAATCCAACTTGGGGGGTTCCGAAATAAACGGAACCGGAGATTATATCACTTATCTTTGCAGGAACAACCACTAAACGGGTGACAAACGGATCCTCTGAACAAGTACTCTCAACTCAGCCCGGGGATCCGAAATAAACGGAACCCGCTGATAAACCATGGACAGAACTCTGGCGTCCCAGAAATAAATGCCCCATAATTCACAGTCACCATCAGTACCGAGAGTCACCAACTGTACCTGTTAAAATGATCAATCCCCCCCACTCACGGGTGTCATCTAGGCCAGGGTAAGGTCGAGAGAAACGCAACATAAATAACCTTTCGCAGAATATCATCCTGTGCACACCCGATGTATGCACCGATAATATCCCACCAGGGTCTGAACTGCTCGTGATATCAATGTTCCGCTAAGTGGCGCCATACCACCCGCTTCCCATGAATCACTCTATTCCTAGGTTTCCTAGATTTCACTCATAGCCTGGGTATTGGGCCTTTTACCTCAAGTAACTCCCACCCCCAAACAGAGAAACACAGACAGCACAGCAGATGAATATGAATGAAATGCAAACATTAATGCAAATAATAAATGCAAGCAATAAATGCACATATATACAATGAATGCAATAAAAAAAACAACATAAAGCAACCAAAACCCTAACCTAGAGAGCGCTAGGAGAGACTCGCTCAGGGAAGATGGACCAGCATAGGTCAACTTCTCTACGTCCCCAGCAGAGTCGCCAGCTGTCGCATCGCGCGAAAAACCGGCGGGAAAAGAAGAAACAACAGAGCCGCCACCGTGCGTTATTTATCCCAAAAGAGGGAAAGGAAACGCTCAGAGTAAACCTGGGAAAGAACATGGTCTCGCGACCAAAGAGAATGGGTTCGGGAGTCGGTTATGCGAAGGGAAGGTATTAGCACCCCTACGCATCCGTAGTACTCTACGGGATCCACGCACAATAGAAAGGAAAATGGTTGCTAAATACTGCTCAAATATTCGCACACACTGGCTGAAAGAGACAAAAGAAACTGACTGAAACTGAACTCGGCAGGATGTCGCATCCTGGGCCTACTTAGTCTATCAGACATAGACATCAGAGTCGAAGTAGTTCGGACTGGGGAAACGACACATGCTCGCTAGGATATCGCATCCTATGCATACGTATCTTCTCGGACGAGAGAAGAATCAGAGCGTTCGTAGCTCGGCTGACACACACACAAACAAACACAGGCAAAGGCAAACGTGGAGCCTGAATGCCAATCACTGGACTTACATCAGCATCCGAACCAAAACACACGCAAAGAGGCAAACGTGGAGCTCAAATGCCAATCACTGGACTTACATTGACATCCGAACCTGGACAACACAACAGATAGATAGGGAGTCGGGGACTCAGCCTATAACTGTCAAACGCACACAAACAGACAGCAAATGCTAAGGAGTACGGGGACTCGAGCCTAGCAAAGGTCAACCAACACACACAAAAGAAAAGGGCGCCCGGAGAGATCAGCTCAATCTCCTGCCTACATACTTCATCTGGTGTGAAGATCAGGGCGATGTAGTTCCCCTACGCAGGGATAAAGGACTAGCCTAACCAGATAACAGAGGGAGACACAACTAGGGAGACTACGACTCGAGCCTAGATGTTATCATGCAAATCATCCCTAAGTTAAGGTTTCTAGCTAAATGGCACAAGGGCCAACCTATCCTAAGTATGGCTCACACAGGA
The DNA here is from genome assembly GCF_024323335.1 of Lathyrus oleraceus. Taxonomy (NCBI): domain Eukaryota; kingdom Viridiplantae; phylum Streptophyta; class Magnoliopsida; order Fabales; family Fabaceae; genus Lathyrus; species Lathyrus oleraceus. The sequence goes on along the minus strand of NC_066583.1, from coordinate 502,654,911 downwards.
AGTAAGCCACACATACTTAACTTGCACAGGAAGCAAGCCAAGCAAAACCTAACTTGCACAGGAAGCAAGTCTAAACTAATCCTAACTTGCACAGGAAGCAAGTCAAACTATCCTAACTTGCACAGGAAGCAAGTCAAACAATCCTAACTTGCACAGGAAGCAAGTCAAACTATCCTAACTTGCACAGGAAGCAAGTCAAACAATCCTACAAGCACAGATAGCACACGCTATACACAAACAAGTGGCTCAAACAAGGGTTAGGTTTTAGTCAAGGGGTCATATCAACCTCAACAAACAAACCTCTGGAACTGGGTGAATGTTGCTCTTAACCTTGCCATTGAGGGGCTAAGGTGAAGCAGATGAAAGGTGAGTGAAGATAAGACTTCACAGCTCTTATCCCTAGCCTGGGAGAGCTCAAGACAAGAATGTGTGGGTTCAGAAAGTGGGAACCCTTCTACACATTTAGAACTGACTCAACTGTACAATTGCACCAGATCTTGGGTTTGTATCTGTAATGCATCAACACAGTGGTGTGAGCAAAGCAGATGACACACTGAATAGTGGGGGATAGATTGCATATCCCTACCTTCCACCAATTGCCTCCTCACTTAGGAGGACTTTGACTCTATGCAAGGACAAAGTTAAACATCCACAAACATTGCCTCTTAAGGAGGACTTCAGACAGTTGCCTGGCCAAGTAACAGGCCAGGTCTTCCGGACTACATGGAGTAAAAGAGACATACCTCAATGCAAATTGCTTATACAAACAAAGCAAAGCAAAAAGTTCACAAAGAACTAAGCAACTAAAGCACCTGAAACAGTCAAGCAGATGTTAGTATGCAACTTCAAACAAAACAAACAGAAACAAAAACCAACAGTCAATTGGAGGCACATGGATGTGCAAGGCACAAGGCTTAAGGCATGTGAGCCAAGACACCTACAAAACAAATAGGTTAGACAATGATATTTGAACAAACTCAATCAAAAGAATTGGTCTCATTGGTCATTTGTTGGTCAACCTGAAAACACAAGCTCAAAGGTGAGTAACAGGACCACTAGGGCAAGCCTAGGGTCAAAAAGGAATGAGAAAGTCCAAACAGCAAGGGGTAAGTATCCAAAATCATGTTCAAACAATTAGGAAACAAAACCAATTGGGTTCACATTCATATCAATCACTACCATCATTTCATGAACCATTTAGGTCAAAACATGGCAAACAGGAGCTCATAGAAGTCAACAGCAAGACTTGCATCAAAAGCAATCTAAACATTTTCCAAAAATCACCAAATAAATCATGATCAAACCTAACACATAGCATAGTAAGCATGTCAAATTTCATCTCATTTGGGCAAGTGGAAGGCAGTCAATGAAAATCAGAAAGTCAAAGCACATTTGAACATGCTCAATGAAGTCAACCAAACATGCATCAACTTAGAAAAATCATAAGTCAATAATGGTGTATGATAAATGAATGGGATCAAAGCCATGGCAAAGATGAGGATGTCTAGTTATCTCATGTAAAATTTCATGTCCATCTAATAAAGTATGAGAATTTCACAAATGAAATGGGAACATGTGTCACACAAAGTCAACATTTGACTAGGCAGGGAGGAAAAATCTCAAACAAATGGAAAATAGTTCAAATAAATCCAAGAAAATTCACAAGTCAACTAGACATACAAGAGTAGTCTCATGCAGAAAATCAAGTCATTTGGAGGTCAAGAAGCATGGTAATGAAAATCATGAAGCTGGTCATCAATGGTGTGACACAAATTGTCACACCCTAATTCAAAAAATCATATCTCTCAATCCACAAATGATAAATTCACAAACTCTACACCAAAATCACCATGAATGTGTCTAGTTTAATCACAAAAAATTTGAGAACCATTGGATACATTCTCATCATTTCACAATTGATTTGGCAAAGTGTACAAAATTTGGTCACATGTCACAAACCCTAAGGCCAATTAAAAACCACTCATCCAAAAATTCTGGAAAAATAATGATAAAAAAGTAGAGATCATGATGAACACAACACAAAAAAATCCCATTCAATTTGGATCAAAAATGAGCAAGTTATGAATTTTGGAAGATTGGTAATCAAAGTGAAGAAATTAATTGAATTTATATTGAGAAAATGGCATTTTTGTAATTCTCTGATTCACTTAACCAAACACAGTCGTTTTGGGCACAAAATGAAATGTTTTCATTGGTTGGTGAATTGAAAGGCACAGTACACGTGAGGAAAGAAGAAAAACTGGAAAATGGCTTAGGGTTTCACTGTTGCAGCATCATCTCCAAATTCGAATTTCTTAATTTCTCCCCAAAAATGTCAATTGAGCATACCATTGTAATCATCAAACATCATACAACAACAATCCAAACCCTATTTTCATTAATTTGAACTACACAACAAAAAAATCACAGGAAACATTTTCAAACATCAAACTTTATCTCATCATATCTTCATGGACAAGCAATCATTTTCAAAAAGAAAGCATCATGGTACTCAGCGTTGAAAGACCTATTCAAAACATGTAATAATTTGAAGAATAATGGAGTTCGAAAATTTACCAAAACTGAACAGGGCAATGTTGAATGTGATGCTGGAGATGCTTTCAATGCTTGACAGGTATCCAAATAGCTTCAAAGGGTCCAAGGCAAGCTGTTTGACACTTTACTTGAACTTGAATCGAGCTGGAAATGAAGATGGCCACTGAACTGGTTTTTGTTTGATCTTGGGAAAGGTGATGTTTTTGATTTTCAAACAGTGAGCAATGGAGGTTTGAGACAGCTTCAATATACCCTATGGATCATGACAAACTAATTTGCTAAGCTTGGAATGGCCTGACAGTGAAAGTGGCTTTGAAAATGCAAATTTGATACAATGTGACAAGTTGAAAAGTGATTTTGAGTTCTTGATGTTTTCTGCAGGTTTTGAGGCTTTGGACACTTGCTATATGATATTTGAGATGTGTTTGCAATGCTCTTTTGATCAACAAGTGCTTAGAACAAGAGCTGTCATGTTTTGGCTATTTGGTGGTTTTTTTTGATGAAATGTGAAAATGAGATTGGGAACACCCTGGTTTATGCTGGCTTGTGGCTGCCCCTAGTGGTTCAAAAGGCTGCTTGGATGGTGGAGAGGCAATGCAAGGTTTGGTCTTCTTTTGAAGTTTGGACAATTTTTTAGAAAATGCACAAAGGAGAAGTTTGAGGGAATGAGTGAAGAATGGTTTTCCACTGTGTGTTTTGGCTGTGGCTGTTAGCTTCATGACAGATAGTGAGGCCTTTTCATTTTTGTTTTTGTACTGTTGGTGGCATGGCAGGGTTTTGGTTATGCTGAGTTTGGACAGAGTGAATGAGATGCCAGGATAGCAGGGTTGGTGAATGCTGTTGTGTGGTTGTGGCAAGGCCAGGTTTGGTTGTGGTGGACAAGGTTTGGACAGAAAATGCACAAGCAAAGTGAGTTGGACTTCTTGGCTTTGCTGGTTTTGTTAAGACAGGAAAATAATGACAATCACTCTGCTGTGGGGTGTGGTCTTTTGTGGTTTGTGGATTTTGACAGTTTTCTTCAAATCTGTCAATGGCAAGATGAATCAATGATGAGTCAAAAATTGGTTTGTTGCTGTTGATTTATCATGACAGAAAAGGATTTGAAAGTCTTGTTTTTGATGTGTTTGTGTGGGAGAGCCATGGCCAAGGTTTTGCCTTTTGGTCTTTTCAGCCAAAGATTGGAATCTGCAAGATGTGTGGGGTGGTGACAGAAAAATAGCCAAGTGAGCAAGGGCTTTGTTGGGAAGTGAGTGAAGGTTGTTTGTGTATTTGTTGGTTAGGTACTGCAGGGTTCAGGCAACTTTGGTTCTACTGCTGTTGCTGCAGTTGGGCGGTGTGAGAGCAAGGGTTAAGGTTTAGTCTTTTGGTCTTTTACAGCAAAACTGGGATATGCAGGATGTATGGTGTGATGGTTGCAGCTAGGTTGCTTCTATTGGGGTGTTGGCTGCAGTTCATGACAGACAATGTGTTTTGGTTTTTTGTCACCAACCAGGCCAGGTTCATAGAGACTTTGGACAGGAAATTGGGAAGTGCAACAATGTGATTTTAGTGAGAATGATTTCTGCTTATGATGGATGCTGGCTAGAAGCCTCATTTGACAGTAAATACCATGTAACCAACTGCTATGTCATGTTGCAAAGTGGCCAGGCAGGGATGTTTGTGCTTGACAGAAGGTTTTGCAAATGCCAATGCCAAGTCAATGCAGTTTTTTTCTTTTAGGATCAGTGAGCCATGGCCTGTGTTTTTTGTTCTTCTTGAGTTTTTACAGGTTTTGGAAGAAATGCCAAAATGAGCTTGAGAGAATGTCAAGTTATGTTGGTTTGTTGCTGTTTTAAAATGAGGAAAAGATGTGTTGTTTTGTATTGTTAGCCATGCCTTTTCTCTTAAGTTTGACAGGTTTTTTTTTGCTAGAAAGATGGCCAAAGTAAGATGACTGGTTTTCTACTGCTGGATGTTGTGAGGCATGCAGGTTCCAAAGGGTGAAATGGTAGACAAGGCTGCTGTTAGCAGTTGCCTTTGGTTTTTGCAATGTTTCGGTTCTGTTGTGTTTTTGACAGAAAATCCTAATAACAAGGTCAGGTTTTGGGAGGGTGCTGTATGCAGTTTTTTAGAGGCTGCTTATGCTGTGTTGTGGCTACCATTTAGTGCTTGGCTTTGATGGATGCTGTTGGTTTGACATGATGAAGAGATGTGAAAAATGTAATGGCTAGGTTTTTTTTTTAGGTTTATTGGAAGTTGGACAGGGAATTTAGAAAATGCACCAGCAAGGCAAAGTTGGTCTGCTTGAGTTTTTGACAGATGAATCTTGGCCAAGAATGAAGTGTGTTAGAGAATGGAAAGTCTATTGGTCTTTTGCTGCAGTTTTTCATGACAGGTCTGTTTTTTGACATGGCCAAAGTAAGGTCCATGACCTATTGGATGAGTGATTTTCTATAGGTTTGGTGCTGTCCAAAATGTGTTTCTCCAAGACTGAAAAATGATGGTGCAAAGTCTGCTGTCATGGTACAAAGTAATGGCATGGAAGCATGGAGAAAACATGTACTTTTGCCCAATTTTTAGCAACTAAGCATGGCCTTCTATTGTTGTTAGTTTTGGCTGCAAGATAAGGTCTCAAATGACAGAAAAATGCTGCATAATTGCTGTTCTTTTGAGGTACAAGGCAAGGCATGGTGAGTGGTATGGACAAGTATGGTTAAATGGTATTTTTCTTACAATTCAAGCAACCAAGCAATGGCCTTATGTACTGCATATTTTGACTTTGCAAACACATTCTAAATGACATTTATGAGCTGTTCCAATTGGCCAAATGTTGAAAAAATGTTTAAATCAAAAAGTCAACTCTTGGTCAAACTTACTTTTAAATGAAAAAGGTCAAAATATGCCATTTTGATTGGTGAAGTTTTGGCTCATGAAATTTATATTTTTGGAAAGAGGGGATCAAATGTGACTTGTAGGAAAAAACCCCATCAAAATTGGCCAAACGGTTTGAGAGATATGGCCCTTTGAAGTTCAAGATTTTCTGAAATCGATTCGATCATAACTTGCCAACCACACATGGGAATTGAGAGTTCTAGGACTTTTTGGAATGGTGAGAACAAGATCTTCAACTTTCATGTTGGACAAAAATTCATTTGAGGCTTGTATCAAAATGTAAGTTTGAGGATCAAGACTTTCCATTTATGGCAGGTTTCAACTACAGGCCCAATTTCTACTTTGGGAAATTTATGATCTGGCTTCAAATTCTTCCATGATGGTGTTTGGCATGATATATGATGACTATTTGGACATGAATGAACTCTCGCAAACCAATTCCAATCATCAGATCACTGATTAAATGGACAGTTGACCAACAGTTGACTTTTAGGGTTTCTGCCTGATTGTGCATTGACTGATGAATTCCAAACCCTAATTCCTTGAGAACTTGACTTCAAATGATGTCCCAAGTTGTATAAACTCTTGATTATTAACCATGGTGCCCAAATTCCACAAGAATGACCACCAACCATTGCCTTGACTGACAGTTGACTTTTTTAGGGTTTTTGGCTGTCTGTGTATGAACTGCTGACCTCCCAGCCTTCACTCCTTGACCAAAATACTTCAAATGGACCTCCAAGTCATGTGAACTTGTTGGACAAGCCCCAAGGCCTTGGTTCAATGAAAAATTCCTTTGCTTGCTTGGTTGACTGATCAGGAGATTAGTTTGACCTAATTCTTGATTGCTTGCTCTTGAGGCAACTGAGGGACAATGCAATGCTATGCAATGGACCATGATATGCCATGACCTAGCATGAAAATGTATGTATAATGATAGGTGCAAATTTGAGGTGCTACAATTATCACAGAAGGATTTGTCAGATCACATGACATTTTTCGTGTCTAGGGTAGCAGTGATGTGTTTTTAGATACCGCTCACTGTTTATTATGTTAAATACGTGATTTAATATAATTGCTAATGTCGGGAAAACCTAAGGGTCACACACAAAAGAACGAATTGATGAGAGATAGAGTAATTAAGGAACACCATAAGATACGGTGCACTTAAGTGAATTGTAGAACATCGTAAGATACGGTGTACTGAAGTAGAATATGAAATATGGTAAGGTACCACACGCTTAAGTGATTTTCGCATATCATAAGATATGGGCCACATACACTTAAGTGGACTTTTTAGCTTGCAGCCCACACAAGTGGTTCTATAAATATAACCCTTGTGCATAAGCATTTGTGCAGTTGTAATTTCATTTCTCTCTCTCTCTCTCTCTCCCACACTCACTCACTCAAAGACTTCATTCGTAGCAGCTAGCACTGAGATTGAAGGAATTCGTTCGTGTGGGCTGAGTAGAGGCGTTGTCACCATTCAACGTTTGTGATCGCTCCGTAGATCTGCATCAAAGGTTTCAATCGCCACAAGAGGTAACGATTCTATCACTGATCATGCCCATTCGTAAGGATCACTAAAGGAGAAATTTTTAAATCCCGCTGCATTTTGGATCGCTCTTCTCCTTAACATTCACCATTAAATCCACCAATAACTCGACTTGTTCTTCTTCCTCATCAGTAACATTGACTTCAACTTGTTCGTCGTCATTAGTTTCACAAAACACTTGTGACTGATCAACGAACTGAGGCAGTTGTTTTTGTTGTGGTAATATATATAACTCTATATAATTGTACCCATATTGTTCATGATTGGCAAACATATGTTGAACATCGTCATCATCTCGAATCTTCAACTGATAAAACTTTACTTGGTTGTTTGCAAACCACACTGGATTTTTATAGATGATTTGGCCCACCTAACTACACTGCAATTTCTTTTATATTCTTTGTTTCAAATGTGAAAAATTTGATCATCGATTTATTGTAAACCGAGTTACTTCTGTGTTGCGAAAACAAAAACCAAATAATTGATGCTCAAATATTTCACCATCGATATGGGCACTGATCATGTAATATGGTGATGAAGACATTTTTTTAAATGTAAGTTTAGTGTTTGATGGTGACTGCATTGATCTCATATTAGCATGCAGTTAAATGGGGGAGACGGTGTATGTACTAATCACGCAAATAATCTGCAAAGACAAGACAATGTAATGCAAAGAAGCCATGCAGAGACAAGACAATGCAAAGCATGCACCTGCATGATTCTCTGCCTTAATAATCCAAGACTAGCCAAAGCATGTGCCTGCAAAGAAGATGCTTCAGCCCTAATAATCCAAGGCTGGCGCCCTTATCAATGACATATAAAAGCAAGGCATGTGTCACTTGCCTTGACGCCTATTCCTTGCATGGATAAAAGGCATGCATGCACCACTATCCTTGGCGCCTACTACCATGCATGTCTTAAAGTAAGGGATGTGCCACTATCCTTGGCGCCTACACTCTTCTTCACATGCATGCGCCCTAGCCTTACCCCTGTCTCATGCTTCATATGTTGCATTCACATGCTGCCTATCTCATCTATGAATAGGGCAACAACTCACAACACTCAACATCTGCAACACTAACAATCAACCTCTACAACACTCAACCTATACAACACTTAACCTCTGCAACACTCAACCTATACAACACTCAACCTCTGCAACATTATGTCTCTATTGACTAGGGAGTGATGAACATCAAGGAACAATCGACAATGTCGCGACATTTGTATGTTATTACTTCTTCTTACTTATTTCTTACTTATATTTCTATTGTTTATTACTTCTTCTTACTTTATTTCTTACTTATGTTTTATTAGGACCCAAAGCGATTTCGATGTCATGTACATGAATATGTACCACACGATCCTTTGGTCGAACCATATATTCGAGGATGCAGTTTTGATAATCTCATCAACATAGTCTCATACTCGGTTGACTATAAATTTATTCTTGCTTTGTTAGAGAGATAGAGACCCGAGATCCACACATATCACCTTCCTTTCGGTTAGTGTACCGTCACACTTGAGGACGTCTACATGTTGTTAGGTCTACATATCGATGATAAGGCCGTAAATGGTAGAGTTAACCAGGATAACTCTATATGCAATGAATTGTTGGGTGCCCCTTTGCGTGACAACACAACTACGGGAGAGACTTCTGGTTAAGCTAGGGGTCAAGGTATTAACTTAAAATATCTTAAAAAATATTACGCGAGTATAACATTAACCAAAGAATGTATCGAGTATGAAAAAATAATTAAAGCTCGGTGTTATATGATGATTCTATTTGGTAATTTTTTATTTCTTGAAAGTACTGGTAATACGGTAAATATTATATGTTTTCCGTTGTTACGAAACATAAATAAGGTAAGCACATATAGTTGGGGTTCAACTGTTTTGGTTCATCTATATAGTGCGTTGTGTAAAAATGTCAAAACAAAATACTTGTATGTTTTATTCATGCACGTATTTGCTACAAGCACGGGGTTAGTCAAGAATGTCGTCACTCGCCCCGGTAAACGAGAAGTCATTCATATTCCCCTTTGCAACAAAGTAAGTTTAAAACTTTACCATCTAATTTATTAGACTCTATATTACAACTAACTGTAAATAATATTTTTCAAATGTTTCCGATCTAGGTGGTCAGTTAAAGGGATAAACTACAACAGATGTCTGAAACATGTTGTAGTAGTCTATCACAATCTATTAGACCACATTGGACTAGACAATGTAATACTACTACACAACTCTACATTTGATTTTAAAAAAATTATCCAATTACATATCATTTAATCATGTCATATTCTTGTACAGCTTATCTGGAGACCATATCTGGGTCTTGATCATCAAGTTAACCATGACGATGCTGCAGTTTGGACAGAAAAAACATCAATTATCCGGTTCACTAATATGGAGATGCACCAGAGTGACCGTGTAAAACTGCAGTTCGGCATGCAACGACGAATTCCAGAACCTCCGACGTGTTAAGGAGATTGGCATCAACAAAGAGTCGATGACCAATGGGATTATTCTGACTGGAGAGACTCCGCAAAAGATATGTGTCGTCATTTGAGGAATCGACGACAACACATATTAAATGAACCAGTCATACAGGGTGCTTGACCAACTCAACATTATATGACATGGTTTAGGTCGGTTACAACGTCATAGTTTATGTATGAACTAATGTATTTGATTGATCCACGCCAACTGGCTTCCTCATCATACGCCCAACAACAAATCCCGTCGAAGAATAATGTCAATCCACCCAAATCCAACGACCAACCTCACACCATCACCCTACCATATACACCCAACAATCAAACACCCAACCTCGCAACCCATTCATGCCACACAGCCAAACTCAAAACCAAGTATCAAACCCTAACCACCAACAACCATACACAGCCACCACAACAGTCTATAGCCTAGATGATTCATACGATTCAGCGTCATGCCATCGTAGCCCCCACCAATGAACACCCAAACATCTCATCGCTACAACACCCAACCATTGTTTACTATAGTACACCCCATGAACCATTTATTCGTTTCCAAACCGATTCAATGTCCCAATTCGGGAAACCATACCGTCCATAATTCATCCAACCACAACGACCCAACTACGAAAACATGGGCACCAAAGTCAATTACGGAAGCGCCGTTGGCGACAACCCCCTAAGCTATTGGGGATAAATGATGACACATCTATCAAATACCGATGGACCTTCCACCAGACCTTCACACCAGCCACCGTTGGATCATGTCAGCACTCAAAGATCCCAAACACCTCGGGAAAATCGTGGGAGACCTCGAAGACAACCTAACGCACCTGGATGTGAAACATGAGGGCGTTTCACTTTGGGGGGTCATTGAATTTCTTGTCAATTATATGTAATTTTTCATTATAATATAATATAACTTTTATTGTCGGTATTTTATTTAATTAATTATAATTTTAACAATTAAAAAAAATGAAAAGAGCATGTACCACATGCATTGACGCAAGTATATGCATGCACCAATGCATGTGACATCAAGACACGCGTGTGGCGTCTACATGCATTGACTTTGCATGCATGCACAAATACTCTAGGCGCCTCATATCTAGCTTAATTGGATGCATAAGTTCAACTGACGCATTAATAGAAAAAAAGTGACACTTTTGATATTTTTTTTGAAATTTTAATTATTAAAATTTTTTTTTTAAAACATTGATTATTTTTAAAAAAAATTCTATCAGAACCTTGATTCTATTTTTGTCAACAAAAGAATTTATTCTATTTAAATTTCATTTATATATAAAATGTGATATCTTATTTCTAAATCAGTTTTTGACATTACTCATATTTATTTATAGGATTTTTCTCGTGCTATCATGAAAATCTAATATAAAAAAAATGTAATGAATATTTGATGTGCACAAAGATTCTTCTTTGAAATATTTACAAAATATTAAATAAACAACTAAGTCATCTATAGAATACACACAACACTACACAACACTTTGATATATTAAAGAGACAAATAACAATAACTCTAATTTATTAATGGTTTTTTTGTAACTCCTAAGAGGTAAAAACTATTCAATTGAAGTTTGTACCTATAAAGTGTTGAAAAAATATTATGACATGCAAAAAGGAAAAATATGGATCAATTTTTAAAGTTTAATTATGCTTTGATAATTTTTCCTTCTCTATTTCTTGTTATTTTCCGTAAGTAATTTTAAACATTATTATTAATTTTTTCATTTATTTCTTTAGGGTATTCGCGATATTTCATTATTTTACAATAATATTCTTTTATTGTTATTTGACTTGGCAGAATGGCGTTGTAATGCTGACAAAGATTGTCCATCACATATGTGTGTCCCTCCTCTATATCTGAAGTGCATTAAATCAATGTGTGAGTGTCTGTTGGAGAAATGGTAATCATTTATATTAAAAATAATTATATGTTACTAACAAGTGTATAATTTATTTTTACCTTGATTTATGGTTCTCCTTCCTTTTAGTTTCTTTGACAAACTCAAAATTGTATTGTTATATCATACAAGTAATGTTAATTACCTTCATTCAATAATATAAGATATTTAAAGTAACAATGCCACAACATGATTTCTTTTAATGTAACTTTACAATATTATTATAATTAACTTTAAAAATAATAAAGTCAATATATGATATGAAGATTACTTACTTAATTCAACTTATAAGTTTAGCATAAAATTATGATTTTCTAGGATGAGATTAAATGATACAACTATTGCCCTCAAAGATCGTTACTTTTTGGAAGCAACAATGGAAAATCGTATGAAATCATCAAAGGTTACCAGGCATTAATGTAATTTAATGCGTTTTACCTCAATTTCAAAGTATTAAAACAAAACAAAAAACAAAAATTGTTCGACCAAATCCAATACTTTTAGATGAAAAAAGAATGGGCGCGTCTATATTAAGTAGACATTTAATTTATGATTCAATTATATCAAAAATGAGTGAATCTATCTATCTTTATCTCTCTATCTTTATCTCTCTTTCAAGAAAAAAACACAAATAAAACAAAGTTTTGAATATTCTTATCCCATTAATATCATCCAATACATTTCAAATATTAGGTCAAACTAAATGGATCTAGTGACTAATGAATCAAAAGGAAAATAACAACTAATGGGCGTAAGGCCACTCGGAGGATTTAAAGAAACTAGTGTTATAATAAAAAGATTCATGAATAATTAAGGAACAAAATTCTTTAGCTAAAAGGATTTTCTCCTAATTCTTTTGGGTCTAATCTGATAGCTAATACTATTATCGAGCCTAAAAAAATTCATGTCCTCAAGATTTTGGTTCAAGTGGGAAGTAAATGGCCCATAAGAAAGAGGTGAATCATCTGGCCCATCATGGTGGGAGGAGAAGAAATCTGAAGTTTGATTTTGGTGGGGATGGTTGGATGACGTGGCTCATTCGGATTGGGTAAGATGGGATTGTCATTGATTTGTGTTAAGGAAGCTTGTGTCACATGTGGTATTTGAGATGTTGGTTGATTTTATGTGAGAGATGAACAATGTGGGATTGGTTGGAAAAGACTTGGATTGGAAGGGAAAATGTTTGTTGTCACTTGTCGCGTTGATGGTTGTCTTGTTGTATCCGTTAGGCATCCAATGGTGGAGGATAATTGATGGGGGGAATTTTTGAAACATGGGAAAATGAGAAATTTTGGTGGGGCCCACGTCTAAAAAGTGAGGGTGACTTGTCTCTGCCTTAGTTGATTTTGATGGGGTATGGGTTGGAAGAGTACACTTGTCCAAAGCAGATGGAAGGACAATATTGGGTTGCTTGTGAGATAGTGGGGGAGGTACATATGGATAAGAACTAGGGATGAGAATAGGTCAGGCCGGTCTACAGGGGCTTATAGCCTAGCCTATTTAAGATCAGGGAAGATTAGGCCTATTTAGTAAATAGACTAGGCTTATATTTTTTTTAAAAGCCTATTTAATTAAATATGTCACGCTTAGGCTATTAAAAAAGCCTATGAAACCTTATAAATCGATTTATATATCCATATATATTAAAAATAGGTAAAATGGGTTGGTGTATATATGCATATATATTGGAAATTAGGCTAAATATGCCGGTCTATATATGCATATATAGGTCGACCCATAAGACTTCATAGGTAAAGTGGACTATTTGAAAGCCTTAATGTGAAACATACTTTTAAATACGATTTTAGGTCAGACCAAACTTTTAAAAATGTCATGTCAGACAAAAAAAACCTATAATAGACCATTGGCCAAGCTTAGGCCTTTTAAATTTATCTTAGGCCATGCTCAGACCTGACCTGACCTATTTCCACCTTAGGGACTAATTATTGTAGCGCCTGAAAATGTGATGTTTTCTTTTTATTTAATTTGACCAAAGGTTGATTGAGTGTTTCATGGTATATGATTAGGCGTGTGGGAAGAAGAATGGGTAAATGCCACATGATCTTGATGATGTGGGAGTGATGGGACACATGTCCAGTCTGTTGGAGAATATGTTTTTGTGATGAATCTAAAGGTTGAGACAATGTCACATGAACCTTAGGAAAATAATTAAAATGTTGAGTTGAGGCGGTAATATAAATATAAATAACAATATATTTCTTCCCTTTACCATTTCTTTTGCACTTCCATAAACAAAGTTATGCCTTTGTACTTCTCTCTCTTGAAAATAAATTTTATGCACCTCATCTTATTGAACCTAATTTTTAATGTCTTTCAACTCTTGAACATTTATTTCTTGAGCCTCCCTTTATTTATCATCATCAACTCAATATTTTGTTGAAAGTTTTTTGAGATGTCTGTTTATGAACATTAGTTTATCGATAAGGTTGGAGGCGGAGTAAAAATAAGTTGTCGACTTTAAAGATACAATCGTTTCTTCTTTTTTTCATTATATAAATTTTCTGTAGATTTTTCTTTAAGTTGAACTTTAAAGTGTTGAGTATTTCTTATCTATTGTGCAGAACAATGTCTAAAATAGGAAAGGTTGAAAAACCTTTTACGTAGTATGAGAGAGATGGAGGTGTGAAACTACGCAAAAAATATCCGAGCGCACCACACGCTCGAAGATACAACAAAGTCATCATCGAACATTATTTATTCTCGAAGGAAAGGAAAAACATCGATAAAACCCGGGGGAAGAGAAAAAGGGTAAGGAAGTCGGTTATGAAAGAATAAGGTATTATCACCCATCACATCCATTGTACTCAACGGGAACCGTGTTTTGATTGTTCTATGCTCGAATGGGTGTTACTATATAAGGATTACTTGTGAAAGAGAAAGTGAAAAAGAAAAGAATTATTAAAGTGTTCAGTGAGGATTAAGGCCCTCATGCCTACGTATCCTTATAGTGCAATAAGGAATTCAGAGCTTTGTACTTCATAGAACTAAAGGTGGGAGATGAAAGAAGTGAAAAAAGTATGGTTTGAACCAAAGGATAATGTCGTTTGAACCCATAAGGTATGTATGTCTGAACCAATGAGAAAAGATGGCATGAACCAATACATGGTATGGACAAAGCATGAACCAATATATGGTATGACCGAAAATAAAGGGTTTTATCCTATATAAGGACTTCAAGGTAAGTAAAATAAAGGAAAGGTTTGTCTATATGAGCCAAACAAAAAGGCTCTTGGTTCAGAGGCAACCATTGGTTATTAGCCCAAAAGTATATATGGAGCCCAAAGAAATATTGTATTTGGTTCAAAGAGAAAGTATATCACCGGGAATGAATGAAGGTATTGAAGATATTGAATGATGGATGATGAAAGATCTGGATGGTTCCCTAAGCAAGAATAATAATTAATATGGTCGCCAAAGATTCGAACTTTTGTGCCTACGTATTCTCATTGTGCAATGAGAAATTCAGAGTTTCATGGTTCATAGAACTAAGACGGTTAAAACTGAAACAGATGTTTGCCTAAGCAACTAGGACTGACAAGACAAACACAAATGAAAAGTATAATTTTTACCAAAATAAAATGGTATTGTTGAAACCCGTAGGGTAATTTAATTTGAACCAAAGAGTAAATGTGGCATATTGGCCAAAAAGAAAGGGTTTTGCCTATATAGGGACTTTCAAGAAAAGTAAAACAAAAGGAAATGTGTGTCTATACAAGACAAAAAGCTCTTGGTTCAAAGGTGGGCATTGGTTATTGGCCCAAAAAGTATACATGGAATCCAAATAAATATGGTATTTGGTCCAAATGAGACATTATTATATCATTGATGAGAAATGAGGCTGATGTTGCACACGACTTGACATTCATTTGACTTGAACCACACTAAAGTCCATGAGTAAAGGTGAATACTCTAAGCAAATGAGTCATTTGTCCCGTACCCAAAGATATTCAGAATGAGGATAGGAATGCTCCCTCTCACCCCTTCTTCACTACTTAAGACTCATGGCATGTGATACTCATCATAACTAGAAAGCTACTGAAGAAGACTCTCCTTATTTCTTCTTACGATGAAATGTTTCTTGTAGAGAAAGAGACTTGACAATCATTTGATTCGACTTGTACTAAAGTTTATGAATAGAGGTGAATACTCTGAGCAACTGGGTCATTCATCACGTACCCAAAGATATTCAGAATGAGGATATGAATTCTCCCTCTCACCCCTTATGTATTACTTAAGGCTCATGGCACACAACTTGAATCATTATTGACAAGTGTCGATACACCTTTGGTGTGCTTGAATAATAGTCCAGCTTGTCTACATTGCTTGACTTATATTGACAAGAAGTCTGAAGTCGTGTCAAGTGATCAAGAGACTTTTGATCACTTGAATAGACTGAGGGAATGAGCACAAGTCAAAGGATTTGGTTGCCTAAAGTGAACTTTGATCAACTCAATTAATGGGGATAGAATCATTTATGAAATTATGTACAATGGATTGATAGTCTAGAAACCCTAATGAATTAATTAAATCATGCTAATATTGATTCTAGAAATTAACCTAAAACTAAAGGATTATGTTAATGATGCATTACTAATTATCTAAAAGTATTAAACCTAGAAAAGAATCGCAATTCTAATAAACATGATGAACATGATTATATTCAATTAATTCCAAAAGATTAAGAAAACAATGATCACTTATTCTAAAAAACTAAGAACTATATTAATTCTAAAAATATGAACAATTAATTCGATAGAACAAATGTTATTCTTTAACTATTTTAATCCAAACAGATAAATGCTAAAAAGCATCATGAAAAAAAAAACCCAATAAAAATAACAAAAAATAAAAGAATTAAAAATAGGGGTATACTGAAAATATAGGGTGCAGGGAGAAAATGGTGTAGAGGCCCAAGCTTAAGGCCCATAGCATATTCGTCTTGTAAAACAGAGGAGGTGTAGAAGAAAAAACAGGGGCAGATAGCAACAATTGGGCCAAAGGAAAGGAAAAAGCCCAATGACATTATGAAGGCAAGAGAAAGCTCAGCTCAAGAAATAACATGTGATTCACACTTTACACGTTTCTCACATGTTCAAACATCATCTTGTAACATCAGCCTCCTCCACCGCTTCGGAGCTCACCACCGAAGGCAGTGGAGCACCAAACATTAATATCAGATATACCACATCCCCCCATTTTTCAAGCTCTAACTGAATCCAACACTAAGGTTAGGTATTTAATTCCTCAAAAGGTGAAGAGATGTCTCTTACTTGCCGAAGATGAAGGCCTGAGACTGGAG
The DNA here is from genome assembly GCF_024323335.1 of Lathyrus oleraceus. Lineage (NCBI taxonomy): Eukaryota > Viridiplantae > Streptophyta > Magnoliopsida > Fabales > Fabaceae > Lathyrus > Lathyrus oleraceus. Next base: position 502,638,186 of record NC_066583.1, on the reverse strand, counting down.
AAAATGAAGATGTTTGAACAAGCTTCAGGTACGAATCTTCGATCTAAATTCTATCTAATGCTACTCGAATTCTTCTTCTTAGCTTTGAAGTTTCTTCTTCTTCGCGTGTTATCTAAGAGTGAGGTATCGAATCGTGAGAGGTGTGATTCAAGTGTGGTACACATATGTGATTTGAGAGAGTTGAGATAGAGGGGGAATGAGAGTTTTTGATTTATCAGCAAAAATGAAAGGTGATGTGAAAATGGAAAAATGGAGATCAATTTATAGGAGAGGGAGAGACTTAACATATCAAACTCTGTTAACTCATCAAGGTCAAAAGTTGGTTAGAAGTTTTTGACTCTGTTAATCATTGGGAGTTATGATTTTTAATTAGGGATGATTTTAGTTAACCTAGATTTTCTTAAGTTGGTTATATTTCAAATGTTAGTTATTGATCAAATTATGATTGGTTGATGCGGGTAATAATTGGATGATTCATGTGTTAATGGATTGAAGGCGACCTGCTGAACTGGTCTGATTTCGAGTTGTAGGTTTTGAGTTGTTTTGGCAACCCGCAGGGAAAACATGGTGATGACCTATTGATGCAGGTTATAGGTTTTTCAGGTTATAAGCTTACCTGGTGATGAACTGTTGATGCAGGTTCCAGGGTGATGGCCTGCTGATTGGTGAGCAATGTGGTTGCATTCCTACGACAGGTGTGTATTATGCAAATTTCCTAATCCAATTCAATTTTTTTTAAACTCATAAGTGCTACATGAATGATATGTTGTTAATGCTTAGGTTTCACATGGATTTTGTGCCTCGATTCCATGTTGCTAACAGTTGGTACAATCTTGTTGAAGTGAATGTATGCTTGCCCAATTGAACTTTGCATTGCTTGATTTGCATCATGTTTCTTTGGATTAAATGCATTTAGGACTAATGTTGGTATGATGAATATGTATATATGCTTAGAATCATAAATGTGTAATGTTTGTTAATTGATTGGATGCTATAATATGTTATCAATGCAGGATTGTTGGCTTGTGGTCATGGCTTCAAGATATGGCAAAAACAAGGCTTGGCAAGTGAACATTCAAGGCATGGCAAAAAACAAAACTTGGTGCAAAAGGTGGTTGCTCATGAATAAATTTAGTGATGGAATCACATGGAAATATGGGAAATGATATGGAATTCAAGTAGGCATTAGGATTAGGTAATTAGAATAGATCAATTGACTTTGGTCAAGTGGTTGACCAAAAAGTCAACTGTAGGTTAACTCTGTATTTTTTTTTTCATTTTTCTTGTATAGACAATGTAAATGACAAATAAGTTAATGAATGGACAATATTTTGAATGGAAATGACTCTTTTATGATTCTAAGAACACTGCCTTATTTCTCAAGTTATGACTTTTCCTTCCATAAATCCATGTTTGAATCAATCTTTGAAATGAATCTTTGAATGGACTAATGGAATAAAAACATTTGAAACAAAGGACTATGAATGTATGATGGCACATGAACCAATGGACTAGGACAATTCACCTTGAATCAAAGATTAATAGACTAAGGATGCATAATGAACCATGAGAACAATGGACCAAGAATGCATTATGAAACAATGAAATCAATGAAATAGGAGATCATGAACCAATGAACTTATGAAACATGGATTCATGGACTTGGATGCACTATAAACCTAGGACCAATGGACTTGAATGGCAAAATAGAATGCAACATGACTTGGATGAAATCTTAAACAAGGCCTTGGATCAGATGAATCATCAAGCATGTGGGCATATAAATCAAATGGTCACCTTGATGAACGATATCTAAGAACAAAAGTACATTTGATGATTGATGATGCATGACATTGTGATCCAGAACCACCCTCCAATGAGTTAGGGTTCCACATACAATCATAAGATTAAAAAAAAAATACAAACCTCAATGTCCACAAATTCCAAGCATCCAATATTAGGGTTCCATGGTCAAACACAAGCTCACATGCTCCGTGAGTAACAAAGACCAATAATTAGGGTTTTTGGTACAGGTGAAATACCATGACTGCAATCTCCAAGGTCTCAAGCATCTAAAATTAGGGTTTTGTACCTTGATCCATATGATCGGATTTCCACATTGACTTTACAACCATAATCCTTAGGTCTTTATTCTCAAGCAAACCTTAGTTCTTGTTGTAAGACCCCAATTTTGACCCTAAGATCCCTCATGCTATCTCATCATATGCATTAGCTTTTGGGATCACACCTTGGCATCCTCCTTACCCCTCATTCATTGGGTTTGCATTGGGAGAGATCACTAAGCACATTTGGTTGTATCATACTTTTTTTCCATTATTTACTAACAAAAATGCCAAAAATATGTCCATGTATAGTTTACTTCTTTTGTAGGAAGTGTGTGTGGTCACCGATGCTCCATCAAGCTCATATCTAGGGTTTGAGACCCTCAATGCAAGGATCCTAATCAAGAGATGGTTCACAATGACTATATGCATCATATATGGGTCCCCGTGATCTTCATTTATCACTTTGATCAAGAATTCATCAAGAGTTTGAAGCTTCTTTGCCTTGGAAGACCTAATTCATCTGGGTATCTTGTGTGACTTCTTCAACACATTTCTTCAACATTTGATCAAACATTTCAAGGGATACTTAATATTAAATCATATTATTCATATATGATTCTACATGAGTCCCAAGAGATCAATAGAACTTCAAGCTTGCAAGTTGGTTCATGGTGGTTGACTAGAGGAAGTCAACTGGTCAAAACTAGGGTTCCCAAGACCCTATCTCATACAATGTTTGTCATATGAAAATGATTCCAAGATGAAAGTTACTCCTTATGACATTACAAACAACTTTAATTTTTAGGTCAAGAGCTAGTTTTTCTTGGAAAGTCATTTTTTATGATGAAATATTATAGGCCATTTTGTTTGAACCCTAGTTATGAGGTAAACTTCCAAGGACCATAACTTGCTCAATTTTTATGATATGAAATCCATTCAAGTTTCATGATCAAATTCAATATGTCCTATCCAACTTTTATTCTTTTAAGAATTTCAAATTCAACTTGCAAATGCATGTTCTAAGAGGAAACATTATAGGTCATTTTGGGCCACTACCATTGAACAAGTGATTTTCCTCAACTTCTAAAATGCACAACTCCTTCATTCCAAATCCAAATGAGGTCAAATTTGTGAAAAAACTTAATAGGTTTTAAATATCTATAACGTTTATGAAGGAATGTTTTCCATTTGAAGCCCATAGCAAAAGTTATTCAAGGTGGAAGAAGTGAACATTTGACTTGGTACTTAGAAAATTTTCAAATATGTTTGATTTCCCAAACTTCCACCTCAAAATTAATCATGACAAAAGCTTCAAATGGAAAAGTGTTAAACACGAAAATTGTTCCCCTTGATCTCACCTTTTCAAAAAGTCCAAGATCATCTCTTTTAGCCAAGAGTTGGAGGACTTGCGCATGGGTTCTTTTCAAAGGTTCATTTGGATGAATTTCACATTCACATTTCAGTCTCCTTTGCATGACCACATGACATGATTTCAGCATTGCACATAAGTGATTTTGGACCTGATAGCCTCATTTGATGGGCCTATCACACGCCCATGCAAGCATGCAAGGGAATTGCTATTATTGGCCAATTTTGGAAGTGTGTGAAAATCAAGTGCATAGCCTATAAATAAGACCCTCTTGGCTCAGAATTAAGGACCTCTTGCCCAAGCTTTGAACCTGCAATCCAAACCCTCACCATTAAAGGATAATATTAAAGGTTTTCTTTTGAAAATCAAGCTTCAAATCTCTTTCTGTTTTGAGATTGAAACTCCAAGAGTCCAAGCCCTTCCTTGATCCATTTCAACTCCTACAAGATTCTGAAGTCAAGCCAAGGCCAATTGGAATCAAGATCAAGCAAGTTTGAAGCTCATTCGAAGGTGATTTTCCAGAATTTTCATCTCTTCGATTCTCTCTAAACTCTCCACTATTCTTTGTGATTTTTGGTTGGCTGAAGTCCTACCAATGTAGGCAATAAGATTGAGTTACTTTGATGTCAAATCGAAGTCCTACCATAGTGTCCTTGTTTTACACTTTACATTTTCCCTTTAGATGAAGTTTGACCAGTCTGGTGAAGGTCACCGGAGAAGATGACCGAAGCCCTAGCTTCGGTGGTGTGTTGTCACACTTCTTAGCCATCTGATCAAGCTTGGATGTTCTAATCTGGACCGTTGTATCTGATTACCACGCATACATTGCATTGACCAAGGTCCACCATGGAACACGCATGTGCGACCATCAGATCTGCCACCTCAATTAATGAAGGCGATCTGATGACCCTTATTTTTTCTATTTTTATTTTAATTTCTGATTTTATGTTTAATCCTTTTATTTTGTTTAAATCATAACAATTTAATTTTTAATCCAAAAAATATGGGACTTTCACTGAAAATCTTTAAATATTTTTATCTTTCATATTTTGAATTAAAATTTGATATTTTTTATGAATTAAATTTTTGTGTGCATATTTTTAATTGTTTAAAAATACTTCTGATTTTTCAAAAATCATGAAATTTTTTGTCTAAGGTCCTTTGACCTTGTTTGACCTAGGATAAATCTCTTAGCCATTTATTTGGTTTTTTAAGAGATTTTAGGTTTTGACCAAATTAAATTGTATTTTAATTCATTTTTAAATTGCTTTTTAATTGATTAAATGTGTAAAAATTATGTTGGGCCATTTTTATGGTCTTGTGATGTTTGACTATTTGTTTGGGCCTTGGTCAATGTTGATTTGACTTTTGTTGGATTAAAACAATTGGATTTAGGGGATTGATGAAATGTATATATCATCTCCCAAAATGAATGAATATTTTTAATTTGATAAAATCCTCCCTTGATCAATTTGTGTTTCTATCTTCCCCTCCCTCTTCATCTTCATCCCTATTCTTTCCCATTCCCTCATTTGACCAATGAAATCTCTAATGTCTTAAGACTAATTGGTTCATCAATGCCCTTGTATCAGATGAACCAATACAAGTATGACTAAGATAGGTCCCTCCCTCTTGATATTTTATTTTAGTGTGTGGTATGTTTTAGGAGTTTGGTTCATTATACCAAATCTCTAACATGCATTAACACCTATGTTTTTATTGACGGACCTCAGATAGTTGTGACTTCTACATAAGTCCAATTACGTTTGCTTAACATAGAGCTAAATTTGACCCTAAAGGCATAATATTCTAGTAAGTGAAATTGTAAGTCTCCCATTTTTCATGGTATTGTGTGGAAACTTAACCTTTTTTCCTTTCATGAGAGCTAGTGGCATACTTGTTGAATTATCCAAGTTAGAGCCCTTCTCATGGAAGATGTCTTGGTTTAAGGATCCATGCTTGTGAATGGATGGTTGAGTGTTCTCCAAAGAATGATTTAATAAATTAAAAAAAAACACCACTAACACTTGACTAACATTTGACTAACTCTTGTTAATATTGCTTTACTTTCAAGTCATTTAATTTATGCAATTTAAATTTCAGTCATTTATCATTCAGTGCCATTTACATTCCATCTAACTTGTTTATGTTTATGTCATTTTCACTTTGCTCATTTGAGCCATATCTTGTGATTGTATATATTGTTTGTGCATTTTGGTTTTGTTTGTGGTCTTAGCACCTTAAAATACTTAATAACAACAAAAACCCTAAAAAAATGTTTGGTGGACTGTTGATCTTGATCTGAACTATTGGACTTAGGATTAGGCAACATTCCCTGTGCAAAAAGGACTTGGCCAATGCCAACATTATGAGACTGAGCTATTGTGAACTGAGCCTTCATTTGATGCAAGCCTTGAGCTCTGTTTGAATTCATCTGCTACTCTTTCTTTGTGCCTAATTGTTATTGTGATCTTGTATTTGATGCTTTGCTCTGAGTTAATCAAGGAATAATTCATCTGATACATGAGAAGACAAAGAAGACTGATAGCTATGGGATTTGCTTGCTTGGATGTAGCTATCTTTATTTGATACCTTGATCTTCATAGTGTTTGGATATTTCTAATTGCTCATTGATTATTGCTTGATTCAAAGTTCAAAGGGAAATGGGTTTTCTATATGACATTCTTGTCTATTGGATTGCATCCCATTGGTTAGATCTTTTCAACTCTTAACTTTTAATTTTTGTGCTTAGGATAACCTCTTAATCTTCTCCCACTTCTTAAATTTAAAAATCTCTCCCCTTTTTCAAAAACTTTCTTTGTTTGTGAATTCAAACTTAGACCTTATTTTAAATAGAAACTTTGGCCTTATGCCAACGGATTTTCAAACTCTTTCTTAAATCAAATTTGTAAATAAACTTAATCATATTGAATTAAAATTTCAAAATAAAAAAAGAACTAACAACTTCATTCAAGTTTTTTTGGCCCTTTGTGCCCATTTTTTCATTTAAACTTTTGATTAAAAGCAATTCACCAACTTTGAAATTGTTACCACGAACTACGAGGTTTTGATCCCTCATTTTTATGTTGGTACGTAGGCACAAGACCGAAGGTCTTGTCAAACACAAAAATATAATTAATAAATTCTTTTCTCATCCCCCACTCTATTTTATCGAATATATTTTATACCAAAAACACATACACACATAAAAAAGGGCTCCCTAGGAGTATCTAGGACACTTTGGGTGCTAACACCTTCCCTCTGTGTAACCAATCCCCTTGCCTGTAATCTCTGGAATTTTATTAGTTTTGAATTGAAAACTTCTTATCTTTGGGTTTTGTTCGTACTTTTCTTTTTTCCTTTGGAAACAATAAAAGCACGGTGGCGATTGTAGCGGGGTATTCGTTACCTTATGATTTATTGACTAAATCAAATGTAAGCATACAATTCGAGTCGCCACCGCACTTCTATTTATCCAAAGGAAGGGTTAGAAAACGAACAAAAACCAAATAAGAAGTTTTATCAAATCAAAAACTAATAAAAATATCAGAGATCTGGGTAAGTAGGTTGGTTATGCAATGTGAAGGTTTTAAGCACCCAAAACATCCTTAGTACTCTAAGGGAGCCCTTTTTGCAAAGTGCATTGTAGGTTGGTATTTGTGAAAAGATTTGCGCAAACATGATTAGAGAGGTGAGAAAAGAATATACAAATTATTTACAATTTTGTTGTTTGAATGGATAAACCCATTGCCTACGTACCATCACAAAGGTAGGATCAAAACCTCGTAGTTCGGGGTAAAAATCTCAAAATAAGTTGGTGAATTGATTTGATCAAAAGCCTTAAGGTCTTTTGTTATCAAAGGGAGAAAACTCAACCTAAACCAACAATCCACCATGTGAGGAGAGCTTCAACATACTAGTGAGGGATCCATCCTATAATAAGTATGGAAGACTTATAGTCCAATCACTAAGGATAAGGTGAGGTTTACATCAACCACTATGATAACTCAAACCTAATGACTAGTGTTTATGAGAAAGATTTTAACAAAGGTGGCCATTGGAACCACAAAAACAATTTGAAGGGAGTTGTATTTACAAATTAGAAGTATTCATAAAATGAAGTCAAAGTTGACTTAAGATTCATTCAAAATAAATATTAATGAAAAGAGTTTGAAAAATCAAAGGCATATGGCCTAGGTTTCTAGTTTGAAAACAATGTCAATGTTTGCATAAAATGAGTTTGGCTTGGGTTAGAGTGGAGAGAAGAAGAGAAGGGCTAGTCCTAAACATGTAAAGATGAGAGAAGAGATAAAACCCTTGGAGTTCCTTTCTTGAGACCATAAAGATGATTCAAGATGCTCCTTTCCTTTGGGCTTAGCAAGCAACAAGCAATCAAAACAATTAAACATTCAAGCTCCTAGGATCTCCATTGGCTTGTCTTTCTCTTAACTTGGCTATTCATGATAATGGTCCTTCTTACTATCTCAAGTTTGGATTTCCTATCACACAAGAACAAACAATCAAAAAGTTCACAATGCAATAAGAGGAATGAACAAATAATGAGTTTAAATTAGAGGTCCTTTCAAGTCAACTTTCAAGATTTAGCATTCTAAAGGCATGAGGCCTAGTTGCTCTTCAACAAATTTAGCATTCTAAAGGCATGAGGCCTAGTTGCTCTTGAACTCTATTAAGCATAGGTAAGGTCCTAATTCTAAGTCCTTTCTCCTTTTTGCATTGGGTTCACACAAACAATCACAAAACAAACACAAAGCCACAATATATTTATTCATAATAATGAGCTCAAGTGAGCAAAAGGAAAATAGCATAAACATAAAATATGAGCTCAAGTGAGCAAAAGAAAAAGGCAATATGAATAAACGAGAAAGAAATTAAATTGCATTAAAGTAAATTGCAAGAATTAAATGCTTGAATTAAAAGTTAGTAATTAGTAGTTAGTGTTAGTGTGCCATAAGGCAATTTAGCGCTATGTTAAGCAATCGTAAATGGACTAATGTAGTAGTCACACCTATCTGAGACCGGTCAATAAAACTATAGGCAACTAAACACAAGTTAGAGATCATGACTAGTAAGCCAAGCTCCGACAACTTGCCATGCCAAAAGAAAAGAAGAGAGGTCTTGTATGGATTTTAAGTTCTTTGTTTGACCAAGAAGCAACCTATCTTAGACACAAAACAATTCACTTGATCTTTGATCAAGTTGAATTTGATTTGGATCAAAGAAGGTTAAGCCTCTCATATGTCAAGACTAACCTCAAATCATTAACTCATTGGCCAAAATAAAAAGAAGAAGATGAAGATGAAATGAAATGAATAGAAAATGAGAATTCAAATTACATAATCAAAATACAATGGTCAAATTTGAATGGAATCAACATCAACCAATGGTAAACAAAAGTGAAATGAAGATTAGAAGTCAAGAAAGGTCAAACATATTTTTGGTATTTTTTTGGAATTAAAATAAAACATAAAACAAAATGAACAAAGTATGGTCAAACTTCAAATTCAATTCAAATCAACTTGAATAAGTCCAATTGAATCATCATAAGTCTAACATGGTCAAATAAGGTTTGACAAATTTTCTCAATATTTTTTGAAAACAGAAACTATTTTTAAACAATTAAAAATCAAGAAAAAATAACACAAATGAACTAAAATCTCAAATAAATCTCAAATCAATTAAGAAATTGATGAGAATATTTTTCATAGACTTATCATCATCCATATGTGTTAGAAAAATATTTTTGGAATTTTTGAATATAAAAAAGTATTTAAAATGAATTAAAAACTATAAAAAACAAAATAATTCACAAAAAATATTAAACGGAATCACAAAAATAATTAAAAATCAGATTATGAAACTAGATTTTAAAAGAATTTTTTTGCAAATGGTCTCATATTTTTGTGATTCCAAATAAAAGAGTTATGAATTTTTTAAAAATAAAAGGAATTAAAGAAAATAAAACAGAAATTAGAAAAATAGAAAAAATCAGGAGCGCATGATCAGCTTCATTAATTGACGTGGACAATCAAGTGGTCCAGAAGCGCGCGCGCATTGTTATCATCAGTCAAGCGCGTTGCAAAGTGGATTTAAAAAAGTCAAATGAAGCAAAGGTTGAGATTAGAACGCTCAAGTGAGACCCAAAGGCCAAAACTCATCCACATGGGGACGGTGGTGGAAACCACCGTCTTCTTCGGTGAGCCAACAGAATCCGGCCACCAGTTGCAGGTTTTGCAACCTCAACCAAATTGCATGATCCTTATACCAAATTAAATCTAGGGTGATGTACATCACCCCTGTAACCTTGGATTTCTCTCAAGATCTCTATGGAATGAGAAATCTGAGATGGAAAATCCAGGTGTTCAATCTGAAATGCATCAATTCACAAAATCAAAGCCACCATTGGCTTGCCTCTCACACGAGGACTTCAGAGAACCAAACAAACACAAGCAAATCATATTATATGAGGAGATATGGATCAAAACAGTTGAGTAATGAACCTTTGAAGTGCAGCTTTAAACAGCACGATTCCTTCCAATTCTTGCTTGCAGTTTGATCTTGAGGTATGATGTGAATGCAAGGCTAAGGATTTAGTATTGAAGATCAACTGATTTTGTTGAAATTCAAACTTGAAATGAGAAATTAAAAATGAGAATTCCTTTGGTATGGTTGAGTTTCCAATTCTGCATAGCTTCAGGTTGATTCAAGGACGAGATTTGAATGAAGCAAGGCATGTATTTATAGCTGTAGCTGCAAGCAAAGCAAGGCAAAAACTCGTGTGCATGAAGCTTTGGATCCTCCATGCATGGGCGTGTACAGGCGCATGTGAGGCCCAAAACCAATTGGAAATGAATGTTGAGCTCATTTGGAGGAGGTTTGGACGTGTAATTTGAATGGTGTTTGCTTGTGCATGAAGGTTCTATGTGAATCCCATAATTGGTCACAAATATTCATCTCTTCTAAAGTCACACATAGAAAATCCAAACATAAGCATGTGAGTAATGGTTGGAAAGGTCTTGACATAAGGAACAAAAGTTATGTTGGGAAAAAATCCATTTGGAGTTTGGAAAATTGTGAAAACTAATCATGAAGTTTGATGTACAAAACATGTCTTTGAGAAATTTGCCAAAAGTGACCAACTTCAAGACCTTCTGTTTCAATGATGCAAGCCTCAAATGGAAAAACCTACAACATAAAAGTTGTATATATTTTAAATATGATAAATTTGGACTTAAATTTTGCATCATTTGGATTTTTTATGAGAAAGTTATGGGCACTTGAAGTTGAACTTTTTCAAGATTCAATGGCTTTGGTCCAAAGTGACCTATAATGTTTTGTATTATCACATGTGTTTCTTTTAGGATTATGAAATTTTGTCCAACATAACATTTTAATTAGACATCTCAATATTTCTAATGCAATTGGTATCACCTCAAAGTCATGAAATATGAAGGGTTAGGTCCTTGGGAAGTTGACCCAAAATTAGGGTTTCAGTCAAAATGACCTATAATGTTTTGAAATTAATGATGACCTTTCAAGTTTCAAATGTATTTTTCATGAACATGAAAGTTGTTCATATGGTTCTTAAAAAGATTATTTCTCTTGTGGTCACCTTCATTTGACAAACACATAAAAAGTTAGGTCTCAGTGGATTTCAATTTGGTCAGATGAATTGACTGGTCAACTTCTCAAGGCCAAACTTCAAAACTTGATGAATGAATGATTGAGGATACTCACATAGGCTCATATATGCATAAAATAATTAATTAAAGAACTTACCTTGATTGGATTTGATCATAGGTTGAGGTTGCTTCATGAGCAAGGCACAATCAATGCATAGTTGAATTAGGGTTTCCTTGGGAAACAATCCTTAAGTCCTTTGGTTTATCTTGATCAAATTGGAAAATTGAGATACTTGGGAGACATATATGATGATTGAGAGATTTGGGAACCATTGTAATGCTTGCTTTCATCTTCATCTGGCCACTTCAATGAGCATAGAAGCCTCCTAGGAGTCTTGGATCACATGACTGCTTAAGCTTCAAAACAAAAGAGGTTAGTGACATACTTTTTTGCTTTTGGTTAATAAACAAAATAAGAAAAGAAATAATATACAATTCAAGCATGCTTGGTGGTCTCAAACCAACTCACACAAGTCCCAACCCTAGGGTTAAGGAGCCAAGATGCTATGATCCTTGAGGCAATGCAATGAGCAATGATATGATGCCATGAGGGATCTTAGGGTCAAAATTAGGGTCTTACAACGACTTTGGTTTTATTGACATCAAGCTTATCCATAGCTTGATGGTCATGAATTTACCGCTACAAAAATTAAGTAGCGACTCTATTGGGGAGTAGTCCTCAATGGATTTAGCCTACTTTTTTTATGAGTATATATTTGTATATTTGATGCTTGTATATTTGTTTGTGTGATATAATCTGTCTATTATGCTTGGTGATCTCTGAGCAGTGAGATAAGTTCTAACCCAAACTTGAGTGAAATTAAGATAGGAAGATGGTATAGTCATGTTAAACTTGTGTGAAGTAGTCCTTAACAAGTTGGCCTGAGACCCATCTACTAAGTGGAGACACTTTTGGAGTTACTAATGCCACACAAGTTATTTGTGTTTAGGCATTACTTTCTCTGATTTGGGGTCCGAGAAGTTGAGGACCGTAGAACATTTAACCCAACCTGGCCTATTTAGGACGTGGTGTGGAGGTTGTTCAAGTGTAGACCTGATAACAGTTGTTACGTGATACTACACTCAGACGAGTCTCTCTTGAGAATATTATGGGTTGATGAGTCCGTCATCCTAACTTGTAATATCTGATAGATGGGGTTAAGACTCTGGGAGTTTGATAGAACATGATCTACATGTTTTTATCCTTAGTACACTCCTTTGGAATGGTTCTTAACCTGACTGCATGCTCGTGACTCACAATAAACCCTTTGATTCTTGGTTGATCCGATCAAGTCTTGTCAATATCAATGGAACTTGGGTGTTGATAAGGTGAAAACCATAATCCATCAAAATGGATGATTGATCTTGATGATGACTTGATCCATCCCTTGACCTTTGTTTGTGTTTGCCTTGTGTGTGATTCCTTGTTTGTGATTGTTTCATTCATGCATACATGCACATCACAACATTCATCACAGAAAAATAAACTTCAAGGAACTGAGATCTTATTTGCAAATATTTTCAGACCATGGATTATGGACGAATGAACACTAAGAAGTACAATTTCAGGTGTCGTGATTTGATTTGAAAGAGCTAAGGAAGTTGTCATCTTTTGTATTAGATCCCTTGGACTTCAAGCAACGTTATGGGAAGCTCTTGTTTGTATTATCTATTGATGTGGTTAAAGGACTTATGATGTTTTGGTTTAGTTTTATGACCCTCTCTACCGATTGTAATACCCCAATTTTGACCCTAAGATCCCTCATGTTATCTCATCATATGCATTAGAATTGGGATCACACCTTGGCATCCTCCTTACCCCTCTTTCATTAGGTTTGTTTTGGGAGAGGTCACCAAGCACCATGTGATTGTATCATACTTGTTATTTTGTCCTTTACTAACCAAAATACCAAAAATATGTCTTTGTATTTGTCTAACTCTTTTGTAGGTAGGGCATGATCACCATTGATCTATCAAATTCACATCTAGGGTTTAAGACCCTCATAGCTAAAAGCACACCTAAGGAATGATCCACAATGGCTCTAAGCATCATATATGAGCCCCAATTATCTTTATATATTATATTGATCAATATTTCTTCAAGAGTTTGAAGTTGGTTTGCCTTGGAAACCCTAGTTCATCTAGGTATCTTAAGTAACTTTTTCAACAAGCTTCTTCACCAATTGATCAAACACTTTAAGGGACACTTCAAAATTCATAATCTTATGCATATATGATCTCCCATGAGTCCAAAAAGTCAAGAAAATTGCAAGTTAGCAAGTTTGTTGATGGTGGTTGGCCAGATGAATTCATCTGATCAAAACTGGGTCCCCATAGACCCTATCTCCTACAATTTTCATCATATTAAAATTATTCCAATAACAAAGTTACTCTAAATGACATTCCAAACAACTTTCATGTTTAGTTCTAGAGCTAGTTTTGCTTGGAAAGTCATTTTTATGTTGAAACATTATATGTCATTTTGTCTAAACCCTAATTTGAAAGTCAACTTCCCAAGGCTATAACTTTCTCAATTTTTATGAGATGAAAGATTTCCAAGTTTCACAATAAAATTAAAGGTGTCTACTTCAACTTTTATGTTTGGAGTAAGAGATAAATCAACTTTAATGAGCATGTGATATGAGGATACATTATATTTTATTTTGGACCAATACCATTGAACAAGTGATTTTCCTCAACTTAAAAAATGCATAACTCATTAATACCAAATACAAATGATGTCAAATTGGTGGAAATTTTTAAGAACTTTGGAAGGGCTACAACTTTTCTGAAGACACGTTTCTCATTTGGAACTCACATAAAAAGTTAGCCAAGGTGGAATAATTGAACATATGGCTTGACACTTAGAAAATATTTTGACATGTTGAAATTTCCAAACTTCCACCTCAAAATTTCACATGATACAAGTTACAAATGGAAAATTATTCAACATGAGAGTTGTTCCTCTTGATCTAACCTTTCCAAAGAGTCCAAATCCATGCATTTTGGACAAGGTTTGAGGGGTCTACGCATAGCTTGAACAGGGTTGTATCAGTTGGCAAGAATCATGCTTCAAACATCCAAACATCTTTGCCTTGCATTGCAATCTTCATTCAGACTTGATTTCATTTGATTTTGGATCTAATTGAGATGCTTCATGGGCCTGCACATGCCCATGCACGCGTGCCATTCACATTGCCAAATTTGGAAGTAATTTCAAGTGTGCAAATAACACTTACCATTTTCTATAAATAGAGGTCCAATGCTTCAATTTGAAGGACCTTGCACGCCAGCTTTGCCTCCAACCATTGAAACCCTCACCATTCAAAGGAAAACCTGATAAATTTCAATTGAAATTTGAGTTTGAATCTCACTTGTTGATTCTAAGAGTTGGCAGCAATTTTGGTAAAACAAAGAGTGTTCACAAGATGTCTTGTGTGATGTCTTAACATGAGATATCCTATGTACCTGCTGAAGATGAAGAACATTTGCAAGCAGGATTGTTTCAGAATGCCACATACATTGACAGGGCTTCTGATATTGGTTGTACCTGCTGGAGCTTAAATGGAAGACATATGCTGCAGGATTGTTTCAGTTGACATTCTCATTGTCATGGTAACTGATATGGTTGTACCTGCTATAAAAGGAAACTGGATTATGCAGGATTTTTCCAGATGTCAGACCCGATGTCTTGACATCTTGTACACAGAACATTCAGTATGAATGTCTGGTGTTTTATGATTGCACAATTAGTGGCAATCATTGGTTGATTGAAGATATGGCTAGCTGGCGCATTCTGTCAGGGATATCAACCAGATTTGTTTATTTTCCAAGGAGATCTTTACAGCTGATATGAAAAGATTTGATTGGAAAATATATCTAGGGTTTTCAAGGTGTCCAATACTTCTATAAAAAGGGACTTAGAAAACCTGATTGTACACACAACCAAGACTGGGCGAAATTTAGAGAGAGAGCTAGGGTTTGTGTCTGTAGGTCATTCAAGTCATCCATTGATGATTGAATTGGACTGATTTGTATTCTTGATCAAAGCTTTAAAGCAAGATCAAGAGTGTGTCTTCTTGATTGAAACTGTGAAGTAAAATCAAGAATATTGTAATTGAAAAGTATTTGCTTTTCACAAGGGATTATTGTTTTCAATCACGGGTGTGTGATTGTAAGGGAAGTGAGTGGGTTCTCATATCTAAGAGTTCTTAGGTAGAAATTGCACGGGTAGAGATTAGGTGAGAAAGACTATAACTTGGTGAAGTGTACAGATAGTCTTTGAACTAATTCTATTTTAGTGGATTTCCTTCCTGGCTTGGTAGCCCCCAGACGTAGGTGAGTTGCAACGAACTGGGTTAACAATTGCTTGTGTTATTTGCTTTACCATTCTGTTTCTGTTTATCCATTGTTTATAACCAAATATCAGTGTCGTGACATTACCTTCGACATCTTATATCTGATACCAGAATTTCAATTGGTATCAGAGCAGGCATCCTGCTCTGGCTCTGGGTGAGATCTAGGGAGAATACTTTCTGGTACAATGGAGAGGGATGGAGGATCTGTTCATAGGCCACCAATTTTGGATGGTTCTAACTATGACTATTGGAAACCATTGCTTTTTTAAAATCCCTTGATAACAAGGCGTGGAAAGCTGTCTTGACAGGCTGGGTGCATCCTGTTGTTACTAAAGAAGGAGAAGCCACCACTGAGAAAAAGCCTGAGGAACAATGGTCCAAGGAGGAGGATGACATAGCCCTTGGGAATTCTAAAGCTTTGAATGCCATCTTCAATGGAGTGGACAAGAACATCTTCAGATTGGTAAACAATTGTGAAATAGCTAAAGATGCTTGGGACATTCTCAAGACCACTCATGAAGGCACATCCAGGGTAAAGATGTCTAGACTACAACTACTCACCTCCAAGTTTGAAAACTTAAGGATGAAAGAAGAAGAGAGTATTCATGAATTTCACATGAGTATCCTTGAAATTGCTAATGCCTCAGGAGCCCTGGGAGAAAAGATGACAGATGAAAAACTGGTAAGAAAAATTCTCAGGTCACTCCCCAAGAGATTTGCTATGAAGGTAACTGCCATAGAAGAGTCTCAAGACATCTCCAACATGAGGGTAGATGAGTTAATTGGCTCCCTCCAAACCTTTGAGATGGGATTGATTGAGGGAACTGAAAAGAAAACCAAGAGCATTGCCTTTGTTTCCAACACAGAAGAGGAAAACAGTCAAGATGTGGATAAAGAATGGGCCAATGAAGTTGCAATGCTGGGGAGACAGTTTAACAGACTGTTAAAGAAAATGGATGTCAGATCCAAGGCAAATGTCAAGAACATCTCGTCTGACATCAGTAAATCCAACAATGCTGGAAGAAAAGCAAGAGCAGACGAGAAGCCCAAAGAAGGAAAAGAGGTTCAGTGCTATGAATGTGATGGGTATGGACACATCAGGTCTGAATGTGGGACCTACCTTAAGAAATAGAAGATGAGCCTTGCTGCCACATGGTGTGATGAGAGTGACACTGAAGAGGCTGCAAATCTTGTGACTGCTTTGACAGGAAGATGTGAATCTGATGAAGAGTCAAGTGATGGTGAAGTAACCTTTGAGGAATTGGCCTCTACCTACAGAGAACTGTGTCAGAAAAGTGTTGAACTGAACAAACAGTCTTTAAATCAAGAAAAGGACATAACTCATCTTGAGAATGAGAAGGTAGAATTCTTGGAAACCATCTCCAAATTGAAAACAGAAGCTGTGGCTCTAAAGGTCAAGCTAGAAGAAGATCAACAAGTTGAGAGCCAGAAGATAGTCCAACTGGAGAAAGAAAAAGCAGAACATGTGGAAACTATCCTCAAGCTAAAGACTGAAGTTGTGCTCTTAAACTCAAAACTAGAAGAAACAACCAAGTATGTAAGGATGCTGAACAATGGATCTGACTCCTTAGACAAGATTCTTCAGACTGGACAAGTCACAGGAGTCAAATCTGGATTAGGGTACCATAAAACCAAGGCTAAAGTAGCTACACTGGCTGCAAACCTCAAGCTAAACCTAAATGCAGCAATAGTAAGAGGAGTTCCAAGATGTCACATCATATGTCACACCATCAGAAGAAAGAACAGCAAAAATACAAACACCAAAGATGGAGATGTCATTACTGTGGGAAATTTGGACACTCAAGGGCCTTCTGCTATAAGCTGTATGGTTACCCTACCCACCTTCATTAGCAACAGCAGAAGAGAAGACATCAGTATGGCAGACACCAAAGATGGAGATGCCATTACTGTGGGAAAGCTGGACACTCTAAGTCTTCCTGTTATAAGCTGTATGGTTATCCTAGCCATGGGCATCAACAGATCCACTATCAACCCAGACCCAAATATTACAGGCCTATCAACAAGAAGCAATGGGTTCCTAAGACTAATGTCACAAGTCTAATGACTCTCAAAGAAGAATGGTATTTTGATAGTGGATGCTCTAGACACATGACTGGGAACTCAGACTTGATAACTGATCTTCACCCTCATGACTTAAGCTATGTTACCTTTGGTGATGGAGCTAAAGGTGAAATAAAGGGGATAGGCAAGCTTGAATGTCCTGGAGCTCCTAAACTTGACAATATTCTTCTGGTCAAGGGCTTGACTTCAAATCTAATAAGCATCAGTCAGCTAGGGGATCAAGGTCTGAGTATCATCTTCACTAAAACTGAATGTCTGATTATGAACAAAGACAGTGAAGTAATTATGAAAGGAATCAGGACCAACAACAACTGCTACATGTGGAGCTCTCAAATGGATAATCCCTCTAAGATGAGTACAGTTGCAAGAAAAATCATCAAGGGAAAAGAAAAGTGTCAGGTAAGGGTGCTAATAGCTAACCCCAAGGAAGAAAAGGTCTTGATGGCACAAACACCTGAACACATGACTGGTGGTATGAAGACTGAAGTTAGTAAGAGCTTTGCTGGAACTGAGACACAAGGAACTATGTCAGTTGAAAACAACAATGCTCAACCAGGGTGGATGAAATTGCTGAGAATTATCTACAATGTCACACTCGATGCTATGACATTGTATTATGACAACCTGACTGCAGAGGACTTGCATGAGGAAAAGGGAAAATTAGGGGCGTGTTTTTTTGAGAAAGTATGGAAATTAATGTGGAGTGGAAAAGGCAAGAATAATATTGTCTGGCCAATGAAAAGAAAAAGCCACATTACTAATGAACCATCTCTTAGTATTGGAAATAACACACTCTGCCTGAACACAATCAAAGAACCTCTGCTAGGGCAAAGAAAGTTTTCTCAAAAGTTCAACAACATGTCTCAACATCCGTCAACATCTAGCTCAAAATCCTTCCATACTAGAACTTCCTCCATGGAATTCTTAGATGAAGATTTGATGGAAGTAAGTCCACTGCGTATGATACCTAGTAACGTTCCAAGCTCACCTTCCATGACTAGAGCTGAGCAAGGTAACACTCCTGAAAAATCGCCTAATAAAGAGGACATGCACTCTACTGATTGCATCATAAGAAACCTAGTTACTAGCATACTGAACGAAGAGCATGGAGTTAAGGACATTTTTACCCCTCTGTCCATAAGGGAAACCTCACCTGAGGTGAAAAGCCAAGCTGAGAAAGATGATAACTCATCTAAAACAGAAAAGGAAGTAGCTGCTGAGGGTCTGTGTTCACTTGAAAAAAACTTACCTAGAATGTCACCTGATACTGCTCAGGACATTGAGGAAGAAAGGTCTGAGGAAGAAGATGACACATTGGTCAATCTTGTGAAAACAAGTATAGCCAATAGAATGAGAAAGAGGAGGAGTATGGCAGAGATAAGGACAGGTAGGAAAGAGAAAAGGGTTGGTGTCGCATTACGCGAAAAATCGGCGGGAAAAAGAAACAACAGAGCCGCCACCGTGCGTTATTTATCCCAAAGGCGGGAAAGGAAACGCTCGAAGTAAACCTGGAAAGGAATGGTCTCGCGACCAGAGAAAGATGGGATCGGGAGTCGGTTATGCGAAGGGAAGGTATTAGCACCCCTACGCATCCGTCGTACTCGACGGGATCCACGCTCAGAAAGAATAGAAGAAAGGTTGCTAAAAACTGCTCAAACACTGCACAAGGCTGGAAGGAAACACAGAAAGACGGAAGAAACAGACTCGGCAGGATATCGCATCCTGGGCCTACGTAGTCTATCAGACACAGACATCAGAGTCGACGTAGTTCGGGAACAGGGGAAAACGTGCTCGCTAGGATGTCGCATCCTATGCATACGTATCTTCTCTAACCAGAGGAAGAATCAGAGCACTCGTAGCTCGGCTAACGCACGCCAAACAAAACACAAACAGGAAACCGACTGCCAATCGCTGGGCTTACGTCAGACTCCACACAAACAAGCAAACATGGAAACCGAATGCCAATTGCTGGACTTACATCAGACTCCGAACCAACAAACACACACAGGAAACCAACTGCCAATCACTGGACTTATGTCAGACTCCAAACGAAGAAACTGGAAACCGAATGCCAATCGTTGGACTTACATCAGACTCCAACCAGAAAGGGATAACAAACACACACAAAAGGAAAAGAAAGTGCCCGGAGAGATCAACTCAATCTCCTGCCTACGTACCTCATCTGGTATGAGGATCAGGGCGACGTAGTTCCCCTTAACAGGGAAAGAACTTCTATCCTAACTAGAGACAAAGGGAGACACAAGCTACTAGGGAGACTACGACTCGAGCCTAGAAGTTGTCATGCATACGATCCCTATGTTGAGGTTTCTATCCTAACTTGCACATGAAGCAAGCTAACCTAAACAACACGGTCAAACACATACAAGCACAATAAAGCAAGCACACACACTATATGCAAACAATTGGGATCATACAAGGCTAGGCTGTAAAAACAAGCCAACTGGAATGGGGTGTTTTTTAGCTCTTAACCCTAACATTGAGAGTTAGGGTGAAGCAGATGAAAAGGGAAATGAGGGCAAGACCTCACAGCTCTTATCCCTGGCCTGGGAGAGCTTGACTCAAAATAGAATGTGTGGGAGTTCAGAATGTAGGAACTCTTCTCCACAAGTGACTGACACAACAGGATCTTGGGTTTCTATTCACAATGCATCAACACATGGTGTGTGAGCAAAGTGAATGACGCAACTGAATAGCAGGGGATGGATTGCACATCCCTTCTATCTGCCAATTGCCTCTTGAGAGGTCTTTACCTGCTTGGCACAAAATTAAACATTCAAAAATATTGCCTCTTAAGGAGGGCTTCAGACAGGTTCCTGCCCACATAACAGGACAGGTCTTCCAGACTACATGAAGTCAAAAGAATTATACCTCAGTGGTAAGCAAACCACAAGCTAGCAAAGCAAAGTTCAGATGAACTTAAAGCAACTTATGTACCTGTAGAAACATCTAAGCCAATCAGTTCAACTGTACAGACAAACAATCAACAATTAATATCACACAGACAGACAAATCCAATCAGGCAACAATGGTGCAAGGCATTAGGCAAACACAAATGAATTTTCCTCAAAGCCTACAAAACACACAATGTTAGCAAATAACAACAAAGGACCAAGCTCAAATGAAGGAGCATCATCACTCATGAAGATGTATACTTGAACCTGAAATCACAACTCAAATGGTAAGTCCAAACCACTAGGTCAAAGCCTAGGGTCAAAAGAGGATCAAAAAGTCAAAACAGAACCTCAAACTCAACACAAAGCATGTTTAATCACTCAACAATAAGTCCTAAAAAGAACCAAATCATAATCAATAAGCAAGTCCATGTACCAAGCATGTGAAGTCAAAGACCAATTCAAGGCATCCAAATGATCAACATGAATGAAAATTCTTAATCAAAACAAAAATGATACAAATAATTCTGGAAAAATTCATGAGCAATCAAAACATCCACAACATCCATCACACAAAAAATCAGAAGCATTGGACATCATTTGGCATGGAAATCACATTGTGCAAGTCAGACAACCAAATGTGTGACACAAATTGTCACACCAAGTTAACACAAGCATAAAACAGAAATGGAGCATGGGAAAAATGTCAAACCAAAGCCAAAATGTCCATGAATGTGTCTAGAATCAGCATGCAAAATTTCAAGTTCATTGGGTTATTTTTGAGCATTTTACAATAAGATAAGCAAGGAAAGATCACACATGCATATGTATCCAATCATCCTAGAACAAATTATTTTTCCAGCAAGGCACAACTTGCAAATTCATGCTCATAAAAAACTAGACAGAATAAGGAGCATTTTGCAAAAAATTGGGATGAAATTGATGCATTTTTCTATTTTATATGATTTTTCTAAGTTCATGAAAATAATTGAAATCAAAACATGATCAAGCATAAAAATGGAGGGAAAATGAATAAAATACAAGGCAGTTGAAAAAACGCGCTCGGCCAGGATCGAACCTGGTCCGAATTTGAATATGCGCGCTAAGCAAAATGGTGGCGTTTCAACCTAAAAACCCTAGCGCCCAGAATTCCCAGAATTCGTAGCAAACGCATGAAGAACTCGTAGCAAATTCGTAGCTAACTCGTGGCTACCTATGATCTTCATCTTCTTCAAGATGAAGACGATGAAGTTCATGTCCAGATTTCTAGAAAATCACAAACACTCCAGAAATTAAAAACAAGCATAGAATTCAAAAGCATTTTTCACGTGGATCATAGATCAAGAAACATTTATTCCTAATTCCTAATAACATGATCAAATCGAAGAAGAACATTCTTGCACTTCAAACTTCAATCATGCATAACTTCATGGATATTGCATCATTTTAAGTGATTTTTTCACCAGAATTCTCAACAACACGAGATCTACACAAACATACACATGGATTTGAGAATTATGAGAATCAAAAATCCTACCTCTTGAAGAGCAGATTCGGGTTTGGCTTGTTTCAAGGCTGGTGATGGTCCAAAAATCCTTTACAATGCTTGGTGAGATGATTGGTGAAGAGATTGAAGCTTAAGCACACGTGAAACCAGCTAAATTTACAAACTCCATGGATGCTTCAAGCTTCATGTATGGTCCAAACTGGCACGAATTCCTCTAAGTTCACGTTCAAATCTCCTCAAAAACACCTCATGAGCATGAATTCATCAATAGAAAATGCTTTTGTGTGAGAAAATTGCAAGTTCTTGATGAGAGAAATTTTTGATTGATTCCTAGATCTAGATCTGAAAACTGTGTTTTTTGGCAAATGCAGTTGTGATTAACAATATATATGTCTTGCTAATGATACTGAAAACATGTTTAAGCCAAAGCCAAGTGAGATTAGCAAGTTGTAAGGTGTATGTACAAAATTGGATTTTCACCTTCTGCCCTTCATGCATGCGTGAACAGTACCAGAATAAGGCCCAAAACCACTTAAAAATAACCCATGCACACTTTGGAATGGATATTTTATGCATATGATCACCCAAATTGATTTTAATAAATTCCTCTTCAAAAATAGTATGCATGAGCATGTCATCATATGTTCACATTTCAAGCTATGCAATGAGGTATTTGGAAAGTGCATGTCATGATGAGAATAATGCAAGAAGAACCACCAAATTTGGAGCCTTGGTTCAAAAGTTATGCCCATTTGAAGTTTTAAGCATACTTTGCCATGATTGGATCATATCTCCTCAACCACACATCATAAATCCATGATCTTGGACTTTTTGGAAATGGGAGAGAAAGATCTTCAACTTTCATTTTGGACAAAATTTCATTTGAAGCTTTCTTGATGATGTAAGATTGAGTTGAAGTTGGTCCAAAACCTTTCCATTTTTGGAAATTCCAAATTACAGGTCACTTGCTATTTTGGGAAAGTCTTGACTTGACTTCAAATTCTTCAATGTGAGTGTTTGAAATGTCAAATGAGACTTGTTTGAACATGAATGAAGTATCTCTAACCACTTCCCACCTCCAAATCCACAGTTGACTTTGCAGTTGACTTCTGTTGACTTTTATGGGCCTCAGATGACTTGCACCTGTACTGATGAGCTTTAAGCCTTCAACACTTGGCCAAGTTGCTTCAAAATGATCCTTGTGTCATGTAAGCTCATTGGAACAACCATAGGGCTTTGATTTCATGGAAAATGCTCTTGTTGCCTTGCACAGATGGATTCTCCTGATCAGTCTTGACTGATGCAATGTAACATGATATGCAATGCTTATGACCTACCAATGAAATGATTGTACAAATGGGAGGTGCAAATTTGAGGTGCTACAGTTGGTAGTATAGGTCCCTCCAAATCTTGGAGTAAAGTAGAGGTCAGGAAGAAGGAAGACAGTGAAAGTTCTGAAGACGATGTTCCAGACATCTCCTCTAACAAAAGAAAGGCTGTAAAGAAGTCTTCCAACAAAGTAGCTGCTAAGCACCTAGACAAATGGAGGTTTGTCACTCAAAGAAGGGTAGCAGTTGAAAGAGAATTAGGGAAAGAGATTGTTGAAGTAAAGGAAGTATGGATCTAATCCAGGCAGCTGGTCTTATGAAAACTGTGACTGCTCTGCCTCAATGCTATGAAGGGCTAGTCAAAGAATTCATTGTAAACATTCCTGATGAGAGTTATGGAAAAAGCATCAGGGAGGTCTGCAAAGTGGTTGTTAGGGGTAAGTGTGTGAATCTTTCACCAACCATCATCAACAGGTTCCTGGAAAGAGGAACTGATGAAGGGGTAGATCTAGAGGCCACAGATAATGAGATCTGTAGGATGATTACAGCTGGCCAAGTTAATGAATGGCCCAGTAGGAAACACCTTGCAACTAGTAAACTAACTGTCAAGTATGCCTTCTTGCATAAGATTGGTTCTGCAAATTGGGTTCCTACTAATCACATATCCACCATCTCCATTGCTCTTGGGAGGATCATTCATGCTATTGGAACAAGGGTTAACTATGACTTTGGCAGGTTCATATTTGAACAAACCATTAGACATGCTTCCACCAATGCTGTAAAGCTGCCCATTGCTTTTCCATCTATCATCTGTGGGATCATCCTGAGTCAACAACCAGGAATCCTGAGGACAAGTGATATCCCTAGCAGGAGGAAAATCCCTTTGTCCATCCATTACAAGCTGTTTAAGGGAAGTCATGTCAATGATGTCATGACATCTGCCAGAAGGGAGTCTTCACCCAAAGGAAGTCTGATTGACCAACTGAAAGAGATCTGCAAGGAATTGGACAATGGAATAAAGGTGGCAAAAGCTAGAAAAGAGGCTTTAAAAGTTCTCATCTGTAGCCTGGAAAGGGAAGAAAGATAAAAGATTGGAAAGGAATCAATTACAAGATCCCAATCCCGTTGTGAAAGCTCAGAAGATTTTGAAGATGAAGATGAAGGTGAAGAAGATACCTCTTCTTCTGATTAATGGTTCCTGCCTGTATTGAAGACCTGGGGGAGCTGGAAGGGATGGTGGAAATTGTTGCTGTTTGGAAAGCTGATGTTCTTTCTGTTTTTGTATTTTGTGGCAGTCCTCATGATGCCTGTTTTGTAATATTTAGGGCTCTTAATGAGTTCCTTGAATTTGTTCATTGTCTCAGCTTTCTGCTGTGTATAATGATGTTGTGTACTTCCTGGATTTTTGTTTTAACATGCTTAATGTTATAACATATGTTTTGACTTTCTCTGCTAGACTAATAGACATTTATTTTGTCTGATTGGTCACCTTTGGTCAATTTTGACTAAAAAGGGGGAGAAGTGCTTGATATGTAAGTTGGATGTGGCTGATCAGAAGGACAACTATTATTGATATGGTGCACAGGTGCTGATGGTGCACAGGTGTTGATGTTGTAGCAGATGTCATATGACATTCTGGCTGGTACAGGAGCTGGAGCCTGTTTTTGATGAATGCACAGATTTAGGGGGAGAAGAAGTACCCTTGTGCATTTGTGTGTCTTACTAGTTGCATCCATAACTAGTAATTCTGATTGTTGCACATATTTAGGGGGAGGAGAAGTACCCTTGTGCATGTGTGTATTACTAGTAGCCATAGCTAGTAATTGTTTTGCTTCTGCTGCTGATTAAACTACTGTTATGTGGTTTAACTGCTGATAGTTTAACTTGTGAACAAAAAGAACAGATATATGTTTTAGCCAAAATTTGCCAAAGGGGGAGTTTGTTGATTCTAAGAGTTGGTAGCAATTTTGGTAAAAGAAAGAGTGTTCACAAGATGTCTTGTGTGATGTCTTAACATGAGATATCCTATGTACCTGCTGAAGATGAAGAACATTTGCAAGCAGGATTGTTTCAGAATGCCACATACATTGACAGGGCTTCTGATATTGGTTGTACCTGCTGGAGCTTAAATGGAAGACATATGCTGCAGGATTGTTTCAGTTGACATTCTCATTGTCATGGTAACTGATATGGCTGTACCTGCTATAAAAGGAAACTGGATTATGCATGATTTTTCCAGATGTCAGACCCGATATTTTGACATCTTGTACACAGAACATTCAGTATGAATGTCTGGTGTTTTGTGATTGCACAATTAGTGGCAATCATTGGTTGATTGAAGATATGGCTAGCTGGCGCATTCTGTCAGGGATATCAACCAGATTTGTTTATTTTCCAAGGAGATCTTTACAGCTGATATGAAAAGATTTGATTGGAAAATATATCTAGGGTTTTCAATGTGTCCAATACTTCTATAAAAAGGGACTTAGAAAACCTGATTGTACACACAACCAAGACTGAGCGAAATTTAGAGAGAGAGCTAGGGTTTGTGTCTGTAGGTCATTCAAGTCATCCATTGATGATTGAATTGGACTGATTTGTCTTCTTGATCAAAGCTTTGAAGCAAGATCAAGAGTGTGTCTTCTTGATTGAAACTGTGAAGTAAAATCAAGAATATTGTAATTGAAAAGTATTTGCTTTTCACAAGGGATTATTGTTTTCAATCACGGGTGTGTGATTGTAAGGGAAGTGAGTGGGTTCTCATATCTAAGAGTGCTTAGGTAGAAATTGCACCGGTAGAGATTAGGTGAGAAAGACTGTAACTTGGTGAAGTGTACGGATAGTCTTTGAACTAATTCTATTTTAGTGGATTTCCTTCCTGGCTTGGTAGCCCCCAGACGTAGGTGAGTTGCACCGAACTGGGTTAACAATTGCTTGTGTTATTTGCTTTACCATTCTGTTTCTGTTTATCCATTGTTTATAACCAGATATCAGTGTCGTGACATTACCTTCGACATCTTATATCTGATACCAGAATTTCATCACTGTTTGGAGATTCAAAAACTCCAGGATCCAAAGCCTTGCACAATTCTCAATCCACTTCTACAAGCTCCATAAGCAAGATCAAGCACGAATTAAAGCAAGAGAGATCCAGTTCTACACAGTGTCGCACTACGCGAAAAACCGGCGGGAAAAACGAAACAACAGAGCCGCCACCGTGCGTTATTTATCCCAAAAGAGGAAAAGGAAACGCTCGAAGTAAACCTGGAAAAGACATGGTCTCGTGACCAAAGAGAGATGGGATCGGGAGTCGGTTATGCGAAGGGAAGTTATTAGCACCCCTACGCATCCGTCGTACTCGACGGGATCCACACACAAAAGAATAGAAGAAAGGTTGCTAAAAACTGCTCACAAACTGCACAAGGCTGGAAGGAAACACAGAAAGACAAAAGAAACAGAACTCAGTAGGATATCACATTCTGGGCCTACGTAGTCTATCAGGCACAGACATCAGAGTCGACGTAGTTCGGGACAGGGGGAAACATGCTCGCTAGGATGTCGCATCCTATGCATACGTATCTTCTCTAACCAGAGAAGAATCAGAACACTCGTAGCTCGGCTAACGCACGCCAAACAAAACAAAGACAGGAAACTGACTGCCAATCGCTGGACTTACGTCAGACTCCACCCAAACAGGCAAACATGGAAACCGAATGCCAATCGCTGGACTTACATCAGACTCCGACCCAACAAACACACACAGGAAAACAACTGCCAATCGCTGGACTTATGTCAGACTCCAACAAACAAACCCACACAGGAAACCGACTGCCAATCGCTGGACTTATGTCAGACTCCAAACACACACAAAGGGGGTTGAAAAAGAAAAAGGGCGCCCGGAGAGATCATCTCATCTCCTGCCTACGTACCTCATCTGGTATGAGGATCAGGGCGACTTAGTTCCCCTACACAGGGAAAGAACTTCTGTCCTAACCAGAGACAAAGGGAGACACAAACCACTAGGGAGACTACGACTCGAGCCTAGAAGTTGTCATGCATACGATGCCTATGTTAAGGTTTCTATCTAACTTGCACAGGGAGCAAGCTATCCTAAACAGCACAGGCAAACACATACAAGCACAAATAAGCAAGCACACACACTATATGCAAACAATTGGGCTCATACAAGGTTAGGCTGTGAGACACAAGCCAACTTGAATCGGGTGTAGTTAGCTCTTAACCCTAACATTGAGAGTTAGGGTGAAGCAGATGAAATGGGAAGTGAGGGTAAGACCTCACAGCTCTTATCCCTGGCCTGTGAGAGTTTGACTCAAAAAGAAAGTGTGGGAGTTCAGAATGTAGGAACTCTTCTCCACAGATGACTGACTCAACATGATCTTGGGTTATTATTCACAATGCATCAACACAAGGTGTGTGAGCAAGGTGAATGACACAACTGAATAGCAGGGGATGGATTGCATATCCCTTTTATCTGCCAGTTGCCTCTTAAGAGGTCTTCAGCTGCTTGGCACAAAATAAACAAACACAAGCATTGCCTCTTAAGGAGGGCTTCAGACAGGTGCCTGCCCACATAACAGGACAGGTCTTCCAGACTACATGAAGTCAGAGAGTTATACCTCAGTGGTTAAGCAACCAAGCAAAGCAAAAGCAAGTTCAAAAGAACTCAAAGCAACTTAGGTACCTGTGAAAAATCTAAACTAATCAGTTTACAATTCAAACAAACAGACAGACAATAGTCAATCATACAATCAGACATATAGTCAAAGCATCAGGCAACAATGTGCAAGGCACAAGCTCAAACACAAATGAATTGGTATCAACCTACAAAACAACACAAAGTTAGCCAATCATCAACCAATTAATCAACTCAAATGAGTGAACCACTCCAACCATGGCAATGTGCTTCTTAACCTGAAATCCACAATCCAAACAGTGAGTCCAAACCACTAGGTCAAAGCCTAGGGTCAAAAGTAGGTCAAACATTCAAAACAGAACATGAAATTTAACATGAATCAACTTCAATCACATCTTGAAACATTCCAAAAGGTCTCATATCAATATCATTAACCAAAAGCATTTCATGATCAATTGAAGTTCAAGGCAATTTTAAAGCTCAAATGTGACCAACCAGAATGAAAAATCTCAATTAAATCAGAAATGATTCAAATAATTCCAACAAAATTCATGATCAATCACAACATCTATAACATGCATCACATAAAAAATCAGGGCAATTGGATATCATTTGGCATGGCAAACACATCATTCAAGTTGAACATCACAAGGTGTGACACAAATTGTCACACCAACTTAGCACATTCATAAAACAGAAATGACAATTGATAAAAATACCAAATCAACACCAAAATGTCAAGTAATATGTCTAGTTATAGCATGCAAAATTTCACATTCATTGGATCAAAGACCAACATTTCACAACATGATAACCAAGGCAAGGTCAAATATGGACATGTACTCAAACATGCTAGCACCAAAAAATATCCATCCAAGCACAATTTTGAAATTAATGATCAAAAAATAATAGACAAGATAAGGATCACAATGCAAAAAATTGGAGGTCATTTGGATGATTTTTTCAATTTATTGTGAATTTTAGAAGTTCATGGAAGAAATTAAAAAATGAAATGGAACAAGCATGGAAATGTGAAGGAAATAGTGAGAAAATGCAAGGCAATTGAGAAATGGCTTCAGCCGGATTCGATCCATGTGCACATTTGAAACTACATGCGCGCCAATCCTCAAAACGACAGCGTTTGACCATGAAACCCTAAAACACGCGCTGCATGGCTTTCAAAAATCCGCAGGTAATCACATGAACTCATGGCAAAATCTGTAGGAAAACATATGCGTTTCATGGCAAAATTCGCAGGAAAATCTCCAGCAAAACTGGAATATGAAGAACACGATGAAGATCATGAAGATCTTCATCCAACTTTTCCAGATTTTTACAAACTATTCCAGAAATGAAAAATGAGCACAGCATTCGAATAATTATGCATCATACATCAAGAATCCACAAATCATTCATGCAAAAACATCAAAATATGCTTGGATCGAAGGAATTACAAATCTACATCAAAACTTGAATCACATGTAACTAACTTAAATCAGCACCAAATCACTCCATTCAAAGCTCAGATTTACCACCATTCAAAGATCTATGCAACTAGCATAATGGATTGGAAAATTAAAGAGGTCGAAAAACCAACCTCTTGATGAGCAGAAATGAAATCACGTGCTTCCAAGGTTCTTGATGCTCTAATTCTTCTCCAATATGCTTCTTGAAGTAAATGCTGATGAACTGGAAGCTTGAATGCACACGAATCTAGCTCAATCTTCAATTACCATGGATGCTCCAAGCTATGAACATGAACAATACAGCCACGATTTCTCTTGCTCACACGTTCAAAAATGCTCAATTATGCTTCATAATGATGAATGGATCAATGAAAAGTGTTTAGGTTTGAAGAATTTTGGAAAAAATGTGAGATTTTTTTTTGAGATTTTGGTGATTCTAGATCTAGAATTGATGATTCTGAGCAAAACAGTTATGATTAAGCATATATACTCCATGTTAATCATGTTTAAGAAGTGTTTAGGGCAAATGCAAATGTGATTAGTGAGCTTTGTGGTGTTTGTGCAAAAATGCATTTTCTACTTCATGCACCTTCATGCACGTGAGCAGTGCATGTTCAAGGTCCAAAATGCCTTAAAAACATCCCATGCACACTTTTGAATTGATTTGGTATGCATATGTTCCACAAAAATGAGTTTATGCAATTTCTTCCCAAAATCTTCATGAGTGAGCCAATGCCATGCAAATGAGATTTTATGTCAAATGATGGTATGCTTGGAAAATACATGTCATAAGGATAAATATGCAAAAAGAACCACTCAAATTGGAGTTTTGGTTTGAAAGTTATGCTCATTTGAAGTTTAAACCACACTTTGCCATGATTGAATCATATCTCTTCAACCACACATGAGAAATCCATGATCTTGGACTTTTTGGAAATGGGAGAGAAAGATCTTCAACTTTCATGTTGGACAAAATTTCATTTGAAGCTTTCTTGATGATGTAATTTTGAGTTGAAGTTGGTCCAAAACCTTTCCATTTTTGGAAAATTCAAATTACAGGTCACCTGCTATTTTTGGAAAGTCTTGATCTGACTTCAAATTCTTCAATGTTGATGTTTGAGATGTAAAATGAGACTTGTTTGCACATGAATAAGGCATCACTAACCATTTCCCACCTCCAAATCCATAGTTGACTTGATAGTTGACTTCTGTTGACTTTTCAGGTCTCAGATGATTTGCACATGGACTGATGAATTCTGAGCCTTCAACACTAGGCCAAATCACTTCAAAATGATTCTTGAATCATGTGAACTCATTGCACCAACCCTAGGGATTTGATCTCATGGACAATGCTCTTGCTTGCTTGCACAGTTGAATCTTCTAACCAGTCTTGACTGATGACATGATGGACTATGCAATGACAATGCAATATTAATGACCTAAACATGAAAATGTATATACAAATGGGAGGTGCAAATTTGAGGTGCTACAGCTGCCCCTATTCAATCAACTGGGAACCTGAACGGATGATAGCAACGGCTGTCAGACCTTCAAGGTAAACAGGGATTGAATACCAAAGAACCGTAGAAATTTGCACTCCGCGGGCTATGATACAGGATATTTGCAACAGTAACTAGACAAGACGTTTACCGACGACTCTACTGGGGATTTTGATTTTTATCAAAGGAAAGATACAGCCAGACGTCAGCGGACGAATGGGAAAAACTCAATGTTTATCGACACCAACGAAGAGGTGGCCAGACATCAACGGATGAATGGGAAGACTCAACCAGACGTCAACGGACAAACGGGAGAAGCTCGACGTTTATCGACACCAACGTAGAGGTGGCCAGACATTAACGAATGACTGGGAAAAGACTCGACCAGACGTCAACGGACGACCGGGAGAAGCTCGACGTTTATCGACACCAACAGAGAGGTGACCAGACATCAACGGATGAATGGGAGAGGGAGCGATACAACCAAACGTCAACGGACGAATGGGAAAAACTCAACGTTTATCGACACCAACGGAGAGGTGAACACTTCACTGGGGAAGGAAAACAAAATATTTGCAACTAGAAACCAGATAGGACGTTTACCGACGACTCTACTGGGGATCTCTGGCTGGGGAACAACCAGACATTTACCGATGACTGGGGAAAATACTCGACGTTTACCGACATCGAAAGATGATGTTTACCGACACCAACAAAAGACGACCAGACATTTACCGATGATTGGGATGAAGATATACAAACAGATGTCAACGGACAACTGGGAAAAACTCCACGTTTACCGACACCAACGGAGAGGTGACCAGACATCAACGGATGACCTGGGGGAAAGAAATACAACCAGATGTCAACGGACAACTGGGAAAAACTCCACGTTTACCGACACCAACGGAGAGGTGACCAGACATCAACGGATGACCTGGGGGAAAGAAATACAACCAGATGTCAACAGACAACTGGGAAAAACTCAACGTTTATCGACACCAACGGAGAGGTGAACACTGGGGAAAAAGCTAATACAACCAAACGTCAACGGACGAATGGGAAAAAACTCAACGTTTATCGACACCAACGGAGAGGTGACCCGACATCAACGGATGATCTGGGGAAAGGATAGATGTTACGCACATCGAAAGATGATGTTTACCGACATCAAAACAAAGACGACCATACATTTACCGATGACTGGATTGGGACTCGATGTTTACCAACACTGAAACAATGGTGTTTACCGACACCAAAGAAAGGACACACACGGGTGCAAACATGACACTTACTGGTATCACAAGAACGACATCTTTAATATGTCAAGGCAAGGCTAAACTCTTGCTGGGGGTCTCACTGGGGAGAATCAACTTTCCTTCCACAGACGGGTGAGGAAATAAACCTCTCTGGGAAGTTACCAATCCTGAATGCGGTCAGGAGCAACTGTAGCAAATGTGCCGTACAGATGTTGAACAGTGATCCGCCTCTGTCGGGGATATGGTCTGATTAGGTTTAACACATGAATGCATATGTTTGAATTTTTCTATGGCGTAATGCTCCATATTGAATGGAAATGCTACGCGTTTTGAGGATGCAATGATTACTACATGCAAATGATGAACTCCTGCTGGGGAGCAAAATTCTCCAACTCTGTGGGGATACTCTGTCTGAGGAATGCTCTGCGGGGAGTAGCACCGACTTCTCGCTCATGCTGGAGAATAACATTGACGCTGTAGACAGGATAGATCCCACCGGGGACAACCTTCACTGGACCTAATCCACTCGGGGACTCTGCTAGGGAAACAAACAATGCGACTTTACTAGGGAGAGCTGCCAATCCACAGGTAGGATAAACTCTGCTGGAGATAATTTTCACCGAACTTGATCCACTCGGGGAACTTGCTGGGAAAAACCATCAACACAACCCTGATGGGGAAAGGCATACACCACCCTGTTGGGGGAAATAATATACCAGACCATGCTGGGGAATAGCATCTCTGCTGGGGAAAAGCGTTCACGACCACACTGGGGAATAAAATACTCCACCGACACCTCCGCTGGGGATACCGTAACCTTCCAACTCGGTGGGGTCTAACAATCTCAAACTGGCTGGAGATACACCCACTTCCAGGCCTGCTGGGGAGTTAAAAATCCTTAGACCTGCTACTGAGGGGCACCATTCACGGATGTCTCTGCAGGGGAGAATAGTTCTGATAACCTTCGGACTTGCTTGGGGAAACATCCTCAATCAAGCTTGCTGGGGAATCCCTGATTTTGAATATGCTGGGAAGACAAGTCCTGAACCTGTTTCAACTGCTGGGGAAAGCCCCTCTCACACTACTGGACAGTGTTGACACATCCCTGAACAAACCGTGGCTTATCTGCTTCAGCCAGGAATCCCAAGGTGATGACCTGCAAAACAACACGACAAACATGCCCCAGGGGATTGCATGGACAAGATACGCTCAAGTGTCCTCAACATTCAAAATGATTTTCAAATGTCTTATCTTTCTGCACGTTATTGTCTAGCCTTCATGTTTTTATATGCAATGTTCATCAAAAATTCGGACGTTTTTGCAAACAAAACAGTAAAAATAAAAACAAGAGAGCAATTTATCT
Organism: Lathyrus oleraceus; assembly: GCF_024323335.1. Classification (NCBI taxonomy): domain Eukaryota; kingdom Viridiplantae; phylum Streptophyta; class Magnoliopsida; order Fabales; family Fabaceae; genus Lathyrus; species Lathyrus oleraceus. The sequence goes on along the minus strand of NC_066583.1, from coordinate 502,604,602 downwards.
GAATAACGACTTTTTATTGATTGAGAATGGGCCTGAAAAGGCGAATACATCGGGAAGCAATTCCTAGAAAGGGGTAATTGCGCACAAAAGGAAAATAAACTATCCTAATGGCAATATGAACACGGCATCCACTATTTCCCAATTCTGTTATGACTCACAGATCATCAAATTTCTCCCAACTTCCTTGCTTAATGAGAAGAATGACTGGACCGATCACATCTTTCGAGATGGTAGACGATGAAGTGCGATGAAGTATAGATAACTCGGACTGTAGTCTTCGCTTTAATCCCTCTTTTGCCTGGATCTCCCTTTCGGGTTTTCAATCCACCGGGATACCCATTTTTGCCTAAGCCTCCCTTGCGGGTTTTCGACTTACCGGGTGTACAAATTCTTTTCATTTTTTATCCCTAACTTTTGCCCGAACCTTTTCTTTTTTTTTTTGGTTCGCCGGGATGCCCTTTTTTGCCTGGACTCTTTTTTTTTGTCCAGCGGGTCGTTTATGCGAAGTATTTTTTGACTACATCTGAGTTAATAGGGGACGGAAAATCTTCACCATCCATAGTTGTAAGCATCAAGGCTCCACCGGAGAAAACCTTCTTAACAACGTATGGACCTTCGTAATTAGGAGTCCACTTGCCCCTGTTGTCTGTACCGGGAGGAAGGATCCTCTTCAAAACTAGATCACCGATCTGATAGCTTCGAGGACGCACTTTCTGATCAAAGGCTCTCTTCATCCTTCTCTGATACAACTGCCCATGGCACACAACTGCTAACCGTCTTTCCTTGATAAGGCTCAACTCGTTAAACCTTGTTCGAATCCATTCCGCTTCGTCAAGCTTGACATCCAACAAGACTCTCAGAGAAGGGATCTCCACTTCAACTGGTAGGACCGCTTCCATACCATACACAAGGGAGTAAGGGGTTGCCCCGGTCGACGTACGCACTGAAGTACGGTACCCATGCAAAGCGAAAGGCAGCATCTCATGCCAATCCTTGTACGTCACGACAATCTTTTGCACAATCTTCTTGATATTCTTGTTTGCCGCCTCTACAGCACCATTCATCTTTGGTCTGTAAGGAGAAGAATTGTGATGTTCAATCTTGAAATCTCTGCAAAGCTCTTTCATCATCTTGTTATTGAGATTCGAACCATTATCAGTAATGATTCTCTCAGGAACCCCATAACGACAGATGATTTCCTTCTTGATGAACCGGGCAACCACTTGCTTGGTAATGTTAGCATAGGAAGCTGCTTCCACCCATTTGGTGAAGTAATCAATCGCAACCAGGATGAAGCGATGTCCATTAGAAGCAGTAGGCTCAATCTTCCCAATCATATCAATGCCCCACATGGCGAACGGCCAAGGTGAATTCATGACATTCAGAGAGCTTGGTGGTACATGCACCTTATCAGCATAGATTTGACATTTATGGCACTTCCGAGCGTATTTGAAACAATCGGATTCCATAGTCATCCAATAATAACCGGCTCTCAACAATTTCTTAGACATTGCATGACCACCAGCATGGGTACCAAAAGATCCTTCATGCACTTCTTGCATCAACGTGTCTGCTTCGTGTCTATCCACGCATCTGAGCAGAACCATGTCAAAGTTTCTCTTGTACAACACGTCATCCTGATTCAAATAAAAGCTTCCAGCTAGCCTTCTCAGGGTTTTCTTGTCATTCTTTGACGCACCTTCAGGATACTCCTGGCTCTTGAGGAAATTCTTGATATCATAGTACCACGGCTTCTCATCAACAACAGACTCGGCTGCGAACACATACGCAGGCCTCTCGAGTCGATTCACCGCAACATGTGGCACATGATTCCACCAATGAACTTTGATCATAGAAGACAAAGTAGCCAAAGCATCAGCCATCTGATTCTCATCCCGGGGGACATGATACAACTTCACCTTCTTGAAGAACGTCAGTATTCTTCTGGTGTAATCTCTGTAAGGAATGAAATGCGGCTGGTTGGTATTCCAATCTCCATTGACTTGGTTAATCACTAGAGCGGAATCTCCATATATATCCAGAGTTTTGATCCTTAAATCAATGGCTTCTTCTATACCCATGATGCAAGCTTCATACTCGGCCTCGTTGTTGGTCACGTCAAATGTCAACCTGGCAGAAAAAGGTATATGAGCACCTTTAGGGTTAATAAGCACTGCCCCAACACCGTTGCCATTCACGTTCACAGCCCCATCAAACATCAATGTCCACTTGTCATCAGGATCCGGTCCTTCCTCGACAAGAGGCTCTTCGCAATCTTTCATCTTAAGATACATGATGTCTTCATCAGGGAATCCAAACATCATCGGCTGATAATCATCAATTGGTTGCTCGGCAAGGTAGTCTGACAGGATACTACCTTTGATGGCCTTCTGTGACGTGTACTGGATATCATATTTTGTTAAAATCATCTGCCAACGGGCAACACGTCCGGTGAGAGCCGGCTTCTCAAAGATGTACTTTACTGGATCCATCTTAGAAATCAATAAGGTAGTATGGTTCAACATATACTGCCTCAGTCGGCGAGCAGCCCAGGCCAAAGCACAGCAAGTTTTCTCAAGCTGTGAATATTTGATTTCACAGTCGGTAAACTTTTTGCTAAGGTAGTATATGGCATGCTCTTTTCGACCAGACTCGTCATGCTGTCCCAATACACACCCCATCGAATTCTCAGTCACTGACAGGTACATTATCAGAGGCCTCCCTGGAACTGGAGGTATAAGGATTGGAGGTTTCTGTAAATACTCTTTTATCTTATCAAAAGCTTTCTGACAGTCATCATTCCACCTGATTGCTTGATTCTTTCTTAGCAATTTGAATATCGGTTCACACGTGGCGGTTAGGTGAGATACAAACCGTGCAATGTAGTTCAATCTCCCTAAAAACCCACGAACCTGCTTTTCAGTTTTTGGTTCAGGCATCTCTTGTATAGCTTTGACTTTTGCTAGATCAACCTCAATCCCTTTCTCACTGACAATGAAGCCCAACAGCTTACCGGATCTCACACCAAACGTACACTTGTTTGGATTCAGCCTCAGTTTGAACTTTCTCAGTCGATCAAACAACTTCTGCAAATTTACCAGGTGCTCCTCTTCTGTCTGCGACTTCGCAATCATATCATCCACGTACACTTCAATCTCTTTGTGCATCATGTCATGAAAGAGAGTCGTCATAGCCCTCTGATAGGTAGCACCAGCATTCTTCAGCCCAAATGGCATCACCTTATAGCAAAACGTGCCCCAAGGTGTAATGAATGTCGTCTTTTCCATGTCTTCTGGTGCCATCTTAATCTGATTATACCCAGAAAAACCGTCCATGAAAGAGAAAACCGAGGATTGAGTCGTATTATCAACCAATACATCAATGTGAGGTAATGGGAAATCATCTTTCGGACTCGCTCTGTTCAAATCCCGGTAATCGACACACATTCTGACTTTGCCGTCCTTCTTCGGCACGGGAACGATGTTGGCCACCCACGGGGGATAAGTTGTCACTGACAGAAAACCCGCATCAAACTGCTTCTGAACTTCTTCCTTGATCTTAACAGCCATATCAGGACTAGTTCTCCGAAGCTTCTGCTTGACTGAAGGACAATCTTCTCTGAGAGGTAGCCTATGCACCACAATATCGGTATCCAACCCAGGCATATCTTGATACGACCAGGCGAATATCTCCACATATTCTCTCAGCATCTCAATCAACCTCCTCTTGACGTCTTCCTTCAAAGCAGCCCCGATCTTGATCTCTTTTCTGGCGTCCTCAGTACCGAGATTAATAATCTCCAACTCCTCCTGATGAGGTTGGATGACCCTCTCCTCCTGCTTCAATAATCTGACCAATTCTTTGGGGAGTTCACAGTCTTCCTCACTCTCCTCTTCAGCTTGGTAGATGGGATTATTGAAATCATACTGAGCCATAACAGAACTGTTCATAGTGGAGTCCGTAAGATGACTTCTGCATGTTTAATGCTTTATTTTAGAAAAAAGAGTTCAAGAAAGTCACAAAAAACAAAAACATTGCCATTTTTATTTTTTTTTGAAAATGAAAAACAAAAACAGAAAGACAGGGATCACAAAACTGTTTGCAAAACGTCCTTTATTAATGATATCATTGAAAAACATGATGAGGCCCTACAATGAACCACTACGCCTTGGGCAGAACGTAGGGTTTTGTGCAAAATGAAAAACAAAAGAAAATTACTCTGTTTGAAGAGTAACTTGGACCACGTCTTCTGCTGTCCAGTTGTTGATCGACTCCCTTGGTGCACACGGGCGAACCCAGTTTTCTAGATCACAATCACTGTCACAGTCTTCACCACCGGTTGCAAAGACGTCACCATGATTCATCAGCCCAACGCTGGTAAAGGTACTCGGCCCTTTCTGCTCAATCTGCTCCGCCTGCAGAGGTTGATAACCAATTCCGAACTTGTCTTCCTTGACAGGCAAATCCACCATCGTGCCCCAGCCTTCTGCCTTACCAGAGTTGACTACCTCTATTGCCTGCTTGTAGGATGCAATTGAGGCACCTGGCTTCTTCTGCTCAGCGAAAGCCACCCTCTCAAGAGCAACAGTCTCGAATGCCTGGCATAAAGTTTCATGGATCTCGCCATCCACCTCTACATACTTGAAAGAGGATAGGTGACTCACCAAAATGTCTTCTTCACCGCACACAGTCACAATCTGACCGTTCCAGACATACTTCAGCTTCTGATGGAGAGTTGACGAAACTGCCCCAGCTGCGTGAATCCAGGGACGCCCCAATAAGCAACTATATGCTGGCTGAATATCCATCACATAGAAGACAATACTGAACACCTCCGGGCCAATCTTTACCGGCAACGTGACTTCACCAAAAACAGACCGTTTGGGTCCATCAAAGGCACGAACAATCAGATCGCTCGGAGTAAGGACAACCCCTTCAACATCAATCTTGCTCAGGATCTTCTTGGGCAACACATTCAAAGACGAGCCCGTATCCACCAACACGTGTGACAATACTGCGCCTTTGCACTCCATGGTGATATGCAGGGCCTTGTTATGGTTGCGACCTTCAGGCGTCAAGTCCAAGTCTGTGAACCCTACACCATGCCTGGTACTCACATTAGCAATCACGCCCTCTAACTGGTTGACAGAGATCTCTTGAGGCACGTAAGCCAGATTCAACATTTTCAGCAAGGCATTACGGTGTGCCTCAGAGCACAGAAGCAATGAGAGTATCGAAATCTTGGACGGAGTTTGATTTAGCTGATCTACAATCTTGTAGTCACTCTTCTTGATAATCTTCATGAACTCCTCCACATCTTTCTCAAAAGAACCCTCAGGCGCCTCCTTCTGAGCAGATTCTTCATCAACCACAGCTTATTTACCCTTAGCTTTGGCGAGAGCCTCAGTATTGTTGTCCCTCAACGGTTGTGGTGCAAACAAACGACCGCTTATTGTAAAACCTCCTGGTCCCCCAACATTATCCACAACTGGACTTGCAATCACAGGAACTCTAGCTGGCACACCAATTGTTACAGGAGTCTGATTCACTGGCCTGACCTGACTTTCAGCCCTTCGGTTACTACGGTAAGCGTTGTCATACTTCCATGGCACATCCCTACTGTTCTCAACCGGCCTTCTTCCCGAAGCAACAATGGTAGTTGGAGCACTGACGGTTACAGGAGCAGAAATGGTAACAGGAGTACCACTAGCTGTAGGCGCATTAATAATTCTCTGGCCACGTCCCTCGGACGGTTTGAAATAAATGGTGACAGTTGACACCGCCCCACGTTCTTTAACAGCCCGAGCAAACTGCAGACAACCCTCGTCAATCAGATTCTGGATACCAGCCCTCAACTGTACACAACCATTCTCAGAGCCTTCACAATCTGAACAGTCCTGATCACAGCCCGGGTATACTCTCCCATTCAACAAACGATCCTTCACAACCAGCAATGAAGTCTGAACATCATCAACATTGACCACCAAGCCTTCAGCTTCACCGTCTTCCAAATTGTTTACCCTATGCGCATCGTGCCGAGGCATAAGGTTGTTCACAACATTCGGCACAGGAGCAAAATTGATAGTTTTGGCATCAATTAAATCCTGGACCTTATGATGAAAAGCCCGACAATTCTCAATGTGGTGCCCCGGAGCACCAGAATGGAAATCACAACGCACGTTGGCATCATACCCAGGTGGTATCTTTGTCAACGGAGCCATGGTATGCAATTCAACAAACCCCAATCTGAGCAGTTCAGGCAACAACTCAGCATATGTCATAGGCAACGGGTCGAAGCGTCGATCATGCATCCTCTGTCTAGGCTGATACGGACGTTGATGTTGTTGTTGTGGCGGTTGTTGAACCCTCTGTTGTTGCTGTTGTTGACGTGGTTGAGGTGCTGGAATGGTTACAACCGCAACCTGGCGATATTGCCCTCTGTTCACATTCCTTCGGTGTTGCGCAACATTGGTTTCACCCTCTCTTCTACGAGGTGCCCCAGCAAATGGTTTCTTTGAAGATGAGGAACCAGCATCCTGAATCTTCCCAGCTTTAATCAGACTCTCTGTTCTTTCTCCACAAATCACCACATCTGAAAAACTACCGAACGGGCAACTCCCCATCCGGTCCATAAACACACCTTGTAATGTACCGATGAACATGTCAGTCAACTCCCTTTCCAGCATAGGGGGTTGTACTCTTGCGGCCAATTCACGCCACCTCTGGGCGTACTCCTTGAAACTCTCTCCAGACTTCTGACAAAGACTCTGTAACTGAGTCCGGCTCGGCGCCATGTCCATATTGTGTTTGTACTGCCTCAAGAAGGCCTCACCCAGATCCCTCCAATTACAAATGGATTCTCTCTTTAGCTCCATGTACCAATCCAAGGAAGCTCCAGACAAGCTATCCTGGAAGAAGTACATCCACATCTTTTCGTCGTCCGTATAGGCAGAGATTTTCCTGTAATACGCCTGCACATGGGTGCGAGGACAAGAAGTACCGTTGTATTTATCAAATGAGGGTGCTTTGAACTTGTAGGGGATTCTCAAGCCTTCTACCAGCCCCATATTAGTCACATCAAACCCCAAAGAGTTCTGACACTCCATGGCTCTGATCTTCTCAGCTAGGGCATCAACTTTTCGATCTTGTTCGTCAGTTCTTCCCACAACTTCATCATCCTCACTGAGGAGAGTAAACATGTCTTCCTGCCTGTCAACCAGCGGAGCAGGATGTCGGACGGGAGCCCGGGTAGCTCTGGCATTAACAGTCTCTGCAGCAAGAGGTTGTCCGTTGATTCTGATACCCCTCAATTCATCACCCACGGCATAATCATTGACGGGAGCAACAACAGCAGCATTGTCGGTCACAGGTGCACCCACCGGTGAGGCACGACTAGGAGGTGGGAGTACAACTTCTTGTCTCTGGGCTAAGGCACGCAGCTCCTCTTGCCCTTGAACGACCCCTTGCATCATTGTCATGAATTGGGCCATATTAGCCCTCATCTCAGCCAACTCTGCTTGAACCTGGTCCATGTTCCTCTGTTGATTCAATCTGGTTGCATAGCGGTGCGGACTTTGATCATTTATTCTGTCTGACACAGGAACCAGAGTGAGAAGTCTCGAGCAAGAACACCTGTAATGCAAAATGATATGTGTATGATGCTTATGATGCATATGATGCACATGATATGTTCATTTCTCAGGCATTCAAGAGCCTGATTCATCTTTCAAGAAATGGCAACCTGCAATACAAACAACAAAGAAGCAACATACACAAGATAACTGAGCACAAGGTGAAACATCAACAGCCAACTCTATAGATATGAGCAACAAGGATCGTACAACACAGGTTCAAATGATCAGAGTACAACAATGAATCCCATCCAACAAGCCTGGAGGTGATTCCCAACATAAACAACAGAGATACGAGCTAAGACAAATGGCTTCCAGGAATGAGATTCTTCAGGTATTGACACTGGTCTATCAACAGGTCGCATTCTGAACATTCTGGCAGGGGAGTGATCTTCTCCTTCAGTTATCTTCTGAGCTCTATAACTTCTCCTCCAAGCTGGCTCTCTGATGCACGTCTCAAGTCTACCTCCTTCTTCAGTTGGATGTCTTTGTCTCTGAGTTGCTTCTCCAGGTCTCTTATCTTCTTCTGATAACTGGCTTCAGCTCTCTGCAACCTCAAGCATTCCCGGTGTTCTGCATTCAACAGTGCCTCCATCTCCTCATAGGACCTCTTCTTGCTCTTCACTCTAGCAACATCTTCACCCTGCATGTCTTTGAGTTGATGAGCCAAATTCAACTTATCAGCTTTGGCTTTGTAAAGCTCCATCTGAGTGTCTTGCTCCTTCTCCTTCAACCGACAATTCTCCATCAAGGCTTGCTTGTACTGCTCAGCAGGTACACTCTCAGCAAGGATCAAAGGTGGTTGCTCTCGCAATGACTTCATCCTATCATAGGGCAACAACAAAGTTTCCACTCTCTTCTTAACCCAATCAATTTAATCAGGCATAGCAACAGCAAACTTCTTCCCTAGGACAGCTCCATCCTTGACACCAATGGTCTTCCAAGCTCTTCCTATCTGCTCCAATCTAGCCGGGTCACTCTGCTTCTCAAAATACACACTCTCAGCTATCTCAGCATCAAGTGGTCTTCCATTCATCACAAACCCCAACTGGCGAAGAGAAAGAACCGGATTGTAATTGATGCAACCCTTAGTCCCTACAAGTGACACATTACGAAACGCTCCACAACTCATGATGACATTATGCACATCCATCCGGTATGACTGCCACCTGATATCATAAGAGGTAAGAGACATAATCCTTTGAGTCCACTTATGAGTGCTCTGAGCATCCACAAAAGGTCCACTGACTGGCAGGAGAGACAAGAACCATCTGAGCAACAATGGGAGACAACATCTGATAGCTCCACCCTTACCATGCCTACTGTGAATAGCATAGTAAGTGTCAGCTAACAAAGTAGGAACCGGGTTCCCTCCAATGAAGATAGTGACTGCAGCAAAGTCCACAAAGTTGGGCATACTCAGGAACAAGACAATCCCATAAATCAAGATAGCTAACTGAGCATGAAAAGCTTCCCAATTTCCCTTCTTAGCTTCTTCTGTAGCCATCCTCAACAGGAACTTCAAAGGCAACCCTACAACATCCCCACTGGACTTCCAATTATCACTCACTTCTTTGATACCCAAATGAAGAGCTCTGGAGACAACTCTGAAATCAATCTCCTTAGGCACATCCAAGAAAGGAACCTGATACCGGATCGGGACATTCAGCAGAATGGAGTACTCTTCAAGAGTAGGAGCTAACTGATAGTCCTGGAAAGTGAAGCAACGAAGCTCTGGATCGTAGAACTGGAGAAGAGTCTGCAACGGTACTGGGTCTACCACCATTTTCAACAGTGTCAACAAATCCCCATACTGATCAACAAACACCTTCTGATTACCGCCGGTCACAAGGTTGCTCAACTCTATCAAAGATGTCAATGGCTCACGGTGAAAACTGTAGGAACAAGTCTTCCGCTTCAACTCGGGAACGGATGCCATCTCTCACAGTGAATAGACTCCTGAATGAACCTGAGAAATGATATGCATGAAGAGATTAGCTTTTTTCTTTTCTCTTTTTCACTTTTTTTTCATTTGTTTTTTTTTTTTGCATTATTTTTTTGAAAATAAATATGCTATGATGCAAATGATGCAAACACGACTGGCTGGCTGTATTTCTCGGAGCACAGGTTCAAAGCTTCGGCTTGAATTCGGACCCACAAAATCATCTGAGACCCAATCTGTAGAACCAAGTCACCAACAGGATCACAAGTCACCAACAAGTCACCAACAAGTCACCAACTGTACCTGTAATAATGATCATTCCCTCCCCACTCACGGGTGTAATCTAGGCCAGGGTAAGGTCGAGAGAAACGAAGGATAAACAACCCTTTCATAGAATATCATCAAGTACACACCAGATGTATGCACCGATAATACCCCATCAGGATCTGAACTGCTCGTGATATCAAGTTCCGCTAAGTGGCGCAATACCACCCGCTTCCCAAGAATCACTCTATTCCTAGGTGTCCTAGATTTCACTCATAGCCTGGGTATTGGGCCTTTTACCTCATGTAACTCCCACCCCAACAGAGAGACAAACACAGCACAGCCAGCACAGATGAATATATGATGCATGCAAACATAAATGCAAACAATAAATACAAACAATAAATAAATGAATGCAATAAATGAAACCACAAAAGCAACCAAACCCTATCCTAGAGAGCGCTAGGAGAGACTCGCTTAGGGAAGATGGACCAGCAGGAGGTCAACTTCTCTTTATCCCCAGCAGAGTCGCCAACTGTCGCACTACTCGAAAAACCGGCGGGAAAAACGAAACAACAGAGCCGCCACCGTGCGTTATTTATCCCAAAAGAGGGAAAGGAAACGCTCGAAGTAAACCTGGAAAAGACATGGTCTCGCGACCAAAGAGAGATGGGATCGGGAGTCGGTTATGCGAAGGGAAGTTATTAGCACCCCTACGCATCCGTCGTACTCGACGGGATCCACGCACAAAAGAATAGAAGAAAGGTTGCTAAAAACTGCTCACAAACTGCACAAGGCTGGAAGGAAACACAGAAAGACAAAAGAAACGGAACTCAGTGGGATATCGCATCCTGGGCCTACGTAGTCTGTCAGGAACAGACATCAGAGTCGACGTAGTTCGGGACAGGGGGAAACGTGCTCGCTAGGATGTCGCATCCTATGCGTACGTATCTTCTCTAACCAGAGAAGAATCAGAACACTCGTAGCTCGGCTAACGCACGCCAAACAAAACAAAGACAGGAAACCGACTGCCAATCGCTGGACTTACGTCAGACTCCACACAAACAGGCAAACATGGAAACCGAATGCCAATCGCTGGACTTACATCAGACTCCGAACCAACAAACACACACAGGAAACCAACTGCCAATCGCTGGACTTATGTCAGACTCCAACAAACAAACCCACACAGGAAACCGACTGCCAATCGCTGGACTTATGTCAGACTCCAAACACACACAAAGGGGGTTGAAAAAGAAAAAGGGTGCCCGGAGAGATCAGCTCATCTCCTGCCTATGTACCTCATCTGGTATGAGGATCAGGGCGACGTAGTTCCCCTACGCAGGGAAAGAACTTCTGTCCTAACCAGAGACAAAGGGAGACACAAACCACTAGGGAGACTACGACTCGAGCCTAGAAGTTGTCATGCATACGATGCCTATGTTAAGGTTTCTATCTAACTTGCACAGGGAGCAAGCTATCCTAAACAGCACAGGCAAACACATACAAGCACAAATAAGCAAGCACACACACTATATGCAAACAATTGGGCTCATACAAGGTTAGGCTGTGAGACACAAGCCAACTAGAATCGGGTGTAGTTAGCTCTTAACCCTAACATTGAGAGTTAGGGTGAAGCAGATGAAATGGGAAGTGAGGGTAAGACCTCACAGCTCTTATCCCTGGCCTGTGAGAGTTTGACTCAAAAAGAAAGTGTGGGAGTTCAGAATGTAGGAACTCTTCTCCACAGATGACTGACTCAACATGATCTTGGGTTATTATTCACAATGCATCAACACAAGGTGTGTGAGCAAGGTGAATGACACAACTGAATAGCAGGGGATGGATTGCACATCCCTTTTATCTCCCAATTGCCTCTTAAGAGGTCTTCAGCTGCTTTGCACAAAATAAACAAACACAAGCATTGCCTCTTAAGGAGGGCTTCAGACAGGTGCCTGACCACATAACAGGACAGGTCTTCCAGACTACATGAAGTCAGAGAGTTATACCTCAGTGGTTAAGCAACCAAGCAAAGCAAAAGCAAGTTCAAAAGAACTCAAAGCAACTTAGGTACCTGTGAAAAATCTAAACTAATCAGTTTACAATTCAAACAAACAGACAGACAACAGTCAATCATACAATCAGACATATAGTCAAAGCATCAGGCAACAATGTGCAAGGCACAAGCTCAAACACAAATGAATTGGTATCAACCTACAAAACAACACAAAGTTATCCAATCATCAACCAATTAATCAACTCAAATGAGTGAACCACTCCAACCATGGCAATGTGCTTCTTAACTTGAAATCCACAATCCAAACAGTGAGTCCAAACCACTAGGTCAAAGCCTAGGGTCAAAAGTAGGTCAAACATTCAACACAGAACATGAAATTTAACATGAATCAACTTCAATCACATCTTGAAACATTCCAAAAGGTCTCATATCAATATCATTATCCAAAAGCATTTCATGATCAATTGAAGTTCAAGGCAATTTTAAAGCTCAAATGTGACCAACCAGAATGAAAAATCTCAATTAAATCAGAAATGATTCAAATAATTCCAACAAAATTCATGATCAATCACAACATCTATAACATGCATCACACAAAAAATCAGGGCAATTGGATATCATTTGGCATGGCAAACACATCATTTAAGTTGAACATCACAAGGTGTGACACAAATTGTCACACCAACTTAGCACATTCATAAAACAGAAATGACAATTGATAAAAATACCAAATCAACACCAAAATGTCAAGTAATATGTCTAGTTATAGCATGCAAAATTTCACATTCATTGGATCAAAGACCAACATTTCACAACATGATAACCAAGGCAAGGTCAAATATGGACATGTACTCAAACATGCTAGCACCAAAAAATATCCAGCCAAGCACAATTTTGAAATTAATGATCAAAAAATAATAGACAAGATAAGGATCACAATGCAAAAAATTAGAGGTCATTTGGATGATTTTTTCAATTTATTGTGAATTTTAGAAGTTCATGGAAGAAATTAAAAAATGAAATGGAACAAGCATGGAAATGTGAAGGAAATAGTGAGAAAATGCAAGGCAATTGAGAAATGGCTTCAGCCGGATTCGATCCATGGGCACATTTGAAACTACATGCGCGCCAATCCTCAAAACGACAGCGTTTGACCATGAAACCCTAAAACGCGCGCTGCATGGCTTTCAAAAATCCGTAGGTAATCACATGAACTCATGGCAAAATCCGTAGGAAAACATATGCGTTTCATGGCAAAATTCGCAGGAAAATCTCCAGCAAAACTGGAAAATGAAGAACACGATGAAGATCATGAAGATCTTCATCCAACTTTTCCAGATTTTTACAAAACATTCCAGAAATGAAACATGAGCACAACATTCAAATCATTATGCATCATACATCAAGAATCCACAAATCATTCATGCAAAAACATCAAAATATGCTTGGATCGAAGGAATTACAAATCTACATCAAAACTTGAATCACATGTAACTAACTCAAATCAGCACCAAATCACTCCATTCAAAGCTCAGATTTACCACCATTCAAAGATCTATACAACTAGCATAATGGATTGGAAAATTAAAGAGGTCGAAAAACCAACCTCTTGATGAGCAGAAATGAAATCACGTGCTTCCAAGGTTCTTGATGCTCTAATTCTTCTCCAATATGCTTCTTGAAGTAAATGCTGATGAACTGGAAGCTTGAATGCACACGAATCTAGCTCAATCTTCAATTGCCATGGATGCTCCAAGCTATGAACATGAACAATACAGCCACGATTTCTCTTGCTCACACGTCCAAAAGTGCTCAATTATGCTTCATAATGATGAATGGATCAATGAAAAGTGTTTAGGTTTGAAGAATTTTGGAAAAAATGTGAGAGAAATTTTTTGAGATTTTGGTGATTCTAGATCTAGAATTGATGATTCTGAGCAAAACAGTTATGATTAAGCATATATACTCCATGCTAATCATGTTTAAGAAGTGTTTAGGGCAAATGCAAATGTGATTAGTGAGCTTTGTGGTGTTTGTGCAAAAATGCATTTTCTACTTCATGCACCTTCATGCACGTGAACAGTGTATGTTCAAGGTCCAAAATGCCTTAAAAACATCCCATGCACACTTTTGAATTGATTTGGTATGCATATGTTCCACAAAAATGAGTTTATGCAATTTCTTCCCAAAATCTTCATGAGTGAGTCAATGCCATGCAAATGAGATTTTATGTCAAATGATGGTATTCATGGAAAATACATGTCATAAGGATCAATATGCAAAAAGAACCACTCAAATTGGAGTTTTGGTTTGAAAGTTATGCTCATTTGAAGTTTAAACCACACTTTGCCATGATTGAATCATATCTCTTCAACCACACATGAGAAATCCATGATCTTGGACTTTTTGGAAATGGGAGAGAAAGATCTTCAACTTTCTTGTTGGACAAAATTTCATTTGAAGCTTTCTTGATGATGTAATCTTGAGTTGAAGTTGGTCCAAAACCTTTCCATTTTTGGAAAATTCAAATTATAGGTCACCTGCTATTTTTGGAAAGTCTTGATCTGACTTCAAATTCTTCAATGTTGATGTTTGAGATGTCAAATGAGACTTGTTTGCACATGAATGAGGCATCACTAACCATTTCCCACCTCCAAATCTATAGTTGACTTGACAGTTGACTTCTATTGACTTTTCAGGTCTCAGATGATTTGCACATGTACTGATGAATTCTGAGCCTTCAACACTAGGCCAAATCACTTCAAAATGATCCTTGAATCATGTGAACTCATTGCACCAACCCTAGGGCTTTGATCTCATGGACAATGCTCTTGCTTGCTTGCACAGTTGAATCTTCTAACCAGTCTTGACTGATGACATGATGGACTATGCAATGACAATGCAATATTAATGACCTAAACATGAAAATGTATATACAAATGGGAGGTGCAAATTTGAGGTGCTACACACAGCATTGAAGATATTTTTCCAGATTTTTCTTTTCATTGATTCTCTCTCAATTCTCATCAATTCTCTTGGATCCTTGGTTGTCTGAAGTCCTACCAATGTAGGAAAGAAGATTGAGTTGCTTTGAGGTCAAATCGAAGCAACTCAGTTCACACACCTCAAAATTCAACTCCACGTATCTCTCTATATATTTGGAGTTAGGTTAAATTGAGGTGATATTCGTGATCTACGCCATTTTTTCTTTAAGATCATGTCCTCCTTTTTCATTTATATTATGGTGATGAAAGAACCAGTCCGGCCAGGGTCATCAGAGAAGATGACCGGCACTTGGCTCCGGCGATGCATTGGATGTGTTCTGAGCCATTAGATTGATTCAAAATGTTTTAATCAAGGACGTTGCTTGTGATGACCAGTTGCGCAGCGCGCTGACAAACGTGTACCATGGAACGCGCGTTTCTCACCACTTGATCTGCCACCTCAATTAATGAGGGAGATCAAGTGGTCCATGTTTTTTTGATTATCTGAATTTTCATTTTATTTCTCTTATTTTCATTAATTCATATTAAATTTAATATTGATCCAAAAAATTTGAGAGTTTCACCAAAATATTTTAAATAAAATCCTCTTTCATTTTCTAAATTAAAATTATTTTTTGGATCATTATTAATATTTTTCATGATTTAATTGATTTTGTGAATATTTTTAATTGTTTAAAAATACTTTTAGGTTTCCAAAAATTTTGAAATTTTTTCTCCAAGGTCCTTTGACCTTGTTTGACCTATGATAAATCTCATGGCCATTTCTTTGGTGTTTTGATGAGGTTTTAGGAAATTGACCAACCATATTTAATTTAATGCATTATTTTTATCATTTTTAATTGATTAAATTCCAAATTAATTGTGTAGAGCCATTTTAATTGACTTTGTGAGTTTGACTTGTGTTGTTGGGCCTTGGTCAAGGTTGATTTAACTTTGTTAGGGTAAGATCATTGGATTTAGGGGATTGATGAAATGTACATTCCATCTCCCAAAATGAATGAATGATCTTAACTTGGTAAAAGTCATCCTTTGTCCAATTTGTGTTTGATCCATTACCTCTCCCTCTTCATCTCGTTCCCCTTCTTTATGCATTCATGTCATGGACCTATAATACCTCTATATCCTAAGGCTAGTTGATTGCAAAAATCAACATAAGCATGGATGAGATTAGACCCTCCTCTTTGCATATTCTTTTTTTTTTGTGTGGTATGTTTCATGAGCATAGTTAATCATACTACGTCTCTAACATGCATTAACACCTAAATTCTATTGCCCGACCTTAAATAATTGTGACATCTACATAAGTCCAATTACGATTGCTTAACATAGCGCTAAATTTTGACACAAAAGGCATATCATTCTAGTTAGTGAGATTGTAAGTCTCCCCTCTTTCATGGTATTGTGTAGAAACTTTGCCTTTTTTCCTTCCTTTGGAAGATGTCTTGGTTCAAGGATCCATGCTTGTGATAAGTGGGTTGAGTGTTCTCCAAAGAATGACTCAAAACAAAAGCAAAAGCAATACTAACTTCTAACTCATTAACAACTAACATTTAATTTAAAGTCATTTATTTTTTATCCACTTTAATTTTGAAGCTTTATCCATTTTCCATTATTCATACCATTCAAGTTGTTTATGTTAATGTCATTTTCACTTTGTCCACTTGGACCATATTTTGTGATATATTGTGATTATTTGTGTGGTCTTTGACCATTAATGTACATAATAAGAACAAAAACCCTAAAAAACATCTTGTGTGGACTGTTTTGGTTTGATTTGAGACTATTGGACTTAGAATTTAGGCAACACTCCATATGCAAAGGACTTGGCCAATGCCAAATTTCATGAGACCAAGTACTTGAGAAGTGAACATTCATCTGATACAATATTAAAGATCCATTTGAGTTCATCTGCAACATGATCATTGTGAAGCTATTACTTTGAACCTATGCCCAGCGCTTGTCTCTAAAGTTCATCTGATACATGGGAGATCATTAAGAAGATCATGAAGTTGCTAAGCTTGGATGTGGCTATCTTTATTTGATGCCTTACTCTTCAACTTGATATTTTGTGTATTGATTATTGCTTGATTCTAAAGTCCAAGGGAAAAGTGGGTTTCTATATGACACTCTTGTCTATTGGATTGCATCCCACTGGTCAGATCTTTTCCACTCTTAAGTTTTAAATTTGTGCTTAGGATTAGTCTTTTCATCTCTTCCCCATTTATTTATTTTCAAATATCTCCCCTCTTTTAAAATCTTCTTTTCTTGTGTTTGTTTTCTAAACTTTGACCATATTGCAAATTAGAAACTTGGGCCTTATGCCATTGCATTTTCAAACTCATTTTCTTAAACAAACTTGTAAATAAACTTAATTATACTTGGCTTAAAATTTTCAAAAGCCAAAAAGAACTAACACTTATTCAAACCATTTTAGGCCTCTTGTGCCTTTGTTAAACTTAAAATTTTCTTTAAAAGTAATGCACTCACTTTGAAATTGATACCACGAACTACGGGGTTTTGATCCCTCATTTTATGTTGGTACGTAGGCACAAGTCTGAAGGTCTTGTCATACACAAAAATATAATTAATGAATTCTTCTCTCATCCCCACATTCTCTTTGTTTGCAAACATCATTTTGTACAAAAACACATATGCGCACAAGAAAGGGTTCCCTAGGAGTACCTAGGACACTTTGGGTGCTAACACCTTCCCTATGTGTAACCAACCCCCTTACCTGTAATCTCTGGCATTTTATTAGTTTTGATTTGAAAACTTCTTATTTTTGGGTTTTGTTCGTACTTTTCCCCTTTCCCTTGGAAACCATAAAAGCGCGGTGGTGACTCTGGTTTTATTGACGTATGGCTTATCCATAGCTTGATGGTCATGAAATTACCGCTACAAAAATTAAATGGCGACTCTGCTGGGGAGTAGTCTCCAGTGCGTTTAGCCTACTTTTGTGTGTGTATATAACTGTGTATTTGATGTATGTATATTTGTTTGTATGATATAATTTGCTTGTTGTGCTTGGTGATCTCTGAGTGGTGAGATAAGTTCTAACCCGAACTTCAGTGCAATTAAGATAGGAAGATGGTATAGTCATGTTCGACTTATGTGGAGTAGTCCTTGATAAGTTGGCTTGAGACCCATCTACTCAGTGGAGACCCTTTCGGAGTTACTGATGTCACACAAGTTATTTGTGAATAGGCCTTACTTTCTCTGATTTGGGGTCCGAGAAGCCGAGGACCGTAGAACATTTAACCCATCTTGGCCTATTTAGGATGTAGTGCGGAGACTGTTCAGGTGTAGACTTGATAACAGTTGTTACACGATACTACACTCAGAAAAGTTTCTCTTGAGAATATTATGGTTTGATGAGTCAGTCATCCTAACTTGTAATATCCGATAGATGGAATTAAGACTCTGGGAACTTTTTAGAACATGATCTACAGGTTTTTATCCTTAGTTCACTCCTTTGGGATGGTTCTTACCCATACTCCATGCTCGTGACTCACAACAAACCC
The DNA here is from genome assembly GCF_024323335.1 of Lathyrus oleraceus. Classification (NCBI taxonomy): domain Eukaryota; kingdom Viridiplantae; phylum Streptophyta; class Magnoliopsida; order Fabales; family Fabaceae; genus Lathyrus; species Lathyrus oleraceus. The sequence continues at coordinate 502,586,222 of NC_066583.1, read as the reverse complement.
TTGATTCTTGGTTGATTCAATCAAGTCTTGTCAATATCAATGGATCTTGGGTGTTGATAAGGTGTAAACCGTAATCCACCAAAATGGATGATTGATCTTGACAATGACTCGATTCATCCCTTGACCTTTGTTTGTTTGCTTGGTGTGTGATCCCTTATTTGTGATTGTTGCATTCATGCATTCATGTGCATCATAACATTCATCACATGGAAATTTCAAGGAACTGAGGTGTTATTTGCAAATATTTTCAGACCATGGATTGTGGACGAAGGAACACTAATAAGTACAGTTTCAGATGTCCCGATTTAAAAGAGTTAAGGAAGCTAGCATCTTTTGTATTAGATCCCTTGGACTTCAAACAACGCCATGGGAAGCTTTTGTCCATCCTATCTGCTGATGTAGTTGAAGGATTTCTGAGTGTGTTGGTTCAGTTTTATGACCCTCTCTACTGTTGCTTCACTTTTTATGATTATCAACTTGTGCCTACGTTAGAGGAGTATGCCCATCTCTTGAGAATACCTATGTCTAACAAAGTGTCGTTTAGTGGATTGGAAGATATTCCTAGATCTCATCTTATTGTTGAAGCTCTTCACTTGAAGAAGTCTGAGATAGAGACTCATTGGATGAAGAAAGGAGGATTATTTGGGTTGACTTCTGAGTTCCTCATCCAGGAAGCTACTGCCTTTGCTCAAGTCGATATTGTGGATGCTTTTGAAGCTATCTTTGTGCTACTCATCTATGGTTTGGCTTTGTTCCCTAACATTCACGGTTTTGTTGATGTTAACGCCATTAGAATTTTCTTGATTGGGAATCCCGTGCCAACTCTGTTAGGAGATATTACTTCTCTTTGCATCTAAGGAATTCTAAAGGTGGTGGAACGATTGTCTGTTGTGTTCCTCTTCTGTACAAGTGGTTTATTTCGCACTTGCCTCAGACGTCTGCTTTTGTGGAGAACAAACAATGTCTACGGTGGTCTCAGAGACTTATGTATATCACTAATGCTGATATAGTTTGGTATGATCCTTCATTAAGCAGTTTGGAGATTATTGATTGTTGTGGCGATTTTCTAACGTGCCTCTCATTGGTACACAAGGAGGAATTAACTATAACCCTGCTTTGGCTCGTCGTCAACTTGGGTTCCCCTTGAGGGACAAACCTAATAACAATTTGTTAGAAGGTTTTTTCTATCAAGAGGGTAAAGATACCCAACATTTGAAGCAGAAGATGGTGCATGCTTGGCATAATATGCATAGGAAGGGAAGATCCGAGCTTGGTCCGTGCAATTGTGTAACTTTGAAAGCTTACACTCTTTGGGTGAAGAAGAGAGCTTTGAAGTTGAAGATGCCTTATCCTTGTGAAAGACCTATGTCTATGGTTGTGGTTGAGCCATTAACTCTCCCTAACCAAGATGTAGAGGAGTTGGAAAACGCACTCGCCAAGATGACGCGAGAAAAGGATATGTGGGAAGAGCGTTTCCATGCTTTAAGCCGAAAGCATGAGGAGTTGCAACTCGAGTCTAAGGACAAAGATGCACTTATTGAGCTACTTGAAGACCGAGTGACAAAGAGACAGAGAGAGCTAGAGGTTTCATCTTCCTCTAGTATGCCTCAGCCTTCTGTTGCTTGGAAGAAGATTATTGACCAGCTTGTCCTCGAGAAGACTCAGATGAAAGCTTCCTTTGAGACCAAGAATCGACACATTCGAAGGAAGTACACGCCTGCAGCTAGATCTTCTGATATCGTTGTTAGGGATCCTTAGGATGACTAGTCTCCTTTTCTCTTGTATTTTTCATTTGGTTTCTGAAATTATACTCAGTGTAATCCTTCCAATTATATAAATAAAAGAGATTTTCATGGTCATATCAAATTATTACAATTGTTGTTAAATATATATATATATATATATATATATATATATATATATATATATATATATATATATGTATATATATATATATATATATATATATATATATATATATATATATATATATATATATATATATATATATATATATGCAAACAATATAGTAAGTTCCTTGAAAATAAAAACAATCAAGCATTGCATTTCAGGCATCATTTGCATAAGCATGTTTCTCTTTTGCCATATGTCTCATTGGTGTTTCTTCTGTGCTTCAGCCAAGCTGACTCATCGATACAATACCCACGCCAATCACTAAAAGATTATGGAGCATCTCCAACGCCTGCAACTCCTCCTCCTCAGAGGACTGTTATTTCAGAGGTGGCTACCTCTACCATTCCTGCAACCGCTGCTCACTTTACACCCAACATGCCTGCCGGATTTCCGTGGGGAATGCCTCCGAATTTTGTACCTGAAGGCTTTGCGCCTACTTTCACTTCCATGCCAGCATCTAGCCCGGTCATGTCTGTGCCACCGCCTGTTGTGCATACCCTGCCTCGTGTAGAAGACACCATCTATCATTCGGAGTCGTCTGAGGGCCCTGATGTGTATGAGAAGATGGATGAGATGAAGGACCAATCCCTTGAGTTGCGTAAGGAATTGAAAACTTTGAGGGGTAAGGATCTGTTTGGGAAGAGTGTTGCGGAACTTTTATTGCTTCCAAATGTGAAGATCCATGTGAAACTCAAAGTGTCTGACTTTGAAAAATACAAAGGAAATACTTGTCCACTCAGTCATTTCGTGATGTACGCCAGAAAGATGTCTACACAAATCTATAATGACCATCTTTTGATCCATTATTTTCAATACAGTCTGACCGGTGCCGCTCTGAGGTGGTACATGGGGTTGGATAGTGCGAGCATCCGCACATTCAATGATTTGGGCGAGGCATTTGTGAAGCAGTATAAATATAATATTAATATGGCTCCAGATAGGGACTAGTTGAGGTCATTGTCTCAGAAGGATAAAGATACATTGAAGGAGTATGCGCAAAGATGGAGAGAGCTTGCTGCTCAGGTTACCCCTCCTTTAGAGGAAAAGGAGATGACCAAGATATTTCTGAAGACCCTAAGCTCATTTTACTATGAGCAGATGATGGCCAGTGCCCCCAGTGACTTTACCGAGATGGTAAACATGGGGATGAGGCTCGAAGAAGGTGTCCGAGAGGGATTGTTGTCTAGAGAGGAGGTGTCATCTAGCAAGAGATATGGCAACAATTTCAGTAAGAAGAAGGAGAGTGAAGCTAATGCAGTTTCAGTTGGGAGGCAAAGGAGGCCTCAGGTAAGAAGAAATCAATCACCTCATCAACACCATCATCAAGTATCATCAGTAATCCCAGTATTTTCAGCAAATCAGTCAACCCTAATTCAACAACAACAACGTCAACAACAACAACCACAACAATGAATAAACACCTACAACAACAACAATACCAAAAATCATCAACAACAAAATTTTGAGAGGAAGAAGGTCTCTTTCGACCCAATTCCTATGAAGTATGCAGAATTATATCCCTCTCTAGTTCTCAAGAACCTACTACAACCAAGAAATCCTCCGCAAATTCCCGAACCACTTCCATGGTGGTACAAACCAAAACTCTGTTGTGCTTTTCATCAAGGAGCCCCCGGACACGACATTGAGAATTGCTACCCGCTCAAGTATGAAGTCCAAAAGCTGGTTAAGAGTGGAATGGTGTCCTTTGAGGACCGTGCGCCAAATGTCAAAGCTAAACCACTACCTGCCCATGGAAATTCATCTGTTAATATGGTGGATGGATGTCTCGGGAAATTCAAAGTATATGATGTACGCTTCATTAGAAGGTCCTTGGTGAGGATACACAAGGACATCTGTTTGATTAGTGATTGTGAGCATGACCATGATGGTTGTGCTATCTGCAGTATCAACCCTAGGGGATGTGGGGTTGTGAGGAGAGACATCCAGAGGTTGATGGATGAGGGTATGATCCAGATTCTCCAGTCCTGTCATGTAGATGAAGATGTCAATGTTATAGTCCTTGTTTTCAAAACTCCTGAGAAATTGGTGATTTAGTACGACAACAGCAGCAGTAATAGCGTCAGCAATAAATCGCCGTTGGTTATACGGTTGGTGGGCCCAGTCCCGTATGCATCCGATAAAGTTGTGCCATATCAATACAATGCTACCATGTTAGAAAATGGTCAAGAGGTTCCTTTACTTACGACCAGTTCTGTTGTAAGCATTGCTGATGTTACTAAGGTGACCCGTAGTGGTCGTGTGTTTGGGCCGGTGTCCCCAAAGAATATGGAAGATTTGTCTATCAGTAAGAAGGTTGATGTACCAGTGGTAGAATCCGTTAATGCTCCGAGGTGTCAGTCTGGTGAATCCATCGGCTTGAAGACTAATGACGATGATGAAGTGCTCAGGCTAATTAAGAAAAGCGAGTTCAATATGGTGGAGCAGCTGCTCCAAACCCCCTCAAAAGTCTTAGTACTGTCTTTGTTAATGAACTCAGAAGCGCATAGAGAAGCACTGCATAAAGGTCTTGAGCAAGCGTATATGGAGCATGATGTTACGGTGGATCAATTTGATCATATTATAGCTAATATCACTTCTTGCAACAATCTCAGTTTTTGTGATGAAGAACTCCCTGAAGAGGGTAGAAATCATAATTTGGCTCTACACATCTCGATGAACTGCAAGGATGACGCTCTATCAAATGTGCTAGTAGACATTGGCTCTTCATTGAATGTACTTCCAAAGTCGACTTTATCCAGTCTGTCATACCAAGGAGCGCCTATGAGATATAGTGGCGTGATCGTCAAAGCTTTTGACGGTTCGTGCAAGACTGTGATCGGAGAAGTGGACCTTCCAGTGAAAATAGGTCCGAGTGACTTCCAAATTACTTTTCAAGTAATGGATATCCACCCGGCCTATAATTGTCTATTGGGAAGGCCATGGATCCATGAGGCAGGAGCTGTTACTTCAACTTTGCATCAGAAATTGAAATTTGTCAAGAATGGGAAACTAGTTATTGTTGGCGAGGAGAAGGCGTTGTTGGTCAGCCACCTGTCATCTTTCTCTTATGTTGAAGTTGAGGATGAGGTTGGAACTCTGTTCCAAGCCTTATCTCTTACCGAGGAAAAGAGAGTTGGGGCACCTATGTCCTCATTCAAAGATGCATTGAAGGTTATTGAAGATGGTAAGTCTGATCAGTGGGGATGAATGGTAGAGGTCTGCGACAACAAGAGCAGAGTCGGTTTGGGTTTCCAACAAGGTTTGTCAGCAGTTAGACCTGAAGATGTACAACTCAGTTTCCGTAGCAGAGGGTTCATTCATGGTAATGAACAACACTTAGCTGCTGTGCTAGAGGATGATGGAGAGGAAGACTGCATCAATTTTGTGACGCATGGGAAAGCTTGCGACAATTGGACTGCTGTTGATATTCCTGTTATTATGCATCGATCTAAGTAATTGCTTTTATTTGTTTCTAAAAATCCTTCTCCTATGCCTAAGGGAAAAGTGAACATTGTTTGGGCATTTTCAATTCAATCATCAATAAAATATAATTCTATTCATCCACATCTATGATGTTTTATTTTAACTTTTTGCTTTATTCTGAAAATAGTAATCACAAAAAACCTAAATAAATAAATACAATTGTCCATCTACATAATATTTGATCATAAATCACTTCTCTAAAATCAAAATATCAAATCATTATGCAGGTTGGCTTCTAAACCCATTGAATATAATGATCCTATTCCTTCGCCAAAATTTGAATTCCTTGTGTTCGAGACTGAAGAGGAAAGTGATGAAGAAGTAAGTGATGAATTATCTCGTCTTCTTGAGCACGAGGAAAAATCCATTCAGCCATTCGAAGAACAGATTGAGTTAGTCAACTTGGGTTCTGAGGATGATGTGAAGGAAGTCAAGATTGGGTCTCGCATGTGTCCAGAAGTTAAGAAGGGGTTGATTGATCTTCTTCGCGAGTATTTCTGATGTGTTTGCCTGGACCTATCGAAACATGCCTGGGTTGGATTCTGAGATTGTGGAGCATAGATTTCCGTTGAAGCCAGAATGCCCACCAGTCAAGCAGAAGTTGAGAAAAACCCATCCCGATATGGCAGTAAAGATTAAATAAGAAGTGCAAAAGCAGATTGGTGTTGGTTTCCTTGTGACTGCTGAGTATCCACAGTGGGTGGCCAATATTGTACTTATGCCAAAGAAGAATGGAAAAGTCTGTATGTGTGTTGACTATAGAGATTTGAATAAAGCCAATCGAAAAGATGATTTCCCTCTACCACACATTAATATGTTGGTAGATAATACAGATAAATTCAAAGTCTTTTCGTTTATGGACGGATTTTCCGGTTATAATCAGATTAAGATAGCACCCGAAGATATGGATAAGACCATATTCATTACACCCTAAGGAACATTCTGTTATAGAGTGATGCCTTTCGATCTAAAGAATGTTGGGACAACTTACTAGATAGCAATGACTACTCTTTTTCACGATATGATGCATAAAGAGATTGAAGTCTATGTTGATGATATGATTGCCAAATCTATTAATGAAGAAGAACATGTTGAACATTTGTTGAAGTTATTCCAGCATTTGAGGAAGTATAAACTTCACTTGAATCCCAACAAGTGTACTTTTGGTGTTCGTTCTGGTAAGTTATTGGGCTTTATTGTCAGTGAGAAGGGTATTGAAGTTGATCCTGCCAAGGTCAAAGCAGTACAAGAGATGCCTGCGCCCAAAACCGAGAAGCAAGTCAGAGGTTTTCTCGGCCGCTTGAATTATATTTCCAGATTCATTTCAAACATGACTACCACATGTGCGCCTATATTCAAGCTTCTTCGGAAAGATCAGTCTTGTGGTTGGACCGAAGATTTCCAAAAAGCTTTTGATCGTATCAAGGAATATTTGCTTGAACCTTCGATTCTGTCTCCACCTATTGAAGGAAGACCATTGGTAATGTATCTGACTTTGCTCGATGATAGCATGGGTTGTGTTCTTGGTCATCAAGATGAGACTGGAAAAAAGGAATATGCTATTTACTACCTCAGTAAGAATTTCACTGATTATGAGACTCAGTATTCTATGCTTGAAAAGACTTGTTACACATTGGTTTGGGCTGCTAAGCGTCTGCGTCAATATATGTTGAATCATACCACTTGGTTGATATCCAAAATGGGTCCAAGCAAGTATATATTTGAGAAGCCTGCTTTAACTGGGAGGATTGCCCGTTGGCAGATGTTGTTATCCGAGTATGATATCGAATACCGATCTCAAAAAGTGATCAAAGGTAGTATCTTGGCTGACCATTTGGCTCACCAACCGATTGAAGATTACCAGTCAGTACAATATGATTTTCCTGATGAAGAGATCTTGTACTTGAAAATGAAAGATTGTGATGAACCATTGCTTGAAGAAGGGCCAAAATCTGGTTCCCGATGGGGCATGGTATTTGACGGAGCTGTTAATCAGTATGGTAATGGCATTGGGGCAGTAATTATTACTCCTCAAGGCACGCATTTTCCATTTACAGCTAGATTGACTTTCAAGTGTACAAATAATATGGCAAAATATGAAGCTTGCATTATGGGGCTTGAAGAGGCCATTGATCTTAGAATCAAGTATTTAGACGTCTATGGAGATTCAGCTTTGGTTGCGAATCAAATCAAAGGTGAATGGGAGACGAATCATCCCAGTTTGATACCATATAGAGATTATGCGAGGAGGATCTCAACTTTCTTTACAAAGGTTGAGTTTCATCATATCCCTCGAGATGAAAACCGAATGGCAGATGCTCTTGCAACATTGGCGTCAATGATTATAGTGAAGTATTGGAATGAGGTTCCCAATTTGATTGTGATGCGTCTTGATAGGCCAGCTCATGTGTTTTTCGTTGAAGAGATCAAAGACGAAAAGTCGTGGTATTATGACATCAAGTGTTTCCTCCAAAGTCAGGTTTACCCGTCTGGGGCATCTTTGAAAGATAAGAAGGCTTTGAGAAGATTAGCCGACAATTTCTACCTGAATGGTGATATATTGTACAAGAGAAACTTCGATATGGTTCTTCTCAGATGTGTGGATAGACACGAAGCAGACCTATTGATGACTAAAGTCCATGAAGGTTCCTTTGGTACTCATTCCAATGGACATGCGATGGCGAAGAAGATGTTGCGATCAGGTTACTATTGGCTGACAATGGAATTTGATTGTTGCAAATTTGTGAAGAAGTGCCACAAGTGTCAAATATATGCAGATAAGATTCATGTTCCTCCGACACTTTTGAACGTTATTTCCTCTCCATGGCCCTTCTCCATGTGGGGAATTGATATGATTGGCATGATTGAGCCTAAAGCTTCGAATGGACATCATTTCATTTTGGTGGCTATTGATTACTTCATAAAATGGATTGAAGCGGCATCATATGTGAATGTAACCAAGCAAGTAGTTGTAAGGTTTATCAAGAATCAGATTGTATGCCGATATGGTGTGCCAAGTAAGATCATTATTGATAATGGATAGAACTTGAATAATAACATTATGGAAGCTCTTTGCAAAGACTTCAAGATTGCACACCATAATTCTTCTCCCTACAAACCCAAGATGAATGAGGTTGTTGAAGCTGCAAACAAGAACATCAAGAAGATTATTCAGAAGATGGTTGTAACATATAAGGATTGGCATGAGATGCTCCCGTTTGCTTTACACGGATATCGTACATCCATCCGCACTTCAACAGGGGCAACCCCTTTCTCTCTTGTATATGGCATGGAAGTTATGCTGCCCGTAGGGGTTGAGATCCCATTATTGCGTGTGCTGATGGAAGCCAAGTTGACTGAGGCTGAATGGTGTCAGACTAGGTTTGATCAGCTGAATTTGATTGAAGAAAAGAGGTTAACTGCCATGTGTCATGGTCAGTTATATCAACAAAGAATGAAGAAAGCTTTTGATAAGAAGGTCAGACCTCGTGTGTTCAGAGAAGGTGACCTAGTGCTCAAGAAGATTCTATCTTTCAAACCAGATTCTAGGGGAAAATAGACTCCTAATTACGAAGGCCCATATGTTGTTAAGAGAGCCTTTTCAGGTGGTGCTTTGATTCTTAAAACTATGGATGGTGAAGATTTCACTCGTCCTGTGAACGCAAATGCAGTCAAGAAATACTTCGCCTAAAAAGAAAAGAATAACTTGCTAAGTTGAAAACCCGAAAGGGCGGCTTAGGCAAAAATGAGCGTCTCGGTGGATTGAAAACCCGAAAGGTCGATCCAGGAAAAAATTAGAGACATAAAACAGAAAGAATTATCTCGTTAAATTGAGTACCCCACCTTGGGGCAATTTATGCAAAAGTAGGGATTACGGCAAGTAACTGCATCCTGCTGATCTTCAGTTTTGAAGACATTCTTGAGCACAACGATCGATTTTGATTTTGATCCCCAGTAGAGGCCAAGAGCACAGTGGATATCAAGAGTTGGTAGAAGGATTAGTGACCGTTGTATTCAATGTGACCCTCTTCCATATAAATTACCATTTTCAACTTTGTAAAGATCTATGGAGTCTTGTCATTTACAGACTACCATTCTATTAAATAAAGTTGAACTTTTATCCAATTATTTCTACTCTTATTTAATTCAGCCAAATAGTTTTAAATTTTATTATGATCATTTTTTAAAATTAAATTTTTTAATCAAATTCGTATTTTCTTAAACATATAAAAGCATTAATTTTAAGCAATCGATTTCATTTAAAAGGAGTATCAACAACGGCTTGAAAGCAGTAAGCCCTAAATGTGGAGCATTATTGGCTCTCCCCAAGCAGTAGGCACGATTTCTCTTTCATCCCCGACAGCATTGTCCACCACTTGGTGTTTGTTGATTTCACCAGACGGTTATTTCTCCGTCATCCTCAACTGAATTGGTTGATTATTCCCCAGCCAAATTTATATTTGGTCTCTAGCAGAGTGAAAATATTTTGTAGGTCCGACAGGACTTTGGTTTCCTCACCAGTCACCATCAGATTCGCTCCCAGTCAGAGTTTCCTACTGGTTCTTGAGCAGTTATTTATGGTTATCCCCTGCGTGGTTGTCTCCCATTTGATATGGTGTTGACCTAAAATTCCTCGCAGAGTTGATAATACTTTTCCTCAGCATATCTCCTCCTTCCCCAGCTAGGTTTGAGCCTTCGGGATGTTGATCTCTCTTTTCTCTAGCAGTTGTTTCTCTGTGACATTTTGTATCCTTTGTGATTGTTTTGTCAGCATAATCATCATATATATACATATACATATGTACACTCCTATAATTTCATTATTGCATCATTTCACTTTGAGCCTCATTCCTGTAATTCTTATTCTCTGTTATCGTGGTACTTTATCCCCATACGAGTTTGGTGTCTGTCCTCCTTCAATTGTAGAGTGTCATGCCCTTAAGCAGAAAGACTTTAACATTTCTCCTTTCCCCACTGAGTTATTTCCTTGTGGATAATGATTATTTCAGCTTCCTCCCCAGTTGATTATCTGGATAGGAACCACTCCCCTTAAGTTATACCCTCATTAGGTTAAGTCTTGATTGACCGTTTCTTTCTAGATCTTACCTAGATAGATGTTGTGGTCCCCTAAGAGTCTATTACCCAGTAACCGGTAATATTCTTCATAGCTTGCAGTTTGTTACTTCTTGCCCAATACCCGGCAAACATAACCTTTTTATCCCCAACGAATTCGTTTTCATGTTTCCCCAGGAAGTATATCCTTGATATGTTCATCCTAACCGGTGACAAATATTTTCTTCCCTTGCTTTGAGTCTATCCTTGATATGTTCATCCTAACCGGTGACGGATATTCTGATCTTTGGTATTCTACCCAGTAAAAGGTAGTTGTAATCCCTATTTTTGTTCCCAGAGGGTTAATCCTTGATATGTTCATCCTAACCGATGACGGTTTTCCTTCTCTTTGCGGTCTTCTGCCTAGTAACCGGTAGTTGTAAATCCTACTTTTCTCCCTTTCGTAGAGTTTATCCTTGATGTTCACTTTAACCGGTGACGAGTATCCTCTTTGTTGGTATTCTATCCAGTAACTAATAGATGTAATCCCTAACCGGTGATGGATATTCTCTTTGTTGGTATTCTATCCAACATTTGATAGATGTAATTCCTACTTTTTGTTCAGGTGGTTTATCCTTGATATGTTCATCCCAACCGATGACGGGTATCCTCCTTAACAGTCCCAAGCAAGTCTATCCTTGATATGTTCATCTTAACCGATGACAGATTTTCTTTCATTTGAGTCTATCCTTGATATGTTCACTTTAACCAGTGATGGATATTCTATCCTTGCGGTTTTCTTCCCAGTAACCTGTAGTTGTAAATCCTATTTTCAATTTTTCCCCAGCAAGGATATTCTTACCCAGTAACAGGTAATGAATACATTTTCTGGCAACCCGTAGTGAGTCATCCTTGATATGTTTACCCTAATCGGTAACGGATGTCTTTTCTGTTAGATTTTTATTATCTCCTTACCCGGTAACCGGTAGTAGATAATAGATTTCTGATCCTCCTGTGTTGAAGTTTATCTCTTCCCCAGTTGAGTTGAGTGCGTATTTCCTTAGTGAAATCGTTTTTCCTGCATGGTTTGAGTATTTCAGTTTTATTCTTATCTACCTGTTCCCCTGAAGACGTTCCTTCATTTCCACGACTGAGTCTTTCCAATTTCATGGAATTCCTCTAGTCCCCCAACAGTTTTTAAGTCGTAGCCTGGCCTACGCATTACCCTTTATCCCCCAGAGTCTCTGTTTCCCTAGTGAGGTTTCCTTACGGAATATATTACACTCTTGCGAACTTTCAGTCTTTCTGATTTCTTTTCCTTTGTGGAAATATTTCCCCACAGAGATTCATTTTTACATTCATATCATACGCATCATGAGGTCTCTTAGGGACCAAAATTTGTTTCTGTATGTTGTTATTTAACCTCACTCTACTGAGTCGATACGAAGATTTTAACCTTTTTCTCCTTAGTTTATAATGTCCTTAAATAGGGGCAGCTTTAAGACCCCAATTTTGACCCTAAGATCCCTCATGTTATCTCATCATATGCATTAGCATTGGGATCACACCTTGGCATCCTCCTTACCCCTCTTTCATTAGGTTTGTTTTAGGAGAGATCACCAAGCACCATGTGATTGTATCATACTTGTTATTTTGTCCTTTACTAACCAAAATACCAAAAATATGTCTTTGTATTTGTCTAACTCTTTTGTAGGTGGGGCATGACCACCATTGATCTATCAAGTTCACATTTAGGGTTTAAGACCCTCATAGCTAAAAGCACAACCAAGGAGTGATCCACAATGGCTATAAGCATCATATACAAATCCCAATGATCTTTACATATTATTTTGATCAAGATTTCTTCAAGAGTTTGAAGTTGGTTTGCCTTGGAAACCCTAGTTCATCTAGGTATCTTGAGTAACTTCTTCAACAAGCTTCTTCACCAATTGATCAAACACTTCAAGGGAAAATTCCAAATTCATCATATTATGCATATATGATCTCCCATGAGTCCAAAAAGTCAAGAAAATTGCAAGTTAGCAAGTTGGTTGATGGTGGTTGACCAAATGAATTTATCTGATCAAAACTGGGTCCCCCTAGACCCTATCTCCTACAATTTTAATCATATGAAAATGATTCCAAGAACAAAGTTACTCTAAATGACATTCCAAACAACTTTCATGTTGAGGTCTAGAGCTAGTTTTTCTTGGAAAGTCAATTTTTATGTTGAAACATTATAGGTCATTTTGTCTAAACCCTAATTTGAAAGTCAACTTCCCAAGGCCATAACTTGCTCAACTTTTATGAGATGAAATATTTCCAAGTTTCAAAACCTAATTCAAGGTGTATACTTCAACTTTTATGTTTGGAGTAAGAGCTAAATCAACTTCTATGAGCATGTGATATGAGGATACATTATAGGTCATTTTGGACCAATACCATTGAACAAGTGATTTTCCTCAACTTCAAAAATGCATAACCCATTCATCCCAAATCCAAATGATGTCAAATTTATGACAATTTTTAAGGTCTTTGTAAGGTCTACAACTTTGATGAAGACACGTTTCTCATTTGGAACTCACATAAAAAGTTAGCCAAGGTGGAATAATTGAACATATGGCTTGACACTTAGAAAATATTTTGACATATTGAAATTTCCAAGCTTCCACCTCAAAATTCACCATGATACAAGTTCCAAATGGAAAAGTGTTCAACATCAGAGTTATTCCTCTTGATTTAACCTTTCCAAAGAGTTTAAATTCATGCATTTTGGACAAGGTTTGAGGGGTCTGCGTAGAGCTTGAACATGGTTGTATCAGTTGGCAAGAATCATGCTTCAAACATCCAAACATCTTTTCCTTCCATTTCAATCTTCATTCAGACTTGATTTTATTTGATTTTGGATCTAATTGAGATGCTTCATGGGCCTGCACATGCCCATGCACGCGTGTCATTCACATTGCCAAATTTGGAAGTAATTTCAAGTGTGAAAATAACACTTACCATTTGCTATAAATAGAGGTCCAATGCTTCAATTTGAAGGACCTTGCATGCCAACTTTGCCTCTAACCATTGAAATCCTCACCATTCAAAGGAAAACCTGATAAATTTCAATTGAAATTTGAGTTTGAATCTCACTGTTTGGAGATTCAAAAACTCCAGGATCCAAAGCCTTGCACCATTCTCAATCCACTTCTACAAGCTCCATAAGCAAGATCAAGCACGAATTGAAGCAAGAGAGATCCAATTCTGCACAACATTGAAGGTATTTTTCTAGATTTTTCTTTTCTTCGATTCTCTCTCAATTCTCATCAATTCTCTTGGATCCTTGGTTGTCTGAAGTCCAACCAATGTAGGCAAGAAGATTGAGTTGCTTGGAAGTCAAATCGAAGCAACTCAGTTCACACACCTCAAAAATCAACTCCACGTATCTCTATATATATTTGGAGTTAGGTTAAATTGAGGTGATATTCGTGATCTACGCCATTTTTTCTTTAAGATCATGTCCTCCTTTTTCATTTATGTCATGGTGATGAAAGAACTAGTCCGGCCAGGGTCATCAGAGAAGATGACCAGCACTTGGCTTCGGCGATGCGCTGGATGTGTTATGAGCCATTGGATTGATTCAAAATGTTTTAATCAGGGACGTTGCTTGTGATGACCAGTTGTCCATCGTGCTGACTAGCGTGTACCATGGAACACACGTTTCTCACCACTTGATCTACCACCTCAATTAATGAGGGAGATCAAGTGGTCCACGTTTTTTTGATTATCTGAATTTTCATTTTATTTCTCTTATTTTCATTCATTCATATTAAATTTATCATTGATCCAAAAAATATAAGAGTTTCACCAAATTTTTTAAAATAAAATCCTCTTTCATTTTTTGAATTAAAATTATTTGTTGGATCATTATTAATATTTTTCATGATTTAATTAATTTTGTGAATGTTTTTAATTGTTTAAAAATACTTTTAGGTTTCCAAAAGTTCTGAAATTTTTTCTCCAAGGTCCTTTGACCTTGTGTGACCTATGATAAATCTCATGGCCATTTCTTTGGTGTTTTGATGAAGTTTTAGGAAATTGAACAACCATATTTAATTTAATGCATTATTTTTATTATTTTTAATTGATTAAATGCCAAATTAATTGTGTAGAGTCATTTAAATTGACTTTGTGAGTTTGACTTGTGTTGTTGGACCTTGGTCAAGGTTGATTTGACTTTGTTAGGGTAAGATCATTGGGTTTAGGGGATTGATAGAATGTATGTTCCATCTCCCAAAATGAATGAATGATATTAACTTGGTAAAAGTCCTCCTATGTCCAATTTGTGTTTGATCCATTACCCCTCCCTCTTCATCTGATTCCGCTTCTTTATGCATTCATGCCATGGACCTATAATATCTCTATATCCTAAGGCTAGTTGATTGCAAAATCAACATAAGTATGAATGAGATTAGGCCCCCCTCTTTGCATATTCTTTTTTGTGTGTGGTATGTTTCATGAGCATAATTAATCATACTATGTCTCTAACATGCATTAACACCTAAATTCTATTGCCCGACCTCAAATAGTTGTGACTTCTACATAAGTCCCATTACGATTGCTTAACATATCGCTAAATTTTGACACAAAAGGCATATCATTCTAGTTAGTGGGATTGTAAGTCTCCCCTCTTTCATGGTATTGTGTGGAAACTTGGCCTTTTTTCCTTCCCTTGGAAGATGTCTTGGTTCAAGGATTCATGTTTGTGATAAGTGGGTTGAGTGTTCTCCAAAGAATGACTTAAAACAAAAGCGAAAGCAATACTAACTTCTAACTCATTAACAACTAACATTTAATTTCAAGTCATTTACTTTTTATGCACTTTAACTTTAAAGCTTTATCTATTTGCAATTATGCATACCATTCAAGTTGTTTATGTTAATGTCATTTTCACTTTGTCCACTTGGACCATATTTTGTGACATATTGTGATTATTTGTGTGGTCTTTGACCATTAATGTACATAACAAGAACAAAAACCCTAAAATAACATCTTGTGTGGACTGTTTTGGTTTGATTTGAGACTATTGGACTTAGAATTTAGGCAACACTCCATATGCAAAGGACTTGGCCAATGCCAAATTTCATGAGACCAAGTACTTGAGAAGTGAACATTCATCTTATACAATATTAAAGATCCATCTGAGTTCATCTGAAACATGATCATTGTGAAGCTATTACTTTGAACCTATGCCCAGTGCTTGTTGTAACACCTCAAATTTGCACCTCCCATTTGTATATACATTTCATGGTTAGGTCATTAACATTGCATTGTCATTGCATAGTCCATTACATGTCATCAGGCAAGACTGGTCAGGAGATTCAACTGTGCAAGGCAACAAGAGCATTCTCCAGGAGATCAAAGCCCTAGGGTGATTTCCATGAGTTCACATGATTCAAGGATCATTTTGAAGTGATTTGGCCAAGTGTTGAAGGCTCAGAATTCATCAGTCCATGTACAAGTCATTTGAGGCTCTGAAAAGTCAACAAAAGCCAACTTCACAGTCCACTGTGGATTTGAAGGTGGGAAGTGGGTAGAGATGCCTCAGTCATGTTCAAACAAGTCTCATTTGACATTTCAAACATCAACATTGAATAATTTGAAGTCAGATCAAGACTTTCCAAAAATAGCAAGTGACCTGTAATTTGAACTTTCCAAAAATGGAAAGATTTTGGACCAACTTCAACTCAAGATTACATCATCAAGGAAGCTTCAAATGAATTTTTGTCCAACATGAAAGTTGAATATCTTTCTCTCCCATTTCCAAAAAGTCCAAGATCATGGATTTCTCATGTGTGGTTGACGAGATATGGTCCAATCATGGCAAAGTGTGGTTTAAACTTCAAATGGGCATAACTTTCAAACAAAAACTCCAATTTGGGTGGTTCTTTTTGCACTTTGATCCTTGTAACATGTATTTTCCAAGCATACCATCACTTGACATGAATTTCATTTGCATTGGCATTGGTGCATTCATGAAATTTTTAGAAGAAAGTTGCATAACTTCATGTTGCATGATCATGAGCATACCAAATCAATTTCAAACCTTGCATGGGATGTTTTTAAGTGGGTTTTGGGCCAGAACATGCACTGTTCACGTGCATGAGGGTGCATGGAGTGAAAACTTCATTTTTTGCACTTACACCACAAAATGTGATTAAACACATTTGCATTTGGCCTAAACATTTCCTAAACATGATTAGCATTGAGTATAAGTGCTTAATCATAACTGTTTTGATCAGAATCATTGTAGGTGTTTAATTGGCTGCATTATATGGTAAAACACTAATGTCTTGACTGATGTCATAACATGTATGTGTGACTACATTGTAGTTACTGCAGGACTAGCTAACACAGGATTTATTGAATGTCAAACTGGATGTTGTGACACTCATACCTGTTAACAGATACTAAGGAATAGAACAGCAGGAGTTCTGTTAGAACTTAGTATTTATTTGCAGTCTGGTTATCAAGGAAGAACCAGACCTGGCATAAGGCCTACTGACTGAATGTCAAACTGGATGTTATGACATTCATCATTGAAAGCAGCTGCTGAAGATTAGACAGAGTGGTGTTCTGTTATACTTCAGCATGTAACTTAGTTTGTTCTTCAAGAGAATAACAGAACTAACTTAAGGCCAATTGTGTAAATGTTAAGTTGGACACTTTGACATTTATTAATGTAAGCTGTCACTGTAGTATGGTCATTTTGATCATGTACAGATCAGCAAAATTGTACAGTCTGTTTTCTGGAAAAACAGACTCAGCATATGGACCTTGATGTCAAGCTGAATGTCGTGACATTCATGGCTGACAGCATATGCTAAATTGTAGGTTGTTCAGTTTTCTGTTTCAGCTTTTTCTCAGGCTATTCTTCAGGAAGTCAACAGCTTAGAGAAAATCCAGGAAACCAACAACCAAGCTACAATTAAGGAACCTAACAAATAGCCTATTTGTTAGCACACTAATATGTGGAAATTAGTTAGAATCCTATGTGGCATTATTTGTGGAGGTCTTGAGATATTTTAGGAACTAAATATGGAGATATTTTAGGAACTAAATATGGAGATATTTTAGGAACTAAAAGATTGAAGACCTTGTTTGTAGCAGAAAGTTTCTGCTGATGTTGTAACAGCAAAGGAGAAGTTTGCTGCGATTTCTGAAGGCCCAAATCCACTTGGGTGATTAGGTTATAAATAGCTGATTGTAATCTAGTCTTTGTAAGCCTCCTAGAATGAATTTTTAGGGGTGTGTGTAAGGTAAACCTCCCAACCTGTGGGATGGTTACCATGTGTTTCTCAGTGGTAAACGCTGAGAGTTTTTGTAACTCAAGCCTGTAGGCAAGAGTGATTATGTGCTTGAACGAAGCTGTGAAGCAAGTTCAAGTTGGTTAGCATTACATTGTGATTGTAGTGATAGGAATGGAAACTGGAGGTTTCTATCTAGGAGTTCCTAGGTATAGATTGCATTGGGTAGGGATTAAGTGATAAGTTGTAAACGGGTGAGTTTAGCTTTGAATTGATACTACTAATAGTGGATCTTCTTCCTGGCTTGGTATGCCCCCAGACGTAGGTGATGTTGCACCGAACTGGGTTAACAATTACTTGTGTTTTTACCTTTTGCATGTTATAATTTTGTCAGTTATAAAATAAGGTAAACCTGTAATGCTGTAACAGATGATGTTCAAATCAATGTTGAGACATCATGCTGATAACTGTGCAGGCTCAACAGAAGTAAGTGCTATGTTTGATCTCTGCTGTGCCTGTGTACCAGATGGACAGAACTGGGTGTTCTTCCATTCTATGGTGATATAGTAGCAGATGTCGTGACATCTGTGAATGTGTGCATATCAATATTAGGTTGTAATTTGTATAACTGTCTTGCTGTATTAGTTACAATGTTAGATTAGATGTCATTACTTGGAGTAGAACATCTAAACTCTGACTACACCAGAATTTCAATTGGTATCAGAGCAGGCATCCTGTTCTGTTTCTGGATGAGATCCATAGGTGATACTTTCTGGTATCTTGCAAGGAGTTATGTTAGTACTGATGCTGGAACCTGTGAAAGGTTCTGTAACTTCCCTGAATGGTCCCTTGAAGTAGGTGGATGGACTGTTCATGACAGGAATGGTGTGGACCTGTCTCTGGAGGGTGGCAATTGGCCTGTGTGTGGGACAGCTGTGCCAGTATTGAATCACATTCAAACTTGGTATGGTCTTGGAGGCTGATTTGGTGAAGTGTGTGTTCATAGGTTGAGTTGTATTATGATTTCCGCTGCATAATACCTGGCAAAACTCAAACTCTGATGTTGCTTCCCCTCATGTGGATGAAAGGCAGCTGTATTCAAGATCTCATCATAATCTACTGAAGATGTCAAAGATACTTGAGTCTCCTCAAGTCCACTCATCATGACGTTCTCACTTCAGGATAGTAAGAATCACTTAATCACTGATTCTTTTACTCACTTGAGTAGGGTGTATGAAGACCTTGAAGACCTTCAAGGAAGGTTTGTCCCAAGGAGGTGGAACTAATGTTCTATGCGAGATTAGAACATGTTATTCAACAAGTATGCAGCTATTGGTTGAAGAGCAGATGTTTTTAGGTATCAAACAAAGGGATACTTCTGTTTGGAACCTACTCCTGACCTGGAAGAGGAGACATCTGTGTGTGCTAAGTTGACAAGGGTAGGGTCAACTGTGTGTGTGCTCAATAAGGTCACCTTTAGAAGTCTGATCTCTAGAAGTTGAGCTGGTTGAGATGTGACATGTGCAATCTCCTGCTGTTTGGCATACTCCTGTTGATTGATCAGGGTTGGATAGCTGTTCCCTGAAGTACTATGTTGTGTTGGAAGTCAAGTCCCCTGGATGTTAGTAGTCAATAATGGGATAACCTGATTGCTATACCATTTAAGAGGATTGGAACCATGAATCTTATTATTCAAACACCACGTTTCAGAAGTGGCAGTTCTTTTGAGGAGTGAGAATATGAAGATTCAGAGGTTAGTTGAGGTAGTATGCTCTGGCAATGCATATTTACCATTGACTGGTGCTGTTTTGTACCACTAGTACTTATGGTCAGTTGGAGTCTGATTGGTGTGATTGGAGTATGTATAGGTATAACTCATAGAGTTAGTTGCCACTGGTAGGGATGGTGTATGTCAGGTTGAGACATTTATATACAATGCATGGTTATTGGTGTGGAGTTTCCATGATTGTTAAGTTGAGGGGGAGTTTTGGTTAACCTCCTCACGTTTGGTCAGCCTAGGGTCTGGTTGGCTGTTGACCTGTGTCACATGGGTTCTGGTGGTTGTGTGACACATTTGCAAGGAAGAATTCATCTCTCTCATTCCTAAGGGTGAATTTAATCTGGGAAGACTTTCAAAATTGTCTAGGTGCTTGCAAGCAGAAGATGTTGACACAAGAAGAGTATTTTCAAAGTATTCTTATGGTGGAAGTATCTGAAGGGATAATTGGGAAAGGATTTAAGATCAATGTCTACTTGTGCCAAGTACAAGTGTTTAATTGATTATCCTTGGAGATCAAGATAACTGATGTTCTTAAAGATGTTGGAACATCACTTCTTCAAGACCCTGTGCAGAACCACAGGAAGGATAGTACATTGGCTTATGATCTATCTCTTTGGTGGCAGCAAAAGCATATGATCTCTGAAAAGGTTTCCTGGCAAGAAACATGTTCAGCCTTGGTATGTACAAGAAGAAGAAGACATCATAGTCTTGATGGTGGTTACTTGGATCAGTTTATTTCTGATCTAGGTAAGGAAGTGCATTAGCTTATGCACACTGTGAAGTCAAGAACAAGTGGCAGCAGTCTTGACATCATGGAAACAGCCTTGCTTTAGGAAGAGGAATCCTTGGCATAGCTGAAGGAATAGTTTCTAACTGTTCCTTCTGAAGACTCATACATCAAAATGTCTGATGTCTTTGGAGAAGAAGCAGGGATTCATCAAGGTGTGAGTTTGGATGACTTAACTGCAAACCTGCAGGATGGAGGTTGTTTATTCAAACTTGGTTCCACATTCAAGTCTATGAGAACATTGAACTCTTGTTCTGTGAAGGGAGGAAGTTCTTTCAAGTGGCAGAAGAAGGAGCTGAATTCAACAACTAGATGTCAAAACACAATGTTGTGACATTTGGTGCAACATCAGATTCTTAGTTGGTGAAGTGGCACATCAACTTGAGATAGAAAGGTCTACAGGGTTGTAGATTGGATACTTCAAAAAGCTTGAAGTTCAAGTCTCACTTGGAAGGTCAGAATATCTTTGGGAGAAGTCTGATAAACTTGGGGAGGTCAAAAGGCAGCATTTGACCTTTTCATATGAGGATTCATGAAGGAGGTAATCAACCAGTGGCAATTGGTCTACCTCAGAAGTGAGTCCGAAGAATCAAGATAATCAACATATGGCAGCTGATTATTCTTGAGGAAAGTCTGAAACAAATTACTTTTGAGCAGAAAAGTATTAAGTTGAAGACAAAAGGAGGTGTTTTCTATTCATCCCTTGGAGCTTGTGGTAGGAGTTTTGAGCTATCTATGGAAAACTATCTCTTGTAATGGGATGAAAACGTATATGTCCCAATGTATGACTGGGTTTCTCTTGATCAACCCGGTGACTCAGTGATATCTGAAGACTATCAGATGTAAAGGATGTCCCAGCTGATGTTAGAACATCTTGTGAAGTGGTCTTCTGTTCTGGTTAGAAGAGAGGTTGACACAGAGTGTGAATGTGTTCAGCTAAGAGGGTTGAACAGAGGGTGTGCTCTTGAAGACATGAAGATGCGTCTTATGTTTTCCATTCATCAAGTGGTTTGGATTCTCTTTGAATCAGGAAGTATGTGAAGGTCCAATCTTGGGATGTTGGATATGATCATGTGTGATCTCCCAGTTTTAAGAGGAGAGTGGGTTGTTCATGACAGGGGGAGAAGAAGTACCCTTGTGCATTGTACACTTGTGTGTCTTACTAGTTGCATCCATAACTAGTAATTCTGATTGTTGCAAAGATTTAGGGGGGGGAGAAGTACCCCTGTGCATGTGTGTATTACTAGTAGCCATAGCTAGTAATTGTTTTTGCTTCTGCTGCTGATTAAACTACTATTATGTGGTTTAAACTGCTGATAGTTTGACTTGTGAACAAAAAGGACAGAGTATTCACAAGATGTCATATGTGATGTCTTAACATAAGATATCTTATGTGCCTTCTGGAGTTCAAGAAAGTGTTCATGCAGGAGTGGATCAAGATGTCAGACTCAAAGTCATGGAATCTGATATGGCTGTACCTACTGTAAAGCAAAAGTGGGTTATTACTTGATCAAAGCTGTGAAGCAAGATCAAGTGGATGGTAACTTGGTTGAAACTGTGAAGTAAAACCAAGTCTGTAACTCTGTCGTTATTCTCTGGTTATGTTGTTGGCTTTGGCAACATTTTTGACAAAAAGGGGGAGTAACCCCTGAACAAACAGAGTGGGTGTCTCTACAACAGACACTCATGGGTCTCTACAACAGACTCTCAGGACGACATATTCCTCCCCTGCAGTTGTATGTGTGTGCTGCTGTGTGAAGTTTTTATTTAACTTCTGTATGTGTGTGAGTGTGCTGCCACTCTGAGTGTATTAGCTAGTATTATTTCCTGCTAGGTGTGTGATTCCGCTGCCATGAACTCTGTTATGGGGATCAAAGTGTTTTAGCCAAAAATTTGCCAAAGGGGGAGTTTGTAGGTGTTTAATTGGCTGCATTATATGGTAAAACACTAATGTCTTAACTGATGTCATAACATGTATGTGTGACTACATTGTAGTTACTGCAGGACTAGCTAACACAGGATTTATTGAATGTCAAACTGGATGTTGTGACACTCATACCTGTTAACAGATACTAAGGAATAGAACAGCAGGAGTTCTGTTAGAACTTAGTATTTATTTGCAGTCTGGTTATCAAGGAAGAACCAGACCTGGCATAAGGCCTACTGACTGAATGTCAAACTGGATGTTATGACATTCATCATTGAAAGCAGCTGCTGAAGATTAGACAGAGTGGTGTTCTGTTATACTTCAGCATGTAACTTAGTTTGTTCTTCAAGAGAATAATAGAACTAACTTAAGGCCAATTGTGTAAATGTTAAGTTGGACACTTTGACATTTATTAATGTAAGTTGTCACTGTAGTATGGTCATTTTGATCATGTACAGATCAGCAAAATTGTACAGTCTGTTTTCTGGAAAAACAGACTCAGCATATGGACCTTGATGTCAAGCTGAATGTCGTGACATTCATGGCTGACAGCATATGCTAAATTGTAGGTTGTTCAGTTTTCTGTTTCAGCTTTTTCTCAGGCTATTCTTCAGGAAGTCAACAGCTTAGAGAAAATCCAGGAAACCAACAACCAAGCTACAATTAAGGAACCTAACAAATAGCCTATTTGTTAGCACACTAATATGTGGAAATTAGTTAGAATCCTATGTGGCATTATTTGTGGAGGTCTTGAGATATTTTAGGAACTAAATATGGAGATATTTTAGGAACTAAATATGGAGATATTTTAGGAACTAAAAGATTGAAGACCTTGTTTGTAGCAGAAAGTTTCTGCTGATGTTGTAACAGCAAAGGAGAAGTTTGCTGCGATTTCTGAAGGCCCAAATCCACTTGGGTGATTAGGTTATAAATAGCTGATTGTAATCTAGTCTTTGTAAGCCTCCTAGAATGAATTTTTAGGGGTGTGCGTAAGGTAAACCTCCCAACCTGTGGGATGGTTACCATGTGTTTCTCAGTGGTAAAAGCTGAGAGTTTTTGTAACTCAAGCCTGTAGGCAAGAGTGATTATGTGCTTGAACGAAGCTGTGAAGCAAGTTCAAGTTGGTTAGCATTACATTGTGATTGTAGTGATAGGAATGGAAACTGGAGGTTTCTATCTAGGAGTTCCTAGGTATAGATTGCATTGGGTAGGGATTAAGTGATAAGTTGTAAACGGGTGAGTTTAGCTTTGAATTGATACTACTAATAGTGGATCTTCTTCCTGGCTTGGTATGCCCCCAGACGTAGGTGATGTTGCACCGAACTGGGTTAACAATTACTTGTGTTTTTACCTTTTGCATGTTATAATTTTGTCAGTTATAAAATAAGGTAAACCTGTAATGCTGTAACAGATGATGTTCAAATCAATGTTGAGACATCATGCTGATAACTGTGCAGGCTCAACAGAAGTAAGTGCTATGTTTGATCTCTGCTGTGCCTGTGTACCAGATGGACAGAACTGGGTGTTCTTCCATTCTATGGTGATATAGTAGCAGATGTCGTGACATCTGTGAATGTGTGCATATCAGTATTAGGTTGTAATTGGTATAACTGTCTTGTTGTATTAGTTACAATGTTAGATTAGATGTCATTACTTGGAGTAGAACATCTAAACTCTGACTACACCAGAATTTCAATTGGTATCAGAGCAGGCATCCTGTTCTGTTTCTGGATGAGATCCATAGGTGATACTTTCTGGTATCTTGCAAGGAGTTATGTTAGTACTGATGCTGGAACCTGTGAAAGGTTCTGTAACTTCCCTGAATGGTCCCTTGAAGTAGGTGGATGGACTGTTCATGACAGGAATGGTGTGGACCTGTCTCTGGAGGGTGGCAATTGGCCTGTGTGTGGGACAGCTGTGCCAGTATTGAATCACATTCAAACTTGGTATGGTCTTGGAGGCTGATTTGGTGAAGTGTGTGTTCATAGGTTGAGTTGTATTATGATTTCCGCTGCATAATACCTGGCAAAACTCAAACTCTGATGTTGTTTCCCCTCATGTGGATGAAAGGCAGCTGTATTCAAGATCTCATCATAATCTACTGAAGATGTCAAAGATACTTGAGTCTCCTCAAGTCCACTCATCATGACGTTCTCACTTCAGGATAGTAAGAATCACTTAATCACTGATTCTTTTACTCACTTGAGTAGGGTGTATGAAGACCTTGAAGACCTTCAAGGAAGGTTTGTTCCAAGGAGGTGGAACTAATGTTCTATGCGAGGTTAGAACATGTTATTCAACAAGTATGCAGCTACTGGTTGAAGAGCAGATGTTTTTAGGTATCAAACAAAGGGATACTTCTGTTTGGAACCTACTCCTGACCTGGAAGAGGAGACATCTGTGTGTGCTAAGTTGACAAGGGTAGGGTCAACTGTGTGTGTGCTCAATAAGGTCACCTTTAGAAGTCTGATCTCTAGAAGTTGAGCTGGTTGAGATGTGATGTAACACCCCGATAAAAATAAGATAATTATTTAATTTAAGTTAATATTATATTTATTAATTTAATTAAATAATTGGAATTATTGGATTATTATTATTATTATTATTGGAATAATAATTATTGGAAAATATATAAGTTGGAAATAAGGAAAAAGAGTTCCATTTTTTGGTAAAAAGAGTTTTCACGTGAAAACAGAGAAGCGGCTCAAAAAGAGGAAAAGGGCAAAGAGGCAGAGCAAGAGGAAGAAGGTTGGAGAAGAGAAGAGCTTGAGGCTAAAGGATTGCCGGATTAACTCAGGTAAGGGGGGTTTATCGTCGTTTAATGGGTATTATGGATTAACATGTAATGGGTAGTGATAAACCGTTGAATTGACCCTAATTGGGATATTGAATGCTGAGAAATTGTGCTGGCTGGAGTACTTGGGGGAAATCCGAATGTTGTGGGAATGGGAGCTGCTCGTCAACTGAGTGAGTTCCAGAAGAACAATCCTCCAATGTTCAAGGGAGCATACGATCCAGATGGTGCTCAGAAGTGGTTGAAGGAGATCGAGAGGATCTTCCGAGTGACTGAGTGTGCCGATAACCAGAAGGTCAGGTTCGGTACGCATATGCTGTCAGAAGAAGCAGATGATTGGTGGGTTGCTACCCGCACTGAGTTGGAATCTGCTGGGAATGCTGAGATCACTTGGGCGGTGTTCAGAGAGAGATTCCTGAGGAAGTATTTTCCAGAGGATGTCAGAGGAAAGAAAGAGATAGAGTTCTTAGAATTGAAGCAGGGCAATCGGTCTGTTACGGAGTATGCTGCTAAGTTCACAGAGCTGTCGAAGTATTACACTCCCTATGATGAGGCTGCTGGAGAATTTTCAAAATGTGTGAAGTTTGAGAACGGGTTGCATCCCGAGATCAAGCAGGCTATTGGATATCAGCGGATTAGAGTGTTTTCTGATTTGGTTGACTGTTGCAGGATTTTTGAACAGGATACCAAGGCCAGAGCGGAAAGCTATCAGCAGAGGGTTGATAGGAAAGGCAAGAATCAGAATGATCGTGGGAAACCGTATGCAGCTGGCAAAGGTTTCCAGAGACAGAGTGGAATGAAGAGGCCTAGTGGGGGAGACTCTAGTGCCCCTGCTAAGTGTTACAGATGTGGTCAGGCTGGACATCGTGTCCATGAATGTACCAGTGCTGAGAGGAAGTGTTTCAAGTGTGGAAAAGGTGGTCATTTGGCTGCAGAGTGCCGGTCGAAGACTGTGACTTGTTTCAACTGTGGAGAGTTGGGTCATATTAGCCCACAGTGTCCTAAGCCGAAGAAAGAGAACCAGTTGGGAGGCAAGGTCTTCGCTTTATCGGGTTCTGAGACTTTTGCAGATGATCGTTTGATCCGAGGTACGTGTTATATTAATGGCTTTCCTCTTGTAGCTATTATTGACACCGGTGCTACTCATTCCTTTATATCTTTGGATTGTGCTGTGAAACTTAAGTTAGAGATATCTGAGATGCATGGTAGTATGGTGATTGATACTCCTGCGAAGGGTTCAGTGACTACTACTTCAGTTTGTTTAAATTGTCCTTTGAGTATTTTTGGTAGAGACTTTGGGATGGACCTTGTGTGTCTTCCACTAGTGCAGATTGATGTTATCTTGGGTATGAACTGGTTGGTGTTTAACCGAGTTTATATCAATTGTTTTGATAAGACTGTGATCTTTCCTGAGATTGAGGAAGGAAAGAGTTTGTTTCTATCAGTGAGGCAGGTGAATGAGGCAGTAACAGATGGGGCAGAGTTGTTTATGCTGTTAGCGACTTTGGAGGCTAAAGATAAACTGGTGATTTGCGATCTAGCTGTGGTGTGTGATTTTCCTGATGTGTTTCCTGAAGAAGTGAATGAATTACCGCCAGAGCGTGAAGTTGAGTTCTCAATTGAATTGGTACCTGGTACTAGGCCGATATCGATGGCTCCGTACCGTATGTCTGCTGTTGAGTTAACTGAATTGAAGAGTCAGTTGGAAGATCTGTTGGATAAGAAATTTATTCGTCCGAGTGTGTCGCCGTGGGGTGCACCAGTGTTGTTAGTTAAGAAGAAAGAAGGTACTATGAGGTTGTGTGTGGACTACAGGCAACTGAATAAAGTGACGATCAAGAATCGGTATCCTTTGCCGAGGATTGATGATTTGATGGATCAGTTGGTTGGTGCGAGTGTGTTCAGCAAAATAGATTTGAGATCGGGTTATCATCAGATACGTGTGAAAACTGAGGATATTCAGAAGACTGCTTTCAGAACGAGGTATGGACATTATGAGTATTCTGTAATGCCTTTTGGTGTGACTAATGCGCCTGGAGTGTTTATGGAGTATATGAATAGGATTTTCCATCCGTACCTAGATCAGTTTGTTGTGGTGTTTATTGACGATATTTTGGTGTATTCGAAATCTGAAGAAGAGCATGCTGAGCATTTGAGAGTGGTTTTAGGAGTTCTACGAGAAAAGAAGTTATTTGCTAAGCTGTCTAAGTGTGAATTTTGGTTAGAAGAGGTTAGTTTTCTTGGTCATGTGATTTCAAGAGGTGGTGTTGTTGTTGATCCTTCTAAGATAGAAGCGGTATCTAAGTGGGAAGCTCCGAAGTCAGTTTCTGAGATAAGGAGTTTTCTTGGTTTGGCTGGTTATTATAGGAAATTCATCGAGGGATTTTCTAAGTTGGCGTTACCGTTGACGATGTTGACTAGAAAGGGGCAAGCGTTTGTTTGGGACTCAAAATGTGAAGAAGGTTTCCAAGAGTTAAAGAGAAGGTTGACTACTGCTCCTATTCTGATATTACCGAGTTCGTCGGAATCATTTGAGGTTTACTGTGATGCTTCATTGTTGGGTTTGGGTGGTGTGTTGATGCAGAATAAGCAGGTTATAGCTTATGCTTCGAGACAACTGAGGGTTCATGAGAGGAACTATCCGACACACGATTTAGAGTTGGCAGCCGTGGTATTTGTTCTGAAGTTATGGAGGCATTACTTGTACGGGTCAAGATTTGAGGTTTTCAGTGACCATAAAAGTTTAAAGTATTTGTTTGATCAGAAAGAGCTGAATATGAGACAGAGAAGATGGTTAGAGTTTCTGAAGGATTATGACTTTGGTTTGAATTACCATCCGGGTAAAGCAAACGTAGTGGCTGATGCATTGAGTCGGAAATCATTGCATATGTCTATGTTAATGGTTAAAGAATTGGATTTAATTGAACGGTTTAGAGACTTGAGTTTGGTGTGTGAGAGTACTCACAATAGTGTTAAATTGGGAATGTTAAAGTTAACGAGTGGTATTCTGGATGAGATTAGAGAGGGTCAGAAATCCGATGTGCTTTTGGTTGATAAGTTGACTCTAGTGAATCAAGGTCAAGGTGGTGAATTCAGAGTGGATGAGAATGGTGTTTTGAAATTTGGTAATCGGGTGTGTATTCCGGATGTTACCGAGCTTAAGAAGAGTATTCTTGAGGGAGGACATCGTAGTGGCCTGAGTATTCATCCTGGGGCTACGAAGATGTATCATGATTTGAAAAAGTTATTTTGGTGGCCGGGAATGAAAAGAGAAATTGCGAGTTTTGTTTACTCTTGTTTGACTTGTCAGAAGTCAAAGGTTGAGCATCAGAAGCCGTCTGGGCTAATGCAACCGTTGGCTATTCCAGAGTGGAAGTGGGATAGTATCAGTATGGATTTTGTTTCTGGTTTACCGAGGACAAGTAAGAATTTTGAAGCTATTTGGGTGATTGTTGATAGATTGACGAAATCGGCTCATTTCATTCCGATCAGAATGGATTATCCGTTAGAGAGATTAGCTGAGTTGTATATTGAGAAGATTGTAAGTTTGCATGGTATTCCGTCGAGTATTGTTTCGGACAGAGATCCTAGATTTACATCGAAGTTTTGGGAAGGTTTGCAGAAGGCTTTGGGAACTAAGATGAGATTGAGTTCTGCATATCATCCGCAGACTGATGGTCAGACTGAGAGGACGATTCAGTCATTGGAAGATCTTTTGAGGGCTTGTGTTTTGGAAAAGGGAGGTGCTTGGGATTGTTACTTACCTTTGATTGAGTTTACCTACAACAATAGTTTTCATTCGAGCATTGGTATGGCACCGTTTGAAGCTTTGTATGGTAGGAGATGTCGGACGCCTTTATGTTGGTATGAGTCCGGTGAGAGTGCTGTGGTTGGACCGGAGATTGTTCAACAAACTACGGAAAAGATTAAGATGATTCAGGAGAAGATGAGGATTGCTCAGAGTCGTCAGAAGAGTTATCACGACAAGAGGAGGAAGTCACTTGAGTTCCAAGAGGGAGATCATGTGTTTCTTCGGGTTACTCCGATAACTGGGGTTGGTCGAGCTTTGAAGTCGAAGAAGTTGACACCTCGATTTATTGGTCCTTATCAGATTTTGGAGAGGATAGGAGAGGTAGCCTATCGTATCGCTTTACCGCCGTCACTTGCGAATTTGCATGAGGTTTTTCATGTGTCTCAGTTGAGGAGGTACATTCCTGATCCGTCGCATGTGGTCCAAGTAGATGATGTACAGGTGAGAGATAACCTGACTGTTGAAACATCACCTATGAGGATCGAGGATCGAGAGTTGAAGCAGTTGCGGGGTAAAGAGATTGCTTTGGTAAAGGTAGCTTGGGGAGGACCAGCAGGTGGCAATGTGACTTGGGAACTTGAGAGTCAGATGAAGGAGTCTTATCCGGAGTTATTCGCTTGAGGTATGTTTTCGAGGACGAAAACTCTTTTAGTGGGGGAGAGTTGTAACACCCCGATAAAAATAAGATAATTATTTAATTTAAGTTAATATTATATTTATTAATTTAATTAAATAATTGGAATTATTGGATTATTATTATTATTATTATTGGAATAATAATTATTGGAAAATATATAAGTTGGAAATAAGGAAAAAGAGTTCCATTTTTTGGTAAAAAGAGTTTTCACGTGAAAACAGAGAAGCGGCTCAAAAAGAGGAAAAGGGCAAAGAGGCAGAGCAAGAGGAAGAAGGTTGGAGAAGAGAAGAGCTTGAGGCTAAAGGATTGCCGGATTAACTCAGGTAAGGGGGGTTTATCGTCGTTTAATGGGTATTATGGATTAACATGTAATGGGTAGTGATAAACCGTTGAATTGACCCTAATTGGGATATTGAATGCTGAGAAATTGTGTTGGATAAGTTGTGTTAAAGCTGTAATTGAATCTGTATTTGTGTGAGTTGTGATTTCCCGAACGTATAGCTTTTTACGGAATCGGAAGCGGAGGTCCGGAAGTCCTCCAACGGTGGAAAATGCGGAGAATTCTGCATTCTGCTTCGTGTTAGCGCAGGAACAACTTTCTGTCTTGCGTTAACCGGTTAACCCAGGGTGTTAACCGGTTAACACTGTTAGGAATTGTGAAGTATTACTGTTTTGCTTGCGTTAACCGGTTAACCCAGGGCGTTAACCGGTTAACACTGTTGTGAGTTGTGAAAATATTGCTGTTCTGTCTGCGTTAACCGGTTAACCCAGGGCGTTAACCGGTTAACACTGTTGAGTTTTGCCAGAAAGCGTGTTCTGTGTTGCGTTAACCGGTTAACCCATGGCGTTAACCGGTTAACACTGTTGGAAATTGGAAAAATTAATATTTGAATAATGTGTGCATAATTGGTGTTTGGCCTATATTGGCGTATGATGTAATAGGGATTAATTCCCGTTGTTTTGAGCAGTATAGGTATTAGTGGAGTGTGCTAATACTGTGATTAATTATTTGACATGATATGACGTTTGATACATGTGTTGATGATGTGTGAAAATATGCATAATGTTGTGAATGTATATATTATGCATGTGTTGGTGAATGGACTGTTTTATGGCTTAGAGTGTGAGCATATGTCCATTGTGGATTGTTGTTAATGATGTTGCATTGCTAGGTGAATTAGCATGCATATTGTGGCCTTTATGGTGGTAGCTAATTCCCATGGTGAGGAATTAGTGAGTAAATCATTGTGGATTATTGTTGATGATTTTGCATTGCTAGGTGATTTAGTATGCATATTATAGTCTGTATGGTGGTAGCTAATTCCCATAGTGAGGAATTAGTGAGTTGGTGGTAGCTAATTTCCGTGGTGAGGAATTAGTGAGTGAGTTACTAGGTCTCAAATGAGTGGGACTAGTGGGCTTGGTAGCCGTATCTGGATTTGATCGGTGAGGTGAACTATATGTTCACGAATAGTCGGTACCGCATGCATGGAGTCTCATTGCATAATGTATGTCTTGTGTATAATATGAATGGATGTGTTCCAATATTATACGTGTGTTTTGATGTTTATGTTGAGCATGATTATGATGTTTGAGTGGAGGTTGCCGTTACCGAATGTGTGATATGGTTAGGGTGATTAATGTGTTATTTACTTAGCATTACATGATATTTTATAATGCTTATTATATCGATTGAGGAACTCACCCTTACAACTATTTTTCAGGTAACGAGCAGTGATTGAGTAGAAGCTAATGCTTGGAGTCTAGTGTAATCTCCTTAGTGGGTCATGCTCTGATAGATGTAACATCGGGACGGGATGTTTTACCTTGTTGAATAATTTTACATGTAATGTGTTACATGTTTTGCATGATTGATTTGATTTCTATCCACTGCGTATTGTGCAAATGCTTTATGTTTTGAGTTAATAAAAGAGCATGACAGTTATTATGGTGAATGGTGTGAAACGATTGTGTGACACCCTTAATTGCATAATTACTCTGATTGATATATTGCTATTTTTAATTAAATATTTGGGGTATTTTAGAAGGGTGTTACATTAGTGGTATCAGAGCATAGTCGGTCGAGTCGAGTCGTAATTATTCTGTTTCCCCTGTACGGGATAGGTGTTGTGTAACCCTATCAGTACTTATTGTTTTAGCTTGTTGGGTTTTCAGAATAGAGATGGCTGGAAGAGGTAGAGACGATGCTGCGATTGCTGAGGCTCTGGGTATGCTGGCTGGAGTACTTGGGGGAAATCCGAATGTTGTGGGAATGGGAGCTGCTCGTCAACTGAGTGAGTTCCAGAAGAACAATCCTCCAATGTTCAAGGGAGCATACGATCCAGATGGTGCTCAGAAGTGGTTGAAGGAGATCGAGAGGATCTTCCGAGTGACTGAGTGTGCCGATAACCAGAAGGTCAGGTTCGGTACGCATATGCTGTCAGAAGAAGCAGATGATTGGTGGGTTGCTACCCGCACTGAGTTGGAATCTGCTGGGAATGCTGAGATCACTTGGGCGGTGTTCAGAGAGAGATTCCTGAGGAAGTATTTTCCAGAGGATGTCAGAGGAAAGAAAGAGATAGAGTTCTTAGAATTGAAGCAGGGCAATCGGTCTGTTACGGAGTATGCTGCTAAGTTCACAGAGCTGTCGAAGTATTACACTCCCTATGATGAGGCTGCTGGAGAATTTTCAAAATGTGTGAAGTTTGAGAACGGGTTGCATCCCGAGATCAAGCAGGCTATTGGATATCAGCGGATTAGAGTGTTTTCTGATTTGGTTGACTGTTGCAGGATTTTTGAACAGGATACCAAGGCCAGAGCGGAAAGCTATCAGCAGAGGGTTGATAGGAAAGGCAAGAATCAGAATGATCGTGGGAAACCGTATGCAGCTGGCAAAGGTTTCCAGAGACAGAGTGGAATGAAGAGGCCTAGTGGGGGAGACTCTAGTGCCCCTGCTAAGTGTTACAGATGTGGTCAGGCTGGACATCGTGTCCATGAATGTACCAGTGCTGAGAGGAAGTGTTTCAAGTGTGGAAAAGGTGGTCATTTGGCTGCAGAGTGCCGGTCGAAGACTGTGACTTGTTTCAACTGTGGAGAGTTGGGTCATATTAGCCCACAGTGTCCTAAGCCGAAGAAAGAGAACCAGTCGGGAGGCAAGGTCTTCGCTTTATCGGGTTCTGAGACTTTTGCAGATGATCGTTTGATCCGAGGTACGTGTTATATTAATGGCTTTCCTCTTGTAGCTATTATTGACACCGGTGCTACTCATTC
This sequence comes from Lathyrus oleraceus, assembly GCF_024323335.1. Taxonomy (NCBI): domain Eukaryota; kingdom Viridiplantae; phylum Streptophyta; class Magnoliopsida; order Fabales; family Fabaceae; genus Lathyrus; species Lathyrus oleraceus. Next base: position 502,553,472 of record NC_066583.1, on the reverse strand, counting down.
CTTTATATCTTTGGATTGTGCTGTGAAACTTAAGTTAGAGATATCTGAGATGCATGGTAGTATGGTGATTGATACTCCTGCGAAGGGTTCAGTGACTACTACTTCAGTTTGTTTAAATTGTCCTTTGAGTATTTTTGGTAGAGACTTTGGGATGGACCTTGTGTGTCTTCCACTAGTGCAGATTGATGTTATCTTGGGTATGAACTGGTTGGTGTTTAACCGAGTTTATATCAATTGTTTTGATAAGACTGTGATCTTTCCTGAGATTGAGGAAGGAAAGAGTTTGTTTCTATCAGTGAGGCAGGTGAATGAGGCAGTAACAGATGGGGCAGAGTTGTTTATGCTGTTAGCGACTTTGGAGGCTAAAGATAAACTGGTGATTTGCGATCTAGCTGTGGTGTGTGATTTTCCTGATGTGTTTCCTGAAGAAGTGAATGAATTACCGCCAGAGCGTGAAGTTGAGTTCTCAATTGAATTGGTACCTGGTACTAGGCCGATATCGATGGCTCCGTACCGTATGTCTGCTGTTGAGTTAACTGAATTGAAGAGTCAGTTGGAAGAACTGTTGGATAAGAAATTTATTCGTCCGAGTGTGTCGCCGTGGGGTGCACCAGTGTTGTTAGTTAAGAAGAAAGAAGGTACTATGAGGTTGTGTGTGGACTACAGGCAACTGAATAAAGTGACGATCAAGAATCGGTATCCTTTGCCGAGGATTGATGATTTGATGGATCAGTTGGTTGGTGCGAGTGTGTTCAGCAAAATAGATTTGAGATCGGGTTATCATCAGATACGTGTGAAAACTGAGGATATTCAGAAGACTGCTTTCAGAACGAGGTATGAACATTATGAGTATTCTGTAATGCCTTTTGGTGTGACTAATGCGCCTGGAGTGTTTATGGAGTATATGAATAGGATTTTCCATCCGTACCTAGATCAGTTTGTTGTGGTGTTTATTGACGATATTTTGGTGTATTCGAAATCTGAAGAAGAGCATGCTGAGCATTTGAGAGTGGTTTTAGGAGTTCTACGAGAAAAGAAGTTATTTGCTAAGCTGTCTAAGTGTGAATTTTGGTTAGAAGAGGTTAGTTTTCTTGGTCATGTGATTTCAAGAGGTGGTGTTGCTGTTGATCCTTCTAAGATAGAAGCGGTATCTAAGTGGGAAGCTCCGAAGTCAGTTTCTGAGATAAGGAGTTTTCTTGGTTTGGCTGGTTATTATAGGAAATTCATCGAGGGATTTTCTAAGTTGGCGTTACCGTTGACGATGTTGACTAGAAAGGGGCAAGCGTTTGTTTGGGACTCAAAATGTGAAGAAGGTTTCCAAGAGTTAAAGAGAAGGTTGACTACTGCTCCTATTCTGATATTACCGAGTTCGTCGGAATCATTTGAGGTTTACTGTGATGCTTCATTGTTGGGTTTGGGTGGTGTGTTGATGCAGAATAAGCAGGTTATAGCTTATGCTTCGAGACAACTGAGGGTTCATGAGAGGAACTATCCGACACACGATTTAGAGTTGGCAGCCGTGGTATTTGTTCTGAAGTTATGGAGGCATTACTTGTACGGGTCAAGATTTGAGGTTTTCAGTGACCATAAAAGTTTAAAGTATTTGTTTGATCAGAAAGAGCTGAATATGAGACAGAGAAGATGGTTAGAGTTTCTGAAGGATTATGACTTTGGTTTGAATTACCATCCGGGTAAAGCAAACGTAGTGGCTGATGCATTGAGTCGGAAATCATTGCATATGTCTATGTTAATGGTTAAAGAATTGGATTTAATTGAACGGTTTAGAGAATTGAGTTTGGTGTGTGAGAGTACTCACAATAGTGTTAAATTGGGAATGTTAAAGTTAACGAGTGGTATTCTGGATGAGATTAGAGAGGGTCAGAAATCCGATGTGCTTTTGGTTGATAAGTTGACTCTAGTGAATCAAGGTCAAGGTGGTGAATTCAGAGTGGATGAGAATGGTGTTTTGAAATTTGGTAATCGGGTGTGTATTCCGGATGTTACCGAGCTTAAGAAGAGTATTCTTGAGGGAGGACATCGTAGTGGCCTGAGTATTCATCCTGGGGCTACGAAGATGTATCATGATTTGAAAAAGTTATTTTGGTGGCCGGGAATGAAAAGAGAAATTGCGAGTTTTGTTTACTCTTGTTTGACTTGTCAGAAGTCAAAGGTTGAGCATCAGAAGCCGTCTGGGCTAATGCAACCGTTGGCTATTCCAGAGTGGAAGTGGGATAGTATCAGTATGGATTTTGTTTCTGGTTTACCGAGGACAAGTAAGAATTTTGAAGCTATTTGGGTGATTGTTGATAGATTGACGAAATCGGCTCATTTCATTCCGATCAGAATGGATTATCCGTTAGAGAGATTAGCTGAGTTGTATATTGAGAAGATTGTAAGTTTGCATGGTATTCCGTCGAGTATTGTTTCGGACAGAGATCCTAGATTTACATCGAAGTTTTGGGAAGGTTTGCAGAAGGCTTTGGGAACTAAGATGAGATTGAGTTCTGCATATCATCCGCAGACTGATGGTCAGACTGAGAGGACGATTCAGTCATTGGAAGATCTTTTGAGGGCTTGTGTTTTGGAAAAGGGAGGTGCTTGGGATTGTTACTTACCTTTGATTGAGTTTACTTACAACAATAGTTTTCATTCGAGCATTGGTATGGCACCGTTTGAAGCTTTGTATGGTAGGAGATGTCGGACGCCTTTATGTTGGTATGAGTCCGGTGAGAGTGCTGTGGTTGGACCGGAGATTGTTCAACAAACTACGGAAAAGATTAAGATGATTCAGGAGAAGATGAGGATTGCTCAGAGTCGTCAGAAGAGTTATCACGACAAGAGGAGGAAGTCACTTGAGTTCCAAGAGGGAGATCATGTGTTTCTTCGGGTTACTCCGATAACTGGGGTTGGTCGAGCTTTGAAGTCGAAGAAGTTGACACCTCGATTTATTGGTCCTTATCAGATTTTGGAGAGGATAGGAGAGGTAGCCTATCGTATCGCTTTACCGCCGTCACTTGCGAATTTGCATGAGGTTTTTCATGTGTCTCAGTTGAGGAGGTACATTCCTGATCCGTCGCATGTGGTCCAAGTAGATGATGTACAGGTGAGAGATAACCTGACTGTTGAAACATCACCTATGAGGATCGAGGATCGAGAGTTGAAGCAGTTGCGGGGTAAAGAGATTGCTTTGGTAAAGGTAGCTTGGGGAGGACCAGCAGGTGGCAATGTGACTTGGGAACTTGAGAGTCAGATGAAGGAGTCTTATCCGGAGTTATTCGCTTGAGGTATGTTTTCGAGGACGAAAACTCTTTTAGTGGGGGAGAGTTGTAACACCCCGATAAAAATAAGATAATTATTTAATTTAAGTTAATATTATATTTATTAATTTAATTAAATAATTGGAATTATTGGATTATTATTATTATTATTATTGGAATAATAATTATTGGAAAATATATAAGTTGGAAATAAGGAAAAAGAGTTCCATTTTTTGGTAAAAAGAGTTTTCACGTGAAAACAGAGAAGCGGCTCAAAAAGAGGAAAAGGGCAAAGAGGCAGAGCAAGAGGAAGAAGGTTGGAGAAGAGAAGAGCTTGAGGCTAAAGGATTGCCGGATTAACTCAGGTAAGGGGGGTTTATCGTCGTTTAATGGGTATTATGGATTAACATGTAATGGGTAGTGATAAACCGTTGAATTGACCCTAATTGGGATATTGAATGCTGAGAAATTGTGTTGGATAAGTTGTGTTAAAGCTGTAATTGAATCTGTATTTGTGTGAGTTGTGATTTCCCGAACGTATAGCTTTTTACGGAATCGGAAGCGGAGGTCCGGAAGTCCTCCAATGGCGGAAAATGCGGAGAATTCTGCATTCTGCTTCGTGTTAGCGCAGGAACAACTTTCTGTCTTGCGTTAACCGGTTAACCCAGGGTGTTAACCGGTTAACACTGTTAGGAATTGTGAAGTATTACTGTTTTGCTTGCGTTAACCGGTTAACCCAGGGCGTTAACCGGTTAACACTGTTGTGAGTTGTGAAAATATTGTTGTTCTGTCTGCGTTAACCGGTTAACCCAGGGCGTTAACCGGTTAACACTGTTGAGTTTTGCCAGAAAGCGTGTTCTGTGTTGCGTTAACCGGTTAACCCATGGCGTTAACCGGTTAACACTGTTGGAAATTGGAAAAATTAATATTTGAATAATGTGTGTATAATTGGTGTTTGGCCTATATTGGCGTATGATGTAATAGGGATTAATTCCCGCTGTTTTGAGCAGTATAGGTATTAGTGGAGTGTGCTAATACTGTGATTAATTATTTGACATGATATGACGTTTGATACATGTGCTGATGATGTGTGAAAATATGCATAATATTGTGAATGTATATATTATGCATGTGTTGGTGAATGGACTGTTTTATGGCTTAGAGTGTGAGCATATGTCCATTGTGGATTGTTGTTAATGATGTTGCATTGCTAGGTGAATTAGCATGCATATTGTGGCCTTTATGGTGGTAGCTAATTCCCATGGTGAGGAATTAGTGAGTAAATCATTGTGGATTATTGTTGATGATTTTGCATTGCTAGGTGATTTAGTATGCATATTGTAGTCTGTATGGTGGTAGCTAATTCCCATAGTGAGGAATTAGTGAGTTGGTGGTAGCTAATTTCCGTGGTGAGGAATTAGTGAGTGAGTCACTAGGTCTCAAATGAGTGGGACTAGTGGGCTTGGTAGCCGTATCTGGATTTGATCGGTGAGGTGAACTATATGTTCACGAATTGTCGGTACCGCATGCATGGAGTCTCATTGCATAATGTATGTCTTGTGTATAATATGAATGGATGTGTTCCAATATTATACGTGTGTTTTGATGTTTATGTTGAGCATGATTATGATGTTTGAGTGGAGGTTGCCGTTACCGAATGTGTGATATGGTTAGGGTGATTAATGTGTTATTTACTTAGCATTACATGATATTTTATAATGCTTATTATATCGATTGAGGAACTCACCCTTACAACTATTTTTCAGGTAACGAGCAGTGATTGAGTAGAAGCTAATGCTTGGAGTCTAGTGTAATCTCCTTAGTGGGTCATGCTCTGATAGATGTAACATCGGGACGGGATGTTTTACCTTGTTGAATAATTTTACATGTAATGTGTTACATGTTTTGCATGATTGATTTGATTTCTATCCGCTGCGTATTGTGCAAATGCTTTATGTTTTGAGTTATTAAAAGAGCATAACAGTTATTATGGTGAATGGTGTGAAACGATTGTGTGACACCCTTAATGGCATAATTACTCTGATTGATATATTGCTATTTTTAATTAAATATTTGGGGTATTTTAGAAGGGTGTTACATGTGACATGTGCAATCTCCTGCTGTTTGGCATACTCCTGTTGATTGATCAGGGTTGGATAGCTGTTCCCTGAAGTACTATGTTGTGTTGGAAGTCAAGTCCCCTGGATGTTAGTAGTCAATAATGGGATAACCTGATTGCTATACCATTTAAGAGGATTGGAACCATGAATCTTGTTATTCAAACACCACGTTTCAGAAGTGGCAGTTCTTTCGAGGAGTGAGAATATGAAGATTCAGAGGTTAGTTGAGGTAGTATGCTCTGGCAATGCATATTTACCATTGACTGGTGCTGTTTTGTACCACTAGTACTTATGGTCAGTTGGAGTCTGATTGGTGTGATTGGAGTATGTATAGGTATAACTCATAGAGTTAGTTGCCACTGGTAGGGATGGTGTATGTCAGGTTGAGACATTTATATACAATGCATGGTTATTGGTGTGGAGTTTCCATGATTGTTAAGTTGAGGGGGAGTTTTGGTTAACCTCCTCACGTTTGGTCAGCCTTGGGTCTGGTTGGCTGTTGACCTGTGTCACATGGGTTCTGGTGGTTGTGTGACACATTTGCAAGGAAGAATTCATCTCTCTCATTCCTAAGGGTGAATTTAATCTGGGAAGACTTTCAAAATTGTCTAGGTGCTTGCAAGCAGAAGATGTTGACACAAGAAGAGTATTTTCAAAGTATTCTTATGGTGGAAGTATCTGAAGGGATAATTGGGAAAGGATTTAAGATCAATGTCTACTTGTGCCAAGTACAAGTGTTTAATTGATTATCCTTGGAGATCAAGATAACTGATGTTCTTAAAGATGTTGGAACATCACTTCTTCAAGACCCTGTGCAGAACCACAGGAAGGATAGTACATTGGCTTATGATCTATCTCTTTGGTGGCAGCAAAAGCATATGATCTCTGAAAAGGTTTCCTGGTAAGAAACATGTTCAGCCTTGGTATGTACAAGAAGAAGAAGACATCATAGTCTTGATGGTGGTTACTTGGATCAGTTTATTTCTGATCTAGGTAAGGAAGTGCATTAGCTTATGCACACTGTGAAGTCAAGAACAAGTGGCAGCAGTCTTGACATCATGGAAACAAACTTGCTTTAGGAAGAGGAATCCTTGGCATAGGTGAAGGAATAGTTTCTAACTGTTCCTTCTGAAGACTCATACATCAAAATGTCTGATGTCTTTGGAGAAGAAGCAGGGATTCATCAAGGTGTGAGCTTGGATGACTTAACTGCAAACCTGCAGGATGGAGGTTGTTTATTCAAACTTGGTTCCACAATCAAGTCTATGAGAACATTGAACTCTTGTTCTGTGAAGGGAGGAAGTTCTTTCAAGTGGCAGAAGAAGGAGCTGAATTCAACAGCTAGATGTCAAAACACAATGTTGTGACATTTGGTGCAACATCAGATTCTTAGTTGGTGAAGTGGCACATCAACTTGAGATAGAAAGGTCTACAGGGTTGTAGATTGGATACTTCAAAAAGCTTGAAGTTCAAGTCTCACTTGGAAGGTCAGAATATCTTTGGGAGAAGTCTGATAAACTTGGGGAGGTCAAAAAGCAGCATTTGACCTTTTCATATGAGGATTCATGAAGGAGGTAATCAACCAGTGGCAATTGGTCTACCTCAGAAGTGAGTCCGAAGAATCAAGATAATCAACATATGGCAGCTGATTATTCTTGAGGAAAGTCTGAAACAAATTACTTTTGAGCAGAAAAGTATTAAGTTGAAGACAAAAGGAGGTGTTTTCTATTCATCCCTTGGAGCTTGTGGTAGGAGTTCTGAGCTATCTATGGAAAACTATCTCTTGTAATGGGATGAAAATGTATATGTCCCAATGTATGACTGGGTTTCTCTTGATCAACCCGGTGACTCAGTGATATCTGAAGACTATCAGATGTAAAGGATGTCCCAGCTGATGTTAGAACATCTTGTGAAGTGGTCTTCTGTTCTGGTTAGAAGAGAGATTGAAACAGAGTGTGAATGTGTTCAGCTAAGAGGGTTGAACAGAGGGTGTGCTCTTGAAGACATGAAGATGCGTCTTATGTTTTCCATTCATCAAGTGGTTTGGATTCTCTTTGAATCAGGAAGTATGTGAAGGTCCAATCTTGGGATGTTGGATATGATCATGTGTGATCTCCCAGTTTTAAGAGGAGAGTGGGTTGTTCATGACAGGGGGAGAAGAAGTACCCTTGTGCATTGTACACTTGTGTGTCTTACTAGTTGCATCCATAACTAGTAATTCTGATTGTTGCAAAGATTTAGGGGGAGGAGAAGTACCCCTGTGCATGTGTGTATTACTAGTAGCCATAGCTAGTAATTGTTTTTGCTTCTGCTGCTGATTAAACTACTATTATGTGGTTTAAACTGCTGATAGTTTGACTTGTGAACAAAAAGGACAGAGTATTCACAAGATGTCATATGTGATGTCTTAACATAAGATATCTTATGTGCCTTCTGGAGTTCAAGAAAGTGTTCATGCAGGAGTGGATCAAGATGTCAGACTCAAAGTCATGGAATCTGATATGGCTGTACCTACTGTAAAGCAAAAGTGGGTTATTACTTGATCAAAGCTGTGAAGCAAGATCAAGTGGATGGTAACTTGGTTGAAACTGTGAAGTAAAACCAAGTCTGTAACTCTGTCGTTATTCTCTGGTTATGTTGTTGGCTTTGGCAACATTTTTGACAAAAAGGGGGAGTAACCCCTGAACAAACAGAGTGGGTGTCTCTACAACAGACACTCATGGGTCTCTACAACAGACTCTCATGACGACAGATTCCTCCCCTGCAGTTGTATGTGTGTGCTGCTGTGTGAAGTTTTTATTTAACTTCTGTATGTGTGTGAGTGTGCTGCCACTCTGAGTGTATTAGCTAGTATTATTTCCTGCTAGGTGTGTGATTCCGCTGCCATGAACTCTATTATGGGGATCAAAGTGTTTTAGCCAAAAATTTGCCAAAGGGGGACTTTGTAGGTGTTTAATTGGCTGCATTATATGGTAAAACACTAATGTCTTGACTGATGTCATAACATGTATGTGTGACTACATTGTAGTTACTACAGGACTAGCTAACACAGGATTTATTGAATGTCAAACTGGATGTTGTGATACTCATACCTGTTAACAGATACTAAGGAATAGAACAGCAGGAGTTCTGTTAGAACTTAGTATTTATTTGCAGTCTGGTTATCAAGGAAGAACCAGACCTGGCATAAGGCCTACTGACTGAATGTCAAACTGGATGTTATGACATTCATCATTGAAAGCAGCTGCTGAAGATTAGACAGAGTGGTGTTCTGTTATACTTCAGCATGTAACTTAGTTTGTTCTTCAAGAGAATAACAGAACTAACTTAAGGCCAATTGTGTAAATGTTAAGTTGGACACTTTGACATTTATTAATGTAAGCTGTCACTGTAGTATGGTCATTTTGATCATGTACAGATCAGCAAAATTGTACAGTCTGTTTTCTGGAAAAACAGACTCAGCATATGGACCTTGATGTCAAGCTGAATGTCGTGACATTCATGGCTGACAGCATATGCTAAATTGTAGGTTGTTCAGTTTTCTGTTTCAGCTTTTTCTCAGGCTATTCTTCAGGAAGTCAACAGCTTAGAGAAAATCCAGGAAACCAACAACCAAGCTACAATTAAGGAACCTAACAAATAGCCTATTTGTTAGCACACTAATATGTGGAAATTAGTTAGAATCCTATGTGGCATTATTTGTGGAGGTCTTGAGATATTTTAGGAACTAAATATGGAGATATTTTAGGAACTAAATATGGAGATATTTTAGGAACTAAAAGATTGAAGACCTTGTTTATAGCAGAAAGTTTCTGCTGATGTTGTAACAGCAAAGGAGAAGTTTGCTGCGATTTCTGAAGGCCCAAATCCACTTGGGTGATTAGGTTATAAATAGCTGATTGTAATCTAGTCTTTGTAAGCCTCCTAGAATGAATTTTTAGGGGTGTGTGTAAGGTAAACCTCCCAACCTGTGGGATGGTTACCATGTGTTTCTCAGTGGTAAAAGCTGAGAGTTTTTGTAACTCAAGCCTGTAGGCAAGAGTGATTATGTGCTTGAACGAAGCTGTGAAGCAAGTTCAAGTTGGTTAGCATTACATTGTGATTGTAGTGATAGGAATGGAAACTGGAGGTTTCTATCTAGGAGTTCCTAGGTATAGATTGCATTGGGTAGGGATTAAGTGATAAGTTGTAAACGAGTGAGTTTAGCTTTGAATTGATACTACTAATAGTGGATCTTCTTCCTGGCTTGGTATGCCCCCAGACGTAGGTGATGTTGCACCGAACTGGGTTAACAATTACTTGTGTTTTTACCTTTTGCATGTTATAATTTTGTCAGTTATAAAATAAGGTAAACCTGTAATGCTGTAACAGATGATGTTCAAATCAATGTTGAGACATCATGCTGATAACTGTGCAGGCTCAACAGAAGTAAGTGCTATGTTTGATCTCTGTTGTGCCTGTGTACCAGATGGACAGAACTGGGTGTTCTTCCATTCTATGGTGATATAGTAGCAGATGTCGTGACATTTGTGAATGTGTGCATATCAGTACTAGGTTGTAATTTGTATAACTGTCTTGCTGTATTAGTTACAATGTTAGATTAGATGTCATTACTTGGAGTAGAACATCTAAACTCTGACTACACCAAAATTTCAATCATCAATTTCAGATCTAGATTTCACAAATTCTCCAAACTTTTCTCTCACTTTTTCTGCAAAATTCTTCAAACCTAAGCATTTTCTAGTGATCAATTCATCATCATGAAGCATAATTGAGCACCTTTGCACGTGGAAACATAGGAAATCGTTGCGTTCTGGTTCATGTTCAAGGTGTGAAGCATCCATGGCAGTTGGAGATTCAGTTGAATTCATGAGCATTTGAGCTTCCATTTCATCATAATTCACCTCACTAAGCATATTGGAAGAGAATTGAAGCATTGCCAGGCCTTGAAGCAAGCTCAATCAACTTCTATTCTTCAACAGGTCAGAATTCGAGTTCCTTATTTTTGCAAATTGTTATGATGATCTTGTAGATCTTTGAATGGTGAGAATGTTGATGAAAATTTGGACTGATTTGGTGCTATATCCACAAAGTTACATGTGATTAAAGTTTTGATGTCAATTTGTGATTCCTTCGATCCAAGCATGTTTTGATGTTTTTGCATGAATGATTTGTGGATCTTGCATGTACGTGACCTGGTGATTCGAATGCTGTGATTAATTGTGATTTCTAGACACATTTTTCATTTCTGGAAATTTCCAGATGAAGATCTTCATGATCTTTATCGTGTTCATACGTTTCCAGTTTTCCTGCGGATTTAGATGAGAAACGCATGTGGATTACCTGTGGATTTCAAATGCCATGCATAGTGCGCGTGTTAGGGTTTAAACGTCAAAACACGGTCGTTTTGAAGCGCGCGCCTGGTAGTTTCAAAATTGGTACCGGTTCGATTCTTGGCCAGGACATTTCCAAGCGCCTTGTATTTTCCTCTTTTCCATCATTTGCCATGCTTGCTTCACATTTCATTTCCAATTTTTCTCAACTTCTAAAAATCCACCATAATTTGAAAAATGCACCAAATGATCTCCAATTTTTTGCATCATGATCCTTATGCTGTCTACTTTTTTGTGATTATTAAAGTGCAAGTTGTGCTTGGCTGTATATTTTTTGGTGCTAGAATGTTTGAGAACATGTCCATATTTGACCTTGCCTTGGTTATCATGTTGTGAAATGCTGGTCTTTGATCCAATGAATGTGAAATTTTGCATGCTATAACTAGACACATTGCTTGACATTTTGGTGTTGATTTGGTATTTTTATCAATTGTCAATTCTGTTTTATGAATGTGCTAAGTTGGTGTGACAATTTGTGTCACACCTTTGCTTGTCCAACTTGTAGGATGTGTTTGCCATGCCAAATGATCTCTAATTGCCCTGATTATTTGTGTGATGCATATTACGAATGTCTTGATTGATCATGAATTTTGTTGGAATTATTTGAATCGTTTCTGATTTAATTGAGATTTTTCATTCTGGTTGATCACATTTGAGCTTTGAAATTTCCTTGAACTTCAATTGATCATGAAATGCTTTTGGTTAATGATATTGATATGAGACCTTTTGGAATGTGTCAAGATGTGATTGAAGTTGATTCATGTTAAATTTCAAGTTCTGTTTTGAATGTGTGACCTTCTTTTGACCCTAGGCTTTGACCTAGTGGTTTGGACTCACTGTTTGGATTGTGGATTTCAGGTTAAGATGCACATTGCCATGATTGGAGTGGCTCAATCATTTGAGTTGATTACTTGATTGATGTTGGCTAATATTGAGTTGTTTTGTAGGCTTTGAGAACAAGTTGCCTAATGGCTTGTGCTTTGCTCATTGTGGCTTAATGCTTTGTCTGTCTGTGTACTATTGCCTGATGACTGTTGTCTGTCTGTTTATTTGAACTGTATACTGATTGGGTTAGATTTTTCACAGGTACCTAAGTTGCTTTGAGTTCTTTAGAACTTGCTTTTGCTTTGCTTGGTTGCTTAACCATTGAGGTATAATTCCTTTGACTTCATGTAGTCTGGAAGGCCTGTCCTGTTATGTGGACAGGCACCTGCCTGAAGCCCTCCTTAAGAGGCAATGCTTGTGAATGTTTAAATTTGTGCCAAGCAGGTAAAGACCTCTTAAGAGGCAATTGGCAGATAAAAGGGATGTGCAATCCATCCTCTGCTATTCAGTTGTGTCATTCACCCTGCTCACACCATTGTGTTGATGCATTGTGGATAATAACCCAAGATCTTTGTTGTGTCAGTCATATGTGGAGAAGAGTTCCTACATTCTGAACTCCCACACTTTCATTTGTCTGAAGCTCTCCCAGGCCAGGGATAAGAGCTGTGAGGTCTTATCCTCACTTCCCATTTCATCTGCTTCATCCTAACTCTCAATGTTTGGGTTAAGAGCTAACTACACCCTTTTCCAGTTGGCTTGTTTTTACAGCCTGACCTTGTATGAGCCCAATTGTTTGCATATAGTGTGTGTGCTTGCTTTTTGTGCTTGTATGTATTTGCCTGTGCTGTTTAGGATAGCTTGCTTCCTGTGCAAGTTAGATAGAAACCTTAACATAGGGATCGTATGCATGACAACTTCTAGGCTCGAGTCGTAGTCTCCCTAGTAGTTTGTGTCTCCCTTTGTATCTGGTTAGGTTAGAAGTTCTTTCCCTGCGTAGGGGAACTACGTCGCCCTGATCCTCATACCAGATGAGGTACGTAGGCAGGAGATGAGCTGATCTCTCCGGGCGCCCCTTTTTCTTTTTCAACCCCCTTTGTGTGTGTTTGGAGTCTGACATAAGTCCAGCGATTGGCAGTTGGTTTCCTGTGTCTTGTTCGCTTGTTGGAGTCTGACGTAAGTCCAGTGATTGACAGTCGGTTTCCTGTGTCTTGTTTGCTTGTTGGAGTCTGACATAAGTCCAGCGATTGGCATTTGGTTTCCTGTGTGTGTGTTTGTTGGTTCGGAGTCTGATGTAAGTCCAACGATTGGCCTTCGGTTTCCATGTTTGCCTGTTTGTGTGGAGTCTGATGTAAGTCCAGCGATTGGCAGTCGGTTTCCTGTTTGTGTTTTGTTTGGCGTGCGTTAGCCGAGCTACGAGTGCTCTGATTCTTCTCTGGTTAGAGAAGATACGTATGCATAGGATGCGACATCCTAGTGAGCACGTTTCCCTTGTCCCGAACTACGTCGACTCTGATGTCTGTGCCTGACAGACTACGTAGGCCCAGGATGCGATATCCTGCCGAGTTAGTTTCTCTTGTCTTTCTGTGTTTCCTTCCAGCCTTGTGCATTGTTTGAGCAGTTTTTAGCAACCTTTCTTCTATTCTTTTGAGCATGGATCCCGTCGAGTACGACGGATGCGTAGGGGTGCTAATCCCTTCCCTTCGCATAACCGACTCCCGTACCCATCCATCTCTGGTCGCAAGACCACGTCTTTTCCAGGTTTACTTCGAGTGTTTCCTTTCCCTCTTTTGGGATAAATAACGCACGGTGGCGGCTCTGTTGTTTCTTTTTCCCGCCGGTTTTTAGCGTAATGCGACAGCTGGCGACTCCACTGGGGAGAAAACAGAAGTTGACCTCCTGCTGGTCCATCTTCCCTAAGCGAGTCACTCCTAGCACTCTTTAGGATAAGGTTTGGTTGCTTTTACTGTTATTTATTGCATTCATGATTATGATGTGTTGTATATATGTGCATTATGTGTTTGCATGCATTATATTATCATTGTGTTGGCTGTTTGTCTCTCTGTTGGGGTGGGAGTTCCAAGAGGTAAAAGGCCCAATACCCAGGCTATGAGTGAACTCTAGGACACCTAGGAATAGAGTGATTCATGGGAAGCGGGTGGTATTGCGCCACTTAGCGGAACATGATATCACGAGCAGTTTAGACTCTGAGGGGGTATTATCGGTACATACATCTGGTGTGTACATGATGATATTCTATGAAAGGGTTGTTTATCCTGCGTTTCTCTTATCCTTACCTTGGCCTAGATGACACCTGTGATTGGGGAGGGATTGAATCGTTTGCAGGTACAGATGGTGACTTTGGTTCAGATGAACTTATGGGTACTTACTTCTGACACGCTGGAATTCTGTCCGTGATATCTATCAGCGGGTTCCGTTTATTCCGGATCCCCGGGTTGAATTTGAGAGTACTCGTTCATAGAATCTGGTTGTCGTCCGTTCAGTGGATGTTCCTGTGATGATAGTGATATAATCTCTGGTTCCGTTTATTTCGGAACTCCTCAAGTTGGATTTATGGTGACTTAGTCCCTCAGATGACTGTGACTGGTTCAGAGACTTATTGGGTCTTCAAATGACTTGGAAGATGGCATAATGATTTGCATTCATGCATCTGCATCATTCCCATTTCGTATTCATCTGCATTTAACCCATGTCTATCCGTACTCAGGGTCCATTTTTGATTAAGATTCTGATCGAGAGATATCCTGATGTCAGAATATTATTGTTAAAATATTATCTGTCTCGATGAAGCCAGAATCAAAGGACAATGCCTCAAACGGATAGACATTGCATGTGTGAGTCATATTAACCTGTTTGTTGTTTTGTAGGTGTCAGTATCTAACCGGTGCGCATAGCTCTTTCGTTCAGACATCCTGCCAAACTCAACAAACTCAGACTGATGGATCCGTCTAACGCCGACATTCTCGAATTGAAAGAGATGATGAGGGAGTTGTTCAAAGTCGTGCAAGGGCTCGCCTTGGGGTAGAAAGCAATTGCTGAGAGGTTGGATAGGATTGGAAGCTGGATGATAAAGGAGAAAGTTCAGGGAAAGGCTCCGTCATCCGTAGTAAAGAAGCCCTCTGGCAATGGTCAGCTCAAGAAGGAGGTTGAATCAGGTGGTGTGCAGGCCAAAAAAGAACGCGGTCAGGATCGTTACCACCCTTATGCTGCCACTGTAACCACTCCTGTTGGTAATCCATCTGTACCACAACAACAACCACCACCTCAACAGAAAGCGCAGAAAGCTAAGAGCCAAGTGAAGAAGGGGACGGATCGTCAGTTTGATAAGCCATCCATGACTTATACCCTTCTGTTCAAGAGGTTGAGGGATTTTGGGTTAGTTCGGCCAAGGATATTGGTTCCTGTAGAACTGCGTCAGAGGCCTGCAAACTATGATGAGAACGCCAGGTGCGAGTTCCATTCTGGAGCACCCGGACATAACATTGAGGGTTGTAGAGCTTTTAAGCATGTCGTCCAGGACATGGTGGATTCTAAGGCCATCGGTTTGGCGCCAATACTGAATGTTAACGCTAACCCCGTGCCAGGTCCCGTGGGGGTAAAGGTGAGGTCAAAGGTCAAGAGGGAAATAGAGGTGACTGATGGAGATCAGTTAAAAACTCCAATGTCTGTGATCCCGGAACATCTGATGAAGAGTGGAGCATTCCCTAGTGTTGATAACTGTTGTGTGGCCGTCGCCACAAACGGGTGTGTAGTGATGGGGGAAACGATTCAGAGGATGATGGAAGTAGAAATGGACGGTGAAAACTTTGAAACACCAAGTCAGGCAGTTGAAACCGTCAAGATAGAGGATGCCATTCTAGCTGAGAAAGAGAAGAAGCTGTCCATTTCTTCTTACAAACAGGCCATGGAAGTGGTGAAGAACGGAGAAGCCCTAGGCTGGGGGAAGATCATAGACATTGTGGTGAAAGCAGATATGTTTGGGGTTGGCTATCAGCCAGATCATGAGTCGTCTAGACAAAACAGAGGACGTCGTCCACCGTTCACATTCGTCAGTGCCGGGATGCTGGATCCGGGTCACGCCTGTACGGTGGGTGAAGAAATTGACTGTGACCGCGAGCTTGAGTCGTGGATAAAGTCGTGCGTACCAGGGAACTGGAAGGCCTCAAAGATCCTCACTGTCACTCATCATGAAGAGTAGTATTTCTGTATTTCAATTCTGTTTGCATGAAAGCCATACGTTTTGCCCGAAACGTAATGGTCCATTGTAAGGGCCACCTCATGTGTTTCATTTTGCAACATTTTGCATCATTAATAAATGGATGTTTTGTAGTAAAAGCGGTGCTCCCTGTCTTTCATTTATTTTTGCAGTTTAAAAAAATAAAAATGGCAACGTTTATTTTCATTTTTCTTTCCTTTTGATTCGTCTTGTTCCGACCTCAAAAGAGACTATCCTCCTGATCTCATTGATAACAATTCGGTTACACCTTTGTATGACTTCAACAATCCGATCTATCATGTCGAAGAAGAAGGCGAAGAAGATTGTGATCTGCTGGAATTAGCCAGGTTGTTGAAATAAGAGGAGAAGGTGATTTAACCGCACGAGGAGAGGTTCAAGATTGTTATTCCAGGCACCACCGAGGTCAGAAAGGAAGTGAAAGTTGGGGGTCACTTCAGAGGCGAGTCGAGAGCAGAATGGTAGCCCTGTTGAAAGAGCATGTGGATACCTTCGCCTGGTCGTATCAGGATATGCCAGGGTCGGATACCGATGTCGTTGTGCACAAGCTACCATGGAGAGAAGACTGTCCTCTAGAGAAGCAGAACGCCGGTGCCACGTATCAGAGTGACTTTGTTTCATGATATGATTCATCATGAAATTGAATGATATGTTGAAGACATGATAGCAAAGTCCCAAACAGAAAAAGGGCATCTGGTAGACTGGGGCAAGTTGTTTGACCGGATTGGGACAACTCAGACTGAGGTTGAGTCCGAATCAGTGCACTTGTGGAGTGCTGCCCGGTAAACTGCTGAGGCTTATTGTGAGCGGATAAGAGGAATCAAGGTTGGTCCTGCTAAAAAAAAATAAAATAAATAAAGAGAGAGAAAAAGCAATATAAGAAATGCCTGAACCGAGAACAGAAAAAAAAAAGGTTCGTGTTTTCTTAGATAGATTGAACTGCATTTCACGGTTCATATCTCATCTAATAGCCACGTGTGAACCCACCCAAGCTGTTGAGAAAAAAGAAGATCAAACGGTTAGGTAGAATAATGATTGCCAAGGGGCATTTGAAAGATAAAAGGATAAGTTGCAGGAACCGCTGATTCTGATGCCTCCTATGGGGAGACGGTCGTTAATTACTTGACAGCCCTCGAGGGGTCTATGAGGTGTGTACTGGGGCAGCATGACGAGTCTGGTCGAAAAGAGCATGCAATTTACCTTAGCAAAAAGTTTATCGACTGTGAAACAATACATTCACTGCTCGAGAAAACTTGCTGTACTTTGGCATAGGCTACTCGCCGACTGAGACAATATATGCTGGTTCATACCACTTCGTGGATTCCCAAGATGGATCCGATCAGGTATGTGTTTGAGAAGTCAACATTGACCGGACGGATGGTGAGAGGGCAAATGATTCTGACTGATTCGCGATATTCAGTATACCTCTCAAAGAGCAGTAAGGGGGAGTGTAATGTCTGATTATCTCGCCCAGCAGCCCATTGAGGATTATCAACCAAGGATGTTTGAGTTCCCTGATGAGGACATCTCGAGGTCCTCAAATCGAAAGATTGTGAGGAACCGATCCCGGAGGAGGGGCCTGACCCTGAATCTGAACGGATTCTGATGTCTGATGGGGGGAGGTTAATGTGGATGAGTTAGTGTCGTTTTGGTTACGCCGAAAAGATCCCACATTCCTTTTGTTGCCCGGATAACATTTGAATGCACCAACAATGGTGGCTGAGTACGAAGCTTGTATCCTGGGTATCGATCCTCGGTACGTACGTCTACTGGGGCAACGCCGCGCTCGCTCGTGTATGGGATAGAAGTGGTATTACCTACTGAAGTCTAGAGCCCATTGTGGAGAGTCCTGATGGATGAGAAATTAGAGAAGGCTGAGTGGATAAGGACTCAGTATGACGTGTTGAGCCTGACTGAGGAAAAGAGGCTGGTAGTTACTTGTCATGGGGCAGTTGTACCCAGTGAAGGAAACGTGCTTGTGGCTGAAAAGTGCGACCTCGGGCGTACCACGTGGGAGAGCTGGTATTGAAAAAGATCCTTCCTCCTCAAGGCGATCGTGGGGCAAGTGGATATACAGTTATGAATCCCAGTCGTGGTCAAAAAGGTTTTCTCTGACAGAGCCTTGTTGTTGACGACCACGGATGACGAAGATTTTCCATCCCCTATGAATGCGGACGCAGTTAAAAAATACTTCGTAAAAATTAACCCGCTGGACAAAAAGAATAAAAGAGTCCAGGCAAAAAAGGGCATCCCGGCGAACCAAGAAAAAAGAGAAAAGGTTCGGGCAAAAGTTAGGGATAAAGAATGAAAAGAATTTGTACACCCGGCAAGTCGAAAACCCCACAAGGGCGGCTTGGGCAAAAAAGGGTATCCCGGTGGACTGAAAACCCGAAAGGGCGGTCCAGGCAAAAGAGGGACTGAAACGAACAACTGCGTCCAGCATGATCGTTTGTACTTTGGATATGACTTGGATAATCCCCGACAGAGATCGATCGGAATCGTCTTGTTCAGAAGACAGAAAGTGCGGAAAGTCTTGAGGACATATGGGGTGTAACCGAGTTGGAACCCAATGAGATCACGGTTCCACATTTCCATTAGGATAGATTTTTCCTTTTGTGCGCGATCACCTCTTTTCAGGGATTGCTTCCTGTGCGCTGCTCAGTTCTGAGCCACATTTCGTTCAGTCAATAAATGCATGTTCAGTCAAATAATTTTGTTTTTGTCTTCATTTCCGCTTTGATTGCGAAAACATCCGTTTATTTTTGATAAGAATATTTGCATTTTGAAATATAGAGGTCCCTTCCGATGCATGCTTATAAGATTGAAATCTGGAAATCTTATTCGGAAGTTTGAGTGACCTAGGTGTTGAAATGTTGGCACGCCTGGGGCACGCTTTTATCTAACGATCTCTTTGCAGGTGCTATTGGTTCGTTTTCACTCACTCGCAGGCTGTGATATGAAGCCTTTTGGCAAAAGATCCCCGCAGAGTCCAATCAGGGGCAAGGGATAGAAGAACGGTGAAGAGACGGTGAAAGAATTGCGACTACGATCCTAGAGGGTAATCAAGAAGACTCTTCAAAGTCTGAAGATTAGAGTTAGCCCGGATCCGAGGAGATCAATTGTCTCGAAGCAAAGAAAAGACGAGAATACTGGGTGATGAATCCGAAAAAACCGGATGAATTTGGGAGCTCTCAAAAGTGGAAAGTTGACACTGTGGTTGGATAGTGAATTCCGGTGTTCAACGAATCGACGGGTGTTCCGTGTCAAATAGACCGTATCTCCCCAGTGGATTTGGGAGTATTATCTCCATAGCAGATTCGAGATCGGTGTCTCCTCAGCAAGCCTGAAGGTTGTCGTATCCCCAGCGGACGTGTCTGCGGGAGGATTGTTCCTCAGCAATCGGATTCGAAATGCCTTTCCCCGGTAGGGTGGAGGGATGTCTTTCCCCAGCAGGGTTGATTTTTTCAGCCAGGATTGCAGGTGGCCTTTTTCCCCAAGCAAGTCTGAAAGCTATTATAACTGTTCTTCCTTGGCAGAAGCGTTTGTGGGTAGTGTGTCCCTCAGCAGCAAGTTCGGAGGCTATGCTCTCCCCAGCCAGTCTGAAGATTGTCGGTCCCCACTGAATCTGAAGTTTGTTGTATCCCCAGCGGAGGTATCAGTGAGTAGTTTGTTCCCCAGCAGTTGGGTATGAAGTACTGTAATCCCCAGCATGGTCGTGCCCAGCCGGGTTGTGAATATTCTCCTCAGCAATTTTGAAGTGGGTAGTCTTCCCTAGCGGAGGTGTGTGTTGATGGTTTTCTCCAGCGAAGTCCCAAAGCGGACCAGGTTCGGTGAGAATTATCCCCAGTAGAGCAGCTATCCTCAGCAGAAGAGAGTATTGGTTGTTTCCCTAGCGGAGTCCCCGAGTGGATTGGATTTGGTGAAGGTTGTCCCCGGTGGGATTCTTTCTCCAGCAGCAACGCTATTCCCCAACATGAGTGAGAAGTTGGTGCTTTTCCCCCGCAGAGTATTCCTCAGACAGAGTTTCCCCACCGAGTCGGAGAATCTAATCAGATGTGTGCACTCAGAGGAGCGACCTGTGCTCCCCAGCAGGAGTTTTCATCATTTGCATCTTGCATGTAGTGATCATTGCATCCTCAAATAGCGTAGCATTTCCATTCAACATGGAGCATTACGCCATAGAAAAATTCAAACATATGCATTCATGTGTTAAACCTGATTGGACCACGTCCCCAGCAGAGGCGGACCATTGTTCAACATCTGTACGGCACATTTGCTACAGTTGCTCTTGACATATGGCATTCAAGAGTGGTAATTCCCCAGAGGTTTATTTCCTCACCCGCAGGTCAGAGGAAAGCTTGATTCTCCTCAGTGAGATCCCCAACAAGTGTCTGGCCTTGCCGTGACATATGTAGATGTCATCCTTGTGATACCAGTAGGTGTCATCTCCATACCCGGGTGTGTTCTTTCTTTGGTGTCGGTAAGCACCATTGTTTCGGTGTCTGTAAACGTTGAGTTTTTCCCATTCGTCCGTTGACGTCTGGTCGAGTCTTCCCAGTTCATCCGTTGATGTCTGGTCACCTCTCCGTTGGTGTCGGTAAACGTTGAGTTTTTCCCATTCGTCCGTTGACGTCTGGTTGTATCTCTTTCTCCCAGTTCATCCGTTGATGTCTGGTCACCTGTCCGTTGGTGTCGATAAACGTCGAGTTCCCCCCATTCGTCCATTAACGTCTGGTCGAGTCCTCTCCCATTCATCCGTTGATGTCTGGTCACCTCTCCGTTGGTTTCGATAAACGCTGAGTTTTTCCCGTTCGTCCGTTGATGTATGGTTGTATCTCTTTCCCATTCATCCGTTGATGTCTGGTCACCTCTCCGTTGGTGTCGGTAAACGTTGAGTTTTTCCCATTCGTCCGTTGACGTCTGGTTGTATCTCTTTCTCCCAGTTCATCCGTTGATGTCTAGTCACCTCTCCGTTGGTGTCGATAAACGTCGAGTTCCTCCCATTCATCCGTTTACGTCTGATCGAGTCCTCTCCCATTCATCCGTTGATGTCTGGTCACCTCTCCGTTGGTTTCGATAAACGCTGAGTTTTTCCCATTCGTCCGTTGACGTATGGTTGTATCTCTTTCCCATTCATCCGCTGATGTCTGGTCACCTCTCCGTTGGTGTCGATAAACGTCGAGTTCCTTCCATTCGTCCATTGACGTCTGGTTGAGTCTTTCCCCAGTTCATCCGTTGATGTCTGGTCACCTCTCTGTTGGTGTCGATAAACGTCGAGCTTCTCCCGTTCGTCCGTTGACGTCTGGTCGAGTCTTCCCAGGTCATCCGTTGATGTCTGGTCACCTCTCCGTTGGTGTCGATAAACGTCGAGCTTCTCCCATTCATCCGTTGATGTCTGGTCACCTCTCCGTTGGTGTCGGTAAACGTTGAGTTTTTCCCATTCGTCCGTTGACGTCTGGTTGTACCTTTTCATTGATAAAAATCAAAATCCCCAGTGGAGTCGTTGGTAGACGTCATGTCTGGTCCAATGATAAATATCAGATCCCAGTTGAAGTTGCCATTGGTGAACAGTCTGTTCTTGATCCTCGCAGAGTGCAAATTTCTACGGTTCTTGGTATTCAATCCCTGTTTACCTTGAAGGTCTGACAGCCGTTGCTCTCATCCGTTCAGGTTCCCAGTTGATTGAATAGGGGCAGCTGTAGCACCTCAAATTTGCACCTCCCATTTGTATATACATTTCATGGTTAGGTCATTAACATTGCATTGTCATTGCATAGTCCATTACATGTCATCAGGCAAGACTGGTCAGGAGATTCTGCTGTGCAAGGCAACAAGAGCATTCTCCAGGAGATCAAAGCCCTAGGGTGATTTCCATGAGTTCACATGATTCAAGGATCATTTTGAAGTGATTTGGCCAAGTGTTGAAGGCTCAAAATTCATCAATCCATGTACAAATCATCTGAGGCCCTAAAAAGTCAACAAAAGTCAACTGCACAGTCCACTGTGGATTTGAAGGTGGGAAGTGGTTAGAGATGTCTCAGTCATGTTCAAACAAGTCTCATTTAACATTTCAAACATCAACATTGAAGAATTTGAAGTCAGATCAAGACTTTCCAAAAATAGCAAGTGACCTGTAATTTGAACTTTCCAAAAATGGAAAGATTTTGGACCAACTTCAACTCAAGATTAAATCATCAAGGAAGCTTCAAATGAATTTTTGTCCAACATGAAAGTTGAAGATCTTTCTCTCCCATTTCCAAAAAGTCCAAGATCATGGATTTCTCATGTGTGGTTGAGGAGATATGGTCCAATCATGGCAAAGTGTGGTTTAAACTTCAAATGGGCATAACTTTCAAACCAAAACTCCAATTTGGGTGGTTCTTTTTGCACTTTGATCCTTGTAACATGTATTTTCCAAGCATACCATCACTTGACATGAATTTCATTTGCATTGGCATTGGTGCATTCATGAAATTTTTGGAAGAAAGTTGCATAACTTCATGTTGCATGATCATGAGCATACCAAATCAATTTCAAACCTTGCATGGGATGTTTTTAAGTGGGTTTTGGGCCAGAACATGCACTGTTCACGTGCATGAGGGTGCATGGAGTGAAAACTTCATTTTTTGCACTTACACCACAAAATGTGATTAAACACATTTGCATTTGGCCTAAACATTTCCTAAACATGATTAGCATTGAGTATAAGTGCTTAATCATAACTATTTTGATCAGAATCATCAATTTCAGATCTAGATTTCACAAATTCTCCAAACTTTTCTCTCACTTTTTCTGCAAAATTCTTCAAACCTAAGCATTTTCTAGTGATCAATTCATCATCATGAAGCATAATTGAGCACATTTGCACGTGGAAACAGAGGAAATCGTTGCGTTCTGGTTCATGTTCAAGGTGTGAAGCATCCATGGCAGTTGGAGATTCAGTTGAATTCATGAGCATTTGAGCTTCCATTTCATCATAATTCACCTCACTAAGCATATTGGAAGAGAATTGAAGCATTGCCAGGCCTTGAAGCAAGCTGAATCAACTTCTGTTCTTCAACAGGTCAGAATTCGAGTTCCTTATTTTTGCAAATTGTTATGATGATCTTGTAGATCTTTGAATGGTGAGAATGTTGATGAAAATTTGGACTGGTTTGGTGCTATATCCACAAAGTTACATGTGATTAAAGTTTTGATGTCAATTTGTGATTCCTTCGATCCAAGCATGTTTTGATGTTTTTGCATGAATGATTTGTGGATCTTGCATGTACGTGACCTGGTGATTCGAACGTTGTGATTAATTGTGATTTCTGGACACGTTTTTCATTTCTGGAAATTTCCAGATGAAGATCTTCATGATCTTCATCGTGTTCATACGTTTCCAGTTTTCCTGCGGATTTAGAAGAGAAACGCATGTGGATTACCTGCGGATTTCAAATGCCATGCATAGCGCGCGTGTTAGGGTTTTGTAGGTGTTTAATTGGCTGCATTATATGGTAAAACAGTAATGTCTTGACTGATGTCATGACATGTATATGTGACTACATTGTAGTTACTGCAGGACTAGCTAACACAGGATTATTGAATGCTGTGACATTCATACCTGTCAACAGATACTAAGGAACAGAAGTTCTGTTAGAACTTAGTATTCATTTGCAGTCTGGTTATCAAGGAAGAACCAGACCTGGCATAAGGCCTACTGACTGAATGTCAAACTGGATGTTGTGACATTCATCATTGACAGCAGCTACTGAAGATTAGGCAGAGTGGTGTTCTGCTATACTTCAGCATAAAACTTAGTTTGTTCTTCAAGAGAATAACAGAACTAACTTAAGGCCAAATGTATAAATGTTAAGTTGGACACTTTGACATTTATTAATGTAAGCTGTTACTGTAGTATGGTCATTTTGATCATGTACAGGTCAGCAAATTGTACAGTCTGTTTTCTGGAAAAACAGACTCAGCATATGGACCTTGATGTCAAGCTGAATGTCGTGACATTCATGCCTGACAGCATATGCTAAATTGTAGGTTGTTCAGTTTTCTGTTTCAGCTTTTTCTTGGGCTATTCTTCAGGAAGTCAACAGCTTAGAGAAAATCCAGGAAACCAACAACCAAGCTACAATTAAGGAACCTAACAAATAGCCTATTTGTTAGCACACTAATATGTGGAAATTAGTTAGAATCCTATGTGGCATTATTTGTGGAGGTCTTGAGATATTTTAGGAACTAAATGTGGAGATATTTTAGGAACTAAATATGGAGATATTTTAGGAACTAAAAGATTGAAGACCTTGTTTGTAGCAGAAAGTTTCTGCTGATGTTGTAACAGCAAAGGAGAAGTTTGCTGCGATTTCTGAAGGCCCAAATCCACTTGGGTGATTAGGTTATAAATAGCTGATTGTAATCTAGTCTTTGTAAGCCTCTTAGAATGAATTTTTAGGGGTGTGTGTAAGGTAAACCTCCCAATCTGTAGGAAGGTTACCATGTGTCTCTCAGTGGTAAACCTGAGAGTGTTTGTCACTCAAAGCCTGTAGGCAAGAGTGATTATGTTCTTGAATGAAGCTGTGAAGCAAGTTCAAGGTGTTTGCACATTACATTGTATTTGTAGTGATAGGAATGGAAACTGGAGGTTTCTATCTAGGAGTTCCTAGGTATAGATTGCATTGGGTAGGGATTAAGTGACGAGTTGTAAACGGGGGAGTTTAACTCTGAATTGATACTACTAATAGTGGATCTTCTTCCTGGCTTGGTAGCCCCCAGATGTAGGTCATGTTGGACTGAACTGGGTTAACAATCACTTGTGTTTTTACCTTTTGCATGTTATAATTGTGCCAGTTATAAAATAAGGTAAACCTGTAATGCTGTAACAGATGATGTTCAAATCAACAGTAAGACATCATGCTGATAACTATGGAAGAAAACAACTGAAGTGAGTGCTAGGTTTGACTTCTGTTGAGTCTTTCTTCCTGAAGCACAGAACCAGGGGTTCATACATTCTAGGGTGACATAGAATGAGATGTCGTGACATCTGTGAACCTGTGCATATTAGTACAGTGGTTAATAACTATCTTGCTGTATTAGTTACAATGTTAGATCAGATGTCATGTCGTGGTGGATAACATCTGAATTCTGACTACACCAGAATTTCAATTGGTATCAGAGCAGGCATCCTGTTCTGTCTCTGGATGAGATCCATGGGTGATACTTTCTGGTATCTTGCAAGAAGTTATGGTAGTACTAATGTTGGAACCTGTGAAAGGTTCTGTACTTTCCCTGAATGGTCCCTTGAAGTAGGTGGATGGACTGTTCATGACAGGAATGGTGTGTACCTGTCTCTGGAGGGTGGCAATTGGCCTGTGTGTGGGACAGCTGTGCCAGTATTGAATCACATTCAAACGTGGTATGGTCTTGGAGGCTGATCTGGTGAAGTGTGTGTTCATAGGTTGAGTTGTATTATGATTTCCGCTGCATAATACCTGGCAAAACTCAAACTCTGATGTTGTTTCCCCTCATGTGGATGTAAGGCTGCTGTATTCAAGATCTCATCATAATCTACTGAAGATGTCAAAGATACTTGAGTCCCCTCAAGTCCACTCATCATGACGTTCTCACTTCAGGATGGTAAGAATCACTTAATCACTGATTCTTTTACTCACTTGAGTAGGGTGTATGAAGACCTTGAAGACCTTCAAGGAAGGTTTGTTCCAAGGAGGTGGAACTGATGTTCTATGCGATGTTAGAACATGTTGTTCAACAAGTATGCAGCTGCTGGTTGAAGAGCAGATGTTTTTAGGTATCAAACAAAGGGATACTTCTGTTTGGAACCTACTCCTGACCTGGAAGAGGAGACATCTATGTGTGCTAAGTTGACAAGGGAAGGGTCAACTGTATGTGTGCTCAAGAAGGTCACCTTTAGAAGTCTGATCTCTAAAAGTTGAGCTGGTTGAGATGTGGCAGTGTGCAATCTCCTGCTGTTTGGCATATACCTGTAGATTGAGCAGGGCTGGATAGGTGTTCCCTGAAGTACTATGCTGTGTTGGAAGACAAGTCCCCTGGATGTTAGCAGTCAATAATGGGGTAACCTGAGTGCTGTATCATCTACGAGGATTGGAACCATGAATCATGTTATTCAAACACCACGTGCAGAAGTGGCAGTTCTGTCAAGGAGTAAGAATATGAAGATTCAGAGGTTGGTTGAAGTAGTATGCCCTGGCAATGCATAACTACTATCGACTGGTATTGTGTGTCTCACTAGTACTTATGGTCAGCTGGAGTCTGATTGGAGGAGTTAGTTGCCACTGGTAGGGATAGTGTATGTCATGTTGAGACATATGTGTACAATGCATGGATATTGGTGTGGAGTATCCATCATTGTTAAGTTGAGGGGGAGTTTTGGTTAACCTCCTCAAGTCTGGTCAGCCTAGGGTCTGGTTGGCTGTTGACCTGTGTCACATGGGTTCTGGTGGTTGTGTGACACATTTGCAAGGAAGAATTCATCTCTCTCATTCCTAAGGGTGAATTTAATCTGGGAAGACTTTCAAAATTGTCTAGGTGCTTGCAAGCAGAAGATGTTGACACAAGAAGAGTATTTTCAAAGTATTCTTATGGTGGAAGTATCTGAAGGGATGATTGGGAAAGGATTTAAGATCAATGTCTACTTGTGCCAAGTGCAAGTGTTTAATTGATTATCCTTGGAGCTCAAGATAACTGATGTTCTTAAAGATGTTGGAACATCACTTCTTCAAGACCCTGTGCAGAATCACAGGAAGGACAGTACATTGGCTTATGATCTATCTCTTTGGTGGCAGCAAAAGCATATGATCTCTGAAAAGGTTTCCTGGCAAGAAACATGTTCAGCCTTGGTATGTACAAGAAGAAGAAGACATCATAGTCTTGATGGTGGTTACTTGGATCAGTTTATTTCTGATCTAGGTAAGGAAGTGCATTAGCTTATGCACACTGTGAAGTCAAGAACAAGTGGCAGCAGTCTTGACATCATGGAAACAGCCTTGCCTTAGGATGTGGAATCCTTGGTAGAGCTGAAGGGTTAGTTTCTAACTGGTCCTTCTGAAGACTCATACATCAGAGTGTCTGATGTCTTTGGAGAAGAAGCAGGGATTCATCAAGGTGTGAGCTTGGATGACTTAACTGCAAACCTGCAGGATGGAGGTTGTTTACTCAAACTTGGTTCCACAATCAAGTCTATGAGAACATTGAACTCTTGTTCTGTGAAGGGAGGAAGTTCTTTCAAGTGGCAGAAGAAGGAGCTGAATTCAACAGCTGGATGTCAAAACACAATGTTGTGACATTTGGTTCAACATCAGATTCTTAGTTGGTAAAGTGGCACATCAACTTGAGATAGAAAGGTCTACAGGGTTGTAGATTGGATACTTCAAAAAGCTTGAAGTTCAAGTCTCACTTGGAAGGTCAGAATATCTTTGGGAGAAGTCTGATAAACTTGGGGAGGTCAAAAAGCAGCATTTGACCTTTTCATATGAGGATTCATGAAGGAGGTAATCAACCAGTGGCATTTGGTCTATCTCAGGAGTGAGTTCGAAGAATCAAGATAATCCATATGGCAGCTGATTAGTCTTGAGGAAAGTCTGAGACAAATTACTTTTGAGCAGAAAAGTAGTAAGTTGAAGACTAAAGGAGGTGTTTTCTATTCATCCCTTGGAGCTTGTGGTAGGAGTTCTGAGCTATCTATGGAAGATTATCTCTTGTAATGGGATGAAAATGTATATGTCCCAATGTATGTCTGAGTTCTTCTTGATCAACCCGGTGACTCAGTGATATCTGAAGACTATCAGATGGTGTGCCTTGTCCTGTTATGAAGGATGTCCCAGCTGATGTTAGAACATCTTGTGAAGTGGTCTTCTGTTCTGGTTAGAAGAGAGATTGACACAGAGTGTGAATGTGTTCAGCTAAGAGGGTTGAACAGAGGGTGTGCTCTTGAAGACATGAAGATGCGTCTTATGTTTTCCATTCATCAAGTGGTCTGGAGTCTCTTTGAATCAGGAAGTATGTGAAGGTCCAACTTTGGGATGTTGGATATGCCCATGTGTGATCTCCAAGCTTCAAGAGGAGAATGGGTTGTTCATGACAGGGGGAGTTCTGTCCTTGCACTGCAAGTAATCATCAAGCTTGTGGTCTATGTGTTCTCAGATAACAAGGTTTGGAAACCTGTTAGCTAGTGGGATAAAGTTGGTATGTGTCAAGGCTGAGTGAGCAGAAGAATGTCTGACCGGATGTCATGACAATATGGAAGCATATGCCAGTAGGACATTCTGGCTGGTACAGGTGCTGGAGTTACAGCAGCTGTTATTTGATGAATGCACAGATTTAGGGGGAGAAGAAGTACCCTTGTGCATGTGTGTATTACTGGTAGCCATAACTAGTAATTGTTTTTGCTCCTGCTGCTGACTAAACTACTATTATGTGGTTTAAACTGCTGATAGGTTGCCTTGTTAACAAAAAGGACAGAGTATTCACAAGATGTCATATGTGATGTCTTAACATAAGATATCTTATGTGCCTGCTGGAGTTCAAGAAAGTGTTCATGCAGGAGTGGATCAAGATGTCAGACTCAAAGTCTTGGAATCTGATATGGTTGTACCTACTGTAAAGCAAAAGTGGGTGATCACTTGATCGAAGCTGTGAAGCAAGATCAAGTGGATGTTAACTTGGTTGAAACTGTGAAGTAAAACCAAGTCTGGAACTCTGTCATTGTGCTCTGACTATGTTGTTGGCTTTGGCAACATTTGTGACAAAAAGGGGGAGTAATAACCACCAATACCCCTGACAAACAGAGTGGGTCTCTACAACAGACTCTCATGACAGATCTAAAGATTCCCCCCCTGCAGCTGATGTTGAAGTTTAGGTGCAACTTCTAATATGTGTGTGCTGCTATGCGAAGTTTTTATTTAACTTCCATGTGTGTGAGTGTGCTGCCACTCTGAGTGTATTAGCTAGTAGTATTCCGCTGCCATGAACTCTGTTATGGGGATCAAAGTGTTTTAGCCAAAAATTTGCCAAAGGGGGAGTTTGTAGGTGTTTAATTGGCTGCATTATATGGTAAAACAGTAATGTCTTGACTGATGTCATGACATGTATATGTGACTACATTGTAGTTACTGCAGGACTAGCTAACACAGGATTATTGAATGCTGTGACATTCATACCTGTCAACAGATACTAAGGAACAGAAGTTCTGTTAGAACTTAGTATTCATTTGCAGTCTGGTTATCAAGGAAGAACCAGACCTGGCATAAGGCCTACTGACTGAATGTCAAACTGGATGTTGTGACATTCATCATTGACAGCAGCTACTGAAGATTAGGCAGAGTGGTGTTCTGCTATACTTCAGCATAAAACTTAGTTTGTTCTTCAAGAGAATAACAGAACTAACTTAAGGCCAAATGTATAAATGTTAAGTTGGACACTTTGACATTTATTAATGTAAGCTGTTACTGTAGTATGGTCATTTTGATCATGTACAGGTCAGCAAATTGTACAGTCTGTTTTCTGGAAAAACAGACTCAGCATATGGACCTTGATGTCAAGCTGAATGTCGTGACATTCATGCCTGACAGCATATGCTAAATTGTAGGTTGTTCAGTTTTCTGTTTCAGCTTTTTCTTGGGCTATTCTTCAGGAAGTCAACAGCTTAGAGAAAATCCAGGAAACCAACAACCAAGCTACAATTAAGGAACCTAACAAATAGCCTATTTGTTAGCACACTAATATGTGGAAATTAGTTAGAATCCTATGTGGCATTATTTGTGGAGGTCTTGAGATATTTTAGGAACTAAATGTGGAGATATTTTAGGAACTAAATATGGAGATATTTTAGGAACTAAAAGATTGAAGACCTTGTTTGTAGCAGAAAGTTTCTGCTGATGTTGTAACAGCAAAGGAGAAGTTTGCTGCGATTTCTGAAGGCCCAAATCCACTTGGGTGATTAGGTTATAAATAGCTGATTGTAATCTAGTCTTTGTAAGCCTCTTAGAATGAATTTTTAGGGGTGTGTGTAAGGTAAACCTCCCAATCTGTGGGAAGGTTACCATGTGTCTCTCAGTGGTAAACCTGAGAGTGTTTGTCACTCAAAGCCTGTAGGCAAGAGTGATTATGTTCTTGAATGAAGCTGTGAAGCAAGTTCAAGGTGTTTGCACATTACATTGTATTTGTAGTGATAGGAATGGAAACTGGAGGTTTCTATCTAGGAGTTCCTAGGTATAGATTGCATTGGGTAGGGATTAAGTGACGAGTTGTAAACGGGGGAGTTTAACTCTGAATTGATACTACTAATAGTGGATCTTCTTCCTGGCTTGGTAGCCCCCAGATGTAGGTCATGTTGGACTGAACTGGGTTAACAATCACTTGTGTTTTTACCTTTTGCATGTTATAATTGTGCCAGTTATAAAATAAGGTAAACCTGTAATGCTGTAACAGATGATGTTCAAATCAACAGTAAGACATCATGCTGATAACTATGGAAGAAAACAACTGAAGTGAGTGCTAGGTTTGACTTCTGTTGAGTCTTTCTTCCTGAAGCACAGAACCAGGGGTTCATACATTCTAGGGTGACATAGAATGAGATGTCGTGACATCTGTGAACCTGTGCATATTAGTACAGTGGTTAATAACTATCTTGCTGTATTAGTTACAATGTTAGATCAGATGTCATGTCGTGGTGGATAACATCTGAATTCTGACTACACCAGAATTTCAATTGGTATCAGAGCAGGCATCCTGTTCTGTCTCTGGATGAGATCCATGGGTGATACTTTCTGGTATCTTGCAAGAAGTTATGGTAGTACTAATGTTGGAACCTGTGAAAGGTTCTGTACTTTCCCTGAATGGTCCCTTGAAGTAGGTGGATGGACTGTTCATGACAGGAATGGTGTGTACCTGTCTCTGGAGGGTGGCAATTGGCCTGTGTGTGGGACAGCTGTGCCAGTATTGAATCACATTCAAACGTGGTATGGTCTTGGAGGCTGATCTGGTGAAGTGTGTGTTCATAGGTTGAGTTGTATTATGATTTCCGCTGCATAATACCTGGCAAAACTCAAACTCTGATGTTGTTTCCCCTCATGTGGATGTAAGGCTGCTGTATTCAAGATCTCATCATAATCTACTGAAGATGTCAAAGATACTTGAGTCCCCTCAAGTCCACTCATCATGACGTTCTCACTTCAGGATGGTAAGAATCACTTAATCACTGATTCTTTTACTCACTTGAGTAGGGTGTATGAAGACCTTGAAGACCTTCAAGGAAGGTTTGTTCCAAGGAGGTGGAACTGATGTTCTATGCGATGTTAGAACATGTTGTTCAACAAGTATGCAGCTGCTGGTTGAAGAGCAGATGTTTTTAGGTATCAAACAAAGGGATACTTCTGTTTGGAACCTACTCCTGACCTGGAAGAGGAGACATCTATGTGTGCTAAGTTGACAAGGGAAGGGTCAACTGTATGTGTGCTCAAGAAGGTCACCTTTAGAAGTCTGATCTCTAAAAGTTGAGCTGGTTGAGATGTGGCAGTGTGCAATCTCCTGCTGTTTGGCATATACCTGTAGATTGAGCAGGGCTGGATAGGTGTTCCCTGAAGTACTATGCTGTGTTGGAAGACAAGTCCCCTGGATGTTAGCAGTCAATAATGGGGTAACCTGAGTGCTGTATCATCTACGAGGATTGGAACCATGAATCATGTTATTCAAACACCACGTGCAGAAGTGGCAGTTCTGTCAAGGAGTAAGAATATGAAGATTCAGAGGTTGGTTGAAGTAGTATGCCCTGGCAATGCATAACTACTATCGACTGGTACTGTGTGTCTCACTAGTACTTATGGTCAGCTGGAGTCTGATTGGAGGAGTTAGTTGCCACTGGTAGGGATAGTGTATGTCATGTTGAGACATATGTGTACAATGCATGGATATTGGTGTGGAGTATCCATCATTGTTAAGTTGAGGGGGAGTTTTGGTTAACCTCCTCAAGTCTGGTCAGCCTAGGGTCTGGTTGGCTGTTGACCTGTGTCACATGGGTTCTGGTGGTTGTGTGACACATTTGCAAGGAAGAATTCATCTCTCTCATTCCTAAGGGTGAATTTAATCTGGGAAGACTTTCAAAATTGTCTAGGTGCTTGCAAGCAGAAGATGTTGACACAAGAAGAGTATTTTCAAAGTATTCTTATGGTGGAAGTATCTGAAGGGATGATTGGGAAAGGATTTAAGATCAATGTCTACTTGTGCCAAGTGCAAGTGTTTAATTGATTATCCTTGGAGCTCAAGATAACTGATGTTCTTAAAGATGTTGGAACATCACTTCTTCAAGACCCTGTGCAGAATCACAGGAAGGACAGTACATTGGCTTATGATCTATCTCTTTGGTGGCAGCAAAAGCATATGATCTCTGAAAAGGTTTCCTGGCAAGAAACATGTTCAGCCTTGGTATGTACAAGAAGAAGAAGACATCATAGTCTTGATGGTGGTTACTTGGATCAGTTTATTTCTGATCTAGGTAAGGAAGTGCATTAGCTTATGCACACTGTGAAGTCAAGAACAAGTGGCAGCAGTCTTGACATCATGGAAACAGCCTTGCCTTAGGATGTGGAATCCTTGGTAGAGCTGAAGGGTTAGTTTCTAACTGGTCCTTCTGAAGACTCATACATCAGAGTGTCTGATGTCTTTGGAGAAGAAGCAGGGATTCATCAAGGTGTGAGCTTGGATGACTTAACTGCAAACCTGCAGGATGGAGGTTGTTTACTCAAACTTGGTTCCACAATCAAGTCTATGAGAACATTGAACTCTTGTTCTGTGAAGGGAGGAAGTTCTTTCAAGTGGCAGAAGAAGGAGCTGAATTCAACAGCTGGATGTCAAAACACAATGTTGTGACATTTGGTTCAACATCAGATTCTTAGTTGGTAAAGTGGCACATCAACTTGAGATAGAAAGGTCTACAGGGTTGTAGATTGGATACTTCAAAAAGCTTGAAGTTCAAGTCTCACTTGGAAGGTCAGAATATCTTTGGGAGAAGTCTGATAAACTTGGGGAGGTCAAAAAGCAGCATTTGACCTTTTCATATGAGGATTCATGAAGGAGGTAATCAACCAGTGGCATTTGGTCTATCTCAGGAGTGAGTTCGAAGAATCAAGATAATCCATATGGCAGCTGATTAGTCTTGAGGAAAGTCTGAGACAAATTACTTTTGAGCAGAAAAGTAGTAAGTTGAAGACTAAAGGAGGTGTTTTCTATTCATCCCTTGGAGCTTGTGGTAGGAGTTCTGAGCTATCTATGGAAGATTATCTCTTGTAATGGGATGAAAATGTATATGTCCCAATGTATGTCTGAGTTCTTCTTGATCAACCCGGTGACTCAGTGATATCTGAAGACTATCAGATGGTGTGCCTTGTCCTGTTATGAAGGATGTCCCAGCTGATGTTAGAACATCTTGTGAAGTGGTCTTCTGTTCTGGTTAGAAGAGAGATTGACACAGAGTGTGAATGTGTTCAGCTAAGAGGGTTGAACAGAGGGTGTGCTCTTGAAGACATGAAGATGCGTCTTATGTTTTCCATTCATCAAGTGGTCTGGAGTCTCTTTGAATCAGGAAGTATGTGAAGGTCCAACTTTGGGATGTTGGATATGCCCATGTGTGATCTCCAAGCTTCAAGAGGAGAATGGGTTGTTCATGACAGGGGGAGTTCTGTCCTTGCACTGCAAGTAATCATCAAGCTTGTGGTCTATGTGTTCTCAGATAACAAGGTTTGGAAACCTGTTAGCTAGTGGGATAAAGTTGGTATGTGTCAAGGCTGAGTGAGCAGAAGAATGTCTGACCGGATGTCATGACAATATGGAAGCATATGCCAGTAGGACATTCTGGCTGGTACAGGTGCTGGAGTTACAGCAGCTGTTATTTGATGAATGCACAGATTTAGGGGGAGAAGAAGTACCCTTGTGCATGTGTGTATTACTGGTAGCCATAACTAGTAATTGTTTTTGCTCCTGCTGCTGACTAAACTACTATTATGTGGTTTAAACTGCTGATAGGTTGCCTTGTTAACAAAAAGGATAGAGTATTCACAAGATGTCATATGTGATGTCTTAACATAAGATATCTTATGTGCCTGCTGGAGTTCAAGAAAGTGTTCATGCAGGAGTGGATCAAGATGTCAGACTCAAAGTCTTGGAATCTGATATGGTTGTACCTACTGTAAAGCAAAAGTGGGTGATCACTTGATCGAAGCTGTGAAGCAAGATCAAGTGGATGTTAACTTGGTTGAAACTGTGAAGTAAAACCAAGTCTGGAACTCTGTCATTGTGCTCTGACTATGTTGTT
Source organism: Lathyrus oleraceus (assembly GCF_024323335.1). Lineage (NCBI taxonomy): Eukaryota > Viridiplantae > Streptophyta > Magnoliopsida > Fabales > Fabaceae > Lathyrus > Lathyrus oleraceus. The sequence goes on along the minus strand of NC_066583.1, from coordinate 502,519,294 downwards.
GGCTTTGGCAACATTTGTGACAAAAAGGGGGAGTAATAACCACCAATACCCCTGACAAACAGAGTGGGTCTCTACAACAGACTCTCATGACAGATCTGAAGATTCCCCCCCTGCAGCTGATGTTGAAGTTTAGGTGCAACTTCTAATATGTGTGTGCTGCTATGCGAAGTTTTTATTTAACTTCCATGTGTGTGAGTGTGCTGTCACTCTGAGTGTATTAGCTAGTAGTATTCCGCTGCCATGAACTCTGTTATGGGGATCAAAGTGTTTTAGCCAAAAATTTGCCAAAGGGGGAGTTTGTAGGTGTTTAATTGGCTGCATTATATGGTAAAACACTAATGTCTTGACTGATGTCATGACATGTATATGTGACTACATTGTAGTTACTGCAGGACTAGCTAACACAGGATTATTGAATGCTGTGACATTCATACCTGTCAACAGATACTAAGGAACAGAAGTTCTGTTAGAACTTAGTATTCATTTGCAGTCTGGTTATCAAGGAAGAACCAGACCTGGCATAAGGCCTACTGACTGAATGTCAAACTGGATGTTGTGACATTCATCATTGACAGCAGCTACTGAAGATTAGGCAGAGTGGTGTTCTGCTATACTTCAGCATAAAACTTAGTTTGTTCTTCAAGAGAATAACAGAACTAACTTAAGGCCAAATGTATAAATGTTAAGTTGGACACTTTGACATTTATTAATGTAAGCTGTTACTGTAGTATGGTCATTTTGATCATGTACAGGTCAGCAAATTGTACAGTCTGTTTTCTGGAAAAACAGACTCAGCATATGGACCTTGATGTCAAGCTGAATGTCGTGACATTCATGCCTGACAGCATATGCTAAATTGTAGGTTGTTCAGTTTTCTGTTTCAGCTTTTTCTTGGGCTATTCTTCAGGAAGTCAACAGCTTAGAGAAAATCCAGGAAACCAACAACCAAGCTACAATTAAGGAACCTAACAAATAGCCTATTTGTTAGCACACTAATATGTGGAAATTAGTTAGAATCCTATGTGGCATTATTTGTGGAGGTCTTGAGATATTTTAGGAACTAAATGTGGAGATATTTTAGGAACTAAATATGGAGATATTTTAGGAACTAAAAGATTGAAGACCTTGTTTGTAGCAGAAAGTTTCTGCTGATGTTGTAACAGCAAAGGAGAAGTTTGCTGCGATTTCTGAAGGCCCAAATCCACTTGGGTGATTAGGTTATAAATAGCTGATTGTAATCTAGTCTTTGTAAGCCTCTTAGAATGAATTTTTAGGGGTGTGTGTAAGGTAAACCTCCCAATCTGTGGGAAGGTTACCATGTGTCTCTCAGTGGTAAACCTGAGAGTGTTTGTCACTCAAAGCCTGTAGGCAAGAGTGATTATGTTCTTGAATGAAGCTGTGAAGCAAGTTCAAGGTGTTTGCACATTACATTGTATTTGTAGTGATAGGAATGGAAACTGGAGGTTTCTATCTAGGAGTTCCTAGGTATAGATTGCATTGGGTAGGGATTAAGTGACGAGTTGTAAACGGGGGAGTTTAACTCTGAATTGATACTACTAATAGTGGATCTTCTTCCTGGCTTGGTAGCCCCCAGATGTAGGTCATGTTGGACTGAACTGGGTTAACAATCACTTGTGTTTTTACCTTTTGCATGTTATAATTGTGCCAGTTATAAAATAAGGTAAACCTGTAATGCTGTAACAGATGATGTTCAAATCAACAGTAAGACATCATGCTGATAACTATGGAAGAAAACAACTGAAGTGAGTGCTAGGTTTGACTTCTGTTGAGTCTTTCTTCCTGAAGCACAGAACCAGGGGTTCATACATTCTAGGGTGACATAGAATGAGATGTCGTGACATCTGTGAACCTGTGCATATTAGTACAGTGGTTAATAACTATCTTGCTGTATTAGTTACAATGTTAGATCAGATGTCATGTCGTGGTGGATAACATCTGAATTCTGACTACACCAGAATTTCAATTGGTATCAGAGCAGGCATCCTGTTCTGTCTCTGGATGAGATCCATGGGTGATACTTTCTGGTATCTTGCAAGAAGTTATGGTAGTACTAATGTTGGAACCTGTGAAAGGTTCTGTACTTTCCCTGAATGGTCCCTTGAAGTAGGTGGATGGACTGTTCATGACAGGAATGGTGTGTACCTGTCTCTGGAGGGTGGCAATTGGCCTGTGTGTGGGACAGCTGTGCCAGTATTGAATCACATTCAAACGTGGTATGGTCTTGGAGGCTGATCTGGTGAAGTGTGTGTTCATAGGTTGAGTTGTATTATGATTTCCGCTGCATAATACCTGGCAAAACTCAAACTCTGATGTTGTTTCCCCTCATGTGGATGTAAGGCTGCTGTATTCAAGATCTCATCATAATCTACTGAAGATGTCAAAGATACTTGAGTCCCCTCAAGTCCACTCATCATGACGTTCTCACTTCAGGATGGTAAGAATCACTTAATCACTGATTCTTTTACTCACTTGAGTAGGGTGTATGAAGACCTTGAAGACCTTCAAGGAAGGTTTGTTCCAAGGAGGTGGAACTGATGTTCTATGCGATGTTAGAACATGTTGTTCAACAAGTATGCAGCTGCTGGTTGAAGAGCAGATGTTTTTAGGTATCAAACAAAGGGATACTTCTGTTTGGAACCTACTCCTGACCTGGAAGAGGAGACATCTATGTGTGCTAAGTTGACAAGGGAAGGGTCAACTGTATGTGTGCTCAAGAAGGTCACCTTTAGAAGTCTGATCTCTAAAAGTTGAGCTGGTTGAGATGTGGCAGTGTGCAATCTCCTGCTGTTTGGCATATACCTGTAGATTGAGCAGGGCTGGATAGGTGTTCCCTGAAGTACTATGCTGTGTTGGAAGACAAGTCCCCTGGATGTTAGCAGTCAATAATGGGGTAACCTGAGTGCTGTATCATCTACGAGGATTGGAACCATGAATCATGTTATTCAAACACCACGTGCAGAAGTGGCAGTTCTGTCAAGGAGTAAGAATATGAAGATTCAGAGGTTGGTTGAAGTAGTATGCCCTGGCAATGCATAACTACTATCGACTGGTATTGTGTGTCTCACTAGTACTTATGGTCAGCTGGAGTCTGATTGGAGGAGTTAGTTGCCACTGGTAGGGATAGTGTATGTCATGTTGAGACATATGTGTACAATGCATGGATATTGGTGTGGAGTATCCATCATTGTTAAGTTGAGGGGGAGTTTTGGTTAACCTCCTCAAGTCTGGTCAGCCTAGGGTCTGGTTGGCTGTTGACCTGTGTCACATGGGTTCTGGTGGTTGTGTGACACATTTGCAAGGAAGAATTCATCTCTCTCATTCCTAAGGGTGAATTTAATCTGGGAAGACTTTCAAAATTGTCTAGGTGCTTGCAAGCAGAAGATGTTGACACAAGAAGAGTATTTTCAAAGTATTCTTATGGTGGAAGTATCTGAAGGGATGATTGGGAAAGGATTTAAGATCAATGTCTACTTGTGCCAAGTGCAAGTGTTTAATTGATTATCCTTGGAGCTCAAGATAACTGATGTTCTTAAAGATGTTGGAACATCACTTCTTCAAGACCCTGTGCAGAATCACAGGAAGGACAGTACATTGGCTTATGATCTATCTCTTTGGTGGCAGCAAAAGCATATGATCTCTGAAAAGGTTTCCTGGCAAGAAACATGTTCAGCCTTGGTATGTACAAGAAGAAGAAGACATCATAGTCTTGATGGTGGTTACTTGGATCAGTTTATTTCTGATCTAGGTAAGGAAGTGCATTAGCTTATGCACACTGTGAAGTCAAGAACAAGTGGCAGCAGTCTTGACATCATGGAAACAGCCTTGCCTTAGGATGTGGAATCCTTGGTAGAGCTGAAGGGTTAGTTTCTAACTGGTCCTTCTGAAGACTCATACATCAGAGTGTCTGATGTCTTTGGAGAAGAAGCAGGGATTCATCAAGGTGTGAGCTTGGATGACTTAACTGCAAACCTGCAGGATGGAGGTTGTTTACTCAAACTTGGTTCCACAATCAAGTCTATGAGAACATTGAACTCTTGTTCTGTGAAGGGAGGAAGTTCTTTCAAGTGGCAGAAGAAGGAGCTGAATTCAACAGCTGGATGTCAAAACACAATGTTGTGACATTTGGTTCAACATCAGATTCTTAGTTGGTAAAGTGGCACATCAACTTGAGATAGAAAGGTCTACAGGGTTGTAGATTGGATACTTCAAAAAGCTTGAAGTTCAAGTCTCACTTGGAAGGTCAGAATATCTTTGGGAGAAGTCTGATAAACTTGGGGAGGTCAAAAAGCAGCATTTGACCTTTTCATATGAGGATTCATGAAGGAGGTAATCAACCAGTGGCATTTGGTCTATCTCAGGAGTGAGTTCGAAGAATCAAGATAATCCATATGGCAGCTGATTAGTCTTGAGGAAAGTCTGAGACAAATTACTTTTGAGCAGAAAAGTAGTAAGTTGAAGACTAAAGGAGGTGTTTTCTATTCATCCCTTGGAGCTTGTGGTAGGAGTTCTGAGCTATCTATGGAAGATTATCTCTTGTAATGGGATGAAAATGTATATGTCCCAATGTATGTCTGAGTTCTTCTTGATCAACCCGGTGACTCAGTGATATCTGAAGACTATCAGATGGTGTGCCTTGTCCTGTTATGAAGGATGTCCCAGCTGATGTTAGAACATCTTGTGAAGTGGTCTTCTGTTCTGGTTAGAAGAGAGATTGACACAGAGTGTGAATGTGTTCAGCTAAGAGGGTTGAACAGAGGGTGTGCTCTTGAAGACATGAAGATGCGTCTTATGTTTTCCATTCATCAAGTGGTCTGGAGTCTCTTTGAATCAGGAAGTATGTGAAGGTCCAACTTTGGGATGTTGGATATGCCCATGTGTGATCTCCAAGCTTCAAGAGGAGAATGGGTTGTTCATGACAGGGGGAGTTCTGTCCTTGCACTGCAAGTAATCATCAAGCTTGTGGTCTATGTGTTCTCAGATAACAAGGTTTGGAAACCTGTTAGCTAGTGGGATAAAGTTGGTATGTGTCAAGGCTGAGTGAGCAGAAGAATGTCTGACCGGATGTCATGACAATATGGAAGCATATGCCAGTAGGACATTCTGGCTGGTACAGGTGCTGGAGTTACAGCAGCTGTTATTTGATGAATGCACAGATTTAGGGGGAGAAGAAGTACCCTTGTGCATGTGTGTATTACTGGTAGCCATAACTAGTAATTGTTTTTGCTCCTGCTGCTGACTAAACTACTATTATGTGGTTTAAACTGCTGATAGGTTGCCTTGTTAACAAAAAGGATAGAGTATTCACAAGATGTCATATGTGATGTCTTAACATAAGATATCTTATGTGCCTGCTGGAGTTCAAGAAAGTGTTCATGCAGGAGTGGATCAAGATGTCAGACTCAAAGTCTTGGAATCTGATATGGTTGTACCTACTGTAAAGCAAAAGTGGGTGATCACTTGATCGAAGCTGTGAAGCAAGATCAAGTGGATGTTAACTTGGTTGAAACTGTGAAGTAAAACCAAGTCTGGAACTCTGTCATTGTGCTCTGACTATGTTGTTGGCTTTGGCAACATTTGTGACAAAAAGGGGGAGTAATAACCACCAATACCCCTGACAAACAGAGTGGGTCTCTACAACAGACTCTCATGACAGATCTGAAGATTCCCCCCCTGCAGCTGATGTTGAAGTTTAGGTGCAACTTCTAATATGTGTGTGCTGCTATGCGAAGTTTTTATTTAACTTCCATGTGTGTGAGTGTGCTGCCACTCTGAGTGTATTAGCTAGTAGTATTCCGCTGCCATGAACTCTGTTATGGGGATCAAAGTGTTTTAGCCAAAAATTTGCCAAAGGGGGAGTTTGTAGGTGTTTAATTGGCTGCATTATATGGTAAAACACTAATGTCTTGACTGATGTCATGACATGTATATGTGACTACATTGTAGTTACTGCAGGACTAGCTAACACAGGATTATTGAATGCTGTGACATTCATACCTGTCAACAGATACTAAGGAACAGAAGTTCTGTTAGAACTTAGTATTCATTTGCAGTCTGGTTATCAAGGAAGAACCAGACCTGGCATAAGGCCTACTGACTGAATGTCAAACTGGATGTTGTGACATTCATCATTGACAGCAGCTACTGAAGATTAGGCAGAGTGGTGTTCTGCTATACTTCAGCATAAAACTTAGTTTGTTCTTCAAGAGAATAACAGAACTAACTTAAGGCCAAATGTATAAATGTTAAGTTGGACACTTTGACATTTATTAATGTAAGCTGTTACTGTAGTATGGTCATTTTGATCATGTACAGGTCAGCAAATTGTACAGTCTGTTTTCTGGAAAAACAGACTCAGCATATGGACCTTGATGTCAAGCTGAATGTCGTGACATTCATGCCTGACAGCATATGCTAAATTGTAGGTTGTTCAGTTTTCTGTTTCAGCTTTTTCTTGGGCTATTCTTCAGGAAGTCAACAGCTTAGAGAAAATCCAGGAAACCAACAACCAAGCTACAATTAAGGAACCTAACAAATAGCCTATTTGTTAGCACACTAATATGTGGAAATTAGTTAGAATCCTATGTGGCATTATTTGTGGAGGTCTTGAGATATTTTAGGAACTAAATGTGGAGATATTTTAGGAACTAAATATGGAGATATTTTAGGAACTAAAAGATTGAAGACCTTGTTTGTAGCAGAAAGTTTCTGCTGATGTTGTAACAGCAAAGGAGAAGTTTGCTGCGATTTCTGAAGGCCCAAATCCACTTGGGTGATTAGGTTATAAATAGCTGATTGTAATCTAGTCTTTGTAAGCCTCTTAGAATGAATTTTTAGGGGTGTGTGTAAGGTAAACCTCCCAATCTGTGGGAAGGTTACCATGTGTCTCTCAGTGGTAAACCTGAGAGTGTTTGTCACTCAAAGCCTGTAGGCAAGAGTGATTATGTTCTTGAATGAAGCTGTGAAGCAAGTTCAAGGTGTTTGCACATTACATTGTATTTGTAGTGATAGGAATGGAAACTGGAGGTTTCTATCTAGGAGTTCCTAGGTATAGATTGCATTGGGTAGGGATTAAGTGACGAGTTGTAAACGGGGGAGTTTAACTCTGAATTGATACTACTAATAGTGGATCTTCTTCCTGGCTTGGTAGCCCCCAGATGTAGGTCATGTTGGACTGAACTGGGTTAACAATCACTTGTGTTTTTACCTTTTGCATGTTATAATTGTGCCAGTTATAAAATAAGGTAAACCTGTAATGCTGTAACAGATGATGTTCAAATCAACAGTAAGACATCATGCTGATAACTATGGAAGAAAACAACTGAAGTGAGTGCTAGGTTTGACTTCTGTTGAGTCTTTCTTCCTGAAGCACAGAACCAGGGGTTCATACATTCTAGGGTGACATAGAATGAGATGTCGTGACATCTGTGAACCTGTGCATATTAGTACAGTGGTTAATAACTATCTTGCTGTATTAGTTACAATGTTAGATCAGATGTCATGTCGTGGTGGATAACATCTGAATTCTGACTACACCAGAATTTCAGGTTTAAACGTCAAAACACGGTCATTTTGAAGCGCACGCCTGGTAGTTTCAAAATTGGTACCGGTTCGATTCTTGGCCAGGACATTTCCAAGCGCCTTGTATTTTCCTCTTTTCCATCATATGCCATGCTTGCTTCACATTTCATTTCCAATTTTTTTCAACTTCTAAAAATCCACCATAATTTGAAAAATGCACCAAATGATCTCCAATTTTTTGGATCATGATCCTTATGTTGTCTACTTTTATGTGATTATTAAAGTGCAAGTTGTGCTTGGCTGGATATTTTTTGGTGCTAGAATATTTGAGAACATGTCCATATTTGACCTTGCCTTGGTTATCATGTTGTGAAATGCTGGTCTTTGATCCAATGAATGTGAAATTTTGCATGCTATAACTAGACACATTGCTTGACATTTTGGTGTTGATTTGGTATTTTTATCAATTGTCAATTCTGTTTTATGAATGTGCTAAGTTGGTGTGACAATTTGTGTCACACCTTTGCTTGTCCAACTTGTAGGATGTGTTTGCCATGCCAAATAATCTCCAATTGCCCTGATTATTTGTGTGATGCATAGTATGAATGTCTTGATTGATCATGAATTTTGTTGGAATTATTTGAATCATTTATGATTTAATTGAGATTTTTCATTCTGGTTGATCACATTTGAGCTTTGAAATTGCATTGAACTTCAATTGATCATGAAATGCTTTTGGTTAATGATATTGATATGAGACCTTTTGGAATGTGTCAAGATGTGATTGAAGTTGATTCATGTTAAATTTCAAATTCTGTTTTAAATGTTTGACCTTCTTTTGACCCTAGGCTTTGACCTAGTGGTTTGGACTCACTATTTGGATTGTGGATTTCAGGTTAAGATGCACATTGCCATGATTGGAGTGGCTCAATCATTTGAGTTGATTACTTGATTGATGTTGGCTAATATTGAGTTGTTTTGTAGGATTTGAGAACAAGTTGCCTAATGGCTTGTGCTTTGCTCATTGTGGCCTAATGCTTTGTCTGTCTGTGTACTATTGCCTGATGACTGTTGTCTGTCTGTTTATTTGAACTGTATACTGATTGGGTTAGATTTTTCACAGGTACCTAAGTTGCTTTGAGTTCTTTTGAACTTGCTTTTGCTTTGCTTGGTTGCTTAACCATTGAGGTATAATTCCTTTGACTTCATGTAGTCTGGAAGACCTGTCCTGTTATGTGGGCAGGCACCTGTCTGAAGCCCTCCTTAAGAGGCAATGCTTGTGAATGTTTAAATTTGTGCCAAGCAGGTAAAGACCTCTTAAGAGGCAATTGGCAGATAAAAGGGATGTGCAATTCATCCCCTGCTATTCAGTTGTGTCATTCACCCTGCTCACACCATTGTGTTGATGCATTGTGGATAATAACCCAAGATCTTTGTTGTGTCAGTCATATGTGGAGAAGAGTTCCTACATTCTGAACTCCCACACTTTCATTTGTCTGAAGCTCTCCCAGGCCAGGGATAAGAGCTGTGAGGTCTTATCCTCACTTCCCATTTCATCTGCTTCATCCTAACTCTCAATGTTAGGGTTAAGAGCTAACTACACCCTTTTCCAGTTGGCTTGTTTTTACAGCCTGACCTTGTATGAGCCCAATTGTTTGCATATAGTGTTTGTGCTTGCTTTTTGTGCTTGTATGTATTTGCCTGTGCTGTTTAGGATAGCTTGCTTCCTGTGCAAGTTAGACAGAAACCTTAACATAGGGATCGTATGCATGACAACTTCTAGGCTCGAGTCGTAGTCTCCCTAGTAGTTTGTGTCTCCCTTTGTATCTGGTTAGGTTAGAAGTTCTTTCCCTGCGTAGGGGAACTACGTCGCCCTGATCCTCATACCAGATGAGGTACGTAGGCAGGAGATGAGCTGATCTCTCCGGGCGCCCCTTTTTCTTTTTCAACCCCCTTTGTGTGTGTTTGGAATCTGACATAAGTCCAGCGATTGGCAGTTGGTTTCCTGTGTCTTGTTCGCTTGTTGGAGTTTGACGTAAGTCCAGCGATTGGCAGTCGGTTTCCTGTGTCTTGTTTGCTTGTTGGAGTCTGACATAAGTCCAGCGATTGGCAGTTGGTTTCCTGTGTGTGTGTTTGTTGGTTCGGAGTCTGATGTAAGTCCAGCGATTGGCCTTCGGTTTCCATGTTTGCCTGTTTGTGTGGAGTCTGATGTAAGTCCAGCGATTGGCAGTCGATTTCCTGTTTGTGTTTTGTTTGGCGTGCGTTAGCCGAGCTACGAGTGCTCTGATTCTTCTCTGGTTAGAGAAGATACATATGCATAGGATGCGACATCCTAGCGAGCACGTTTCCCTTGTCCCGAACTACGTCGACTCTGATGTCTGTTCCTGACAGACTACGTAGGCCCAGGATGCGATATCCTGCCGAGTTAGTTTCTCTTGTCTTTCTGTGTTTCCTTCCAGCCTTGTGCAGTGTTTGAGCAGTTTTTAGCAACCTTTCTTATATTCTTTTGAGCGTGGAACCCGTCGAGTACGACGGATGCGTAGGGGTGCTAATCCCTTCCCTTCGCATAACCGACTCCCGTACCCATCCATCTCTGGTCGCAAGACCACGTCTTTTCCAGGTTTACTTCGAGCGTTTCCTTTCCCTCTTTTGGGATAAATAACGCACGGTGGCGGCTCTGTTGTTTCTTTTTCCCGCCGGTTTTTCGCGTAATGCGACACTTGTCTCTAAAGTTCATCTGATACATGGGAGATCATTAAGAAGATCATGAAGTTGCTAAGCTTGGATGTGGCTATCTTTATTTGATGCCTTGCTCTTCAACTTGATATTTTGTGTATTGATTATAGCTTGATTCTAAAGTCCAAGGGAAAAGTGGGTTTCTATATGACACTCTTGTCTATTGGATTGCATCCCACTGGTCAGATCTTTTCCACTCTTAACTTTTAAATTTGTGCTTAGGATTAGTCTCTTCATCTCTTCCCCATTTATTTAATTTCAAATATCTCCCCTCTTTTAAAATCTTCTTTTCTTGTGTTTGTTTTCTAAACTTTGACCATATTGCAAATTAGAAACTTGGGCCTTATGCCATTGCATTTTCAAACTCATTTTCTTAAACAAACTTGTAAATAAACTTAATTATACTTGACTTAAAATTTTCAAAAGCCAAAAAGAACTAACACTCATTCAAACCATTTTAGGCCTCTTTTGCCTTTGTTAAACTTAAAATTTTCTTTCAAAGCAATGCACTCACTTTGAAATTGATACCACGAACTACGGAGTTTTGATCCCTCATTTTATGTTGGTACGTTGGCACAAGTCTGAAGGTCTTGTCAAACACAAAAATATAATTAATGAATTCTTCTCTCATCCCCCCATTCTATATGTTTGCAAAAATCATTTGTACAAAAACACATATGCACACAAGAAAGGGCTCCCTAGGAGTACCTAGGACACTTTGGGTGCTAACACTTTCCCTCTGTGTAACCAACCCCCTTACCTGTAATCTTTGGAATTTTATTAGTTTTGATTTGAAAACTTCTTATTTTTGGGTTTTGTTCATACTTTTCCCTTTTCCTTTGGAAACAATAAAAGCGCGGTGGCGACTCTGGTTTTATTGACGTCTAGCTTATCCAGCTTGATGGTCATGAATTTACCGCTACATCGATGCTTCATTTTCCCTGATTATCAGCTTGTGCCTACGTTAGAGGAGTATGCCCATCTCTTGGGAGTACACGTATCTGACAAGGTACCTTTTAGTGGATTGGAAGAGATTCCTAGATCTCATATCATAACTGAAGCTCTTCATTTGAAGAAATCTGAGATTGATGCTCATTTGGTGGAGAAAGGAGGTATTCTTGGGTTGACTTCTGAGTTCCTCAATGGTAAAGCTACTGTCTTTGCTCAAGCCGGTAGTATGGATACTTTTGAAGCCATCTTTGTATTGCTCATATATGGTCTAGTTTTGTTCCCTAACATTGACGGTTTTATTGATGTTAACGCCATTAGAATTTTCTTGATTGGGAATCCTGTTCCTATTCTGTTAGGTGACATGTATTTCTCTTTACATTTGAGGAATTCTAAAGGTTGTGGGACTATTGTATGTTGCGTTCCTCTTCTGTACAAGTGGTTTATTTTGCACTTACCTCAGACACTTGCTTTCTTGGAGAACAAACAATGTCTACAGTGGTCTCAGAGACTTATGTCTCTCACTAATGATGAAATTGTTTGGTATGATTCTGCATTGAGTAGTATGGATATTATTGACAGTTGTGGTGAATTCTCTAATGTGCCTCTCATTGGTACACAAGGACGAATCAACTACAACCCTGCTTTGGCTCGTCATCAACTTGGGTTCCCCTTGAGAGACAAACCTAATAACACTTAGTTAGAAGGTCTTTTCTATCAAGAGGGTAAAGATACCCGACATTTGAAGCAGTGGATGATACATGCTTGGCATAAGGTGCATAGGAAAGGAAGATCCGAGCTTGGTCCGCGCAACTATATAGCTTTGGAAGCTTACACTATTTGGGTGAAGAAGAGAGCTTTGGAGCTTAAGATGTCGTATGCTTGTGAAAGACCTATGTATTTATTTGGTTGTGGTTGAGCCATCAACTCTCCCTAACTAAGATGTAGAGGAGTTGGAATACGCACTCGCCGAGATGAAGCAAGTGAGAGATATGTGAGAAGAGCGGTTTCATGCTTTGAGCCAAAAGCATAAAGAGTTGCAGCTTGAGTCAAAAGACAAATATGCGCTTATTGAGATTCTTAAAGACCGAGCAGTGAAGAGACAAAGAGTGCTGCTGAGCTCTGCTTGGTCCCCAATGTGAAAATCCCAATGAAGTTCAAGGTCCCCGACTTTGAAAAGTATAAAGGGAACACTTGTCCTCTAATCCACCTTATGATGTACGCCAGAAAGATGTCTACTCAAACTAATAATGATCAGTTGCTGATTCATTATTTCCAAGACAGTTTAACTGGCGCCTCTTTGAGATGGTACATGGGTTTAGACAGTGCAAATGTCCATACTTTCAACGACTTAGGCGAGGCCTTTGTCAAGTGTAAAACCCCAATTTTGACCATAATATCCCTCATGCCATCTCATCATATGCATTGGCACTGGGATCACACCTTGGCGTCCTTCTTACCCCTTATTCATTGGGTTTGCATTGGGAGAGGTCACCAAGCACATTTTATTGTATAATACTTTATTTTCCTTTTTTTACTAACCAAAATGCCAAAAATATGTCAATGTATATTTGTTGCCTTTGTAGGTAGTGTGTGCATCCACCAATGCTTCATCAAGCTCATACTTAGGGTTTAAAACCCTCAATGCAAGGATATCAATCAAGAGATGGTTTACATTGTCTCTAGGCATCATATATGGATCCCCATGGTCTTCACATATCATTTTGATCAAGAATTCATCAAGAGTTTGAATCTTGTTTGCCTTGGAAACCCTAATTCATCTGGGTATCTTGTGTGACTTCCTTAACAAGTTTCTTCAACATTTGATCAAATATTTCAAGTGATACTTCATTATACATCATCTTACACATATAAGATCCTCCACGAGTCCTAAATATCAAGAGAATGTCAAGTTAGCAAGTTGGTTCAAGGTGGTTGACCAGAGAAAGTCAACTGATCAAAACTGGGGTTCCCTAGACCCTATCTCCTACATTTTTATCATATGAAAATTATTCCAAGAGAAAGGTTACTTATAATGACATTCCAAACAACTTTAATGTTGAAGTCAAGAGCTAGTTTTGCTTGGAAATTCATTTTTTATGGTGAAAGAGTATAAGTCATTTTGTCTGAACCCTAGTTAGGAGGTCAACTTCCAAAGACCATAACTTGCTCAATTTATATGATATTAAAGCTATTAAAGTTTCATGATCAAATTCAAGATGTCCTTTTCAACTTTGAGGTTTGGAAGAAGTTCAAATTCAACTTTGAAATGCATGTGCCAAGAGGAAACATTATAGGTCATTTTGGGCCATTACCATTGAACAAGTGATTTTCCTCAACTTCTAAAATACATAACTCATTCATTTAAAATAAAAATGAAGTCAAATTTGTGACTAAATTGAAGAGGTTTGAAAGAGCTACAACTTTTATGAAGGAACTTTTTCCATTTGAAGTCCATAGCAAATGTTATTCAAGGTGGAAGAAGTGAACATTTGACTTGGTACTTAGAAAATTTTCAAACATGTTTGATTTTCCAAACTTCCACCTCAAAATTCATCATGATCCAAGCTTCAAATGAAAAAGTGTTCAACATTAAATTTTTTCCCTTTGATCTCACCTTTACAAAAAGTCTAAGATCACCTCATTTGGCAAAATAATGAAGGACTTGCGCATGGGTTCTTTCCAAAGGAACCAATTGGATGAATTTCACCTCCAAATTTCAAACTCAAATGCATGGCCACATGACATGATTTTAGCATGATTCTCAAGCAATTTTGGATCTTATATCATCACTGGATGGGCCTATCACACACCCATGCAAGCATGCTAGGTGAATTACTAAATTTGGAAAAAAATTGGAAGTGTGTGGAAATGAATCACATTGGCTATAAATATAAACCTCATTGCTCAGAGGATTAGGTAACATTCCCTATGTAAAAAGGACTTGGCCAATGCCAACATTCTGAGACCAAGTTATTGTGAACTTAGCCTTCATCTGATGCAAGTCTTGGGATTTATTTGAGTTCATCCGCTACATTGTCTTGATGTCAACTATTATTTTAATCTTGTGTCTAATGCTTTATTTTGAGTTGATCAAGGAGTATTTCATCTGATACATGAGAAGACAAAGAAGACTGCTAGCTATGGGATTTGCTTGATTGGATGTGGCTATCTTTATTTGATGCCTTGATCTTCATGATGTCTGATATTGCTAATTGCTTAATTGATTATTGTTTGATTCAAAGTCTAAAGGGAAAGAGGGTTTTCTACATGACATTCTTGTATGTTGGATTGCATCCCATTAGTCAGATCTTTTCAACTCTTAACTTTTAATTTTATGGTTAGGATTATCCTCTTCATCTTCTCTCACTTCTTAAATTTCAAAAACTCTCCCCCTTTTCAAAAACTTTCTTTGCTTGTAACTTCAAACTTAGACATTGTTTCAAGTTAGAAACTTTGGCCTTATGCCATTGAATTTTCAAACTTTTTCTTAAATCAAACTTGTAAATAAATCTAGTCATATTGACTTAAAATTTCAAAAAGACAAAAAGAACTAACACTCATTCAAATTTTTGGCCTTTGTGCATTTCAGTTAAACTTTTGTTAAAAGAAATTCACTCATTTTAAAATTGTTACCACGGACTACGAGGTTTTGATCCCTCATTTTTATGTTGGTACGTAGGCACGAGACCGAAGGTCTTGTCAAACACAAAAATATGTTCAATGAATTCTTTTCTCATCACCACACTCTATTTTTCTCAAACATCTTTTATACCAAAAACACATACAAACATAAAAAGGGTTCCCTAGGAGTACCTAAGATACTTTGGGTGCTAACACCTTCCCTCTGTGTAACCAACCCCCTTACCTATAATCTCTAGCATTTTATTAGTTTTGATTTGAAAACTTCTTATCTTTGGGTTTTGTTCGTACTTTTCCCTTTTCCTTTAGAAACAATAAAAGCGCGGTGGCGACTATGGTTTTATTGACGTTAAGCTTATCCATAGCTTAATGGTCATGAATTTACCGCTACAGAAATTAAGTGGCGACTCTACTGGGGAGTAGTCCTCAGTGGGTTTTGCCTACTTTTTTATGTGTATATATTTGTATATTTGATGTTTTTATATTTGTTTGTATGATATAATCTGTCTGTTATGCTTGGTGATCTTTGAGTGGTGAGATAAGTTCTAACCCGAACTTGAGTTCAATTGAGATAGGAGGATGGTATAGTCATGTTCAACTTGTGTGGAGTAGTCCTTAACAAGTTGGCTTGAGATCCATCTACTAAGTGGAGACCCTTTTGGAGTTACTGATGTCACATAAGTTATTTGTGGATAGGCATTACTTTCTCTGATTTGGGGTCCGAGAAGCTAAGAATCGTAGAACATTTAACCTAACTTGGCCTATTTAGGATGTAGTGCGAAGACTGTTTAGGTGTAGACTTGATAACAGTTGTTACGTGATACTATACTCAGACGAGTTCCTCTTGAGAATATTATGGGTTGATGAGTCAGTCATCCTAACCTATAATATCCGATAGATGGGATTAAGACTCTGGGAACTTTTTAGAACATGATCTACAGGTTTTTATCCTTATTACACTCCTTTGGGATGGTTCTTAACCTGACTCCATGCTCGTAACTCACAATAAACCCTTTGATTCTTGGTTGATCTGATCAAGTCTTGTCAATATCAATGGAACTTGGGTGTTGATAAGGTGAAAATCATAATCCACCAAAATGGATGATTGATCTTGATGATGACTTGATCCACCCCTTAACCTTTGTTTGTGTTTACCTTGTGTGTGATCCCTTGTTTGTGATTGTTGCATTCATGCATACATGCGCATCATAACATTCATCACAGAAAAATAAACTTCAAGGAACTAAGGTCTTATTTGCAAATATTTTCAGACCATGGATTGTTGACGAAGGAACACTAAGAAGTACAGTTTTAGATGTCCGGATTTGAAAGAGCTAAGGAAGTTGTCATCCTTTGTATTAGATCCCTTGGACTTCAAGCAACGTCATGGGAAGCTTTTGTCTATATTATCTGCTGATGTGGTTGAAGGACTTCTGAGTGTCTTGGTTCAGTTTTATGACCCTCTTTACCGATGCTTCACTTTCCCTGATTATCAGCTAATGCCTACGTTAGAGGAGTTTTCCCATCTCTTGGGAATACTCATTTCTGATAATGTATCGTTTAGTGGATTTGAGGAGATTCCCATATCTCATATCATAGCTGAAGCACTTCATTTGAAGAAATGTGAGATTGAGGCTCATTTGGTAAAGAAAGGAGGTATTCTTAGGTTGACTTATGAGTTCCTCATTGGTAAAGCTATCGTCTTTGCTCAAGCTGGTAGTGTGGACACTTTTGAAGCCATCTTTGTTTTGCTTGTCTGTGGTTTGGATTTTTTCCCTATCATTGAAGGTTTTGTTGATGTTAACGCCGTTAGAATCTTCTTGATTGGGAATCCTGTTCCTACTCTGTTGGGAGATTTGTATTTCTCTTTGCATTTAAGGAATTCTAAAGGTGGTGGGACTATTGTTTGTTGTGTTCCTCTTCTGTAGAAGTGGTTTATTTTGCACTTGCCACAGACGCCTGCTTTCTTGGAGAACAAGCAATGTCTACGGTGGTCTTAGAGACTCATGTCTCTCACTAATGATGATATTGTTTGGTATGATTCTGCATTGAGTAGCTTGGATATTATCGACAGTTGTGATGATTTTTATAATATGCCTCTCATTGGTACACAAGGAGAAATCAACTACAACCCTGCTTTGGTTCGTCGTCAATTTGGGTTCTCCTTGAGAGACAAACCTAATAACACTCAGTTAGAAGGTATTTTATATCAAGAGGGTAAAGATCCCCAACATTTGAAGCAGAAGATTATACATGCTTGGCATAATGTGCATAGGAAAGGAAGATCCGAGCTTGGTCTGTGCAATTGTGTAGCTTTGGAAGCTTACACTATTTGGGTGAAGAAGAGAGCTTTGGAGTTAAAGATATCGTATGCTTATGAAAGACCTATGTCTTTGGTTGTGGCTGAGCCATCAACTCTCCATACCCAAGATATAGAGGAGTTAGAAGATGCACTCACTAATATGAAGCAAGCGAAAGATATGTGGGAAGAGCGGTTATATGCTTTAAGCCGAAAGCATGAGGAGTTACAGCTTGAGTCGAGAGACAAGGATGCACTTATTGAACTTCTTGAAGACCGAGCAGTGAAGAGACAGAGAGATCCATAGGGACCACCTTCCTCTAGTATGCCTCAGCCTTCCGGTGCTTGGAAGCAGATTGTTGATCACCTTGTCCTTGAGAAGGCTTAGATGAAAACATCCTTTGAGTCTGAGATTCGACGCATTCAAAGGAAGTACACGCTCGCAGCCAAATCATCTGATACCATTGCTAAGGGATCCTTAGGATGCTTAGTTTCCTTTTCTCTTGTATTTGTATTTTGGTTTCTGAAATTGTACTCAGTGTAATCCTTCCAAATTTTATGAATAAAAAGAGATTTTATGGTCAATCAAATTATTGATATTGTTATTATTTAATATTTGCAAATAGAACTTCATATGTTCCTTGAAATTTAAGTAGACAAAAACATTGCATCTCATGCATCATTTGCATAGCAGGGTTTCTTTCGCTAGATGTCTTATCGGTTATTCTTCTGTGCTTCAGCCAAGCTGACTCACCGATACAACACTCGCGCTAATCAACCGAAGATCATGGAGCACTTAGAGCAAGAGAATAGAGAGATGAAGGATGAAATTTCACGGTTAACTGCTATGATGGAGTCTATTCTTGCTGCACATAATCAGTCTTCACCAACTCTTGCAACTCCACCCCAGAGGACTGTTATTTCCGAGGTTGCTACCTCATCCGTTCATGTTGCTTCCAGCCAATTCGGTCCCTCCATGCCTGCTGGATTCCCTTAGGGAATGCCATCCAATTTTACGCCTGAAGGGTATGCACCCACTTTTGTTTCTCTGCCGACATCTAGCCCGGTCATGACAATGCCACCTTCAATCGTTCATACTTTGCCTCGTGTTGAGGTTACCATCTACCACTCTGAACCATCTGAGGGCCCAAACGTGTATGAGAAAATGGACGAGATGAAGGATCATTTTATCGAGATGCACAAAGAGTTGAAGACTCTGAGAGGAAAGGACTTATTTGGGAAGAGTGTTGTTGTGCTTTGCCTAGTGCCTAATGTGAAAATCCCGATAAAGTTCAAAGTCCCTGACTTTGAAAAGTTTAAGGGAAATACTTGTCCACTAAGTCATCATGTGATGTACGCCAACAAGATGTCAACTCAAATTGATAATGATCAGTTGCTGATTCACTACTTCCAAGACAGTTTGACTGGTGCTGCTTTAAGATGGTATATGGGGTTAGACAGTGAAAGTGTCCATACTTTCAATGACTTGGGTGAAGCATTTGTTAAGCAGTACAAATAAAAAGTTGATATGGCGCCTGATAGAGACCAACTGAGGTCTATGTCTCAGAAGGATAAGGAGACATTCGAAGAGTATGCTTAGAGGTGGAGGGAACTTGCTGCCCAGATAAGCCCTCCATTGGAAGAAAAGGAAATGATGAAGATTTTCTTGAAGACAGTGAGTTCGTTTTATTACGAACGTATGATTGCTAGTGCCCCCAATGACTTTATCAAAATGGTAAACATGGGGATGAGGTTAGAAGAAGGAGTCCGTGAGGGATGTTTGTCTAAATAAGAAGCATCGTCTAGCAAGAAGTATGGGGGCAGTTTCTCCAAGAGGAATGAGGGGGAAACTAATTCAGTAACTATGGGGAGGCAGAGGAGGCCTCATGTCAGAAAGAGTTATCAACCTCGTCAACATCAACATCAAGTTTCATCAGTGATCCCTGTATTTTCCAACAATTCCAACAATCAATCTGTTCCGATTCAACAACAACAACATCAACAACAACCACAACAAAGAACCAATAACAACAACAATCAACAACAAAATTTTGAGAGGAAGAAGGTCTCCTTTGACCTTATTCCTATGTCATATGCAGAATTATACCCATCTTTGGTTCTCAAGAACCTCATTCAACCAAGAAACCCTCCGCAAATTCCTAAGCCATTTCCATGGTGGTTCAAACTTGAACTTCGTTGTGCCTTTCACCAGGGAGCCCCTGGCCATGACATAGAGAACTGCTATCCATTGAAGTATGAGGTACAAAAGCTTGTGAAGAGTGGGATGATGACCTTTTAGGACCGAGCGCCTAATGTAAAAGTTAATCCATTGCTTGCTCATGGTAATGCTACTGTCAACATGGTAGACGACTGTCCGGGGAATTTCCGAGTATTCGATGTGCGATGTATCCGTAGGTCGTTGGTGGAAATGCATAGAACCTTGTGTTTGATCAGTGTCTATGAGCACGACCATGATGGTTGTGCAATCTGTAGTGTGAGCCCTCGTGGGTGTATGATTGTCAAGAGAGATATCCATAAGTTGATGGATGAGAATGTAATCCAGATTCAACAATCAAGGGATATAGATGATGTAAATGTAATTGTGCCTGTGTTCAAAACCCCTGAGTGGGTAGTTATCCAGTTCGATAGCAGCAACAACAACAATGTTAATAGATCGGTATCACCGTTGGTAATATGGTTAGCGGGCCCTGTTCCGTATGCATTCGATAAAGTCGTGCCTTATCAGTACAACACCACAATGATGGAGAATAGTCAAGAGGTTCCTTTACCAGTTACAGATTATGTGGTGAATATTGTTGATATTGCGAAGGTGACCCGTAATGGTCGTGTATTTGGTTCAGTTTTTCCAAAGGAGGTAGAAGATGCTGCAGTAAGTAAGAAGGCAGAAATACTAGTAATGAATTCAGTTAGTGCTCCATTATGTCAGTCTAGTGAATCCAACAAACTGAAGGCTAGTGATGATGATGAAATGTTGAAGCTGATAAAGAGAAATGAATTCAATATGGTGGAGCAGCTGCTCTAAACCCCGTCAAAAATCTTTGTGTTGTCCTTA
Organism: Lathyrus oleraceus; assembly: GCF_024323335.1. Taxonomy (NCBI): domain Eukaryota; kingdom Viridiplantae; phylum Streptophyta; class Magnoliopsida; order Fabales; family Fabaceae; genus Lathyrus; species Lathyrus oleraceus. The sequence goes on along the minus strand of NC_066583.1, from coordinate 502,499,057 downwards.
TTGTTGAATTTTGAGGCACATAGGGAGGCGTTGTAGAAGGTGCTCGAGCAGGCTTACGTTGAGCATGATGTTACTGTGGATCAGTTTGACCACATTGTTGCCAACATTACCTCTTGCAATAACTTGAGCTTTTGTGATGAAGAGCTTCCCGAGGAAGGCAGAAATCACAATCTAGCACTCCATATTTCTATGAACTGCAAGGAGGACGCTATGTCCAGTGTGTTGGTTGACACAGGGTCTTCTTTGAATGTGCTTCCAAAGTCAACTCTGTCCAGAATTTCTTATCAAGGAGCCCTGATGAGGTACAGTGGCATAATTGTCAAAGCGTTTGATGGTTCCCGTAACACCGTCATTGGTGAAGTGGACCTTCCAATTAAGATAGTTCCGAGTGATTTCCATATTACATTCCAGGTAATGGATATCCACCCGGTCTACAATTGTTTATTGGGAAGGCCATGGATTCATGAAGCTGGAGCTGTGACGTCTACTCTACATCAGAAGCTTAAATTTGTGAAGAACGGTAAGCTTGTCGTTGTTGGTGGCAAAAAAGCACTTATGGTGAGCCATTTGTCATCCTTTTCATATGTTGAAGCTGAGGAGGAGGTTGGAACGCCGTTCCAAGCCTTGTCTGTTGCTGATGAAGTAAAGAAAATTGGGGCACCCATGTCTTCTTTAAAGGATGCACCAAAGGCTATTAAGGCTGGTAGCAATGATCAGTGGGGCCGTATGATAGAGATTGCTGAGAACAAGAATATGGCTGGATTGGGATTTCAACCAGGGTCGTTCAACATCAAAGTTGAAGATATGCAACCAAGTTTCCGCAGTGGAGGGTTCATTCATAGGAATGATCAACACTCAACTGTTATGATTAAGGACAATGGCCAGACTTGCAACAATTGGGTTGTTGATGATGTTCCTGCCGTTATTCATCGCTCTAAGTAATTTGTTTTTCATTTTAAGAAAAATCATTTTCTTATGCCTAAGGGAGAAGAGAACATTGTTGGGAATTTCAATTATCATCAATAAAATACAATTTTATTCATCCACATTTATGATGTTTTATTTTTACGTTTTGATTTTCTGAAAATGGTAATCACAAAAAATAATAATAATAATAATCTTCGTGATGGTCGCGAAAAAATTTTGTTCGAACAGAGTCGCCAGCTGGCAACTCTACTGGGGACTTAGCTCCAAGTTAGAGAGAGTCAAGCTTAATTTAGTTCAAATTGCTATGAATGTTAAAATATTGTTTCTTTCTTCCATATTGCTTCTTATATCTTACTGTATTATTTATACTATGTGATTTATTCTGATATTATATTGGATGGTCTATGGTGCTTGATACACGTTATGAGATAAGCTCTGTACCCGAGCTTTGAGAAGAACTTAGAACCTGGAGTTATGTAGTATTGAACCGAGGGGTATACACCTCGTTGGGACAATACGAAGACTCCACCTAGAGTAGATCTGTTCGGAATTTCCATCATAATATGGCTAGCCCACTATTGCGAGGAAACTTTGAACATGGTCCGTGACTCTAGGGACCTCGCCTTAACCTGAAGTCCATCTTTATGATTGGCGATTGTGTAGTATTGAATTGAGGGGTCTACACCCCGTTCGAACAATATGAAGATCCCACTTAGAGTAGATTAATTCAGAACTTTCATCGCGATGTGGCTAGCCCATTATTGCGATGGGATGCTGAACACAATCTATGACTCTAAGTTCTTGTCTTGAAAAGGGACAACCTTAGGAGACCTCATTTGTGTGTGGGATAGGGAACATAGAACCGCCATATAGGGTGTACCATGTGATATGTATGAAACCTGGACCCCTGTCATTGCATAAACATCATATTGCATTCATTATGCGCATAGCAAAATCAGTTACACATTTTATATTTTCAGGAAATTTCAAAATTTTCAGTTGATTAAGCATTCAAGAGTAGATGGAGCTAGGAAAGAGAAAAACATTCCAAATCAAAGCCAAAGTACCATGTGTGAAGGATTTCATTGCATTCAGAGATGGGTTGACTAATATCCGTCGAGATGCATTCACGCTCAAATATGGGAAGATTTTGAGCTTGTTGTTTGTACCAGTGCAAAAGGATGTTATTACGGCACTAGCCCAGTTTTATGATCCACCACTCAGAAGTTTCCTCTTCCGAGATTTTCAATTGGCTCCAACTTTGGAGGAATTCAGAAAGATATTAGACTCTCCTAAGCAGAAAAAAGGACCTTATAGGGGACTGAGTCAAATCCTAAAACCCAAGGAGCTGGCAGAGGTGTTGGACATTCTCATTGAAGATCTAACTCCTAAGATCAAGATTTGGGGAAAGGTACAAGGAATTCCTCAAGAATACTTAGAGAAGACTGCTTAAATCTTTGCCAAATCACAGAAATGGGAAGCCTATGATACTATTATGGCCTTGCTCATTTTTGGATTAGTGTTATTTCCTAATATGGAGAAGTTGGTGGACATGGCAGCTATTAGTGTGTTTTGGGTCGTCAAGGTTAAAGATGAAGATCCAGTGCCCGCACTTCTGGCAAATGTTTATCATACCTTGTACTTACGCTTTGAGAAGAAGGGGGGATTGATGTTGTGTTTCATACCGCTCCTTTACAAATGGTTTGTCTCTCATGTGTTCAAAGATACTGATATGGTTGAGAGAATGGATGGACATGAGTGGTCTCAAAAGCTGGTAGGACACACAGAAAAGGCCATTATTTGGTACCCCCATGGTTTAAACTTAGGGGATGCAATTACTAGTTATGGAGATTTTTTTAATGTACCATTGATAGGGTCAAATGGTTGCATTAACTACAACTCAGTCCTAGCAGTAAGACAATTGGGTTATCCTATCACATACAAGCCAGATGACCGGTTGTTAGAAGGCTTTGTGTTTTATAATATGGAAGACCCCATTATGTTGAGAAAAATTATCCGAGCCTGGGAAAACGTTCGCTTCAGGGGACAAGATAAATGAAAAGGTGTTATAGGAGATAAAGAACCCTATTACCAGTGGGTTGTGAAGAGAAGTCAAGGGGTCAAGTTATCATTCATCCTCGATCCTCCTACCCAACCTCCACCACCAGAACCTATCCCTATCTCCGTTGAAGAGGTGGAAGCACTAAGGGCTACTATAGAAAGACTTGGGCGAGAAAAAGAGGAGTTGTAGATAAGCCTTCAACAAGTTTCAAATGAAAGGAATGAGATGAAGTGGGACCTAGATCGGAAAAAGGCTCAGCTAGAGGCAACTGAGGAAAAGGTTGATAAAGAGGAGCATAAGAGAAAGAAGGTGAAAGTAGGCATGAAACAAGCTGACCTCTAGTTAGAAACTATCAAAGAACAGTTAAAACAGGTTGAGAAAAAATGCCAAAAGAATAAGTGGTGGTGGATACGTGCAAAAGAAGAAAAGAAAGAAACTAGAGAGGCATTAGAAGCTAAGATACATGACCTTACTGTCTCCCTTCACCATTCTGAAGCCCAAGTGGAACAAGAGCGCCGACTTAAGGAAAGAGCCATCGAAGCTTCTCGAGTCTGTAGCGGGGTATTCGTTACCGTTAGAGATATTGACTAAATCCAAGGTAAACCATACAAGTCGAGTCGCCACCACACTTCTATTTATCCAAAGGAATGGTTAGAAAGCGAACAAAAACCTAAAAGTTTTATCAAATCAAAAACTAGTAAAAATGTCAGAGATCTGGGTAAGGGGGTTGGTTATGCAATGGGAAGGTTTTAGGCACCCAAAACATCCTAGGTACTCCTAGGGAGCCCTTTTCACATTGGTTGCAAGGTTGGTATTTTGTGAAAATTTGTTTGTGCAAACATGATTGAAGAGATGAGAAAAGAATGTACAAGTTTATTTACATTTTGTGTTATTTAAATAGGTTGAGAAAATATTTTTGTATTTTTTGAATATTAAAAACTATTTAAAATGAATTAAAAATAACCAGAAAAGAGAAAATTCACAAAAAATATCAAATGGCAAGATAAAAAATATTAAAAATCACTTTTAGAAACTAGAATTTAAATGGAGAAGAATGCAATTGGTCCCATATTTTTTGGATTAAAAATGAAGAAGTTATGAATTTTTTAAAATAAAGGAAATAAAAGAAATAAAATCAGAAATTAGAAAATAGCAAAAATCAGGGGACGTTGGATTGAAATCTCATTAATTGACGTGGCCAATCCTAAGGTCCTCAGGCGCGTGCTCATGGTGAGTCCAAGTCAATGAGAAACATCCAGCATTAAAACAAGTAATCCAAACGCATGGCTGAGTTTAAAACGTGGGAGATGTATCCAATGGTCCAGATTCAATCTGACATGGTGGACGGTGGCCAGCGCCACCGTCTTCTCCGGGGAGCATACAAGCTCCGGCCAGAGTTACAGGTCCTCCAAACTCAACCAAAACTCACGATCCATATATCAAAATGAAGATGGGGTGATGTACATCACCCCTATAACCTTGAATTGTACTCAAACTTTCTATAGAATAAGAAATCTGAGCTTGAAGATTCAGGTACATAAATTGCAGTTCATCAAAACACAAAATCAAAGCCACCACTAGCTTGCCTCTCAAGTGAGGACTTCAGAAAACACATTGGCCAGGCAAATAGATCAAGGAACAAAAAGATTCGAAGGAAAACCCAGTTGAACCATACCTTTGGATTGTGAAGATTTGAGCTCCTTTCCTTGGTTCCTTTTGCAAAACAGAAGTTCAATGGATCATATGAGAAAGGTCTAGGAACTTTAGATCTGAAGATTCAACCAAATTCAGTTGAATTTCAGATCTGAAATTTTGAAGAAATGTGAACTAGTTCCTTTAGGTATGGCTAGGGATTCAATTGTGCAGCATATCAGGTGCCTTCAGGTTGAGATTTGAAGTGAGCAAGCATGTCTATTTATAGCTGAATTGGAGGCAAGGCAAGGAAATACTCGTGTGCATGAAAGTTGAAGGCCTTCATGCATGGGCCTGTACAGGCGTATGGAGGGCCCAAAAGCCAATGCAAATGAATTCTGAGATGATTTGGAGAAGGTTTGGACGTGTGGTTTTCACTCCAATTGCTTGCATATGAAGTTTCACCATGAAATGCATAATTGTGCCTAAAACTTCATCTCTTCGAAAATGCCAATTAAAAAATCCAAACACAAGCATGTGGGTAATGGTTGGAAAGGTCTTGACATAAGGAACAAATGTTATGTTGAGCAAAAACTCATTTGAAGTGTGGAAATTTATGAAAATAGGCCATGAAGTTTATAGTGCAAAGCATGCCTTTGAGAATTTTGCCAAATTGGTCCAACTTCAAGCCCTTCTGTCTTGATGATGTAAGCCTCAAATGGAACAACTTCCAACATCAAAGTTGTAGGTATTTTCAAGATAATCAAAATGGACTTATATTTTGCATCATTTGGATTTTTGATGAAGGAGTTATGGGTACTTGAAGTTGGACTTTTTTGCCTTTCAATACATTTGGTCCAAAGTGACCTATAATGTTTTGCATTATCAAACGTATTTCTTTTGAGATTTTGAAATTTTGTTCAACATAACATTTTAATTATACATCTTAAGCCTTCGAATTCATTTTATCCCACCTCAAAATCATAAAAAATGAATGAGTTATGTTCTTGGGAAGTTGACCCAAAATTAGGGTTTCAGTCAAAATGACCTATAATGTCTTGGAATGGGAGATGATCTTACAAGCTTCAAATCAATTTTTGGTGAACAGAAAGTTGTTCATATTGTCCTTAAGAACATTGTTTATTTTGGGATCATCTCCATTTGACCAACACATAAAAAGTTAGGTCTCAGTGCGTTTCAAAATAGCTAGATGAATTTACTGATCAACTTCTCAAGTCCACAACTCATATCTTGATGAATTGATGATTGAGGACACTCAAATAAGTTCAAATATGCATGAAATGATGGGTTTAAGAACTTCCCTTGATTGTATTTGACCATGGGCTGAGGTTGCTCCATTAGCAAGGCATTGTGGGTGATCAGATGAATTAGGGTTTCCTTGAGGAACAAACCTCAACCCTTTGACCTGCTTCGATCAAAATGATGAATTGAGATACTTGGGAGGAATATTTGATGGGTAAGAGCTTTGGGAACCATTGCCATGCTTGCCTTTATCTTCTCTTGGCCATGTCTTTGCACCAGTGATCTCTTAGGAGCTTTTTAACCTTGTGATTGCTCAAGCTACAAACAAGAAATGTTAGTGACATATTTGTTGTGCTTTTGGTTAGTAAATAAAATGAGAAAAGCAATGATACATAATTCAAGCATGCTTGGTGATCTCAAACCACTCACAAGAGGTCCCACCCAAAGGCAAGGGGAACCAAGATGCTTATGATCCTTGAAGCTTTGCAAATGCAATATTATGATGCCATGAGGGATTTTAGGGATAAAATTGGGGTCTTACAGAGTCACACCTAGAATTTGGGCTGAGAAACGTCAAGAGGCAAAGGATGCCAGAGAATACGCTCAACATTGGAAGGACAGGCTTGAAGCCTTCCATCAAGATAGTGTGATATGGCTGAAAAAAAAGGGAGCAGGTGATTGAGGATTATGATACGTTCAAGAAAACTATTGACTTTCTGTAAAAGGACAAGGATGGGTATCGTACAAAGCTTAATGGTTTGGTGGAATTCTATAACTGGCTAGCCCAAGATATGCCTTGGAGATTGAGAGAGGCAGTGGAAGGACTGGACCAAGACAACACACATCCTGTCGTGGTCGGTTTCGTTATGATGTGCGAAGGAATGTTAAAGAGGTTCAAGTTTGAGTTGGAGGAACTCAAAACTCGAAAATCTGCTGTGTGATTTTTTCGTTTTTGTACTCAGTTTATGCTTTCTAAGAATTTAAGTATTTGAGTTGAATTGGTTCGGGCTGTTATGCCTTTGTATTCCGTACTTTGACAAATTGAATGAATGAGGATGGTCCTGTCTTTTATTTCTTGGCTTTATGATTGCTTCGAATGCTTAATAATGAAAACTGTTATGAATAATTCCCTGGAAATAAAAAAAATAAAAAACATCTTTCTCATTTGCATGCATTTAACACATCACACATTTCGTTTCAAAAAACTTACACGACCTTTTTACCCTCTATCCAGTAACGTTGACTAATCAACACCGATACGAGACACGTAATAACTACAGGATGAAATTGGAACAAGTAGAGGCCAATCAGACCACCATGAGGACAAATATCACTGCTATCCAGGAAAAGATGGACCAGTTACTCAAGACAATGCTGGCAATTGCCCAAAGAGAGAGGGTTGTGGAAGCAGAAGTTGGAATGAGGAAGAATGATAGTCACATTAGCACGTAAGGACTAGTCAATTAGGATGAAAGATTCACTCATGCCAAGAAAAGCTTTGTTCATATACCGGTGGAGAACAAAGGCGATGGAGATCACGGCAGACCTTCTGATGCATCCGCTCAACATGGGTTTGAAATGGGTGGAGATGATCCATATGACGATTTTTACATACCTGATCCACCAAAACCTAAGGTTCTTCTTGATCCCGTTGCAAAAAGGCTTTGTGCCTTAGAGAAGAAAATTAAAGCTATAGAGGGGAACAACATCTTTGGTTCAGCAGCCATGAATATGCGATTAGTTTCAAATTTGGTCATACCGGCTAAATTTAAAACTCCTGATTTCGAGAAATACAAGGGTCAGACTTGTCCAAGAAGCCATTTGGTGATGTATTTCAGAAAAATGGTTGCCCATACTGAAAATGATAAGTTGCTCATACACTATTTTTAAGACAGCTTGAGCGGGGCATCGCTAAGGTGGTACATGAGTCTGGAGCAAGGGTGAATCCAAAGTTGGGAGGACTTGGATGATGCTTTCCTTTATCAATACAAATATAATCTTGATATGGCACCTAATCGAATGCAGCTACAAGGGATGGTCATGAACGAGAAAGAATCGTTCAAAGAATACACCCAACGGTGGAGAAAGTTGTCTGCTCAGGTTGAACCTCCGTTGTCTGAAAAGGAAATGACTGGAATATTCGTGGATACGCTGAAGGACCCTTTCTTTGATAGATTGGTAAGCAGTGCAGCGTCAAACTTTTCTCACCTAGTAACAATTGGAGACCGTATTGAGAAAGGCTTGAGGGATGGAAAAATTCAAGGAGCTGTTGGGACCCCTAATGCACCGAAAAAGTATTCTGGAGGTTTCCAGAAGAAGAAAGAAGGTGATACAAATGCTATCTCAAGGGGTTATAAGGATAAGCAACAAATTTCATATGACCAAGTTGCCGCCGTAGTACCCATACCATACCAGTAACTAACACAACAACAACAGGTTTATCAACAACAACCCCCACAACAAGAAAATGCCATTCCGCAACGACAGTTCAAACCAAGGCCACTACGAAGGCAGCTTGACCCTCTACCTGTTCCTCACAGCCATATATTTTTGTACCTGCAGAAAGAAGGATTGTTAACCTTAAGAGAGTTGAAGCCAACCACCTTCCCGTATCCTCCCGGATATGATGTGAATGCCCACTGTGAGTTTCATATGGGTGCCCCTAGCCATACTCTGGAAAATTGTTATGCATTCCAGAATTGCATGCAAGATCTAATTGAAGCTAAGGCTGTCACCTTTACTCCGAGACGCCCGAATGTAAACACCAATCCCATGCCAACACATGGAGGCGCGTCAGTCAGTGCCATCGAAGAAGTCAATAAAAGTGAACTGATCAAGATAGTTGAAGAAATTCAAACTCATATTACCGTGATAGGTGCATAATTGTTGAAGAGTGGTCTGGTCCCAATAGACTTAGCTGATGAAGAAAATATTGAAGAGTTGAAGAGCTTTATCCATCAAATGTTGGATAAAGGAGAGATGCAGATCGAGCGCCGCAACAAAGACATGAAAGAAAAAGAAATAGCTGTGATTGACATTCCTTATGACGCAGTCAATGTGGAGATCCCCATCACCCCGTTCGTGATCGAATTCCTGGAACCATTCGCATATGAAGATGAAAAAGCAGTACCATGGATATATCATCCCAGAGATTTTAAGTAGGGGCAGGAGGACCAACCTATGGTCATTAATGAGCCAAATGTTACCTCTATTGTGGGACCAACTGGAATGACACGCAGTGGCTGAGTGTTTGCACCAAGAGTTGTTGATGCGTCTGCCAAAGCTAAAGGGAAGGAGGTCGCCACCCATATCCAAATTCCTACTTCGAGCCTTGAATTACAAGAAATTCACTTATCTCCGAAAGTTGTCGTTACCCAAGAAGAGGCAGAGGAATTTCTGAAGATAATTAAGAAGAGTGACTACAAGGTAGTTGATCAGTTAAATCAAACCCCTTCGAAGATATCCATGTTGTCTTTATTACTCAGCTCAGAGGCACATAGAGATTCGTTGATGAAGGTATTGAGTGCGAATCATATTATGAAAGACATCACAGTAGAACAATTTGATGATGTGATTGCTTGTGTAACCACTGGAAACTTCCTAGGGTTTAATGACGATGAGTTGCCTGCCGAAGGGAAGAATCACAATAAAGCTCTACATATTTCCTTGAGATGCATAGACACCTTGTTATCAAGAGTTTTGGTGGATACAGGTTCTTCTTTGAACGTTATCCCAAAGACTACACTGGTGAAATTACCTTTGGAAGGACTAAACATGAAACCCAACACTCTGATAATGAAGGATTTTGATGGCTCAAGACGAGCAGTAGTAGGGGAGGTAGACCTGCCAATTAAGATTGGCCTGACTATCTTCACTATTACATTCCAAGTCATGGACATACACCCTGGGTATAGTTGCTTGCTTGGAAGACCTTGGATTCACTCTGCGGGCACAATAACCTCTACCTTACACCAAAAGCTAAAATTTATCACGAATGACAAGATGATCGTGATTGGAGGTGAAGAGGACATCCTAGTTAGCCACTTGACTTCTTTCAGATATATCGAAGTGGAAGGCGAAATTACTGAGACACCGTTCCAATCCTTGGAAGTGGTGAATGTATTGACAGTTTAACAGATATTTGAGTCACCGAAATCGGAGTTGTCAATGGCCTCCTGGAAAGGAGCTAAAGCTGCTATAGAGAATGGGAGTGCCCAAGGCTGGGGCAAGGTGATAGAAGTACGCGAGAAGTGGGACAAGTTTGGTTTTGAATATGAACCATCCTCGGTTGAAGCAAGTATGCAGTGTGACAAGAAGCAGGTTCCCCCTATTGAGGAGACATTCACTAGTGCTGGCCATATCTTTGGTGATCAAGTTGCGATGATTAACGATGAAGTTTATAATGAGGTAGTGTCCAGCTGGGTACGTCAAGCAGCGCCCAACGAAGAACTAAAGAACTGGAAGACCGTGGAAATCCCCCAATTCTTTCAAAAGTAATTTTATTGTTTTAATGAAAACCCTGTGCGCTGCCCAAGGCACAGTGGCATGTTGTAAGGCCTCCTTATTTTTAGAACGTTCATTATCATTAATAAAATGACAATTTGCATTCAAGTTTTTGCTCCTTTTCATTCATTTTTGTTATATACAATAAAAATGGAATTAATTCTTATACACACACTTTCTAAATAAACTGCATAAATCATAACATGCAGAGACACCACCGAGACCATTAATAATGACACTGCTACGGTCTTCCATGATTTGGGCTGTCCAATTTACCAAGTCGAAGAAGAAAGCGGGGAAGATTGTGAACTCCCTGAAGAGTTTCCAGATTACTCAAACAAGAAGAGAAAGTCATTCAACCATACCAAGAGGACGTGGAAGTCATCAATCTCGGAATGGGGGAAGGCAGGAAAGAAGTAAGGATAGGCGCCACCCTTCAAGATACAGTGAAGGCAAGACTGATAGAGCTCCTCCACGAGTATGCCGATGTGTTTGCTTGGTCATACCAAGATATGCCTGGGCTAGACACTAATATTGTTACGCATAAGCTTCTGCTTAAATAAGAATGCTCTATTGTCAAACAAAAGCTAAGAAGAACTCGTCCAAACATGGCTCTCAAGATTAAAGAGGAGGTGAGAAATCAGTTTGACGCTGGATTCTTAGAAGTTGCCAAGTACCCATAATGGGTTGCCAACATTGTGCCAGTACCAAAGATGGATGGAAAAGTCCGCATGTGCGTTGACTATCGAGATTTAAACAGAGTTAGTCCTAAAGACGATTTCCCATTACCTCACATTGACGTATTGGTAGACAACACAACTCAGTTCTCCGTGTTTTCTTTCATGGACGGTTTCTCCAGGTAGAACCAAATTAAAATGGATCCAGAGGACATGGAGAAAACTACATTCATCACCCCCTGGGGGACCTTCTCTTACAAGGTGTTTCCATTCGGGTTGAAAAATGCAGGGGCAACGTATCAGTGTGCCATGGTAACTCTCTTCCATGACATGATTCATAAAGAGATCGAAGTGTATGTTGATGATATGATTGCCAAATCCCAAACAGAAGAGGAGCATATCACTAATCTGGAGAAGTTATTTACTCGAATGAGGAAGTTTAGGTTGAGGCTTAACCCCAACAAATGCACATTTGGGGTTCGATCTGGGAAGCGTTTAGGCTTTATTGTAAGCCAGAAAGGAATTGAAGTGGATCCTGACAAGGTCAGAGCCATTCAGAACATGCTTGCGTCATAGACTCAGAAAGAGGTTCGTGGTTTCTTGGGAAGACTAAATTACATTGCCAGATTTATCTCTCATCTCACTGCCACGTGTAAACCAATATTCAAGCTTCTGAGGAAAAATCAAGAAGTTGAGTGGACTGATGATTGCCAAACAGCCTTTGACAAGATCAAAGAATACTTACAAGAACCACCAGTTTTAATGCCCCTTGCCCAGGGAAGACCTCTCATCATGTACTTAACAGTACTCAACGAATCTATGGGCAGTGTGTTAGGACAGCAAGACGAGACTGGTAAAAAAGAGCACGCCATCTATTATCTGAGTAAAAAGTTTAATGATTGTGAGACCATATATTCATTGCTTGAAAAGACTTATTGTGCACTCGTGTGGGCCGCTAAGCGTCTCAGACAATACATGCTGACTCATACGACTTGGTTGGTATCCAAAATGGACCCCATCAAGTATATATTCGAGAAACCATCTCTTACCGGCAGAATTTCCCGATGGCAGATGTTGTTATCAAAATACGATATCCAATATGTTGCACGAAAGGCCATCAAGGGAAGTGTACTAGCAGATCATTTTGCTCACCAACCAATAAAGGATTACCAACCTTTGAAGTTTGACTTCCCAGACGGGGGACATCATGGTTGTCAAAGACTCTGAAATCCCTGAACCTAGCGAGGGACCTGAACCAGAAGAACAGTGGACTCTCATGTTCGACGGTGCTTCAAATGCTATAGGTCATAGGATTGGGGTAGTGCTGATGTCTCCCAAGAATTTTCATCTACCATTCACTGCAAAGCTTTGCTTCACCTGCTCGAACAACATGGCTGAATATGAAGCCTGCATATTGGGGCTAGAGGAAGCTATTGAGTTAAAGATTAAAATTCTTGAGGTATTAGGAGATTCTGCTCTAGTGATACATCAAATCAGAGGTGATTGGAAAATAAGACATACTAACCTAATTCCATACCGGGATTATGTGTTGAAGTTACTCCCAAAATTTGACAAAATCACTTTCTCTCATATTCCCCGAGAAGAGAATCAGATGGCAGATGCTTTGGTAACCTTGGCTTCCATGTATAAGTTAATATGGCCTAACCATCAGCCTAATGTTGAAATCAGGCGTTTTAACGAACCTGCTCATTGTCTGACAACAACAGAAGAGTCAAATGACAAACCCTGGTTCTTCGACATCAAACATTATCGAGAGAAACAAGAATATCTGGTGGAGGCTTCCAGCCTTGACAAGAGGATTATACGGAGGTTGGCGTCGAAGTTATTCTTAAATGGAGATGTGTTGTACAAGCGAAATTATGACATGGTCTTACTCATATGCATAGACAAACATGAAGCTAATCAGCTTATGAAGGATATACACAAAGGATCCTTTGGCACTCATGCAAATGGGCATGCAACGACGAAGAAGGTCCCGAGGGCCGGTTACTACTAGTTAACAATGGAAGCTGATTGTTATCGTTACGCCAGAACATGTTATAAATGCCAAATCTACGCTGATAAAGTGCATGTACCGCCTACTCCTTTAAACGTCATAGCATCACCTTGGCCTTTCTCTATGTGGGGAATTAACATGATCGGGATGATAGAACCCAAATCATCTAATGGACATAGGTTTATCTTGGTGGCCATAGACTATTTCACCAAATGGGTCAAAGCTACATCCTACGCAAATGTCACGAAGCATGTAGTTGCTCATTTTTTAAAGAATAATATCATATGTCGATACGGAGCTCCCAACAAAATCATCACTAATAATGGGTCCAACCTCAACAACAAGACCATGGAGGAGTTATGTGCAACGTTCAAAATTGAACACCATAACTCGTCACCATATCGGCCCAAGATGAATGGAGCTGTTGAAGCTGCGAACAAAAATATCAAGAAAAATATTCAGAAGATGGTAGTCACGTATAAGGATTGGCATGAAATGCTACCTTTTTCATTGCACAGTTATCGTACATCAGTGCGTACTTCAACAGGGGAAACCTCTTATTCCTTGGTTTATGGCATGGAAGTGGTCCTCCCTATAGAAGTAGAGATCCCCTCAATGAGAGTCTTGATGGAGGCTAGGTTAGACGAGGCGGAATGGGTTCAAGCAAGGTTCGATGAGCTAAACCTTATTGAAGAGAAGCGCTTAAAAGCATTATGTCACGGTCAACTTTATGAGAGGCGTCTTAAGAAGGCATTCGACAAAAAAGTTCGTCCTAGAGTATTTCAAGAAGGAGATTTGGTGTTAAAGAAAATCTTGCCCACCCACAAGGATTCTAGGGGAAAGTGGACACCAAATTATGAAGGTCCATTTGTGGTGGTTAAAGCCTTTTCCGGAGGCGCTCTAATCCTCTCAACTATGGACAGTGATGAATTGGCACTTCCTACAAATGCTGATGCAGTTAAAAAGTACTTTGCCTAAAAAAGTGGAATAATAAAGGCTCCTAAATCGAAAACCTAAAGGGGTGATTTAGGCAAAAATGACTATCCCGCTGGATCGAAAACCCGAAAGGGCGGTCCAGATAAAAGTTAGGGAAGAAAATTAAAATTTATGACCCGTTGAGTTGAAAACCCGAAAGGGCGACTCATGCAAAAAAGGGTATCTTGGTGGATCGAAAACCCGAAAGGGCGATCCAGGCAAAAGTTAAGGATTAATTCCAAGGCAAAGAACTGTACCTTCAGGCATTTATCATACCACTGAAGGTGAGGAATCAATCCACCTGACCTTTTTAGAAGCAAGGTGCTCGGACCGTTAAAGACATGAGGATCATAACAGTGTTAATTTTTTGGAAGTGCATGCTCTATTTTTTCCTTTTGTTTTGAAATTGTAATTTTGCTCGGAGTGCAAAAGTTCAAGTATGGGGGAATTTGAATAATGCATTTTGATGCACATTCTTCTATAATTGTACTTAAGCATTTACCTTGTTTGGTTTGCTTATTTTACTATTTTATTAAGTTTAACTTTATGTTTGCCTTTAATATATTTTTCGTTTGATGTTTTCATGTTTTAGTGGTTATTTGATACCTGTTCACAATTCAAATCATAACTGGATCTACGGGATGATGTTTTGCGCGTTCTGATATGCGTTAGAAAGCTAAGAGAAAGAGCTACAACTTTTATATTATAGACAAAACCTGATTCGTATTTCAGGAGTCTCACACAATTCTTTGAAGTTTCAGACTTTATAAAATAATTTATTTTGGGTCATTTTTGTGTCGGGTTTATGTTTTCCGACCCAATTTGAATTATAAGTGCAATCCTTATTTTGTTAAAATAGATTAGTCGCGATACTGTAGATTTTAACACACTATTCACGATAAATTTTTTGCTCTATACGATTATGATGAGGAACTAATCTTCCAGAGTTGATCTGTTATAATCGAGTTTCCAACGCTTTGAGGTTTTTATTCTATCAATTTAATTTAATTTCTATTTAAATTCTATTATATGAAAATTCATTTGCTTAATCTGTATTTTGTAGAATAGTTTTGATTAAATTCATATGATTGTATTCCTAACTGTTAATCTCTGTTTATGTCGTTTTGTTGTTAAATGGCGTTTGTAAATCATGTTTTCTAAATTCGCGTTTATATTAATCCGTTTGGTTAATTCGGAATATAGGAATACCAATTTGTCTTATATCTAATAGCTTGTCAATCGATATTGAATCGAATAGAGATCGAAGCCGCTTAGGGAATTGGTAGGTAAAAACCAGTGATTAGCCGAAAACCTAAAACAGTAGATTGAGGTATTTTATAATCGCTTATTCTAATAACTTATTTTCTTTGTTTTCTTAATCGATCCGTAAACCATAACACCCCCCCCCCCCCAAAAAAAAATTGATTTCAGTAGGTTAATAATGATACAAGAATCATTGAGTTACGATACTCGAGTTGTCGCTTCCGTTAAACTATAGTTTTCTAATTACTCGTTTTGACCCGTGCGCGACAGCGGATCAAATAGTATAGTAGATAATTCCACTAACATGTGGTTGTTATCTGACAATAGCATTAATCTTCATATAATGCACATTAGTGATCAACATATTTCTTTTTCCTTTAAATCTAATGACAAGACTCTTAGCATTTCTGTTGTGTATACTTCTACTTGTTATTTTGCTAAGAGGAACTTGTGGATTAGGTTATAGAGAGTGTTAAATCATGTTAGCCTTCCCTGGTGTGTAATAGGATATTTCAACACCATTATTGGTGCTCGTGAATATAGTGACTCCTTTACCCCTTCTAGCGGTGCCGCAGAAGAGTTTGTTAATTGGTCAAATAATAATAATTTGGTGCATATTCCTACTAGTGGTGCTAAATTTACATGGTCTAATGGTGGTAATGGAGCCAATAACACACAAAAGAGATAAGATAAGGCTATTTGTAGTCAGGACTGGATTGATACTTGCATGAAAACTTCTTGTTCCACCCTTGTTAGAAATAGATCATATCATTATCCTCTCCTCTTTCACTTTGATTATAAATATGCTAAAGTTAGGTCTCACTTCAGATTTCTTCACACCTGAACCCTTCATCAGGATTGTCAAAGATGGGTGGAAAACTCCTAGAAAGCTAAAATGGTTAGTTTTCGTATGTTTGTCCCTTTAAAGAAGCTTCAAATTCTTAAAAGAAATATCAAAGCTTGGAACAAAAATATCTTTCGAAAGTTCATGATCAAGTCAAGAAAGCAGAAAAGGATCTTGGTTGCATCCAAGAGAAAATTGAGCAAGATGGTTACAATGATGATTTGGTTGTCAAAGAGAAGGAAGCTCAAGTCAAAGACAGAAAGAAAAGGCTATAGTACAATGGCATGCAGAGTGGGACAAAAATATAATTTTTTTTGATAAAGTCACTAAAATCATAAATTCCACTAAGGTTATTCACTCTACGAAGATTGGTGGAGTTAGTTACAACAACCAGGATCAGGTTGCTGAGAATGTAGCGAATCACTTTAGGGCTTTATTTGACAATGTTTTTGTTTTACAGGAAAACTCTCTCGTGGAAAATTCATCCCTAAGTTAGTGACCTAGCAAACTAATAATTTGCTTACAATGTTGCCATCTGAGCAAGAAATTCATAGTACTATTTTTAAAGGAAGGCCCAAAGCTGTTTATTTTAATGCTTTGGCTGATATAATCAGAGGCAAGCTTGCTGCTTGGAAAGCTGGTTTGCTATTTGTTACTGGTATAGTGCAGTTGGTTAGGTTTGTTATTTAAAGCATGATGATTTATTCCATAATGGTTTATTCTTGGCATGTCAGTCTCATTAAGATGATGGAAGGTTGGTGTAGGAACTTCATATGGATTGCTGAAATTTACAAAAGTAAATTGGTGACAGTGACTTGGAAGCATTGTTGTAGAGATATGAAGGATGGTGGCCTTAGTATTAGATCTTTAAGGATCCTTATTGAGGCTTCTGATTTAAAGTAGTTTTAGAGTGTTCTGAATGATAATGATGATTGGGCCAGAATCTTGATGACAAGAGTCTTTAAGTGAGGCAGGCATGTAAGGTACCATGTTTTCTCATCTATTTGGACAGGGAGCAAAGCTTATCAAGTAGTTAAGAATAATTCAATATGGATGGTTGGTAATGGAGAGAACATTAGTCTTTGGGGAGATAATTGGTGTGGTCAATATCTGAATGATATAATTCAAATTTGTTGGTGATTTTAGTATCATCAATGTATTTTAGTAGTAATGTGATTTACTATAGGGCGATGCAATTATGCGTTAAAGCTTGGAAACGAGTTAGGGGTAGTGTGGAGTGCACGCTCGTCAAGCCAACATATAATTGAATGCGAATAATTGAAACGGGGTTCCAAGGGGCGAAGCCCCGTTCGAAATTTTCTTTTGAACAGTTGAACCCTTTCCCAACCGACGTAACCGTTTCTGAACAGTTGCGTCTTTTCGGTTTCTGTTATTGATCTCCTATATAAGGAGTCATTTGGCCTCAGTTTAAAAAGGTATAACGAAACCAAACTTTCTCTCTACATTCCTGAACGTTTCTCTTTGCCAGAAACAAATTGTTCTTCAAGAATTATCCCCACAAAGATTTCGTGAACCCAGGCAAGAATAGGGTCGAAATACTTTGTTCGGAAAGTGTACGAACACGATTCTTCGAAGTTATCCAGGATTATCATACCCAATTTTCTAACAAACGAACAAAGTATTTTCTGATAATCATGGCTGGAGGAAGCACCGTCAAGGAGATGACTACAAACTTCGGAAAATTGGACAAGTTACAAGGACAAGACTTTAGGCGTTGGCAGAAGAAGATGCATTTCATGTTGACAACGTTGAAGGTGGTGCACGTCCTGTCTACACCGATTCCAGAACTTCTGGAGGAAGACACGGTTGAAAATCTGAGACGCAGATCAAAATGGGAGAACGACGACTACATATGACTACATATGCAGAGGGCACATTCTTAATGGTATGTCTGATCCCTTATTTGATATTTATCAAAACATAGAATCTGCAAAGGAATTGTGGGATTATCTCGAATCCAAGTACATGGCAGAGGACTCATCCAGTAAAAAGTTCCTGGTAACCGATTTCAACAATTACAAAATGGTTGAATCGAGGTCTGTCATGGAACAATTCAATGAACTCCTCTGAATCCTTGGACAGTTCACACAACACGGATTGAAGATGGATGAAACAATATCTGTCTCAAGCATCATAGACAAGTTGCCTCCTTCGTGGAAGGATTTCAAACACAATCTGAAGCATGGAAAAGACGAACTGTCTTTGATCCAACTTGGAAGTCACTTGCGCATAGAAGAATCTCTAAGAGCGCAGGAGGATGACAAAGGAAAAGGCAAAGAAATTGTTGGACCCTCGGTTAATATGGTCGAAGAGGGTGGTAATAACGGTAACAACAAAAACAAAGGAAAGAAGCGTGCTTTCAAGAACAATAAGGGCAGTTTCGGTGCTAACAAGAAACCGAAACTAGAATGCTGGAAGTGTGGCAAAACATGCCACTTCAAGAAGGATTGTCGTTCCGGCAAAAAGCATGATAACGCGAATGCAAGTGGTTCAGGAAAGGGGTCTAAGGACCAATCCGAAAACCAAGGTCAGAAATCAATTCGTGATTTGAATAGTTTGATTAAACATTCGGTTTCACTAAATTCTGAAGCATTCTATGTGCAGGATGATGCTATCGCGTGGTGGATTGATTCTGGCGCTACAACACATGTTTGCAAGGATCGTTTCTGGTTCAAGACTCTTGTTCTAGTGGAAGATGGTTATGTCCTCTACATGGGAGATGATCACTTCGCTCCCGTTGAAGGCAAAGGAAACGTGGTGCTAGAATTCAGTTCTGGAAAGACTATTACTTTGTTTAATGTTTTGTATGTTCCTAAACTACGTAAGAATTTAATTTCTGGTCCTGTATTAAATAAGCTTGGATACAAGCAAGTGTGTGAATCCGATAAATATGTTTTATCGAAGTCTGGTGTGTTTGTAGGATTTGGATATTATAATAATGGTATGTTTATGATGAATTTGAATGGAGTTCCTAATGATTCTGGTTCTGTATTTATGTCCTCTTCGAATGTTATCAATTCATCGTTATGGCATGCTTGTCTAGGACACGTACATTATAAAAGAATGCATGAAATGTCTAAAGATGATTTAATTCCTGTTTTTGATAAAAATGTAGAAAATTGTAAAACTTGCATGTTAACAAAGATCACTAGGCAACCTTTTAAAAGTATAACAAGGAAATCTGTCATTCTTGAGTTGATACATAGTGATTTATGTGATTTGCATGCTACTCCATCATTAGGACATAAAAAATATTTTGTCACTTTCATAGATGATGCATCTAGATTCTGCTATGTTTATTTGCTGCACGCTAAGGACAAATCCTTAGATAAATTCAAAATTTATAAAACTGAAGTTGAAGTGCAACAGAATGTGTTGATTAAAACATTACCTACAGATAGAGGTGGTGAATATTATGATCCTGTATTTTTCCAATCCGTAGGAATCATTCATGAGACTACGGCACCTTATACACCTCAACAAAATGGTGTGGCTGAAAGGAAAAATAGAGTGCTTAAGGAAATGGTGAATGCCATGTTATCTTACTCTGGTTTGAGTGAAGGGTTTTGGGGAGAAGCTATGTTAACGGCTTGCTATTTGTTAAATAGGGTTCCTAATAAAAGGAACAAGACTACCCCATATGAACTTTGGTATAAGAAACGACCCAACTTAACATTTCTACGTGTTTGGGGTTGTAGGGCCGTGGTTAGACTCCCGGACCCAAAAAGGAAAACTTTGGATGAAAAGGGTGTAGCTTGCATCTTTGTTGGATATGCTGAGCACTCCAAGGCCTATAGGTTTTATGTTATAGAACCTAATGACTCGATTTCTATTAACACGATTATAGAATCGAGAGATGCCATATTTTATGAGAATTGTTTCTCTTCTATACCTAGACCAAAGGACTCTATACCTAATTCAGATGAATCTCTAAGGGATGATCATTCAAATGATGTGCCAAGTGAGACACTTGAACCCCGTAGGAGCAAAAGAGCTAGAAAATCCAGATCTTATGAATCTGATTTTCAACTATATTTAGTTGAGGGATCAAAGGATCAGATTGACACTCAATACTATTATTGCTATAGTATAGAGGAGGATCCAAGAACGTATGATGAAGCTGTGAAATCTCGAGATTCTGCTTTTTGGAAAGAAGCAATTGACGAAGAGATTGGTTCTATCATGGAAAATAATACTTGGGTATTATCTGATTTACCACCAGGTTGCAAACCATTGGGTTGCAAATGGATCTTCAAAAAGAAGATGAAAGTCGATGGTACAATTGACAAGTTTAAAGCCAGATTAGTTATCCAAGGCTTCAGACAAAAGGAAGGGATTGATTATTTCGACACCTATGCTCCTGTTGCCCGTATCACTACTATTAGATTGTTGATTGCCTTGGCGGCTATTCATAATCTAGTGATTCATCAAATGGATGTCAAAACAGCATTTCTGAATGGTGATTTGGAGGAAGAAGTGTATATGAAGCAACCTGAAGGATTTGTAATGCCTGGTAATGAGCATAAAGTGTGTAAGCTAGTTAAGTCGTTGTATGGGCTGAAACAAGCTCCGAAGCAGTGGCATCAAAAGTTTGATGAGGTTGTTTTGTCTAATGGTTTCATTCTAAACCAAGCTGACAAATGTGTATATAGCAAATTTGATACTTCCAGTAACGGAGTTTTCATTTGTTTATATGTTGATGACATGTTGATCTTTGGCACCGACCAAAATCAAGTTGATAAAACGAAGAATTTCTTGTCATCAAAGTTCTCCATGAAGGATATGGGAGAAGCAAACGTTATTCTTGGTATTAAGATTAAACGAGAGAATAAGGGGATTGTAATTACGCAATCTCATTACATTGAGAAAATACTCAAGAAGTTCAATTATGAAAGTTGTTCTCCAGTAAGTACTCCCATGGATCCGGGAGAAAAGCTTATGCCAAATACAGGTAAACCTGTGGATCAACTCGAATATTCAAAAGCTATAGGCTCTTTGATGTATGCTATGATTAGCACTAGACCGGATATTGCTTATGCGGTTGGAAAGTTGAGCAGATTTACTAGTAATCCTAGTAGACATCATTGGCATGCGATAACTAGGGTATTCAAGTACTTGAAGGGTACAATGAATTATGGATTGTCATATATGGGATTTCCTTCGGTGTTAGAGGGTTATTCGGATGCTAGTTGGATAAATAATGCTGAAGATTCATCCTCTACAAGTGGATGGATGTTCTTGCTTGGGGGAGGTGCCATCTCATGGGCTTCCAAGAAGCAAACATGTATAACTGGTTCCACAATGGAATCTGAGTTTGTAGCATTAGCTGCTGCTGGTAAAGAAGCGGAATGGCTAAGGAATTTGGTATATGAGATTCCGATATGGCCTAAACCGATATCACCAATTTCTATTCGTTGTGATAGTACTGCCATATTGGCTAAAGCTTATAGTCAAATATACAATGGAAAGTCTAGACATTTGGGTGTTAGACATAGTATGATTAGGGAATTAATCATGAATGGGGTGATATCTATTGAGTTTGTTCGGTCGCAACAAAACTTAGCTGACCACTTGACGAAGGGGTTAGCTAGAGACTTAGTGAAGAAGTCGGTAATTGGGATGGGATTAAAGTCCATTTAAATCTATTAGCTATGGTATACCCAATTCCCTTCTAATACAACATTAGAAGCAGAATTCAATGTGGAAAGATCATAGTTAGAGATTGGAGCAATTGTGTTTATCTTCCCAAGGTATATGCTCAGACCTGCAAGTGATGACTAGGTTGAATTATATCTTCTTAATGGTTCTTTTGGAAAATTGCAAATGCAGGTGCAAGATTAAAAGAATCACTTATGTGAGCATGAAGTTTTGCCGCTTCAAGAAGCTTGGACTTGGCTTCCTATATGCTTATTAATGGATAAGGACACATGGCTTGTAAAGTGTCAAGTATAAATAGTAGAGTATTGTAAGAAATATATGTGTACTATATCTTCAGACACTCAAATGGATTGACGGGTTCAATCGCTATGACACCCCGATTTTCGAGTATTTGGAATGTGTATTTGTACTAAGATGAAAATTCAATCGCAAGACATTTTCATTTATGCATTTATTTGATCGTTATACCTGTGTGTTATACCCTTGTATATATTATTGTATATACTGAGTAAATCAAGGATTACACTAAAATGGGGGGGATTTGTTGGTGATTTTAGTATCATCAATGTATTTTAGTAGTAATGTGATTTACTATAGGCCGATGCAATTATGCGTTAAAGCTTGGAAACGAGTTAGGGGTAGTGTGGAGTGCACGCTCGTCAAGCCAACGTATAATTGAATGCGAATAATTGAAACGGGGTTCCAAGGGGCGAAGCCCCGTTCGAAATTTTCTTTTGAACAGTTGAACCCTTTCCCAACCGACGTAACCGTTTCTGAACAGTTGCGTCTTTTCGGTTTCTGTTATTGATCTCCTATATAAGGAGTCATTTGGCCTCAGTTTAAAAAGGTATAACGAAACCAAACTTTCTCTCTACATTCCTGAACATTTCTCTTTGCCAGAAACAAATTGTTCTTCAAGAATTATCCCCACAAAGATTTCGTGAACCCAGGCAAGAATAGGGTCGAAATACTTTGTTCGGAAAGTGTACGAACACGATTCTTAGAAGTTATCCAGGATTATCATACCCAATTTTCTAACAAAATTTACGGGGGAAATCTTGAGCAATTACAAGCAACTTTGAAAGATATTATTCATGAAGACATAATTCATCTTCCTTCAAGGTTAATTAGGCTTTGTCATATCTTACCTCAGCTAACTGCTAGTGTCTTTGTCAATCAACAGGTGGATGATAAATTGATTCGGAAATCTACTGATAATGGCCATTTAACCCTTAAAGATGCATATAAATTATGCGGCAGGCCTGTTAATCATGCTTGGGGGAGAAATCTTTGGATCATTGCCATCCCTCCTTCAAAGTCCCTGCTCTTCTGGAGATTGGTCCATGGTAAATTTCCTACTAAGGATAATATAAGAGGTCAGAATACCATGTTAGTCTGCAATGTATGTTTCAAGAATTCAGAATATATGAATCATCTTTATTTTACTGTACTTATGCAAAATATATTTGGAATTGGTTAGGCAATTTTATGAACAATGGTTCGGTCATTACTAGTTTGGAAGAGTGTATGGAGGTAATTGATGATGCACATTTTTCTCACTGTCATGTGGTAATTATAGCTAATGTCTTGAACACAAGAAATCAAGTCAGGTTTCATAACAAGAAGATACATTGGAAGTTTAAATGTGCCATCATCCTTTTTGTAACCTCCTTGTCTAATGTTGATGGGATGAATTTAACAAACCCCTATCCACCTATGTTTCAGGTTTAGGTAAAAATCATGGGGAATTTTGTTTTTCTTCTTAATTCCTTTTTCAATGGTTGTTTCTTCAAAGTTGCACTCATGATGCCTCCTTCACCTTAAGGCTTTGATGTTCTATCAAATGAAAGTTCTCTTTTAAAAATATAAAATACTTATTTTAAATCAAAATATAATGGTTTGGTTTGTTTCTTTACATAGATTGGAAAATATTTCAAGTTTAATTCATCTTTCTTGAAATTGTGACAATGGAATTTCATACTTTTCAATTCTTTAAGAAATTATGTTGATGTGTTTAATGAAATCGAAGGGCATGGTGCTATTGATAAAAAAATATTTATTTTTGAGCATGGTAATGTCAAATTTGATGGAAAGGATGAAGGTGAGGAAAAATCAATTTTGTGAAAAATAAGTATGAAAAAGGGGAGAGATGTGGAGGCAAGATTGTGCACGAAAATCTTTAGATTTTTTTAAAAAAATTTTTTTTTATCAAATTTGATCTATTAAACTACATTTAACATACAATTATGTGTAGGTATCGTTTAAACAAATTTGTCATAAACCAAACAACACTTTCAATATTCAAACTTTTTTTATCAAACAAAAAGAATCATACGCTAATATACAAGGTTCCTCCATTTCAAATAACACTTGTTTTATCTTCCTTCTCCTTTGAATAAAAAAAATACACAAATATTTTTTTCCATCAAACTAAAGAAGCATAAGCTACATTTCATCAAACAACACTTCGATTCACTACCTTTATCTTCCATCTTTTTTTAATAAAAAAAACATACTTATTTCACATGTAAATATATATATATATATATACAATTGTAAAAATAATAGTTAAATAATTATTTTACATGTAAAGTCTTATGATTTGAAGTATTAGTTAATTGCTACGAGTTTAGTCCTTAATTTTAAGATTAAAAAAACAAAAAAGAAATTCAAATATAAATTAAGTATTCTCTTCTCTCTGCTCTCAACCATTCAATTTGTGTTCTTGAATTCTTTGTGCCCATATGCATTTGTACCGGTAAAAAGTCTAATACATTTATAGTTATTAAGACTAATAAGTTATAATTAAAATTTTGTTGTATATGTTATTATTAAAAAAGAATGATGAAATTCAATCTATATATAACCAAATAAAATAGAAATGAAAGTTATTTAACAATTCAAAATAATTTTTAAATTAGTCAAAATTTTCACTTATTTATCTTTAAAAATGGTGAATTCAAGTCTCCGACAAAAAAATAATCTCTTTTAGCTTTTATTTGATTTAAATTTTAAAATACTAAAGTATTTTGTTTTCAATGTTATAAAAATCGAAACAAAAGTCAAATCGGAAAGACTTTCAATTTAAGGTTTAATTAGTTCTGCCGATTAAATATACCGTCAAACTGTTTATTAATAATATGAAACTGCATTTCATTGATAAGTCATATATAATCATACATTCACAATTTAATAAATTAAATATTTTAAAATATTGGTAACCTAGAAAATGGGGAAATCCAACCATCCTATTTTGAAGCTCTTTTACCTCGCAAACAAAAACTAGAATCATAAGCATCTTTCCCATCGCAAACAACAATTTAATGGAAGATCAATTTTCAAGAGGGTCGATACTTTATTGTGAATCTACAACATACTCTAATGTCACTCAAGGAAACAAACGGTTATAGGTGCGCAAGGAAGTGGATGTAATGACAAAGGTTTGGAAGATGACTTTGGAGATGGGAATTAAAGGCATAAACAATGACATGTAATATGTGGAAGCAATCAAAGAGATGGAAATAAACAATCAAAAAGGGAAAAGAAAGAGGGAAAGCAACAAAAAAAGAGGGGTTATCATTAATATTTTGTCACTCAACATTATAGGGTGCAAAAACTTGATAAAATGAAGACAACTTTAACATAACATAAAAATAGGTCTAGTCGATGTTTGTCCATTACAAGAAACTAAAGCATAATTTTTGGATGATTATGGAGTTAGTAGTCTTTAGGGAAAGAAAGAAGTCGAATGGACGACATAATGGTCATAAAGGAAATAGGATGGCCTATTGATAATGTGGAAGACAAGTTCGTTTTATGTTGACTTTTTTTTAGGAGAAGGATTTTTAGGTATCTGTGTGGAATGTCAATGAGAACATATTTCATTATTATTGTAGGGAGCTTCTATGGTGAGGTCACACAATTGACTTCTTTAGTCAAGTCACTTTAATTGGCCAATAAAATTAAGCCCTAAGCCACATCAGTTTTATAGTGCAGGAAGTTTATAATGAACAATTTTTTATATGAAAAATTCAGTTATTGCATATCAATCCTCCATTAAATTAATAATAATATACAAAATAAAAATAACTTTGATCACAAAAATTTAATAGTTTTTATTTGAAAAACAAGTTCATATGTTCATGGAACTTGTTCTTCTTCTTCCTTCTCCAAACTTCAAATGTCGAAATTGCAATTGAAAATCCTAAATCCCACCCACCTGTTCTTCAAACTCCTTATTCTTCTTCTTCCTTCTCCCAAATCCGTATTCAACCATTTCCCTCACACCCAATTTTGTAATCGTGATCATGTTTGATATTTAGCTTTCTGAGCAAATGTTCGTGTAATTCGTATTGGTTGTGGCGTTCATCAAATCGATTATAATTTTTCCATGTTTGTTGTTATATGATTCAAAGCAATAATTCCATGTTGTCGTCTCCTTTCACGGGTAATTGTTCATATACATCCCAGAAATTTTGAAATTGGGGAATAGGGTTTGTATTTTATGCAATTCATAAATTTTGAAATGGATTTGAACTCTTACCCTGAAATTATGTATTTGGGAATTAGGGTTTGAATTTTTGAAATTAATAAATTTTGAAATTAATTCGAATTCACCAGAAATTATATAATTGTGTGTTAGGGTTTGTATTTTATTAAATTCATAAATCCTGAATTTGCATTTGCATTGAATTGGAAGATAATGAAATAAGATTCGTTCAATTGAATCTTTAAGGTTTGACTTGAATTAGCAATTTATATTTTGATGTTGTGTTATTGAATTGTTAGCATGTCAATTTAAATGTGAAATTAGGAAGGTTGTTGTATGAGGTTCTTATGAGAGAAAGGAAACAAAGGAGCTAACAGTTGACGACTGTTTGAATTTGAAAACACATAGTGAAGAAGGGTTTGAATGGGTAAATAAATCAGAGTTAATGGATAGTATTGACAAGCCCAGGTGCTTTCTCTAAGCAGGATGAAATGACTCAACATAAGAGATATCTGCTTGTAAATTTGAGATAAGCTCTAGTAAATTAAATTTTATAGAACAATATTGTATATAATTTTGTATTTGAGTTCAATAATGTAAAATCTATAGTTACAAATGAAGGTTGTTAAATGTACCTTAACTGATTAGACAAGTACACAAGTTTGATAAACTATGATTTATCCAATGTAATTATAAACGTGTAACTTGTAAATAACGATATCCTAGATATTGTTCTATATTTGAGTTCAAGGAGGAAGGGTAGTGTCATACCCCAATTTTGTCCGGGCATATTTAAATTTTTGTAAAATCGATTTCATTTTTAATTTGCATCATATGCACAGCATGACATGCATTCCATCATGAATAATAACTAAAATATCAGTCAGGATAAATTTATTATAAATACAGACAAATCGGTTGAATCATTTTCTCAAGAACGTGCACAAATCAGCGGGTAAAAAGTTTCAAAATTAAAATTACAGACATCAGTATTATTAATCTACGGTTCACGTAGTTTAACCTGGTGTGCTCGTTATATTTTTTAGCGACTGTTTCGGTTGCATTTTGACCCGCCTGAGCCTTTTAAACCGGTGAAAATTTATTTCAGCATTTGAAGAAACGTTGTGCTTTTTCAATAAATATATTTTGTGCTGATCATTTTAATGTGTCTGATTTAATTTTTCGAGCAAATTTTCGTTCGACTTCCATTTATAATCGGTCCTTTTATTTTATTCTAATATCCAAAATTAAAGATTTATCTTATTATTATATTTTTCTAAATTAAATTATTATCTAATAATTATTTTTCTTTAAATAATATATAATAAGAATTATTAATATAAAAAGAAAAGAAAAATAAAATTAGGATACGTTTCCTCTCTCACACACGTCTCTCTCAGCGCCGGCTAAACACCTCAAGTTATATCCTCTCACGCCACCTATCTACCCACTCCATCAGTCTCTCCCAACGAAAAAAAAAAAAGAATAAGGTTTTGTCCGTTGGAGATTGTTATATTTTACTCTCTCTGCTGACTTCACAAAGGGGAACACATCACCGGTCCTCTCTTCGCTCTCTAACAAAAGACACCCCTTCAAACTTTAAGAGAAAAGAAAACGAAAATACAAAGGTTGGGCCCTGTTCATCTTCCTTAATCCAAAAACCTCACAACTTTTCTCCCACCTTCACTTCCACGGCCGTCCCTTTCATTTCCTTTCCTTGCTCCTTATTCCGTCGTCTTCCTTCAAACACCACCACACCATCCCTCAACCAAGGCGACACCGGCGAGAGTCGTCGTTCACATCGCGACGCCTCAACCGCTCAACTACCCTTTGTTTTCCGCCGCGATCCGTTTTCCGGCAACGAACTCACCATCGATTCACCGTCCTCAACAACCCAACGCCTTCAACGCTCCCTCCGCCGTTCACCATCTAAACCGCAGCAACTCACGGCAAGTACTCGAGGCGAATTTGGTAACCCTGTTTACCCGGTGCTATGTCAATTCGAGTATTCACGCTATTGATTCTGGTTGTGTTGTCCTGTTTGAGTTCAGCAAGTTCGATACCTCAGGCCGACGTCGATAAACTTTCGATACTGAAAACCTTTCATATTTCCGCTATTCTACCGTATCAGTTGAACATTTTGTTGGTTTAGCTAATTTAATTTGTATCAATAGGGATATCATGTTGGATTTTATTTTTGTTCTGGTGAAACATTTGGCCATGTTTGGACTGTTATATGATTGGTTTCAATGGCAATGAAAAGTATAGTTATTTGTGTGGCAGGTACATTGGGTGAACGTAGGAAAATACTACTGAGGTTTTTAGCTTGTTTTTTTTCATACTGATATTTGATCCACAATCCTTACTTTCATTTTCCTATTATAATATTATAATTCTGTATAATACATGGATCTTTGGATTTTGATTAAGTAGCATGAATATGAGGCATAATGGAATTCTTCAATAATGAAGCTTGTCATGGAAATTTTTTTTTTTAGTTAATATCTGCAACGTAAGATTTTCGTTGGCTCGAATGTGTTGTGCATGTTCCAGTTTAGGGATGGAATTTTATTTTTCATATATTTTCCACATTTCTAGCTATCTAGTTAATTGTTATTGACATTTGCTATAGTTGATACAAATACTACTGAAAATATATTTTGATTTAAATTATATTCTTAATTAATGGTCAAACATTGTGTTGTATGAGGATTTCTATTCTATTACAATGTGCTTGATTTGGATTTTGATATCGTGATATTTCGCAATAAGGTGATGACCGTAAAGAAGTAAATAGGATATCGGGTTTTTTTTTATTTGATTTTCATTGTGATAAAATTAGGATTAAATATATGGATTCGGTAATTCATGCCGTTATGCCGCCAAGTTTCAATAAATTAATGGAATATTTCACCGTGTTTCAATCACACATACGACATTCCAATTTCATTGTCGCTATGTACAAACCGGTTTATGAGCACATGATTCCCGATTCAAATTTGATTATTTTGGGTTCAATATTGTCACCTATTAAATTGATTAATTAAGATTC
The DNA here is from genome assembly GCF_024323335.1 of Lathyrus oleraceus. Lineage (NCBI taxonomy): Eukaryota > Viridiplantae > Streptophyta > Magnoliopsida > Fabales > Fabaceae > Lathyrus > Lathyrus oleraceus. The sequence goes on along the minus strand of NC_066583.1, from coordinate 502,469,674 downwards.
TAATTAAATCAGATAATTTCGTTAATTAATTTTAATTAACCTAATCCTTGGATTATGTCAATATTTAATCTAATGATTCGAATAATTACTTTTAATTACCTTGATTAGATAGATTAACTAAATTTTGATCAATTAATTTTGTTATCACAATTAAACGTTATTTCACTTAGGAATAAAAGAGGAAATGGTTTTGAGTTTTCAACTCCTCTCCTCGATTATTTCAACATGAACTCTTGTACTCGGTTAATCGAATAATCGTCATTTCTAATACACTTAAGAACAAATAAATCAAATTCTTTTATAATAAGAAACGAAAAGGGAGATGACTTTGAGTCTTCAATTTTTTCTCTACGACTATTTGAATACAAGTTCTCTTACTTGGTTAGTCAAATAATTGTCGTTCCTATACCAACTTCCAAACTCCGATTAAATCAAATTATTTTCATAATAAGAAATGAAAAGGGAGATGACTTTGAGTTTTCAATTTTTCTCCTCAATTGGACGAATACGAGTTCTCTTACTCGGTCAGTCGAACAATTGTCATTTTTTCCGCAAACATACGATTCAATCAAACCACTTTCATAACAAATTATACGAAAAAAGGGAGATGGTCTTGAGTTTTCAATTCCTCTTCTCAAATGCTTGGATATGAGTTGTCTTACTCATTCATTCAAGCACTTGTCGTTTATTCTAAAAATACATCGACTATAAATAAACTTATTTTTATAATCACTTAGATGAAAGAGAAAGTGGTCTAGAGTTTTCTATTCCTTTTCCAGATTATTAGGATACGAGTTGTCTTACTCGACTGTCCGAGTAATCGTCATCTATTTAAAATACCTTAACTATTATCAAACTTATTTTACAATTAATGATGAAAAAGAAAGTGGTCTAGAGTCTTCTATTCCCTTTCCCGATTATTGGGATACGAGTTGTCTTACTCGAATATCCGAGTAATCGTCATCCATTCAAAACACCTTAATTATTATCCAATCCTTTTCATAATTACTCAGATGAAACAGAAAACGGTCTAGAGTCTTCTATTTCCTTTCCCGACTATTAGGATACAAGTTGTCTTACTCGATTATCCGAGTAATCGTCATCCAACCAAAAAACATCAAACACATCAAACCAACTCGTCACCCTCCGCGTGACCAAAACTCTTTCAGAAAGAACGTTGTTAATCCTTTCTAATGTGCATAACAAACCAATGCTTAAGCCTCCGCCGAGAGTAGACAAGCCAGCGTTTAGCCTTTAGAACGCGATTTAAAACAGTTGTTCACTAAAAGACACCAACCAACCGTAGTTCCCCCGAACTGCGAATGCTCTGATTTCCTTATTATGCCATAAGGATACGTAGGCAGGAGATTGTTGTATCTTCGCGAGCACACTAGTAAAAAACCTCCCCTTTTCCTTTCCGAGGTTCTCATCCATTTCTATTTTTTCAATATTTTATAACCCAAAAATAACAAAGAAACATAAATTAACACTCGAAACGTACATTAGAACTAAAAGGTTCCCGTTGAATACAACGGACGTAAGGGGTGCTAATACCTCCCCCTTACGTAATCCACTCCCGAACCTGAATATGGTTGCGACGACCATTATTCCATTTTCTTAAGGTTTTATCGATATTTACCTATCCCTTCATTGGGATAAATAAAGTTCGGTGGCGACTCTGTTCGAACGTAATTTTTTCCGCGACCATCGCGAGGAATCGTATTTTTCGAGATGCGATAGATGGCGACTCTGCTGGGGATATTTCCAAGCAAAAGAGAGTGAAGCCTAATTTAGTTCAGTTTATGTATTGCGTGTTAATCTTGCTTGTTTGTTTGTTATTTTTATTCTGTTATAATTATTCTGTTGTAATTATTGTATTGTGATTTATTGACTATGTCTTATTTGGGGCTCTCTGTTGGGGGTGCTTTGTGAGATAGGCTCTCTACCCGAGTCTGAGAAAAACCATAAGATTAAGTTGGTGGTTGCGTAGTGGACACCCACAAGGAGTCTTCCTTGTTGGGAAGATACGAAGACCCCGCCTAGAAAAGATTCTCTTGAGATATTATTTTCCGACGAGTCTTCGTCACGACGATAGTATTTTCAAGTTGGATCAATGACTCTAGGGACCTTTTAACCCACTCTATCCGGCGGTTATGTAGTATTAACCTATGAAGTTTCAGACTTGTTGGGTTAATACGGAATCCCCAATCAGATGAGATCCCTTGGACGTATTACTATCTTACAGTAATATTTCCAACCTCGATCTATGACTCTGAGAACCTTGTTAGAACCCTGGACTCGAGAGTCGTGTAGTAGAATCCTCATGGAGTTTTCCTTGTTTGGATAATACAAAGACCTCACCTAGACAAGATCTTCTTAAGGATATTATTGTCCGACGAGTCTTCGTCACGGCAGTGACGTCCTCAAGAAATATCCATGACTCTGGGAACCTACCAACTGTAGATCCTACCCATGGGGTTCCATTAATCAGAGATACCTGTCATTTATCCGTTATTTTGATCCATTTGAAAACACTTTGAACCTGTGATCATGAACATGTCACTACAACTCATACACATATCATTGCATCTGCAATCGTCGTGCATTGCATATCACCTCACATACAAAATATATACAAAAAAAACTCATCCACCCTTCGTCCATAGCCTGCAGTTGATTTCCCGATACTCATATCAGACTTGAAGTAGCTCTTGAAAGATCATGGATCCGTTGGAGCAAAGTCATATTGCATTGGGAGGAGATGTGGACTCGATGAAAAATCAGCTAGACCAACTTGTGGAAGCTATGATAGTTTCATCAAAAAAGGAAGACATCCTCAACACTGGCAATCGTTGGACTGATTTGTTTCTATTTTTGAATTTGTAGTTTCTTTGTTGTTAAAAGCTGCTTGTGTTTAAACATTGTTGTTTTTAATGGTAATATTGATGAAGTGATGATGCATGTTTTGAATTAATTATCTCGCATTCGCTCATTTTTCTTCTCTTATATCAAAAACAAAAATACATCACTGTTTCTCCCATTCACTTTTCTTTATCATAACCTTTGTTTTAGCAAAGATTTGAGGGAGGATGACGAAAACAAGATACCCATAATTGTTGACTATATGCTTTCGGATAAAATCATGCTGATGATGTACAGGCATTGTTTCAAATTCCTAAACACTGGAGAGATAAGGAGTTAATCCCTAGTCAACCACTTCGAGCCTAGAATTAGGAGTTTCTTTCGGATCTAAAAAACCTTACATTAAACCTGGGGCAGGGTAATGTTCAGTTAATCTGACTACACATTCAAATTACAAGACGAAGCATCCCGTTTGTGGATCAACCACATGATGTTCTTCGCACACATCCTGAAGTGTAGAAGGAACCATGCAAAATCCAAAGGTTATGTTGGATTATTCTTCAGATGACCAATGACTTGGCAGCCACAATTCTAAAAAATAAAATAAAAAAGCCCGCTAAGTCGAACACCCAAAGATACGACTTAGGCAAAAAGTTAGGGATCAAAACAAAAATCAAAAAGAGGTCACGAAAACCCTCAACAGAATAAGACTCAGTGACCACCATATCAAGAATCAAAGGGTCACCGACATCCAGAAAATGAAATAAGGTGACTGCCATTTCAAGATACCTTGAATCATTATCTTTATCCTTACACCTTCAAAAAAAGAAGAATGTGTATGTCGAATCAACTGAGCATAGGATTGGAGATCATCGTGAAGAATGGGTGGGTTAAAACAAATTTTGAGCCTTACATCCTTTGTTTCAATAACCATGAACTAAGCCATGTTACAACCCTTAAAAGACCTAATTGAAGTAGGGTTTATTTCGAAAGCATATTACAGCAAAGTTGCGTAAACTGACTCCTAAAGATTTGCTAATATTCAACATCAATGTCATTATTCCCGCCGTGTCTTTCACACTTTAAATTGCTAAATCAGCATTACATTTGGACTCATGGTCCACTCGTCACACACTATCACATCATTCCAATAAATGATTCTTTTTCAAAACTTGCATGAATATCGCATTAAAATTACCATTTCTGAATAAACAATTTTAATTGCAATTCAGCACTTGACGTCAGGGAAATTCCAACAATAAGGAACAACCAGTGGAACTTGATCATTCACCAGAATCAAGACTACCTCACAACCTACGAATCCGAGACATACCACCTAAACATCAATTGGTCATAGGAAGATTACTCCAAGAATTGGTCAGCTTGAAACAGTCCCCTAACATTTGTTAATAAATGTGCAAATCGTTTCAAGAATCAGTTGATCTAGAGCAAATCATCTCAGGACTCTATCAACTAGGGGCAGATCACCTAGAGGTTCTGTGGGCCAGGGGCAGACCCCTTCAATGTTCAGTCAAGGTGAGTTAAGTCGCTTTAAACGCTCATACCGGGGCAAGCTACCTAGAGAAGCACAGAAAATTCAACCACTCCAGGAGTCGGTTAACCAAGGATAAATCCTTTCATCGATCAAAATTTTGGGGCAAGCCATCTCCAAATTATGGTACAATTGCTTTCAAAATCCTTTCGAGGAAAACGTTTTGCATAGACCCATCACATTGGGGCAAGATGGGCCATACAGGAACGAGTTCTCTCCATGTCTTCAAGCAGTTCAAGCAAAAGCTTTTTTGCACGTCAGCAACCATAGAGTTCGAGACAAGTGTCGGGGAATCATGCTACCACCCTATAAAATAACCTTTTGACAGACAGAAGCCTTTCTGGAAAGAACCTTATCTTCCAACATCCACGCAGGGGTATTTTGGAAATATGTAAATCATTGCATAAAGCATCCTCATGCATTAGTCATGTTGCTTTGCTCTAGCATAAAGCCATGCATATCATAAAATTCATCGGGTCTAACCCCATAACATGAACCTGGCATCAAAAAGCCTTGAAACACAAAATCTGACACCAAAGCCCAACATCGCTTGGCCATTTCAAAGTCCAGTTCTCGTCTGGAAATTTATTTCAAAGTCCAGTTCCCGTCTGACAACTTATTTAAAAAGCTCAGTTCCCGTCTGGCAACTTACTTTAAAAACCAGTTCTCGTCTGGAAATTCATTTCAAAGCCCAGTTCTCGTCTGGTAAACCTTTCTTAAAAAAAAACAGTTCCCTCCTGGCAATTTATTTCAAAGCTCAGTTCCCGTCTGGCAAACCTTTTTTCAAAAGTCCAGTTCTCGTCCGACAATTTATTTCGAAGTCCAGTTCCCGTCTGGCAATTTATTTCAAAGCCCAGTTCCCGTCTGGCAATTTATTTCAAAGTCCAGTTCCCGTCTGGCAATTTATTTCAAAACCCAGTTCCCGTCTGGCAAACCTTTTTTCAAAAGTCCAGTTCTCGTCTGGCAATTTATTTCAAAGTCCAGTTCTCGTCTGGCAACTTATTCCAAAATCCAGTTCCCGTCTGGAAAACTATATCAAAAATTAGTTCTTGTACGATAAATCATTTGCCAAATACCAGTTCTCGTCTGGTAAATTATCTCTTAATACCAGTTCTCGTCTGGTAGGTCACTTATTTCGATACCAGTTCTCGTCTGGTAGGTCATCTATTTCGATACCAATTCTCATCTGGTAGTCAATTATTTTAACCAGTTCTCGTCTGGTAGCCTATTTTAAAAGTCAGTTCCCGTCTGACAAACAAAAACAAAGTCAGTCTCGTCTGACATTTCATTTATTTTCACCAGTTCTCATCTGGTGACATATCCTTCAAGTTTTGTGCTCATCTGACAGTTCAATATTGTTCACTAATTCTCACCTGGCAGTTCCCATTTAAAGTCCAACCTCATTGGCAATCAAGAATAAAACCCTACAAAAGCACAATTACCCAGTTGCATTCCCACATGCTTCACATGCATCATTTCATGCATAATTTTCCTGCCAAACAGGAAGATTCATCAAACACAGTCATATCAATCATCAACATACTCATGCATAACACTCCCATAAAATGGGAACTTCAACAAAATAAAAATCATTCGCATTCCTACATGCATAGCCAAATATCCCCAGCAATTGCATACTTGCATACATCCCATGCATCATCCCATACATGGAATTCCCACCTAAATTGGAACATCATACAAAAATCAAATATAAAATAACAGGATCCAAGGTCATTCGCATATGTCTCGGACATTTCTCATTTCCAAATAAAGTTATTTCCCTGCATGTGCTCGTAGAATTATTTCTCAGCAAATCATTGTTCAACTTTATGATTAAACATGATATTTCCAGCATTTTTCTTTACAATCATTGCTCCCCAAGCAGAGGTTACCCTAAAAAGTCTCTTATGAGCTTTCCCCCTGCAAAGCTTGACTAGTAAATCTCCTCCAAAAGGAGTCTTTTCTAAAATATTCCCCCAACAGACGAACAGTTGAGATACTGCTTCATTTATCTGAAGAATCTCATTTGTCTGTTTGAGATACTGCTTCATTCATTTGAAGAATCTCGTTTGTTTTCAGAGATACTGCTCTAAATATCCTCAGAGAGTCTTAGATTCAATTGAGGTATTTTTCCCTTGCTGGAATATCTTAATTCTATCATATAAGATGCTGCTTCGACTCGATACAGAGAATCTCATTTTTTACTGTTTGAGATGCTGCTTCATCAATATGAAGAGTCTCATTTCAGATTTTTTAGAGATACTGCTCTAATATCCTCGGAGAGTCTTAGATTCGGTTAAGGTATCTTTCCCTTGTTGGAATATCTTAATTCTATCATATAAGATGCTGCTTCGACTCGATACAGAGAGTCTCATTTTTGCTGTTTGAGATACTGCTTCATCAATATGAAGAGTCTCATTTCAGATTCTCTTAGAGATACTGCTCTAATATCCTCGGAGAGTCTTAGATTCGGTTAAGGTATCTTTCCTTGTTGGAATATCTTAATTCTATCATATAAGATGCTGCTTCGACTCGATACAGAGAGTCTCATTTTTGCTGTTTGAGATACTGCTTCATCAATATGGAGAATCTCATTTCAGATTTCTAGAGATATTGTCTAAGTATCCTCGGAGAGTCTTAGATTCAATTAAGGTATCATTCCCTTGTTCGGAATATCTTAATTTTATCATATAAGATGCTGCTTCGACTCGATACAGAGAATCTCATTTTTACTATTTGAGATACTGCTTCATCAATATGAAGAGTCTCATTTCATATTTTTTAGAGATACTGCTCTAAGTATCCTCGGAGAGTCTTAGGTTCAATTAAGGTATCATTCCCTTGTTCTGAATATCTTAATTCTATCATATAAGATGATGCTTCGACTCGATACAGAGAATCTCACTTTTACTGTTGAGATACTGCTTCATCAATATGAAGAGTCTCATTCCAGATTTCTTTTAAAGATATTTTCTCTAGTATCCTCGGAGAATCTTAGATACGGTTGAGGTATCACTCCCTTGTTGAAATGTCTCAATTATATCATGTAAGAAACTGCTCCGTTGATCCCTAGAGAATATCGTGTTTTCAATTCAAGACAATGTTATGCTAATTTTCAGAAAGTCTTAGATACAGTTGAGGTATCATTCCACTATTGGAATATCTCGATCATGACATCCAAGATATTATTCTGACGATTCCCAGAGAGTCTTGACTGTTTCATTTTACCTTTTCATATTTTTTCTTATTGTATTTCTCACTGCATTTTGTTTCTGCATTTCTTCCTTGCATTTCCTAGGACAAAATTTGGGTCTTTTCATATTTAATTACCTTCCACTACGAATGTACGAAGACTGTTATCATTCTTATCTTCTAGCTCAAGATAATGAAATAGGGGCAGCTGTCATACCCCAATTTTGTCCGGGCATATTTAAATTTTTGTAAAATTGATTTCATTTTTAATTTGCATCATATGCACAGCATGACATCCATTCCATCATGAATAATAACTAAAATATCAGTCAGGATAAATTTATTGAAAATACAGACAAATCGGTTGAATCATTTTCTCAAGAACGTGCACAAATCAGCGGGTAAAAAGTTTCAAAATTAAAATTACAGACATCAGTATTATTAATCTACGGTTCACGTAGTTTAACCTGGTGTGCTCGTTATATTTTTTAGCGACTGTTTCGGTTGCATTTTGACCCGCCTGAGCCTTTTAAACCGGTGAAAATTTATTTCAGTATTTGAAGAAACGCTGTATTTTTTCAATAAGTATATTTTGTGCTGATCATTTTAATGTGTCTGATTTAATTTTTCGAGCAAATTTTCGTCCGACTTCCATTTATAATCGGTCCTTTTATTTTATTCTAGTATCCAAAATTAAAGATTTATCTTATTATTATATTTTTCTAAATTAAATTATTATCTAATAATTATTTTTCTTTAAATAATATATAATAAGAATTATTAATATAAAAAGAAAAGAAAAATAAAATTAGGATACGTTTCCTCTCTCACACACGTCTCTCTCAGCTCCGGCTAAACACCTCAAGTTATATCCTCTCACGCCACCTATCTACCCACTCCATCAATCTCTCCCAGCGAAAATAAAAAAAAAAGAAAAGAATAAGGTTTTGTCCGTTGGAGATTGTTATATTTTACTCTCTCTGCTGACTTCACAAAGGGGAACACATCATCGGTCCTCTCTTCTCTCTCTAACAAAAGACACCCCTTCAAACTTTAAGAGAAAAGAAAACGAAAATACAAAGGCTGGCCCCTGTTCATCTTCCTTAATCCAAAAACCTCACAACTCTTCTCCCACCTTCACTTCCACGGTCGTCCCTTTCATTTCCTTTCTTTGCTCCTTATTCCGTCGTCTTCCTTCAAACGCCACCACATCATCCCTCAACCAAGGCGACACCGGTGAGAGTTGCCGTTCACATCGCGACGCCTCAACCGCTCAACCACCCTTTGTTTTTCGCCGCGATCCGTTTTACGGCAACGAACTCACCATCGATTCACCGTCCTCAACAACCCAACGCCTTCAACGCTCCCTCCGCCGTTCACCATCTAAATCGCAGCAACTCACGGCAAGTACTCGAGGCGAATTTGGTAACCCTGTTTACCCGGTGCTATGTCAATTCGAGTATTCACGCTATTGATTCTGGTTGTGTTGTCCTGTTTGAGTTCAGCAAGTTCGGTACCTCAGGCCGACGTCGATAAACTTTCGATACTGAAAACCTTTCATATTTCCGCTATTCTACCGTATCAGTTGAACATTTTGTTGGTTTAGCTAATTTAATTTGTATCAGTAGGGATATCATGTTGGATTTTATTTTTGTTCTGGTGAAACATTTGGCCATGTTTGGACTGTTATATGATTGGTTTCAATGGCAATGAAAAGTATAGTTATTTGTGTGACAGGTACATTGGGTGAACGTAGGAAAATACTACTGGGGTTTTTAGCTTGTTTTTTTTCATACTGATATTTGATCCACAATCCTTACTTTCATTTTCCTATTATAATATTATAATTATGTATAATACATGGATCTTTGGATTTTGATTAAGTAACATGAATATGAGGCATAATGGAATTCTTAAATAATGAAGCTTTTCATGGAAATATTTTTTTTTAGTTAATATCTGCAACGTAAGATTTTCGTTGGCTCGAATGTGTTGTGCATGTTCCAGTTTAGGGATGGAATTTTATTTTTCATATATTTTCCACATTTCTAGCTATCTAGTTAATTGTTATTGACATTTGCTATAGTTGATACAAATACTACTTAAAATATATTTTGATTTAAATTATATTCTTAATTAATGGTCAAACATTGTGGTGTATGAGGATTTCTATTCTATTACAATGTGCTTGATTTGGATTTTGATATCGTGATATTTCGCAATAAGGTGATGACCGTAAAGAAGTAAATAGGATATCGGGTTTTTTTTTTATTTGATTTTCATTGTGATAAAATTAGGATTAAATATATGGATTCGGCAATTCATGCCGTTATGCCGCCAAGTTTCAATAAATTAATGGAATATTTCACCGTGTTTCGATCACACATACGACATTCCAATTTCATTGTCGCTATGTACAAACCGGTTTATGAGCACATGATTCCCGATTCAAATTTGATTATTTTGGGTTCAATATTGTCACCTATTAAATTGATTAATTAAGATTCTAATTAAATCAGATAATTTCGTTAATTAATTTTAATTAACCTAATCCTTGGATTATGTCAATATTTAATCTAATGATTCGGATAATTACTTTTAATTACCTTGATTAGATAGATTAACTGAATTTTGATCAATTAATTTTGTTATCACAATTAAACGTTATTTCACTTAGGAATAAAAGAGGAAATGGTTTTGAGTTTTCAACTCCTCTCCTCGATTATTTCAACATGAACTCTTGTACTCGGTTAATCGAATAATCGTCATTTCTAATCCACTTAAGAACAAATAAATCAAATTCTTTTATAATAAGAAACGAAAAGGGAGATGACTTTGAGTCTTCAATTTTTTCTCCACGACTATTTGAATACAAGTTCTCTTACTTGGTTAGTCAAATAATTGTCGTTCCTATACCAACTTCCAAACTCCGATTAAATCAAATTATTTTCATAATAAGAAATGAAAAGGGAGATGACTTTGAGTTTTCAACTTTTCTCCTCAATTGGACGAATACGAGTTCTCTTACTCGGTCAGTCGAACAATTGTCATTTTTTCCGCAAACATACGATTCAATCAAACCACTTTCATAACAAATTATACGAAAAAAGGGAGATGGTCTTGAGTTTTCAATTCCTCTTCTCAAATGCTAGGATATGAGTTGTCTTACTCATTCATTCAAGCACTTGTCGTTTATTCTAAAAATACATCGACTATACATAAACTTATTTTTATAATCACTTAGATGAAAGAGAAAGTGGTCTAGAGTTTTCTATTCCTTTTCCCGATTATTAGGATACGAGTTGTCTTACTCGACTGTCCGAGTAATCGTCATCCATTTAAAATACCTTAACTATTATCAAACTTATTTTACAATTAAGGATGAAAAAGAAAGTGGTCTAGAGTCTTCTATTCCCTTTCCCGATTATTGGGATACGAGTTGTCTTACTCGAATATCCGAGTAATCGTCATCCATTCAAAACACCTTAATTATTATCCAATCCTTTTCATAATAACTCAGATGAAACAGAAAACGGTTTAGAGTCTTCTATTCCCTTTCCCGACTATTAGGATACGAGTCGTCTTACTCGATTATCCGAGTAATCGTCATCCAACCAAAAAACATCAAACACATCAAACCAACTCGTCACCCTTCGCGTGACCAAAACTCTTTCAGAAAGAACGCTGTTAATCCTTTCTAATGCGCATAACAAACCAATGCTTAAGCCTCCGCCGAGAGTAGACAAGCCAGCGTTTAGCCTTTAGAACGCGATTTAAAACAGTTGTTCACTAAAAGACACCAACCAATCGTAGTTCCCCCGAACTACGAATGCTCTGATTTCCTTATTATGCCATAAGGATACGTAGGCAGGAGATTGTTGTATCTTCGCGAGCACACTAGTAAAAAACCTCCCCTTTCCCTTTCCGAGGTTCTCATCCATTTCTATTTTTTCAATATTTTATAACCCAAAAATAACAAACAAACATAAATTAACACTCGAAACGTACATTAGAACTAAAAGGTTCCCGTTGAATACAACGGACGTAAGGGGTGCTAATACCTTCCCCTTACGTAATCCACTCCCGAACCTGAATATGGTTGCGACGACCATTATTTCATTTCCTTAAGGTTTTATCGATATTTACCTATCCCTTCATTGGGATAAATAAAGTTCGGTGGCGACTCTGTTCGAACGTGATTTTTTCCGCGACCATCGCAAGGAATCGTATTTTTCTAGATGCAACAGGTAGTAGCAAATAAATTTTTTACTCTTTATTTTGCATGTGTGTGGATTATTTGAAAGAGTAGGAATAGAGTGATCTTTAAGAACATAAATAACAAATTGTCGCAAATAGTTAAGCGGGTCAAAATTTCAGCGTGGAGTTGGCTTCACTCTAAAGGATTCAATTTTTTGCTCAATCAATGGGTTGCCAATCCCTTATTATTTGTTGGATTTAGACCGTAATTGGTGGGCAGGATCTATGATGCTATAAAAATTGTATGTTCTGGTCTTCAAGTTGTTTATGTGAATGGGTTGCATTGTCGCACTCTTTCAGAGAGTTTTCTGTTCATTTTATGCAATCTTTGTCTGGTACAAATATTTGAGAAATTATAATCTAGTTTTTTTCTACGCAACTATATGTTTTTTTTAGGTATTAATATATCTATATGTTCATTTTTTTCTTTATGTATTCATGAACTTGTATGTATGTATGATGTGTGTGTTCATTGTTTTTTTTTCTTTCTCTTTTTTCTTTTTATAATTACTTATATTTGATTGATGATGATAAAGTACATTGTGTTTATGTTTAATCAAATTATTTGCTTTGTACTTATGTCTTATTCATAGTTGTGTCTTATTCTTGATTGTGTCTTATACATATTTACATATATCTCTTTGCTATGTTTTTGTCTTATTCTTGATTGTGTTATAATGAAACTTGTATATTCTTCCTCTACTAGAACAACCTTAATGAATTATGTTCAGAGAACTACAGAATGCGACATTTGCAGTTTCAATTAAGTTATTTGTTGTTTCAGTGGCTATATTGTTTGGTTGTTGAAGGAGTACCAAAAAATGATTAAATGTTGCCATTATTTGAAGTCGAGGTGCACAAAAAGTCCCAATGAATATGATAAAGAAGCTTGCCTTGATGCTAAAAAGGTAAGTGGTCGTTGTTAGACAATAGTACCGATCTATAAGGGGGGTTGAATAGATCAATATTTAAAACTTAGCGCTTTTTAAAATTGTTTTTAAAGGTTGCGAAAGCTCCCTACACCAAAATCGTCTAAACGATCCGTTAATGGAAAGATCGAATATGCGTGAAACCAAATGGAATGACTAAGATAGAGATAATCGACTACTATCTTAATCAATAGATTAATTACCCCAATCCTTGATATAGTTACCACTAATGATGAGTTAACACAATAAGAGAACAAGTAAAATATTGATAGACTTGTGTGAGGTTAATTTTATCAAACACTTGGTGTGCATTCCACACCAAGTCTCAATTTCACTCAAATTGAATGTGAAGAATTTTACTTAGTTGCCATAAAAGTGATTGCACCAATTTATCAAACAAGTTCTATGCACAACAATTAAGAGAGATTAATTTTACCCTTAATTTCACACAAGACTCCATTTCTGTAGAATTTAAAGTGTTAAGAGAAAGAGAGAACAACACCAGATTTGTTTAGGCAGTTCTCCTTTCGTCCTCGCTTAGGGTACGTCTTCCCCCAATTCTAAATCTAGAATTGAGATATTTATTTACAAGTTTCAAAGTTAATACAAGAGAAAAATGATCACCACCAACCAACCCCAAGTGTTGTTGCAATCCTATTCACTTTTCTCCCCTTGATTCGAGTTGAATCAAGTCCTTCAAGTGTTCCAAACAAACCTCCGGTTGTAGCTACCTTATTGCAAGAGCTCCACGTTCTCCAACATTCTAGCTCAGCTGATTTCGATCAGATCTGCGTGAAACCTCCAGTTGTAGCTACCTTATTGCAAGAACTCCACATTCTCCAAACTTCTAGCTCGACTGATTTCGATCGGATCTGCGTGAAACCTTCGGTTGTAGCTACCTTATTGCGAGAATCCCCACGTTCTCCAAAATTCTAGCTCAACTGACTTCAATCGCAAGACGCTTGAACCCTAACCTTTCTTCACAATCCTCCGGTTACCGTTACTTATTTGAACGAACTCACCGTTCTTCAAACCTTTCACTCGACTGAACCTATGAAACAAAGATTAATGCAAAAACCCCAAATTCTTGGGGGACAAAACCCCAATGGTTTTATTCAAGAAAAACCCACTCAAAGTCTCTACCCAAACTAAGATTACACAATCCTATTTGGATGTTATCACCACAACAATGCACAAGTATCAACAAAAATTGTTATGTGTAGTTGTTGAGAAATGCAATGAAGAATGAAGATGAAGAGGAACTTTAGTGTATATCTTTCACTTTTCTTGTTATTTGTTGAAGAAGAGACTCTAGAATATATATATATATATGATGCATGGACAAAGTAACAAACATAACAAAATAATTTTGCAAAAATGCACAGCAGAAAATTGAGCGCCAACAGCGACCACTCGACATGTTCACACAGGTCACTCGACCTGTTCAGACCCGAGGAAAAAACTACTCAAATGAAGCAGGCGATGAGTCGACTCAAACAGGGGATAAGTCGACTTAAACAGGGTTTTTTCAGAGTTGATTCAACCTATGACTCGACCTGTTCAGACTTGTGGCAACATGGTTCAAATGAAACAGGAAATGAGTCGATGCAACCATGTGGATGATTCGACTCATTTAGTTTTCCCAGGATTTAGTCGGCCTATGACTCGACCTGTTCATACCCGAGAGTTACACAGACTGGAATATGTATCAATGAGTCGACCGCTTCAAGGTGTGAGTCAACTCAGAGTTCTTAGACTGTCAAAAAATAGTTTTTGAGACGTATTTTAATAACTTGAAACCATTATTTTATGAACCTAAGGTCCCAATGATGATGAAGTGCATTATTCAAGTCAATGAGATGCTCCTATATGCATGGACACATTTCACTTATACTTTGAGCATGTTGGAGGATGAATGCATTCTATGATATGATGACACCGTCCAAAGTACACATTATGAGCAACTAAAAAGGTTTGACATCATTAAAATAAGGACTAGGAATCTTTGCCCTCACATACTCCCCCCTTTTGATGATAGAAAATCGTGGCACAATCACGTACTTTGATAGACATCCTCCCCCTGATTTTATGCATGCCTTCAAAAATTCTAGTATTATAAATCTGCTATTGTGTTTCCATTGCTTCTCCCCCTTTGACAACATCAAAAAGAAACAATAATATGGTCAACATGAAACAAAGATATTCATAAGCACTTAGTCAACTACTTTGCAACAGATAGACATTAATAACCATGAACATAACATAAAGTAAATGTAAGAATTATAGGCATAAATATTGCACGGAGCAAAAGAAAATATGTAAATAACATTGCCACATTTGTTTAGCATAAACTTTAAACAAATAACTAAATACAGTAACATGCAAGCATGGAAAAATAGAAATGCACTGAATGAATCAATCATCTAAGGTCGTCTCTTGGGACCCAAAGTTAATGATTCGAAGGCATGAAATTCAAGAATGCTCCTAATGATGAATGCATGTTGAATATGATACCTAATCAAGTTCAAGCATAATTCAAACATAGAAATGGATCAAACTTAGATCAAACGATAAAATGAACATCAAGAATTGCATTACATATAACACGTATATACATACATAATTGATCAAGATAGTTCAAATAGATAGGAACAATATTACCTCCAATAATGATAGACGACGAATGCCCTCACATAGCTCGCACTTGTCACTCAAGGAATAGACATACATAGATATAGAGTAAGCATAATATATAAATTTAAAAGCGATATGAGATATCGAGAACAAAAAGTTCCCTACGTATGTGGAAGAAAGGCTCTGTCACAAGTGGTTTTGTGAAAATATCGGCAAGTTTATTTTTGCTATCAATGTGCTTGAAGACAACATCACCTTTCTCAACATGATCCCTAAGAAAGTGATGCCGAATTTCAAAATGATTAGTGCGTGAATGTAGTATAGGATTTTTGGTTAAATTGATGGCGCTTGTGTTGTCACAAAAAATGGGAATACGTTCAAGTTGAACATTAAAGTCGAGTAATTGTTGTTTGAGCCACAAAATTCGAGCACAATAATTACCGGCTACAACGTATTCCATCTCGCCTGTTGATAAAGCAAATGAAACTTGCTTTTTATTGTGCCAACTCACCAAGTAATTTGAATAAAAATTACAAGTGCCACCAGTGCTTTTCCTATCCTATTTGCAACCGACAAAGTTGGAATCAGAGTAGCCAACCAAAGAGTAATCACTTCCCTTAGAAAACCAAAGCCCATACTTTGAAGTACCACAGAGGTATCTAAGTATGCGCTTGACGGCCTTTAAATGTGACTCTTTGGGACATGATTTATACCTAGCACACATACATACACTAAACATAAAATCTGGTCAAGATGCGGTAAGATAGAGGAGGGAACCGATCATACCTCTATACCATTTTATATCCACGACCTTACCATTTTCATCCCGATCCATGTTAACCGCAGTAGGCATTGGAGTGTCGATTACTTTGAAGTTTTCCATATCAAAGCGCTTGAGTAAATCATTGCAATACATAGTTTGGATCACAAAAGTTCCTTCTTCAAGTTGCTTGATTTGAAGTTTGAGGAAGTAATTTAGCTCCCCCATGATGCTCATTTCAAATTCTCCCTGCATCAACTTAGAGAATTCCTTGACCAAGTTTATGTTAGTAGATCCAAAAATAATGTCATTTACATAGACTTGAACTAAAATAGAGTGTTTTCCTTGACTCTTAATAAAAAGGGTTGTATCAACCTTCCCTCTTGAGAATCCTTGTTCTAGTAGAAATTTGCTAAGACCCTAATACCATGCCCTAGAGGCTTGTTTGAGACCGTACAAAGCACGCTTAAGCTTATAAACATAGTTAGGATGCTCATAGTTTTCAAAACCGGGAGGTTGAGATACATAGACCTCTTCATTAATGTAACCGTTTAGGAAAACGCTCTTAACATCCATTTGAAATAATTTGAAATTTTGAGAACAAGCATAGGCAATATTGTAACACCCCGATAAAATAAGATAATTATTTAACTTAAGTTAATAATATATTTATTAAATTAATTAAATAATTGGAATATTATTATTGGAATTATTATTATTGGGTTATTATTTTTTGGAATAAAAGTTGGAATTAGAAAAGGTCCCATTTGGTAAAAGGGTTATTTTCACGTGAAAAGGAAATAGGAGACAGAAAAGTGGAAAAGGGCAAAGAGAACCATAGAACAAGGGTTGAAGAGAGGAAGAGCTTGAAGCTGCAAGATTCGCCGGATTAACTCAGGTAAGGGGGGTTTATCATCGTTTAATGGGTATTATGGGATAATATGTACTGGGTAGTGATAAACCATTGATTTACCTCTGATTGGAATGATGTATGATGAAAATTGTGAAATATTGGATGAACGAAATTTGGATTATAAATGAAGGAAATTCGTAGGAATTAGATGTAATAATGTTAGATTTTGTGAAATCGAATAGGGTATGATTTGTGTTAGAGGATATGAACGAATAATGTGTAAAATTGGACTGTGGAAGATTGAATTGGATAGATCTCGTAGCAGAGAAAGCCATAGCAGATCTGGAAGTCTGGTTTCTGGTCATACGCGTATGGCACTAGGCAATACGCGTATGAGATGGTCTGGTACGCGTATGGCACTAGGCAATACGCGTATGGATGAGGAAGATGATGTTTTGAACGTAGTTTGGTCTCTGTTGGTACGCGTATGGGGAAGTGATACGCGTAGCATACGCGTATGAGATGGTGTTACGCGTATGGGATGTGGCTGAGAAATGGACCATACGCGTATGGGACTAGGCAGTACGCGTATGGGCAGGATTGTGATTTTTCTGTGCTGTTGTTGTGCAGTTTTTGGTTGTTCAGCTGAGTAATGTGATTTAGCTGATGTACGATATATTAGGGATCATTTCCCGTTGTTTTGAGTAGTATAGGTATTAGTAGAGTGTGCTAATACTGTGGTTGTTCTTTGGCATGATCTGATATGCTTATGTGATAAAATACGGATGATGTGTGATGGTATGCATGATCTTGTGAATGTATCAGTTATGTGTGCATTTGTGAATAGACTGTTGTATGGCTTAGAGTGTGAGCATATGTCTATTCTTGAATTGTGGTTGATGATTTAGCATTGCTAGGTGATTAGCATGCATATTGTGGCCTTTATGGTGGTAGCTAATTCCCATGGTGAGGAATTAGTGAGTTAGTCATTTTGGACTGTTGTTGATGTTTGCATGCTAGGTGAAGTAGCGTGCATAGCATGGCCCTTGGGGTGGTAGCTAATTCCCATGGTGAGGAATTAGTGAGTGAGTCACTAGGTCTCAAATGAGTGGGACTAGTGGGCTTGGTAGTCGTGCCTGGATTTGGACGGTGAGGTGAACTATATGTTCACAAATAGTCGGTACCGCATGCATGGAGTCTCATTGCATAATATGTGTATGGCATATAATATGAATGGATGTATTCCAATATTATACGTGTGTTGTGTTGATATTGAGTATGAGCATGAATTGTATTGGTATTGAGTATGATATTTGAATTGATGTGCCGTTACCGAATGTGTGATGTGATTAGGGTGATTAATGTGTTAAATTACTTAACATGATATGATATTTTATAATGCTCATTATATTGATTGAGGAACTCACCCTTACAACTATTTTTTAGGTAACGAGCAGTGATTGAGTTGGAGCTAGTGCTTGGAGTCTAGTGTAGTCTCCTTAGTGGGTCATGCTCTGGTAGATGTAACATCGGGATGGGATGTTTTACTATGTTTTCTTTTGGTTGTTGAACAACTTTACATGTAATGTATTACATGGTTTGAATGTTGCTAGTTGTATCCGCTGCGTATTATGCACATGTTTTATTTTGATTAAATAAATGAGCATGACAGGATATTTTGGAAAATGGTGTGAAGTGATTGTGTGACACCCTTGAACTGCATATTTACTCTGATTTGAGTTTTGTTATTTTAATGAATTGTTGGGGTTTTTTTAGAAGGGTGTTACATTAGTGGTATCAGAGCATAGTCGGTCGAGTCGAGTCGTAATTATTCTGTTTCCCCTGTACGGGATAGGTGTTGTGTAACCCTATCAGTACTTATTGTTTTAGCTTGTTGGGTTTTCAGAATAGAGATGGCTGGAAGAGGTAGAGACGATGCTGCGATTGCTGAGGCTCTGGGTATGCTAGCTGGAGTACTTGGAGGGAATCCGAATGTTATGGGAATGGGAGCTGCTCGTCAACTGAGTGAGTTCCAGAAGAACAATCCTCCAATGTTCAAGGGAGCATACGATCCAGATGGTGCTCAGAAGTGGTTGAAGGAGATCGAGAGGATCTTCCGAGTGACTGAGTGTGCCGATAACCAGAAGGTCAGGTTCGGTACGCATATGCTGTCAGAAGAAGCAGATGATTGGTGGGTGGCTACCCGCACTGAGTTGGAATCTGCTGGGAATGCTGAGATCACTTGGGCTGTGTTCAGAGAGAGATTCCTGAGGAAGTACTTTCCAGAAGATGTCAGAGGAAAGAAAGAGATAGAGTTCTTAGAATTGAAGCAGGGTAACAGGTCTATTACTGAGTATGCTGCTAAGTTCACAGAGCTGTCGAAGTATTACACTCCCTATAACGAGGCTACTAGGGAATTTTCGAAATGTGTGAAGTTTGAGAACGGGTTGCGTCCCGAGATCAAGCAGGCTATTGGATATCAACGGATTAGAGTGTTTTCCGATTTGGTTGACTGTTGCAGGATTTTTGAACAGGATACCAAGGCTAGAGCAGAGAGCTATCAGCAAAGGGTTGATAGGAAAGGCAAGAATCAGAATGATCGTGGGAAACCGTATGCAGCTGGCAAAGGTTTCCAGAGACAGAGTGGGATGAAGCGGCCTAGTGGGGGAGACTCCAGTGCCCCTGTTAAGTGTTACAGATGTGGTCAGGCGGGACATCGTATCCATGAGTGTAGCAGTAATGAGAAGAAGTGTTTTAAGTGTGGAAAAGGTGGTCATTTGGCTGCAGAGTGTCGGTCGAAGACTGTGACTTGTTTCAACTGTGGAGAGTTGGGTCATATTAGCCCACAGTGTCCTAAGCCGAAGAAGGAGAATCAGTCGGGAGGCAAGGTCTTTGCTTTATCGGGTTCTGAGACTTCTGCAGATGATCGTTTGATCCGAGGTACGTGTTATATTAATGGCTTTCCTCTTGTAGCTATTATTAACACCGGTGCGACTCATTCCTTTATATCTTTGGATTGTGCTGTGAAACTTAAATTAGAGATATCTGAGATGCATGGTAGTATGGTGATTGATACTCCTGCGAAGGGTTCAGTGACTACTACTTCAGTTTGTTTAAATTGTCCTTTGAGTATTTTTGGTAGAGACTTTGGAATGGACCTTGTGTGTCTTCCCCTAGTGCAGATTGATGTTATCCTAGGTATGAACTGGTTGGTGTTTAACCGAGTTTATATCAACTGTTTTGATAAGACTGTGATCTTTCCTGAGAGTGAGGAAGGAAAGAGTTTGTTTCTATCTGCAAGGCAGGTGAATGAGGCAGTAGCAGATGGGGCAGAGTTGTTTATGCTGTTAGCGACTTTGGAGGCTAAAGATAAACTGGCGATTTGCGATCTAGCCGTGGTGTGTGATTTTCCTGATGTGTTTCCTGAAGAAGTGAATGAATTACCGCCAGAACATGAAGTTGAGTTCTCGATTGATTTGGTACCTGGTACTAGGCCGATGTCAATGGCTCCGTACCGTATGTCTGCTGTTGAGTTAACGGAATTGAAGAGCCAGTTGGAAGATCTGTTGGATAAGAAATTTATTCGTCCGAGTGTGTCACCGTGGGGTGCACCAGTATTATTGGTTAAGAAGAAAGAAGGTACTATGAGGTTGTGTGTGGACTACAGGCAACTGAATAAAGTGACGATCAAGAATCGGTATCCTTTGCCGAGGATTGATGATTTGATGGATCAGTTGGTTGGTGCGAGTGTGTTCAGCAAAATAGATTTGAGATCGGGGTATCATCAGATACGTGTGAAAACTGAGGATATTCAGAAGACTGCTTTCAGAACGAGGTATGGACATTATGAGTATTCTATAATGCCTTTTGGTGTGACTAATGCGCCTGGAGTGTTTATGGAGTATATGAATAGGATTTTCCATCCGTACCTAGATCAGTTTGTTGTGGTGTTTATTGATGATATTTTGGTGTATTCGAAATCTGAAGAAGAGCATGCTGAGCATTTGAGATTGGTTTTAGGAGTTCTACGAGAAAAGAAGTTATTTGCTAAACTGTCCAAGTGTGAATTTTGGTTAGAAGAGGTTAGTTTTCTTGGTCATGTGATTTCAAGAGGTGGTGTTGCGGTTGATCCATCTAAGATAGAAGCGGTATCTAAGTGGGAAGCTCCGAAGTCAGTTTCTGAGATAAGGAGTTTTCTTGGTTTGGCTGGTTATTATAGGAAATTCATTGAGGGATTTTCTAAGTTGGCGTTACCGTTGACGATGTTGACTAGAAAGGGGCAAGCGTTTGTTTGGGACTCAAAATGTGAAGAAGGTTTCCAAGAGTTAAAGAAAAGGTTAACTACTGCTCCTATTCTGATATTACCGAGTCCGTCGGGACCATTTGAGGTTTACTGTGATGATTCATTGTTGGGTTTGGGTGGTGTGTTAATGCAGAATAAGCAGGTTATAACTTATGCTTCGAGACAGCTGAGGGTTCATGAGAGGAACTATCCGACACACGATTTAGAGTTGGCAGCTGTGGTTTTTGTTCTGAAGTTATGGAGGCATTATTTGTACGGGTCAAGATTTGAGGTTTTCAGTGACCATAAAAGTTTAAAGTATTTGTTTGATCAGAAAGAGCTGAATATGAGACAGAGGAGATGGTTAGAGTTTCTGAAGGATTATGACTTTGGTTTGAATTACCATCCGGGTAAAGCAAACGTAGTGGCTGATGCATTGAGTCGGAAATCATTGCATATGTCTATGTTAATGGTTAAGGAATTGGATTTAATTGAGCAGTTTAGAGACTTGAGTTTAGTGTGTGAGTGTACTCACAATAGTGTTAAATTGGGAATGTTGAAGTTAACGAGTAGTATTCTGGATGAGATCAGAGAGGGTCAGAAATCCGATGTGCTTTTGGTTGATAAGTTGACTCTAGTGAATCAAGGTCAAGGTGGTGAATTCAGAGTTGATGAGAATGGTGTTTTGAAATTTGGTAATCGGGTGTGTATTCCGGATGTTATCGAACTTAAGAAGAGTATTCTTGAGGAAGGACATCGTAGTGGCCTGAGTATTCATCCTGGAGCTACGAAGATGTATCACGATTTGAAAAAGTTATTTTGGTGGCCGGGAATGAAAAGAGGAATTGCGAGTTTTGTTTATTCTTGTTTGACTTGTCAGAAGTCAAAGATTGAGCATCAGAAGCCGTCTGGGCTAATGCAACCGTTGGCTATCCCAGAGTGGAAGTGGGATAGTATCAGTATGGATTTTGTTTCTGGGTTACCGAGGACAAATAAGAATTTTGAAGCTATTTGGGTGATTGTTGACAGATTGACAAAATGGGCTCATTTCATTCCGATCAGAATGGATTATCCGTTAGAGAGATTAGCTGAGCTGTATATTGAGAAGATTGTAAGTTTGCATGGTATTCCGTCGAGTATTGTTTCGGACAGAGATCCTAGATTTACATCTAAGTTCTGGGAAGGTTTGCAGAGGGCTTTGGGAACTAAGCTGAGATTGAGTTCTGCATATCATCCGCAAACTGATGGTCAGACTGAGAGGACGATTCAGTCACTAGAGGATCTTTTGAGGGCTTGTGTTTTGGAAAAGGGAGGTGCTTGGGATTGTTATTTACCTTTGATTGAGTTTACCTACAACAATAGTTTTCATTCAAGCATTGGTATGGCACCGTTTGAAGCTTTGTATGGTAGGAGATGTAGGACACCTTTATGTTGGTATGAGTCCGGTGAGAGTGCTGTGGTTGGACCGGAGATTGTTCAACAAACTACGGAAAAGATTAAGATGATTCAGGAGAAGATGAGGATTGCTCAGAGTCGTCAGAAGAGTTATCACGACAAGAGGAGGAAGTCACTTGAGTTTCAAGAAGGAGATCATGTGTTTCTTCGTGTTACTCCGATAACTGGGGTTGGTCGAGCTTTGAAGTCGAAGAAGTTGACACCTCGATTTATTGGTCCTTATCAGATTTTGGAGAGGATAGGGGAGGTAGCCTATCGTATCGCTTTACCGCCGTCACTTGCGAATTTGCATGAAGTTTTTCATGTGTCTCAGTTGAGGAGATACATTCATGATCCGTCGCATGTGGTCCAAGTAGATGATGTCCAGGTGAGAGATAACCTGACTGTTGAAACATCACCTATGAGGATTGAGGATCGAGAGTTGAAGCAGTTGCGGGGTAAAGAGATTGCTTTGGTAAAGGTAGCTTGGGGAGGACCAGCAGGTGGCAATGTAACTTGGGAACTTGAGAGTCAGATGAAGGAGTCTTATCCTGAGTTATTCGCTTGAGGTATGTTTTCGAGGACGAAAACTCTTTTAGTGGGGGAGAGTTGTAACACCCCGATAAAATAAGATAATTATTTAATTTAAGTTAATAATATATTTATTAAATTAATTAAATAATTGGAATATTATTATTGGAATTATTATTATTGGGTTATTATTTTTTGGAATAAAAGTTGGAATTAGAAAAGGTCCCATTTGGTAAAAGGGTTATTTTCACGTGAAAAGGAAATAGGAGACAGAAAAGTGGAAAAGGGCAAAGAGAACCATAGAACAAGGGTTGAAGAGAGGAAGAGCTTGAAGCTGCAAGATTCGCCGGATTAACTCAGGTAAGGGGGTTTATCATCGTTTAATGGGTATTATGGGATAATATGTACTGGGTAGTGATAAGCCATTGATTTACCTCTGATTGGAATGATGTATGATGAAAATTGTGAAATATTGGATGAACGAAATTTGGATTATAAATGAAGGAAATTCGTAGGAATTAGATGTAATAATGTTAGATTTTGTGAAATCGAATAGGGTATGATTTGTGTTAGAGGATATGAACGAATAATGTGTAAAATTGGACTGTGGAAGATTGAATTGGATAGATCTCGTAGCAGAGAAAGCCATAGCAGATCTGGAAGTCTGGTTTCTGGTCATACGCGTATGGCACTAGGCAATACGCGTATGAGATGGTCTGGTACGCGTATGGCACTAGGCAATACGCGTATGGATGAGGAAGATGATGTTTTGAACGTAGTTTGGTCTCTGTTGGTACGCGTATGGGGAAGTGATACGCGTAGCATACGCGTATGAGATGGTGTTACGCGTATGGGATGTGGCTGAGAAATGGACCATACGCGTATGGGACTAGGCAGTACGCGTATGGGCAGGATTGTGATTTTTCTGTGCTGTTGTTGTGCAGTTTTTGGTTGTTCAGCTGAGTAATGTGATTTAGCTGATGTACGATATATTAGGGATCATTTCCCGTTGTTTTGAGTAGTATAGGTATTAGTAGAGTGTGCTAATACTGTGGTTGTTCTTTGGCATGATCTGATATGCTTATGTGATAAAATACGGATGATGTGTGATGGTATGCATGATCTTGTGAATGTATCAATTATGTGTGCATTTGTGAATAGACTGTTGTATGGCTTAGAGTGTGAGCATATGTCTATTCTTGAATTGTGGTTGATGATTTAGCATTGCTAGGTGATTAGCATGCATATTGTGGCCTTTATGGTGGTAGCTAATTCCCATGGTGAGGAATTAGTGAGTTAGTCATTTTGGACTGTTGTTGATGTTTGCATGCTAGGTGAAGTAGCGTGCATAGCATGGCCCTTGGGGTGGTAGCTAATTCCCATGGTGAGGAATTAGTGAGTGAGTCACTAGGTCTCAAATGAGTGGGACTAGTGGGCTTGGTAGCCGTGCCTGGATTTGGACGGTGAGGTGAACTATATGTTCACAAATAGTCGGTACCGCATGCATGGAGTCTCATTGCATAATATGTGTATGTCGTATAATATGAATGGATGTATTCCAATATTATACGTGTGTTGTGTTGATATTGAGTATGAGCATGAATTGTATTGGTATTGAGTATGATATTTGAATTGATGTGCCGTTACCGAATGTGTGATGTGATTAGGGTGATTAATGTGTTAAATTACTTAACATGACATGATATTTTATAATGCTCATTATATTGATTGAGGAACTCACCCTTACAACTATTTTTCAGGTAACGAGCAGTGATTGAGTAGGAGCTAGTGCTTGGAGTCTAGTGTAGTCTCCTTAGTGGGTCATGCTCTGGTAGATGTAACATCGGGATGGGATGTTTTACTATGTTTTCTTTTGGTTGTTGAACAACTTTACATGTAATGTATTACATGGTTTGAATGTTGCTAGTTGTATCCGCTGCGTATTATGCACATGTTTTATTTTGATTAAATAAATGAGCATGACAGGATATTTTGGAAAATGGTGTGAAGTGATTGTGTGACACCCTTGAACTGCATATTTACTCTGATTTGAGTTTTGTTATTTTAATGAATTGTTGGGGTTTTTTTAGAAGGGTGTTACAAATATAGCCTCGAGTCGGGCGACCGGAGAATAAGTTTCCTCATAGTCGATGCCTTCCTCTTGGTTATACCCTTGAGCAACAAGGCGAGACTTGTTGCAAGTTATAACTCCGTGTTTGTCTAACTTGTTCCTAAACACCCATTTAGTATCGATTACTCGATGGTCTCGCGGAGGGGGAACAAGATCCCACACCTCATTTCTTTTGAACTGATTAAGTTCCTCTTGCATTGCTAAAAACCAATGTTCATCGATTAATGTGTCTTTGGAGTTTGTAGGCTCAATTTGAGATACGAAAGCGAAATGATAACAAAAGTTACTTATATTTGACCATGTGGTAACTCCCTTTGAGATATCTTCTAGAATATTATTGATGTGATGATCCTTAGAATATTTCCATTACAAAGTAAGATCATTATTATTAATCGGATGATCCTCCTCTTTCTTTTCAGATATGTGATCCGGCTCCTCCTCAACTTTTTCTGGATGGGGTTCAACACTATTTTATTCTTGATCTTTTATTATGTCTTCTGAAGGAACACATACACCATCAACAATAATACCTTCTCTGACAATTTTCAGATAAGATTCATCAAAGGAAACATGCACGGATTCTTCAGCGATAAGTAACCTTTTGTTGTATACTCTATATGCTTGACTAGATTGAGAGTATCCGAGAAAGATACCTTCATCGGCTTTTGAGTGAAATTTACCAAGGTTTTCTTTACCATTATTTAATGCAAAGCATTTACATCCGAAGACATGAAGATGTGAAACATTAGGCTTCCTTCCCTTTAGCAATTCATAATGAGTTTTGTTTAGAATAGGACGAATGAGTTTCCTATTCAATACATAACAAGCCGTATTTATGGCATCGGTCCAAAAATATTTAGGAAGGCCATTTTCATTGATCATAGTCCTTCCAAGCTCTTCTAAAACTCAGTTTTTACGTTCCACTACTCCATTTTGTTGTGGAGTTCTTGGAGCAGAAAAATTATGATCAGTGTCGTTTGTTTCACAAAATTCCTCAAAGAGGTGGCTTTCAAATTCACCTCAGTGATCACTTCGGATAGTAACTATGCTAGTGTTCAATTTGTTTTGAGAAATCTTGGCAAACTTTTCAAAAGCTGAAAAAGTGTCACTTTTACTTGCTAAGAAGATGGTCCAACAAAGTCTAGAGTAGTCATCTACTATAACAAAACCATAGTAGTTTCCACCTAGACTTTTAATTCTAGATGGCCCAAAAAGGTCAATATGGAGAAGTTCAAGGGCTCTCATTGTGGAAACAATATTTTTAGATTTAAAAGAGATCCTTGTTTGCTTTCCCATTTGGCACGCATCACATAAGTGATTTTTTGAAATTTTGATTTTGGGAAGACCAACTACTAGATCTTTTGGAACAACTTTATTTAGAAAGTCAAAGTTGACATACGCTAATCGCCTATGCCAAAGCCAAGAGTCTTCACTCATGGAGACGAGACATTTAGCGCTAGTCAAAGATACTTCATTCAAGTTAAGCATGCATACATTATTTACCCTCCAGCCCTTAAGCACATCATTATTTTTATCATTATGTTCAATCATGCAACAATATTTTGAAAATGATACTTTATATCCTTTGTCACATAATTGGCTAATACTAATGAGGTTGTACTTAAGGCCTTCAACTAAAAGGATGTCTGAGATAGTAGTAGAGGAGGGGTTACCTACACTACCTTTTCCAAGTATAACTCCCTTGTTATTACCACCGTAGGTTACAAACCCTTTCTTCTTAGCCACAAAGTCAAAGAATAAGGAAATGTCACCCGTCATGTGTCTTGAGTATCCACTATCGAGAAACCATGTTCTCTCTGTATCCTCAAGACATTCCACCTACAAATTAAACAAGGGAAGGAGGTACCCAATTTCATTGGGTCCTAGTGTGTGAGTGAAACTTTGGTTGCATTTGGGAAACCATTGAAAAATGCCTTTAGGAACCAACAATCTCCTAAATCGGCATTTAGCAATAGTATGTCCCCTCTTGCAACAATATAGACAATTTAAGTTCGGATGAGAGTTGCTTTTCCTAACTTGATCCTTTACCACATAAGTGTACTCTTGATAATGATTATTCATGTTACTTCTAAAATGTGATTGATCAATAGCAAAGGTAACTTTAGGTTGTAAAGCCTTGTCTAACTTAGCTTGAAGAGTTCTAACCTCTCTTTGCCAAATGTGACAAGTTTCACATCCAAACCATCTAAACCAAAATCCCTTATCATTTTCAGCTTTGCCTTTAGTAGCCTCTATCATAGATTTCTTAAGAGTTTCTAATTCCTTTTCGGAATCAGAAACCTTCTTTTCTAAATAACAAAAAAATTCTTATTTGAGGCTAAGCGTTTAAAAGCTTCCTTGGCCTCATTGTGTAGAGTACTAAAGGCTTTTTGCAAGTCAAAATAAGACATTTAATCAACATGATCATATTTAGAATGACTTACATTTTTTTCTTCTTTTGAAGAGCCATAAGACAAAGATTGACATTTTCTTCTTCATCACTTGAGTTATCATCGCTTGAGGACTCATTATCGCTCTCCCATGCAATGTATGCTCTTCTAGCTTTGCTAGATTTGTTGTGATGTTTGTATCTTCCTTTGTCTTTCTTCAACGAGGGACAGTCCGACTTATAGTGACCGATCTTTCCGCAACTATAGCATGATCCTTTTGACTTAGTTGTCTTACCTTCCTCTCGATTCGGGAATTTTGATTGTCTTCTATAGTTGATAAGATTTTTATCTGAATGTTGAACTTCATTCTTTCTAAGGTATCAGTTATACCTCCTTACAAATAGTCCCATGTCTTCATTCGAATCTTTATCATCATCACTTGATTCACTCTCACACGTATCATTGGTGGATGGCTTCGATCTTAAAGCCTTTAAAGCGATAAACTTCCTTTCAGTGTCTTTAGCTTTCTCCTTCTTTTCCTTCTTTTAACTTTTCTCATGTTTCTCAAGGTTCATGAGCTCTTTCTCATGCTCTTGAAGCTTACCAAACAATATTGTCATATCTAATGTTCTTAGATCATTGGCTTCCTTAATCGCGGTGATCTTCGGTTGCCAATCCCTGTTAAGACATCTTAAGATTTTGTTAGTAGCAATATCATTAGGGATAGTTCTATCAAGAGCATTTAACCAATTGATTAGATGAGAAAATCTCTTTTTCATATCGATAATGGTTTCATTATCCTTCATGTGAAAAAGGTCAAATTCTTGAGTTAAAGTATTGATATTAGCTAGTTTGACATCATTGGTTCCCTCATGGGTAATTTGCAATTAGTTCCACATAACTTCAGCACTAGTACAATGGGAAACCCTATAATACTCATCAACACCTAAGGCAACGATGATCATATTTCTGGCTTTCCAATCATAGCTATACTTTTTCTCATCTTCTTCATTCCATTGTACTTTAGGTTTAGGTATAACAACACCATCCGCATGGGTCATGGTTATTTCCATAGGACCATCTTGGATGACTTTCCATACCTTCCTATCAATAGAGTTAATATGGATATGCATACAATCTTTCCAATAACTGTAGTTTTCATCGGTAAAAATAGGCGCTCTATTGTACGCCCCTTTAGGATCGTTACTCATTTTCTAAAAAGTTATATGCGAAGCACTAGATGAATCGGTACTCGTGATACCATTTGTTAGACGATATTACCGATCTAGAAGGGGGGGTTTAATAGACCAGTATTTAAAATTTAGCGCTTTTTAAAATTATTTTTATAGGTTGTGAAAGCTCCCTAGACCACAATCGTCTAAACGATCTGTCATACGGTGAACTGGACTTTTTTGGATTTGTAATCGCAATGTCGCGGTTAGCAAGAGTCGCCACCGACTTTTCTTTTATCCCATAAGGAAAGGTGGAAAAGAACAGGAAAGACCTTAATTTTAAATTCTTAGGTTCGGGAGGTACTTTATACAAAGGGAAGGTATTAGCACCCTTTGTATCCATGGTTATCCATGGGCTCTTAATTTCTCAATCATTTATGTTTTCCTTGTTTGAAAAAAGTGGTTGAGAAATGTATGAAAAATGTTTTGAAAACAAGAATTTAACTTTGTAATGATTCTTGCATGAATGTATACAAAGTGGTTATCTCATTTAGTTTTTTGAAAGTAGTTTAGAAAAATATAACTTGGCAATGATCCTAGTACGGATGTATGCTAAGTGGTGATTTTCCAAAAGAAGACGTTTGAAAGGTGTGAGGTGCGAAAAGTATATTTTTTTTTAGGTTATGAATGAGCAATTAAGGTTATACCTGTCCGAGGTCTTTCCGGGCATTTCCTATCCTTATGAGGGTAAAACTGTCCTTACTATTGAGAAGCAAGTAGTTTATCCTTGGGATATATAAGGGTCATCGTAGGGTCATCGATAGGTCATTGAAGGCAACAATTGTGAGGATACCTTAGCATTCGAAGGGACTATCATCATTTAACCGTAGGCTACACCGAAGGGTCATCGAGGGACAAAATGGTATTTTCGAAGGCAACATCCGAGGGACTATGATGATTTTACCGAAGGGTCTTTGCTAAGGATATCCCCATATTCGCGGGACATGACCGTAATATTGTAATCGTGGGGTAATAAAGAGAGGTCCAATATCATTTATTTAAAGTCCATGTTTTAGGTTCATTAGGTAATTATGGTGATACCGCATTAAATCGATACATTAAAATCAACATTACATTAAACATTAATATAGTGAAATTAATTAGGCAATCAACATGGATCTTCACATTAAAGTGAAATGATTTAGGATCCCCCTCCATGAAGGCTTCCCATGCATAAAGCGGAGTATTAGCCGGCTATTTCTTCGGAAGTATGCTAACCTTTACCATGAACACACGGATTAAAGCATAAAATACAATTGGAAATTGCATCATAAGATAAATATAGCAGCCAAGCATTTAGGCCAAATAATGCAGAATCATCATTAGGTAAACATGAAATAGGCAGCAAAAAGCAAAGCAGCCCCTGGCCCGGTCGCCTCTGCTTCGCCTAGCGAAGGCTCGGCGAAGGCTCGCTGCGGGCTCGCCTAGCGATGAGCTAGCGAGCGGCCACGGGTTTGACATTTGAGAACATTATAACTTCAACCTGCAGCATGGCTTATGGCATCCAACATATGATTATACGGTTCAGTTTCACAATAGGCAAACACATTTAAATTCTCATGCAAGACTTCAAAATGTTTATGAATTCAATTATAATCCACAAATTAAGAACATGAAGTGGTACCATATGCCAAATGAGAGTACAAAACGATCACATGCAAATTAAGATACTAAAGTGGTACCACATGCAAAATAAGGACACAAAATCATAATCATATGCCAATTAACCATATGCCAATTAAGAAGCTAAAGCGAATAATAGTGAAGCTAACCTGTTTGTAAATCAAGTCGTAACCTTGAATTGGCGAGCCGGATTGAGTTGGACGGCGGTAGCTTCGGAGCGAGTAAGCGGCCTTCAGGGTTTCCGCCTTCTGAATTCTTTGGATCAGCAGGGTTTCTGTGTTTCTCCCTCTGGATGCGTGTTTCCGTCCGTCTTCGTCCGTCCCTGTGTGTTCTTTTTCGTGGCAGAGGAGTAGGTATTTATAGTAGTGGCAATGGTGACCTAATGGGCTTAAAATGAGGTCCAAATTTTCAAATTCTCGCAAGCTTCGCTAGGCGAAGGAATTGCTCGCCTAGCGAGCAAACTAGGTTTGGGCTTTTTCTGGACCTGATGCTTCGCTGGGCGAGTGGCATGCTGAGATATTCGCTAGGCGAAGGAACTGCTCGCCTAGCGAGCAAGCTATTTTGGGCCACTTTGGATTAGGCCTGTTGTGAGCTGGGCTTTTGTCCATTTGATATCAGTGCCTTGCAGAACAAGTCAGAGGGTCTTGGAAAATGCTTTGTAATTTCAATGGGCAAATTTTGGGGTATGACAGCTGCCCCTGTTCAATATTCTTGCACCGAGAGAGTAGAATGGCATGTGCCGTTCGTGGTCTGGAGGTGAAAGATTATTGAACACTATAATGCCCCGAAAATTTGCGCTTGTCCATCAGTCTTGACGGAGATGGGCTTAGAGATGCCATCCAAGCAACTTGCTGAGGAGATTTCCAGATTGTGTCGTACGTTAGACGATATCTAGAGACATGGGTGTCACACCGGGTCGTACATCAGACCGTATAGTGAATTATCCATCATGCTGTTGACTTCGTTGGGGAGTCAGAGTATGTTATATACTGCTGGGGATAGGGGATCAGAATGGATCGTATGTTAGACCGCGTCTGAACACCAGAGTGAGTTGTTCATTAGGCGGATGACTTTGCTGGGGATGAAAGATCAGAATGGATCGTATGCTAGATTGCATCTGGGTTGCAGAATGGGCCGTCCGTTAGGCTGAATCTGCCGAAAAGGGAGTAGCCGTATACTAGACTACCATTCAGAAATGTACCTGTCCGAAGGTAGCATCTGAGTAAGGGAGTGGCCGTATACTAAACTACCATTCAGGAATGTACCTGTCCGAAGGTAGCACCTGAGGAAGGGAGTAGCCGTATACTAGACTACCATTCAGGAATGTACCTGTCCGAAGGTAGCACCTGAGAAAGGGAGTAGCCGTATACTAGACTACCATTCAGGAATGTACCTATCCGAAGGTAGCACCTGAGAAAGGGAGTAGCCGTATACTAGACTACCATTCAGGAATGTACCTGTCCGAAGGTAGCACCTGAGAAAGGGGAGTAGTCGTATACTAGACTACCATTCAGGAATGTACCTGTCCGAAGGTAGCACCTGAGAAAGGGGAGTAGCCGTATACTAGACTACCATTCAGGAATGTACCTGTCCGAAGGTAGCACCTGAGAAAGGGGAGTAGTCGTATACTAGACTACCATTCAGGAATGTACCTGTCCGAAGGTAGCACCTGAGAAAGGGGAGTAGCCGTATACTAGACTACCATTCAGGAATGTACCTGTCCGAAGGTAGCACCTGAGAAAGGGGAGTATTCGTATACTAGACTACCATTCAGGAATGTACCTGTCCGAAGGTAGCACCTGAGAAAGGGAATAGTCGTATACTAGACTATCATTCAGGAATGTACCTGTCCGAAGGTAGCACCTGAGAAAGGGAATAGTCGTATACTAGACTATCATTCAGGAATGTACCTGTCCGAAGGTAGCACCTGAGAAAGGGAATAGCCGTACATTAGACTACCATTCAGGAATGTACCTGTCCGAAGGTAGCACCTGAGAAAGGGAATAGTCGTATACTAGACTATCATTCAGGAATGTACCTGTCCGAAGGTAGCACCTGAGAAAGGGAATAGTCGTATACTAGACTATCATTCAGGAATGTACCTGTCCGAAGGTAGCACCTGAGAAAGGGAATAGTCGTATACTAGACTATCATTCAGGAATGTACCTGTCCGAAGGTAGCACCTGAGAAAGGGAATAGCCGTACATTAGACTACCATTCAGGAATGTACCTGTCCGAAGGTAGCACCTGAGAAAGGGAATAGTCGTATACTAGACTACCATTCAGGGATGTACCTGTCCGAAGGTAGCACCTGAGAAAGGGAATAGTCGTATACTAGACTATCATTCAGGAATGTACCTGTCCGAAGGTAGCACCTGAGAAGATGGAGGTTTAACTTGGTCGTACATCAAACCATACTTGAGTTGTTGAAGATCAGACTGGATCGTACGTTAGATCGTATCTGAGTTGAAAGAGTCATATGTTGAGCTGAACCAGAATGAACCGTATGTTAGGCTGTATCTGTATACGTTGTACTTGCAATAAATGTCTGGGATGGGCTTAAAGATGCCATCGCTAGGAGGATATCGAAGTGTTGTCAGAATGAATGTTCTGGAATATGTATCTGAATCTTGTCTGTGATTGATAAAGGCGTCTGCCTGAATTAATCTGCGAAGAAAAGGTTAGCGCTATGCTATGTCATGATGCATGAGATGTTTTATGCTTTCGAAAATAAATGCGAATGTGGTATGCATGCGTATGCTGTGAAATGATGTAATGAATGAGTTATGCGTATGAGAAGTTCTGCTTGGGGACTCTACTGGGGAAAATAAATCCCCATCTACTGATTGGAGATATTCGTGTTGAGGACCCTCTCTCGGCTGGGGGTTCTGATTTCTGTCTGATGGTAGAGATATTCAACAGAGCCTGGCTAGGGATGGATGAGATGATGATGCCGACCTCTGTTGGGGAATAGCTGGTTGTGCCGGGGAATACTGCCAACTTCTTCCGGGGAAAAACAGGCTTGCTGGGGGAAGAGAATTGATAGTGGATTCATTGGAAGCATGATTAGACCTTATCCTCGATCCCGAAGTCTTGTAGTAATTGCTATTGCTATTCTATGCATGTATTTTGGTAAACATTGGTCATATTCAAATGCATATATTAATTCAAATTAAATCAATGGGCGTTTACGCAAACAAAACAGAAAAAGTAAAACAAAAGTATCTTTTTTTGAAAGAAGGTTGTATTGATTTTGAAAGGAGGCCTATAAACAGGCAAATTGTGTACAAGGAGACAGAAATCCTAGTAAGAGGAAATTGTCAAAAGCAAAGAGACAGCTATGCAGAAAAAGTCCTATTGATTTTAAGTCTACTACCGCCATTATGTCTTCAAGCATCTCATCCCCTGCTGTCGGATAGAAGTGATTGGCTTGGTCAGTCCCTTGAACTTGGATGAAAGTTGACTGAGAACGGGACATAGTCATTACGCTTTAATCCCTAACTTTTGCCTGGACCGCCTTTTCAGGTTTTCAGTCCACCAGGATACCCTTTTTTGCCCAAGCCGCCTTTTCAGGTTTTCGACTTGCCGGGTGTACATTTTTATATGTTTATCCCTAATTTTTGCCCGAACCCTTTTGGTTCGCCGGGATGCCCTTACTTTTGCCTAGGTACGTCGACCTAGCGGGTCTCTTTTATGCGTAGTATTTTTTAACTATGTCCGCGTTCACAGGATGCGGGAAGTCTTCGCCATCCATTGTAGCAAGTATCATGGCTCCACCAGAGAATACCTTCATAACTACAAATGGCCCTTCGTATGTGGGAGTCCATTTGCCTCTGGGATCACCTTGGGACAAAATGATACGCTTGATCACCAAGTCACCAATTTGATACACCTGTCTCTTGACTCTTTTGTTAAATGCCTGGGTCATGCGCTTCTGATATATTTGCCCATGACAAACAGCCGCAAGTCTCTTTTCATCAATCAAATTTATCTGATCGAGTCGAGTCTGAATCCATTCATCTTCGTCTAAGCCCGCCTCTTTCATGATTCTTAGAGAGGGAATCTGGACTTCCACTGGTAAAACAGCTTCCGCTCCGTAGACTAAAGAGAAAGGAGTTGCCCCTGTCGAAGTGCGTACTGAAGTGTGATGACCATGGAGAGCAAATGGTAACATCTCATGCCAGTCTTTGTACGTTACTGTCATCTTTTGTATGATCTTCTTGATGTTCTTATTAGCAGCCTCCACGGCGCCATTCATCTTTGGTCGGTACGGAGAAGAGTTGTGATGCTTAATTTTGAACTGCGTGCAGAGTTCAGTAATCATCTTGTTGTTCAAATTAGTACCATTGTCGGTGATAATCCTTTCAGGGATGCCATACCGGCAAATAAGACTATTCTTGATGAACCGTGCCACCACATTCTTGGTGACAGAAGCAAATGAGGCTGCCTCTACCCACTTTGTAAAGTAATCAATAGCGACAAGGATGAAGCGATGTCCATTAGAAGCAGTAGGTTTAATCTCCCCAATCATATCAATGCCCCACATTGCAAAGGGCCAAGGAGCTGTCAACACGTTCAATGGAGCAGGAGGCACATGTACTTTGTCTGCATAGATCTGACACTTGTGACAGGTTCTGGAGTGCTGGTGGCAATCCGCTTCCATGGTAGACCAATAATACCCTGATCTCAGAATCTTCTTGGCCATTGTATGTCCATTAGAATGAGTCCCAAAAATACCGTCATGCATGTCTTCCATAATCCTTTCTGCTTCCTTCTTATCCACGCAGCGAAGCAGAGTCGAATCATGATTACGTTTGTATAATACTCCGTTACTCAGAAAGAATTTAGCGGAAAACTTCCTCAGGAATTTCTGTCCTTGATGGATGCCTCTTCAGGGTATTCCTGAGCTTCTAAATATCTTCTTACGTCGTGGAACCAAGGGTTCTCCTGTACCTTATCAGTGTTAAGTTCATAACAGTGTGCTGGTTCATCTAACCGTCCAATGGTAATCATGGGAGCTTCACCGTCCCATCTGACTCTGAACATAGATGACATGGTAGCTAATGCGTCTGCCAATTGGTTCTCCTCTCGGGGAAAATGTTCAAATGGGATCTCTTCAAAATATGGGATTAATGTCATTACCTGCTCTCGATAAGGGATGAGATTTGGATGTTTAGTATCCCATTCTCCTTTGATCTGACTGATTACCAAGGCCGAATCTCCGTATACACTCAAAAACTTGATTCGCCAATCTATAGCAGCTCTGAGTCCAAAAATACATGCTTCATACTCAGCCATATTATTGGTACAATGAAAACATAGTCTAGCAGTGAGAGGTGTATGGTAACCTCCGGGAGAAATGAGTACAACCCCAACACCATGGCCCAATGCATTAGAAGATCCATCAAAGACCATAGTCCATCGGGACCCCCATTCGGGTCCTTCATCTGGTTTAGGTTTTCCATTATCAGTAACAAGCATGACATCCTCATCTGGGAACTCAACATTCATAGATTGGTAATCATCCACCGCTTGATGAGCCAAATGATCAGCCAGCACGCTTCCTTTGATTGCCTTCTGGGTAGTGTACTGGATATCGTACTCTGTTAAGACCATCTGTCATCTCGCTATTCTTCCGGAGAGGGCAGGCTTCTCGAACATATATTTGATGGGATCCATCCTAGAAATCAACAAAGTGGTGTGATTCAACATATACTGTCTTAGTCGGCGAGCAGCCCAAGCCAAAGCACAGCAAGTTCTCTCGAGCAGTGAATATCTTGTTTCACAGTCGGTAAACTTTTTGCTCAGGTAGTATATGGCATACTCTTTTCGACCAGACTCGTCATGTTGCCCCAATACGCACCCCATTGAATTTTCTAACACGGTCAAATACATGATGAGAGGTCTTCCTTCCACTGGTGGTATCAGAATCGGAGGTTCCTGGAGATATTTCTTGATTTTGTCAAAAGCTTCTTGACATTCCTCATTCCATATCATCTCTTGATTTTTCCTCAGTAGCTTGAAGATGGGTTTGCAAGTAGCGGTCAAGTGGGAGATAAATCGAGCAATGTAGTTCAAACGTCCCAAGAAACCTCTGACTTCTTTCTCCGTACGGGGAACTGGCATTTCTTGAATAGCTCTCACTTTAGCCGGGTCAACCTCGATTCCTTTACTGCTGACAATAAAGCCCAAGAGTTTACCGGATCTCACTCCAAAAGTGCATTTGTTTGGATTCAATCTCAACTTGTACTTCTTCAACCTCTCGAACAGTTTGTATAAGTGATCGAGATGTTCTTCTTCAGTATGGGATCTAGCTATCATATCATCCACATATACTTCTATCTCATGATGAATCATATCATGGAACAAAACCACCATAGCACGCTGGTATGTTGCCCCGGCGTTCTTTAGGCCGAATGGCATTACCTTGTAACAGAAAGTGCCCCATTGCGTCACAAACGTAGTTTTCTCCATGTCCTCAGGTGCCATCTTAATCTGGTTATAACCCGAGAATCCATCCATGAATGAGAATACTTTGTGTTGAGCGGTGTTATCTACCAGAACATCAATGTGCGGGAGGGGAAAGTCATCTTTGGGACTTGCTTTATTCAGGTCTCGGTAATCTACGCACATTCGCACCTTACCATCTTTCTTCGGTACTGGTACCACATTAGCAACCCATTGAGGATAAGAAGTAACGGCTAGGAAACCGGCATTGAACTGTTTCATAACCTCGGCTTTGATTTTCTCAGACATTTCGGGACGCATGCGGCGAACCTTTTGCTTGACAGGACGGCAGTCTTCCTTCGTAGGCAGCCGATGCACCAATATATCAGTATCCAACCCGGGCATGTCTTCATAAGACCAGGCAAAAACCTCTACATAGTCGTGCAACATCTGGATCAACCTTACTTCCACACTGCTTTCCAAATTTGCTCCTATTTTGACTTCTTTTCCGTCTACCTCAGTACCCAGGTTTACGATTTCAAGGGACTCTTCATGCGGCTGTATAGTCCTTTCCTCTTGCAGTAACAATCTGGCAAGCTCTCCAGGGACTTCACAATCTTCCTCACTTCCATCTTCGGCTTGGTAGATTGGATTTTCAAAGTCATAATGAACAGTAGCGGAATTATTATCAATAGGATCCAGAGTGGATACGGATCTGCAATTTGTTACGTGAGTGTGTGTAAGAATGCATAGCTTGTTTGAAAGACGACAGGAAAAATAAAGAGCGCAATATTTGAATGCGAAAAAGTCCATTGATTTATTGAATATGAATATGCTTATGAAATGACAAAACCCTTAACAAATTAGCTATCGTGTCCCGGGCGTAGACACAATGCTTTAAGAAGTTCAATTAAAATTTGCAATGCTAAATAGACAATAACAATTACTCCTGACTAAAGGAGATCGGGATAGTGTCTTCAGCCTTCCAATTATTGAGTCCGTCGCCAATTGTTGGGTAGATCCAATTATCCAGGTCGCAATCACTGTCAGCATCTTCTACAACATTGATTTGATCTTTGACCATCTTTTCAGAGTTGAATCCCAGACCAGCTTTGTCAGACTTGTACGGTACGTTGATCAGTTGACCCCAGCCAGTACAGCCACCATCTTCGACCACAGCTTGAGCATCTTTCAGAGAAATCATAGCAGGAGGAGCACGAATAACCTTGGGCACACAGGGAGTTGGCTTAAGGACAGGATCGGGCGGAGAAACCACTTCAAATGACCGAGTTGGAGTCTCGAAGAATTCACCATCCATCTCAACGTATCTGAAGGTATGCACACTATTGACAATGTATTCTTCTTCCCCACACACAGTGACGATCTTTCCCTCTATTGGATATCTCAGCTTTTGGTGGAGAGACGAAGCTACAGCACCTGCCCCATGAATCCAGGGACGTCCCAGCAAGCAGGAATAGGCGGGGCGAATGTTCATTACATGAAATGTAGTGTTGAAAACTTGAGGTCCTATCTTGATAGGGAGAACAACTTCACCGTGGACAACACTCTTTGCACCATCGTAAGCACGCACTACAATGTCACTAGGCTTCAATTCAATGCCTTTACAGTCAAGTTTATCGAGCACGACTTGCGGTAGCACATTCAAGGAAGAACCATTATCAATCAACACATGAGCCAAAGTGATTCCCTTACACTCAATAGAAATATGCAGGGCCTTATTATGGTCTTTTCCTGCTGGTGTCAGGTCAGCATTGGAAAAGCCTAGGCCGTCGTCAATAGTCAGGTTAGCAACATAGTTTTCGAACTGATCGACGGAGGTCTCCTGAGGTACATGGGCAGTCTTCAGGAATTTTATCAAGGCATGGGCATGAGATTCAGAGGATAACAACAAGGACAACATCGAGATTTTGGAAGGAGTATGCCCCAACTGTTCTACCACATCGAAATCACTCTTGCGAATGATTTTCAGCATTTCTTCCATTTCTCGTTTGGCAACATCTTCAGTAGTAACTTTGATCGGTGTCTCTGACTGAGAAGGGTTGACTGGTTCCTTTCCTCGGTTTTCGGGAACCGGAAGTGAGATCTCTGGAGAGAAGATCCTTCCGCTTCGGGTAACCTTACTAGTCCCAACAATATCATTAGGATTAGCAGAATTGCTAACTTGCTTTACGCCATGGACATAAACATCACCTCCATAATTCCACGGAATAGCTTTGCTTGAGGAATACGGGATCGGGCCAGGTGCAGTAATGATCAGGGGAGCTACTCTGGGTTCAGCAATAATCTTCACAGGTATCCTGGGAGCAGTAATCTTCACTGGAACCTTGGACCTTGCAATCACAGATACTTCTTCAGCAGGGTTTTCTGTCTTAGAAACCCTTTCAAAGAGGATTGTACGATCGTCCATCAGTCGTTGGATACCATTCTTCAACTTCAGACAGTCCTTGGGCCGGAGTATGCAGAGATTGCAATCTTCAGTACAACCTGGAAATAAACCAGCTTGCAATAAATTCCTCTTTATGATCGGGAGAGGAGATGTTAAGTCCGCTACAATAGTGATGAGAGAACCGTCATCGAGAGCATTAACAGCCTTGTCATGATTAGGCATAGGAGCGGTGATGACATTAGGAGTCTCCAGAGGCTCGAACTCAATTTCCCCAACGTCGATCATGTCCTGAATCTTATTCTTCAACAGCCAACAATCGTTTGTATCATGCCCAGGGCTATCGGAGTGATATGCACACCTGGCATTGGGATTATAACGAGGCGAAGCAGTGTTGACATTTGCAGGAGGACCTCTGAGAGTGATTAAATTTACCTTCAGCATGCTTTGCAGTGCTTGTGCTAGAGTCATATTGAGCTTGGTAAACTGCCTTCTTGGTCTGTCTTGTCTTTGCTGGAAGTTTTGAGCTGGCGGGGCTGCGATTGTCACTGCTCCAACGGCATGGTCACCATTTTTCTTATTATGATTCTTCTGACCATACACAGCATTCGATTCATTCTTCCCATGATAGGACTTCTTACTGCTTGTAGAAGTAGCTGCCTGTAACTTTCCACTTCGAATGCCGCTCTCCACCCGTTCCCCTGTCAGTATAAGTTCAGTGAAACCTGATGAAGAACTCCCCAGTAGGTGGCTGTAGAATGGGCCAGTCAGGGTACCCATGAACAGGTCTACTAACTCTCGGTCAGTCATAGGGGGTTTGACTCTGCCAGCCAAATCTCTCCATTTCTGAGCATACTCTTTGAAGCTTTCTTTAGATCCCATAGCCATATTCTGCAACTGTAGCCGAGTAGGTGCTAATTCAGAATTGTACTGGTACTGCTTATAGAAAGCCGTTGCCAAATCAGTCCAGGTGCGGATGTCGGAGCTCTCGAGCTGATAATACCATTCCAACTGAGTGCCAGACAGACTTTCTTGGAAGAAGTGGATCCACAGTTTCTTATCAGTGGTATGCGGCTGAATCTTTCTCACATAAGCCCTTAAATGCATCTGAGGACAGGATGCACCATCGTACTTAGTGAAAGTGGGGATTTTGAATTTGCGGGGAATGGTCACATCGGAGACCAGACCCAGACTTTCGAAATCCAGACCAGGTGTCTTCTGACCCTCCATGGCTAGCATGCGTTCTTCCAGCAGTTTGTACTTATCATCTCTTGGAGAATACTGTTCATCTTCATACTCTTCATCCTCATCCTCAGGGTTAGAGAAATCAGCGTCCTCCTCCTCTTAATCCTTTTCCGCCCCCTCTTCTGGGCCATTCGGGATTCCAAATTTGATTCCCGTAGCCTGTCCTTTACGCCTTCTGCCCGGGTTAATGAAGCTCACAGCTTTCTTGTCCTTCTTCTTTTCGGCCAAAAGAGCCTTCAGTTCCTCCTGCCCCTTGGATAAGCTTAGCATCATCTCCTTGAACTGAGCATTCTGAGTCTGGAGATCTTTGACAGTTTGTTCGAGATCCATTTTCTGTTTAAGAGGCAGACCGTGAGAATATGGTCCTTTAGAATACCTGTTATGCAATGTTATGTGATGCAATGCATGAAATGTTTTCAAGGACTTTTGGAATTTAACTTTGCATAAATCACCAACAAGAGAGAAATGTTTATTACTAATATTTTCGATCAATGTTCATTACAAAAGGAATAATAGTAAAATACAATGAAAGCTCAAGTCTCCCAGAGGCGACTTCTTTTTGGGCGAAGATATGCATTGAGTCTTCGTTCCTCATTAAGTTGACTGGTGAGCTCTAATACTTTCTTCCTTTCTGCATTGAACTGAGCTTCGAAAGTATCTTTCTCTTCTCTCAACTGGGTCCAGGATCTTTTCAATTCCTCAACATCAGTAGGCATATCTGGGTAAGGAATGATCTGGGAAGTACCTCCTTCGACCTCTGATTCGACAATCAATGGTCCGACTGCGAGGTATGGCATGACAAGTTTGCGAGCTCTGGCGCGTACCCATCTGAGATAAGGCTCCATAGGAATAGAATTTTTCTTGCCTAAATTGCTTCTTTTCACCATGCCCCAAGCTCGTACAAACTTTTGACGGAGATTTTGA
The DNA here is from genome assembly GCF_024323335.1 of Lathyrus oleraceus. Classification (NCBI taxonomy): domain Eukaryota; kingdom Viridiplantae; phylum Streptophyta; class Magnoliopsida; order Fabales; family Fabaceae; genus Lathyrus; species Lathyrus oleraceus. The sequence continues at coordinate 502,427,992 of NC_066583.1, read as the reverse complement.
GGGTCATTGTCATAGTCGAACACTGTACCTTGAATAATCATTTCATGTGGACCATCTCTTCGGGCATACCCAAACTGACGTAGGGCTAAGGCAGGATTATAAGTAATACCTCCTCTTATCCCCATGAGGGGTACATTAGGGAATTCTCCACAACGGTCGATGATGATAACATTTTCTCTGAGGTTAGAACACCACCGGATGTCTGAATGGGAGAGTGTCATTATCCTTTGAGACCATTTCAGATTTTGATCATTCTTCAAGACTGATTGAGGGAGGTGCGAAATAAACCACCTAGACAACAACGGTACGCAGCACATGAGAGTCCCTTGCTTCTTCATAGTACGAGTGTGAAGGGAATGCAAGACATCTCCAAGTAAGGTAGGCACAGGGTTATGAGTGAGGAATATCTTAATAGCATTCATGTCTATGAATTGGTCTGGATTAGGGAATAACACCAAACCATAGATTAGCAATGCTAGAACATCTTCAAAAGCATGGACATTCATAACTTTTAGGAATTCTCGGGCCTTACTTATCAGAAATTTGGCAAGTAAACCTTTAATTCCACTTCTTGTTACCCAATTGGTCTCAATGTCAGATTTCGTCATGTGTAAAGCTGCGGCAACTTCTTCAGACTTTGGCATCTTTTCTAAACCGCTGAAGGGTATTTGATCCAGGATAGGTATCCCAAGCAGCTGGGAGAATTCTTCTAACGTGGGTACCAACTGATAATCTGGGAAAGTGAAGCAATGATGCTTAGGATCGAAGAACTGGAATAGGACTCTCATCATATCTTCTTTGAAACCAGTGGTAACCAGATTGAGGAGATGACCATGTTTCTTGTTAAACTGAGCATGATCGGGAAGTTCTGACACCAAATCCTTGAGTTGAGGAGAGATCGTCACAAGATTGATCCGGATAGTCTTCCTGGAAGCCATAACCTGTTTAACAGAGCAAAGCTAAATTCCTAAGTCCTTGAAACGGTTAGTATGATGTTATGATGTTATGATGATGTTATGCAAGCACAAGCATGTCACGCAACAATTATTCCTAGGTTTTAAGGCTTGCATGAGTTCCATAGGTAAGTACCCTCCCCACTGAAGTTTGGTTGGTTCAACCTGTCCTAGAATAGTAACCGGGTTCTAGAAGGATCTCAGATCATCGACCTTTCTTTAGGTCCACTTCAGTGCAACACCCAGTGGTTGACCGAAGCTTTCCTAAAGTCCAATCTCAAGGAGTGTAGTATCGAGTATCAACCAACCTCAGTCGGAACCGAAGTCAGTTATCTCACTACTTTCTAATGGCTAGGATAAGTCAATTAGGGTTCTAAAGGTCTGGTTAATGCTTTGATGACACCACGCGGAAGCCAAATTTTTCCTCAAATAACATGAGGAACATCAGGACAACCAAAGTGTCACATTAACCGTAGCTATCATTTTAACCATTCCAGTATACGCCGGATAGTCGCGATGATCTATTGCTACTTACCTAAGGTACACTAGATCCGGGTGTAGGATCTTTCACTCAACAATACCCTTAAAAGAAGGAACAATCCAAAAACATAAATGATTTTTTTCAAAGATGGACCTCTCCTTAAGTCCCCAGCAGAGTCGCCAGTTCTGTCATACGGTGAACTGGACTTTTTTGGATTTGTAATCGCAATGTCGCGGTTAGCAAGAGTCGCCACCGACTTTTCTTTTATCCCATAAGGAAAGGTGGAAAAGAACAGGAAAGACCTTAATTTTAAATTCTTAGGTTCGGGAGGTACTTTATACAAAGGGAAGGTATTAGCACCCTTTGTATCCATGGTTATCCATGGGCTCTTAATTGCTCAATCATTTATGTTTTCCTTGTTTGAAAAAAGTGGTTGAGAAATGTATGAAAAATGTTTTGAAAACGAGAATTTAACTTTGTAATGATTCTTGCATGAATGTATACAAAGTGGTTATCTCATTTAGTTTTTTGAAAGTAGTTTAGAAAAATATAACTTGGCAATGATCCTAGTACGGATGTATGCTAAGTGGTGATTTTCCAAAAGAAGACGTTTGAAAGGTGTGAGGTGCGAAAAGTATATTTTTTTTTAGGTTATGAATGAGCAATTAAGGTTATACCTGTCTGAGGTCTTTCCGGGCATTTCCTATCCTTATGAGGGTAAAACTGTCCTTACTATTGAGAAGCAAGTAGTTTATCCTTGGGATATATAAGGGTCATCGTAGGGTCATCGATAGGTCATTGAAGGCAACAATTGTGAGGATACCTTAGCATTCGAAGGGACTATCATCATTTAACCGTAGGCTACACCGAAGGGTCATCGAGGGACAAAATGGTATTTTCGAAGGCAACATCCGAGGGACTATGATGATTTTACCGAAGGGTCTTTGCTAAGGATATCCCCATATTCGCGGGACATGACCGTAATATTGTAATCGTGGGGTAATAAAGAGAGGTCCAATATCATTTATTTAAAGTCCATGTTTTAGGTTCATTAGGTAATTATGGTGATACCGCATTAAATCGATACATTAAAATCAACATTACATTAAACATTAATATAGTGAAATTAATTAGGCAATCAACATGGATCTTCACATTAAAGTGAAATGATTTAGGATCCCCCTCCATGAAGGCTTCCCATGCATAAAGCGGAGTATTAGCCGGCTATTTCTTCGGAAGTATGCTAACCTTTACCATGAACACACGGATTAAAGCATAAAATACAATTGGAAATTGCATCATAAGATAAATATAGCATCCAAGCATTTAGGCCAAATAATGCAGAATCATCATTAGGTAAACATGAAATAGGCAGCAAAAAGCAAAGCAGCCCCTGGCCCGGTCGCCTCTGCTTCGCCTAGCGAAGGCTCGGCGAAGGCTCGCTGCGGGCTCGCCTAGCGATGAGCTAGCAAGCGGCCACGGGTTTGACATTTGAGAACATTATAACTTCAACCTGCAGCATGGCTTATGGCATCCAACATATGATTATACGGTTCAGTTTCACAATAGGCAAACACATTTAAATTCTCATGCAAGACTTCAAAATGTTTATGAATTCAATTATAATCCACAAATTAAGAACATGAAGTGGTACCATATGCCAAATGAGAGTACAAAACGATCACATGCAAATTAAGATACTAAAGTGGTACCACATGCAAAATAAGGACACAAAATCATAATCATATGCCAATTAACCATATGCCAATTAAGAAGCTAAAGCGAATAATAGTGAAGCTAACCTGTTTGCAAATCAAGTCGTAACCTTGAATTGGCGAGCCGGATTGAGTTGGACGGCGGTAGCTTCGGAGCGAGTAAGCGGCCTTCAGGGTTTCCGCCTTCTGAATTCTTTGGATCAGCAGGGTTTCTGTGTTTCTCCCTCTGGATGCGTGTTTCCGTCCGTCTTCGTCCGTCCCTGTGTGTTCTTTTTCGTGGCAGAGGAGTAGGTATTTATAGTAGTGGCAATGGTGACCTAATGGGCTTAAAATGAGGTCCAAATTTTCAAATTCTCGCAAGCTTCGCTAGGCGAAGGAATTGCTCGCCTAGCGAGCAAACTAGGTTTGGGCTTTTTCTGGACCTGATGCTTCGCTGGGCGAGTGGCATGCTGAGATATTCGCTAGGCGAAGGAACTGCTCGCCTAGCGAGCAAGCTATTTTGGGCCACTTTGGATTAGGCCTGTTGTGAGCTGGGCTTTTGTCCATTTGATATCAGTGCCTTGCAGAACAAGTCAGAGGGTCTTGGAAAATGCTTTGTAATTTCAATGGGCAAATTTTGGGGTATGACACGATCCATTAGTGGAAAGATCAGATATGCGTGAAACCAAATGGAATAACTAAGATAGAGATAATCAACCACTATCTTAATCAATCGATTAATTACCCCAATCCTTGATATAGTTACCACTAATGATGAGTTAACATAATAAGAGAACAAGTAAAATATTGATAGACTTGTGTGAAGTTATTTTTATCAAACACTTGGTGTGCACTCCACACCAAGTCTCAATTTCACTCAAATAGAATGTGCATAATTTTACTTAGTTTCAATCAAAGTGATTGCACCAATTTATCGAACAACTTCTATGCACAACAATTAAGCGAGATTAATTTTACTCTTAATTTCACACAACACTCAATTTCTGCAGAATTTAAAGAGTTAAGAAAAAGAGAGAACAAGACCAGATTTGTTTAGGAAGTTCCCCGTTCATCCTCGCTAAGGGTACGTCTTCCCCGAATTCTAAATCTAGAATTGAGATATTTATTAACATGTTGCAAAGTTAATACAAAAGAAGAAATGATCACCACCAACCAACCCAAGGTGTTATTGAAGATCCTATTCACTTCTCTCCCCTTTATTCAAGTTGAACCAAGTCCTTCAAGCATTCCGAACAAACCTCCGATTGTAGCTACCTTATTTCAAGAACTCCACGTTCTCCAAAACTCTAGCTCAACTGATTTCGTTCTGATCTGCGTGAAACCTACGGTTGTAGCGACCTTATTGCAAGAACTCCACGTTCTCCAAAATTGTAGCTCGGCTGACTTCAATCGTAAGATGCTTGAATCCTAACCTTTCTTCACAATCCTCTGGTTACCTTTACTTGTTTGAACGAACCCACCATTCTTTAAACCTTTCACTCAGCTGAATCTATGAAGCAAAGATTAGTGCAAAAAAAACCAATTCTTGGAGGACAAAACCCCAATGGTTTTATTCAATAAAAACCCACTCAAAGCCTCTACCCAAACTAATATTACACAATCCTATTTGGATATTATCACCACAACAATATTATCAACAAAAATTGTTATGTGTAGTTGTTGAGAAATGCAATGAAGAATGAAGATGAAGAGGAACTTTAGTGTATATCTTTCACTTTTCTTGTTATTTGTGGAAGAAGAGACTCTAGAATATATATATATATATATATATATATATATATATATATATATATATATATATATATATATATATATATATATATATATATATATATATATATATATATATATATATATATATATATATATATATATATATATATATATGATGCATGGACAAAGTAACAGACATAACAGAATAATTTTGCAAAAATGCACAGCAGAAAATTGAGTGCCAACAGCGACCACTCGACATGTTCACACATGTCACTCATCCTGTTTAGACACGAGGCAAAAACTACTCAAATGAAGCAGGCGATGAGTCGACTCAAACAAGGGATGAGTCGACTCAAATAGGGTTTTTCCAGAGTTGAGTCGCCTATGACTCGGCCTGTTCAGACCCATGGCAACATGGTTCAAATGAAACAGGCAATGAGTCGACGCAATCATATGGATGAGTCGACTCATTTAGTTTTCCCAGGATTGAGTCGACCTATGACTCGACCTGTTCAGACCCGAGAGTTACACATACTGGAATATGTATGAATGAGTCGACCGCTCCAAGGTGTGAGTTGACTAAGAGTTCTTAGACTGTCAAAAAAATGGTTTTTGAGACTTATTCTGATCACTTGAAACCATTCTTTTATGAACCTAAGGTACCAAGGATGATCAAATGCATTATTCAAGTCAATGAGATGCTCCTATATGCATGGACACATTTCACTTATACTTTGCGCATGTTGGAGGATGAATGCATTCTATGATATGATGACACCGTCCAAATCACACATTATGAGCAACTAAAAAGGTTTGACATCATTAAAATAAGGACTATGAATCTTTGCCCTCATAGTCGTTGTTTTGAAAGAGAATGTGTTAGAGCATGTAATTTGCATTGCATCATATTTGTGTGTTAAAATCAATATTTTGACACAATTTCTAAGACGAATTTCAAAAACAATTTGAATGGTTAAGGTAGTTCATATATGTGTCCTTAATTACATCCAAAGAATGTGACTGACCATGATTTTGAATGTCATGAACCATAATTTTCAGATATTCAAATATACATGCTCTCTTATAACCATAATTTGTAATGACAGTTTGATTTTACAGTTTTCCATTTCCAAGAGAATATATGACTATGTATTTGAGGAATGGTCCATGTTTAGAAATCTATATTTTTCATCTTTAATGAAATTATAATTTTATTATGAAATTCTGCAAGAAGAAGTTTCATGTGAATTGAGAGATTTGAAGACACTAATTCCTTGGGATAAAGAAATGGTAAAGAAGACACAAAGACTTCTTGTGAGTAAAATTATTTATCGAATAATAATCAAAACACGAATTTGTATTACCCTATATGACAATGCATTGAATAATATCCAATGTAATGATAAACGTGTAACTTGTATAGAACGATATCGTAGATATTACTCTATATTTGAGTTCATATTTACAGACATGTTGTTACATGAATACTTTTGTTCATTTCCAATGTCAAATTTTGATTTCCAATATCAATTTGTTAAAGAACTTCGATTATACATGAAAATTTTGTTGATTTCCAATATCAAATTTTGTCACAATGAACAATTTTCGCTTTATTGCCTAAAGTAGACTTCCATTGTTAGATATTAACAAATTTCTTTTTGCAATTTGTAACAACTGAGATGAATATGCAACATGTTGATTAGAGATGAAGTCAACATGTGAAGGAGGAGTACGTGAAATGAGCTAAATTCAGTTGTACTTAGCTAGATCACAAAGATGTATGTTAAATCCAGACATCAAAATGTTAACTGTATTTGGTGTGCACGTTAATTTCTAGACGTTAAAGTAGTAATGTACTGGTAACCATATTATGCAATTTTTCTATGTACTAGTAACCATAACATCATATAGTGATATATCACATCATCCAAAATACAAACAAATTATCCACCAAATTGTCGTTAACTTTATAACAAGACCAAGTTAATGTAGAACTATCCAAACTCAAGTTGATTAACACAAACAGATTATCCAAAGTATAATAAAATTATACAAAACCTAAGAAAAAAAACCAACCTAATGCAACATTATCTCAAATACTTCATAAAAACATCATGCTTAAATTAAGTGAAATATCACATCATCCAAAATACAAAATACAGACAAATTATCAACCAAACATGGAACAACAACCAAATTATACTTAAATTTAAAAGTAGACCAAGTTAATGGAAAATTATCCAAACTCAAGCAGCTTAACACACATAGATTATCCAAAATACAATCAAATTATCCAAAATATAAGAACAAAACAAACATGATGCAACATTATCCCAAATACTTCAAAAAGTCTTCATATTTTTACCAATGCCTTCCTTTTCTTCTCCAGAACATCCCAATAACTTGAAGCCTTTGACAGAATTTCTTTCAACAAAACATTATTTGATGATTGAAGAAGATAAAGTGTAAGCTTCATCCTGGTAGGAGTCACAACCTGCATATAATTATAAACATTAAGTAACATCGGATATCTAATTATAGGGGAAATGTTTAAGAAATAACGATCACATTAATTCAACTTACAATTATCACTTCATAATCACTCCTGAACAGACATTCAATCATCCATTTGGCAACCCACACTCCATAATCATTTATATGGCCAGTCATTTAAATGCATTAGTGTCACATTAATAGGTTATTTCAATAAAATAGGAAAACATGGCAAGGGTTGAGAAAACTTATGAATTGGGATGCTGCTTTGGGAGGCACCTTGGTTGAGCAATGCAAAAGTTTGTCACTATATTGTTAAGACAATATAAACTGAGTTCACCAAAAGAATCATGATGAAAAATTTCTTCAAGAAATAATTCCTGCCACAATAATAAATACCAAATTTGAATTAAAAAAAACAATAATTTGGAAAGTAAAACAAATTATATATAACATGCATACCAATTTTAGAATTGTCTGACATCTATCGACAAATGGCAAAAGGTCCAACCAAAGAAGTTTTCTTTCAATAAAATCAACAACTAGGAGATACCAGTGCAATCCATGATCATTAATAGGAATAACAATCTATAAATAAAACTAATATTAGGTGGTATGAAAAAAAAAACAATTTTGAATGTAACAACTACTTTCTTAAAGTAACCTAAAATGACCTTTGAAATAGAAGAAATTGTTGTTTTCATGTACTTAGCTTGATAAATTTTCTGAACATATTCAGCTGAATGTTGTTAGTCCATAGCGTATTGCTTAAAAAATGTAGTTTAAGTCAATAATTAATACTTAATGAATGTAAATGTAGGAGTTGATTTTCTCTCGGTTGCTGACATTTTTCTAACCAATTTTTGACGCTCCACTTTAGGTGTTTGTGGCGTAGTAATCTTTTGAGTCTTGGTTATCATTAAGGGTGTGCATGATTCGAAATCTAAACCAAATTGAACCAAATATACGGATTGGTTTGGTTTTTAAAACCACTTTGATAAAACCGGTTTATATTTTTAAAATCGGTTTATGTTTGGGTCGGTTTGGTTAATAACCGGTTTGTACTACAAAAAATTAGTTTTTGTTTGGATCAATTTTAAAATCAATTTTCCTTCAAATTTAATTTTCATTCAAATTTAATTTTCATTCCAACAACTTCTTAATTCTATTCAAACGCTCTTGAAATCAATCATTATTAGTTTCCCATGTCCTCCGGCAATTCAGTAAGCCTTTTACAGCCGGCCAACAACAAGAACTGCAGATGGTAAAGCTTGCATATTTCAATAGGCAGCCTTTCAATATTAGTGTGAGAAAGATTTTGCATCCCACACACCATCTAATACTAGCAAAAAAATTGGGTAAACGGTGTTGATGTCACTTGTACCATTACTCCTTGTTTTTGGAGTAATAGATCTAACAATGTTTTCAAAAACACTGAAATCATCAACATGATTTGAGAAATCTGCCCACACTTTGAACTCAAATTTGGCATGTTAGCATAAAGAAGTGCATGTTGAAGATCCACCAGTGTTTCCTTCACCTTTTTCGAAAGTGAAACATTAGCATTCTTGATCCGGAAGGTGTCGACCAGCTGAGTAGAAACAATCTTTTCTAACAATACTTTCAGAGTTTGAGAGTGACACAACTGTTTCTTTCTGAATACCATCCATTAGATACTTTGTTTTGTAACAACAAGAAGAAGATGAAGAATTGCTTGAGAAATAAATAACAACAAAATCAAGAATGATTTTTTATAAAAGAAATCTGTTCCTTTCCTACCACCGCGTTACGCAATTCGTATATCAATTAATCGACTGCCTTGCCCCTATTTCTAAAAATTCTAACATGCCCTCCATTTTGAAATAAATAATTCAAAATATCCTATTTTTAATCATTCCTTTCTATTCTCTTTGTTCACCGCATCCATCAAAAATCGAGAATTTAATCTGTTAGTCTATATTTGTAAAAGTTAAATGTATAAAAATCAACCGGAAGTCAACTGCCTAGTCACTCTTAAAAACTTCTTTACTTGTCTAAATTTCCTGTTTTCTTACATCAATACATAGAATACTTGTTGATGTGGGTCAAGATGGAAATTGGGGTTTTCTTGCTATCGTAGCTTTACTTGCTAAAACATGTCCGGTATCAAATTTGTGATGAGGATCACTATGATATACAAAGTGACATCAATGTTATTTACAACTCATGAGGTCATGTCTCTCAAATCAATATATGCACAACAAAATGCAGCCTATCCTCTTTTTATTCTTATGAGTATGGATCCTCTCTACTGCATCCAGTGTACTATGGCAAAGCAGTTGCTGCAAAATCAAATCTGAAAGATAATTGTGGCTCGTCGTAGTTACTCCGGCAGTCACCTCCTTTCTGTATCCTGTAAAAAAACCTGAAGAGAAATGGAAGTAAATAATAGTCAAATAGAAATGTGATGCTAACATAATATGAAAGAAACAACAAAAGCAGTATTTAAAAGACTCACCCGGAAAAGACTCATGTGATCAATTCGTCATCAATAATTATGGACGGAATGTGAGCAATCTTACGCCACTCTTTCCCCCGCTTTTTCCGCAAACTTGCTTCCAGTAATGGACAGCGAGTCACACTTAGTACTGAAAGAGAGGAAGGAAATCCTTTCTTTGGCAACGACTTGAGTTTGGGAGCGTTGATAATCTCAAGGTTTTGGAGAGAAGTGAGGTGTTGAAGCCACTTCTCATCAATGCTTGTATCATTAAGACCACAAATGCATAGTGTCACAAGCGATGTAGGTAGCAATGGTCCCATCAGCGTGTTCACTATGTCATCGCCGATAATTCGCAACTCCGAGAGACAAGTGAGGTGTTCCCAAGTTGGCTCAGTATCCCATATAATCCCACCAACAGAGCCAACAGATAGTTTCTGTAAACGTCTAGGCAACTCATCTATGACAAAAGATTGAAGATTTGGTAGATTATCGATTTCCATTTCTTGAAGGCTAGCCAGACTGTTCATTGCTTCTGGCAGTGAATGAAGCTTCTCACACTTCCACAGTGCAATATAAAGGAGATTTGGAGTTGCCAATTCACCTGGGGAAAATGACTCCAGTTTATTACAATCCCATATTTTGATGCTTCTAAGAAATGAGAGACTCTTTTCCGACTTGTCTTCTGCAATTAATATTGATTTCAGATTTATACAACCCTCAATGAACAGACTCTTGAGGACAGGGAGAGTGCCTAAGGTAAATGATATCATTGAATTACAACTATAAGATATTTTCAATTCCTCAAGCAATGTATAATTATGCAAATAGTCGTGAGGAAGGAATTCTAGATTCTCACAATTACTGATTATGAGAAGTTTCAAGGTTTTTGGCAAACCATCGGTTGGAAAAGACATTGAAGATGGAATGCCGTCTATGGTGAGCTGTTGAAGAGAGTTCAAAGGGAACATCAGTTGCCGAAATACATGATCAGATAATGGCATTGATTGAACCAGTAAAAGACATTCACTTAACTCAAGTTCAGTCAAGGAAGGAAATTTGTCAATTATGTTTCCTACTATCAGTTTCGGGCACTTACTAAGCGATAAAGTTTTTAGACTAGGAAACGTTGTAGTCGTACCTCCAATCAAGTCCCATTCCTCCCACTCTTGCATATTCTCAAAGTGTAGAATCTCCAAAGAGGGAAATGGTTGAAATGAAGAACCACCACTTCCATAGAACTCAATACCAATTGTCTCCACTGATTGCATCCCTTCAATAATGAGTTCTTTCAGATTACTCAATTGTCCAAGGGGTGGAAGCCATAAACAATCATTACAATTCGAGATCCTTAAATACACCATGTTGCTAAATGAAAAATCACCTAACCAATTTGGAAAGCTGATTCCACCATAGCCTTTGATGGTGAGACTTTTCAAATTTGTTGAGGGTCGCAACTTTTCAAGTACAACACTTTGACTTTGTGAATGTAAAAAGGTACTACCACAATCCCATTCCAAGACTAATTCGTCTATTTGTTCTTTCATCTTTATGTTGGCTCGATCTACTTCAAAGGGGTGATTAACATTTTGTAGATGTGAGATTGAAAGTTTTCCGTGTAGGTGGAGAAGTTTTCCTAGCTTTGCAATATTCAATCCACTCTTATGTTTGCTGACAACAAAGTCAGACAAAGTGTGGAGATTTTCTAGTTTGGCTATTTGTGCGGGCATGTCCCTCAATGCGGTGTTACTAACGTCAAGGTGGCGCAGATTGATCAATTTTCCCATGTCCTCCGGCAATTCAGTGAACCTTTTACAGCCTGCCAACAACAAAAACTGCAGATGGTAAAGCTTGCATATTTCAGTAGGCAGCCTTTCAATATTAGTGTGAGAAAGATTTAAGTATCGCATGTCTAACAAATTTCCAATAGAATTGGGAACCTCGGTGATACTCTTGTAGCTTGACAGAGACAACATGCGTAATTGTTTCATTGTTGGCAGCAAGTCATGTACTACCTTGTTAGATAGCAAACAAAGAGGCAATTGTTCTTGTAATGGGAATGCTAGAAAGGTACGCAAACCATTTAATCCCAATAATTTATCAAATTTGCCATATGAATCATATGTCTCTCTGTTGTATGAAAAATTCTGCATCCTATCATCTAGGTTATGTTTGTGCATATTGATACGGTATGGAGATGAAACCTCTGTAGCTAGATCATGGATGAAGTTGTGCATTCCAAAGTTTCCTTCCTCATCACCAATAGATCGTCGATGTATCAATGACCTTGACACTAGATCATCAAAGTATTCTTCTCCAACTTTTTCTTGATCTGTGGAAGATGATTCAAGTAAGCCTGCTGCAATCCACAACTGAACTACCATCTTTTTTTCTAAGATGGACTTCTTCGGAAAAATTGAACAATATTGAAAACACTGTTTTAAAGGATAAGAAAGGAAGTTGTAGCTTAATTCGAGAGAAGCTAGCACCTCATAAGTTGTTTCCTGAAAGTGACTTTCTAGCACATAATTCCAATCATATGGGTTTACTGAGATGCGAAGAAGAGCCCCATGTTCTACCGCGGCTAATGGTAATCCATCACACTCTTTTGCAATTTTTCTGACAATTTCTTTTTTAAATGCGCCAACTTCTTCTAGATAGGATCGTTGTTGGTAGTTATGTGCTCCAAATGCGTGTTCGGCAAGTAAAGACCAACAATCTTCAACTTTCAAGGGTCTCAGATAGTGGACAGAAAGAAAGGTTTGCACGGATAGTGCGACTCTTTCATCTCTTGTTGTGACAATGATCTTACTTCCCGATTCCCCAGCATTAAAGATATCCATCAGTAATGTCCAATTGATAGATCTTGCATCCCACACACCGTCCAATACTAGCAAAAAAATTGGGTAAATGGTTGTTTGTAAAGTAGTAATAGATTCAAGAATGGTTTCAAAAACACTCAAATCATCTACCTCATTTGAGAAATCGGCCCACAATTTTAACTCAAATTTGGCCTTAACTTGAGGATCATTGTAAAGGTGTTTGGCAAGAGCTGTTTTGCCAATCCCTCCCATACCTACAATGGTAATCACTCTTATTTTACTTTCACTATCACTATCACTAGACAACAAAAGATGTTTAAGTTTGTTTATATCAGCATCTCTTCCATAAATAGAAGATTCATCGTCACCTGAACTTAAGCCTTGAAATATTTGAATTAGATTTTCCTTTTTAGACTTGATCAGTGCAATTAAAAAACTTAAACGAGAATGATTTTTGACCTGATTCGCAGTAAGTACGGTAGCATACAGTAAAAAATCGCTTTCGTCAAGCAAATTGGAAACTTGAAAAACAACACGTTTGAGCAAATCCAGCGATCTGTTGTTAGCTTGAGTGGGGATGAGTTTGTTGTTAGCATGATATAGTACATCTTGAAGATCCAGCAGTGTTTTATGAAGCCTTTCCATGAGTGAAAGGCTACTCATGCTCAAGTCGTCGAAGCATAGACCAGAAACAATCTTTTCTAACAACACCTTAATAGAATTTGAGAGTTCTCCATGAATGGCCTCCATTAGTTACTTTATTCGGAAGAAGGAGATGAAGAATATGCAATATTTTTTTATAAGCTGAAGTCTTTTCTTTCACGTGTGGTTGTAGAAAAGAGGCTGTCAAATCACATCAAGTGGCGGCTTATGTCTTGAAATTATCTCTGCATGCATTTTAAATCAATATATTTTTTGTAAATTACATAATCAATCATATTTTTGTCAAAAATTAGTTTGGAGTAAATTCGGCATATCCGAAAATATGAAATGAAAAATTGAATTTATCATCACCTTGCATGGTCATCTCTTTCACACTCCATACAACCTCCATAATCCAAAATCTTAAAAAAATCATTCTCAATCAATTTTTTGACTCTAAATCATCATTCTTGTGATTTATCGCTCATTCCATCCTTCATTGCTTGCATTAATCTTGTTCTTGAGTTGAAAAATATATATTACGTCTAGATGTGCATCTTCGAATTTACCTTTTCATGTTTCAGATTTGAATCTCCGGATTTTTCTGCTACTATGAGTTTTTTAAATCGTTTTTATGCTTTTATTCGTATTAGATATGGTGCCCCCATATATGTTTCTCAAAGTTGCGATAAGTAATGATGTAAATTTGGATGAAGTGAAGGATGATGTTAAACTGGATGCTAGACCGATTGTTGTCGAGATAGATGTTGGTCAACATTTTAGAAATGAACAACTGTTTACTGCTCGTTAACATATGCTTCAATGAGTCCGAATGGAGGAAAGGAAATCGGGGTTTGGCATTGTAATCGGAAGGTCTGAAAATGGTTCAAATAGAAGGCAAACATTTGCAACGATGAGATGCGAGAGAAGTAGCACATATGTTCCACCGATTTGGAAGTTGAAACGTGATGACACCAGATCGAGAAAATATGAGTGTTGTTTAAATTGCGTGGTTACTGTAAGGTGAATGATACATGAAAATTTAATGAGGTTTCCGATATACTAAATCATGCATTGCAAACCGAACTAGTTGGTCATCCCATCGTACGTCGACTTAAACCGGGGGAGAAGGAAATTGTTCCAGACATGTTTTTAATCAGAGTGTCGCCGAAGATTTGAAACGGAAAAGACTTGAAAGTGTTTCTAATATCAAGAAGGTGTACAATATGTGTTATTGAAACAACATGACGATAAGTGGTCAAAGATCCAAAACGCAACAACTTTTGAAGCTTTTGGATGATAACCACTACGTTTCTAGGTACAAAGTTTATGAGAATAAAGTCATTGTTCGTGACAAATTTTGAACTCATCCCGAAAGTATCAAGTTGTTCAACACATTTCCCACTATCTTCATAATTGATCCAATGTATAAGACCAACAAGTATAGGCTTTTGCTTCTGGAAATTATTGGTGTTACTTCTACGTAGAAGATTTTTTCAGTGGGATTTGTATTTTTGGAATCCTAAAAAGAGGTCAATGTTACATGGACTTTGAAAATCCGAAAAAGAGGTCAATGTTACATGGACTTTGAAAATGTTCAAGACTTTGTTGAAGGACCAAGAAAACATGATGAATTTAATTGTCACTGATCGAGACACTGTACTAATGAAATGCTGGAAAAGTTCACAAAATTGACACAACATATTCCACAAAAGAGGCGGAAACTTGGTCAGATCCCTTTCTGAAAAGGATGGAAGAGTTCACCAAATTGAGCGAGCTTGAAAGAGAATCAAATAAGGAAAAGTCGAAGGAGGAACCAGTAGTAGATTTAGGTGGTGATACATCTTTTGATACATTTTAGATTGTAATCAATACACTTTTTTTTTAATATATTATCATTAACGATGTAATCTCGATAAGATTTAATACATAAGTAATATATATTCAACAATGATGGTGTAAATATTGTGTTGTTCCTTTTGGATTGACTGCATTAGACAAAGTTGTTAGTGTAAGCCCTAGAGGACAATACTTTTGGTACTTGTATCGAATTATTTATTAATAATAAAAGGTTTTTTTCTTTATTATGTGTGTTTAATAAAGTCCCTAGAATAACTAGTCTGTTTAATGTATAAAGTGTGACTTAATCATGAGATCACATTAAACATAAGGACACTATTCTTAAAGTATCCGTAGTCGACCTTTATTGTGAAGTGGGATAACATTAAAGCATTAAGACTATTATGTATATAGACTGATGATCACATCTCATGGATCATGGATAAGGAGTTATCAAGTCTTAAACATATGTATGAATATTAAGAGTAATATTTATACTGGATTGACCCGCTATGAGAATACTATATAGAATGTTATGCAAAATGTCATAAGTTATTCTCATGGTGATAATGGTGTATACCATCCTTCGACCTGAAACCACTATGGACCCTAGATGTAGAGTCGAGTGCCTTATTGCTGATAAAACATTGTTCGTAACTGGATGACCATAAAGACAGTTGATGGATACTCCATGAAGCATGCTGAGGGACATGAGTGACCTAGATGGAATTTGCCCATCATGCGTAACAGGATAAATGTCTATGGGCCCAATATTGAATTGGACAAGGATGACACGGTTTATGCCTTGTGTTCAATATAGACATAAGGGAAAAAGGGTAATTACACACATAAGTATTATCACAAAAGGAGTTGTCAGATCACATGATATTTTCGTGTCTTGGGTAGCAGTGATGTGTTGCTAGATACCGCTCACTGTTTATTATGTTAAATGCGTGATTTAATGTAATTGTCAATGCCGCGAAAACCTATAGGGTCACACACAAAAGGACAGATTGATGAGAGATGGAGTAACTAAGGAACATTGTAAGGTACAGTGCACTTAAGTGAATTGTAGAACATTGTATGGTACAGTGTACTTAAGTAGAATACGAAATATGGTAAGGTACCACACGCTTAAGTGATTTTGACATAATATAAGATATGGGCCACATACACTTAAGTGGGCTTTCTAGCTTGCAGCCCACACAAGTGGTTCTATAAATAGAACTCTTGTGCAGAAGAATTTGTGCAATTGTAATTTCGTTTCTCTCTCTCACTCAAAGCCTTCATTTGTAGCAGCTAGCACTGAGATTGAAGGAGTCCGTTCGTGTGGACTGAGTAGAGGCGTTGTCACCATTCAAAGTTCGTGATCGCTCTGTAGATCTGCATCAAAGGTTTCAATCGCCACAAGAGGTAACGATTCTATCACTAATCATGCCCATTCGTAAGGATCAGTAAAAGAGAAAATTTTAAATTCCGCTGCATTTTGGATCACTCTTCTCCTTCAGTGGTATCAGAGCCACTTACGAAACCATGTATCTGATAGTTATTTTTTTCTGTATTTTCTGTATTAATACGATTAAAAGACAGAATGAATCAAAGAATAAACGATTAATTAAATTTGGCATCATGTGTGTACGATTTGGATGATTGATGTTGACTATGCTTCGGAATTCGACGTTAGTATGGTGAAGCAGCGATACATCGATCATCCATAGGTTACGTAATTGAGATCAATCAAGTTATATATATGATATAAGTAATCCTGATGTAAAATACGGTATATATGATATACTATTTCTGTTTCGTTCATTCAAACACTTAATGATTGTTTTCCTTTGAGTGATCAATGGTCATTTGCTTCTTGATTCGACATTAGTATGGTGAAGCAATGACGTGTTGATCAATCATACTTAATTAACAATCGAGGTGTGTTTGACGGTCTGAAATTGGTGCATTATGGTTCATGACGGCACAAGGGTTGTGCTGTCAAATAGTTATGCGATTAGGGTTGTGAGTGCGCAAGAGTTATGCTTTAAAGTATCAAGTGTTGATGCGAAAAACGACGTCGATTTCAAATGAATTGTTCATTAAAATTTTGCGTCGGAGCGCTGCCCGGGCAACAGAACCCCCGTCCGCTGACCGGGCAGCGGACCCTTGGCTAACTCTGCGTAGTGTGATCGGTCGCCGAAATTTAATTTGATTTTAATTAATTAACAAAATTTAAATTAATAATAATAATGTGTTTATTATTATTGTCTTGTGGTGATCGGTTATGACCTTAGTTTTCCTTTATTTTGTTTTGGGATTTTAAAATATGACCCGCGTGTCGTGCCTCTCTTTTAATATCTTAATGTAACTTCTTTTCTCATCTCACTCCCTCGTATGTAAAACGAGTTTCTTTTATGTAATGTAATATTATAAAGAAAGAGAAGAATACAATATCAAAGGAGGACAACCTTGAAGGTCTTGCTTGGAGAAGCTTAGATCGTTATTAGGTTAGCTTAGGTTCTCTCATTGGCTTGGGAGAACAATTGCGCTAGGGGCCATAATTGTTTCATTATGTATATTGATGCATGTGAATGTATGTTGATGCATGTGAGAGACGATTTATATGATAAATAAGCCGGTGAGATCATAATAATTACAAATTCCCTCAAATTAAATATTAAGTTTATGCTTTCCAAGTTTTAGCACTCATCAAGACTAGTATCGAATAATGTAGGTTTCTCCTATGCGAGGTGCATATTCTATATTAGTAAGGTGCGATGGGATAATTGTAATATCCAATTGCTAAAACAATGGGTCAAACTTAACTAAACAAATTATAATAAGATTATATATATTTAGAAGCAATAGTTGAAAATGATCCATGTGATGGATTGGAATAAGGAGTTATTCACCCAACTAAAATATTCGAGAGTTATATTAGATACAATTGGAAGGGGTTCCTACCTAAATAACCTAGTTTTGTGTAATCCGCCTACGCGGACTTAAAACAAATTGAAGTGTGGATCTCGACTGTCATACCCCAAAATTTGCCCGTTGATATTACAAGGCATTTTTCAAGGCACTCCGACTTGTTCTGCAAGACACTGACCTCAAAGGAACAAAGGCCCAGCTCACGAATGGCCCAATCCAGAAAATGGCCCAAACTGGCCTGTTCGCTACACGTTCGCTACACGCTCGCCTAGCGAACGTTCGCTACACGTTCGCTACACGCTCGCCTAGCGAACGTTCGCTACACGTTCGCTACACGCTCGCCTAGCGAAGCTGACAGACAACAGAAAATTTCGGGCTTCATTCTGAGCCCATTAGGTCATCAAAGGAGTATTATAAATACCCCAACTCCAGAGAACGAAAAACAGAGGAAGACGGACGGAAACCCTGGCATAGAAACCCTGGAGAGTAACTCAGAGCATTCTGAGTAAAGAAACCCTGAAGGCCGCTCATCTGCTCCGAAGCTACCGCCGCCCAACTCCGTCCGATACCAAAAGTGATCAGCCCCGTTAACATAGCAGCTGAGTGGCAAACAGGTTTGCGCATCACTACTATTTTATGCTTTTAATTGGTAATCTCTATATCCATAAAGCATCATGATTGGAGTTTCGAATATGTAATTTGATTTCACATGCTAATTTAAATATGCTTGAATATCATGAATGTTTGTCCATGCTGTTCCTGTAATCAAATGCCATACAAGTTCAGGTTTTCGGAGGTCATGCTGTTGCCAAACTCCAAACCCGTGGCCGCTCGCTAGCACATCGCTAAGCGAGCCTGTAGCGAGCATTCGCTGAGCCTTCGCTAGGCGAAGCAGAGGCGAACGGGACAGTGGCTGCTTTGTCTCTTTGTTGTTCTATCTTATGTTTATCTAATCATGATTTATTATAGTTCTGCATCAGTTGGCCTGAGTTCATGACTGTTATGTTTATTTTATGGTGCAATTGTCAAATCATACTTTATCTCAATGCTCTAACCCGTGTGTTGAATGGTGTAAAGGCTTACATATTCTCGAAGAAACGGCCGGCTAAGTATTCCACTTTATTTGTGGGATACCCTTTGTGGAGTTTCACCCTAAATTACCTAATTAATTTTAATGTATTAATTTTAATGTGGAAATCCACCCTCAATTACTTAGCTGATTTTAATGTATTGATTTCATCGATTTTAATATGGACCTAATTACCTACTTGATCACGGTTATATAATTAATTGTAAAACTTTACCGTTAAACATGCGATCTCGGACCTCTCTTTGCTGCCCTATGGTATTACGGTATAATGGTCATGTCCCGCGAATATGGGGACACACTTAGCAAAGACCCTTCGGTTAAATCATCATAGTCCCTCGAACGTTGCCTTTGTCCCTCGATGACCCTTCGGTGTAGCCTACGGTTAAATGGTGATAGTCCCTTCGAATGCTAAGGTATCCTCACAACTGTTGCCTTCAATGACCAATCGATGACCCTACGATGTCCCTTTACATCCAAAGGATAAAACTACTTACTTCTCAATAGTAAGGACAGTTTTACCCTCATAAGGATAGGAAATGCCCGGAAAGACCTCGGACAGGTATAACCCTTAATTGCTCATTCATAACCACTTTCAAAACAACTTTCAAAACTAAACAACTTCCCTTTTCAAAACAACTTTCAAAACTAAACGAGATAACCACTTTGTATACATTCATACAAGAATCATTACAAAGTTAAATTCTCCTTTTCAAAATATTTTCTACACATTTTTCAAACACTTGTTCAAACGAGAAAAACATAAATGATTGAGCAATTAAGAGCCCATGGATAACCATGGATACAAAGGGTGCTAACACCTTCCCTTTGTATAATGTACCTCCCGAACCTAAGAATCTAAATTAAGGTCTTTCCTATTCTTTTCCACCTTTCCTTATTGGATAAAAGAAAAGTCGGTGGCGACTCTTGCTAACCGCGACATTGCGATTAAAAACACATTAAAGTCAGTTCATCGTATGACAGAACTGGCGACTCTGCTGGGGACTACAAAGAGAGGTCACCTTAAAAATCATTTATGTTTTAAATTGTTCCTTCTTTTAAGGGAATTTTTGAGTGAAAGATCCTACACCCGGATCTAGTGTACCTTAGGTAAGTAGCAATAGATCATCGCGACTATCCGGCGTATACTGGAATGGTTAAAATGATGGCTACGGTTAATGTGACACTTTGGATGTCCTGATGTTCCTCATGTTTACTTGAGGAAAAATTTGGCATTCGCGTGGTGTCATCAAAGCATTAACCAGACCTTTAGAACCCTAATTGACTCATCCTAGCCATTAGAAAGTAGTGAGATAACTGACTTCGGTTCCGACTGGGGTTGGTTGAGACTCGATACTACACTCTTTGAGATTGGACTTTAGGGAAGCTTCGGTCAACCACTTGGCGTTGCACTGAAGTGGACTTAAAGGAAGGTCAATGATTGGAGATCCTTTTAGAACCCGGTTACTATTCTAGGACAGGTTGAACCAACCAAACTTCAGTGGGGAGGGTACTTACCTATGGAACTCATGCAAGCCTTAAAACTTAGGAATGATGGTTGTGTGACTTGCTTGTGCTTGTTATTTACTTAACATCATAACATCATAACCTCATCATAACATCATGGCATTGAACTAACCATTTCGAGGACTTAGGGATTTAACTTTGCTCTATTTTGAAAAAAAAAAGTTTCCTTTTTTGGTAGTTTATGCAAAGTTAGATTCCAAAAGTCCTTGAAAACATTTCATACATTGCATAGCATAACATTGCATAACAGGTATTCTAAGGGATCAGTGTTCTCACGGTTTTCCTCCAAACAGAAAAATGGACCTCGAACAAACCGTCAAAGATCTCCATACTCAGAATGCTCAACTCCAGGAGATGATCTTGAACTTATCCAAGGGGCAGGAAGAACTGAAGGCTCTCTTGCTCGAGAAGAAAAAAGACAAGAAATCTGTGAGGCACATTAACCCGGGAAGAAGGCAGTTTACGAAGATCAATATGACTTTAGCACAAGCACTGCAGGGTATGCTAAAAGCAAATTTAATTACCCTCAGAGATCCTCCTGTAAGACCCAACACTACTTCTCCTAGTTATAATCCCGACGCCAGGTGTGCGTATCACTCCGATAGCCCCGGGCATAATACGAACGATTGTTGGTCGTTGAAGAATAAAATTCAGGATATGATCGACGCCGGAGAATTTGAATTGGATCCGCCTGAGACTCCTAAGGTCATCACTGCTCCTCTGCCTAATCATGACAAAACTCTTAATGCTATAGAGGATGCTGATAGCGATTGCGACCTGGATAGCTGGGTCTACCCAACAATTGGTGACGGACTCAATAATTGGAAGGCTGAAGACACTATCCCGATTTCCTTTAGTCGGGAGTAATTGTTATTGCTATTTTAGTATTTCAAAAGCATTGTGTCTATACCCAGGGCATAATAGCTAATTTTAAGGGTTTGCCATTTTCATAAGCATATTCATATTCAATAAATCAATGGACCTTTTGCATTCAAATATTGCGCTCTTTATCTTTCCTGTCATCCTTTAAACAAAGCTATGTTTTCTTGCACACACTCACGTAACAATTTGCCGATCCATATCCACTCTGGATCCTGGTGGTAATAACTCTGCTACTGTTCATTATGACTTTGAAAATCCGATCTACCAAGCCGAGGATGGAAGTGAGGAAGATTGTGAAGTCCCTGGAGAACTTGCCAGACTGGTACTACAAGAAGAAAAGACCATACAGCCGCATGAGGAATCAATTGAAATTGTAAATCTGGGTACTGAAATAGACAAGAAAGAAGTCAGAGGTTTCTTGGGACACTCGAATTACATTGCCCGATTCATTCCACACTTGACTGCTACCTACAAACCCATCTTCAATTACTAAAAAAGAAAAATCAAGAGATGGTATGGAATGATGAATGACAAAATCAAGAAGTATCTCCAAGAACCTCCAATTCTGATACCACCAGTTGAAGAAAGACCTCTCATCATGTATTTGACCGTGTTAGAAAATTCAATGAGGTGTGTGTTGGGGCAACATGACGAGTCTGGTCGAAAAGAGCATGCCATATACTGCCTTAGCAAAAGGTACCGACTGTGAAACAAGATACTCATAGCTCGAGAAAGCTTGTTGTGCTTTGGCTTGGGTTGCTCGCCGACTAAGACAGTAGATGTTGAATCATACCACTTTATTGACTTCTAAGAGGGATTCTATCAAATATCTATTTGAGAAACCTGCTGTCTCCTGAAAGAGTTATCACTGATAATGGTAATAACTGAACTCTGCACGCAGTTCAAGATAAAACACCATAACTCTTCCCCGTACCGGCCAAAGACGAACGGCGCCGTGGAGGCTGCTAACAATGTCAAGAATATAACAGTAACATACAAAGACTGGCATGAGATGTTACTGTTTGCTCTCCATGGTTATCGCACCTCAATACGCACTTTGACAGGGGCAACTCCCTTCTCTTTAGTCTATGGAATGGAGGCCGATCTACCAGTGGAAGTTCAGATTCCCTCTCTAAGAATTATGAAAGATGCAGGTTTAGACGAGGTTGAATGGATTCAAACTCGACTCGATCAAATAAATTTGATTGATGAGAAGAGACTTGCGGCTGTTTGTCATGGGCAGATATATCAGAAGCGCATGACCCAGGCAGTTAACAAAAAGGTCAAGAGACCGGTGTACCAACTTGGCGACTTAGTTATCAAGCGTATCATTCTACCGCAAGGTGATCCCAGGGGCAAATGGGCTCCCACATACGAAGGGCCATTTGTAGTTAAGAAGGTATTCTCTGGTGGAGCCATGATGCTTGCTACAATGGATGGCGAAGATTTCCCGCACCCCGTGAATGCAGACATAGTCAAAAAAAATACTACGCATAAAAGAGACCTGCTAGGTCGACGCACCTAGGCAAAAGTAAGGGCATCCCGGCAAACCAAAAGGGTTCGGGCAAAAATTAGGGATAAACATATAAAATGTACACCCGGCAAGTCGAAAACCTGAAAAGGCGGCTTGGGCAAAAAGGGGTATCCTGGTGGACTGAAAACCTGAAAAGGCGGTCCAGGCAAAAATTAGGGATTTAAGCGTATGACTATGTCCCGTTCTCAGTCAGCTTCAACCAGGTTCCAAGGACTGAACAAGCCAATCACTTCTATCCGACAGCAAGGTGATGAGATTGCTTGAAGACATAATGACAGTAGTGGAATTAAAATTAATAGGACTTTTTTCTGCATAGCTTTCTCTTCGTTTGCATGACAATTTCCTCTTACTAGGATTTCTGTCTCCTCGTACACAAGTTGCCTGTTTACAGGCCCTCTTTCAAAATCAATACAATTTTATCTCCAAAAAAGATGCTTTTGTTTTCACTTTTTCTGTTTTGTTTGCATAAACGTCCATTGATTTAGTTTGAATTGATTTATGCATTTTGAATATGATCAATGTTTACGAAAATACATGCCTAAAATAGAAATAGCGATTACTACAAGACTTCAGGACCAAGGAGAAGGTCTAATCACGCTTCCCCAATGAATCCGTTGCTAATTCGATTCCCCGGCAACGCCAGTTATTCCCCAGAAGAAATCGGCATCACTAGACTGGTCATCTCTTCTATCCCCAGCCAGGCTCTGTTGAGTGTTTTCATCGTCAGACAGAAATCAAGTATCCCCCAGCTAAGAAAGGGTCATCAACACAAATATCTCCGACCAGAAGACTGAGATTTATTCCCCTAGTAGAGTCCCCTGGAAGAACGTTTCAGACGCATAGTGCACTCATTACATCATTTCACATCACATACCTACATACAATTTTCATTCCGCATCATATACATTACATCATTTCATAACATATACATGTATACAATGCTCTCATTTATTCCAGACGCATAATTCACTCATTACATCATTTCACAGCACACGCATGCATACAACATTTGCATCTCATGCATCATGACATGGCATGAAGCTAACTTTATTTTTCAGGTTAATTATCCTCTTGATACAATCAGAACAAAGGTCCATTCAGACAGGACAGCTTTATCAATTACATTCAGGATTCAACTACATCTTTCAGATATACTCCATGTCACCATTCATTCTGACATCCTCCTAACGATGGCATCTATAAGCCCATCCCAAACATTTATTGCAAATACAGCATATACAAATACTATCAGATATAGTCTAACGTACGGTTCATTCTGATTCAGCTCAACAAATGACTCCTTCCACTCAGATACGATCTAACGGACGATCCATTCTGACCTTCAACCGCTCAGATACAGTCTAATGTACGACCAAGTTAGACCTTCAAGTCATCAGATGCTGCTCAGATACAGTCTAATGTACGACCAAGTTAGACCTTCAAGTCATCAGATGCTGCTCAAATACAGTCTAATGTACGACCAAGTTAGACCTTCAAGTCATCAGATGCTGCTCAAATACGGTTTAATGTACGACCCAGTTAGACCTTCATCTGCTCAGATGCTACCTAGTGACAGGTACATTTCTGAATTGTAGTCTAGTGTACGACTACCCCTTTTATAAGCAGATTCAGCCTAATGGACGGCTCATTCTGCTCAGATACGGTTTAATGTACGACCCAGTTAGACCTTCATCTGCTCAGATGCTACCTAGTGACAGGTACATTTCTAAATTGTAGTCTAGTGTACGACTACCCCTTTTATAAGCAGATTCAGCCTAATGGACGGCTCATTCTGCTCAGATACGGTTTAATGTACGACCCAGTTAGACCTTCATCTGCTCAGATGCTACCTAGTGACAGGTACATTTCTGAATTGTAGTCTAGTGTACGACTACCCCTTTTATAAGCAGATTCAGCCTAATGGACGGCTCATTCTGCTCAGATACGGTTTAATGTACGACCCAGTTAGACCTTCATCTGCTCAGATGCTACCTAGTGACAGGTACATTTCTGAATTGTAGTCTAGCGTACGACCACCCCCTTTCATCATCAGACACAGCCTAACGGACGACTCATCCTGCAACTCCAATACGGTCTAGCATAAGACCCCTTTGGATCTTCAACTCAGATACGATCTAGCATACGATCCGGTCTGATCTTCCATCCCCAGTGAAATCACCCGCTTAATGGAGGTTTCGTTCTACAACTCAGAGACGATCTAGCGTACGATCCATTCTGATTTTTCAGCAAAGTCATCCGCCCAATGAACAACTCACTCTGGTATTCAGATGCGGTCTAGCGTATGATCCATTCTGATCTCTTATCCCCAGCAGCGTATAACACACTCTGACTCCCCAACGAAGTCGACAGCATAATGGATAACTCACTATACGGGCTAGCGTATGACCCGGTACGACATCCATGTCTTCAGATATCGTCTAATGTACGACGCACTCTGAAGTTCTCATCATCAAATTCCCTGGATGGCATCTATAAGCCCATCTCCATCAAGTCTGGCTCCTGGTTGACAAGCGCAAATTTTTGGGGCATTTTAGTGTTCAATAATCTTCCACCTCCAGACCACGAATGGTGCACATACCATTCTACTCTCTCGGTTCAAGAATATTGAACAGGGGCAGCTGTCATACCCCAAAATTTGCCCGTTGATATTACAAGGCATTTTTCAAGGCACTCCGACTTGTTCTGCAAGACACTGACCTCAAAGGAACAAAGGCCCAGCTCACGAATGGCCCAATCCAGAAAATGGCCCAAACTGGCCTGTTCGCTACACGTTCGCTACACGCTCGCCTAGCGAACGTTCGCTACACGTTCGCTACACGCTCGCCTAGCGAACGTTCGCTACACGTTCGCTACACGCTCGCCTAGCGAAGCTGACAGACAACAGAAAATTTCGGGCTTCATTCTGAGCCCATTAGGTCATCAAAGGAGTATTATAAATACCCCAACTCCAGAGAACGAAAAACAGAGGAAGACGGACGGAAACCCTGGCATAGAAACCCTGGAGAGTAACTCAGAGCATTCTGAGTAAAGAAACCCTGAAGGCCGCTCATCCGCTCCGAAGCTACCGCCGCCCAACTCCGTCCGATACCAAAAGTGATCAGCCCCGTTAACATAGCAGCTGAGTGGCAAACAGGTTTGTGCATCACTACTATTTTATGCTTTTAATTGGTAATCTCTATATCCATAAAGCATCATGATTGGAGTTTCGAATATGTAATTTGATTTCACATGCTAATTTAAATATGCTTGAATATCATGAATGTTTGTCCATGTTGTTCCTGTAATCAAATGCCATACAAGTTCAGGTTTTCGGAGGTCATGTTGTTGCCAAACTCCAAACCCGTGGCCGCTCGCTAGCACATCGCTAAGCGAGCCTGTAGCGAGCATTCGCTGAGCCTTCGCTAGGCGAAGCAGAGGCGAACGGGACAGTGGCTGCTTTGTCTCTTTGCTGTTCTATCTTATGTTTATCTAATCATGATTTATTATAGTTCTGCATCAGTTGGCCTGAGTTCATGACTGTTATGTTTATTTTATGGTGCAATTGTCAAATCATACTTTATCTCAATGCTCTAACCCGTGTGTTGAATGGTGTAAAGGCTTACATATTCTCGAAGAAACGGCCGGCTAAGTATTCCACTTTATTTGTGGGATACCCTTTGTGGAGTTTCACCCTAAATTACCTAATTAATTTTAATGTATTAATTTTAATGTGGAAATCCACCCTCAATTACTTAGCTGATTTTAATGTATTGATTTCATCGATTTTAATATGGACCTAATTACCTACTTGATCACGGCTATATAATTAATTGTAAAACTTTGCCGTTAAACATGCGATCTCGGACCTCTCTTTGCTGCCCTACGGTATTACGGTATAACGGTCATGTCCCGCGAATATGGGGACACACTTAGCAAAGACCCTTCGGTTAAATCATCATAGTCCCTCGAACGTTGCCTTTGTCCCTCGATGACCCTTCGGTGTAGCCTACGGTTAAATGATGATAGTCCCTTCGAATGCTAAGGTATCCTCACAACTGTTGCCTTCAATGACCAATCGATGACCCTACGATGTCCCTTTACATCCAAAGGATAAAACTACTTACTTCTCAATAGTAAGGACAGTTTTACCCTCATAAGGATAGGAAATGCCCGGAAAGACCTCGGACAGGTATAACCCTTAATTGCTCATTCATAACCACTTTCAAAACAACTTTCAAAACTAAACAACTTCCCTTTTCAAAACAACTTTCAAAACTAAACGAGATAACCACTTTGTATACATTCATACAAGAATCATTACAAAGTTAAATTCTCCTTTTCAAAATATTTTCTACACATTTTTCAAACACTTGTTCAAACGAGAAAAACATAAATGATTGAGCAATTAAGAGCCCATGGATAACCATGGATACAAAGGGTGATAACACCTTCCCTTTGTATAATGTACCTCCCGAACCTAAGAATCTAAATTAAGGTCTTTCCTGTTCTTTTCCACCTTTCCTTATTGGATAAAAGAAAAGTCGGTGGCGACTCTTGCTAACCGCGACATTGCGATTAAAAACACATTAAAGTCAGTTCATCGTATGACATCGACCCACTAGAAAATCTTCCAACAGGATTTTCCGAATTAAATGGTGAGGATCATTTATTTTGAGTAAAATAGTGGGAGCATATTTAATTAAAAACCTAATTAAATGTGTTATTAATACTTATATTTTCATTATTTTCATGTAGATTACCATGACAACAAACACATCTAACAACATTTTGCGATCAATCCTTGACAAGGAAAAATTGTCTGGGACAAATTTTCTGGATTGGCACCTAAATCTGAGGATTGTCCTCAAAAATTGTTAGGGATTGTGTGATCACGTTTTGGGACCCAATTAAAGAACTCAAACAAGTATAGAATGCCAATAGTCACGTCAGATGTTGTGTGATGTACTTGAGAAAAGCAACTTTTGGTGCACATTAATGGGAGAGTGAATTAGTTTGTTACTTTAAAAAAAATTGTAAGTTACTATTTTTTTATGACCTTGTAAGTTAATTTAAAAATTTATTTAAAATGTTGTTGCCTTGAACGGTCCGTGTATATTCGGGCTCAATGTATGCATTAAAGAATGAATATACTAAATGACATTAGGTTTTGGGAGCTATATTTTCATCATTTAGAATTTAGAAAATAAGCAGTCAAGAGAGAGGAAAAGCTCTCATTATCACCATTTTGTCTGGCGGCAGGTTTGTTTTCTTCCCCGAAGAACATGTTATGTGCTCTACATTACACACATTTGTTTGTATGTAGTTTTAATCTCTTCCGTTTATGCATGTGTTTTAAGATCTGAATTTGTGTATTCTCTTACTGTAGTTCGTCTTCAGATTCAGATGGTCAGAAAGAAGAGACTATGTGCACTTTAGATTAGATGATATCCGAGATCAAGCATTGTAAGACCCTAATTTTGACCCTAAGATCCCTCATGGCATCATATTATTGCACAAGTGCATTGCCTCAAGGATCATAGCATGTTTGGCTCCTTAACTCTAGGGTTAGGACTTGTTTGAGATGTTTTGAGACCACCAAGCATGCTTGTATTGTATATTATTTCTTTTCTTATTTTATTACTAACCAAAAGCACAAAAATATGTCACTAACTCTTTTTTTTTAAGCTCAAGTGATCATGTGCACCACAATGCTCCTAGGAGGCTCATGAGCCCAATGAAATGGCTAGACGAAGATGAGAAAAAGCATGACAATGGTCCAAAAAGTTCCTAATAATTATATATGTCTCCCAAGTATCTCAATTTGCCAATTTGATCAAGATAACCCAAAGGTCTTGAAGATTGTTTCCCAAGGAAACCCTAATTCCACTGTGCTTTGACTGTGCCTTGCCCATGAAGCAATCTCAACCTCTGATCAAATTTAATCAAGGGAAGTTCTTTCATTCATCATTTTATGAATATGTTAGCCTATTTGAGGCCCCTAAATCATTTATTCATCAAGATTGGAAGTTTGGCCTTGAAAAGTTGACCAGTCAAGTCATCTGACTAAGCTGAGGATCCATGAGACATAACTTTTGATGTCTTTGTCAAATGAAGATGACCCCAAGAGAAACAATGTTCCTAAGAACCATATGAACAACTTTCATGATCATCAAAAATCCATTTGAAACTTGTAAAGTCATCATTCATTTGAAAACATTATAAGTCATTTTGACTGAAACTCTAATTTTGGGTCAACTTACAAAGGGCATAACTTCCTTAATTTGTATGATTATGAGGTGAGACCAAATGCATTGGAAATATTGAGATGTCTAATTCAAATTCTATGTTGGACAAAATTTCATAATCCTAAAATAAATTCATGTGATAATACAAAACATTATAGGTTATCTTGGACCTAATTCATTGAATTTGAAAAAGTACCCAACTTCAAATGCCTATAAATTTGTCATAGAAAATCCAAATGATGTAAACTTTGAGTCTAAATTGATCACCTTGAAAAGATCTATAACTTTTATGTTGGATATTTTCTCATTTGAAGCTTGCATCATGAAAACAGAGGGGGTTGATTAAGCTTGCTTTTGGGTGAAATTTTTCAAAGAGATTTGAACATGTTTTATACTTGAATTTTCACAGCCAGTTTTGATCAATTTGCACATGCCAAATTATTTTTTTGCCCAACATGACTTTGGTTCCTTATTTCAAGGGATTTCCAACCATTACTCACAATAGTCCTGGGGTTTACCATTGGTGAGTTTCGAATTCATTTCCATTAATGTGCATTTTGGTATTTCATGATGAAACTTGGTATGCAAGCTGTTTCCATTTCATGTACACGTCCAATTGCTTTTCACATGAACTTAGAAAGTTGTTTCAGCCATCATTGGGCCTTCAACACGCCTACACAGGCCCATGCAAGCAAAATTCAAATTGCCATGCACATGAAAAAAGCATGTGATCAGCCACATTTACCTATAAATAGAGGCGCCATGAGCTTCATTCAATAACCTTTTGGAGATCCCAAGTGTTGCAGAAGTGAAACCATAGCCATCACTAAAGGAATTAATCACTTTTCTTCAATTTTTCGAGCTTGAAATTCAGCATCATTAGTTGAGTTTTAAAGCCAAATTCCTTAGCCTATCACTTCCATTACATTCATAGATCAAAGAGGAGAAAAGATCTTGGAGAATTCGTGGCCAGAAGTTCATCAATTCTTAGGTATAATCTCAAACTTTTTGGATCTACAACTCTCAATTCAATGTATCATTCTTGTGTTTCTGTGGTTTTCTAAAGTCCTCATACTTGAGGCAAGCTTGTGATGCTTTCAATTTTCCATTTCATGAACAATCAGTATGAACACCATGATTTTCTCCTTCACTTTTCTCTCAATATAGGAAGAGTGAGGGAGATCCATTGGTACAGTGATGATCTCCATCACACGAGCTTCATTTCCATGGCCTTGTTTTTAATTTTCACTAAGTTTTATTTTCCTGCAACTGGTGGCCGGAATTTGTTGTTTGGCCGGAGAAGATGGTGGTTTTCACCACCTCCACCATGTTTGCACGCTTGTAGCCATTGGATCACTTTGCCACGATCTAATCTCACACGTCCGTTTCAATTACTTCATTTAATGCTTGATGTTGCGCGATTGACTCATGTGTAGCGTGTTTCCTCAGATCACAGCCATCCACAGGTGCCACGTCAATTAATGAAATGCATTTGATGGCTCTGGCTTTTTCGCTTCTTTCATTTTTCATTTTATTTACAGTTAATTCATTTCATTTTCAAAAATTCATTAAAAATTCATTTGAAGTCATAAAAATATGAGACCAACTCCAAAAGTTTTCTTGAAAAATCTAGTTTCATATTATGATTTTTAATTATTTTTGTGACTTCATTTGATATTTTTTATGAATTACTTGTTTTTTAATGGTTTTAATTCATTTTAAAATACTTTCTGACTTTTAAAAAATCCAAAAATATTTTCAAAGCATCTATGGATCATGATAAGTCAATGAAAAATAGTCTCAATAATTTCTTGATTGTTTTGAGTTTATTTGAGATTTTAATTCATATTATGCTATTTTTAATTGTTTTTAATTGGTTTTAATTACTTTCTGATTTCAAAAATTTGTGAGAAAATTAGTCAAAGCTTGTTTGACTATGTTGAACCTATGAGAATTTAATTGGACTTTTTGAAGATGATTTGAATTGAATTTGAGGTTCAACCTTATTTGTTTATTTTTATTTGTATTTTATTTTAATTCAAAAAATACCAAAAAATATCATTGACTCCTTGACTTGTTATCTTCATTTCTCTTCTGTTTGGTGTTGATTGAGGTTGATTTAATTCAACTTTGATCAATTGGATTTGGTTGTTGTCTTCTTTTCCCCTCCCTTTCATCTTCATCCCTTTCTTTCCATCAATGGCCAATGAGTTAAAGTCTTGAGGTTGGCCTTGACATATGAGAAGTTTAACCTTCTTTGATCTAAACCAAATTCAACTTGATCCATGATCAATTGAGTTATTTTGTGTCAAAGATAGGTTGCTTCTTGGTCAAGCAAATAACCAAAAGTCAATACAAGGCTCTTCCCCTTTTGTTTGGCATGGCAAGTTTATGGAGCTTGACTTACTAGTCATGATCTCTAACTTGTGTTCTTTGCCTATATTCTTATTGGCCGGCCTCAGATAGGTGTGACTACTACATTAGTCCACTTACGATTGCTTAACATAGCGCTACATTGTCTTATGACAAGCTAACATAACCTTACTAACTACTAACTTTAATTTGAGCTTTCAATTTTTTGCCATTTACTCTTAATGTCATTTATTTCTTGCTCATTATTCATATTGATTTTCATCTTTGCTCACTTGAGCACATATTTTATGTTTATGTCATTTTTCTTTTGCTCATTTGAGCCCATTATTGTATATAAATATATTACTATTTTGTGTTATTTGTGTTTGTTTGATGTGAACCCAAATGCAAAAGGAGAAATGACTTAGAATTAGGACTTACCCATGCTTAAAGGAGTTCAAGAGCAACTAGGCCTCATGCCTTTAGAATGCAAAATTTGTTGAAGAGCAACTAGGCCTCATGCCTTTAGAATGCTAAAATTCAAAATTGATCTCAAAGGACTTCTCCTCAAACTCATTCTTTATCCATTCCCTTTATTGTGTTGTGAACTTTTTGATGTTTGCTTTTGTGTGATAGGGATCCCACCTTGAGATTGTGAAAAGAGGACCATTGTCATGAGTAACCAAGTTAAGAGCCAAGCTAAATGCATATCCTAGGAGCTTGAAATCAATTATTGATTGCTTGTTTGTGTGCAAAGTCCAAAGGAAAGGAGCATCTTGAGTCATCTCTATATGACTTCAAGAAAAGGAACTCCAAGGGTTTATCTTTCCCCTCTTATCTCTGTATTGCTTTATGGATAGCCTTTCTCTTCTTCTCCCCACTCTAACCAAGCCAAAAATTATTTTCAAAACTTTAACTTTATTTCAAATTAGAAACCTAGGCCTTAAGCCTTTGACTTTTCAAACTCTGTTCATAAATACTCATTCTGAATAAACTTTAATCCAACTTTGACCTTATTTTGTAAATAAATCTAACTTGTAAATATAACTCTGTAGCGGGGTATTCGTTACCATTAGAGATATTGGCTAAATATAAGGTAAACCATTTAAGTCGAGTCGCCACCTCACTTTTATTTATCCAAAGGAATGGTTAGAAAGCGAACAAAAACCTAAAAGTTTTATCGAATCAAAAACTAGTAAAAATGTCAGAGATCGGGGTAAGGGGGTTGGTTATGCAATGGGAAGGTTTTAAGCACCCAAAACATCCTAGGTACTCCTAGGGAGCCCTTTTCACATTTGTTGTAAGGTTGGTATTTTGTGAAAACTTGTTTGTGCAAACATGATTAAAGAGATGAGAAGAGAATATACAAGTTATTTACATTTTGTGTTTGGATGGATGAACCCATTGCCTACGTACCATCTTAAAAAAGATTAGGATCAAAACCTCGTAGTTCGGGGTAAAAATCTCAAAATGAGTTGGTGAATTGATTGGTCCAAAAGCCTTAAGGTCTTTTGTTATCCGAGGGAGAAAACTCAACCTAAAACCACAAATCCACCATGTGAGGATAGCTTCAACATGCTAGTGAGGGGTTAACCCTACAATAAGCATGGAAGACTCATTGTCCATCACTAAGGATATAAGTGAGTATTACATCTACCTCAAGGATAACTCAAACCTAATAGCTAAAGGTTATGAAAGAGTTTTAATTAAGAGAGTGGCCATTGAAACCACAAAAAAGAGTATTTGAGTGAGTGATGTTTACCAATAAAAAGTATTTACAAAGTATGGTCAAAGTTGACTTAAAAGTTCAATTCAAAATAAGTGTTATGAAAAGAAGTTGGAAAATCAAAAGCATAAGGCTTAGGTTTCAAATGTTTGAAAACAAGTGTTAAATATTTGCACAAAAGTTTTGGCTTGGGTTAGAGTGGAGGGAAGAAGAAGAATGGCTAAAGTCCTAAACATAAAAGATATGAAGGATAAGAAACAAGACCATAAATGGAGTTCCTCTCTTGAGATCATATTGATGATTCAAGTAGCTCCCATCCTTTGAAATATGCAAGCAAAATAATTTTAAGCTCAAGCAATTAACATAATCAAACAAGCTCTTAGACGATCCCCAATGGCTCTTGTATCTTTTACTTTTGGATGAACATGGCAAAGGTTCTTCAATTTGAACTTTCATAGGCCTAGCACAAAAGCACACACATCAAAGAGTTTTATGAAGCAAATCAAGAATGGACAAGAGTGAGTTTAGAGGTTTGGTCCTTCTAATCCATCTTCAATATTAAGGTCTTTTTACTCCAATTTGCATAGGGAACTAGAAACTGTCCATTTCTTTGCATTTGGTCCACAACAATCAAAACAAAACACAAGCACAATAATATATATACACAATTATGTGCTCAAGTGAGCAAAAGGCAAATCGCATTAACATAAACATGTGCTCAAATGAGCAAAGGGGGAAAAGCAAATGAGTAATATGTACAAGAGTATTAAATTGCATAAATGTAAAGTGCAAGAAGTAAATGTTAATAATTAATGGTTAATGTTAGTAGTTAGTGTGCCATAAGGCAAATTTAGCGCTATGTTAAGCAATCGTAATTGGACTTATGTAGAAGTCACAACTATCTGAGGCCGGTCAATAATAATGTAGGCAGCAACACAAGTTAGAGGTCTTGATTAGTGAATCAAACTCCAACAACTTGCCATGCCAAAAAGAAGATGAGAAATGATCTTGTATTGATTTAGGTCCTTTGCATGATTTAGGAAGCAATCTATCCTTAATGCAAAGCCATTCACTTTATCCATGATCAAGATGAATTAGATTTGAATCAAGGAAGATTAAACCTCCATGTATCAATGCTAACCACCAATCTTTAACTCATTGATCAAAAAAGAAAAAGAAGAAGGAGAAGAAGGAGATGAAGAATTAAAGTGCATTAATGGAAATGGTATGTATTAATCAACAAGTAATGACCAAAGATAGAGAAGATCAAGGTCAAATAATAGAAAACAGAAGCAAAATGAGAATTAGAAGTCAAGAAACAAATAAAATATTTTTGGCATTTTTAATATTAAAATAAAACTTGAATTAAAATAATAAAGAAAGGTCAAACTTCAAACTCACTTCAAATCAACTTTGAAAAGTCCAAGTGAATTATCCCAAGTTCAACAAGGTCAAACAAAGTTTGACAAAAAATTTCAGCATTTTTAAAAGTCAGAAACTATTTTAAATCAATTAAAATGCATAAAAATAACCTAATTGAACTAAAATCTCAAATAAATCTCAAATCAATTAATAAATTGATGAGAATATTTTTTATAGATCTATCATTATTCAAAGAGGTTGGAAAAATATTTTTGTATTTTTTGAATATCAAAAACTATTTTAAATGAATAAAAAATAACCAGAAAAGAGAAAATTACTAAAAAAATATCAAATGATAAAATAAAAAATATTAAAAATCATTTTCAGAAAGTAGAAGTTAAAAGGAGAAGAATGAAATTGGTCCCATAATTTTTGGACCAATAATGAGAGAGATATAAATTTTAGAAATAAAATGGAATTAAAAGAAATAAAAGAAATTAAAATCAGAAATTAGAAAAAGAGAAAAAGCGTGGAGCGTTGGATCTGAGCTCATTAATTGAGTTGGCACATCATGTGGATCACCGCGCGCGTCTACCAAACATGTGAGTCAAACGAGTCACATGGAGCATTAGAAAAAGTCATAACAAGGGACGCGTGAGATTGCATCTGTAAACATGAACGATCGGTCCTGATGAAATCTGGAGAACCGACGGTGACCAGCGCCACCGTCTTCTCCAACCAGCTCCGACGAGGTTCAAAAATTGCAGAGGAAAAAATGTTAACCAAAATGCACGATCCAGGTACCATTCGAAAGCTGGGGTGATGTACATCACCCCTATACCACTCAATTCCACTCTAGATCTCTAGATTTAGAGAAATCAGAGGTGGAAATTCTGTGGTGTTCATATGAACTTCATGATTTTCAAAAATTGAAAGCACATTAATGTTGCCTCTATGTAAAGGACTTCAGATCACACAATAACAAAGCAAATGGAACACTATACAAGCTGGTTCGAAGCAAAATACAGTTGTAGGAAACCTTTGAATTGCAAGGATTTGAGTCAAGATCTTTGGATTCTTTTGCAAACAGTAAGCACTATGGATCAAGTAGAGAAGGTTTAGGAACTTTGAGATCTGAAGATTGATCAATGAAATCAAAATTCAGATCTGAAAGATTTGAAGAGAAATGCAATAGTTCCTTTAGTGATGGCTAGGATTTCAATTCAGCAGCAATTGGGGCGCCTTCAGGTTGAGAAATTATGAAGCCAAGGCCTTGTATTTATAGCTGAAGCAATGCTGAATGCATGAATCAAAACTTGCATGAATGGAAAGGGCCTCCATGCATGGTCTTATACAGGCGCATGGAGGGCCCAATTCCACTTGGAATTGGAAGCTTATGCATGATGTAAGTAGAATGGACGTGCAGATTGGATTGTATCAGCTTATGCATGGCAATTGAAATGCTTTTCCAAAAATGCCCTATTACATTGAAGTCTTCGAAAATGCCATGTCCATAATTGAAATGCAACCTTATGTGTAATGGTTGGAAAGCTTATTGCATAAGGAACAAATGTTATGTTGATCAAAACTTCATTTGGGCCTTGGAAATTAATGAAAATTGAACTTGAAGTGTAGGGTGCAAGACATGCATATGTGAAATTTTCAAAATTGGCCAAAGTTCAAGCTCTTCTGTCTCAATGATGAAAGCTCCAAATGACAAAATCCTCAACATGAAAGGTGTAGATCTTTTCAAGGAAATCAATTTGGACTTAAATTTTGCATCATTTGGATTTTTGATGAAGAAGTTATGGGCACTTGAAGTTGGACTTTTTCACATTTCAATGCATTTGGTCCAAAGTGACCTATAATGTTTTGCATTATCACATGTATTTATTTTGAGATTTTGAAATTTTTCTCAACATAACATTTGAAGTAGACATCTTAGTCTTTCCAATTAATTTGATCTCACCTCAAAATAATGAAAAATGAAGGAGTTATGTCCTTGGGAAGTTGACCCAAAATTAGGGTTTCAGTCAAAATGACCTATAATGTCTTGGAATGGATGATGATCTTCCAAGATTCAAATCATTTGTTTATGAACATGAAAGTTGTTCATATGGTTCTTAAGAACATTTTTTCTCTTGAGGTCATCTCCATTTGACAAACACATTAAAAGTTAGGTCTCAGTGTATTTCAAAATAGCTAGATGAATTGACTGATCAACTCCTCAAGTCCAACCCTCACATCTTGATGAATTGATGATTGAGGACATTCAAATAGGTTCAATTATGAATGAAATGATGAATTAAATAACTTCCCTTGATTGTATTTGACCATGGGTTGAGGTTGCTTCATGAGCAAGGCATAGTTGATGAACAGATGAATTAGGGTTTCCTTGGGAAACAATCCTCAACTCCTTTGATTTGCTTTGATCAAAATGATGAAGTGAGATACTTGGGAGGCATATTTGATGAATGAGAGCTTTGGGAACCATTTCCATGCTTGCTTTTCACCTTCTCTTGGCCATATCAATGCACATAGGATCTCCTAGAAACTTTAGGTTTTGTGATTGCTCAAGCTACAAACAAGAGATGTTAGTGACATATTTTTGTGCTTTTGGTTAGTAAATCCAATTAGAAAAGCAATAATATACAATTCAAGTATGCTTGGTGATCGCAGACCAACTCACAAGAGATCCTACCCCAAAAGGAAGGAGCCAAGATGCTTATGATCCTTGAGGCTATGCAAATGCAATGCTATGATGCCATGAGGGATCTTAGGGTCAAAATTGGGGTCTTACAGATGCCCCTATTTAAGGTCATTCTAGCCAGAGAAGTGAAGGTTAAAATCTTCGTCTCGACGAGGTAGAATGGGCTTAAGTAATAACAATGAGACGAATTTTGGTCCCTAAGAGACCTCATGATGCAAATGTATGTATGCAAAAAGGAAATACTCATTGGGGATATGTGTCCACAAAGAAGAAAAGAAATCTGGAGAAATTGATAATCCATATGAGTAATACACTCCATGGGACAGAGACTCTGGGGACTCTAATGGGGATAAGAAAGGGAAAAGAATGCGTGAGCAGGTCACGACTTAGAACTTGTTGAGAGACACGAGGGGAATTCCATGAGAATAAAGCAATGGAAAGACTCGAGCTGACCCAGGGATGCACGTATTGGGGAATATGCCAATACAACGGAACTATCCACAAAGGATACTTCGGATGAAAATCCAGACTCAGATGAGGAAAATCCACTAAGGGACCTCGCTGGGGAAGGTCCAAACAGGACTCACCTGAAGAAAAAACAGGATGAGGTATTACCGGTTATTGGGTAATAAACTCAAGGAGACATGGGGTCGAAACACCAGTATGAGGGTGAAAGAACAACATGCTCGGGTAGAATGAATATCTAAGACCGGTATAAGGGTAAGAGATATCAAACATCCAAAATCATCTGAGGAAAACCTAAAAAAGGTAAATTTCAACTCAGGAAAATCTGACTCCACAGGGGACAAAAGTCATAATAGGGAGCAGAAGGAAGGAACACCAGGGATACCGGTTACTGGGCATATAATAGCTGACCGACCAAGCATGAATTGGGGAATATTTCCAAGACACTCATCATCCAAAAGAGGGCTACAAAGAAAACTCGATTACAGGATAGACATTCGACTTTGCAAAAGGGAATACGAATCTTACTCGACTGGGGAAGAGAAAAAGACTTCGACCAAAGAGTGCATGAGATATATTATCTATTACCGTCAGAACATAGATAACATACTCGCATGGAAGATTATCCACAACCGGCTACTGGGTTAATGAAGGATAAATCAACCGCAAAGAAAGGATATCGGGATATCGAATACTAGGTATACAATGATGACCAATCAAAAGGGAGAAACAATCATTACCAACAAAAGGTAAATGACAGATGACCCACTGGGGATACATTGACAAAGGCAATAATCCGGGAGATATATCACCAATTACCGGGAGATATACTCAAAAGGTGAAGGAATGTCAATACCGGATATTGGATAAAGATAACCGTCAAAGAGGGGATTACATCTACCAATACTAGGTAGAAAACCACGGAGGAGTAATTGTCATCGGTTAGGATGAACAAAAAGGTTAACTCTGCAAGGGGATAACAAAAGGGTTTATAACTTCCGATATAAGGGTAGAAAACCACAGACTCCGTCGGGGAAAAGATGGACAATTGCTGGTTACTGAGCAATCATTCATCTAAACTAAACGGGGAAGTGCAAGGATAATCGCAAGAAGCCAATCTAGGAACAAGCTAGAGAGGCACGATGAAACAAGACTCATCCCTATAAGGATATAACTCAGGGGGGAACTCCATCCCAATATATGTGTTGGGTGAAAGCAGAAACAACAATCATCCACGAGGACATAACTCAGTGGGGAATATGGAAGGAAGGATAAACACTTTCTGCTTATGGGGCTGACTCTACGTGGAGAGATCAGACACAAACATCTGCTTGGTGAAATATGTATCACCGACTAGCAGGGGATAACTGTTAGGGACCAATTAGCACTACTTTTTATATCATTTTATTGGTCCCTTTTACCAAAATTTGATGTAATTACACACTTTTATTCTTATTAATTTGTATAAATGCAATTAGATTTAATTTATTTTGTTTTGAATAGTTATTTCACAGATTTGTTAGTTTTGTAGAATTTTTAGATGAAAAGAGCTTTTGGAAAGCAACATCACAAATTGGAAGATTTTGGATGAAGCTTGCAAAGCAAGGAAGCTGGGAAAGCTTCAGTTCGCGCCGCAAACCTCCTTCGCACCGCGAAGGCTGCGAATCCAGCAAGCTGATTTTGGGCCAAAAATGTTGTCCTTCATGACTAGCTGTCTTGCCATTTTGGTGTCTGTCTTGGAATAGCTTTTCTGCTTTGGATGAAAATGATCAATTAAGGAAATGTCAACTCTTTTAGGAGAGAAAAACACATTATTCAAATATTCATTACGATTGACACATTGATACATTTTTGAGATATTTTTGTAAGAGAGAAAAACAGAGTTTTTCTTCTATTAACATTCTGCTTTGTAACAATGATGATGAGGAGCTAAACTCCATTTTGTCAAGATTGGAGGTAGTAGCTATTCTCATTTGTTTATGTATTCAATTTGACTTTTATATATGATAAAGATTGTTGATGTATTGAATATTGTTTTTGCCCTAAGTTGAAAACCAGATTTGAGTAGTTGTTGAAAGATATTATTTGAGTCTTGACATAAAACAGATTTTCAAGTAGTGAATAAGTTGTAGAGATAGGTTTATTCATTACTCTTCTTTGGTATTAAACATTAAAGATTTCTATATTGATAGTTAGGTGGAGAGATCGTCTAAGGATCAATATAGTGATTATCACAATATCATTTAGACATAAATGACTTTGAGAGGATACTTGAACATCATCAATAATCTTAAATCTATATAGTTATCATAAGGAATCATAAGCATTTAGAATAGTGAACTCCAATCTTACCAAGCTTTTACATTTGATTAAAACCATTTTACTGTTTTTAGTGACATTTACTCACAAGATAATTTTCCAAACAAAACAACTTTGTTACCTTTCAAACTTATAACAATTTGGATTATAGAACGGCGGTAATAACAACCAATCTCTATGGATACGATATAAAAATATTTTCCAAAGATATACTTTTCAACAAATTGGCGCCGTTGCCGGGGATTGGTGTTCGATATTACAAGCATTGCAATAATTCATTGTTTTAAGTTTTGTTACTTATATTACTATCCCTCTTTTGTTTCACTTGGTGTGTTAGTTTTGTAGATTCTAGTGCATGCGAGGAAAAGCTACCAAGGAGCAATTTCAATTCGATCCCGAAATTGAAAGAACACTTCGGAAGCTCAATAGCAAAACACGAAGAAGAAGGAAACTAGCCGAAGAGAGGAACCGGAGAGAAGAAGCATCTACTTCCGCACTTGTTCAAATCGAAGAGGTGGTTGTAGAGGCTTGTGAAGGAAATATGGCGGATGACAATCGTACCGAAATGTCCGCTAATAATCCAAGAAGAAATGCTCAATTTGCCCGTGGAGGAAGAAATACGGAGATGAAGACCGGAATCCTCCAACTTATCTATGCAAATCCATTCACCGGAATGGACCATGAAGATCCGTATACCCATCTCATTAAATCCTATGAGATTGCGGGTTCTACGGGAATTGATGAAACGGGTGAAGAGGCATTATTCAAAAGTATGTTCCCACACTCTTTAGTGGGAAAGGCAAAGGAGTGGTACCTTGATCAAGCATCGAGAGTGATGACGGATTGGAATTTGTTAGAAGAAAAGTTCCTAGAAAGATATTTCCCTCAATCCCGATTCATGGAAGCCAAAACGGCTATTGCGGTATTCGCTCAAGGAAGCAACGAGTCTCTAAATGAGGCTTGGGAAAGATTCAAGTCGATGTTGAGAAAATGCAAGGGTCATGGTTTTGATGAGCTCACTCAAATCCATATTTTTCTAAACGGGCTCCAATCAACTCACAAGACACTTTTGGATGCTACCGCGGGGGGCTCGCTTATGTCAAAGAATGCGGAAGAAGCTAAAGTCATTATTGATCGAATGACACTCAATGATCGCCAAAGTGAACATGATCGTAGCCCTTCACAACGTAAACCGGGAGTTCTTGAGTTGAATACCAATGACGTCATTCTTGCTCAAAACAAGCTACTCTCTCAACAAGTGGAGTTGCTCACTCAACAAATGGCCAAGCTTCCTCAGCAAATGAAAGAAATTCAAGGGTCTCAAATTCGGCATCAAGTAGCGTGTTGCGAATTATGTCAAGGGGATCACCCTACTGGTTTTTGTCCTCCACTAGAAGAAGTGAGCTATGTGAACAATCAAAATCAGGGTTATCAAAGACAACCTCCTAATAATCAAGGCTACCAACCAAGAAACAATCAAGGCTATCAACCATCAAGGTTCAACAATCAAAATTTTCAGCAGCAAAGTCCTTATCAACATCCAAATACTCAAGGACAGCAGTCGCAAGGAGGAAGTTCCAAGCTAGAGGACACTCTTCAACAATTCATGCAAGCTTCCATGGCAAATCAGAAGAGTAATGAAGCAGCAATTAAGAATCTAGAAAATCAAGTAGGCCAACTTGCGAAGCAACTGTCAGAGCAAAACGCAGGATCGTCATTTTCCGCTAATACTCAAACCAATCCAAAAGAGCATTGCAAAGCAATTGCCACGAGGAGCGGTAAAGAGTTGATAAGTGAAAAAGTGAGGAAATTACAGTAGAAAATAATATGGATGAAGTGCTGGAAAAAGAAGACATGGTTGGTGGAAGGGAGAAAGTGGCTGGAACTTCACAGTTCGCGTCGCGAAAAGAGCAGGATTTTTCAGCAAAGGAGCAGCCTGAATTGGAGGTGAAAAAG
Source organism: Lathyrus oleraceus (assembly GCF_024323335.1). Classification (NCBI taxonomy): domain Eukaryota; kingdom Viridiplantae; phylum Streptophyta; class Magnoliopsida; order Fabales; family Fabaceae; genus Lathyrus; species Lathyrus oleraceus. Next base: position 502,385,768 of record NC_066583.1, on the reverse strand, counting down.
GATGCTGAAAAAAAGAAAGAAGAAGAAAGGAGAGAAAAATGTGAGCGTCATTCCAACCCAACATCTACCTTATCCACATGCTCCATCGAAGAAGGACAATGCTAGGCATTATGCACGGTTCATGGACATATTCAAGCAACTTCAAATCAATATTCCATTTGCCGATGCATTAGAACAAATGCCAAGGTATGCAAAGTTCATGAAGGACATTCTTACAAAGAAAAGGAGGCACGTGGAAGACGAAACCATATTGCTTGATGCACGTTGTAGTGCCATCATTCAAAAGACTCTCCCAAGGAAGGAATCTGATCCGGGCCGAGTAGTTTTACCGGTAACCATTGGAAGCACATACATTGGTAATGGTTTGATTGACTTGGGGTCTAGCATCAATTTAATCCCCCTATCCATTGTGAAAAGATTGGGAAATGTTGAGATCAAATCGACAAGGATGACTTTACAACTAGCCGACAAGTCTACCACTTCACCATACGGAATTGCTCAAGACATGTTAGTGAAAGTGGACAAATTCTTGTTTCCGGTAGATTTCGTGATAGTAGAGATGGACGAGGATCATGATGTTCCTCTAATTCTTGGAAGACCATTCATGAAAACAGCCCGGATGATGATTGACATAGATGATGGACTAATGAAGGTGAGAGTACAAGACGAAGAGGTGACCTTTAATCTTTTTGAAGCTATGAAGCATCCAAATGACAAGCATGATTCTTTCCGAATTGACGCAATTGAAGAGGAAGTAGTGGAGGTCGCAAATCAAGTTCATATTTCGAATCCTCTAGAAAGATCTCTTATCGGAGCATACAACGTGTTGACCAAAAATGAGGAAAAAGAGATTGAAGCAATGTTGCATGAGTTAGAATCTTGTGGCGAGCTTACTTATCAAGAAGAAACAAAGGAGGACTTGAATGCGATGAAGAAAACGGAAGAACCAAAATTAGAGTTAAAAATGCTTCCTTCACACTTGAAGTATGTGTTCCTTGGTGATGAATGTACTAAACCGGTGATTATAAGCAACACCTTGTCCACAAAAGAGGAAGACAAATTGATTCAAGTGCTGAAAAAGAATGAAGGCGCAATAGGGTGGGTGTTATCCGACTTGAAGGGTATTAGTCCGGCCTATTGTATGCATAAGATCATGATGGAGGAGAATTTCAAACCTGTTGCACAACCTCAAAGGCGTCTAAATCCATCGATGAAAGAGGTAGTTCGGAAAGAAGTTGTCAAACTCTTGGAAGCCAGAATGATTTACCCTATCTCCGATAGTGCATGGGTGAGTCCGGTACAAGTAGTTCCCAAGAAAGGTGGCATGACGGTTATCAAAAATGACAAAAATGAGTTGATTCCGACAAGAACGGTAACCGGGTGGAGGATGTGTATTGACTATAGAAGGTTGAACCAAGCTACAAGGAAAGATCATTTCCCATTACCTTTCATGGACCAAATGTTAGAGAGGTTAGCCGGCAAAAATTTCTACTGTTTTTTGGACGGGTACTCGGGGTACAATCAAATTTAGGTCAATCCAGCGGATCATGAGAAGACATCTTTTACATGTCCTTTTGGCATCTTTGCTTACCGAAGAATGCCTTTTGGGTTATGTAATGCACCGACAACATTTCAACGGTGCATGCAAGCTATATTCTCGGACTTAATAGAAGAATGCATTGAGGTGTTCATGGATGATTTCTCCGTTTACGGATCATCTTTTGATTTGTGCTTAAAACATCTTGATGTGGTTTTGGGAAGATGCGTGGAGACCAACTTAGTGCTCAATTGGGAAAAATGCAACTTCATGGTCATCGAAGGTGTTGTACTCGGTCACAAGATCTCCTCCGAAGGATTAGAGGTTGACAAAGCCAAGGTGGAAGTCATTGAGAAATTACCACCCCCAACAAATATAAAAGGAATAAGGAGCTTTCTCAGACATGCCGGTTTCTACCGGAGATTCATCAAAGGTTTTTCAAAGATAGCAAAGCCATTGAGCAACTTGCTCAACAAAGGTACGCATTTTCTTTTCGATGAGTCGTGTCTTAAAGTTTTCCTTGATTTAAAAGAAAAGGTAGTCACCGCACCCATAATCGTGGCACCAAACTGGAAACTTGATTTTGAACTTATGTGTGACGCAAGCGATTATGCGGTTGGTGCGGTGTTGGGTCAAAGAAGAGATAAAGTTTTTCATGCTATCCACTATGCTAGTAAAGTGTTAAATGAAGCACAAGTCAACTACGCAACAACTGAAAAAGAATTACTAGCCATAGTGTACGCATTGGAAAAGTTTAGAGCTTACTTGATTGGGTCAAAAGTTGTAGTCTACACTGACCACTCGGCGATAAAATATTTGCTAACCAAACCGGATTCCAAACAAAGACTAATTCGCTGGATTCTCTTACTGCAAGAGTTTGATTTGGAAATCCGGGATAAAAAAGGTTCCGAAAATTTGGTTGCGGATCATTTGTCTCGTTTGGTCAATGTAGACATTACAAACAAAGAAGAGGAAGTGAGAGAAGAATTCCCAGATGAAAAACTGTATGCGATTCAAGTGAGGCCTTGGTTTGCTGATTTTGCTAACTACAAAGCAACCGGTTTAGCACCGGAAGACCTCACTTGCAATCAAAGAAGGAAATTCTTGGCGGGTGCAAAATATTATGTTTGGGATGATCCTTATCTGTTTAAAGTGGGTGCAGACAATATTTTGAGAAGGTGTGTAACAATTGAGGAGTCAAGAGACATTCTTTGGCACTGTCACAACTCTCCCTATGGAGGTCACTATAGTGGTTTGAGAACAGCCACTAAAGTGCTCCAATCGGGCTTTTATTGGCCGTCTTTATTTAAAGATGCACATGAGCATGCGAAGAGTTGCGATACATGCCAACGGAGTGGAGGAATAGGAAAACGGGATGAAATGCCTCTAACCAACATGCTAGAAGTAGAAGTTTTCGATTGTTGGGGTATTGATTTCGTTGGCCCATTCCCCTCTTCTTTCTCAAATGAGTACATACTAGTGGTCGTTGACTATGTCTCGAAGTGGGTAGAAGCAATTGCCTCACCTAAGGCCGATCCCAAAACAGTGATTAAATTCTTAAAGAAAAACATATTTTCACGTTTTGGTGTGCCTAGGGTGTTGATAAGTGATGGAGGCTCACACTTTTGCAATACACCTCTAGAAAAAGTTTTGCAACATTATGGTGTAAAGCACAAGGTGACCACTCCCTACCACCCACAAGCGAATGGTCAAACGGAGGTTTCGAACCGGGAAGTCAAGCGGATTCTTGAGAAAACAGTCTCGAATTCAAGAAAAGATTGGTCTTTAAAACTGGATGAAGCTTTATGGGCGTATCGTACTGCCTACAAAGCACCTATTGGGCTAACTCCGTTTCAAATGGTGTATGGGAAGACTTGTCATCTTCCAGTGGAAATGGAGCATAGGGCATTATGGGCTCTTAAATTCTTGAATTTCGACTCCACTCTAGCTGGAGAAAGAAGAAAAGGACAACTCCATGAATTGAAGGAATTAAGGAATAATGTTTACCATTCGAATAAGCTGTATAAGGAAAAGGTAAAGGCATACCATGATGGAAAGGTCCGTCATAAGGAGTTTCATGTTGGATAAATGGTATTGCTTTTCAACTCAAGGTTGAAGTTATTCCCTGGTAAGTTGAAGTCAAAGTGGTCAGGACCGTTCGTGGTCAAAGAGGTGCGCAATTATGGAGCCATTGTGATCGAGGATCCAAAATCACAAGAGAGCTGGACTATAAATGGTCAAAGACTCAAAGTCTACCATAGTGGCGACGTAAATCGTGATGTGTGTGTCGTGTCTCTATCTGGACCGGGCTAATCAGTGGACCGTCGAGCTCTAAACGACGTTAAACAAAGCGCTTGTTGGGAGGCAACCCAACATTGTAAGTCTGCATTTTATTTTTTCTGCTGTGTTAAATCTTGTGAAATTGGGTTCTGTTTTTTGCCGTTCGCCCCGCGAACTGAATGCAAAGCTTTAGTTCGCGCCGCGAACAGTGCGTGACAGAACCACTTAAGTTTTGTTAGGTTATTTTCATTTTCATTTCAACTCATTTTCAAAACACCAAGTTTGCCTCGCTTTCACTCCTGCTCACAAAAACCTCCCAAAAACTGAAAATTTTCCTTTCCCAAATCCCTAATCTTTATTTGCTAACAAAGAACAAGTGCTTCAGTAAGGTATGTTGCTTTTCAATTCCTCTTATCCATTTTCTTTTTGGGTTCACATTTAGGTTTGGTTAGGGATTGGAAAAATTTGAAGATTGACACTTGAAATCATTATGCATGTCTGATTTAGATTAGGATTGGGATAGAGTTGGAGACCTTGACTGTTAGAAGTAGCATACCTCTCATTTTTGGAACCCTAGGAGGCTCCTGGAGATTTTCTGGTTCGCAGGGTTCGCGCCGCGAACTGGGAAATTCCAGGGCCATGTTTTTATGCTGATTGATTGCTAACCCTCTCCATATTTATTTTGTGGTTGCTCTGATGTTGAATGCAGATGTCGAAAAGAACCAAACCACAGCTCCCGCTCATCCTCGTTCTTTAAGAAGGTTCACAAGCGATGAACACGAAGAACGAATCAAGAGTTTAATCAAGAGAACACTCTTGCCAGAGAGGTTCATCCGTTTAGCACCGGGTGGAACTTATCAGAGTTTGGTTTCGACTTTTGAGAGACGAAGGTGGATGAAACTGTGTGAACCAGAAGCGGCAATCAACTATGACATTGTTCGGGAGTTCTACGCAAACACCATGCATCAAGAAGAGGGGGTAGCTTTCATCTACCGAACAAGGGTAAGAGCCAGGCTTGTTTCTTTTGGGAGGGATGCCATTAACTCATATCTTGGTGATCCTTTAACCCTTGGAGAGAACGAGCGGTGCGAGTATCGTACCATGGAATTGGCTAATAGGTGGGATCTAGATGCGGTAAATGCTACCCTGTGCCTTAAAGGAAAATCCTTTGACCTAAATGATCAAGGACATCCAAAATCTTGGAAAAGAGAAAATTTAAATCTGGGAGCTAGGGCTTTTCTTGTGCTACTGCTGAGTAATATTCGGCCAAGGAGCCATACCACCACGATTCCTCTGGATGTAGGGTGTTTGCTTTACTGCATTATGATCGGGAAGTCTGTGGATGTAGCATCCATCATCGCGGGAGAAATGAGAAAGATGGTTTTAAGTGGAAAATTTGGTGGTAAAGCAGGTGTGCTTGCATACCCAGGGCTGATCATGGGACTTTGTCGTCAGGCGAATGTTACCATTCCAGAGGAAGTACACTTCTCTATCACCAGTGTGATCAACGATGCCTATCTGAATAAGTTCTGCCAAAGCCAAATGGATAGAACTGACGGAGCTGGGACTTCGTCATCCAGACCCCGAGCCAGACCCCGACCCCAATCCCACACTACTCCAGTCTTTGACCAGATGGAGTTTGCCAATTACTGTTGCGAGAGCTTTGAGGCCTCTAGGAGGTCTTAATCATTTATCTTCGATGCTATGCAACAACAGTTCCAGAACACGTTTCTTGCACCAGAAGCCCACACATTTCCTTCTCAGGCAGAATATGTGGCTTATGCTAATTGGCCTGAGGGCAGGCCAAATTTTATGGGGGGTGCAGGAGGTGGTGCAAACCCTAATGATGAGATGGAGGACGTCATTGGTGATGTAGGTGGTGGCCAAGAGGAGGAGGATTGAGAAGCTAGTGAATTTGAGGAGTTGTTGTCATTTTGAGTTTTCTTTATATTATTTTTGTTTTGGAAAAATTTTGATGTACTTTTGGGTGGCTCTAGTTCACCAAAACTTTGTTTTTGTTAGTTGTTTTGATGATTGCATGAATACTATTTGAGATTTAAGTGTGTTACAATCAAATTGGTTTACCAACATTTTTTTGTTTAATTGTTCTTACTCTTAAGTCAAGCTTAAAGCAACCGAGAAATGTTCGCAAAGAAAGAAGCATAGGACACTTCGAGTGGTAATGATAAGAATTAGTGTCGGCATTTCAAGGTACACTTTATCGCTTTCTAGACTTAACATGAGTAGTTGATGGTGTGTGCAAATTCCATATCATAAACTCATTGAAATGTATGTCACCTTTGAATCAAAATAGGACTTAACCAATTGTGAGGAAGCTTTCCATTGTACACTAAAAAGCGGGAAACCAAGCATTATTTTAACTCATTCTTATCATGCTAAATCATGCATCAATCTATTTTTTGTGTGAGAATTTTGAAAATGATAGAGGCATTGTTTGTGAGAAAAACCACTTGACCAAAAAGTTTGAATCAACTAACCTTGTGAGGAATAATCCTTAGTTAAACCCTTTTGAGCTTATTTTAGGATTCATTTTATTGATCATTAAAAAATCAATTGAAAATCGTGGAATAAATGAATCCTAATTTCTTTCGTGCCAATTGAAACCCCAAATCGAGTTGTTTGCAAATTTTGCCTTTTGCTTATTTCTAAGTAGGGAGCATTTTTGAATAAATTTGGTTTTGGAATCTAAAGTTGGGGAGAGTAAAGTGAAAAGTTGATTAGAAACTTGGAAAAGTAAGTTTTTATGAAAGGGTAAAAATATGAAAAGAAACAAGAAAAAGAAATCACCCTTGAAACCATAGAGCAAAGAAAAAAAAAGAGAAAAGGAAGAAAAAAGCAAAGAAAATGCTCATGGTTGTGTGGATTTGAAAAGAAAAAGAAAAATATAGGGATCAAAGAAAGGGAAATTGTGTAGAAGTTGAATGATTGGGAATGCTCCCTTAGGATAGGCAACTTTGTCGAATTCTATTAATCACATCCTTTCTTGTAACCTAAGTCACATTACAACCTTTGAAAGACCTCTTGATTCTAATTTTTCACATGATTTGGTATTTGTTGTGATAACCGCATGATTTGAAGTGTTGTTGATTTAATTGTTTGGATGAGTGAAAGTAACCCTTCATGTTATTCATCATTATTATGATATGTGTGTAAGTTTGATTCAATTTTGACATATATGGCTTTGAATTCCTTGGAAGGATTTTTGCACTCAACCATTTTCCTTATTCATGTTTTGTCTAGAATTGAGATAGGTGGATTGAGAAATTGCCAAACACTTTTGAACCATTTGAATGTCCTTGGTAAATCCTTGTTCCAATCTTTTGTGTCATTGCTTTGGTTGTGAGGGTGGAAACTTTTGTTTAGGGACAAACAAAATGCTAAGTTGGGGAGAGTTGTTAGGGACCAATTAGCACTACTTTTTATATCATTTTATTGGTCCCTTTTACCAAACTTTGATGTAATTACACACTTTTATTCTTATTAATTTGTATAAATGCAATTAGATTTAATTTATTTTGTTTTGAATAGTTATTTCACAGATTTGTTAGTTTTGTAGAATTTTTAGATGAAAAGAGCTTTTGGAAAGCAACATCACAAATTGGAAGATTTTGGATGAAGCTTGCAAAGCAAGGAAACTGGGAAAGCTTCAGTTCGCGCCGCGAAGGCTGCGAATCCAGCAAGCTGATTTTGGGCCAAAAGTGTTGTCCTTCATGACCAGCTGTCTTGCCATTTTGGTGTCTGTCTTGGAATAGCTTTTCTGCTTTGGATGAAAATGATCAATTAAGGAAATGTCAAATCTTTTAGGAGAGAAAAACACATTATTCAAATATTCATTACGATTGACACATTGATACATTTTTGAGATATTTTTGTAAGAGAGAAAAACAGAGTTTTTCTTCTATTAACATTCTGCTTTGTAACAATGATGATGAGGAGCTAAACTCCATTTTGTCAAGATTGGAGGTAGTAGTTATTCTCATTTGTTTATGTATTCAATTTGACTTTTATATATGATAAATATTGTTGATGTATTGAATACTGTTTTTGCCCTAAGTTGAAAACCAGATTTGAGTAGTTGTTGAAAGAGATTATTTGAGTCTTGACATAAAACAGATTTTCAAGTAGTGAATAAGTTGTAGAGATAGGTTTATTCATTACTCTTCTTTGGTATTAAACATTAAAGATTGCTATATTGATAGTTAGGTGGAGAGATTGTCTAAGGATCAATATAGTGATTATCACAATATCATTTAGACATAAATGGCTTTGAGAGGATACTTGAACATCATCAATAATCTTAAATCTATATAGTTATCATAAGGAATCATAAGCATTTAGAATAGTGAACTCCAATCTTGCCAAGCTTTTACATTTGATTAAAACCATTTTACTGTTTTTAGTGACATTTACTCACAAGATAATTTTCCAAACAAAACAACTTTGTTACCTTTCAAACTTATAACAATTTAGATTATAGAACGGCGGTAATAACAACCAATCTCTGTGGATACGATATAAAAATATTTGCCGAAGATATACTTTTCAACAATAACAAACAAAGGTATTTATGGCAATTAATGCAACATGAATATTTTGAATGTCAAAATTATATGCATATATGCGTGGTTTATGTATGATGAATGCTGACAAAATAGACATGTCTAACACAAACAGGTCCAACGATCAAACATCCGATACTACATCTCGAGAGAGAAAGCCAAGCTCACTGGAGAACATCCTATCTGATGGGGACCTGAGATACCAGGAAACAAAGATCTCTGCAGGGGAGTGAGCATCAGCCATTCTTGCTGGGGACAAGGGCCACACATGGATAAAATCCGCCGTGGAAGCAACTCTACTGGGGAAATTATCAGAGGAGATAATGGAGCTCTGTGGGGAACAACCACTAAACAACAAGTTTCGAGGGTCACCACCATATATCGTACTACTGACAAAATCACATCTGCTGAGGAGGAAGGATGACCAGGTGGCTGAGAGGGCAAGTATTTCCCTTATACCTTTCAAAGTCAGGAACCTTGAACTTTACAGGGATTTTGACATTAGGGACCAAACAGAGTTCAGCTGCAGATTTGCCGAAAAGGTCTTTTCCTCGAAGAGTTTTCAATTCCTTGCGAAGCTCAAGAAATTGATCATTCATTACATCCATCTTTTCGTAGACATCTGGGCCCTTAGATGGCTCAGAATGATAGATGGTGTCGTCTACTCTGGGCATAGTATGCACGACAGGAGGAGGAACAACTAGGACTGGGCTAGATGCCGGCAGAGAAGCAAAAGTGGGTGCAGGACCCTCAAGCATGAAGTTGGGAGGCATCTCCCACGGAAATCCGGCTGGCATGGCTGTTGGTGCGAAGTGGGCGTTGGCCGCAGGCACAGTTGAAGAGACAATCTCGGAGATGAGTATCCTCTGGGGAGGAGTTGAAGGTGTCGGAGACGACTGGTTCTGGGCAGCCATGAATGACTCCATTAGGGCAGTCAATCTGGCTACTTCCTCCTTAAGCTCACGGTACTCTTGTTCCAAATGATCCATTAGTCTTGATGCATTGGCTCGGGTGTAGTACCGATGAGTCAGCTTGTCTTCAAAATAAATGAAGAACACAGAACAAGAAACCTGGAGCAAAACCTGCTTATGCACATGATGCATGCAATGCATATGATTTAATTTTTATATCAGAGGAACTTTAGAGTCCTATTTGCAAGTATTGGGAATATTAAACATTTATCACACATGGAAACATCACATCAAATAATATTTGGAAATATTTTACACCAAAGAAGTACAGTCTTGGTAACCAAATACAATACAAGAGATAAGGAAAATGATCATCCTATGGAACCCTAGAAGCAATCATCTAAAGCTCTGGAGACTGGAAGATAAGATGCACGAAGCCTCTTCACCTCCCTCTCGTAGGCTGCCTTCATGTATGCCTTCTCTTTGGCGAGTCGATCGTACTTCCTCTTCCAAAATTTGGAAGACTGAGGAAGTAGAGAAGTCCATGCATCATCAGGATCATCAATAACCTGGTGCTCCAGAAACTCTATCAAAGCATCCTTCTCCTTGATCTGCTGAAGCAACTCCTCTCGTTCACAGATCCAAGCACGTGAACGGTCCTCGTCTCTGAACTCCTCTACTCCTTGGTCAGGGAGGGTTGAAGGCCCAGCCACAACCAAAGGTGTAGGCCTCGGATACTCGTACGGCATGAGGTACTCAGAAGCTCTCCTCCTAACCCAAGAAGTGTAAGGCTCCAAAGCGATACAGTTCTTCAGACCTAGCTCCTTCCTTCCTTTCCTATGGATCTTGCGCCAAGCGCGGACCATCCTGCCCTTCAAGCCTTGGGGATCTTTACCCTCCTGAAAGAACACACCCTCTAACAGAATGTTATTGGGTTTATCCTTTAGGGGGAACCCAAGCTGACGACGTGCTAAAATAGGGTTGTAGTTAATCCCACCACATGTACCAAGAAGAGGCACATTGGAGAATTCACCACAAGAGTCAATGATCTGCACACCGTCATATACACGGTTGTACCAAAAGATATCATCATTAGTGAGAGACATAAGTCTCATGGACCACCGTATACATCCTTTGTTTTCCTTGAAGGCGACCGTCTGTGGCAAGTGCGAAATAAACCACTTGTACAACAGAGGCAAATAGCACACAATGGTACCACCACCCTTTGCATTCCTCATATGCAAAGAAAAGTAAGTGTCACCCAACAGAGTCGGAACGGGATTAAGAGTAGAGAAGATCCTAATAGCGTTCACATCCACAAACTTGTTGATGTTAGGGAATAACACTAGCCCATAAATGAGAAGTACAAATAGGCCTCAAAGGCGTCCTCACTCATGGCCTTCCCATACATAGTAGCTTGAGCAATGAGGAACTCAGAAGGGAGACCTTGAATTCCACCTTTGGTAGTCATATGAGCACCAACCAAAGATTCATCTATATGTAACATATCAGCTATCTCTTGAGAAGTAGGAACACTCTCTAAGCCACTGAACGACAACTAGTCTAGAATATGTATACCCATAAGGTAGGCATACTCCTCAAGCGTGGGCAAAAGCTGAAAATCCGGAAATGTGAAGCAACGGTACAAGGGATCGTAGAACTGCACCAATACACTCATCAATCCTTCGTCCACTTGAGTAGTCAGAACAGATAGAAGCTTCCCATAACGAGCCTTGAAACCCGAGGGATCTAATACATAGGATGTCAAATTCCTTAGCTCTTTCAAGTCGGGTTGTCTGAAATTGTACTTCTTTGTATTCCTTCTTTGTCTTTCCATGTCTGAAAATTTGCAAATAGACCTCTTAAGTTCCTTGAAAATTTTCTCATTATTTGATGATATGGATGGGAGTGGGTGCATGAATGCATGAATGCAACAAACACACTCAAGGATCAAGCAAAGCACACCAAACAAAGGTCATGGGATGGATCATGTCACCCTTAATATCAATCATCCATTTTGGTGGATTATGGTTTACACCTTATCAACACCCAAGTTCCATTGATATTAAGGATACAAGAACGGATCAACCATGAATCAAGGGTTTGTTGCAAGTCACGAGCATGGAGTCTCGGTTAAGAACCACCCAAAGGGAGTGTACTAGGGTTTAAACCTGCCAAACATGTTCTACAAGAGGTTCTCATAGTCATCATCCTATCTTTCGGATATTATCGGATAAACGACTACTCGTATTCCAAAAATATTCTCAAGAGAGACTCTTATGAGTGTAGTATCGCATAACAATCGTATCAAATCTTACATTTGAACGACTTTTGCACTACATCCTAAGAATAGGCCAAGATGGGCTTGGTAAACTAAGGTCTTTGGCTTCTAAGGTCTATATTGGAAAGAGTAATGTCTAACCACAACTACTTGTGTGACATTATTGATCCCAACATGACCTCCACCAAGTGAATGGGCTTGCAAGCCAACTTGCTAAGGAATAACTCCACACAAGTCAACAAGACTATGCCATTCTCCTATCCTAAGTGCACTCGAGTTCGGGTATATAACTCATCTCACAAAGATCACCAAGAATATAAGGAATTAATATTCAAGCAATTCAATCATTACATACAATACAATAATCCCAAATGGCACAAAAAATATGTCACAAAATAATATACACAACAATACAACAAATATGAAAAGTAGGCAAAATCCACTAGGCAAATCTCCCCAGCAGATTCGCCACTTTTCTGTAGCGGGGTATTCGTTACCATTAGAGATATTGGCTAAATCTAAGGTAAACCATACAAGTCGAGTCGCCACCGCACTTCTATTTATCCAAAGGAATGGTTAGAAAGCGAACAAAAACCTAAAAGTTTTATCGAATCAAAAACTAGTAAAAATGTCAGAGATCGGGGTAAGGGGGTTGGTTACACAATAAGAAGGTTTTAAGCACCCAAAAACATCCTAGGTACTCCTAGGGAGCCCTTTTCACATTTGTTGTAAGGTTGGTATTTTGTGAAAACTTGTTTGTGCAAACATGATTGAAGAGATGAGAAGAGAATATACAAGTTATTTACATTTTGTGTTTGGATGGATGAACCCATTGCCTACGTACCATCTTAAAAAAGATTAGGATCAAAACCTCGTAGTTCGGGGTAAAAATCTCAAAATGAGTTGGTGAATTGATTGGTCCAAAAGCCTTAAGGTCTTTTGTTATCCAAGGGAGAAAACTCAACCTAAAACCACAAATCCACCATGTGAGGATAGCTTCAACATGCTAGTGAGGGGTTAACCCTATAATAAGCATGGAAGACTCATTGTCCATCACTAAGGATATAGGTGAGTATTACATCTACCTCAAGGATAACTCAAACCTAATAGCTAAAGGTTATGAAAGAGTTTTAATTAAGAGAGTGGCCATTGAAACCACAAAAAAGAGTATTTGAGTGAGTGGTGTTTACCAATGAAAAGTATTTACAAAGTATGCTCAAAGTTGACTTAAAACTTCAATTCAAAATAAGTGTTATGAAAAGAAGTTGGAAAATCAAAAGCATAAGGCTTAGGTTTCTAATGTTTGAAAACAAGTGTTAAATGTTTGCACAAAAGTTTTGGCTTGGGTTAGAGTGGAGGGAAGAAGAAGAATGGCTAAAGTCCTAAACATAAAAGAGATGAAGGATAAGAAACAAGACCACAAATGGAGTTCCTCTCTTGAGATCATATTGATGATCCAAGTAGCTCTCATCCTTTGGAATATGCAAGCAAAATAATTGTAAGCTCAAGCAATCAACATAATCAAACAAGCTCTTGTATCTTTTACTTTTGGATGAACATGGCAATGGTTCTTCAATTTGAACTTTCATAGGATCCCCTAGCACAAAAGCACACACATCAAAGAGTTTTATGAAGCAAATCAAGAATGGACAAGAGTGAGTTTAGAGGTTTGGTCCTTCTAATCCATCTTCAATATTAAGGTCTTTTTACTCCAATTTGCATAGAGAATGTCTTAGAAACTAAGTCCATTTGTCCATTTCTTTGCATTTGGTCCACAACAATCAAAACAAAACACAAGCACAATAATATATATACACAATTATGTGCTCAAGTGAGCAAAAGGCAAATTGCATTAACATAAACATGTGCTCAAATGAGCAAAAGGGGAAAAGCAAATGAATAATATGTACAAGAATATTAAATTGCATAAATGTAAAGTGCAAGAAGTAAATGTTAATAGTTAATGGTTAATGTTAGTAGTTAGTGTGCCATAAGGCAAATTTAGCGCTATGTTAAGCAATCGTAATTGGACTTATGTAGAAGTCACAACTATCTGAGGCCGGTCAATAATAATGTAGGCAATAACACAAGTTAGAGGTCTTGATTAGTGAATCAAACTCCAACAACTTTCCATGCCAAAAAGAAGATGAGAAATGATCTTGTATTGATTTAGGTCCTTTGCATGATTTAGGAAGCAATCTATCCTTAATGCAAAGCCATTCACTTGATCCATGATCAAGATGAATTAGATTTGAATCAAGGAAGATTAAACCTCCATGTATCAATGCTAACCACCAATCTTTAACTCATTGATCAAAAAAGAAAAAGAAGAAGGAGAAGAAGAAGATGAAGAATTAAAGTGCATTAATGGAAATGGTATGTATTAATCAACAAGTAATGACCAAAGATAGAGAAGATCAAGGTCAAATAATAGAAAACAGAAGCAAAATGAGAATTAGAAGTCAAGAAACAAATAAAATATTTTTGGCATTTTTAATATTAAATAAAACTTGAATTAAAATAATAAAGAAAGGTCAAACTTCAAACTCACTTCAAATCAACTTTGAAAAGTCCAAGTGAATTATCCCAAGTTCAACAAGGTCAAACAAAGTTTGACAAAAAATTTCAGCATTTTTAAAAGTCAGAAACTATTTTAAATCAATTAAAATGCATAAAAATAACCTAATTGAACTAAAATCTCAAATAAATCTCAAATTAATTAATAAATTGATGAGAATATTTTTCATAGATCTATCATCATTCAAAGAGGTTGGAAAAATATTTTTGTATTTTTTGAATATCAAAAACTATTTTAAATGAATAAAAAATAACCAGAAAATAGAAAATTACTAAAAAATATCAAATGATAAAATAAAAAATATTAAAAATCATTTTCAGAAAGTAGAAATTAAAGGGAGAAGAATGAAATTGGTCCCATAATTTTTGGATCAATAATGAGAGAGATATGAATTTTAGAAATAAAATGAAATTAAAAGAAATAAAAGAAATTGAAATCAGAAATTAGAAAAAGAGAAAAAGCGTGGAGCGTTGGATCTGAGCTCATTAATTGAGCTGACATATCATGTGGATCACAGCGCGCGCCTACCAAACACGTGAGTCAAACGAGTCACATGGAGCATTAAAAAAAGTCATAACAAGGGACGCGTGAGATTGCATCTAGAAACATGAACGAACGATCCTGATGAAATCTGGAGAACCGACGGTGACCAGCGCCACCGTCTTCTCTGGCCAGCTCCCGCGAGGTTCAAAAATTGTAGAGGAAAAAATGTTAACCAAAATGCACGATCCAGGTACCATTCGAAAGCTGGGGTGATGTACATCACCCCTATACCACTCAATTCCACTCTAGATCTCTAGATTGAGAGAAATCAGAGGTGGGAATTCTGTGGTGTTCATATGAACTTCATGATTTTCAAAAATTGAAAGCACAATAATGTTGCCTCTATGCAGAGGACTTCAGATCACACAATAACAAAGCAAATGAAACACTATACAAGCTGGTTCGAAGCAAAATACAGTTGAGGGAAACCTTTGAATTGCAAGGATTTGAGTCAAGATCTTTGGATTCTTTTGCAAACAGTAAGCACTATGGATCAAGTAGAGAAGGTTTAGGAACTTTAAGATTTGAAGATTGATCAATGAAATCAAAATTTAGATCTGAAAAATTTGAAGAGAAATGCAATAGTTCCTTTAGTGATGGCTAGGATTTCAATTCAGCAGCAATTGGGGCGCCTTCAGGTTGAGAAATTATGAAGCCAAGGCCTTGTATTTATAGCTGAAGCAATGCTGAATGCATGAATCGAAACTTGCATGAATGGAAAGGGCCTCCATGCATGGGCCTGTACAGGCGCATGGAGGGCCCAATTCCACTTGGAATTGGAAGCTTATGCATGATGTAAGTAGAATGGACGTGCATATTGGATTGTATCAGCTTATGCATGGCAATTGAAATGATTTTCCAAAAATGTACTATTACATTGAAGTCTTCGAAAATGCCATGTCCATAATTGAAATGCAACCTTATGAGTAATGGTTAGAAAGCTTATTGCATAAGGAACAAATGTTATGTTGATCAAAACTTCATTTGGGCCTTGGAAATTAATGAAAATTGAACTTGAAGTGGAGGGTGTAAAACATGCATATGTGAAATTTTCAAAATTGGCCAAAGTTGAAGCCCTTTTGTCTCAATGATGCAAGCTCCATATTGTAGCACCTCAAATTTGCACCTACCTCTTGTACATACATTCTCATATTAGGTCATAGCATTAACATGGTCCACTGCATAACATTGCATTGTCCCTTTGCCCAAGTGCGAGCCATTCAGAAGAATTAGGTCAAACTGGTCAGGAGATCAGTCAGTCAAGCAAGCCAATGCAATTTCCATTGAGACAAGGCCCTAGGGTTGGTCCAACATGTTCACATGACCTAGGGGTCCTTTTGAAGTGATTTGGTCAAGGTTTGATTGCTCAGAAGTCATCAGTCAGTGTGCAGTCCACCAGAAACCCTAGAAAGTCAACTGTTGGTCAACTGTGCATTTAATCAGGGATTTGATGGTGGGAATTGGTTTGAGAGGTCTCATTTATGTCCATATAAGCCTCATATAACATGTCAAGCATCATCATTGAAGAATTTGAAGTCTAACAAGAAATTTCCAAAAATAGAAAGTTGACCTGTAATTGGAATTTGCCAAAAATGGAAAGTCTTGATCCTCAAAATTACATCATGATACAAGCTTCAAATGAATTGTTTCCCAACATGAAAGTTGAAGATCTTGCTCTCACCTTTCCAAAAAGCCCAAGAACACTCATTTATCATTTATGGTTGGCAAGTTATGATTAAATCATTCTCAAGAATTTTTGAACTTCAAAGTGACATATCTTCCAAACCATTTGGCCAAATTGGGTGGGGTTTTTTGCTACAAGTCATATTTGATGCCCTCTTTCCAAATCTTTCATCACATTTTACCAAAACTCAACCAAGCAAAATGGCATTTTTTTAGTTGACTTGAATTAATTAAGTGAGGTGAAAAATTGAGTTTTCAAATTAAGCCTTTGCTATGCATTATACCACTTGCCAAAGTTCAGAAATGATATTTAGAGTTTGTTCAAGGCCCAATTCGTGTATGTACATGCACCCCATGCAAGTTGGAGTGATTTTTAGCAATTGGTCAAAAACACTCATTTTAAGCAATTGTGATTATCATTTGACTAACGAAGCTTAACCAACCTTAAACAGACTATATATTATTCATTTTCATTCTGAAAAGCCCTAGCCACAACTTTCTAAACAGACCAAAAATCCATTTTGCTCTAAAATATTCAATTCTTCATTTTGGGAATTTCTTAGTAAAACTTCAAAGAGCTCGAGCCTTGGTCCTTTGTGTCATCATCTACCAACATCTGTGGAGCATTTTCAAGCATCAAAGCACAACTGTAAGCAAAGAATCGTGATTGTCACCTTAAAGCTCCTTCCATGGCAGATTTTGTTTGGAGCTCGAATCCAGGTTGCTAAGCCAAAGTTCCTTCTCCATTCATCATCTAAAGCATATTAGTGCATCTGTTTCAACCATTTACAGCCTAACAACCATCAAATCACAACTGTGCTCCAAATTTTTTTGTAAGAATTCGACTCTCCCATTTCTCAAAATCATGCCATGCTTTGTATAGATCTCTTCACACTGAACACTTTGAGCTTTGAATCATTGAAAATGGTCAAGTATTGTAGAAGTTATGCTGAGTTGAAATTCGATGTGTGAACATGTTTGTGCTTGGTTCATGTTGTTTAGCTCGATTCAATCAAAATTAGGGTTAGATTTGGTTTGTAGGTTGTTAGACGAGTCGTTTGGTATGCTTGATTCAAGTTTCTGGGAAAATTGTTCTTCCATGGATGATGATGAACACTGTAGCTCGAAACCCTAATGCATAAACCCAGGAAATCGTGTTTGGTCTTTTTGATTTTTCTGTTTTGCATGAGAACACTATTCCATTGCCATGTGACTGTTAGCTGAGTGGCACGCAGGCTAAGTGGAACGCAGCGTTCCATTTAAGTTCCAGATAATTTCAAAAATGCCACTGCCGTGTTACAATTTCAATTAAATCATTTTATTTCTTAATTTTTATTTCATCTTGATCACCAATCTTACAAAAATCATAGCACACTCATTTCTTATCCAAAATTCATGGGATTTTTTGCTAAATGTTCATCTTGATCCCTAGTTTTTTATCATGATTTTTCCAGATTTTTTGCATGAGTGGATTTTAAATTGTGCTAGGGTTTGTCATATGTGTCCATTTTGTGTATGTCTTACCAAATCAATTTGTGAAATGATGATACCTTATCCAATGACTCCCAAATTTTTTGTGCTTAAACTAGACACATTCATGGTGATTTTGGTTTAGAGTTTGTGAATTTATCATTGCTGGCTTGTGAGTTATGATTTTTTGAATTAGGGTGTGACAATTTGTGTCACACCATTGATGTCCCACTTCATGATTTTAATTACCTTGCCTAATGAACTCAAATTGGTCTGATTTTTTGCATGAACATGCTTATAGATATTGAGAATGTATATGAATTTTTCTGGAATTTTGGAGTGCATTTTCTATTTGATTGATAATTTCTCCCCTGTCAGACCAAAATGTTGACTTTTGTGACACATGATGCCATATGATTTGTGAAATTCTCATACATTATTGGATGGACATGAAATTTGACATGTAATTAGTAGACATCTTAAGGTTTATCATGGTTCTAATCCCATTCATTTCTCATATGTTGTCACTGATTTATGATTTATTGAAGTTGGTGCATGTTTGGTTGACTTCTTGGAGCATGTTTGAACTTGCCCTGCCTTTCTGATTTTCATTTCCCTACTTCCCATGATCCAATTGAGCTGAAATTTGGTGTGCTTGTCATGTTATGGTTGATGTTTGAACATGAATTATTTGATGATTTATTGAATTGTTTATGATTGGATTTGAGTTGCATATTTCTGTTGACTCCTTTGAGCTTCTATATGCCATGCCTTGACCTAATTTGCTTATGAAATCATAATGATGAACGATATGAACATGGAACCACTTGAGTTTGCTTTTTGATTGTTTGAATATGATTTTGATTGGATTCCACTTGCTGTTTTGACTTTCTCATCCCCTTTTGACCCTAGGCTTGTCCTAGGGGTCTTGTTGCTCATGTTTGAGTTCATTTTTTCAGGTTAAGAAGCAATTGCCCAAAGAAACTTATACAAGTTGAATGAGTTTGATTTGATTATCATGACTAACTTGTTTGTTTTGTAGGTTGCTTGGCTCACATGCTTTGAGCCTTGTGCATTGCACATTTAACTGATTGTGTTGACTGTTGATCTCTATCTCATTTTGATTTAACTTTGAGTTGTGTACTGATTCTGTTTGACTGGTTTCAGGTACCTTTAGTTGCTTTTAGTTCCTTGTGAACTTTGCTTTGCTTTGCTTAAGAGCAATTTGCATTGAGGTATAACTTCTTATCTTCATGTAGTCTGGAAGACCTGGCCTGTTACTTGGCCAGGCAACTGTCAGAAGTCCTCCTTAAGAGGCAATGTTTGTGACTGTTTACATTTGTCCTTGTATAGAGTCAAAGACCTCCTAAGTGAAGAGGCAATTGGCAGAACCCAAGGGATATGCAATCTATCCCCTGCTATTCTGTGTGTCATCTGCTTTGCTCACACCACTGTGTTGATGCATTGCAGATACAAACCCAAGATCTTGTACAATTGTACAGTTGAGTCAGTTTTAAATGTGTAGAAGGGTTCCCACTTTCTGAACCCACACATTCTTGTCTTAAGCTCTCCCAGGCCAGGGATAAGAGCTGTGAAGTCTTATCTTCACTCACCTTTCATCTGCTTCACCTTGGCTCTCAATGTCAAGGTTAAGAGCACCATTAACTCTATTCCAGTTGGCTTCAATGCCTAACCTTTGTATGAGCCCTTTGCTTGTGTATAGTGTGTGCTACTTGTGCTTGTGTGTTTGTTTGACTTGCTTCCTGTGCAAGTTAGGTTTAGTTTGACTTGCTCCCTGTGCAAGGTAGGTTTGTTTAGATTGTTTCCTGTGCAAGTTAGGTTTGGTGTGGCTTGCTTCCTGTGCAAGTCATGTTTAGGATAGGCTTGCTTCCTGTGCAAGTTAGCTAGAAACCTTAACTTAGGGATGATTTTGCATGATAACATCTAGGCTCGAGTCGTAGTCTCCCTAGTTGTGTCTCCCTTTGTTATTTGGTTAGGCTAGTCCTGTATCCCTCCGTAGGGGAACTACGTCGCCCTGATCCTCATACCAGATGAGGTACGTAGGCAGGAGATTGAGCTGATCTCTCCGGGCGCCCTTTTTTTCCTTTTCAACCTTTGTGTCTTAACCCCCCTTTGTGTGTGTTTTGGTTCGGATGTTGATGTAAGCCCAGTGATTGGCATTCGGGCTCCATGTTTGCCTTTTCCTATTTTTGTTTGTGTGCGTGTCAGCCGAGCTACGAATGCTCTGATTCTCCTTCGTCCAAAGGAGATACGTATGCATAGGATGCGATATCCTAGCGAGCATGTGTCGTTTCCCCAGTCCGAACTACTTTGACTCTGATGTCTATGCCTGATAGACTAAGTAGGCCCAGGATGCGGTATCCTGCCGAGTCAGTTTCAGTCTTGTTTGTTTTCTTGTGTCTCTTTCAGCCAGTGTGTGTGTGTTTGAGCAGTGTTTTAGCAACCATTTTCCTTCCTTTTGTGCGTGGATCCCGTCGAGTACGACGGATGCGTAGGGGTGCTAATACCTTCCCTTCGCATAACCGACTCCCGATCCCATTCTCTTTGGTCGCGAGACCTTGTCTTTTCCAGGTTTACTCTGAGCGTTTCCTTTCCCTCTTTTTGGGATAAATAACGCACGGTGGCGGCTCTGTTGTTCTGTTTTCCCGCCGGTTTTTCGCGTAATGCGACACATATAACAAAATATTCAACATTAAAGTTGTAGATATTTTCAAGGAATTAAATTTGGACATAAATTTTGCATCATTTGGAGTTTTGATGAAGAAGTTATGGGCACTTGAAGTTGGACTTTTTCACATTTCAAAGCATTTGGTCCAAAGTGACCTATAATGTTTTGCATTATCACATGTATTTCTTTTGAGATTTTGCAATTTTTATCAACATAACATTTGAATTATACATCTTAGTCTTTCCAATACATTTTATATCATCTCAAAATCATGAAAAATGAAGGAGTTATGTCCTTGGGAAGTTGACCCAAAATTAGGGTTTCAGTCAAAATGACCTATAATGTATTGGAATGGATGATGACCTTCCAAGCTTCAAATCAATTTTTGATGAACATGAAAGTTGTTCATATGGTTCTTAAGAACATTTTATCTCTTGAGGTCATCTGCATTTTACAAACACATTAAAAGTTAGGTCTCAGTGTATTTCAAAATAGCTAGATGAATTAACTGATCAACTCCTCAAGTCCAACCCTCACATCTTGATGAATTGATGATTGAGGACATTCAAATAGGTTCAATTATGCATGAAATTATGAATTAAATGACTTACCTTGATTGTATTTGACCATGCGTTGAGGTTGCTTCATGAGCAAGGCACAGTTGATGAACAGATGAGTTAGGGTTTCCTTGGGAAACAATCCTCAACTCCTTTGATTTGCTTTGATCAAAATGATGAAGTGAGATACTTGGGAGGCATATTTGATGAATGAGAGCTTTGGGAACCATTGCCATGCTTGCTTTTCACATTCTCTTGGCCATATTAATGCACGTAGGATCTCCTAGAAGCTTTAGACTTTGTGACTGCTCAAGCTACAAACAAGAGATGTTATTGACATATTTTTATGCTTTTGGTTAGTAAATCCAATGAGAAAAGCAATAATATACAATTCAAGTATGCTTGGTGATCACAGACTAACTCACAAGAGATCCCACCCCAAAAGGAAGGAGCCAAGATGCTTATGATCCTTGAGGCTATGCAAATGCAATGCTATGATGCCATGAGGGATCTTAGGTTCAAAATTGGGGTCTTACAAACTCATTTCAAGTTGTTTTGTGGTTCCAATCGCCACTTCTTAAACCTTTTCAAAACATTAGTCATAGGTTTGAGTTATCATAGTGGTTGATGTAAATCTCACCTCGCCCTTAGTGTTGGATTATAAGCCTTCCATGCTTATTATAAGGTTAACCCATCACTAGCATGTTGAAGCCTTCCTCACATGGTGGATTGTTGGTTTAGGTTGAGTTTTCTCCCTTTGATAAAAAAGGACCTTAAGGATTTTGATCAAATCAATTCACCAATCTTTGAGATTTTTACCCCAAACTACGAGGTTTTGATCCTCCCTTGTGATGGTACGTAGGCAATGGGTTCATCCATTCAAACAACAAAATTTGTAAATATAATCTATTCTCTTCTCATCCCTCCAATATTTTGTTCAAATCTTTTCACAAATACCAACCTACAACACATATTTGCAAAAAGGGTTCCCTTAGAGTACTAAGGATGTTTTGGGTGCGTAAAACCTTCCCACTTCATAACCAATCCCCTTACCTAGATCTCTGACATTTTTATTAGTTTTTGATTTGAAAAACTTCTTACCTTGGCTTTTGTTTGCTATTTAGCCTTTCCTTTGGACAAATAAAAGTGCGGTGGCGACTCGAATTGTATGTTGACTTTTGGTTTAGTCAATAAACCTAAAAGTAACAAAAACCCCGCTACAAGAAAGGGGCGACTCTACTGGGGAGGACTTAGCCCCGTAGTTTTAGCCTACTTTTTGCTTGTTATGTTGTATGGTTATATTTATTTGTGACATATTTTTGTTCAAATTTGGGATGAATGTATTGTTTGTAATGTATGAATTGCTTGATATATTAATTGCTTGTACGCTTGGTGGTTTCTTGTAAGATGAGTTTTATACCCGAACTCGAGTGCACTTATGATAGGAGAATGGCATAGTCTTGTTGACTTGTGTGGAGTTATTCTTTAACAAGTTAACTTGCAAGTCCATTCACTTGGTGGAGGTTTTATTGGGATCACTAATGTCACACGAGTAGTCGTGGTTAGGCATTACTCTTTCCACTATAAACCCTAGAAACCAAGGACCTTAGATACCTAGCCCATCTTGGCCTATTTTAGGACGTAGTGCGAAGGTCGTTCAAGTGTAAGACTTGATACGATTGTTACGCGATACTACACTCATAAGAATCTCTCTTGAGAATATTTTTGGAGGACGAGTAGTCGTTTTATCTGATAATATCCGAAAGATAGGATGATGACTATGGGAACCTTTTTAGAACATGATTGTCAGTTTAACCATAGTACACTCCCGTTGGGTGGTTCTTAACCGAGACTCCATGCTCGTGACTTACAACAAACCCGTGATTCGCGGTTGATCCGTTTTCATATATCCTCAATATCAATGGAACTTGGGTGTTGATAAGGTGTAAACCATAATCCACTAAAATGGATGATTGATATTGACGATGTCTTGAGCCATCCCGTGACCTTTGTATGGTGTGACTTGCTTGATCCTTGAGTGTGTTTGTTGCATCCATGCATTCATGCATTCATCCGCATTCATGTCATCAACAATAAGATTTTACAAGGAACTTAAAAGGTGTATTTGCAAATTTTCAGACATGGATAAGCAAATAAGGAATACGAAGAAGTACAGTTTTAGACAACCCGACTTGAAAGAGTTGAAGCGTTTGACATCTTATGTATTAGAGCCCTTGGAGTTCAAAGCTCGCCATGGGAAGCTTCTGTCTATTCTCTCTACCAAGGTGGATGAGGGTCTGATGAGTGTGTTGGTGCAGTTCTACGATCCTCTGTATCGGTGCTTCACTTTTCCGGATTTCCAGCTTCTTCCTACACTAGAGGAGTATGCTTATCATATGGGTATACCTATTTTTGACCAGTTGTCGTTCAGTGGTTTGGAGAAGATTCCGTCTTCTCAAGAGATTGCTGATATGCTTCATGTGGAGGTATCTGACATTGTTGCCAATATGACTACCAAGGGTGGAATTCAAGGTCTCCCATCTGATTTTCTGATTGCCAAAGCTACTTTGTTTGGGAATGCCATTAGTAAGGGAGCTTTTGAAGCCATATTTGTACTCCTCATCTATGGGCTAGTGTTATTTCCCAACATCGACAACTTCGTGGATGTGAACGCTATTAGGATTTTCTCTTCTCTTAATCCCATTCCGACTCTGTTGGGTGAAACTTATTTCTCTTTGCATATGAGGAATGCGAAGGGTGGTGGTTCCATTGTGTGTTGTCTGCCTCTGTTGTACAAGTGGTTTATTTTGCACTTGCCTCAGACGCTTGCCTTCAAGGAGAACAAGGGATGTCTACGATGGTCCACGAGACTTATGTCTCTCACTAATGATGATATCTCTTGGTATAATCGTGTTTATGATGGCGTTCAGATTATTGATTCTTGTGGTGAGTTCTCCGATGTACCTCTTCTTGGTACATGTGGTGGAATTAACTACAACCCTGCTTTGGCTCGCCGTCAGCTTGGGTTCCCCTTAAAGGATAAACCTAACATTTCGTTGGAAGGCTTGCTCTTTCAAGAGGGTAAAGATCCCCAAAACTTGAAGGATAGGATGGTCCACGCCTGGCGCAAGGTTCATAGGAAAGGGAGGAATGAGCTTGGTCCGAAGAATTGTGTTACTTTGGAGCCTTACACCTCTTGGGTAAGGAAGAGAGCTCTTGAGTACCGCATGACGCACGAGTATCCAAGACCTACCCCTATGATTATGGTGGGGCCTTCAACCCTCCCTAATCAAGGAGTATAGGAGTTGAGAGACGAAGACCGTTCGCGTGCCTGGGTTTGTGAGCGTGAAGAGCTTCTTCAGCAGCTCAAGGATAAGGATGCAGTGATCGAGTTTCTAGAGCATCAGGTTATTGATGAACCCTATGACGTGGTTACTTCTCTCTTACCTCATTCATCTAGGTTTTGGAAGAAGAGATATGATCAGCTCGCCAAGGAGAAGGCCGACATGGAAGCAGCTTATGAGAGAGAGGTGAAGAGGCTTCGTGCGACGTATCTTCCGATCTCAAAGGCTTTAGACAACTGCTTCTAGGGCTCCATAGGATGTTTATTCCCCTTTTCTCTTGTATTGTATTTGGTTACCAAGACTGTACTACTTCTTTGGTGTAAAAAGTTTCCAAATATTATATTGCTATGAGTATTCCACATACGTCTTAAAAGGTTTAATATTTTCAAAACATTTGCAAATAGATCTTTATAGAGTTCCTCTGATAAAAAACAAATCATATGCACGAGCATTGCATGCATCATATGCATAAGCAGGTTTTGGTTCCGAGCCCTTGATGCAGTGGTCTAACTCTTTTCTCTTCATTTATTTTGAAGACAAGCTTACGCACCGGTACAACACCCGAGCAAATCATCAGAAGATTGTGGAACACCTTGAGCAAGAGAACCGAGATCTGAAGGAGGAGATTGCTAGGCTGACTGCCATGATGGAGTCAGTTCTTTCCGCTCAGAGTCAAGCTTCTCCAACTCCTGCAACTCCTCCCACGAGGACGTTCATCTCCGAAGTGGTTACCTCAACAGTGCCTGCTGCCACCTCTCATTTCGCTCCTAGTCTGCCTGCTGGATTGCCCTTGGGGAATGCCATCTAATTTCGTGCTAGAGGGTTTCGCTCTCACTTTTGCTTCCATGCCGGCATCTAGCCCGGTCCTATCTGTGCCACCTCCCGTTGTGCATATTTTACCGCGTGTTGATGACA
This sequence comes from Lathyrus oleraceus, assembly GCF_024323335.1. NCBI lineage: Eukaryota > Viridiplantae > Streptophyta > Magnoliopsida > Fabales > Fabaceae > Lathyrus > Lathyrus oleraceus. The sequence continues at coordinate 502,360,400 of NC_066583.1, read as the reverse complement.
CCATCTATCATTCTGAGCCATCTGAGGGCCCGGACATTTATGAAAAGATGGACGAGATGAAAGATCAATTCCTTGAGCTGCACAAGGAACTGAAAATGCTGAGAGGTAAAGATCTGTTTGGCAAGAGTGCTGCTGAACTGTGCTTAGTGCCCAACGTGAAAATCCCAGTCAAATTCAAAGTGCCTGACTTTGAGAAGTACAAGGGAAACACGTGTCCACTCAGCCATCTTGTGATGTATGCTCGCAAGATGTCGACCCAAACAGATAATGATCAACTACTGATTCACTATTTCTAGGATAGCCTAACAGGTGCTACGCTCCGTTGGTATATGGGGCTAGAGAGTGCAAGCATCCGCACTTTCAATGATTTAGGAGAGGCTTTTGTGAAACAGTATAAATATAACATGGACATGGCTCCAGACAGAGATCAGTTGAGGGCAATGTCCCAAAAAAATAAAGAGACCTTCAAGGAATATGCCTAGAGATGGCGGGAATTGGCAGCTCAGATAGTGCCACCCTTGGAGGAGAAGGAGATGACAACGATCTTTATGAAGACTTTGAGCTCTTTCTACTATGAGCACATGATTGCTAGTGTTCCCTCGGACTTTACCGAAATGGTAAATATGGGGATGAGGCTAGAAGAGGGAGTCCGCGAAGGACGTCTGTCCTGCGAGGATAATTCGGCAAAGAAATATGGAGGATTTTCCAGGAAGAAGGAAGAGGAGATTCATGCTATTTCTTCCCATATTAAGAGAAGACCCTCTGTGAGAAGGAAAGAAGTCCGACCAACTATTAACCAACACCAGGTGGCTCATATAGCACCTGCTTTCAGAGAAGCTCAATAACCACAACAACAACATCGTCAACAACAACAGGCTTACCAGCCTCGTAACAATAACAACACCAGCACTAGCAATTATAAGAGGAAGAGGGTGACTTTTGACCCGATTCCTATGACCTATGCTGAATTGTATCCTTCCTTAATCGATAGGAAGTTGATAACTCCGCGTGATCCTCCTGCTGTGCCAGCCAATCCGCAATGGTGGTACAAGCCTGAACTTCACTGTGTGTATCATTCCGGTGCTCTCGGACATGATATGGAGAATTGTTTCCCGTTGAAGACCAAGGTGCAAAACCTTGTGAGGAGTGGGATATTATTCTTCGAGGATGTAGGCCCGAATGTCAAGAAGAACCCATTACCCGAGCATGGGAAGGCAGCTGTCAATATGGTTCAGGGTTACTCTGGCAAATACAAAGTCCTTTATGTGAATAACATAAGTCAATCCTTGGTAGAGATGCATAAGTTGTGGTGTGAGCACAGTCATTATGAGCATGATCATGATAGGTGCCAGGTGTGCACTGTCAATGAAAGGGGATGCCTCAAAGTAAGAAAGGACATCCAAGAGATGCTAGACCAAGGGATGATTGAGATACTTCAAAATCGTAATGAGGATGAAGTTGATGTTATCACTCCAGTGTTCAAAATTCCTGATCCTGTTGTCATTAAGTATGATGGCAGCAAGAAGAAGGTGGTGCCAACTCTTGTGATTAAGCCAGCAGGCCATGTCCCGTATGTGTCGGATAAGGCGGTCCCGTACCGTTATAATGTTGTTGTGCTGGAAGATGGGAAGGAGGTGTCGTTGCCCTCAACCTCTGTGGTAAGCATATCCGATGTCAGTGGAGTGACCCGTAGTGGTCGTGTTTTCTCGGCTCAGCCGAAATCCTACAAAGATGTCGTGAAGAGAGCTGTTGTCAGTCCTGCCGGTCCCGTGGGGACTTCTTCTTCAAATCATTTTACTCCTGCTGAGGGTGTTGACCCTATTGTTGTCAAACCTGTTAAAGCTCATATCCTGGTTGGCTAGTCTGGCATGTTGAAAGAGGATGGTGATGAGATGTTGAGGCTCATCAAGAGGAGTGAGTACAATGTTGTGGAGCAGTTGCTTCAAACTCCATCAAAGATATTTGTCCTGTCTTTGCTGATGAATTCAAAGCCACACCGTGAAGCGTTGCAAAGGGTGTTGGACGTGGCATACATGGATCACGATGTCACAATTGAACAGTTTGACAACATTGTTGCAAATATAACCGCCTGCAAAAATTTAAGCTTCTGTGATTATGATCTTCCCGAGGAGGGAAAAGACCATAATTTGGCTTTACATATTTCTATGAATTGTAAAGATGATGCCCTGTCCAATGTGTTGGTGGACACAGGGTCATCACTTAATGTATTTCCAAAGTCCACTCTCGCTAAACTTTCATATCAGAGGGCTCCCATGAGGCAGAGTGGCGTGGTAGTAAAAGCTTTTGATGGATCCCGCAAGACCGTGATCGGTGAACTAGACCTCCCAATCAAGATTGGACCTAGCGATTTCCAGATCACTTTCCAAGTTATGGATATACATCCGTCATACAGTTGTTTACTTGGTAGACCATGGACATCCACCCTGCACCAAAAGTTGAAGTTCGTCAAGAACAAAAAGTTGGTGGTGATAGGGGGAGAGAAGGCTCTCTTGGTCAGCCATTTATCTTCCTTTTCCTACATTGATGCTGAGGATGAGGTTGGAACTCCGTTCCAAGCCTTATCTATTACTGAGCCTTCGAGGAAAGGACTTTCTTCATTTATCTCCTATAATGACGCGAAGTTAGCCATTGGGCATGGTGCAACTAATGGTTTGGGGAAAATGATCAAGTTGGAAGATAATAAGTCTCGGGCTGGTATAGGGTATTCTTCCGGTGTTTCTAATGATCTTGGGCTATTTCAGAGTGGAGGTTTCATCCACACCGTTGAAGATCAAGAAGTTGCTGCCATCATTGAAGAAGATGAAGAGGAAGACCTTGGCAACTTTGCCATACCTGGCGGAATCTGCAATAATTGGGTCATTGTGGATGTTCCAACAGTTATCCATAAGTCAACGTAATATGTTCATTTTGTTTAATAACCCTTCTCCCATGCCAAAGGGAGAAGTGAAGACATTGTTGGCATAATTGATTAATATAATGATATTCATTCAATAATCGCATGTTAAATATTTGTTTTCTCAAATTATTTTTCCCTTTTCCTTTTTGCATGAAATTGGTGATCACCATAAAACCCTAAAAAAGAAGAATAAAAACAATTTTTCATCTGCACAATGATTTGCCTTGTTTGAATTCTGAAATCTCTTTTATACACAAAATCATTATGCAGGTTAATCAAACCCATTGAACATAATGATCCAACACCATCTCCCAACTTTGAGTTCCCTGTATTTGAGGCAGAAGAAGATGATGTTGAAGAGATTCCTGATGAGATTGCCCGTCTGCTTGAGTATGAGGAGAAGATCATTCAGCCACATCTTGAGAATCTGGAAACAATCAACTTAGGGTCTGAAGACTGCATTCGTGAAGTGAAGATTGGGGCACTCCTTGAAGAGTGTGTTAAGAAGGGGTTGATTGAGTTACTACGAGAATATGTCGATGTCTTTGCATGGTCGTATGAAGACATGCCTGGTCTAGATACTGATATCGTGCAACATTTCTTGCCGTTGAAGCCTGAGTGCGTGCCTGTGAAGCAAAAGCTCAGAAGAACTCATCCTGATATGGCAGTGAAGATTAAAGAAGAAGTTCAGAAGCAAATTGATGCGGGGTTTCTGGTGACTTCTACATATCCTCAATGGGTGGCCAATATTGTGCATGTACCTAAGAAAGATGGAAAAGTCCGAATGTGTGTGCATTACCACGTCTTGAATAAAGCTAGCCCAAAAGATGATTTTCCTCTACCACACATTGATATGTTGGTAGACAATACAGCTAAATTCAATGTCTTTTCATTTATGGATGGATTTTCCGGTTATAATCAGATTAAAATGGCACCCGAGGATTTGGAGAAGACAACATTCATCACACCTTAGGGAACATTCTGTTATCGAGTGATGCCCTTCGGTTTGAAGAACGTCGGAGCCACGTATCAACGTGCTATGACTACCTTGTTTCACAATATGATACACAAGGAGATCGAGGTATATGTCGATGATATGATTGCAAAGTCGAAAACGGAAGTGGAACATGTAGAACACTTGTTGAAGCTTTTCCAGCGTTTGAGGAAGTACAAACTCCGCTTGAATCCGAACAAGTGTACATTTGGAGTCCATTCTAGTAAGTTATTGGGCTTTATTGTCAGCGAGAGAGGTATTGAAGTTGATCCTGCCAAGGTCAAAGCAATACAAGAGATGCATGCGCCCCAAATTGAGAAGCAAGTCCGAGGTTTTCTTGGCCGCTTGAATTACATTTCGAGATTTATATCCCACATGAATGCCATATGTGCGCTTATATTCAAGCTCCTCCGGAAAGATCAGCGTCATGATTGGGCCGAGGATTGCCAAAAGGCCTTTGACAGTATCAAAGAGTATCTATCTGAGCCTCCAATTTTGTCTCCGCCTGTTGAAGGGAGACCGTTGATTATGTACTTGATTGTGCTTGATGATTCCATGGGTTGTGTCCTTGGTTAGCAAGATGAATCAGGAAAGAAAGAATATGCAATATACTACTTGAGTAAGAAGTTCACTGACTGTGAGTCTCGGTACTCAATGCTTGAGAAGACATGTTGTGCTTTGGCTTGGGCTGTTAAGCATTTACGCCAGCATATGTTGAATCATACAACTTGGTTGATATCCAAAATGGATCCGATCAAGTATATCTTTGAGAAGCCTGCTTTAACTGGGAGGATTTCCCATTGGCAGATGTTGTTGTCTGAGTATGATATTGAGTATCGAGCTCAAAAAGCTATTAAAGGTAGTATCTTGGTTGATAATTTGGCGCATCAACCAATTGAAGATTATCAGTTTGTGCAATACGACTTCCCTGATGAGGAGATTCTGTATTTGAAGATGAAAGATTGTGATGAGCCTACGCTCGATGAAGGGCCAGAGCCTGGTTCCCGTTGGGGTATGGTGTTCGATGGTGATGCCAATCAGTATGGAAATGGCATTGGGGCATTGATTATTACCCCTCAAGACACACATTTTCCTTTTACAGCAAGGCTAACTTTCAAATGCACGAATAATATGGCGGAGTATGAGGCTTCTATTATGGGTTTGGAAGAATGTATTGATCTTAGGATCAAACATCTTGATGTTTATGGCGATTCGGCCCTTGTTGTTAATCAGATTAAGGGTGAATGGGAGACGAATCAGCCCGGCCTCATCCCATATAGAGATTATGCGAGGAGGATTTCAACTTTCTTTACTAAAGTTGACTTTCATCATATTCCTCGAGATGAGAATCGGATGGCGGATGCTCTCGCTACGCTTGCTTCAATGATTGCTGTCAATTATCTGAATGAAGTCCCAAATATTACCGTGATGCGCTTAGATAGACCAGCTCACATGTTTGCAGTTGAGGAGGTGAAAGATGATAAGCCGTGGTATTATGATATCAAGTGTTTTCTCCAAAGTCAGACTTACTCGCCTGGGGCATCTTTAAAGACAAGAAGACTTTGAGGAGATTATCTGGCAGTTTCTACCTTAATGGTGATGTGCTTTACAAGAGGAATTTTGACATGGTTCTGCTCAGATGCGTGGATAGACGCGAAGCAGACCTATTGATGACTGAAGTCCATGAGGGTTCATTTGGTACTCATTCCAATGGACATGCTATGACGAAGAAGATGTTGAGAGCAGGCTACTATTGGCTGACAATGGAGTCTGATTGCTGCAAGCTCGTAAAGAAATGCCATAAGTGTCAGATTTATGAGGATAAGATTCATGTTCCCCCAACACTTCTGAATGTTATTTCTTCACCATGGCCTTTCTTCATGTGGGGAATTGACATGATTGGTATGGTTGAGCCTAAGGCGTCGAACGGTCACCATTTTATTCTCGTAGCTATTGATTACTTCACCAAGTGGGTTGAAGCGGCGTCATATGCAAATATAACCAGGCAGGTGGTTGTAAAGTTTATCAAGAACCAACTCATATGCCGGTATGGTGTGCCAGACAAGATCATTACTGATAATGGATCTAACTTGAACAATAAGATGATGAAAGAGCTGTATAGTGAGTTCAAGATTGCGCATCATAATTCTTCTCCCTATAGACCCAAGATGAATGTGGATGTTGAAGCTGCTAACAAGAACATCAAGAAGATTATTCAGAAGATGGTTGTTACGTATAAAGATTGGCATGAGATGTTGCCATTTGCTTTGCATGGCTATCATACATCCGCACTTCAACAAGGGCAACCCCTTTCTCCCTTGTATATGGCATGGAGGATGTGCTCCCTGTAGAGGTCGAGATCCCATCAATGAGATTCTTGATGGAAGCCAAGTTGACTGAGGCTGAATGGGTTCAGAGTCGTTATGACCAACTGAATTTGATTGAAGAGAAGAGATTGACTGCCATGTGCCATGGTCAGTTATATCAATAAAGGATGAAGAAAGATTTTGATAAGAAGGTCAAGCCTCGTGTGTTCCGAGAAGGTGACCTCGTGCTCAAGAAAGTCTTATCTTTCGCGCCCGATTCCAGGGGTAAGTGGACTCCAAACTATGAAGGTCCATACGTTGTTAAGAGAGCTTTTTCAGGCTGTGTTTTGTTGCTCACAACTATGGATGGGGAGGATTTCACTCGTCCTGTGAATTCAGATGAAGTCAAGAAATACTTCACCTAAAAATAAAAATAGAATAGCTCGCTAAGTTGAAAACCCTAAAGGGCGGCTTAGGCAAGAATGAGCGTCTCGGTGGATTGAAAACCCGAAAGGGCGGTCCAAGCAAAAGTTAGAGACATAAAAAAAGAATATATATATCCCACTAGATTGAGTACCTCACCCTGGGGCAATCTAGGCAAAAATTAGGGATTTGCCAAGTAACGGCATCCTGACAATACCTCGTTCTACAACTGTCATTTGTCAAAGATTCTCGCTCAGTCGTCATCAACTGAAGTTTCGAATACAGTGGATTCAGAGTTGGTGGAGAAACATTCATTATGTTCAATGTAGCCCTTTTTCCATGTATATCACCAATTTCAAATTTGTAAAGATCCATGGAGTGTCTCTATTTGTGGACTACCATTCTATTAAATAAATCTGAGCCTTTATCCAATTCTTTGCACTCTTATTTGTTTCTGTTTAACATCCCTTGTATGGACTGACCTAAAATCCCTTATAGATTGATAAAAGTCGATATGCTTTGAGTGAAGAACATTCTTTGTCCTGACTGTCTACTCATGAGGAAGTTTGTCTTCCCCCAGCCGAAGTAAGAATCTCCAGTGGAGTAAGCATGTATTCCCTGCAGAGCTATCTTTCCAGATATTTGTCTCCTCAGCAAGAAGTTGCCTAGTGCGATTGATGAAGAGCTTGTTTTCCTTGTCATTTATTTTGAGAAGAGGTTTCCCCAGCCAGGGTAGTTCCCTCGAGAGCATTTGCAGCTTTCCCCCAGTAGGATTGCCAGATCAGAGTTCGATGTTTGTATCTCCTCCGAGTCTGAAGATTCCTTCTAGCATTCAGAGCTTGTGGTGAAGATGTTTATTTCCTTCCGCAAGTGGAGCAAAATGTTATTCTTCCCCTTTACAGAGTTTCCTCTCCAGCAGTTAGAAGGGAGTGTTTTGATTGATGTACATCTGATTGGTGGTTGTTCCCCACGGAGTTCCACATCATTCCTTGATAAGCTTCCCCAGTAGAGTTTCTTCTCCGGCGGATCTTATTGTTATTTAACCACCTGTCCCCGAGAGAGTTGATGGAAACTCCCCGACAGATTCTTTTGCATTTTCCTTTTGTCAGAATTGTTTGCTCCTGGAAGATTTCTCCTGTGCAGAGTGTTACCTCTTGCAGTTGGAAGCTCTGACTTTGCTTATTCCCAGCTGTGGTTAAAATCTTCTCTTGTTCCAGAGATGATCCCCCATCAGAGTTGAGTTCTCTGTTTGATCATCTTCTTTTGCTGCTCCTGAATACATCTTCTTTGTATCCTCAGTGAGTGTAGCTTTGGGATAGGGTTAGATATCCCCGATAAATTATTTTCATCCTTCTCGGGTTGTTGTAACACCTCAAAATTTGCCCTCCTCTCTTGGGACTAGCTTAGCATATTGAATTTCATTTTTAGGACATTAGGCATTACATCTTTGCATATCATGAGGAAACATTGAGTAAGTCATCCTCCTAGGTCTTTCTCAGAAGATGGAGAGGTTAAAAGATTCAAGCCTGAGGGTCTCATGAATTGATCACTAGCCATCTGAGGGTTTGTGCTTCAGTTAGGGTTTCTTGGTTCAAACAAGGAGATTGGGTATTATCTTGGTTGCAATGGTACATCACCATCATCATTGTCTTATCATCACCAAGAGGTTCATTGTGCCTGATCAGATTCCTTGAGATTAGGGTTTTGACCTCTGGTCAACCCTAATCAGTTGAATTGTGTCAGTCAGGGTTTTTCAAGGAGATGAGGTCTTCATTGAGATGGGGATCATCATATAGTTTTATTGAGCTTGTATAAGCTAGGGTTTCATTTTTGAACCATTTCATCAAGAGATTGAGGCTCAAATTCATCTGTGCATGACCAAGTCATCTATCAACAACAAAAGTCAACTGCATGGTCAACTGTTGGATTTGGAGGTGGGAAGTGGTTGGAAATACTTCATTCATGTTCAAACAAGTCTCATTTGACATTTCAAACATCAACTTTGAAGAAAATAAAGTCAGGACAAAACTTTCCAAAAATAGAAAGTGACTTGTAATTTGAAATTGCCAAAAATGGAAAGGTTTTCAACTCAAGATTACATCATCAAGAAAGCTTCAAATGAAATTTTGTTGAACATGAAAGTTGTAGATCTTTCTCTCCCATTTCCAAAAAGTCCAAGATCATCAATTTCTCATGTATGGTTGGAGAGATATGGATCAAACATGGCAAGTGAACATGGAACTTCAAATGGGCATAACTTCTTCACCAAATGTCCAAATCAAGTGGCTCTTTTTGCATTGTTCTTGTCTTAACCTCTAGTTTCCAAATTTGGCATTACATGGCATGCATTACATTCACATAAATATTTGAAAATTCAATTGATTTTTGGAGGGAAAAATTCAAGTTTGAAATTGGTGAATTGTTTGGACTTTTGGCCATTGCAAATGAATTCAAAACAGCATTTTGAGTAAAATTAAGTCCAAATTCGTACTGTTCACATGCCATTTTCATGCATAGGGGTGAAAAGTTCAAATTTGCAAAACACCTCCAAACTTCCCTAATTTTCATTAGCACATTGGTTAATCTTAATTAAGCATGATTAAGAGGGAGTATATAACATGAAACCCTAACAGAATTTCACAACAACACATCACAATTTTCAGATCTCAAAATCTCTCTCAAACTTTTCTCTCAATTTTTCTTCAAATTTCTTCACACAATTTGCATATTCATTGCTTAATTCATCTTCTGGAATCATCATGGAGCATGTTTGAACCAAGATCCACATGAATTCGTGCATGATTGGAGCAGCTTGAAGCTTAAACTCATTAATGGTGAATCCAAGATTTTGTTGAATCGTGTGCAATAGAGCCTCAATTTCTCTTCCATTCACTTGCATAAGCATTGTAGAGGATCATTGGAGCTTTGCACAGCCTGAATCAAGCAAATTCCAAAGCTGCACTTCAAGAGGTCACTTTTTCGACTTCTTTAATTCTCTAAATTGTTGATATATTCTTGTAGATCTCTTAATGGTGATGATTCTGCACTTTGAATCGAGCGATTTCATGCATAATTGAGTGAGATCCATGCGTTTAAAGTTTTGGTGATGAAACTTATTCCCTTCGATTCGTCTTTGCCATTGCTGATTTATGATTTTTCTAAGTTAGGTGTGACAATTTGTGTCACACCTTGTGATGTCCAAATTGATTGATGAATTTGCCTTGCCAAATGAATTCCAAATGTCCTGATTTTCTGTATGATGCTTGATATGAATGTTGTGAATGGTCATGATTATTTGTGGATTTTTTGGATTGATTTCTGATTTGATTGAGATTTTTCATTCTGGATGGTCATTAGTGAGCTTTTGAATTGTCTTGAATTTTATTGGATTGTGAAATGCTTGTGGTTTATCCTATGGATGTGAAATTTTGCACACTATTTCTAGACATGTTAAAGGTTGTTTTGGCTTTGGTTTGAGGTTTTTACCAATTACCATTTCTGTTTTAGGCTTGTGCTAAGTTGGTGTACCATTGGGTGTCATATATGTGCTTGATTTTGCTTGCCTTGACTTATGCAATTTGATTACCATGCCTAATGTTGTCCAAATGCTCTAATTTTTTGTGTGTTGATCATATTATATGTTCTGTTTACCCATGAATTTTCTCAAGATTATTTGAATCATTTTTGATTTAATGTACATTTGTTCATTCTGATGTTGCAATGTGGTCACAACTTGCATACCTTGTCCTGTTTAGTTCATAAAATGAATTTGGTAATTGATATTGAGATGAGACCTTTTGGATTGTGTTCTTAATTGATTGAAGTTGATTCATGTCAATTTTCATGTTCTGTTTTGGATTTTTCTCCATCTTTGACCCTAGGCCTTGACCTAGTGGTTTGCCTCTCATCTTTGAGCTTTGATTTCAGGTTGAACATCCAGGTTATATGGTTCATGATGCAACCTCACTTGAGCATTTGATGCTTGATTTTGACTACTAACTTTGTGTGTTTTGTAGGGTTGTTAACTCATTTGAGTTTGACTTGTTGGCTTATGCCTTTGCTCATTGGGTTTGACTGTGTGATATTCATGGTTGTCTGTTTGTCTGTACAGTTTAACTGACTTGTGTGATGTTTCCACAGGTACATAAGTTGCTTAAGTTCAATTTGAACTTGCTTTTGCTTGGTTGCTTAACCACATAGGTATAATATCTCTGACTTCATGTAGTCTGGAAGACCTGTCCTGTTACTTGGGCAGGCACCTGTCTGAAGCCCTCCTTAAGAGGCAATGCTTGTGAATGTTTATTTTTGTGCCAAGCAGGAAAAGTCCTTTGATAAGGCAATTGGCAGATAAAAGAGATGTGTAATCCATCTCCTGCTATTCAGTGTGTCATCCACTTTGCTCACACACCTTGTGTTGATGCATTGTGGATATTAACCCAAGATCTTTGTTGAGTCAGTCATATGTGGGGAAGAGTTCCAACTTTCTGAACTCCCACTTTCATTTGTCTGAAGCTCTCCCAGGCCAGGGATAAGAGCTGTGAGGTCTTACCCTCACTTCCCATTTCATCTGCTTCACCCTAACTCTCAATGTTAGGGTTAAGAGCTAACTACACCTGATTCCAGTTGGCTTGTGTTTCACAGCCTAACCTTGTGCGAGCCCACTTTGTTTGTATATAGTGTGTGCTAATTGTGTGTATGTTTGCTTTGCTTGTGCTGTTTAGGATAGCTTGCTGCCTGTGCAAGTTAGATAGAAACCTCAACATAGGACCATTGTGGATTACATGATAACTATTAGGCTCGAGTCAGTCTCCCTTCTAGTTTGTCATTTCCCAGTCTCTGGTTAGGAGAAAGTTTCTCCCCTGTTTAGGGGAACTACGTTGCCCTGATCCTCATACCAGATGAGGTACGTAGGCAGGAGGTCGTACGAGATCTCTCCGGGCACCCTTTTTCCTTTTTGTGTGTGTTTGCTTGACAGTTACTAGGCTCGAGTGCCAGACTCCTTAGTAACTTGTTGTTTGTTACCCTTCTTGTGTGTGTTAGGAGATGGATGTAAGGCCAGCGATTGGCATTCCGTATCCTATTGTTGTGTGTGGAGTCCGACGTAAGTCCAGCGATTGGCAGTTGGTTTCCTGTGTGTCGCAGCCCTAAAAATACAGGAGGTGCGAAAAAACAACCGGCGAAGAAAAAAAAATGACAGAAGAGTCGCCACCGTGCGTTATTTATCCCAAAGGAGGGAAAGGAAACGCTCGAAGTAAACCTGGAGAAAGGAAGAGGAAAAGACAAGGTCTCGCAACCAAATCTTGGGTTCGGGAGTCGATTATGCGAAGGGAAGGTATTAGCACCCCTACACATCCGTAGTACTCTACGGGATCCACTCTTGTTGTTCTTGTCTAAAGGGTGTATGTTTATCTAATGTACTATTTACTAAAAGGGACAAGAGAAAAATGACTCGCATAGATATCGCATCCACTGCATACGTATCTCATCTGAATATGAGAATCAGAGTCTTCGTAGCTCGGCTACCTATGGGTTAAAGAGGAGTGTGCTCGCTAAGACGTCGCGTCTTATGCCTACGTATCTCATCGGGAATGAGAATCAGAGCAAAACGTAGTTCAGCTAACTACGGGAGCAAAAGGGTCTCGATTGCAACTAGGGCAAGAGAAAGGGAAAGGTCTCGATCGCAACGAGGGCGAGAGAAAGGATCGCAACAAGGGCGAAAGCAAACAAGGATTAGTTGTTAGTCGTTAGTCAAACTCGGCAAGACATCGCATCTTGTGCCTACGTATCTCATCTGAACATGAGAATCAGAGTTGCCGTAGTTCGGCACACGCACGCCGAAACAAAACAAGACACCTACACACAAAAAGGGGGCAAACACGGAGCCCGACTGCCAATCACTGGACTTACATCAGCATCCGAACCAAACACACACAAAGGGGCAAACGTGGAGCCCGACTGCCAATCACTGGACTTACATCAGCATCTGAACCCAACAAACACAAAGGGGGCAAACGTGGAGCCCGACTGCCAATCACTGGACTTACATCAGCATCCGAACCCAACAAAACCACACTGGAACCCGAATGCCACTTGATGGACTTACATCAGCTTCCAAGCACACAACAACCAAACAAGTTAATAGGGAGTCGGGAACTCGAGCCTATAACTGTCAAGCACACACAAAAAGAAAAAAGAAAGGTGCCCGGAGTGGTCTCGCACGACCACCTGCCTACATACCTCGTCTGGAACAAGGATCAGGGCGATGTAGTTCCCCTTAACAGGGGTTGCCATCTGAACATGGACTTAGAAAGGAGGACACCAGTTGTGTCAAAGGAGAGTGGGCAATGTGTTCACGTCCTAGCAGTAGGTGTCGCAGCTCGCTGAATCAAGTCTTAGGCGGTTACCTCTTTGCAATAGAACGGACTACATGCCACAAGATCGGAGACGCTCGGAAAGGTCTAAAAGAAATGGGGAAGCTCTGCCCTAGAGTTGTCATGCAATATGTACTTAGGTGTTAGGATTTACAAATGGGAATATCTACCTAATGTTAGCATGCAAAAGGATATGGGAATCCTACCTATGTTATCATACAAAGGGTTCTACCTAATGGGTGCTACCTAATCGGAACAAGAATCGACGAATGGAGCAAGGAGAAGTGTGGTAAAGGTAGATGGCGATGCATGAAGCAATCGACTTACAAGGTTGATGGCGATGCATAAAGCAATCGACTTACAAGGTTGATGGCGATGCATAAAGCAATCGACTTACAAAAAGGGTGGATGAATACGTGCTGGTTCTGTTAGGTTTTGAAAAATGATCACTCGACGTTGGATCGAGGTTTTGGTCTTGTTTTGAAATGGTGATCGGGTGTTCATTTTAATTCTTGTATTAACAGGTGAATAAAGAATGAAAGAATAAATACTATACATTTCATGGGAGAGGGGTACATTTGTTATGAATGGGGGTTGTCATGGCAATCAAGCGATATAAGTATATGCCCCATACACCATACAAGTGGGCCACAGTTAAGCACACAAATAAGATATAAACAAGTACATGATCAAATCAAATAATCAAAGAAATGAAACGAATGAACATTAAACAACGTATGAGTGTAAGTGTAAGGGAACCGGCTCATTGTAAGAAAGCCCAAGAGTAAGCTATGTGAGGTTGATGGCGATGCTTAAAAAGCAATCGACTTACAAGGGTGTAAAAAAGGGCTCGATATTGAATCGAGAAAAATATAATTTTTATAGTTTAAAAATGGTTTTGAATAAATGATGAAATTAAAAGAAAAAAACAGATTTGTGTTATTAAATAATAATAAAAAAAAAAAAACTATAAGTATAAGAGGAAATATAATGACACATAAACATAAAAAAAAGAAAGTTAAAAGAAGTAAAATACTATATATGGGTGTCGAACCCACTACCCAAAGGGAGGTGAGACCACTTCTCCTCCACTGAACCACCGATGGTCGACTGTTACTTTAACAGTGACCCTACCACATAAAGAAGAACCGAAAAAAAAAAAAAATAGAAAAAAAAATAAAAATAAAAAAGGGCTAACTAAAGGTGGGTGGTGGGCCACAAGTACTTGGGCCGGATGAACATTCAACAAATCCTTTGGACTATTTAGGTTCGGGTCGGGTGAGACCCGCTCCAGCTTGGCCCGAGATGAGGTGGCACCGGGAGTACCAAACACGCCCTAGCCGCGTGGCTGTTGGGCAGTAATCAAAGGGATGCTGCTAGCATTAATCATCAGCTGGCAAATTTCAATGAGAAGCCAACATAAAGGAAAAGACAGGTCAAACAGCTGTTGAAGCACGGGTATCCATTCCCAACGCAAGTCTTTAAGTGCTTTAAACAATATTAAAGACGTATATTACTATTCTCTTTTTTTAACAAGAGGAGATGAAACAAAACATCACAACCCACATATAACCATTCCCCAAGTAGGCAAATGACCACACAGGAAAAATGAAAGAGTTAAAAAAAATGAAGGTAAATGCACAGCAACACCCAAAGATAGTACATCAAGGAAAGACGATGATGAAGCTTAAGTTGAAAGGAATAGAGAACAAAGACCAGACCAGAACTAAGTTTTAGGCTTACCTTTCCACGAAGAGATCGACGGTGATGTTGGGTCCTCTCAACTCCGGCGCGTTTGATTCTCCGACGGCATTCAAATGGAATCTCATGTCTTCTTTGCGGAAAAATAGCGCCAAGGCTAGGTTGCCTCCTCCTTCTCCTTCTTGATTTCGTTAGGGTTTTAATATTCTCTTCGCCGCCTCCAATGAGTCCTAGGGTTTTTCGGCTGCTCAATCCTCTCTCTTCCCTACTGATTTTGCCTCCTCCCCTTTTATCTTCACAGCTTTAGGGTTTAAGGTTGTTGTCTGGAATTCCAAAGAATATCTTCTGCAAGCCACTTTCCATGCGCTCAGTTGGGATTGGCTTTTTTGATGCTTGATTCGGAAAAGGTAATCTGAGCCACGCTTTTCTTCATTGCTTTTGTCTCTATGCCAAATAGGGATATTTCGGAAATTTGAATTTTACTGTTGGCTAATTAACTTGTGTTTTTTGTTTTACCGCAGTGAAAAAATGGAGCCTTGGTTTGATTACAGCTCTGGTTTTGATGATTGGGTAACTGAGACAAAATCGGTATGATGAAGTTTTCAGCATGAGCATTTGCTTGTGAGATAGGTCTTGCTGCTGTCATGATTTCTGGACCAGTTGAAGTTGGAGACGACACCGTTTGTTCCCGTTGGTACTTCTTTTTAAGCGTCTTGTTAGCATTTGAGCAGTGGCGTTGTCGACACAGGGCAGAATGTCATCTAGAGCTGTATTTTGCAGTAGGATATTGGATCCGCTCATTCATGGCTACACAAGTATCTGCTGTCACATTGTGGAGAAAAAAGGAACAAGCCACATAATATAAGCGTGCCAGTAACAAGAAACCATCCCGCGATTACCAGGATATACACAAGGACCTGCATTCCGAAAATTGAGAACAGAAATCCAAGAAACGTCAAAACTAGCATAACTGCGGCTATTATGATGAGCGCCATCCTCACAGAATCTAATGGATCTTGAATGTTGTCTGAATTCTCCTTTGTTTTATCAGGAATTGTGGCAGCAAAAGCATTGCTATCTGTTTCTGCTTCATCGATATCAGTTTGAACATTCACAGGAAGGAAAACTCGGTCGATTCCAACCTGCTTAGCTTGAGCAAGGAAATCAGAAACATTCCTTAGTTTATCCACAGTAGAATCAGCTTGATATACCACATACTGCAACGTTGATGTCGTGCTGCGGTGAAAACTACCTTGGCCAAAATATAGAACCGTACATCCAATCATTGTTGTAATTGTGAACAATATGAGAAGAATAAGGGAAAATGTGTAGCATGTTGGAGAACAACCATAAGGCTCGGATTTACGACAGAAGTAACAAACAATGAGAAGCAATAAACAGAAGCCAAAGCCTAAGAACCATATTGCTGCAATGCTGAATACAGGAACTGCTGTGTATGCGACTAAAGCCCAATAATGGTGGTCACTGATATTCTCAGATCCTCTCTGACGAACCAAACTCATATACAAAGCCCTTGGTACATTGGTAGCAAGCAAGAATAATATAACAGCTGTCATCTTGGGAGGATATTTGTTATGCTTTTTTTTTGAAAACTCTTTTTCTTTATACGGCTGGGAACTGGCACCGGGATCTTCTATCATAGCCAAAGAATAACCAGAGAACATCAGAGCTATGGGAAGAACTGGCAGGGCAAACTTGAATTCCTTGTGACCTAACATACTGTAGAAACCTAATACTCAAGCAAGGAGGCCAGTAAACTTCCACTGTTTGGAATAAATGATACCAGCTATACAAAATGGTATATGAGAGAAGATCATGACTGTAAATCCCTGAGTGAAGTGCCACTGTTAAACTCAGCATATCAATTTTATTCTTTCCAGAAACTAGTGTGATTGGGATGTCCACATTAAGCTTAGCTTTACTACTGTTTCCTGCTCGACTCCCAGCAAGCTTGCCGTTTACGAAAGCGTGAAGGGCATGGCCAAGTGATTCAATATTAAGGACAGTTTGAGAACCAGGATTGTCCTCAAGACCAATGCTTAACGAGTACCACAAGTAGTCACTTTTATCAGCCGTCATATTTATTTGCTCGAGTAATCCAGTTTTTGACAATGAATCATCCTTCGAAATACCAACAGGCTCACTTGTCCAACTCCATTCTGAACTAGAAGTTTCTAAAGATCCAATGTCTTCTTTCGAAGATTCGGTTACGAAGCTTGAAATTGCAGATGCAGAATTAATCTTTGCAGTATTAAGCACTACATTCTTGCAATCTGGTAAGATGCTCACAGACCATGCAGGCAAGTGATATGGACTGCCACTAAAATTTACAGTTTCGTCCGATTTAGTGTCTACGTTTGCGAGGAAGGCAGCACATACAGACCCTGTCTTATAAACTGCCACCTCTAGGTTTGGACCAACTGTTCTAAAAGTAGATGAATTCGAGAGGCATATCAAAGAAGGTGCTTCAGATAGTGGCTCTGATGAATCTCACTGTCATATCTGTATGGAGAGAAACAATTGTCAAAGAGTTATTTCAAGAACAAAACTGATGGACACTTTGATTGGAAAATAGAAACAACTGTTGACCAAAGTCAACAAATGGTTAAAATTCATTTTTTTTGCATTCTTCTTGTAAATGGACAAATGATTGATGATTGTGGTGAAAATTTAGAGTTTTTGGATTTTGGGTGACTTTGGTCAAAGTGTCAATTTTTGTGTATTTTTGTATGGAATCAAATGTAATAAAATTGAAATGGATTAACAAAATGGTTTGAAGTTGGTTTCACAATTGGCTTGAATGTTTGACTTTTGCAAAGAAAAATAACTTGACTGATAATGTGTATGAACAAAACCATGAAATAAGACCATAAGGTCAGGGTTTTGACATAGCATCCATGGACCAATAACATGACTGACAAATGGCTTGAAACACAAGAAACTTGGTTGTTCAGATGACCCAGACCATAGAGGTACCTACGATCACAACACCATGACTCTGGATCAAAACCAACCCTCATATAAAACCAAAGTTATGTTAGGCCAAGCATGCCAAACAAACATAAAAAATTCAGGAGCAAAATCGGGGTATGACACTGTGTGTGTTTGTTTGGTTCGGAGTCTGATGTAAGTCCAGCGATTGGCATTCGGTTTCCATGTTTGCCTGTTTATGCGTGTGTTTTGTTTCGGCGTGCGTGAGCCGAACTATGGTAGCTCTGATTCTCATTCCAGATGAGATACGTAGGCATAGGATGCGATATCCTAGCGAGCCCGTTCCTTTCTTCTCCCACCTGTGTTGTTTCCGGTGTGTGTGTGTGTGTGATGTTTGTGAGTAGTTTTAGCAACCTTTCTTCTATTCTTTTGAGCGTGGATCCCGTTGAGTACGACGGATGCGTAGGGGTGCTAATTCCTTCCCTTCGCATAACCGACTCCCGATCCCATCTCTCTTTGGTCACGAGACCATGTCTTTTCCAGGTTTACTTCGAGCGTTTCCTTTCCCTCTTTGGGATAAATAACGCACGGTGGCGGCTCTGTTTGTTTTGTTTTGCCCGCCGGTTGTTTTTCACGGATGCGACAGCTGGCGACTCTGCTGGGGACACATAGAAGTTGACCTCTGGCTGGTCCATCTTCCCTAAGCGAGTCTGTCCTAGCGTTCTCTAGGATAGTTTAGGTTGCTTGTGCTGCTTTATTTGTTGCATTTATGATTATTATGTTGTGTATATATTTGCATAAATGTTTGCATGCATCATACTATCATTGTGCTGTCTTCTGTACAGGTTGGTTCCTCTGATTTGGGGTGGGTGTTCTGAGTGGGGCTAAAACCCAGGCCCGAGTATACACCTAGGATTAGTGTGGTCTCACGTTTCCTCACTTGCTTTATCAGCATGATGTTGCGACGTGACATACCACAAGCCGGACGAGGTTCTTCTGAGTGAGCTCTTCCTTTGTGGGGTATCCCACTTTGGTTGGGTTATCTCTTTAGGGCTGTTGACTTCGGTGACCGATCTTTCCCGGATCTTTGGTTTAGACGATCTTAAGAGAGCTGCAACGGCACACCCGAAAGGGCAAACCCGTTGAGTATCTTTGCCCGATTGTCGAGACCATTATCCGCCTTAGGATGACCTGATTAGAATTCACCTGTGAGGGGAGGGTTGATTCTTACAGCACAGATTCTTACGGATGCATGTTCTGATGGTGACTTTGTTGGTGACTAATGGTTCAGCCGTTGATCAGAGTCTTATTTATGAGTCGGATTTATGGATTTATTTCCGAGATGCCGGAGTTCTGTCCATGGTATTTATCAGTGGGGATCCGTTTATTTCAGGATTCCCTGGGCTGGTTCAGAGGGTCTTGTGGTTATCTGTTCAGAGAATCTCTGGTGATGATAGTGATGTATCTTTCAGTTCCGTTTATTTCGGAACCCCAAGTCGGATTTGTGATTGCTCAGTACCGCAGATGGTTGTGATCAGTTCAGAGGCTATGACTCAGTGCAGTGGTTGTTCAGATGACTTGGAGGATGGCACAGTGCATTGCATTCATACATCAGCATCATTAACATTTTTCATTTATCTGCATCTAACTCATGTTTATCCATATGCAGGGGACATTCTTGATTGAGATCCTGGTTGAGAGACTTCTTTGTTCCAGACATGAGGCCCGGCTTGAAAGATGACGTCGTCTATAGCTTCTTCAATCCAGAGATTGATGTGTTGAGGGATATGATAGCATTGATTACACCTGACCATGTGGGGTTGTTCCGTGAGTATTATGGTGGTATTCTGAAGTTGGTTTTCAGGCTCACAGACAGTGATAGGAGCGTCATCCATACTCTTCTCCAGTTTTATGACCCGGGCTTGAGGTGCTTTGTTTTCCCAGATTACTTGTTGGGACCTTTGATGGAGGACTATGCTAGCATCCTGGGTATTCCGATCAGAGATCGGATTCCTTTCTACGTCACTAAGGGGGAACCTGATATTGCTGAGATATCTCGTGCTCTTTATTTGAGCCCGGAGGTGACCAAGGGGGGTCTGAAGGAGAAGGGGAAGTTGCTCGGTTTTCATCTGAGTTTCTTGGAGGCCAAAGCCAAGGAACATGCTGTTTTGGGTAATTGGAAAGCTGTCTGTGCTTTGATTGCTGTGAGCATCTATGGGATCATCCTATTTCCTAATCAGAAGAACTTTGTGGACATTAATGCCATCAGGTTGTTTATGCAGAGGAATCCTGTTCCTACTTTGGTTGGGGATGTCTATTACTCGGTCCATAATCGGAACGAGAAGCGGCGTGGGGGGTTGATTAGATGTTGTGCTCAACTGTTGCACAAATGGTTTATGGGGTATTTGCCTTCCAGAGGTGCCTTTGCTTTTGTTCTTCATGACCATGCGGTTAATTGGGCGACCAAACTGATGGGTTTGCGAGCCAAGGACATAGCTTGGACTCACAATGGTGTGGCCGGACGAGATTTCATCTACAGTTGTGGGAGTTTTCCCAATGTGCCTCTCATAGGAGTTCAGGGTTGCATCAATCACAACCCGACGCTTCTTAGGAGACAGATGGGGTTTGCTATGGAGGTTCCTCCTCTCGAGCGCGAGATTCAGGAGTCTTTCTATTTCCCGGCTGAGGGTAATCTGACACGGTTGAGGCAAGTGTCTGGGGCATGGCGAAATATTCAGAGGAAGGGCAAGGTTCCTTTTGGCAGGATTAATAGCAGGTCTCTTCCTCCATTTGATGATTGGCTTAGGAAGAGGATTGAGCTCACGCATCTACCATTTCCTGGAGGTGATCCTTGGTGTCCTTTGATTGAGGGGCCACGTTCTTCTGTCAGCATGGAGGAGTTCCTTGAGATGAAGAAGGAAAGAGATCAATTGCGAGCAGAGAAGGTTGAGTTGGAGATGAGTGGTTGATGATGCGGAGCCGTCTGTGGGACCCTCATCAGTCTAGACCTTTCTCATTTGTGTTGGATTACCGTCAGGCCTGTTGACGGAATTCACGTGCTTGTATTTTCTTTCTGATTCTGGAGAATTGTAATTTGACTTGTATCAGCCTGATGTATGACTTTTGCACTTGTAGTGCACTTTTGGTATACAATGGTTATTATCATTCAGTGATTGATCTTCAAGCTTTATTTGCTTATCTGTGCACACTCACAACACACACATGGTTGGGTGGTATCTCTGCTAAATCATAACTTCCTGCTCTGTATGGCAAAACCAGACGATTGATGTCAGAATGTTGCTGCTGAATTATTATCTGTCTCGATGAAACCAGGACCGAAAGACAGAGTGTTCCTCATACGGATAGACATTGCATTCATGTGTGAGTCATAATAATTGTCTTCTATTTTGCAGGTGTCAGCTTCTAACATGTTTGATTGACACAGGAATGATGAATCCACCCAACACAGACATTCTCGAGCTGAAAGAGAAGGTGGGAGAGCTGATCAATGTCATGCAAGAGTTCGGCTTGGGGCAGAAAGCAATTGCCGAGAAGGTGGGGAGGATTGAAGACTGGCTGAAGAAGGGGAAAATACAAGGAAACGCTTCGTCGTCTGGATCGAAGAAATCCTTTGGTAATGGTCATCATAAGAAGGAGCATGGCGTGAGTGCTGTGTATGCCCAGAGAGGATACGGTGGGGATCATTACTACCAGCACACTGCTGCGGTAACGATTCCTGCTGGTAATCAATTTGTACCACGACAACATCAGTTCCCTCAATAGAGAGCACAGAGAGCTGGATGCCAAGTGAGAGGAAAGGGGACTGATCGTCAGTTTGATAAGCCACCCATGACGTATGCTCTTCTGTTGAAGAAGTTGAAAGATCTCGGAATGGTACAATTGAGGACATTAGCTCCATTGAGATCAGATCAGAGGCCTCCTAATTATGATGAGAACGCCAAGTGTGAATTCCGTTCTGGTGCATCTGGACATAACATTGAAGGTTGTAGAGCCTTTAAGCATGCCGTCCAAGACCTGGTGGATTCCAAGGCCCTAAATTTTACACTGTCACTGAATGTTGGTGTTAATCCCATGTCGGCGCATGGTCAGGTGATGGTGGGTGCAATTGCTGAAGATTCAGGTCGCGTCTGTGCGGTGGGTGAGGAGACTGACAGTGACTGTGAACTTGACTCGTAGATAAAACCGTGCGTACCAGGGATGGAAGTCCAGACTGGAAGGCCTAAAAGATCATCACTGTCACTCATCCTGAAGAGTAATGTTTCTGTTTTTCAATTCTTTTTGCATGAAAGCCATACGTTTTGCCCGAAATGTAATGGTCCATTGTAAGGGCCACCTCATGTGTTTCATTGTGCAACATTTTGCATCATTAATAAACAGATGTTTTTCACATTAAAAGCGGTGTTCCCTATTTTTCATTTATTTTTACAGTTTAAAAACAAATAAAAATGGCAATGTTTGTTTTCATTTTTTCCTTTTTTTGATTTGTCTCGTTCCGACTTCGAAAAATATGCTCCGGATCTCAGTGATAACAATTCAGTTACACCTCTGTATGACTTCGACAATCCGATCTATCATGCCGAAGAAGATTGTGATCTGCTGGAAGATTAGCCAGGTTGTTGAAACAAGAGGAGAAGGTGATTCAGCCGCACGTGAAGCGGGTTGAGATCGTTAATCTGGGTACCGCTGAGGTCAGAAAGGAAGTGGAAATTGGGGCCACTTCAGAGGCGAGTCGAGAGCAGAATGGTAGCCTTGTTGAAAGAGTATGTCGACATCTTCGCTTGGTCGTGTCAGGATATGCCAGGGTCGGATACCGATGTCGTTGTGCACAAGCTACCATGGAGAGAAGACTGTCCTCTAGAGAAGCAGAACGCCGGTGCTACTTATCAGAGAGCCATGGTGACTTTGTTTCATGATATGATTCATCCTGAAATTGAATGCTATGTTGATGACATGATAGCAAAGTCCCAAACAGAAGAGGGGTATCTGGTAGATCTGGCCAAGCTAAGTGGACCAGTTGAGATAGTTCAGACTGAGGTTGAATCCGAATAAGTGCACTATCAGAGTGCGGTCCGGTAAGCTGCTGGGGTTCATTGTAAGTGAAAGAGGAATCGAGGTTGATCCTGCTAAAAAAAAAAAAAAGACGAAAAAAGGTAATACAAGAAATGCCTGAACCGAGAACAAAGAAAGAGGTTCGTGGTTTCTCAAGTAGATTGAACTGCATTTCACGGTTCATATCTCACCTAACAGCCACGTGTGAACCCATATTCAAGCTGAGAAAAAAAGAGATCAAACGGTCAGGTGAAATAATGGTTGCCAAGGGGCATTGAAAAATAAAAGAATATTCGCAGGAACCTCCGCTTCCGATGCCTCCCTATGGAGGGAGACCGTAAACCCTATACTTGACGGCCCTCGAGGGGTCTATGAGGTGCGTATTGTGTCAGCATGACGAGTCTTGTCGAAAAGAGCATGCAATTTACCTTAGCAAAAAGTTTACCGACTGTGAAACAAAATATTCACTGCTCGAGAAAACTTGATGTACTTTGCCATAGGCTGCTCGCCGACTAAGACAGTATATGCTGGTTCATACCACTTTGTGGATTTCCAAGACGGATCTGATCAAGTACATGTTTGAAAAGCCAGCATTGACCGGACGGGTTGCGAGATGGCAAATAATTTTGACTGATTTTGATATTCAGTACACCTCTCAGAAAGCAATCAAGGGGAGTGTATTGTCTGATTATCTCGCCCAGCAACCCATTGAGGATTATCGACCGATGAAGTTTGAGTTCCCTGATGAGGATATCTCGAGGTGCTCAAATCGAAAGATTGTGAGGAACCGATCCCGGAGGAGGGGCCTGACCCTAAATCCGAACGGATTCTAATGTCTGGTGGGGGGAGGTTAATGTGGATGAGTTAGTGCCGTTCTGGTTGCGCCGAAGAGATCCCACATTCCTTTTGTTGCCCGGATAACATTTGAATGCACCAGCAAGGGTGGCTGAGTACGAAGCTTGTATCCTGGGTATCGATCTTCGGTGCGTGCACCTACTGGGGCAAAGCCTTTCTAAGCTATATATGGGATGGAAGTCGTATTACCGGTTGAGGTTCAAATTCCCTCTTTGAGAGTCCTGATGGACGTAAAGTTGCAAGAGGCGGAATGGGTAAGAACTCGGTATGAAGAGTTTAGCCTGATTGAGGAAAAGAGGCTGGCGGCCATCTGTCATGGGCAGTTGTACCAGCAAAGGATGAAGCGTGCTTTTGACCGAAAGGTACGACCTCGCGTGTATCACGTAGGTGATATGGTGCTGAAAAGGATCCTTCCTCCTCAAAACGATCGTAGGGGCAAGTGGACACCCAATTATGAAGGTCCATTCGTGGTCAAGAAGGTTTTCTCTGGCGGAGCCTTGTTGTTAACGATCACGAATGACGAAGATTTTCCATCCCCTGTGAATGCGGACGCAGTTAAAAAAATACTTCATATAAGAGACCCGCTGGACGAAAAGAATAAAATAGTCCAGGCAAAAATGGGCATCCCGGCGAACCGAAAAGAAATGATGAAAAGGTTCGGGCAAAAATTAGGGATCAAAAGAAAGTTGTACACCCGGCAAGTCGAAAACCTGAAAAGGCGGCTTGGGCAAAAAAGGGTATCCCGGTGGACTGAAAACCCGAAAGGGCGGTCCAGGAAAAAGAGGGATTGAAACGAACAACTGCGTCTGGCATGATCGTTTGTACTTTGGATATGACATCATGGATAATCCCCGGCAGGGATCGGTCGGAAGCGTCTTGTTCAGAAGGCAGAAAGTGCGGAGAGTCTGAGGACATATGGGGTGTAACCGAGTTGGAACTCGATGAGATCACGGTTTCACATTGCCATTAGGATAGATTTTTCCTTTTGTGCGCAATTACCTCTTTTCAGGAATTGCTTCCTTTGTATTGCTCAGTTGCGAGCCACACCTTTTCAATCAATAAAATGCATATTCAGTCAAATAATTTTGTTTTTGTTTTCATTCCCGCTTTGATTGCGAAAACATCCAATTATTTGTGATAAAGAATCTTTGCATTTTAAGACATACAGGTCCCTTCCAATGCATGTTTATAAGATTGAAAACTTGAAATCTTATTCGGAAGGTTGAGTGACCCAAGTGCTGAAATCTTGGCATACCTGGGGCACGTTTTTATCTAACGATCTCTTTTGCAGGTGCTGTTAGATATTTTCACTCACTTGCAGGTTGTGATGTGGAGCTTTTGACAAAAGATCCCCGTGGAGTCCAATCAGGGACAAGAGATGGAAGAATGGTAGAAAGACAGTAAGAGACGTACGACGATCCTGGAATATTAATCAAAAAGACTCCTCAAAGTCTGGAGATTAGAAAGTTTGTACCAATCTAAGAAGTTCGCTCTCCGTAGAGTACGGAGCAACCGAGAATACAAGGTGATGAATCAGAAAAGTCCAAGACGAGTCTGGGAGTTCTCAAAATTGGAAAGTTGACAGTGGAGTTAGACGGTGAATGCCATGGTTCGACGAGTCGACGGGTGTTCTGTGCCATAATTTCCTGGTTTCCCCAAGCAGGGTGGGGATTGTCACCTCCCCAGAAGATTCAAGGTCTGTGTCTTCCCTAGCAGGGTCGGGATGGTTATCTCCTCAGCATGTATGAGATCGGTGTTTCCTCAACAGCCAGGCCCGAAGGTTGCTATTTCCCCGACGGAGGTATCTATTGGTAATGGTTTCTCCAAGCAGAGTCGGGATTGTTATATCCCCAGCAAGTCAGAGACTGTTGTTTTCCCCACAGAGTGCGTGGGTAGTTTATTCCCCAACGAAGTCCCAAGCGGATCGGGTGCAAAGGAGGTTTTCCCTGGTAAGGGTGGCCTATTTCCCAGCAGCAGTGTTACTCCCCAGCAGGGTGGAGATCGGAGTGTTGGCGAGTTCCTCAGCAGAGTGCCTCGAGCTCCCCAGAAGAGTCCCTTAAGGGGGATACTTTTTATGTATTCATCATGTAGATAAGCATAGCATATTGCATAATAAATCGTGTAGTATTTCCATGATTATGGAGCATTACGCTAAAAAAACCATGCATCATCATTGCAAGCATAAGCTAGTCTCGAGCCGTGGTTACCGTTTGAGATTTGGTTTCGCCAGTGGGTGAAGATGCTACTCAAACCGTGGTTACCGTTTGAGAAGTGGTTTCGCTAGTTGGAAGATCAGCATCAGCATTGCAAGCATCAGTTACTCGAGCCGTGGTTACCATCCAAGAATGGGTTTTGCCGGTCAGTGAAGATGTTACTTTGAGGAGTTTAGCATCGTGACGTTGGATCAACGGTACTCCCCGGTAGTGCGATACTGGAGGAAATTTCTGTCGTGCGAGATGGAAGTCGGGAGATGTTACTCTGAGGAGTTTAGCATCATGACGTTGGAGTAATAATGTTCCCCAGTAGTGCGATATTGGAGGAAGAGTTTCTGTCAGGCGGAGATGGAAATGCTAGTCAAGGAAGTTTCGGGGTCCAAAAAGTAAAGAGAATAGAGGGAGATAATCCCCAGCTAAACGCAAAGTGTTCGTTGGCTAGGGTTGAATAGAGAATAGTCGGTTCGTGGCTTGTTATCCCCAGCATGGGTCGTTGGCACGCGTGCCGTCTCATGTATCACTGTTCCTTTCTACCGATGCTGACAGGCATGACGAGTTTCTGATATTCAGATCGAAGAAGTTTCCGACGATCAGGTCGAAGTACTTGCGGCACTCAGGCCAGTTTCCGGCGATCAGGCCGAGGTGGGTATTTAGACCAGTTTCCGATTTTCAGATCGAAGAAGTTTCCGACGATCAGGTCGAAGAACCTGTGGTATTCAGACCAGTTTCCGATATTCAGATCGAAGAAGTTTCCGACGATCAGGTCGAAGTACTTGCGGCACTCAGGCCAGTTTCCGGCGATCAGGCCGAGGTGGGTATTCTGACCAGTTTCCGATTTTCAGATCGAAGAAGTTTCCGACGATCAGGTCGAAGAACTTGTGGTATTCAGACCAGTTTCCGATATTCAGATCGAAGAAGTTTCCGACGATCAGGTCGAAGTACTTGCGGCACTCAGGCCAGTTTCCAGCGATCAGGCCGAGGTGGGTATTGTCATACGGTGAACTGACTTTGTGGTGTTTTTGCTTTGTAAAGCAAATGTCGCGGTTAGCAAGAGTCGCCACCGACTTTTCTTTTATCCAATAAGGAAAGGCGGAAAAGAACAGGAAAGACCTTAATTTAGATTTTGGGTTCGGGAGGTACATTATACAAGGGGAAGGTGTTAGCACCCTTTGTATCCATGGTTATCCATGGGCTCTTAATTGCTTGATCACTTATGTTTTTCTTGTCTGAAAAAGTGTGTGAGAGCTGTTTAGAAAATGTTTTTGAAAAGAGAGTTTAACTTTGTAATGATTCTTGTACGAATGTATACAAAATATTTATCTCGTTTAATTTTGAAAGTTGTTTAGAAAAATATAACTTGACAATGATTCTAGTACGAATGTATGCCAAGTGGTGATTTTCTAATGGAGGTTTTGAAAAGTGTGGGGTGTGAAAAGTAGTTTTAGTTGTGAGCAAGCATTTAGGAGTTATACCTACCCAAGGTCTTTATGGGCATTTCCTATCCTTATGAGGGTAAAACTGTCCTTACTATTGAGAAGTAAGTAGTTTTATCCTTTGGATGTAAAAGGGTCATCGTAGGGTCATCGACTGGTCATTGAAGGCAACATTTGTAAGGATACCTTAGCATTCGAAGGGACGATCATCATTTAACCGTAGGCTATACCGAAGGGTCATCGAGGGACAAAGGCAACATTCGAGGGACTATGATGATTTAACCGAAGGGTCTTTGCTAAGTGCATCCCCACATTCGCGGGACATGACCATAATACCGTAATATCGTAGGGCAACAAAGAGAGGTCCAAGATCGCATATTTAAAGGCAAAGTTTTACAATTAATTAGATAGCCGTAATCGATTAAGTAATTAGGTCCACATTAAAATCGATGAAATCAATACATTAAAATCAGCTAGATAATTTAGGATGAATCTCCACATTAAAATTAAGTAATTCAGAATCCATCTCCATAAGGATATCCCACACATAAAGTGGAATACCTAGCCGGCCGTCTCCTCGGGAATATGTAAGCCTTTACACAATTCAGCACACGGGTTAGAACATCGAGATAAAGTACAATTGAAAATTGCACCACAAAATAAACACAACAGTCATAAAGTCAGGCCGAATAATGCAGAATTATAATGAATCTTGATTAGATAAACATAAGGCATAACAGAAAAGAAACAAAACAGCCACTGTCCCGTTCGCTCCTGCTTCGCCTAGCGAAGGCTTAGCGAGTGCTCGCTACAGGCTCGCTTAGCGATGTGCTAGCGAGCGGCTACGGGTTTTGAGTTTGATAGCAGCATGATCTCCGGAACCCTGAACTTTATGGCATTTAATTACAGGAATAGCATGGACAAACATTCAGGATATTCAGACATACTTAAATTCACATGTGAAATCAAATTACATATCCGAAAATTTAATCACGATGCCTTATATATGTAGAGATTACCGATTAAAAGCATAAAACAGTAGTGATGCGCAAACCTGTTTGCAACTGAGCTGCGATGTTGAAGGGACTGACCACTCTTGGTATCGGATGGAGTTGGGCGGAGGTAACTTCGGCGCGGATGAGCGGCCTTCAGGGTTTCTTTACTCGGAATTCTCTGAGTTAGTCTCCAGGGTTTCTATGCCAGGGTTTCTGTCCGTCTTCCTCCCCTTTTTCGTGACTGAAGTGTCGGTATTTATAGTGATTGTGGTGACCTAATGGGCTCAGAATGAAGCCCGAAAATTCTGATATATCGCAAGCTTCGCTAGGCGAAGGAGTTGCTCGCCTAGCGAGCAGGCTAGTTTGGGCCTTTTTCTGGATTGGGTCTGTTGTGAGCTGGGCTTTTGTTCCTTTAAGGTCAGTGCCTTGCAGAATAAGTTGGAGTGCTTCGAGAAATGTCTTGCAAGATTAATGGGCAAATTTTGGGGTATGACAGCTGCCCCTGTTCAATATTCTTGAACCGAGAGAGTTAGGATGGCAAGTATGCCATTCGTGGTCTGGAGGTGGAAGATTATTTAACACTAGAATGCCCCAAAAATTTGCACTTGTCAATTAGTCTTGATGGAGATGGGCTTAAAGATGCCATCCAGGAAGTTTGATGATGAGAGCTTCAGATGGTGTCGTACGTTAGACGATATTTAAAGACATGGGTGTCATACCGGGTCGTACGTTAGACCGTATAGTGAGTCGCCCATTAGGCTGTCGACTTCGCTGGGGAGTCGGAGTGTGTTATATACTGCTGGGGATAAAGGATCATGATGGACCATACGCTAGACCATATCTGAATAGCAGAGTGAGTTGTCCATTAGGCGGAGGACTTCGTTGGGGAGGAAAAATCAGAATGGATCGTACGCTAGATCGTATCTAAGTTGCGGAATGAGCCGTTCGTTAGGCTGTATCTGACGAAGGTAGAATCAGAATGGATCGTACGCTAGATCGTATCTGAGTTGAAGATCCAAATGGGTCGTACGTTAGACCGTATTGGAGTTGCAGAATGAGCCGTACGTTAGGTTGTATCTGACAAGGGGTCAGAGTGGATCGTACGCTAGATCACATCTGAGTTGAAGATCCAAATGGGTCGTACGTTAGACCGTATTGGAGTTGCAGAATGAGCCGTACGTTAGGCTGTATCTGAAGAAGAAAGTAGTCGTACGCTAGACTACACCCCGGAATGTACCGTACGCTAGGCAGTATCTGAGGATTTGAAGATCCAAATGGGTCGTACGTTAGACCGTATTGGAGTTGCAGAATGAGCCGTACGTTAGGCTGTATCTGAAAAGGGGTCAGAGTGGATCGTACGTTAGATCGCATCTGAGTTGAAGATCCAAATGGGTCGTGCGTTAGACCGTATTGGAGTTGCAGAATGAGCCGTACGTTAGGCTGTATCTGAAGAAGAAAGTAGTCGTACGCTAGACTACACCCCGGAATGTACCGTACGCTAGGCAGTATCTGAGGATTTGAAGATCCAAATGGGTCGTACGTTAGACCGTATTGGAGTTGCAGAATGAGCCGTACGTTAGGCTATATCTGATAGTATTTGTATATGTTGTATTTGCAATGATATCTGGGATGGGCTTAAAGACGCCACCATTAGGAGGATATCCGAGTGTTTGTCAGAATGACTGTTCATATGGATTATATCTTAGAGATGTAGTTGAATCCTTAATGTAATTGATAAAGATGTCCGTCTGAATGGACCTTTGTTTTGACTGTATCAGGAGGATAATTAACCTGAAAAACAAAGTTAGCTCCATGCTATGTCATGATGCATGAGATGTTTTATGCTTCTGAAACTAAATGCGAACAATGTATGCATGTGTATGTTGTGAAATGATGTAATGAATGAATTATGCGTCTGAACAGTTTTTCCTGGCGACTTCCTGGGGAAAATAAATCCCCATCTTCTGGTTGGAGATACTTGTATTGATGACCCTTTCTCAGCTAGGGATACTTGATTTCCGTCTGACGGTAGAAACACTAAACAGAGCCTGGCTGGGGACGGAAGAGGTGACCAGTATGTCTGGTGATGCCAACCTCTTCTGGGAAATAGCTGTTTTTGTTGGGGAATGGAATTAGCAACTGGATTCATTGGAACGCATGGTTAGACCTTCTCCTCGACCCTGAAGTCTTTTGTAATTGCTATTTCCGTTTTATGCATGTATTTTTGATAAACATCGATCATATTCAAATGCATATATCAATTCAAATTAAATCAATGGACGTTTATGCAAGCCAAACAGAAAAAGTAAAACAAAAGCATCTTTTTTGGAAATAAAATTGTATTGATTTTGAAAGAGGGCCTATAAACAGGCAATTTGTGTACATGGAGACAGAAATCCTAGTAAGAGGAAATTGTCGAGAAAGCAAAGAAAAAGCTATGAAGAAAAAGTCCTATTGATTTTAATTCCCCTACTGTCATTATGTCTTCAAGCCTCTCATCTCCTGCTGTCGGATAAAAGTGACTGGCTTGTTCAGTCCCTTTGACTTGGTTGAAGCTGACCGAGAACGGGACATAGTCATACGCTTTAATCCCTAATTTTTGCCTGGACCGCCTTTTCAGGTTTTCAGTCCACCAGGATACCCTTTTTTGCCCAAGCCGCCTTTTCAGGTTTTCGACTTGCCGGGTGTACATGCGTAGTATTTTTTAACTATGTCCGTGTTCACGGGATGCAGGGGCTCTTCGTCATCCACTATAGCAAGCATCATGACTCCACCAGAGAATACCTTCTTAACTACAAATGGCCTTTCGTATGTGGGAGTCCACTTGCCTCTAGAATCACCTTGTAGTAGAATGATACGCTTTATCACCAAGTCGCCACTTCGGAATTATGGTGTTTTATCTTGAACTGCGTGCAGAGTTCAGTAATCATCTTGTTGTTTAAATTAGCACTATTGTCAGTGATAGCTCTTTCAGGAGACAGCAGGTTTCTCAAATGTATATTTGATAAGATCCATCTTAGAAATCAATAAAGTGGTATGATTCAACATATACTGTCTTAGTCGGCGAGCAGCCTAAGCCAAAGCATAGCAAGCTTTCTCGAGCTGTGAGTATCTTGTTTCACAGTCGGTACCTTTTGCTAAGGTAGTATATTGCATGCTCTTTTCGACCAGACTCGTCATGTTGCCCCATTACGCACCCCATTGAATTTTCTAACACGGTCAAATACATGATTAGAGGTTTTCCTTCAACTGGTATTATCAGAATTGGAGGTTCTTGGAGATACTTCTTGATTTTGTCTCAGTAATTTGAAGATGGATTTGCAAGTAGCGGTCAAATGGGAGCTAAATCGGGCGACGTGGTCCAGATTTATGATTTCGATCGATGCCCCATGCGGCTGAATAGTCTTTTCTTCTTGCAGTAGTCTGGCAAGTTCTCCAGGTACTTAACAATCTTCCTCACTTCCATCCTCGGCTTGGTAGATCGGATTTTCAAAGTCATAATGAACAGTAGCAGAATTACTATCAACAGGATCCAGAGTGGATATGGATCTGCGATTTGTTACGTGAGTGTGTGCAAGAAAACATAGCTTGTTTGAAAGATGACGGGAAAGATAAAGAGCGTAATATTTGAATGCAAAAGGTCCATTGATTCATTGAATGTGAATATGCTTATGAAAATGACAAACCCTTAACAAATTAGCTATTTGTGCCCCGGGTATGAACACAATTCTTTGAAACACTAAAATAGAAATAACAATTACTCTTGACTAAAGGAAATCGGGATAGTGTCTTCAGCCTTCCAATTGTCAAGTCCGTCACCAATTGTTGGGAAAATCCAGCTATCCAAGTCATAATCGTTATCAGTATCTTCCACAACATTGTCAGTCTCGTCATGATTAGGCAGAGGGGCAGTAATGTCATTGGGAGTCTCCGGAGGATCAAAGGTAGTCGCCTGTATCTTCCCACTTCGAATGCCACTTTCAACATGTTCACCTGTTAATATAAGTTCAGTGAAACCCAATGAGGAACTCCTCAATAGATGGCTGTAGAATGGGCCAGTCAGTGTGCTCATGAACATGTCCACTAATTCTCGATCAGTCATAGGGGGTTTGACTCTACCGGCCAAATCTCTCCATTTCTGAGCATATTCTTTGAAGCTTTCTTTAGATCCCATAGTCATATTCTGCAACTGTAGCCGAGTAGGCGCTAACTCAGAATTATACTGGTAGTGCTTGTAGAAAGCTGTCGCTAAATCAGTCCAGGTGCGGATGTTAGAGCTCTCGAGCTGATAATACCATTCCAACTGGGTGCCAGACAGACTCTCTTGGAAGAAATGGATCCATAGCTTCCTATCAGTGGTGTGCGGCTGAATCTTTCTCACATAAGCTCTCAGATGCATCCGAGGACAAGATGCACCATCATACTTAGTGAAAGTGGGGACCTTGAATTTGTGAGGAATGAGCACATCAGAGACCAGACCCAAGCTTTCGAAATCCAGACCGGGCGCCTTCTGACCTTCCATAGCTAGCATGCGTTCTTCCAGCCCCTTGTACTTGCCATCTCTTGGAGAGTACTGTTCATTCTCATAATCCTCATTGTCGTCCTCCTGGCTGAGAGGATCAACATTCTCATCTTCGGAATCTATCCCCTCTTCTTGATCTTTCGGAAGTCTAATCTTGACTCCTGTAGCCTGTCCTTTAAGCTTTCTTCCCAGGTTAATGTAACTCACAGGTTTCTTTTCTTTCTTCTCGAGCAATAGAGCCTTTAGTTCCTCCTGCCCCTTGGATAAGTTCAAGATCATCTCCTGGAGTTGAGCATTCTGAGCCTGGAGATCCTTGACAATTTGTTCGAGGGCCATTTTTCTGTTTGCAATAGGAAGATCGTGAGAACATTGATCCCTTTAGAGTACCTGTTATGCAATGTTATGTTATGCTATGCAATGTATGTTATGTTATGCAATGTATGAAATGTTTTCAATATTTAGAGTCCCTGAAATGGTTAGTACAATGCCACGATGTCATGATGTTATGATGTTATGTAAATAACAAGCACAAGCAAGTCACACAATCATCATTCCTAGGTTTTAAGGCTTGCATGAGTTCCAAAGGTAAGTACCCTCCCCACTAAAGTTTGGTTGGTTCAACCTGTCCTAGAATAGTAACCGGGTTCTAGAAGGATCTCCAATCATTGACCTTCCTTTAAGTCCACTTCAGTGCAACACCAAGTGGTTGACCAAAGCTTCCCTAAAGTCCAATCTCAAGGAGTGTAGTGTCGAGTCTCAACCAACCCCAGTCGGAACCGAAGTCGGTTATCTCACTACTTTCTAATGGCTAGGATGAGTCAATTAGGGTTCTAAAAGGTCTGGTTAATGCTTTGATGACACCACGCGGAAGCCAAATTTTTCCTCAAGTAAACATGAGGAACATTAGGACATCCAAAGTGTCACATCAACCGTAGCCATCATTTTAACCATTCCAGTATACGCCGGATAGTCGCGATGATCTATTGCTACTTACCTAAGGTACACTAGATCCGGGTGTAGGATCTTTCACTCAAAAATACCCAAGCAATAAAGTAAATCAGACAATTTGAATAAGTGATCTTGTTTTTAAGGTAACCTCTCTTTTTAAGGGTCCCCAGCAGAGTCGCCAGTTCTGTCATACGGTGAACTGACTTTGAGGTGTTTTTGCTTTGTAAAGCAAATGTTGCGGTTAGCAAGAGTCGCCACCGACTTTTCTTTTATCCAATAAGGAAAGGCGGAAAAGAACAGGAAAGACCTTAATTTAGATTTTGGGTTCGGGAGGTACATTATACAAGGGGAAGGTGTTAGCACCCTTTGTATCCATGGTTATCCATGGGCTCTTAATTGCTTGATCACTTATGTTTTTCTTGTCTGAAAAAGTGTGTGAGAGCTGTTTAGAAAATGTTTTTGAAAAGAGAGTTTAACTTTGTAATGATTCTTGTACGAATGTATACAAAGTATTTATCTCGTTTAATTTTGAAAGCTGTTTAGAAAAATATAACTTGACAATGATTCTAGTACGAATGTATGCCAAGTGGTGATTTTCTAATGGAGGTTTTGAAAAGTGTGGGGTGTGAAAAGTAGTTTTAGTTGTGAGCAAGCATTTAGGAGTTATACCTACCCAAGGTCTTTATGGGCATTTCCTATCCTTATGAGGGTAAAACTGTCCTTACTATTGAGAAGTAAGTAGTTTTATCCTTTGGATGTAAAAGGGTCATCGTAGGGTCATCGACTGGTCATTGAAGAAAACATTTGTAAGGATACCTTAGCATTCGAAGGGACGATCATCATTTAACCGTAGGCTATACCGAAGGGTCATCGAGGGACAAAGGCAACATTCGAGGGACTATGATGATTTAACCGAAGGGTCTTTGCTAAGTGCATCCCCACATTCACGGGACATGACCATAATACCGTAATATCGTAGGGCAACAAAGAGAGGTCCAAGATCGCATATTTAAAGACAAAGTTTTACAATTAATTAGATAGCCGTAATCGATTAAGTAATTAGGTCCACATTAAAATCGATGAAATCAATACATTAAAATCAGCTAGATAATTTAGGATGAATCTCCACATTAAAATTAAGTAATTCAGAATCCATCTCCATAAGGATATCCCACACATAAAGTGGAATACCTAGCCGGCCGTCTCCTCGGGATTATGTAAGCCTTTACACAATTCAGCACACGGGTAAGAACATCGAGATAAAGTACAATTGAAAATTGCACCACAAAATAAACACAACAGTCATAAAGTCAGGCCGAATAATGCAGAATTATAATGAATCTTGATTAGATAAACATAAGGCATAACAGAAAAGAAACAAAACAGCCACTGTCCCGTTCGCTCCTGCTTCGCCTAGCGAAGGCTTAGCGAGTGCTCGCTACAGGCTCGCTTAGTGATGTGCTAGCGAGCGGCTACGGGTTTTGAGTTTGATAGCAGCATGATCTCCGGAACCCTGAACTTTATGGCATTTAATTACAGGAATAGCATGGACAAACATTCAGGATATTCAGGCATACTTAAATTCACATGTGAAATCAAATTACATATCCGAAAATTTAATCATGATGCCTTATATATGTAGAGATTACCGATTAAAAGCATAAAACAGTAGTGATGCGCAAACCTGTTTGCAACTGAGCTGCGATGTTGAAGAGACTGACCACTCTTGGTATCGGATGGAGTTGGGCGGAGGTAACTTCGGCGCGGATGAGCGGCCTTCAGGGTTTCTTTACTCGGAATTCTCTGAGTTAGTCTCCAGGGTTTCTATGCCAGGGTTTCTGTCCGTCTTCCTCCCCTTTTTCGTGACTGAAGTGTCGGTATTTATAGTGATTGTGGTGACCTAATGGGCTCAGAATGAAGCC
Organism: Lathyrus oleraceus; assembly: GCF_024323335.1. Taxonomy (NCBI): domain Eukaryota; kingdom Viridiplantae; phylum Streptophyta; class Magnoliopsida; order Fabales; family Fabaceae; genus Lathyrus; species Lathyrus oleraceus. Next base: position 502,324,778 of record NC_066583.1, on the reverse strand, counting down.
CGAAAATTCTGATATATCGCAAGCTTCGCTAGGCGAAGGAGTTGCTCGCCTAGCGAGCAGGCTAGTTTGGGCCTTTTTCTGGATTGGGTCTGTTGTGAGCTGGGCTTTTGTTCCTTTAAGGTCAGTGCCTTGCAGAATAAGTTGGAGTGCTTCGAGAAATGTCTTGCAAGATTAATGGGCAAATTTTGGGGTATGACAGGTATTCAGGCCAGTTTCTGATTTTCAGATCGAAGAAGTTTCCGACTATCAGGTCGAAGCACTTGTGGCATCCAGGCCAGTTCCCGATTTTCAGATCGAAGAAGTTTCCGACGATCCGGTCGACGCACTTGTGGCATTCAGGCCAATTTCCGATGTTCAGATCGAAGAAGCTTCCGAAGTTCAGATCGATGCAGCTTGCGGCATTCAGGCCAAGTTTCCGGTATCCAGACCGAAGCGGTATTCAGACCGAAGTGGCATCCAGGCCAGTTTTTGGGCATTCAGGCCAATCCCCCGGTGTTCAGACCGATATCAATACTTTCATACTATGATGTTCAGTATTCAGACTGACGAGCGGCGTTCAGGCCATGGTATTCCTGTGTTACCATTTATTTTGGTGTCCAGGTCAATATTTTTGTACGGTATTCAGGCCGACTTTTTCCGTGCCAGACGGATGTTTCTTTTGAGATTGCTTCTTCGCCGATTCTGACAGGCATTGTTAATTATTTTCCCATCAGAGTGCAAATTGTTCGTCTGTTCTTGGTATTCAATCACTCTTCACCCTGATCATCTGAAAGCCGAGGCTGTTCATATCGACAGATTCATAGTGGATTGAATAGGGGCAGCTGTAACACCTCAAAAATTGCCCTCCTCTCTTGGGACTAGCTTAGCATATTGCATTTCATTTTTAGGACATTAGGCATTACATCTTTGCATATCATGAGGAAACATTGAGTAAGTCATCCTCCTAGGTCTTTCTCAGAAGATGGAGAGGTTAAAAGATTCAAGCCTGAGGGTCTCATGAATTGATCACTAGCCATCTGAGGGTTTGTGCTTCAGTTAGGGTTTCTTGGTTCAAACAAGGAGATTGGGTATTATCTTGGTTGCAATGGTACATCACCATCATCATGGTCTTATCATCACCAAGAGGTTCATTGTGCCTGATCAGATTCCTTGAGATTAGGGTTTTGACCTCTGGTCAACCCTAATCAGTTGAATTGTGTCAGTCAGGGTTTTTCAAGGAGATGAGGTCTTCATTGAGATGGGGATCATCATATGGTTTTATTGAGCTTGTATAAGCTAGGGTTTCATTTTTGAGCCATTTCATCAAGAGATTGAGGCTCAAATTCATCTGTGCATGACCAAGTCATCTATCAACAACAAAAGTCAACTGCATGGTCAACTGTTGGATTTGGAGGTGGGAAGTGGTTGAAAATACTTCATTCATGTTCAAACAAGTCTCATTTGACATTTCAAACATCAACTTTGAAGAAAATAAAGTCAGGACAAAACTTTCCAAAAATAGAAAGTGACTTGTAATTTGAAATTGCCAAAAATGGAAAGGTTTTCAACTCAAGATTACATCATCAAGAAAGCTTCAAATGAAATTTTGTTGAACATGAAAGTTGTAGATCTTTCTCTCCCATTTCCAAAAAGTCCAAGATCATCAATTTCTCATGTATGGTTGGAGAGATATGGATCAAACATGGCAAGTGAACATGGAACTTCAAATGGGCATAACTTCTTCACCAAATGTCCAAATCAAGTGGCTCTTTTTGCATTGTTCTTGTCTTAACCTCTAGTTTCCAAATTTGGCATTACATGGCATGCATTACATTCACATAAATATTTGAAAATTCAATTGATTTTTGGAGGGAAAAATTCAAGTTTGAAATTGGTGAATTGTTTGGACTTTTGGCCATTGCAAATGAATTCAAAACAGCATTTTGAGTAAAATTAAGTCCAAATTCGTACTGTTCACATGCCATTTTCATGCATAGGGGTGAAAAGTTCAAATTTGCAAAACACCTCCAAACTTCCCTAATTTTCATTAGCACATTGGTTAATCTTAATTAAGCATGATTAAGAGGGAGTATATAACATGAAACCCTAACAGAATTTCACAACAACACATCACAATTTTCAGATCTCAAAATTTCTCTCAAACTTTTCTCTCAATTTTTCTTCAAATTTCTTCACACAATTTGCATATTCATTGCTTAATTCATCTTCTGGAATCATCATGGAGCATGTTTGAACCAAGATCCACATGAATTCGTGCATGATTGGAGCAGCTTGAAGCTTAAACTCATTAATGGTGAATCCAAGATTTTGTTGAATCGTGTGCAATAGAGCCTCAATTTCTCTTCCATTCACTTGCATAAGCATTGTAGAGGATCATTGGAGCTTTGCACAACCTGAATCAAGCAAATTCCAAAGCTGCACTTCAAGAGGTCACTTTTTCGACTTCTTTAATTCTCTAAATTGTTGATATATTCTTGTAGATCTCTTAATGGTGATGATTCTGCACTTTGAATCGAGCGATTTCGTGCATAATTGAGTGAGATCCATGCGTTTAAAGTTTTGGTGATGAAACTTATTCCCTCCGATTCGTGTTTGTTTGTGTGTTTATTGATGAAATGTTGGTTGATTGTTGATGTACAATGCAAGATCTACCTATTGCTATGCTTAATTTTGAAAACTGGGAGAAATGTTCTTGATGATGATGAAGCTTACTGTTCATATGTGCGTTCTGTTGGAGAAGATGAGTTACAGGTTTTAGGCCACGGTTTTTTACCATGCTAAACCGTTTCCTTAGGTTTCGCTAGCGTTGCGCTGTGATTGGCTGCATGTCATTCCCATGCAGCGCGCGCCAAGCCTTGTTTGAATTTAGGCCGGGTTCGAATCCTGGCTGTGTTCCTTCTTCCAAAATGCTTCTTTGATTTTCCTTTATTCCATGCCATGTTCATATATGCTCCACATGCTTTTTTTATTTTTTGTTCATCTTTAAAAAATCAAAACAAATTAAATAATCATCCAAAAATTGTGTGGTTTTTTGCATTATGTCACAATTTTTGTCTAGTTTTTTATGAATATTATTTTGCAAATTGTGCATGGCTGAGTTTTGTTTTGCCCTAGGGTTCTTGTACATGTATCATATCTTGACATTGCCTTGCTTCTTCATTTGTGAAATGCTCAATTTTAATCCAATACTCATGAAATTTTACATGTTGAAACTAGACATCTTGCTGGACATTTTGGTGTTGAGTTTGCATTTTTATCAATTGCCATTGCTGATTTATGATTTTTCTAAGTTAGGTGTGACAATTTGTGTCACACCTTGTGATGTCCAAATTGATTAATGAATTTGCCTTGCCAAATGAATTCCAAATGTCCTGATTTTTTGTATGATGCTTGATATGAATGTTGTGAATGGTCATGATTATTTGTGGAATTTTTGGATTGATTTCTGATTTGATTGAGATTTTTCATTCTGGATGGTCATTAGTGAGCTTTTGAATTGTCTTGAATTTTATTGGATTGTGAAATGCTTGTGGTTTATCCTATGGATGTGAAATTTTGCACACTATTTCTAGACATGTTAAAGGTTGTTTTGGCTTTGGTTTGAGGTTTTTACCAATTACCATTTCTGTTTTAGGCTTGTGCTAAGTTGGTGTACCATTTGGTGTCATATATGTGCTTGATTATGCTTGCCTTGACTTATGCAATTTGATTACCATGCCTAATGTTATCCAAATGCTCTAATTTTTTGTGTGTTGACCATATTATATGTTCTGTTTACCCATGAATTTTCTCAAGATTATTTGAATCATTTTTGATTTAATGTGCATTTGTTCATTCTGATGTTGCAATGTGGTCACAACTTGCATACCTTGTCATGTTTAGTTCATAAAATGAATTTGGTAATTGATATTGAGATGAGACCTTTTGGATTGTGTTCTTAATTGATTGAAGTTGATTCATGTCAATTTTCATTTTCTGTTTTGGATTTTTTCTCCATCTTTGACCCTAGGCCTTGACCTAGTGGTTTGCCTCTCATCTTTGAGCTTTGATTTCAGGTTGAACATCCAGGTTATATGGTTCATGATGCAACCTCACTTGAGCATTTGATGCTTGCTTTTGACTACTAACTTTGTGTGTTTTGTAGGGTTGTTAACTCATTTGAGTTTGACTTGTTGGCTTATGCCTTTGCTCATTGGGTTTGACTGTGTGATATTCATGGTTGTCTGTTTGTCTGTACAGTTTAACTGACTTGTGTGATGTTTCCACAGGTACATAAGTTGCTTAAGTTCAATTTGAACTTGCTTTTGCTTGGTTGCTTAACCACATAGGTATAATATCTCTGACTTCATGTAGTCTGGAAGACCTGTTCTGTTACTTAGGCAGGCACCTGTTTGAAGCCCTCCTTAAGAGGCAATGCTTGTGAATGTTTATTTTTGTGCCAAGCAGGAAAAGTCCTTTGATAAGGCAATTGGCAGATAAAAGAGATGTGTAATCCATCTCCTGCTATTCAGTGTGTCATCCACTTTGCTCACACACCTTGTGTTGATGCATTGTGGATATTAACCCAAGATCTTTGTTGAGTCAGTCATATGTGGGGAAGAGTTCCAACTTTCTGAACTCCCACTTTCATTTGTCTGAAGCTCTCCCAGGCCAGGGATAAGAGCTGTGAGGTCTTACCCTCACTTCCCATTTCATCTGCTTCACCCTAACTCTCAATGTTAGGGTTAAGAGCTAACTACACCCGATTCCAGTTGGCTTGTGTTTCACAGCCTAACCTTGTGTGAGCCTACTTTGTTTGTATATAGTGTGTGCTAATTGTGTGTATGTTTGATTTGCTTGTGCTGTTTAGGATAGCTTGCTGCCTGTGCAAGTTAGATAGAAACCTCAACCTAGGACCATTGTGGATTACATGATAACTATTAGGCTCGAGTCGGTCTCCCTTCTAATTTGTCATTTCCCAGTCTCTGGTTAGGAGAAAGTTTCTCCCCTGTTTAGGGGAACTACGTTGCCCTGATCCTCATACCAGATGAGGTACGTAGGCAGGAGGTCGTACGAGATCTCTCCGGGCACCCTTTTTCCTTTTTGTGTGTGTTTGCTTGACAGTTACTAGGCTCGAGTGCCAGACTCCTTAGTAACTTGTTGTTTGTTACCCTTCTTGTGTGTGTTAGGAGATGGATGTAAGGCCAGCGATTGGCATTCCGTATCCTATTGTTGTGTGTGGAGTCCGACGTAAGTCCAGCGATTGGCAGTTGGTTTCCTGTGTGTGTTTGTTTGGTTCGGAGTCTGATGTAAGTCCAGCGATTGGCATTCAGTTTCCATGTTTTCCTGTTTATGCGTGTGTTTTGTTTCGGCGTGCGTGAGCCGAACTACGGTAGCTCTGATTCTCATTCCAGATGAGATACGTAGGCATAGGATGCAATATCCTAGCGAGCCCGTTCCTCTCTTCTCCCACCTGTGTTGTTTCCGGTATGTGTGTGTGATGTTTGTGAGTAGTTTTAGCAACCTTTCTTCTATTCTTTTGAGCGTGGATCCCGTCGAGTACGACGGATGCGTAGGGGTGCTAATACCTTCCCTTCGCATAACCGACTCCCGATCCCATCTCTCTTTGGTCGCGAGACCATGTCTTTTCCAGGTTTACTTCAAGCGTTTCCTTTCCCTCTTTGGGATAAATAACGCACGGTGGCGGCTCTGTTTGTTTTGTTTTGCCCGCCGGTTGTTTTTCGCGGATGCGACAGTTGTTCCCAAGCTTGGGTTCTCCGGTGGGCTTCCCCGCCTTGTCGAGACGTTTGCCGAGTATCTGTTCGAGATTCTTGGACTTGTTTGTGTTAGATATGTCTGTTTGTCAGCATTAATCATACACAAATCATGCATATACATGCATAATCATAATATTCAGATATTCATGATTTGCATTCTTTGCCATATATCTTTGTTTGTTATCTCCTACTATTGGTGAAATGTTCTTCCCCAAGTAGATGTTCGTGTCCGATCTCTCCATATAGAGTCAGCCCCATAGGCAGAAAGTGTCTATCTTTCTTTCTTTCTTCCCCACTGAGCTATGTCCTCATGGATGATTATTGCTTCAGTTTCCTCCCTAGTTGTGTATCGGGATGGAATTACTCCCCTGAGTTATATCCTCATCGGGTTGATTCTTGTTTGATTGTGTCTTTCTAGTTTGTTCCTAGATTGATTTCCTTTCTTGTTATTCCTCTGCAGTTCCTTGTGGTCTTAGTGTTTCAATTGCTCAGTAACCAGTAATTGTTCATCCTTTCCCCAACGGATTTTGTGGCCTTCTACCCAGTAACCGGTAGTTGTAAGTCCTATTTCTGTGGTTTTCTACCCAGTAACCGGTAGATGTAATCCCCTTCTTTGTTAGTTATCTTTACCTAGTAACCGGTATTGATATTCCTTCATTTTTGAGTATACCACCCAGTAACCAGTGATATATCTCTTGGATAATTGCTTTTGACAGGCAATTTATCCCTAGCGAGTCATCTTTCATTTACCCTTGTTGGGTGATGATTGTTTCTCCTTTTGATGGGTCATCATTATATACCCAGTAACCGGTATCCCAATGTCTTTCCTTTTCGGTCGATTTATCCTTTATTAACCTAGTAACCGGTTGTGGATAATCTTCCATGCGAGTATGTTATCTACATTTTTACCCATATAACGGTAGTAGATAATACATCTCATGCGCTCTTCAGTCGAAGTCTTTTTCTTCCCCAGTCGAGTAAGATTTGTATTCGCTTGTGGAATCGAATGTCCATCCTGTAAGTCGAGTTTGCTTTTTCAGCCCTCCTTTCGGATGATGAGTGTCTTGGATATATTCCACATTCACGCCTGGTTGGTCACCTAATATATGCCCAGTAACCGGTATCCCTGGTGTTCCTTCCTTCTGCTCCCTATTATGACTTTTTGTCCCCTGTGGAGTCAGATTTTCCTGAGTTGAGATGTGCCTTTTGGGTCCTCCTCAGATGTTTCAGATGATTGATATCTTTCACCCTTATACCGGTCTTAGATATTGTTTCTCCTTGAGCGTGTTGTTCTCTCACCCAGTAGCCGGTGTTTTGATAACATATCTCTCTTTGAGTTTATTACCCAGTAACCGGTAATATCTCGTTATTTCCTCCTCAGATGTGTCCTTTATGGACATCCCCGTCTGAGTCCAGATTTTTATCCAGTGTGTCCTTTATGGATAGTTGTGTTGTATTGGCATATTCCCCAATACCTGCATCTTTACGTCAGCTCGAGTCTTTCCATCGATTTATTTTCACGGAATCCCTTCGTGTCTCCCAGCAAGTTTTCAAGTCGTGACCTGCTCACGCAATTTTACCTTATGTCCCCCAAAGTCTCTGTCTCCCTAGTGAGTGTGTTACTCCTATGGATTTTTCAGTTTCTCCCGATTTCTTTTCCTTTGTGGTAATTATTCACCATGAATATTTTCTTTTTGCATACATACATTTGCATCATGAGGTCTCTTAGGGACCAAAATTCGTCTCTTTGTTATTATTTAAGCTCATTCTATCTCGTCGAATCGAAGATTTTAAACTTCATATCTCCGGCTAGAACGACCTTAAATAGGGGCATTTGTAAGTCCCTAATTTTGACCCTAAGATCCCTCATGGCATCATATTATTGCACAAGTGCATTGCCTCAAGGATCATAGCATGTTTGGCTCCTTAACCCTAGGGTTGGGACTTGTTTGAGATGTTTTGAGACCACCAAGCATGCTTGTATTGTATATTATTGCTTTTCTTATTTGATTACTAACCAAAAGCACAAAAATATGTCACTAACTCTTTTTGTTTTGAAGCTCAAGTGATCATGTGCACCACAATGCTCCTAGGAGGCTCATGAGCCCAATGAAATGGCTAGATGAAGATGAGAAAAAGCATGACAATGGTCCAAAAAGTTCCTAATCATCATATATGTCTCCCAAGTATCTCAATTTTCCAATTTGATCAAGATAACCCAAAGGGCTTGAAGATTGTTTCCCAAGGAAACCCTAATTCCACTGTGCTTTAACTGTGCCTTGCCCATGAAGCAATCTCAACCTCTGATCAAATTTAATCAAGGGAAGTTATTTCATTCATCATTTATGTGAGCCTATTTAAGGCCCCTAAATCATTTATTCATCAAGATTGGAAGTTTGGCCTTGAAAAGTTGACCAGTCAAGTCATCTGACTAAGCTGAGGATCCATGAGACACAACTTTTGATGTATTTATCAAATAAAGAACACCCCAAGATCAAAAATGTTCCTAAGAACCATATGAACAACTTTCATGATCATCAAAAATCCATTTGAAACTTGGAAAGTCATCATTCATTTCAAAACATTATAGGTCATTTTGACTGAAACCCTAATTTTGGGTCAACTTACCAAGGGCATAACTTCCTTAATTTTTATGATTTTGAGGTGATACCAAATGCATTGGAAATCTTGAGATGTCTACTTCAAATTTTATGTTGGACAAAATTTCATAATCCTAAAAGAAATACATGTGATAATACAAAACATTATAGGTCATCTTGGACCTAATTCATTGAATTTGAAAAAGTACCCAACTTCAAATGCCCATAACTTTGTCATGGAAAATCCAAATGATGCAAACTGTGATTCTAAATTGATCACCTTGAAAATATATACAACTTTGATGTTGGATATTTTCTCATTTGAAGCTTGCATCATGAAAACAGAGGGGTTTTATTAAGCTTGCTTTTGGGTGAAATTTTTCAAAGAGATTTGAACATGTTTTATACTTGAATTTTCACAGCCAATTTTGATCAATTTGCACATGCCAAATTATTTTTTTCCCAACATTACTTTTGTTCCTTATTTCAAGGGCTTTCCAACCATTACTCATAATAGTCCATGGGGTTTACCATTGGTGAGTTTCGAATTCATTTCCATTTATGTGCATTTTGGTATTTCATGATGAAACTGGGTATGCAAGCTGTTTCCATTTCATGTACACGTCCAATTGCTTTTCATATGAACTCAGCAAGTTGTTTCAACCATCATTGGGCCTTCCACACGCCTACATAGACCCATGCAAGCAAAATTCAAACTGCCATGCACATGAAAGAAGCGTGTGATCAACCACATTTACCTATAAATAGTGGCGCCATGAGCTTCCTTCAATAACCTTTTGGAGATCCCGGGTGCTACAGAAGTGAAACCATAGCCATCACTAAAGGAATTAATCACTTTTCTTCAATTTTTCGAGCTTGAAATTCATCATCATTAGCTGAGTTTTAAAGCCAAATTCCTTAGCCTATCACTTCCATTACATTCACAGATCAAAGAGGAGCAAGGATCTTGGAGAATTCGTGGCCAGAAGTTCATCAATTCAGAGGTATAATCTCAAACTTTTTGGATCTAGAACTCTCAATTAAATGTAGCATTCTTGTGTTTCTGTGGTTTTCTGAAGTCCTCATACTTGAGGCAAGCTTGTGATGCTTTCAATTTTCCATTTCATGAATAATCAGTATGAACACCATGATTTTATCCTTCACATTTCTCTCAATATAGGAAGAGTGAGGGAGATCCATTGGTACAATGATGATCTCCATCACACGAGCTTCATTTCCATGGCCTTGTTTTTAATTTTCACTAAGTTTTATTTTCCTGCAACTGGTGGCCGGAATTTGTTGTCTGGCCGGAGAAGATGGTGGTTTCCACCACCTCCACCACGTGTGCATGCTTGTAGCCATTAGATCACCTTGCCACGATCTAATCTCACATGTCCGTTTCAATTACTTCATTTAATGCTTGGTGTTGCGCGATTGACTCATGTGTAGTGTGTTTCTTCATATCCCAACCATCCACAGGTGCCACGTCAATTAATGAAATGCATCTGATGGCTCTGGATTTTTCGCTTATTTCATTTTTCATTTTTCATTTTATTTTCAGTTAATTCATTTCATTTTCAAAAATTCATTAAAAATTCATTTGAAGTCATAAAAATATGAGACCAAGTCCAAATTTTTTCTTGAAATATCTAGTTTCATATTATGATTTTTAATTATCTTTGTGACTTCATTTGATATTTTTTTATGAATTACTTGTTTTTTAATGGTTTTAATTCATTTTAAAATACTTTCTGACTTTTAAAAAATCCAAAAATATTTTCATAGCATCTATGGATCATGATAAGTCAATGAAAAATAGTCTCAACAATTTCTTGATTGTTTTGAGCTTATTTGAGATTTTAATTCATATTATACTATTTTTAATTGTTTTTAATTGGTTTTAATTACTTTCTGATTTCAAAAATTTGTGAGAAAATTAGTCAAAGCTTGTTTGACTATGTTGAACTTATGAGAATTTAATTGGACTTTTTGAAGTTGATTTGAATTGAATTTGAGGTTCAATCTTATTTGTTTATTTTTTATTTGTATTTTATTTTAATTCAAAAAATACCAAAAAATATCATTGACTCCTTGACTTGTTATCTTCATTTCTCTTCTGTTTGGTGTTGATTGAGGTTGATTTAATTCAACTTTGATCAATTGAATTTGGTTGTTGTCTTCTTTTCCCCTCCCTTTCATCTTCATCCCTTTCTTTCCATCAATGGCCAATGAGTTAAATTCTTGAGGTTGGCCTTGACATATGAGAAGTTTAACCTTCTTTGATCCAAACCAAATTCAACTTGATCCATGGTCAATTGAGTTATTTTGTGTCAAAGATAGGTTGCTTCTTGGTCAAGCAAATAACCAAAAGTCAATACAAGGCTCTTCCCCTTTTGTTTGGCATGGCAAGTTTATGGAGCTTGACTTACTAGTCGTGATCTCTAACTTGTGTTCTTTGCCTATATTCTTATTGATCGGCCTCAGATAGGTGTGACTACTACATTAGTCCACTTATGATTGCTTAACATAGCACTACATTGTCTTATGACAAGCTAACATAACCTTACTAACTACTAACTTTAATTTGAGCTTTTAACTTCTTGCCATTTACTTTTAATGTCGTTTATTTCTTGCTTATTATTCATATTGATTTTCATCTTTGCTCACTTGAGCACATATTTTATGTTTATGTCATTTTTCTTTTGCTCATTTGAGCCCATTATTGTATATAAATATATTGCTATTTTGTGTTGTTTGTGTTTGTTTGATGTGAATCCAAATGCAAAAGGAGAAAGGACTTAGAATTAGGACTTACCCATGCTTAAAGGAGTTCAAGAGCAACTACGCTTCATGCCTTTATAATGCAAAATTTGTTGAAGAGCAACTAGGCCTCATGCCTTTAGAATGCTAAAATTCAAAGTTGATCTCAAAGGACTTCTCCTTAAACTCATTCTTTGTCCATTCACTTTATTGTGTTGTGAACTTTTTGATGTTTGCTTTTGTATGATAGGGATCCCACCTTGAGATTGTGAAAAGAGGACCATTGTCATGAGTAACCAAGTTAAGAGCCAAGCTAAATGGAGATCCTATGAGCTTGAATTCAATTATTGATTGCTTGTTTGTGTGCTAAGTCCAAAGGAAAGGAGCATCTTGAGTCATCTCTATATGACTTCAAGAAAAGGAACTCCAAGGGTTTATCTTTCCCCTCTTATCTTTGTATTGCTTTAGGGGTAGCCTTTCGCCTCTTTTACCCACTCTAACTAAGCCAAAAATCATTTTCAAAATTTTGACTTTATTTCAATTTAGAAACCTAGGCCTTAAGCCTTTGACTTTTCAAACTCTTTTCATAAATACTCATTGTGAATAAACTTTAATCCAACTTTGACCTCATTTTGTAAATAAATCTAACTTGTAAATATAACTCATTTCAAGTTGTTTTGTGGTTCCAATGGCCACTTGTTAAACCTTTTCAAAACATTAGTCATAGGTTTGAGTTATCATAGTGGTTGATGTAAATCTCACCTCATCCTTAGTGTTGGATTATAAGCCTTCCATGCTTATTATAGGGTTAACCCCTCACTAGCATGTTGAAGCCTTCCTCACATGGTGGATTGTTGGTTTAGGTTGAGTTTTCTCCCTTTGATAACAAAGGACCTTAAGGCTTTTGATCAAATCAATTCACCAATCTTTGAGATTTTTACCCCGAACTACGAGGTTTTGATCCTCCCTTGTCATGGTACATAGGCAATGGGTTCATCCATTCAAACAACAAAATTTGTAAATATAATCTATTCTCTTCTCATCCCTCCAATCTTTTGTTCAAATCTTTTCACAAATACCAACCTACAACACATATTTGCAAAAAGGGTTCCCTTAGAGTACTAAGGATGTTTTGGGTGCGTAAAACCTTCCCACTTCATAACCAACCCCCTTACCTAGATCTCTGACATTTTTATTAGTTTTTGATTTAAAAAACTTCTTATCTTGGCTTTTGTTCCCTTTTTAGCCTTTCCTTTGGACAAATAAAAGTGTGGTGGCGACTCGAATTGTATGTTGACTTTTGGTTTAGTCAATAAACCTAAAAGTAATGAAAACTCCGCTACAAGCATGAAAATAATGTCCCTGAAAACAGTGATACGTAATATGGAAGTAAAGAACCCTCAGAGGAGAGTGGCGATGAAAATTCAGATACTAATGACAGTGATGATCTTGTACCTTTATGTTGGCAAATAACCATTACATCTGCTTCAAAGGCAAAAACAAAATGTTTTGGTATGATAACAATTTTATTTTGACATACTTACAAAATATTGATTAGCGTGTTCTAACATTATTTGTGATATTTCCAATATTTTCCCAAATCATTTTCAAATAGAGTATTGCATAAGGATCAAGATTCAATCCAGCTTATTGATATTCAAAGTGGGAAAACGTATGAGTGTGATGTTTACACTACTTACAGAGACATGGACGAGAAGTACATTGCAAATGGCTAGTACCAAAATGCAAAGGAAAATAAACTCTGATTAGGTGATAAACTGGGATTTACTATGCCTTATGGTCCTGAGAGGTTGTATGTAAAGAGGATGAACTGTTGAATCGAGGAAAAGGGAGAAGATGTCGTTTGATAGGAGAAGTAGTTGGATTAGTCAGGGTTTAAAGTTACTGTATTATTAGTATATAGATGTGTTTATTTGAAGTCATGTTTTTTGTTATGATTAACTGTAGCATGAAGAATGAAAATTTGTGTTTTTAACTTTGTAGGATGAATGTGACAACTTTATAATGAATATATATTTGTCTTATCTTGTTCTGATTTAATATTATAAATCTTTTAAAATCAAATACAGTTAAAATCTTTTAAATTTTTTTGTCTTATCTTGTTTTGATGAGCTATGATTTCGAAGAAGCAAGTAACGATATCGAAGTCGAAGATATTGTCAATATTCTAATCGAAGTCGAAGCAGTTGCTGACATGCCTAACACAGTCGAAGTCGAAGATGGTGTAGCTAGTCAAACGCCTCAAAGAACTAGAGTTTGTCCAACAAGACTTCAATACTATATAGTGGCTGGTGATGATGAAGTCACACCAGATGGAGAATTAATTCATTTTTCCTTAATAGTAGGTGCTGAACAAATCAACTATAGCGAAGTCTTAATGATAAACAATGGAAGTCAACTATGGGTGAAGAGTTTCAAGGAATCGAAAGAACAACACATGGAAGTTAGTCGAATTTCTAGCATATACAAACGCTATCGAAGTGAAGTGGGTGTTCAAGTTGAAGCACAATGTTGATGGGTTGATCGAAAGACATAAGGCAAGATTGGTAGCTCGAGGTTTTCTTCAAAGAGCGGGAGTTGACTACTCTAAAGTATACACACCAGTAACAAGATTGGAGATTGTTCGACTAGTAGTCGCCTTGGCATGCAAGCAATAGACGACATTTCACTAAGATGTGAAATCATCATTTTTGAATGGAGCTTTGGATGAAGAGGTGTATGTCTCACAACCTCATAGGTTTGTGATTCAGGAGGAAGAAAGGAAAGTACACAAGTTGCACAAAACGCTCTATGGTCTCAAGCAGGCACCTAAGGCATGGAACAAGAAGATCGACTCATACTTAGTCGAATTGGGATTCGTCAAATGCAAATATGAGTATGATGTCAATGCATATGTTGTGGAACAAGATATAAAATCACCTGCTTATATGTCAATGATTTACTGGTAACCGGAAATAGCTTAAAGAACTTATCGAAATTTAAAGAGCTGATGAAGAAGGAATATGAAATGTCAGATTTGGGAAACTTGTCTTATTTCCTAGGCATGGAATTTCAAATGTCGAAGCAAAGTGTGATGCTATAACAAAGAAAGTATCTCAAAGAGATACCCAAGAGATTCAAGATGGATGATTTGACTCCTACATCTTCGCCAGTCTAACCAAATTTGAAGTTGGAGAAGCATGGAGAGGAAGAAAATGTCGGTGCAACTTTGTTCTAACAATTTTTTAGATCTCTTAGATATGTGTGCAATAATCGACCTTAGATAGGTTTCTCAATCAGATTAGTGAGAAGATACATGAGTGAACCAAGGGTGTCACACATGAAGGCTGTAAGAAGAATCCTGAGATACTTAAAAGGATCTATAAACCATAGAATTCTATTTCGATGAGACTTTGATAGTAAAAAGGATATAGTTACTTGTTATTCAAATGCTGATTGTTGTGGAGATAAGGAAGATCAAAGAAGCATAATTGGTTATTTCTTTCAATTATTTGGTGCCCCAATCTCATGGTGCTCGATAAAGCAACATGTGTTGGCATTGTCATCGTGTGAGGCTAAATATATAGCAGGGTCTTATGTTGTGTGTCAAGTAATTTGGATCAGATTTGTGATTGAAGAAATGAAGGGCGAAGTAAAGAAACCTCTGGTGCTACTAATCGACAACAAGTTAGTCATAAATCTTGCGAAGAATCTAGTTTTGCATGGAAGGAGTAGGCACATCGAAGTTAGATTTCACTTCTTAAGGGAGAAGGTAAATCGAGGTGAACTTGAAGTAAGGCATTGCTGAAGTGAAGCACAGTTGGCCGAAATTTTCTCCAAATGATTGAAGATCGACAAATTCTTAATTTTGAGAAAGAAATTAGGAATAGTTCAGATCGACTATGATTAACATATGTTCGACAACTTGGATTATCATGGATTATGTTAAGATATAAGTAATATAATCCAAGTTGTGTGGCCCAAGCCCAAAGTTAATTAGGGTTTAAAGTTTGTTACTTACTTAGTAGACAAGTTAGTTAGTTGTATATAAATACATATCATGTAATTCAGTTTGTATATTATTCAATAATAAAACGACTTAATTGCAACTTTGGTCCCCCTATTTTGCCTTCTTTTAGTTTTAATCCCCCCATTTTAAAAACCACGTTTTTGGTTCCTTTTTTAAGTTTTGCTTTGAGTTTTAGTCCCTTGACTAATTTGAGAATAAATTTTTGTGACATGGCGCTTGTTATGATGATGTGTCAATGTTAAATTATAATTAATTTTTCCAGCTCATTATTTATTAAATTTTTAATATTTTTAATAATAATAATTTTTAAAATAATTCATAGACAATTCATTAATATAAGCTCAGTGAATAAAACGTTTTACTTTCATGCTCATCTTCTATTTTCATCATTCCCAAAAAAGTGTTCTTCCCCAAATGTAAACCCTAATATTCAGCAATAACAACTCCACCTTCAGAGTCTTCCCTTATAGATGACACCGAAAGTCCTCCAAAGATAGGGAATGTTTCACAACTTCAGCTATTGCAAATGCTCTTTCGTCACTTTTCACCTACACATTATCTTCTTCTTCACCTACACACTACAATGTGTAATGCTCACACTATCCTCATCAATTTTCACCAATAATAAACCCTTTTCATTTCACAAATTTTTTCCATTTATTTTCCTCATTTAAACCCACAATCTTCCTTTCGAGATTCAGTCAATTTCCTCCACCAAAGATTCAATATTACCTTTTCCCCCCTGTTCTCCACCATGAGCACAATGATTTTGAAATCTCAAATCTCAGTAAGAATCGAAGCTGACAACAACAAAACATGCAAAAGAGAATAGAGAGGAAGAAAGAATCGACAGCAACAACAAACACAAAAGAGTGAATAGAGAGGAAGAAAGAATTGAAACGAAAGAGAAAAGGGAATCTGCGTCTTTTCTGATTGCTGGAAAACTAGCCACTGTGATTTCTGCCAAATCATCTCCACACCTCGCGACCTGCGTTGCACTCCTCCTCTTTCATCGTTTCTGGCCACCACACTCCAGATCTGGCCATCCACAACAACAGCAACAACCATACCTCCATCCTTCGATCTGACCGCCACACACTTCCATGAGTGAGAGAAAGGAAAAAAATGATGTCTTAAGAATGGATAATGATGTTGTTGGCTATATCAATTTGAAGTAATGAGAAGACGGAGAACAAATTCAATGTTTCTTCTATGTTTTATTTTATCTGATTTTTATTTATTTGATTTATTTAAATTAAATTAAATTAAATGATTTAATTTTAAATAAATTAAAATTACGTGGAAATATATTTGGGCAAATAGAAATTGACATGTCATCTTAATAAGCACCACATCATCAAAAATTATTCTCAAAGATCCAAAACAAAACTTAAAAAATGGATCGAAAACGTGGTTTTTAAAATGGGGGGATCAAAACTAAAAAAAGGGCAAAATAGGAGGACCAAAGTTGCAATTAACCTAATAAAATTCTTATTTCCTTATTCCCTCTCTTTCTCTCCTCACTAAAAATGTATCACACACTAACATGGTGACCCCTTTGATTCTTGGTTCGATTCGGTCTTAAAATACTATTTTTAATTATTATTTTGTACATTACTTACAATATATTATATGATTAATATTAATAAGATTAATGTAATAAATGTGTAATATTTTATAATAATATTATTAAAATATTGTAACAATCTTTCATCTAATCCACTTGGTAAAATTCTTGAATTGAATTTCCGGATTTGATTCCCGACTGCAGACTATTTTTGCAAATAGATTTTATATTGAGATATAAAAGAGAGGACTATTCTTTTTATTTTTTATTTCTTATATTCCATAATCATTTTATTTACTCATATACATATATATATATATATATATATATATATATATATATATATATATATATATATATATATATATATATATATATATATATATATATATATATATATATATATATATATTTTACAATTTTCAATGACATAAGAATTTTAGTATAATTTTAAATAAAAATAAGTTAGACACGTGAAAAACTATTTAATATAAAAATATTGTTTATTTAGTACAATATTTATAGTTTTGATAAGTGTTGCTATTAACACTGTTACAAATTTGCATGTTATATTTATTTCACATGTAAATATATATACAATTGTAAAGCTATATAATTATATAATTGTTTCACATGTAAAGTCTTACGATTTGAAGTATTAGTTCAAGAGTTTAGTCCTCAATTTTAAGATAAAAAGAATTGAATCTTTTCAGAAAGAAAAATGTTAATAGGTTTTAACATCATTTTAATTAATTTTAATTTTTCGTGTGATTTCAAAAGATACGCTTACTGAAGTCACTAATTTTGACTTCATATTTGGGTTTTCTATTTCTAGGTACATCGACTAAAAATAATCGTTGATGGCGGGAACAACTGCTAACATACCATGGATGTCTCTCTTGGATAATGATCAAACCTAATCCAATTCAAATATCACGCAAAAATCACAACAAAAAACACAAAAATCATTTGACGAGGCTTTGAACAACGTATGTGATATGCCTCTGAGCCAACTCCCCCAAACATGTTAAATAGGTGATATATTGACAATATCAATTTCAGAGGAGGAGTATTTGGCATAGTTAGAGACATAAAAGCATAATTGTCGCATCACGCGAAAAACCGGCGGGAAAACAAGAACAACAGAGCCGCCACCGTGCGTTATTTATCCCAAAAGAGGGAAAGGAAACGCTCAGAGTAAACCTGGAAAAGACGTGGTCTCGCGACCAAAGAGAATGGGATCGGGAGTCGGTTATGCGAAGGGAAGGTATTAGCACCCCTACGCATCCGTCGTACTCGACGGGATCCACGCACAATAGGGAGGAAAATGGTTGCTAAAACACTGCTCACATAAACATCTACACAGGCTGAAAGAGACACAAGGAAACAAACAAGACTGACTCGGTAGGATATCGCATCCTGGGCCTACTTAGTCTATCAAGCATAGACATCAGAGTCTAAGTAGTTCGGACTGGGGAAACGACACATGCTCGCTAGGATGTCGCATCCTATGCATACGTATCTCCTTTGGACGAAGGAGAATCAGAGCATTCGTAGCTCGGCTAACACGCACACAAACAAACACAGGCGAGGGCAAACATGGAGCCCGAATGCCAATCACTGGGCTTACATCAGCATCCGAACCGAAACACACACACACTGGAACCCGAACGCCACTCGATGGACTTACATCAGCTTCCAAGCACACAACAAGAAGAAGGGTCTCGATTGCAACCAGGGCAAGAGAAAGGGGAGGTCTCAATCGCAACGAGGGCGAGAGAAAAGAATTAGTGTTAGTTGTTAGTCAAACTCGGCAAGACATCGCATCTCGTGCCTACGTATCTCATCTGAACATGAGAATCAGAGTTGCCGTAGTTCGGCTAAACTATTCCTGTTGGTTTGTGTTTTTTAAGTGGACAACGCCACTACGCAATCTACCGGATGCTCGACCTTTGGAGACTTACTCACCTGTAGTAGAAGGAGTTGACGTATCCTTAAGAGGGGATAATGTTTGTTTGTGTTTTAGGAAAGCTCAAGCAAGAAAGGAAGTCCTATACGAAGGAACCGTGCTACCTTAATTGTCATGCAAACGAGACTACGCGGAGTCTAGCAAACCTAGGGGATACAATCACACCACACAAACATATACAGCATGAAATAAACACACCAACAAGGGGCTCAAACATCAGGGCTAGGCTTTAGTCGAGGGGTCATATCAACCTCAACAAATAAGCCGCTGTATCGGGGTCAAGTTAGCTCTTAACCTTGCCATTGAGGGGCTAAGGTGAAGCTAGATGAAAGGTGATGAGGGGTGTGCCTCATTGCTTCTATCTCTGGTCAGAGAGAGCATCAGACAAAGGAGCGTGGGTCCAGAATGGGGGGACCCTTCTACGCTCAGGACATAGACTCGACTGTACAATGTACAAGATCTTGGGCTTGGATCTCAATGCTACAACCATGTAATGGGAGCAAGGAGAAGACTCACAGAATAGTGGGGGATAGATTGCTTATCCCTACCTTCCACCAATTGCCTCAAATGAGGACTTTTCCTGCTTGGGACAAATATAAACATACACAAGCATTGCCTCTTAAGGAGGACTTCAGACAGTTTGCCCGGCCCGGTAACAGCCGGGTCTCCAGACTACATGAAGAAGAAAGTTCTATACCTCAATGCCAATTGCTTATAAGCAAAGCAATGCAAGTTCTTAAGAGAACTGAGCAACTAAGTGTACCTGTACAAAAGTCAAACAGAATCAGCATCCCATTCATAATCAGACAACAATATAATGACCAATTAACAATCCCAATGATGTGCATAGCACAAGTCCATGTGGACCAACATCCTACAAAACAGCCACATTAGTTTACAAGTATCAAGCAAAATATCCCAAATGTGAAACAATATCCTTAAGCCTTAACTTCTTAACCTGAAAAGGCACAATCACATTCAAATGTAAGTAACATGACCACTAGGACTAGCCTAGGGTCCAAAAGAAGGAAAAATCCTAAAACAGCAACCAATTCATGATCAAAGTCAAGCTATTTCAACAACAAAGGGATCCCAATTGGTCCCATATCCAAACTATGTACACATCTCAATCTATGCAACATGTAAGGCAAAGTGAACAAACATGGATCATATAAGAGCAACCAGCAAGATCAAACTCAAGTAAATACCAAAACAGCATGGAAAATTCTACAAAAATTATATCCTAAACAGAGGACCTTCAACAAGCTACATGTCAATTTTCATACAATTTGGCCTAGTAGAACTATGGGAATTAATTCAACATGACAAGGCATGCAAAAACACAATCAAATGAAGTCATAAAATGTACATTAACTTCAATTCAATGGTAAACAGTGACATTACATGGGAAATTAGTAGGACCAAAGCCAAATGAAAGCTACACATGTCAGGAACTATTCTACCAAATTTCATGGTCATATCATTCATCATGCTCATTCTATGCACAAAATAAGGCAAACTAGTTCAAAGGAAGCACTAAGCCTACAAACAGAATTATTGCATTCAAATCCACATCAACACAATCCCAAAAATTCTCAAATAAATTACACCTAAACAGGGGGTATTCAAGGTCTACCATGTCAAATTTGAGCTCAATTGGACAAATGGAACCATGTCAATGAAAATCAACAAAAACAGACACAATTATAGGCTCCAAATCACAACCTCAACACATGCTTCCACTTCAAAAATTCATAACTCAATGAAAACAAAAAAGAAATGGATGAGACCAAAACAGGGAGGTCCTAACATGTGTATACTACAAGCATATTAAATTTCATGAACATACAATACAATATGAGCATTTCTCAATGAATCTACCAGCCTAGGTCACATGAGCTTGCAAATTCAATCATCAGAAATGAAAAACCATGATCAATTAGAAAACACAATGAACAATTCCACAAAAATTCACAAAGGATCCTAACATGTCAATGAGCATCCATACCAAATTTCAATCAATTCTAACAAGTATAGGTCATGCAAAAAATTCCAACAAATTGGCATCATGAGGTGTGACACAAATTGTCACACCTAAGTTCAAAAAAATGAAACTCAAAGACCAGGTATCAAAAATGCATAAAATTTATATGGAAATAAACCTCATCCAGTCAACAATCATCACAAAAATTTCCAGACATTTATTTTACAATATGAGAATTTCATGATCAAATTAGTCTAAGGTATCAAAATATACACATGTGGAAGAAACCCTAGGTCAAATGAAAAATATTCCATGCACAACTTTGACCAATAGGTCAAAAATCATCTACACTCAATGACAAAGTCAACAAAATAATTTTCACAATTTTCTGATTTTTCTATATTTTTCTATGAATTTTCTAAGGTGCTAAAGTATTTTTTAAGAATTAAAATGAATTAATTTAAATTCAGAATGGCAAAAGTGTAATTATTGGGCGCGGGGGAGGGAAACTCCCAATTCGAATTTTCAAACCAGTTTACGGATCAAACGCGCATATTATCATCATCTTCAACAATAAATTTCCAGAAAATATGAACAAGGCTCAAGAACACGCATTCTCTAAATCCCAACCAAAATGAACAAACCTATAGTCGTTGGAACCGTTACAACATGTAGAACATGAATCTCAACTCCAATTAACCTAAAACTTCCTAAATCGTGCGAATCGATGAACCTAGGGTTTTAGATCTAAACTTCGAGTTAAGATTTCTTACACTACAATTCACCATTCGCAATTCTAAACATATCCTCGTGATCTACGTGACATGCTCTACCACGCGCACACCATAATTCATCGAAAGATTGAGATCGAATTTTGAGAAAAACCTGCTATGGCAGTTGTAGCTCGGGACGAATTGGCGCGCGATTTGGCCAAACAGCAACAGTATTAGCTACAGGAAGGGTGATGTGAAGCTCAGTTTTGCTCGATTGTGCTCCTAGTTCTTGAATCCGCGATTCACCATGGATGGAGCTCCTTTGGACAGTCGCATATGGCACGGTTTTGGTAGCTTTCTTGCACAAACAGATGGAGTACTTGCCAATAGGAGATCAATGCAAAAAGAAGAATGCAAATTGATCAAGTTTCGAAGGAGTTTGGAAGATTTTTGTGTTTGTGAGTTCTTGAAGATTCTAGAGAGGATTTGATGATTTTGATCTCAATTTTGGTGAAAATGAATAATCTGTTATGTTTAGGAAGAGATTAAGCTTATATATGTTAGCTTAATCATGATTAATCAATGTAATTAACCAAATTGGCAATGTTAAGCTAATTGTGCATTTTCCTTCAATTTGGCCAAAATGCCCTCTCTCCAAATCAGTTCATGTAGCAGCTCAATTTTGGTTCCAACAAGTCCAAAATACCATATGTAATGTGTAGAAACAAGTTTCATTTCAATAGGCCATGTATCTTGCAATTTCACTATGTGGTAGAAAAAAGCCTAATTATGCACTTTCATTCTTCGAGCCAAAACTCAAATTATGAGGCCTAGCCATGAAATGAGGATTCAAACACATTCCAAATGCCATTCCTGAGGTGTTACAAAAAGTCCCATCTCAAAATTCCAAATATTTTGACATTTGGACAATTTTGCCCCTGATCCAGTTTAACAGTCCAGTTGAAAAGTGACTTTTTGCCTTGGCCACTTTTGGAAAAATCCAATGATGCACCCTTGAAGTACATGTCAAATGGAATTTGTGCATATAAAGAACTTGCAATTTGGACCAACCATGTGGTAGTTATGGCCTCCTGATTACGGGTCTTTTTGGAAATTCATCTGACCATATCTTGCAAACCACACATGGGATTTTTGAGTTCTTGGACTTTTTGGAAAGGTGAGAGCAAGATCCTCAACTTTCATGTTGGACAAAATTCCATTTGAAGCTTGTATGATGAAGTTATTTTGAGGAGAAAAAGTTTCCATTTTGGGCAGCTGAAATTACAGGTCATCTGCTATTTTTGGAAATTTTCTGTCTGAGCTCAATTCCTTCAACCTTGGTCTTTGTCACGTCAAATGAGACTTATATGGACATGAATGAGGTCTTTCAAACCATTTCCCACCTTCCAATCCATAAAATCAGGCACAGTCGACCACAGTTGACCACAGTTGACTTCCTAGGGTTTCTGGTTGACTGAACAATGACTGATGACTTCTGAGCATCCAATCTTTGGACAAACCACTTCAAAATGATCCTTGGACCATATGAGCTTGAAAAATCAACCCTAGGGCTTTGTTCCAATGAAAATGGCACTTGCTTGCTTGATTGACTGATCTCCTGATCAGTTTGACCCATTCCATCAATTGAGCTTGCACTTGGGCAAATGGACAATGCAATGTTATGCAGTGGACATTGTTAATGCTATGACCTAATATGAAATGAATGTACAAAATGGTAGGGTGCAAATTTGAGGTGCTACAGCTGCCCCTATTCAATCAACTGGGAACCCGAACGGATGAGAGCAACGGCTGTCAGACTTTCAGGGTAAACAGGGATTGAATACCAAGAACCGTAGAAATTTGCACACTGCTGGGACTTATCTTTGTTTTTTTTCTTTTCTTCGGAAGTACAACCACATCCAGACATCGACACACGATGAATGGGAACAGAAATCATCTCAACTAGATGCCAACGGGCAACTAGGAAAAACTCAACGTTTACCAAGACC
The DNA here is from genome assembly GCF_024323335.1 of Lathyrus oleraceus. Classification (NCBI taxonomy): domain Eukaryota; kingdom Viridiplantae; phylum Streptophyta; class Magnoliopsida; order Fabales; family Fabaceae; genus Lathyrus; species Lathyrus oleraceus. The sequence continues at coordinate 502,301,390 of NC_066583.1, read as the reverse complement.
AACGGAGAGGTAAATCGACCCTACTGGGGATAAGCAGGAAAGGATACAACCATACGTCAGTGGACGAAATGGGAAAAACTCAACGTTTACCAAGACCAACGGAGAGGTAACCAGTCATTAATGAATGAATGGAAAGAGAGATACAACCATACGTCAGCGGACGTAATGGGGAAAAACTCAACGTTTACCAAAACCAACGGAGAGGTGACCAGACATCATCGGATGAATGGGAAGACTCGACCAGACGTCATAGGACGAAAGGGAGAAGCTCGACGTTTATCGACACCAACGGAGAAGGAGAAAACTCAGCCAGACGTCATAGGACGAAAGGGAGACTCAACGTTTATCGACACCAACGGAGAAGGAGGAAACTCAGCCAGACGTCATAGGACGAAAGGGAGACTCAACGTTTATCGACACCAACGGAGAAGGAGAAAACTCAGCCAGACGTCATAGGACGAAAGGGAGACTCAACGTTTATCGACACCAACGGAGAAGGAGGAAACTCAGCCAGACGTCATAGGACGAAAGGGAGACTCAACGTTTATCGACACCAACGGAGAAGGAGGAAACTCAGCCAGACGTCATAGGACGAAAGGGAGACTCAACGTTTATCGACACCAACGGAGAAGGAGGAAACTCAGCCAGACGTCATAGGACGAAAGGGAGACTCAACGTTTATCGACACCAACGGAGAAGGAGGAAACTCAGCCAGACGTCATAGGACGAAAGGGAGACTCAACGTTTATCGACACCAACGGAGAAGGAGGAAACTCAGCCAGACGTCATAGGACGAAAGGGAGACTCAACCAGACGTCATAGGACGAAAGGGAGAAGGAGAAAACTCAGCCAGACGTCATAGGACGAAAGGGAGAAGGAGAAAGCCACTTCACGAGGGAAAGGCACCACAACCGGAAACCGAATAGGACGTCTACTGGGAATTCTGGTTGGGAAGTCAACCAGACATTAATGAATGACTGGGAATGAGGTATACAATCAGACGTTCATGGACGAATGAGAAAAACACAACGTTTATCGAAACCAACGGGGAGGTAGATCCACTTGGGGAAAGGTACAACTAGACGTCATAGGACGACTAGGAAAAACTCGACGTTTATCGACACCAACGGAGAGGAGGAAACTCTGAGGGGAATCATCTGGTATTACCAAATGATCTGTGGGGAATAAACAACTATACGTCAACAGACGCATAGGAAAAACTCGACGTTTATCGACACCAACGGAGAGGAGAAAACTTCTGGGGACGACCCTGTGGGGAAAGATATCAACTATACGCCAACGGACGCGTAGGAAAAACTCGACGTTTATCGACACCAACGGAGAGGAGGACACTTCTGAGAGGAATCAACAGTCATTAACAAATGATCTGTGGGGAATAAACAACTAGACGTCAGCGGACGGCTAGGAAAAACTCGACGTTTATCGACACCAACGGAGAGGAGGAAACTCTGAGGGGAATCATCTGGTATTACCAAATGATCTGTAGGGAATAAGCAACTAGACGTCAGCGGACGGCTAGGAAAAACTCGACGTTTATCGACACCAACGGAGAGGAGGAAACTTCTGAGAGGAATCAACAGTCATTAACAAATGATCTGTGGGGAATAAACAACTAGACGTCAGCGGACGGCTAGGAAAAACTCGACGTTTATCGACACCAACGGAGAGGAGGATTCTTCTGGGGACGACCCTGTGGGGAAAGATATCAACTATACGCCAACGGACGCGTAGGAAAAACTCGACGTTTATCGACACCAACGGAGAGGAGGAAACTTCACTAGGGAAGGGACGACGTTATGAACATCGAAAGATGATGTTTACAGACACCAAAGAATACCAGACACTACGCATGACTGGGAAAGCACCGAAAGATGGTGTTTACCGACACCAAAGAAACAACACACGCGGGTGCTGTCAGGATACTGACATCTACATGTCTGGGCAAGACTGAACACTTGCAGGAGATCTCACTGGGGAACAAGGTCACGACAGCGAGCAAACGGGAAGGAACACCAAGGATACCGGGTTGTAGGTATGAAACGGGTGACCGACCAAAGCGTGAATTGGTTTGTGTTCCAAAACACTCAACATCCTGAAGAGGGCTAGAAAAGCGGTCTTGTTAAAGGATGGACATTCGATTCCACGGGGAATACGAACCTTACTCGACTGGGGAGGACGACTTCGACCCAAGAGCGCATGAGACATATTATCTATTGCCATCAAAACGTAGATAACACACTCGCATGGAAGATTATCCATAACCGGGTTGGTTGTTGTTAGATGGATAGATCGACCGACATCATCCTGAAGAGAGCAAAGGCAAACTTGTTAAAGGATGGACATTCGATTCCGAACAAAGGAATACGAATCTTACTCGACTGGGGAGGACGACTTCGACCCAAGAGCGCATGAGATATATTATCTATTGCCATCAAAACGTAGATAACACACTCGCATGGAAGATTATCCATAACCGGGTTGGTTGTTAGATGGATAAACGACCGAAAAGAAAGGCATCAGGGTACCAGGACTAGGTATGCAAAAGCTGACCAATCAAAAGGGATAAAGTTGCTTACTCGGAGCAAATACCCAAAAGAAAAGGGAAGACCCACTGGGGACAATACTGCTTGATCAAGGCAAGTATCCAGAGGGGACAAGACTATCAATACCGCAAACTGGGTACTGATAACTGCAAAGAGGGGATTACATCTACCGGTTTGTAGGCAGAAAACCAGGGAAAAGTAACCAGTCATCAACGAGATGAGCACACAGGGTTAACTCCGCCAAGGGGATGAAAGTGGGATTTTACAACTACCGGCTTGTAAGTAGAAAACCACGACGATAGGACTTACAGCTACCGGTTTGTAGGTAGAAGCCAACAAATTCCGCCGAGGATAGGATGAATGAGTGCCGGTTAGTGAGCAACTATTCATTTATGCCCCAGGGAAGTACAAGAGACAGCCGACAGGGAGCCAATTTAGGATCAATCCCAAAAGGCAGACTGAAACAAGACTCATCCTAATGAGGAAAGAACTTAATAGGGAAAACCCATCCCGTTAGGGAGGGAACGGAAACAACCGTCATCCACGAGGGTATAACTCAGTGGGGAGCGCAGAAGGAAATGGTAGACACTTTTCTGCTTAAGGGGTAGACTCTACATGGAGAGATCAGACACACCCACATCTGCTAGGGGAATGGATCCAAGCTGGCAAGATGCTACCAATTGGGGAGTAACAATGCTGGGGATACCCACTCGGCTAAAGAGTCGCTTGTTGGGGAAAACACCGACCTCTCAACCATGCTGGGGGACCCAACTCTGAAGCCGATCCAATAGCGCGATGCTAAACTCTTCCAACAACCCAATCTCGGCTGGTCACCACGGCCTAGGGCTAATGGATATGTTTGCAATGTTGATGCATGAGTTTTTTTTTTTGTTTTACACAATGCCCCATGATCATGGAAATGCTATGCACTAATGATGCAATATGCTATGCTTGTCTAAATGATGAATGCATAAACACGCGTCTCCTCCAGAGACAACACTGAGGAACTCCAGGAACTGTGTTGAGGATCTCATTACCACGTCAATTTCCGCCCTGCTGGGGAAAGACAAACCTTTGCTGGGGGTGAACTCCATCGAACCCATACTACTTGGAGATTACCCTGCTAGGGGAGGCAACCCACGCTTATCTCTACTGGGGATGATTTTCTCCGAACCCGATCCGCTTGGGGACCTCGCTGAGGGAAAACCATCAACACAAACTCTGCTGGGAAGACAGCTTCAGACTTGGAAAACAACCACAACTCCGATGGGGACACGGTAACCTTCATGCTTGCTGAGGAGGCACTGATCTCAAATTTGTTAGGGAACTAACACTCTCACACCCACTGGGGATACAGCCTATTGGGTACGGAACGCCTGTCGATTCGTCGAACACTGGTGTTCATCATCCTACCACAGTGTTGACTTTCCGCTTTTGAGAACTCCCAGACTCATCTGGACTTTTCTGATCCATCACCTTGTATTCCCGACTCCTCCGTACTCCACGGGGATCGCACTCCTGGGATTATACAAACTTCCCAGTCCTCAGACTTTGAAGAGTCTTCTTGATTAAACCTTCCAGGATCGTCGTCCTTCTTTCGTCGTCTTTTCATTGTTCGTCTATCCCTTGCCCCTGGTTGGACTCTGTGGGGGTCTTTTGTCAAAAGGCTCCATATCACTACTTGCCAGCGAATGAAGATATCTAACAGCACCTGCACAAGAGATTGTTAGATAAAAGCGTGCCCCAGGCGTGCCAACACTTCAACATCTTGGTCACTCAAACTTCCGAATAAGATTTCCAGATTTCAATCTTATAAGCATGCATCGGAAGGGACCTCCATGTTTCAAAATGCAAATATTCTTATCAAAACGAACGGATGTTTTCGTAATCAAAGCAGTAATGAAAACAAAAACAAAACTATTTGACTGAACACGTATTTTATTGACTGAAACAAAAAAGTGGCTCAGAACTGAGCAACACACAGGAAGCAAACCCTGAAAAGAGGTGATTGCACACAAAAGGAAAAATCTATCCTAATGGCAATGTGAAAACCTTGATCTCATCGGGTTCCAACTCGGTTACGCCCCATATGTCCTCAAGACTTTCCGCACTTTCTGTCTTCTGAACAAGACGCTTCCAATCGATCTCTGTCGGAGACTATCCAAGTCATATCTCAAGCACAAACGATCATGCTGGACGCAGTTGTTCGTTTCGATCCCTCTTTTGCCTGGACCGCCGTTTCGGGTTTCAGTCCACCGGGATATCCTTTTTTGCCCAAGTCGCCCTTGTGGGGTTTTCGACTTGCCGGGTGTACAGTTTTTTCCTTTTATTATCCCTAACTTTTACCCGAACCTTTTCTCTTTTTTCTTGGTTCGCCGGGATGCCCTTTTTTGCCTGGACTCTTTCTTTTTTGTCCAGCGGGTCAATTTTTCCACGAATTATCTTTTAACTGCGTCCGCACTCACAGGGAATAGAAAATCTTCATCATTCGTGGTCGTCAACAACAAAGCTCTGTCAGAGGAGACCTTTTTGACCACGAACGAACATTCATAACTGTTTATCCACTTGCCCCCACGATCGTCTTGAGGAGGAAGGATCCTTTTCAACACCACATCTCTTCCATGCTACCCACGAGGTCGCACGTCTCGGTTAATAACACGCTTCATTCACTGGGTACAACTGCCCCATGACAAGTAACTGTCGAACTCTTCTCTCAATCAGGTTCCATGCGTCGTACCGAGTCCTCATCCACTCGCCCTTTTCTAACTTCTCATCCATCTGGACTCCCCACAATGAGATCTAGCCTCCAGCAGGCAATATCACTTCCATCCCATACTGAATGAGGAAGGCGTTGCCCCAGTAGATGCACGTATCGAGGTACGACACTCAGGATACCAACTTCGTACTCAGCCACCATCGTTGGCGCTTTCAACTGTTATCGGGGAAGCACTAGCTCATTCACTTTAAACTCACCCCATCAGACATCAGAACCCGTTCGGATTCAGGGTCAGGCCCCTCCTCCGGGATCGGTCACTCTCAATCTTTCGATTTGAGTACCTCGAGATGTCCTCATCAGGGACTTCAAACTTCCTTGGTTGAGAATCATCGATGGGTTGTTGGGCGAGATAACCATACAATACCCTCTTCTTGATTGCTTTCTGGGAGGTATACCGAATATCGTATTCAGTCGACACCATTTGCCCTCTCGCAACCCGTCCGTTCAACGCTATCTCCTCAAGCACATACTTGATCAGATCCATTTTGGACATCCACAAGGTGGTATGAACCAGCATACTGTCTCAGTCGGCGAACAGCCTATGCCAAAGTACATCAAGTTTTCTCGAGCAGTGAGTGTATTGTTTCACAGTCGATAAACTTTTTGCTTAGGTAAATTGCATGCTCTTTTCGACAAGACTAGTCATGCTGACCCACCACACACCTCCTAGACCCCTTGAGGGCTGTCAAGTACCAAATCAACATTTGTTTCTTCCAAGGAAGGTATCATAATCAGAGGTTCCTGCTACTCATTTTCCTTTCCATGCCCCTTGGCAGTCATCATTCCACCTGACCATTTGATTTCTTTTGTTTCCTTTTTTTTCGGTTCAGGCGTTTCTAGTATTGTTTTTTTTCTTTTTTTTTTTTGCAGGAAAAACCTCGATTCCTCTTTCATTCACAACATGCCTCGGCAGCTTGCTGGACAACACTCCATAAGTGCACTGACTTAGACTCAACAGTATGAGTTATCTCCACCGGTCAAACAACTTGATCAAGTCCACCGGGTGCCCCTCTTCTGCTTGGGACTTTGTCATCATGTCATCAACATGGCATTCGCTTTCACGATGAGTCATATCATGAAACAAAGTCACCGTAGCCCTTTGATTCGTGGCACCGGCCTTCTTCTTCACTAGAGGATAGTCTTCTCTCGATGGTAGCTCGTGCCCCATAACATGGGTATTCCACCCTGGTGTATCTGGATGCCACTAGGTGAAGATATCAACCTGCTCTTTCAACAGGGCTACCATTCTGCTCTTGACTCGCCTCTGAAGCGGCTTCAACTTTCATTTCCCTTCTGACCTCGGCGGTACTTGGGATTACCATCTTGACTTGCTCCTCGTGTGGTTGAATCACCTTCTCCTCTTGTTTCAACAACCTAGCTAATTCCAGCAGATCACAATCTTCTTCGCCTTTTTCTTCGGCATGATAGCTTGGATTGTCGAAGTCATACAGAGGTGTAACCAAATTGTTATCGATGAGATCAGGATGGTAATCACTTTTGTGGTCGGAACCAAATGACTCAAAAGGAAAGAGAATAAAAACATTGCCATTTTTATTTTATTTTTTAAACTGCAAAAAGTGAAAAACAGGGAGCACCGCTTTTGATCACAAAAACATCCATTTATTACTGATGCAAAATGTTGCAAAATGAGACACATGAGATGGCCCTTACAATGGACCATTACGTTTCGGGCAAAACGTATGGCTTTCATGCAAACAAAATTAACACAGGAAAACTACTCTTCCGGATGAGCGACAATGATGCTTTTGGAGGCTTTCCAATTGCCTGGTACGCACGACTTTATCCACAGCTCTAGCTCGCGGTCGCGGTCGATCTCTTCACTCACTGAACAAGCCTGATCAGAATTCAGCATTCCCGCACTGACAAAGATGTACGGTGGACGACGTCCTCTGTTTGGTCTAGACGACTCTTGATCCGGATAACCAATCCCGAACATGTCTGCCTTTACCGGTGTTGAGTGGATCCATCAGTTTGGATTTGTTGTCCCTAGCAGGAAATTTGAACAGACGGGCTATGCGCACCGGATGACACCTACAAAACAGCAAATGGGTTAGTATGACTCACACATGCAATGTCTACCCGTACCAGGAATATCTGTCCTTTGATTCCGGTTTCCTCGAGACAAATAAAATTTTATCAACAATGACATCTGGATGTCTCTCAACCTGAGTCTTAATCAAAAATAATGGACCCTGAGTACGGATAGACATGGGTTGAATGCAGATGAATGCGAAATGAGACCGATGCAAATGCATGAATGCAGGTCATTGTGCCGCCAAGTCATCTGAAGACCCATCGAATCTCTGGACCAGTCACAGTCAACTGAGTCACCATAAATCCGACTTGGGGAGTTCCGAAATAAACGGAACCGAAGACTACATCACTATCACAGGAACATCCACTGAACGGATGACAGCCAGATTCTCTGAACAAGTACTTTCAAATTCAACCCGGGGATCCGAAATAAACGGAACCTGCTGATAAACCACGGACAGAACTCTGGCGTCCCAGAAATAAATGTCCATAAATTCGGCTGAACCGAAGTCACCATCACAGCACCGCTGACAGAAACCGTATCTGTAGAGATCAAACCCTCCCCTCACAGGTGAATTCTAACAAGGTCATCCTAAGGCGGATAATAGTCTCGACAATCGGGCAGAGATACTCAATGGGTTTGCCCTTTCGGGTGTGCCATTGTAGCTCTCCTGAGATCGTCTAAACCAAAGATCCGGGAAATGATCGGTCACCAGAGTCAACAGCTCAAATGAAGTAACTCAACCAAAGTGGAATATTCCACAATGGAAAGCACTATCAGATGAACCTCGTCCGGCTTGTGGTATGTCACGTTACAACATCATGCTGATTTAGCAAATGAGGAACGTGAGACCCACACTAATCCTAGGTGTATACTCGGGCCTGGGTTTTAGCCCCACTCAGAACACCCACCCCAGACAGAAGAACCACCTGCACAGGAGACAGTTCAATGACAGTATGATGCATGCAAACATACATGCAAACAATAAATGCAAACAATAAATGCACATATATACAATGAGTGCAATAAATAACAGCACAAAACAACCAAGGCTTTAACCTAGAGAGCGCTAGGAGAGACTCGCTTAGGGAAGATGGACCAGCACAGGTCAACTTCTTAGATCCCCAGCAGAGTCGCCAGCTGTCGCATCACGCGAAAAACCGGCGGGAAAACAAGAACAACAGAGCCGCCACCGTGCGTTATTTATCCCAAAAGAGGGAAAGGAAACGCTCAGAGTAAACCTGGAAAAGACGTGGTCTCGCGACCAAAGAGAATGGGATCGGGAGTCGGTTATGCGAAGGGAAGGTATTAGCACCCCTACGCATCCGTCGTACTCGACGGGATCCACGCACAATAGGGAGGAAAATGGTTGCTAAAACACTGCTCACATAAACATCTACACAGGCTGAAAGAGACACAAGGAAACAAACAAGACTGACTCGGTAGGATATCGCATTCTGGGCCTACTTAGTCTATCAAGCATAGACATCAGAGTCTAAGTAGTTCGGACTGGGGAAACGACACATGCTCGCTAGGATGTCGCATCCTATGCATACGTATCTCCTTTGGACGAAGGAGAATCAGAGCATTCGTAGCTCGGCTAACACGCACACAAACAAACACAGGCGAGGGCAAACATGGAGCCCGAATGCCAATCACTGGGCTTACATCAGCATCCGAACCGAAACACACACACACTGGAACCCGAACGCCACTCGATGGACTTACATCAGCTTCCAAGCATACAACAAGAAGAAGGGTCTCGATTGCAACCAGGGCAAGAGAAAGGGGAGGTCTCAATCGCAACGAGGGCGAGAGAAAAGAATTAGTGTTAGTTGTTAGTCAAACTCGGCAAGACATCGCATCTCGTGCCTACGTATCTCATCTGAACATGAGAATCAGAGTTGCCGTAGTTCGGCTAAACTATTCCTGTTGGTTTGTGTTTTTTAAGTGGACAACGCCACTACGCAATCTACCGGATGCTCGACCTTTGGAGACTTACTCACCTGTAGTAGAAGGAGTTGACGTATCCTTAAGAGGGGATAATGTTTGTTTGTGTTTTAGGAAAGCTCAAGCAAGAAAGGAAGTCCTATACGAAGGAACCGTGCTACCTTAATTGTCATGCAAACGAGACTACGCGGAGTCTAGCAAACCTAGGGGATACAATCACACCACACAAACATATACAGCATGAAATAAACACACCAACAAGGGGCTCAAACATCAGGGCTAGGCTTTAGTCGAGGGGTCATATCAACCTCAACAAACAAGCCGCTGTATCGGGGTCAAGTTAGCTCTTAACCTTGCCATTGAGGGGCTAAGGTGAAGCTAGATGAAAGGTGATGAGGGGTGTGCCTCATTGCTTCTATCTCTGGTCAGAGAGAGCATCAGACAAAGGAGCGTGGGTCCAGAATGGGGGGACCCTTCTACGCTTAGGACATAGACTCGACTGTACAATGTACAAGATCTTGGGCTTGGATCTCAATGCTACAACCATGTAATGGGAGCAAGGAGAAGACTCACAGAATAGTGGGGGATAGATTGCTTATCCCTACCTTCCACCAATTGCCTCAAATGAGGACTTTTCCTGCTTGGGACAAATATAAACATACACAAGCATTGCCTCTTAAGGAGGACTTCAGACAGTTTGCCCGGCCCGGTAACAGCCGGGTCTCCAGACTACATGAAGAAGAAAGTTCTATACCTCAATGCCAATTGCTTATAAGCAAAGCAATGCAAGTTCTTAAGAGAACTGAGCAACTAAGTGTACCTGTACAAAAGTCAAACAGAATCAGCATCCCATTCATAATCAGACAACAATATAATGACCAATTAACAATCCCAATGATGTGCATAGCACAAGTCCATGTGGACCAACATCCTACAAAACAGCCACATTAGTTTACAAGTATCAAGCAAAATATCCCAAATGTGAAACAATATCCTTAAGCCTTAACTTCTTAACCTGAAAAGGCACAATCACATTCAAATGTAAGTAACATGACCACTAGGACTAGCCTAGGGTCCAAAAGAAGGAAAAATCCTAAAACAGCAACCAATTCATGATCAAAGTCAAGCTATTTCAACAACAAAGGGATCCCAATTGGTCCCATATCCAAACTATGTACACATCTCAATCTATGCAACATGTAAGGCAAAGTGAACAAACATGGATCATATAAGAGCAACCAGCAAGATCAAACTCAAGTAAATACCAAAACAGCATGGAAAATTCTACAAAAATTATATCCTAAACAGAGGACCTTCAACAAGCTACATGTCAATTTTCATACAATTTGGCCTAGTAGAACTATGGGAATTAATTCAACATGACAAGGCATGCAAAAACACAATCAAATGAAGTCATAAAATGTACATTAACTTCAATTCAATGGTAAACAGTGACATTACATGGGAAATTAGTAGGACCAAAGCCAAATGAAAGCTACACATGTCAGGAACTATTCTACCAAATTTCATGGTCATATCATTCATCATGCTCATTCTATGCACAAAATAAGGCAAACTAGTTCAAAGGAAGCACTAAGCCTACAAACAGAATTATTGCATTCAAATCCACATCAACACAATCCCAAAAATTCTCAAATAAATTACACCTAAACAGGGGGTATTCAAGGTCTACCATGTCAAATTTGAGCTCAATTGGACAAATGGAACCATGTCAATGAAAATCAACAAAAACAGACACAATTATAGGCTCCAAATCACAACCTCAACACATGCTTCCACTTCAAAAATTCATAACTCAATGAAAACAAAAAAGAAATGGATGAGACCAAAACAGGGAGGTCCTAACATGTGTATACTACAAGCATATTAAATTTCATGAACATACAATACAATATGAGCATTTCTCAATGAATCTACCAGCCTAGGTCACATGAGCTTGCAAATTCAATCATCAGAAATGAAAAACCATGATCAATTAGAAAACACAATGAACAATTCCACAAAAATTCACAAAGGATTCTAACATGTCAATGAGCATCCATACCAAATTTCAATCAATTCTAACAAGTATAGGTCATGCAAAAAATTCCAACAAATTGGCATCATGAGGTGTGACACAAATTGTCACACCTAAGTTCAAAAAAATGAAACTCAAAGACCAGGTATCAAAAATGCATAAAATTTATATGGAAATAAACCTCATCCAGTCAACAATCATCACAAAAATTTCCAGACATTTATTTTACAATATGAGAATTTCATGATCAAATTAGTCTAAGGTATCAAAATATACACATGTGGAAGAAACCCTAGGTCAAATGAAAAATATTCCATGCACAACTTTGACCAATAGGTCAAAAATCATCTACACTCAATGACAAAGTCAACAAAATAATTTTCACAATTTTCTGATTTTTCTATATTTTTCTATGAATTTTCTAAGGTGCTAAAGTATTTTTTAAGAATTAAAATGAATTAATTTAAATTCAGAATGGCAAAAGTGTAATTATTGGGCGCGGGGGAGGGAAACTCCCAATTCGAATTTTCAAACCAGTTTACGGATCAAACGCGCATATTATCATCATCTTCAACAATAAATTTCCAGAAAATATGAACAAGGCTCAAGAACACGCATTCTCTAAATCCCAACCAAAATGAACAAACCTATAGTCGTTGGAACCGTTACAACATGTAGAACATGAATCTCAACTCCAATTAACCTAAAACTTCCTAAATCGTGCGAATCGATGAACCTAGGGTTTTAGATCTAAACTTCGAGTTAAGATTTCTTACACTACAATTCACCATTCGCAATTCTAAACATATCCTCGTGATCTACGTGACATGCTCTACCACGCGCACACCATAATTCATCGAAAGATTGAGATCGAATTTTGAGAAAAACCTGCTATGGCAGTTGTAGCTCGGGACGAATTGGCGCGCGATTTGGCCAAACAGCAACAGTATTAGCTACAGGAAGGGTGATGTGAAGCTCAGTTTTGCTCGATTGTGCTCCTAGTTCTTGAATCCGCGATTCACCATGGATGGAGCTCCTTTGGACAGTCGCATATGGCACGGTTTTGGTAGCTTTCTTGCACAAACAGATGGAGTACTTGCCAATAGGAGATCAATGCAAAAAGAAGAATGCAAATTGATCAAGTTTCGAAGGAGTTTGGAAGATTTTTGTGTTTGTGAGTTCTTGAAGATTCTAGAGAGGATTTGATGATTTTGATCTCAATTTTGGTGAAAATGAATAATCTGTTATGTTTAGGAAGAGATTAAGCTTATATATGTTAGCTTAATCATGATTAATCAATGTAATTAACCAAATTGGCAATGTTAAGCTAATTGTGCATTTTCCTTCAATTTGGCCAAAATGCCCTCTCTCCAAATCAGTTCATGTAGCAGCTCAATTTTGGTTCCAACAAGTCCAAAATACCATATGTAATGTGTAGAAACAAGTTTCATTTCAAAAGGCCATGTATCTTGCAATTTCACTATGTGGTAGAAAAAAGCCTAATTATGCACTTTCATTCTTCGAGCCAAAACTCAAATTATGAGGCCTAGCCATGAAATGAGGATTCAAACACATTCCAAATGCCATTCCTGAGGTGTTACAAAAAGTCCCATCTCAAAATTCCAAATATTTTGACATTTGGACAATTTTGCCCCTGATCCAGTTTAACAGTCCAGTTGAAAAGTGACTTTTTGCCTTGGCCACTTTTGGAAAAATCCAATGATGCACCCTTGAAGTACATGTCAAATGGAGTTTGTGCATATAAAGAACTTGCAATTTGGACCAACCATGTGGTAGTTATGGCCTCCTGATTACGGGTCTTTTTGGAAATTCATCTGACCATATCTTGCAAACCACACATGGGATTTTTGAGTTCTTGGACTTTTTGGAAAGGTGAGAGCAAGATCCTCAACTTTCATGTTGGACAAAATTCCATTTGAAGCTTGTATGATGAAGTTATTTTGAGGAGAAAAAGTTTCCATTTTGGGCAGCTGAAATTACAGGTCATCTGCTATTTTTGGAAATTTTCTGTCTGAGCTCAATTCCTTCAACCTTGGTCTTTGTCATGTCAAATGAGACTTATATGGACATGAATGAGGTCTTTCAAACCATTTCCCACCTTCCAATCCATAAAATCAGGCACAGTTGACCACAGTTGACCACAGTTGACTTCCTAGGGTTTCTGGTTGACTGAACAATGACTGATGACTTCTGAGCATCCAATCTTTGGACAAACCACTTCAAAATGATCCTTGGACCATATGAGCTTGAAAAATCAACCCTAGGGCTTTGTTCCAATGAAAATGGCACTTGCTTGCTTGATTGACTGATCTCCTGATCAGTTTGACCCATTCCATCAATTGAGCTTGCACTTGGGCAAATGGACAATGCAATGTTATGCAGTGGACATTGTTAATGCTATGACCTAATATGAAATGAATGTACAAAATGGTAGGGTGCAAATTTGAGGTGCTACAATAATCTACATGGTCAGATTATTTGGCCAAAGGGTTCTACACCAATAACAGTTGTTTCCTTGTGCGAGAATTTAAAGGCGCTTTTGAAAAAACTTAGGAAATAGGGTGTGATGTCTCTAGGAAAGGGATTATATGAGTTTACCTTATCAACTATTGAAGATGTTATAAGTGTTCAATCCATAAATTCATGGTCCATGAACCCTGACTTACTTAAACTTTTTTCTTGGACTAGGGATTTCAATCCTAGAATACAAAAGAATTCAACAACTCAAGTTTGGTACGTTTTTATGGGCTGGAACAGGAATATTCGAAGGCTAAAGTTCTCTTTCCATTTACAAGTAGCATTGGATCACCCATTTGCACGGTGTTGTCACTAATATACCCGTGGTTGATCATAATTTCGCGCATTTTGTAAGAATTTAAGTGGATATTGAGCTAACAGTACATTAACTAAAATACAAAATGTTAGAGGAAAGGAAATGATTCACTTTCTTCGTGGAAATGGAGTAAGACAATATGCCAGAATTTTGCACTCATTGTAAAACGGTGGACCACCAAGGTATTAACTGTAGAAGAAACAATGAAAAGGCGAGCAAGGAAGTGATAGTGAGAAAGAAATAACATAATGATGCTCAAAATGAGGTTAAGAAGACACACAGTGATGAGTTGATGGACCTCAAGCCCTCTTCCTCAAAAGCAAATGCTCACAGGCCTCTAAAACAGAAGAAGGATGATGTAAACATTGAGATGTCGGGAAATAATGCTTATGATATATGGCCATTAATTTAAAATCTAATAGTGTAAATAATGTAAAAGGGAGAGAAGATATCAATGAGAATGAGAACACCAATGATTAGGATGAAGCAAGCTTGAATTCCTCTTTTGTGGATGCTACTCAGATTGGTGAAGAGGTACACTCCTTTAAACATGATGATCTTCCTGTGACTCTTGTGAGAATACAGAAGGATATGGAGTTCCTAAACCAATCATGGGAAAATCTAGTTATACAAGTTGATAAGGAGGATCAAGTAGAAAAATAAGCAGAGGTACAAATACAAGTAGAAGTTGAGGCAAAGATTGTTGACATGAATGCAACTCCTAAGACTCAATTGGTTACACATGATACTAATGAAGATGGTTTTAGGTTAGTGACCAATAGTAAGAAAAATCATAAATAACATACTTCAGGGAGATAGAAAACATATACTACCAGGTCCAAGGTTAGTTTTGTCTACATTTTTCTTGTTGTTGGTTATGTTTCAAAGTGGGTGGAAGTTATCCCCAATAGGACTAATGATTCTAGAGTTGTTGCAGATTTTTTCAGGTCCAATATTTTTTGCAGTTTTGGAATTCCCCGAGCTATCATAAGTGACCAAGACACTCATTTTTGTAACCACACCATGGATACTTTGCTCTAGAAGTGTGGATTTGTGCACAGAATCTCTACCGTATATCACCCATAAACTAATGGGCAATCTGAGATCTCAAACAGGGAGATCAAATAGGTTTTACAGAAAATGGTGCAAACAAACCGGAAGGACTGAAGTCGCTGTCTGGAAGATGCACTTTGGGCTAAAAGAACAACTCTCAAGACACCAATAGGGATGTCTCCCTGTCGACTTGTTTTGGGTAAGGCATGTCACCTTCCTGTAGAGATAGAACACCGTGCTTATTGGCCGGTAAAAATTTGTAATTTGGAGATGCAACAAGCAGGTATTGAAAGAAAAGTCCAATTACAACAGCTTGAAGAACTTAGGCTAAAGGCTTATGAATTCTCTAGGATTTATAAATAAAATACTAAGCACTTCCATGATAAGATGATTTCTATGAAGGAATTCTCTATGGGCCAACATGTTTTACTATTTAACTCCCGCCTTAAGCTTATGGCTAGGAAACTTCAATCCAAGTGGATTGACCCTTTTGTCTTTACTAATGTTTTCCCTCATCGTGCAGTAGAAATAAAAAATGCAGGTACTGGAAAAACCTGTAAGGTCAATGGGCAGCTCCTGAAGATATTCCATGAAAGTTCGGTGCCTGAAGATGCACCATTAGAAGAGTTTTCGTTGGAAAAGCCCACCTACTTTGCAACTTGACAAGGGAGCACATTTTCCTTTCTCTCACTCTTATTTAATAGTTGTGTCCCTTCATTGAAGACAGTGCATGTTTTAAGTGTGGGGGATGAAACCATTTATTTGTTTTGTTTTCTTTGTTTTCTTTTCATTTTTTCTCTGTTTTTGGTTTTTATTTGCTTTCTTAAATAAAAAAATTGCATGCTTTTTCCTTTGGTTTTTTAATAACAATTATGAGTATTTTTCTTAGTTCTCTTGACTAAAGTCTTATGGTGTTATGTGAAAAATTTGTTGTGCATTTTTAGTATGATAGGTAAGAATAAAATCTGAATTGTACATCTTTAGCAGTAGATCATTAACCCTTGTGAATTTTGAGCCTTATATGGATAACATACAAAAATCCATCTCTTTTTTTCTTGTGTGATTAATCCAGTCATGTTTGTTAGTCTCTAGAACTTGAATTGACTCTTATTGATGATGTTGTTTACTTGTGCACACTGATATGATAAAGGCAACTTTGTTTTTATTTTGTTTTATTTTTATCCAGTTAGCCAAAAAGTCAACCCTGAAATAATATCATCCCTTGTTTGAACCCCCTTGATCCTATTATCCTATTTTTTAAAAACTCATTACAAGCCAAGAAGTGAAAAACAATGTTATCACCCTATTCAAAGGGTTGAAAGAGTCTTGTTTGGAGTTGTGTGGGGTTGGATAATTATGTTTGTAATATTTCAGAAGTTGGAAGAAAAATAAAAGAAAAATAGAAAACAAAAAAAAATAGAAGGATTTCAATACATGTCAATACATACTCCTTCCGAAAAAGAAAAAAAAAAGAAAGAAAAAAAAGAGAAAGGGGAAGAGAAAATAGTTGCTATAGAGTTCTTCTTGAAGTGAATGAAATCTTTTGTAAATTCAACTCCCGCAGTTTTTTTCAAGTCTCTTTTGTCTCTTTGAATTTTAGCCTAGTACCCCCTTAGGATTTATCTCACCCGTACCTTGGCCATGTTACAACCAAATAAAAGTCTTTTTGATATTTGTATGCATGTATTTAAATTGTAGATGTTAGAGTCTTTTCAAGCTTATGGTAGTACTAACTTTCATATTACGCTTTGAGTGTAAACAGTTAACCTAAACACTTGAGAGTTGAGTGAATTTTATCTTGTGAGGATCTTAGTGCTTTTGATGTACACTTTGGTAATCTATTTTCCTATCTGCTTTGAATATCATAATAAGTTGCTCACGAACACCATATTCTTGAAGCTTAGACTTAGAATTCTGCTTTTACTTTGTATCTTGAAAACTTTTGGAAATGCATGCTCTGTTTTTTCCTTTTGTTTTGAAATTGTAATTTTGCTCGAAGTGCAAAAGTTCAAGTGTGGGGGAATTTGATCAGTGCATTTTGATTCACATTATTCTATAATTGTACTTAGGCATTCCTTAGTTTGTTTTTCTTATTTTACTATTTTATTATGTTTTTAAGTTTATGTTTGCCTTTAATCTATTTTCGTTTGTTGTTTTCATGTTTTAGCGGTTTTTTGATACCTGTTCACTGTTCAGATTATAACTGGAACTACGCGATGCCGTTTTGAGCGTTCTTATATGTGTTAGAAATCTAAGAGAAAGAGCTACAACTTTCTTGTTGAATATAAAAGTTGATTCGGAGTGCAAGAATCTCACATAATTCGTTGACGTTTCTTACTTTAGAAAATAATTTATTTTTGGTCATTTTTGGGTCGGGTTTATGTTTTCCGATCCAATTTGAATTATAACTGCAATCCTTATAAGTGAAATCCTTTTTGGTCATTTTTAGACACTATTCACGATAAACTTTTTGCTCTGTACGATTATGATGAGGAACTAATCTTCCAGAGTTAATCAGTTGTAATCGAGTTTCCAACGCTTTGAGGTTTTTATTCTATCAATTAAATTTTGTTTCTCTTTAAATTCTATTATATGAAAATTCATTTTCTTAATCTGTATTTTATGGAATGGTTCTGATTAAATTCGTATGATTGTATTCCTAATTGTTAATCAAAGTTTACGTCGCTTTGTCGTTAAATCACGTTTGTAAATCGTGTTTGCTTAATTCGCGATTGTATTAATCTGTTTGCTTAATTCAGAATATAGGAATACCAATTTGTCTTATATTTATTGCGCTTGTCAATCGATATTGAATCAAATAGGGATCTAAGTCACTTAGAGAATTGGTAGGTAAAAACCAATGATTAGCCGGAAACCAAAAATAGTAGATTGGCTTATTTTATAATCACTTATTTTATTCACTTATTTACTTTGTTTTCTTAATTGATCCTTAAACCATAACCCTCCCTCCCAAATAGATTTCACTAGGTTAATAATAATACAAGAATCCTTGTGATATGATACTCGAGTTGTCACTTCCGCTAAACTACAGTTTTCTAATTACTCCTTTTGACTCGCGTGCGACAACAGATCAAATAGTAGAGTAGGTAATTCCACTAACTTGTGGTTTTTATGTGACAATAACATCAATCTTGAAATAATGGACATTAGTGATCAACACATTTCTTTTTCCTTTAAATCTAATGACAAGACTCTTAGCATTTTTGTTGTGTATACTTCTACTTGTTATTTTGCTAGGAGGAACTTGTGGATTAGATTACAGAGTGTTAAATCATGTTAGCCTTCCCTGGTGTGTAATAGGATATTTCAACACCATTATGGGTGCTCATGAATATAATGGCTCCTTTACCCCTTCTAGCGGCCCCATGGAAGAGTTTTCTAATTGGTCAAATAATAATAATTAGGTGCATATTCCTACTAGTGGTGCTAAATTTAAATGGTATAATGGTAGTAACGGAGCCAATAACACACAAAAGAGATAAGATGAGGCTATTTGTAATCATAAGGGGATTGATGCTTGCATGAAAGCTTCTTGTTCCACCCTTATTAGAAACATATTAGATCATTATCCCCTCCTCCTTCATTTTGATTGTCAATATGCTAAAGTTAGGTCTTAGTTCAGATTTCTTCACACCTGAATCCTCCATCGGGATTTCAAAGAGGGGTGGAAGACTCCTAAAAAGATAAAATGTTTAGTTTTCGTATGTTTTTCCTTTCAAAGAAGCTTCAAATTCTTAAAAGCAATATGAAAGCTTGGAATAAAAATATCTTTGGGAGTGTTCATGATAAAGTCAAGAAATCAGAAAAGGATCTTAGTTGCATCAAAGAGAAAATTGAGCAAGATGGTTACAATGCTGATTTGGATGTTAAAGAGAAAGAAGCTTAAGTTAAGCTGGATTTGGCTCTCAACACTGAGGAGCTATTCTGGAAAGAAAAAGCTATACTACAATGGCATGCAGAGTGGGACAAAAATATAATTTTTTTTCGTAGAGTCACTAAAATCATAAATGCCACTAAGGTTATTTGCTCTATGAAGATTGGTGGAGTTAGTAACAACAATCAGGATCAGATTACTGAGAATGTAGCGAATCACTTTAGGGCTTTATTTGACAATGTTTTTATTTTATAGGAAAACTCTCTCTTGGAAAATGTCATCCTTAAGTTAGTGACCGAGCAAATTAATAATTTGCTTAAAATGTTGCCATCTGAGCAAGAAATTCATAGTACTATTTTTAAAGGAAGGCCCAAAGCTGTTTATTTTCATGCTTTGGCTGATATAATCCAAGGCAAGCTTGCTGCTTGGAAAGTTAGTTTTCTATTTGTTACTGGTAGAGTGCAGTTGGTTAGGTCTGTTATTCAAAGCATGATGATTTATTCCATAATGGTTTATTCTTGGTATGTCTGTCTCATTAAGATGATGGAAGGTTGGTGTAGGAACTTCATATGGAGTGATGACATTTACAAAAGGAATTTGGTGATAATGACTTGGAAGCATTGTTGTAGAGATGTGAGGGATGGTGGCCTTAGTATTAGATCTTTGAGGATCCTTAATGAGGCTTCTAATTTGAAGCAGTGTTGGAGTGTTTTGAATGATCATGAGGACTGGGCCAGAATCTTGAGGATAAGAGTCTTTAAGAGAGGCAGGCATGTGAAGTACCATGTTTTCTCATCTATTTGGACAGGGAGCAAAGCTTATCAAGAAGTAGTCAAGAACAATTAAATATGGATGGTTGGTAATGGAGAGAACATTTGTCTTTGGGGAGATAATTGGTGTGGTAAATATCTAAATGATATAATTCAAATTTACGGGGGAAATCTTGAGCAATTACAAGCAATTTTTAAAGATATTATTCATGAATAAAAAATTATTCTTCCTTCAGGGTAAATTAGGCTTTGTCCTATCTTACCTCAACTTACTACTAGTGTCATTGTCAATCAGCAGGTGGATGATAAATTGATTTGGGAATCTACTGATAATGGTCATTTAACCCTTAAAGAAGCGTATAATTTATGTGGCAGGCATCTTAATCATGCTTGGGGGATAAATATTTGGATCATTGCCATCCCTCCTTCAAAATCCCTGCTCTTCTAGATATTGGTCCATGGTAAATTGCCTACTAAGGATAATATAAGAGGTCAGAATACCCTATTAGTTTGCAATTTGTGTTTCCAGAATTCATAATATATGAATCACCTTTATTTTACTGTACTTATGCAAAATATATTTGGAATTGGTTAGGCAATTTCCTGAACAATGGTTCGGTCATTACTAGTTTGGAAGAGTGTCTGAAGGTAATTGATTATGCACATTCTTCTTAATGTCATGTGGTCATTATAGCTGGTGTCTTGAACTGTGTAGTTTGCATATAGTATACAAGAAATCAAGTCAAGTTTCAGAATAAGAAGATACATTGGAAGTCTAATTGTGTCATTATCCTCTCTGTAACCTCCTTATCTGATAATTTCTCCTAATGTAGAGTTAATTCTTCCATTAGGGACTTTGTGTTGTTAAAAAAATTTAAAGTTCATCTTCATCCTTCTTATCCTAAGATGGTTTCGGAGGTTTTATGGTCGCCTCTCCAACATGGTTGGATCAAGGTAAACATTGATGATGCCTATGTTGGAATGCCTTTGTTGGCTGTGTGCGACAGAATTTTCAGGAATGAATTAGGTGATCACCTTAACAACTTTGGATGTAATTTGGGGCCTGTTAATGCTTTGTACGCTGAACCCAAGACGGGAATTTTGGCTATGGAAGCAACTATCAATAAGAAATGGACAAACTTGATGTTGGAATTAGACTCCTCTTTAGTTATTTCAGCTTATAGAAAGTCTTATGTTATTCCGCGGCGAATAAGGAATATATGGCTTATTTTCTTGTCTAAGTTGCATAATTTTAATTTTTTTGCTTCACACATGTATAAGTAAGGAAATCAGTGTGCAAATAAATTAGCTAATATAAGCTTAAAGGTTTCTATTCTTACTTGGTAGAATGAGGTTCACTCTGATGTTGTGTTGGATTTCAACAAAAACAAGTTAGGATTATCAAATTATACAATTAGATAGGTTTGAGGTCAGGTTATTTGCCCCCTTCATTTTTGTACCTGTTTTCTTCATTTATCCATGGACTTTTGCCCCTTTTGATTAAAGTAAAATATATATCAAATCTAAAAATTCAAAAATGATAAAATATGATGAGATGGATAATGGTAGACGAAGAAATATAGTTTAATATTTATTTTGAATTTAATCTTATATGGATGGATGGTGTTTATGATGAAGAGATTTCAATCTCCGACAATGATAAAAATAACATTTTTGACGTTTGCATATGGTCTAAAAGAATACAAGTTAAATCCAACATCTTTTATATTTTAATTATTTTGAGTGTCTAAGCAATTGAGTGACATGGAGAATGCTACTTCCTTCGTTTAAAATGATTGTTGTTTTTGAAAATCAAATTTATTTTAAAATGTCGGTCATTTTCACTTTTCAATGTATACATGATTGTTATTTTTTAATTGTGTATTTTAATCAATATTTTAAAAATCGATTTGGTTATCAAACCAATGAGGATATTGGGTCAATGTTTCATTGGTCAAACCATTGGTCACTATTGAATCGCATGACTAAATTGGATTATATTGAAAAACCTAGTCTCTATAACAAAATTATATAATTACTAACTCGATCGAACGGATTGATTCGGTTTAAAAAAATTCATGACACCTAATAACTTTAAATTTTCAAAATATCATAATTTTACAAGTTCAATATTTAAATTCAAATTCTAAACATAATTATCACACACAATAAAATAGTATAAAATACAAAACCAAATATATTTTGAACAAAATCTAATTATAACTTAAACAAAATAATAACTTTATTTTTAGCATATGCACCATACTTATAACAAATAAAAAATATATTTATATAAAACAAGAACCTTGCATCTGAATTTTGAAATTGCATTTAATTAGCTTTTATTTTAATTAAGTTTGTATTTATACAAAGTAATATTAGAAAAATCTATATAACTTTTCATTTCATGAGTTCAAGTGACAGTTAAATTATGCGTAGGTACAATCAAATCTCTCACCAATGAAACCGACAAATTAGACTCATGGATTGATTTAACCCTTATCCACCTATGTTTCAGGTTTAGGTAAAAATCATGGGGAATTTTGTTTTATTTCTTAATTCCTTTTCCAATGGTTGTTTCTTCAAAGTTGCACTCATGATGCATCCTTCACCTTAAGACTTTGATGTTCTATCAATTGAAAGTTCTCTTTTAAAAATATAAAATACTTATTTTAAATTAAAATATAATGTTTTGTTTGCTTTTTAACATAGATTAGAATATATTTCAAATTTAATTCATCTTTCTTGAAATTGTGAAAACGGAATTTCATACTTTTCAATTCTTTAAGAAACTAGTATGTTGATGCGTTTAATGAAATCGAAGGGCAATTTTATGAAAAAGAAGTATGAGAAAGGGGAGAGATGTGGAGGCAAGATTGTGCACGGGAATCTTTAGATGTTTCTAATTTTGTTTTTATCAAATCTGAACTATTAAACTACATTTAACAAGAGGCGACGTATAACTTGGTATACACATGAAAAGGATAATAGGATTAAACTACATTCCAACATCATTCTTTTTATTTACTATTTTTTTTTTTTAATTTTCAATAGTATAATTTTAAATAAAGATAATTTATAAACATGAAAAACTATTTAATAAAAAACTATTTATAGGCATGCCATCATTACAGTTGACTTGCTATATGGATATTTCGTACTACCAAGAGGAAACATATAACTTGGTAGAAAAGAAAGCACATGGCCTCCTAGAGTGGTTTGTGTAACCCTGGGAGTAGTTGGAAAACTAGTTGTTTGTGGTAGTGGAACCACCATTTTTGGTAATGTCGTCGAAACTGACATTTGACTTAGAAAGTGGTTACTCCAACGAACGTTGAAGCTCTTATACCACCAACCGTCGATTGGATTGGTTGTTCTTGCACATATGAAGCATTATTCTAGGAAAGGGAATAATTTTTATACATTGGATGATTTATCTCAACAAGAGTTTTACCACTTCTCAGACGCATAAACAGTCAGACATTGAAAATATTGCATGTATGAAGAACAAAAATAGTAAAAACACACAATTTTTTTTTGCAAAATTTTAAATTTCTTTGCATAAAAAGGGTCCCACTAGGAGTGTCAATTTGTTTACCGTTGTTTTTGGTAAACAATCACAAGATCTAATTCACTTACATGATTAAACTAAAAAAAATCCTATAACATGTTGTGCAAAGGAGTTTGAGAAAAATGTGTTCATGTTTGAAAAATAACGTTTGAATAATTGGATAGAAACTTCAAGAATAAAGTGCAGAATTGCTTGAATAATAAAGTAAAATGAAACAAATCATAGAAAAAATCGAGTAAAATGCTTAAGTTAAGAGTTGGAACGTAGATTCATACATTTTTCTCATAAATTTACTATCTCTGTAACTTTGATGTTTGAATTCTATAGAGACTAATAATGAAAATTGTGAATCCTTGTTACAAAGACTAAATCGACTTATATACATATATATTAGTAACTGTTGACAATGGTTGAATCTTCAATGCTCGACACATGCAATGCTACGTGGCCTTCTGTCCTCTGCATTGCTTCCACGTGCCTTCAGTTTTTGAACTGCTACAAAACTGCCACTTCTGTCGAGAAACACTCCCAAGTCCTTCAACTTCCTCTTTTGAGAATTTTTAGTCAAATCTTGTAATCTTAGTCTCGAACTATGCTTTAGTCACTTATGTCTAGCATGTGTATTTATCTCACACCTTTTTCCTATCGAATATGCCAAATCATTGCAAACCTTTTTGAGATTCTGAACATGTTTTGAAGATAAAGTGATCCTAATCTTTTGGATTTGTTCCTGAGATTCTTCCAAACCAGGCTTAGTGAGTTATAGTTCAACTTTGTGTAACAAACCGTATAATATATATCTAGAATAATATCATACATGTGTTAATTTTTGGTACTGATACAACACAAGTGTTTAACAGAATCATTATATACACATGACCAAACTAAAAAGAAACATATATGGCACATGTTATAGAATATTTCCTAAATAAAAACTAAGAGTTGTGTGCAATATCTTCATTTCACACAATCCACAACAAAAGATCACAATTAAATAAAACTTTAGAACATCCATAAGCAACTCCTCTTACCTTTAACCTGCAAAATAATACATGAAAAGCAATAAGAATATTGGGGTGAGATAATAATATCAGTGAGTTCCCCTATCATATGGATCCACTCGACTCTGCAGAGTTTCTAATTGATTCCTAACTCAAGTCTTCATCTTTCGTTACTTGTGTATCACTCACATAACATAACTAAGACTTAAGTGTCTAAGGGATTTTCGTAATGTATGGAAACAAAGGTGATTACCTCAAACCGATCACAAAGATCTAATCAATCATCCGTAAGATATGACCAATGGAAAAACTAGACCTCCACTGCACGGACTAACTATCTACTAGATATTGTCAATAGATATCGGACATACACTGCATGGATTCATCCTCCATCGGATATTGTCCATGTGATTTAAGCATCCATTGCGTAGAACATACTCCCCATCAGATATGGTAAATGGGCACCAGACCTCCACTGCATGATTTACACTCGCCATCAGAAATGGTAAATAGATGCCAAACCTCAACTAAAATGGAATGAACCAAGCCCTTTCCACCTGATATGGCCAATGGATACCAAACTTCCACTATATAGATTTCATCATCCAATATACATTGTCAACGGAGTCCAGACTTCCACTGCATGGAATACGCTTAACAGAGTTACAGTTATCCATCAAATACCAGGTGATCATATCCATCCATTCACATATATTATTCCACATGTTCCATATAATGCATATTGATTAGTTAATCAAACGAAAACTTTTATGCGATACACATCGAGGTACCTTTGTGTCCAAGCATCACCATTTAAGCCATTTCACAACCTAAGTTAGCTTTCTAAGTCATTAATCGAGTTACTCTCCCAGTGTTTCCTCACTCGTCATCATAGGATTTTAATCATGTTATGCATACAAGAAAGCAACACAACCAACAATTTGTAATACAATTCTTAGCATGGTTCATCATATCTCTTGAAACATTAATAAACATACATAAGAAAAGAAAAGTATAATCCATTCACAAAAAAAAAAATTCATGCAATTAAGCATTATTAAGCATCATCATTAGATAGAGCTGTAAACAAGCTTTCCAACACATTCGACTATGCGTTAATCGAAGTTATGGTTCTTGAGTTATGGTGAAAATGAGAACCAAAGCATTTCCTCAATGTTGTGAAGTTCGCTTAGCGAACTTTATAGAACACACTTCGTTGAGCGAACTCCTAGCGAACAAAGTCAGTAGTAGACTTTCCCTTTTTTGCTTAGCGAACTTCTAGCGAACGTGACAGTATTAGGACACTAACATGACATGTTTGGATGAGGAAAAACACCAACACAACCAACATGCATCATCATATTGCATACAACAACACCAAATACCATGGTATGACACAACAATAACATAGTTTCTCCATATATTCTAATAACATCAACACAACCTCAGACACACCAAAACAACATCAAGCAATATCTAGAGGTCAAGGAATATTACATAGAAGCGAGAACAACAACAATTTCATCATGTCATGATCAAACAACAACAATAACACAAATCTCTAACTTCCCACACATAAATTTCTCCCACCTAAGACTAATATAACTAGGAACTCACCTTGATGAGATGAAGATGAAATATTGGAGATGATGATGATCTTGCGTGAGTTTCTTCTTCTTTCTCCGAGCTTTCCTCTTCCTCTTCCTCTTTCTCTTCTTCTTTTCTCTCCTTTTCTCTTATCTTCTCTTCCACGCTTTTCTTCTTTCCCCACTTTTCTTTTCTTTGCTTCTTATCCACTTTTTCTTCTACTAGATCAACCATTCATGTTACCAAAATGCTCATTCTTGTACTTATTAAAAATGGATTATTTACAACTAATTGACAACCAATTGAGCATTTAAGGGAATACGGAATATTACACTTTGAGTCTAAAATCACATGCTAACACATAGTCATCACACACAACAAAATATTACAAAATACAAATTCAAATAAATATTTAACAAACTTTAATTGCAACATAAGCCGAGTAACAAAATAACTACAAGATTTAATAAATTTATTTCTAAGAAGGGAAAGTTGTTTTAAATAAATTTTGAAAAAATCATGTAAAAAAAAACAAAGTTTATTAATATTTTAATTTTCATTTTTTTTAATTATCAAAACGACATTGTTTTGTTTGAGAAAAAAAGAAAGCATTTAACTGTAGATTTTCTAAAACTGTTGATTCGTCGACTTTTACCAATTTTGACCGACCAAACTCAATTCAACAATCAGATCCGGTTTGTTCCAATTTTTAAAATATCATGTTTAATTATTATTTTATACACTAATTCTAATATATTAATAAAGTTAATTTAATAAACATGTATTGTTTTATAACAATATTATTATAAACAGATCGAGTACAACAACATTTACTTCATCTCTAAATTTTGCGATATTGAAATATGAAAACATTAATCAATTTAGTCATGACTAGTGAGTAGTGTTGTGCAACATCAAAGTACTCATAGAACTTTTAAAATTGTTGTGCTAATCATAGGAAAACACAATTCTATTTTTATACATTTATATAAAAAATTATAATTTGTTAGAAGCTTGCTTCTAATCCACAGTAGCACACCTGGTAAAAAATTTAGGGTGAATTTTTGGGTTCGATTCCGCCTAGCTTAAATTTTATTTTAATTAGCTTTGTATACTTAAACAAATTTGTCATAAACCAAACAACACTTTCAATATTCAAACTTTTTTTATCAAACAAAAAGAATCATAAGCTAATATACAAGGTTCCTCTATTTCAAATATCTCTTGTTTTATCTTCCTTCTTCTCTGAATAAAAAACTAATACACAAATACATTTTACATTAGGATATAAAAGAGAGAGGACTATTGTTTTTATTTTTTATTTCTTATATTCCACCATCATTCTTTTTATTTACTCAAACCTTTTTTTTACAATTTTCAACGGTACAAGAATTTTAGTACAATTTTAAATAAAAAAAATTTAGACCCAAACTATTTAACAATAAAAATATTTTTTATTTAGTACAATATTTATAGTTCTGATAAATGTTGCTCTTGATACATTTAAAATTTTGCATGTTATATTTATTTCACATGTAAATGTATATACAACTGTGAAGTTACATACTTAAATATTTGTTCAAATGTAAAGTCTCATTTTTTTTATAAACAAAAGATTGCATTAAATTTAATCATAAGGGTGCCTAAACCATATACAAAGAACAAGAAGAAAAACTTTATATTACACAACTTATAGGGTACCATAATCAATCGTTTAAATCGATAATAAACAAGCCATTCAACCTAATGGATTTGGCCCCAAACTACTCCCAAGTTAACTTCTTCGCTAAAGAGGACAATTTTATAGCACTTTTCTGCCCACCTTTAAAAATAATTGTGTTTATGGCTAACCAAATAGCCCAAACAAGTGCTAACCAAAACAAAATCCTCCACTTCTTTTTTGTGATTCAGACCAAGCTAGCATCGAAGGCAAGGATATGGTCTGAAACTGACCCAGACGAAGGTAACCTGCACAAACCAATCCAAACAAGAATGTTATTCTAAACAAAAGAAGCTACCTGACAGGTAACGAAGAGATGGTAATGAGTTTCTTTTGGCCCTAAACATAAGGGGCAAACAAGATTATGTTGGCACGATAAAACACCATGTTTGGCTAACTCATCTTTGGTTTGCAACCTATTCTAAATTAATCTCCATGCGAAGACTTGAATATTAGAAGGCACGTTCTGTGACCAAATTAATTTGGAAACGTGGAGCTTGTTTGTATCACAAAAGTAATATGCATAAAAATCAGATGACAAAGTAGTATAAGCAGATTTGATCAAAAACCCGCCACTTCCCCGCCATCAAATAAAAGAGTCTTTTGTGTCCGTATTCAACCTAGTATCACAGAGAATAAGCTGGAACCCCTCCCACTCAAATTGAATATTTGAGTCTATTGCAGGTTCAAAAAGCAAGTATAGACCTCTTGACTATACACCATTATTCTAGTGTCCCGCATGCTCCACCAAAAGCCAAAAGACCCGAAAATAATCAAATAGAGTCGGAAATTGAAAATAAATAGGTGTTGAGCCTAACCACTCATACTTCCAGAAAATGATATCGAAATTGTTGCCAAATTTGCAAGAGATGTTATCTCCGAACCAATTAAGCTTAGAACCCTAAGCACCCATAGATAACCTAAGATCCCTCCACCAAATGGAGAATTTTCTATCATTGACCGGATAAGATGGATCGAGCATATTTGCAAACCTATGCCAACAATCAATGACTGAGTGCCCATATTTGCTACACAATTGGGCATGTTGGAAAATTTATAGATATGTAGCACCCCCGACAACGAGTGTGACCTCTAGTGTAGCGAGTTCCCCTGCCAAGATTTCTAGAAAATGCTCCTTTAGAGCTGGTTATTTCCTGATTTGTGTGAGCTAGGTTGGTTGCTACGGTGGATACAACAAGTTCTTGTTGGAACTTATCTATATGTGCTTCTTGAACATAGAGTAATGCTTCAATATCACATAGGAATGGTGACTCTGTGCTTCCTTACATTTGCATCACAAACGAGTTATACTCTTCAGGGAGACTATTGAGAAATGAGTCTATTTGATCTTGTTCAGAAATCGAATCTCCCACTACTCGAAGAGAAATCGCAATAGCCTTAATTCTTAGAACAAACTCAGTAATGTATTTTTTTCCTTTCTTCATCAATTTCAGTTCCACTCTCTGTTGTCGAACCCTAGCTTTTAGTTGCGCATTGAAGTATTAACGAATCTTCTCCCAAATTTCGAATGCATGTTTGTAGGAGAGGACTCGAGGTAACACAGACTCCGATATGGTAGAAAGCAACCATATGAACACAAATTGATCTTGGACAAGCCAATAATCATATACTTCAGAGAACGTACATGTCACTCAATCTTGAGCCATTCTAAATTTATGAGGAATTTGTGGACTGACAATAATTCTATTCATCTTTTCCATCAAGATTACTCCTCTAACTTGTTGATTCCATAACAAATAGTTGTTTTGTTGAAGTTTGATCAAAAGCTTCAGTCCAAACGAGTTGTGCGAATTTGAAATTGAAGATGCTAAAATTGACGAATTGTGTGAGATTGCATTTGTTCTCAGAAAATTGAAGCTTGATTCTCAGTGGATTCCATTGTTGCACCTTGAATCAATGGGTATAAGGGTTGTTTTGCATGGATTAAGAAGAAACAAAGGGATTAGGGATTACCGAAGCGTATATGATAGTAACAAGCGAAGGATACCATGATAAACGTGATTTTTCATTGAACAATGCACTTAGAGAGAGATGAATCAGTTTGTACAGAAATAAATGAGTATCTGACTAACTTTACAAAGCTCCAATTGTACCTATTTATGCTTAACAGTCAAACCTCTTAACAGAGTTCTGTTAGAGATAAACCTATATCTGAACTCTAACTTCCTAACTGAATTTTAATATCTACTATTGATTAACTTTGTTAGTTCACTGTGCAGAGTTTGCTATCTTTCAATTCTTCACATGAGTTTCTCATATATCTCTAACCCCTATCATGAGCATGTTTATAACGATGTAATTTTCTTGATGAATGAATATGAGCTTTTTCCATATAACTTTTATTTTGTCCAATAGGTGATTTCACAAAACCATGTGACACAAATTAAAAAAAAGTACTAATTTATTTAAAATGCCGGTGAGGATGAAACAATAATATTTTCTTCATTTTGAATTTTGTATCAAATATAACAATTTAAAAGTCATAAAATATGATGAGATGGATAACTGTAGACAAAGAATCATAGTGTTTAATATTAATTTTTTATTTTAGTTTAATCTTTCATTTTATGAGGCTTATATCAATGTGTGGTGAATATGGATGATCAAAAACTAACCAACCCAATAGAAAACTGCAATTCAAACCAAACCAAATCGAAATCACAAAAAAACACATTTGGTTCTGATGTGTTTGAGCCATTTTTTAACCAAACCTCGCAGTTTAGTTTGGTTAGCGATTTGTATTTTGCAAATCGAACAAAACCAAATCAAACCGCATTATGTTATAACTCAAACTTCACTTATCCCACATCCAACTCAAAACCCAAACCTATTATGTCTTAACCTTACAAATATTCTCTTACTCAGACTTAGGGTTTTAGTTTCAACCTTCTTAAATCTCTCCTAGTAGTATTGTACATTCTTCTCATCTTCTTTGCCATGTACGTCTCACCTCTTCTACTCTAATCTCTCCTCTCTTATGTTATTTCTTTTTTATATTGTCGTTTTTATGTTATTGTTTTCTCTTCCCATTACGTTTTTATAACATCTTTCTTCTTTAATCTCGTGTCTCTTATGTTCTTTCTTTTTCATCTTCTATAATCTCTCCTCTCCTCCATTTTTTATTTTTAATTTCAATATTTTATATATTGTTTTATGCTACTATTTTATGTTTTTTATTCCACTTTTGTCTAATCTCATATTTGTATATTAAAATGAGAATTTTTTGTCTAAATATGATGAGTTTTGTTGTTATTTGGTAATGTATGAATGACTAAACATAAAGTTATGTATTTCTCTATATGTGTATGTATAGCTCAATAAAAATCTTGTAAAAAACCGAATCAACCGAACCAACCAAAACTGCATTGGTTTGATTTAGTTTGGTTTGAGCTTATTTCTAAAAGCAAATCGAACCATATATTTTTTTATCTTGCGGTTCAAATGATTTTTAGTGTCAAAACTGTCCAAACTACATCGCGAACACCCCCAGTGGTGAATGAAGTAATCATGGTGTAGGTGAATGACATGTATGTAAAATGAGGGTGTATCATATCTACCATCAATAAAAAAATATAAGATAACTTTAATCTCATTTAATGAATCTGAACTTTAATACCCGAACCAACCCATATAAAATTCAGATTTTAAATTTCAAAATCTATGTTGTTAATATTGAAGAAAATAAACCTAATTTTCTATATCATCAATAATAATATAAATTTATATTACTTATAATTTTAGATGATTTTAAGTCTTTGAAATTCAAATTACACTTCAAATTACAATATAATGTTGTTCGGAAATGAAATTCTTAATTAGGAATGCAATGATAGTTTGAAGGGATTTAAAATTTCTTGTGTTATATATGATCGTGAAGAGTACTATTATATGATAATGCGAAATTCATTTTCTCATATAATATTTTTAGATTTCAAAATCTGTATTCAAATTCTAAACACTAATTTAGTAATTAGTAATGAGTAAGTAGTATTGTGCAACATCAAAACACTAATAGAACATTTTAAATTTTTGTGCTAATCATAGAAAAACAATTAATTTGATTGTCATTTTCCAGGTTTAGTAAAATCCAATATGTCTTATATCTATTGTGCTTGTCAATCGATATTAAATCGAATAGAGATCGAAGCCGCTTAGGGAATTGGTAGGTAAAAATCAATGATTAGTCGGAAACCGAAAACAATAGATTGACTTATTTTATAATTACTTATTTTAATCACTTATTTAATTTTTTTTCTTAATAAATCCCTAAACCATAAACCCCCCAATCGATTTCAGTAGGTCAATAATAATGCAAGAATCCTTGTGATCCGGTACTCGAGTTGTCGCTTTCGCAAAACTACAATTTTCTAATTATCCATGTTGACTCGTACGCGACAGCGGATCAAATAGTTGAGTAGATAATTCCACTAACATGTGGTTTTTATGTGACAATGGCATCAATCTTCACATAATGGACATTGGTCATCAACAAATTTATTTTTCCTTTAAATCTAATGATAAGACTCTTAGCATTTCTGTTGTGTATTCCTCTACTTGTTATTTTGCTAAGAGGAACTTGTGGATTAGGTTACAGAGAGTGTTAAATCATGTTAGCCTTCTCTAGTGTGTAATAGGATATTTCAACACCATTATTGGTGCTCGTGAATATAGTGTCTCCTTTACCCCTTCTAGTGCCCCCATGGAAGAGTTTGCTAATTGGTCAAATAATAATAATTTGGTGCATATTCCTACTAGTGATGCTAAATTTACATGGTCTAATGGTAGTAACGAAGCCAATAACACACAAAAGAGATAAGATAAGGCTACTTATAATCAGGAGTGGATTAATCATTGCATAAAAACTTCTTGTTCCACCCTTATTAGAAACAGATCAAATCATTATCCACCCCTCCTTCACTTTTATTGTCAATATGCTAAAGTTAGGTCTCCGTTCAAATTTCTTCACACCTGAACCCTACATTAGGATTGTCAAAGAGGGGTGGAAGACTCCTAGAGCTGTTTATAGTACTATTTTTAAAGGGGGGCCCAAAGCTGTTTATTTTCATGCTTTAGCTGATAGAATCAAAGGCAAGCTTGCTGCTTTGAAATCTAGTTTTCTATTTGTTACTGGTAGAGTGCTGCTAGTTAGGTCTGTTATTCAAATCATGATGATTTATTCCATAATGGTTTATTCTTGGCATGTCAGTCTCATTAAGATGATGAAAGGTTGGTGTAGGAACTTCATATGGAGTGCTAAAATTTACAAAAGTAAATTGGTGACAGTGACTTAGAAGCATTGTTGTAGAGATTTGAAGGATGGTGGCCTTAGTATTAGATCAATGAGGATCCTTAATGTGACTTCTGATTTGAAGCAGTGTTGGAGTGTTTTGAATGATCACGAGGACTGGGCCAGAAACTTGAGGATAAGAGTCTTTAAGAGAGACAGGCATGTGAAGTACCATGTTTTCTCATCTATTTGGACAGGGAGAAAATCTTATCAAGAAGTAGTCAAGAACAATTCTATATGGATGGTTGATAATGGAGAGAACATTAGACTTTGGGGAGATAATTGGTGTGGTCAATATCTGAATGATATAATTCAAATTTATGGGGGAAATATTGAGCAATTACAAGCAACTTTGAAAGATATTATTCATGAAGACAAAATGATTCTTCCTTCAAGGTTAATTAGGCTTTATCCTATCTTACCTCAGCTAACTACTAGTGTCTTTGTCAATCAACTAATAATGGCCATTTAACCCTTAAAGATGCGTATAATGTATACGGAGGGCCTGTTAATCATGCTTGGGGGAGAAATATTTGGATCATTACCATCCCTCCTTCAAAGTCCCTACTCTTCTGGAGATTGGTCCATGATAAATTTCCTACTAAGGATAATATAAGAGGTCAGAATACCTTGTTAGTCTGCAATTTATGTTTCAATAATTTCGAATATATGAATCATCTTTATTTTACTATAATTATGCAAAATATATTTGGAATTGGTTAGGAAATTTCCTGAACAATGGTTCGGTCATTACTAGTTTGGAAGAGTGTATGGAGCTAATTGATTATGCACATTCTTCTCAATGTCATGTGGTCATTATAGTTGAAGTCTTGAACTGTGCAGCTTGCATATGGAATACAAGAAATCAAGTCAGGTTTCAGAGCAAGAAGATACATTAGAAGTCTAATTGTGCCATCATCCTTTCTGTAACCTCCTTGTCTGGTAATTTCTCCTAATGTAGAGTTAATTCTTCCATTAGGGACTTTGTACTGTTAAAAAATTTGAAGGTTCATATTCATCCTTCTTATCCTAAGATGGTTTTGGAGGTTTTATTGTCGCCTCTCCAACATGGTTGGATCAAGGTAAACATTGATGGTGCCTACGGTGGAATGCCTTTGTTTGTTGTGTGTGGCGGAATTTTCTGGAATGAACTTGGTGATCACCTTGAAAATTTTGGGTGTAATTTGGGGCCTATTAATGCTTTGTATACTAAGCTCATGAGGAGAATTTTGGTTATGGAAGCAACTATCAATAAGAAATGGACAAACAGGTGGTTGGAATCAGACTCCTTTTTAGTTATTTTAGCTTATAGAAACTCTTATGTTGTTCTGTGGCGAATTAGGAATATATGGGTTATTTGCTTGTCTAAGTTGCGTAATTTCAATTTTTTGTTTCGCACATATATAACTAAGGAAATCAACGTGCCGACAAATTAGCTAACATATGCTTAAAGATTTCTATTCTTACTTGGTGGAATGAGGTTCACTCTGATGATTTGTTGGATTTCAACAAAACAAGTTATGATTATCAAATTATAGAATTAGATAGGTTTGAGGTCACGTTATTTCCCCCCCTCATTTTTGTACCTACTTTCTTCATTTATTTCATGGGCTTTTGCCCCTTTTGATTTAAAGTAAAATATATATCAAATCTAAAAATTTAAAAATGATAAAATATGATGAGATGGATAACGGTCGACGAAGAAATATAGTTTAATATTTATTTTTAATTTAATATATCATCTTAAGAGTATTATACAGAATCTGGCCAACGGAGTGACGATGGTGCATGTGACTGACATGTATGCAAAATCAAGTAGCTTTATTTTTAGCATATGCACCATACTTATAACAAATAAAAAATATAAGACCATTTTAATCATCAAAATATCGTATTCAAATTTTAATATCCACATCAACCCTTTCAAACTCTAAAAAGTTACTTGGTTGAATTTAACAGTGTCAATCTCAAAGTATACATGGGCTAGTTTAGGTTGGGTTTGATCAAACTCAATATCTAATATATATTGAACACTCTGGTTTAGGCGAAGTAAAATAACCACATGTTACACCAATGAGTCAGTTTAAATAAACCCATTAATTTTTAGGTTGGGTTGTGGATTGTCTAAGAAACGTTATGTGTGGTACAAGAGTTTATGGAAGTAAGAAGAGCTTCCACTTGAGGGGGAGCATTGTAGACTCACACTTGAGGGGTGTGTTGAGAATGTATCAAGTGTGAGTAGTATGTATAATAGTCTCACATCGGTTGGAAATATGGATACTTGAGCATTTATAAGTGAGAGAATCCACCCACTTATTACCTTAAGGTTTTGGGTGAATATGTGGTGTGTCTCTCACAAAGGTGTTGCTCCAAAAAGAAGAAGTCTCACAATGTTCAATGCTCCCTAGTGAAAAACTCCCCTAACATAAGTGGGATTCGGAGGGGGAAGAGAATATCATATTTTTTCACTCATTTATGAGGTCATGATATCGAAGAAACAACTTAGTCTCAATTATGAAAGATAAAGTCAAAGTATATTAGGTGGAAGAAATTAAGCAAGAAGTCAAAAGTTATTTCTAAAAGAGTTACAAAGAATCAAAACTAAATAGACCAACACTTGAAGGTGTAAAGTTTAATCGCTTAACAAAGGAAGACAAAATGCTGCTGGAGGAGTCATTCACCTACTAAGAAATTACAAAACCGGTATGGTTAAAAGATGCAAACAAAAGCCTAGGGGATGACGAGTTTAACTTTGGTTTACTCAAATCATGCTGAGAGACGATGAAGTATGATATTGTGAATTTTTAAAATGAATTCCATTGTAATGTGGCCGTTCCTAAGTTGATTACCCCTTCATTCCTAAATTTGGTTCCAAAGTCAAATTACCCCCAAGATTTGAAAAAGTATAAAGAAATTTCTCAGGTTGGATTTCTATATAAAGTTCTTGCAAAAATCCTGGCATCTATGTTAATGAAGGTGATTGGCAAGTTGATATCTCAATGCCAATCAAAAGTTATCCTGAATAGACAGATTCTAGATGGTGTTCCTATGGTCAATGAACTGATAGATATAGCTAAAACAAAAAAGGAGAGAATGTATGATGTTGAAATTCGACTTCTAAAAGGCATATGATTGTGTATGTTTGAACTACCTAAAGTTTGTAATGAATATGATGGGATTTATAGTCAAATGGTTCTCATGGATGGAGGCATGCATGTTTTTAATGTTGGACATATGACTCCACACATAAGAAAGGGGTGAATTGTGGGTTTTCAGAAATTGCCCTATCATTTTTGGGCTGAAGCCATGAACACATCCTGCTATATTCACAACAGAGTGACATTGAAGAAAGGAACTCCCACGACCCTTTATGAAGTCTGGAAAGGAAGAAAACCCACAGTCAAATACTTCCATGTATTTGGTAGCAAATGCTATATCCTGGCTGATCGTGAGCAAAGAAGGAAGATGGATCCCAAAAGTGATGAAGGAATATTTCTGGGCTATTCAACAAACAGTAGAGCCTACAGGGTCTTTAATTCCAGAACTAATGTTTTGATGGAATCCATTAATGTTGTGGTTGATGACCAACAGGCGGATGTCACAGGCGATGTTGAGACATCTCTGAATGATTCTCCAGTTGACCACTCAGACAAAAATAAGGAAGAAGAACCTCCTCAAGCTGAAACTGAAGATGACAAAATAAACAAGGGACCCTCTATCAGAATTCAGAAGGATCATCCCAAAGATCTTATCATAGGAGATCCAGATAAAGGAGTCACTACTAGATCAAGGGAAGTAATCTCACATGGCTGCTTTGTATCAAAGATTGAACCCATAAATATCAAGGAAGCCTTGACTGATGAGTTCTGGATCAATGCAATGCAAGAGGAGTTAGGCCAATTCAAAAGGAATGAAGTATGGGAATTGGTTCCTAGACCTGAAGGAGTAAATGTCATAGGAACAAAGTGGGTTTATAAGAATAAATCTGATGAACAAGGGGTTGTTACTAAAAACAAAGCTAGATTAGTAGCTCAAGAATATACTCAAGTTGAAGGAGTGGACTTTAATGAAACATTTGCTCCTGTAGCTCGCCTTGAGTCCATCAGACTATTGCTTGGAGTGGCATGTATTCTGAAATTCAAGCTGTTTCAAATGGATGTAAAAAGTGCCTTCCTGAATGGCTACTTAAATGAAGAAGTATATGTAGAACAACCTAAAGGATTCACAAATCCAAATCTTCCACAACATGTGTACATATTAAAGAAATCCCTCTATGGGTTGAAGCAAGCTCCCAGGGCTTGGTATGAGAGACTCACCGTGTTCCTCACTGACAATGGATACAAAAAGGGAGGTATTGACAAAACTCTGTTTGTGAAGAATGAAGGAGGAAAGCTCATGGTGGCACAAATATATGTAGATGACATTGTTTTTGGTGGGATGTCAGAACAGATGGTTGAACATTTTGTCAGACAAATGCAATCTGAGTTTGAGACGAGCCTTGTTGGAGAACTGACCTACTTTCTTGGGCTACAAGTCAAACAGATGGAAGACTCTATCTTTCTATCTCAAAGCAAGTATGCCAAGAACATTGTGAAGAAGTTTGGAATGGAAAATGCAAGCCATAAAAGGACACCTGCTCCTACTCATGTGAAAATCTCCAAAGACGAAAATGGTGTCAGTGTAGATCAGAGTCTATACAGAAGCATGATAGGAAGTCTCTTATATCTCACAGCAAGCAGACCTGACATTGCATTTGCTGTAGGTGTTTGTGCTAGGTATCAAGCTGAACCAAAAGACCATGTGGTTACATTTTGATTTGGGGAAACTCTTGATTGCGCCCCATCTTGTCACTCTAACCTGTTTGTTGAGTTTTTTGTGAGGGCTCACATGACTCCTAAAAGGATAGCTTGCTTGGCATTCCACTTTATTTGTGGGATACCACCTAGAGGTTTATTCCGATTACCTGTACTGACTCGCTTTCTTTGATGGTGCTAGTTTGAGAGATCTCTGGGTTTCTTGCTTCTTTAGCTGTTATTACTTCGGATCTTTATCCGTGTGGTAGATCTCTTGATCCCTTTACCTTTCCCGCATTTTACCGCTTTCCTAGCTGGAAGACCTCAATAGGAGGCAATGTTTTCTTTTGTTTGTTTACTTTTGTGCCCAAAGACCTCCAAGAAGAGGCATCAGTGCTAAAGACCTCCCTGAAGAGGCAATTGACGGATAAAAGGGATTAGTAGTTAATCCCCCGTTATTCAGTGTGTCGTTCTTTATGCTCGCACTACGTGTTGATGCTTCAGAACGAAAGCCCAAGATCTTTTGTCTGTTCAGTCAGTGAAGAGGGTTCCACCTTTCTGAATCCCCACTTTTTGTCATGAGCTCACCCTATCCAGGGTTAAGAGCTATGAGGTCTTATCCTCGTTACCCTGCCGATCTGCTCACCCTGACGTTCAATGTCAGTGGTTAAGAGCCCATTTAATTACCTTTTCCATGGCTTGTTTGTCGAGGTTGATATGACCCCTCTTGACTAAAGCCCTACCCATGTATGTTTGAGCCCCCTTGTTGGTGTGTTTACTTTAAGATACATGTTTTTTGTGGTGTGATCGTCTCCCGATAGGGTTGCTAGGCTTCGTATAGTCTCTCGTTTGCATGTCAATTAAGGTAGCACTGTTTCTTCGTTTAGGACTTCCTTTTTGCATGAGCATTCCTAAAATACAAACCAACTCATTGATTTTTCTTCTCCTAAGAACACGTTTACTCCTTCTACTACAGGTGAGTAAGTCTCCCAAGGTCGAGCATCCGGTAGATTGCGCAGTAACGTCGTTCACCCGAAAACACAACCCTTAACCCATAGGTAGCCGAACTACGGCTTGCTCTGATTCTCATTCCAGATGAGATACGTAGGCATAAGACGCGATGTCTTAGCGAGCACTCTCCTCTTTAACTCATAGGTAGCCGAGCTACGAAGACTCTGATTCTCATATTCAAATGAGATACGTATGCAGTGGATGCGACATCCGTGCGAGTCATTTTCTTTTGACCCTTTTTAGTAAATAGTACATTAGATAAACCCACACCCTTTAGACAAGAACAACAAACGTGGATCCCGTAGAGTACTACGGATGCGTAGGGGTGCTAATACCTTCCCTTCGCATAATCGGCCCCCGAACCCAAGATTTGGTTGCGAGACCTTGTCTTTTCCTTTCCTTTTTTCAGGTTTACTTCAAGCGTTTCCTTTCCCTCCTTTGGGATAAATAACGCACGGTGGCGACTCTTCTGTCATTTCTTTTTTCGCCGGTTGTTTTTTCGCATTCTTTTTTCAGGTTGCGACAAATGGCACCAGTGACAATGGGATGTTGTATACTCATGGATCTGGATCCATGTTGACTAGGTACTGTGATGCTGACTGGGTTGGAAGTGCTGATGATAGGAAAAGCACATCTGGGGGATGCTTCTTTTTTGGGAACAATCTGATTTCATGGTTTAGCAAGAAACAAAATTGTGTATCTCTATCCACTACTGAAGCTGAATACATAGCAGCTGGGAGTAGTTGTTCTCAACTGGTCTGGATGAAGCAGATGTTGTCTGAATACAATGTCACACAAGAAGTCATGACATTATACTGTGATAACCTGAGTGCCATAAATATTTCCAAAAATCCTATTCAACATAGCAGGACAAAGCACATTGACATTCGTCATCATTTCATCAGAGAACTCGTAGAAGAGAAGATAATAACTCTGGAGCATGTTACTACTGAAAAGCAATTAGCAGACATTTTCACTAAAGCTTTGGATGCCAATCAATTTGAATGGTTAAGGGGGAAGTTGGGGATCTGTGTTCATGAGAACCTATAGCGAGCAAAGGAGTTTGTGGTTATCCCAGAGGATATTTTTGACTGGGAAAACTGTGTTAGAAAGATTGAAGTTTTTTTTGAAATAAGGTCACCTTTGGTCAATTTTGACTAAAAAGGGGGAAAAGTGCTTGATATGGAAGCTGATGTGGAAGTTGTATGTGGCTGGACAGAAGGACAACTATTATTGAAAGGAGTACACAGGGGCTAAAACAGAATGTAATTCTGTTTGTTACAGATGTCGAAAAGGATGTCTAATATGGTGCACAGGTGTTGATGTTGAAGCAGATGTCAGTATGACATTCTGGCTGGTACAGGTATTGGACTTCAGTAGCTGTTATGTTTGTTGTGTGCAAAGATTTAGGGGGAGAAGGAGTACCCTTGTGCATTTGTGTGTCTTACTAGTTGCATCCATAACTAGTAATTCTGTTTGTTGCACAGATTTAGGGGGAGGAGAAGTACCCTTGTGCATGTGTGTATTACTAGTAGCCATAGCTAGTAATTGTTTTGCTTCTGCTGCTGATTAAACTACTGTTATGTTGTTTAACTGCTGATAGTTTACCTTGTGAACAAAAAGGACAGATATATGTTTTAGCCAAAATTTGTCAAAGGGGGAGTTTGTTGATTCTAAGTGTTGGCAGCAATTTTAGTAAAACAAAGAGTGTTCATAAGATGTCATGTGTGATGTCTTAACATGAGATATCCTATGTACCTGCTAGAGTTCAAGAACATGTGCATGCAGGATTGTTTCAGAATGCCACATATAATGCCATGGCTTCTGATATTGGATGTACCTGCTGATGTTTAAATGAAAGACATGTTCATGCAGGATTGCTTCAGATGACATACACAATGTCAAGGCATCTGATATGGTTGTACCTGCTGGAAGTTATAAAAGGAATTATTGGATTATGCAGGATTTTTCGAGGATGTTAGACCCGATGTCATGACATCCTGTACACAGAACATTCAGTGTGAATGTCTGGTGTTTTGTGATTGCACAATTAATGGCAATCTTTGGATGATTCAATCATGGGTTACAACCAGATTTACTTATTTTCCAAGGAGATCTATACAACTGGTATAAAAAGATTTGATTGGAAAATTGATTTAGGGTTTTCAAGATGTCCAAGCCCAGCTGAAAGCTTCTATAAAAAGGGACTTAGAAAACCTGTTTGAATACACAACCAAGACTGAGCGAAATATAGAGAGAGAGCTAGGGTTTGTGTCTGTTTAGTCGTAAGACTTGTAGGTCATTCAAGTCATCCATTGATGATTGAATTGGACTGATTTGTGGTTGTAATTTGTCACTCTAAAGCTGTTAAGCAAGAATGTGTATCTTCTTGATCAAAGTTGTGAAGCAAGATCAAGAGTGTGTCTTCTTGATTGAAACTGTGAAGTAAAATCAAGAGTGTGTAATTGAAAAGTATTTTATTTTCTCAAGGGATTGTTGTTTAAGATCACTGGTGTGTGATTGTAGGGAAGTGAGTAGGTTCTCATATCTAAGAGTGCTTAGGTAGAAATTGCACGGGTAGAGATTAGGTGAGAAAGACTGTAACTTGTTGAAGTGTACGGAGAGTCTTTGAACTAATTCTATTTTAGTGAATTTCCTTCCTGGCTTGGTAGCCCCTAGACGTAGGTGAGTTGCACCGAACTGGGTTAACAATTGCTTGTGTTATTTGCTTTACCATTCTGTTTTTGTTTATCCATTGTTTATTACCAGATATTAGTGTCGTGACATTACCTTCGACATCTTATATCTGATACCAGAATTTCAATTGGTATCAGAGCAGGCATCCTGCTCTGGTTCTGGGTGAGATCTAGGGGCAATACTTTCTGGTACAATGGAGAGAGATGGAGGATTTGTTCATAGGCCACCAATTTTGGATGGTTCTAACTATGACTATTGGAAACCTAGAATGGTAGCGTTTCTGAAATCCCTTGATAACAAGGCTTGGAAAGTTGTGTTAACAGGTTGGGTACATCCTGTCATTACTAAAGAAGGAGAAGCCACCACTAAGAAGCCTGAAGAACAATGGTCCAAGGAGGAGGATGATCTTGCTCTTGGAAACTCTAAAGCCTTGAATGCAATATTCAATGGGGTAGACAAGAATATTTTCAGGCTGGTAAACAACTGTGAAGTGGCCAAAGAAGCTTGGGACATTCTCAAGACCACTCATGAAGGCATCTCTAGGGTAAAGATGTCTAGACTTCAGCTGCTCACCTCCAAGTTTGAAAACATAAGAATGAAAGAAGATGAAAATATTCATGAATTCTACATGAGTATCCTTGAAATTGCCAATGCCTCTGGAGCCTTGGGTGAGAAGATGTCAGATGAAAAGTTAGTAAGAAAAATACTCAGATCACTCCCCAAGAGATTTGCTATGAAAGTAACAGCCATAGAAGAATCTCAAGACATCTCAAACATGAGAGTGTATGAGCTAATTGGATCCCTCCAAACATTTGAGATGGGAATATGTGATAGAGCTGAAAATAAAGCCAAGAGCATAGCATTTATGTCAAACACTGAAGAGGAAGATGAGGAAGG
Organism: Lathyrus oleraceus; assembly: GCF_024323335.1. NCBI lineage: Eukaryota > Viridiplantae > Streptophyta > Magnoliopsida > Fabales > Fabaceae > Lathyrus > Lathyrus oleraceus. The sequence continues at coordinate 502,258,849 of NC_066583.1, read as the reverse complement.
TGGTCAAGATATTGATGAAGACCTGGCAAATGAGATAGCAATGCTGGGAAGACAGTTCAACAGACTGATAAAAAAGGTAGATGTGAGAGCAAAGGGAAATGTCAAGAACATCACATCTGACATCAGTAAATCCAACAACTTTGGTAAGAAACCAAAGTCTGAAGAAAAGCCCAAAGAAGTTCAGTGCTATGAGTGTAATGGGTATGGTCATATTAAAACTGAATGTGGTACCTACCTCAAGAAACAAAAGAGGAGTCTTATGGCCTCTTGGTCTGATGGAAGTGAAACAGAAGAAGCCACAAACCATGTGACTGCATTGACTGGAAGATGGGGGTCTGAGGAAGAGTCAATTGGTGATGAAAGAACCCTTAAAGAATTGTGCCACAGAAGGGCAGGAGTGTGCAGACATGTTGACAGCCAGAAGAAAGTGATAGCTCAGCTGGAAAATGAAAAGGAAGAGCTTGTGGAAACCATCTCAAAATTAAAGGTGGAAGTTGTATTCTTGAATTCCAAACTAGATGAGATGACTAAGTATGTAAGAATGCTTAACAATGGATCTGCCATCTTAGACAAGATTCTCCAGACTGGCCAAATAACAGGAAACAAATCTGGTATTGGATTCAAGGGTGAGTACAGTTACACTGGCGGCAAACCAAAATCCAAACCTAAGTGCAGCCATGTTAAAAGCAAACCTGGGGTGTCATATCAGATGTCACAACAGCAAAAAGGGAAGCATCAAAGATGGAAATGCCAATACTGTGGAAAATTTGGCCACCTGAAGCCCTTTTGCTATAAGTTATGTGGCTATCCTGGCCCTGTTCAGTCTCAACACCAATCGAGGTCCAAGCATCACAAGACCGTCAACAAAAAGCAATGGGCTCCTAAAACAAAGGTCACAAGTCTCATAGCTCACACTTCCCTCAGAGTTTCTGCCAAAGAAGATTGGTATTTTGACAGTGGTTGCTCCAGACATATGACTGGGAACAAAAATCTGCTAACTGAACTTCATCCTCATGCCATGAGTTATGTTACCTTTGGTGATGGTGCAAAAGGGGAAATCAAGGGAATGGGTAGGCTGGATTGCCCTGGAGTTCCTGACCTTGATGATGTCCTACTTGTTAAGGGATTAACTGCTAATCTTATAAGCATCAGTCAACTGTGTGATCAAGGTCTGAATGTAAACTTCACCAAAACTGAATGTCTGATTACTAACAAAGAAAATAAAGTAATCATGAAGGGAGTTAGGTCCAAAGACAACTGCTACATGTGGAGCTCTCAAGAAACTGGATACTCCTCAATGTGTACCTTAGCCAAAGAAGAAGAGGTAAAGATATGGCATCAAAGATTGGTCCATCTGCACCTTAAGGGTATGAAAAGGATCATATATGTTGAAGCTGTTAGAGGAATTCCCAACTTAAAGATTGATAAGGGAAAAATCTGTGGAGAATGTCAGATTGGAAAACAAACAAGGATGTCACACCAGAGGCTTAGACATGACACAACTACCAGAGTCCTGGAGCTACTTCATATGGACTTGATGGGACCCATGCAAGTTGAAAGCCTTGGTGGGAAGAAATATGCATATGTGGTGGTAGATGATTTCCCCATATACACCTGGATCAATTTCATAAGAGAAAAATCTGATGTATTTGAAGTCTTTAAGGAGCTTTGTTTGAAACTTAAAAGGGAAAAAGAAAGTCCAGTTGTCAAAATTAGAAGTGATCATGGGAAGGAGTTTGAGAACAGCAAATTTGCTGAATTCTGCTCTTCATAAGGAATTCATCATGAGTTCTCATCACCCATCACTCCCCAGCAAAATGGTGTGGTGGAAAGAAAAAATAGGACTCTTCAAGAATAAGCCAGAGCTATGATCCATGCTAAGAAATTGCCCTATCATTTTTGGGTCGAAGCCATGAATACAGCCTGCTATGTTCACAACAGAGTGACATTGAAGAAAGGAACTCCCACAACCCTTTATGAAGTCTGGAAAGGAAGAAAACCCACAGTCAAATACTTCCATGTATTTGGTAGCAAGTGCTATATCCTGGCTGATCGTGAGCAAAGAAGGAAGATGGATCCCAAAAGTGATGAAGGAATATTTATGGGCTATTCAACAAACAGTAGAGCCTACAGGGTCTTTAATTCCAGAACTAATGTTTTGATGGAATCCATTAATGTTGTGGTTGATGACCAACAGGCGGATGTCACAGACGATGTTGAGACATCTCTGAATGATTCTCCAGTTAACCACTCAGACAAAAATAAGGAAGAAGAACCTCCTCAAGCTGAAACTGAAGATGACAAAATAAACAAGGGACCCTCTATCAGAATTCAGAAGGATCATCCCAAAGATCTTATCATAGGAGATCCAGATAAAGGAGTCACTACTAGATCAAGGGAAGTAATCTCACATGGCTGCTTTGTATCAAAGATTGAACCCAGAAATATCAAGGAAGCCTTGACTGATGAGTTCTGGATCAATGCAATGCAAGAGGAGTTAGGCCAATTCAAGAGGAATGAAGTATGGGAATTGGTTCCTAGACCTGAAGGAGTAAATGTCATAAGAACAAAGTGGGTTCATAAGAATAAATCTGATGAACAAGGGGTTGTTACTAAAAACAAAGCTAGATTAGTAGCTCAAGGATATACTCTAGTTGAAGGAGTGGACTTTGATGAAACATTTGCTCCTGTAGCTCGCCTTGAGTCCATCAGACTATTGCTTGGAGTGGCATGTATTCTGAAATTCAAGCTGTTTCAAATGGATGTAAAAAGTGCCTTCCTGAATGGCTACTTAAATGAAGAAGTATATGTAGAACAACCTAAAGGATTCACAGATCCAAATCTTCCACAACATGTGTACAGATTAAAGAAATCCCTCTATGGGTTGAAGAAAGCTCCCAGGGCTTGGTATGAGAGACTCACCGTGTTCCTTACTGACAATGGATACAAAAAGGGAGGTATTGACAAAACTCTGTTTGTGAAGAATGAAGGAGGAAAGCTCATGGTGGCACAAATATATGTAGATGACATTGTTTTTGGTGGGATGTCAGAACAGATGGTTGAACATTTTGTTAGACAAATGCAATCTGAGTTAGAGATGAGCCTTGTTGGAGAACTGACCTACTTTCTTGGGCTACAAGTCAAACAGATGGAAGACTCTATCTTTCTATCTCAAAGCAAGTATGCCAAGAACATTGTGAAGAAGTTTGGAATGGAAAATGCAAGCCATAAAAGGACACCTGCTCCTACTCATGTGAAAATCTTCAAAGACGAAAATTTTGTCAGTGTAGATCAGAGTCTATACAGAAGCATGATAGGAAGTCTCCTATCTCTCACAGCAAGCAGACCTGACATTGCATTTGTTGTAGGTGTTTGTGCTAGGTATCAAGCTGAACCAAAAGTCAGTCACATAAACCAAGTGAAGAGAATACTGAAATATGTCAATGGCACCAGTGACTATGAGATGTTGTATACTCATGGATCTGGATCCATGTTGACTGGGTACTGTGATGCTGACTGGGCTGGAAGTGTTGATGATAGGAAAAGCACATCTGGGGGATGCTTCTTTTTAGGGAACAATCTGATTTCATGGTTTAGCAAGAAACAAAATTGTGTATCTCTATTCACTACTGAAGCTAAATACATAGCAGCTAGGAGTAGTTGTTCTCAACTGGTCTAGATGAAGCAGATGTTGTCTGAATACAATGTCACACAAGAAGTCATGACATTATACTGTGATAACTTGAGTGCCATAAATATTTCCAAAAATCCTATTCAACATAGCAGGACAAAGCACATTGACATTCGTCATCATTTCATCAGAGAACTCGTAGAAGAGAAGATCATAACTCTGGAGCATGTTACTATTGAAAAGCAATTAGCAGACCTTTTCACTAAAGCTTTGGATGCCAATCAATTTGAATGGTTAAGGGGGAAGTTGGGGATCTGTGTTCATGAGAACCTATAGCGAGCAAAGGAGTTTGTGGTTATCCCAGAGGATATTTTTGACTGGGAAAACTGTGTTAGAAATATTGAAGTTTTTTTTGAAATAAGGTCACCTTTGGTCAATTTTGACTAAAAACGGGGAGAAGTGCTTGATATGGAAGCTGATGTGGAAGTTGTATGTGGCTGGACAGAAGGACAGTTATTATTGAAAGGAGTACACAGGGGCTAAAACAGAATGTAATTCTGTTTGTTACAGATGTCGAATAGGATGTCTAATATGGTGCACAAGTGTTGATGTTGAAGCAGATGTCAGTATGACATTCTGGCTGGTATAGGTACTGGAGTTCAGTAGCTGTTATGTTTGTTGTGTGCACAGATTTAGGGGGAGAAGGAGTACCCTTGTGCATTTGTGTGTCTTACTAGTTGCATCCATAACTAGTAATTCTGTTTGTTTCACATATTTAGGGGGAGGAGAAGTACCCTTGTGCATGTGTGTATTACTAGTAGCCATAGCTAGTAATTGTTTTGCTTCTGCTGCTGATTAAACTACTGTTATGTTGTTTAACTGCTGATAGTTTACCTTGTGAACAAAAAGGACAGATATATGTTTTAGCCAAAATTTGCCAAAGGGGGAGTTTGTTGATTCTAAGTGTTGGCAGCAATGTTGGTAAAACAAAGAGTGTTCACAAGATGTCATGTGTGATGTCTTAACATGAGATATCCTATGTACCTGCTGGAGTTCAAGAACATGTGCATGCAAGATTGTTTCAGAATGCCACATACAATGCCATGGCTTCTGATATTGGATGTACCTGCTGAAGTTTAAATGAAAGACATGTTCATGCAGGATTGCTTCAGATGACATACACAATGTCATGGCATCTGATATGGCTGTACCTGCTGGAAGTTATAAAAGGAATTATTGGATTATGCAGGATTTTTCCAGGATGTCAGACCCGATGTCATGACATCCTGTACATAGAACATTCAGTGTGAATGTCTGGTGTTTTGTGATTGCACAATTAATGGCAATCTTTGGATGATTGAAGATATGGCTAGCGGGCGCATTCAATCATGGATTACAACCAGATTTACTTATTTTCCAAGGAGATATATACAGCTGTTTTAAAAAGAGTTGATTGGAAAATAGATTTAGGGTTTTCAAGATGTCCAAGCCCAGCTGAAAGCTTCTATAAAAAAGGGACTTAGAAAACCCGTTTGAATACACAACCAAGACTGAGCGAAATATAGAGAGAGAGCTAGGGTTTGTGTCTATTTAGTCGTAAGACTTGTAGGTCATTCAAGTCATCCATTGATGATTGAATTGGATTGATTTATGGTTGTAATTTGTCACTCTAAAGCTGTTAAGCAAGAGTGTGTGTCTTCTTGATCAAAGCTGTGAAGCAAGATCAAGAGTGTGTCTTCTTGATTGAAACTGTGAAGTAAAATCAAGAGTGTCTAATTGAAAAGTATTTTCTTTTCTCAAGGGATTGTTGTTTAAGATCACTGGTGTGTGATTGTAGGGAAGTGAGTGGGTTCTCATATCTAAGAGTGCTTAGGTAGAAATTGCACGGGTAGAGATTAGGTGAGAAAGACTGTAACTTATTGAAGTGTACGGAGAGTCTTTGAACTAATTCTATTTTAGTGAATTTCCTTCCTGGCTTGGTAGCCCCCAGACGTAGGTGAGTTGCACCGAACTGGGTTAACAATTGCTTGTGTTATTTGCTTTACCATTCTGTTTTTGTTTATCCATTGTTTATTACCAGATATTAGTGTCGTGACATTACCTTCGACATCTTATATCTGATACCAGAATTTCATACGGGATGAGCCTTCAAACAGAAACATTGAGTTAGTAACTAAATCCTCAAAACAAAGCTTTTAAGGGTTTAGCTTTGAACCCAAATAAACAATCCCTAATTGGATAAATTATTCAACCAATATTAAAAATGTCCCTTGGTGAATTTACAATTCTACCTTTCTAGAATTACACAAGTGCCTACTCACCAAATACCTTTCTCGAAAGCACCATAGCTAAATTTCTAGGTGAGAGAAATTGATAAGAATAGTAAAAACAACGGCGTATCAGAGATGGGATTCTGGAAGATTAACGAATGGTCTTGGAAAATTGAAGGTTCTTAAGCAGTGAATCATGATGAACATATATTACATGTAGAAGAGCTTCATCTGCTTTTGAGTGGCGTAGCCCAGAAACGGGAATGCAGAGAGAAGTTTGTATAATTAAATAACTGTGCAAAAACATATTCGGTCAAATCTTGTTATATCGTAACCTATGAGTGTCCAAAACTTGAATAAGAACGGGATGAATGATTCAAGAAGGCATTCTGGTGTATTTGAAAATCAAAACTGCCATCCAAAATCCAAATATTCTGGTAGAGATTATTGTTGTGTAGGGTTCACACGCATTCAAAATTAAGTAGGAGAGAAGTAATATGTAGATACCATAATCTAGTGTGCCCCATGTGCTTCAAAGAGTATGAAAGCATCCATCATCTTTTCTTTCTCTGTCCATTTGTTACTGAGTTATGAAATAGGGTGAGCAACTCGTTAGGTGGCTCAAAGATGATGGAGTCAATAACTTATGTGTATTTCATGGAATTCATTCGTTGTTGAGTTATGAAATAGGGTGAGCAGTTGGTTCGGTGGCCCAAAGATGGCAGAGTCAATAGGTAATGTGCATTTCATGGAATCAGAAAGATAATGAAGGGATATGTACCAAAACATATGAAGGGCGTTATATGGTTTGCAATGTGTTGGCGTTTATGATTGAAGCAAAATGATGTTTTATTTAAAGAAGGTATGCGTGAGGCTGATGTGATGGGTCATCATGAGGGGGAAGCATATACATTGGGTCAAATACTCACCTAAAGGTAAAAGACTTACCCAAACAAATAAGAGAGATACCACATATTCACCCAAAATATTAAGGTGATAGGTGTATGGTTCCTCTCACTTATAAAGTTCCCAACCTCCACTTTTCTAAGCAATATGGGACTTAGAACTCACACTTGTTTCTCCACACAACTCACGCTTGTTTCTCAATAATCTCCCCCTCAAGTGTGAGTCCATCCACTATGTTCCCCCTCAAGCGAAAACTCTTTCACCCACATGCTTGTATCGTCGTTGAGAGACACATTTATCACGTCATGGATACTTTAAAGGAACACGCCGACTGACCACCATGTCAAGAAGACTTTCGTCACAAGGAGTTGGTCCCTTACTCGAACCAGGCTCTAATACCACTGATGGGTCATCATGAGGGAAAAGCATTCACATTGGGTCAAACGCTCGCCTAAAGGTCAAAGACTTACCTAAATAAGTGAGGGAGACACTAGATATTCACCCAAAATCTTAAGGTGATAGGTGTACGGGTCCTCTTGCTTATAAAGTGTTCAACCTCCACTTTTCTAAGCAATATGGGACTTAGAACTCACACTTGTTTCTCCATGCAAATCACACTTGTTTCTCAACATGATGTTGCGATGAAAAGTATCAAGTCTTCATCACTGTCATGGTTTGTATCATATATAAGATCTAATTATGAGTTTAAATATCCTAGTCGGTGTATCAACCCTTTGTATTGTCTCCAGAGTGGGTGAAATATTCTTGTAATGGGTTTGAGTACCTCTTATACTCTCTTTGATTAAATTTTCTCATTAAAAAATACAACGAGATTGATGGTAAAAATAATAACACAATATAATGATATGTCTAATTCTAACTTTATTTTAAAATAACTTGAATAACTTAAATAATTACAATAAAATAAGATAAAACAATTAATACTAAAAACAAAAATAATAGATCATAATATCTAAAATAAAATACAAAAAATCCAGAACGCCTAAATTAAATAGGATATAATACCAAAAATAAACAGAACAATATACTTAATTCAAGAATAAATCAATTTAAAATTAGAGGAGAAAAAAAGAGCAACTAAAGTTGAATGACGACAATCAATATTGAATTGAACGATGTGATTATGTTTGAAAAAAACAATGATGATTATTGATCTCTTTGAATTCCATATCCCGACTCCCTTCAATATAGTAGTGACAGATTGTTTGTCGTGAATGCTCACCATATGATAAATACTCAATCAATTCAAAAACATAATATCTGAAACAAAATACAAAAAAATCAAAATACCTAAATTAAATAGGACATAATACCAAAATTTCTGCATGGCCAACACTTATGTGTAGAAATTTCTGCATGGCCATTCACGATATAATCTTATTCAAATTTTAATATCCACATCAACCCTTTCAAACTCTATGTTCATGTTGTAGAAAATAAATTAGATTTTTTATCTGATGATCAATTAATTTATAGATCTATGACGCCATTCTATTTAATTATATTTAAATATAGTTATATAAAACAAGAACCTTGCATCTAAATTTTGAAGTTGCATCGAATTAGCTTTTATTTTAGTTAATTTTGTATTTATACAAAGTAATATTAGAAAAAGTTATATAACTTTTCATTTTCTGACTTCAAGTGACAGTTAAATTATACGTAGTTAGTGAGGATACAATCAAGTCTCTCACCAATTAGACCGACAAATTAGATTGTTGGATTGAATTAACGATTCAGATTCATTAAAAATAATAACAAGAGCATCTAGACATATCTACACACAATCTCACTTTCTTATCTTCCTGAGCCGTTAAGTTTTTTATTTTTCTCAAAATTTATTCTTAATTTCTTCCATTCCATTATTCTAATAATTCTAATGTTGATGAGATGAATTTAACAAACCCCTATCCACCTATGTTTCAGGTTTAGGTAAAAATCATGGGGAATTTTATTTTTTTTTCTTAATTCATTTTTCAATTTTTGTTTCTTCAAAGTTGCACTCATGATTCCTCCTTCATCTTAAGGTTTTGATGTTCTATCAAATGAAATTTCTCTTTTAAAAGTATAAAATAATTATTTTAAAAATCAAAATATAATGGTTTGGTTTGCTTCTTAACATAGATTGGAAAATATTTCAAGTTTAATTCATCTTTCTTGAAATTGTGAGAAAGGAATTTCATACTTTTCAATTCTTTAAGAAATTATGTTGATGTGTTTAATGAAATCGAAGGGCATAGTGCTATTGATAAGAAATAAAAAAAATTGAGCATCGTAATGTCAAATTTGATGGAAAGGATGAAGGTGAGGGAACATCAATTTTGTGAAAAAGAAGTATGAGAAAGGGGAGAGATGTGGAGGCAAGATTGTTCACGAGAATCCTTAGGTGTTTTTATTTTTGTTTTTATCAAATCTGAACTATTAAATTACATTTAACAATACAATTATGTGTAGGTATAGTTTAAACAAATTTATCATAAACCAAACAACACTTATTTCAATATTCAAATTTTTTTTATCAAACAAAAAGAATCATACGCTAATATACAAGGTTCCTCCATTTCAAATAACACTTGTTTTATCTTCCTTCTCCTCTGAATAAAAAAAGTACACAAATATTTTTAACATTGAGATATAAAAGAGAGAGGACTATTATTCTTATTTTTTATTTCTTATATTCCACAATCATTCTTTTTATTTACACAAACCTTTTCTTTTACAATTTTCAACGACACAAGAATTTTAGTACAATTTTAAATAAAAATAATTTAGACCACGAAAAACTATTTAATATAAAAATATTTTTATTTAGTACAATATTTATAGCTCTGATAAGTGTTGCTCTTGATACATGTAAAAATTTGCATGCTATATTTATTTCACATGTAAATGTATATACAATTGTAAAGTTACATACATAGGTAATTGTTTCTAATGTAAAGTCTTATTTTTTTTATAAACAAAAAATTGCATTAAGTTTAAGCATAAGGGTGTCTAACCCATATACAAAGAACAAGAAGAAAAGTTTTACATTACACAACTTATAGGGGACCCTAATCAAACATTTAAGTCGACAATAACCAAGCCATTCAACCTAATGGATTTGGCCCCAAACTACTCCCAAACTAACTTTTTGGCTAAAGAGGAAATGTTTATAGCGCTTTTCCGCCCACCTTTAAAAAGAGTCGCGTTTATGGCTATCAAAATAGCCCAAACAACCGCTAACCAAAACAAAACCCTCCATTTCTTTTTTGTGATTCTGACAAAGTTAGCATCGAAGGCAAGGATATGGTCTGAAACTGACCCAGATGAAGGTAACCTGCACAAACCAATAGAAACAAGAATGTTGTTCTAAACAGAAGAAGCTACCTGACAGGTAATGAAGAGATGATAATGAGTTTCTTTTGTCCCTAAACATAAGGGGGAAACAAGATTATGTTAGCCCGATAAAACACCATGTTTGGCTAACTCATTTTTGGTTTGCAACGTGTTCTAAATTAATCTCCATGCGGAGACTTAAATATTAGAAGGCACGTCCCGTGACCAAAATAATTTGAAAACCTGAAGCTTGTTTGCATCGCAAAAGCTTGCTTCTAATCCAGAACAGAACACCTGGTACGATTCCTGGATGTGGAATATTTTCGCATAACTTAGATTTTATTTTAATTAATTTTGTCATAAACCAAACAACACTTTCAATATTCACACTTTTTTTATCAAACAAAAAGAATCATAAGCTAATATACAAGGTTCCTCCATTTTTATTTAAATATTTTAAATATTCGCAAATGAAATTCTTAATTAAGAATGCAATGATATTTTGAAGGGATTTAAAATTTCTTGTGTTATACATGATCGTGAAGAGTACTATTATATGATAATGCGAAATTCATTTTCTCATATAATATTTTTAGATTTCAAAATCTGAAAGATATATTCAAATTCTAAACACTAATTTAGTCATGAGTGAGTAGTATTGTGCAACATAAAAACACTAATAGAACATTTTAAATTTTTGTGCTAATCATAGAAAAACAATTAATTTGATTGTCATTTTCCAAGTTTAATAAAATCCAGCTCTATTGACATAATTCTATTTAATTATATTATAATATTGTATAAATAGTACAATTTGTAGGAACTTTACATATAATCCGCAGTAGCACACATGGTTAAATTCGTTGATTGAATTTCCGGGTTCGATCCCCGGCTGCGGAATAAGTTTTTGCCTAGCTTTTATTTTATTCAAAGTAATAACAGAAAAGCTAATTATGCGTGGCTAATGTGTATTCAAATTTGTCACAACCCAAAAAGCACTTTCAATATTCAAACTTTATTTTTTTCCATCAAATTAAAGAATCATAAGCTACTGTTATTAATATTTTCATTGCAAAATTTCACTAAAGATCTTTTAAATTATTTTTAATGGGATGATCCTTTATTTTCAAATATAAATCAAGTATTATTTACATTCAATCTCAACCATTCAATTTAAGTGTTCTTGAATTCTCTGCGTCCATATGCATCTGTACCTCATAAACTGCTGCTCTCTTTTATTTCTATTTCGTGTATACAAGTCTTTTCTCTATAAATTAAATATTTTACATGTAAAGTCTTATGATTTGAAGTATTAGTTAATTGCAAGGAGTTTAGTCCTTAATTTTAAGATTAAAAAAAACTATTTTTTTTCAAATACAAATTAAATATTCTCTGCGCTCAATCTTAACCATTCAATTTAAGTGTTTTTGAATTCTCTGTGCCCATATGCATTTGTAGCGGTAAAAAGTCTAATACAGTTATAGTTATTAAGACTAATAAGTTATAATTAAAATTTTGTTATAATTGTCATTATTAAAAAAGAATGATGAAATTCAATCTATATATAACCAAAAAAAGATAGAAATGAAAGTTATTTATCAATTCAAAATAATTTTTAAATTAGTCAAAATTTCCACTTATTTATCTTTAAAAATAGGTATGGTCGATGTTTATCCATTACAAGAAACTAAAACACATTTTTTGGATGATTATGGAGTTATTAGTCTCTAGGAAAAGAAAGAAGTCGAATGGACGGCAAAATGGTCACAAAGGAAATAGGGTGGCCTATTGATAACGTGGAAGACAAGTTTGTTTTATGTTGACTTTTTTTTAGGAGAAGGATTTTTAGGTATCTGTGTGGAATGAAAATGAGAACGTATTTCATTATTATTATAAGGAGCTTCTATGGTGAAGTCACACAATTGACTTCTTTGATGAAATCACTTTAATTGGCTAATAAAACTAAGCCCTAAGCCATATCCGTTTTATAGTGCAAGAAGTTTATAATGAACCATTTTTTATATGAAATTTTCAGTTATTGCATATCAATCCTCCATTAACTTAATAATAATATACAAATTAAAAACAACTTTGATCATAAGACTTTAATAGTTTTATTTGAAAAACAAATTCATCTGTTCATGGAACTTGTTCTTCTTCTTCCTTCTCCAAACTTCAGATGTCGAAATTGCAATTGAAAATCCTAAATCCCATCCACATGTTCTTCGATCTCCTTATTCTTCTCCCTCCTTCTCCCAAATCCGTAATCAACTACTTCCCTCTCACCCAATTTTGTAATCATGTTCATGTTCAATTTTTAGCTTTCAGAGCAAATGTTCGTGTAATTCGTATTGGTTGCGGCATTCATCAAATCGATTATAATTTTTCCATGTTTGTCGTTATATGATTCAAAGCAATAATTCCATCTTGTTGTCTCCTTTCACGTGTAATTGTTCAATTCCATCCCAAAAATTATGAAATTGGGGAATAGGGTTTATATTTTTTGCAATTCATAAATTTTGAAATGGATTTGAATTCTTACCCTGAAATTGTGTATTTGGGGATTAGGGTTTGAATTTTTAAAATTAAGTCGAATCACCATAAATTGTGTAATTATGGATTAGGGTTTGTATTTTATTAAATTCATAAATTCTGAATTTGCATTTACATTGAATTGGAAGATAGTAACATAAGATTTGTTCAATTGAATCTTTAAGGTTTGACTTGAATTAGGAATTTATATTTTGATGTTGTGTTATTGAATTGTTAGCATCTCAATTGAAATGTGAAATTAGGAAGGTTGTTGTATGAGGTTCTTATGAGAGAAAGGAAATAAAGGAGCTAACAGTTCACAACTGTTTGAATTTGAAAACACACACTAAAGAAGGGGTTGAATGGGTAAATAAATCAGAGTTAATGGATAGTATTAACAAGCCCAAGCGCCTTCTCTATGAAGGATGCAAGGACTCAACTGTCTGTTCGTTTTTTTTCTTTATGTATTCATGACTGTCTGTTCGTTTTTCTTCTTTATGTATTCATGAACTTGTATGTATGTATGATGTGTGTGTTCATTGTTTTTTTCTCTCTTTTTATAATTACTTATATTTGATTGATGATGATAAAGTACATTGTGTTTATGTTTAATCAAATTATTTGCTTTGAACTTGTGTCTTATTCATAGTTGTGTCTTATTCTTGATTGTGTATTATACATATTTACATATATCTTTTTGCTATGTTTGTGTCTTATTCTTGATTGTGTTATAGTGAAAGTTGTATATTCTTCCTCTACTAGAACAACCTTAATGAATTGTGTTCAGAGAACTACAAAATGCGACATTTGCAGTTTCAATTAAGTTATTTTTTGTTTCAATGGCTATATTGTTTGGTTGTTGAAGAAGTACCAGAAAATGATTACATGTTGCCATTATTTGAAGCCGGGGTGCACAAAAAGGTAAGTGGTCGTTGTTTTGAAAGAGAATGTGTTAGAGCACATAATTTGCATTGCATCATATTTGTGTGTTAAAATCAATATTTTGACACAATTTTTAAGACAAATTTCAAAAACAATTTGAATGGTTAATGTAGTTCATATATGTGTCCTTAATTACATCCGAAGAATGTGACTGGCCATGATTTTGAATGTCATGAACCATAGTTTTTAGATATTCAAATATACATGCTCTCTTATAACCATAATTTGTAATGACAATTTGATTTTACAGTTTTCCATTTCCAAGAGGATATATGATTATGTATTTGAGGAATGGTCCATGTTTAGAAATATATATTTTTCATCTTTAATGAAATTATAACTTTATTATGAAATTTTGCAGGAAGAAATTTCATGTGAATTGAGAGATTTGAAGACACTAATTCCTTGGGATAAAGAAATGGTAAAGAAGACACAAAGACTTCTTGTGAGTAAAATTATTTATCGAATAATAACCAAAACACAAATTTGTATTACCCTATATAACAATGCATTGAATAATATCCAATGTAATGATAAATGTGTAACTTGTATAGAACGAAATTGTAGATATTATTATATATTTGAGTTCAAATTTACAGTCATGTTGTTACATGAATATTGTTGTTCATTTCCATTGTCAAATTTTGATTTCCAATATCAATTTGTTAAAGAGCTTCGATTAATACATGAAAATTTTGTTGATTTCCAATATCAAATTTTGTCACAATGAACAATTTTCGCTTTATTGCCTAAGGTAGACTTCCGTTGTTATATATTAACAAATTTCTTTTTGCAATTTGTAACAGCTGAGATGAATATGCAACATGGTGACTAGAGATGAAGTCAACATCTGAAGGAGGCGTATGTGAAATGAGCTAAATTCAGTTGTACTTAGCTAGATCACAAAGAGGTATGTTAAATCCAAACATAAAATATGTTAACTGTATTTGGTGTGTACGTTAATTTCTAGACGTTAAAGTAGTAATGTACTAGTAACCATAACATCATAAAGTGAAATATTACATCATCCAAAATACAAACAAATTATCCACCAAACATGGAATAACCACCAAATTATCCTTAACTTTATAAGAAGACCAAGTTAATGTAGAATTATCCAAACTCAAGCTGATTAACACAAACAGATTATCCAAAATACAATAAAATTATGCAAAATCTAAGAAAAAAATCAACCTATTGCAACATTATCTCAAATACTTCATAAAAACATCATACTTAAATTGAGTAAAATATCACATCATCCAAAATACAGACAAATTATCAACCAAACATGGAACAACAACCAAATTATACTTAAATTTAAAATTAGACCAAGTTAATGGAAAATTATCCAAACTCAAGCAGCTTAACACAAATAGATTATCCAAAATACAATCAAATTATCAAAAATCTAAGAACAAAACAAACATGATGCAACATTATCCCAAATACTTCAAAAAGTCTTCATACTTTCACCAATGCCTTCCTTTTCTTCTCCTGAACATCCCAATAACTTAAAGCCTTTGATAAAACTTCGTTCAACAAAACATTATTCGATGATTGAAGAAGATAAAGTGTAAGCTTCATCCTGGTAGGAGTCACAACCTGTATATAGTTATAAATATTTAGTAACATTGGAAATCTAATTATAGGGGAAATGTTTAAGAAATAACGATCACATTAATTCAACGTACAATTATCGCTTCATAATCACTCCTGAACAGACATTCAATCATCCATTTGGCAACCCACACTCCACAATCATTTCTATGGCCAGTCATTTAAATGCAGTAGTGTCACATTAATAGGTTATTTTGATAAAATAGGCAAACATGGTAAGGGTTGAGAATACTTATGAATTAGGACGCTGCTTTGGGAGGCACCTTGGTTGAACAATGCAGAAGTTTGTCACTATATTGTCAAGACAATATAAATGAGTTCACCAAAAGAATCATGATGAAAAATTTCTTCAAGAAATAGTTCCTACCACAATAGTTAATACCAAATTTGAATTAAGAAAACAATAGTTTGGAAAGTAAAACAAATTCTATATAACATGCATACCAATTATGGATGTTGAGTAAATCCTTTTTGTATGTACTGATTTTATGGTGCTTGGTTCATCTAATCATTTTAGTAGGTATTAGGGATTAAGTGATCACATTTTGGGACCCAATTAAAGAACTCAAACAAGTATAGAATGCCAATAGTCACGTCAGATTTTGTGTGTTGTACTTGAGAAAAGCAACTTTTGGTGCACATTAATGGGAGAGTGAATTAGTCTATTACTTTAAAAAAAATGTTGTGGCCTTGAATGGGCCGTGTATATTACTAATATTGTATATTCGGGCTCAATATATGAATTAAATAATGAATATACTAAATGACATTAGGTTTTGGGAGCTATATTTTCATCATTTAGAATTTAGAAAATAAGCAGTCAAGAGAGAGGAAAATCTCCCATTATCACCATTTTGTCTGGCGGCAGGTTTGTTTTCTTCCCCGAAAAACATGTTATGTGCTCTACATTACACACATTTGTTTGCATGTAGTTTTAATCTCTTCCATTTATGCATGTGTTTTAAGATCTGAATTTGTGTATTCTCTTACTGTAGTTCGTCTTCAGATTCAGATGGCCAGAAAGAAGAGACTATGCGCACTTTAGATTAGATGATATCCGAGATCAAGCATGAAAATAATGTCCCTGAAAATAGTGATACATAATATGGAAGTAAAGAACCCTCAGAGGAGAGTGACGATGACAGTTCTGAATCTGATGACAATGATGATCTTGTACCTTTATGTTGGAAAAAAACTATTACATCTGCTTTAAAGGTAAAAAAAATGTTTTGGTATGATAACAATTTTATTTTGACATACTTACAAAATATTGATTAGCGTGTTCTAACATTATCTGTGATATTTCCAATATTTTCCAAGATCATTTTCACATAGATTATTGCATAAGGATCAAGATTCAATCCAGCTTATTGATGTTCAAAATGGGAAAATATATGAGTGTGATGTTTACACTCCTGACAGAGACATAGACGAGAAGTACATTGCAAATGGCTAGTACCAAAATGAAAAGGAAAAGAAACTTTGATTAGGTGATAAGTTGGGATTTACTATGCCTTATGGTCCTTATAGGTTGTATGTAAAGAGGTTGAACCGTTGAATCGAGGAAAAGGGAGAAGATGTTGTTTGATAGGAGAAGTAGTTGGATTAGTCAGGGTTTAATGTTACTGTATTGTTAGTATATACATGTGTTTATTTGAAGTCATGTTTTTTGTTATGATTAACTATAGCATGAAGAATGAAAATTTGTGTTTTTAACTTTGTAGGATGAATGTGACACCTTTATAATGAATATATATTTGTCTTATCTTGTTCTGATTTAATATTATAAATCTTTTAAAACCAAATATAGTTAAAATCTTTAAAAAAAAATTGTTTTATCTTGTTCTGATGAGCTATGATTTCGAAGAAGCAAGTAATGATATCGAAGTCGAAGATATTGTCAACATTCTAGTCGAAGTCAAAGCAGTGGCTAACATGCCTAACACGGTCGAAGTCGAAGGTGGTGTAGCTAGTCAAAGGCCTCAAAGAACTAGAGTTTGTCCAACAAGACTTCAATACTGTATAGTTACTGGTGATAATGAAGTCACACCAGATGGAGAATTAATTCATTTTTCCTTAATTGTAGGTGCTGAAAAAATCAACTATAGTGAAGTCTTAAATGATAAACAATGGAAGTCAACTATGGGTGAAGAGTTTTAAGGAATCGAAAGAACAACACATGGAAGTTAGTCGAATTGCTAGCATATACAAAAGCTATCAAAGTGAAGTGGGTGTTCAAGTTGAAGCACAATGTTGATGTGTTGATCGAAAGACATAAGGCTAGATTGGTAGCTCGAGGTTTTCTTCAAAGAGCTAGAGTCAACTACTCTAAAGTGTACACAACAGTAGCAAGATTGGAGATTGTTCGACTAGTAGTAGCCTTGGCATGCAAGCAAGGATGGGCGACATTTCACTTAGATGTGAAATCAGCATTTTTGAATGAACCTTTGGATGAAGAGGTGTATGTCACACAACCTCCTAGGTTTGTGATTCAGAAGGAAGGAAAGTACACAAGTTGCATAAAGCACTTTATGGTCTCAAGCAGGCACCTAGGGCATTGAACAAGAAGATCGACTCATACTTAGTCGAATTGGGATTCGTTAAATGCAAATATGAGTACGGTGTCATGCATAGGTTGTGGCACAAGATATAAAAATCATCTGCTTATATATCGATGATTTGCTGGTAACTGAAAATAGCTTAGGAAACTTGTTGAAGTTTAAAGAGATGATGAAGACGGAATTTAAAATGTTGGATATGGGAAACTTGTCTTATTTCCTAGGCATGGAATTTCAAATGTCAAAGCAAGGTATGATGCTAATTTATTTAAAAATGTTGTTTAAAATGTTAATTATTTAAAAATTTACTTAAACTGTTGTTGTCTTGAATGGGCCGTGTATATTAATAGTACTGTATATTCAGGCCCAATATATGCATTAAAGAATGAATATACTAAATAGCATTAGGTTTTGGGAGATATATTTTCATCATTTAGAATTTAGAAAATAAGAAGTCAAGAGAGAGGAAAAGCTCCCATTATCACCATTTTGTCTGGCAGCAGGTTTGTTTTCTTCCCCGAAGAACATGTTATGTGCTCTACATTACACACATTTGTTTGCATGTAGTTTTAATCTCTTCCACTTATGCATGTGTTTTAAGATCTGAATTTGTGTATTCTCTTACTGTAATTCGTCTTCAGATTCAGATTTCTAGAAAGAAGATACTATGTGCACTTTAGATTAGATGATATCCGAGATCAAGCATGAAAATAATGTCCCTGAAAACAGTGATACATAATATGGCAGTAAAGAACCCTCAGAGGAGAGTGACGATGACAATTTTGAATTTGATGATAGTGATGATCTTGTACCTTTATGTTGGCAAAAAAACTATTACATCTGCTTCAAAGGCAAAAATAAAATGTTTTGGTATGATAACAATTTTATTTTGACATACTTACAAAATATTGATTAAAATGTCCTAACATTATCGATTAGATTTCCAACATTTTCCCAGATCATTCTCAAATAGAGTATTGCATAAGATCAAGATTCAATCCAGCTTATTGATGTTCAAAAAGGGAAAACGTATGAGTGTGATGTTTACACTGCCGATAGACACATAGAAGAGAAGCACATTGCAAATGGCTGGTACCGATATGCAAAGGAAAAGAAACTTCGGAGAGGTGATAAGCTAGTATTTACTATGCCTTATGGTCCTGAGAGGCTGTATTAAAAGAGGTTTTACTGTTGAATCGAGGAAAAGGGAGAAGATATCATTTGATAAGAGAAGTAGTTGGATTAGTCAGGGTTTAATGTCATCGTATTGTTAGTATGTACATGGGTTTATTTGAAGTCATGGTTTTTTTGTTATGATTAACTGTAGCATGAAGAATACAAATTTGTGTTTTTAACTTTGTAGGATGAATGTGCCACCTTTTTAATGAATATATATTTGTCTTATCTTGTTCCGATTTAATATGATAAATCTTTTAAAATTAAATATAGTTAAAATCTTTTAAATTTTGTTGCTTTATCTTGTTTTGATGAGTTATGATTTTGACGAAGCAAGTAATGATATCGAAGTCAAAGATATTGTCAACATTCCAGTCGAAGCAGTTACTGACATGCCTAACACAATTGAATTTGAAGATGGTGTAGCTAGTCAAAGGCCTCAAAGAACTAGAGTTCGTCCAACAAGACTTCAGTACTGTATAGTGACAAGTGATAATGAGGTCACACCAGATGGAGAATTAATTCATTTTTCCTTACTTGTAGGTGCTGAACAAATCAACTATATCGAAGCCTTAAACGAAAAACAATGGAAGCCAACCATGGGAGAAGAGTTATAATCAATCGAAAGAAACAACACATTTGAGTTAGTTAAATTTCCAGCACATACAAAAGCTATCAAAGTGAAGTGGGTGTTCAAGTTGAAGCACAATGTTAATGGGTTGATATAAAGACATAAGGCGATATTGGTAGCTCGAGGTTTTCTTCAAAGATAAGGAGTCAACTACTCTAAAGTATACACACCAGTAGTAAGATTGGAGACTGTTCGGCTAGTAGGCGCCTTAGCATGCTAGCAAGGATGGTCGACATTTCACTTAGATGTGAAATTAGCATTTTTGAATGGACCTTTGGATGAAGAGGTGTATGTCACACAACCTCCTAGGTTTGTGATTCATAAGGACACAAGGAAAGTACACAAGTTGCACAAAGCCCTTTATGGTCTCAAGCAGGTACCTAGGGTATGTAACAAGAAGATCGACTCATATTTAGTCAAATTTGGATTCGTCAAATGCAAATATGAGTATGGTGTCTATGCACAGGTTGTGGCACAAGATATAAAAATCATCTGCTTATATGTCGATGATTTGCTGGTAACTGGAAATACCTTAGAGAACTTGTTGAAGTTTAAAGAGTTGATGAAGAAGGAATTTGAAATGTCGGATATGGGAAGCTTATCTTATTTCCTAAGCATGCAATTTCAAATGTCAAAGCAAGGTATGATTCTACAACAAATAAAGTATCTCAAAGAGATACTCAAGATATTCAAGATAAATAATTTGACTCCTGCATCTTTGCCAATCGAACCAAATTTGAAGTTGGAGAAGCAAGGAGAGGAAGAAAAAGTCGATGCAACTTTGTTCAAACAAATTGTCAGATCTCTGAGATATGTGTGAAACAATCGACCTTATATAGGTTTCTCAGTCGGATTAGTGAGAAGATACATGAGTGAACCAAGGTTATCACACATGAAGGCTGCAAGAAGAATCCTGAGATACTTAAAAGGATTGATAAACTATAGAATTCTATTTCGACGAGACTTTGAAAGAAAAGAAAATATAGTTACTTGCTATTCAAATGTTGATTGGTGTGGAGATAAGGAAGATCAAAGAAGCACAACTCGTTATTTCTTTCA
Source organism: Lathyrus oleraceus (assembly GCF_024323335.1). Taxonomy (NCBI): domain Eukaryota; kingdom Viridiplantae; phylum Streptophyta; class Magnoliopsida; order Fabales; family Fabaceae; genus Lathyrus; species Lathyrus oleraceus. The sequence continues at coordinate 502,238,185 of NC_066583.1, read as the reverse complement.
AGTATTTGGTGTCCCAATCTCATGGTGCTCGAGAAAGCAACATGTGGTGGTATTGTCATTGTGTGAGGATGAATATATAGCAGGACCTTATGTTGTGTGTCAAGTAATTTGGATCAGATCCGTGTTTGAAGAAATGGAGGTCGAAGTAAAGAAACCTCCGGTACTGCAGATCGACAACAAGTCAGCCACAAATCTTGTGAAGAATCCAGTTTTGCATGGAAGGAGTAAACACATCGAAGTTATATTTCACTTCTTAAGGGTGAAGCTAAATCGAGGTGAACTTGAAGTAAGGCATTGCTCAAGTGAAGTACCGTTGGCCGAAATTTTCTCCAAATGATTGAAGATCGACAAATTCTTAAATTTGAGAAAGAAATTAGGAATAGTTCAGACCGACTATGATTAACGTATGTTCAAAAACTTGGATTATAAGGGAGTATGTTGAGATATAGGTAATATAATCCAAGTTATATGGCTAAAGCCCAAAGTTAATTAGGGTTTAAGGTTTGTTACTTACTTAGTAGACAAGTTATTAGTTGTATATAAATGCATATCATGTAATTCAATTTGTATATCATTCAATAATAAAATGACTTAATTGCAACTTTGGTGCCCCTATTTTGTCTTTTTTAGTTTTGATCCCCCCATTTTAAAAACTACGTTTTTGGTCCCTTTTTTAAGTTTTGTTTTGAGTTTTAGTCCCTTAACTAATTTGAGAATAATATTTTATGACGTAGTGCTCGTTATGATGATGTGTCAATGTCAAATTATAATTAATTTTTCCAACTCATTATTTATTAAATTTTTTTATATTTTTAATAATAACAAAAATTTAAAAATAATTCATAGACAGTTCATTAATATAAACTCAGTGACTGAAACATATTTTTCATGCTCATCTCCTATTTTCATCATTCCCGGAAAAGTATTCTTCCCTAAATGTAAACCCTATTATTCAGCAACAACAACTCCACCTTCAAAGCCTACCCTTATAGATGACACCGAAAAACATCCAAAGCTAGGGAATGTTTCACAATTTCAGCTATTGCAAATGCTCTTTCATCACTTTTCACCTACACATTATCTTCTTCTTCACCTACACACTATAATGTGCAATGCTCACACCATCATCATCAATTTTCACCAACAATAAACCCTTTCATTTTACAATTTTGTTTCCTTTTATTATCCTTATTTAAACCCACACTCTTTCTTTCAAGGTTTAGCCAATTTCCTCCACCAAAGACCCAATAGTGGTTTTTTCCCCTGTTCTCCACCATGAGCACAATGATTATGAAATCTCATATCTCAGTAAGAATCGAAATCGACAATAGCAAAACCTACAAAAGAGAACAAAGAGGAAGAAATAATCGACAACAACAACAAACAGAAAAAGAGAGAACAGGGAGGAAGAAAGAATCGAAATGAAAGAGAAAAGGCAATCTACATCTTTTCCGATTGCTGGAAAACCAGCCACTATGACTTCCGCCCAATCATCTCCAAACCTCGCAACCTGCTTTGCATTCCACCTCTTTCATCGTTCCTGGCCACCATGCTTCAGATCTGGCCATCCACAACAACAACAACCACACCTCCATCCTTTGATCTGACCGCCACACACCTCCATGAGTGAGAGAAAGGAAAAACCGATGTATTGAGAATGAATAATGAGGTTGTTGGCTATATCAATTTGAAGTAATTAGAAGAAGGAGAAAAAATTCAATGTTTCTTCAATGTTTTATTTTTTCTGATTTTTATTTATTTGATTTATTTAAAATAATTTAATTTTAAATGAATCAATATGATGTGGAAATATATTTGGGCAAATAGAAATTGACATGTCATCATAATAAGCGCCACATCATCAAAAATTATTCTCAAATTGGTCAGGGGACTAAAATCCAAAACAAAACTTAAAAAATGGATCAAAAACGTGGTTTTTAAAATGGGGGAAACAAAACTCAAAAAAAGGCAAAATATGGGGACCAAAGTTGCAATTAAGCCTAATAGAATTCTTATTGCCTTATTCTCTCTCTTTCTCTCCTTACTAAAAGTGTCTCACGCACTAACATGGTGACCCCTTCGATTCTCGATTCAACCAGTTCGATTCGGTTTTTAAAACACTATTTTTAATTATTATTTTGTACATTACTTACAATACATTAATAAGGTTAATTTAATAAATATGTAATATTTTATAATAATATTATTACAATATTTTTTATATGTGCAAATTTTGAAACGGGTGGGTATAACAATATTCACTTCATCTCTAAATTTATGATATTAAATAATTGAAAACATTAATCAATTTAGTTATGAGTAGTGTGCAACATCAAAACACATAGAATTTTAAAAATTGTTAGGCTATTCATAGGAAAACGTCATTCTATTTATATACGTTTATATAAAAAAGATATTGTAACAATCTTGCATCTAATCCGGAGTAACACACCTGGTAAAATTCTTGAATTGAATTTTCGGGTTTGATTCTCGGCTTCAGACTACTTTTGCAAATACTTTTTACATTGAGATATAAAAGAGAGGACTATTATTTTTATTTTTTATTTCTTATATTCCACAATCATTTATTTTAACATAATAAAAAATTGAACCTTTTCAGAAAGAAAAATGTAAATAGTTATTAACGTCATTTTAATTAATTTAAATTTCTCACATGATTTCAAAAGACATGCTTACTGAAGTCACTGATTTTTTACTTCATATTTGGGTTTTCTATTTCTAGGGACATCGACTAAAAAATAATCGCTGATGACGGGAATAACTGCTAACATACCATGGATGTGTCTTCTGGATAATGATCAAGCCTAATCCAATTCAAATATCACGCAAAAATCACAACAAAAACACACAAAAATCATTTGATGAGGCTTTGAACAACGTATGTGATATACCTCTGAGCCAACTCACCAAATCATGTTATAAAGGTGATTTATTGACAATATCAATTTTAGAGGAGGAGTATTTGGCAGAGTTAGAGACATGAAAGCATAATCTACATGGTCTGATTATTTGGCCAAAGGGTTCTACACCAATAACAATTGTTTCCTTGTGCAAGAAGTTAAATGCGCTTTGGAAAAACTTAGGAAATAGGGTGTGATATCTATAAGAAAGGGATTATATGAGTTTACCTTCTCAACTATTAAAGATGTTAGAAGTGTTCAATCCATAAATTCCTGGTCCTTGAACCCTGGCATGCTTAAACCTTTTTCTTCGACTAGAGATTTCAACCTTAGAAAAGAAAAGCATTCAACAACTTAAGTTTGGGTACATTTTTTTATGGGTTGGCATAGGAATATTCGAGGCCTAAAACTCTCTTTGCAATTACGAGAAGCATTGGAACACCCATTTGCACGAATGTTGTCACTAATATACCCATGGTTAATCATAATTTCGTGCATTTTGTAAGAGTTTAAGTGGATATTGAGCTAATAGTACATGAACTAAAATACAAAATGTTAGTGGGAAGGAAAGGATTCGCTTTCTTTGTGGAAATTGAGTATGATAATATGCCAGAATTTTGCACTCACTATAAAACTATGGACCACCAAGTTATTTCCTGTAGAGGAAATAATGAAAAAGCGAGCAAGGAAGTGATGGTGAGAAACAAACAATATAATGATGCTCAAAATGAGGATAAGAAGACACAAAGTGATGAGTTGATGGACCTCAAGCCCTCTTCCTCAAAAGCAGACGCTCACCTCTAGAACATAAGAAGGATGATGTAAACATTGAGATGCTGGGAAACAACACTTATGATATATAGTTGTTAATTTAAAATCTAACAGTGGAAATAATGGAAAAGGGAGAGAAGATATTAATGAGAATGAGAACACAAATGATTAGGATGAATCAAGCTTGAATGCCTCTTTTGTGGATGCTACTCAGATTGGTGAAGTGGTAAACTCCTTTAAACAGGATGATCTTCCTGTGACTCTTATGAGAATATAGAAGGATATCGAGTTCCTAAACCAATCATGGGAAAATCTGGTTATACAAGTTGATAAGGAGGGTCAAGTAAAAAAATAAGAAGAGGTACAAATACAAGTAGGAGTTGATGCAAAGATTGATGACATGAATGCAACTCCTAAGACTCAATTGGTTATACATGGTACTGATGAAGATGGTTTTAGGTTAGTGACCAATAGTAAGAAAAATCATAAATAACATACTTCAGGGAGATAGAAAACATACACTACTAGGTCCAAGGTTAGTTTTCTATACATTTTTCTTGTTGTTGGTTATGTTTCAAATTGGGTGGAAGTTATCCCCGGTAGGACTAATGATTCTAGAGTTGTTGTAGATTTTTTTAGGTCCAATATTTTTTGCAGGTTTGGAATTCCTTGAGCTATCATAAGTGACCAAGACACTCATTTTTATAACCACACCATGGATACTTTTCTCTAGAAGTATGGATTTGTGCACAGAATCTCTACCGTATATCACCCATAAACCAATGGGCAATCTAAGATCTCAAAAAGGGAGATCAAATACGTTTTACAGAAAATGGTGCAAACAAACAGGAAGGTCTGAAGTCGCCGTATGGAAGATGCACTTTGGGATAAAATGTAATACCCCAAAATTTACCCCCCCCTCATTCATGCATTCATTTTTAGGTCATTTAACATTTCATATTGCATTTCATCATGTCAATCGGAATTAGATCCAAGAAGCTTGAATATCATCCAAGACACTTTGTGGGTCCTATCTGGGTGATCAGTCAACACAAGGGAATGGCTTGAGATACTTCCAACATGTTCAAATAGGGTCTATTCATCAGTCAAAACGTTAATCTTGAAGGAGCAAAAGTTTTTTCATGAGCTGTCGTGCTCGCTAGGCGAGCAAAATGGGTCGCCTAACGAGTCCCAAGAAAAGCCACCAGAATCACCTATGCTCAGAGGAATTCCTTGGACTGTCATGCTCGCTAGGCGAAGCCCACGCGTTTTGAAAAAAAAAACAAAAAATAAATAAATAAATAAATAAAATATAACAAAAAAATCTTGGACTTGGACCTCTCTCTTTTGAGCCCACAAAGTCACAAAAATCAGGTTATAAATACTAGAGCTTCAGTAGAGAAAAAACCCTGGGGAAAAAGATAGTGAGAGAAGAGCTAACAGAGTTCAGAGCAGTCTCCGGACACTGAAAGAAACTCATCTGTAAAGAGCCTACTCTATCTCATATAAACCCTCAGATTGCTTTGCAAACCCAACCGGGCAATTCAATTTCATTCGATCTCTCCAATCAGGTTTGCCCTATTTCCATTACTATATGCTTTCAATTTGAATGCTCTGAATGTATGAGGTATTATCGTTAGGTTTTGCATGTGGGCACATGTTTTAGTATGTATGTCATGTCTTGATGTGTGGATCCTTGCCCCTGACTTTGAATTTTGATACCCTTTTGATGCATGTGTTTGACAAGAGGTTTAGGCCTCCTACACTTGGTTGCTTTTTGTGAGCTCTTTTTGTGAATTTTAATGGCATGATTCATGTGGTTACATTTTGATTTGGGGCAACTCTTGATTGCGCCCCATCTTGTCACTCTAACCTGTTTGTTGAGTTTTTTGTGAGGGCTCACATGACTCCTGAAAGGATAGCTTGCTTGGCATTCCACTTTATTTGTGGGATACCACCTGGAGGTTTATTCCGATTACCTGTACTGACTCGCTTTCTTTGATGGTGCTAGCTTGAGAGATCTGGGTTTCTTGCTTCTTTAGCTGTTATTACTTCGGATTTTTATCCGTGTGGTAGATCTCTTGATCCGTTTACCTTTCCCGCATTTTACTGCTTTCCTAGCTGGAAGACCTCAATAGGAGGCAATGTTTTCTTTTGTTTGTTTACTTTTGTGCCCAAAGACCTCCCTGAAGAGGCAATTGACGGATAAAAAGGATTAGCAATCAATCCCCCTTTATTCAGTGTGTCGTTCTTTATGCTTGCACTACGTGTCGATGCTTCAGAACAAAAGCCCAAGATCTTTTGTCCGGTCAGTCAGTGGAGAGGGTTCCACCTTTTTGAATCCCCACTTTGTGTCATGATCTCACCCCGTCCAGGGTTAAGAGCTATGAGGTCTTATCCTCATTACCCTTTTGATCTGCTCACCCTGACGTTCAATGTCAGTGGTTAAGAGCCCATTTGATTACCCTCCCATGGCTTGTTTGTCGAGGTTGATATGACCCCTCTTGACTAAAGCCCTACCCATATATGTTTAAGCCCCTTGTTGGTGTGCCTATTTTATACATGTTTGTTTTGTATGGTGTGATCGTCTCCCCATAGGATTGCTAATTAGGGTAGCATTGTTCCTTCGTCTAGGACTTCCCTTTTGCATGAGCATTCCTAAAACAAACAAACTCATTGATTTTTCTTCTCCTAAGAACACGTTAACTCCTTCTACTACAGGCGAGTATGTCTCCAAAGGTCGAGCATCCGGTAGATTGCGTAGTAACGTCGTTCACCCAAAAACACAACCCTTAACCCGTAGTTAGCCGAACTACATTTTGCTCTGATTCTCAATGCATATGAGATACGTAGGCATAAGACGCGACGTCTTACCGAGCACACATCCCCTTAACCCATAGGTAGCCGAGCTACGAAGACTCTGATTCTCATATTCAGATGAGATACGCATGCAGTGGATGCGACATCCGTGCGAGTCATTTTCTTTTGACCCTTTTTAGTAAATAGTACATTAGATAAACCCACACCCTTTAGACAAGAACAACAAACGTGGATCCTGTAGAGTACTACGGATGCGTAGGGGTGCTAATACCTTCCCTTTGCATAATCGGCTCCCGAACCCAAGATTTGGTTGCGAGACCTTGTCTTTTCCTTTCCTTTTTCCAGATTTACTTCGAGCGTTTCCTTTCCCTCCTTTGGGATAAATAACGCACGGTGACGACTCTTCTGTCATTTCTTTTTCGCCGGGTGTTTTTTCGCACACTGTATTTTTTAAGTTGCGACAGCTGGCGACTCTGCTGGGGAATTATTTTCCCTAGTGGGCCTTTCCTAGCGTTTGTTTGTTTATTGTCTACTATGTGTTATTTATTTATTGCTTTGCATACTTATCTGCTTGCATTGCATCCTATGTGTGCTTTACTGTTTCATGCATGTTGTGCTGGTTGTGTATCTGTTTCGCTGTTGGGTGGGAGTCACAAGAGGTAAAAGGCTCAATACACAGGCTATGAGTGAACTTTAGGACACCTAGGAATAGAGTGATTCATGGGAAGCGGGTGGTATGGCGCCACTTAGCGGAACATGGTATCACGAGCAGTTCAGATTCTGATGGGGTATTATCGTTGCATACACCTGGTGTGTATATGATGATATTCTTGAAAGTATTGTTTATCCTGCGTTTCTCTTGACCTTAACCTGGCCTAGATTACACCCGTGAGTGGGGCGGGAATGAATCATTTACAGGTACTGTTGGTGACCGTGTCCTGTTGGTGACTTTTGTTTGGTTCTTGTTGGTGACCGTTGGTTCTGAAGTATGGGTTCTAAGTCGATGATTGTGTTCTATGGTTCCCGGTTCCGAATTCATGCTGAAGTTCTGATCTTGTGCCTCGTGATATACAACCAACCCGGTTTTCTGGAGTAGAGTTCTGATCTCGTAGTACATTCTTCAGTGGGTTTCTCTTCAGACAGCGCAACCTGACAGATGTTCAAGCGGATACAGCAATCCTGATTGACATGCCACTGCATTACATTCACATCATTTTGCATTCATATCATTTAACACATGTTTATCTATTCCCAGGGGTTCACATCTTCTTCTTGATTCTAGTCAGAGTTTTTTTCTTACACTGTTTATCAAATGTGAGACTGGAATCAAGGGGGTAGAATACCTTTGGAATTGATAAACATGTCATTGCATTTGCATATCCATCAGCATGTCTTGCATAACAGGTACCGCCGCAGTGTTCTCAGTTGTTTGGTGTTCCACTACTAGGATAGCTGACTCAGGCATTCACCGATATGGTACCCGAAAGAGTCAACAAAGAAGATGGGGATAGTGATTGCGACATCGATAACTGGGTGCGTCCGAGGATCCCAGGTGAAGTCATCAACAATTGGTCTTCTGAGGAGATTGTCCAAGTCACTTTTCTGGAGGAGTAATTTTCTTTGTTTGTTCATGCATATCCAAGTCTTACGTTCCGCCCAAGGCGTAATGACTCATTGTAGGGCTCATCTATGTGGATACTTGCATTTTTTATCATAAATAAAGGACGTCTTTTTGCATTCAAATATTTTGTTCATTGTCTTTCTATTTTTGCAGTTTTCAAAAATCAAAAATATCTGGCAATGTTTTGTTTAGTTTTCATTCCTTGTTCACACTCATAAGCACATACCATCACTCATGCGGATGCACATCACCAGATCCTATTGATAACGGTTCTGCTACGGCTCGCTTCGACTTTGAAAATCCAATCTTTCAAGCTGAAGAAGAGGGTGATGAAGACTGTGAACTTCCTGAAGAACTCACCAGGTTATTAAAACAGGAGGAAAGGGTCATTCAACCGCATCAAGAGTCTGTGGAAGTGATTAATCTCGGCACCGAGGACGTCAAGAGAGAAATCAAGATAGGGGTTGCTTTGGAAGACAATGTGAAGAAGGGGCAGATTGAATTGCTGCAAGAATATGTTGACATCTTTGCTTGGTCTTATCAGGAAATGCCAGGGCTTGACACATATATTGTGGTACACCGTTTTCCACTCAAAGAAGGTTGTCCTCCGGTCAAGCAGAAGCTCAGAAGAACAAGACCAGAGATGGTTGTCAAGATAAAGGAAGAAGTGCAAAAACAGTTGGATGCAGGGTTTCTAGTAGTCACAAATTATCCGCCATGGGTTGCAAATATCGTTCCAGTACCTAAGAAGGATGGAAAGGTACGGATGTGTGTTGACTACCGGGATCTGAACAAAGCTAGTCCTAAAGATGATTTCCCATTACCTCACATTGACGTTTTGGTGGATAACACATCTTAGTTCTCGGTATTCTCCTTCATGGATGGCTTTTCTAGCTATAATCAAATTAAGATGGCACCAAAAGACATGGAGAAGACAACATTCATAACCCCACGGGGAACCTTTTGCTATAAGGTGATGCCGTTTGGTCTGAAAAATGCCGGGGCAACATATCAACGAGCGATGGTGACTCTTTTCCATGATATGATTCATCATGAAATCGAGGTTTATGTTGATGATATGATTGCCAAATCTCAGATAGAAGAAGAACATTTGGTGAATCTGAAAAAAACTGTTTGAGCGTTTGAGGAAATTCAAGCTGAGGCCTAATCCGAACAAGTGTACTTTCGGAGTGAGATCTGGGAAACTGCTGGGTTTTATTGTTAGTGAAAAAGGGATTGAGGTGGATCCGGCCAAAGTGAAAGCGATACAGGAAATGCCTGAGCCAAGAACGGAGAAACAAGTCCGTGGTTTCTTAGGGAGGTTGAACTACATTGCAAGGTTCATCTCCCACCTAACAGCCACGTGTGAGCCAATATTCAAATTGTTGAGAAAAGACCAGGCTATCAGGTGGAATGATGATTGCCAAAGGGCTTTCGAGAAGATAAAAGAGTATTTGCAGAATCCTCCGATCCTTATGCCTTCGGTCCCAGGGAGACCGCTGATTATGTATTTGACAGTACTAGTCAATTCCATGGGTTGTGTTCTCGGTCAACACGACGAGACAGGTAGGAAAGAGCATGCCATCTACTACCTGAGTAAGAAATTCACAGATTGCGAGTCGAGATACTCGATGCTTGAAAAGACATGTTGTGCACTTGCATGGGCTGCTAAGCGTTTAAGACAATACATGCTGTCTCACACAACCTTACTGATCTCCAAGATGGATCCAGTCAAGTATATATTTGAGAAGTCAGCTCTCACCGGAAGGGTTGCTCGTTGGCAAATGGTACTGACAGAGTACGACATCTAGTATACATCCCAGAAAGCCCTCAAAGGGAGTATTCTGCCAGACTATCTTGCTCAACAGCCGGTTGAAGATTATGAGCCGATGAAGTTTGATTTTCCGGATGAAGACATCATGTTCCTCAAGATGAAAGACTGTGAAGAGCCAGTTGTTGAGGAGGGACTTGATCCAGATAAAAAGTGGACTTTAACGTTTGATGGGGCTGTCAATGCCAGAGGAAGTGGAATTGGTGCTGTCATTACTACTCCGAAAGGTGCCCACATGCCTTTCACCGCTCGTCTGACTTTTGAGTGCACCAATAATAAAGCTGAGTATGAGGCCTGTATCTTGGGTATTGATCAAGCCATTGATTTGAGAATCAAGACTCTGGACATCTTCGGAGATTCAGCTCTAGTGATCAATCAAGTGAATGGTGATTGGAATACTCTCCAGCCTAATCTGGTCCCTTACAGAGATTACACGAGAAGACTATTGGCTTTCTTCACAACAGTAAAGCTGTATCACATACCTCGTGGTGAGAACCAGATGGCAGATGCTCTTGCCACTCTATCCTCCATGATCAACATGATTCGATGTAACCACGCTCCCAGGATCGATATGATGCGCCTCGACAGGGCCGCGTATGTGTTTGCTGCTGAACTGGTAGTTGACGACAAGCCCTGGTATCACGACATCAAGTGCTTTCTGAAGAATCAAGAGTACCCTGCAGGGGCATCCAACAATGATAGAAAGACTTTGAGAAGATTGGCAGGCAATTTCTTCTTGAACAAAGATGATGTGCTGTATAAGAGGAACTTCGACATGGTTTTGCTCAGATGCGTGGATAGACACGAAGTAGACATGTTAATGCAGGAAGTTCATGAAGGCTCCTTTGGTACTCATACCGGCGGACATGCAATGGCTAAGAAATTGTTGAGAGCGGGTTATTACTGGATGACCATGGAATCTGATTGTTTCAAATATGCTCGGAAGTGTCATAAATGCTAGATTTATGCTGATAAGGTGCATATGCCGCCAAATCCTTTGAATGTGATGTCTTCGCCGTGGCCCTTTGCTATGTGGGGCATTGACATGATTGGAAATATTGAGTCGACTGCCTCCAATGGGCATCGCTTCATCCTTGTTGCCATCGACTATTTCACCAAGTGGGTCGAAGCAGCATCGTTCGCGAATGTCACCAGACATGTGGTTGCCCGTTTCATCAAGAAAGAAATAATTTGTCGCTATGGGATTCCCGAAAGAATCATTACTGATAATGGTTCTAATCTCAATAACAAAATGATGAAGGAGTTGTGCCAGAACTTCAACATTCAGCATCACAATTCTTCCCCTTATCGCCCTAAGATGAACGGTGTTGTTGAGGCGGCAAATAAGAACATAAAGAAGATTGTGCAGAAGATGGTCGTTACGTACAGAGATTGGCATGAGATGCTACCCTTCGCCTTGCATGGGTACCGTACTTCAGTACGTACGTCGACTGGGGAAACCCCTTACTCCCTGGTGTATGGTATGGAAGCAATCCTACCTGTTGAAGTGGAATTCCTTCTCTAAGAGTCCTGTTGGATGTCAAGTTAGACAAAGCTGAATGGATTCGGACAAGGTTCAATGAGTTCAGTCTTATCGAAGAGAAGCGAATGGCAGCCATTTGTCATGGGCAGTTGTATCAGAGTCGGATGAAGAGAGCCTTTGATCGGAAAGTGCGCCCTCGATGCTTCCAAGCCGGAGATTTAGTGTTGAAAAGGATCCTTCCTCCTCAGACGGATCACAGGGGCAAGTGGACTCCTAACTATGATGGACCGTATATTGTCACCAAGGTTTTTGATGGAGGAGCCTTAATGTTTGCAACTATGGACGGTGAAAACTTCACTTCCCCTGTGAATTCAGACGCAGTTAAAAAATACTTCGCATAAAATAGATCCGCTGGACAGTAAAAAGAATAGTCCAGGAAAAAATGGGCATCCCGACGAACCAAGAAAATGAAAAGGTTCGGGAAAAAATTAGGGATTAAATATGAAAAGATCGTACACCCGGTAAGTTGAAAACCTGAAAAGGCAACTTAGGCAAAAATGGGTATCCCGGTGGATTGAAAACCCGAAAAGGGCGATCCAGGCAAAAGTTAGGGATTAAGCGAATGACTGTGTTCTGAGTAGTTATGAATATCATCTCGTGTGGATAACTGGAAACTTTTGAAGGATAGGAAACAGTCCAATCACTCTTTTCAGAAAGTTGATCATCTGGAGGATCTTGAAGACGAGCAAGTCATAGCAGAATTGGAACCCAATAGAAATCCATTTCACATTGCCATTAGATTAATTTCTGTTTTTATCTTTTGTGCGATTACCTCTTTCCAGGGATTGCTTCCTGATGTAAATGCCTATTCAGAGGCCATTTAATCAATAAAATCATGTCGTTCAGTATATCCCTGTTTTCATTTTCATTTTACTGTTTTGTTTGCAAAAATGACGTCCGAATTTTTGATAAACAATGCATCATGAAACATAAGAGCTTTATAGGTACATGCTTAATAAACATTTAAAATTGCTGTAAATGTTAAGTGCTTTAGATCGTCTATTCAGAACAGGTACCCTCAGGGCATTTCCTTAAGGTTCCCAGCCGATGATCGCGAATGTTTTCCCCCACAGTCGAAGTTGGTGTCTTATCCCTACAGAGCTGATTAGAGCATTGGATTCTTCGATCCCCAACAGGCTCTCACTGCTGTGCCTCTCCCAAGCGGTTGTTTTAGAATATACACTCCCCAGCGGAGTTGACAGTGCCAGACTGTATCTTCCCAGCAGAAGCGGCTGCTCCTTAGAGTTCGATGCCAGATCGATGATCTCGACGCCAGATCCATGGTCTCTTTCCTTGAAGCAGAATCTCGGTACCGTATCGGTGTTTGCTTCCCCTACCGAGTCGTCTCTCTCGAAAATTATGGTTGCCAGAACCACTGTCACCTTCCTCAGCAGCAGGTTTTCAGTGTCGTTCTCTCTCCAGTCAGAATCTCGGTATTTCGTCATTGCTAGAACACCGTGTGGCGGGTCATTTCCCCACAGAGTTCTCTGCACTGTGCATCTCCAACAACCTTGCCAGGGTCCAGAAGATGGTGATCATTTCCCCAGCAGATTCCCTTGCCTCGGCTTGGCATTCTACCCAGCATTTCGCATCCCTGCATGTAGAATCATATTGCATTGCATCCTCTCAAATCGCGTAGCATTTCCATTTTCATGGAGCATTACGCCATTGAAAAATTCAAACATACGCATGTAAGCATAAAACATTCTCGGTATCCCAAGTGATAAGCCAGAAGTTGTTTCCAGTACTCAGACTGAAGATTGTTCATGACTTACCTTTACTATCCCCAGCAAGCGTCATTGGCCAATGCGCCGCCTCTATTATCTTTCCCTATTTCTGCCGATGCTGACAGGCATGAAGTTTCCGGTATTCAGACCGAAGTGGCATTCAGGCCAATTTTCCGATATTTAGACCGAAGTGGCGTTCAGGCCAGTTTTCCGATGTTCAGATCGAAGAAGTTTCCGACGTTCAGGTCGATGCAACTTGTGGCATTCAGGCCAATTTTCCGATATTCAGATCGAAGTGGCGTTCAGGCCAATTTTCCGGTATTCAGACCGAAGTGGCGTTCAGGCCAGTTTTCCGATGTTCAGATCGAAGAAGTTTCTGACGTTCAGGTCAATGCAACTTGTGGCATTCAGGCCAGTTTCCGGTATTCAGACCGAAGTGGCGTTCAGGACAGTTTCCGGTATTCAGACCGAAGTGGCGTTCAGGCTAGTTTTCCGATGTTCAGATCGAAGTGGCATTCGGGCCAATTTTCCGATATTCAGATCGAAGTGGCATTCAGGCCAGTTTCCGGTATTCAGACCGAAGTGGCGTTCAGGCCAGTTTTCCGATGTTCAGATCGAAGAAGTTTCCGACATTCAGGTCGATGCAACTTGTGGCATTCAGGCCAATTTTCCGATATTCAGATCGAAGTGGCATTTAGGCCAGTTTTCCAATGTCCAGATCGAAGAAGTTTCTGACATTCAGGTCGACGCAACTTGTGGCATTCAGGCCAGCCTCTCGGTGTTCAGACCGATATTAATAATCTCATATCTTCCGATGTTCAGATCGAAGTCATTTCCAGTATTCAGACTGATGAGCGGCATTCAGGCCATGGTTATTTCTGTGTTACCATTTATTTTGGTATCCGGGTTAACATTCTTTTTCGGTATTCAGACTGACTCTCACCGTACCAGACGGATTCTTCTTTCAAGACCACCTCTTTGCCGATTCTGACAGGCATTGTTACTTCACTTCACTTCAGTGTAAATTTTCAGGTTTATTGTATTCAATCCCTTGATACCTCGAAAGTGCGAAAGCCGCTGCTATCTTCTTTCCCGGTCTCTAGTTGATTGAATAGGGGCAACTGTAATACCCCAAAATTTACCCCTCTCATTCATGCATTCATTTTTAGGTCATTTAACATTTCATATTGCATTTCATCATGTCAATCGGAATTAGATCCAAGAAGCTTGAATATCATCCAAGACACTTTGTGGGTCCTATCTGGGTGATCAGTCAACACAAGGGAATGGCTTGAGATACTTCCAACATGTTCAAATAGGGTCTATTCATCAGTCAAAACGTTAATCTTGAAGGAGCAAAAGTTTGTTCATGAGCTGTCATGCTCGCTAGGCGAGCAGAATGGGTCGCCTAGCGAGTCCCAAGAAAAGCCACCAGAATCACCTATGCTCAGAGGAATTCCTTGGACTGTCATGCTCGCTAGGCGAAGCCCACGCGTTTTGAAAAAAAAACCGAAAAAAAAAACGAAAAATAAATAAATAAATAAATAAATAAAATATAACAGAAAAATCTTGGACTTGGACCTCTCTCTTTTGAGCCCACAAAGTCACAAAAATCAGGTTATAAATACTAGAGCTTCAGTAGAGAAAAAACCATGGGGAAAAAGATAGTGAGAGAAAAGCTAACAGAGTTCAGAGCAGCCTCCGGACACTGAAAGAAACTCATCTGCAAAGAGCCTACTCTACCTCATATAAACCCTCAGATTGCTTTGCAAACCCAACCGGGCAATTCAATTTCATTCGATCTCTCCAATCAGGTTTGCCCTATTTCCATTACTATATGCTTTCAATTTGAATGCTCTGAATGTATGAGGTATTATCGTTAGGTTTTGCATGTGGGCACATGTTTTAGTATGTATGTCATGTCTTGATGTGTGGATCCTTGCCCCTGACTTTGAATTTTGATACCCTTTTGATGCATGTGTTTGACAAGAGGTTTAGGCCTCCTACACTTGGTTGCTTTTTGTGAGCTCTTTTTGTGAATTTTAATGGCATGATTCATGTGGTTACATTTTGATTTGGGGCAACTCTTGATTGCGCCCCATCTTGTCACTCTAACCTGTTTGCTGAGTTTTTTGTGAGGGCTCACATGACTCCTGAAAGGATAGCTTGCTTGGCATTCCACTTTATTTGTGGGATACCACCTGGAGGTTTATTCCGATTACCTGTACTGACTCGCTTTCTTTGATGGTGCTAGCTTGAGAGATCTCTAGGTTTCTTGCTTCTTTAGTTATTATTACTTCGGATTTTTATCCGTGTGGTAGATCTCTTGATCCCTTTACCTTTCCCGCATTTTACCGTTTTCCTAGATGGAAGACCTCAATAGGAGGCAATGTTTTCTTTTGTTTGTTTACTTTTGTGCCCAAAGACCTCCCTGAAGAGGCAATTGACGGATAAAAGGGATTAGCAATCAATCCCCCGTTATTCAGTGTGTCGTTCTTTATGCTCACACTACGTGTCGATGCTTCAGAGCAAAAGCCCAAGATCTTTTGTCCGGTCAGTCAGTGGAGAGGGTTCCACCTTTCTGAATCCCCACTTTGTGTCATGAGCTCACCCCGTCCAGGGTTAAGAGCTATGAGGTCTTATCCTCATTACCCTTTTGATCTGCTCACCCTGACGTTCAATGTCAGTGGTTAAGAGCCCATTTGATTACCCTCCCATGGCTTGTTTGTCGAGGTTGATATGACCCCTCTTGACTAAAGCCCTACCCATATATGTTTAAGCCCCTTGTTGGTGTGCCTATTTTATACATGTTTGTTTTGTATGGTGTGATCGTCTCCCCATAGGATTGATAATTAGGGTAGCACTGTTCCTTCGTCTAGGACTTCCCTTTTGCATGAACATTCCTAAAACAAACAAACTCATTGATTTTTCTTCTCCTAAGAACACGTTAACTCCTTCTACTACAGGCGAGTAAGTCTCCAAAGGTCGAGCATCTGGTAGATTGCGTAGTAACGTCGTTCACCCAAAAACACAACCCTTAACCCGTAGTTAGCCGAAATACGTTTTGCTCTGATTCTCATTCTAGATGAGATACGTAGGCATAAGAAGCGACGTCTTACCGAGCACACATCCCCTTAACCCATAGGTAGCTGAGCTACGAAGACTCTGATTCTCATATTCAGATGAGATACGTATGCAGTGGATGCGACATCCGTGCGAGTCATTTTCTTTTGACCCTTTTTAGTAAATAGTACATTAGATAAACCCACACCCTTTAGACAAGAACAACAAACGTGGATCCTGTAGAGTACTATGGATTCGTAGGGGTGCTAATACCTTCCCTTCGCATAATCGGCTCCCGAACCCAAGATTTGGTTGCGAGACCTTGTCTTTTCCTTTCCTTTTTCCAGGTTTACTTTGAGCGTTTCCTTTCCCTCCTTTGGGATAAATAACGCACGGTGACGACTCTTCTGTCATTTCTTTTTCGCCGGGTGTTTTTTCGCACACTGTATTTTTCAGGTTGTGACATAAAAGAAAAACTTTCAAGACACCAATAGGGGTGTCTCCCTGTCGACTTGTTTTTTGTAAGGCATGTCACCTTCCTGTAGAGATAGAACACCGTTCTTATTGGCCGGTAAAAACTTGTAATTTGGAGATGAAACAAGCAGGTATTGAAAGAAAAGTCCAATTACAACAGCTTGAAGAGCTTAGGCTAAAGGCTTATGAAAGCTCTAGGATTTATAAATAAAAAACTAAGCACTTCCACGATAAGATGATTTCTATGAAGGAATTCTCTATGGGCCAACATGTTTTACTATTTAACTCCCGCCTTAAGCTTATGGCTAGGAAACTTCAATCCAAGTGGATTGACCCTTTGTTGTTACTATTGTTTTCCCTCATGGTGAAGTAGAAATAAAAAGTGCAGGTACTGGCAAAACCTTTAAGGTCAATGGGCAGCTCCTGAAGCTATTCCATGAAAGTTCAGCGCTTGAAGATGCACCCTTAGAAGAGTTTTTGTTGGAAAATCCCACCTACTCTGCAACTTGATAAGGGAGCACATTTTCCTTTCTCTCACTCTTATTTAATAGTTGTGTCCCTTCATTGAAGACAGTGCATCTTTTAAGTGTGGGGGATGGAACCATTTATTTGTTTTGTTTTCATTTTTTCTCTGTTTTTGGTTTTTGTTTGCTTTCTTAAATAAAAAAATTGCATGCTTTTTCCTTTTGTTTTTTTAGTTACAATTATGAGTATTTTTCTTAGTTCTCTTGACTAAAGTCTTATGGTGCGATGTGAAAAATTTGTTGTGCATTTTTAGTATGATAGGTAGGAATAAACTTTGAATTGTACATCTTTAGCAGTAGATCATTAACCCTTGTGAGTTTTGAGCCCTATATGGATAACATACAAAAATCCATCTCTCATTTTCTTGTGTTATTCACTCATGTTTGTTAGTCTCTAGAACTTGAATTGACTCTTATTGATGATGTTGTTTACCTGTGCACGCTGATATGATAAAGGCAATTTTGTTTTTATTTTATTTTATTTTTAGCCAGTTAGCCAAAAAGTCAACCCTGAAATAATATCATCCCTTATTTGAAACCCCCTTGATCCTATTATCCTACTTTTTTACAACTCATTACAAGTCAAGAAGTGAAAAACAATGTTATCACCCTATTCAAAGGGTTGAAAGTGTTTTGTTTGGAGTTGAATAATTATGTTTGTAATATTTCAGAAGTTGGAAGAAAAAGAAAAGAAAAAGAGAAAGAGAAAATAGAAAATAAAAAAAATAGAAAGATTTCAATCCATGTCAATGCATACTCCTTCCGAAAAAGAAAAAAAAGAAAGAAAAAAAAGAGAAAGGAGAAGAGAAAATAATTGCTATAGAGTTGTTGTTGAAGTGAATGAAATCTTTTGTAAATTCAACTCCCGCGGTTTCTTTCAAGTCTCTTTTGTGTCTTTGAATTTTAGCCTAGTACCCCCTTAGGATTTATCTCACCCGTACCTTGGCCATGTTACAACCAAATAAAATTCCTTTTGATATTTGTGCGCATGTATTTAAATTGTAGATGTTAGAGTCTTTTCAAGGTTATGGTAGTACTAACGTTCATGTTGTGCTTTTAGTGTAAACAGTTAACCTAAACACTTGAGAGTTGAGTGAATTTTATCCTGTGAGGATCTTACTGCTTTTGATGTACACTTTGGTAATCTATTTTCCTGTCTACTTTGAATATCATAAAAAGTTGCTCACGAACACCATAGTCTTGAAGCTTAGACTTAGAATTCTGCTTGTACCTTGTATCTTGAAAACTTTTGGAAGTGCATGCTCTATTTTTTCCTTTTGTTTTGAAATTGTAATTTTGCTCGAAGTGCAAAAGTTCAAGTGTGGGGGAATTTGATCAGTGCATTTTGATTAAATTTTTTCCTATAATTGTACTTAGGCATTCCCTAGTTTGTTTTTCTTATTTTACTATTTTATTATGTTTTTAATTTTATGTTTGCCTTTAATCTATTTTCGTTTGTTGTTTTCATGTTTTAGCGGTTTTTTGATACCTGTTCACTGTTCGGATCATAACTGGAATTCCGCAATGCCGTTTTGAGCGTTCTTATATGTGTTAGAAATATAAGAGAAAGAGCTACAACTTTCATGTTGAATACAAAAGCTGATTCGGAATGCAAGAATCTCACATAATTCGTTGAAGTTTCTTACTTTAGAAAATAATTTATTTTGGGTCATTTTTGGATCGGGTTTATGTTTTCCGACCCAATTTGAATTATAAGTGCAATCCTTATTTTGTTAAAAGGGATCACCCGTGGTACTATAGCTTTTCACACACTATTCACGATAAGCTTTTTGCTCTGTATGATTATGATCAGGAACTAATCTTCCAGAGTTAATCTGCTGTCATCGAGTTTCCAACACATTGAGGTTTTTATTCTATCAATTAAATTTTGTTTCTCTTTAAATTATATTATATGAAAATTCATTTTCTTAATTTGTATTTTATGGAATGGTTCTGATTAAATTCGTATGATTGTATTCCTAATTGTTAGTCGAAGTTTACGTTGCTTTGTCGTTAAATCACGTTTGTAAATCGTGTTTGCTTAATTCGCAATTGTATTAATCCGTTTGCTTAATTCAGAATATAGGAATACCAATTTGTCTTATATCTATTGCACTTTTCAATCGATATTGAATTGAATAGAGATCGAATCCTCTTAGGGAATTGGTAGGTAAAAACCAGTGATTAGCCAAAAACCGAAAATAGTAGACTGACTTATTTTACAATCACTTATTTTAATCACTTATTTACTTTGTTTTCTTAATCGATCCTTAAAACATAACCCTCCCCCCAAATTGATTTCACTAGGTTAATAATAATACAAGAATCCTTGTGATATGATACTCGAGTTGTCACTTCCACTAAACTACAGTTTTCTAATTACTCGTTTTGACCCGTGCGCGACAACGGATCAAATAGTAGAGTAGATAATTCCACTAACTTGTGGTTTTTATGTGACAATAACATCAATCTTGAAATAATTTACATTAGTGATTAACACATTTCTTTTTCCTTTAAATCTAATGACAAGACTCTTAGCATTTCTGTTGTGTATACTTCTACTTGTTATTTTGCTAGGTGGAACTTGTGGATTAGATTACAGAGAGTGTTAAATCATGTTACCCTTCGCTGGTGTGTAATAGGATATTTCAACACCATTACGGGTGGCCGTGAATATTATGGATCCTTTACCCCTTCTAGCGGCCCCATGGAAGAGTTTTCTAATTGGTCAAATAATAATAATTTGGTGCACATTCCTACTAGTGGTGCTAAATTTACATGGTCTAATGGTAGTAATGGAGCCAATAACACACAAAAGAGATAAGATAAGGCTATTTGTAATCAGAAGTGGATTGATGCTTGCATGAAAACTTCTTGTTCCACCCTTGTTAGAAACATATTAGATCAATATCTTCTCCTCCTTCACTTTGATTGTCAATATGCTAAAGTTAGGTCTTAGTTCAGATTTCTTCACACCTAAATCCACCATCGGGATTTTAAAGAGGGGTTGAAGACGCCTAAAAAGATAAAATGTTTAGTTTTCGTATGTTTTTCCTTTCAAAGAAGCTTCAAATTCTTAAAAGCAATATCAAAGCTTGGAACAAAAACATCTTTGGGAATGTTCATGATCAAGTCAAGAAATCAAAAAAGGATCTTGGTTGCATCAAAGAGAAAATTGAGCAAGATGGTTACAATGTTGATCTGGCTGTCAAAGAGAAAGAAGCTTAAGTTAAGCTGGATTTGGCTCTCAACAATGAGGAGCTATTCTGGAAAGAAAAAGCGATACTGCAATGGCATGCAGAGTGGGACAAAAATATAATTTTTTTTCGTAGAGTCACTAAAATCATAAATGCCACTAAGGTTATTTACTCTATGAAGATTGGTGGAGTTAGTTACAACAATCAGGATGAGATTACTGAGAATGTAGCAAATCACTTTAGGGCTTTATTTGACAATGTTTTTATTTTATAGGAAAACTCTCTCGTGGAAAATGTCATCCCTAAGTTAGTGACCGAGCAAATTAATAATTTGCTTAAAATGTTGCCATCTGAGCAAGAGATTCATAGTACTATTTTTAAAGGAAGGCCCAAAGTTGTTTATTTTCATGCTTTGGCTGATATAATCAAAGGCAAGCTTGCTACTTGGAAAGTTAATTTTCTATTTGTTACTGGTAGAGTGCAGCTGGTTAGGTCTGTTATTCAAAGCATGATGATCTATTCCATAATGGTTTATTCTTGGTTTGTCAGTCTCATTAAGATGATGGAAGGTTGGTGTAGGAACATCATATGGAGTGCTAAAATTTACAAAAGGAATTTGGTGATAATGACTTGGAAGCATTGTTGTAGAGATGTGAGGGATGGTGGCCTTAGTATTAGATCTTTGAGGATCCTTAATAAGGCTTCTGATTTGAAGCAGTGTTGGAATGTTTTGAATGATCATGAGGACTGGGCCAGAATCTTGAGGATAAGAGTTTTTAAGAGAGGCGGGCATGTGGAGTACCATGTTTTCTCATCTATTTGGAAAGGACCAAAGCTTATCAAGAAGTAGTCAAGAAAAATTAAATATGGATGGTTGGTAATGGAGAGAACATTAGTCTTTGGGGAGATATTTGGTGTGGTCAATATCTGAATGATATAATTCAAATTTACGGGGGAAATCTTGAGCAATTACAAGCAAATTTGAAAGATATTATTCATGAAGATTTTTTTTTCTTCCTTCAGGGTAAATTAGGCTTTGTCCTATCTTACATAAACTTACTACTAGTGTCTTTTAACCCTTAAAGAAGCGTATAATTTATGTGGAAGCCATCTTAAACATGCTTGGGGGAGAAATATTTGGATCATTGTCATCCCTCCTTCAAAGTCCCTGCTCTTCTTGATATTGGTCCATGGTAAATTGCCTACTAAGGATAATATAAGAGGTCAGAATCCCTGTTAGTTTGCAATTTATGTTTCAAGAATTCAGAATATATGAATCACCTTTATTTTATTGTACTTATGCAAAATATATTTGGAATTGGTTAGGTAATTTCCTGAACAATGGTTCGGTCATTACTAGTTTGGAAGAGTGTATGGAGGTAATTGATTATGCACATTCTTCTCAATGTCATGTTGTCATTATAGCTGATGTATTGAACTGTGTAGTTTGCATATAGTATACAAGAAATCAAGTCAGGTTTCAGAATAAGAAGATACATTGGAAGTCTAATTGTACCATCATCCTCTCTGTAACCTCCTTATCTGGTAATTTCTCCTAATGTAGAGTTAATTCTTCCATTAGGGACTTTGTGTTGTTAAAAAAATTTAAGGTTCATCTTCATCCTTCTTATCCTAAGATGGTTTTGGAGGTTTTATGGCCGCCTCTCCAACATGGTTTCAAGGTAAACATTGATGATGCCTATGTTGGAATGCCTTTGTTGGTTGTGTGCGGCAGAATTTTAAGGAATGAATTAGGTGATCACCTTAAAAACTTTGGGTGTAATTTGGGGTCTGTTAATGCTTTGTACGCTGAACCCAAGAGGGGAATTTTAGCTATGGAAGCAACTATCAATAAGAAATGGACAAACTTGATGTTGGAAATAGACTCCTCTTTAGTTATTTCATCTTATAGAAACTCTTATGTTATTCCGTGGAGAATAAGGAATATATGGGTTATTTGCTTGTCTAAGTTGCATAATTTCAATTTTTTGCTTCACACATGTATAAGTAAGGAACCAGTGTGCAAATAAATTATCTAACATAGGCTTAATGGTTTCTACTTGGTAGAATGAGGTTCACTTTATGTTTTGTTGGATTTCAACAAAAACAAGTTAGGATTATCAAATTATATAATTAGATAGGTTTGAGGTCAGGTTATTTTCCCCCTTCATTTTTGTACATGTTTTCTTCATTTATTCATGGACTTTTGCCCCTTTTGATTAAAGTAAAATATATATCAAATCTAAAAATTAAAAAATGATAAAATATGATGAGATGGATAATGGTAGACGAAGAAATATAGTTTAATATTTATTTTGAATTTAATCTTATATGGATGAAGGGTGTTTCTGATGAAGAGATTTCAATCTCCGACAATGATAAAAAAAACATTTTTGATGTTTCCATATGGTCTAAAAGAATAAAAGTTAAATCCAACTTGTTTTATATTTTAATTATTTTGAGTGTCTAAGCAATTGAGTGACATGGAGAATGTTACTCCCTCCGTTTAAAATGATTGTTGTTTTTGAAAATCAAATTTATTTTAAAATGTTGGTCATTTTCACTTTTCAATGTATACATGATTGTTATTTTTTAATTGTGTATTTTAATCAATATTTTAAAAATCATTTTGGTTATCAAACGAACAAGGATATTGGGTCAATGTTTCATAGGTCAAACCATTGGTCATTATTGAATCGCATGACTAAATTGAATTATACCGAAAAACCTAGTCTCTATAACAAAATTATATAATTATTAACTCGATCGAATGGATTGATTCGGTTTTCAAAAAATCATGACACCTAATAACTTTAAATTTTCAAAATATCATAATTTTACAAGTTCAATATTTAAATTGAAATTCTAGACATAGTTATCACACACAACAAAATAGTATAAAATACTAAACCAAATATATTTTGAACAAAATTTAATTATAACTTAAACATAATAATAATTTTATTTTTAGCATATGCACCATACTTATAAAAAATAAAAAATATAAGACCGGTTTAATCATCACTTATCGTATTCAAATTTTAATATCCACATCAACCCTTTCAAACTCTACGTTCATGTTGTAGAAAATAAATTAGATTTTTTATATGATGATCAATTAATTTATAGATCTTTGACGCCATTCTATTTAATTATATTTAAATATATTTATATAAAACAAGAACCTTGCATCTAAATTTTGAAGTTGCATTTAATTAGCTTTTATTTTAATTAATTTTGTATTTAAACAAAGTAATATTAGAAAAAAGCTATATAACTTTTCATTTCATGACTTCAAGTGACAGTTAAGTTATGCGTAGGTATAATCAAGTCTCTCACCAATGAGACCGATAAATTAGACTCTTGGATTGAATTAACGATTCAGATTCATTATAAATAGTAACAAGAGAATCTAGACATATTTACACACAATCTCACTTTCTTATCTTCCTGAACCGTTAAGTTTTTAATTTTTCTCAAAATTTATTCTCAATTTCTTCCATTCTATTATTCTAATAATTCTAATGTTGATGGGATGAATTTAACAAACCCTTATCCACCTATGTTTCAGGTTTAGGTAAAAATCATGGGAAATTTTGTTTTATTTCTTAATTCCTTTTCCAATGGTTATTTCTTCAAAGTTGCACTCATGATGCCTCCTTCACCTTAAGGCTTTGATGTTCTATCAAATGAAAGTTCTCTTTTAAAAATATAAAATACTTATTTTAAATTAAAATATAATGTTTTGTTGGCATCTTAACATAGATTGCAAAATATTTCAAATTTAATTCATCTTTAAGAAACTAGTATGTTGATGCGTTTAATGAAATTGAAGGGCAATTTTGTGAAAAAGAAGTATGAGAAAGGGGAGAGATGTGGAGGAAAGATTGTGCACGAGAATCTTTAGGTGTTTCTACTTTTGTTTTTATCAAATCTGAACTATTAAACTACATTTAACAAGAGGCAACGTATAACTTGGTATGAAAAGGATAATAGGATTTAACTACATTCCAACATCATTCTTTTTATTTACTAATTTTTTTTTTATATTTCAACATTACAATTTTAAATAAAGATAATTTATACACATGAAAAACTATTTAATAAAAAAATATTTATACGCATGTCATCATTACATTTGACTTGCTATATGGATATTTCCTACTACCAAGAGGCAACGTATAACTTGGTAGAAAAGAAAGCACATGGCCTCCTAGAGTGGTTTGTGTAACCCTGGGAGTAGTTGGAAAACTAGTTGTTTGTGGTAGTGGAACCACCATTTCTGGTAATGTCGTCGAAACTGACATTTGACTTAGAAAGTGGTTACTCCAATGAACGTTGAAGCTCCTATACCATGAACCGTCGATTTGATTGGTTGTTCTTGCACATCTGAAGCATTATTCTAGGAAATGAAATAATTTTTGTATATTGGATGATTTATCTCAACAAGAGTTTTACCACTTCTCAGGCGCATAAACACTCAGACATTGAAAATATTGCATGTATGAAGAACAAAAATAGTAAAAGCACACAATTTTTTTTGCAAAATTTTAAATTTCCTTGCATAAAAAGGGTCCCACTGGGAGTGTCAATTTGTTTACCGTTGTTTTTGGTAAACAATCACAAGATTTAATTCACTTACATGATTAAACTCGAAAAAAAAATCCTATAACATATTGTGCAAAGGAGTTGCTTGAATAATAAAGTGCAGAATTGCTTGAATAATAAAGTAAAATGAAACAAATCATAGAAAAAATCGAGTAAAATGCTTAAGTTAAGAGTTGGAACGTAGATTCATACATTTTTCTCATAAATTTAGTATCTCTGTAACTTTGATGTTTGAACTCTATAGATACTAATAATGAAAATTGTGAATCCTTGTTACAAAGACTAAATCGACTTATATACATATATATTAGTAACTGTCGACAATGGTCGAATCTTCAATGCTCGACTCATGCAATGCTACGTGGCCTTCCGTCCTATGCATTGCTTCCGTGCACCTTCAGTTTTTGAACTGCTACAAAACTGCCACTTCTGTCGAGAAACACTCCCAAGTCCTTCAACTTCCTCCGTTGAGAATTTTTAGTCAAATCTTGTAATCTTAGTCTCGAACTATGCTTTAGTCACTTATGTCTAGCATGTGTATTTATCTCACACCTTTTTCCTATCGAATATGTTTTGAAGATAAAGTGATTCTAATCTTTTGGATTTGTTCCTGAGATTCTTCCAAACCAGGCTTAGTGAGTTATAGTGCCACTTTGTTTAACAAACCGTATAATATATATCTAGAATAATATCATACACGTGTTAATTTTTGGTATTGATACAACACAAGTGTTTAACGGAATCATTATATACACATGTCCAAACTAAAAAGAAACATATATGGCACATGTTATAGAATATTGCCTAAATAAAAGCTAAGAGTTGTGTGCAATATCTTCATTTCATACAATCCACAACGAAAGATCACAATTAAATAAAACTTTAGAACACCCACAAGCAACTCCTCTTACCTTTAACCTGCAAAATAATACCTGAAAAGCAACAAGAATATTAGGGTGAGATAATAATCTCAGTGAGTTCCCCTATCATATGGGTCCACTCAACTTTACAGGGTTTCTAATTGATTCCTAACTCAAGTCTTCATCTTTCATTACTTGTTTATCACTCACATAATATAACTAAGACTTAAGTGTCTAAGGGGTATTCATAATGTATGGAAACATGTCACTTGAGTTCTCATAACTCAACCAATCATAATTCGGGAAAAGAAAACTGTAACACAAAGGTGATTAGCTCAAACCAATCACAAAGATCTAATCAATCATCCGTCAGATATGACCAATGGAAAAACTAGACCTCCACTGCATGGACTAACTATCTACTAGATATTGTTAATAGATATCGGACATCCATTGCATGGATTCATCCTCCATGAGATATTGTCCATGTGATTTAAGCATCCACTGTGTAGAACATACTCCCCATCAGATATGGTAAATGGGCACCAGACCTCCACTACATGGTTTACACTCGCCATCAGATATGGTCAATGGATGCTAAACCTCAACTAAAACGGAATGAACCAAGACCTTTCCACCTGATATGGCCAATGGATACCAAGCTTCCACTATATAGATTTCATCATCCAATATATATTGTCAACGGAGTCCAAACTTCCACTGCATGGAATACGCTTAACAGAGTTACAGTTATCCATCAAATACCAGGTGATCATATCTATCCATTCACATATATTATTCCACATGTTCCATATAATGCATATTGATTCGTTAACCAAACGACTACTTTTCTGCGATACACGCCGAGGTGCCTTTGTGTCCAAGCATCACCATTTAAGCCATTTCACAACCTAAGTTAGCTTTCTAAGTCATTAATCGACTTACTCTCCTAGTGTTTCCTCACTCGTCATCATAGGCTTTTAATCATGTTATACATACAAGCAAGCAACACAACCAATAATTTGTAATACAATTCTTAGCATGGTTAATCATATCTCATCAAACATTAATAAACACACATAAGAAAAGATAAGTATAATCCATTCACCAAAATAAATCATGCAATTAAGCATCATCATTAGATAGAGTTGTAAACAAGCTTTCCAACGTATTCGACTATGCGTTAATCGAAGTTACGATTCTCGAGTTATGGTGAAAATGAGAACCAAAGCATTTTCTCAATGCTGTGAAGTTCGCTTAGTGGACTTTTAGAGAACACACTTCGCTGAGCGAACTCCTAGCGAACCAAGTCAGTAGTAGAATTCCCCTTTTTGCTTAGCAAACTTCTGGCAAACGTGACAGTATTAGGACACTAACATGACATGTTTGGATGAAGAAAAACACCATCACAACCAACATGCATCATCATATTGGATACAACAACACCAAATACCATGGTATGACACAACAATAACAACAATAACATAGTTTCTCCATATATTCTAATAACATCAACACAACCTCAGACACACCAAAACAACATCAAGCAATATATAGAGGTCAAGGAATATTACATAGAAGTGAGAACAACAACAATTTCATCATGTCATGATCAAACAACAACAATAACACAAAACTCTAATTTCCCACACATAAATTTCTCCCACCTAAGACTAATATAACTAGGAACTCACCTTGATGAGATGAAGATGAAATATTGGAGATGATGATGATCTTTCATGAGTTTCTTCTTCTTTCTCCAAGCTTTCCTCTTCCTCTTTCTCTTCTTCTTTTCTCTCCTTTTCTCTTATTTTCTCTTCCATGTTTTTCTTCTTTCCCCACTTTTCTTTTCTTTGCTTCTTATCCATTTTTTCTTATTTTCTTTCCACCATATATATATATATATATATATATATATATATATATATATATATATATATATATATATATATATATATATATATATATATATATATATATATATATATATATATATATATATATTTATTTATTTATTTATTTTATAATGTGTGGTTCGAAAAAATTGGAAAAGAAATATCATTTATGATATTTCTTACTACTAGATCAATCATTCATGTTACCAAACCGCTCATTCTTGTACTTATTAAAAATGGATTATTGGCAACTAATTGACAACCAATTGAGCATTTAAAGGAATACGGAATACTACTCTTTGAGTCTAAAATCACATGCTAACACATAGTCATCACACACAACAAAATATTACAAAATACAAATTCAAATAAATTTTCAACAAAATTTAATTGCAACATAAGCCGAGTAACAAAATAACTACAAGATTTAATAAATTTATTTCTAAGAAGGAAAAGTTGTTTTAAATAAGTTTTGAAAAAATTGTGTAAAGAAAAAACAAAGTTTATTACTTATAATTTTAGATGATGTTAAGTCTTTGAAATTCAAATTACACTTCAAATTACAATATAATGTTGTTCGGAAATGAAATTCTTAATTAGGAATGCAATGATAGTTTGAAGGGATTTAAAATTTCTTGTGTTATATATGATCGTGAAGAGTACTATTATATGATAATGCGAAATTCATTTTCTCATATAATATTTTTAGATTTCAAAATCTGTATTCAAATTCTAAACACTAATTTAGTAATTAGTAATGAGTAAGTAGTATTGTGCAACATCAAAACACTAATAGAACATTTTAAATTTTTGTGCTAATCATAGAAAAACAATTAATTTGATTGTCATTTTCCAGGTTTAGTAAAATCCAATATGTCTTATATCTATTGTGCTTGTCAATCGATATTAAATCGAATAGAGATCGAAGCCGCTTAGGGAATTGGTAGGTAAAAACCAATGATTAGTCGGAAACCGAAAACAATAGATTGGCTTATTTTATAATTACTTATTTTAATCACTTATTTAATTTTTTTTCTTAATAAATCCCTAAACCATAAACCCCCCAATCGATTTCAGTAGGTCAATAATAATGCAAGAATCCTTGTGATCCGGTACTCGAGTTGTCGCTTTCGCAAAACTACAATTTTCTAATTATCCATGTTGACTCGTACGCGACAGCGGATCAAATAGTTGAGTAGATAATTCCACTAACATGTGGTTTTTATGTGACAATGTCATCAATCTTCACATAATGGACATTGGTCATCAACAAATTTATTTTTCCTTTAAATCTAATGATAAGACTCTTAGCATTTCTGTTGTGTATTCCTCTACTTATTATTTTGCTAAGAGGAACTTGTGGATTAGGTTACAGAGAGTGTTAAATCATGTTAGCCTTCTCTAGTGTGTAATAGGATATTTCAACACCATTATTGGTGCTCGTGAATATAGTGTCTCCTTTACCCCTTCTAGTGCCCCCATGGAAGAGTTTGCTAATTGGTCAAATAATAATAATTTGGTGCATATTCCTACTAGTGATGCTAAATTTACATGGTCTAATGGTAGTAACGAAGCCAATAACACACAAAAGAGATAAGATAAGGCTACTTATAATCAGGAGTGGATTAATCATTGCATGAAAACTTCTTGTTCCACCCTTATTAGAAACAGATCAAATCATTATCCACCCCTCCTTCACTTTTATTGTCAATATGCTAAAGTTAGGTCTCCGTTCAAATTTCTTCACACCTGAACCCTACATTAGGATTGTCAAAGAGGGGTGGAAGACTCCTAGAGCTGTTTATAGAACTATTTTTAAAGGGGGGCCCAAAGCTGTTTATTTTCATGCTTTAGCTGATAGAATCAAAGGCAAGCTTGCTGCTTTGAAATCTAGTTTTCTATTTGTTACTGGTAGAGTGCTGCTAGTTAGGTCTGTTATTCAAATCATGATGATTTATTCCATAATGGTTTATTCTTGGCATGTCTGTCTCATTAAGATGATGAAAGGTTGGTGTAGGAACTTCATATGGAGTGCTAAAATTTACAAAAGTAAATTGGTGACAGTGACTTAGAAGCATTGTTGTAGAGATTTGAAGGATGGTGGCCTTAGTATTAGATCAATGAGGATCCTTAATGCGACTTCTGATTTGAAGCAGTGTTGGAGTGTTTTGAATGATCACGAGGACTGGGCCAGAAACTTGAGGATAAGAGTCTTTAAGAGAGACAGGCATGTGAAGTACCATGTTTTCTCATCTATTTGGACAGGGAGAAAATCTTATCAAGAAGTAGTCAAGAACAATTCTATATGGATGGTTGATAATGGAGAGAACATTAGACTTTGGGGAGATAATTGGTGTGGTCAATATCTGAATGATATAATTCAAATTTATGGGGGAAATCTTGAGCAATTACAAGCAACTTAGAAAGATATTATTCATGAAGACAAAATGATTCTTCCTTCAAGGTTAATTA
Organism: Lathyrus oleraceus; assembly: GCF_024323335.1. NCBI lineage: Eukaryota > Viridiplantae > Streptophyta > Magnoliopsida > Fabales > Fabaceae > Lathyrus > Lathyrus oleraceus. Next base: position 502,207,858 of record NC_066583.1, on the reverse strand, counting down.
GGGTTTATCCTATCTTACCTCAGCTAACTACTAGTGTCTTTGTCAATCAACTAATAATGGCCATTTAACGCTTAAAGATGCATATAATTTATACGGAGGGCCTGTTAATCATGCTTGGGGGAGAAATATTTGGATCATTACCATCCCTCCTTCAAAGTCCCTACTCTTCTGGAGATTGGTCCATGATAAATTTCCTACTAAGGATAATATAAGAGGTCAGAATACCCTGTTAGTCTGCAATTTATGTTTCAATAATTTCGAATATATGAATCATCTTTATTTTACTATAATTATGCAAAATATATTTGGAATTGGTTAGGAAATTTCCTGAACAATGGTTCGGTCATTACTAGTTTGGAAGAGTGTATGGAGCTAATTGATTATGCACATTCTTCTCAATGTCATGTGGTCATTATAGTTGAAGTCTTGAACTGTGCAGCTTGCATATGGAATACAAGAAATCAAGTCAGGTTTCAGAGCAAGAAGATACATTAGAAGTCTAATTGTGCCATCATCCTTTCTGTAACCTCCTTGTCTGGTAATTTCTCCTAATGTAGAGTTAATTCTTCCATTAGGGACTTTGTACTGTTAAAAAATTTGAAGGTTCATATTCATCCTTCTTATCCTAAGATGGTTTTGGAGGTTTTATTGTCGCCTCTCCAACATGGTTGGATCAAGGTAAACATTGATGGTGCCTACGGTGGAATGCCTTTGTTTGTTGTGTGTGGCGGAATTTTTTGGAATGAACTTGGTGATCACCTTGAAAATTTTGGGTGTAATTTGGACCCTATTAATACTTTGTATACTAAGCTCATGAGGAGAATTTTGGTTATGGAAGCAACTATCAATAAGAAATGGACAAACAGGTGGTTGGAATCAGACTCCTTTTTAGTTATTTTAGCTTATAGAAACTCTTATGTTGTTCTGTGGCGAATTAGGAATATATGGGTTATTTGCTTGTCTAAGTTGCGTAATTTCAATTTTTTGTTTCGCACATATATAACTAAGGAAATCAACGTGCCGACAAATTAGCTAACATATGCTTAAAGATTTCTATTCTTACTTGGTGGAATGAGGTTCACTCTGATGATTTGTTGGATTTCAACAAAACAAGTTATGATTATCAAATTATAGAATTAGATAGGTTTGAGGTCACGTTATTTCCCCCCCCTCATTTTTGTACCTACTTTCTTCATTTATTTCATGGGCTTTTGCCCCTTTTGATTTAAAGTAAAATATATATCAAATCTAAAAATTTAAAAATGATAAAATATGATGAGATGGATAACGGTCGACGAAGAAATATAGTTTAATATTTATTTTTAATTGAATATATTATCTTAAGAGTATTATACAGAATCTGGCCAACGGAGTGACGATGGTGCATGTGACTGACATGTATGCAAAATCAAGTAGCTTTATTTTTAGCATATGCACCATACTTATAACAAATAAAAAATATAAGACCATTTTAATCATCAAAATATCGTATTCAAATTTTAATATCCACATCAACCCTTTCAAACTCTAAAAAGTTACTTGGTCGGATTTAACAGTGTCAATCTCAAAGTATACATGGGCTAGTTTAGGTTGGGTTTGATCAAACTCAATATCTAATATATATTGAACACTCTGGTTTAGGCGAAGTAAAATAACCACCTGTTACACCAATGAGTCAGTTTAAATAAACCCATTAATTTTTAGGTTGGGTTGTGGATTGTCTAAGAAACGTTATGTGCGGTACAAGAGTTTATGGAAGTAAGAAGAGCTTCCACTTGAGGGGGAGCATTGTAGACTCACACTTGAGGGGTGTGTTGAGAATGTATCAAGTGTGAGTAGTATGTATAATAGTCTCACATTGGTTGGAAATATGGATACTTGAGCATTTATAAGTGAGAGAATCCACCCACTTATTACCTTAAGGTTTTGGGTGAATATGTGGTGTGTCTCTCACAAAGGTGTTGCTCCAAAAAGAAGAAGTCTCACAATGTTCAATGCTCCCTAGTGAAAAACTCCCCTAACATAAGTGGGATTCGGAGGGGGAAGAGAATATCATATTTTTTCACTCATTTATGAGGTCATGATATCGAAGAAACAACTTAGTCTCAATTATGAAAGATAAAGTCAAAGTATATTAGGTGGAAGAAATTAAGCAAGAAGTCAAAAGTTATTTCTAAAAGAGTTACAAAGAATCAAAACTAAATAGACCAACACTTGAAGGTGTAAAGTTTAATCGCTTAACAAAGGAAGACAAAATGCTGCTGGAGGAGTCATTCACCTACTAAGAAATTACAAAACCGGTATGGTTAAAAGATGCAAACAAAAGCCTAGGGGATGACGAGTTTAACTTTGGTTTACTCAAATCATGCTGAGAGACGATGAAGTATGATATTGTGAATTTTAAAAATGAATTCCATTGTAATGTGGCCGTTCCTAAGTTGATTACCCCTTCATTCCTAAATTTGGTTCCAAAGTCAAATTACCCCCAAGATTTGAAAAAGTATAAAGAAATTTCTCAGGTTGGATTTCTATATAAAGTTCTTGCAAAAATCCTGGCATCTATGTTAATGAAGGTGATTGGCAAGTTGATATCTCAATGCCAATCAAAAGTTGTCCTGAATAGACAGATTCTAGATGGTGTTCCTGTGGTCAATGAACTGATAGATATAGCTAAAACAAAAAAGGAGAGAATGTATGATGTTGAAATTCGACTTCTAAAAGGCATATGATTGTGTATGTTTGAACTACCTAAAGTTTGTAATGAATATGATAGGATTTATAGTCAAATGGTTCTCATGGATGGAGGCATGCATGTTTTTAATGTTGGACATATGACTCCACACATAAGCAAGGGGTGAATTGTGGGTTTTCAGAAATTGCCCTATCATTTTTGGGCTGAAGCCATGAACACAGCCTGCTATATTCACAACAAAGTGACATTGAAGAAAGGAACTCCCACGACCCTTTATGAAGTCTGGAAAGGAAGAAAACCCACAGTCAAATACTTCCATGTATTTGGTAGCAAATGCTATATCCTGGCTGATCGTGAGCAAAGAAGGAAAATGGATCCCAAAAGTGATGAAGGAATATTTCTGGGCTATTCAACAAACAATAGAGCCTACAGGGTCTTTAATTCCAGAACTAATGTTTTGATGGAATCCATTAATGTTGTGGTTGATGACCAACAGGCGGATGTCACAGGCGATGTTGAGACATCTCTGAATGATTCTCCAGTTGACCACTCAGACAAACATAAGGAAGAAGAACCTCCTCAAGCTGAAACTGAAGATGACAAAATAAACAAGGGACCCTCTATCAGAATTCAGAAGGATCATCCCAAAGATCTTATCATAGGAGATCCAGATAAAGGAGTCACTACTAGATCAAGGGAAGTAATCTCACATGGCTGCTTTGTATCAAAGATTGAACCCATAAATATTAAGGAAGCCTTGACTGATGAGTTCTGGATCAATGCAATGCAAGAGGAGTTAGGCCAATTCAAAAGGAATGAAGTATGGGAATTGGTTCCTAGACCTAAAGGAGTAAATGTCATAGGAACAAAGTGGGTTTATAAGAATAAATCTGATGAACAAGGGGTTGTTACTAAAAACAAAGCTAGATTAGTAGCTCAAGGATATACTCAAGTTGAAGGAGTGGATTTTGATGAAACATTTGCTCCTGTAGCTCGCCTTGAGTCCATCAGACTATTGCTTGGAGTGGCATGTATTCTGAAATTCAAGCTGTTTCAAATGGATGTAAAAAGTGCCTTCCTGAATGGCTACTTAAATGAAGAAGTATATGTAGAACAACCTAAAGGATTCACAAATCCAAATCTTCCACAACATGTGTACAGATTAAAGAAATCCCTCTATGGGTTGAAGCAAGCTCCCAGGGCTTGGTATGAGAGACTCACCGTGTTCCTCACTAACAATGGATACAAAAAGGGAGGTATTGACAAAACTCTGTTTGTGAAGAATGAAGGAGGAAAGCTCATGGTGGCACAAATATATGTAGATGACATTGTTTTTGGTGGGGTGTCAGAACAGATGGTTGAACATTTTGTTAGACAAATGCAATCTGAGTTTGAGACGAGCCTTGTTGGAGAACTGACCTACTTTCTTGGGCTACAAGTCAAACAGATGGAAGACTCTATCTTTCTATCTCAAAGCAAGTATGCCAAGAACATTGTGAAGAAGTTTGGAATGGAAAATGCAAGCCATAAAAGGACACCTGCTCCTACTCATGTGAAAATCTCCAAAGACGAAAATGGTGTCAGTGTAGATCAGAGTCTATACAGAAGCATGATAGGAAGTCTCTTATATCTCACAGCAAGCAAACCTGACATTGCATTTGCTGTAGGTGTTTGTGCTAGGTATCAAGCTGAACCAAAAGTCAGTCACATAAACCAAGTGAAGAGAATACTGAAATATGTCAATGGTGTAATACCTTAAAATTTGCCCCCCTTATTCATGCATTCATTTTTAGGTCATTTAACATTTCATATTGCATTTCATCATGTCAATCAGAATTAGATCCAAGAAGCTTGAATATCATCCAAGACACTTTGTGGGTCCTATCTGGGTGATCAGTCAACACAAGGGAACGACTTGAGATACTTCCAACATGTTCAAATGGGGTCTATTCATCAGTCAAAATGTTAATCTTGAAGGAGCAAAAGTTTGTTCGTGAGCTGTCATGCTCGCTAGGCGAGCAGAAGGGGTCGCCTAGTGAGTCCCAAGAAAAGCCACCAGAATCACCTACGCTCAGAGGAATTTCATGAACTGTCATGCTCGTTAGGCGAAGCCCACACGTTTTTGAAAAAAAATGAAAAAAAAAACGAAAAAACGAAAAAAAAAAAACGAAAAAAAAGGGAAAATAATAATAATAATAATAAAATAAATAAATAAATAAATAAATAAAATATAACAGAAAAATCTTGGACTTGGACCTCTCTCTTTTTGAGCCCACAAAGTTACAAAAATCAAGTTATAAATTCTAGGCTTCCATCTCCCAAGAAACCCTGGGGAAAAAGATAGTGAGAGAAGAGCTAACAGAGTTCAGAGCAACCTCTAGAGACTGAAAGAAACTCATCTGCAAAGAGCCAATTCCATCTCATATAAACCCTCAAATTGCTTTGCAAACCCAACCGGGCAATTCAATTTCATTCGATCTCTCCAATCAGGTTTGCCCTATTTCCATTACTCTATGCTTTCAATTTGAATGCTCTGAATGTATGAGATATTATCGTTAGGTTTTGCATGGGGGCACATGTTTTAGTATGTATGTCCTGTCTTGATGTGTGGATCCTTGCCCCCTGACTTTGAATTTTGATACCCTTTTGATGCATGTGTTTGACAAGAGGTTTAGGCCTCATACAAGAGGTTTAGGCCTCATACACTTGGTTGAGCTCTTTTTGTGAATTTTAATGGCATGATTCATGTGGTTACATTTTGATTTGGGGAAACTCTTGATTGCGCCCCATCTTGTCACTTTAACCTGTTTGTTGAGTTTTTTGTGAGGGCTCACATGACTCCTAAAAGGATAGCTTGCTTGGCATTCCACTTTATTTGTGGGATACCACCTAGAGGTTTATTCCGATTACCTGTACTGACTCGCTTTCTTTGATGGTGCTAGTTTGAGAGATCTCTGGGTTTCTTGCTTCTTTAGCTGTTATTACTTCGGATCTTTATCTGTGTGGTAGATCTCTTGATCCCTTTACCTTTCCCGCATTTTACCACTTTCCTAGCTGGAAGACCTCAATAGGAGGCAATGTTTTATTTTGTTTGTTTACTTTTGTGCCCAAAGACCTCCAAGAAGAGGCATTAGTGCTAAAGACCTCCCTGAAGAGGCAATTGACGGATAAAAGGGATTAGTAGTCAATCCCCCGTTATTCAGTGTGTCGTTCTTTATGCTCGCACTACGTGTTGATGCTTCAGAACGAAAGCCCAAGATCTTTTGTCCGTTCAGTCAGTGAAGAGGGTTCCACCTTTCTGAATCCCCACTTTTTGTCATGAGCTCACCCTATCCAGGGTTAAGAGCTATGAGGTCTTATCCTCATTACCCTGCCGATCTGCTCACCCTGACGTTCAATGTCAGTGGTTAAGAGCCCATTTGATTACCTTTTCCATGGCTTGTTTGTCGAGGTTGATATGACCCCTCTTGACTAAAGCCCTACCCATGTATGTTTGAGCCCCCTTGTTGGTGTGTTTACTTTAAGATACATGTTTTGTGTGGTGTGATCGTCTCCCCATAGGGTTGTTAGGCTTCGTATAGTCTCTCGTTTGCATGTCAATTAAGGTAGCACTGTTCCTTCGTTTAGGACTTCCTTTTTGCATGAGCATTCCTAAAATACAAACCAACTCATTGATTTTTCTTCTCCTAAGAACACGTTTACTCCTTCTACTACAGGTGAGTAAGTCTCCCAAGGTCGAGCATCCGGTAGATTGCGCAGTAACGTCGTTCACCCGAAAACACAACCCTTAACCCATAGGTAGCCGAACTACGGCTTGCTCTGATTCTCATTCCAGATGAGATACGTAGGCATAAGACGCGATGTCTTAGCGAGCACACTCCTCTTTAACTCATAGATAGCCGAGCTACGAAGACTCTGATTCTCATATTCAAATGAGATACGTATGCAGTGGATGCGACATCCGTGCGAGTCATTTTCTTTTGACCCTTTTTAGTAAATAGTACATTAGATAAACCCACACCCTTTAGACAAGAACAACAAACGTGGATCCCGTAGAGTACTACGGATGCGTAGGGGTGCTAATACCTTCCCTTGGCATAATCGGCCCCCGAACCCAAGATTTGGTTGCGAGACCTTGTCTTTTCCTTTCCTTTTTTCAGGTTTACTTCGAGCGTTTCCTTTCCCTCCTTTGGGATAAATAACGCACGGTGGCGACTCTTCTGTCATTTCTTTTTTCGCCGGTTGTTTTTTCGCATTCTTTTTTCATGTTGCGACAAATGGCACCAGTGATAATGGGATGTTGTATACTCATGGATCTGGATCCATGTTGACTGGGTACTGTGATGCTGACTGGGCTGGAAGTGCTGATGATAGGAAAAGCACATCTGGGGGATGCTTCTTTTTTGGGAACAATCTGATTTCATGGTTTAGCAAGAAACAAAACTGTGTATCTCTATCCACTGTTGAAGCTGAATACATAGCAGCTGGGAGTAGTTGTTCTCAACTGGTCTGGATGAAGCAGATGTTGTCTGAATACAATGTCACACAAGAAGTCATGACATTATACTGTAATAACCTGAGTGCCATAAATATTTCCAAAAATCCTATTCAACATAGCAGGAGAAAGCACATTGACATTCGTCATCATTTCATTAGAGAACTCGTAGAAGAGAAGATCATAACTCTTGAGCATGTTACTACTGAAAAGCAATTAGCAGACATTTTCACTAAAGCTTTGGATGCCAATCAATTTGAATGGTTAAGGGGGAAGTTGGGGATCTGTGTTCATGAGAACCTATAGCGAGCAAAGGAGTTTGTGGTTATCCCAGAGGGATTTTTGACTGGGAAAACTGTGTTTGAAAGATTGAAGTTTTTTTTTGAAATAAGGTCACCTTTGGTCAATTTTGACTAAAAAGGGGGAGAAGTGCTTGATATGGAAGTTGATGTGGAAGTTGTATGTGGCTGGACAGAAGGACAGCTATTATTGAAAGGAGTACACAGGGGCTAAAACAGAATGTAATTCTGTTTGTTACAGATGTCGAAAAAGATGTCTAATATGGTGCACAGGTGTTGATGTTGAAGCAGATGTCAGTATGACATTTTGGCTAGTACAGGTACTGGAGTTCAGTAGCTGTTATGTTTGTTGTGTGCACAGATTTAGGGGGAGAAGGAGTACCCTTGTGCATTTGTGTGTCTTACTAGTTGCATCCATAACTAGTAATTCTGTTTGTTGCATAGATTTAGGGGGAGGAGAAGTACCCTTGTGCATGTGTGTATTACTAGTAGCCATAGCTAGTAATTGTTTTGCTTCTGCTGCTGATTAAACTACTGTTATGTTGTTTAACTGCTGATAGTTTACCTTGTGAACAAAAAGGACAGATATATGTTTTAGCCAAAATTTGCCAAAGGGGGAGTTTGTTGATTCTAAGTGTTGGCAGCAATTTTAGTAAAACAAAGAGTGTTCACAAGATGTCATGTGTGATGTCTTAACATGAGATATCCTGTGTACCTGCTAGAGTTCAAGAACATGTGCATGCAGGATTGTTTCAGAATGCCACATATAATGCCATGGCTTCTAATATTGGATGTACCTGCTGAAGTTTAAATGAAAGACATGTTCATGCAGGATTGCTTCAGATGACATACACAATGTCATGGCATCTGATATGGTTGTACCTGCTGGAAGTTATAAAAGGAATTATTGGATTATGCAGGATTTTTCCAGGATGTTAGACCCGATGTCATGACATCCTGTACACAGAACATTCAGTGTGAATGTCTGGTGTTTTGTGATTGCACAATTAATGGCAATCTTTGGATGATTGAAGATATGGCTAGCTGGCGCATTCAATCATGGATTACAACCAGATTTACTTGTTTTCCAAGGAGATCTATACAGCTGTTATAAAAAGATTTGATTGGAAAATTAATTTAGGGTTTTCAAGATGTCCAAGCCCAGCTGAAAGCTTCTATAAAAAGGGACTTAGAAAACCTGTTTGAATACACAACCAAGACTGAGCGAAATATAGAGAGAGAGCTAGGGTTTGTGTCTGTTTAGTCGTAAGACTTGTAGGTCATTCAAGTCATCCATTGATGATTGAATTGGACTGATTTGTGGTTGTAATTTGTCACTCTAAAGCTGTTAAGCAAGAGTGTGGGTCTTCTTGATCAAAGTTGTGAAGCAAGATCAAGAGTGTGTCTTCTTGATTGAAACTGTGAAGTAAAATCAAGAGTGTGTAATTGAAAAGTATTTTCTTTTCTCAAGGGATTGTTGTTTAAGATCACTGGTGTGTGATTGTAGGGAAGTGAGTGGGTTCTCATATCTAAGAGTGCTTAGGTAGAAATTGCATGGGTAGAGATTAGGTGAGAAAGACTGTAACTTGTTGAAGTGTACGGAGAGTCTTTGAACTAATTCTATTTTAGTGAATTTCCTTCCTGGCTTGGTAGCCCCCAGACGTAGGTGAGTTGCACCGAACTGGGTTAACAATTGCTTGTGTTATTTGCTTTACCATTCTGTTTTTGTTTATCCATTGTTTATTACCAGATATTAGTGTCGTGACATTACCTTCGACATCTTATATCTGATACCAGAATTTCAATTGGTATCAGAGCAGGCATCCTGCTCTGGTTCTGGGTGAGATCTAGGGGCAATACTTTCTGGTACAATGGAGAGAGATGGAGGATTTGTTCATAGGCCACCAATTTTGGATGGTTCTAACTATGACTATTGGAAACCTAGAATGGTAGCGTTTCTGAAATCCCTTGATAACAAGGCTTGGAAAGTTGTGTTAACAGGTTGGGTGCATCCTGTCATTACTAAAGAAGGAGAAGCCACCACTAAGAAGCCTGAAGAACAATGGTCCAAGGAGGAGGATGATCTTGCTCTTGGAAACTCTAAAGCCTTGAATGCAATATTCAATGGGGTAGACAAGAATATTTTTAGGCTGGTAAACAACTGTGAAGTGGCCAAAGAAGCTTGGGACATTCTCAAGACCACTCATGAAGGCACCTCTAAGGTAAAGATGTCTAGACTTCAGCTGCTCACCTCCAAGTTTGAAAACATAAGAATGAAAGAAGATGAAAATATTCATGAATTCTACATGAGTATCCTTGAAATTGCCAATGCCTCTGGAGCCTTGGGTGAGAAGATGTCAGATGAAAAGTTAGTAAGAAAAATACTCAGATCACTCCCCAAGAGATTTGCTATGAAAGTAACAGCCATAGAAGAATCTCAAGACATCTCAAACATGAGAGTGTATGAGCTAATTGGATCCCTCCAAACATTTGAGATGGGAATATGTGATAGAGCTGAAAATAAAGCCAAGAGCATAGCATTTATGTCAAACACTAAAGAGGAAGATGAGGAAGGTGGTCAAGATATTGATGAAGACCTGGCAAATGAGATAGCAATGCTGGGAAGACAGTTCAACAGACTGATAAAAAAGGTAGATGTGAGAGCAAAGGGAAATGTCAAGAACATCACATCTGACATCAGTAAATCCAACAACTTTGGTAAGAAACCAAAGTCTGAAGAAAAGCCCAAAGAAGTTCAGTGCTATGAGTGTAATTGGTATGGTCATATTAAAACTGAATGTGGTACCTACCTCAAGAAACAAAAGAGGAGTCTTATGGCCTCTTGGTCTGATGGAAGTGAAACAGAAGAAGCCACAAACCATGTGACTGCATTGACTGGAAGATGGGGGTCTGAGGAAGAGTCAATTGGTGATGAAAGAACCCTTAAAGAATTGTGCCATAGAAGGGCAGGAGTGTGCAGACATGTTGACAGCCAGAAGAAAGTGATAGCTCAGCTGGAAAATGAAAAGGAAGAGCTTGTGGAAACCATCTCAAAATTAAAGGTGGAAGTTGTATTCTTGAATTCCAAACTAGATGAGATGACTAAGTATGTAAGAATGCTTAACAATGGATCTGCCATCTTAGACAAGATTCTCCAGACTGGCCAAATAACAGGAAACAAATCTGGTATTGGATTCAAGGGTGAGTACAGTTACACTGGCGGCAAACCAAAATCCAAACCTAAGTGCAGCCATGTTAAAAGCAAACCTGAGGTGTCATATCAGATGTCACAACAGCAAAAAGGAAGCATCAAAGATGGAAATGCCAATACTGTGGAAAATTTGGCCACCTGAAGCCCTTTTGCTATAAGTTATGTGGCTATCCTGGCCCTGTTCAGTCTCAACACCAATCAAGGTCCAAGCATCACAAGACCGTCAACAAAAAGCAATGGGCTCCTAAAACAAAGGTCACAAGTCTCATAGCTCACACTTCCCTCAGAGTTTCTGCCAAAGAAGATTGGTATTTTGACAGTGGTTGCTCCAGACATATGACTGGGAACAAAAATCTGCTAACTGAACTTCATCCTCATGCCATGAGTTATGTTACCTTTGGTGATGGTGCAAAAGGGGAAATCAAGGGAATGGGTAGGCTGGATTGCCCTGGAGTTCCTGACCTTGATGATGTCCTACTTGTTAAGGGATTAACTGCTAATCTTATAAGCATCAGTCAACTGTGTGATCAAGGTCTGAATGTAAACTTCACCAAAACTGAATGTCTGATTACTAACAAAGAAAATAAAGTAATCATGAAGGGAGTTAGGTCCAAAGACAACTGCTACATGTGGAGCTCTCAAGAAACTGGATACTCCTCAATGTGTACCTTAGCCAAAGAAGAAGAGGTAAAGATATGGCATCAAAGATTGGTCCATCTGCACCTTAAGGGTATGAAAAGGATCATATATGTTGAAGCTGTTAGAGGAATTCCCAACTTAAAGATTGATAAGGGAAAAATCTGTGGAGAATGTCAGATTGGAAAACAAACAAGGATGTCACACCAGAGGCTTAGACATGACACAACTACCAGAGTCCTGGAGCTACTTCATATGGACTTGATGGGACCCATGCAAGTTGAAAGCCTTGGTGGGAAGAAATATGCATATGTGGTGGTAGATGATTTCCCCATATACACCTGGATCAATTTCATAAGAGAAAAATCTGATGTATTTGAAGTCTTTAAGGAGCTTTGTTTGAAACTTAAAAGGGAAAAAGAAAGTCCAGTTGTCAAAATTAGAAGTGATCATGGGAAGGAGTTTGAGAACAGCAAATTTGCTGAATTCTGCTCTTCATAAGGAATTCATCATGAGTTCTCATCACCCATCACTCCCCAGCAAAATGGTGTGGTGGAAAGAAAAAATAGGACTCTTCAAGAATAAGCCAGAGCTATGATCCATGCTAAGAAATTGCCCTATCATTTTTGGGTCGAAGCCATGAATACAGCCTGCTATGTTCACAACAGAGTGACATTGAAGAAAGGAACTCCCACAACCCTTTATGAAGTCTGGAAAGGAAGAAAACCCACAGTCAAATACTTCCATGTATTTGGTAGCAAGTGCTATATCCTGGCTGATCGTGAGCAAAGAAGGAAGATGGATCCCAAAAGTGATGAAGGAATATTTATGGGCTATTCAACAAACAGTAGAGCCTACAGGGTCTTTAATTCCAGAACTAATGTTTTGATGGAATCCATTAATGTTGTGGTTGATGACCAACAGGCGGATGTCACAGACGATGTTGAGACATCTCTGAATGATTCTCCAGTTAACCACTCAGACAAAAATAAGGAAGAAGAACCTCCTCAAGCTGAAACTGAAGATGACAAAATAAACAAGGGACCCTCTATCAGAATTCAGAAGGATCATCCCAAAGATCTTATCATAGGAGATCCAGATAAAGGAGTCACTACTAGATCAAGGGAAGTAATCTCACATGGCTGCTTTGTATCAAAGATTGAACCCAGAAATATCAAGGAAGCCTTGACTGATGAGTTCTGGATCAATGCAATGCAAGAGGAGTTAGGCCAATTCAAGAGGAATGAAGTATGGGAATTGGTTCCTAGACCTGAAGGAGTAAATGTCATAAGAACAAAGTGGGTTCATAAGAATAAATCTGATGAACAAGGGGTTGTTACTAAAAACAAAGCTAGATTAGTAGCTCAAGGATATACTCTAGTTGAAGGAGTGGACTTTGATGAAACATTTGCTCCTGTAGCTCGCCTTGAGTCCATCAGACTATTGCTTGGAGTGGCATGTATTCTGAAATTCAAGCTGTTTCAAATGGATGTAAAAAGTGCCTTCCTGAATGGCTACTTAAATGAAGAAGTATATGTAGAACAACCTAAAGGATTCACAGATCCAAATCTTCCACAACATGTGTACAGATTAAAGAAATCCCTCTATGGGTTGAAGAAAGCTCCCAGGGCTTGGTATGAGAGACTCACCGTGTTCCTTACTGACAATGGATACAAAAAGGGAGGTATTGACAAAACTCTGTTTGTGAAGAATGAAGGAGGAAAGCTCATGGTGGCACAAATATATGTAGATGACATTGTTTTTGGTGGGATGTCAGAACAGATGGTTGAACATTTTGTTAGACAAATGCAATCTGAGTTAGAGATGAGCCTTGTTGGAGAACTGACCTACTTTCTTGGGCTACAAGTCAAACAGATGGAAGACTCTATCTTTCTATCTCAAAGCAAGTATGCCAAGAACATTGTGAAGAAGTTTGGAATGGAAAATGCAAGCCATAAAAGGACACCTGCTCCTACTCATGTGAAAATCTTCAAAGACGAAAATTTTGTCAGTGTAGATCAGAGTCTATACAGAAGCATGATAGGAAGTCTCCTATCTCTCACAGCAAGCAGACCTGACATTGCATTTGTTGTAGGTGTTTGTGCTAGGTATCAAGCTGAACCAAAAGTCAGTCACATAAACCAAGTGAAGAGAATACTGAAATATGTCAATGGCACCAGTGACTATGAGATGTTGTATACTCATGGATCTGGATCCATGTTGACTGGGTACTGTGATGCTGACTGGGCTGGAAGTGTTGATGATAGGAAAAGCACATCTGGGGGATGCTTCTTTTTAGGGAACAATCTGATTTCATGGTTTAGCAAGAAACAAAATTGTGTATCTCTATTCACTACTGAAGCTAAATACATAGCAGCTAGGAGTAGTTGTTCTCAACTGGTCTAGATGAAGCAGATGTTGTCTGAATACAATGTCACACAAGAAGTCATGACATTATACTGTGATAACTTGAGTGCCATAAATATTTCCAAAAATCCTATTCAACATAGCAGGACAAAGCACATTGACATTCGTCATCATTTCATCAGAGAACTCGTAGAAGAGAAGATCATAACTCTGGAGCATGTTACTATTGAAAAGCAATTAGCAGACCTTTTCACTAAAGCTTTGGATGCCAATCAATTTGAATGGTTAAGGGGGAAGTTGGGGATCTGTGTTCATGAGAACCTATAGCGAGCAAAGGAGTTTGTGGTTATCCCAGAGGATATTTTTGACTGGGAAAGCTGTGTTAGAAATATTGAAGTTTTTTTTGAAATAAGGTCACCTTTGGTCAATTTTGACTAAAAACGGGGAGAAGTGCTTGATATGGAAGCTGATGTGGAAGTTGTATGTGGCTGGACAGAAGGACAGCTATTATTGAAAGGAGTACACAGGGGCTAAAACAGAATGTAATTCTGTTTGTTACAGATGTCGAATAGGATGTCTAATATGGTGCACAAGTGTTGATGTTGAAGCAGATGTCAGTATGACATTCTGGCTGGTATAGGTACTGGAGTTCAGTAGCTGTTATGTTTGTTGTGTGCACAGATTTAGGGGGAGAAGGAGTACCCTTGTGCATTTGTGTGTCTTACTAGTTGCATCCATAACTAGTAATTCTGTTTGTTTCACATATTTAGGGGGAGGAGAAGTACCCTTGTGCATGTGTGTATTACTAGTAGCCATAGCTAGTAATTGTTTTGCTTCTGCTGCTGATTAAACTACTGTTATGTTGTTTAACTGCTGATAGTTTACCTTGTGAACAAAAAGGACAGATATATGTTTTAGCCAAAATTTGCCAAAGGGGGAGTTTGTTGATTCTAAGTGTTGGCAGCAATGTTGGTAAAACAAAGAGTGTTCACAAGATGTCATGTGTGATGTCTTAACATGAGATATCCTATGTACCTGCTGGAGTTCAAGAACATGTGCATGCAAGATTGTTTCAGAATGCCACATACAATGCCATGGCTTCTGATATTGGATGTACCTGCTGAAGTTTAAATGAAAGACATGTTCATGCAGGATTGCTTCAGATGACATACACAATGTCATGGCATCTGATATGGCTGTACCTGCTGGAAGTTATAAAAGGAATTATTGGATTATGCAGGATTTTTCCAGGATGTCAGACCCGATGTCATGACATCCTGTACATAGAACATTCAGTGTGAATGTCTGGTGTTTTGTGATTGCACAATTAATGGCAATCTTTGGATGATTGAAGATATGGCTAGCGGGCGCATTCAATCATGGATTACAACCAGATTTACTTATTTTCCAAGGAGATATATACAGCTGTTTTAAAAAGAGTTGATTGGAAAATAGATTTAGGGTTTTCAAGATGTCCAAGCCCAGCTGAAAGCTTCTATAAAAAAGGGACTTAGAAAACCCGTTTGAATACACAACCAAGACTGAGCGAAATATAGAGAGAGAGCTAGGGTTTGTGTCTATTTAGTCGTAAGACTTGTAGGTCATTCAAGTCATCCATTGATGATTGAATTGGATTGATTTATGGTTGTAATTTGTCACTCTAAAGCTGTTAAGCAAGAGTGTGTGTCTTCTTGATCAAAGCTGTGAAGCAAGATCAAGAGTGTGTCTTCTTGATTGAAACTGTGAAGTAAAATCAAGAGTGTCTAATTGAAAAGTATTTTCTTTTCTCAAGGGATTGTTGTTTAAGATCACTGGTGTGTGATTGTAGGGAAGTGAGTGGGTTCTCATATCTAAGAGTGCTTAGGTAGAAATTGCACGGGTAGAGATTAGGTGAGAAAGACTGTAACTTATTGAAGTGTACGGAGAGTCTTTGAACTAATTCTATTTTAGTGAATTTCCTTCCTGGCTTGGTAGCCCCCAGACGTAGGTGAGTTGCACCGAACTGGGTTAACAATTGCTTGTGTTATTTGCTTTACCATTCTGTTTTTGTTTATCCATTGTTTATTACCAGATATTAGTGTCGTGACATTACCTTCGACATCTTATATCTGATACCAGAATTTCATACGGGATGAGCCTTCAAACAGAAACATTGAGTTAGTAACTAAATCCTCAAAACAAAGCTTTTAAGGGTTTAGCTTTGAACCCAAATAAACAATCCCTAATTGGATAAATTATTCAACCAATATTAAAAATGTCCCTTGGTGAATTTACAATTCTACCTTTCTAGAATTACACAAGTGCCTACTCACCAAATACCTTTCTCGAAAGCACCATAGCTAAATTTCTAGGTGAGAGAAATTGATAAGAATAGTAAAAACAACGGCGTATCAGAGATGGGATTCTGGAAGATTAACGAATGGTCTTGGAAAATTGAAGGTTCTTAAGCAGTGAATCATGATGAACATATATTACATGTAGAAGAGCTTCATCTGCTTTTGAGTGGCGTAGCCCAGAAACGGGAATGCAGAGAGAAGTTTGTATAATTAAATAACTGTGCAAAAACATATTCGGTCAAATCTTGTTATATCGTAACCTATGAGTGTCCAAAACTTGAATAAGAACGGGATGAATGATTCAAGAAGGCATTCTGGTGTATTTGAAAATCAAAACTGCCATCCAAAATCCAAATATTCTGGTAGAGATTATTGTTGTGTAGGGTTCACACGCATTCAAAATTAAGTAGGAGAGAAGTAATATGTAGATACCATAATCTAGTGTGCCCCATGTGCTTCAAAGAGTATGAAAGCATCCATCATCTTTTCTTTCTCTGTCCATTTGTTACTGAGTTATGAAATAGGGTGAGCAACTCGTTAGGTGGCTCAAAGATGATGGAGTCAATAACTTATGTGTATTTCATGGAATTCATTCGTTGTTGAGTTATGAAATAGGGTGAGCAGTTGGTTCGGTGGCCCAAAGATGGCAGAGTCAATAGGTAATGTGCATTTCATGGAATCAGAAAGATAATGAAGGGATATGTACCAAAACATATGAAGGGCGTTATATGGTTTGCAATGTGTTGGCGTTTATGATTGAAGCAAAATGATGTTTTATTTAAAGAAGGTATGCGTGAGGCTGATGTGATGGGTCATCATGAGGGGGAAGCATATACATTGGGTCAAATACTCACCTAAAGGTAAAAGACTTACCCAAACAAATAAGAGAGATACCACATATTCACCCAAAATATTAAGGTGATAGGTGTATGGTTCCTCTCACTTATAAAGTTCCCAACCTCCACTTTTCTAAGCAATATGGGACTTAGAACTCACACTTGTTTCTCCACACAACTCACGCTTGTTTCTCAATAATCTCCCCCTCAAGTGTGAGTCCATCCACTATGTTCCCCCTCAAGCGAAAACTCTTTCACCCACATGCTTGTATCGTCGTTGAGAGACACATTTATCACGTCATGGATACTTTAAAGGAACACGCCGACTGACCACCATGTCAAGAAGACTTTCGTCACAAGGAGTTGGTCCCTTACTCGAACCAGGCTCTAATACCACTGATGGGTCATCATGAGGGAAAAGCATTCACATTGGGTCAAACGCTCGCCTAAAGGTCAAAGACTTACCTAAATAAGTGAGGGAGACACTAGATATTCACCCAAAATCTTAAGGTGATAGGTGTACGGGTCCTCTTGCTTATAAAGTGTTCAACCTCCACTTTTCTAAGCAATATGGGACTTAGAACTCACACTTGTTTCTCCATGCAAATCACACTTGTTTCTCAACATGATGTTGCGATGAAAAGTATCAAGTCTTCATCACTGTCATGGTTTGTATCATATATAAGATCTAATTATGAGTTTAAATATCCTAGTCGGTGTATCAACCCTTTGTATTGTCTCCAGAGTGGGTGAAATATTCTTGTAATGGGTTTGAGTACCTCTTATACTCTCTTTGATTAAATTTTCTCATTAAAAAATACAACGAGATTGATGGTAAAAATAATAACACAATATAATGATATGTCTAATTCTAACTTTATTTTAAAATAACTTGAATAACTTGAATAACTTAAATAATTACAATAAAATAAGATAAAACAATTAATACTAAAAACAAAAATAATAGATCATAATATCTAAAATAAAATACAAAAAATCCAGAACGCCTAAATTAAATAGGATATAATACCAAAAATAAACAGAACAATATACTTAATTCAAGAATAAATCAATTTAAAATTAGAGGAGAAAAAAAGAGCAACTAAAGTTGAATGACGACAATCAATATTGAATTGAACGATGTGATTATGTTTGAAAAAAACAATGATGATTATTGATCTCTTTGAATTCCATATCCCGACTCCCTTCAATATAGTAGTGACAGATTGTTTGTCGTGAATGCTCACCATATGATAAATACTCAATCAATTCAAAAACATAATATCTGAAACAAAATACAAAAAAATCAAAATACCTAAATTAAATAGGACATAATACCAAAATTTCTGCATGGCCAACACTTATGTGTAGAAATTTCTGCATGGCCATTCACGATATAATCTTATTCAAATTTTAATATCCACATCAACCCTTTCAAACTCTATGTTCATGTTGTAGAAAATAAATTAGATTTTTTATCTGATGATCAATTAATTTATAGATCTATGACGCCATTCTATTTAATTATATTTAAATATAGTTATATAAAACAAGAACCTTGCATCTAAATTTTGAAGTTGCATCGAATTAGCTTTTATTTTAGTTAATTTTGTATTTATACAAAGTAATATTAGAAAAAGTTATATAACTTTGCATTTTCTGACTTCAAGTGACAGTTAAATTATACGTAGTTAGTGAGGATACAATCAAGTCTCTCACCAATTAGACCGACAAATTAGATTGTTGGATTGAATTAACGATTCAGATTCATTAAAAATAATAACAAGAGCATCTAGACATATCTACACACAATCTCACTTTCTTATCTTCCTGAGCCGTTAAGTTTTTTATTTTTCTCAAAATTTATTCTTAATTCTTCCATTCCATTATTCTAATAATTCTAATGTTGATGAGATGAATTTAACAAACCCCTATCCACCTATGTTTCAGGTTTAGGTAAAAATCATGGGGAATTTTATTTTTTTTTCTTAATTCATTTTTCAATTTTTGTTTCTTCAAAGTTGCACTCATGATTCCTCCTTCATCTTAAGGTTTTGATGTTCTATCAAATGAAATTTCTCTTTTAAAAGTATAAAATAATTATTTTAAAAATCAAAATATAATGGTTTGGTTTGCTTCTTAACATAGATTGGAAAATATTTCAAGTTTAATTCATCTTTCTTGAAATTGTGAGAAAGGAATTTCATACTTTTCAATTCTTTAAGAAATTATGTTGATGTGTTTAATGAAATCGAAGGGCATAGTGCTATTGATAAGAAATAAAAAAAATTGAGCATCGTAATGTCAAATTTGATGGAAAGGATGAAGGTGAGGGAACATCAATTTTGTGAAAAAGAAGTATGAGAAAGGGGAGAGATGTGGAGGCAAGATTGTTCACGAGAATCCTTAGGTGTTTTTATTTTTGTTTTTATCAAATCTGAACTATTAAATTACATTTAACAATACAATTATGTGTAGGTATAGTTTAAACAAATTTATCATAAACCAAACAACACTTATTTCAATATTCAAATTTTTTTTATCAAACAAAAAGAATCATACGCTAATATACAAGGTTCCTCCATTTCAAATAACACTTGTTTTATCTTCCTTCTCCTCTGAATAAAAAAAGTACACAAATATTTTTAACATTGAGATATAAAAGAGAGAGGACTATTATTCTTATTTTTTATTTCTTATATTCCACAATCATTCTTTTTATTTACACAAACCTTTTCTTTTACAATTTTCAACGACACAAGAATTTTAGTACAATTTTAAATAAAAATAATTTAGACCACGAAAAACTATTTAATATAAAAATATTTTTATTTAGTACAATATTTATAGCTCTGATAAGTGTTGCTCTTGATACATGTAAAAATTTGCATGCTATATTTATTTCACATGTAAATGTATATACAATTGTAAAGTTACATACATAGGTAATTGTTTCTAATGTAAAGTCTTATTTTTTTTATAAACAAAAAATTGCATTAAGTTTAAGCATAAGGGTGTCTAACCCATATACAAAGAACAAGAAGAAAAGTTTTACATTACACAACTTATAGGGGACCCTAATCAAACATTTAAGTCGACAATAACCAAGCCATTCAACCTAATGGATTTGGCCCCAAACTACTCCCAAACTAACTTTTTGGCTAAAGAGGAAATGTTTATAGCGCTTTTCCGCCCACCTTTAAAAAGAGTCGCGTTTATGGCTATCAAAATAGCCCAAACAACCGCTAACCAAAACAAAACCCTCCATTTCTTTTTTGTGATTCTGACAAAGTTAGCATCGAAGGCAAGGATATGGTCTGAAACTGACCCAGATGAAGGTAACCTGCACAAACCAATAGAAACAAGAATGTTGTTCTAAACAGAAGAAGCTACCTGACAGGTAATGAAGAGATGATAATGAGTTTCTTTTGTCCCTAAACATAAGGGGGAAACAAGATTATGTTAGCCCGATAAAACACCATGTTTGGCTAACTCATTTTTGGTTTGCAACGTGTTCTAAATTAATCTCCATGCGGAGACTTAAATATTAGAAGGCACGTCCCGTGACCAAAATAATTTGAAAACCTGAAGCTTGTTTGCATCGCAAAAGCTTGCTTCTAATCCAGAACAGAACACCTGGTACGATTCCTGGATGTGGAATATTTTCGCATAACTTAGATTTTATTTTAATTAATTTTGTCATAAACCAAACAACACTTTCAATATTCACACTTTTTTTATCAAACAAAAAGAATCATAAGCTAATATACAAGGTTCCTCCATTTTTATTTAAATATTTTAAATATTCGCAAATGAAATTCTTAATTAAGAATGCAATGATATTTTGAAGGGATTTAAAATTTCTTGTGTTATACATGATCGTGAAGAGTACTATTATATGATAATGCGAAATTCATTTTCTCATATAATATTTTTAGATTTCAAAATCTGAAAGATATATTCAAATTCTAAACACTAATTTAGTCATGAGTGAGTAGTATTGTGCAACATAAAAACACTAATAGAACATTTTAAATTTTTGTGCTAATCATAGAAAAACAATTAATTTGATTGTCATTTTCCAAGTTTAATAAAATCCAGCTCTATTGACATAATTCTATTTAATTATATTATAATATTGTATAAATAGTACAATTTGTAGGAACTTTACATATAATCCGCAGTAGCACACATGGTTAAATTCGTTGATTGAATTTCCGGGTTCGATCCCCGGCTGCGGAATAAGTTTTTGCCTAGCTTTTATTTTATTCAAAGTAATAACAGAAAAGCTAATTATGCGTGGCTAATGTGTATTCAAATTTGTCACAACCCAAAAAGCACTTTCAATATTCAAACTTTATTTTTTTCCATCAAATTAAAGAATCATAAGCTACTGTTATTAATATTTTCATTGCAAAATTTCACTAAAGATCTTTTAAATTATTTTTAATGGGATGATCCTTTATTTTCAAATATAAATCAAGTATTATTTACATTCAATCTCAACCATTCAATTTAAGTGTTCTTGAATTCTCTGCGTCCATATGCATCTGTACCTCATAAACTGCTGCTCTCTTTTATTTCTATTTCGTGTATACAAGTCTTTTCTCTATAAATTAAATATTTTACATGTAAAGTCTTATGATTTGAAGTATTAGTTAATTGCAAGGAGTTTAGTCCTTAATTTTAAGATTAAAAAAAACTATTTTTTTTCAAATACAAATTAAATATTCTCTGCGCTCAATCTTAACCATTCAATTTAAGTGTTTTTGAATTCTCTGTGCCCATATGCATTTGTAGCGGTAAAAAGTCTAATACAGTTATAGTTATTAAGACTAATAAGTTATAATTAAAATTTTGTTATAATTGTCATTATTAAAAAAGAATGATGAAATTCAATCTATATATAACCAAAAAAAGATAGAAATGAAAGTTATTTATCAATTCAAAATAATTTTTAAATTAGTCAAAATTTCCACTTATTTATCTTTAAAAATAGGTATGGTCGATGTTTATCCATTACAAGAAACTAAAACACATTTTTTGGATGATTATGGAGTTATTAGTCTCTAGGAAAAGAAAGAAGTCGAATGGACGGCAAAATGGTCACAAAGGAAATAGGGTGGCCTATTGATAACGTGGAAGACAAGTTTGTTTTATGTTGACTTTTTTTTAGGAGAAGGATTTTTAGGTATCTGTGTGGAATGAAAATGAGAACGTATTTCATTATTATTATAAGGAGCTTCTATGGTGAAGTCACACAATTGACTTCTTTGATGAAATCACTTTAATTGGCTAATAAAACTAAGCCCTAAGCCATATCCGTTTTATAGTGCAAGAAGTTTATAATGAACCATTTTTTATATGAAATTTTCAGTTATTGCATATCAATCCTCCATTAACTTAATAATAATATACAAATTAAAAACAACTTTGATCATAAGACTTTAATAGTTTTATTTGAAAAACAAATTCATCTGTTCATGGAACTTGTTCTTCTTCTTCCTTCTCCAAACTTCAGATGTCGAAATTGCAATTGAAAATCCTAAATCCCATCCACATGTTCTTCGATCTCCTTATTCTTCTCCCTCCTTCTCCCAAATCCGTAATCAACTACTTCCCTCTCACCCAATTTTGTAATCATGTTCATGTTCAATTTTTAGCTTTCAGAGCAAATGTTCGTGTAATTCGTATTGGTTGCGGCATTCATCAAATCGATTATAATTTTTCCATGTTTGTCGTTATATGATTCAAAGCAATAATTCCATCTTGTTGTCTCCTTTCACGTGTAATTGTTCAATTCCATCCCAAAAATTATGAAATTGGGGAATAGGGTTTATATTTTTTGCAATTCATAAATTTTGAAATGGATTTGAATTCTTACCCTGAAATTGTGTATTTGGGGATTAGGGTTTGAATTTTTAAAATTAAGTCGAATCACCATAAATTGTGTAATTATGGATTAGGGTTTGTATTTTATTAAATTCATAAATTCTGAATTTGCATTTACATTGAATTGGAAGATAGTAACATAAGATTTGTTCAATTGAATCTTTAAGGTTTGACTTGAATTAGGAATTTATATTTTGATGTTGTGTTATTGAATTGTTAGCATCTCAATTGAAATGTGAAATTAGGAAGGTTGTTGTATGAGGTTCTTATGAGAGAAAGGAAATAAAGGAGCTAACAGTTCACAACTGTTTGAATTTGAAAACACACACTAAAGAAGGGGTTGAATGGGTAAATAAATCAGAGTTAATGGATAGTATTAACAAGCCCAAGCGCCTTCTCTATGAAGGATGCAAGGACTCAACTGTCTGTTCGTTTTTTTTCTTTATGTATTCATGACTGTCTGTTCGTTTTTCTTCTTTATGTATTCATGAACTTGTATGTATGTATGATGTGTGTGTTCATTGTTTTTTTCTCTCTTTTTATAATTACTTATATTTGATTGATGATGATAAAGTACATTGTGTTTATGTTTAATCAAATTATTTGCTTTGAACTTGTGTCTTATTCATAGTTGTGTCTTATTCTTGATTGTGTATTATACATATTTACATATATCTTTTTGCTATGTTTGTGTCTTATTCTTGATTGTGTTATAGTGAAAGTTGTATATTCTTCCTCTACTAGAACAACCTTAATGAATTGTGTTCAGAGAACTACAAAATGCGACATTTGCAGTTTCAATTAAGTTATTTTTTGTTTCAATGGCTATATTGTTTGGTTGTTGAAGAAGTACCAGAAAATGATTACATGTTGCCATTATTTGAAGTCGGGGTGCACAAAAGTCCCAATAAATATGATAAATAAGCTTGCCTTGATGCTAAAAAGGTAAGTGGTCGTTGTTTTGAAAGAGAATGTGTTAGAGCACATAATTTGCATTGCATCATATTTGTGTGTTAAAATCAATATTTTGACACAATTTTTAAGACAAATTTCAAAAACAATTTGAATGGTTAATGTAGTTCATATATGTGTCCTTAATTACATCCGAAGAATGTGACTGGCCATGATTTTGAATGTCATGAACCATAGTTTTTAGATATTCAAATATACATGCTCTCTTATAACCATAATTTGTAATGACAATTTGATTTTACAGTTTTCCATTTCCAAGAGGATATATGATTATGTATTTGAGGAATGGTCCATGTTTAGAAATATATATTTTTCATCTTTAATGAAATTATAACTTTATTATGAAATTTTGCAGGAAGAAATTTCATGTGAATTGAGAGATTTGAAGACACTAATTCCTTGGGATAAAGAAATGGTAAAGAAGACACAAAGACTTCTTGTGAGTAAAATTATTTATCGAATAATAACCAAAACACAAATTTGTATTACCCTATATAACAATGCATTGAATAATATCCAATGTAATGATAAATGTGTAACTTGTATAGAACGAAATTGTAGATATTATTATATATTTGAGTTCAAATTTACAGTCATGTTGTTACATGAATATTGTTGTTCATTTCCATTGTCAAATTTTGATTTCCAATATCAATTTGTTAAAGAGCTTCGATTAATACATGAAAATTTTGTTGATTTCCAATATCAAATTTTGTCACAATGAACAATTTTCGCTTTATTGCCTAAGGTAGACTTCCGTTGTTATATATTAACAAATTTCTTTTTGCAATTTGTAACAGCTGAGATGAATATGCAACATGGTGACTAGAGATGAAGTCAACATCTGAAGGAGGCGTATGTGAAATGAGCTAAATTCAGTTGTACTTAGCTAGATCACAAAGAGGTATGTTAAATCCAAACATAAAATATGTTAACTGTATTTGGTGTGTACGTTAATTTCTAGACGTTAAAGTAGTAATGTACTAGTAACCATAACATCATAAAGTGAAATATTACATCATCCAAAATACAAACAAATTATCCACCAAACATGGAATAACCACCAAATTATCCTTAACTTTATAAGAAGACCAAGTTAATGTAGAATTATCCAAACTCAAGCTGATTAACACAAACAGATTATCCAAAATACAATAAAATTATGCAAAATCTAAGAAAAAAATCAACCTATTGCAACATTATCTCAAATACTTCATAAAAACATCATACTTAAATTGAGTAAAATATCACATCATCCAAAATACAGACAAATTATCAACCAAACATGGAACAACAACCAAATTATACTTAAATTTAAAATTAGACCAAGTTAATGGAAAATTATCCAAACTCAAGCAGCTTAACACAAATAGATTATCCAAAATACAATCAAATTATCAAAAATCTAAGAACAAAACAAACATGATGCAACATTATCCCAAATACTTCAAAAAGTCTTCATACTTTCACCAATGCCTTCCTTTTCTTCTCCTGAACATCCCAATAACTTAAAGCCTTTGATAAAACTTCGTTCAACAAAACATTATTCGATGATTGAAGAAGATAAAGTGTAAGCTTCATCCTGGTAGGAGTCACAACCTGTATATAGTTATAAATATTTAGTAACATTGGAAATCTAATTATAGGGGAAATGTTTAAGAAATAACGATCACATTAATTCAACGTACAATTATCGCTTCATAATCACTCCTGAACAGACATTCAATCATCCATTTGGCAACCCACACTCCACAATCATTTCTATGGCCAGTCATTTAAATGCAGTAGTGTCACATTAATAGGTTATTTTGATAAAATAGGCAAACATGGTAAGGGTTGAGAATACTTATGAATTAGGACGCTGCTTTGGGAGGCACCTTGGTTGAACAATGCAGAAGTTTGTCACTATATTGTCAAGACAATATAAATGAGTTCACCAAAAGAATCATGATGAAAAATTTCTTCAAGAAATAGTTCCTACCACAATAGTTAATACCAAATTTGAATTAAGAAAACAATAGTTTGGAAAGTAAAACAAATTCTATATAACATGCATACCAATTATGGATGTTGAGTAAATCCTTTTTGTATGTACTGATTTTATGGTGCTTGGTTCATCTAATCATTTTAGTAGGTATTAGGGATTAAGTGATCACATTTTGGGACCCAATTAAAGAACTCAAACAAGTATAGAATGCCAATAGTCACGTCAGATTTTGTGTGTTGTACTTGAGAAAAGCAACTTTTGGTGCACATTAATGGGAGAGTGAATTAGTCTATTACTTTAAAAAAAATGTTGTGGCCTTGAATGGGCCGTGTATATTACTAATATTGTATATTCGGGCTCAATATATGAATTAAATAATGAATATACTAAATGACATTAGGTTTTGGGAGCTATATTTTCATCATTTAGAATTTAGAAAATAAGCAGTCAAGAGAGAGGAAAATCTCCCATTATCACCATTTTGTCTGGCGGCAGGTTTGTTTTCTTCCCCGAAAAACATGTTATGTGCTCTACATTACACACATTTGTTTGCATGTAGTTTTAATCTCTTCCATTTATGCATGTGTTTTAAGATCTGAATTTGTGTATTCTCTTACTGTAGTTCGTCTTCAGATTCAGATGGCCAGAAAGAAGAGACTATGCGCACTTTAGATTAGATGATATCCGAGATCAAGCATGAAAATAATGTCCCTGAAAATAGTGATACATAATATGGAAGTAAAGAACCCTCAGAGGAGAGTGACGATGACAGTTCTGAATCTGATGACAATGATGATCTTGTACCTTTATGTTGGAAAAAACTATTACATCTGCTTTAAAGGTAAAAAAAATGTTTTGGTATGATAACAATTTTATTTTGACATACTTACAAAATATTGATTAGCGTGTTCTAACATTATCTGTGATATTTCCAATATTTTCCAAGATCATTTTCACATAGATTATTGCATAAGGATCAAGATTCAATCCAGCTTATTGATGTTCAAAATGGGAAAATATATGAGTGTGATGTTTACACTCCTGACAGAGACATAGACGAGAAGTACATTGCAAATGGCTAGTACCAAAATGAAAAGGAAAAGAAACTTTGATTAGGTGATAAGTTGGGATTTACTATGCCTTATGGTCCTTATAGGTTGTATGTAAAGAGGTTGAACCGTTGAATCGAGGAAAAGGGAGAAGATGTTGTTTGATAGGAGAAGTAGTTGGATTAGTCAGGGTTTAATGTTACTGTATTGTTAGTATATACATGTGTTTATTTGAAGTCATGTTTTTTGTTATGATTAACTATAGCATGAAGAATGAAAATTTGTGTTTTTAACTTTGTAGGATGAATGTGACACCTTTATAATGAATATATATTTGTCTTATCTTGTTCTGATTTAATATTATAAATCTTTTAAAACCAAATATAGTTAAAATCTTTTTAAAAAAATTGTTTTATCTTGTTCTGATGAGCTATGATTTCGAAGAAGCAAGTAATGATATCGAAGTCGAAGATATTGTCAACATTCTAGTCGAAGTCAAAGCAGTGGCTAACATGCCTAACACGGTCGAAGTCGAAGGTGGTGTAGCTAGTCAAAGGCCTCAAAGAACTAGAGTTTGTCCAACAAGACTTCAATACTGTATAGTTACTGGTGATAATGAAGTCACACCAGATGGAGAATTAATTCATTTTTCCTTAATTGTAGGTGCTGAAAAAATCAACTATAGTGAAGTCTTAAATGATAAACAATGGAAGTCAACTATGGGTGAAGAGTTTTAAGGAATCGAAAGAACAACACATGGAAGTTAGTCGAATTGCTAGCATATACAAAAGCTATCAAAGTGAAGTGGGTGTTCAAGTTGAAGCACAATGTTGATGTGTTGATCGAAAGACATAAGGCTAGATTGGTAGCTCGAGGTTTTCTTCAAAGAGCTAGAGTCAACTACTCTAAAGTGTACACAACAGTAGCAAGATTGGAGATTGTTCGACTAGTAGTAGCCTTGGCATGCAAGCAAGGATGGGCGACATTTCACTTAGATGTGAAATCAGCATTTTTGAATGAACCTTTGGATGAAGAGGTGTATGTCACACAACCTCCTAGGTTTGTGATTCAGAAGGAAGGAAAGTACACAAGTTGCATAAAGCACTTTATGGTCTCAAGCAGGCACCTAGGGCATTGAACAAGAAGATCGACTCATACTTAGTCGAATTGGGATTCGTTAAATGCAAATATGAGTACGGTGTCATGCATAGGTTGTGGCACAAGATATAAAAATCATCTGCTTATATATCGATGATTTGCTGGTAACTAAAATAGCTTAGGAACTTGTTGAAGTTTAAAGAGATGATGAAGACGGAATTTGAAATGTTGGATATGGGAAACTTGTCTTATTTCCTAGGCATGGAATTTCAAATGTCAAAGCAAGGTATGATGCTAATTTATTTAAAAATGTTGTTTAAAATGTTAATTATTTAAAAATTTACTTAAACTGTTGTTGTCTTGAATGGGCCGTGTATATTAATAGTACTGTATATTCAGGCCCAATATATGCATTAAAGAATGAATATACTAAATAGCATTAGGTTTTGGGAGATATATTTTCATCATTTAGAATTTAGAAAATAAGAAGTCAAGAGAGAGGAAAAGCTCCCATTATCACCATTTTGTCTGGCAGCAGGTTTGTTTTCTTCCCCGAAGAACATGTTATGTGCTCTACATTACACACATTTGTTTGCATGTAGTTTTAATCTCTTCCACTTATGCATGTGTTTTAAGATCTGAATTTGTGTATTCTCTTACTGTAATTCGTCTTCAGATTCAGATTTCTAGAAAGAAGATACTATGTGCACTTTAGATTAGATGATATCCGAGATCAAGCATGAAAATAATGTCCCTGAAAACAGTGATACATAATATGGCAGTAAAGAACCCTCAGAGGAGAGTGACGATGACAATTTTGAATTTGATGATAGTGATGATCTTGTACCTTTATGTTGGCAAAAAAACTATTACATCTGCTTCAAAGGCAAAAATAAAATGTTTTGGTATGATAACAATTTTATTTTGACATACTTACAAAATATTGATTAAAATGTCCTAACATTATCGATTAGATTTCCAACATTTTCCCAGATCATTCTCAAATAGAGTATTGCATAAGATCAAGATTCAATCCAGCTTATTGATGTTCAAAAGGGAAAACGTATGAGTGTGATGTTTACACTGCCGATAGACACATAGAAGAGAAGCACATTGCAAATGGCTGGTACCAATATGCAAAGGAAAAGAAACTTCGGAGAGGTGATAAGCTAGTATTTACTATGCCTTATGGTCCTGAGAGGCTGTATTAAAAGAGGTTTTACCGTTGAATCGAGGAAAAGGGAGAAGATATCATTTGATAAGAGAAGTAGTTGGATTAGTCAGGGTTTAATGTCATCGTATTGTTAGTATGTACATGGGTTTATTTGAAGTCATGGTTTTTTTGTTATGATTAACTGTAGCATGAAGAATACAAATTTGTGTTTTTAACTTTGTAGGATGAATGTGCCACCTTTTTAATGAATATATATTTGTCTTATCTTGTTCCGATTTAATATGATAAATCTTTTAAAATTAAATATAGTTAAAATCTTTTAAATTTTGTTGCTTTATCTTGTTTTGATGAGTTATGATTTTGACGAAGCAAGTAATGATATCGAAGTCAAAGATATTGTCAACATTCCAGTCGAAGTCGAAGCAGTTACTGACATGCCTAACACAATTGAATTTGAAGATGGTGTAGCTAGTCAAAGGCCTCAAAGAACTAGAGTTCGTCCAACAAGACTTCAGTACTGTATAGTGACAGTGATAATGAGGTCACACCAGATGGAGAATTAATTCATTTTTCCTTACTTGTAGGTGCTGAACAAATCAACTATATCGAAGCCTTAAACGAAAAACAATGGAAGCCAACCATGGGAGAAGAGTTATAATCAATCGAAAGAAACAACACATTTGAGTTAGTTAAATTTCCAGCACATACAAAAGCTATCAAAGTGAAGTGGGTGTTCAAGTTGAAGCACAATGTTAATGGGTTGATATAAAGACATAAGGCGATATTGGTAGCTCGAGGTTTTCTTCAAAGATAAGGAGTCAACTACTCTAAAGTATACACACCAGTAGTAAGATTGGAGACTGTTCGGCTAGTAGGCGCCTTAGCATGCTAGCAAGGATGGTCGACATTTCACTTAGATGTGAAATCAGCATTTTTGAATGGACCTTTGGATGAAGAGGTGTATGTCACACAACCTCCTAGGTTTGTGATTCATAAGGACACAAGGAAAGTACACAAGTTGCACAAAGCCCTTTATGGTCTCAAGCAGGTACCTAGGGTATGTAACAAGAAGATCGACTCATATTTAGTCAAATTTGGATTCGTCAAATGCAAATATGAGTATGGTGTCTATGCACAGGTTGTGGCACAAGATATAAAAATCATCTGCTTATATGTCGATGATTTGCTGGTAACTGGAAATACCTTAGAGAACTTGTTGAAGTTTAAAGAGTTGATGAAGAAGGAATTTGAAATGTCGGATATGGGAAGCTTATCTTATTTCCTAAGCATGCAATTTCAAATGTCAAAGCAAGGTATGATTCTACAACAAATAAAGTATCTCAAAGAGATACTCAAGATATTCAAGATAAATAATTTGACTCCTGCATCTTTGCCAATCGAACCAAATTTGAAGTTGGAGAAGCAAGGAGAGGAAGAAAAAGTCGATGCAACTTTGTTCAAACAAATTGTCAGATCTCTGAGATATGTGTGAAACAATCGACCTTATATAGGTTTCTCAGTCGGATTAGTGAGAAGATACATGAGTGAACCAAGGTTATCACACATGAAGGCTGCAAGAAGAATCTGAGATACTTAAAAGGATTGATAAACTATAGAATTCTATTTCGACGAGACTTTGAAAGAAAAGAAAATATAGTTACTTGCTATTCAAATGTTGATTGGTGTGGAGATAAGGAAGATCAAAGAAGCACAACTCGTTATTTCTTTCAAGTATTTGGTGTCCCAATCTCATGGTGCTCGAGAAAGCAACATGTGGTGGTATTGTCATTGTGTGAGGATGAATATATAGCAGGACCTTATGTTGTGTGTCAAGTAATTTGGATCAGATTCGTGTTTGAAGAAATGGAGGTCGAAGTAAAGAAACCTCCGGTACTGCAGATCGACAACAAGTCAGCCACAAATCTTGTGAAGAATCCAGTTTTGCATGGAAGGAGTAAACACATCGAAGTTATATTTCACTTCTTAAGGGTGAAGCTAAATCGAGGTGAACTTGAAGTAAGGCATTGCTCAAGTGAAGTACCGTTGGCCGAAATTTTCTCCAAATGATTGAAGATCGACAAATTCTTAAATTTGAGAAAGAAATTAGGAATAGTTCAGACCGACTATGATTAACGTATGTTCAAAAACTTGGATTATAAGGGAGTATGTTGAGATATAGGTAATATAATCCAAGTTATATGGCTAAAGCCCAAAGTTAATTAGGGTTTAAGGTTTGTTACTTACTTAGTAGACAAGTTATTAGTTGTATATAAATGCATATCATGTAATTCAATTTGTATATCATTCAATAATAAAATGACTTAATTGCAACTTTGGTGCCCCTATTTTGTCTTTTTTAGTTTTGATCCCCCCATTTTAAAAACTACGTTTTGGTCCCTTTTTTAAGTTTTGTTTTGAGTTTTAGTCCCTTAACTAATTTGAGAATAATATTTTATGACGTAGTGCTCGTTATGATGATGTGTCAATGTCAAATTATAATTAATTTTTCCAACTCATTATTTATTAAATTTTTTATATTTTTAATAATAACAAAAATTTAAAAATAATTCATAGACAGTTCATTAATATAAACTCAGTGACTGAAACATATTTTCATGCTCATCTCCTATTTTCATCATTCCCGGAAAAGTATTCTTCCCTAAATGTAAACCCTATTATTCAGCAACAACAACTCCACCTTCAAAGCCTACCCTTATAGATGACACCGAAAAACATCCAAAGCTAGGGAATGTTTCACAATTTCAGCTATTGCAAATGCTCTTTCATCACTTTTCACCTACACATTATCTTCTTCTTCACCTACACACTATAATGTGCAATGCTCACACCATCATCATCAATTTTCACCAACAATAAACCCTTTCATTTTACAATTTTGTTTCCTTTTATTATCCTTATTTAAACCCACACTCTTTCTTTCAAGGTTTAGCCAATTTCCTCCACCAAAGACCCAATAGTGGTTTTTTCCCCTGTTCTCCACCATGAGCACAATGATTATGAAATCTCATATCTCAGTAAGAATCGAAATCGACAATAGCAAAACCTACAAAAGAGAACAAAGAGGAAGAAATAATCGACAACAACAACAAACAGAAAAAGAGAGAACAGGGAGGAAGAAAGAATCGAAATGAAAGAGAAAAGGCAATCTACATCTTTTCCGATTGCTGGAAAACCAGCCACTATGACTTCCGCCCAATCATCTCCAAACCTCGCAACCTGCGTTGCATTCCACCTCTTTCATCGTTCCTGGCCACCATGCTTCAGATCTGGCCATCCACAACAACAACAACCACACCTCCATCCTTTGATCTGACCGCCACACACCTCCATGAGTGAGAGAAAGGAAAAACCGATGTATTGAGAATGAATAATGAGGTTGTTGGCTATATCAATTTGAAGTAATTAGAAGAAGGAGAAAAAATTCAATGTTTTATTTTTTCTGATTTTTATTTATTTGATTTATTTTAAATAATTTAATTTTAAATGAATCAATATGATGTGGAAATATATTTGGGCAAATAGAAATTGACATGTCATCATAATAAGCGCCACATCATCAAAAATTATTCTCAAATTGGTCAGGGGACTAAAATCCAAAACAAAACTTAAAAAATGGATCAAAAACGTGGTTTTTAAAATGGGGGAAACAAAACTCAAAAAAAGGCAAAATATGGGGACCAAAGTTGCAATTAAGCCTAATAGAATTCTTATTGCCTTATTCTCTCTCTTTCTCTCCTTACTAAAAGTGTCTCACGCACTAACATGGTGACCCCTTCGATTCTCGATTCAACCAGTTCGATTCGGTTTTTAAAACACTATTTTTAATTATTATTTTGTACATTACTTACAATACATTAATAAGGTTAATTTAATAAATATGTAATATTTTATAATAATATTATTACAATATTTTTTATATGTGCAAATTTTGAAACGGGTGGGTATAACAATATTCACTTCATCTCTAAATTTATGATATTAAATAATTGAAAACATTAATCAATTTAGTTATGAGTAGTGTGCAACATCAAAACACATAGAATTTTAAAAATTGTTAGGCTATTCATAGGAAAACGTCATTCTATTTATATACGTTTATATAAAAAGATATTGTAACAATCTTGCATCTAATCCGGAGTAACACACCTGGTAAAATTCTTGAATTGAATTTTCGGGTTTGATTCTCGGCTTCAGACTACTTTTGCAAATACTTTTTACATTGAGATATAAAAGAGAGGACTATTATTTTTATTTTTTATTTCTTATATTCCACAATCATTTATTTTAACATAATAAAAAATTGAACCTTTTCAGAAAGAAAAATGTAAATAGTTATTAACGTCATTTTAATTAATTTAAATTTCTCACATGATTTCAAAAGACATGCTTACTGAAGTCACTGATTTTTTACTTCATATTTGGGTTTTCTATTTCTAGGGACATCGACTAAAAAATAATCGCTGATGACGGGAATAACTGCTAACATACCATGGATGTGTCTTCTGGATAATGATCAAGCCTAATCCAATTCAAATATCACGCAAAAATCACAACAAAAACACAAAAATCATTTGATGAGGCTTTGAACAACGTATGTGATATACCTCTGAGCCAACTCACCAAATCATGTTATAAAGGTGATTTATTGACAGTATCAATTTTAGAGGAGGAGTATTTGGCAGAGTTAGAGACATGAAAGCATAATCTACATGGTCTTATTATTTGGCCAAAGGGTTCTACACCAATAACAATTATTTCCTTGTGCAAGAAGTTAAATGCGCTTTGGAAAAACTTAGGAAATAGGGTGTGATATCTATAAGAAAGGGATTATATGAGTTTACCTTCTCAACTATTAAAGATGTTAGAAGTGTTCAATCCATAAATTCCTGGTCCTTGAACCCTGGCATGCTTAAACCTTTTTCTTCGACTAGAGATTTCAACCTTAGAAAAGAAAAGCATTCAACAACTTAAGTTTGGGTACATTTTTTTATGGGTTGGCATAGGAATATTCGAGGCCTAAAACTCTCTTTGCAATTACGAGAAGCATTGGAACACCCATTTGCACGAATGTTGTCACTAATATACCCATGGTTAATCATAATTTTGTGCATTTTGTAAGAGTTTAAGTGGATATTGAGCTAATAGTACATGAACTAAAATACAAAATGTTAGTGGGAAGGAAAGGATTCGCTTTCTTTGTGGAAATTGAGTATGATAATATGCCAGAATTTTGCACTCACTATAAAACTATGGACCACCAAGTTATTTCCTGTAGAGGAAATAATGAAAAAGCGAGCAAGGAAGTGATGGTGAGAAACAAACAATATAATGATGCTCAAAATG
Source organism: Lathyrus oleraceus (assembly GCF_024323335.1). Classification (NCBI taxonomy): domain Eukaryota; kingdom Viridiplantae; phylum Streptophyta; class Magnoliopsida; order Fabales; family Fabaceae; genus Lathyrus; species Lathyrus oleraceus. The sequence goes on along the minus strand of NC_066583.1, from coordinate 502,173,450 downwards.
AGGATAAGAAGACACAAAGTGATGAGTTGATGGACCTCAAGCCCTCTTCCTCAAAAGCAGACGCTCACCTCTAGAACATAAGAAGGATGATGTAAACATTGAGATGCTGGGAAACAACACTTATGATATATAGTTGTTAATTTAAAATCTAACAGTGGAAATAATGGAAAAGGGAGAGAAGATATTAATGAGAATGAGAACACAAATGATTAGGATGAATCAAGCTTGAATGCCTCTTTTGTGGATGCTACTCAGATTGGTGAAGTGGTAAACTCCTTTAAACAGGATGATCTTCCTGTGACTCTTATGAGAATATAGAAGGATATCGAGTTCCTAAACCAATCATGGGAAAATCTGGTTATACAAGTTGATAAGGAGGGTCAAGTAAAAAAATAAGAAGAGGTACAAATACAAGTAGGAGTTGATGCAAAGATTGATGACATGAATGCAACTCCTAAGACTCAATTGGTTATACATGGTACTGATGAAGATGGTTTTAGGTTAGTGACCAATAGTAAGAAAAATCATAAATAACATACTTCAGGGAGATAGAAAACATACACTACTAGGTCCAAGGTTAGTTTTCTATACATTTTTCTTGTTGTTGGTTATGTTTCAAATTGGGTGGAAGTTATCCCCGGTAGGACTAATGATTCTAGAGTTGTTGTAGATTTTTTTAGGTCCAATATTTTTTGCAGGTTTGGAATTCCCTGAGCTATCATAAGTGACCAAGACACTCATTTTTATAACCACACCATGGATACTTTTCTCTAGAAGTATGGATTTGTGCACAGAATCTCTACCGTATATCACCCATAAACCAATGGGCAATCTAAGATCTCAAAAAGGGAGATCAAATACGTTTTACAGAAAATGGTGCAAACAAACAGGAAGGTCTGAAGTCGCCGTATGGAAGATGCACTTTGGGATAAAATGTAATATCCCAAAATTTACCCCCCCTCATTCATGCATTCATTTTTAGGTCATTTAGCATTTCATATTGCATTTCATCATGTCAATGGAATTAGATCCAAGAAGCTTGAATATCACCCAAGACACTTTGTGGGTCCTATCTGGGTGATCAGTCAACACAAGGGAATGGCTTAAGATACTTCCAACATGTTCAAATAGGGTCTATTCATCAGTCAAAACGTTAATCTTGAAGGAGCAAAAGTTTTTCATGAGCTGTCGTGCTCGCTAGGCGAGCAAAATGGGTCGCCTAACGAGTCCCAAGAAAAGCCACCAGAATCACCTATGCTCAGAGGAATTCCTTGGACTGTCATGCTCGCTAGGCGAAGCCCACGCGTTTTGAAAAAAAAACGAAGAAAAAAAAAAAAATATATATATATATATATATATATAATATATATATATATATATATATATATATATATATATATATATATATATATATATATATATATATATATATATATATATAAAACAAAAATCTTGGACTTAGACCTCTCTCTTTGAGCCCACAAAGTCACAAAAATCAGGTTATAAATACTAGAGCTTCAGTAGAGAAAAAACCCTGGGGAAAAGATAGTGAGAGAAAAGCTAACAGAGTTCAGAGCAGCCTCCGGACACTGAAAGAAACTCATCTGCAAAGAGCCTACTCTACTCATATAAACCCTCAGATTGCTTTACAAACCCAACTGGGCAATTCAATTTCATTCGATCTCTCCAATCAGGTTTGCCCTATTTCCATTACTATATGCTTTCAATTTGAATGCTCTGAATGTATGAGGTATTATCGTTAGGTTTTGCATGTGGGCACATGTTTTAGTATGTATGTCATGTCTTGATGTGTGGATCCTTGCCCCTGACTTTGAATTTTGATACCCTTTTGATGCATGTGTTTGACAAGAGGTTTAGGCCTCCTACACTTGGTTGCTTTTTGTGAGCTCTTTTTGTGAATTTTAATGGCATGATTCATGTGGTTACATTTTGATTTGGGGCAACTCTTGATTGCGCCCCATCTTGTCACTCTAACCTGTTTGCTGAGTTTTTTGTGAGGGCTCACATGACTCCTGAAAGGATAGCTTGCTTGGCATTCCACTTTATTTGTGGGATACCACCTGGAGGTTTACTCCGATTACCTGTACTGACTCGCTTTCTTTGATGGTGCTAGCTTGAGAGATCTCTGGGTTTCTTGCTTCTTTAGCTGTTATTACTTCGGATTTTTATCCGTGTGGTAGATCTCTTGATCCGTTTACCTTTCCCGCATTTTACGCTTTCCTAGATGGAAGACCTCAATAGGAGGCAATGTTTTCTTTTGTTTGTTTACTTTTGTGCCCAAAGACCTCCCTGAAGAGGCAATTGACGGATAAAAGGGATTAGCAATCAATCCCCTGTTATTCAGTGTGTCGTTCTTTATGCTCGCACTACGTGTCGATGCTTCAGAACAAAAGCCCAAGATCTTTTGTCCGGTCAGTCAGTGGAGAGGGTTCCACCTTTCTGAATCCCCACTTTGTGTCATGAGCTCACCCCGTCCAGGGTTAAGAGCTATGAGGTCTTATCCTCATTACCCTTTTGATCTGTTCACCCTGACGTTCAATGTCAGTGGTTAAGAGCCCATTTGATTACCCTCCCATGGCTTGTTTGTCGAGGTTGATATGACCCCTCTTGACTAAAGCCCTACCCATATATGTTTAAGTCCCTTGTTGGTGTGCCTATTTTATACATGTTTGTTTTGTATGGTGTGATCGTCTCCCCATAGGATTGATAATTAGGGTAGCACTGTTCCTTCGTCTAGGACTTCCCTTTTGCATGAACATTCCTAAAACAAACAAACTCATTGATTTTTCTTCTCCTAAGAACACGTTAACTCCTTCTACTACAGGCGAGTAAGTCTCCAAAGGTCGAGCATCTGGTAGATTGCGTAGTAATGTCGTTCACCCAAAAACACAACCCTTAACCCGTAGTTAGCCGAAATACATTTTGCTCTGATTCTCATTCCAGATGAGATACGTAGGCATAAGACGCGACGTCTTACCGAGCACACATCCCCTTAACCCATAGGTAGCCGAGCTACGAAGACTCTGATTCTCATATTCAGATGAGATACGTATGCAGTGGATGCGACATCCGTGCGAGTCATTTTCTTTTGACCCTTTTTAGTAAATAGTACATTAGATAAACCCACACCCTTTAGACAAGAACAACAAACATGGATCCTGTAGAGTACTATGGATGCGTAGGGGTGCTAATACCTTCCCTTCGCATAATCGGCTCCCGAACCCAAGATTTGGTTGCGAGACCTTGTCTTTTCCTTTCCTTTTTCCAGGTTTACTTTGAGCGTTTCCTTTCCCTCCTTTGGGATAAATAACGCACGGTGACGACTCTTCTGTCATTTCTTTTTCGCCGGGTGTTTTTTCGCACACTGCATTTTTCAGGTTGTGACATAAAAGAACAACTTTCAAGACACCAATAGGGATGTCTCCCTGTCGACTTGTTTTTTGTAAGGCATGTCACCTTCCTGTAGAGATAGAACACCGTTCTTATTGGCCGGTAAAAACTTGTAATTTGGAGATGAAACAAGCAGGTATTGAAAGAAAAGTCCAATTACAACAACTTGAAGAGCTTAGGCTAAAGGCTTACGAAAGCTCTAGGATTTATAAATAAAAAACTAAGCACTTCCATGATAGATGATTTCTATGAAGGAATTCTCTATGGGCCAACATGTTTTACTATTTAACTCCCGCCTTAAGCTTAAGGCTTCAATCCAAGTGGATTGACCCTTTGTTGTCACTATTGTTTTCCCTCATGGTGAAGTAGAAATAAAAGTGCAGGTACTGGCAAAACCTTTAAGGTCAATGGGCAGCTCCTGAAGCTATTCCATGAAAGTTCAGTGCTTGAAGATGCACCCTTAGAAGAGTTTTTGTGGAAAATCCCACCTACTCTGCAACTTGATAAGGGAGCACATTTTCCTTTCTCTCACTCTTATTTAATTTGTGTCCCTTCATTGAAGACAGTGCATCTTTTAAGTGTGGGGGATGGAACCATTTATTGTGTTGTTTTCATTTTTTCTCTGTTTTTGGTTTTTGTTTGCTTTCTTAAATAAAAAATTGCATGCTTTTTCCTTTGTTTTTTTAGTTACAATTATGAGTATTTTTCTTAGTTCTCTTGACGAAAGTCTTATGGTGTGATGTGAAAAATTTGTTGTGCATTTTTAGTATGATAGGTAGGAATAAACTTTGAATTGTACATCTTTAGCAGTAGATCATTAACCCTTGTGGTTTTGAGCCCTATATGGATAACATACAAAAATCCATCTCTCATTTTCTTGTGTTATTCACTCATGTTTGTTAGTCTCTAGAACTTGAATTGACTCTTATTGATGATGATGTTTTACCTGTGCACGCTGATATTATAAGGCAATTTTGTTTTTATTTTATTTATTTTTCGAGCCAGTTAGCCAAAAAGTCAACCCTGAAATAATATCATCCCTTATTTGAAACCCCCTTGATCCTATTATCCTACTTTTTTTAAAACTCATTACAAGTCAAGAAGTGAAAACAATGTTATCACCCTATTCAAAGGGTTGAAAGTGTTTTGTTTGGAGTTGAATAATTATGTTTGTAATATTCGAAGTTGGAAGAAAGAGAAAGAGAAATAGAAAACAAAAAAATAGAAAGATTTCAATCCATGTCAATACATACTCCTTCCGAAAAAGAAAAAAAGAAAGTAAAAAAAGAGAAAGGAGAAGAGAAAATAATTGCTATAGAGTTGTTGTTGAATGAATGAAATCTTTTGTAAATTCAACTCCCGCGGTTTCTTTCAGTCTCTTTTGTGTCTTTGAATTTTAGCCTAGTACCCCCTTAGGATTTATCTCACCCGTACCTTGGCCATGTTACAACCAAATAAAGCCTTTTGATATTTGTGCGCATTATTTAAATTGTAGATGTTAGGTCTTTTCAAGTTATGGTAGTACTAACGTTCATGTTGTGCTTTGAGTGTAAACAGTTAACCTAAACACTTGAGAGTTGAGTGAATTTTCTCCTGTGAGGATCTTACTGCTTTTGATGTACACTTTGGTAATCTATTTTCCTGTCTACTTTGAATATCATAAAAGTTGCTCACGAACACCATATTCTTGAAGCTTAGACTTAGAATTCTGCTTGTACCTTGTATTGAAAACTTTTGGAATGCATGCTCTATTTTTTCCTTTTGTTTTGAAATTATAATTTTGCTCGAAGTGCAAAAGTTCAAGTGTGGGGGAATTTGATCAGTGCATTTTGATTAAATTTTTTCCTATAATTGTACTTAGGCATTCCCTAGTTTGTTTTTCTTATTTTACTATTTTATTATTTTTTAATTTTATGTTTGCCTTTAATCTATTTCGTTTGTTGTTTTCATGTTTTAGCGGTTTTTTGATACCTGTTCACTCTGTTCGGATCATAATTGGAATTCACAATGCCGTTTTGAGCGTTCTTATATGTGTTAGAAATATAAGAGAAAGAGCTACAACTTTCATGTTGAATACAAAAGCTGATTCGGAATGCAAGAATCTCACATAATTCGTTGAAGTTTCTTACTTAGAAAATAATTTATTTTGGGTCATTTTTGGATCGGGTTTATGTTTTTCCGACCCAATTTGAATTATAAGTGCATCCTTATTTTGTTAAAAGGGATCACCCGTGGTACTATAGCTTTTCACACTATTCACGATAAGCTTTTTTCTCTGTATGATTATGATCAGGAACTATCTTCCAGAGTTAATCTGTTGTCATCGAGTTCCAACATTGAGTTTGTTATTCTATCAATTAAATTTTGTTCTCTTTAAATTATATTATATGAAATTCATTTTCTTAATTTGTATTTATGGAATGGTTCTGATTAAATTCGTATGATTGTATCCTAATTGTTAATCGAAGTTACGTTGCTTTGTCGTTAAATCACGTTTGTAAATCGTGTTTCTTAATTCGCATTGTATAACCGTTTGCTTAATTCAGAATATAGGAATACCAATTTGTCTTATATCTATTGCACTTGTAAATCGATATTGATTGAATAGAGAATCAATCCTCTTAGGGAAGTGGTAGGTAAAAACCAGTGATTAGCCGAAAACCGAAATAGTAGACTGATTTATTTACAATCACTTATTTTAATCACTTATTACTTTGTTTTCTAATCGATCCTTAAACCATAACCCTCCCCCCAATTGATTTCACTAGGTTAATAATAATACCAGAATTGTGATATGATACTCGAGTTGTCACTTCCACTAAACTACAGTTTTCTAATTACTCGTTTGACCCGTGCGCGACAGCGGATCAAATAGTAGAGTAGATAATTCCACTAACTTGTGGTTTTTATGTGACAATAACATCAATCTTGAAATAATTACATTAGTGATTAACACATTTCTTTTTCCTTTAAATCGAATGACAGACTCTTAGCATTTCTGTTGTGTATACTTCTACTTGTTATTGCTAGGTGGAACTTGTGTTAGATTACAGAGAGTGTTAAATCATGTTACCCTTCGCTGGTGTGTAATAGGACAACACCATTACGGGGTGGCCGTGAATATTATGGATCCTTTACCCCTTCTAGCGGCCCCATGGAAGAGTTTTCTAATTGGTCCATAATAATAATTTGGTGCACATTCCTACTAGTGGCTAAATTTACATGGTCTAATGGTAGTAATGGAGCCAATAACACACAAAAGAGATAAGATAAGGCTACTTGTAATCAGAAGTGGATTGATGCTTGCATGAAAACTTCTTGTTCCACCCTTGTTAGAAACATATTAGGTCAATCTTCTCCTCCTTCACTTTGATTGTCAATATGCTAAAGTTGGTCTTAGTCAGATTTCTTCACACCTAAATCCACCATCGGGATTTTTAAGAGGGGTTGAAGACTCCTAAAAAGATTAAAATGTTTAGTTTTCGTATGTTGTTTCCTTCAAAGAAGCTTCAAATTCTTAAAAAAATATCAAAGCTTGGAACAAAAACATCTTTGGGAATGTTCATGATCAAGTCAAGAAATCAAAAAAGGATCTTGGTTGCATCAAAGAGAAATTGAGCAAGGTGGTTACAATGTTGATCTGGCTGTCAAAGAGAAAGAAGCTTAAGTAAGCTGGATTTGGCTCTCAACAATGAGGAGCTATTCTGGAAAGAAAAAGCGATACTGCAATGGCATGCAGAGTGGGACAAAAATATAATTTTTTTTCGTAGAGTCACTAAAATCATAAATGCCACTAAGGTTATTTACTCTATGAAGATTGGTGGAGTTAGTTACAACAATCAGGATGAGATTACTGAGAATGTAGCAAATCATTTAGGGCTTTATTTGACAATGTTTTTATTTTATAGGAACTCTCTCTGTGAAAATGTCATCCCTAAGTTAGTGACCCGAGCAAATTAATAATTTCTTAAAACGGTTGCCATCTGAGCAAGAGATTCATAGTACTATTTTTTAAAGGAAGGCCCAAGAGTTTTTTATTTCATGCTTTGGCTGATATAATCAAAGGCAAGCTTGCTGCTTGAAAGTTAATTTTCTATTGTACTGGGAGTGCAGCTGGTTAGGTCGTTATTCAAAGATGATCTATTCCATAATGGTTTATTCTTGTTTGTCAGTCTCATTAAGATGATGGAAGGTTGGTGTAGGAACTTCATATGGAGTGCTAAAATACAAAAGGAATGTGGTGATAATGACTGGGAAGCATTGTTGTAGAGATGTGAGGATGGTGGCCTTAGTATTAGATCTTTGAGGATCCATAATAAGGCTTCTGATTGAAGCAGTGTTAGTGTTTGAATGATCATGAGGACTTGGGCCAAGAATCTTGAGGATCGAGTTTTAAGAGAGGCGCGGCATGTGGAGTACCATGTTCTCATCTATTTGGAAATGGGACCAAAGCTTATCAAGAAGTAATCAAGAAAAATTAATATGGATGGTTGGTAATGAGAGAACATTAGTCTTTGTGGAGATTTTGGTGTGGTCAATATCTGAATGATATATTCAAATTTACGGGGGAAATCTTGAGCAATTACAAGCAAATTTGAAAGATATTATTCTGAAGATTTTTTTTTCTTCCTTCAGGGTAATTAGGCTTTGTCCTATCTACGTAAACTTATACTAGTAGTCTTTTTAACCCTTAAAGAACGTATAATTTATGTGGAAGCCATCTAATCATGCTTGGGGAGAAATATTGATCATTGTCATCCCTCCTTCAAAGCCCCGCTCTTCTGGATATTGGTCCATGGTAAATGCCTACTAAGGATGATATAATGGTCGAATCCCTGTTAGTTTGCAATTTATGTTTCAAGAATTCAGAATATATGAATCACCTTTATTTTATTGTACTTA